>NC_056078.1:0-2500000 GCF_016772045.2 Ovis aries | reverse complement strand
GACCATTTAATCATTTATATTAATTGTGATCTTAGAAACAGAAGTTTGGTCCATCATATATCAGAGTGGTTGTCATTTTCATATCCTCAGGGCCTCATAACAGAATAGAAAGTCTGCTCACTGCTTCCTAAATAGTCCTTGACTGAAATCCGTGTTCTGTAGTCACATGGTGGAGGATTCCATCAGCTCACTCCACTCTTAATGGTGAAGGAAAGTGAGTCTGGGTTTTTCATCCAGTGGGCCTTTAGGATCAAGAGACTGTAATTTTATGGAATATTCTTTTTTGCTTATGGGTAAAAAGGAGTCCTTAACTCTATAACTCATTAAAAAAGAAGTCAAACAATTCGCTAGATTTCACATCTAAAACATGAATGAGTATGGGATTCATATAGTTGTTCACATTATATGTGATTATATTATATAACAGTCTGAATCTGTATTTTGTAGACCAAGTGCTGAATTTTTCTTTTGACTCCATCTTTTTGAATGAAGAGCAAAATTGTGTTTTTGTGACCCAGATAGAATTTCGAAATTTTGCTTATAAATCATACATGATCAGCCATATCTAATCTTTCAAAATCATGATGATTCCAAGGTTGTGTGAGACCCTCAGAATTTGCCCAGTAGTTCACTTGGGTGAGAGACCATGTCCCTTCAGACTGAATGGATAGGTATCTATTCATGTTTTACTGGTCTTCTGTATTGTATCCCCTTTATTATAAAATTCAGGTGTTAGTAATTCTTCTGCTTCTCCATGACTTCATGGTCAAAGAAACAATGACTCTTGTAAAGATAATACCTTTTTATCCTTATAGGTGTGAAATGCTTCACCTTATTACCATTAGGTTAATCCTCATTGAGTTGGACATGACTGAGCGACTTTCACTTTTACTTTTGGGCTTCCCTAGTGGCTCAGCTGGTAAAGAATCCGCCTGCGATGTGGGCAGACCTGGGTTCGATCCCTGGGTTGGGAAGATCCTCTGGAGAAGGGAATGGCTGCCCACTCCAGTATTCTGGCCTGGAGAATTCCACGGACTATACAGTCCTGCGGGGTCACAGAGTCGGACGTGACTGAGTGACTTTCACTTTCAGTCCTAATTATGTGAATCTTTTCTTCATGTCTGTTCATCAAGCACCTTCAATTAGCCTTTTATTTCTTCTCTGGTTCTCTTCACATGTTCTATGATTTTTAAAAATTTTTGAACAGCTATTTGCCCAAACATTCTTTGGGGTACTGAATCACAGCAGTGAATAAGGAAATGTTTGTGTCTTGGCGGGCATTACATTGTATGTTATCTGGAAGACAGATGATGACAACAGCAAATCCTTAGGAAAAACTTATGTAGATCAAATGTGTCTAAAATGTGGAAGAAAACAAAAGTCTAGCTTTAAACACGATTGCTCATGAGCCTGTGTTCAATGACATATAGTGAAAAAATAAATTTCAAAGTACACTTCTCTAAGAATATGGCCAATTTTGGATCCCATATTTTTTCTAGTTATCAGGACAAAATTCTAAATTTAAATCTAGATACTAAAAATGTGTTCCATTATATATGCCAAATCTTTGTTTATAATTAGGCCTTCTTCAGTAGTAAAACCATTTTCTTACATTAACTTGTGTGCTTAGGTTACTTTACATGGGTATATTCAGCAGCAAAGGCTTTTAAATGTGCTTCATTTTCTAAAGCTAAAGTCTGTCTCAGACAATCCAAGAGCCTATATCCAGTGCTAACCAAACATTTTAATTGCATTAGCTGTCACAGTATAATAGAGACCTCTCTTAACCGTACTCTAAGAGCCTCTGAGTCCATCTGGTCCAATTTTGCATTGATCCACCCCTACTTGCACTCCCCATCTTTCCAGTTCTACTCAAGACAAAACTTCATGGCCTTTACTTAAACACCTCTTTGGGAATATCCCTTACCTCTGCTCTGAAATAGACAGATTTAGAGAGTTGAGTCCTGCTGCCATAAAGCAGCTGTTGATTGTAATGGTGCGAGCAAACTGCCGTCCCTTGGAGAACTGAGAATGTAGCGTGAATAAATAATATTCAGTTATTTATTACACAAATACTGTTCTGAGCACAACCCCACCAGTTTTATATTTCTTGTGACATTTAACCATTCTCTGAGATTGTGTCATTTATTTGTCCCCAAACAGTGTAAGGTCCATTAAGAGAGCATTTTGCTCTGCTTCTTGCTGTGTCCCTACACCTAGAAAAATGCCTGGATTGTAGTATACACCATCCTGCTCACCAGACAGAAGCCCAAGAACCCTCATTAAGCCTATACTCACACCAGGGCAGCGCAACGTTTGTTTCTTGACAGGGTGGCTGTCCTTGCACAGCGCTGACTGCTGTCACCCAAGTCATGCCAGAGACCTGCTGCTGGAGTTCACTTCTCAGCAGTACTGTAATATTTCCCTTGCAAAGTTAGTTTTCCCAGCTTCTGAGATTTGTTTCTGTCTTCTCTTGAACCTCCACAATCTTCCTGTTCATTTACCTATTGCTCTAATGATAATCTCACTTCATCAACATTCAAAAAACTAAGATCATGGCATTCAGTTCCATCACTTCATGGCAAATAGATGGGGAAAAAATGGAAAGAGTGACAGCTTTTTTTTTTCCTGAGCTCCAAAATCACAGCAGATGTTGACTGCAGCCGCAAAATTAAAATACGCTTGCTTCTTGGAAAAAAAAAGTTTATGACAAACCTAGACATCCGCCAGACATGGAAAAATGGACTGGTTCCAGATTGGGAAAGGAGTATGTCAAGGCTATTATGTTGTCACCCTGCTTATTTAACTTATATGCAGAATACATCATGTGAAATACTGGGGTGGCTGAAGCAGAAGCTGGAATCAAGATTGCTGGGAGAAATGTCAACATCCAATGTGCAGATGACACCACCCTTATGGCAGAAAGCAAAGAGGAACTGAAGAGCCTATTGATGAAAGTGAAAGAGGAGAGTGAAAAAGCTGGCTTAAAACTCAACATTCAAAAAATGAGGATCATGGCATCTGGTCCCATCACTTCATGGCAAATAGATGGGGAAACAATGGAAACAGTGACAGACTTCATTTTCTTGGGCTTCAAAATCACTGCTGATTTTGACTGCAGCCATGAAATTAAACGATGCTTGGCTATGACAAACGTAGACAACATATTAAAAAGCAGAGACATTACTTTGCCAACAAAGGTCTGTCTAGTCAAAGCTGTAGTTTTTGTAATAGTCATGTATGGATGTGAGAGTTAGACCATTTAAAAAAAAAAAAACTGAGCACCAAAGAATTGATGCTTTTGGACTGTGGTGGTGGAGAAGACTCTTGAGAGTCCCTTGGACTGCAAGGAGATCCAACTAGTCAATCCTAAAGGAAATCAGTCCTGAGTATCCATTGGAAGGACTGATGCTTAAGCTGAAGCTCCAATACTTTAGCCACATGATGCAAAGAACTGACTCAGTGGAAACGACCCTGAAGCTGGGAAGGATTGAAGGTGAGAGGAGAAGGGGACGACAGAAGATGAGATGGTTGGATGGCATCACCAACTTGATGGACATGAGTTTGAGTAGGCTCCGGGAGTTGGTGATGGACAGGGAGGCCTGGCATACTGCAGTACATGGGGTTGCAAAGAGTCAGATATGACTGGCTGAACTGAACTGAGACATCATATTAGAAAACTGAGACATCACTTTGCCAACAAAGGTCCCCATAGTCTAAACTATGGTTTTTCCAGTAGTCATGTACAGATGTGAGAGTTGGACCATAATGAAGGCAGAGTAAAGACCATAAAGATCAAGGGCAGGAGGAGAAGGAGGCAACAGAAGATGAGATAGTTGGATGGCATCACCCACTCAATGGACATGAGTTTGAGCAAACTCCAGGAGATAGCAGTTCATGGGTTCACGAACAGTCAGACATGATTTAGCAACTGAACCACAACATACTCTGGTGAAAAAACAGGCTCTGTTATAAAGCTTCTCCCACACCCACCCATCACTACATCTGCAAACCTGGCTGAGGACCTTGGGCTTTGCCTTGAATTTGGGGGAGCAGAGACTTAAAGATTTAAGCGAGGGTACACTGACAGCCTAGGCACCATCTACGTGGAGCCTGCCCAGACTTGGAGGCAGGAGCCCACTTTGAAGATTGTTTGGTTACACTGTTAGAGAGGCAAGGAGGCCTGTAACAGGTTGTGGGGGGATAGTCACAGTGCTGGAGACAGGATATATTTGAGGGATATTAATAACATAGAACAGAAATCACTTGGGGACCAAATGAACATAAAGGCGATGGATGGTGTCCAGATTTCAGGTTTCAATGGCTGGGTGAGTCACTGAGATAGAGAAGAAATCTTGGAAAAGTTTTGAATGGGTGGTATAATCACCTTAGGTGGACACACAGGTGAATATTCCCAATAAGCAGGTGTCCTGTGTGCAGTAGATGTGGGAGAGGAGCTGAGATGCAGGATTGCACATCACAGGCCAAGTGATTATTTCGTGCATGTGATCACCTAGGAAGATAAGAAAATAGATTCTAGGGTAGAATTCTGGAGGCGAATACAGTTACAGGATGAACAGGAGAATCCCCAACAGGTGTTAGTAGTCAGACAGGTAGAAAGAACATGAGAGAAGCTATTGTAAGGGAAACCAGAGTGAGGGATAGTTCAGAAGAGGGAAATGATAATAGTGGTACATGCTCCTGAATGAAACATTTCTCTTGAATTGGTATAGGCAGAAACCAGTTATCAGAGGTTTTTACATTGAAGGGAAGTGAGAAAATAGAGTGCAACTCTGCAGTGACTTTAAAAGTCATTGTTGAACAAGTGTAAGTGATACATGAGCATGACTTACTGTATAATTGAAATCACTGCAATTAGCTTTCTCTGATGTATACCAACATATGCGATTATTTTATTTTTGTGCATTGTTAGAAAACTAATTGGTAATCTCCAGATGCTTATGCATCATTTATTTTTTTTAAACTTTATTTATGCAGCTTTAAGTACAGTTGATTTCTGATGTTATGTTAGTTTCTGCTATACAGCTCAGTGAATCAGTTATACATATATCCACTCTTTTTTAGATTTCTTTCCCGATAGGTCATTACAGAGTACTGAATTGAGTTCCCTGTGCTGTACAGAATGTCTTTTTGGTTACCTATTTGTTGGTTTCTGTTTGTTGGTTACCTGTTTGGTGGCTGTCTATCGTAGCATGCATGTGTCAATCCCAGTCTCCCAGTTTATCCCTGCTCCCCCATTCTTCTGGACTTCCCTGGTGGCTCAGATGGTAAAAAAAAATCTGCCTGCAGATTTTTCAACCCAGGGTTCGATCCCTGGGTCAGGAAGATCCCCTGGAGAAAGGAATGTCAACCCACTCCAATATTCTTGCCTGGAGAATTTCATAGACAGAGGAGCATGGTGGGGTTCACTCCATGGGGTCACAAAGAATCAGATCTGACTGAGCAGCTAACACTTCCCATTCCTCCTGTTAGCCATGAATTTTTTTTCTATATCTGTGACTCTGTTTCTGTTTTGTAACTAGGTTCATTTGTACCATTTATTTTAGAGTCCACGTATAAGTGGTAATATTTGTCTTTGTCAGATTTGCTTCACCACAAATAGCATTATTTCATCCTTCTTATGGCTGAGTAGTATTCCATTGTGTATGCATATATACACACACAACATCTCCTTAATCCATTCGTCTATTGATGGGCATTTAGGTTGCTTTCATGTCCTGGCTTTTGTAAATAGTGCTGTAATAAACATTGGGGTGCATGCATCTTTTTGAATATGTGTTTTTTTCAGATATATTTGCAACCATATGGTAGCCCTAGTTTTAGTTTTTAAAGGAACCTCCACAGTGTTCTCCAAGTGGCTGTACCAAGTTACATTCCCACTAACAGTGTGGGAAGGTTTCCTTTTCTCCACACCTTTGCTAGCATTTATTGTTTGTAGACTTTTAGATAATGGCTGTTCTGACTGGTGTGAGGTGGTACCTTATTGTAGTTTAGATTTGCATTTTTTAAAAAATAATGAGCACTGTTGAGCATATTTTCATGTGCCTCTTGACCATCTGTGTGTCTTTTTTTTTTTTTTTAAGAAATATCTATTTAGATACATTTTGGAGTTGGGTTGTTTTCTTTTACATTGAGCTGTGTGAGCTGCTTGTATATTTTGGAGATTAATCCATTGCCAGTCACTTCATTTGCAATATTTTCTCCCTTTCTGTGGACTGCCTTTTTGTTTTGTTTATGGTTGCCTTTGCTGTGCAAAAGCTCTGAAGTTTAATTAGCTTCCACTTGTTTATTTTTGTTTCTATTTTCATTGCTCTAGGAGGTGGATCAAAAAAGATCTTACTGTGATTTATGTCAGAGAGGTTCTGCCTGTGTTTACCTTTAAGAGTTTTATAGTGTCCAGTCTTATATCTAGGTCTTTGATCCATTTTGAGTTGATTTTTGTGTATGATATTAGGGAGTATTCTTTCATTACTTTACATGTAGCTGTCCAGTTTTCCTAGTGCCACCTGTAGAAGAGACTGTCTTTTTTCCATTGTATGTTCTTGCCTATTTTGTCATAGATTAGGTGACCATAGTTGTGTGGGTTTATTTCCACTTTCTATCCTGTTCCATTGATCTATATGTCTGTTTCTGTGCCAATACCAACCTGTTTTGATGACTGTGGCTTTGTAGTATAGTCTGATGTCAGGGAGCCTGATTCCTCCAACTCCATTTTTCTTTCTCAAGATTGCTCTGGCTGTTTGGAGTATTTCATGTTTCCATACAAATCATAAATTCTTTTCTTCTAATTCTGTGAAAAATGCTATAGTTCCATAGGGATTGTATTGAATCTGTAGATTACTTTGTGTGGTACGGTCATTTTGACATTGATTCTTCCAATCCAGGAGCATGGTATATCTCTCCATCTGTTTTTGTCATCTTTGATTTCTTTCATCAGTATCTTACACAGTTTTTGAAGTACAAGTCTTTTACATCCTTGGGTATGTGTTTCTAGATATTTTATTCTTTTTGATGTGATGGTAAATGAGATTGTTTCCTTAATTTCTCTTTCTGATCTTTCACTATTAGTGTATAGGAATGCAAGAGATTTCTGTGTTTTAATTTTATAGCCTGCAACTTTACCAAATTCATTGATGAGCTCTGGTTTTCTGGCAACATCATTAGCATTTTCTATGTATAGTATCATGTCATCTGCAAACAGTGACATTTTACTTCTTTTCCTTTTTAATTTTTATTATGAAATTTAAAAATATTACTATATGTATTTTTAGATTATATTTATATTTATATTATATTACATATAACATATTTTATATATAATAGAAACATAGCATATTTATGTACATATGTATGCACATATACATATAATTTTTCAGATTTTATATTCATTTCATTTATAAAACAAGATAAATATATTCTCATTATTTGCCATAATTATGTTCTACAAGGTTGCTGCAAACACTGAATTAGTGAGTACTAGATCACTGTTCCTAGCAGTAAATATAGTTCTTCAAGCCTCTGGTCACATTTTGGTCTCATTTCATCAACCAACCAAAGTACAATCTTTTTTTATGTGTGTTCATGTTTGAATACACCTTCTTTACTGTACTGCTAACTCATTAATATCAAACTCACAGCCAAGTCTGACAGCCCCTGAGTGAAGCTTACCCAACACATGTATTTTCCCCATAAGGCACACCATAGCCTCCTCAGGTTTAGGGCACTAGATAGCTCTGCACCTCCATGCTTGTGGACTGTTTAAAAAGAGAGATTACCAGAAAAGAAGGAGGTAAAAAGATGCCAAACTGCATCTGAGAAAGGACTGAGAAAAGGACACTTGTGCAGTATGAGACTTGGAATAAACCAGAGGCACACTGCATTCAGCCTTAACCAGGAACGTGTGCCTGGTGACTCAGACTTTCCAATGTTCTGCATACATCTGCGAGTAACTACAAAAGCACTGCAGTTACTTATTTTGGAATTAAAATAATTTTAATGAGTTGACAACTTCACAAATACAGAATCCATGAATAACAAGGATCACCTTTGAAAGGTTATGTATGTATAGATAAGGGCAAGTTTGTATACATGTGAAACACTGGGCTCGATGAATCACAAGCTGGAGTCAAAATTGCTGGGAGAAATATCAACAGCCTCGGATATGCAGTACGATACCACTCAAATGGCAGAAAATGAAGAGGAACTAAAGAGCCTCTTGATGAAGGTGAAAGAGGAAAGTGAAGAAGCTGGCTTGAAACTCAACATTCAGAAAACCAGGATCATGACATCTGGTCCCATCACTTCATGGCAGATAGATGAGGAAAAAATGGAAACAGTGACAGATTTTATTTTCATGGGCTCCAAGACATGATACTATACATAGAAAATCCTAATGATGCTTCCAGAAAACCAGAGCTCATCAATGAATTTGGTAAAGTTGCAAGTTACAAAATTAATACACAGAAATCTCTTGCATTCCTATATACTAATAATGAAAGATCACTGCCGACAGTGACTGCAGCCATGAAATTTAAAAGATGCTTGCTTCTTGGAAGGAAAGTTATGACAAACCTAGACAGCATATTAAAAAAGACAGACATCACTTGCTGACAAAGGTCCGTATAGTCCAAGCTTATGGATTTTCCAGGAGTCATGTACCAATGTGATATTTGGACCATTAAGAAGGCTAAGTGTCAAAGAATTGATGCTTTTGAATTATGGTGCTGGAGAAGACTTTTGAGAGTCCCTTGGACTGCAAAGAGATCAAACCAGTCAGTCCTAAAGGAAATCAGTCCTGAATATTCATTGGAAGGACTGTTGCTGCAACTGAAGCTCCAGTGCTTTGGCCACCTGATGTGAAGAGCCAACTCATTGGAGAAGACCCATATGCTAGGAGAGATTGAGGGCAGGAGGAGAAGGGGGTGGCAGAGGATAAATTTGTTAGCTAGCATCACCAACTCAATGAACATAAATGTGAGCAAACTCCAGGAGATAGTGAAAGACAGAAGAGCCTGGTATGCTGCAGTCCACAGAGTCACAAAGAGATGGACATGACTCATTGGAAAAGGCCCTGATGCTTGGAAAGATTGAAGGCGAGAAGAGAAGGGGAAGACAGAGGATGAGGTGGTTGGATGGCATCACCAACTCAATGGACATGAGTTTGAGAAAACTCTGGGAGTTGGTGATGGACAGGGAGGCCTGGTATGCTGCAGTCCATGGTGTCACAAAGAGTTGGACACAACTGAGCGACTGAACTGAACTAAACCAGTCTGATCCACTACAGCTTTTTGAATCCTGGCAAAACCATTACATCTGAGAAGTATGCTCAGCAGATCAATGAGATGCTCCTAAAACTGCGTTGCCCACAGCTGGCACTGGTCCACAGAAAGGGCCTAATTCTTCTCCATGACAATTCCTGACCACATGTTGTACAACCAGTGCTTCAAAATTTGAATAAATTGAACTATGAAGTTTTGTCTCACGTTCCATATTCACCTGACATCTCACCAACCGACTTTCACTTCTTCAAGCATCTTGACAACTTTTGCAGGGAAAATGTTTCCACAACCAGCAGGATTCAGAAAATGCTTTCCAAGAGTTCATCAAATCCCAAAGTATGGATTTTTATGCTTCAGGAATAAACAAACTTATTTCTCGTTGGCAAAAATGTGTTGATTGTAATGGTTCCTACTTTGATTAATAAATATATATTTGAACCTAGTTATAATAATTTAAAATTTGTGGTCTGAAACTGCAATTATCCACTCCAGTATTCTTGCCTAGAGAATCCCGTGGACAGAAGAGCCTGGTGTGCTGCTGTCCATAGGGTCTCACAGAGTCAGACACAACTGAAGCGACTTAGCATGCATGCATGCACTGGAGAAGGCAATGGCCACCCACTCCAGTATTCTTGCCTGGAGAATCCCAGGGACAGAGGAGCCTGGTGGGCTGCCGTCTATGGGGGTCGCACAGAGTTGGACACAACTGAAGTGACTTAGCAGCAGCAGCAGCAACCTAATAAAACACACAGTTGGTCTAAGATTTTGGTCACTGCATATAATTAATTTGAGTGCTCCCTAAATGAATGGCAGAGTTATCTAAAAAATACCTTAGTTTTTACTACCTTAGTAACATTTTATTTTAGTTTGATCGGTTTCATCCTCACAAACTAAAGAAACACATCCAGCATTTGTCACTAAGTTAACATCTTGTATGTGCATGCTAAGTCACTGCAGTCGTGTTAGACTCTCTGTGACCCTATGGACTATAGCCCACCAGGCTCCTCTCTCCGTGGGATTCTCCAGGCAAGAATACTGGACTGAGTTGCCATGCGCTCCTCTAGGGACTGAGCCCTCATCTCTTACGTGTCCTGCGTTGGCAAGCAGGTTCTTTACCACTCACATCACTTGGGAAGCCCATGTTAACATCATAAGTGTGCTTAAAAGATTGTGATAACAAAATGTTAGTGGTGTTTCTTTGCAAGCAGTGTGTTGAGAAATGGTAGCTCAGTGTCTCCAGAAATCCGAATTGCATCCCAAGTTTCTAGAAAATTTCTTTCTTTTTTTTTTTTTGGTTGCATTGAGTCTTAGTTGTGGCCTGTGGGATCTTAGTTCCCTGACCAAGGGTTGAACCCATGTCCCTTCATTGCAGGGTGGATTCTTAACCACTGGACCAACAGGGAAGTCCCAAGTTTTTTATTTCTAAGATTGCCCTGCAAAAGAGAATCATCTCTCATAGGACTTTATCAAAGCTGATTACAGCAGAGAAAACAACTTTTAGCTTCAAAATCATGTTTAAAAAAATGGAAAACAGAGTAATTTAAAGTATTTCCTTCTATCCCAATTTGGTTTTATGGTTCTAATATGGCTATTAGGTTTGGACAGAGAGCCTATTTTTGTTTTATTACTTTAGTAAGAATCATTCTTCTGCCACATTGAACTGCAGTGTTTATTCAGTAAAACTTGTTCATACAGTGAAGCCAAAGCTGTTTTAGTATACATCACAAGGAATCATTATGAATAACTGAAACTCACTTCATTCCACTCACAACTAGTTAGGGGCTTATATTATGTAAAAAGCTGTTGAGTATCTGTTTTCTTTATCTGCGTATAATGTTGAAGCATGATACAATAGCAGTTGGTGTATTCAGTTAAACATTATTATGTATTGTATCACTTTAGGGTTTCAAGAGCTTGAAATCCAACATTTTCAAAGAATATTTATGTAGCCCCTACTAATTATTGGGGGCACTATGCTGAACATTTTGTATATGTTAATGCGTTTGAACTGTGGTGTTGGAGAAGACTCTTGAGAGTCCCTTGGACTGCAAGGAGATCCAACCAGTCCATTCTGAAGGAGATCAACCCTGGGATTTCTTTGGAAGGAATGATGCTAAAGCTGAAGCTCTAGTACTTTGGCCACCTCATGCAAAGAGTTGACTCATTGGAAAAGACTGTGATGCTGGGAGGGATTGGGGGCAGGAAGAGAAGGGGACAACAGAGGATGAGATGGCTGGATGGCATCACTGACTCGATGGACGTGAGTCTGAGTGAACTCCGAGAGATGGTGGTGGACAGGGAGGCCTGGCGTGCTGCGATTCATGGGGTCGCAAAGAGTCGGACATGACTGAGCAACTGAACTGAACTGAACAGATTAATTTATATGCCTAAGATTCTGTGTGTGTTAGTCACTCAGTCGTGTCTGACTCTTTGCGACCCCTTGGACTGTAGCGTGCCAGGCCTGTCCATCCTTGGGATTTTCCAAGCATGAATACTGGAATAGATTGCCATCTCCTTCTCCAGGGGATCTTCCCCACCCAGGGATTGAACCCAGGGCTTCCCTGGGGGCTTAGCAGGTAAAGAATCCACCTGCAGTGTGAAAGATCTGGGTTCAAATCCTGGGTTGGGAAGATCCCCTAGCGAAGGGAACGGCTACTCACTCCAGTATTCTGACTGGAGAATCCCATAGACTGTGTAGTCCATGGGACCGCAAAGAGTCAGACATGACTGAGAGACTTTCACTTTCCTTCTCCTGCTTTGCAAGGAGGCTCTTTACCATCTGAGCCACCAGGGAAGACTAAGATTACAAAGCTAATTTCAGAGGCAGAATCAGAATAGAATACACATCACTGGAATCTCATTCTAGGGTGTGTTAAATTTCATAAATCATTTACTCGGTGCATCTAGAATAGTCAAAAAAATTTCTTCCTTTCTCAGTCTTAAATTCTATATTTTACAAAAAAAAAATGATGATGCAAGGGCAGCTGGAAGAACTTCCTTCCTGAAAGTGTTATGCATCGTGTCGCTTTGTTGTTTTCTCTTCAACTTTTCTGTGGTTCTAGAATTACTCCTGGAAACAAACTGTTTCCATACAGCAGCCCAAAGATTTTGTAAGGAAATAGGTCAACATTGGAGACTTTTCAAAGTGAAGTCATGGAACATCTATCCTGTTTCTTAATATGGCTAATGATTGACCTGTACCTTTATGTAAGCATTTTTAAAAACCGGAAGGGAAAGGGGAAACATACCTCTGCTGCCATCTCCCATGACTGCTGTTAAATTCAGGCAGTCCTGTAGAGGACCTGCATAACACTCCATGGCGGCTTTGCAGGCGTGTCCAGACCTGCAAACAAACACTGTCTTGAGGTTGTGAAACAGCAGCCAAAGCTGACAACTGTTTAAGTCGTGATGCAGTCACTGACATTTCCCAAGTGGCCACAGGTTTGATTTCACGCCCAGTTCCAATATTTATAATCATTTTGCCCTACTCCTTTCTGTCTTTTAATTTTTCCAAATGGCTGCAAGTGTGCCCCCAAAGGAAATGATTATGAAAGGAAACTTCTTTCACTAGCTCCTGGGTGGTTTTTTTCTTTGATTTTTTTTGTCCAGTAGCTCAGTGATTTTCAAACTGTGTGTCACAGATAGTGAAGAATGAAATGAATTTAGTGGGTCACAACTACATTTTGAGATCTGGGGGAATAGACTAAAAATATTATTAAAAGCATTGTAAGAAGTGGGAGTATTTTTTAAATTTTTGTGCCAAATATGTGTGTATGTATATAAAGTAATACATAAATGCTAGAATGCTTACTGGCCAGTGAAAGTCATTGCCATACATACTTTATGTGATGGGAGTTTCTGTGTTATTTTAAGCAGTTTTAAAATAGTGACGTAATCCCTTTCCCAAATTCGATCTTTGGGTTTGTGTCCAGCTACCATTCTTTATTTCTAGCAAATCAGGGGGTGCACTGTCATGTCATCTCTTGAAGTTAGGAGAAAGTGTTAGTATTTTATCCTATGTCTGCACAGAAGTCAGCTCTGGATCTACTCAATTGTGATCTGAAGTGAAGAGCACTGGTAAAGATCATTACATACCATTTCTACTTAGGTTTTTACTTGGTTTTTGGACCTCTGCTTGAGAGAATTGTTTTCAACTAATTATTGGCATTTAAATCCTTGACAGACAAATTTGATGTGAATAGCAAGCTGTCTGGTATTTTATTTTCTCAGGTTAATGTGACTGATTTAAAGAAATTACTTAGAAAGTATTATTAACTTAATTAAATATAACCTATTCAGTCATATCTATTCATAGATTTTAAATAAAATTCTATAATTATGTTCCAATAAAATTTTTAAAAAATAAACTTTTGGTGGAGTACATTAGCATTAATGTATTAAGATACATTTCATATTATTTGATCTGTTTTGTTTGAGATGGTTATAACCATTTATCATATCTCATCTATTTCTTTTCTTGTATTTTCAGCTAAAATTGACCAAGAAGCAGAGGAGAACTCACTGACGGAGACTCATAAGTGGTGAGAAATTACTTTCCTTTAATATTTGTTCTCAGAGTAGGCTTATAAAGCATTTAATGTGCTTCATCTCAAGGAGTCAGTCATTAGCTCAGTTTTTATTTTCAAGCATAAAAGAAACTAACTGTACTTTAATTATACATTGGATTTCTGACTGATTTTTATAATTCTGGATGACATATAAACCTGTTATATCAAATTATTGTGACTAGATAGCTTATTAGCACCTTCTATTTAGAATAGGTTTTAGGGCTGTGGAAATACCAGAAAGAAAGACAGCAGGAAACTATTTCAAGAAAAAGTGTGAAGGGTTTAGTTATAGGACATGAGTTTCCATATGCAAAAGCAGAGTTCAAGTGGCCCCCTGAGTTCCCCTTGCATGACCCTCACTTTCACAGTAGAGGTTTGCCATCAACAGTTCAGTTCAGTTGCTCAGTCATGTCTGACTCTTTGAGACCCCATGGACTGCAGCATGCCAGGCTTCCCTGTCCATCACCAGCTCCTGGAGTTTACTCAAACTCATGTCCATCGAGTCGGTGATGCCATCCAACCATCTCATCCTCTGTCCTCCCCTTCTCTTCCCGCCTTCAATCTTTCCCAGCATCAGGTTCTTTTCCAAAGAGTCCATTCTTAGCATCAGGTGGCCAAAGAATTGGAGTTTCAGCTTCAGTATCAGTCCGTCCAATGAATTCAGAACTGATTTCCTTTAGGATGGACTGGTTGGATCTCCTTGCCATCCAAGGGACTCTCAAGAGTCTTCTCCAACACCACAGTTCAGAAGCATCAATTCTTTGGCGCTCAGCTTTCTTTATAGTCCAACTCTCCCATCCATACATGAGTACTGGAAAAACCATAGCTTTGACTAGGTGGGCCTTTGTTGGCAAATTAATGTCTCTGCTTTTTAATATACTGTTTATGTTGGTCATAGCTTTTCTTCCAAGGAACAAACATCTTTTAATTTCATGGCTGCAGTCACCATCTGCAGTGATTTTGGAGCCCCCAAAAAGAAAGTCTGTCACTGTTTCCACTGTTCCCCGATCTATTTGCCATGAAGTGATGGGACTGGATGCCATAATCTTCATTTTTTTAATGTTAAGTTTTAAGCCAGCTTTTCCACTCTCCTCTTTCACTTTCATCAAGAGGCTCTTCAATTCCTCTTTGCTTTCTGCCATAAGTGTGGTGTCATCTGCATATCTGAGGTTATTGATATTTCCCTGGCAATCTTGATTCCAGCTTGTGTTTCATCCAGCCCAGCATTTCACATGATGTACTTTGCATATAAGTCAAGTAAGCAGCGTGACAGTATACAACCTTGACATACTCCTTTCCCAATTGGAACCAGTCTGTTGTTCCATGTCCAGTTCTAACTGTTGCTTCTTGACCTGCATACAGATTTCTCAGGAGGCAGGTAAGATGTTCTGGTATTCCCATCTCTTTAAGAATTTTCCACAGTTCCCCAGAGAGAGAGAGAGATTGATTTTAAGGAATTTGCCCACAGCAGTGGCTGCCTGACTTCATTTTATAAATGGTTATCCCTCCATCATGATTTTAGTCCATCATCACAGCAGAGCTGGCCTTCCTCATTATCCCCTGCAGTTGACCCTGTATCGGGGCAGTGGTGTTCTTCTAACAAGACATTTAGTTTTACTTTGCACCTCACCAGAGACCAAGTAACAAATTGGTGGGAGATGCATATGTGGTATAATTTCTAGAACAAGTTGAGGGTCATTTACAGACTGTGATAGCTGAGGTGGGCTATAATGTCCTGGGCGTCTTTTCTGCAACAAAGGAGAAGGTCCCCAAAGGTTTTGAGGCCGTGTGTTGTTGCGTATTCCCGCCAAGGTTGCTATGAAGGAAGGCGGCCAGTGAGGTGCCAGGGCCCTGATGGTCCTTCTTGTTGGCACCTGGGAAACCACACCATGTGCCTAGACCAGCTACCTTAGCCTTCCTCCACTGCCCAGGGTTGTAGGGATGGAATGCCTTGGTTTTTGCAGGATGGATAATTTTTTCAAGTGTGAACAGTAAGAGATCTTACTAGAAAAGCATATTCACATGAAAATGTGTTGTAAACTGCACAAACTTGTTTTCAGCTTGCTTTGAAGGGAATTATACTCATTTGTGTTTATATTTGACTACTTAGAAAATAAAAAGCCTTGACTCTTATTCATTTTAAAATGGATACTGAACTTTCCTCAACAAATTAGGATTCTTTTCTGCGGTGGAATATTATTTTTTCGGGTCATTTTATGATTCCCTAACTAAATAAAAGTAGTCAAATGGTTAGTATTTCTAACTAAGAAATGGTTAGTTTTAAAGCAAGTCAAATCATTTTTATATTCCATTTCTTACTGTAATTGTATTATGTGCTAATTTTGTCTTTTTATTCATAGAATTTTGCTATCAATCTGAGAAGTGGGACTTCAAGTTCCTATTTTGTATGTACAGAATTATGTAACTTTTAGATAAATTGCTTGACGGAACTCTTCAGTTTTCCCAGAAAGTAAGACAACTGAGCAGATGAGTCTTGAACCACACACCCAAAATCCAAATACACGTTGGATAAGCATGTTCTCTTCTTCAGATGATTTCAGTGGAGAGCCAGGAGGTCACTTTGTCTTACAGGGCTTCACCAGAATTCTGTTCCATTAGGTGCAACCCAACTGAATGTGTTTATTTCAGCCTGTGTCTTATTTCTCCTTAATTACCATCCACAGCTTTCTTCAATTATGGCAAAATATCACCAGACCAAATATGATTACTCAGTGTCTGTATCAACTCACAGGTAGAGAATGTAGCAGTTCTAGATTTGTCTAAGAAGTGGCCATTCCTTTACACCTATATTTAAAAATAATAATGAGAGGTGTAAAACTGACTGCTCACATTCAGTGGTCCTTATTTATAAATTATGGCTAGCTTAAAAATTATCTTAGAATTTCTTTTTTTTACTCCATGGGTAAAAACCATACTTTATGGTGACGATGATTTTGAAATACAAAAATAGAAGATTTTCTTTTATTTTTTTACTCTTTTTTAATTAAAGTGTAGTTGATTTACAAATTTGTGTTAGTTTTAGGTGTACAGCAAAGTGATTCAGTTATATATCCTTTTTCAGATTATTTTCCTTTATGGGTTATTATAAAATGTTAAGTATAGTTCCCTGTCCTATACAGTAGGTCCTTGTTGGTTATTTTTTTCTACACAGTAGTGTGTATATGTTAATCCCAAACTCCTAATTTCTGACTCCCCACAGCTTTCTCCTTTGATAACCATAAGCTGGTTTTCTCTATCTGTGAATCTATTTCTGTTTTGTATATAAGTCCATTTGTATCATTTTTATTAGATTTCATATATAAGCAATAGCATATGTTTTTCTGTCTTATGCAACTTGGTATGATAATTTCTAGGTATATCTATGTTGCTCCAAAAGGCATTAGTATTCCATCATATGTGTATATATATACACACATCACATCTCCCTTATCCATTCAGACAATTAGGTTGCTTCCTTGTCTTGGCTATTGTAAACAGTGCTGCAGTGAACACTGGAGTACATATATATTTTCAAATAATGGTTTTCTCTGGATATATGCCCAGGAGAGAATTGCAGGATAATATAGTAGCTCTATTTTTAGTTTGTTAGGGAATGCCCATATTGTTTTCCATAGTGGCTGTACCGATTTACATTCCCACCAACACTGTAGGAGGGTTCCCTTTTCTCCACATTCTCTCCAGCATTTGTTATTTGTACACCATTCTGACTGGTGTTGAAGTGAGACCTCATTATAGTTTTGATTTTATTTCTCTAATAATTAACAATGTGGGGCATCTTTTCATGTGCCTTTTGGCCATCTATATGGTGTCTTTGGAGAAACATTTATTTAGATCTACCCATTCTTTGACTGGGTGATTTGTTTGTTTTTTGATATTCAGCTGCATAGCTCCTTGTATGTTTTGGAGATTAATCCTTTGTCAGTCACACCCTTGGCAAATATTTTCTTCAGTTCTGTAAGTTGCCTTTTCATTTTGTTTGTGGTTTCCTTTGCTGTGAGTTTAAATTTAATTAGGTCCCATTTCTTTATTTTCACTCTGTTTTCCTTTGCTTTAGGAGACTGATCCAAAAATGCATTGCTACAATTTGTGTGAAAGTGAACTGCCTATGTTTCCCTCTAGAAGTGTTATGGTTGCTGGTATTACATTCAGGCCTTTAATTGATTTTGAGTTTATTTTTTATATGGTGTAGGAGAATGATGTGATTTCATTCTTTTACATATAGCTGTCCAGTTTTCCCAATATCACTTACTAAAGAGACCGTCTTTTCTCCATTGCGTATTCTTGCCTCCTTTGTTGTAGACTAATTGACTGTAATCATGTGGGTTTATTCCTGGGCTCCCTATTCTGTTTCATGGAGTTATGTGTCTGTTTTGTGCCAGTCCCATACCATCTTGGTTACTATAACTTTGTAATATGGTCTGAACCCAGGGAGCCTGATTTCTCCAACTCTGTTCTTTTTTCTCGAGCTTCTTTGGCTAGTTGGAGTCTTTTGTGTTTCCTTAATTTTTGTTATAGTTTTGAGGAAAATGCCATTGGTAATTTGATAGGGATTACATTGAATCTGTAGACTCCCTTGTCATTTTGACAATATTGATTCTTTCAATCCAAACACAGGGTATATCATTTCATCTGTGTGTGTCATCTTTGATTTCTTTCAGCAATGTCTTACACTTTTCAGAATATAGATCTTTTGTCTCCTTAGGTAGGTTTATTCTGAGGTGTTTTATTCTCTTTGATGTGATGGTAAATGAGATTCTTTCCTTAATTTTTCTTTCTGATCTTTGGTTGTTACTGTGTAGAAATGCAACAGATTTCTGTGTACTGATTTTGTACCCTGTGTGTGTGTGTGTGCTAGTCACTCAGTCCTGTCCAACCTTGTGACCCCATGGACTGTAGCCCACCAGGATCCTCTGTCCATGGGATTTTCCAGGCAAGAATACTGGAGTGGGTTGGCATTCCCTTTTCTAGGGGATCTTCCCAACCCAGGGATCAAATCCAGGTCTCCTGCATGGCAGGCAGATAGATTCTTTACTATCTGAGTTACCAGGGAAGCCCTGTGACTTTATCAAATTCACTGATGAGCTTTAGTAGTTTTCTGGTAGCATTTTTAGGATTTTCTATGTATAGTATCCTGTCATCTGCAAACAATGACAATTTTACTTCTTTTCCAATTTGGATTTTTTTTTCTTTTCCAATTCCTGTGATGAGGACTCCCAAAACTATGTTGAATAATAGTGGTGAGAGTGGACATCCTTGTCTTATTCCTGATCTGAGAGAAAATGCTTTCAGTTTTTTACCATTGAGAGTAATTAATGTTTGCAGTGGGTTGGATGTATATGGCCTTTACTATGTTGAGGTAGGTTTCCTCTGTGTCCACTTTGTAGACAGTTTTCATCACAAATGGTTGTTGATTTTGTGAAAAGCTTTTTTCTGTATCTGTTGAGATAGTCATATGGTTTTCCTTCTTCAGTTTGTTGATGTGGTGTCCAGTCATTGTTTCATTTGTAAATATTGAAAAATCCTTGCATCCTTGGGATAAATCTCACTTGATCATGGTGCATGGTCCTTTTAGTATATTGCTTGTCTATAAATCAATTGATTTCTTCATCAAATCTGAGTGAGAATGTTGTTGGATAGGGTTTTCTTGCTTATAGGTTCTTCCCTTTAATCCCTTTATATCCTGGCACTCCTTTCTGGCCTGCAGTTTCTGATGAGAAATCAGCTGATAGTCTATGGGGATTCCCTTGTATTTTATTTGTTGCATTTCTCTTATTGCTTTTAGTTTTCTCTATCTTTACTTTTTGTCAGTTTGATTATTCCGTGTCTCATTGTGTTCCTCCTTCAGTTCATCCTGCGTGGGCCTCTGTGCTTCCTGGACTTGGGTGACTCTTTTGGTTTTCATTTTAGGGACGTTTTCTGCTATCATCTCTCCATTACTCTTCTCAGGCCTTCTCTGCCTCTCTCTCTTTCTCTCTCCTCCTTCTGGGACCCCACAGTGCAAGTGTTGGCGTACCTGATGTTGCTCCACGGGTCTATTCGACTGTTTTCATTCTTTCCCTTACTTTGTTCCATGGCCGTGATCTCCACTGCTCTCTTCCCGTTCACGGTAAGTTCTTCTGCCTCGTTTATCCTGCTGTTGATTCCTTCTAGTGTGTTTTTCAATTCAGTTATTTTACTCTTCAGCCTCATTTGGTTGTCCTTTATATTTTATAACTCTTTGTTTTTAAAAATTCTTGTAACTTCCCACTCTGTGCATCCATTCTTTTCCCGAGTTCTTAGATCATCTTTATAATCATCTTTTACACTCTGAAGCTTTCTCATGTAAGCTGCCTAACTCCACTTCACATAGTTGTTCTTGGGCTTTATCTTGTTCCTTCTTCTGAAACATATTCCTCTGCTGTCTCATTTTATCTAAATTTCTATTTTTATTTTTATGTATGTGGAAAGTTAGTTATATTTCTCAACCTGAGAGACATGGCCCTCTGTAGGGGATGTCCTATATGTCCCAGCAATGCACTCCTCTCTTGTCACAAGGGCCAGGGATCAGCTGGCCCCAGGGTAGGTTCTGATCTACATTTGGGGACTCAGTCTGCAGGCTGCTCAGTTCAGTTCAGTTCAGTCACTCAGTCATTTCCAACTCTTTGCGACCCCATGGACTGCAGCATGCCAGGCTTCCCTGTCCATCACCAACTCCCAGAGCCTCATGTGCAGGCTGCTTCTGTCTGCCCCGTGGTGGTTGAGGCTGGTTGAAAAGCTTGTTCAGGTTTTCTGGTAGGAAGGACTAGTGTCTGCCCACTGGTGGAGAGAGCAGGGTCTTGTCCCTCTGGTGGGTAGAGCCATGTGAAGGGGTGTGTTTATAAGTGGCTGTGGGCTCAGGGTGACTTTAGATAGCCTACTTTCTGATGGATGGGTCTATATCCCCACGTTGTTGGCTGTTTAGCCTGAGGCATTCCAGCATTAAACACTGAAGATTGTTGAGTGGGGGCAGGTCTTGGTACCAAAATGACAGCCTCCAGGAGAGCTCATGCTGGTGCATGTTTCCACTACAGTGTCCTTGTCCCCACAGTGAGCCAGAGCCACCCCTACCCCCAGGAGGCCCTCCAAGACCAGCAAGTAGGTCTGACCCAGGCTCCTATGGTCAGTCCTTCTGTCATGGGTCCCGGGGCATTTGCGTCCTTGTGTGCACCCTCCCCAAGAGTCGAGTTTCTGTTTCACAGCACTCCTGTGCAGCTCCCGCACCCCAGCCCTGTTTGGCCATCAAACCAAATGGTCTGGGTGCTCCTCTATTGAATGCCAGTTCCTCAGACTGAGGATGCTGACGGGGGCTCACAGTTCTCACTCCTGTGGGAGAATATCTGCCATTTAATTATTCTCCAGTCTGTGGGCCACCACCCCTCCAACTATCTAATTGGGTTTCTTCTTTATGTCTTTGGATGCAGAATATTTTTGTTGATAGACTGCAGTCTTTTTTAATGATAGTTATTCAGTGATTCTGGTGTCCTCACAAGAGGAAGTGAGCTCCAGTCCTTCTACTCCATAATCTTGTCCTCTCATGTGTAGTAAATTTATTGCTGCTATAAATGCAATAGGAAGAATTTCCAGGGCACTTTGAATCATTTCAATTCAATTCAGTTGTGCAGTCATGTCTGACTCTTTGCAACCCCATGGACTGCAGCACGCCAGGCTTCCCTGTTCATCACCAACTCCCAGAGCTTGCTCAAACTCACGTCCATCGCGTTGGTGATGCCATCAAACCATCTCATCCTCTGTTGTCCCCTTCTCCTCCCACCTTCAATCTTTCCCAGCATCAAGGTCTTTCCAAAAAGTCCATTCTTAGTAACAGGTGGCCAAAGTATTGGAATTTCAGCTTCAGCATCAGTCCTTCCAATGAATGTGCAGGACTGATTTCCTTTAGGATTGATTGGTTGGTTCTCCTTGCAGTCCAAGAGACTCTCAAGAGTCTTTTCCAACACCACAGTTCAAAAGCATTGATTCTGAACTCACTCAGCTTTCTTTATAGTCCAACTATCACATCCATACATGACTACTGGAAAAACCAGAGCTTTGACTAGATGGACCTTTGTTGGCAAAGTAATGTCTCTGCTTTTTAATATGCTGTCTAGGTTGGTCATAGCTTTCCTTCCCAGGAGCAAGTGTCTTTTAATTTCATGGCTGCAGTCACCATCTGCAGTGATTTTGGAGGCCAAAAAAAGAAAGTCTGCCACTGTTTCCACTGTTTTCCCATCTATTTGCCATGAAGTGATGGGACCAGATGCCATGATCTTAGTTTCTGAATGAGTTTTAAGCCAGCTTTTTCACTCTCCTCTTTCACTTTTATCAGGAGGCTCTTTAGTTCTTCTTCCATTTCTGCCATAAGAGTGATGTCGTCTGTGTATCTGAGTTTATTGGTATTTCTCTCTGCAGTCTTGATTCCACCTTGTGCTTCATGCAGCCTGGCATTTTGCATGATGCACTCTGCATATAAGCTAAATAAGCAGGGTGACAGTATACAGCCTTGATGTATTCCTTTCCCAATTTTGAACCAGTCCATTGTTCCATGTCTGCTTCTAACTGTTGTTTCTTGGCCTGCATACAGATTTCTCAGAAGGCCAGTCAGGTGGTCTGGTATTCCCATTTCTTTCAGAATTTTCCACAGTTTGTTGTGATCCACACAGTCAAAGGCTTTGGCACAGTCAATACAGCAGAAGTAGATGTTTTTCTGGAACTCTTGCTTTTCCATGATCCAGCAGATGTTGGCAGTTTGATCTCTGGTTCCTCTACCTTTTCTAAATCCAGCTTGAACATCTGGAAGTTCATGTTTCACATACTGTTGAAGCCTGGCTTGGAGAATTTTTAGCATTACTTTACTAGCATGTGAGACGATTGCAATTGTGCAGTAGTTTAAACATTCTTTGGTATTGCTTTTCTTTGGGATTGGAATGAAAACTGATCTTTTCCAGTCCTGTGGCCACTGCTGAGTTTTCCAAATTTGCTGGCATAGTGAGTGCAGCACTTTAACAACATCATCTTTAGTGTTTGAAATAGCTCAACAGGAATTCCATCACCTCCACTAGCTTTGTTCATAGTGATGCTTCCTAAGGCCCACTTGACTGTCTCAGTGCACTTTGAATGGCATCAAATGATAAGACTCGTTGCCAGATGTGGTGTCAAGAACCAGCATTGGGTTTAGTAGAAAAGAGTAGATCAAGTGTCTCCAGTAATTTGAAAGGCCCTTTAAGGGAACCCTGATGCCTAAGTGGACAGCCAGCCAGTAGCTGAGAAAGAGCAGATTTTAGAAACAGTTTGTTTTAGCTATGAGTTCCTTTAGTTTCACGAAATTTACTTCCGGCATCAATAAGTAGATAGAAATGACTAAAGGTAAAATTTGAACTATATTACAAAAATCACATTAAATAATTTACCTTATTCAGTTCATTTACATGTTGTACTTGGTAAAGGAAATTAGGCTGGCTCCTTTCTCCAGGAAGCTTGTGACTTTTCCTACAGATTAAAACATTTGTTTTAAAGATGTTTGTATTTTTCCAATGGGATATATATGCTACTGAAAATTTTACATAAAACTGTTTTTAAAATATATTTCAGAATGGAAGTTCTTTTTTTTTTAAGCTCCCTCTCCACCAGGAATTAAAAACAACTAAAAGATTTTAATGTAATTAATCTTTCATAAGTAAGACTAGTAAATTTGTTGAATGGAGAAGCAATTTTTGCAGCCATACTTACAGATTAAAAAATTAATATGCCTTATTTGAGCATTATTATAAGATAAAGGTTTGACTGTATAGTTTAAAAATATAGTTAGTGTACATCATAGTACCAATTTTTTTTAGAATTTTGAATGCGCTATTTCTCTCCCCTCATTTATTTGATTAATAACAAAGGCAATTGGAAATAACCACTAATCAAAGGAAAAAAATAGTAATGGGGGAAAACACACGTGTGAAAGAATTTTAAATCACACATCTTAAAAAATAAATATTATTTTTCTGCATGTAAGTTTCACTGAGTGGTATTTTACCAAAGTCAAGATTGTATAACATATGAATTTTAAATGGAAAATATTTCCCGAAAAGTAGACAACATGGAGGAAGAAAAAGAACATTGGTTTTAATCATTGTATGTAATATGTAACTTTCACCATCATGATGGAGAAAATACTGACTCAGTCCTGAAATGACATATGCATACTCTGTCATGTGTGGTGACTTTTAAGGGGTCAGCTTTTAAAGTGTTGTCCCGGGAATGAACTTCTGGATATGGATGAAATGAGAAGTGAAATGTTCAGTTCATGATACTCCTGTTTTCCAGATCTTTCTAAGTAACTATCTAGAGATGAATAGTCTGTTTATTTGGCTTGGGCTGACAGACGAGGCAGGTTGCAACCTGGTATTAAAACTGAAGTGAGTTCAGAATAACTTGGGATACCTGAAGGATTGCCTTCTGCTATTGTTAATAAAAATGTATTCTGTCATGAAAGGAAATAAGTGATTTTTAAATTCTTTTAAATAAAATGTCAACAGTGAAACAAAAAAATAAATAAATAAATAATTTTTTAAGAAAAACTGAAGTGATATGGAATATCTCTGAAAATAACCCAAACAGTTAATATCATTCTCTTAACAATATTGATCAAGTAAAAACAAAGTTGGAGTTTGTATTTTCCAATTTGGATTTCTTAGTTAACTACCTTAAATCCTGCCAAAGAGTCACCATGTGGCGGCCCGCAGGAGGGACGCTTCCGGGGCAGAGGAAGAAAACTGCTTCACGCCTTCCAGTCTCAGGCTTTGGCACACATTTGGGGTGTAGCACTTTTCTTTGTACAAAGGCATTTTCTTCAGTAGCTACATTATTGAAATTTTTACAAAACCCACTGACTTTCAACAGTGTGGGGCCTGTGAAACCCACTGCAGATTTGCTGGCCTCTGTCAGTTATAGAAAACATTCTGAGGAGGTTATCTCTCCTGGAATTTCTTTATGTTTTAGCTTGTATGTATTCTGAGTGGAACAGCTTCAGGACCTTCTGCTTTATAGAGTTTTATATGTTTCCTTCCAGTTTTGGTTTGTAATTATAAAGGGGAAATATGCATCAAATAATTTCTGCTCTTCTGCAGAGTTTTGTTTTAAAACTGGAAACTTTCCTATTGTATCGGGTTGATAAAATCTTCCCCATTCCAATATTTTAAAAGATATTTGGGCCTAAAGTGTTTCAGGAAGCTAAGTTCTTCAACTTAAAAGAGTTTAGAACTCCAAAATTTTTGTCCTCTATAACAAAGAAGAAAAGAAATGGCCACACTTTTATTAGAGATTCTGATATCCGTGTTCTTGCAATATGTGGGGAAAAGAGACATGTAAGAAAGTGTACACCATCTTGCCCACTGTTTTATGTTTTAGACAATAGAAAGTTATAGAAAAGCTTTGTTGTTATTGTTCAGTCACTCAGTCATATCCGATTCTTTGCATCCCCATGGACTGCAGCACGCCAGGCCTCCCTGACCTTCACCATCTTCTGGAATTTGTTCAAACTCATGTCCGTTGAACTGGTGATATCATTCAACCATCTCATCCTCTGTCACCCCTCCTTGTCCTCCTATCCTCAATCTTTCCCAGCATCAGAGTCCTTTCCCATGAATTGACTCTCTGCATCAGGTGGCCAAAGTATTGGAGCTTCAGCCTCAGTCTGTCCAATGAGTATTCAGGGTTGGTTTCCTTTAGGATGGACTGGTTTGATCTCCTTGCAGTCCAAGGGATTCTCAAAAGTCTTCTGCAGCACCACAATTCGAAAACATCAGTTTTTCAGACTCGGCCTTCTTTATGGTCCAACTCTCTCACATCCATACATGACTGCTAGGAAAACCATAACTTTGACTATGTGGACCTTTGTTGGCAAAGTGATGTCTCTGCTTTTTAATACCATGTCTAGGTTTGTCACAGCTTTCCTTGCAAGGAGCATCTTTCAATTTCATGGCTGCAGTCACTGTCCACAGTGATTCTGAAGCCCAAGAAAATAAAGTCTGTCACTATTTCCATTGTTTCCCCATCTATTTGCCATGAAGTGATGGGACCGGATGCCATGATCTTTGTTGTTTGAACGCTGAGTTTTAAGCCAGCTTTTTCACTCTCCTCTTTCATCTTCATTAAGAACTCTTTTGTTCCTCTTTGCTTTCTGTGATTAAGGTGGTGTCATCTGCATATCTGACGTTATTGATATTTCTCCTGGCAATCTTGATTCCAGTTTAATCTTAATCCAGCCTGCCATTTCACATGATGTGCTCTGTATATAAGTTAGGAAAAAAAACAGGGTGACTATATACAGCCTTGATGTACTCCTTTCCCAATTCTGAACCAGTTCATTGTTCCACATCCAGTTCTAACTGTTGCCTCTTGACCTGCATACTGGTTTCTCAGGAGACAGGTAAAGTGTTCTGGTATTCCCATCCTTTTAAGAATTTTCCACAGTTTGTTGTGATCCATACAATCAAAGGCTTTAGCATAGTCAATGAAGCAGAAGTAGATGTTTTTCTGATCTCATGGGTGCTGGAAATGTAATCTCTGGTTCCCCTGCCTTTTCTAAATCTAGCTTGAACATCTGGAAGTTCCCAATTCACATACTGTTAAAGCTGGTCTTGAAGAATTTTGAGCATAATCTTGCTCTCATGTGAAATGAATGCAACTGTGCAGTAATCTGAACATTCTTTGGCATTGCAGTTCTTTGGGATTGGAATGAAACCTGACTTTTTCCAGTCCTGTGGCCACAGCTGAGTTTTCCAAATTTGCTGGCATATTGAGTGCAACACTTTTAACAGTATCATCTTTTAGGATTCGAAACAGCTCACCTGGAATTCCATCACCTCCACTAGCTTTGTTCATAGTAATGATTCAAGGCCCACTTGACTTCACACGCCAGGATGCCTGGCTCTGGGTGAGTGACCACATCATCGTGGTTATCCAGACCATTAAGACCTTTATTGTAAAAGTTCATCTGTGTATTCTTGACCCCTCCTCTTAGTATGTTCGGCTTCTGTTTGGTCCATACTTTCTATCCTTTATTGAGCCCATCTTTGCATGAAATGTTCCCTTGGTATCTCTAATTTTCTTGAAGAGATCTCTAGTCTTAGTAATTTAAAATAACAGTTGTATTCAACCATATCATGATTCAAATCCATTAGAGCTGTATGTTTTAATAAACTATGCTACTAGCCCAGTAGATGTTCTAGAAAAAAACAGTTGAATAAAAGTAGTTACTTTCATATTGAAAGAAAATATTTTTCAGGCTAGAATGAAACCAAAAGAAAAATGAAAGTTATCAGTGACTCTACCTATATACACATTTCATAAGGCAAATTAGAAATCTTCTTTAGAAGATTGTTGTTAGAGGGGCATATTTGGTTACAAGCTACAGAGAACCACCTTCAATTAAGTAACACATGGGATTAAGTAACTCAGTTAAATTACATGGGATTAGGTAACTCATGGGACTTCTCAGAGGCCTCCAGGCTGCACAGTAAAGGGAAACAGCCTCCAGGTGTGGGAACCCGGCAGGGTTGAGCACAGGGCCCAGTCCCTGGCCAGATTAGAGTCACTGGCAAATTGTGGTTTCACTTTTTTCCAAGTTGTCTGATTTGGAGATATTTATTGAAACCATACCTCCATTTCCTCATCTCTAAAAGGAGGAGAATAATGGAACAGTGCCAGGCACAGTATCAGCACCGTGTATTGGTATTC
This sequence comes from Ovis aries, assembly GCF_016772045.2. Classification (NCBI taxonomy): domain Eukaryota; kingdom Metazoa; phylum Chordata; class Mammalia; order Artiodactyla; family Bovidae; genus Ovis; species Ovis aries. The sequence goes on along the minus strand of NC_056078.1, from coordinate 2,472,372 downwards.
TTAGTGTTCTTGGTATTCTTCTCACTTCATGATGTTTACTATGGGGACCTGCCACTAATGACCCAAGTCTGAATTTTCCCTGTGGCTATTATTGCAGATTCTGAAAAGGGTGAGTCTGATTAACTTCCAGACAGGTGGCATGGGCTCCCGAAGTTCAGTTCAGGCTGTGGGTGGCAAGTCTTGTCAAGCTAAGAAGTAATGGCCCATTGACTTAGGGGGCATAGGTAGTGTAACAGTAAGGGTTAAAAAGAGATAATTTGGTGAATAGCCAGTGACCTTTTATAGGTTGAACTTGTTTCTTTGTGGGAATTTTACATCACAAAGTGCATCATTTCACTTTTTGGGACTATAGTTGCATACATCAGATGCAAATAAACTTACATGAAAAGTAGCATGAAGAATTGTTTTGCCTGGTTTGCTCACCATTTGTCCTGAGAGTTTCGGACTTAGACCAGTGGAAATTGCAGCTGCGTTTACTTTGCTAACTTTGCATCAGAGCTGGTAGGAAGTCACCTCATAGACTCTTGTCCCACTGAAGTTGTGCATCTGCAGAAAGTGTTCCAGAGGAAGACAGCAGTACACCTAGGCTGACCGCAGGCCAATCCATCGTTCTGATCTGTTTCCTTCATTTGCATGGGAGCTCAACATGGTCAAGTAGACAGCTTTTAACACAGTATCCAAACATGCAGTAGATCCACCATACACAGTTTTTTCACTAGACAGTGTGCTTTTTTCTTTTACTTTTCTTTTTTTATTAATATAAATTTATTTATTTTAATTAGAGGCTAATTACTTTACAACATTGTATTGGTTTGGCCATACGTTGACATGAATCTGCCACGGGTGTATGTGTGTTCTCCATCCTGAACCCCACTTCCACCTCCCTCCCATACCATCCTGGGTCATCCCAGTGCACCAGCCCTGAGCATCCTGTATCATGCATCGAACCTGGACTGGCAATTTGTTTCACATATGATAATATACATGTCTCAGTGCCATTCTCCCAAATCATCCCACCCTTGTCCTCTCCCACAGAGTGCAAAAGACTGTTCTATACATCTGTGTCTCTTTTGCTGTCTCGCATACAGGGTTATCATTACCATCTTTCTAAATTCCATATATATGCATTAGTATACTGTATTCGTGTTTTTCTTTCTGGCTTACTTCACGCTGTATAATAGGCTCCAGTTTCATCCACCACATTAGAACTGATTCAAATGTATTCTTTTTAATGGTTGAGTAATACTCCATTGTGTATATGTACCACAGCTTTCTTATCCATTTGTCTGCTGATGGACATCTAGGTTGCTTCCATGTCCTGGCTATTATAAACAGTGCTGCAATGAGCATTGGGGTACATGTGTCTCTTTCAATTCTGGTTTCCTCAGTGTGTATGCCCAGAAGTGGGGTTGCTGGGAAAACAGCACTTTCTTTCAAAGGTCTAAGGCTTTCCCAGGTCCTGTCCTGCTCGCTCCTTTCCAAACAATGTCAGCCCATCTGGGTGAGACCAAACACACCTGCTTCTGGCCACAGAGACTCCTAAGGGAAAATATCAGTATATTTGCAATGAAAATACATTTTAATCCCTCTGGTAGTACTGTGGTGTGGAATTTTGCATCTGTAACAAGTTTTGAAAAAGTAAGATCAGTCCCAGATTAGGATGAATATTAATAGATGCAGATTTTGTGGGGCTTCTCAAAAGTTGCCTAACCTTATTTTTAACCCACTAAAATATTTCCCCAAGTGACTAGGGTTACTTTTATAGTTATGAAAATATATCCTCATAAAATAATTTATAAAGTCTTTTTGGTTTTGTTTGTAGTCTTTACATTGTTTAGCAATAAAGTCATTAGTGCTTCTGGGAGAAATCATGAATTGATCAAAATGATTTGATTTAACAGTATTGAAATCAAATCTTTTTTTAGCATTGGGCAATTATTTATTTATCTTTATTTTTAATATAGATTCATTTATTTTAATTGGAGACTAATTACTTTACAACATTGTACTGGTTTTGCCATACATCAACATGAATCCACCATGGGTGTACACATGTTCCCCATCCTGAAGCCCCCTCCCACCTCCCTCCCCTTACCATCCCTCTGGGTCATCCCAGTGCACCAGCCCCGAGCATCCTGTATCATGCATCGAACCTGCATTTGTTTTACATATGATATTATACATGTTTCTTTTTTATTTTATTTTATTTTATTTTTTTAAATTTTAAAATCTTTAATTCTTACATGCATTCCCAAACATGAACCCCCTCCCACCTCCCCTCCCCATAACATCTTTCTGGGTCATCCCCATGCACCAGCCCCAAGCATGCTGCATCCTGCGTCAGACATAGACTGGCGATTCAATTCACATGATAGTATACATGTTAGAATGGCATTCTCCCAAATCATCCCACCCTCTCCCTCTCCCTCTGAGTCAATGCCATTCTCCCAAATCATCCCACCCTTGGAACACTGGTTTTTAAAATTGGCCTTAAAAACAACTATGAAAATATAGGCAAGAATATTCTTGACTTTGAGTTACTCACTGTGAAGAATCCACCAGAAAGAAAGCAAAAAGTGATGAAAAGGGGAAACAAGAGATTGGGAAATGAGTTCAGTAAATAAATAAAAAAAAAAGAGGGGGACTAGAAATAGGATGCGGAGAAGGCAATGGCAACCCACTCCAGTACTCTTGCCTGGAAAATCCCATGGTTGGAGGAGCCTGGTAGGCTGCAGTCCATGGGATCGCTAGGAGTCAGACACGACTGAGTGACTTCACTTTTACTTTTCAGTTTCATGCATTGGAGAAGGAAATGGCAACCCACTCCAGTGTCCTTGCCTGGAGAATCCCAGGGACGGGGGAGCCTGATGGGCTGCCATCTATGGGGTCGCACAGAGTTGGACACGACTGAAGCAACTTAGCAGCAGCAGCAGCAGCAGAAATAGGATGTGATAAAGATACTTCACTAAACAGTATTTTTTATTTTATTCTAGAGTGTAATGAATCAATACCTGGGGCGGGGGGAGTCTTATCCAATATTCTTTTTTTATGACCTGAAATTTAGACCTCACTCTTTTGAAGCTGATTTCATTTCAAGCCTTCAGTGACAGCTGAGAGCATGGTTGCATATTGGTGATACAGGTACTCTGTCATCATTTATTTAGAGAACTTGAAATATAGGCCCTGTAAAAAATAACAAGAAAATTATTGCTTCTGACATTTCAAGCTATGAATCAACGTGCTCATATAATCAGAAGAAAAATGATCAAAACCACTTTGTACCTCCAAGTCTACACTTTAAAACTGAGCTACTCTTTCTTCACTTGAAGGCTCCATGGATGTCTTAGGAGAAGCAGTGCCTTATAGGTTGGCATACACATTTTTAAAATTTATGTTAAGAACCTTTTAATTCCTGTCCTTAATGAACATAAAAATATAGGTCTCATTTTTTTTTTCAAAACTCATGCCACATATCTTTCCTTTTTCCCTTTAGCGATATCCCACATGTTCCTAGTTAGATACGGATAAAGATAATATTTCAAATCTACTAACTTAATCTGAAATATGTGTTTATCAACTGTGCTATTCAAGAGGCTAAGTCATGTTCTCAAATACAGGCTTTCAGAATTTGGACCTCGTGTTAAAAGCAGCCTCTATGGTTAGAGTTAGTATTTGCATAGGGCATTTTACAGTTTCATGCTATTGAATCTTCTTTCTGTACACAATGCCTATAGAAAAATGTGAGATTCTTTTTTAATGGATTATGAGATCTAATTTCCTCATATAAATCCCTGGGGGAGGGGAGAATCTCTTCCCTATCCTCCCCAATAATTTGTACACACACAGTTATTCAGTGATATAATATTTGTGTAAACTCCATAAATTATCCAGCATTTTAATAGAAATGACCAGATAATAAGGAAAACAAGTAGCAAGACGTTAAAATAGTCATAAATGTCCTTATTGCTTTGCTAAATCTACAGTCGTTAAATATTACTGTGTTGATTTAAGACAGTGGCATTTTTTCCATAGCCTATTGTATAGTTCAAGAACAAAATTTACCAGAAATATCAGGGGATGCATATCTAAGTAATTTTTAATGTTAAAATTTTTTTACAATCAATAACCACAAATAACTACCCACTCAAATTATTTTGATAAAAAATAAATTTTAAAAGAAAACTAAATGTCAAAATCCAGCACTTGGTAGCTTGTTTCAATTATAATGTTTATTATTTGGTGCAGAATAAATTTAGTGATGTTAGTTCTAAGATTTATAGAACAATGAGTGAAGGATGGGATAGCCTATCTCCCAGATAATAGTTCATAAATAAGAAAAAAGTGAAGGTTTGCTGCTAGGTAATATAAAATGATACTGGCATCTTAAAAATCATTATTTCTTAATTCCATCCTAAAAAAGACATATTTCAGTGCCATCTCAGAAGTGAAACACTGTCGTTAAGGTTTTCTGTTTGCATTTTCTCACTAGCTAAATCAAGGAATCTGAAAAATTGAGAGTCAATGATAGGGCAGCAAAATGAAGGCTTTGAAATAGTGAACAAAGTGTTAGCATTCAGAAGGGGACAATGAGAAGAAGGCCTGTGTTAACAGGGGAAAATGAAAGGATTTATCTTTTCACCACTTTGGAGTGGTCTTTTTTGCATAGGATTGTTCTGAGAAGAGCTCTGAAAGGAGTAAAATGAGGAGGAAAACAATCAGCTAGATTAATTACAAATGGCAAACAGGGAAGAAGACAGGTGTAGTCAAGTAACATTACTTCTGCTGTGAGTTTTGCAGATACTCCTTATCAAATTAAGAATCTCCTGCAGTTACCTGATTTGCTAAGTTTTAAAATTATGAATAGTCTTTTTTGGGGGTTAACACTTTGGATACACGCTTTCCATGATTCATCCGCTGAAGATAAAGGACTTAGCACTCAGGCCTGTGAAGCAGGAGATACGAAGATTTCCAGAGAAGGACCAGTTCCTCGGAAGTGCCCCCTCACAGAGAGATGAAGGGGCAGCAGAAAACAGCAGAAACCGAAGAGGGGACAGTGCAGATGCAGGAAGGTGCCATGGCAACTGGGGAGGACCCCACCAGTGTGGCTATAGCTAGCATCCAGTCAGCTGCCACTTTCCCTGACCCCAACGTCAAGTACGTCTTCTGAACTGAAAATGGGGGCCAGGTGATGTACAGGGTGATCCAGGTGTCTGAAGGGCAGCTGGATGGCCAGACTGAGGGGACTGGTGCCGTCAGTGGCTACCCTGCCGCTCAGTCCATGACCCAGGCGGTGATCCAGGGTGCGTTCACGAGTGATGATGCAGTTGACGCAGAGGGGACAGCTGCTGAGACGCACTATACTTACCTCCCCAGCACTGCAGTGGGAGATGGGGCAGGGGGTACCCCATCGGGGAGTACAGCAGCTGTTGTTACTACCCAGGGCTCAGAGGCACTACTGGGGCAGGCGACCCCTCCTGGCACTGGTCAGTTCTTTGTGATGATGTCACCACAGGAAGGGTTGCAGGGAGGAAGCCAGCGCTCTATTGCCCCCAGGACCCACCCTTATTCCCCGAAGTCAGAAGCTCCCCGGAGAACTCGGGATGAGAAACGCAGGGCTCAGCATAATGAAGTGGAGCGCCGCTGCCGAGACAAGGTTAACAACTGGATCATACAGCTGTCCAAGATCATCCCAGACTGCTCCATGGAGAGCACCAAGTCTGGCCAGAGTAAGGGTGGAATTCTAGCCAAAGCCTGTGATTATATCCAGGAATTTCGGCAGAGTAACCACCGGTTGTCTGAAGAACTGCAGGGGCTTGACCAACTACAGCTGGACAACGATGTGCTTTGACAGCAGGTAGGAGATCTTAAGAACAAGAACCTGCTGCTACGAGCTCAGCTGCGGCACCACGGAGTAGAGGTTGTCATCAAGAGTGACAGCAACTAACTCTGGGGACTCAGGCTCTAAGCTCTACAGCCCCTTTCCAAGAACTTCAGATAGCCCAGGAGCCACAGGCTAATAACCCCGTGCCCCTTTCCTTCACTACCCACATTTGGCATGGGACTGGGGGGAGTTCAGAAGGCGTACCTTTGAATTAAGGCCCTGTGATCTAGCAGCCTGCAGTGGTGTGAAACACACACGTGGGTGTGCACCGACAGTCTCACCCAACCAGCCCTACCGTGCAGCCCCTGGGCCCTTGTGCTCCTCTTGCACAATGCATCTGCTGTCTCCATGCTGGACACTGGACACACTAAACTGGCGGGCTTGCCCCGTGCTTGCTTAAAGTGCCAGCAGAGGGTCTGCTGACAAGCAGTGTTCTGCCTTGCCCCAGGACTGGCGCTTCCCACTGGTTCTTCCGTTCCCTGGAGCTCAAATGTGCTCCTCAGGACTCTGGGAAACAGGCTTCAGCAGGAAGTGGGGATCGGAGGCTTAGCAGTGGCTGCTGCCCCAGGTAGAGGAGATTGGCCAGCAAGCAGTTGAGGCCTATGCAGGTTTCTGGCACCAGGGAGAACAGGAGGCAGGGCCCACTGGGGGCCTTACCCCATTGTAGGGACGGTAATTTTTTTCTTTTTTTTTTTTTAAGATAAAATGTTCAGAGCCAAAAAAAACATAAAATTATGATTAGGGATTAAATTTTTTCAAACTTTTTTTCTAAAGCTAGTGAATGGTTGTATTAATTTTCTCCTTTAACATGTTAATGTGTAATACATTGATTTTTTTTTTTTAATGTTGAGCCAACCTTACAATCCTGAAATAAACTAACTTGGTTATGGGGGGAAAAAAAGAAGTAGGGGGAAATCAACCTTAGGATAATGGTTCTGCCAGAAGTAGATCTAGATTTCTGCCTCAGGCCATTGACCAAATAAATTTCAAAAGAATTAAGGAAATAAACATTAAAATTGAAACTTAAACAAGAAGAAAATAATGGGGAAAATACTTGTAGATTTTAAAATTGGGGAAAGTTTTCCAAGCATTATAGCCGCAGAGAGTCAATGTATATCTCTATTTTTCTTGCTGTTCCTGAGTTACCTGTTGTTTGTTGGTGTTCTTGTAAGTAGCAAATTGCAGACGATACATAGATTCATTTAGGAAAGTTTTTTTCAGCTTGTTATCCTCATATTTTCCAGGCATACACTATTTCTCCAGTTCATTTTGCTTTCGATTAATTTTTATTTTTCTTAAGGTTTTAATTGTAGGCAGAATTGAGAAAGTCAGTTAGTACCACCAGGCTTGTAACAAAAAGCAGCCTCCCCCTGCTGCACCCTTCCCTACACCCGATGACATTTCTCTTAGCAGTTTCCTCTCATATTTCTGCCATATTTCTCAATAATAACCTTGTACTACTAGTTCATTATTAATCTGCAATAAAGGAAGGTGAAGTTTTAACTCACTTTGTTACCAAATCAAGCTTGGGTCAGCTCACCAATGTGCAGAAAAGTCGATCTACTAACACTGGGTTGTGATGAAGGAAAAGACAGCATTTATCGCAGGTGTCAAGCAAGGAGAATAGGCCGGTCATGCTCAAAGGACTAGAACTCCCTGATGGCTTTCACACATGGGTTTAAAGACCATTAGGGGTAAGAGTCACAGGGTACATGATCATGTCTAGTTATTCTTCTGACTGATTGGTGATGACGTAACTGGGTGATGGTTTGAGAATCTCCGTCATCAATCTTCAGGCTTTAACCAGTCTTCCTTTGTTTTCTGCATTTTCTCACTTTTCTCATCATTAACTGCTTGAGTCTCCTCTTTGGAGCTCAGTTATTGTATTCTTCATCTCTGTTTGGAGCTCAGTTATTGTATTCTTCATCTCTGTTTGATTCTTCTTCATTTTTTTCCAATTCTTTGTTAAAAACTAACTTCTCCCTCTGTTCATCCAGTCTTCTCCCAAATTGTTTGACTATTATGATCATTACCTTGAAGTCTATCAGATATATTGCCTATCTCCACATCACTTAGTTCTTCTGGGGTTTTACTTTTTTCTTCTTGGAATGTGTTCCTCTGTCATCTCATTTTTCCTAATTCGCTGTTCTTACTTCTATGTATCTGGTGGCTTGGTTACATTTCCCGACCTGGGAGAAGTGGCATCCTGTAGGTTCCAGCAGCACATTCTCCTCTGGATACCATAGCTGCATGCTCTAGAAGTACCCCTGTTGGGTTGCCTTGGTCCTTCTGTTGAGGCAGGCTGGCTATTGTGGGTGGTCTCCTAGACATTGCTTGGCCTTGGTCCCTTTGATTGCCAAGTCCTGCCTTCTTGCTGATGGGTGGGGTGAGGCCCAGGGACTTCTGAGACTGGTGTCTGCATACTGGTGTATGGGACCCCCTCCAGTGCAGGTGACCACGATGAAGCTGTAGTGTCTGCTCAGACCCTGGGTCCTACACCTCTTGAAATGCCTGAATATTTCCCTTTGTCCCTGAGCAGTGGAGAAGGACCAGGGGGATTAGTACAGCACATGCTCCCCACAGTGTTTCAGGGTCATCCCTCTGGTCAGTGAGTTCTGGATCTGAAATCAGCTCAACTCCAGGAACTGAGCAAGGCATCTTGATTTTTTATTAGAGCAACTGTTATCCTCCTGTTTCTCTGTCCTTGCCCTTTCCTTTGGTTGTAGATGTTAAACAGTGTTGTGTGTGTGTGTGTGCGCGTGCGTGCATGTGCGTGCATGTGCCCATGTACCTCTAAGGGTGCCATGATCTGTTAACTATCCCCATACTCCCTGTGGGGCAGACACAACGGTAACTGTGCTCCCTGGGCTTCGCCATTGGCCCCTGTTAATTCATCATCATCTCCATGGATGTTAATGGGCTCAGCTGTGACCTCCTCTCCTTTCCTGGCCCATAGCATGGACTGGAAACAGTATCCCAGTTACCAGCACAGTCTTGACTGCCTTGGTGCACAGCGGGCCCTCTGGGACCTCCCATGGAGTGTTCCTTTGCTTAGTGAATCCTTCAGGATTCTTTTACTATATATGGGCATGCCCACAGATCTCAGCCTCCTCACTCCCTCTTCTGTTTTCCAGAGCAGCTGAGTCATGTCTGCTTCTCTCTGCATTGGCCACCATTTACTCTAGACCTGTAAGAGTCACCCCTGGGTCCTGCTACCTCAGGAAAGTTAATTCTTGCAGCAACCTGTGTGTATAATCTCTTTTCCTTCATCAGTTCTGGCACTTTCCTAGATGGGGAGCTCACCTTTACTAGAGAAGTGTAGGCCCCCTCTACAAACTACCGATAGTTTCAGGGATCTGTAAGGGTGACTCATATCTTTCTCACTTGTTTCAGGATCCCAGGTTTTCCTAGCCAGGGATCTGATTTTAGCATAGCAGACCTGCTTGGCCGTGCTTCTAAATGTCTCTGGAGATCTTCGGTTCTGTTAGATCTGCTTTTTACTGTGTCGCTGTTTCTGTTTTCTCACTACAGGTGATAATGGCCTCTTTCCAATTATTGAGTTGCCCCCTAGTCTTTAGCTGTCTGTTAATGCTCAGGATCCCTCATCATCTCTCTGTGGGGTGTCAGTCCAATTCAGCTGTAATCAGCCAGTTCCAGTGTCTCTGTGGCTTTTTCTCACCATATCTTTAGCAACCTGAATTATCACACCTGTGAGGACATTTCCTAGGCCACTTTGCTGATATCTTTACCAGTTCATGGCCTCCTCCACTGTGCCAGGGTCCACCCTGTGTACCACCCAGGACAGCGGGGCGCTGGCTGACTGTGCCGCAGACCTCATCTTACTGCTTGTTTTCTCAGGCTCCTCATGGCTCCACTTATACTATTTCAAGTTCTCCACAAACCTGGTGCCAAGACTGGATTTACTGGGAAAAACAGTAACGGAGGCCGAGGAAGCTGGGGCAGCTATTAGACCCAGATGCAGGTCAAGCTCTCATGGTGGAGAGGGAAGGAAAAAAGCCTAAATAACAAAAGCCTTAGACTGCAGTGCAGTTACCAGAAAGTTTTGGTAAAGCCAATTGAAAGTCCTTGAGCCAAAGTCACCATGTAGAGGAGCCTGTGTGTCCTAGATGACACCTACACCAGCATCCCTGCTGAGTGCACTTGCTGGCCAGGAGCAACCCTGGGCCTCTGTGCAGATGCAGTGATGGACTTCAGAGCACAGTATCCAAGGCCCTTGCTCATTTCCATTTTCTGCAGTTGGAACCTGGGAGATCTGAAAGATGCATTTTGTAGCTGCCACAAACAGCTACAATAAATTTTATTTCTCCTATTTTTAATACCTTTAAATTAACCAATGTTTATTTAATATATTTTCCCCTTCCCAAAATTATATAATGCCTTCAAATTGTTTAACTTTTCTCACCACAGGTTGTTGATCAGTATTTTAGGTTTGTGTGTGTGTGTGTGTAAGATGTGATGTCTGTTTATAGATTCCTTTTGTTGACTTTTTGCATCTAAATATTCAGCTGTTCCAGCACATTTGTTGAAAAGACTATCATTTCTCCATTGAGTTACCTTCCTTTGTTCCTTTTTCAAAGATCAGTCAGCTATATTTCTGAGCCTATTTTGGACACTCTATTCTGTTTCATTAATGTATATGTCTACTCTTTCACTAATATATCACACTATCCCACTTTATACTGTGTCTTAAAATTGGGTAGTGAATCAGTTTGTCAACATCCACAAAATAACTTGTTAGGATTTTTATTGGAATTACATGGATAAAATTAAGTTGGGAAGAACTGGCATCTTTACAATATTGACTATTCCTACCCATCTTCATTGGAACAAAGGACTGGTTCAAAATTGGGAAAGGGGTACATCAAAGCTGTATATTGTTACCCTGCTTACTTAACTCATATGCAGAGTACATCATGTGAAATGCTGGGCTAGATGCTTCACAGGCTTTGCTCAAGAATGGCAGGAGAAATGTCAACAGCCTCAGATATGCAGATGACACCACCCTTATGGCAGAAAGCAAAGAGGAACTAAAGAGCCTCTTGATAAAAGTGAAAGAGGAAAGTGAAAAAGCCTGCTTAAAACTCAAGATTCAAAAAGCTAAGATCATGGCATCCAGTCCTACCACTTCATGGCAAACAGATGGGGAAAATGTGGAAACAGTGTCAGATTTCATTTTCTTGGGGTCCAGAATCAATGCAGACAGTAAGTGTAGCCACAAAATTAAAAGATACTTGCTCCTTGGAAGAATAGCTATGTCAAACCTAGACAGTGTCAAACCAAAACAGAGACATCACTTTGCTGACAAAGGTCTGTGTAGTCAAACCTATGGTTTTTCCAGTAGTCATGTATGGATCTGAGAATTGGACCATAAAGAAGGCTCAGCGCCAATGAATTGACACTTCTGAACTGTGGCACTGGAGAATCGTCTTGAGGGTCCCTTGAACAGCAAAGAGCTCAAACCAGTCAATCCTAAAGGAAATCAACTCTGAATATTCATTAGAAGAACCAATGCTGAAGCTCCAATACTTTGACCACCTGATGTGAAGAGCTAACTCATCGGAAAAGACTCTGATACTGGAAAAAATTGAGGGAAAGAGGAGAAGGGGGTGACAGAGGATGAGATGGTTAGGTGGCATCACTGACTCAATGCACATGAGTTTGAGCAAACTTAGGGAGATAGTGATGGACAGAGAGGCCTGGTGTGTTGCAGTTCATGGGGTCACAAAGAGTCAGAGGCAACTTAGTGACTGAACAACAACCCATGTTCTTAGTATATCTCTCCATTTATTTAGATCTTATTTGATATTTTCATCATAGTTTTGTAATTTTCCTCACAGACTTTATATCTGTAACTAGATTTATACCTTAGTATTCCATGTTTTGTGCTATAAGAAATTATTTATGTTTTTAATTTCAAATTTTAATTGTTCAATGCTGGTATATCAGAAAACATTTGAGTTTTGTTTATTGACCTGTACTCTTCAATGTTCCTATATTTGTTTATTAGTTCCAGGAATTATTTTGTAGGTTCTTTGGCACTTCTGTATAGACATGCTGTGCTGTGTGCTTCATTGTTCACTCATGTCTGACTGTTTGCAACCACAAGGACTGTAACCCTCCAGGCTCCTCTATCCATTGGGATTCTCAGGCAAGAATACTAGAGTGGGTTGCCATGCCCTCCTCCAGAGAATCTTCCAGACCCAGGGATTGAACCTAGGTCTTCTGCATTGCAGGCAGATTTTTGCTGTCTGAACCACCAGGAAAGCCAAAGAATACTGGAATGGGTAGCCTACTCCTTCTCCAGGGGATCTTCCTGACCCAGGAATTGAACTGGGTCAATTCAATTCCTGCATAGCAGGTGGATTCTTTACCAGCTGAGCTACCAGGGAAGCCCCTACGTAGGCACATTCATCTGCAAATACAGTTTTACTTCTTCCCTCCCAAACTGTAAACCCTATTTACTTTTCTTGTCCTATTGCATTAGCTACAACTTCCAGTGTGATGTGAAACAGAAGTAAAAGAGAGGGCACTCTAGACTTATAACCATTCTTAGGAGGAAAAATTTCAGTATCTTAACATTTAGTATGTTGTTCGGAGAAGACAATGGCACCCCACTCCAGTACTCTTGCCTGGAAAATCCCATGGATGGAGGAGCCTGGTAGGCTGCAGTCCATGGGGTCGCTGAGCGTCGGACACGACTGAGTAACTTCCCATTTACTTTTCACTTTCATGCATTGGAGAAGGAAATGGCAACCCACTCCAGTGTTCTTGCCTGGAGAACCTCAGGGACGGAGGAGCCTGGTGGGCTGCAGTCTATGGTGTCACACAGAACTGGACATAACTGAAGCGACTTACCAGCAGTAGCAGCAGTATGGTGTTAGCTCTAGGAGTTCTTTTGTAGATGTTCTTCTTAAGTCAAGGAAATTCTCTATCCCTGGTTTGCTGAGAGTATTTTGTCACATAACTTTCCTATATAAATTAATATCATCATATGATTTTTTCTTTAGTTTATTGATGCAGTAGATTAAATTTTTAGATTTGAATATTGAACTCATTTGCATAACTAGAATAAACATCACTTGGTCATGGTGTATAGCTCTTTTTATTCATGTTGAATTCTATTGGCTAATTTTGTTGTGAATTTTTTAATTGATTCTCAAGAGGCATATTGGCCTGCACTTTTTTTTTCTTGTAATATCATTATCTTGTTTGGGTATGAGACAGTTGCTGGCTTCATAGAATCTGTTAGGAACTCTTTCTTCTGCTGCTACTTTCTGAGAGAGATTCATTTTTTTCCCCCTATAAGGATGTGATAGAATTCCCTAGGGAAATCACCTACGCCTTGTGGTTTGCTTTCTGGGAGCTTATAAATTATTGACTTAATTTCTTTAATAGATGTACGTTTTCTGATTATTTCAGCTGTGAGATTGCTAATATTTAGTATCTTTCCAAGATTTGACTTATTTTATCTAAATTATCAAAAATTTTCTCAAAGAATTATTCATAGCATTTCTTTAAATGTCAATGGAATTAGTAGTGACAACCCTTCTTTCATTATTTACATTACTAATTTGTGTTTTTTAGAACACTCCCTCGCTCCCGATACAAAAATAAACTCAAAACTGTTTGAAGACTGAAATACAAGACATGACATCATAAAACTCCTAGAAGAGAACATAGGCAAAACATCCTCAGACATAAATCACAGCAACATTTTCTTAGATCAGTCTTCCAAGGCAAAAGAAATAAAAGCAAAAATAAATAAGACCAGGACTTCCTAGTGGTCCAGTAGTTAAGACTCTGTCTTCCCAATGCAGAGGTCCCAGGTTTGATCTGTGGTCAGGGAACTAGATCCCACATGCTGCAGCTAAGATCCTGTGTGCTACAGCTAAGACCCAGCACAGCCAAATAAAATTTTTAAATAGTTTATTAAATAAAATTAAATAAAATGAAAATAATAATATAAAAAGTAATTAAATTTTAAAATTGAAAATAAATAAAATAAATAAAAGTAAATAAAAATCTTAAAATAAATAAACTTTTTAAATTAATTAACTAAATAAAAAATAAATGAGACCTGGACTTTGCTGGTGGACCAGTGGTTAAGAATTCACCTGTCAATGCAGGGGACATGGATTTGATCCCTGATCGGGGAAGATCCCATCTGCTGTGGATCAAGTAAGCTCATGCACCACAACTACTGAGCCCGTGTTCTAGAGTCCATTCTCCACAAAAGAGAAGCCAGCACAATGAAAAACCTATACACCCCAAATGGGAAGTAGTCCCCATTCGCCACCACTAGAGAAAGCCTGAGTACAGCAACAAAGAGGCAGCATAGCTAGAAATAAATAAATATTAAAAAAAAAATAAATGAGACCTAATCAAATTTAAAAGCTTCCACACAGCAAAGGAAACCATTGGGAATGCATGTAAGAATTAAAGATTTTAAAATTTAAAAAATAAAAAACTAAAAAAAAAAAAAAAGAAAAGAAAATGAAAAGGCTACCTGCAGAAGGAGAGAAACTATCTTCAAATAATGCAACCAACAGGGTGCTATCATGGAAAATATACAAGTAGCTCATATTACTCAGTATTAAAGAAACAACCCAGCCAATAAGTAGGCAGAAAAGCTAAAGAGACGTTTCTCCAAAGAAGACTTAGAGGTGGCCAACAGGCACATGAAAAATGCTCATGTGGCTAATTATTAGAGAGACATAAATCAAAACTACAGTGAAATATCCCCTCACACCTGTCAAAATGGCCATTTTCAAAATGTCAGCAAATAATAAATGCTGGAGAAAGTACAGAGAAAAGAGAACCCTCCTACACTGTTGGTGGGAATGTAAGCTGGTGCAGCTTCGATGGGAAACATTATGGTGGTTCCTTAGAAAACTAAAAATAGGGTTACTGTATGATTTCAAATCCTAAAAGATAATGCTGTACTGCACTCAGTGTGAAAGAAGAAACTCAGCAGTGGCCACAGGACTGGAAAAGGTCAGTTTTCATTCCAGTCCCAAAGAAAGGCAATGGCAAAGAATGTTCAAACTACTGCACTCATTTCACATGCTAGCAAGGTTATGCTCAAAATCCTTCAAGCTAAGCTTCAACAGTATGTGAACCGAAAACTTCCAGATGTTCAAGCTGAATTTTAAAAAGGGAGAGGAGCCAGAAATCACATTGCCAACATCCACTGGCTCATAGAAAAAACAAGCAAATTCCAGAAAATCATCTACTTCTGCTTCATTTACTATGCTAAAGTTTGACTGTGTGGATCACAACAAACTGTGAAAAATTCTTAAAAGGATGGGGTTACCAGAACAACTTACCTGTCTCCTGAGTAACCTGTATGCAAGTCAAGAAGCAATATTTAGAACTAGACATGGAACAACAAACTGATTAAAAATTGGAAAAGGAGTACGTCAAAGCTATTTTTGTCACTCTGCTTATTTAACTTTTATGCAAAAGCCCAGGCTGGATGAAGATCAAGCTGGAACTAAGATTGCCAGGAGAAATGTCAATAACCACAGATATGCGGATGATACCACCCAAGGCAGAAAGTGAAGAGGAACTCAAGAGCCTCTTGATGAGGGTAAAAGATGAGAATGAAAAAGCTGACTTAAAAATCAACATGCAGAAAACTAGGACCATGGCATCCGGTCCCATCACCTCACGGCAAATGTTGTTCAGTCCTGCAGGCATGTCCAGCTCTTTGTGACCCCACGGACTGCAGCATACCAGGCTTCCCTGACCTTCACCATCTCCCAAAGCTTACTCAAACTCATGCCCATTGAGTCAGTGATGCTATCCAACTATCCCATCATTTGTCATCCCCTTCCACTCCTGCCTTCAATCTTTCCCAGCATCAGGGTCTTTTCCAATGAGTCATCTCTTCGCCTCAGGCAGCCAACCTATTGGAGCTTCAGTTTCAACATCAGTTCTTCCAATGAATATACAGGATTGGTTTCCTTTAGGATTGACTGGTTTGATTTCCTTGTAGTACAAGGGACTCTCAAGAGTCTCCTCCAACAGCACAGATCAAAAGCATCAATTTTTTGGCACTCAGTCTTCTTTATGGTCCAACTGTCACATCCATACCTGATTACTGGAAAAACCATAGCTTTGACTGTACAGACCTTTGTCAGCGAAGTAATATCTCAGCTTTTTAGTACACTGTCTATGCTTGTCACTGGTAAAGAATCTGCCTGCAATGCGGGAGACCCAGGTTCAATCCCTAGGTCAGGAAGATCCCCTGGAGAAGGACAACTCACTCCAGTATTCTTGCCCGGAGAATTCCATGGACAGAGAAGGCTGGTGGGCTACAGTCCATGGAGTCGCAAAGAGTTGGACGTGACTGAGTGATTATCACATTAGGTTTGTCAAAGCTTTCCTTCCAAGGAGCAAGCATCTTTTAATTTCATGGCTGCAGTCACCATCTGCAGTGATTTTGGAGCCCCGAAAAATAAAGTCTGTCACTGTTCCATTGTTTCCCCATCTATTTGCAATGAAGTCATGGGATTGGGTGCCATGATCTTAGTTTTTTGAATGCTGAATTTTAAGCCAGCTTTTTCATTCTCCTCTTTCACCTTTTTCAAGAGGCTCTTTAGTTCCTCTTTGCTTTCTGCCATAAGGGTGTTGTCATCTGCATATCTGAAGTTATTGATATTTCTCCTGGCAGTCTTGATTCCAGCTTGTGCTTTATCCAGCCCATTATTTCACCTGATAGATGGGGGAAAGGTGGAAACAGTAGCAAATAGATGGGAAAATAGTGGAAAGTGGAAACAGTGACAGACTGTCTTCTTGGGCTCCAAAATCTCTGCAGATGGTGACTGCAGCCATGAAATTACAGGATGCTTACTCCTTGGAAGAAAAGATGTGAAAAACCTAGATACCATATTAAAAAGCAGAGACATCACTTTGCTGACAAATGTCAGTATAGCCAAAGTTATGGTTTTTCCAGTAATCATCGGAAGTATGGATGTGAGAGTTGGACTATAAAGAAAGCTGAGTGCCACAGAATTGATGCTTTTGAACTGTGGTGTTGGAGAAGACTCTTGAGAGTCCCTTGGACTACAAGGAGAACCAACCAGTCAATCCTAAAGGAAATAAGTCCTGCATATTCATTGGAAGGACTGATGCTGAAGCTGAAACTCCAGTACTTTGGCTACTTGATTTTAAGAGCCAACTCATTGGAAAAGACGCTGATGCTGGGAAAGTCTGAAGGCAGGAGAAGGGGGTGGCAGAGGATAAGATGGTTGGATGGCATCATCGATTCAATGGACATGAATTTGAGGAAACTCCAGGAGATGGTGAATAACAGGAGCCTGGCGTGCTGCAGTCCACGGGGTTGCAAAGAGCTAGACATGACTAGAGAATATTACCCCCACTGAAACCAACAGGCAGAGTAAGGTGAATACTCTTATGATCGTACTTACATGTGATATAAGTAATTAGAAGTTTTGGATTAGCAGATACAACCACTGTGCATAAAATAGATCAGCAACAAGCACCTACTTTATAGTCAGTACTTTAGAAATTATAGTCAGTATTTTGTAATAAACTATAATGGAAAGGCATCTGAAAAAATAACTGGGTCACTATGATGTATACCTGAAATTACCACAATACTATACTTCAGTTAAATATATATACCTTTGTGTGTCTGTCTGTCTGTGTCTGTTAGGGTCAGCAGGCCAGCACCACATTGGGGTGACCACCCTTACCTGTCCTCCCCACTCATCTATACAGTTTCACTCACTTTACTCAGCAGATAGTTTTCAATGGCTCCTAACAAGGGAATCCTCTCATTTTCAATGTTATCTCTTAGTGGTTGTCTGAGATGTTAATATTAGGAGAAGCAGAATGGAGGCTGTATTGGAATTCTCTATATTATCTTCTCAACTTTTTTTTTAATCTAAAGTTAATGCAAACTTAGGCCATGAAATAGGTGACCGTTATGTCAGCTGTCTCCTGTAAACTCCTGAGACTTTTGTAAGGGGAAAATGGAATATATTTAATTCAGTTTGCATCAATTTAACCTAAAGGAGCAAAAGAAAGCTGTTAATAATTTCTCACTTTCAAGCTCAAGTAAACAAGATAGTAATGGTTCCATTATTTTAGGTCATGAGAAGGAAAATTGCTAAAAATTATATGTTTAGATCAGAGACTGTTGAGAGAAAAGTAATGGAATGGTGGTCTATGAATAGCCAGATTTTAAAATGAGTGAGGACGTGGGAACATTTTTGTATATAAATAATGGTGTCTTTCAATGAGTCTGCATGGCTGAGAGAATATTATTAATAGATGCAGAAATCTGCATATGCTGTTAGGATCTCGAGGAAAATCCAATAATAAGACATCTGGGATGCCAGAAATAGAAGACAATGATTTGATACTTTGCTAAAGGAAGCAGGGGTAGGTGAATTAAACACCATGCAGGTGAAGAGCTTAACTGTGACTCAGAGGCAGTAAACAGAGTGAACAGCAATCATCATGCATTCATCACCCAGTTTCAGCAGCTCCTGAATTGGTTCCACCTATACCCCTGCCCGTGTGCCCCCTCCCACACTGTTTTGAAGCAAGTCTTCAACAGGTATAATGTCATTTATGTAGATTTTAGTATGTATCTCTAAAAGATCCCCTTTAAAAAATAACCACCAGCAGTTTCATCCCCCCAAAATAATAATAATCTCTAATCTCATCAAATACCCAGTTTCTTTTCAAAACTCCAATTAGTTCATATATATAATAAATGATTTTATTTTCTTAGTTTGTTTGGAGCAAGATATAAAGAAATTCAAACCATTATAATTAGACAGTTTCTCTTAAGTGTTTATAATAGACTTTGCCCCCTGAAATTTATGTATTTAAAAATGTAGATCATTTGCCTTAGTTCTGAGTGTTATCACAAAATATCATACTGGATGGCTGAAACAGTGCACACGCCTGGAGTCTGGGAGGTCCATGTCAAGATGCAGCATAAATCGACGATTTCCTAGTTGTGTGCCATCTGTCAGCCCTTTGAAACTCTTCTGAGCATCGTGTACGTGTAATATGAAGTGGCCTTGATGGCACCTTCTGGAGATGGGCACTGTTGCCACTGTCAGGATGCTGGCCGCCCTGCTCATACTCACTCAGCTGTGTTACTGTGATCTTCAGGGGAAGCCTCTGTCAGTATCTCCCAGGGCTGTTGATTTTTCCCCCATCAGGAATATAGGAAGTCCAATAGAATAGAAGCAGGACAATACACATATTATATAACATGTACACGTATTAAGCTAACATGTACAATATGCATACATGTTAGTTTAGGGGCAGAGGGCTGATACTTCATTTGTTTAGAGTCTAGAAAAAAGGTATAGATCCACAGCTTCCCTTATGTCCCAACTTGATTGCAGGTTCATTTCTGAAATAGGTCAGACACATAGTGATTAATTTTGAAAATGGATGGACCAGGGATAGTTACCTGGATAGTTACCGGATAGTATATGGAAGACTCTTATCCGCTGCTAACATCTGTGTCCAAAAACTCTAACATGAAACCTTAAGAGAACTCCTGTTGGTGCCTGAGGAGTTGAGTCCTCTTGGTAATAGTAGCTGCCTGAATGAAATCAGCCTTTGGACGGAGAAAGAATACCCCATATTGGAAAGTAATTATAGCTTTTACACTTGTATGTGTGTGCTCTCACAGCTTTTTGGAGACTACAGCCTATTTCTTCATGAGACCAAAACTTGGAGAGAAGGAAGTGTCCCCAAACGTTTTCTTCGGTATCTGGCATGAATTCAGCTCTGACTTTAAAGACTTTTGGAAGAAAGAGAACAAACTTATCCTACAAGAAAGGTAGGTGTTTTTCATTTACACAGTGGCATTTTAAAACTGGTGTTTTCTCAAGTGTGACCTGTTAGGGGTTGCCAACTTTCACATCCTGAATGAAAAACTAGGTCCTCACCCTGGGGTTTCCAGTCTAAGAGGGTGCTGAGGTTGCGCAGTACTTGGAGTTCAAATAAGAAGAGTCAGCACAGTGGCTGTGATGCTGCAAAGGGCAGCTGGGGTGATGGTTTGCCAGGACCACTGTCTGGTAGACCAGGAAGCCACACAGAAGCAGACAGGCAAGAAGAGGAGTAAAAGAACCCTGCTGGGGTGACAGACCCACTCATTTCCAAAAGGCCTTAATAAGGTAAGATGAATCAGTTTGGTTTAACTTTTGCTCAGTTCATGGGATATTGTTGCACACTTCACCATTCATATCAAAATTTCTCCCAGGTGTCACCAAGAAAAAGATGATCAATATTTTTAAGAGATATTTTCAAGACTTATCAGATCGTATCACATTTCCTTAAGTGTATCTTCAGAAATGAAGGGAAATTTCCTGTCTAAAGTACATGGAATAGAGTCCTGTCCCTTGATTATGAAGCTTACACAAGTGCATTGTTACCAAGTTGGGAAGCAGGTCCCCAGATTGTGGGGTCTGAAGGGAGAATAAAAGGGAAACCAAACCCTAATCCTGAGCCTATTAGTGTGCTTCCCACAACCTGACCCTAATAAGGATTTTGCTTTAGAAAACATACCTCTTAAGGGACTTTATTCATCATAGCACAAAGTCCCACAATTTTTTTTTCATATCATCTTCATTTTGGTCTTGCTTATATACAAAACCACGCTGGCTCACCTAGTTTTCACTTGTAAGTAGATTTCAATCGGTCTTTAAATCAGGTGAGATTAATTGCTGACACTTGCTGAGCAAGTGGACTGTTCTCGCTAATAGAATTACCTACCTAGAGCCCGCGACTCCATCAGAGCAGGAAGTCTGCCTCGGTGACCAGTGGGTGGGAAAGAGAGCAGTCTGAATGGAAGGGAAACACTGTAAACATCTACTTGGAGACAGTGAACCTGTTCTACCTCAAGATGCATCACCCAGGTTAATGTAAAGGACATGTGCCAGGAGTCCAGATTGGTGAGGCAGGATTTTCCAGGAGTCCAGATTGGTGAGGCAGGAGAGAACTGAGTGAGCACGGGCCTATCTGGACCACTGTTCAGACATGGATGTTTCCAGCTTTTCACCGAGCAAGCCTTGCTCGGTTTGGAAAATGGTGAGGAGGAAACTGTTTTTAACTTTGGCATGTTGCAGACAGCCTCCCTTCCTGGTGCTCACTGCTTCCATGCATGCCTCCTTTTAGCTCTGACCTAAGCCTGGGAAGGGCCTGGGGCTCAGTCATACTGGGAAACAATATAGAAAGATCAGTGTTTTCACTTTGCACAGGAGCTGGGATGATACTGATCTCAGAGGGAGAGATCCTAGTTCCCTGCCCAGGAATTAAACCTGGGGAACCTGGATGAAAACCAAGAGTCCTAGCCACTAGACCACCAGGGACTAGAGGCGAGAAGCAAAAGTGGCCCGGGCTCTTGCCCCTGTTTGTAAGCAAGACTGTTTCAAGGAGGCAAAAACTGTAAAAACAGGTCCAACATTTATGATTAGATACAAAGCACAACATATGGGAGAGCACACAGGAAAACAGTTTGTTCGTCCAGCTCAGAAGGAGGGCAGAGATACACACCTGGAGAGGAGTGCGGAGCGAGTGAGGAGGAACACAGTCTGGACGTGTTTAAGTCACTTATATAGGACAGCCCTTCTAGGTCTTTGTTTACTCCTGGCCAATTATCTTGTTTCTCTCTTCACACCTAACTGGTCCACGCACCTTCCCAAGGATGTGTGTGCAACTTTCTTCTCAGATGTATCCCTCCATAGAGGCCTATGGGTGCATGTCCACACTTATTATGGGGTGGGGTCCCTTCCCTGTTCAACCCCAAAGAAGACTTCCTGAACATGTGCAGACAGGGAAGTCTTCCTTGACCTCAGGAGTGGGCACCTTTTCTCTTTGCTTTAGCAGAACTCAGCTTTTACCACTAGCTTTGTCCTTGGAGTGTCTGGGTAAGAACAAAGCTTGAATTTTACTCCTCTTGACAAATCCCAGGTGTCTGGCCCAGAGGCCCGCCGTCTCCTACCTCAATACTGACAGAGTGGAAATGGCGAAAGGTAGGCACAGACAGAGCAGGAGTGGAGAGGGCCTGAGGGCACACACGTGAGCAAGGGGTTCTCAGCTAAGGTCCTGGCATGAGATCACAGGGGGTCTCTCATCCAAGCTCTCCTCACCACGCGGCCTGTCCAGAAGTGCTGAGCGGCTCCCATGGAGATGATGTTGGCCTGGAGCAAGTCATTGACTGTCAGAAATGGCGAAGGCCTTGTCCCTGAGATAGAGCTGGGTCTCCAGGAAACACTGTTGACAACAGTCCACCATTTATGAGATCTTAGGCGTTGGACATGCTCGCTGAGTATCTCATACAATCAACCTGATCCTTTTTTTATACTTCCTCCTGTGCTTAAAAAAATCCAGTGGGCTTTTTGGCTCACTGGAGGTGACTTCATTTCATCTCGTAGTGATGTTAACGGGCAGGTGATGGGTGCTGTCCTCTGCACACGGCTCGCTTGCTCTTAACAGAGGACTTAGGAGGAGCATGTGGCAGGTGAGAGAGCTCCTTAGCCCTCCGGAGGACAGGGTGGAAGGTGTCTGTGGATGCCTCACTGCAGAAATGCCAACCGCAGCCTGGGGTTGGGTGGGGGCGTTGGTTACGTGTGTCTGTACCTGCCACCTGCCACCTGTCTTTTCAGTGTCCTCTCCTCCTCCTGTGCTCCCTCTTCTCTCTTTCTCTCTCATCTGGACTCTCATCTTCTCTCGCCTTTCAGCTCCCTCCCTCCAATCGCTCTGTGCTTTAGCACAATTTCCAGGCCAGGCTGTTTCTTTACGGGTGGACCCCTGGCCATCAGTCCAGTGGGCTCACATTCTCCCAACCCAGGAGAAGGCATTCTCGAGCTTCTAGTAAAATCCCAGAGAGGAATTCCAGAGGAGTCGTGTGCATCTTTGGATCAGCCACAGTGGCCAGAGGTTGGTTCTGTGGGGACTGTGATTGGTTCAGCAGTCCTGCAGCCAGAGAGGAGGATTGCCGTAAGTGACAACCCCTTCTTGGCAATGTCACTGGAGTTAGGGAGGAGCAAGTAAATGATACTGTACTAGCCCTAATTTATTAAGCCTTTAAAAATAACCTGTGTAATTACCAGAATGTCTTAGCATGTCTTGAACTCAAAAGATGCTTTAATGGCATGGTTGAAATTTTCATTTCTGATCAAGTTTTCCTTGCTCTAATTTGTTATGTTTACATTGAATACTATTTTAAGGTTGTAAATACTCTATAAAAGTCATTACTAATTGTTGTTTGAGTATGGAGTGGTAGTAATGTATTTTTGGCTTTTTCTGATAACTTATATGATTTAATAGATATATTTCTTGAAATGGTGAGTTTCTAGTCTATGGGGAAAAGGTCTGCTGTCTTTCTAATCAATGGGGTATGGAAAACACAAGCATTTCCAGACCAGAGTTTTTATTGGCTTCCCAGGTAAGTGCTAGTGGTAAAGAATACATCTGCAAGGCGAAACTCGGGTTTGATCCCTGGGTCGGCTAGATCCCATGGAGAAAGGCATGAGAACCCACTCCAGTATTCTTGCCTGGAGAATCCCTTGGACAGGAGCCTGGTGGGCTACAGTCCATGGGGTCTTAGAGAGTCGGACATGACTAAAGCGACTTAGCATGTACACACACTTGCTGTGAGTTCTAGCTGTGAGTTCATACACACCTGGCTTGAGTTCTAGACAGGCATG
Source organism: Ovis aries (assembly GCF_016772045.2). Lineage (NCBI taxonomy): Eukaryota > Metazoa > Chordata > Mammalia > Artiodactyla > Bovidae > Ovis > Ovis aries. Next base: position 2,448,762 of record NC_056078.1, on the reverse strand, counting down.
GCTTCAGAGTTAGCTAAGTGGAGACAGTAATAGCTGCCCTGCAGAGAGACTATAACTGAGCAAGTTTACTAGAGTATGTAGGGCAGTGTCTCCATGCTCAATATTCAGTGGCTGTTGTCCATCATTTAATATAAATGACCTCTTGATTATGATGACCCACAAGGTCACATGACATTCTGACAAGGCATGTTAGGAACATATCTGTAAATGCAAGGCATTATTGTGATGCAGTTGCCTTCTTGGTTGGTAAAATGTCTTGATTCTGAGTCCAAGATGAACTTTTGTTTGAAGAGGCTGAAGTGACCTGTCCTTTCTTGGTTTTAAATCATGCTTACTCCTCTTTTGATGCTTTAGACAGCTGACCCATTGGTTTTGTCTTGAGTCAGAAAAAAATTTTTCATGTATGTGGAACTAGGCTTGTACCTTTATTAATTTGAGGTCCCTCTCCAGAGAAATCTGGACTCATTATTGAGCAACACGAAATATGAAAAATATTTTTTTTTAAATGTCAGCTCGACTCTACCCAGAGGATGGGGACACGCTGACGTGAATGCTGCCCAAGCACACTGTCCGTGTGTGAGGACCCAGGGGACCCATCTCATCTCCAGGGGGCTGTCAGCAGCACCGACCGCGCAGGAGGCCCAGGGAGCTCAGGGGATAGGAGCTAGGGGACTCAGTGCAGAGTGACGGAGGCCCTGGTGCTTTTCTTTCCTTTTTTTTTTGTATTAAAAACTTGTATTGGAGTATAGTTACGGTGCAGTGTTGTGTTAGTTTCTGCTATACCGCAAAGTGAATCAGCTATACGCGTGTGTGTGTGTATATACAATATATCCCCTCTGTTGACACACGCTTTTCCACAGTGATGGAGGGACCATGGTCCTGGGGGAGACAGTTGTGCCCAAGACAGCTTCATCGCCGGCAAATGCTCTGTTATAGCTGGACTCGGTTTTTAGGCAGAGTCCAGTTGTGTGACGTGGTCATCGTCTCCTTCCATGTTGCGTTTCCAGGCCCAGGAGACCCTCAGTCGTTTGATGGCGACCCTGTCTCTCTGGAGCTGACAGCCTAGCCCTGGTGCAGTGTGATGGGCGGGGGAAAGCAACAAGGGGAGATCAGTTCCTCCAGAATTCTGTTGATGCAGATCTGATTAGGAGCGTACCAGGTGGTCCTGGGGGTGAGAGTGTCCTAGACGAGGAGACCAACCTCCAGGAGCCAGGCCTCAAGCCCCATCATGCAGTGAGGCCTGTCACCATTTCATTTGTAGTCAGCTTGAGACATTTTAATTAATCAGTGGTGGCATTAGTAAGGGTTGTGCTTAAAGTGCTGTCTAACTTAATTTGCTGTTTAATTTACTCTGAGGAACCAGGAGAAAGGGCAGCTACTCCTCCCACTGCGCAGGCGAGGGGCAGTCAGATCTGGTCTCAACCCCACTGGTCTGCGGTTGGAGGAAAAGTGTCTGTGTTCCCTGCCTTAGGATATTGCACAGTAAACTGAAGGTGCCTCATACACTGTTAACATTCCTTTTTCCATCATTTGTATGCATGTGAGCTGTGTGTTCAGATTGAAATGGGGTGTCAGGAGAGTAGAAGGAAGCAACCATTTTCAGAGCAATGAAAAATAAACTGGAGCTAAAGAGACAGACTTACTGTTCTGTAATCATGTGTTCACTGGACACCTAAGTGGAGCTGCCTCTTGGACCTCCACTCCGCACTGTCATATGCAGCAGCACGTGAAGCTGGCCAACCACGTACCCCTTTAATTCAGGCATCAGTTTCTGGAGAAACGGCCCATAACGAAACCTTCCTCCTAGTTCTGATCCCTGTAGCAGACGCCTTGGCTGGAAAATGACAAGACAGAACAGTGGCCAGTGGAGCCTGGGAATGTGTAAGGAATATGACATATACTCATTAAAGGAGCAATTCATATGCATTAAGATACAATAGGCAACTAAATTCATGAATTTATTAATTCAGCAAATATTTACATCCTACTCTGTGCTCGGCAAATTTCCAGGCCACGTGTATCTTACGCGCTAGTGAGAGAGGCAGACAATAAAGAAGTGAACACACACATCTTTAAATTATAGGTTGAAAGTAGCACTATGAGGAGAGTAAAGAGTGAACCAATTTTGCAGAATGAAAAGCAGAAGAGTTTCATTTGGAAAGTGTGGTCAGAGGAGGCCTTTCTGAAGAGGCAACATTTATGTTGACACCTGAAGAACTTGAGCCTGGTGAGGGCAGGATGGTGAGCCTGGCTGGCAGAGGTGTGGGAAGGTCACAGAGCCTGGCAGAAAAGACTGGCTGCTCTCCAGGTCATGAGATGAGTCTGAGGGAACAGGCAGGGACCTGACCATTCAGGCCCTTGCAATCATGCAAACAGACTGACTTGTATCGTGGGTACAGTAAAAGTTCTTGCAGGGCTTTTGAAAGGGAATAACCTGATGCGATTCAGTTCAGAAGAGACAGTTGGGCCAAATGTGTAGGAGACGGGGGACCATGGTATTGAGAAACGAGTAGGGAGAAACAGAGATGGTCCAGGTGAAAGGTGTGATGCTCTGGACCAGGAGAGGCAGCAAGAGGTGACAGGAAGCGGACCCTCTGCACACACATTATCTTGAGTTCCTGACTGGAGCAACTTTGGAGGTCAGGAAAGTCTAAGTCTCAGCTGCGTCATGACAAGCTTATGTTACCCAGATTTTAGAGATCAGGAAAGCAAACCTCCCCCTTTCTTTCTCCTAAAATGATTTACAAAAAGCCATGGCTAAGAAAAGATCTAAGACTGTGGATATCAGAAAATTTATTTTCTAAAAGTTAGTTCTCAAAAAATGATGTAAAACTCTAAGGCGAAGGTTAGATGGAAAAAAGTCACTGCACTTGCTTCTTTATCTTATCATGTTTCAAGAGATGTTTTTAAATTTTGAGAAAATCCTTTCTCAAAGCCTCATGTTCAAAAATGGAAAAAACTCACCCTGAAAGGTTCTGGTTTGAGCTTCTAACAGATAGTCGGGGTCAAGAGTCAAGAAATAACTTGTCCACAGACATTTTTTGCTTTGAAAAAGGATTTAAACAATTCTGGTGAGTTTGTAGAGACTTATGAAGGTATCTGAGCAATTATTAATTTCTCTTCAGCATTTGCTAAAAAGTTTTTTTGATGTATTAGCAAAGTTTGTAGTAAAACATATTTGAGTCAAAGTATGGTTCATGGAGTAAAGATATTTAAAAATTACTCATTAGAAATAACATCATGGAGTTTAGACAAGCTGAAAATGGGCTTCCTTGGTGGCTCAGTGGTAAAGAACCCCCCTGTCAATGCAGGAGACACAGTTTCAATCCCTGGGTTGGGAAGATACCCTGGAGGAGGACAGGGCAACCCAATCCAGTATCAGTGTCTGGAAAATCACATGGATAGAGGAGCCTGGCAGTATACAGTCCATGGGGTCGCAAAAGAATTGGACATGACTTAGTGACTAAACAACAGTGAACTAAAAATAATTCCTAAAGTAAGCTATTCCTTTACCAGCAAGCTATTATTTGGGGAGTCATTTTCAATTTCTTTAGGAGCCTCTCAATGTGATGGTTATAACCTGTGGTAAGAAGAGGCCAGATTTGTCTAACACTAAATTCTTAGGTTTGTGTGGACTTCACTGGAGCCTGGATTTTTTAGGTAGAGAAAAATGTAAGAATTCAGGGGCCCCGCCAGTCACCCCCTTGCGACATCTTCCTGACTGGCTTTGAGCCCCCCAAGCAGAGGAGCCCATTGGCCAAACATCCTTCTTCCTGTCTGCTTGGCTCTGCACACTCAGACATGGCAGAGCAGTGGGGAGCTGAGAGAAGTGGAAAGCGTTGAGAGTAGCATTGAAACATATGTATGTAAATCACATGTAAAATAGCTAGCTGGTGGGAAGTTGCTGTGTAACACAGGGAGCTCAATCCAGTGCTCTGTGACGACCTAGAGAGGTGGATGGAGTAGGGGGTGGGAGAGAAGTTCAAGAGGGAGGGGACATGTGTATGCTTATAGCTGATTGACATTGTTTATGGCAGAAACCAACACAACGTTGTAGAGCAATTATCCTCCCATTAAAAATAAATTTTAAAAAGTTCGGGATCATGGGGTCAGTAATGGGTATTCAGAAGCTAGTTGTGAGAGAAGGGGGTGGGCAGGATCGTCTCCAAGACATAGGTGTTAGTCTCTACAACAGATTTGAAGCTGATGGCAGCATTAGACCCAGCCATGCTGGGTCATTTTGACAAAGAGCAGTTAACTCACTGGTTTTGCCTGCTGAAGTCTGATTAACACTTAAGAAGCAAGTGTTATAAGATATCAAACTCAGTTTTGAATGTCTGTGACTCTCACATGCTGGAAGGACATGGCCAAAATATTTTTTAAAAGGTCAGCCTAGAGTTTCCATGAGGTCCACAGTTCCCTCCTGGAATCCGTGGAAGAGGGCACACAGCAGTGTTACTCGTAACATCTGAACACTGGAAACAAACTCAAATGTCCATCAGCAGATGAGTGGATAGACAAAATACAGCACATCCTTACAATGGAATAGCACTCAATGATGAAAACACATGAAGCACTGATATATGCTATAACATGGGTAAGCCTTCAAAACGCTGTGCTAAGCGAAAGAAGATGGTCACAGAAGAAGACTATGAAACACCCAAAATTGGCAAGTATTTATATAGGATCAGGAAGTACATTAGCCCTTGTTGAGGGCTGGGGGCAGAAAGGAACGGGAATTGACCTCTGACAAGTTTCCTTTGGTGGGTGGAATGTTCTAAGAATAGACAGCTGCACAGCATTGTGGGGTGTAGGGTATGGGTTTTTCTGTTGTTTGTTTTGTTTTGTTATTTGTTTTTTTGGCCACATCATGTGACTTGTGGGGTCTTAGTTCCCTCATCCTTCCCCATCCCTCAGTAGTGACACCGCTGAGTCCTAACCACTAGAATACCAGGGAATTCCCTGTTCAGTCCACTTTAAGTGGACATTTAATAATATGTTAATGATATCTTAATAAAGCTATTTAAAAAAAAAAAACAAGTAAATAGAATTTCTCACATTCGCCACTAGGTCTAATCATGGACCACAATTGAACATTCCACGTGCCCTCAGCAATCTGTTCAGGTTGGTTACAGTTTTGAAATCATCCTGGCCATTTCCCCTGTGTTCAGGAGATACATTTAAGGAAACCAAGTCTTTCAACTACTAATATGACTAAATGAGCTAAATCAAAATTTCAGAGATAAATCCACTGGCACAAATTTGTAGGAAAACAGGTAGCAGAGTTCATTCCAAAATTTAAAAGATCTCCATCTATTTAAATAATGACTCTGTAGAAGTGAAATGACCAGTATTTCTCTGTATAAACTTCAGATTCAGGAAATCTTCAGTTTAGTCACTCAGTCTTGTCCTACTCTTTGTGACCCCATGAATTGCAGCACGCCAGGCCTCCCTGTCCATCACCAACTCCTGGAGTTCACTCAAACTCATGTCCATCGAGTCAGTGATGCCATCCAGCCATCTGATCCTCTGTTGTCCACTTCTCCTCCTGCCCCCAATCCCTCCTAGCATCAGAGTCTTTTTCCAATGAGTCAACTCTTTGCATGAGGTGGCCAAAGTATTGGAGTTTCAGCTTTAGCATCAGTCCTTCCAAAGAACACCCAGGATAGATCGATCTCCTTTAGAATGGACTGGTTGGCTCTCCTTGCAGTCCCAGGGACTCTCAAGAGTCTTCTCCAACACCACAGTTCAAAAGCTTCAATTCTTCGGTGCTCAGCTTTCTTCACAGTCCAACTCTCACATCCATACATGACCACTGGAAAAACCATTGCCTTGACTAGACGGACCTTAGTCAGCAAAGTAATGTCTCTGCTTATGAATATGTTGTCTAGGTTGGTCATAACTTTTCTTCCTCTTTTAATTTCATGGCTGCAGTCACCATCTGCAGTGATTTTGGAGCCCCCAAAAATAAAGTCTGACACTGTTTCCACTGTTTCCCATGAAGTGATGGGACCAGATGCCATGATCTTTATTTTCTGAATGTTGAGCTTTAAGCCAAATTTTTCACTCTCCTCTTTCACTTTCATCAAGAGGCTTTTAGTTCCTCTTCACTTTCTGCCATCAGGGTGGTGTCATCTGCATATCTGAGATTATTGAGATTTCTCCCTGCATCTTGATTCCAGCTTGTGTTTCTTCCAGTCCAGCATTTCTCATGATGTACTCTGCATAGAAGTTAAATAAGCAGGGTGACAACATACAGCCTTGACGTACTCCTTTTCCTATTTGGAACCAGTCTGTTGTTCCATGTCCAGTTCTAACTGTTGCTTCCTGACCTGCATATAGGTTTCTCAAGAGGCAGGTCAGATGGTCTGGTATTCCCATCTCTTTCAGAATTTTCCACAGTTTATTGTGATCCACACAGTCACTATGCTTTGGCATAGTCAACAAAGCAGAAATAGATGTTTTTCTGGAACTCTCTTGCTTTTTCCATGATCCAGCAGATGTTGGCAATTTGATCTCTGGTTCCTCTGCCTTTTCTAAAACCAGCTTGAACATCTGGAAGTTCACGGTTCACATATTGCTGAAGCCTGCTTGGAGAATTTTGAGCATTACTTTACTAGCATGTGAGATGAGTGCAATTGTGCGGTAGTTTGAGCATTCTTTGGCATTGCCTTTCTTTGGGATTGGAATGAAAACTGACCTTTTCCAGTCCTGTGGCCACTGCTGAGTTTTCCAAACTTGCTGGCATATTGAGTGCAGCACTTTCACTTCAGGATTTGAAATAGCTCCACTGGAATTCCATCACCTCCACTAGCTTTGTTCGTAGTGATGCTTTCTAAGGCCCACTTGACTTCACATTCCAGGATGTCTGGCTCTAGGTGAGTGATCACACTATCGTGATTATCTGTGTCATGAAGATCTTTTTGTACAGTTCTTCTGTGTATTCTTGCCACCTCTTCTTAATATCTTCTGCTTCTGTTAGGTCCATACCATTTCTGTCCTTTATCGAGCCCATCTTTGCATGAAATGTTCCCTTGGTATCTCTAATTTTCTTGAAGAGATCTCTAGTCTTTCCCATTCTGTTGTTTTCCTCTATTTCTTTGCATTGATCTCTGAAGAAGACTTTCTTATCTCTTCTTTCAGGAAATCTTAAGTCATGTTAAAACACACACAGACACAAAATAGGTAATATGTGTATATGTGATCTGAAATGACTCATGTATTCCAAATACACTTTTTTCAGATCTAATCTCCATGAGAGGAGTCAGATTGTCCAAGTTTTCTCAATCTGTAGTTCTAATGGAGAAGAGATAAATCCTTAGGAAAAAAAGAGTGGCTATGATAATGGTTAAAATAAATAAAAGGGGGAAGAAATGTGTTCGCCTTTGCTCTGGGGTAAAGCCCCATCTCTCACTTCTGTCTTGTTGGGCCTCCACCCTCTCACCAGAATGTCCCATCTACCACCCACTGGGCCCTTGCCTGGATCTGAATCTTCACTTAGGACCCCTCCCCATGAGCCCCTGACCAAGCCGCTGCTCAAGATCTTTGCTTCTACTTATCATAAACAGGCTTAGAAACGTGAACCATGGGCAACTGCTAGGTCAGGAGAGGAAGTTTGAGCCCTTGAGAAGAAAGCAGACATTTCTTGGGGCAAGGACAGACCTTTTACATGGTGCTTCCTGGCCAGTGGGCCCGCAGTGAGGACTGGCTATCCTGGTGCTTGGAACTGGCCGTGGAAGCGCAGCATGGCCTTGGACACGGGCATTGCTAGTCTATTCAGCTGTCCAGATGAACAGCCATCGTGGCAAAGAAGTGTCCTCCAGTCCAGGCTCCTTAGTTTCTGTGGAAAGCTCTTGTTTATAATTTGTTCCTCCTTAAAAGGACCTTTAGATCATTAGCACCGTGGTTGTCATCATCATCGTCAGAGTTATTACACATGCATAATATTTCTCATCTGCATATTATATATGGAATTATGGAAAAAAATTCCATATCAAACTCAAATTCGGGTGCTTTTGTCTGCTTCCTCTTTTTTATTTTTTAAATTTTTAATTGAAGTATAGTTGATTTATAATGTATTAACTTCTGCTGTACAGCAAAGTAATTCAGTCATACATATATCCATTATGATTTATCTCAGGATATTGAATATATATCCTGAGATATATATTCTCAGTGCTATACAGTTCTCTGTGCTATACAGTAGGACCTTGTTGTTTTTGCATTCTATATATAATAGTTTTCATCTGCTAGTCCCATCCTCCCACTCCATCCCTCCTCCAGCCCCCTCCTTCTTGGCAACCACAAGTCTGTTCTCTATGTAAATCTATTTCTGTTTCATATATAAGTTCACTTGAGTCTTATTTTGGATTCCGCATATAAGTGATGTCATATGATATTTGTCTTTCTTCATCTGACTGACTTCACTTAGTATGGATTCACCCATCCCTGGATCCATGTTCCTAGATGGACCTAGAGAATGGTGAGCCTCCATTGTATTGAATATATATGTACCACATCTTTGCCCATTCATCTGTCTGTGGGCACTTAGCTTGTTTCCATGTCTGGATTATTGTAAGTAGTGCTGCTGTTGGGCTGCACGTTGGGGTGCATGTATCTCTTTGAATTACAGTTTTCTCTGAATCTATGCCCAGGAGTGGGATTGCTGGATCTTCTGGTACCTCTGTTTTTCTGAGGAATCTCCATACTGTTCTCCATGGTGACTGCACCAACTCATGCTTGCTCTTTCTGAATGTTGTCTTACGTGAAGCCCATGAGCATTTTATTTCATTCTATTTTGATTTATTTTGCTTTTGGGTGTTTTGTTTGTTTGTTTATTAAAATAAATGATAAAACACCCAGGATCCCTGATACTTTGAGTATCTTTCTAAGTTTGAAAACTTTAATCAGTTTCATCTGCCATTTTATCTTACTGAGCAATGTTGACATTCTCTGGATAATCCACCAGCTTTCTCCTCACCTCCCCCACCAAGCCCTGACCACTCTGCATTTACTCAAAGGGCAGGTGGCACTCTCCCATCATGAGCCATCGTGTTGTCCATAGGTTACACTTGACAACATGAAAACTAAGGATCAGAGGGGAATGAAGGTGTCCTGTGTTAGTGCTCAGTGAGGAAAGAGGCCTGCTCTGTCCTCTGGGGACTCAGGGCGAAGGGAAGAGAGAGCTGAAGGAGGTGCGGCAGCGTAAGTGCGCCTGTCAGACAGTATTCTGTGGCAGGTCAGCAGGGACTTGAAGGAAGTGAAGGAATAACGCAGGGGCTACAGTGGAAACAGTGGCAGACTTTTTTTTTGGCGGGGGGGGGGGGCTCCAAAATCACTGCAGATGGTGACTGCAGCCATGAAATTAAAAGACGCTTACTCCTTGGAAGGAAAGTTATGACCAACCTATGTAGCATATTAAAAAGCAGAGACATTACTTTGCCAACAAAGGTCCATCTAGTCAAGGCTATGGTTTTTCCAGTGGTCATGTATGGATGTGAGAGTTGGACTGTGAAGAAAGCTGAGCACCGAAGAATTGAAGCTTTTGAACTGTGGTGTTGGAGAAGACTCCGAGAGTCCCTTGGACTGCAAGAAAAGCCAACCAGTCAATTCTAAAGGAGATCGTCCTGCGTGTTCACTGGAGGGACTAATGCTAAAGCTGAAACTCCAATACTTTGGCCACCTCATGCAAAGAGTTGACTCACTGGAAAAAGACTCTGATGCTAGGAGGGATTGGGGGCAAGAGGAGAAGAGGATGACAGAGGATGAGATGGCTGGATGGCATCATTGACTCGATGGACATGAGTTTGAGTGAACTCCAGGAGTGGTGATGGACAGGGAGGCCTGGCGTGCTGCAATTCATGGGGTCACAAAGAGTTGGACACGACTGAGTGAGTGAACTGAACTGACCTGATGGAGGTAGAACATTCCAGCCAGGAAGAGTGGCAAGTGCAAAGCCTGAGGGAGGCAGATGCAGTGAGCATCCTGAACAGAGTGAGCAGGAGGAAAGAGGTGGAAGATGACTGTGCAGAGGGGTGCTGGGCCAGATCATGGAGCCTGGTGGACCATGTGGAAGAGGCTTCCAGAAGAAGGGTGTAAACCAGAGCCATATGACATGCTGTGGTGCTTGCAGGAGCAGGGGGAATCAGTGTCTTCACAAGGGCAGGCACCATTAGGTAGTCAGTGACAGGCGCCTGGTTAGATGGACGCAGGAGAAGAGGATGATGGGTAGCTTTCTGGAGGAACCAGTACACTGGGAGGTCAGCAGAGAAAGAAGGTCTTGCTGGAGGGGGAAGAGTGAGGGATTTTTTTTTTTTAATGGAGGAATCAACAGCATATTTTTAGCCTGAAAGGAATAATCCAGTAGAGGAAAAAACTGTGGTTTTGTTCTCCCTTAATATGCATGTTTCCTAGAGGCGCTCCTGCCTTGTATCACCCACATCTTTCTCGCACGTGATTCCAAGCCATTGTGGTGTAAATAGCTCTGCTGTACTCTTTTGAGTGTCACGGGAGGAAACGTGATAAACTCTCTGTGTCTATAGTCTAATAGTCTGTAGTCTGTGTCTATGTCTAATAGTCCTTGAGGCTTCCCTTGTGGCTCAGACAGTAAAGAATCTGCATGCAATGCAGGAGACCTGGGTTCCATCCCTGGGTCAGGAAGATCCCCTGGAGAAGGGAGTGGCTACTCACTCCAGTATTCTTGCCTGGAGAATTCCAATTTTCTTGGGCTCCAAAATCAATGCAGATGGTGACTGCAGCCATGAAATTAAAAGATACTTGCTCATTGGAAGAAAAGCTATGACAAACCTAGGCAGTGTATTAAAAGGCAGAGACATCACTTTGCCAACAAAAGTCTGTATAGTGAAAGCTATGGTTCTTTCAGTAGTCATGTATGGATGTGAGAGTTGGACCATAAAGAAGGCTGAGCATGGAAGAATTAATGCTTTCAAACTGTGGTGCTAGAGAAGACTCTTGAGAGTCCCTTGGACACAAGATCAAACCAGTCAATCCTAAAGGAAATCAACCCAGAATATTCATTGGAAGGACTGATGTTGAAGCTGAAGCTCCCATACTTTGGCCACCTGATACGAAGAGCCAACTCATTGGAAGAGACCCTGATGGTAGGGAAGATTGAAGGCAGGAGGAGAAGGAGATGACAGAGGATGAGATGGCTGGAAGGCATTGGTGACTCAATGGACATGAATTTGAGCAAACTCCGGGAGATGGTAAAGAACAGGGAAGCCTGGCGTGCTGTAGTCCATGGGGTCACAGAGTCGGGCATGACTGAGCGACTGAGCAGTGAGACTACAAAAGCCATAGAAAAGCAAGCCTTCTTTTTTTTAATGAGAGCTTTTTCGCTTTGCTTTGTTCTTTGCTGGCCTGGGTCCTGGTTACTGTGCTCAGTCTTTCTCTAGCTGTAGTGAGTGGCGCAGCTCTTCCGCGGCACACGGGCTTCTCGTTGCAGGGCACAGGCTCCTGGTGTGCAGGCCTCAGTAGCTGTAGCTCGCAGGCTCTGGAGCCCGTGGGCTCAGTAGCTGTGGGGCATGGGCTGAGTTGCTCATTGGCCTGTGGTATCTTCCCAAACCAAGGATCCAACCCATGTCCCCTGCGTTGACAGGCAGATTACTAACCACTGGATCACCAGGGAAGTCCCAAGAGATTTTAAATTAACCATGAAAACTATGTTATCAGGGCTTTAGAGTCCCAACATGTTTATGAATACAAATATTCCTATTTTCAGTGAATGTTTAAAATGTATCATCCAAGCATTTTTAAAGGTTCTAAATGGCACCTTCCAGATTTCTCAACTTTCTGATACCATAGTAAATTTCTTATGGAAGAACAGGGGAAGATGCTCTGGTGTGACAGAATGTAATTCAGGGTCTTATTTACACATGGAGTGTGCACCTTACTATTTAGTCACCTAGGCTCTAACATAGAGGCATCTCCCATGTTCAGCAGCACAGAATGTCAGCATTTTCAACACTTGTCAGAGACTCTGAGCACCTACTGGCTGCCACTTGGGTAAGACCACTATGATCTGAGATAACGGGGGAAATGTGCTCCCTGCCCTTGTAGGTTTCTGAGTTGTAGCCCTCTGTCAGGTTATATCACCAAAAAGCAAGGGCACTACACACTCCAAGTGTGTGCTGACTTGCCTCTCCTCACAAATGCCTTCACTGAGTTAAAGCTTAAAATTTAGTCTGTTTATAGTGAAGATTTGTGTAAACAAACAAAAAGCCTAGTGGAAAAGTTTCTGTCTTCTGTATTTTTGCCTTTTTACTAACTGCAGTTCACATCCCTTATGTAGACAGCCATACCAAGAATTCTTCCCATATATTAGAATCAAGAAAATGTGGTTGTAGTTTTGTTTTTTCTGGATGATCTTATATGCTTTCCTTTTTCAAAAATGAACACTGTAGCCCATTGTGTTTCCATTAATATGTTTCCTTGAATACGGTTCAGAATTTGTCCAGTTAGGCTATTTCTTTCCAGGATCGGGCTTCCCTAGTGGCTCAGACAGTAAAGAATCTGCCTGCAGTGTGGGAGACCCAGAGATTGAACCTGGAATCTCCAGGATCTGGTAAAACACATGCACCCATTTTTCTAGGTATCATTCTGTTATCAAAAACTATTTTAACCTGCCACATTTTTTATATTCAGGGTTCTAGGAGAGTCAGCATTTCAAAATCAAATACTTCTAAATAAACAGAAATAAAAACAAATATAATAAATATAAATTACTATAATGAATGTAAATATATGATAAATATAAATGCATAAGTGTAAATAACTATGTTCATGTTAATAACTAGAGGAAGATTTTGTTGGCCGTGTTTTTCATCGTCGTCTGCGTTTGCCTTGTGAGGAGGCTATACAGAGGGAGGCTTACAGCTTGGGCTGAGGAGGTGTTGTCTGTGTCTGGCTGAATCTGCCACTCACTCTGACCCCCAGTGAGTGATTTGACCGTTTTAAGTTTCAGTTTCTTCATGGTTAAAGTTCGGTAACAATAATAGGTACCTCAGGAGATGTGTGTGAATACACACACATCTCCTGAGATGTGTGTATGTGTGTGTATGTGTGTGTGGTATCTTTGTTTCCTTTGCCTTGAAGTAAGTGCACAGCCTTGTCCTGTGGAACCATCTCTCCTTACCTACAGCCTTTCCAAACCTAAGAAACAGCTGTTTCTTCCTGCCGTAGCTCATGCATATAATGTCCTATATTTATAGAACATTAGACAGTTATCAAAGAGATCCTGAATCTAGGGGATTAACTTGATAACTTGAATGTGTTTTCTTACGAAGAAATGATCCATCTCTTTGGACCCACCTCTTCTCCATAATAACAGTTTCAGGAAACGCTGATGTAAATCATTTCTGCTTATTGGCCTTATACTCGTGAAAGGAATATATTTGCAGCTTTTAGAGCATAAGGATAAAACATATATATCTAATTGTCATGGAATCTTGGACTCTGAACTATGAACAGTCCCCAAAGTTGAGCGGGTCTTGTTGACTAAGTGGCAGACTCCCCTTGCGCTCTGCGCGCTGAGGGCGCATGTGGTGTGGGATGCACAGAGGCGCCTTCCGCCAGCCCAGCATCCTGAGGCGGGTCCCACAGACCGGTCCCGCAGAGTTCTGAGGCTCCTGTGAAGTCTGGTCAGAAGAGTCGAAGTTGCTGTGAGCTGTTCTAACTGCATCGTCACCCCTGGAGGAGCGGATATTGTTGCTTTTCTCGCTGAGTCAGACTGTCAGCGTTAAAGTTCAGAAATCCAACTCAAATTCAGAAATATGTCCCTGACAACACTTAAGTTCTTTCCACCTGTAGTCATAAGAACTATTGTGGTTGATTGTTTCTACTGTATTTTCAGGATTTGTGTGGGTGTGTGGGTGTGTGATCATCGCGGTTATAAAGCAGGGCGGGCGAGCCGGGACTCGGTCCACTCGGCGTCTATACCTGCTTGTCTCCTGGAGCCGCACCCCCGTCCCCGCCCAGCCTCCGTCCAGAGCCCCTCCCCGCTCTTTCGGATTAAAATATTTTCACTGAACTTAATAGGCTGACAATAGAGAACTAAAAAGGAAGTAATTGTTTTTCAGATGACATCTTTGGTAGGCTAATTCTAAGAAGTGCAGCTTCTAGTCAGCAACCTAAACAAAGAAAATGTGAACGGAAACAAACCATGTGAACATGAAAACTCTTCTCTCATCACTTCCAGTGGTTTTGAAAAAACAGCATCACCAAAAGCAGAGAGACTAGGAAGAAGGAAAGCTAGCATTATTTTTTAGACGGAACAGTCCAGGTGACTCTGCTAAGCTGGTGAGGGAGGAGAGCACTGCTCTCAGCCCGTGGTTGGAAGACTCTTCTCTGCTCGGGACCTGATGCCCGGACTGGCTCCTGGGGCACTCACTTAGACTGGATTATTACTGCTCAGTGTTACAGGAGGGGCTCCCTTCTCTTTCAACTGAATGACAAGAGCAGTGTATCTATGGCTTTTGTTTCTGTTGGGAAACTGACTAACAAGGTAAAGTCTTGATTAAGGAATGCCCTTAATCAAGGGCACAGCCACATTAGAAAGAAATCATCTTCATGAATCTTGCAAGAGTTGTATCTCTGCACACCATCCACAGACCGCACCGCCCCCTCCCCAATCCTCACTGGAAGTTAAACTCAAGTGCCAAGCCCTGGCTTCTTCCTTGCTTGCCAGGCGGCTTTCTCTCTCTGTGTAGTGAAGTGAAAGTGCTCAGTCGTGTCCGACTCCTTGTGACCCCATGGACTTGTCCATGGAATTCTCCAGGCCAGAATACTGGAGTGGGTAGTCTTTCCCTTCTCCAAGGGATCTTCCAAACCCAGGATTGAACCCAGGTCTCCTGCATTGCAGGCGGATTCTTTACCAACTGAGCTATCAGGGAATCCCTTTGTGAAGGAGGTCCTATCCCCTTCTCCTTTCCAACTTGGACATGTAGGTCATTTTTGTTTGTTATTTGAAATGTTATCACCACTGTGCCTTTTCACTTAGTATCTAGTTTTGTAATGAACTTCTCTTTCCTACTCAGTTTAAGAAATTTTAGGAATCATTGACTGAGGGGTGAGGCAGAAGGGAAGGGGGTTATCAGCAGGCTCGCGCTTGGAGCTCATGGACTATCCCCAGTGCCCAGGGGAAGGCCTGAGCAGGAGGGGACTGGGGCCTCTCCATCCCTGCTTCCCTCAGTATTTTTCCTCTTACTTCTGCCAGCTCACCTTCAGGGACATGTTCTTTTTTCCTGCCTAAAGTGTGGGGGAAAAGTCTTGTCAGAGTTTTGTTGAAAGAGAACTGGCATTTGGGAGCAGCATTTGCTAGGAGGCTTAGGATAGATGGGCCTGCTTGCAGAGCTGCCCACAAGTGCCTGCATTTCCTGCTTCCAAGCAAGCACATCCTAGGGGACTGACCTGGAACAGAGCCACCTGGTCCGGGAGCTGCTTTTCTGAAATTCCTCTGCACCTGACTTTGAGAATCCTCTCAGCTGTCTGGTGCCCAGGGCCCGGCTCCTAGCTCAGCTGTGTGTGCAGCCTGTGTAGGGACACACGAACCACTTGCCCCATCGGTCACGTTCATATCCAGAGCCTGAACCAGTAGGGTGGAGGAAGCTCTGGCCTCAGTGGGGAGTCTAGGGCAACAGGGTCCCCTGCAGCACTCCCAGGTTACTCTGTACAGAGTCCTTGCTCTCAGCCCCATTTCTCCTTCTAAGGAAAGTATGGAAAACTAAGAGTTCTCTTTGAAACCTCTCGGGGCACAACTGCCCTGAACCCTGAGCTGGGGCAACATCCTTGGCATCTGCGCACATCTGTGGCTCTTGCCTGGGTTTCAGGGCCCTCAGCCCTGCGCCAACTCAGGCATCCTGACCACACTCTCTAGTTCTCCTGCTGTAGGAATGGCCACACTTGTTTTCTGTGTAAAACTGAAAATGTTTGTAGACTGAGCTTTCTGTGATACTTAGAAAATAAGATAGTAAGAAAATTAAGATGCTTTGGTGGTCTAAATACTTGTGAAGTTGATTTAAAAAAAAATATATTACAAAATGCCTTAAAGAGTCCCGAGTAAATTTAAGAGAGGATCTACTGGATTTTCACTAACTGCTTAAAAAAAAGAGAGAGAATTACTTTGATCCATCGTGCCTTACTGTGAGCTGTAACAGTAACCTCATAGCTGCTGCACTCAACGATTTGTTCCATTCTGTTGTTTTAAAACAGGGATTCATTCAGCTGCATAGGAGATGAATTCTGTCATTAGAAATTTTGCCATCAGGCTTAAGAAATATATTTATAACTCATTTCTTTAGGGAACCAGGTTTCAAGATCTCCATAAGAAGTCTTTTATTAAGATAAATCACAGCTTTGTCAGTTTCTCCAGAAGTACTCTATTTTTAATTCCCAAGGAGAATCACAATAATAAAAATAAATTAACCTAGTAGGTTATTTCCTTTCTAATGGCACCTGTTTTTATTAATAGAATTCCAGTCTACATATTTTTTGGGTGGCTCAGGCGGTAAAGAATCTGTCTGCAATGCAGGAGACCTGGGTTCAGGCCCTGGGTTGAGAAGATCCCCTGGAGAAGGGAATGGCAACCTATTCCAGTATTCTTGCCTAGAGAATTCCATGGACAGAGGAACTTGGAAGGCTATAGTCCATGGAGTCACAAAGAGTCGGACACAACTGAGCAACTAACACACATATTTCTTACTATTTGCTTATTAGAAGCAATCATTCATAACATTTTATAGCATTTATAAAGAACTTTTAGTACCTTTTTTTTAAAAGCTGCACTAGGTCTTAGTAGCCACACATGGGATCTTTAACTGTGGCATGCAAGCTCTTACTTGCAGTGTATGGGATCTAGTTCACTGACCAGAGATTGAACCCAGGCCCCCGCATTGGGAGAAGCCACTGGATCACCAGGGAAGCCCTCTAAAGAACTCTTAAAGTAAAACTTTTTGGATCTTTGCAGCAGCTCTGGGCAGTCCTAGTAGTGATACTGTTCTGCATTCTTGAGCCCCTGTCCTCCCTGCGGGATACAGGGGGCCAAGCGAGCAGATGCTGCCCCAGCATCAGACCTCAGGGCCAGACTTGCTATGCAACCTCCCTTCCAATGATGTCCTCTTTTAACTGTTCCTCTGGTACATTCAGTACTGTTTTCCTTGAAGCATGTGTTTAAAAGGAAATCCTAGATGTGTTCAAACATTACTGCTCAGTCTCTATTTTCTGTTTTCAAATGGCTGGTTCCCATGCTTGATGACACTCAATTAAAAAAGAAAAATGGTCCCAAGTATTCATTGTATAGATTTCCATGCCTGGGGAAACATAATATGGAAACTGAATCTGAGATCATTTTAAATAAACATATGAGTTCTTATATCATACTGCTTATTTCACTAATGCTTCTGATTTATATGGTAGAGCCATCCCCATTTATGTAATGGAGCCAATCTCAGCACCCTCACCTGAATATGATGGCTATTTCTTTATTTTCCTGTGTGTAAGACTCCTTTAGTATGCCTAAAAATATAAACGTGCTTGTGTCCTATTCCATTCAACCTTCTTTGATTCCAAGTTAAGAGCTACGGATGAATTCACCTCTAGCTCTATTATGTTTTTAAATCAAGTATCAGGTAACATTCCTGTGTATGTGGTATTATTTTTCTCTAATAAATCAAATCCTTCATGATACTTGCTCACCTACTATAGATGGACTGTAGTGATCTTTGTAAGTCTTTGTTTATATCATGTGTTTTCTCCCCACCTAGAGTAAAAGAAGCTGAAGAGGTGTGTAGGCAGAAAAAGGGAAAGTCACTCTATAAAATAAAACCAAGACATGACTCTGGAATTGTAAGTATTTATTCTGTTTTTTGATTTGTGGTTTTCTCTGGCTTTTAAACACTCTTCTCAGAATATACAAATCCACCTAATAACATTTTAATAATCTTTCCCTTAAGTTTGAACAAATAGTGAGCTTCCAACTTAGAGAATCTGCTTTTCCTTCTGCCTGTAATCAGGCACCAGAGTCTACAAGAATCTCGGTGTTCAGCATTCAAAGCCTAACCATCAAGGCGGATCCACTGAGGGGGTGCATATATGTGGGGGGCTGCTGGTGGAGTTGGGGGCCATATTTCACTCTCCTCATCATACATGGGTCACAGCACAGCTGTTGTAATCCCATGAGCACCCTTGGGGCCTAACAAAGGGAGTGCCAGGTGCAGCATTGTTCTTTGCTCAGACCAGGAGCTCAGGCCACACAGGGGGCTACCAGCAGCTGTCAGCCCACAGCCAAGTGTAACAAGCCAAGCGGTTCCCTCTTTGCTCGTTTCCCCTTTCAAGATAAAACACCAGGTTGTGCACCAGGAAGGGAAGGGTTTGGTGGACATGATGCGTCCATGTGATGCTGTCTTACATTTTGTTGAATGTTTGAGGGATTATCACTTGGCACTACAGAGTAAGTAAACGCTATTTTAAATGAAAAGTTGGGTTAGACCTTCAAATAGCATTTTGAATTGAGTTCGTCTAATAGAGTGTAAATGGAAGATACTCAAATAACCCAAATTGGGCCACAATTAAACAGCTTTATTTAGAAAAAGTTAGAAATTATATCTGCATTTAAAAGATATTTTCCCTTCCGTTTCTCTGTATCAAAATCTTATTGAACAACAAGTATTATATTATGGTTTGGTTTATGTTCCATCTTTTTGATGAAAGTAAATCTTCAAGTACATGTATAGAATGAGGAGGAATAGTTATTTACTAACCACAATTATGCTGTTATAAGGATAGAAGAGAATTAAATCACATTAACAATGAGATGAAAGTGTGTTAGTCCCTCAATTGTGTCTAACTCTTTTCAACCCCATGGACTATAGCCTGCCAAGCTCCTCTGTCCATGGAATTCCCCAGGCAAGCATTCTGGAATGGGTCACCACTCCATTCTCCAGGGGATCTTCCTGACCCAGGGATCAAACCTGGGTCTCCCACACTGTGGGCAGATTCTTTACCATCTGAGTCATAGAAGAGAATTAAATCACATTAACAATGAGATGAAGCCTCGGTTCAATTTTCATATTTATGTGTTTGTACATAAGACTGAAAATGAGAAAGGTGAGCTGATACTCTTTCACATCGATTAGAAGCTAAATTTTGAAACCTTTTTTTCCCTCAAAAATATTAGTGAAAATTCTAAGAGATAAATAGATTTTACTTTTATCTTTTTTCATTTATGAGCTGTGGATCTTTAACCTTTTCTCAAAGAATTTGATCCAAATGAAAATACTATTCTAAACTCCATACACTCTTTAAAGTTATTCCTTCTGACTATTTCTCTTAACTGATGCATTTATTTCAGAAAGCAAAAATAAGCATGAAAACCTGACCAACGAAAAGCAGAACAAAAATGAGTCACTGAAGCCACTTCCACAGAATTCAGCCGGCCTGAGGGCAGAAGGAAACTCATCATTTTGATCATGTTTCTTCTTGGCCTCTTGCATAATCTTTATGCTTTCCAGACAGTTTACTGGTTGTTGAATTCTACACTGTATTCATATAAAAATGCAAAAGCAGTAGGCCAGTGGAGAATGTGACACCTTTTCTTTTTGTAAAAGTTTATGGTATTTTACCAATAGACCAAAACAGCATGTGTAAGAGGCAGTATCTGCATTAATTCTGAACATGCGAAACAGTAACCTCCAACTTACTGTTGTGAGAATATTCCCTGTCACAGCGAAACGCTCTTTCTCCTGACGACCAGTACTCCACGTCACTGCATTTAGATTTATGGTTAACATGATATTTCTAGTGACTTGTTTGTATCAGTTTCACATCTACATATAAATTTTCTATTTTAAAATTGAGGTACCATTTATATGTGTCATAGATAAGGCTTTCCCAGCTCTTGGGTTGGTCTCTGTAACTATATATTTGTGAAAGAAGATTATCATTTTTTTTAATTCATCAGACAATGAATAGAAAAAAATATAGCAAAAGGAAAACCCTTTCTATACATCATTTAATATAGGCAGGAATCATAATTTTAAGTTAAATGAGGGCCTTTATCAACCATGTCCTTTAGGACCTACATAAAGCCAGTCTGCAGCAAAGGTCAATTAAACCAAAGTCGTGCCTCTCGGTAACTTTTTACCATTGCCCTTCTCAAAGAAAATGACACAGTGCTTTTAAATGATCCTCATAAAATTGCCAAATATGATAACTGTTGGCAAAAAGAAATAATAATAACTTTTAGATGGATTGATATCTACCTAGGACTTGTTCATTAAACCCACCTGCCTGAGTATTGTGACTTGATTGGGGTTTTCTTTATGTGTTACAGCAGTTAATCAAAAGCTATGAAATGAGTATGCAAGAGTTTATGATCTAAAGGAGCCTAGGAAAATATTTTATTTTAGTTTGAGAGGGAAAAAGTATATCTCCACTCTTTCTGAGAGTATTTTAAAGTCACTCCTGAAGCATTGTGATGGCTTTGTCTAACATTAATAGATTTTTAAAAATGATATGTCTTGGGGTATGGCTATGAATAAAGGGGAGAATATGTTGCTATTGCAAACCAATTATGGAAGCAACTTACAAAGAAAATCTGAATTGTAACTATGTTTCTATTTGTGTAAAATACTGTCCTTACCTTTCAGTCTGTAGTTGATGTGCACAGACACAGTAGTGGCTCTCGGGTTGCTGTTCTGCCATCTTCCTGTCTCCTTCAGTCCCTCCATGTGTATATGAACTTTGATGATATAATGGGGCATTTAACAGAGATTGCTATGTGCAATACTGTATTTAGTGTTTCTATTTTAATTTTTCTAGGATGTTAATTTATATGAAAATAAAATGCATAATAAAAGAGTTCTGTGGCTATTGTGTATATATAACCTAAAAGTACATGCAAAATAGTTATCCCAGAGGGGAATTAAGTTAGAGCGTCTGTGTCCAAAGATTTTTGTAAGTTCTTATTTCAGGCTGAACAGTTATTAGTGAATAGTGAAAGTCGCTCAGTCATGTCCGACTCTGCAAATGAATGGACTACACAGTCCATGGAATTCTCCAGGCCAAAATACTAGAGTGGGTAGCCATTCCCTTCTCCAGGGGATCTTTCCAATCCAGGGATCAAACCCAGGTCTCCTGCATTGCAGGTGGATTCTTTACCAGCTTAGCCGCCAGGGAAGCCTGAACAGTTATTAGCAGTTAAGTATTTAACAAATGCTGGTTTGTAAAGATAAAATAATAATTCTGCTACACCAAAACATATTTTCTTAAGTTCAAATTTTCTTAATGCAGTTTTAGGGAAGAAGTATTTCCCCCTTTTGGAAATACCAGTATGTTAATACCTAAGAAGTCTTTTTTCTATAAGTTACAAATTAGTTGCAAAAATTCATATGATGTAGATTAAATTGTGATAAAAATTGAGTTGATCTCAGTGAGGCAGCTCACTTCCCTGGTGGCTTAGACAGTAAAGCATCTGCCTATAATGCGGGAGATCAGGGTTCAGTCCCTGGGTTGGGAAGATCTCCTGGAGAAGGAAATGGCAACCCACTCCAGTATTCTTGCCTGGAAAATCCTATAGATGGAGGAGCCTGGTAGGCTACAGTCCATGGGGTTGCAAAGGGTCGGACACGACCGAGCAACTTCACTTCACTTCACTTCAGTGAGGCAGCAGTGAGTGGTGACGTGAAGTGAGATCTAATTACCTACCCAGGAACTGAACCTGGGTAGCCTGAATGAAAACCAGGAATCCTAGCCACCAGGCCAGCAAGGGCTAGAGGCTAGAAGCTAATTTTCCCTGGATCTTTGCCCCAGTGAAAAACATATTTAGTATGGAGGCAGAAACTGTAAGTGCAGGTACAAAGTTTATTATTAAAGACACAGCACAGCAACACGTGGGAAAGAACATAGAGAAACAGTTGATTTCGTTAAGTCAGAAGCAAGACGGAGATACACACCAGGAGAGCAAGGTTATGGGGGCCCCCCGCCCTAGTGAGAAGGAGCGCAATAAAGAGGTGGCTAAGTCATTTATATAGGCCAGTTCTTCTGGGTCTTTGTCTTCCTTTCTGCCAATTTTCTGGTTTCTTTTTTCACATCCGACCTATCCTGGGACTCTCCCCTGGTGTGCCCACACCCCTCAGCTAAGATGGATCTCGAAGTGGAAGCTTCTGGCAGAAGCAAGACTCATTATGGTCTGGCATTTCCACCTGACTTTTGACCCACAAGGAGCCTTTCTGCACATGTGTAGTGTTTCCCTTGTCCCAAAAGGGGGTGGGGGGAGGGGAGATATCTTAATCCGTTATTCAAGCAGGATTTTGTCCCTCTTTGTCCTTGCCATGACTATTACTTTAAAGTGTTGAGACAAACGCTGGCTATTTATCATCTTTCTGTTGTTTCTACCATTTCAGAGAGCAAACAGGAGGCTGATTGTAAATGCCTCAACTGGAGTCCACCTATCTCTTGTCTCAGGAAATGTAAACAGAAGGCTAGTTGTAAATGTCTAACCTGGAGTCCATCTATCTCCTACGTCAGCGTTATGGGAAGACAATAAGATAGAGAACGTTATGATCCAAAGAGATGGAAATAGACAAGGGAATAGAAGGAAAAAAGGAAGCATTATGCTAATAGAAAAGCATTATTGAAGCTAATGGGGGGAAAAAGCTAATGGAAAAGACTTTCTTTTTTTTTTTCCATAAATCATCTTTGAGTTTAGGTCTAATTTTTTTCACTATAAATTTTTCATCACCTATACGTTGGCTTGTCATCTACTTTGTGCCAAGGCCTGTACTCATCACTGACATTTAAAAATGAAAAGAAAGAGGGAGAAATAGGTAAAGGGCCACTGTATGGTGAGGAACTGAAAATAAATTTTTGGCGGTGAGCACGGTATTGTGTGTGTGAAGTCGACATACAAGGCACATATGAGAGTTATATAATGTCATAAATCACTGTTGCCACAATTAAAATAACTTGAAAAATTAAAAAGGAAAACTGAATATCAACTTGGAGTGGGGAAGAGTGTACAGCAGCAATTAAATTCATCGTAATGCCCAGTTCAAAGAGTACAAAATGCTAAATCC
Organism: Ovis aries; assembly: GCF_016772045.2. Taxonomy (NCBI): domain Eukaryota; kingdom Metazoa; phylum Chordata; class Mammalia; order Artiodactyla; family Bovidae; genus Ovis; species Ovis aries. The sequence goes on along the minus strand of NC_056078.1, from coordinate 2,425,675 downwards.
AGAGGGATGAGGATGAGGTGAGAGCTGGGGAGAAGAGAGGTCTCTGGGGGCACAGGAAGCTTCACTTTTCTCAGTTCCTGCAACCAGGCGATCCTGATGGAGGGAAGATGGTGCAGAGGAGAAAGGATGATGAGAGATGTCGCCAGAGATGCAGAAAAGGACATTGTGGCAGGAACTAAGGTAAGTTTGTTATGGTTTGGGATGGGGAATGCCCAGAGGTCACGTGGAGGCAAGGGGGGAGGGGGCAAGGGCACTGATGTGACACAGGAGCCTGTTTCAAGTGCCATCTTAAAAGTTCCAAGTGGGTATTTGGTGGAGATGATGAAACATTTCTAAAGAAGGTAACAAGCTGGAGAAAGAGCATGTCAACCAGAAGCTGAAGAGCCTGCCACCCCCCTTGGAAGAACTGGCCCCACGGATGACAGGAGGTGGTGAGGGGCCAAGCAGGGCAACCCTAAAGGATGATGAGCATCCTGCAACATCACTCACAGCAGTGGCAGGACCCGTGTTCCAGGTGACCCAGCCCGCCCTGCTGCAGCATGGAGGATGGGGTCTGTAGCTTAAAGGGGCAGTTGTGGCTCAAAGCAGGAATGGATGCAGGGGAGGCACTACCAGTACAGATGGAAACCTGGATGAAGAAAAGACATGGTAAGGAGGTAAAACACATGTGAGGGCTTCTTGAATGGTCAGATGTAAGAAACAAGAAAGCAGAATGAACTTACCATGACAGGCTGGTCTCTGGACTGTTATTTGGCAAAGCCTGGCTCCTGGCATCAGTGAGGCCATATAGGAAAGGGGCCCATTAAGTTCCTTCACAACCATTAGCGCCTGGAGAACCTCTGCTGAGCCTACCAAAAAAGGCAGCTCTCTGAGTCTTCATCCCCTTAGTTAGTTAGTTAATGTTAGTTGCTCAGCTGTGTTCAACTCTTTGCAACCCCATGAACTGTGGCCTGCCACGCTCCTCTGTCCATGGAATTCTCCAGGCAACAATACTGGAATGGGTAGCCATTTCTTTTTTCCAGTGGGATCTTCTCGACCCAAGGATAAAACCCAAATCTCCTTCGTGGCAGGCAGATTGTTTACCATCTGAGCCACTAGGGAAGCCCGAAACCCTACAACACCCAGTATTCCCAGGTGGTCTCCTATCCAAGTACTAACCAGGCCCAACCCTAACTTAGCTTCCAAGACCAGAGGCGATGCAATGCATTAGCCCTGGTGGATCCAGGGAATTCGAAGAGGGGACGGCGTTAGCGAGGAGAACTTATTTACTTATTAATATAAGATTAGATTAGGAAGAAATAGTGTAGTAGGAAAATTAAGTGGAGGAAGAGGGCTGAATAACTTGGATTATGTGGAAGACCAATAAAATTCCAGACAAGGAATTTACACCATCTACGTTGGGCCACCGGTGCTCACTTGAATAGCTAAGGGTGCCTCGCCTTAGTCTCCGTTTCGCGCAGGTCTTAACAGCCAGGGCAAGTAAGTAGACTTGGCGAGCCTCCGTGCCCCAGATGGGAATTCAGCCTGAAATTAAAGTAAAGAGGAGAGGGAGGGAGAGGGAGAAGAGAGAGAGAGAGAGACACGGGGGAAACCAGCCCAGCGACTGGCTGTGTCCTCTATTGTTCAGAAGGCCTTTTATACTTTTGATAAAACATGGAGATCAATGGGTAATACAAAGTTATGCAGCATTAGCAGCCCAGACTCTTATCAAAACCAGGCTTTTCTCTCTGCATACCTAGTTGTATACACAAGTCTTAGGTAATTTACATCATCTTCCAGCCAAAAGGGCCAATTAACATTTTACAGCCTTTTTTCTGATAAGGGTTTGTCAACCAGAAGACTTACTTGTGTTGATCTTCCCAAAGTCTGGTGCCATTCTCAGAAAGCACTAAATAAAGTTACATTCTTACATAGCAAGGACATAAGAGGAGTGCAGTGATATATAACAAAGAGAAAAGTAATTAACTCAAAAGTCTAGTGTTGCTAACATCAAAACTACTATATATCTTTTTCCATATCCCGTTTACATTGATTAACATCCTCCCAGGTGCCTAAAAGACAAAGAATATGGTGGCCTAGCGGCAATCATTGAGTCAACAGTGAAAACCCGTCACCAATGTAATTTTTAACTCTTTAGAAAAGGCCCTGTATCTTTAAGATGCTTTAAGCTTTGCACCTCTCACGGTTGGGGGGCTGTAAGCAATTTGCAAGCTGTAAGAGGTCTAGGGGAACCTGTTAGGCAAGTTAGAGAGCTATCGGAGGTTTTAAGTGAAACATCCCTTTCAAATGCAGAAGACTAAAGCCCTGAGTTGACTTTTTCCAGAGAATATTAGAAGAGTGGAAAAGCAGGCAGATTCTTATTTTGGGGGAGGGGGGTGGTTGCTCAGGAAATTCCAGGGGGAAAACCTGAGGTCTGATTACCCTTGCCATCAGAGCTCTGCCGCATGACCTTGTCACGGGTGGAATTCCTCACACTGGCTCCCGACAGTAGCCATTCCTTTTTTCCAGGGGGATCTTCTCAACCCAAGGATCAAACCCAAATCTCCTGCGTGGCAGGCAGATTGTTTACCATCTGAGCCACTAGGGAAGCCCGAAACCCTACAACACCCAGTATTCCCAGGTGGTCTCCTATCCAAGTACTAACCAGGCCCAACCCTAACTTAGCTTCCAAGACCAGAGGTGATGCAATGCATTCAGGGTATTATGGCTGTAGACTGGCTTCATTCTCTGCAGGGCACTTATCACTACCTGAAGTAATACAGTTGTAATAGGGCTGGGGCAGGTGGAGCTGCAGTGCCAAACAGCCACTGGTCAGCATTGCAGTGGGCACCAACCCCTCCCCTTGTGTATGAAAGGAGCCCCAATTGGGTCTGATGGATTGAGCGGCTAGTCTGCCATCTTCTTGGTCTGCTAGCTTTCCAATTAAAATCATTATTCCTTGTTCCAACACTTTCTCTCCCAATTTACTGGCCTGTTGTGCAGTGAGCAGAATGAGCTTGGGCTCTGTAACATGTCCTGCTCTTCTCGTCTGTGTGCTGATGGGTCCTACGCCATTTTCGTGATTATAGCTTCATGACACTGAAGTCAAAGCATAAGATGCCTCCAGCCAGTTCTCATTTCTGAGGATTCCTTTGACTATTTCCACATGAATATTAAGAGGATTTGCTCTATTTCTGTGAAGAATACCATTGAAAGTTAGGCAAAGAATGCATTCACAGTGGACATTGCTTTGCAAAGAATGGACATTTTAACAGCACTAATTCTTCCATTCCATAAGCATGGGATATCTTTCTATTTATTGGTTTCTTCTTCATTTTATTCATCAACATCTGAAAGTGTTCAGTGTGCAGGTCTTAGAAGCCCTTGGTTAAATTTATTACTTGGTATTTTGTTCTTTTTAATGCAGTTGTCAATTGGATTGTTTTCTTTCTCTTTCTGATGGTTCATTTTTTGTGTTTAGAAGTACAGTTGATTTGTATGTATTGATTTTGTACCATTACTGAATTCATGTGTTAGTTCCAATGGTGTTTTAATGGAATTATGTAGAAAGTTATAACTCAAAAACCCCACTGTTTCTATCACATCCAGGTCATTCACAACATGGAAGACAAAGTGGCTCCTACTGGCAGCTTCCCACAGTGCCTGTCAATTGCACGGGGCGATCAGGTTCATGAGTTTGTATGAAGTGGATCTAGGTAACAAGGCTTGCCCTCTATTAGGAAGTCTGATGTTTCCTCTGATTTTCTGGTGTGGTATTGATAAGGTGTTTTGGAAAGTTTTTGACTTTGCCATAATTCCAAACGTACAGAAACCGGCGGTAGCAGAACAGTCTTGTGTATCTACACACTCAGAGTTCCCAGCCTTCCTTACTTGAGTGCGTGCGCCACTTCACACAAGATTCTCCAGGGAGTTTTACCCAAGAAAGGAAAAGGGAACGTGTTCTTCCAGGGCACCAGCACGTCGTGTCCAAACGAGGAAATTACATGGTTTCCATGTTACAATCCAACCCAAGGCCCATTTCAGCTTTCACCAGCTGCCCCAACTTTAGGGAGACGTCTTTCCCCATTCTGATCCAGGTTTCTTTTCCTGGAACCATGACTGATACTTTTCCTCATTTTCACAACCTTGGTAGATGCAAAGTTCACAAGGTAAATACGACCTGAGTCATAAGATAAATATGGCCTTTTCTGTATTATAACATGTATTGGGACTTTATGTATTTTGTGTGTGTGTGATTAATTGTACAGATTATTTACCATTTAAGACATTTTAAGTACACTGTTCTGTGGCATTAACCACACTCACATTGTTGTACAAATATCTTCTCCATCTATGTTCAGAATGTTTCTGTTTTCACCAGTAAAACTGTGCTCATTAAAGACAAATTTACCTCAGCCCCTGGCCATTGCACTCTACTTTCTGCCTTTGAACTTGACTTCTGTGTGTACCTCATATAAGTGGAATCATGACATTTTGTTCTGCTTGTGACAGTTACTTCATTTATAATGGCTTCCAGGTTTCCGTTCACAATAGCACATGTCAGAATCCCTTCTTTTTTTAGGCTGAATCCCATTCCTTTGCATGTATGCCACCACATTTATTTGGTCCCCTCATCCACGGTGGACAGTTGGGTCACTGGCGCCTTTTGCTACCGTGATGCATACTGCTCTTGGGGTGGGGGGGTGTACTCATAGGTGCCCAGCCCCTGTTCCCAGTCTGTTGGGAGTATGCCCTGATATGGATGTGGCGGATCACAGGTAAACCCTGTGAGGGAGCTTCGAGGAACTGGCACACTGTTTTCCACAGAGCCTGCACCATTCCACTTGAATGGTTTATGGATCCACTCCAATTGGTTTATCTATTTACCCACTGGTGAGCATTTGCACCATTTCTCCCTTTTGGGTCTTATAAAGAGTGTTGCTATCAATATATGTGAACACCTGTTTTCACTTCTTTAGGGTATATATCCAAGAGTAGAGTTGTTGAGCTGTATGGTAATTTTACATTCATATCATAGACATATGTTGAATCCTTTTCCATTTGCACAAGTAATGTTTAAAGGTTCCAACTTCTCTGCATTGTTGCCAACATTTGTTTTTTTATATGTTTTTTAAGAAGATATTTAATTGTTTGGCCTCATCAGGTCTTAATTGGGGCAGGCAGGGTCTTCCTTGTGTCATGAGATATCTTTCCATTGTGCACTATTGTGCACAGAGTCTCTAGTTGTGTTACACAGACTCTAGACCAAGCAGGCTCAGTAGTTGTGGGGCATAGATTTAGTTGCTGTGAGGCACATGGGATCTTCTCAGACCAGAGATTGAACCCATGTCTCCCGCATTGGCAGGTGGATTCTTTATCAGTGAGCTACCAGGGAAGCCCTGCCTCCATGTTTTATTGAAGAATTTATACAGCCATGTCTTGGCACCCTTGGGGAATTGGTTCCAGAATACCCTAATTTTGGTATACTCAAGTCTCCTATATAAAATGGAATGGTATTTGCAAATAACCTGGGCACGTATCCTCTTGTATACCTTAAATAAAATCTAGATTACTTATAATAACTAATACATATAATCACAGTATAAATGTTATAAATGCAATGTGAATGCTATGTAAATAGTTGCTGGCATGTGGCAAATTCAATAGTTTCCTTTTGAAACCCTTTGGAAATTATTTTTCTTATAGTTTTGATCTGGAGTATTGTCAGGAAGCATTTAACAGGCTTCCTGTGTGCTCTTTTGGATCTGTCATGAATCCTCTGTTCCTTATTAATTCATGAATATTCAGGAATTAAGAGGAGTTGGCAAGCCACTCCCAGGGCTGAAGAATGCATGCATTTCCTTCATTAGTTTTTCCATACGGTGATAAGTAACTATTTACAACCCTCTTCCTTTTTATGAACCTTATGCTAAAAGTGATTATTTACAACCCTCTCTCTTTGGTATGGATTACCTTATGTTTCCTTGATAATTTGTAAGTCTGGACTTTTGATTTTTTTTTTTTTCACTAGAAATCGCTTTATTGATGAAATCACCAGGAATTTTCAACACAAGATTTAACATCTTAATGTCCACCAAGACCTGGGCTCTGGGGTTTGGTCTGCCTCTCCCAGTCCTTAAAGGGGTTTACAGAGAGACGTCATTAACAGAGACCAAGTAAGGTGGTTGGAGGTCCTCCTTTCCCAGTCATTGGACAAGCTGCTCAATTCTTGTCCGGAGTAGGAAAGAGCCAGTGTTTCAGAGTACTCTAATAAGAATTTGACATTGCATTTAAATCTCTCATAACAATTTCAATTTATCAACAGTATTGGTCCAAACTTATTTGTTTCTGATCTAAGTCTTTTTCATTTTGCATTTTTGGTGTAATTTTAGTAAATAATCTCACTCCCTGTGCAGAAATCAATTAATCCCGTGCCAAGAAAAATATCTCAAACCTGAGTAATCTCCTCTTGCTCTTGGAAAGAGGAAACAGGGGGTTTTCTGCTTTTTCCATTCAAGAGATGACCAAATATATACCCTCGACCCCCCGGAAGTCCAAAATGTTACTTCTGGCCTTGGAATGTGCAGCTTTTGATGGGCTGATTCAAATTACCTAGGAAGAGCAGCTGGAACTACTATGCAGGCAGCCTTTGGAAATTTCTTCCTAAAATAAACTCTAGTGATTGCTCCATTCTTGTGTACAAACGCTGTACAGTTCGAACAACTTCTGCTGTTCCATCCCACAAGCTAAGCTCAGAGGAGGCACTGGAATTCTCAGGAGCAAGAGTAGTAGTGGCCCCACGAGGTAGGACCTCAATGACGCGAGGCTTGTCAATGATCTGGGCTATCCGGTCTCCCTTTTCCACAATACCGACGATCCAGGCTTGATGACCCTCTCCATACTTTGAAGATTTGATTTCTGAACAAAAGCGAGCTGCTTGTTCTCTTGGCAGACAAATCAGTAGCCCCCCAGAAGTTTCTGCTGAGATTCCTTGCAGGAGACCAAAGCGCCCGCTGGCCTTGCTGATGGCAGCCATCTTGGCAATGATGGGCAGATTATGAATGACAAAGGAGACCTCATTTCTTTGTTGTTTTGCAAGGTTCTGAGAGTGGCCCAGAATGCCAAAGCCGGTGATATCTGTGGCTGCGTGGGCATTAAACGTGTGCATCAGCCAGCAGCAATTCTATTGAGGGTAGCCATGTTGAACATGGCTTCCTGATAACCCAGCTCTACCTCTTTTCTGGAGACCACCATCTTTATCTTATTCCATTGTTCAGGATTATCCAGCCATTGGTGGGCATTGACGGCAACCTGGGTTCCTGAGGGTTTAGTTAACATGAGCACATCCCCAACAACGGCGCTGTCAGGCAAGATGAATTCATTTGGTTGACATACTACAGTGGCAACTCCACCGATGATAATCCAAGGGTTTACCACCATTTGCCCACCAGTCACTGCAGTCCCTCCTTCCTCGGCAGCATCCTGAAAACCTTTGATCATGAGTGGTGTTATCTTTTCTCGCTCCTCCTCAGGCATACTCTGGCTGACGCTGAGTAGCAGCAACATGTTGTCACACTCAGTAATGCCCATCGCGTAGAGGTCACTCAGCACGTTGGCACATGTGATGCGCCCCATCATATAGGGATCTTCCACCAGGGGGTAAAAGAAGTCGGTGGTCTGCACCAAGGACAGGCCCCCGTGTCTCAGGGGTATGACGCAGGAGTCCATCCCAATGCCCAGGCTGGGGAAGGGAGGGCTGGGTTCCACCCTCACCGGCAGACCGGCTTCCTGGGCCATCTCTTCAAGGCCTCCGACCAAGCGCCGGCCCGACATGGGCAGCACCTCCGGTCTCGTCAGTCCCTCCAGGAGTTTGAGCAGCATCTCCTGGGGGACCTTGCAGCCTCAGCCCTTCTGTAAGAAACGCCGCGGGAAGAAGGAGCCACCCCTGTGGACCGTTGATCAGGGCCTTTTATTGGGCGGTTGCTCTCGGGCAGAACTCCCGGGGGCAGGAAGCAAGGAAGCGAGGGGGGTCTGCAAAGCAAAGGGAGTCTGCTGGGTAAAGGGAGTCTGCAGGGGTAAAGGGAGTCTGCAGAGTCTGTAAGGGTGGGGAAGGGTTTTATAGCCCAGGCCGGGCCTCCCATATAAGGAAGAAAACGCGGGCTCAGCAGTGATCGGTGTCCAAGGGCTCCTGGACAAGTGATCCGTGTCAGCTCCTGATTGGATGGCGAGGGCTTCGTGTCGGCTCCTGATTGGTCGGCTCGGTTGCCGGCCCGTCTCCGGGGCTTGTCTGCAGCGCCCTCTGCCGGGACATGTCCCGACATGCCCGGGCATGCCCAGGCATGCCTCAACACGCCTGACCTTGCCCTGACCTCTCATCCTGACCTCGCCCTGACCTTTTATCCTGACCTCACCCTGACCTTTCATCGCAGCCTTTTTGATATAGGACAAGGGGCGCCGACTCTCTCTGGCTACTTCCTGCTGAATGGGGGCGACGAGGGGTAGGGTGAGGCCAGGATGACAGGGGGGCGTCTGCCGTTAATCTTGCCACGGAGTGCTTGCTGGAAGCCCTTGGTACTGCTGCCGCATCACCATCAGCTGGATCGTGTCGAGCCGTTGTTTGATAAAGGCCAGAAGCTTGTTTAGGATACAAGGCCCGAAAGTCAGGAGCAGTAGGAGAATGATGATCGGTCCCATTTAGCCATGGACACTCGATCATATAGCGTACTCGCAGCTGGCCGCCACCCCTCTTCTGGTAATTCCAATCAGGGTCAGTGTCAGGAACCACCTGAGCCCCTGGGGGGCGCTCGGGGGAGGGGTTGGCATAGTGCCACTGGTCGGCCTGAGCCTTGGCTGCTGTCCAGATGGCCTGCCTCTCCTCGGGGGTGGTGGTAGACCCCAGGATGACATATATGTCCTGCCATGTCAAGGCGTAGGGACGGGTCAGACCAGTAAACTGCTTAATGTACTGAGTGGGGTTGGAGGAGAAGGAACCCAGTTTGGCCTCAATCTGTGCTAAGTCTTGGAGGGAGAAGGGGACATGGACTTGGGCTAGACCCTCAACTCCGGCTACTTGTCAGAGAGGGAGTAGCGGGGCTGGGGGAGGGGGAAGGGAGGCTCCCGGAGGGTTGCGGTGGGAGCGAGTGTGGGAGCTAACCGGGGAAGGGGAGGGAGTGACGGGGGAAAGAGGAGGATACAAGATAGGGTTAAGGGTCGGAGGATCCGGGACCAGCGGTGGAGTCTCGGGGGCGGGAGCGGAGGTAGGAGAGTCCGGAGTGGAAGAGGGGAGGTAGGAGGAACCGGAGTGGAAGGGGTAAGGGCCGTGGGAGAGGTATAGGGAGGAGGGGCCACCAGATCTTCTGGGGGAACAGAGGATACAGAGGACTCAGAGGCGGGAGGAGCTGGTTTGGCCCGGGAGGGTGGAATCGGGGGAGCCAGGATAAGCAGGATTTGGCAGGGAGTGCACGTGGTGCACAGGGTGGGGCGAGAGCGCAACGCCCAAAAGGCCTGAACATAGGGGGCCTCAGACCATTTTCCCGTTCTCCGGCAGTAGTTATCTAAATCACGGAGGATATCAAAGTCAAATGTCCCTGTGGCTGGCCACCGTGAGCCAATATGGCGGATGTATCCCTTTAGTTTTAGGGTCCACAGGTTAGCCAGCAGGCCCTCTAAAGGGGTAGAATATTGGGGATCAGGTTTGGAGGCTGTCGATCCCATGGCGATCACCAAACGGAGACTAACCCCCGCTGCCCAAACGTCTTCAGGTGCCAAGGGAAGCCGGGGATCCGCACAGCCGTTCGGAACGTCTCCCTCCCGAGCTGGGGACCGAGGAAGGCTGAAGCCAGAGGCCGAAGCCGGAGGTCTACACAGCCGTTCGGGACGTCTCCCTCATGAGCTGGTGACCGGGAGGACCCAGTAATTGCGCACCCGTTACTGGGTCCTAGGAAGTGGTCACCAGGGAGGGCGGGCTCCAAAGCCGAAGGGACTTACCCCATATCCTGCCGTCCAGGGGGTTGGTCAGCCGCCTGGGTCTGGGGGTGGGGGGGGGGGGGGGGGGCTACCGCAGTGGTGGAGCTCGAGGGGGCCTCAACGGCGAGTGCCGGAAGCCCTCACCTCGAGCCCCACGTTGGGCTCCAGATGTAAGAAACGCCCCGGGAAGAAGGAGCCACCCCTATGGACCGTTGATCAGGGCCTTTTATTGGGCGGTCGCTCTCAGGCAGAACTTCTGGGGGCGGGGAAGCAAGGAAGCGAGGGGGGTCTGCAAAGCAAAGGGAGTCTGCTGGGTAAAGGGAGTCTGCAGGGGTAAAGGGAGTCTGCAGAGTCTGTAAGGGTGGGGAAGGGTTTTATAGCCCGGGCCGGGCCTCCCATATAAGGAAGAAAATGCGGGCTCAGCGGTGATTGGTGTCCAAGGGCTCCGTGTCAGCTCCTGATTGGATGGCGAGGGCTTCGTGTCGGCTCCTGATTGGTCGGCTCGGTTGCCGGCCCGTCTCCGGGGCTTGTCTGCAGCACCCTCTGCCGGGACATGTCCTGACATGCCCGGGCATGCCCAGGCATGCCTCAACACGCCTGACCTTGCCCTGACCTTTCATCCTGACCTCGCCCTGACCTTTCATCCTGACCTTGCCCTGACCTTTCATCCTGACCTCGCCCTGACCTTTCACCTTCATGCCAGAGAAGCCGGTGAGCCGCCAGCTCGGGCTGAGACCCAACGCCTGGGGCTCGAAGGGCCAGTAGCTCGAGAAGCCCCGGCCTAGAGGCAAGCCCACCGGGCCCGAGGAGCCTTCCCCCACCGCCACTGCCGCCATAGCCTCTCCGCTGGCACCAGTCGCTGCGACTTCCGCCATTACGCCTGCCCAGCAGGGAGGGAGAAAAGAGGTTGGAGGAGGAGAGGTCCCTTTTACTTTCCACTCCAGTTAGTAAGGCATAACGATATTACCGCAGACTCTCTCTGGCATGACTGGCGCAGCACATCTGCTGCCACAACACGCGCTCCAGGACATCCTCTGGACTTTTGATTTTTATCTTTGCTGAAAATAGCTACCTTGTAAGACAGTATATATACACACACTATCCATCAGAGCTTGGGTCCCCCGTGTCTTTCTCTCCCTCTCTCCCTCTCTCCCTCTCTCCCTCTCTCCCTCTCTCCCTCTCTCCCTCTCTCCCTCTTTCCCTCTCTCTCTCTCCAGCTAATTCTTTGGAGCGCAGAAGGCCACTGAGCTCACTTTCTTGCCCGGGCTTCTAAGACCCTCTCAAGAAGGCACACTGTGCCTTCACCCCCTTGAGAGGGCATCAGGTGCCTACGTGAAGCAGCACGAGCTCTGTGCCAAGAGCTTTATTGGTTTTCTGCATAAACCAAGGAATGTCAGCCTCTCTCTCTCTCTCTTTTACTTTCTTATCGTCAACTCCAGACCACCAGATTCTGGTCCATTAAAGGACCTCAACAGAGTTTGAATCCATGGATGTAGAACCCATAGATACAAGGGGCTGACTTCAATTTTACTTTTTACATTTAAGCCTTTTATATATTTTGAGATGCTTTTTAGTACGTGGCATGAGCTAAGGGTCCAATTTCATTCTGCTGCATGTGGATAGCCAATTGCCTAGCAATGCCAATTGTTGAAAACACCATTTCCCCCCAATTTAGTTCTGTGGACTGTTGTGTAAAATGAGCTCATTATGAATGGAAGGTGTATTTCTGGAATCTCGAGTCATTACCATTCATGTATGTATATGTATAATATATTCATATGTGTGTGTGTGTGTGTGTGTGTGTGTGTGTGTGTGTGTGTGTGTACACACACAAGGGCTTCCCTGGTGGCTCAGATGGTAAAGATGGCTCAGCTGCCAAAGAATCCACCTGCAATGCAGGAGACCTGGGTTTGATCCCTGGATTGGGAAGATCCCCTGGAGGAAGGCATGGCAACCCACTCCACCTATTCATCCTTGGAGAATCCCCATGGACAGAGGGGCCTGGCGGGCTATAGTCCGTAGGGTCACAAAGAGTCAGACACAACTGAAGCAACTTAGCATGCATGCACACATACACACAGGAATTCATGTGTGTATACACACATACACACACACACAATTTCATGTATATATATACACACACACGACTTCCCTGGTGGCTCACGGTAAAGCGTCTGCTTACAATGCAGGAGACCCAGGTTCGATCCTTGGGTCAGGAAGATCCTCTGGAAAAGGAAATGGCAACCCACTCCAGTACTCTTGCCTAGAAAATACCATGGACAGAGCCTTATAGGCTACAATCCATGGGGTCACAAAGAGTCAGACACGACTAAGCAACTTCACTTTCACTTTATACACACACATGAATTAATGTATATACATACACACACAGGAATTCTTGTGTGTGTGTGTGTGTATATATATATATATATATATATATATATATATATATATATATATATACATGTGTGTATATATATAAACACATGTATGTATGTATGTATATGAATTCATGATATATACACACACAAATTCACACATATATATATATTTATACACACACACTCCTGTATATATATATATATTTATACATACATGAATTCACGTATATGTATATATACACACACACAAATGGTATATATGTGTGCGTCGTGTGTGTGTGGTGTGTTAAAAGTCAAAGCTCATGATCTAGGCAACCAAACCCATGATTATGTAGGTTTTCTTCTGTATTATTTATAATTTATTTATTATTATTCTGTAATGTTTATAGTTTACTATTTTAAATTTTTTTGTGGTCAGTATTGAATGACTTTTGGTGTAAGTTGTCAAATTTGTGTCTAATTTCATTTCATTGTATATGTTTTCTAATTGTTCTATAACTATTTTTCCTAGAGGTCCCACGATATTTGCCTCCATCCTTTTGAATTTCCAGCATGCAGTGGATTCAGTAGGACCACCAGCAGAAATCTAGGCCTCCCCTGAGCTAGGAATGGCTATGGCCTGCATTTCCCAGTTAGCCATCAGAGGGCGACAGTCCCACCTCTCTTACCAGTGCAGGGCCTCCGGATTCTGCCCCCACGACTTGGCCCTGCGCACAGCCTACAGGACATGGACCTAGTCAGGACCTACCTGGGGTTTGGCTTCAGGACAACACAGGGCTGCGCCCACACTGAGAGGAGCTCAGTTCCCTCAGGAGCTCAGTTTCGACAAGAGGCCATGGGAAGAAAAGGTGAAGAAACAGTGAGAAGCTTCCTGTGCCTGGCTGGCTGTCTGGAGGGGCACTGTCTTCAGAGAACCCAGCAGAGGAAGGGCTTGATGTAGAAAACTGTGGGTTTGGATTAGTTTTGTGTGCAGTGCAGATAGTGTCCAGTGTCCTTTGGCTTGTTATGTTCTGTTTTCCAGGCAATTTATTGAGGGGACCTTCCTTTCCCAGGTGTATGTCTTTGGCAGACTTGTCATCAGTTAACTGGCCACATATTAGCAGGTTTTTTCCCTTGGTTCTCCCTGCTAATATTCTGGCTAGTTTCCTCTTTCTGTGCCATTTCTGCATGGTTTGGTTACCATAGCCGCATAAGATGGTTTAAAGTCGGAGTGAGTTTCCTCCAGCTACTGTTCTCCTTTCTCAGGAGCCCCTTGGCTGTTCAGGGTCCTTTGTGGTTCCATGCAACTGTCAGGATTGTTTGTTCAGTTTTTGTGAAACATAGCATTGGAAGTATGGTTGGAATTGCATTGAATGTGTGTGCTGTTTGGGTTAGAATGGACATTTTAGCACTAAGCAGTCTTTCCATCCATGAGCACAGGATCTCTTTCCTTCATTTGAGTCTTCAAATTCTTCACCAATATCTTAATAATTTCAGTGTTCAAGTCTTTCATGTCTTTGGATACCTTTATTCCTAGGTATTTTGTTCTTTTGATGTCATTTTAAATGGGACTGTTTTCTTAATTTCGCTCTCTGATGGTTCATTATTTGTGTACAGGAACACAGCTGAGATTTATGCATTCATTTTGGATCCTGCAGCTTTGCTGAATTCATATATTCTAAGAGATTTTTTGTGGATTGATCTCAAAAGCTAGAACTAGAAATCCCACTGTTTCTACCACATCCAGGTTATACACAACACCCAAGAGATGGTGACTCCTAATAGAATCTTCCCACAGTGTCCCTTACAATCATGTGAAACCCTACAAGGGCTAATTGTATCATCACCTGGGGTGAGTAGGATCTGGGTAGGACTTGACCTCTCTAGCCATGTTTGATATTGTCTTGACTTTTCTGTCCTATTGACATGGTTGTTTTGAGAAGTAATTTATTTTTCAGTCATTTCAAACTTACAGAAAATATTCAATAGCAAGACTCAAGGTATTCATATTTGCCCCTTCATACAAAATACTCCAGTGTGTTTTATCCTAAACAAGGATACTCTCCCAGGAACCCAGCACATATCCCCGAAATGAGGATTATGAAACTATCTTCTAACCATCTGATCCATAGGTCCACTTCAACTTTCACCAGCTGTTCCAACTCTATGGTAGTATCTTTTTTCATTCTGATTTGATGTTCTTTCTTTTATCTGGAACCTTGACTGAGACTTTCTCTCATTTCAAATCCTGGATGGATTTAAAGCATCAGATGTGCATGTGATCTGGGTGGCTTCTTTCACTTAGGATGTGGTCAGTGTTCATCCATACTGTAGCTTGTATCAATCCTACATTGTTTCATTGTTATTAAAAACACATAACAACAGGTACCTTACAGTCAACATGACATAAGGAAGGATAAGACAGGGGATGAGAAGCACAAGCAGTGAGCACCTCTCAGTCTTTTAGGAGAAAGGTGTCAGAAATGTCTCCACACTGGCTAGGCAGAGCCCATAGGAGGCAAATGAATGGAAAAGCAAGCTGCGACGTCTAATCTCTCCACTGCCAGCCCCACAACCCCAGGTTCCAACTGTGCCCTACCAGCCCTACTGTGCACAACCAGACACCAAGAGGCAGAGGCCTACCTGGGGTGTTCACAGACCACTTATAGACAAGCTAGCCAGGCCAAAAGACACCATAGTGCCTGAGCTGCTTTCATGGGTGAAGGGTGTGGGGGCAGAGGCAGAGACCCAAGTCTGCTGGGAACTCCTTAAGGACAGACAGTTTTCAACTAGGATTTGAGGCTGTATCATTTAGTTATGTCTTTGGCTGAAATGATAGAAATCCATACTTACAGCGGCTTCAGCTACATCAGTTCAGTGGCTCAGTTGTGTCTGACTCTTTGTGACCCCAGGCTTCCCTGTCCATCAGCAACTCCTGGAGTTCACCCAAACTCATGTCCATCTAGTTGATGATGCCATCCAACCATCTCATCCTCTGTTGTCCCCTTCTCCTGCCTTCAATCTTTCCCAGCATCAAGAGTCTTTTCCAATGAGTCAGTTCTTTGCATCAGCTGGCCGAAGTAGTGGAGCTTCAGCATTAGTCCTTCCAATGAATATTCAGGACTGATTTCCTTTAGGATGGACTGGTTTAATCTCCTTGCAGTCCAAGGGACTCTCAAGAGTCTTCTCCAGCACCATAGTTCAAAAGCATCACTTCTTCAGCACTCAGCTTTCTTTATAGTTATAGTCCAACTCCCACATCCATACATGACTATCGGAAAAACCATAGCTTTGACTTAGATGGACCTTTGTTGGCAAAGTAACGTCTCTGCTTTTTTTAATATAAATTCATTTATTTTAATTGAAGGCTAATTACAATATTATATTGGTTTTGCCATACATCAACATGAATCCGCCACGGATGTACACATGCTCCCCACCCTAAACCCCCCCTCCCACCTCCCTCCCCATACCATCCCTCTGGGTCTGCTTTTTAATACACTGTCTAGGTTGGTCATGGCTTTTCTTCCAAGGAGGAAGCGTCTTTTAATTTCATGGCTGCTGTCACCATTGGAAGGGATTTTGAAGCCCAAGAAAATAGTCACTGTTTCCATTGTTTCCCCATCTATTTGCCCATGGGAGAAGATGCCATGATCTTAGTTTTCTGAATGTTGAATTTTAAGCCAGCTTTTTCACTGTCCTCTTTCACTTTCATCAAGAGGCTGTTTAGTTCTTCTTCACTGTCTTCCATAATTGTTGTGTCATCTGCATATCTGAGGTTATTCATATTTCTTCCAACAATCTTGATTCCAGCTTGTGCTTCATCCAGCCCACCATATCACAGGATATACTCTGAATATAAGCTAAATATCAGGGTGACAATATACAGCCTTGATGTTCTCCTTTCCCAATTTGGAACAAGTGCATTGTTCCACATCCCATTCTAACTGTTGCTTCTTGACCTGCATGCAGATTTCTCAGGAGGCAGGTAAGATGGTCTGGTATTCCCACCAGCTGAAGAATTTTTCACAGCTTGCTGTGATCCATACAGTCAAAGGCTTTGGCTTAGCCAATAAAGCAGAAATAGATGTATTTTCTGGAAATCTCTTGCTTTTTCTATGATCCAACAGATTTTGTCAATTTGATCTCTGGTTCCTCTGCCTTTTCTAAAACCAGCTTGAACATCAGGAAGTTCATGGTTCACGTATTGCTGAAGCCTGGCTTGGAGAATTTTGAGCATTACTTTACTAGCATGTGAGATGAGTGCAATTGTGTGATAGTTTGAACATTCTTTGGCATCGCCTTTTTGGGGGGTTGGAATGAAAACTGACATTTTCCAGTCCTGTGGCCACTGCTGAGTTTTCCAAATTTGCTGACATATTACGTGCAGCACTTTCACAGCATCATCTTTTAGGAGTTAAAATAGCTCAACTGGAATTCTAACACCTCTACTAGCTTTGTTCATAGTAATTCTTCCTAAGGCCCACTTGACTTCACATTCCAGGATGTCTGGCTCTAGGTGAGTGATCACACCATCGTGATTATCTGGGTCATGAAGATCTTTTTTGTACAGTTCTTCCATGTATTCTTGCCACCTCTTCTTCATATCTTCTGCTTCTGTTAGGTCCATACCATTTCTGTCCTTAATCGAGGCCATCTTCGCATGAAATGTTCCCTTGGTATCTCTAATTTTCTTGAAGAGATCTCTAGTCTTTCCCATTCTGTTGTTTTCCTCTATTTCTTTGCACTGGTCGCTGAGGAAGGCTTTCTTATCTCTCCTTGCTGTTCTTTGGAACTCTGCGTTCAGATGCTTATACCTTTCCATTTCTCCTTTGCTTTTCGCTTCTCTTCTTTTCACAGCTATTTGTAAGGCCTCCCCAGATAGCCATTTTGCTTTTTTGCATTTCTTTTCCGTGGGGATGGTCTTGATCCCTGTCTCCTATACAATGTCACAAACCTCTATCCATAGTTCATTAGGCACTCTGTCTATCAGATCTAGGCCCTTAAATCTATTTCTCACTTCCACTGTATAATCATAAGTGATTTGATTCAGGTCATACTGAATGGTCCAATGTTTTTCCCTACTTTCTTCAATTTGAGTCTGAATTTGGCAGTAAGGAGTTCATGATCTGAGCCACAGTCAGCTCCTGGTCTTGTTTTTGCTAACTGAATAGAGCTTCTCCATCTTTGGCTGCAAAGAATATAATCAATCTGATTTCAGTGTCGATCATCTGGTGATGTCCACATGTAGAGTCTTCTCTTGTGTTGTTGGAAGAGGGTGTTTGCTATGACCCGTATGTTCTCTTGGAAAAACTCTATTAGCCTTTGCCCTGCTTCATTCTGTATTCCAAGGCCAAATTTGCCTGTTACTCCAGGTGTTTCTTGACTTCCTACTTTTGCATTCCAGTCCCCTATAATGAAAAGGACGTCTTTTGGGGGTGTAAGTTCTAAAAGGTCTTGTAGGTCTTCATAGAACCATTCAACTTCAGCTTCTTCAGCATTACTGGTTGGGGCATAGACTTGTTATTGTGATATTGAATGTTTTGCCTTGGAGACGAACAGAGATCATTCTGTCGTTTTGAGGTTGCATCCAAGTACTGCATTTCTGACTCTTCCGTTGACCATGATGGCTACTCCATTTCTTCTAAGGGATTCCTGCCCACAGTAGTAGATATAATGGTCATCTGAGTTAAATTCACCCATTCCAGTCCATTTTAGTTTCTCAATCTTTGGCTGCAAAAAATCTAATCAATATGCTTTTGGTGTTAGCCATCTGTTGATGTCCATGTGTCATCTCTGTGTTGTTGGAAAAGAGTGTTTGCTATGACCAGTGCATTTTCATGGCAAAACTCTGTTAGACTTTGCCCTGCTTCATTTTATACTCCATGGCCAAACTTTTCTGTTACTCCAGGTATCTCTTGACTTCCTACTTTTGCATTCCAGTTCCCTATGATGAAAAGAACATCTTTTGGGGGTGTTAGTTCTAAAAAAAGCATTATAGAGTACTGTAAATACTTGTTCCCCAACAAATGGGATAACTATATAAAGTGGACAAATTCCTAGAACTACAAATCCTCCCAAGACTGAGTCACAAAGAAATAGAGAATCTGAATAGACATAATTAGTAAGGTGATTGAATCACAAAACTCTCTATAGAAAAACTTCTGGGTCCAATTGATGGCTTCACTGGTGAATCCTACCAGACATTTAGAGAAGAAGGAACACCAAGCCTCCTCAAAATAACTCAAAATATTCAGGAGACATAACACTTCCTAACTCCTTCTGTGAGGCCAGTATTACCTTGGGACCCCAAAATCTCCAGTGCATCTTCTTGACGGTCATCAAAGGATTTTGAAAAATATCCAGCAGAGGGGTTCTTTGCCCAGTGACTTGATCTGGTTCCTATAAGATCTTGGTACGTTCCTTCAGTCCCAGCCTTCGATTTCATTGGAGGGTAGGGGAGTTAAAGGTTGAATTGATCACCACCAACTGGTGATTTAATCATTTGGCTCATGTGCTGAAACTCCAGGAGGACAGGGTTTGGACAGCTTCTGTGTTGGTGAAGTTTGGAAATTTGGAAAGTAGAGCCCGTGGAGGGCATAGAAGCTCTGTACATCTCCCCACATCCTGCCCCCAGAACCTCTTCCATCCGGTGCCTTTGAGTTATAACCTTTTATAGTAACTGTTGATACAGTTGAGCACACTGGTTCCCTGAGCTCTGTAAGCCGCTCTAGCTAATTAATGCAAGGAGAGTCGTGGGAGCCTGGTTTATAGCCTGTTGGTCAGAAGTACAAGTAACAACCTAGGCTTGCAGTTGGCATCTCAAGCAGAGGCCAGCTCATGGGACAGAGGCCTTAACTATTTCCAGATAGACAGTGTCGGGGCTGAGTTGAATTGTGGGATGCCCAGCAGGTAGGGAAGAGCTGCTGGGCATAGAGAACATCCCCTGTACCACGCATACACAAACACACACACACACACACACACACACACACACACCAGAATTGGGTACTCAAACCATTACCATGTGAGTTCACAGGGTGAAACAGAGCGTGCTACACACTTAGGACACAAGCACTCTTCAATATGTCTGCTGCTTCATTTAAAAAATTTGAAAAAAAAATATGATGGCAGGGAAGGTGGAAGTGGGATAGATGCTATGAGACCAGCCATGAGATGATAACTGTTGAAGGTGGGTACATGGGAAGGGGGGTCATTATATTGCTTTGCCTACTTTTGTATATGTTAAAAGTTTTCCATAAGAAAAAGTGAAAAGGCAAAATGAAAAAAAAAAAAACCAACAACAACCCACAAGAGTGAGTGAATGTGGTGCTGCATCACGGGACTCATGCTGAGTCAGGTGGTGGGCGGGGCATGAGATAAACCAGCTACTCCAAGACAGGCTCACAGGTCTAGACACACTGTCCACCCCTTCAGCCAGGACACAGAGATGGGTTCAAATCATACCCATCCTTGTGATCATGCACCCTCTCCTAGGCAAGAGACCACTCCCCCCTCACCCAGAGAATCTGATCAAAGCCATGAACCTCACTCATGGTCAACATGCACATGCTCAACTGCATGGCCAGTCATGGAGCTTGTGTGCACTGGCCACACAGGAAGCAGACACAGCAGAGGCATCTGGGTCAGCTGGCTCTGACTTCACAGCCTTTGTGTGTCCAACCCACTGTCTTTTAACCTTCTGGGGCTGTGCTGTCTTGGGGAAAGAGCTGGCCAGTGTGCTCTTCAAGGTCAAGAACGTAAATAACAGCGGAGATGTGCTGTGTTTTCTGAAGCGGTCTGCTGAGAGAAGACAAGGTTCAGTGTCACCAGGGAGGGATAGCAGAGGAACCAGAGATCAAATTGCAAACATCCACTGGATCATAGAAAAAGCAAGGGAATTAAAAAAAAAAAAAAAAAAACCAAACACCTACTTCCGCTTCATTGACTATACTAAAGCCTTTGACTGTGTGGATCACAACAAACTGTGGGAAATTTTGAAAGAGATGGGAATACCAGACCACTTTACCTGCTTCCTGAAAAACTTGTATGCAGGCCAAGAAACAACAGTTATAACCAGACATGGAACAAAGGACTGGTTCAAAATTGGAAAAGGAATACGTCAAGGCTGTACATTGTCACCCTGCTTATTTAACTTATATGCAGAGTACATCATGCAAAATGCCAGGCTGGATGGGTTACAAGCTGGAATCAAGATTGTTAGGAGAAATATCAACCACCTCAGATATGCAGATGATACCAACTTAATGGCAGAAAAGGAGGAGTAACTAAAGAGCCTCTTGATGAAGGTGAAAGAGAGTGAAAAAGCTGACTTAAAACTCAATATTCAAAAAACTAAGATCATGGCATCTGGTCCTGTAACTTCATGGCAAATAGATGGGGGCAGGGGGAGTGCAAGCAGTGACAGATTTCATTTTCTTGGTCTCCAGAATCACTTTGCACAGTGATTGCAGCCATGAAATTGAAAGACACTCCTTGGACAGAAAGCTATGACAAACCTAAACAGCATATTAAAAAGCAAAGACCTTTGCCAGCGAAGGTCCATATAGTCATAGCTATGGTTTTCCCAGTAGTCATGTAGGGATGCGAGTTGAACCATAAAGAAGGCTGAGCACCAAAGAACTGGTGCTTTTGAATTGTGGTGTTGGAGAAAATTCTCAAGGTCCCCTTGGACAGGAGGGAGATCAAACTGAGAGGGTAACAGGCAGGAAGGCCAGGGGTCTCCAAATGGAGGAAATAGGCTGCAAGTGTCAGACATTTTTTATCTCTCTCTTAAGCAGCAGGAGGAAACAAACTACTGGTGTTATATTTTCCCCTTCTCTATACAAATTTAAAAAGAGGTTTCTTACAAATTGTGAAATTATTTGTTCTAGCTCTGTGAAAAATACCATTGGTAGCTTGGTAGGGATTGCACTGAATCTATAAATTGCTTTGGGTAGTATACTCATTTTCACTATATTGATTCTTCCAATCCATGTACATGGTATATTTCTCCATCTATTAGTGTATACCTGTGGCAGATTCATGTTGATGTATGGCAAAACCAATATAATATTGTAAAGTAATTAACCTCTGATTAAAATAAATAAATTTATATTTTAAAAAATAAAATTAATGACAAAAAAAAGAGGTTTCTTTTAAAATTCTGTGTTGCCATGATGACACCTGGCTCCACCTGAACTTAACTTTTCTCAAACCTTGAGCTAACCTAAGACTCAGAACCCACTTGACAAACCAGTATGTTTTACTCATACATTGTTCTCCTAATCTGTGTTAATGAAACTCTATGTTTACTTGGAAACCTGACTTTCTTCAAGATTCATGTCATTTTATGGCCCAGGACAACTCACCTTGTGCCAATGTTATCTCAGAATGAACGTTGTGGGTGAGGGGCCTGGTGCCAGTCTCTGAGTTTTGAGACATTCCCTTTCTCTAATTAGCAGACTACTAGTAGCTGTATAATATCTGGCCAAAGACTAGCAGGGGAACACTCTTTCTGCCCCCTTCTGATGTCTATGTCAGAAGATTTTCTATCTATTTTATGCTTTAATAAAACTTTATTCCACAAAAACTCTGAGCAATCAAGCCTCATCACTGGTCCCGGATTGAATTCTTCTCCTCTGGAGGCCAAGAATCCCAGCGTCTTTCATGGTTTGGCAACAACCTTTCAAAACCAATCAAACCTAAAGGAAATCAAGCCTGAATATGCATTGGAAGGACTGATGCTGAAGTTCCAATACTCTGGCCGCCTGATGCAAAGAGAAGACTCATTGGGAAAAACCCTGATGCTAGGAAAGGTAAGGGCAAGAAGAGAAGCGGGTGACAGAGGATGAGATGGTTGGATGGCATCACTGACTCAACGGACATGAGTAAACTCAGGGAGATAGTGAAGGACAGGGAAGCTTGGCATGCTACAGTCCATGGGGTCACAGAGTCAGATATGACTTAGCAACTGAACACCACCACCTGAAATTCACCCAGTTTTCATTTAAAAAAAAGGAGATAAGATCTGTGACGTGAGTGGCCAGCAGCTCACCTTAATGCTGTGACTTCAACGATGGCAGACATGACTGTCCTGCCAGGGTCAGGCCCAACTTGCCATGGGACAGGTGGCTCTTGCTTCCTCACTCTTGGAAATTAGCCCCCAGCCTGTGAAGAAGCCCAACAGACATGGAAGAGGATGAGGCTCTGCCACCAGCCCAGATGAGCCCTGGACGGCAGCCACTATGAGTGAGGCCTCAACTGAGGTCCCCTGCAGCAGTGAGGGGCCATATCCCAGCCCTGCCCAAAGCATGTAGTCCGGCCTGAATACATGATGCTTGTTTAAAACCGCTGTGTTTATGGGTGGTTGACTTCACAAAAGCAGGTACAGAAATGTAGCCTCCCCCTCGCCCCACGTCTGCTCCAGGCCCTCCAGCTCCCCTCACCCCATCACACATGGAATGTTCATGTCCCTCAGATTCACTGGGTCCCAACCCCCACTGTAGCGGTGTTCAGAAATGGGGGACCTGTGAAGCGAAGCAAAGGTTGAACAAGGTCCTAGGGGTAAGACTTAAACCAGTAGGGCCAGGGTCCTTAAATAAGAGGAGGGGACTCCAGAGCTCCCTCTACCATGTGAGGACACAGTGAGGGGGAGGCCAGCTGCTGGTCAGTTCTGAGTATATAACGTGACTGTGCCTCCTGTTGAGCACCTGATACTCTGTACACTTTAACCATCACCTTCCTGTCTCTCCCCATCCCCAGCCCCTGGCAATCATCTTGAACTGTCTTCTGAGGGTCTGGCTGTTTCAGATTCCTCATATAAGTGATACTGTGTAGTATTTGTCCTTCCATGTCTCGCTTACTTCACTTAGCATAATGTCCCCCAGGTTCATCCATGTTGCTGCAAATGGCAGTATTTCCTTCTGTCTTATAAATTCTGAATTATATCCCATTTGTGTATGTACTATATTTTCTTAAGCAATTCTTCAGGCAATGCACAGTTAGGTTACTTCCATGTCTTGGCTCTTTGAACAGTGCTGTAGTGAACAGGGGGGTCCTGGGTAGCGACACTGGTAAAGAATCTGCCTGCAATGCTGGAGACATAATGAGACACAGGTTTGATCCCTGGGTTCAGTAGTTCCCCTGGAAAAGGGCCTGCCAATCCACTCCAGCATTCTTGCCTGGAGAATCCTAGAGACAGAGGAGCCTGGAGGGCTACAGTCTACAGGGTCACAAAGAGTTGGACACGACTTAAAATGACTTGGCATGCACTCACACAGTGCACAGGGAATGCAGATACAGTTTTGAGATCCCGATTTCAATTTCTTTGTGTATGTATTTATATACTTGCTACATCATATAGTAGCCCTGTTTCTAATATTTTGCCTGACTTTGGTGTCAGGGTAATATGGCTTCATAAAATGAGTTAGAAGTGTTCGTTCTTCCACTTTTGGAAGAGTGTAAGAAAAACTGGTATTAACTATTCTTTAACAGTTTGATAGAATTGCCTGTGAAGACCAGGCCCTGAGCTTTTCTTTGTGGAGAACAGTTGGGTTACTGATTCAATCTCCCTATGTATTACTGGCCCGTTCAAGCATTCAGTCTCTTGTTTCCTCTTGGTAGGTGGTTGGTAGGAATTTATCAATTTCTTCTAGGTTTAACAATTTACTGGTATATAATTGTACATAATAGTTTCTCATATTTTTTTTTATTTCTGTGCCATCCATTGTAATAACTCCTGTATCATATTTTGAGTCTTCTCTCTTTTTCTTTTAATCTTGCTAAAGGTTTGTCAATTTTGTCTTTTCAAAAACCACCTCTTTCTTTCATCTTATTTTTCTACTCTTTCTATTTTCTAACTTTATTTATGCTCTGATCTTTATTTTTCTTTCCTTCTACTAACTTGAGGCTTAGTTTGTTCTTTTTCTAGTTCCCTGAGGAATATATTTAGATTATTTGAATTTTTTTTTACAAGGTAGGGATTTATTGGTATCTCTGGGTATTTTTCATTTGTCTTAAAATATTTTCTAATTTTCCTTTAAGTTTCTTCTTTGATTCAATGTTAGTCAAGAAGGTGTAGCTTAATTTCCATGATTTGTGTATTTTCCCATCTTCCTTGTATTATTGATTTGTAATTTCATTCCACTGAGGTTAGAAAAGACATCTTGGATGAAACAGTCTCCTTAAATTTGTGAAGACCTGTCTTGTGACGTATAATATAATTTATTCTCTAGAATTCATGTGTGTGTGAGAAGGTATATTGTGCTATTGCTGGATGTTTGATAAATGCATATATATATAGATATAGATAGATAGATAGATAGATAGATAGATAGATAGATTTGTTCTGTTGGTTTACAGTGATGTTCAACTCTGTTCCTTATTGATTTTTGTCTAGATGTTTTATCCAGTATTGAAAGTGAAATATTCAAGTGTCCAACTATTATTCCATGGTCATTTATTTCTCCCTTTTGATCAATGGATGTTTGTTTTATATAGTTAGGAGCTCTGATGTTGGATGCATCAGTTCAGTCCAGTTCAGTCACTCAGTTGTGTCCGACTCTTTGCAACCCTATGAATCACAGCACGCCAGGCCTCCCTGTCCATCACCATCTCCCGGAGTTCACTCAGACTCACATCCATCAAGTCAGTGATGCCATCCAGCCATCTCATCCTCGGTTGTCCCCTTCTCCTCCTGCCCCCAATACCTCCCAGCATCAGACTCTTTTCCAATGAGTCAACTCTCCGCATGAGGTGGCCAGAGTACTGGAGTTTCAGCTTTAACATCATTCCTATATATATAAAGAATATATATTCATTTCCATTATAGGTTATTACAAAATATTGAATACAGTTTTGTTCTGTACAGTTGGACCTTATTGTTTATCCGTTTTACATATGGTACCACCCTTATGGCAGAAAGTGAAAAGGAGCTAAAAAGCCTCTTGATGAAAGTGAAAGAGGAGACCGAAAAAGTTGGCTTAAAGCTCAACATTCAGAAAACGAAGATCGTGGTATCTGGTCCCATCACTTCATGGGAAATAGATGGGGAGACAGTGGAAACAGTGTCAGACTTTATTTTTTGGGGCTCCAAAATCACTGCAGATGGTGATTGCAGCCATGAAATTAAAAGACGCTTTCTCCTTGGAAGAAAAGTTATGACCAACCTAGATAGTATATTCAAAAGCAGAGACATTGCTTTGCTGACTAAGGTCCATCTAGTCAAAGCTATGGTTTTTCCTGTGGTCATGTATGGATGTGAGAGTTGGACTGTGAAGAAGGCTGAGCGCCAAAGAATTGATGCTTTTGAACTGTGGTGTTGGAGAAGACTCTTGAGAGTCTCTTGGACTGCAAAGAGAGCCAACCAGTCCATTCTGAAGGAGATCAACCCTGGGATTTCTTTGGAAGGAATGATGCTAAAGCTGAAGCTCCACTACTTTGGTCACCTCATGTGAAGAGCTGACTCATTGGAAAAGAGTCTGATGCTGGGAGGGATTAGGGGCAGGAGGAGAAGGGGACGACCGAAGATGAGATGGCTGGATGGCATCATGGACTCGATGGACGTGAGTCTGAGTGAACTCCGGGAGATGGTGATGGACAGGGAGGCCTGGTGTGCTGCAGTTCATGGGGTCGCAAAGAGTTGGACACGACGAGTGACTGAACTGAATTGAATTATATATATGGTAATCCCAAATATAAGTATTTTCAATTAAAGGTATTTGACTCTTTATAACTTTTTTCATTGGAAATAGATGGGAAACAGGGGAAACAGTGTCAGACTTTATTTGGGGGGGGGGGCTCCAAAATCACTGCAGATGGTGACTGCAGCCATGAAATTAAAAGATGCTTACTCCTTGGAAGGAGGGTTATGACCAACCTAGATAGCATATTCAAAAGCAGAGACATTACTTTGCCGACTAAGGTCCATCTAGCCAAGGCTATGGTTTTTCCTGTGGTCACGTATGGATGTGAGAGCTGGACTGTGAAGAAGGCTGAGCACCAAAGAATTGATGCTTTTTAACTGTGGTGTTGGAGAAGACTCTTGAGAGTCCCTTGGACTGCAAGGATGTCGAACCAGTCCATTCTAAAGGAGATCAGCCCTGGGATTTCTTTGGAAGGAATGATGCTAAAGCTGAAACTCCAGTACTCTGGCCACCTCATATGAAGAGTTGACTCATTGGAAAAAACTCTGATGCTGGGGGCAGGAGGAGAAGGGGACAACAGAGGATGAGATGGCTGGATGGCATCACTGACTTGATGGACGTGAGTCTGAGTGAACTCCAGGAATTGGTGATAGACAGGTGCTGGGGTCCAGCCCCCACAGGATCCAGGGGAACCCTCAGGAGAAACAGCATTGGCTAATGAATGAATGAATGAATGAATGAGAGAGGAAAGAATAGAAGCTGATATTCCTTGGTTTACACAGAAAGCTAATAAAGCCCCAAGACAAGGGACTTGCTCTGTTCACGGAGGCCACAGGCATCCTCCTGGTCTCCTGTGGGAGTGAAAACACAGACGCCTTCCTGTTCAGGTCTTAGAAGCTCAGCCAGATAAGTGAATGCAGAGAGCCTCTATGCTCCAAGCGATCAGCCTGAAAAAAAGAGTAAGAGAAAGAAAGAAAGAGAGAAAGAAAGAAAAACATGGGGAGACCAAGCTTCTTCAGTGAGCGAGGCCCATAACTTTATTTCCAAAAGGGACTTTTACACCTTGACTTGTACATAGAGGGAAATGAAAGATGCAAGGTCATACAAAGTCAGCCCAAACATTCCATCAGTTTTGCCCTAATCGAAACCAGGATTTTTTTCTGCAAACCTTTCCCATAAACAATGTTGTGTACATTATCTTCTGGCCTTGGAGGCCTGTGGACATTTTATGACCCTCTTTTGATAGAGGCTGCTCAACCAGAAAACTTATTTTTCCCTCAAAGTGTTTTTTCTTTATATTTCTAATCTATGTCAGTCTCAGAAAATGCTAAATGGTGCCGGGGTCCAGCCCCGGTGGATCCAGGGAATTCGAGGGCGAGACGGCATCGGTGAGGAGAGACTTATTTATTTAGAGATATAAAGAGAGATTAGGAAAGAATAGTGTGGTAGGAAAATTAGTGGAGAAAAGAGGCTGAATAACTTGGTTTACACAGGAGACCAATAAAGCTCCTAGACAAGGGTCTTGCACCATCTACGTAGGCCACTGGAGCCCGCTTGAATAGTGGAGGGTGCCCTGCCTTGGGCTCCCTCTCGCGTGGGTCTTAGAAGCCAGGGCAAATAAGTAGACACAGAGAGCCTCTGTGCTCCAGATGGGAATTCAGCCTGAAAAGGGAGAAAAGAATGACATGGGGGAGCCAAGCATTGGTGCCAGACCCACAACTTTATTTTCAAAAGCAGCTTATATACCCCAAGTTGTACATAAAGAAATAATGGAATATGCAGAGTTATGCAGGGGCAGCAGTCCTGACCCTTATTGAGACCAGGCTTTCTTTTTGCATACCTTCCTGTATACAAAAGGTGTTAGGGAGTTTTACATCATCTTCTGGCCAGGGGGCCTGTTAACATTTTTATGGCTCTTTTCCTAGATAAATGTCTATCAATCAGAAAACTCATTTTCCTTTTAAGTGTTTTTTCTTTAATCTGCATCACCCTCAAAGTACTAAATAAGGTTGCATTCCTGTAGAACCAAGGTGCAGTGGGTTATAACAAAGAAAGTACTTAACACAAAGATCTAATGTTGCTAATACCAGGGCTACTACCTGTTGTTTCTACATACCAACTATATCAACAAATAAAAGATATGAAAATTTGGCAGCAAGTATTGGCTCAACAAATGAAACCCTTAATCAGTCCTATTCTAATGATTTTGACTCCTTGGAAGCCCCTACATTCCTAGGATGTTTTAAGCTTCCTGTGCCTCTCGCAGGTGGGAGGCCGCAAACAATCACATGCGCAGGTCTAAGAGTCTGGACAAACCTGTCAGGCAGGCTAGAAAGCCATCAGAGGGGTTTTTGGATTGAAACACTCTTATTATGCCCAGGAGACATATTTTCTAAAAGCTATAAATTAACTTTTTCCAGAAAAAGGTGGTGGGGGGACAGCCCCCTGTTAATGTTAGAAGAGTAGGTGAAAAGCCTAACATAATAAAGCAGGTAGACTCTGGTTTGGGGGGTAGATGCTTGAGAAAATACAGGGGGACCCCTGAGGCCTGATCCCCCCTTTGCGTTTTGTCAGGCCCCTTTCCTCATGACCTTTGCCACGGGTGGGATTCCTCATGCTGGCTCCCGGCAAAACAGAGTTACATTTCTCATGAGCAAAGGCGCAGTGAGTTACAAGAAAGAACCAATTAGCTCGAAGGTCTGATGTGGTTAATTTCAAGGCTACACTTGTTTTTCTTACATTCCAACTATGTTAACTAATGCACTCCCAGGTGCACAGTGGATAAGGGATATGGGAACTTGACAGCAAGCATTGGCTTAACAGTGAAATCCTACACCAGCACTATTCTAATAGCTTTTAACTCTTTGAAAGGCTCTATGTTTTAGGCTTCTCGTGCCTCTCACAGTTGGGAGGCTGTGAACAATCATATGTGTAGCTGCAAGAGTCTGGATAAACTTGCCAAGCAAGCTAGAATGCTAACAGAGGGAGTTTGATTTGAAATATTCCTCTCATGTCCAGGAGTCTTGTTAGCTAGAGCCCTAAATTGATTTTCTCCAGAGAAAGGTGGTCAGGGATAGCCCCCTGTTAATGTCAGGAGAGTTGGTGAAAGGCACAAAATAGTAAGACAGGCAGATTCTGGTTTTGGGAGTAGATGCTCGGGCAGGTCCAGGGGGTCTGTCAAGACCTGAAGCCTTGCTTATCAGATCTCTTCTGCATGACCTTGTCGTGGGTGGGATGGCCCATGCTGGCTCCCGGCAGACAGGGAGGCCTGGCGTGCTGCAATTCATCGGGTTGCAAAGAGTCGGACATGACTGAGCGGCTGGACTGAACTGAACTGAACTTTTTTCATTTAGCATAAGGCTCTCAAAATCCATCCATATTTAAGCAAATGGCAAGATTTCATTCTTTTTATGGCTGAATAGTATTCCATTACATACATACACCATACATTCTTTATCCATTCATCTGCTAATGAGCACCTAGTTTGCTTCCACATCTGGACAATTGTAAATAATGCTGCTATGAGCCTTGTGGTGCATGTATGTTTTTGAAATGGCGTTTTTGCTTTTTTTGGATACATACCCAGGAGTGGAATAGGTACATAGATAATTATTATAGCTCCCTGTGGAAGAAACCCTTTTATCATTATATAATAATCTTTATTTCATGTAGCGGGGTTTTTTAAAGCATATTTATTTATTTTGGCTGTGCTGGTCTTAGTTGCAGCTCACAGGACCTTAGCTGAGGCATGAGAACTTCTTGGCTGGAGCACATGGGATCTAGTTCCCTGACCAGTGACCAAACCTGGGCTCCATACACTAGGAGCCCGGAGACTTACCCACTTGACCACCAGGGAAGTCCCTTATGAAGCACTTGTTGATTCAAACTCTATTTTGTCTTGTATAAGTATAGCCATGCCTGCTTTGTTTGGTTATTATTTGTATGGAATATATTTTCCTTAAGCTTTGAGTGCTCTTAAAGCGATAGTCAGTCTCTTGTACAGTGGTGCAGGATGTGCTTTATAGGAGCCACATCTGCCTGTACAAGTCACAGTTTGACAAAAAAAAAAAAGTAAAAAATAAAAAAGTTTGCCACTATCTTCCTTCCTTCCCCAGCCAAACCTCAAGGGACAGCAGGGCCTCAATTTCCAGCCTGCTGACCACTGGTGGGCAGGGCCAGGTCTGGGAAAACTGGCAGCAGGGCCCTGTGGGTCTGGCATCTTAGCTGGCTGCATGTTGAGGAGCAGGATCCCTGGTCATAGGAGCTCTTTATGTCTTCCAGTTCTTAACTGGATATACGATGGGCAAGTATCTTCTCTGATTCCATAGGTTGTTGCTTTTTCATTCTGCCTATCAGTTGCTTTGATGCTCAGAAGTTTTAGCTTTGAATAGAGTCCATGCTGCCTATTTTTACTTCTGTTGCTTGTGCTTATGTTTTCATATCCAGGCAGTCCTCACCAAATGTCATGTCATGAAGATTTTCTGCTTTGTTTTCTCCTAGGGTTTCTACAGTTCTGTGTCTCACAGTTAGGTCTTTGATCCGTTTTGACTTAATTTTCTCCCATGATGTCTATTTTCATAATAGAATATTATACAGAAATAAACTGAGCTATAGCCACTTTGAAGCATAGGGATGATTCTAACAAACATAATGAAACAAGCCAGATCTAAAGGAGAGTATTATATACAATTCCACTTAAATCGATTTCAACAATAAGCAAAATTAATTCCAAAATTAGAAAACTGGCTCCAGTTCGGGAAGAGAGGCCCATAACCTGGAATCGGTGGATCAGGTGTGCCCAACATTGGTATTATTCTGTTTCATAGGTATTCAGGTTGCCAGATGCGTTTTCTCAGGATAACTGATGAAGCAATACACATTTTAGTCCCAGACTTTTGGGGTAATAGACTATGCTTCAACTTTAAAACTCATTCAGATGATTATAAGACTATTTTCTGGTTATTCCCAAGGCCAGAGGGCATAGTGGTTGGTGCAAGAATCTGGAAGTACAGGCTGTAGATGAATATCTGGTATTTAAACTCTTTATTTTCCAGAAACCTGACAAGTGACTAACTCTCTGGACTTCAGTTTCTTCATCTGTGAGATGGGTTCATTATCATACCTCCTTTTTAGTTACTGAGAGGGTCAAATCCTTGCTGATGTACAGGAAGAACTCAAATAATTGAATAAATAATCCTGAAGCAGTAGACTTAAGACAGCACTGGCAATCCGAAAAGATTCTCAGTTTGTACTTTGAATGCCTTCAGTGACAGCACCTGCATTCATGGCATGCATTTGCCATGGCATTTCTCAGAACAGAGCAATCTGCATTTCTGGAACTATTAACAAAACTCTCAGATTCAATTTTTATTTTAATTTATACTTTAAACTTTTATCAAAATTTAGTTCACTTACAATGTTGTTACTCTTAGGTGTCCAGCAAAATGATTCAGTTATATATATTTATAAATATTTATTTATAAATATGATATTTACCATATAATAGATTTTATTTTTCCATTTTAGGTTATTACAAGTTATTGAGTATAGTTCCCTATGCTATACAAGTAGATCCTTGTTGATTATCTATTTTATATATGGTAGTGTGAGTATTTTAATCCCAAACTCAAAATTTACCCCTCTCTCCCTTCCTCCTTCGGTAACCATAAGTTTGTTTTCTATGTCTGTGAGTCTGTTTTGTAAATATGCTCATTTGTATCATTTTTCTACATTCTACATATAAGTGGTATGATATACAGTTTTCTTTCTCTGTCTAACATCACTTTATATAGTAATATCTAGGTCCATCTACGGAGAAGGCAATGGCACCCTAGTCCAGTACTCTTGCCTGGAAAATCCCATGGACTGAGGAGCCTGGTGAGCTGCAGTCCATGGGGTCGCTAAGAGTAGGACATGACTGAGCGACTTCCCTTTCACTTTTCACTTTCATGCATTGGAGAAGGCAATGGCAACCCACTCCAGTGTTCTTGCCTGGAGAATCCCAGGGATGGGGGAGCCTGGTGGGCTGCCATCTACGGGGTCACACAGAGTCGGACACGACTAAAGCAACTTAGCAGCAGGTCCATCTATGTTGCTTTAATGAAATAATTACTTCATTATTTTTATGGCTGAGTAGTATTCCACTGTGTATGTATACCACCGTGGTATCTATACCATTCAACTGTTGATGGACACTTAGGTTGCGTCCATGTCCTAGCTATTATGTATAATGTTTCTGTGTACACTGGGGTGCACATATTTTTCAAATAATAGTTTTTCAGGATATATGCCCAGAAGTGGGGTTGCCGCATCATATACATGGTAATGCAAATTTTTTGGGGGGGGCACAATCTCTATACTGTTTTTCCAAAGTGGCTGCATCAATTTACATTCCCACCAACAGTGTAAAGAGGGTTCCCTGTTTTCCACATTGTCTCCATCATTTGTGATTTAGAGAGTTTGTGATAATGGCCATTTTGACATATGCGGTGATACTTCACTGAAATTTTGACTTGCATTTCTCTAATAATTAGTGATGTGGGCAGCTTTTCATGTGCCTCTAGATCATCTGTTATGTCTTTGGAGAAATGTTTATTTACATGGGGGTTTCCCTGGTGGCTCAGCAGTAAAGAATCCACCTGCAATGCAGGAGACTCAAGAGATGGGCATTCGATCCCTGTGTCAGGAAGATCCCTTGGAGAAGGGCATGGCAACCCTCCCCAGTATTCTTGCCTGGAGAATCCTAAGGACAGAGGAGCCTGGTGGGCTGCAGTCCATGGGGGTAGCAAAGAGTCAGACACATCTGAAGCAACTGACTATGCACATGCATATTTACATCAACCACCCATTTTTGGATGAGTTGTTTGTAGGGATTTTTTATATTGCACTGTTAGTATATTAAATATTTTGGATTGATCACAATATTTGCAACTATTTTTTCCCATTCTTTATACTGTCTTTTCTTTTGTGGTTTCCTTTGAAGTGCAAAATCTTTTAAGGTTAATTAGGTTTTATTTGTTTATTTGTTGCCTTAGTTTGTATTACTGTAGGACACGGTTTAAAAAACATTGTTGGGATTTATGTCAAAGATTTTTCTGTCTGTTTTCATTGAAGATCAGTCTTATATTTAGGACTTTAATTCAGCGTGAATTTATCTTAGCATAAAGCCCGAGAGAATGTTGTGACTTCATTCTTTTCCATGTAGCTGTCCAGTTTTCACAGCACCACTTACCGAAGAGACTCTTTTCTCCATTGTTTATTCTTGCCTCCTTTGTCAAAGATTAATTGACCATAGGAACGTGGGATTATTTCTGGGCTTTCTATCGGATTCACTTTTTAAAGGTCTCTCAAGGTTAGGAAGCCAAACTAGGGACTCATCACCATATTTCCCCTGCCATACCAAGATCTGGATGAATTTCTCTTTTCTCCATGTCCCCAGTAAAGCCTAATGTTCCTGGGTCTGTTAGGATGTTAACTTCCTTACTTACTAGTAAGCCTGGGTACTAGAATAAGAATACAGTTGACTCTTGAACAATGTCAACTTAGGGGTACCAACCCTTTCTGTAGTTGAATGTCCCACATATAAATTAGAGTCAGCCCCCCATTTCCACACTTCTGTACCTTTGGATTCAACAAATCCAGATTGTGTGGTATTGTAATATTTATAGGGGAAAAAATCAGTGTGTAAGTTGACCCATAAAGTTCAAAACCATGTTGTTCAGGGATCAACTGTATTCAGTAAGAGTTTTTAAATTCTAGAGGGATCAGGCAGAGAGAAAAAGACAAATACTTTCTTCACATTTACAAAGGTTTAAAGGATTAAACTGTTGCAAGTTAGAGATAGCTTATTTTAAAGGGGCAAAGCAGTTCCTTAATCTGGAAAATAAGTCATTAAAGAACAAGCATGTTTCAAACTAAAGGCTGTAAAAAGTATAATCATCTTCATTGCCTTTCATGTAATTAACTCATTTTGCTTGATTTGAGATCAGCACTTTCAGGAACCCATGAACACCTCCACTAAATGCTTCCTTTTTTCTTGATCATGAAGCACACTGGTTTGTAACTGACTGTAAGAGCCTTCAGAAAGCAGAAGAGTAAGAGAATAACAATGAATGACGAAAGGCTTAAGACAGCCAGAACTGAGGAGCTGGTGGGAGCTCACCTGAATGCAACTGATATGAAATTTGATTGTTTTGGGTGACATAACATTTTTAGATAATAACTGGAATTATGACTAATTACAATAGCACACATTATGGACAGCAAAGATGCTGACAAATTTCTAGGAATTTCATACAATTTTGGAAAAATAATAGATATGTATACATAAAAATATAAACTAAAGAAGATTATACACTGCTTCTTTTTTCCCAAAAAACTAGAAATAAAATTTACTAGAGTCTCATGTAGCCAGACAGAGGCACTGTCCCATTTAGATGGGTGACTTTTATGTCAAAGTGATCTCTTTAGAACTTATAAGATTGTGAGTTTACAGAATCATCACTCTTTCTCCTAGATATGGTGCTGCTAATCTTCTTACTGGAAAGCTGAATCTTTAAGTTCCATAAAACAATAGCAAAATTGAACTCTGTGCCCTTTCTAGCTCCTGAGTAGACTTCTTTTTACTAGTTGGTTCTCTCAAGGTTGTATTCAACCAAATGTAGATCTGTAGGTCACTGGATGGTACATTTCTGTAGGAGAACCAGTGCACTTCATGGTGGGAGACATTGCTTGTATTGAAGGTACACAGCAGCACCAGGTATGTCTTCTCTCGATTGATCAGCTTCTCTTACTCCTCTATTTCCTCCTGGGTAATGTACAACTCCACCTCCATCTTCCTCCTTCATAAACATCCCTTCTTGTTTGACAGTGCTGAATATGAATTTCAGCAAATCAAGTAAACCTAGTTTAACATCTCTTGTTTTACGAGGTGTGAGAACAAATCCTTTGAGAATTTTCCAGGAGCCCTCTAGACAATCTCAGTCACTTCAAAGTCAATAAAACTTTATTTAGAAATTAGTTCAGAAAATTGTCTGAAATGTCAAAATAGTTGACCACTTGATTAAATAGAACTACAGGTCACCATGAAACAACTTTGTTATCTACTTAATCAAAGTTACAATAACAGATTTTAAAAACAAAAAAAGAAGGTCATATGTTTATAAAAGACCAAAAAACATAACTCTTTCAATAGAGAAGTCTTGATTTTCTTGAATAATCAAAGACATAGAAAAGACAACAGGAAATTATTAAGATACAAGATAGTTGTTTCCTAGGCTGATTACTCAAAGGGTAAAGAAAAATCTCCTCCAATCTCTTATTAAAGCAGACTGATAATCCAAGAAACTTTGCCATTTTGACAGAGACAGACTAAATTATAGTTTTGTATCAGTACACTGCTGGGCTCTTTAAAAACAGACAAGCAAGCAAGCTAGCAAACAAATCTTATAAATGAGTTTTTTCAGTCTTAATCAGCTTGATTATACATGATTCTCTTTTTCCATAGACCTTTACAACTTTGCGCATTCAGGCTTTGACCTCAATTCTCTCTTATGCATTCTGGAACAATGACCCAGCCTCTACATTATTTAAGAGCAAAAATAACCCCTCACTTCACCTTGTCAAAACTACACCCTTAATATTTGTATATCTTTCCTAACCAAAACACAATTCATGTTCTTTGCATAGTTTAAACATAATTTTTTAAAGTGAAAGTTGCTCAGTCATGTCTGACTCTGTGACTCCATTGACTGTATAAGTCCATGGAATTCTCCAAGCCAGAATACTGCAGTGGGTAGCTGTTCCCTTCTCCAGGAGATCTTCCCAACCCAAGAATCAAACCGGGGTCTCCTGCATTGCAGGCAGATTCTTTGCAAACTGAGCTACCAGGTGTTTCACC
Organism: Ovis aries; assembly: GCF_016772045.2. NCBI lineage: Eukaryota > Metazoa > Chordata > Mammalia > Artiodactyla > Bovidae > Ovis > Ovis aries. The sequence goes on along the minus strand of NC_056078.1, from coordinate 2,389,826 downwards.
CTTATTATTTGCAATAGTTCATGTAAAAATAATCTACTGGATCCACCTAGAGGGCTGGGAAGGGCTCCACCTTGGCTCTCCACCTCCCATGCAGCCAGCTTGGACCTGGGCTATGGACACACCCAGCCCATGAGGTTTCTGACCCCTCAGCAGCCTGCTCTTGCTTGACGCAGATCCACCCCATGGGAACCCCTACCTCCACATGCACAGTGAGACATCATAGGGTTCCTCAGGCCCTGAGTGGACTGCCCTGGGCCTTACTGTGTTGCCTTTCAGTCCCTCAGAGCAATGGCATCTGGGGTGAGACTTGACTCAACATCAACAGTGTTGGAAGACACTGTGACCTTTCCTGAGGCCAAGGACACAGGATGTTGGGACACAACACAACATGGCCATTCCTTTTTCTCAACCAGGTAAGTTGGCTTGGGGCTCCTCTAGAAGTCATGCCTGGTGACCCAGGTTCCAGATTCTGTTTGGCTTTCTTGCCAGGGAAGTGAGGTAATTTCCTGGAGTCCACTAACCCAGGCTTCCTCCTCACACGAAGCTCCCCAAAGGCACCTCTGGGTTGCTGAATGCTCATCCCCTACCCCAAGCTATGTCCATGCACAGTGACACTGAAAGCCCATCCCACCATCCTTGGAGGCCTGGGTGCAGCCAGGGCCCCAGCTCTGAGGACACAACTGGGTTCAGACCTGGCTCATCCTCCTTACCAGTGATGTGACCCTGGACACACCATGGGCCTGTCAAGGTCTCCCCAATTCCCCATCTGCACAGTGAGGGTCACTGTGGCATTGGCTTCCTGGGGAAGCCATCAGTTACATGGACCAATAATCACCTGCACTGCCTATAAAACCCAAGTGAAAGTGAAGTTGCTCGGTCGTGTCCGACTCTTTGCGACCCCATGGACTGTAGCCTACCAGGCTCCTCTGTCCATGGGATTTTCCAGGCAATAGTACTGGAGTGGATTGCCATTTCCTTCTCTGGGGGATCTTCCCGACCCAGGGATTGAACCCAGGTCTCCCACATTGTAGACACACACTTAACTGTCTGAGCCACCAGGGAAGTCCCAAGGGCTGGCATCAAATGAAGCACACACACAGACAACAAAGGATGGATTCCAAAAAGGGCTGGCATAGCACAGAATGCAACAGAGACAGACCTGCATCTGCTCTGAGGTCAAGCAGACCCCTTTCCTCCCTGTTTCCCATAACCCCAGGGGAGGAGTGAGAGTAAATAAAATTCAAACACTGACCCCAACTTTCCAGATCCTCCTGTTCCTTTAGATTCATGTCCAGTTGTTTCATGTCAGGCCCAGAGGTGACTTGGCCCCACTCTCCGAATGGTGTCCAGCATTTTTGCCTCCTGGACAAATATCTTTCTGTCATCCCCACCCCTCTAGGGTGGATGGACACAGTGACTTGGATCTAACATGTATACTGGGTGATGGAAACTGTGATTTCTGCTCATTCCCTCTCCCCTGTGTTCATTCACTCTGTGACTCTCTTTCTCTTGTCACTGTGCGTCTCTCTGCCTCTGTCTCTTGACCTCTCTGCTTGTGTTTGTTTCTCTTCTTCTCCATTCCTTCCCCTTCTCTGTCTCTCATTCTCTTTTTCTCTTTCATGTATGCTTGCATGTGCGTATGTATGTGTTGTTAAGGCCCAAGGCAGATCACCTCAAAATAATGCTTTAATGATACATTCTTTTAATTATTGTTACTGAAGAAAAGACCCATGAGGAGAGACAATTTCCACTTTTTGTCCCTCTGTCTGAAAGCAAGAAAAATCTCTCTCCTGTAAAAGGAGCACTACATGGAGGCTGAGGGCTGAGGGTGAAGGGGTACAGATGAGCTAGCTCCTGCAAATTATTTCATTGTAGGGTTCTTCCATTGTGACTACTGAGGTGCCAGTTAGCTTTGTGACGACTGAAGACAACCCCACTGTCACTGTGAGAATGGCCTATATACATAAATCTTCTTTATCCATGTGTGCCTTCCATATCTCAGCCATAAAGCTGCTGTAAACTTAGGGTGTGTATATCTTTTTGAATTCATGGCTTTGTTTCCTTCAGAATGATACTCTCAAGTGTAATTACTGCATCATATGGTATTTCTATGTTTAACTTCCTGAGGAACCTCCATGCTGTTTCCCATAGTGACTGTACCAAGGAACATTCCTAACAAAATGCACAAGGATTTCCTTTCCTTTACACCCTAGCCAATCATTGCTATTTGGTGTCTTTTGGATGACAGACATTCTTTCTGATTTCAGGTGGTCATCTCATTGTGGTTTAGATGTGCATTTCCCTGAAGATAAGTGATGCTGACCATCTTTCTATGTATCTTTTTGGCCTTCAATATATATGCTTTGGGAAAATGTTTGGTCTTCTGCCAAGTATTTACTTGGTTTTTGTCTTTTGGAGAGTGAGTTGTGTGGCTCTTGGTCCACTTTGGATATAAACCCCTTTTCAGATATATGGCTTGGAAATATTTTACCGCGATATTTTGGAAATATTTTCTCACAGTCGATCAGAAAAATGGTTTAGAAGTATTTTCTCAGAAACTCTTCTTTCGTAGATGGTATCCTTTGCAGTAAAAAGTTTTTGGTTAGATGAAGTCTCATTGGTTTATTTTGATTTTGTTTCCCTTGCTTGAGAGGATAGAGATGAAACATATTGCTAAGACTGATGTCTGAGAGCATAATGCCTATGTTTTCTTCTACGAGTTTGATGGCTTCAGGTGTTAGGTTGAAGTACTGAATTCATTTTGAAGTTATTTTTGGAAATGGTGTGAAAAAGTTTTCCAGTATGATTCTTGCGCATGTAGCTGTCCAGTGTTCCCAACACAATTTCCTGAAGAGGTTTTCCTTTCCCCATTGTTCTTCTCATCTCCTTTTTCTTAGATGAGTTGACCATAGACGCACAGGTTTAGTTCTGGACTCTCAGTTCTGTTCCATGGATCTATGTGTATTTCTTTCATGCCAATATCATATTATTTTGATGATTCTAGATTTCTAGTATAGTTTGGAGTCAGGGAGCATGATAAGTCCCAGGTTTTCCTTCTTTCCTTAAATCATATTCACTCTTTCGGTTTGTTTGTTTGTTTGTTTTCATATATGTTATATGCTTTGTCCTCCAAAGAATCCCATTGGCTTTTTAACAGGAATGGTCTCATATCTCTAGATTGCCTTGGGCTGTGAAATCATTTTCACAATGTGAGTTGTTCGAATCAATGAGCATGTCATATATATTTCCATTCACTCACACTATTTTTAATTTCATTCATCAGTGTCTTCTAGTTTGGAGAGTATACAATAATTACTTCCTGATTTTAAATATATCCCCAGATCTTCTGGGCTTCTGTGGTGGCTCAGACAGTAAAGAATCTGCATGCAATTGAGAGAGCTCAGGTTCAATTCCTGGTTCAGGACGCTCCCTTGGAGAAGGGAATGGCACCTCACTCCAATTGCCTGGAGAATTCCATGGGCAGAGGAGCCTGGCAGGCTATAGTCTATGGGTCACAAAGAGTCACAACTGAATGACTAATACTTTTACTTTTCACTAGATCTTTTATTTTTGGAAATGTCATTGTTGATAGGGTTATTTTCTGAAATCTCATCCTGATAATCTGTTTTGAGTATACAGAAATGCAGCCGATTTTGGTAGATTAATTTGTATCCTGAAACGTAACTGATTTTCTTTTTGTTTCTTTCTTTCTTTTTTTTTTTTTTTTTTTGAGTAATGGTTTGATTTTATTTATATTTTAATTTAAATTTATTTATTTTAATTGGAGGCTAATTACTTTAAAATATTGTATTAGTTTTGCCATACATCAACATGAATCCCCCACGGGTGTACACGTGTTCCCCTTCCTGAATCCCCCTCCCACCACCCTCCCCGTACCATCCCTCTGGGTCATCCCAGTGCACCAGCCCCAAGCATCCTGTATCCTGCATTGAACCTGGACTGGCGATTCGTTTCTTATATGATATTATACATGTTTCAATGCCATTCTCCCAAATCATCCTACTCTCTCCCTCTCCCACAGAGTCAAAAGACTGCTCTGTACATCTGTGTCTCTTTTGCTGTCTCACATACAGGGTTATCGTTACCATCTTTCTAAATTCCATATATATGCGTAAGTTTACTGTATTGGTGTTTTCCTTCTGGCTTACTTCACCCTGTATAATAGGCTCCAGGTTCATCCACCTCATTAGAACTGATTCAAATATATTCTTTTTAATGGCTGAGTAATACTCCATTGTGTATACATACCACAGCTTTCTTATCCATTCGTCTGCTGATAGACATCTAGGTTGCTTCCATGTCCTGACTATTATAAACAGTGCTGCGATAAACATTGGGGTACACGTGTCTCTTTCAATTCTGGTTTCCTCGGTGTGTATGCCCAGCGGTGGGATTGCTGGGTTGTATGGCAGTTCTGTTTCCAGTTTTTTAAGGAATCTCCACTGTTCTCCATAGTGGCTGTACTAGTTTGCATTCCCACCAACAGTGTAAGAGGCTTCCCTTTTCTCCACACCCTTTCCAGCATTTATTGCTTGTAGACTTTTGGATTGCAGCCATTCTGACTGGCATGAAATGTTACCTCATTGTGGTTTTGATTTGTATTTCTGTGATAATGACTGATGTTGAGCATCTTTTCATGTGTTTGTTAGCCATCCGTATATCTTCTTTGGAGAAATGTCTGTTTAGTTCTTTGGCGCATTTTTTGATTGGGTCATTTATTTTTCTGGAATTGAGCTGCAGGAGTTGCTTGTATATTTTTGAGATTAGTTGTTTGTCAGTTGCTTCATTTGGTATTATTTTCTCCCAATCAGAAGGCTGTCTTTTCACCTTGCTTATAGTTTCCTTTGTTGTGTAAAAGCTTTTAATTTTAATTAGGCCCCATTTGTTTATTTTTGCTTTTATTTCCAATATTCTGGGAGGTGGGTCATAGAGGATCCTGCTGTGATTTATGTTGGAGAGTGTTTTGCCTATGTTTTCCTCTAGAAGTTTTATAGTTTCTGGTCTTACATTTAGATCTTTAATCCATTTTGAGTTTATTTTTGTGTATGGTGTTAGAAAGTGATCTAGTTTCATTCTTTTATAAGTGGTTGACCAGTTTTCCCAGCACCACTTGTTAAAGAGATTATCTTTTCTCCATTGTATATTCTTGCCTCCTTTGTCAAAGATAAGGTGTCCATAGGTGTGTGGATTTATCTCTGGGCTTTCTATTTTGTTCCATTGACCTATATTTCTGTCTTTGTGCCAGTACCGTACTGTCTTGATGACTGTGGCTTTGTAGTAGAGCCTGAAGTCAGGCAGGTTGATTCCTCCAGTTCCGTTCTTCTTTCTCAAAATTGCTTTGGCTATTCAAGGTTTTTTGTATTTTCATACAAATTGTGAAATTATTTGTCCTAGCTTCGTGAAAAACACCGTTGGTAGCTTGATAGGGATTGCATTGAATCTATAGTTTGCTTTGGGTAGTATACTCATTCTCACTGTATTGATTCTTCCAGTCCATGAGCATGGCATATTTCTCCATCTGTTAGTGTCCTCTTTAATTTCTTTCACCAGTGTTTTATAGTTTTCTATATATAGGTCTTTAGTTTCTTTAGGTAGATATATTCCTAAGTATTTTATTCTTTTCGTTGTAATGGTGAATGGAATTGTTTCCTTAATTTCTCTTTCTATTTTCTCATTATTAGTGTATAGGAATGCAAGATATTTCTGTGTGTTGATTTTATATCCTGCAACTTTACTATATTCATGGATTAGCTCTAGTAATTTTCTGGTGGAGTCTTTAGGGTTTTCTATGTAGAGGATCATGTCATCTGCAAACAGTGAGAATTTTACTTCTTATTTTCCAATTTGGATTCCTTTAATTTCTTTTTCTGCTCTGATTGCTGTGGCCAAAACTTCCAGAACTATGTTGAACAGTAGCGGTGAAAGTGGGCACCCTTGTCTTGTTCTTGACTTTAGGGGAAATGCTTTCAATTTTTCACCATTGAGGATAACGTTTGCTATGGGTTTGTCATATAGCTTTTATTATGTTGAGGTATGTTCCTTCTATTCCTGCTTTCTGAAGGGGGTGGTTTGTTTTTTTTTTTTAATCATATATGAATGTTGAATTTTGTCAAAGGCTTTCTCTGCATCTACTGAGATAATCATATTGCTTTTATTTTTCAATTTGTTAATGTGGTGTATTGCATTGATTGATTTGCAGATATTGAAGAATCCTTGCATCCCTGGGATAAAGCCCACTTGGTCATGATGTATGATCTTTTTAATGTGCTGTTGGAATCTGATTGCTTGAATTTTGTTAAGGATTTTTGCATCTATGTTCATCAGTGATATTGGCCTGTAGTTTTCTTTTTCTGTGGCATCTTTGTCAGGTTTTGGTATTAGGGTGATGGTGGCCTCATAGAATAAGTTTGGAAGTTTACCTTCCTCTGCAATTTTCTGGAAGAGTTTGAGTAGGATAGGTGTTAGCTCTTCTCTAAATTTTTGGTAGAATTCAGCTGTGAAGCCGTCTAGACCTGGGCTTTTGTTTGCTGGAAGCTTTCTGATTACAGTTTCAATTTCCGTGCTTGTGATGGGTCTGTTAAGATTTTCTATTTCTTCCCGGTTCAGTTTTGGAAAGTTGTACTTTTCTAAGAATTTGTCCATTTCTTCCACGTTGTCCATTTTATTGGCATATAATTGCTGATAGTAGTCTCTTATGAGCCTTTGTATTTCTGTGTTGTCTGTTGTGATCTCTCCATTTCATTTCTTATTTTATTGATTTGATTTTTCTCCCTTTGTTTCTTGATGAGTCTGGCTAATGGTTTGTCAATTTTATTTATCCTTTCAAAGAACCAGCTTTTGGCTTTGTTGATTTTTGCTATGGTCTCTTTTGTTTCTTTTGCATTTATTTCTGCCCTAATTTTTAAGATTTCTTTCCTTCTACTAACTCTGGGGTTTTTCATTTCTTCCTTTTCTAGTTGCTTTAGGTGCAAAGTTAGGTTATTTATTTGACTTTTTTCTTGTTTCTTGAGATATGTCTGTATTGCTATGAACTTTCCCCATAGCACTTCTTTTACAGTGTTTCACAGGCTTTGAGTTGTTGTGTTTCCATTTCCATCCATTTCTATGCATATTTTGATTTCTGTTTTTATTTCTTCTGTGATTTGTTGGTTATTCAGCAGCACGTTGTTCAGCCTTCATATGTTGGAATTTTTAATAGTTTTTTTTTTCCTGTAATTGAGATCTAATCTTACTGCATTGTGGTCAGAAAAGATGCTTAGACTGATTTTAATTTTTTTGAATTTACCAAGGCTAGGTTGATGGCCCAGGATGTGATCTATCCTGGAGAATGTTCCGTGTGCACTTGAGAAAAAGGTGAAATTCATTGTCTTGGGGTGAAATGTACTGTAGATATCAATTAGGTCTAACTGGGGCATTGTATCATTTAAAGATTCTGTTTCCTTGCTAATTGTCTGTTTAGTTGATCTATCCATAGGTGTGAGTGGGGTATTAAAGTCTGCCACTGTTATTGTGTTATTGTTAATTTCCCCTTTCATACTTGTTAGCTTTTTTCTTACATATTGCAGTGCTCCTTTGTTGGGTGCATATATATTTATAATTGTTATATCTTCTTCTTGGATTGATCCTTTGATCATTATGTAGTGTCCTTCTTTGTCTCTTTTCACAGCTTTTTTTTTTAAGTCTATCTTATCAGATATGAGTATTGCTACTCCTGCTTTCTTTTGGTCTCTATTTGCGTGGAATATCTTTTTCCAGCCCTTCACTTTCAGTCTGTATGTGTCCCCTGTTTTGAGGTGGGTCTCTTGTAGACAACATATATAGGGGTCTTGTTTTTGTATCCATTCAGCCAGCCTTTGTCTTTTGGCTGGGGCATTCAACCCATTTACATTTAAGGTAATTATTGATAAGTATGATCCCATTGCCATTTACTTTATTTGGGGGGGTTCAAGTTTATACACCCTTTTTGTGTTTTCTGTCTAGAGAAGATCCTTTAGCATTTGTTGGAGAGCTGGTTTGGTGGTGCTGAATTCTCTCAGCTTTTGCTTGTCTGTAAAGCTTTTGATTTCTCCCTCATATTTGAATGAGACCCTTGCTGGGTACAGTAATCTGGGCTGTAGGTTATTTTCTTTCATCACTTTAAGTATGTCTCGCCATTCCCTCCTGGCCTGAAGAATTTCTATTGAAAGATCAGCTGTTATCCTTATGGGAATCCCCTTGTGTGTTATTTGTTGTTTTTCCCTTGCTGCTTTTAATATTTGTTCTTTGTGTTTGATCTTTGTTAATTTGATTAATATATGTCTTGGGGTGTTTTGGCTTGGGTTTATCCTGTGTGGGACTCTCTGGATTTCTTGGACTTGGGTGATTATTTCCTTCCCCATTTTAGGGAAGTTTTCAACTATTATCTCCTCAAGTATTTTCTCATGGTCTTTCTTTTTGTCTTCTTCTTTTGGGACTCCTATGATTCGAAAGTTGGGGCATTTAATATTGTCCTGGAGGTCTCTGAGATTGTCCTCATTTCTTTTCATTCATTTTTCTTTTTTCCTCTCTGACTCATTTATTTCTACCATTCTATCTTCTACCTCACTAATCCTATCTTCTGCCTCAGTTATTCTACTATTTGTTGCCTCCAGAGTGCTTTTGATCTCATTTATTGCATTATTCATCATGTATTGACTCTTTTTTAATTCCTATAGGTCCTTGTTAGACCTTTCTTGCATCTTCTCAATCCTTGTCTCCAGGCTGTTTATCTGTGATTCCATTTGGATCATTTTCACTATCATTATTTGGAATTCTTTATCAGGTAGATTCCCTATCTCTTCCTCTTTTGTTTGGTTTGGTGGGCATTTATCTTGTTCCTTTACCTGTTGGTTATTCCTCTGTCTCTTCATCTTGTTTATATTGCTGAGTTTGGGGTGGCCTTTCTGTATTCTGGCAGTTTGTGAAGTTCTCTTTATTGTGGAGTTTCCTTGCTGTGGGTTGGTTTGTACGGGTGGCTTGTCAAGGTTTCTTGGTTAGGGAAGCTTGTGTCGGAGTTCTGGTGGGTGGAGCTGGATTTCTTCTCTCTGGAGTGCAATGAAGTGTCCAGTAATGTGTTATGAGATGTCATTGAATTTGGAGTAACTTTGGGCAGCCTGCTATTGAAGCTCAAGGCTGTGTTCCTGTATTGCTGGAGAATTTGCATGGTATGTCTTGGTCTGGAACTTGCTGGCCCTTGGGTGGTGCTTGGTTTCAGTGTAGGTATGGAGGTGTTTGATGAGCTCCTGTCGATTTTCTGGTGTTCTCAAGATTTGGGCTTAAGCCTCCTGCTTCTGGTTTTCAATCTTATTTTTACAGTAGTCTCAAGACTTCTCCTTCTATACAGCACTCCTTTTGAAGACAATGGGCTGCTTTTCTGGGTGCCTGATGTCCTTTGCTGGCATTCAGAAGTTGTTTTGTGGAAGTTACTCAGCGTTTAAATGTTCTTTTGATGAATTTGTGGGGGAGAAAGTGGTCTCCCGTCCTATTCCTCCACCATCTTAGGACCGCCCTCCCTTAACTGATTTTCTGAATGAGGTCTATTTGTCTTAGGGGGTTATCTTCAGTATGTTCTATATAGAGTATCATATCATGTACAGTCTGGTTTTGGTAGATCTACACCTGTGTTTAATGGGGTATTTGTGTTGGAGTTCCTTTTATACTTTTAGATAAATCCTTTACCAGGTTAAAATCCTTTACCACACAATTGTACTCATCTCACACTGTAGCAAAGTAATGCTCAAAATTATCCACACTAGGCTTCAACAATACATGAAACATGAACTTCCAGATGTTCAACCTGGATTTAGAAAAGATAGAGGCACCAGAGATCAAATTGCCAACATCTATTGTATCAAAGAAAACAGCAAAAGAATTCCAGGAAAAAAAAAAATTTACTTTGGCTTTATTGATTACACCAAAGCCTTTGACTGTGTAGATCACAACAAACTGTGGAAAATATTTCAAAAGATGGGAATACCAGACCACCTTACCTGCCTCCTGAGAAACCTGTATGCAGGTCAAGAAGCACAACAGTTAGAACTGGATATGGAACAACACAGTGGTTCCAAATTGGGAAAGGAGTACGTCAATATGTCACCCTGTTCATTTAACTTATATGCAGAATACATCATGCAAAATGCCGGACTGGATGAAGCACAAGCTGGGGTCAAGACTTCTGGAAGAAATATCAATAACCTCAGATACACAGGTGACATCACCCTTAAGGCAGAAAGTGAAGAGGAACTAAACAGCCTCTTGATCAAAGTGAAAGAGGAGAGTGAAAAAGCTGGTTTAAAACTCAACATTCAGAAAACTAAGATCATGGCATCTGGTCCCATGGGGAAGCAATGGAAACAGTGACAGACTTTATTTTCTTGGGCTCCAAAATCACTGCAGATGGTGACTGCAGCCATGAAATTAAAAGATGCTTACTCCTTGGAAGAAAAGCTATAACCCACCTAGACAGCATACTAAAAAGCAGAGACATTACTTTACCAACAAAGGTCCATCTAGTCAAGGATATGGTTTTTCCAGTAGTTATGTATGGATGTGAGAGCTGGACTACAAAGAAAGCTGAGTGGCAAAAAATTAATGCTTTTGAACTGTGGTGTTGGAGAAGACTCTTGAGAGTCCCTTGGACTGCAAGGAGATCCAATCAGTCCATCCTAAAAAAAAATCAAGCCTGAATATTCATTGGAAGGACTGATATTAAAGCTGAAATTCCAATACTTTGGCCACATGATGCGAAGAGCTGACTCATTTGAAAAGACCCTGATGCTGGGAAAGATTGAAGGTGGGAGGAGAAGGGGATGACAGAGACGAGATGGTTGGAGGGCATCATCGATTCGATGGACATGAGTTTGAGCAAATTCAGGAAGCTGGTTATGGACAGGGAGGCTAGGAGTGCTGCAGTTCATGGGGTCGCAAAGAGTTGGACATGACTGAGCAACTCAACTGAACTGAACTTACCAGGATGTTTTTGCAACTGTTTTCCTCCCAGTTGGTGATTTGTATTTTCACTTTCTGAAAAAGGTCTTTCACAGAGTTGAAATCTTCAACTTTATAATGAAGTCCACAGTATCCCTTGGTTTTCTATGTGGATTGCCTTTTTTACACTGTGTCTTAAACATCAAAGTTCATGATCTATATGACCAAGCCATAGCTCACGTTGATTTGCTTCTATGTTTTCTCCTATAATTTTGAATCATTTTGCATTTAAAAATGTGTCTGTGAATAACTTTGAGTGAATTTGATGCAAGTTGTAATCTTTGCAACTGCATTGATTTCACACAAAATGGTTTCAAATTAATTGCTACTTAACTATTTTTAGAAGAGTTATGGGACATTGTCTCCATTTCAGGGCTTCCTACATGGTGAAATGGTCAAGACCCCCCGGGTCAATGAGAGAGAGTCATGGGTTTGATCCCTGGGCCAGGAAGATTCCCTGGAGGTGGAAATGGAGATCCATTACAGTATTCTTGCCTGTGAAAGCCCATGGACAGAGGAGCCTGGTGGGCTACAGGCTATGGGGTTGCAGAGTCGACACAACTTGCCAACTAAGCAGGCATGCAAACACATCTCCATTTCAGTGTGACTGTCCCAAGTTGAATGAATTGAGCAGTTCTGAGAGCAGGGAGCACTGTTTAGTGGGCTATGAAGTAGGCAGGGCCTGAAGTTCCCACACTGATCATGAGGGGCTCAGCCCACCTCTCTGACCCACTGGCACATGTGCATTCCACCCTTTGACTTGGCTCCTCAGGTGACTGAAACCAGCTGTGCCTCCTCAGGAACCACCCAGGCTTGGGCTGGGAAACTGTGGGTCAGCGTTGCTGTTGACAGGACTCATTCTCCTTAGGATTCACTGGAGTTTTGCTTCAGGACAACACGAGGCTGTGTCCACTCTAAAAGGACTCTAGTTCTTTAGGACCAAGTAGGGCTTTGGCTTCCAGACAAAGTGGGGCTGTATTCACATTGACAAGAGCTGCATTTCCTGAGGGCACAGGCAATGCCAGGGGGAAAAATTGAGGAAAATTAAGAAATGCCGAAAAGTGGTGGGTAGCTTTCTGTGAGCCACTGACTGCTGGGGGTGAGGGAGTACTGTCTTCAGAGGATGCAGGAAGGGCCTGATATGGAAAATTGTGTTTTTAGTCGGCTTTGTGTGCAGTGTACAAGGCATGGGGTATGTGGTGTCCAGGTTCCCCAGTCTTGTTTATTGTGAGACTGTCCTTCCTCCCATGCACCCTTGGCTCCTCTGTCATAAATGAATGGACCACCTCCTTGTGGGCTGAGTTTTCGTGCCCCCATCCTGTTCCTCTGGTCTGTGCACCTGCCTCACTGCCAGTCCTACCCTGTTTTGGTGACTGTAGCTTCTGATATTGCTGAAGTCAGAACGTGAGATGCCTCCAGCCTGTTCACCTTTCTGAGGATTTCATTGACTATTTGGGGCCCTTTATGTTTCTACATGATGATTAGGATCTTTGCTCTATTTCTGTGAAAAATACCATTGTAAATTAGGCAGAGATTGCATTCACAGTGGACATTGCTTGAGGAAGAATGGACATTTTAACAATACAGATTTGTCCATTCTATGAGCATGGGATATTTTTCCATTTATTGATGTCATCTTCATTTTCTTCATCAATGTCTGAAAGTGTTCAGTATGCAGGTCTTTCAGTTCAGATCAGTTCGGTTGCTCAGTTGTGTCTGACTTTGCCCCATGGACTGCAGCACGTGAGGGTTCCCTGTCCATCACTAACTTCCTGAACTTGCTCAAACTCATGTCCCTCGAGTCAGTGATGCCATCCAACCATCTCATCCTCTGTCGTCCCCTTCTCCTCCCACCTTGAATCTTTGCCAGCATCAAGGTCTTTACCAATGAGTCAGTTCTTTGCATCAGGTGGCCAAATATTGGAGCTCCAGCTTTAGCCTCAGTCCCTCCAATGAATATATCCGGTCTGACTTCCTTTAGGATTGACTGGTTTGATTGCTGTCCAAGGGATCCTCAAGAGATTCTCCAACACCTCAGTTCAAAAGCATCAGTTCTTCAGTGCTCAGCTTTCTTTGTGATCCAACTCTCATATCTATACATGACTACTGAAAAAACCATAGCTTTGACTAGATGGACCTTTGTAGGTAATGTTTCTGCTTTTTAATTTGCTTTCTAGTTTGGTCATAGCTTTTATTCCAAGAAGCAAGTGTCTTTTAATTTCATGGCAGCAATCACCATCTGCAGCAATTTTGGAGCCCAAGAAAACAAAGTCCGTCACTGTTTCCATTGTTTCCCCATCTATTTGCCATGAAGTGATGGGACCAGATGCCATGATCTTTGTTTTACTGAATTTTAAATTTTGTTAAATTTTGAATTTTGGTTTTAAGCCAGCTTTTTCATACTCCTCATTCACTTTTATCAAGAGGCTCCTTAGTTCCTCTTCCCTGTCTGGCATAAAGGTGATATCATCTGCATAACTGAGGTTATTGTTATTTCTCCCTGAAGTCTTGATTCCAGCGTGTGCATCCTCCAGTCCAGCATTTCGCATGCGTATAAGTTAAATAAGCACGGGGACATATATAGCCTTAACGTACTCTTCCCCAATTTGGAACCAGTCAGTTGTTCCACGTCTAGTTCTAAATGTTGTTGGAAGTGAGCACCACCAACTTTGATTTCCTCTTCAAAAATTATCTTAGCTTTTTTTGTTTTGGCTGTGCTGGGTCTTTCTTGCTGATTGGGCTTTTCTCTAGTTGTGGGAAATGGGCTCTACTCTCTAGTTGTGGTGCCTGGGCTTCTCACTGCACTGGCATCTCTTGTTGCACAGCACGGGTTCTAGAACCTGTGGGCTTTAGCAGTTGTGGCACATGGGCTAAGTAGTTGTGACAACCAGGCTTAATAGTTGTGACGTATGGGCTTAGTTGCTCCCCAACATGTGGGATCATCCCAAACTAGGGATCAAACTCATGTCTCCAGTTTTGGCAAGCAGATTCCTTACCAGTGAGCCACCAGGAAAACCCTGTCTTAGCTCTTTGATGTTTCCTGAAATTGCATGTTTTGCTGTGCTGTATCCTGCTGCCCTTCACATGGTTGTACCTCGAGTTGCATATGCATTCATCTGCTAAAGACACTCTGGTTCTTTTAAGGTTTAGACATTATGAGTAGAGGTTCAATGCAGAATAGGGTCCTTGTTTCTGTTTGGATAGTTTTTCAATGCCATTATGTGAAAACTGGATGCGTGATGGGTTGATCTTAAGGTGTGAGACTTGTTTGGCTCGAAAAATGTCCCAAACTGTATCTCAAGAGGCTGTTGAAGCATTCCATCAGCGATGAAGGAGAGTTGCTGTTGTTCCTTATTGTCCCGTGACCAGTATTGTCATTTGGGGAGGAGATTAGCTTTTCTAATAGGTATGCGGTGCTCTCTTGTTGTTTCAATCTATAATCACCTAATGGGATATGATATTAATCATTTTTTTTCACTTTTTACTATCTGTACTTCTTCCCAGGGCAGTGTCTGTTACAATCTTTACCTATTTTTCATGCAGGCATTTGCCTTATACATGTGCGCTTTGTGTATGTATACAAACACACACATACATATCTTCTTTATGTAATGGGAATACAAATTCTTTATCAGAAGTGTTTGGTAAACATTTTTTCTCCAGTATTTGGCTGTCTGTTACCTTTTTTTCCTTTTGTGTGTGTGCTGTGTCTGGAGTGTCAAAGCTGATGATCTATGCAATGAAACCTATGGTCATGTAGGTTTTCTTCTGTATCGTTTATAGTTTACTATTTTAAATTTGTCTGGGGTCAAGGTGAATGGCTTTTTTAAAGTTGTCAATTTGTGTCTACTTGCATTTCATTGTGTATGTTTTATAATTATTTTATAACTGTTTTTCTGGAAGTCCTGGGATATCTGCCTGCATCCATTTGAATTTCCAACATGCAGTGGATTTAGTAGGATCACCAGCAAGAAACTAGGCCTCCCCTGATCTGGGAGTGTCCGCAACCTGCATTTCCCAGTTGACCAGCAGAGGGCAACAATCCTGCCTGTCTTAGCAGCGCAGGGCCTCCCTATTTTGTCACCAGACTTGGCTCTGGAGCTAGGCCTCCTCAGGACCCACCCAGGGTTTGGCGTTGGGACAGGACTGGGCTGCGTCCACACTGAAAGGAATTCAGTTCCCTCAGGAACTCAGTTTTGTCAGGAGACCATGGGAAGAAGAGGTGAAGAAACAGTGGTGAGAAGCTTCCTGTGCCTGGCTGGCTGTCTGGAGGGGCACTGTCTTCAGAGGACCCAGCAGAGGAAGGGCTTAATGTGGAAACCTGTGGGCTTTGATTAGTCACTTGGGGTGAGCAGGATCTGGGTGGGGCCTGGCCTGTCTAGCCGTGTTTGATGTCGTCTTGACTTTTCTGCGCTTCTGTTGACATGGTTGTTTTGAGAAGTAATTTATTTTTCAGTAATTTAAAACTTACAGAAAATTTTCAATAGCAAGACTCAAAGTACTCACATTTGCTCCTTCATACAAAATATGCCAGTGTGTTTTACCTCAAACAAGGACACTCTCCAAGGAAGCCAGCATATATCCCCCAAATGAGCATCATGAGACGATCTTGTAATAATCCAACCACAGGCCCACTTCAACTTTTACCAGCTGCCCCAACTCTATGGAATTGTCTTTTTTCATTCTAATTTAGTTTTCTTTTTTTTATTATTTTTTTTGGAACCATGATTGAGACTTACCCTCATATACAAATCCCTGATGGATTTAAAGCATAAGATGAGCATGTGATCTGGGTGGCCTTTCCTGAGTGGCTTCTTTCACTGAGGACATTGTCAGCTGTCACTGTCTATCCATATGGTAGCATGTATCAATCCTACATTTTTAAAATTGTGATTAAAAACACATAACATAACAACAGGTACCTTACTGTCAGCATGACACAAGGAAGGATAAGGCAGGGGATGAAAGCACAGGAAGTGAGCACTTCTCCATCCTTCAGGAGAAAAGTGTCAGAAGTGTCTCCACACCAGGTAGGCAGAGCCCATAGGGACACAGAAGGCAAACACTTTCAAACTGTGGTGCTAGAGAAGACTCTTGAGAGTCCCTTAGAGAGCAAGGAGATCAAACCAGTCAATCTTAAAGGGAAGCAACCCTGAATATTAATTGGAAGGGCTGATGCTGAATCTGAAGCTCCAAAACTGTGGCCACCTGATGCAAAGACCTGACTCACTGGAAAGATTCATGCTGGGAAAGACTGAGGGCAAGAGAAGGGGGCGACAGAGGATGAGATGGTTGGATGGCTTCACTGACAAAAAGGAGATGAGGTTGAGGACACTCAGGGAGATAGTGAAGGACACAGAAGCCTGGCATGATGCAGTTCATGGGGTGGCAAAGAATCAGACATGACTTAGCAACTGAAAGACAATAGGAGGCAAATGAATGGAAAAGCAGCCTGTGGAGTCTAGTCTCTCCACTCCCAGCCCCAGAGCCACAGGTCCCAATCTACCAGCCCTAATGTGCATATCATGACACCAAGAAGACACACAGACCCTGCCTTAGGAAGCTAGACCCCCTGTTGGGATCACACAGCATGGTCACACGGTCATTAAGGACTCAGCCCCTCCTCCACGCTCACACCCCCTGTCCTCACAAAGACATCCACAGGTCACTACATGGGGCTTTCTGGGGCACTTGTGAATAGTAGAAACTGCAATGGTAAAAGGAGAGGAGAAGACACAGACGGGAGCATGACTGCGGGGCTCTACAAATTACCAAAGACCTGAGGTCCTTAATACTTAGGATTTTGAAAAAGGTTTCTTAATATGTAAATGGAGAAAGGAGGCCCATTAAGTAAATAGTGTTGGGACAATTTGGCATCCAATTGGAAAACAAAGTTGGATACCTACATCAGGAAACACCACCAAAAGCAATTAGACACATTAAGAACTTATATTTGAAAGGGAAAACTTACAACTCTAAGGACAATTTTTCATGAGGGAATATCTTTTTTTCTCAATAGTATAGTTGACTTGCCAAGTTGTGTTAGTTGCACAAGCATAGCAAAGTGACTCAGTTTTTCAGTGAGACAGTATCTGAGATGATTCCTCAAAGAAAATTCACTCCCTTTGGGAGGCCCCTGGGCAATGACCACTACTCAGAACTACTGACAGTCCTGAAACCCATAGCAGCCCATTGTGGTGCTCAGTGGGTGTTTGTTGACTGAATAAATGGCTGTAATCAGACACTGAAAGCAAGCCTTGAGGCTGGGAGGAGATCCCCAATCCTGTCTTCAAACAGGAGGGCTCTCCTTTTTGCTATGGGTGAGTGAAATAGGGTTTGGAAGGGGAAACGATGTGTTACAAATTATCTAGTAAACCAGGGACATGTGGGAAGAGGATGTGAGCAGGCACATCCCAGGAAACAGCACAGAGGGTGCAGCAGCTGCACCCTAACTCCTGCTTGTGGGGCATCACACTGTCTCTCTCTGGAAGCAGAGTGAACAGGGCACAGGTTTCCAGGAAAGGATGGTCATATGACCTCAACCTGGCCTATTAGCATGTTTCAGCCCTCCCTGGCCATTATAATTGGCTCTGAGCTGGGCGAATGACCAATCAGGACTCAGGGCAGACCTCCTGCTGGAATCCTGGGGAAGAGGAGCTTTATTTCTCTTTGGAGCAGGGCAAAGGTCAGCCTGTGGCAGTTGGTGGGGTTATTAGGTCAGCCTGTGGCAGTTGGGGGGGACGTGAGTTCAGCCTGTGGTAGCTGGAGGGGATGGGAGGTAGCCTGCAGCAGTTGGTGGCCATCTTGCTCCCATAAACTCAGAGACCCCTGCAGGAGAATGACAGCAGTAGGCAGACCTGAGAAGCTGGGGGGAGAGAATTTCTGCTGAGGTCCTTGAGATCCAGGTACAGTCCTGTCAGAAACTGTCTGCCTGTGGACCTCTTAGTTATTTAAGTCATTTTCTCCTGCTTGTTGACTTGCTTATTTAAGCCACTCTGGGTGTTCTATAACCGCTTTCAAAAAAATTGTGACTCTTCCTTTCAGCTGGCTAAGTGGAGTCCCGAGAACTGCAACAATGTGGGTTTTGTCTAGTTTCAGGGAAGAAATTCCAAATAACATTGCAAGACTTTAGTTTAATCTGGAGATCTGAATGAACTCAAGCAGTATTTGTTGGGGCCAGCTGTTAACTCTAGGATTCCCCTAATTAGCTCTCACAGGGTTAGTCCTGTTAAGGTAGCAACACCTGTCCCCAGTTAGAGGACAAGATGGCGGTTCAAAGAAGGGAGATAGCCAGACCACAGCAAGGAGGTGTGCAGCCAACAGAACCCCCTGCTCCTTGAACTCTGGGAAGCCACATGGTTAGGGCTTGTCCACGTGAAGGCACTAAGGCACCCAGCCCAGCCCCGCACTGGCTGCTGTGGGGGGCCTAAGGATTGGAAACTGCCATGTGGCTGCTTTGTCACTCACAAAAGCAACTCATGCTGAAGGTAGCGGGACCTTACTTCACCACAACCACTCCTTCCTGACTCCTTCAAGCTCTGTACCCCTTACTCTTGCTTTGCATGACAACCACAGAACCATGTTCATGTGACCACACAGGCAGTCTCCGGTTCACTGGCTCTCATCTGGAGCTGTTACAGGGGAGGCCAAGAGCTTTTGCCACTCCCCCAACCTGGGGACTTCTGCTTTGGGGCCTTCAGGGCTGTATTCCCCTCTTGCACACCAAAGGACTTTTCCAGAATATACAGAGAACTTCACTCAGTTTGAACAGGATGCATCCATCACTGTCCTTTTCATGTCTCCCTTGAAACTCAGCTCCGGTCCTCTCTCCACCATGTAGCCTCCCGTGGTGCCACAGGAGAGACCAAACTGACAATGAATTGACAGCACAGGAAGGTAATTGAGAGATGAGATCTGACAGCTGGGAAGCTCAGCTTACAAGAGACCTCGCTCTTCAGGCTATAGAGGCTGTAGAAGCCCCCAGGGTCTGGAAGCAGTGCTTGGGCCAAACTGAATCCACAGGCCTTTTGACAGCTCAGGTTTCCAGCCGCGGGGTGGGGTGAGGTCCCTGAGGTTCTGAAGGCCCACTGTGTGCAGGCTCAGGGTGCACAAAGAAGAGAAGGCAGAGGCCTGCCGGAAAGTGCTCACAGACCACATATAGACAAGTTAGCCGTGCCACAAGTCATAGAGCCTGAGCTGCTTTCACGGGTGAAGGGTGTGGGGCAGAGGCAGAGACCCAAGTCTGCTAGGGGAACTGCTTAAGGACAGAGAAATTTCAACTGAGATTTGAAGGCTGTATCAGTTAGTTACATCTTTGGCTGAGGTGAGTGGGGACAGTGGTGGGGGAGAAATGGAGAGACCAGATCATGCAGGAACTGTAGTCCCTGTGAGGATATTTGCAGTGGGTGCAAGGAGGCACAGCTGGTGAGGATCAGGGGTTTGGGCCCCGATGCTAGGCAGAAATTAAGCTGGTGAGCCCTGAGGAGGGTCTCCCTGTAGACGGTACAGGCAGGGAAGGCCCCTCTGAGGAGGTGATATTTCAACTGAGCCTTGTATGGACCATTTCTACCTTCTGTCAACTTGATGCTTTGCTTTTCCAAGATGCCCCCTGTTCTGACTCACTTCAACTTGGCCCCCCATCCCCGCCTGTCAGACCCTCTCCCCACACAGAGGAATCCTTCCAGGGCTCACTGTTTTGTGTGTTGGTTTTTTTTTTTTGGTGGGGGGGGAGGGGGGGCTGCATCCTATGGCTTGTAGGATCTTAGTTACCAGACTAGAGATCGAACCCAGGCCCCTGGCAGAGAAAATGCCCAGTCCTAACCCCTGCACACCAAGGGATTCCCCCAGGGCCCACTATTCAAATACAATCCAACCTCCTCTTTAACTGGGCTCATACTCCGCACCACTGTCTACCTGCCCTGCTCCCCAGCATCAGGTTCTGACACTCAGGGTCCCCTCACCCCAGAGCCCATGAAGTTGCTCACCCGGATGAAGGCTCCCTCCGTCCACAGCTCCAGCTCCTCTGCCTCCTGCTCTCCCCATGCTCCCTGCATGGTGAAGCCCCTCTTCCAGGACTGTGAGGGGAAACTTTCATTTCAATGGCGGTTGTTTCCTGATTGGTTAGCCTTACTGACCCTCAAAGTTTCCACTAAATACTCTATTTTAAACCAGCCTACAAGACACTTTGCAGACAGAGTAAACAAATGAAGAACAAGTGAACTATACACCTTCTTACAAAACCATCAAGTGGTGATACCTTAATATGTATTGGAATTCCTTTTCCCATAAAATCACAGGCTCCATCAGGGTGGAGGGCCTACAAAAATCATGTATTCAGGACCAGACTCCTGCAAGGTCCTATACCCATCTCCCCACACTGAGGGCTCAGGCCCAGGCTTGACTGAATCCCAGTCTCTGACTTAAAAATGAGTGGAATTTGGCTGGTTTTTCCAATTAAGCTTTTACAGTTGTCAGCTTAGCAGGAAAGTTCTTGGTTTCAACTCATCTGTCCGGCAATAATCAAGCTGCACCACACGTGAGATGGCCTGTTCCCCGAGTTATTTGGTTAGAATCTGCAGATGGTAACAGGGAAAATGTCATTGTTTCAAAACAAGCTGTGTCTCTGGGAGAGAGTGGTGGCGGGGGGTGGGGGGTGCCCCTGGAATGTATCGCTCCTGAATCTTTTAGTCATTAGATTTCCAGAGAAGCCCCTAGAGGGGACAGTGGGCTGGAGCTGAGCTGGGCTATCCCCCATGGATGTGAGGGGGGGAAACATCAGACAGCTGTGGTCCTGGGAGCAGCCTGACCCCGGGAGCCACAGGAAAGGTCCCCTCCAAGCCTGCTGTCCAGCTTAGGATAAGGCTCAACAGCTGTAACTCAGGGCCCATGGCTGAGGGGCAAAGGGAAGCTGGCCCCCCTCACATTGGGTCAGGAGGCAGACAGTCCAGGGCTGCTCTGGAGCCTCCTGTCCCTGATGCCCTTCAATCCAGAGGAGTTGCTTTGTCCACAGAGCAGAAAGAGCTCCAAGCTCAGAGCTGACGTTTCTAGATCAGGACAGAGGGAGGAGCAGAAAGGGCCTGCTTCTCTCTCCCAGGACACATTCTAGAGTTTGTACAAATCACTCCCATCCCCCTGGAGGGAGAGATTGGTCACACAAGCAGCCTCGATGCAGAGGAGGCAGGAACTCTGTAGTCCTGGGCAGCCAGTGTCCAGATAAAGGAGGGTTTCTGGTGACCTGGGATTGGACAGGGTACTGGGAGCCCTTGGATGCCTCAGCCCACCGCCTCTAAGGCTTCCTCCCACCACCGGACCCATCTCTACCCTGAGCTCACATTTTATGAGATTGTCCGTTAGGTAAACTGCATTAAGGAATTAATAATTCAGGAAACAGTTGAAGATCATGGGAAAGTGGGTGCTTCTCATGAGATTTGCTGGCAAATCGCTGGTGGGGCTCCATCACTGACACTGAGGCTTTCTCCCCACCCTCTTCCTGAAGAGCCCTCTGGGAGGCAGCCCAAGACATCTTGTCTAGAGGAAGGTGACTGTGTCCCGCCCCGCTCATGGGTGCCCTGCTCTTTAGTGCAAAACCCACACCCTCCCCGTGGGACTGTGATGGACAAATAAAGGGATGGAGGCAGCCGTGGCCCAGCCAGCCCCAGCCCACACCTCACAGAAGAGGAGACAGTCTGTGAGCACAATGTTCCATCATCAGAGTCAACTACTTTCCAGCCCTGAGGTGGGGAAGTTTCAGTTTGGAGACACAGAGCACAGAGCACCAGTGTGGATGGTCCTGGAAGCAAGGGGGCCGGCCCAGCCCCTTCTCCCCAGCCTGGCTGCTGCCCTCTGTCCTGTGTGCGCCTGGCACTCCCGCTTCCTCCTGCCGGTCTGCCTGCCGTCCAGTCCCTGTGGTCACACCCGCACATCAGGACAACTCCCCCACCACGTGGAAGGGGAGATCCTGACTTCTCTATGAAAGTCAGGAAACTCAGAGGCACGGGTACCTGACTACACCACCCACAGGCTTTCATGGGACTTTATCCTATTTATGCTTCCCTGGTGGCTCAGATAGTAAAGCATCCGCCTGCAATGTGGGAGACCCGTGTTCGATCCCTGGGTCGGGAAGATCCCCTGGAGAAGGAATGGCAATCCACTCCAGCACTCTTGCCTGGAAAATCCCATGGATGGAGGAGCCTGATAGGCTACAGTCCATGGGGTAGCAAAGAGTCGGACACAACTGAACGACTTCACTTTCACTTTCACTTTATCCTATTTATGGGCATCTCAGTCATGATTAACACAGGCCCCAGGGACCAAAAGTTCCCTTCAGCCCTTCTGAAGATGTTGGGTAATGTCAGTGCAGGGAGGTCATACACACTTTCTGCATTTTGGCCTGGCAGCGCAGCAATTGTTGCTGTTGGGAGTCATCATCCAAATTCTCTCAATTGTCTTTGCATTTAGTTGTTCTAATTTACTTCTAGTACCACATGACTGCACGCTTCTTAGACTGGAAAATACACAGCCTGAATTCTGTGCAGGGAGGATGCAAAACGAGCATCAAGTTTATCAACAGGAATTGGAAGAAGCAATGAGTTGACAAGAACTCTCTCCCTCCCCCTCTCACGTGCAGGACAGAAGAGTGGGATAGGGAGACACACCCAGGAGAGGCAGTCCAGTCTCTGCGGTTTCAGGTGAGAGCCGAGGGGTGGGCCTGCATCCCGGCGGGCTCTCTTCTGGTCGTCCAGGCCGCTGCAGACCATCCTCTGGCCTGGCCAGGGTTTTGGATACGATGCTTCTGAAGGCCATGGAGGTGTGGGATACCCTTCTGATTTGAATCTTGTCAGAGGACTCAACCCCTTGACCACTGCTAGGGAGTGTAAGCTGACGTTTCATCTTGGGTCATCCATGGACTTTACCTGGGCTCCGTTTGTTATGCCGCCTCTTGCTGGGCAGACTATTATACATCTGCATATTTTCAGGCTAACCCTGCTCTTTCTGGCTGTGGCCAGAGGAAAGTGTCTGGGGACAGACTCTCAGGCTGGCCAGCATTGGAGGAGCTCCTGGTGTTGGACACACCCAGGGGCAGATGCTTCCCTCTGGGACTTCAGTCCTGCTGCTGGTGCTGCTGATGGAGGGAAGGCCTCAGGGCCACACGGGGCGCTGGACTGGGGATGGCAGGCTTCTGCTCCAGGCTGGGTGGAGACCGGCAGGCTCCCTGGTCTTCTGCCCTGACTCCTGGGCCTCCTGCAGTTGTACCTTTTCTCCCTGCTTGAGCCACGTGGTATGAGTGTGGACACCTCAGGCCTTGGAGAAGGCTCAAGTTATGGCTGCTGAGGTCAGTGGAAGGGGAGAGCCTCGCAGTGATGGAGCAGCCCTCCACCCAGTGTTCCCCGGAGCTCACAGTGCAGTGCCTGCTGCCTGTTCCCTGAGTCATGGATCAGGTCCCACCCCGACACCAGAGTCCTTACCACTGTCACCCCTCGGTCCTTGTCACAGGGTGGCACACAGAATGGCCTGAGTGGCTCCTTCTGGCCCAGGTTCACCCATGGATGCCTCATCAGTCATTTAAGGTGCTTTTGTCACTGGGGTTGAGGACCATATTTTTTAGCAAATTCCTTCTCTGATGACCAACACAGGGGAATGGGGTGTTGCCCTATGAGGATTCACAGCCACAGCTCTGAGAAGTCCTGTCCCCTAAAGGGCAGGGTCCCAGTCACCATGGAGTAGAGAACTACTCCCAGACTCCACACATCCACCACAGGGCAGTCAGAGCCCTGTCCCAGCAAGAATTCTCAGGCAGCGTAAGTGCAGCTGCCATAGAAAGTGTTGAGCTTCCCACTCTCATCACACTCATTGCTGAGGCCAAAGTCTGTAATTTTCATGTACTACTTGATGTCAAAGAAGAGGTTCCCTGGCTTCAGGTCCTGGTGCAGGACGTGCCTCTGGTGGCCGTGCTGGAAGGCAGAGACCAGCTGCCGGAACAGCCCTTGGGCATCAGCCTCTGTTATGTCCCATGGTCCTCGAAATGGCTACACATCTGCCTCACTGAGGCCCTCCAGCTCCAGGAAAACGGTGTTCTCTGTGTCAATCACCTCCAGTAGTTTGACAGTATTTCCATGGTTTAGATCCTTCATGCCAGGAGCCAGCGTGGAGAATCCTGCCCATGGCAAAGGTCATGAGGAGGAGGCCTGATGGGCAAAGGCGAGATCAGGCCTTGAGGGGCCCCCCTTCTCGAGCATCTACCCCCAAACCAGAGTCTGTCTGTTTTTTCATGACTTGCACTAACTCCTCTGACATTAACAGAGGGCTGTCCCCAACCACCTTTCTCTGGAAAGAGTTAACTTAGGGCTCTAGTTGATAAATCTCCTGGGCATGAGTGTTTCAAACCCCCTGTTAGCATTCCAGCTTACTTGGCAGGTTTATCCAGACTCTTGCAACATTGTTGAGCCATGCTTGCTGCCAAGTTCTCACATCCCTTATCCATTGTGTTCCTGGGAGTGCATATAGTCAGGATTTAGAAATAACAAGCAGCAGTTTTAGCATTAGCAACATTAGACTTTGAGTTAATAAGTTCTTTCTTTGCTGTAACCCGCTGAATCTTTGCTCCATAAAAATGTAACTCTGTACTTTAAGGGTGATGCAGGCTAGGAATTTAAGAAGAAACACTGTAAGGGAAAACTATTGTTCTGGCTGACCAACCTTTATCAAAAAGAGGTCATAAAGTAACAACAGGCCTCCAGGCCAGAAGATAATGTACAAAAAATAAGACTCTAGCAAGAAGGAACCTGATATCACTAAAAGTTAATACTGATGGAATGTTGAGTTGACTCTGCATTTTTCACCTTGCTGTATGTACAACTCAGGGTATAAAAGCCCTCTCTGAAAATAAAGTAAACGGGCCTCACTCACTGAAGCTTGGTCACCCCATGTCTTTCTTTTTTTCTCTTTCTTATTCTTTTTCAGCCTCCTCCGCTCTATTTTCTTATCTGCAACATTCTTTCCTCATCTCTTTCTCTTTCTTCATTCGGGGATGTCGTCCATCCTGAGGATATCCCTGGACTCTGCTGAGGCTGGACCTCGGCACCTTCACACTGTTCACTTCCTGGAAGAGTCCTGGAGGCTGGAGGAGGGCTGATGACTCTTCCTAATGACCTTTATGGCCAACTCTGTCCCAGTCAGAATATACCGGGCCCACTTTGGCAAACCAACCTTTACCAATCATGTAAAGAATCGCAGTTCTCAATAGAAGCCTTGTCCCCTGAAACGGCTGTGAGGCCCAGCATCATGATGATCTGCTGACTACACTGACTGCCAGCACTAACTAGCAATGCTAACTGTGCTAACTGCGCTAACTATACTCCTGCAGCAGGGAGTCCTCCAGGTTGGAGTGAATGGCTCTGGATAACAGCTCAAAATGTTAAGAAGAAATAAAGATTTCCAGTAAAAGTAGATAGACAAGCAATTAGAAAAGCTACTATTGTAACTGTGGTTTGTAGCTCCACTATTTTATTTTCTCTGATAGATGAGATTAATAAAAAGAATTAAGCACCATTTTTAGTGTGGTTATGAATTACTACTGTTGTTCAGTCACTAAACCATGTCCAGTTCTCTGTGACCTCATGGACTGTGCACACCAGGCTTCTCTTGCCCTCCATTCTTCCCTGAATTTGCTCAAATTCATGTCCATTGAGTCAGTGATCCCATCTAACTATGTCATACTCTGATGCCACCTTCTCTGATGATTTCAATCTTCCAGTATTGAGGTCTTTTCTAGTAAATCAGCTCTTTGCATCAGGTGGTCAAAGAATTGGAGCTTCCGTTTCAGCATCAGTCCTTCTAATGAGTCAGGGTTGATATACTTTAGGATGGACTGGTTTGATCTCCCAGCAGTCCAAGGGACTCTCAAGAGTCTTCTCCAACAATACAAATGGAAAGCATCAATTCTTCACTCAGCCTTCTTTATGGTCCAACCCTCACATCTATACATGACTACTGGAAAAACCATAGCTTGACTATAGGGACCTGTGTCCACAAAGTGACATCTCTGCTTTCTAATACATTGTCTAGGTTTGTCATCACTTCCCTTCCAAGGAGCAAGTGTTGTTTTTGTTGTTTTTTTTTTTTTAATTTCATGCTGCAGTCACAATCCACAGTGATTTTGGAGCCCCAAGGTAATACAATTTGTCACTGCTTCCAGTTGTTGCCCTTCTATTTGCCACGAAGTGATGGGACTGGATGCCATGATCTTAGTTTTGTTAATGTTTAGTTTGAAGCCAGTTTTTTCACTCTCCTCTTTTACCCTCACCAAGAGAACTTAGTTCCTCTTTTTTTTTTTTTTTTCTGCCTTTAGAGTGGTATCATCTGCATATCAGTGGTTGTTGATATTTCTCCTGGATTGATTCCAGCTTGTGATTTCTCCAGCCTGGCATTTCACATGATACACTCCCCATATAAGTTAAGTAAGCAGGGTGACGATATACAGCCTTGACATACTCATTTCCCAATTTTGAACCAGTCCATTGTTCCATGTATGGTTCTGTTCCTTCTTGACTTACATAAGGTTTCCCAGGAGTCAAGTAAGATGGTCTAGTATTTCCATCTGTTTTAGAATGTTCCACAATTTTTTGTGATCCACACAGTCAAAGGCTTTCGTCAATGAAGTAGATGCTTTTCTGGAATTCCTTTGCTTTCTCTATGACTCAATGAATGTTTCAAATTTGACCTCTGTTTCCACTGTCTCTCTGAAACAGCTGTACACCTGCTGCTGCTGCTGCTAAATCGCTTCAGTCATGTCTGATTCTGTGCGACTCCCTAGACAGCAGCCCACAAGGCTCCCCCATCCCTGGGATTCTCCAGGCAAGAACACTGGAGTGGGTTGCCATTTCCTTCTCCAATGCGTGAAAGTGAAAAGTGAAAGTGAAGTCGCTCGATAGAGTCTGACTCTTAGCGACCCCATGGACTGCAGCCCACCAGGCTCCTCTGTCCATGGGATTTTCCAGGCAAGAAATTCTCAATTCACATACTGCTGATGATTAGCCAGAAGGATTTTGAGCATAATCTTGTTAGCATGTGAAATGAGCAAAAGCATACAGTAGTTTGAACATTCTTTAACCCTGTCTTTCTTTCAGATTGGAATGGAAACTGATCTTTTCCAGTCCTGTGGCCACTGCTGAGTTTTCCAAATTTGGTGACATATTGAGAACACTTGAACAGCATCATCTTTTAGGATTTGAAATAGCTGGAATTCTGTCACATCCACTAGCTTTTTTCATAATAATGCTTCTTCCTAAGGCCCACTTGACTTAACACTCCAGGATATCTGGCTCTAGGTGAGTGATCACAGTATCCTGATTATTTGGGCCCTTCAGATCTTGTTTGTATAGCTCTTCTGTGTATTCTTGCCATCTCTTCTTAATATCTTCTACTTCTGATAGGTCCTTATCATTTCTGTCCTGTATCATTCCCATCTTTGTGTGAAATGTTCCCTTGATAACTCCAGTTTTCTTGAAGAGATTTCTGGTCTTTCCCATGCTGTTGTTTCCCTCTTTATTTGCATTGTTCATTGAAGAAGGCTTTCTTTTACTGCCTCGCTATTTTCTGGAACTTTGCATTCAGTTGGGTGTATCTTTCCCTTTCTTCTTTTCCTTTCAGTTCTCTTCTTTCCTTAGCTATTTGTAAAGCCTCTCAGACAACCACTTTGCCTTCTTGCATTTCTTTTTGGGGGATGGTTTTGGTCACCACCTCCTGTATGTTGTTATGAACCTCTGTCCATAAGTCTGTAGGCACTCTGTCTACCAGATCTAACCCCTTGAATATATTTGTCACTCCACTGTATAGTCATAAGGGATTTGACTTAGGTCATACCAAATGGCCTAGTGGTTTTCTCTACTTTCTTTAATTTAAGCCTGAATTTTGCCAATAAGGAGCTGATGATATGCATCATAGTCAGCTCCAGATCTTGTTTCTGCTGACTGTATAGAGCTTCTCCATATTTGGCTACAAAGAACATATATTAATTTTGATATTGATTATCTGGTGATGTCCATGTATACATTTGTCTCTTGGGTTGTTGGAAAAGGGCGTTTGCTATGATCAGTGTGTTCTCTTAACAAAACGGTTAGCTTTTGCCCTGCTTTATTTTGTATTCCAAGGCCAATCTTGCCTATTATTCTGGGTATCTCCTGACTTCCTACTTTTGCTTTAGAGTCCCCTGTGATGAAAAGGACATCTTTTTTGGTGTTAGTTCTAGAAGGTGTTGTAGGTCTTCAAGAACCAGTCCACTTCAGCTTCTCTGGCACTAATGGTTGGGGCAAAGAATTGATTACTGACATGTTGAATGGCTTGCCTTAGAAACAGACCGAGATCATTCTATCATTTTTGAGATTGCACCCAGGTACTGCAATTTGGACTCTTTTGTTGACTGTGGGGGCTACTACTCCATTTCTTCCAAGGGATTCTTGCCCACAGTAGTAAATATAATGGTTATTTGAATTAAATCCACCCATTCCTGTCCATTTTAGTTCAATGATTCCTAAGATGTTGATGTTTAATCTTGACATCTCCTGCTTTACCACATCCAATTTACCTTGGTTCATGAACCTAACATTCCAGCTTCCTATGCAATATTGTTCTTTACAGCACTGGACTTTACTTTCATCACCAGACACATCCACAACTAGGCATTGTTTCCACTTTGGCCCAGCTGCTTCATTCTTCCTGGAGCTATTAGTAATTGCCCTCCACTCTTCCCCAGTAGCATACTGGGCACCTTCTGACCTGGAAGGCTCATCTTCTGGTGTCATATCTTTTGCCTTTTCATACTGTCCATGGGTTTCTCTAGGCAAGAATACTGGAGTGGCTTATCATTTCCTCCTACACTGGACCACATTTTTTCAGAATTGTTCACTATGCCCATCCATCTTGGGTGACCCTGCATGGCATGGCTCAGATCTTCATTGAGTTATGCAAGCCCTTTGCCACAACAAGGCTGTGATCCATGAAGGGGTTTTGGATATACAACACAAAAGGTATAATCAGTAACTAAAAGGAGTTCAAGTCAGAGCTGTTGGAGCAGAGGTTTTTTATGTTCTTAACATCAAACTGGCTTAAATTGGCATTAGAGTGTTATAACTTTAGGATGTTACTTATAATCTAATTATAACCACAAAGAAAATAGTTATAGAATATGCACAAAGGGAAGTGAGAAGGGAATTAAAATGTTGCGCTTCAAAAAATGAATGCAGAAGAAAGTGGTCATGCAGGAAATGAGAGACAAAAAAATCATTAAGCCATACAGAAAACAAAGAACAAAATGACAGAGGTAACTCCTTCTATATGAGTAATTACATTACATGTAAACAGATTAAACTCTCCAGTCAAAAGACTGGCAGAATGATGCATATGATGCAACTATTTGCTATCTATAAGAGATTAATTTTAGATCCCAAGACAGAAAAAAGTTGAACATGAAAGGACAGAAAATGATAGTCCATGAAAACAGTAACCAAAAGAGATCAGTTGTGGCTGTACTAATATCAGACAAAATAGACTAAGTGAGAAAAGGTTACAAGAGAAAAGAATATTATATGTTAATAGGAAATTCAACAATATAGCAATAAGACAAAATCACATTTACACACCTAATGATACCATCAAAACACATAAAACAAAGATGAACAGAACTGAGGGGAGAAATAGACCATTCACACAATACTTGGAACTTCCAATACCCCACTTTCATTGATGTATAATCAGGCAAGATGAGTGCAAAGGTAGAAAATTTCAGCAACACAATCAGGTGTAACAGACAAACACACCAGCAGAACACACATTCTCCTCCATTAGGGCCTCCTCCAGGACAGACAATTGGTTAGGCTACAGTTTATCTCAGTGTATTTGACAAGATAGATCTCATACAAAGTATCTTCTCTAACTACAAGGCAATAAAGTTAGAAATCAGTAAGAGAAGAAAAAGTGGGAAATTCACATATTTGTAAAAATTAAACACACTTTAGCCAATGTAGCAAAGAATAAAGCATAGGGGAAATTAAAAAATACTTAGAGATGAAGGAAAGTGAAACACTACCTTATGAGAAACAGAAAAGCAGTGCTCAGGGGAAATTTATAGCTTTAAAAACATAAAAACCTCAAACCAGCAACTTCATGTTATTTTGGTAACTAGAAAAAGAAGAGCAAACTACTAAACCCAGAGCTGGCAGAAGGAAGGCAATACTGAAGATTAGCACCAGAGACAAAATAGAAAAGCAAAGAAAGTAAAAAAAAAAACACAAAGTTGACTCTTTGGATAAATCAACAATGTTGACAAGCTATTAGCTATACTGACTTAGAAAAAGGGGAAGACAAATTACTGAAATGAGAAATGAACATGGAGGAATAAAAAGGATTATAGAGAGTACTGTAAATGATTGTTCTCTAACAAATGGGGTAACTAGATAAAATGGGCAAATTGCTACAAATCCTCACAAGACTGAGTCACAAAGAAATAGAAACTCTGAATAAACTCACAGCTAGTAAGGTGATTGGATCACTAATCAAAACCCCTCCACAGAAACACCTCTGGACCCAACTGATGGCTTCACTGGTGAATCCTACCAGACCTTTGACAAGAACGAACACCAATCCTCCTCAAAATCACCCCATAAAACACAACACAAAACAAAACACTTCCTAACTCCTGTAAGGTATGAACAGGCAAAAAGATCAGACACTAAAAGATGAACTCCCCAGGGCGGTTGGTGCCCAATACGCTAGTGGAGATCAGTGGAGAAATAACTCCAGAAAGAATGGAGACACGGAGCCAAAGCAAAAATGACACCCAGTTGTGGATGTGACTGGTGATGGAAGTAAAATCCGATGCTGTAAAGAGCAATATTGCATCAGAACCTGGAATGTTAGGTCCATGAATTAAGGCAAATTGGAAGTAGTCAAACAGGAGATGGCAAGAGTGAACATCGACATTTTAGGAACCAGCAGAACTAAAATGATCTGGAATGGGTGAATTTAACTCAGATGACCATTATATCTACTACTGTGGGCAAGAATCCCTTAGAAGAAATGGAGTCAGCAAAAGAATCTGAAATGCAGTACTTGGATGCAGTCTCAAAACAGACAGAATGATCTCTGTTCGTTTTCAAGGCAAACCACTCAGTATCACAGTAATCCAAGTCTATGCCCCAACCAGTAATGCTGAAGAAGCTGAAGTTGAACAGTTCTAAGAAGACCTACAAGACCTTCTAGAACTAACACCAAAAACAGATGTCCTTTTCATTATAGGACTGGAATGCAAAAGTAGGAAGTCAAGAAATACCTGGAGTATTTCTGGCCTTGCAGTACAGAATGAAGCAGGGCAAAGGCCAACAGAGTTTTGCCCAAGAGAATGCACTGGTCATAGCAAACACCCTCTTCCAACAACACAAGAGAAGACTCTACACAAGGACATCAGCAGATGGTCAATACTGAAATCAGAGTGATTATATTGTTTGCAGCCAAAGATGGAGAAGCTCTATACAGTCAGCAAAAACAGACTGAGAGCTGACTGTGGTTCAGATCATGAACTCCTTATTGCCGAATTCAGACATAAATTGACGAAAGTAGGGAAAATCACTAGATCATTCAGGTATGACCTAAGTCAAATCTCTTACGATTATACAGTGGAAGTGAGAAATAGATTCACGGGATTAGATCTGATAGAGTGCCTGAAGAACTATGGACAGTGGTTCATGAGATCATACAGGAGGCAGGATCAAGACCATCCCCAAGAAAAGGAAATGCAAAAAGGCAAAATGGTTGTCTGACAAGACCTTACAAATAGCTGAGAAAAGAAGAGAAGCAAATGGCAAAGGAGAAAAGAAAGATATACCCATTTGAATGCAGAGTTCCAAAGAATAGCAAGGACAGATAAGAAAACCTTTCTCAGTGATCAATGCAAAGAAATAGAGGAAAACAATAGAATGGAAAGACTAGAGATCTCTTCAAGAAAATTAGAGGAAGGATGGTCTAAGATGGCAGAGGAATAGGATGGGGAGCCCACTTTCTCCCCCACAAATTCATCAAAAGAACATTTGAACCCTGAGTAAATTCCACAAAACAACTTCTGAATGCCAGCAGAGGACATCAGGCACTCAGAAAAGCAACCCATTGTCTTCGAAAGGAGGTAGAAAAATAAAAAAGATAAAGAGAAAAAGAGGTAGGGATGGAGATCTGTCCCGGGAAGGGAGTCTTAAAAAAGAGAGAAGTTTACAAACACCAGGAAACACTCTCACTGGCAAGTCTGTGCCAAGCCTTGGAACCTCAGAGGGCAACATAACCGGGAGGGAAAATAAATAAATAATTAAAACCCACAGATTACGTGGCCAACAGTAACTCCCTGCGGAGGAGCAGCCCAAATACCCGCATCCACCACTAGTAAGTGGGGGCTGGGCAGGGAGGTGCCAGCAGCATTGCTTAGGGTAAGGACCAGGCCTGAATGCCCTGAGGGCAATCTGAGGGAACTAACTTGAGATAGCAAACCAGACTGTAGGATAGCTACACCGTGAAAAGCCCTAACCAAAAACACTGCCAGGCCTGCTCACAGAACAATGGACTGAGCAGAGCTAGCTGGCTGCAGGCAGGTCCATCCCCCGCCAGAGACAAGGAGGTGAGGGCAGCCAGAGCCAGAAGGGGGCAGTCGTGACCCCAGAGGCATCATCTACCAAACTGCAAGCAGGCTTCATTGCTAACCAAAACTTCTTGGGATTCTGGACGGTCGACATCCATCTGAGAAGGTATGTCAGTTGCACACCCAGAAAACCGAGCGGCAGGGACGGCGGAGGCGATAAGTCGCAGTGACCGCGCTCGCCAACACCTCAGCTGCTTGGACCTGGGAAGGGTACAAAATGCAGGCCCAACCAAGTGT
Source organism: Ovis aries (assembly GCF_016772045.2). Classification (NCBI taxonomy): domain Eukaryota; kingdom Metazoa; phylum Chordata; class Mammalia; order Artiodactyla; family Bovidae; genus Ovis; species Ovis aries. Next base: position 2,356,891 of record NC_056078.1, on the reverse strand, counting down.
GCACCTCTGAGGACTACCTGAGTGCCTGAACCTGAGCGGCTTAGACCTGGGAGATGCATGCAGCCCAGGGCCGGCCTCAGACAGTTCCCGGCAGAGCAACCTAGAGCCTAAGCAATGTAGACAGGGAAAGCACAAGTGCTGTGAGCGGGGGCAAACCCAGTGTGGCCAAGACACTGGGACCACTCCCCACAGACACCAGTGTTATTTGTTTGTAGTGTTCCTCCCTGCCCAGAGAGCAAGTGAACCAGGGAGCCTAAAAAAGTGTCCACCACCACCCCCTTATGTCAGGGCAGAAATTAGACACTGAAGGACCAGAAAACAGAAGAAGCTAAAACAGAGAGAACCACCTTGGAAGTGACAGGTGCAATAGATTAAAACTCTGTAGTTAGCACCTACTACATAGGAAGGGGCCTATAGATCTTGAGAAGTATAAGCCGGACCAAGGAACTATCTGAAAATGAACTGACCCCACACTATCCACAACAACACCAGAGAAAGTCCTAGATATATTTTTACTATTATCATTCTTTAAATTAAAAAAAAATTGTTATTTTTAAGTCCTCTATTACTCCTTTAATTTTCATATTTGTAACCCACTCATTGGCAACCCACTCCAGTACTCTTACCTGGAAAATCCCATGGATGGAGGAGCCTGGTAGGCTATAGTCCATGGGGTCGCTAAGAGTCAGACACGACTGAGCTACTTCACTTCTACTTTTCACTTTCATGCTTTGTAGAAGGAAATGGCAACCCACTCCAGTGTTCCTGCCTGGAGAATCCCAGGGATGGGGGAGCCTGGTGGGCTGCCATCTAGGGGGTTGCAAAGAGCCGGACATGACTGAAGTGACTTAGCAGGAGCAGCAGCACCCTACTATTACTTTGCAAAAAAAATAAAAAGACCCTATTTTTTAAAGCAAACTTCATATATATATATTATAATTTTTGTGACTTTGTTGTTGTTTTTTTCTTTAATATTGTATTTTTGAGAATCCAACCTCTACTCTAGATTTTTAATCTTTGCTTCTTAGTATTTGTTCTCAACTTTGTACCTTTAAGAACCCAATCTTCAGTATCCATTTTCACTTGGGAATGAGATACTGGCTTGACTGCTCTCTCCCCCTTTCGACTCTCCTTTTTCTCCACCAGGTCACCTCTATCTCCTCCCTCCCCCCTCTCTTCTCTACCCAACTCTGTGAATCTCTTTGTGTGTTCCGTACAGTGGAGAACACTTAGGAAACTGATTACTGGCTGGATCTGCCTCTCTCCTTTTGATTACCCCCTTTATCCTCCTGGCCACCTCTGTCTCCTTTCTTCCTCTTTTCCTCTCTGTATAACTCTGTGAATATCTCTGAGCAGTCTAGACTGTGGAGCACACATAAGGAAGTGATTACTGGCTAGCTTGCTCTCCCCTCTTTTGATTTCACCTCATCTCATCCTGGTCACCTCTATCTCCCTCCTCCCTCTTCTCTTCTCCATGTAACTCTGTGAACCTCTCTAGGTGTCCCTCAGTGTGGAGGAACTTTTCATCTTAACCAAGATGTTTTATCAATGGTGCTGTATAAATGGAGAAGTCTTGAGGCTACTGTAAAAATAAGACTGAAAACCAGAAGCAGGAGGCTTAAGTCCAAATCCTCAGAAGACCAGAGAACTGACTCCAGGGAACATAAATCGATAGGAGCTCATCAAACACCTCCATACCTACACTGAAACCAAGCACCAGCCAAGGACCAACAAGTTGCAGACCACGACATACCACGCAAATTCTCCAGCAACACAGGAACATAGCCCTGACCTTCAATACACAGGCTGCCCAAAGTCATTCCAAACCCATTGACATCTCATAACTCATTATTGGACACTTCATTGCACTCCAGAGAGAAGAAATCCAGCTCCACCCACCAGGACACTGACGCAAGCTTCCCTAATCAGGAAACCTTCACAAGCCACCTGTCCAATGCCACCCACAGTGAGGAAACTCCACAATAAAGAGAACTCCACAAACTGCCAGAATACAGAAAGGACACCCCCAAACACAGCATATAAACAAGATGAAGAGGCAGAGAAATACCCAGAAGGTAAAAGAACAGGATAAATGGCCACCAAACAAAACAAAAGAGGAAGAGATAGGGAATCTACCTGATAATGCCAAATAATGATAGTGAAAATGATCCAAAATCTTGAAAACAAAATGGAATCACATATAAATGGCCTGGAGACAAGGATTGAGAAGATGCAAGAAAGGTTTAACAAAGACCCTAGAAGACATTTAAAAAGAGTCAATATATAATGAATAATGCAATAAATGAGATAAAAAAAACACTCTGGAGGGAACAAATAGTAGAATAAGGGAGGCAGAAGATAGGATTAATGAGGTAGAAGATGGAATGGTAGAAATAAACCAATCAGAGAGGAAAAAAGAAAAACTAATTAAAAGAAATGAGGACAATCTCAGAGACCTCTGGGACAATGTTGAATGCCCCAACATTTGAATCATAGGAGTCCCAGAAGAAGAAGACAAAAGAAAGACCATGAGAAAATACTTGAGGAGATAATAGTTGAAAAGTTCCCTAAAATGGGGAAGGAAATAATCACCCAAGTCCAAGAAACCCAGAGAGTTCCAAACAGGATAAACCCAAGGCAAAACACCCCAAGACACATGTTAATCAAATTAACAAAGATCAAACACAAAGAACAAATATTAAAAGCAGCAAGGGAAAACAACAAATAACACACAGGGGATTCCCATAAGGATAACAGCTGATCTTTCAATAGAAACTCTTCAGACCAAGAGGGAATGGCAAGACATACTTAAAGTGATGAAAGAAAATAACCTACAGCCCAGATTACTGTACCCAGCAAGGATCTCATTCAAATATGAAGGAGAAATCAAAAGCTTTACAGACAAGCAAAAGCTAAGAGAATTCAGCACCACCAAACCAGCTCTCCAACAAATGCAAAAGGATCTTCTCTAGATAGGAAACACAAAAAGGGTGTATAAACCCAACCCCAAAACAATAAAGTAAATGGCAATGGGATCATACTTATCAATAATTACCTTAAATGTAAATGAGTTGAATGCCCCAACCAAAAGGCAAAGACTGGCTGAATGGATACAAAAACAAGACCCCTATATATTCTGTCTACAAGAGACCCACCTCAAAACAAGGGACACATACAGACTGAAAGTGAAGGGCTGAAAAAAGATATCCCACACAAATAGAGACCAAAAGAAAGCAGGAGTAGCAATACTCATATCCGATAAAATAGTCTTTAAAACAAAGGCTGTGAAAAGAGACAAAGAAGGCCACTATATAATGACTAAAGAATCAATCCAAGAAGAAGATATAACAATTATAAATACATATGCACCCAACATAGGAACACCACAATATGTAAGACAAATATTAACAAGTTTGAAAGGGGAAATCAACAATAACACAATAATAGTGGGAGACTTTAATACCCCACTCACATCTATGGACAGATCAACTAAACAGAAAATTAACAAAGAAACGGGGAAATCACATGGGCCCCCAGGGGAAATCACGTGGAAATCATGTCCCCAGAAATCACGAGGAAATCACATAGAAATCAAGAAATCACGTGGGCCCCCAGGGGAAATCACAAACTTTAAATGATACAATGCACCAGTTAGACCTAATTGATATCTATAGGACATTTTACCCCAAAACAATGAATTTTACCTTTTTCTTAAGTGCTCACGGAACATTCTCCAGGATAGATCACATCCTGGGCCATAAATCTAACCTTGATAAATTCAAAAAATTGAAATCATTCCAAGCATCTTTTCTGACCATAATGCATTAAGATTAGATCTCAATTACAGGAGAAAAACTATTAAAAATTCCAACATATGGAGGCTGAACAACATGCTTCTGAATAACCAACAAATCACAGAAGAAATCAAAATATGCATAGAAATGGATGGAAATGAAAACACAACAACTCAAAACCTGTGGAACACTATAAAAGCAGTGCTAGGAGGAAAGTTCATAGTAATACAGGCATATCTCAAGAAACAAGAAACAAGTCAATAAATAACCTAACTCTACACCTAAAGCAACTAGAAAAGGAAGAAATGGAGAACCCCGGGGTTAGTAGAAGGAAAGAAATCTTAAAAATTAGGGCAGAAATAAATGCAAAAGAAACAAAAGAGACCATAGCAAAAATCAACAAAACCAAAAGCTGGTTCTTTGAAAGGATAAATAAAATTGACAAACCATTAGCCAGACTCATCAAGAAACAAAGGGAGAAAAATCAAATCAATAAAATTAGAAATGAAAATGGAGAGATCACAATAGACAACACAGAAATTCAAAGGATCATAAGAGACTACTATCAGCAATTACATGCCAATAAAATGGACAACGTGGAAGAAATGGACAAATCCTTAGAAAAGTACAACTTTCCAAAACTGAACCAGGAAGAAATAGAAAATCTTAACAGACCCATCACAAGCAGGGAAATTGAAACTGTAATCAGAAATCTTCCAGCAAACAAAAGCCCAGGTCCAGACAGCTTCACAGTTGAATTCTACCAAAAATTTAGAGAAGAGCTAACACCTATCCTCCTCAAACTCTTCAAAATTTCAGAGGAAGGTAAACTTCCAAACTCATTCTATGAGGCCACCATCACCCTAATACCAAAACCTGACAATGATGCCACAAAAAAAGAAAACTACAGGCCAATATCACTGATGAACATAGATACAAAAATCCTTAACAAAATTCTAGCAATCAGAATCCAACAACACATTAAAAAGATCATACACCATGACCAAGTGGGCTTTATCCCAGGGATGCAAGGATTCTTCAATATCCGCAAATCAATCAATGTAATTCACCACATTAACAAATTGAAAAATAAAAGCAATATGATTATCTCAATAGATGCAGGGAAGGCCTTTGACAAAATTCAACATCCATTTATGATTAAAAAAAAAAACTCTCCAGAAAGCAGGCATAGAAGGAACATACCTCAACATAATAAAAGCTATATATGACAAACCCACAGCAAACATTATTCTCAATGGTGAAAAATTGAAAGCATTTCCCCTAAAGTCAGGAACAAGACAAGGGTGCCCACTTTCACTGCTACTGTTCAACACAGTTCTGGAAGTTTTGGCCACAGCAATCAGAGCAGAAAAAGAAATAAAAGGAATCCAAACTGGAAAAGAAGAAGTAAAACTCTCACAGTTTGCAGATGACATTTTCTACATAGAAAACCCTAAAGACTCCACCAGAAAATTACTAGAGCTAATCAATGAGTATAGTAAAGTTGCAGAATATAAAATCAACACACAGAAATCCCTTGCATTCCTATACACTAATAATGAGAAAATAGAAAAGAAATTAAGGAAACAATTCCATTCACCATTACAACGAAAAGAATAAAATACTTAGGAATATATCTACCTAAAGAAACTAAAGACCTATATATAGAAAATTATAAAACACTGATGAAAGAAATCAAAGAGAACACTAATAGATGGAGAAATATACCGTGTTCATGGATCAGAAGAATCAATATAGTGAAAATGAGTATACTACCCAAAGCAATCTACAGATTCAATGCAATCCCTATCAAGCTACCAGGGGTATTTTTCACAGAGCTAGAACAAATAATTTCACAATTTGTATGGAAACACAAAAAACCTCGAATAGCCAAAGCAATCTTGAGAAAGAAGAATGGAACTGGAGGAATCAACCTACCTGACTTCAGGCTCTACCACAAAGCCACAGTCATCAAGACAGTATGGAACAAAGACAGAAATATAGATAAATGGAACAAATAGAAAGCCCAGAGATAAATCCACACACATATGGACACCTTATCTTTGACAAAGGAGGCAAGAATATACAACGGAGTAAAGACAATCTCCTTAACAAGTGGTGCTGGGAAAACTGGTCAACCAATGGTAAAAGAATGAAACTAGATCACTTTCTAACACCATACACAAAAATAAACTCAAAATGGATTAAAGATCTAAACATAAGACCAGAAACTATAAAACTCCTAGAGGAGAACATAGGCAAAACACTCTCCTACATAAACCACAGCAGGATACTCTATGATCCACCTCCCAGAATACTGGAAATAAAAGCAGAAATAAACAAATGGGATCTAATTAAAATTAAAAGCTTCTGCACAACAAAGGAAACTACAAGCAAGGGGAAAAGACAGCCTTCTGAATGGGAGAAAATAATACCAAATGAAGCAACTGACAAACAACTAATCTCAAAAATATACAAGCAACTCCTGCAGCTCAATTCCAGGAAAATAAATGACCCAATCAAAAAATGGGCCAAATAACTAAATAGACATTTCTCCAAAGAAGACATACAGATGGCTAACAAACACATGAAAAGATGCTCAACATCACTCATTATCAGAGAAATGCAAATCAAAACCACAATTAGGTACCTTTTCACACCAGTCAGAATGGCAGCGATCCAAAAGTCTACAAGCAATAAATGCTGGAAAGGGTGTAGAGAAAAGGGAACCCTCTTACACTGTTGGTGGGAATGCAAACTAGTACAGCCACTATGGAGAACAGTGTGGAGATTCCTTAAAAAATTGCACATAGAACTGCCTTATGACCCAGCAATCCCACTGCTGGGCATACACACCGAGAAAACCAGAATTGAAAGAGACACGTGTACCCCAATGTTTATCGCAGCACTGTTTATAATAGCCAGGACATGGAAACAACCTAGATGTCCATCAGCAGATGAATGGATAAGAAAGCTGTGGTACATATACATAATGGAGTATTACTCAGCCATTAAAAAGAATACATTTGAATCAGTTCTAATGAGGTGGATGAAACTGGAGCCTATTATACAGAGTGAAGTAAGCCAGAAAGGAAAACACCAATACAGTATACTAACACATATATATGGAATTTAGAAAGATGGTAATGATAACCCTGTATTCGAGACAGCAAAAGAGACACAGATGTATAGAATGGACTTTTAGACTTTGTGGGAGAGGGAGAGGGTGGGATGATTTGGGAGAATGGCATTGAAACATGTATACTATCAGGTAAGAAACGAATTGCCAGTCTACGTTCGATACAGGATACAGGATGCTTGGGACTGGTGCATGGGGATGATCCAGAGAAATGATATTGGGTGAGAGGTGGGAGGGGGATTCAGGATTGGGAACTCATGTACACCCATGGCTGATTCATGTCAATGTATGGCAAAACCAATACAGTATCGTAAAGTAAAATAAAGTAAAAATAAAAGTTAAAAAAAAATCGACAGAATGATCTCTCTTCATTTCCAAGGCAAACCATTCAATATCACAGTAATCCAAGTCTATGCCCCAACCAGTAACACTGAAGAAGCTGAAGTTGAACGGTTCTATCAAGACCCACAAGACCTTTTAGAACTAACACCCAAAAAAGATGTCCTTTTCATTATAGGGGACTGGAATGCAAAAGTAGGAAGTCAAGAAACACCTGGAGTAACAGGCAAATTTGGCCTTGGAATATGGAATGAAGCAGGGAAAAGACTAATAGAGTTTTGCCAAGAAAATGCACTGGTCATACAAACACCCTCCTCCAACAAGACAAGAGAAGACTCTACACATGGTCAACACCAAAATCAGATTGATTATATTCTATGCAGCCAAAGACGGAGAAGCCCTATACAGTCAACAAAAACAAGACCAGGAGCTGACTGTGGCTCAGATCATGAGCTCCTTTATTACCAAATTCAGACTTAAATTGAAGAAAGTAGGGAAAACCACTACACCATTGAGGTATGACTTAAATCAAATCCCTTATGATTATACAGTAGAAGTGAGAAATAGATTTAAGGGCCTAGATCTGATAGATAGAGTGCCTGATGAACTATGGACAGAGGTTCATGACATCGTACAGGAGACAGGGATCAAGACCATCCCCATGGGAAAGAAATGCAAAAAAGCAAAATGGCTGTCTGAGGAGGCCTTACAAATAGCTGTGAAAAGAAAAGAGGCAAAAAACAAAGGAGAAAAGGAAAGATATAAGCATCTGAATGCAGAGTTCCAAAGAATAGCAAGAAGAGATAAGAAAGCCTTCCTCAGGGATCAATGCAAAGAAATAGAGGAAAACAACAGAATGGGAAAGACTAGAGATCTCTTCAAGAAAATTAGAGATACCAAGGGAACATTTCATGCAAAGATGGGCTCGATAAAGGACAGAAATGGTATGGACCTAACAGAAGCAGAATATATTAAGAAGAGGTGGCAAGAATACACAGAAGAACTGTACAAAAAAGATCTTCATGACACAGATAATCACGATGGTGTGATCACTCATTTAGAGCCATCCTGGAATGTGAAGTCAAAAGCATCACTACAAACAAAGCTAGTGGAGGTGATGGAATTCCAGCTGAGCTATTTCAAATCCTGAAAGATGATGCTGTGAAAGTGCTGCACTCAATATGCCAGCAAATTTGGAAAACTCAGCAGTGGCTACAGGACTGGAAAATGTCAGTTTTCATTCCAATCCCAAAGAAAGGCAATGCCAAAGAATGCTCAAACTACCACACAACTGCACTCATCTCACATGCTAGTAAAGTAATGCTCCAAATTCTCCAAGCCAGGCTTCAGCAATACATGAACCGTGAACTTCCAGATGTTCAAGCTTTATAGAAAAGGCAGAGGAACCAGAGATCAAATTGCCAACATCCGCTGGATCATGGAAAAAGCAAGAGAGTTCCAGAAAAACATCTATTTCTGCTTTATTGACTATGCCAAAGCCTTTGACTGTGTGGATCACAAGAAACCATGGAAGATTCTGAGAGAGAAGGGAATACCAGACCACCTGACCTGCCTCTTGAGAAATCTGTATGCAGGTCAGTAAGCAGCAGTTAGAACTGGACATGGAACAACAGACTGGTTCCAAATAGGAAAAGGAGTCCATCAAGGCTGCATATTGTCACCCTGCTTATTTAACTTATATGCAGAGTACATCATGAGAAATGCTGGCCTGGAAGAAACACAAGCTGGAATCAAGATTGCCGGGAGCAATCTCAACAACCTCAGATATGCAGATGACACCACCCTTATGCCAGAAAGTGAAGAGGAACTAAAAAGCCTCTTGATGGAAGTGAAAGTGGAGAGTGAAAAAGTTGGCTTAAAGCTCAACATTCAGAAAACGAAGATCATGGCCTCTGGTCCCATCACTTCATGGGAAATAGATGGGGAAACAGTGGAAACAGTGTCAGACTTTATTTTGGGGGGCTCCAAAATCACTGCAGATGGTGATTGAAGTCATGTAATTAAAAGACACTTACTCCTTGGAAGAAAAGTTATGACCAACCTAGACAGCATATTCAAAAGCAGACATTACTTTGCCAACTAAGGTCCGTCTAGTCAAGGCTATGGTTTTTCCAGTGGTCATGTATGGATGTGAGAGTTGGACTGTGAATAAGGCTGAGTGCCAAAGAATTGATGCTTTTGAACTGTGGTGTTGGAGAAGACTCTTGAGAGTCCCTTGGACTACAAGGAGATCCAACCAATCCATTCTGAAGATCAGCCCTGGGTGTTCTTTGGAAGGAATGATGCTAAAGCTGAAACTCCAGTACTTTGGCCACCTCATGTGAAGAGTTGACTCATTGGAAAAGACTCTGATGCTGGGAGGGATTGGGGGCAGGAGAATAAGGGGACGACAGAGGATGAGATGGCTGGATGGCATCACTGACTCGATGGACGCAAGTCTGAGTGAACTCTGGGAGATGGTGATGGACAGGGAGGCCTGGCATGCTGCAATTCATGGGGTCACAAAGAGTCGGACACGACTGAGCAACTGAACTGAACTGAACTAAATAAAAGACTAAAATACTTGGGAAGAAATTTAACTAAAGTATAGAACTTTCACATTGAAAATGCAAAACATTTTGGAAGTAATTTAAAAGACAAGTAAGTGGAAATATAGCCCATATTAATGAAGCAAATTACTTAATATTATTATGATAACAGATCTACAGATTCAAGACAGTTCCTATCAAAATCCCAACATATTAAATTGCCAGTACAGATTGCCAGTGCATATTAAATTGCACAAATTTAAAAGCCAGTATGATGCTGAACGGGCTTCCCTTGTGGCTCAGCTGGTAGATCCCTGGACTAGGAAGATCTGCTGGAGCTGGGAATGACTACCCACTCCAAAATTCTGGCCTGGAAAATTCCATGGACTTTATAGTCCATGGGGTCACAAAGAGTAGGACGCAACTGAGTGACTTTCACTTTCACTTCACTATGCTGTAAGTTTTTGATTACCGATTCACTCGCTTTACCTGTTATTGGTCTGTTCAGATTTTCTATTTCTTTCCAAGGCCAGGAGTCTTCTCTGGCAAATTCGACCATTTTTTTTTTAATAATAATTAATGCCAGTCCTTCTAAAATTATTCCAAAAAATTTAATAGATGGGAACACTTTTCAATTCATTCTGTGAGGCCTATATTATCCTGTTACTTTTCAATTCATTCTGTGAGGCCTGTATTATCCTGTTACCAAAGCCAGTTATGGGCACTACAAGAAAACTATAGATCAACAATTTCAATGAATCGCAAAATTTTTCAACAATGTTAGCAAACCAAATTCAAAAATATATTAAAATAACTATACAATGTGATGAATTGAGATTTATCCCAGTCAAGCTCTGATAGTTCAAAATCCTCAAATTAATAAATGTAACATGTCACGCTAATAGAAAGAGAGAAACTGCATGATTGGCTCAATTGATATAGAAAAAAAGGCTAAAAAAATACATTCTTTCATGATAAAATTCCTCAACAGATTGGATATAGAAGAAACATACTTCAACATAATAAAGGTCAAATATATCAAACTCACTGCTATTATTATAGTAAATGGTAAAAACATTGAAGGCTTTTTCTCTAAGATTAGGAGCAAGACAAGGATGCCCACTTCCACTACTTTTATTCAGTATAATCCTGGAAGTCCAAGACAGACCAATTAAGCAAAACGAAGCAGTAAAATCCATCCAGATTGGAAAGGAAGAAGTACAATTGTCATTTTTGCAGATTATATGATTTTATTTAGAAAACCCAAATATATAACCAAAAATCTATTGGAGCTAATCAATTATTTCAGTAAAGTTGCAAGATATAAAATCAATAATCAGAAATCAACTGCATTTCTATATACTAATAATGAAACATCTAAGAAAGAAATTGTAAAACTATCCCATTCAGAATAGCATAAAAAACAAGCTACATAAACATAAATTTAACCAAGGAAGTGAATGATGTATATGATGAAAACTACAAGATTTTGTTGAAACTGGAGAAGACACAAGTGGAAAGAGATTTCTTGTTCATGGGTGTAATAATTAATATTGTTAAAATGCCCATGCCTCCCAAAGCCACCTATAGATCCAACACAATCCTTAATAAAATTCCAATGGCATTGTTCATAGAAACAAACCAAAAAAAAGTTTTCATTTATATGGAACCAAAAATTACCTCAAATAGCCAAAACAAATCTGAGGGGAAAAAACAAAGCCAGCAGCAGCACACTTCCTAATGTCAAACCGTCATACAAAGTTATAGTAATCAAAACTACATCTTACTGGTATGAAGACAGGCATATAGACCAATGGAACAGAATTAAATCTCCACATATATAGGAGAAACTAGATAAATACCCAAGAAAATTGAAAGTGGACCTCAACCTTACATCACCGTCAAAAATTAACTAGAAATGGACCAAAGACTTAAACATGAGAGCTGATAGCATAAAACCCCTTTTAAAAATGTAAGGAAGAAGTACCTTGACATTGATCTTGGCAAAGATTTCTTAGATACGATAGAAAAGCAACAACAAAAAAAATCAACAAGTAGGACTTAATCTCAACATTAATCTCAAAAGCTTCTGCACAGTGCAAGAAACTATTAAAATGAAAAGGCAGCCTACAGAATAGGAGAAAACATTTGTGAGCAATATATCAGATTAGGGGTTAATATCTAAAGTATGTAAAGAACTCCTACAACTCAACAACAAAAAACAAATGATTCAGCTAAAAACTGGGCACAGGAACTAAAAAGACATTTTTCCAAAGAAGACAACCAAATGGTCCACCCACATTAAAAGGTGCTCAACATCACTAATCATCAGGCCAATACAAGTCAAAACCACAATGAGAAAAACCTCATGCCTGTCAGAACGGCTATCATCCAGAAGACAAGCAACAAGTGTTGATGAGAATGTGTAGGAAAGGGAATTCTTGCACACCAAGGGAACCCTTGAGGGAAAGGTAAATCGTTTCTGCTACTATGTAGAATAATACAGAAGTTCCTCAAAATTTAAAATAGAGCTACCATAGACCCAGCAATTCCACCTCTGGGTATATACCTATAGGAAATGAAAACAGGATATCAAAGAGATGCATGCTGTCCCATGTTTACCACAGCAGCATTCATGAAAGAGAAGATATGGAAACAACTTTAGTGCCCATCCATGGATAAACGGCTAAAACTGCTGTGGCATTTATACATGTTGTTCAGTTGCTAAGTCAAGTCTGACTCTTGAGACCCCATGGACTGCAGCATGCCACAGTTCCGTCCTTCACTATCTCCCGGAGTTTGTTCAGACTCGTGTCCATTGAGTCGGTGATGCTCTCCAGCTATCTCATCCTCTGCCGCCCCTTCTCCTCCTGCCCTTAATCTTTCCCACCATCAGGGTCTTTTCCAATGAGTTGGCTCTTCGCATCAGGTGGCCAAAGTATTGGAGCTTCAGCATCAGTCCTTTTAATGAATATTCAAGATTGATTTCCTTTAGATTTGACTGGTTTGCTCTCCTAGCAATTCCAAGGGACTCTCAAGAGTCTTCTCCAACACCACAGTTCAGAAGCATCAATTCTTTGGCGCTCAGCTTTCTTTATGGTCCAACTCTCATATCCATACATCACAACTGGGAAAACCATAGCTTTGACTATATAGATCTTTGTCGGCAAAATGATGTCTCTGCTTTTTGATACACTGTCTAGGTTTATCATAGCTTTTATTCTAAGGAACAAATGTCTTAATTTCATGCTGCAGTCACCATCCACAGTGATTTTGGAGCCCAAGAAAATAAAGTCTGTCACTGTTTCCATCATTTCCCCATCTATTTGCCATGAATTGATGGGACCAGATGCCACAATCTTCATTTTTTGAATGTTGAGACTTTCTTTAATGTATTGGAAATTTTATTTTATTCTTTTCTTAATTTATTTATTTATTTATTGAAGGATAATTGCTTCATATAATTTTGCTGTTTTCTGTCAAACTTCAACATGAATCAGCCATAGGTATACATATATCTCCTCCCGTTTGAACTTCTCTCCCATCTCCCTCCCCATCCCACCCTTCTAGGTTGATACAAAGCCCCTGTTTGAGTTTCCTGAGCAAATTCCCATTGGCTATCTATTTTACATATAGTAATGTAAGTTTCCATGTTACTCTTTCCATACGTCTCATCCTCTCTTCACCTATCCCCATGTCCAAAGGTCTATTCTCTATGTCTGTTTCTCCATTGCTGCCCTGTAAATAAATTATTCAGTACCATTTTTCTAGATTCTGTATATATATGTTAAAATACAATATTTATCTTCCTCTTTCTGACTTCATTCTGTATAATAGGCTCTAGGTTCATACTGAGTTTTAAGTCAGCTTTCTTACTCTCCTCTTTCACGGCGCTATAGGTCCTCTTTGCTTTCTGCCATAAGGGTGGTGTCATCTGCATATCTGAGATTATCAATATTTCTCCCAGCAATCTTGATTCCAGCTTGCGCTTCATCCAGCCCAGCATTTTGCATGATATACTCTGCATAGAAGTTAAATAAGCAAGGTGACAATATACAGACTTGATGTAGTCCTTTCCCAATTTTGAACCAGTCCATTGTTCCATATTCAGTTCTAACTGTTGCTTCTCGTCCTCCTACATGTTTCTCAGGAGGCAGGTAACGTTGTCTAGTATTTCCATCTCTTTTAAGAATTTTCCAGTTTGTTATAATCCACACAGTCAAAGGCTTTAGCATAGTCATTGAAGCAGATGTTTTTCTGTTATTCCCTTGCTTTCTCTATGATCCAACAGGTGTTGGCAATTTGATCTCTGGTTCCTCTGCCTTTTCTAAATCCAACTTGCACATCTGGCAGTTCTCGGTTCATGTACTGCTGAAGCCTAGCTTGAAAGATTTTGAGCATTACTTTGCTAGCATGTGAAATGAGTGGAATTGTGGGGTAGTTTGAACATTCTTTGGCATTGCCCTTCTTTAGGATGGAATGACTGTGTTGACATATAAATAAATGTATTGACTTCTAGGCAGTGGCATGAGCTCACAGCAGGAAAGTAATTTCTCCCCCAGCCTTTTGTAAACAACTAATTAGACACACAGGAACTAAAGTACTTAGCACCCTAGGCCAAGGAACTCAGAGGGCTATCCAAATATAAATCCAAAAATAAATAAATGAGACCTTGGTAAGGGCTGTGGATTCAAGGAGTCAGACAGCCTTCCCCCAATAAGTTAGGAGAGTTCTGACATGGGCAAGTACAGGCAAGAGACGTTGTGCAAGCCCAGCCTGTCTGGAGACAGAGTCCAGCAAGCCACTGCCATGGACAGACAGATGGAGAGCTATACCAGAACTACCCCCTTCCCTGGATACTGCCTGGGTAGGGAGACAGCAACTGCAACCTCTCCTGAGAGGAGGCGGAAAGTGGTAACCACCAGCTACCCAGTTTAGGGATTAAGGCTGGAGAAATTGTTTCTCTCCAACAGCACCCTGGTTTCTAGGGGGAGGATGGAAAGAAAGCAGATAGAAACATTAGAACATTATATGAGCAGGTTACTGCTGTCTGCTTCAGAAGTCAGCATGGGATCTGCCCACTAGGCTTGGATTACCACACATAAGAATCTCCACCTGGCCTAAAGACATCCTCAAAGCCCCAGTGCTAACCCCACAACTCCCCCCCCAATTCTGCTGTCAGCTCCTGTGTGCACCCCCAGTGCAATGTGAGAGAGGCATCCAGGATACGGGGAGCTTGCTCAGACCGCAAACCGTGAGCAAAAGCGAAATCACAAACTTGACTTTTGGCGCCACCTTCTGGAATACAAAATAAATGCTTCTAGTAGCCCTGGTCCGTTGTGGCTCAGACAGTAAAGAACCTGCCTGCAATGCGGGAGTGGAGAAGGCAATGGCAACCCACTCCAGTACTCTTGCCAGGAAAATCCCGTGGACGAAGGAGCCTGGTGGGCTGCAGTCCATGGGGTTCGCTAAGAGTTGGACACGACTGAGCGACTTCACTTTTACTTTTCACTTTCACGCACTGAAGACGGAAATGGCAACCCACTCCAGTCTTCTTGCTTGGAGAATCCCAGGGACGAGGGAGCCTGGTGGGCTGCCGTCTATGGGGTCGCAAAGAGTTGGACACTACTGAAGCGACTTAGCAGCAGCAGCAGCAATGCGGGATACCTGGGTTCAATCCTTTGGTTGAGACAATCCCTTGGAAAAGAAAATGGCAACCCACTCCAGTATTCTTGCCTGGAGAGTCCTCATGGACAGAGGAGCCTCAGGTCGCGAAGAGTCAGACACGACTGATCGACTAAGCACAGCACTACACAGTTTGTAAGAACCAAAGTAAACATAAATCCTTAACTAAGAAAGGTGTTTGCTACTTCAAATGTGAGTGCACAGTTGCATATATGCAAACACTATGAAAACTCAGGGAAATATTTTAACACAGACAGAAAATTCCCCAGCAACTGAACACAAACGCATGGAATATTATGATCTGACTGATAAAGCATTCAAAATAGCTATTATGAAGAAATTCAACAAGAAAACTCAAGAAGCCAATTTAATAAACCCAGAAATAAATAAAAACATAAGGATTTCCTTAGCAAAGATTTTGAAATTATTTTTAAAAATCTGGACTGAAGGACTCCATGAATGAATGAGATGAAGAATGCAGTGGAGAGCATCTGCCCCTAGGCAGACCAGGGGGAGGAATGGTCTCCTGGAGGACAGGCCTATAGAAAGAATACAGCCAGGAGAATGGGAGACTTAATAATAGTGAAGAAAGCCTAAGAGCACCATTGGTTTCCATCAGAAAGGCAAATATCCAAATAATTGGGATTCCAAAGGAGGGGAGGAAAAAAGGGGACAGAGTTTGTTTAAAGAAACAGCAGCTGAGGGACTTCCCTGGTGGTCCAGTGGTTAGGACTCGGCACTCCCATCGCCATGGGCCTGGGTTCGTTGCCTAATGGGGGAACTAAGATCTCACAAGCCAAGTGGTCCAACCGAAAATAGAAAGAAATACAGCTGAGAACTTTACAAACCTGGGGAAAACATGGACATGCAGGTCTACAGAACTACTAAAACGTCTACCATTCCAGTGCAAAAAGACACCAGCCCTGTGTCTGGAAGAGTCCCTGGAGGAGGGTATGGCAACCCACTCCAGCATTCTTACCTGGAGAATCCCACGGACAGAGGAACCTGGCGGACTACAACCCATGGAGTCGCAAGGAGACACAACTGAAGTGACTAACACGCGCATGCGCGTGGGCTTTTCCAGTTGCAGCCAGCAGGTGGTGCGCAGGCTAAACTGAAATGTCAGGTTAGTTTCAGGAAAACAACAAAGTGATTCAGCGATGAACGTAGAAAGTTACCTACTTTTCCAGATTTCTTAGATTCGTATAGGTTATCATGAGATCTTGAGTATAGTTCCCTGTGCTACACAGTGAACCCCTGTTTATCTATTTTAAATAAAGTGGCACCTATTAATCTCATATTCCTAATTTACCCTTTCCCCTTTGGTAACCATAAATTTGTTTTCTATGTCTGTGAGTCTATTTCTGTTGTAGATAAGTTCACTTGTATTAATTTTTAGATTCCGCATACACATGTGTGATATTTGTCTTTCTGTCTGACTTCACTTGATACGATAATTTCTAGCTTTATTCATGTTGCTGCAAATGGCAATATTTCATATTTTTATGGCTGAATAATATTCCAGTGTGTTGAGGTCCTTTAATGGACTGGAACCTGGTGGTCCGGAGTCGACAATAAGACAGTAAAAGAGAGAAAGAGGCTGATATTCCTTGGTTTACACAGAAAGCCAATAAAGCCTTTGACACAAGGCTTGCACTGCTTCACGTACGCACCAGGCACCCTCTCGAGGGGGTGAAGGCACAGCGCACCTTCTCGGGAGTCTCAGAAGCCTGGGCAAGAAAGTAGCTCAGTGGGCTTCTGAACTCCAAAGAATTAGCCTGAGCGAGAGAGAGAGAGAGAGAGAGAGAGAGAGAGAGAGAGAGAGAGAGAGAGAGAGAGAGACATGAGGACCCAAGCTCTGATGGAGTAAATGTGTTTTATTCAACATAGTATGGGTATATATACTGTCTTACAAGGTAGCTATTTTCAGCAAACACAAAAATCAAAAGTCCACACTTACTAATTATCAAGAAAACACAAGGCAATCCATATCAAAGAGAGAGGGTTGTAAATAATCACTTTTACCGTATGGTTCAGAGAAAGGAAGAGGGTCGTAAATAGTTACTTATCACCATATGGAAAAACTAACGAAGGAAATGTATGCATTCCTCGGCCCCAGAGCAGTTTGCCACACCTCTTAATTCCTGAATATTCAGGAATTAATAAGGAACAGAGGATTCATGACAGATCCAAAACAGCACGCAGGAAGCCTCCTGTTAAATGCTTCCTGACACATTGTATATATGTACCACTTCGTCTTTGTTCATTCATCTGCTGGTGGACATTTCAGTGCTGCTATGAACATTGGGGTGTGACTGTATCTTTTCAAGTCAGAGCTTTCTCTGGATATATACAGACTTTTTGATGATGGTTGTTCTAGCCAGTGTGAGGTGGTACTTCGCTGTAGTTTTGATTTGCATTTCTCTAATAATTAGCGATGGTGAGCATCTTTTCCTGTGCCAGATGGCCATCTGTGTGTCTTCTTTAGAGAAATATCTATTTAGGTCTTCTGTCCACCTTTTGATTGGGCTGTTTATTTTATAGACGTTGAGTTATATGTGCTGTGTGTATATTTTGAAAATTAACCCCTGTTGGCCTCATTATTTGCAAATATTTTCTCCCAGGCCATATATTTCTTTTCATTTCCTTTGCTGTACAAAATCTTTTAAGTTTCATTAGCTCTCATTTCTTCATTTTTGCTTTTATTTCTCTTGCCTTGGGAGACTGACCTAAGAAAACATGACTACAATTTATGTCAGAGAATGTTTTGCCTATGTTATCTTCTGAGTTTTATGATGTCATGTCTTATAATTAAGTCTTTCAGCCATTTTGAGTTTATTTTTGTATGTGGTATGAGGGTGCGTTCTAACTTCACTGATTTACATGCGCCTGTCCAACTTTTCCAGCACCACTTGCTGAAGAGACTATCTTTTCTCCAGTGTATATTGTTGCCTCCTTTATAGAAGATTCATTGATTGTAGGTGTGTAGGTTTATGTGTATTCTCGTCCATTGATCTGTATGTCTGTTTCTGTGCCAGTACCATGCTATTTTGATTACTACAGCTTTACAGTCAAATCCAAAGTCTGGGAAACTTATGCCTCCAGCTTTGTTTTTTTTCCTAATGATTGCTTTGGCAATTTGGGGTTTAAATGGACTATTTTATCTATTAGATATTTTATATAATTCAAGAAGTAACCACAAAGCAAAAACCTAGAGTAGACCCACAAAAGGCAAAGGAAGGGGAAACAGAGCATACCACCACAGAAATTAAGCAATTTATGAATTAGGCTGAGAAAGACAGGAAAAGAAATAATGGAAATACAAAACATGAAAACAAATTGGCATTAGTAAATCCCTATGTATCAATAATTACTCTAAATTTAAGTGGGTTGATTTCACCATTAAAAGGCACCAAGTGGCTGAATGAATTTTTTAAATGACACCAAACTGTAAGAGAGATCCATTTCAGATTTAAGGACAAATATACAGTCAAAGTGAAAGTATAGGAAATTATATTCCATATAACTGGAAACCAAAACAAGTGGGAATAACTATACTTACATCCTACAAAATACTTTAAGCCAAAATTGTAACAAGGGACGAAAGAGGCTGATTATAAAATGACAAAGTGACCAATCCATCCAAAAAATATAATAATAACAAATAACACACCCATCACCTAAATATGTTAAGCACTTAAATATATTAAATAAATACTAATAGATATGAAGGAAGACAATAGAATGGGAAAAGGTGAAAACTATGACAGATTTTCTTTTCTTGGGCTCCAAAATCACCGCAGACAGTGACTGCAGCCATGAATTTAAAAGACGCTTTCTCCTTGCAAGGAAAGCTATAGGAAACCTAGACAGCATATTAAAAAGAAGAGACATCACTTTGATGACAGAAGTCCATATTGTCAAAGCTATGGTTTTTCCAGTAGTTATGTATGGATGTGAGAGTTGGAACATAAAAAAGTCTGAGCACTGAGGAATTGATACTTTTGAATTGTGTTGCTGGAAAAGACTCTTGAGAGTCCCTTGGACAGCAAGGAGATCAAACTAGTCTATCCTAAAGGAATTCAACCCTGAATATTCATTGGAAGGACTGATGCTGAAGCGCCAATACTTTGACCACCTGATGCAAAGAGCCGACCCATCGGAAAAGACCCTGATGGTGAGAAAGATTAAGAGCAAGAGGAGAAGGGGGCGACAGAGGATGAAATAGCTGGAGAGCAACACCGACTCAACAGACATGAGTTTGAGCAAACTCCAGGAAAGAGTAAAGGACAGCGAGGCCCGGCGTGCTGCAGCCCATGGGGTCACCGAGAACAGGACATGACCTAGTGACTAAACAGCAACATGAAAAGAGACACACAGAGCAATACACTCATGGCAGGGCATTTCAATATCCCACTTTCAACAATTCATAGAACACCCAGACGGCAAGTCAGCAAGAAACGATGGAAGTAAAACATACATTAGACCAAAGGAATGTACCAGACATCTATAGAACACTCCATCCAACAGCAGCAGAACCCAACATTCTCCTCAAATGCACACGCCACATTTTTGAGGGTTGATCATCTAATAGGACAAAGAACAACTCTTAGCAAATTTAGGGAGACTGAAATCATAATAGGTATCATTTCCAACCACAATGACTTAAGCTAGAAGTCAACAACAGGAAGAAAGCTAGAAAATCCACAAACATAAGGAAACAAACAAACATTCATGAAAAACTAATGGGTCCAAGAAGAATTTTTAAAAGTCTCAAATGAAAATAGAAACACAGCTTCCCAAAATCCCTAGCAGTCCACAGAGGGAGGTTTACAGAGTTAAATGCATAGATTAACATTCAGTTCAGTTCAGTTCAGTCGCTCAGTCATGTCCGACTCTCTGCGACCCCATGAATCGCAGCACGCCAGGCCTCCCTGTCCATCACCAAATCCTGGAGTTCACTCAGACTTGCATCCCGAGTCAGTGATGGCCATCCAGCCATCTCATCCTCTGTCGTCCCCTTCTCCTCCTGCCCCCAATCCCTCCCGACATCAGAGTCTTTTCCAATGAGTCAGCTCTTTGCATGAGGTAGCTAAAGTACTGGAGTTTCAGCTTCAGCATCATTTCCTCCAAAGAAATCCCAGGGCTGATCTCCTTCAGAATGGACTGGTTGGATCTCCTTGCAGTCCAAGAGACTCTCAGGAGTCTCCAACACCACAGTTCAAAAGCATCAATTCTTCAGTGCTCAGCTTTCTTCACAGTCCAACTTTCATATCCATACATGACTACTGGAAAAACCATAGCCTTGACTAGACGGACCTTTGTTTAGAAAAGTCTAAAATAAACAATCTAACTTTAAAACTCAAGAACAACAAAGAGCAGAGGAAATTAAACCTAAAGTTAGCAGAAGAAAAGAAATAATGAGAATAGAGAGCCGAAAACAATAGAATGGGTCAACAAAATTAAGAGATGGTATTTGTAAAAAATAAAATTTGGGGGATTTCCATGGTGGTCCAGTGGTTAAGAATGCACCTTCTAATGCCGGGGATGTGGGCTCCATCCCTGGTCAGGGACTAAAATCCCACATTTTGCTCAGCAACTAAGCCTATGTACCCAACCACTGAACCGGCATGCTCTGGAGCCTGCAAACCACAACTAGAGAGAAGACCGAACACCCCAGTGAAGATCCCACAGGCTGCAAAAAATACCCTGAATAGCCAAAGAAATATTTTTTAAATAGATAAAAATGAGAAAATTTTTTCTAAATTAACTAGGAAGAAAGAGAAAATTAGAAAAGAAAGAGGAGACATTAAACTGTTAACACAGAAATACATAAAATCATGAAAAACTACTATGAAAACCTTTATGCCAAAATGACCTAAAAGAAACAGATAGTTATGTAGAATTACACAACCTACCAAGACTGAACCAGGGGGAAAAATAAGCAAATAAGAGACCATAACGAGGAAGGTGATTGAATCAGTAATCTAAAACATCCCAGCACAGAAAACCTCAGGACCAGATGGCTTCACTGGTAAATTCTACCAAACATTTAAGGAAGACTTAACACTAATCCTTCTTAAAGTCTTCCAAAATTTGAAGAGGTAGAAATATGCCCAAACTTTTCGTATGAGGCAAGCATTGCCCTTATATGGACAGATAAGCACACTACAAGAAAACAAAACTACAGGCCAATATCCCTGATAAACATAGATACAAAAACTCTCAACAAAATATTAGTAAATCAAGTTCAAGAACGCCTTAAAAGGATTATACTACTATGACCAGGTGGGGTTTTTCCCTGGGATGCAAGGAGGGTTCAACCTATGCAAATAAAATGTGCTACTCCACATTAATAGAATGAAAGATAAAAATAATATGATCATTTCAATAGATGCAGTAAAAGCATTAACAAAATATAACATTGCTTCATGATTTAAAAAAAAAAAAAAAAAAAAAAACCTCAGTAGACTAAGATTAGAAAGAACACACCTCAACATATTAAGGGCATATACAACAAACCCAGACCTAACATTACACTCAGTGGAGAAAACACAAAAGCTTTTCCCCTGATATCAGGAACAAGATAACAGTGCTAACTCTCATTACTCTTATTCAGTAGAATTCTGGAAGTGCCAACTACAGCAATTAGGCAAAACAAAGAAATAAAAGACATCTAAATTAGAAAACAAAAAGTTGTTCCATAACACAGGTAGCTCAGCCGGATGCTCTGTGACAAACTAGAGGGGTGGAATTGGGGGAGGAGAGGGAGGGAGCTTCCAGAGGGAGGGGATATACATATACTTACGGCGGATTCAGTGTTGTTGTACAGCAGAAACCAATACAACATGGTAAAGAAATTATCCTTCGATTAAAAACAAAATTTTGAAAAAAAAAAAGATGTAAATGTTTTCTATTTACTGACAATTATGATGTTATATATTGAAAATTCCGAACTCAACTAGAAATCTGTTGGATATAATCAAAGAATTCAGAAAATTTGCAGGATATAAAAATCAATGCACAGAAATCAGTTGTTTTTCTATAAATGAACAATGAAACGTGAAAAAGAATTAAAACTCACAGAAAGATTCACAATAGCATCAAACACAATAGAAAAGCTAAGAATAAATCTAACTACAAAAATGAAAGATCCGTACAACAGAAACTGCAAGACTTTCTGGAAAGAAATCAAAGAAGACACAAATAAATGGAAAGAAGACACCCTGTGTTCATTATTGGAAGAGTTAATTTTGTTAAATGTCAGATAACTCCTTATCAAAATCCCAATGGCATTTTTACAGAAATAGGAAAAACAATCCTAAAATTTGGATGAAATGACTAAAGATCCCAAAGGGCTAAAGCAATCGTGAGAAAGTAAAACAAAACCATAAGCATCATAGTTTCTAATTTTAAACTATACTACAAAACTATAGCAATTAAATCAGTATAATACTGGTGTAAAAATAGACCCATAGACTAATGGAAGCCCATAATTAAACCCCTGCATATACAGTCAGCTAAAATCTAACAATGGAGGCAGGAACATCCAATAGGAAAAGAAGACAATCTCTTCAACAGCGCTGTTCGAAAAACTGAAGCACCACATGCAGAGAAGTGAAATGGGACTCCTATTTTCTCTTCAGTGACTAGTCTTCATCTTCTGTGAGCTCAGACCTGGAGCAGGACTGGCGGATCATGTGGTTCTACTTCTAATTTTCGAGGAGCTTCCACACTGTGCTCTGTAGTGGCTGCACCAGCTTCCAGTCCCACAAGCAGTTCACAAAGAAAAGGCCCCTCTTCTCTGTATTCTCTCCAATGTTTGTTATTTTTATCTCCTTGAGGATCAACATCCTAACAGGTGTGAGGTGAGACCTCATAACGGTTTCAGTTTGCATTTCCCTTGATTAGTGATAGTTGCTGGGTCATGTCTGACTCTGAATAAATTCAGAAAATTAATTCAAAATGGATAAACAATTAAACATAAGATCTGAAACCATAAAACTCCTAGAAGGAAACAATGAGAAGACACTCCTCAATACTGGTCTTTCACTGATATTTTAGGTATGACGTCAAAACCACAGACAACAACGCAATCAAGCAAAGCAACTGCACAAGACAAAAGCTTCTGCGCAGTGAAAGAAACAGCCAGTGAAATGAAGAGACAAACTGCAGGAGGGGAGGGAATTTTGTAAATCATGTTTCAGAATAGGGATTAATATCTAAAACATAAAAAGAACTCATAAAACAACCTGATTAAAAAATGAGTAGAGGAACTGAACAGACATTTTTCCAAAGAAAGCATGAACATTGCCTAAGGAACGTGAAAAAGTGCTCAACCTCATCACTAATCTGGAGAAGGGAATGGCTACCCACCCCAGCATTTGTGCCTGGAGAATTCCACTGACAGGGGAACCTGGCAGACTACAGACCATGCAGTCACAGAGAGTCAGACATGACCCAGCAACTATCACTAATCAAGGGAAATGCAAACTGAAACCGTTATGAGGTCTCACCTCACACCTGTTAGGATGTTGATCCTCAAGAAGATAAAAATAACAAACATTGGAGAGAATACAGAGAAAAGGGGACTTTTCTTTGTGAACTGCTTGTGGGATTGTAAGCTGGTGCAGCCACTACAGAGCACAGTATGGAAGCGCCTCAAAAATTAGAAGTAGAACCACATGATCCACCAGTCCTGCTCCAGGTCTAAGCTCACAGAAGATGAAGACTAGTCACTGAAGAGACACCTGCATTCCCATGGTGAGAGTAGCATTAGTAACAACAGCCATGATATGGAAATAACATAAATGCCTCCCAACAAATAAACTGATAAAGAAAACGTGGGGGACTTCCCTGGGGGTGCAGCGGATAGGAATCCTCCTGCCAGTGCAGGGGATGTTAAAAGAGGAAAGTCAGTCCCACCCTGATCACCTTTTCCACAAGTCTCCCCTGACCTACAATAAGGAAAGTCACCCCACAGAAGCAAGGCATGAACTACTAAATGGGGCCCAGGGTTAGTTATATGTAAGAAAATAACTGTTTCCATAAAGCAGTGCATTTTCCTGAGAAAAGCTTTTCACTCATCATTAGAGGAAATAGCTCTTGTCAAATTCTAGTCAAACACAGCATGTGTCCAATGGGCAATGCCTTCCCAAACTGGCACGTGGGGACCCAGGGAGTGTGGGAGTGAAGGATGGGGAGAGGAGCCCCCAGACCAGCAGGTTCCTGGAGTCTTCTCCGCCCAGGGCCAGGCTTCCTGCCCACCAGACTCCATCATGTTCCACGTGTTCATCCAGTTCCTCTGGCTGTAATAGTTTGCATAGGAGTGAATAAGGCCTAATCTAGATTCTGAATATGTTTCAGTGGCCCCTCTGGTCCCCAAAGTCAAACAGGTTATGCTGAAAAAACCTGAGCAGCCTTTACTCCCTCAGAGGGGAGCTTCCATGCAGCTTTTTGTGTGGGTTGCCGAGTTATTGTCTCCCCTGCATTAAACTAAGAAAGCTTTCTTAGTAATTTTTAGGTCTTTTCCCCCCACAGAAATCTCTTGATACTCATTCCTTGAATATCTTACAAGCCCATTTCCCCAGTCATGTAAATTCCTCAACTCAGCCTTTTATATCAGATTTTAATTTGACCTGGAAAATTGTTTAAGATAGTTATTAACTGGCAGATATAACTGGAAAAAAATCAATACCAGATTATTCAAGAGAATTTACAGCAATAACTTCCAATTTCTAATATTTCTAACTTCAACTGATATTGCCTAAATTTAGTTCCCTATCGCATCAGTTCCTCTCAGCTGGCATACATTTTTACAGAATATAAAAGAAACATACTGAAACCAAAATGCCTCCTGACGCCCTGCTTCAGCTGGTGGTTTATAGCGGTCTGAGGGAGAAACAATAGAGCATCTGGAAGTTTTTCAATCCCCAATGGTGGGTCTCCCCAGGATGGTGATTTATCTTCAAGTTCCAAATCAGCTACAAGATATGAGAGCAGAGTCCCTCTGCTAGGAACCTGAGGACAGTGGGCGATTGGTGACTCTGACCTGCCCTCGAGTATAAGTGGAAGAGGAGAATGCAGACAGGAGCAGAGGAGCTCTGAACCACAACACGCACGGTGTGCTGCTAGAGTGGTGCGTGCTCTGGGAGGTCAGGAAGCAGAGAGGTGGCCCCTGGCCAAGGGACTCTTGCAGGAGATGACAGTCCACAAGGGGCCTGATGGGCTGGGGCTGAGGTGGGAAAGGCACAGACAGGAAGGCTAAGTCAACACCAGGAAATGCAAAGAAAACACTTTGCTTGGAGTGGAAACTTGATGTCAGAGTACAGAGTGCCCATGGCATTTAAATAACAGTTGTCCAGACAACAAGGCCTGACTGTATAGCACAGGGAAATATAGTCAACATCCTGGGATAAATGATAATGAAAAGAATATTAAAAAGAATATATGTATAGCTGAGTCACTCTGCTGTACGGTGAAATATTAACACAACATTGTAATTCCATTATACTTCAGTTTAAAAAAAAAAAAAAAGGCTAGTGAAAACGAAATAGTCGGCCCACCTCAGTATCAGTGAGCTCACCAATACCCAAATCTTGGTTTCTAATGCCATTCTCCAATCAAAGGAACCAAGGCTCCTGTTGGTTCCAGAACTGAGACATGTGTCAGGGAAATTAAATGAATAGTCTCAATTAGGCTTCAGAGACAACGCAGAGCAGGCCTCTGACCTGGCGTCTAAGCTGCCTGGACACTGCCCTAACTGGGAGTGACTGGGAGTGACTGGGAGTGACTGCCTGCTGTGAGTGCGAAACTCGCAGCACCTTAGGTGAGATGGGGGAGAAACCTTGAGACTGTGGAGACCCTGGAGGAGGCCTGGCCGACCAAGACCCAGGCTTAACTATATTCCAAGTTTTACAAGAAAAAACAAACAGCATTATCATGAACCAGAGCTGCAGTTTGGTCACAGATTGGTGAAATCAGCTTGCTTCCATCCTGGGATTATAAACGAGAACCCAGAACTCCAATCTTTGAAGTCTCATCCATGGAGGGGATGTGCTGCCTGGGACCCTTTCCCAGTTGGGACTCCAGATGTGCTGTGACACGGGACTTCCCAGAGCTGTTTAAGTCTGGATGTTGGTCAAAACCCAATTTGGTGATGTCTTCTCTGATCTTTCTATTTCTCTTTTCTTTTAATGTTAGTATGTTGAAAGTAAGCTAGATAATTCTCTAGTAAATATCTGTATTATGTATTTGTATATAGTGAGTGGCTTATTTTGTTAACAAATCCTTTGAACCTGAGACAAAAGTGAAAACTTTCGGTAAAACAGCAGGAAATACGCAAGATGGACCCACTGCATCTCATCTTGTCAGAATGTAAAGAAGGCTGACAACAAAACATGTACATTTTAATTTAAAAATACTTCATTGCTAAAAGATGCTAACCATCATCTGACAAGAGTTGCCACAAACCTTCAATATGTAAAAAAAGAAAGAAAGAAAAAGAAAAAGAAAAAAAACCTCAGTATCTGCAAAGCACAATAACTGAAAAACAATAAAACTAGATATACCCATATTTTATGTCCTGTTCCTTTCAGTACTCAAATGTGTAAGTAAATATGTATGGCTGAACATCCCTTGATTTGTTTCTCCTGGTGCTCTGCTGGACAAAAGAACTGTCCCTTGTAGCATAAGGAATTTAGAGACATCAGTTACCAACAGATTACCTGGAAGCAGAAGTGCTCCCAGATATTTCCATTTTCTAGACAGAAAACTTCAACAGGTCAGAATGGAAAAGTTAAGGTACACACTGAGTGAACTCTGGGAGATGGTGATGAACAGGGAGGCCTGGCATGCTGCGATTCATGGGGTCGCTAAGAGTCAGACACGACTGAGCGACTGAAACGAACTGAACTGAACTGAAGGTACACACCCCTAACTGCTGTCTCTGATGAGCTTTCCACCCAAAGCAGAGATGTTACACTTGCTGTGATTCAAATGCTGCTAAGTGTGCTATACCTTGAAACTCGCTGTCTCAAAGTGAGAACATCAGCCTGCTCCTAAGCACCTGGGTCATCACCTGTGTCTCTGAGAAACTGGCCAGTCAGGCCTGACAGGATCAATTTAGAGCATTAAAAAATAAAGAGCAAAACAAAACCCTTAAACTATTCTTTAGGTTGATTTATTTTTTTCTAGACCTCACCCACTTAATTGAGTTGGTGACAACAGCCTACTAGATACTCGCTTGGGAACTGAGGAGACTCATCTCAGCAGACTAAATGCCTCAACATCCAAATTTCCGAAAAAGGCACTCCGTGTGTATTTCAGGTCGTATTTCACGAAGCCCCAGTCCACATCCCCTCTTCCGCTCTTTAGTTGTGCTTTCAGACAGGGCCACTATGATGACTTATCCCCAAACAGGCATACTTTGGGTGGAGGAAGAGGAGGTCAGTGAGCAAAATATAGTTTCTCAGATATCAAACCGGTTACCATAAACAGTTTAGAAAAGAAAAGCGTAGTTTTCTGGGCCTGGACTGGGCACACAGACAGGAGAATGAACAAAGCTTCAAAGACGGGCGGCAGCAGGAAGGGCAAGATCTGATCTGGGACAAAACTGAGATGTGCAGGGCAGGCTGCAGGCTGCAAATTGCAGCTTTTACACCCCTCTAATTTCCTTTCTAAAGGAGATCAGTCCTGGG
The DNA here is from genome assembly GCF_016772045.2 of Ovis aries. NCBI lineage: Eukaryota > Metazoa > Chordata > Mammalia > Artiodactyla > Bovidae > Ovis > Ovis aries. The sequence goes on along the minus strand of NC_056078.1, from coordinate 2,328,687 downwards.
TGTTCGCCACCTCATGAGAAAAGTTGACTCCCTGGAAAAGACTCTGATGCTGGGAGGAATTGGGGGCAGGAGGAGAAGGGGACGACAGAAGATGAGATGGCTGGCTGGCATCACGGACTCGATGGACGTGAGTTTGAGTGAACCTCGGGAGTTAGTGATGGACAGGGAGGCCTGACATGCTGCAATTCATGGGGTTGCAAAGAGTCGGACATGACTGAGCGACTGAACTGAACTGAACTGAAGCCCCTTCTTCTCCTCCCAGTGCTTCGTTTCACAGGGGAGGATGGGGAGTGATAGGTAGGATCAGAATCCACAGGCACCCCAGCCTCCAACTGCGATCTGGCACTCACAGGCACACCTGTTGGTGTGTGCTGGAGGGCCAGGCACTGCTCCCAGCCTTGTACATTCTGGAAATGGCAGTCAAGCAGCCCCACAAGACTGGGAGCTGACTGTGGCTCAGATCATGAATTCCTTATTGCAAAATTCAGACTTAAATGGAGGAGAGTAGGGAAGACCACTAGGCCATTCAGGTGCGATTTAAATAAAATCTCTTGTGGTTATACAGTGGAAGTGACAAATAGATTCAAGGGATTAGATATGATAGAGTGCCTGAAGAACTATGGATGGAAGTTCATAACCTTTGTATAGGAGGCAGTGAGAAAAACTACCAGCAAGAAAAAGAAATGCAAAAAGAAAAAATGGCTGCCTGAGGAGGCCTTACAAATAGTTGAGAAAAGAAGAGAAGCAAAAGGCAAAGGAAAAAAGAAAAGAGATACCCATCTCAATGCAGAGTTGCGAAGAAGAACAAGGAGAGATAAGAAAGACTTCCTCAGTGATAAATGAAAAGAAATAGAGGAAAACAATAGAATGGGAAAGACTAGAGATCTCTTCAAGAAAATTAGAGACACAAAGGGAATTTTCATGCAAAGATGGGCACAACAAATGACAGAAATGCTATGTACATAACAGAAGCAGAAGATATTAAGAAGAGGTAGCAAGAATACACAGAAGAACTGTACAAAAAAAGTCTTAATGACCCAGATAACCACAATGGTGTGATCACTCATCTAGAGACAGACATCCTGGAGTGTGAAGTCAAGTGGGCCTTAGGATGCATTACTAGTGGAGGTGATGGAATTCTAGCCAAGCTATTTCAAATCCTAAAAGGTGATGCTGTGAAAGTGCTGCAGTCAATATGCCAGCAAATTTGGAAAACTCAGCAGTGGCCACAGAACTGGAAAAGGGCAGTTTTCATTCCAATCCCAAAGAGGAGCAACATCAAAGGATGTTCAGTCTACTGCACAGTTGCACTCATTTCACATGCCAGCAAGGTAGTGCTCAAAATCCTTCAAGCTAGGCTTCAACAATATGTGAACTGAGAACTTCCAGATGTACAAGCTGGATTTAGAGAAGGCAGAGAAATTGGAGATCAAATTGCCAACAACATCTGTTGGATCATAGAAAAAGAAAGGAAATTGAAAGGTTGTAGGCAAACAATGAAAGATGCTGGGATTCTTGGCCTCTGGAGGAGAAGGATTCAATCCGGGGCAAGTGATGAGGCTTGATCGCTCAGAGCTTTTGTGTAATGAAGTTTTATTAAAGTATAAAAGAGATAGAGAAAATTTCTTACTTAGATATCAGAATGGGGCAGAAAGAGTGCCCCCCTGCTAATCTTTAGCTGGATGTTATATAGCTACTAGCAAGCTGTTAATTATAGAAAGGAGATGTCTCAAAATTCAGAGTGGCACCAGGCCCCTCACCCCACAACATGCATTTTGAGATAATATTGGCACCAGATGAGTCATCCCAGGCCATAAAACAGTTGACATGAATCTTGAAGAAAGGCAGGTTTCCAAGTAAATATAGAGTTTCATTAGATTAGGAGAAGGATGTATGAGTAAAACATATTGGTTTGTCAAGTTGGTTCTGAGTCTTAGGCAGAACTGACTTGAAGACAGAGTCTAGAGTAAATACATATTTCATTCCCATAGCTTAAGACAAACATTTCCATAAGAAAAATGCATTGGTTAGCACGAGGTTTGAGAAAAGTTAAGTTCAGGTGGAGCCAGGTATCACCATGGCAACACAGAATTTTAAAAGAAACCTCTTTTTAAACTTGTATGGAGAAGGGGAAAAAATCTAACACTTGTTTGTTTCCTGCTGCCGCTTAAGAGAGTGATAAAAAAAAAAATGTCTGACACTTGCAGCCTATTTCCTCCATTTGGAGATCCCTTTTCTTCCTGCCTGTTAGCATCTCATTACAGAAAAATATTTACTTCTGCTTCATGGACTATGATAAAACCTTTGACTGTGTGGACCACAACAAATTATGGCAAATTCTTAGAGAGATGGAAATACGAGACCGCCTTACCTGCCTCTTGAGAAACCTGTATGCAGGACAAGAAGCAACAGTTAGAACCAGATGTGGAACAATGGACTGGTTCAAAGTTTGAAAGGACTACATCAAGGCTGTATATTGTCACCCTGCTTATTTAACTTATATGCAGAGTACATCATGTGAAATGCCAGGCTGGATGAAGCTCAAGCTGGAATCATGACTGCTAGGAGAAATATCAATAACCTCAGATATGCAGATGACGTCACCCTTATGGCAGAAAACGAAGAAGAACTAGAGAGCCTCTTGATGAAGGTGAGAGTGGAAAAGCTGGCTTAAAACTCAACATTCAAAAAATGAAGATAATGGCATCCAGTCCCCTCACTTCATGGCAAATAGATAGGGAAACAATGGAAACAGTGATAGACTTTATTTTCTTGGGCTCCAAAATCACTTCAGACGGTGACTGCAGCCATGAAATTAAAAGACGCTTGCTCCTTGGAAGAAAAGCAATGACAAAGCTAGACAGCGTATTAAAAAACAGGGACATTACCAACAAAGGTCCATATAGTGAAACCTATGGTTTTTCCAGTAGTCATGTATGGATGTGAGAGTTGGGACCATAAAGAAGGCTGAGTGCCAAAGAACTGATGCTTTTGAACTGTGGTGCTGGAGAAGACCCTCCAGAGTCCCTTGGACAGCAAGGAGATCAAACCAATCAACCCTAAAGGAAAATCAATCCTGAATATTCATTGGAAGGACTGATGCTGAAGCTGAAGCTCCAATACTTTGACCATCTAATGGGAAGTACCGACTCATTGGAAAACATCTTGATGCACTGAAAGATTGAGGGCAGGAGAAGGGCACAGAGAATGAGACGGTTGGACGGCATCACTGATGCAATGGAGGTGAGTTTGAGCAAACTGCCGGAGATAGCGAAGGACAGGGAAGCCTGGCATGCCGCAGCCTATGGGTCACAAAGAGTCGGACAGGACTGAGCGACTAAACAACCTCCCCAAGGCACCTGCTACAGCTGGCTGAGATACCACAGCACCTAGAATGCGCCGCGACAGCCCCGCCTCCCGCCCTGCCCCTCCGTGAGCGCGGAAGGCTGGGCACCACCCCCACGCCCTACCCTGTGCAACCGGGAACTGTAGTTCTACAGCCCTGCAAGCCGCCGGCTGCAGCAGCTGAGACCACCGCTCCCAGAATGCGCAGCGAGCCCCCCCTACCCCTCGCCTTCCCTCCGGAGGGAGGTCCTGCCACGCAGAGAAGAGTGCGTTTTCTTCCCCAGCATCTCCTGCCTGCGGAGACAAAGCGAGGCGGGGAGCCCAGTGTGGTTGGAGTCACCCTGCAGACAGGTACGTCTCCACGAGATGCTGGTGGTGAGACTGGGTTTCTCGCTGACCAGCGAGCGGCTTGCACTTCCGGCAGCCCGCGCAGCGCAGCCTGGGGTTCCTGGAGCTCGGCTGGGCCAGCTGCCGCTCTGCGCACTCCTCTGGCCGCACCGTCTCCTTTGGTCCCCGCTCCGCCGCCAAGTGCAGTGAGGCTGGGGCGTGGGGAGCCTCCGTGGTTACTCAGATCTTTACGGACAACTCGTTGAAGCCCCACGCTGGGTGTCTGAAACAGTAAGTCCAGTTTAAAACAGAAGTACAGTACCTGGTACCTAGGGACCTGGAATTGCCTTTTGAAGGCCTCCTTTTTCTCTCTCCCTCTGGACTGGGGTAAATCTTCCCTGTGGACCCGGCATCTAGAGCTGAAAGTGAAGGTATTAGTGGCTCTCAGTCGTGTCCTTTGCGACCCCACGGACTGTAGCCCGCCGTGCTCCTCTGTCCATGGAACTCTCCAGGCGAGAATACTGGAGTGAGTAGCCAGTGCCTTCTCCAGGAGAACCTTCCAAACGCAGGGCTGGAACCCGGATCTACCGCATTGCAGGCAGGTTCTTTACCGTCTGAGCCACCAAGGAAGCCTGCCAAAGCAGTCTTAATAGACAAAAAAGGTATTAGATCACGGACTCTAGAGGAAAAGTCTAAGAGACAGTATGAAGGGCCAGAATGTTTGTTTTCTTTTTTTAAAGCACTCAAAACTGGAAACATAACTGACCTGTATGTAGAAATCCCAAAGATTGTGGTAACAAAATGAATTTTTTAAAAACCTGAGCCAACAGTCTTGCTAATAAATAAATGCATATCCTGTAAACAAAAGGATGTAATTAGTAAAAAGGACACGAATTTTACACATTACATTTCCAAGTCATAAGGCAATAAAGTTAGAAATAAGTAGGGAATTTAATTATCAACTCCTCAAAAAATTTTCAGTTTAAAAAAAAAAATAAATTTCTGGGTCTGGGTGCAAGTCCAAAACACAAACAGAGTACCTATAAATATCTGTGCTTGCAAATATATCCTAATCAGATATACGCAGTGAAGGTGAATCGAGAAAGTTCTCTGACTGGGAAGCTCCCTGAGTGCCCAGGTCCTGTTGGTTGAAGCTCTTGAGTGCCTCCTTATGAGTGGGAGCAGCAGGGAAGGGGGGCAGTGCTTGGAAATGGAGCTGATGCAGCAGCTGGTAGCAGAGGCCGCCCTCCTCCTCAGCCTGAACCTGCCTTCACAGTCCTCTCCATCACAGAGCCATGCTGCCGCCACAAGTGGGCTGGTGTTGGTGGACAAGATCACAACCACCCTGCAATAGCACATGGGGTGGGAACTGGCAGCAGCAGCTGCAGTAGGGGAAGTTAACAGCCAGGAAGAGTATATGATCTACCCTGTGCGAGGACTTGTGATCCCAGAAGTTCTGGTGAGGACTCGGAGCCAGGCTGCTTTGTCTCTCCTTTTCTCCACCATTCTTCCTGTGACTGGTGTGGAAATCCACAAACACATTAACAGTGCCCCTCTGTGGGCTGTGTCAACACATGGAAGTACACAGATGAAGGAGTGTTTTTTTAAATTTATTGATTTAGTTGGGGCATGTGGGATCTAGCTTCCTGACCAGAGATTGAACTCAGGGCCCAAACATTGGGAGCTAGTTGTCTTAGCCACTGGACCTGGCATCCAGCTTGGAATGGGTGTGCTAATATTAACCATATTAAGTGGTTGTGTGTGTTAATTGGCTACCGTTGGATGATAAACCACCCCAAAACCTAGCTAGCTCATGGTTGGACTCATGGTCAGCACAGTGAGCTTAGCTCAGCTGAGCCATTCTTTCATTTCACCTGGACACCAAGGTGCGTGTATGGTCTGCTGCTGGTTAACTAGGGTGCTCTACTTTTGGGGTTGAGCTGGGTGCCACCTGGGCACCTGGCTGTCATCCAGCAAGCTCATATGGGCTTGTTTTCATGGAGAGCAGGGATCCAGAGAAAAAGCAAAACATTCAAGATCTTTCCAGCCTAGGCCCAAAGCTGTCAGGGTCATACCTACTGCATATTTCTGGCCAAAGCACATGAGACTGAGAGGGTAACAGGCAGGAAGGCCAGGGGTCTCCAAAGAGAGGAAATAGCCTGCAAGTGTCAGCCTTTTATCTCTCTTAAGCGGCAGGAGGAAGCAAACTAGTGCTATTTTTCCTTCTCTATACAAATTTAAAAGGAGGTTTCTCTTAAAATTCTGCACTGCCATGACACCTGGTTTCACCTGAAGTTAACTATTCTCAAACCTAGAGATAACCAATGCCTTTTTCTTATGGAAATGTTTATCTTAAGCTATGCTAATATACTATGCATTTACCCCAAACTCTGTCTTCAAGTCTGTTCCGCTTGACAAACCAGTATGTTATACTCAGATATTGTTCCTCTAATCTATGTAAATGAAATTGTTTGTATGGTGATCTGCCCTTCTTCAAGATTCAGGTTAATCATTTTATGGCCCAAGATAAAGCATTTGGTGCCAAGATTATCCCAAAATACATCTTATGGGTAAGGGGCCTGGTGACATTCTGAGTTTTAAGACATTCTTTTCTTTCATTAACAGACTGATAGTGACTATATTACATCCAGCTGAAGACTAGCAGGGGGGTACTCTTTCTGCCTCCTTCTCATGCCTATGTCAGAAGCTTTCTCTATCTCCTTTATACTTTAATAAAACTTTATTACACAAAAGCTCTGAGCGGTCAAGCCTCGTCTCTGACCTCAGATTGAATTCTCCTCCAGGGGCCAAGAATCGCGGCATTGTGATTCAACAACAACCTTTCAAGACCAGCCTCACAAAGTTTAAAGGACAGATTTCTGTCTCTCCATCTTTTGGTTCACTTTTTACAGAACCAGCTGTAAAATCACATTGCAAAGGGCATGGATATAGGTAGAAAACACACAATCACTGTTTTTACAATCAGTATCATCATGCCTAAACAAACAAGTTTTATATATAGGTGCCAAGAGAAGTATTAATAAATTGTTGAAAAGCCCACAGAGCTATTAAACAGCTGGGATACACTCCATGTCACATCCACCTGATTCCACAGCAATCACTGCCAGTAGACCACTCTTCTCCTGCAACAACCCCAGAGTCCTGAGAAGGTGGCTGCTGCAACTGAATGAAGATTCCTCTGATTCTTCCCATCTAGCACTATTTAATATCAAAATAATGCCCTAAGTACAATGCAAAAGAATTTGAATAATTTAAGGAAAGCTCTAAATTTAGGAAATCAAGCCCAAAGGTATTTTTCCTTTCTAATCATAGAAGACATTTTAAAATATTAATACCTAAAATGCACTCCACATATTTGAAAATTCTTTTCATCACATTTTGCTATTTCTAGACTATGTAAATCACAAATGGACTATGATCTACCTGTCAGTTAAAGAATATATTTTTCAAATTAAGAGATCTTCAGAAAACGCATTCCATCAGCTACATTTCATGAAATCAGCTGAGTAATGGTAAGGGTTTTATCCTTTCCTTTCTGCAAACCAATTTTCCAGGACAAAAAAAAGATATGATCCAGTGAAGACTCACAGCTGACTTGTGGCAGTAACTATGCCAAAGCTTAAGAGGAGCCTAGCAGCCGTGGCTATACAAAAGGCCTAATTACAGATAAGCCCCGCAACCCCCATTCCACCTCCAACAAGGCTGTAGAAGGCTTCCCCAGTCCCCACAACCAGAGATATTACAGTACTACCAGACAGGAGGGGGGTGGATGCAAAAATCTCTGTGCTCTCCCACCTCCCTAGACCCATCCATGCCAGGGTCACGATATAGAACCCTGCTTTGGGGAAGCTGTCTCCTAAGGTGTCTGGTTACATGGGCCAGGGCCCTCAGTCTTATGTGCCCTCTAACAAACCAAGGGCACCCCAGCCAGAAGCATGACCTCCCATCATGCCCTGCAATAGCGGGAGCCAACAGAAGAGTCGCTTAAGGTCATCCGACTCACCCCTATGCCCTACCAAGGCACCCGGCCCCTAAGTCACCCAACAAACAAAGGATCTGGCCCCAAGTCGGCAGCAGGCCCTTTACTCAAGCACTGGAATGTTCACTAAGGAGAGCAGGCCAGCAACTTAAGGAGCCACTCCAGGAATCCACAGCCAGTGCAAGATGGCCAACCGTAGCACGTGTGAGAGGCCGGGGCCAGAGGAGGTGTTGGAGGAGTGTCTAATTTCCTCAGTTCTGTCTTGTCACAACAAAAACTTGAAGTGATGGACCAGTGCTACAGCTCCATGCTCCACCTCAGTTTTATTTAGAAAACAAAGGAAAATACATCCTTGAGGCGTGAGGGCATGCTGACCCAAAAGACGCGAAGAGGAGAGAGAGAGACCCCTGGCCCTCTGACTCCTCTTTTTATATGTTTTTCTCCTCCCCCTGGGCCTGCCCGATGTGAGCTGGGCTAGCCTCGAATGCTGTTTCTTCTGCCTGAGGTTCTCACTCTGGTCCTCTGCCCTTCCTTTGTTCTGTTTTCATGGGCTTCTCCCTTCCCTGTCTTTTAGCCACCGCCATTCTATACTCCATTTTCCTACTCTAACTACCTAACATTCCTCCCTCAAGAGATGGGAGGCCAAATTCTTTGGGAATATGGGCGTCAAGGTCTCTCTGGCTACTTCCTGCTGAACTGGGATGGTGAGGGGCATTGGGCCTCCCCCTCTTGCCAGTCTCAGGCCTCAGAGTCTTTATAGTGGTGTCCATCTAAGGGTGAGTGATATTTTCTGTGGTCGGCTATAGTTTTATATATCCTTGTTGAACTGGCAATGCATGTTGTAGCTTGTTGACTTGGGCAGAGACAAAACAAGCTAGACAGTTGATAATACATGGAGCAATCATAAGCAGAATCAATATGGTGATTACAAGGACTAGCAGGGGCATCAGCCAACTCCAAATTCCCATCACAGGAAGATCCCCCAAAGCGAGATTGTAGGCACCCAGAGAACTCTCCAGCTCGTATTTTGAGATCTTGTAGGGTCTGAATGTTTTTCTTGAGGACTGTGAGACTTTCTTTAACTTAGCTGGAGGTATTTACCCAGAAACAACACTTACCATTCAGATGGCTCAAGTCCCTCCTTGTTCAGGGCTCAGAAGATCTATCTCCTGTCTGTTCTGGAGTACAACCCCTGCCAAGCTGTGTTGGCTCTTTAGAGCTGTCCTGAGAAATCTTATCCCCAGAAACTTAATTTGGGGGGTATTTGTTAGAATGGCACTCATTTGTAGTTCTGAATAGGTATCTGAGATCTCCCAGGGGCTCACAGGTATATTGAGTGTCCTCTTCTGTTTTCTTCCATGGCTTGACTCAGTTCAATTCAGTCACTCAGTCATGTCCGACTCTTTGCGACCCCATGAATCGCAGCATGCCAGGCCTCCTTGTCCATCACCAATTCACGGAGTTCACTCAAACTCATGTCCATCAAGTCGGTGATACCATCCAGCCAACTCAACCTCTGTCATCCCCTTTTCCTCCTGCCCCCAATCCCTCTCAGCATCAGGATCTTTTCCAATGAGTCAACTCTTCGCTTGAGGTGGCCAAAGTATTGGAGTTTCAGCTTTAGCATCAGTCCTTCCAATGAACACCCAGGACTGATCTCCTTTAGAATGGACTGGTTGGATCTCCTTGCAGTCCAAGGGACTCTCAAGAGTCTTCTCCAACACCACAGTTCAAAAGCATCAAAAGTGCTCATCTTTCTTCACAGTCCAACTCTCACATCCATACATGATGACAGGAAAAACCATAGCCTTGACTAGTTGGATATTTGTTGGCAAAGTAATGTCTCTGCTTTTCAATATGCTATGTAGGTTGGTCATAACTTTCCTTCCAAGGAGTAAGCGTCTTTTAATATCATGGCTGCAATCACCATCTGCAGTGATTTTGTAGCCCAGAAAAATGAAGTCTGACATGTTTCCACTGTTTCCCAATCTATCTCCCATGAAGTGATGGGACCAGATGCCATAATCTTCATTTTCTGAATGTTGAGTTTTAAGCCAACTTTTTCATTCTCCACTTTCACTTTCATCAAGAGGCTTTTTAGTTCCTCTTCACTTTCTGCCATAAGGGTGGTATCATCTGCACATCTGAGGTTATTGGTATTTCTCCCGGCAATCTTGATTCCAGCTTGTGCTTCTTCCAGCCCAGCGTTTCTCATGATGTACTCTGCATAGAAGTTAAATAAGCAGGGTGACAATATACAGCCTTGATGTACTCCTTTTCCTATTTGGAACCAGTCTGTTGTTCCATGTCCAGTTCTAACTGTAGCTTCCTGACCTGCATACAGGTTTCTCAAGAGGCAGGTCAGGTGGTCTGGTATTCCCATCTCTTTCAGAATTTTCCACAGTTTATTGTGATCCACACAGTCAAAGGCTTTGGCATAGTCAATAAAGCAGAAATAGATGTTTTTCTGGAACTCTCTTCCTTTTTTCCATGATCCAGCAGATGTTGGCAATTTGATCTCTGGTTCCTCTGCCTTTTCTAAAACCAGCTTGAACATCTGGAAGTTCATGGTTCACATATTACTGAAGCCTGGCCTGGAGAATTTTGAGTATTACTTTACTAGCATGTGAGATGAGTGCCATTGTGCGGTAGTTTGAGCATTCTTTGGCATTGCCTTTCTTTGTGATTGGAATGAAAACAGAAGTTTTGCAGTCCTGTGGCCACTGCTGAGTTTTCCAAATTTGCTGGCATATTGAGTGCAGCACTTTCACAGCATCATCTTTCAGGATTTGAAATAGCTCAACTGGAATTCCATCACCTCCACTAGCTTTGTTCACAGTGATGCTTTCTAAGGCCCACTTGACTTCACATTCCAGGATGTCTGGCTCTAGGTGAGTGATCACACCGTTGTGATTATCTGGGTCGTGAAGATCTTTTTTGTACAGTCCTTCTGTGTATTCTTACCACTTCTTCTTAATATCTTCCGCTTCTGTTAGGTCCATACCATTTCTGTCCTTTATCGAGCCCATCTTTGCATGAAATGTTCCCTTGGTATCCTTAATTTTCTTGAAGAGATCTCTAGTCTTTCCCATTCTCTTGTTTTCCTCTATTTCTTTGCACTGATCGCTGAGGAAGGCTTTCTTATCTCTCCTTGCTATTCTTTGGAACTCTGCAATCAGATGCTTATATCTTTCCTTTTTTCCTTTGCTTTTCACTTCTCTTCTTTTCACAGCTATTTGTAAGGCCTCCCCAGATAGCCATTTTGCTTTTTTGCATTTCTTTTCCACAGGATGGTCTTGATCCCTGTCTCCTGTAGTGTCACGAACCTCTGTCCATAGTTCATCAGGCACTCTGTCTATCAGATCTAGTCCCTTAAATCTATTTCTCACCTCCACTGTGTAATCATAAGGGATTTGATTTAGGTCATACCTGAATGGTGTAGTGGTTTTCCCACGTCCAAGGTAAGAGAAACCCAAGTAAGATGGTAGGTGTTGCAAGAGGGCATCAGAGGGCAGACACACTGAAACCATAATCACAAAAAACTAGTCACGGTTGATATAATTCAGTCAGTGCAGAACACTTCTATCACAAGGATCCCTCAAGTTGCCTTTTACAGTCGTATCTCCTTTCTACCCACCCCACCTCTTATTTAATACCAGGTAATTACTGATCTGTTCTACATGTCTACAATCTTTGCATTTCAAGAATATTACATACAGTTCCCAGAGAAGGCGATGGCACCCCACTCCAATACTCTTGCCTGGAAAATCCTGTGGACAGAGGAGTCTGGTAGGCTGCAGTCCATGGGGTCTCGAAGAGTTGGACACGACTGAGCGACTTCCCTTTCACTTGTCACTTTCATGCACTGGAGAAGGAAATGGCAACCCACTCCAGTGTTCTTGCCTGGAGAATCCCAGGCGTGGGGGAGCCTGGTGGGCTGCTGTCTATGGGGTCACATAGAGTCGGACACGACTGAAGTGACTTAGCAGCTGCAGCACATACAGTTCCGGCAGGGAGCACGGTGAGAAGCAGATGGCTGCCTTTAACCCAGGGGCCCTCCAGGTCCTCTGACCTCCGGTGGGCAGGTGAACTGGGGGCCCCGGATGGCACCTCCTGCAGGCGGGCGAACCGGGGGACCCTGGGCCGGACCGGGGCCCCTGATTGGTAGGTGAACTGGGGGTGCACTCACTCGGACAGCTTGGGCTGTGTCTTGCGGGGCCTCAGAGCTCTCACCACCATCACCTGCTGGAAGCCACAGCAAACCTCACCCTAACCCTCACCCTCACCCTCACCTCTGCAGCCTAACGGCGGCGGCCGCTCAGAGCCCAGATCTCACTGACCAACGACCAGTTTCTTGGCCCAAGGCTGCAGGGCTTAGGCCAAGCCTCCACCAGGCCCTCGCAGGTGGGCGTGGATGCCTTGGACCCGCGCGGATCCGGTACCTGAGGTGACCACTCCTGTGTGGAGACTGACAAAGACCTTAATGGCGCTGAAGGTGAGCGGAGCTGCGGTGGGCAAAGGATAGAAATTAGCGGTTCGGCAGTTGGTGGTGGTTCTACCAAGACCTTGTCGTCGAAAGATATTAACAGAAATAGTGGAATAACTTACCGCATGCAGCCAATAGGAGCTGCCCATTGCCCTTTGGGTAGACTGTCCAGTTATAGGAAGCCTATGTCTATAATGTGAAAAAGCTGCTCTCAACTTTTCACTCAACCTTGTAAAAGGAAACGCACTCTATCTAGGCCTTCTAGATATGAAGAGGTTACTGAAGTATGAGAAAGTCAAATTAGAAAATCATATATCTTGTAAATGCCCATTTGTTTTTTTTTTAAACCATAGAAAAGACATATCTTCTGGAAATAATTTTTCTAAGTGGAGTTGTTTGACCATTGTAAAATAGTAAAAAAGTTACAGATTAAAAGTCACACAGACTTGATGCAACAAAGATTGTCCTAGATACATCAACCAAGGCAGAAATCCTAAAGGAAAAGACTGACAGATTTAATTACATTAAAATAGAAACAGACATAGCATTTTCTATCTCACTTATAGATAAAGTGATAAGCATGTGAATATCCAGGCTTCCCAGGTGGCACTAGTGGTAAAGAATCTTCCTGCCAATGCAGGAGACATAAGAGAGGTGGGTTCTATCCCTAGCTCAGGAACATCCCCTAGAGAAGGAAGTGGCTACTCACTCCAATAGTCTTGCCTGGGAAATCCCATGGACAGAGCCTGGCAGGCTACAGTCCATGCGGTTGCAAAGAGTCAGACATGACTTAGTGACTAAACAACACCAACAAATGTGAATATCCACACGAAAAGGCAGTAGTAAAAGCACAAGCATATGGGCTGGAAGAAAACCCACCAAAGCGCCTCTAAGGATGGAGGGAGCAGGACAAGGAGTGAGGCTGTTAGGGAAACACACAAAAGGAATACCAACGGAACATTTTATTCTCCCACCCCCCCATAAAAAAATCTGACGCAAACACGACAAAACATTCAATTTGATGAAGTCAGGCGGTGATGAAGTCAGAATGGATGTTAGTTTTCTCTGAATTGCTATGGATTTTGAAATTTCTTATTAAACATTTGGGGATAAAAGGCAATAATTAGAGAAGAATGTAAGCCTTACCACATTTAATACAGGTAAGTGTGTCCGTGCCTAGGAAGGGAATCAGAGGTTAATTAAGATGTTAGCAGCTTCTACCTCTAGGTGGAAGGATACTGAGCTATTTTACTTCTTTTGTATTTGTGTCTCTGCATTTTGTAAAGTTCTTTTGTAAAGCCAACACTTTAATATTTTAATCGAAAACAAGCAAGCAAACAAACAAAACCACATCCTGTTGACATACAGAAAAGCTCGAGTCAGACAGGACTTCATAGGTGAGTTCTACCTTAGAGGCCAGGAGAGTTTATGCAGGAAACCCTGACATCTAATAAACTGAAGCAAGGGACTCTACTAGATATTACACAAATTTCCTTAAGCCTTTAGGCCAAGTTACCTCATCCAACCAAAAAAAAAAAATTAAGAGTGGGATCTATAGAAAGGACCTTCAAATGTAAAATGAAGAAATAATGACTCCTAGCTAGGCAGAAGTTTTCCAATAATTTTTACCCATATCTCACACATCAGTGGGTTTCTGGCTTCTTCCCAAGTCATCTATTTATAGCACAGTAAGCAGCTCTACTCGGAGAAGGCGATGACACCCACTCCAGTACTCTCGCCTGGAAAATCCCAATGGATGGGGGACCCTGGTAGGCTGCAGTCCCTGGGGTCGCTAAGAGTCAGACACGACTGAGCAACTTCACTTTCATTTTCACTTTCATGCATTGGAGAAGGAAATGGCAACCCGCTCCAGTGTTCTTGCCTGGAGAATCCCAGGGACAGGGGAGCCTGGTGGGCTGCCGTCTATGGGGTCGCACAGAGTCGGACACGACTGAAGCGACTTAGCAGCAGCAGCAAGCAACTCTACTAGAGGCAATATTTTAGCAAGAGTCAAGTGAAAAGAAAATATAGATATCTGGCAACTGACCAAGTCTGTCATCGGGAATAAGGGCTAATTAAACCCATATTATTTACTGTTCTAATTAGACCACTGTTCAGTTCCATTTTCTACGCCAAATATCACCAAACAGAACTGTGTCCTGTCTATAACATAAAGTTTTAATTCATAAAAAATACAATAAGTAGTTTAATATATTCATCTGGGCTTTTAGGTTGGTGAGTTCAAATCATTTTAGGTAAACGATTAAAATATACACAGCTGAAATTGACTTTTCATTTTGTCACGATATACTGATACGTTGAATGTGAAAAACATCATCGTATATTTTTTTAAATTAAAGTTGAGAGTTCATTGCAATATTGTTTGAATTCCCACTCTTCCATCTATTCCACCTAGTTTATAGTTAGAGTCAGGTTCCTTTCCATAACTTCTCCACCTTTACTTACCAAAGATAAGTATTTTGATTCTAAAGTAACTAAAATAGGCAACTTGTATAGGCAGGTTTTTGATTTATCTGATTGACTCAGTAAGATTTTTTCCCCCTAAGAAAACAGAGAGAAAATGACATCTCAAGAGGGGTCCTCAAGTTTTTCTCCTCTCCATGGCCATGAAGATGGTTAGATTTTGCTTTGAAATGGCACTGATGTTTCCTACCAGCCAATCTTCCTGCCATCTCATCAATCTTCTTTTTCGAAAGAGTAGCGATGATATTCCCAGTTTCCACCTGCTTTTCATCTCTTCCCGGTGATGCCAACAGTATGATGATAATGACACAAACATTTAGAAAAACAGAACCTCTCTTGGACCTGAACAAACTGTCACAGAGCCTTTTCTGAACATTTATATTTGTGTGTTTTCTTCCTCATAATGACAGAGAACCTGCTTCCCTGCAACTTTTAGCCTTCTAGAGCAGTGGACGGTGAGTCTCCATCTTCTGCTACAGAAGAACTCTTCTTGAGATTTCTCAAACTAGCTGGTACCTTCAAGAATGCAGACAAGGTCAAATGCTGAAAAGTGTTATGCAGGCTAAAGTGTTGAGAGTCAGCTCTGCCTAGCACTGAGGAAGTCACTGGTATATTTGTGAACAGTTTCACTGTCATGATGAAACAAACAAAAACGAGAGCAGGCAGTCGGGGGGCCAGGAGGCAACTAAAGGAGAAGGGACCGTAGTGCAGCCTGGACAGCGGGGTTTTCTGTTTGTTTTTCTAATCCAAGTGACTGACTTAAGCTTTGCTTGCCAAGGCACGCATTTCGAAGATGGCTGTCTTCAATAAACACACTGCCAGCTACACAACTGGATAAAAAAGCTGGGCTCTACCTCCCCCTGCTCCATCCCAGAATGAGGCACCTTATTGCAAGCAAGTAATTTCTTGTGTTAATTATTTTTTAAAAAATGGAGGTTTATTTGGTGAAGCTGTTGAAAAGTCCTGGACTTGGGGATGAATTCAAAAGTCAAAGAGAAAGAAACAAATCTAATATGGAGTTAGATTTTATTGTTGTTGTACAGTAGCTCAGTCCTGTCTGACTTTTTGCGACCCCATGGACTGCAGCACGCCAGGCTTCCCTGTCCATCACCAACTCCCAGAGCTTACTCAAACTCATGTCCATCGAATCAGTGATGCCATCCAACCATCTCATCCTCTGTCCTCCCCTTCTCCTCCTGCCCTCAATCTTTCCTAGCATCAGGGTCTTTTCTAATGAGTCAGCTTTTTCACATCATGTGGCCATTATTGGTGCTTCAGCTTCGGCATCAGACCTTCCAGTGAACACTCAGGATTGATTTCTGTGGCGGTTTCACACTGGCTAATCCTCACACACAGGATGATGAGAGACAGTGCAGGCAGAGTCGCAGAAGAGCAACTCCCTGAGAAAACGCTGTGTGTGTGTGTGTTACTCAGTCGTGCTGGACTCTTTGTGACCCTACGGACTGTAGCCCGCCAGGCTCCTCTCTCCATGGGATTCTCCAGGCAAGAATACTGGAGTGGGTTGCCATTCCCTTCTCCAGGGGATCTTCTTGACCCAGGGTTCGAACCCAGGTCTCCCTCATTGCAGGCAGATTCTTTACCACCTGAGTCAGCAGGAAAGCCCAAAATCCATGAAAGTGAAAGATACTCAGTCGTGTCTGACTCTTTGCAACCCCATGGCTGTGCAGTCCATGGAATTCTCCAGGCCAGAAAACTGGAGTGGGTAGCCCTTCCCTTCTCCAGGGGATCTTCCCAACCCAGGGATCAAACCCAGGTCTCCCGCATTGCAGGTGGATTCTTTACCCAATGAACCACATATGCTGAGTGCATATTTGTTGGTAACTTATAACCTTTAACTAAGAGCAGTAAAGCAAGACGGAGATCAAAACTCTGGGATTAAGGGTCCTCCTGGAAGTCTGGAGGTAATCGCATGAGAGTTGTAAAGAAAGGCCTTTGAGGATAAGAGAGTCTGTTCTGCACGCAGAACAGTATCTAGCTAATGCTGACACGTCAGCCAGAACTTCTAACTTAAGGGCAGAGGGAAGAGCAAGCAAGGAAGAGAGAATGAGTGAGATTAAATTCCAGGAGACATTCCTGAGAAAGCAGCAAAACAGGGTTCCCCCAGATTTCCTTTAAGATTGACTGGTTTGATCTCCTTGCAGTCCGAGGGTCTCTGAAGAGTCTTCTCCAACACCACAGTTCAAAAGCATCAATTCTTTATGGTTAAATTCTCACATCCATACATGACTATGGGAAAAAACATAGCTTTGACTACACTGACCTTTGTTGGCAAAGCAATGTCTCTGCTTTTTAATATGCTGTCTAGGTTTGTCATAGCTTGTTTTCCAAGGAGTTAGATTCATTCTTCCCTATTACATGAACATGGACAAGTTTCTTACCCTAAGTTACTTTCTTGATGTGTGTGTGTGCTAAGTCACTTTAGTTATGTCTGGCTTTGTGTGTCTCTCTGGACTGTAGCCCACAGGGCCCCTCTGTCCATGAGATTCTTCAGGCAAGAAAACTGGAGTGGGTTGCTATTTCCTTCTCCAGGGGATATTCCTGACCCGGATTGAACCTGAGTCTCTTATGTCTCCTGCATTGGCAGGCAGGTTCTCTACCACTAGCACCGCCTGGGAGGCCCACTTTCCTGATAACTACTTCTTTTTTTTTGGCTGTACCTCATGGCATGTGGGATCTAGTTCCCTGACCAGGGATCAAACCTGCACCCCTTACACTGAAAGTGTAGAGTCTTATCCACTGGACCACTAGGGAAGTTCCCTCTAGATAGTTACTTTAAAACGGTGCTGGGGTGGGGAGAATGTATAGATAAAAATCAAGAAAATGTGACTGAATGTTAGCAATTGGTGGAAATCTAGGTTATAAGCGTACAGTACTTACATGCTTCTTATTGTTCTATCAATATTTCTGTAGGTTTAACTTTTTTCAAAAGAGAAAAATAACACTGGGAATAGTGGTCATGGTAAAGAACGGTAAATAGTGGAGAAATAAAGCTAGGGGTCAAGGATCCGCCTGCCAATGCAGGAGACTTGAGAGACACAGGTTCAGTCCCTGGGTGGGGAAGATCCCCTGGAGGAGGGCATGGCCGCCCACTCCAGTACTCTTGCCTGGAGAATCCCATGGACAGAGGGGCCTTGTGGGCTGCAGTCCATAGGGTCGCAGAGTCACAGGCAACTGAAGTGACTTAGCACACACATGAGGGAGGGGCATGGTTGACCATTGCAAAGGTCTTGGTGTAGGAGTCCTTTGTTCCCACAGCTGTCCAGGTAGATCAGGTCACAGTATTCCTATAGACCTCCAACAGGACAAAAGTTATTCTCTGCTCTGCCACTTTTTATCTCTATACAAAAGGAAAAGTGTTTTACCCTTAAAGGTCAGAGCCTTCGGGCTCTGCGAATGGGCTATCCTGCGTATTTCAGGCTATGGCAGCATTCTTAATGCACACAGTAGAACACAAAGACTCAACTAAAAGAAACAGATTTAATATGGAGTGAGATTTATTCTTCCCTATTACATGGACACGGACAAGCTTCTTACTGTCTCTAAGTTTCTTGCTTGATAGTTAAAAGTAAGAAAGAAGAAGAAGCTATGCCTTGCACCTTCCCTAATTATTTTGTGAACAGTAGTCATGGTAACAGATATAAAAGTTCTTTGCAAACAGCAGAGCCCTTCCTGGGCACAAAGGGTCACCCGTGTGATTATTTGGGCATCACCAAGTGGTCCTAGATCACCTGGCCAAGCCTCTTGCCTTCGGCGGTCTCAACTCCAGCCAATCTCTGCTGCCACAGCCACCTTAACATGCATATGCATGAGCGGCTTCCTGGCTTCTCCGCTCAGAGCATCACTGCAGACACACAGACCTGCTCCTGAGAACTGGAGGGCAGAGCAACTCACACAGCAGACTCCTGCCTGCCTGCTTCTCAGCGCCGTGTCTATCCCCTCCTGATCCCTGGTGGCCAGCCAGCTCCCATGAAACCACCAAAGGCATCTCAGCATTCTAGAAGCATCCGGAGAAACACCAACCAGCACAACTTCTTTCAGGAGTCCCTGCTGCTCAGGTGAGCCATCCTGCCCATCCACCGAGCACTGAAGGCAGGTGTGTGAGGAGGGAAAGCCTGGGTCCCCCTTGCTTGCATCTCACCAGAGGACCAAGTCCCTATCCTGCTGTGTTCTCCTTCAGAATAAGCTCAGAAACTCCTTTTTCCAGGTCCTTATCCATCAAGAGAGGCAACCTCAGCCATGTGCAAAGAGGGTAGTATCTCTGTCTGCTTCTGATCGGCATCCAAAATCTTACACCCCAACCTGCCTTTATTGCTGGCCAAACCCACAGATGTGCTTTATCTGTTTTTTCTTCTTATGCCCTGTTTTTTCTGTTTTTTCTTCTCTTTACTCCATCAGCAATATCAAGAGAGAACAGATGATACATCTGTCGTAAATATGAAGTTTCTGCTGGAATATAGACTGGTTAGAAATGGGGGAGTGTTACTCGAATTTGTTAAACATTTACAAAGGTATATTAAAACCTCCGTAAATTTAGAGAAAATGGAGAAAATTCTCCATGGAGTAAGACAGTCTGAATTAGAAAAAACAAAGGAATTATTTCCGCTTACCCTGAAGTGCTTCCTTGAACAAAATAGCCACAGCACAATACTCTATCTGCTCCTGAAAAGTTGTATTAGGGTGCGTGTGTCCTTTTGAATTAAACACCGGAAGCTCAGCTCAGGTGCTCTGTGCTGCCCTAGATGGGTGGATGGGAGGTGGGAGGGAGGAAGGTCCAAGGGGGAGGGGATATATGTATACTTAGAGCTAATTCACTTCCTTGTACAGCAGAAACTATTACTGAGTCCAGACTAACTCAGTTCACCACAGGACAGGCTAATGAATCTGAGAGAGGAAGCATTGAGGCAAGGAACAGATTTTAGTTGGGGAGCCAGCTGACGGAGAAGATGCCAGGCTAGTGCCTCAAAATAACTTTCTTGTCAGGGCCTGGTTGCCAGGTTCTTTCATACCTCAGAGATGAGGGGTGGGGGAAGGTGAGGAAACCAAGTAAAAAGACTATTCAGTCCTTGCAAATGTCCCCTGGAATGGGAAGCCTCAGGCAGGGGGATGTGCTTCACTTGCTTGCTGTCCTTCACAGGTGGGAGGGCAGCTCAGGTTATCTCCCTGAGGCAGGCCATTATGTAGGGTTAATAACAAAAAAGGGTTAAAGTCACAGAAACAGATGCAACATAAATTCAAAATTAACCCTTCCTGGTTACAAAACTAACACAACATTGTAAAGCAGTTATATTCCAATAGATATATAATATACAACATTTTCACTGGGAATAAATATTGCTACACGTTGGAAAGTTTTCTCCTTAGTAGTAGTTCAGTCGCTCAGTCATGTCCGACTCTTTGCGACCCCATGAATCACAGCACGCCAGGCCTCCCTGTCCAACACCAACTACCAGAGTTCACTCAAACTCATGTCCATCGAGTCCGTGATGCCATCCAGCCATCTCATCCTCTGTCGTCCCCTTCTTCTCCTGCCCCCAATCCCTCCCAGCATCAAAGTCTTTTCCAATGAGTCAACTCTTTGCATGAGGTGGCCAAAGTACGGGAGTTTCAGCTTTAGCATCATTCCTTCCAAAGAAATCCCAGGGCTGATCTCCTTCAGAATGGATGGGTTGGATCTCCTTGTAGTCCAAGGGACTCTCAAGAGTCTCCTCCAACACCACAGTTTAAAAGCTTCAATTCTTTGGTGCTCAGCTTTCTTCACAGTCCAACTCTCACATCCATACATGACTACTGGAAAAACCATAGCCTTGGCTAGACAGACCTTTGTTGGCAAAGTAATATCTCTGCTTTTCAATATGCTATCTGCTGCTGCTGCTGCTGCTAAGTCACTTCAGTCATGTCCAACTCTATGCAACCCCATAGAAGGCAGCCCATCAGGCTCCACCGTGCCTGGGATTCTCCAGGCAAGAACACGGGTGGGTTGCCATTTCCTTCTCCAATGCATGAAAGTGAAAAGTGAAAGTGAAGTCGCTCAGTTGCGACCCCATGGACTGCAGCTCACCAGGCTCCTCTGTCCATGGGATTTTCCAGGCAAGAGTACTGGAGTGGGGTGCCGTTGCCTTCTCCTAGATATGCTATCTAGGTTGGTCATAACTTTCCTTCCAAGGAGTAAGTGTCTTTTAATTTCATGGCTGCAGTCACCATCTGCAGTGATTTGGGAGCCCAGAAAAATAAAGTCTGACACTGTTTCAAAGGACTCATTCCAAATAGGAAAAGAGTATGTCAAGGCTGTATATTGTCACCCTGCTTATTTAACTTATATGCAGAGTACATCCTGAGAAATGGTGGGCTGGAAGAAGCACAAGCTGGAATCAAGATTGCTGGAAGAAATACCAATAACCTCAGATATGATGACACCACCCTTATGGCAGAAAGTGAAGAGGAACTAAAAGCCTCTTGATGAAAGTGAAAGAGGAGAGTGGAAAAGTTGGCTTAAAGCTCAACATTCAGAAAACTAAGATACGGCATCTGGTCCCATCACTTCATGGGCAATAGATGGGGAAACAGTGGAAACAGTGTCAGACTTTGTTTTCTCCTTCAGCTCAGTTCAATAACTAATACCCTGAAATATTTGCCCATGTAAATTTGCTTAGCTAATTTCTTGTTCATAGAAATGCATAGAAACAGCTGCCTGTTTCCCATCGTTATCTCAGGTTTCAAATGAATCCAAGCAAGATTGAGGGGGGATGGGGAGAGTCACTAGATGAGAGAGTATGTTTTCTATTTATTTTACATCCAGAGTTACGGGGCAGAAGGAGTCCTTTCTTCAAAATTAAGCTGATTATCTTAGTTAGCCTGTAAAAGAAATTGTTTCGCCACCAAAGATGCTGCTCTTCAGGAATCCTACATAAGTACTTTCTTGGTTGCCTTCATTATGGCTGCTGATGGCATATTTTAACCTTTGAAGACTCTGTCTTTCACTGACCCATCAAAGTAAAACCCAGTGAATGTGTTCCAGTGTCTGCTAACACTGCTGGATTCTTTCTCTGAGGCCCAGGATCCCTCCTCCCCTTCCACACACACCACCTTCATCCAGATGACCCCTAGGCAGCAAGAGGATGAACTTACCCAGGGCAAGATCTTGGCCTGAAGCAATTCTACTAATCCGATTTCCTCCTTAATGCCCTGATGCATTTGCAACTTGGAGGACAGCTTTACTGTGGATGAAATAGCGGACAGCCATAATCCAGAACAAATCTTCCAGAATGTATGGTGAGCACAGAGAAAAAGAGAGAGCTGGGCATTCAGGGAGAGAAAGATTTTTTATAGGAAGAAAAAAAGGGACTGGCTATAGAGAGAAACCAGTGCTCTCCGTTTATAGCCAACTCTTCTTACACCCTATCGATGGGATATTGTGCCCTGAAGGGAGGGGGTCTTAGTTTATCTTTAGCCTGAAGCGGGGGTCTTGCGTCACACAGTTGGAGGGACTCTCACAGTCGAGTGGTCACGTAGTCTTGAGAAACTGGCACCAGCAGGGAAAACGGGACACTGCCTTAAGGAGAAACAGGATGCCAGCAGGGCGGTGTGGCGACTGTGGCTTCATCTCCTGTCTGTCAGGTCAGCACAACGGGCCACTTTTAAATAATACGCTACGAGCCCCAACACAGAACATACCTGTTCCAGAAAGATCTCACGGCAAACATTCGCTGCCAACCCTGGACCACAGGGCGGAAGTTGAGGGCGCTGAGGTAATGGCCTCGACAGAGCCAGCTGGCTATTGCAAGCGTATATGTGAGTGCCAAGTGCTCCAGGCCTGTCGGACTCTTTTCGACCCCATGGTCTGTAACCCACCAGGCTCCTCTGTCCGTGGAATTCTCCAGGCAAGAATACTGGAGTGGGTTGCCATGCTCGCCTCCAGGGTATCTTCCCGACCCAGGGATCGAACTCCCATCTCTCATGCTTCCTGCACTGTCCTTTGCGACTGGTGCCACCTGGGAAGCCCCATATGAGTGGTATCATATGGCATTTGTCTTTCTGTCTCACTGACTTCACTTAGTGTGATCGTCTCTAGGTCCATCCACGTTGCTGCAAGTGGCATTAAAGTAAAGTAAAAAGTCATTCAATCGTGTCCGACTCTTTGCAACCCCATGAACTATACAGTCCGTAGAATGCTCCAGGCCAGAATACTGGAGTGGGTAGCCTTGCCCTTCTCCAAGGGATCTTCCCAACCCAGGGATCGAACCCAGATTTCCCGCATTGCAGGCGGATTCTTTACCAGCTGAGCCATAAGGGAAGCAAGTGGCATTAGCTCATTCTTTTATGGCAGAGTAGTATTCTGCTGTATGTATGCACTACATCTTCTCCACCCATTCCTCTGTTCAGGGACATTTAGGTTGCATCCATGTTCTGGCTATTGTAACTAGTGCTGCATTGAACACTGGGGTGCGTGTATCTTTTCAAAATAGAGTTTTCTGTGACTTCTGAATGACACTAAGGAAAACAAAACAACCTAACTGGTCACCTTTGGAGAATGATTATTTTGAATTTTGGTAAATATCAGAAAAGACTGAATCAATTCAGCCTCCATTTCCACCACCAGTCTGCTGAAGCATGGAGGACAGGGGACAGTGTTCTCCTCCGCTGTAGGAACAGTCCTCAAAATCTCAGTCAAGGGAAATTCTCTCCGACAAATAATCGATTCAGTGTCTTCAGTGAGTAAATTGCAAGGGTAAATAGAGAAGTAGAAGCCGACGAATTGAATGTGATGTACTCAGTGTTGATGGCTGGGTGCTCAGTGGAAAACGGTTAAGGAGAGGTGAGGCCGTGATGACCACATGATCCAGATGGTCAGGGCACACATGGCGGGGTCTTGGTCTCTGAAAAGCACTGGGGAGGCCTCAGGGGAGGTCGGCTCAGTCTATCTTCTTACCTGACTGGGATTGCCAGGGTGTTTTATATTCGTGTATCAGGGCTTCCCAGGTGGTGCTAGCGGTAAAGAACCTGCCTGCCAGTGCAGGAGACATGAGGCATGAGTTCAGTCGCTGGGTTGAGAAGATCCGCTGGAGAAGGGCATGGCAACCCACTCCATCCCATGAACAGAGGAGCCTGGTGGTCTGTGGTTCACGCGGTCACAAAAGAGTCAGACACGACTGAAGTGACACGGCATATTTGGCTAAATTATTTGCCTTATGCTGTTGTTTTGCTTGAGGGTTATTTTGACAATTTAAAAAAATTAAAAGAAGTTCAGGAAGTCTTGAAGGTGAGCAGCCAGCCTGGTCCTAGGCGTGTAAACTTCTCCCCTTCCTGCGACAGTAGTCACTGTCTCTCATATTTTCTTAGAATTTTATTGTAAATTTACCCATAAATAAACTTGTGTATTTGGTTCTGTGCTTTCTAAAGGGTACACTGGAGGTTTTTTTGGGTATGTGTGATTTTTTTATTCTGTTTTCTTTCCTGTAAGGAACTGTGTTAGGTCAGATCCTCTGAGAAGCAGACCTAAGGCAGGATTAAATATGTGTGGACATTGTTGAGGGAGCAGCCTGTAAGGAAACTGGGGAGGGAGAGTGTCAGGTGGGAGGAGGCGTCCGGTGCAGCCCAAGGAAGGCAGAGGCTGAGATGGTTGGATGGCATCATCGACTCAATGAACACGAGTCTCAGCAAACTCTGGGAGATAGAGAAGGACAGGGAAGCCTGGCATGCTGCAGTCCACAGGGTTGCAAAGACTTGGACATGACAGAGCAAGTGAACAATAACAATAAGGAAGGCAGAGCTGCCTGGAGGTAACGCAGGCCTGTGGGCATATAGCAATGTGGATGGACCTAGAGATTATCATACTAAGTGAAGTAAGTCAGACAGAATTTGACAAATAGCATATGATATCACTTATATGTGAAATCTTTAATGTGAAATAAATGAACCTATCTACAGTACAGAAATGGGCTCAACAGACACAGAGAACCCAGTTGTGGTTGCCGAGGAGGGTGGAGGGGAAGGATTGCGAGTTTGGGGTTAGCAGATATAAACTATGATATCTAGGATGGATAAACAACAAGGTCCTACAGAACAGCCCGGGGAACTATATTCAATATCCTGTGATAAACTGTAATGGAAAAGAATATGGAAAAGTATATGTAGACCTTAAATCACTTTGCTGTGCAGCAGAAAGTAATACAATATTGTAAATCAAGTATATTTCAATTGTATATATAAGCAGAGACCTTCAACATGTTTGCCTACAGCTCCCACCATAGGGGCAGTGAACATTCTCCCAGCCCCACACCTCCGCGCCTTTTCTGAGGACCTGGACATTGGATTGAAGAACAAAAAGTTTTAAAGGGTCCTGGGTAAAGCCCTAGAGCGTGAAGAAAGGCCCAGAGCATATCCTTAGGGAAATACCAAGACACTATTTATTACACAAAAATAAGACACAGTTCGTGTATTTAATAGGGGAAGAGTCAGATAATGTTTATTGGGACAGGAAACATTATGCAGCCATTAAATAATACTTAATAGTGGGTTTCTACTGCATTCCCTTTCTTCATGTTTCACTTAAAATGCTTCCCAGGACTTCCCTGGCAGCCCAGTGGTTAAGACTCTGTGTTGTCAATGCATGGGGCACGAGTTCAATCCCTGGTCAGGGAAATAAGATCCCATATGCCATGTGGTGTGGCCAAAAGATTTTTTAAAAGTTTCTCCACTCCTTGTATATGGTAGGGGAAAAACGCATTCATGGGAGTGAGGCCAGCATGGGTTGCTCTCCTGTTCAACCCACTTCAAGCCCAGCAGTAAGGACAATCATTTCCAGTTTCCCAGGATGGGAAGGCCATCCATTCATTAAATATCGTGCTCAGGGCCTGACAGTGAATGGAAGACTGAATTGAAACAAGGACCTCCTGTCTTCATCTTTAATAGGAGACACTATCTCTTACACCACAAGTGTGCTATAGGTTAATTCTGCAGACCAACAATGTGACTTCTGTCCTGGGTGACCAGCCTGGGTCCTTCCATTTGTATCCACGATGAGAGAATGGTTTGCACCATCAAGCGCTGGAAAAGCCAACACGCCACTACGTGTAATGGGGAAAACTTTTAATTCTGGCTGCACTAGGTTTCTGTTGCCTCACGTGGGCTTTCTCTAGATGTGGGGCACGGGCTCAGTTGCCCCTCAGCATGTGAGAGCTTATTAATAGTTCCCTGGCCAGGAGTCAAACCCTAGTCTCCTGCATTGGAAGGTCGGTTCTTTTTTATATATAATTTCATTCACTTAGCTATTTGTTTATAGCTGTCTTCAGTGATGCTCGGACTGCTCTCTAGTTGTGGTGAGCAGGGGCTACTCTCCAGCGCAGTGTGAGGGCTTCTTACTGCAAGTGCTCCTCTTGCTTTGGAGCACAGGCTCTAGGGCAGGTGAGCTTTAGTAGCGCAGTTCTGGGCTTAGTTGCTCCACAGCCTGTGAGATCTTCCCAGATCAGGGACCGAACCTGTGTCGCCTGCACTGTGCAGGTGGATTCTTTACCACTGAGCTGCTAGGGAAGTCCTTAATGGGGAAAACTTGAACAAAAAAAAAAAGGTTCATTCACAGAGCCCAGCCAAGCCCTATTGGAGCCTGAGCCCACCCCCCAAAACAAATCACTAATAATCAACCTTGTCTTTAACATTTTACTCTCTTGTTCATCGTGGATTTTTTTTTTTTTGCATTAATTTTTATTTTTCGAAGTCTTGCATTAGAATTGTATCTATTTTGATTCCTGAGTTTTTTGGCACCCTGTTAAATCTTGCGCCCGAGGCAAGGGTCACGCCTACCTCACCCTGGGCCAGCCCTGCCTTTAAAAAGTGAAGACATTTTCCTTAATACATGATATTTGTTTTTTCTCTCTGACTTACTTCACTCTGTGTGTGTGCGCCCAGTTGCTTCAGTTGTGTCCGATTCTGTGGCCCTGTGCACTGCAGTATGCCAGGCTCCTCTGTCCATGGGATTTTGCAGGCAAGGATACTGGAGTAGGTTGCTATGCCTTCCTCCAGGGATCTTCCTGACCCAGGGATCGAACCCGCATCTTTTATATCTCCTGCATTGAGAGGTGGGTTCTTTACCACTAGCACCACCTGGGGAGCCTGTATGACAGTCCCATGCTCTGAGGCGACCGAAATGGGAAGGAAATCCAAAAAAGAGGGGATGTATGTATACGTGTAGCTGATTCACTTTGCTGTACAGCAGATAGTAACGACACTGTAAAGCAACTACACTCCAATAAAAAAATAATTTTAAAAAAGTAAAGGCATTTTCATTACAGCTGGGAATAAGTCAGGGATGCCCCAGTACCTCTGTCGTGTAAATGGAAGGGCAGTGCAGCCAGACAGAATGCTGGAGAAGAGAATCAAATGTTCAACTAAGAGTACTGAAATTTCAAAATGGGCTTTTCGGGCTTCCCTGGTGGCCCAGTAAAGAATCATGCCTGCTAATGCAGGAGACGTGTGTTCGATCCCTGATCCAGGAAGACCCCACATGCTGTGGGGCAACTAAGCCTTTGTTTTTCAGCTATTGAGCCTGTACTCTAGAGTCCAGAAGCCAAAACTAATGAGCCCACGTGCCTCAATTACTAAAGCCCATGCTCCCCAACAAGGGACACCACTGCAATGAGAAACCCACGCACCACAACTCTAATCCTCCTGATTAGAGAACAGCTCAAGCAGTAAGATGCAGCACAGCCAAAAATAAACAAACAAAAAGGCTTTTACAAGATCAGTAGAATTTTTTTATGTACCAACAACAGGTATATAAGATAGAGAAAATCTATTCCCATGGCTACAAAAACTAAAACGTCTTAGAATGAGCTTCCTGTGTCGATAGCTATAAAGAAACCCAAATGCTGTTGACATTTAAGGCTCAAATAAACGGGGGAGACGTATCTTGAGTGAAAAGACCTGATGTTGTGTGTATAAAATTCCATCACTGTTGGACAGTATGAAGTAAGGCACAAGATGATTTTTCAGCCGACTTGCTGCAGTGGCTTGGCCACCTGGATTTCTTTGTTGAGGCAAGAGGAGGAGCCTCTATTTTTAAACTGTGGATAGAAGTGGGCTGTCCTTGGCCACATCTGTTTGTTCCAGGGGACAATGCGCATGCCACTTGGGGGCAAGAAATGTGTTCACTTCCCCAGCCTGTGAGCTGCCCCCATCACAGCTGCCAGGAATGCAAACTCCCCATGAGAGGGACTGGACATCTCCCTTGAAGTGGGCATGTCCAGCCACTATCTGTAACCTTGATTTGCTGTTTTTTTACGAAAATGCGTTTATTTAATATAAATATATATTTTCACAAATAAGTATAATATTTTATAACCTGTGTATCTTACTTAACATATTGTCTCTTCCATGAAATAGTTGGAATAATATCATTTTCAATGATTGCAATACTCATCACTATTTTATCATAATGTACAAATTGCATGTTATTGGACATTTAAGTAGTACGTGATTTGTACATTAACAAAGAAGTTTTCTTATTTCCAGACAATGTAATGGTGAAATGGACATCCTTTTAGGCTATACCTTTGTACACATGGGCTTCCCTGGTGGCTGAGCTGGTAAAGCATCTGCCTGCAATGTGGGAGACCTGGGTGTGATCCTGGGTTGGGAAGATCCCTGGAGAAGGGAAGAGCTACCCACTCCAGTATTTGGCCTGGAGAATTCCATGGACTGTATAGTCCATGGGGTCGCAAAGAGTTGGATATGCCTGAGCGACTTTCCTTTGTACATATACACCATTGTTTATCTAGTGTTCATTCCTAGATTTGGAATTGCCAGGCCAGTCTTTTGAAAGGTTTTTCATTCCCAGTTGCAAATTAGTTTCCAGAAAGGTTATGCTTTTTAAAAATTAAAACTATTGCCACTTTTATTTTTCTCCTCTGTCATCTTTTTGTTGGACTGTGATTGCTTTCTGATGTTGTGTTAGTTTCTGCTGCACAGAACATGGGAAGTCTGCTGTGAAATGAGGCTTGGTGCTCTGGGTGCATCCTCTGTGGTCACCCGTGTTCTAGGAAACACTGGACACCTTGCCTCTCCCTGGGAGCAGGTCTCTGAAATGGGCCCATCAGTTTCAGGTTTGGGAATGGGGTGACACAGAAGGATGCTCAGACCCTGCAGGGTCCATCTCAGTGACAGTTTTCCTGCTGTGGGACCATTTCTGGTGTGTGAGCTGCTCTGGATAAGCACGGTGGATCTGCTGGAGTCTGGTGATGCTATGGAGACACAGCCACACGTGAGCCTTTCAGGTTCCCTAAAGGATAGGAAGGAGATTTCCACTGACCTCCCTTCCCCCACTGTCTCTCCAAGGGTCTGAAAAAGAAATCCTGTGAGTCAACGTGCCCGTTGAGAATTGTCCAGGGACTCTATGTTTTGTGGGACAAAATGTAGGGTTCTGGAGGGTGGGGTTTAGGACCTCCCTGGTTTGGGCCCATGGGATCTTTGCAGTGTCCTGCAGTATCATGACCTGTACCCCTGAAATGGCAGCCACATCCCTTGCACCCTCCTGGGTGCCCCCTTCTCCTGGTGGCTGTC
Source organism: Ovis aries (assembly GCF_016772045.2). Taxonomy (NCBI): domain Eukaryota; kingdom Metazoa; phylum Chordata; class Mammalia; order Artiodactyla; family Bovidae; genus Ovis; species Ovis aries. The sequence goes on along the minus strand of NC_056078.1, from coordinate 2,299,474 downwards.
CTCCCTCTGGTGTTCCCCCCAACTCCGTCCTGAGGCCCCACCCCATCAAGCCTGTGAGGCTGGGGCTCATGTCCAGTGTCTCTGTGTGGCATTCAGCCTGGATGGTTCCTGGCAAATCCAGTCAGTGGTTTTGTTTGGAGTGAGGAGGAAGCAGAAGCTTGTGTGTGCTGGGAGTTGGAGGCAAGCAATGGGAAGATTGGAGATGGGCTTCAGGGGCAGCAGATGAGATTTGGAAGGGGTAGGGCACCTCCTCTTTGGTTTCATAATATCTTTGGGATGAAAGCTTCTCTTTTTCTTTTTGAGAACAAATAACCTGATTTTACAACCTGTTGTCTCCGTCACCTGGGCTCCTCAACCCAGGAACCATCTTCACAAAGTCATGAGTGTGATGGTCAGCAGGTACATGAAAAGATGCTCAGCATCATTTCTTAGGCTTGCTGCTGCTGCTAAGTAGCTTCAGTCGTGTCCGACTCTGCGACCCCATAGATGGCAGCCCACGAGGCTCCCCCGTCCCTGGGGTTCTCCAGACAAGAACACTGGAGTGGGTTGCCGTTTCCTTCCCCAATGCATAAAAGTGAAAGTGATGATGCTCAGTCGTGCCTGACTCATTTCTTATGAGGGATATGCATATCAGAACTACAGTGGGGCACCATCTAACAGTGGCTGTTAGACAGTCCACAAATAATAAATGCTAGAGAGGGTGTGGTGAAAAGGGAATCCTCCTACACTGATGCTGGGAATGTCAGTGGGTGCCGCCACTATGGAGAACAGTATGGAGGTTCCTTAAAATACTACAAATAGAGCTACTGTATGATCCAGCAACCCCACCCCTATCCGAAAAAAGATATATACACCCCAGGGTTCAGTGCAGCATTATTTACAACAGCCAAAACATAAAAACAACCTCAATGTCTATCCTCAGATGAATGAATAAAGATGATGTGATACATAAATACTATGGAATATTACTCTGCCATTAAAAACGAGAGAATGCCATTTGCAGCAATGAATGGACCTAGAGATGATCATATTAAGTGAAGTAAATAAATGAAAAACAAATATCATACAGTTTCATCATATCTAAAAAAGATATAAATGAACTTATTTACAAAACAGAAACAGATTCATAGACATAGAAAATAAACCACGGTTACCAAAGAGAAAGGCTGGGGAGAGGAATAAATAGGGAATTTGGTATTAACAGATACACACTACTGCTGCTGCTGCTAAGTCACTTCAGTCGTGTCCGTCTCTGTGTGACCCCATAGATGGCAGCCCACCAGGCTCCCCCGTCCCTGGGATTCTCAAGGCACGAACACTGGAGTGGGTTGCCATTTCCTTCTCCAATGCATGAGAGTGAAAAGTGAAAGTGAAGTCGCTCAGTCGTGTCCAACTCCTAGCGACCCCATGGACTGTAGCCCACCAGGCTCCTCCATCCATGGGATTTTCCAGGCAAGAGTACTGGAGGGGGGTGCCATTGCCTTCTCCGCAGATACACACTACTATATATAAATTAGACAGTCAACAAAGACCTGCAGTACAGCACAGGGAACTATATTCAAAAAGAATATGTATGTGTATATATATATAGATATAAAATGCACACACATAGATATATATAACTGAAGCACTTTGCTGTACACCAGAAACTAACAGCATTGTAAGTTAACTATATGCTAATCAAATCAAAGGGCGAATTCATGCATGAGCAGGGAGTTGGGGGGAAGTAGCAGGTGTCCTGGGAAGTCTCCAGGGTCCCCTTTCCTCCTCCATCCCTGGTGCCCTCCTGTCTCTTAGGCAGAGCATGTGCTGGTCCTGGCACCATAGTCAGCTGAGGAGGGGCACCCCGTCATTCGAGTGGACGCGAGTCACTTCTGGGTGCCCCTCGGGTTGGCTGTTTGGGGTGGGCTCTGACTCCTGTCCCCCTTCCTGACTGCAGTGGCTGCCTCCCGGTGACGACGGCAGCGTGAGCCCCGCCAGGGCCCACCTGAAGTGTCAGGGTGCTGCGAGCAGCCTACTGAGCTGCAGGGCAAGAGAGGGCCTGGGTCCCGAGCGTGAGGACTGGGGAGCAGCACGTGCCCGGCGGCCCGGAGCTGGCAGCCCTGTGGCCCGAGAGCCTGCGTCCTCTGAGCAGGGCGGCCCCGACCAGAGCCCCGACGGGGACTCCAGCTCTGACTACGTGAACAACACCTCGGAGGAGAAGGACTACAACTCGGGGCTGCCTGAAGAGGAGGAGGGCATCACCTACTTCATCCGCTACTGCCCCGAGGACAACAGCTCCCTGCAGGGCACGGACTGCGAGGGGCGAGGCTACCTGGCCCATGACGTGCACCACCTGGAGATGGACGAGTGCCAGGAGGCAGTGCAGGAGTGGACAGAACCGGGGCCCAGCGACTCCCCCAGGGCTTGCCCACCCACTGAGGCCGGCTGCCGCCCCAAAAGACACGAGTGCAGGCCCAAGTCTCTGAACCTCCCTCCTGAGGCCAAGCAGCCTGCTGACGCCCTGGGCTTCAAGACCAAGAGGAGCTTCAAGATCAAGACTAGGACCTCAGAGGAGAGGTCCAAGTGGCCCCAAGAGGAGGTAGGATTCTGGCTGGCCCTGGAGAAGCAGATTGAGGGGCTGAGAGCAAAGGCTTCTGTGCAGCCCCCAAGTCAGAATGCGAGTCAGTTCTCCATGCGTTCAGTTATGCATGGAAGTCCCGGCCACTCCTGTTCACCCATCAGATGCCGTAGTAAATGTTGAGGAAATCTTGTTGAGGCTGATTGGCAGCCAGGGCCCCCAGCAGACACCCAGCCCCCCAGCAGAGCTTGGGTTCTTCACCTGCTTGCTCTGGATCTGCTCGTGTTGGGGTGGTCCCTGAGACTGTCGCCCCTCTCCAAGGGGTTTCGGTCAGTCACAGGGATCTGGTACTGCTGGCAAGTGCAGACAGCTGCAGCCAGTGGTTGGGACAGCCCAGCGGTGAGGGGCAGCGAGCCGAGTGCATTTCACAGGGGCGGTGGAATCTGGGGACACTTCTCTGAAAGACCCGGGGCCTTGGTATGATTGGCAGTTCACTGTAAATAACCATTTTGCAAATGATTAGTTGAAAGTCTGCCAGTCTTGGAGAAGAAATGCATGCTAATGAGGCCAGTAGATTTAAGCATAACTGTAGCAAAGTAAGCAAAGTAAGTGTGCATTCTAATAAACACTTTTGAAAAGTTCCCTTTCAGAAAGAAAAACTTACATGTATATAGAAAGAAGATGCATGTGAAGGAACTTCTATTTGACTAACTCTATGGAAAGTGAGAATGAACTGCTTTCATATTTATTTTTAATTGAAGGGTAGTTTCTTTACAATGTTGTGTTAGTTTCTGCATTTCCCTCTTCCTGTGTTGCTGTAAAGCCATCTCTAGACCTTATGTAATTTAATCCATACATTGTTCAGTTGTATGTGTGTTTATTGCATTTTTTCCATATTTATACAAAATCATAATGGCTCCTAAGACAAAATTAATGGTAATCCTTTAATATCATGAAATATCTAGTAGATATTCAAATTTGTTATTCTGTAGTTTTTATAGGGTCTTTCTTCGATTGAAAATCCCAATAATAGGTACCTATTGCCTTGTTATATCTCCTTTGAGCTTTTGTTGTCATTTAGTTGTGTGTGGGGAGGTGGTGTAAGCAGGGTCTTTTTTTCCATGATATTATTTATCTGGGAAACTCAACATATCTCACAAAGTATACTCATGGATTCCATATGACCTCAAGAAAATTAATCACTCTGTGCATCAGACTCTATATCTATAAAATGAGAATAATTAGACATCAATCCAATTAGTAATCATTTATTATATCCCCATAAGATTAATGACATTCTTTAAATATTTTTAAAAATAAAGTTTTAAAGGCATTTTACTGTTATGCAGCGCATACACGGAAGCATATTGAAGATGGGCTTGAGATCAGGTATACAGATGAACAACGTGAAGTGATATACAAAGATCTGGTTGGGCCAACTCAAGCTATCTGGTAGTCATGTACAGATATGAGAACTGGACCATAAGGAAGGCTAAGCACCGAAGGTTGATCTCTATGCTTTCAAAGTGTAGTGCTGGAGAAGACTCTTGAGAGTTCCTTGGACAGCAAGGAGATCAAACCTATCAATCCTAAAAGAAATCAACCCTGAATATTCATTGGAAGGACTGAGACTGAAGCTGAAGCTCCCATACTTTGTCCACCTGATGCAAACAGCTGACTCATTGGAAAAGACCCTGATGCTGGGAAAGATTGAAAGCAGGAGGAGAAGGGGGAGACAGAGGATGAGACGGCTGGATGGCATCACTGACTCAATGGACATGAGTTTGAGCAAACTCCAGTAGATGGTGATGGACAGGGAGGCCTGGCACGCTGCAGTCCATGGTGTCGGAAAGAGTCTGACACAAATGAGCAACTGAACAACAAGCTCACGTTATATTTTGTCATCAGCATTTGGGAAAATGTTTACTTTAAATACAGGTTTTTTTCCTTATTTTAATTGGAATGTAATTGCTTTACAGTGCTGTGTTAATCTGTGCTGTACAATGCGAATCAGCTGTATGCATATATATATCCCCTCCCTCTTGAGCCTTACTCTCACCCTCCACACCCATCCCACCCCTCTAGATCATCACAGAGCACCGAGCTGAGCTCTTTGTACACAGCAGCTTTGCACTAGCTGTTTACTTTACACATGGTAGAGTGTATATGTCAAGGCTACTCTCTCAGTTTGTTCCCCCCTCCCCTCCCCCAACTGTGTCCACAAGCCCATTCTCTATGTCTGTGCCTCTGTTCCTGCCTTGCAAAGCTCTTAAAATATTCTTTGTATCATTGATGTTACTAGGTTTCTCTATTATGGGTATTGGTATTGGTTTATCTTTATCCTGCTTCATTCTCAAGTGCACTTTTAATTTGAGAACTCATCTCTCTCTTCAATTATGTAGAATTATCAGATATCTCTTCAAATACTTCTACTCTTACTCCAGCTGGTCTCTTTTTCTTTAGCTCAGGTTTGTTAGAATTTATGAAGCTGTCCTCCATATCTCTTAGTTTCACTTCAGTTCAGTTCAGTTCAGTTCAGCCGCTCAGTCGTGTCCGACTCTTTGCGACCCCATGAATCACAGCACGCCAGGCCTCCCTGTCCATCACCATCTCCCGGAGTTCACTCAGACTCATGTCCATCAAGTCCGTGATGCCATCCAGCCATCTCATCCTTGGTCATTCCCTTCTCCTCCTGCCTCCAACCGTGAACTCCTGATGATGTTCAAGCTGGTTTTAGAAAAGCAGAGGAACCAGAGATCAAATTGCCAACATCTGCTGGATCATGGAAAAAGCAAGAGAGTTCCAGAAAAACATCGATTTCTGCTTTATTGACTATGCCAAAGCCTTTGACTGTGTGGATCACAAGAAACTGTGGAAAATTCTTCAAGAGATGGGAATACCAGACCACCTGACCTGCCTCTTGAGAAATCTGTATGCAGGTCAGGAAGCTACAGTTAGAACTGGACATGGAACAACAGACTGGTTCCAAATAGGAAAAGGAGTACGTCAAGGCTGTATATTGTCACCCTGCTTATTTAACTTCTATGCAGAGTACATCATGAGAAATGCTGGGCTGGAAGAAGCACAAGCTGGAATCAGGATTGCCAGGAGAAATCTCAATAACCTCAGATATGCAGATGACACCACCCTTATGGCAGAAAGTGAAGAGGAGCTAAAAAGCCTCTTGATGAAAGTGAAAGAGGAGAGTGAAGAAGTTGGCTTAAAGCTCAACATTCAGAAAACGAAGATCATGGCATCTGGTCCCATCACTTCATGGGAAATAGATGGGGAAACAGTGTCAGACTTTATTTTGGGGGGCTCCAAAATCACTGCAGATTGTGACTGCAGCCATGAAATTAAAAGACGTTTACTCCTTGGAAGAAAAGTTATGACCAATCTAGATAGTTTCACTTAGAATATTTATATCTGCCTCCGCCTGTCCCTGCTATATGCACGTGGCCTCAGATGCCCGTGGAGTGGTGTCCACAAACTTGCACCAAACTCTTTTGTTCAACGGGCAACACCAGGGAGGCATAGTTCATCACCAAACCATTGAGAAGAGCTCACTTCCCTTCTTAGAGTCCAAATGTTTATTACCACAGGAAGGATTAGATCACCTTTTGTATTTCTATGAAATAATTATTTAGGATACTATGTAGTAGGTTAAAAGTTGTTGACCTCTATGTACTGACATGGAAAAATTGCTAAGACATCTTGAATAAAAAAGAAAATACAAGTAATGCATACAGTTGACATCATATGCACCTATACACACACACAATGTATGTGTAAGGATATATATATACACATATGTGGAGGAGGGCATGGCAACCCACGCTAGTACTCTTGCCTGGATAGTCCCATGCACTGAGCAGCCTGGCAGACCACAGCCCATAGGGTCGCGAAGAGTCGGACACGAGTGAAGAGACTTAGCATGCATATGTATATATATATATGCATATATAAACTTTAATTGATATGCCTATTAGTCAGACTGCAAAGTTTAGAGCCAGCCATCACCAGAGAATTGATGTTTTCAAATTGTGGTGCTGGAGAAGACTCTTGAGAGTCCATTGGACTGAAAGGAGATAAAACCAATCTTAAAGGAAATCAACCCTGAATATTCATTGGAAGGACTGATGCTAAAGCTAAAGTTCCAATACTTTGGCCATCTGATATCAAGAGCTGACTCGCTGAAAAAGACCCTGATGCTGGGAGAGATTGAAGGCAGGAGGAGAAGGGACAACAGAGGATGAGATGGTTGGATGGCATCATTGACTCAATGGACATGAGTTTGAGTAAACCCTAGGAGACCGTGAAGGACAGGGAAGTCTGGCATGTTGCAGTCCATGGGGTCACAAAGAGTTGGCCGACGACTGAGTGCCTGCACAGAACAGCATAAACCCACACTAATGCTTCAGTTCAGTTCAGTTCAGTTCACTCTTTGCGACCCCATGCTCAGTAACTCCTTGAAATGCTCACAGTTCCCTAGTCAGGGAACTAAGATCCCACATACCACACTGCATGGCCAAAATAAAAGTAATAACCAGACAGTTTGGCAGATGGGAGATTTGGTGATCAGGGAGGCACTCGTATTTGTTGAGTACCTTCTATAAACGGTGCTAAGAGCTGCTTATCTGTTATCTCATTTTGATCTCTTGTCCATTTATATAGCAGGCCTCATCTCCCTCTTATAAATAAGGAATCCAAGGCTCTTAGGAAAAATAATTTGTGAGGAATCATCAACAGTGTTGTCACAAGAACATACTATCAAGTGGAGAAGACATCATTCAGGCCCTAAGGAGAAATGTTTACTAATGGAGAAAATTCTTAAGCATGTGGTTCCTCATTTAGGAAAATTTAGCAACCTCCTTTTGGTCTCTAGAAGTATTAAGCTTATTTTTGTGATGGTTAAAGAATGGCTCTGCCCAAAGGCAGAGGAGTTAGACACAGGAGTGTTCGAAGTTTCTTCTAAGTCTTGTGAAACTATAAATTGGTGTGTTTATTTCAGATGCGTTCTTGTTTATTTCCGTTTCTTAGGGTGGATAATATAAATGCAGCCGTGATGGATTCGAAAGAAAAGATACGTATTCTAAGTGAAGAGGCCAAAATAGGAGCACATAGAAAACCAATGCTCTTTCTCCATCTTAGTGACTGTGGTGGAGTCTTTGTGGAATTGGAGCAAGCCTGATGAATAATTCACAAGAAACTGATTGCCCTGAAAACATCTTTTCACAGTGTGCTTTGACACTGAGTTCTTCACTGCTTCTGTCACTGAGAAGTCAGAACTAAATCATGGAAAGGGATTTTTTAAATTATATATGTATACATATATATATACACACAAAATATTTGCTGATTACTTTGGATTTTCCTGATTTGGAGACAACTTTAATTACTGAATACTTATGGAATATTATTAAAATCATATTCATAGAAACAAATTATTCCTGTTTTGAAACAGGGTGATCGAGTACAGTGTATCTGCTCTGTGGGGGGTGCAGGATGGAGGCATAGAGGACACTTGGCAGCTGCATGGGCGCGCATCTGGAACAAGGGCTTCCTAAGGACGCTATGGAGAGTTTAGAGCAAACTATTTAAGGACAAGGAGTCTTTACCTCAGAACTTTTGTTCTTCTGCAGCAGCACATGGTCACAATTCCCTATTTGGGGCCTAGTGATGGATTATGAACAGGAAGTTTTGTGGCAAGCTTGGTGCCTAATCTACTGGGTGCATAGATGGGTAATTTTTTAAAGTGGTAGCCATAGAAAATTGGAAATGTCACAGAACATTTCATCCAAAGGTGGGCACAATAAAGGACAGACAGAACTGGTAATGACCTAATAGAAGCAGAAGAGATCAAGAAGAGATGGAAAGAATACACTCAGGAACTATACAAAAAACTTCATGATCTGGATAACCACAATGGTGTAGGCTCTCACTGAGAGTCAGGCATCCTGGAGTGTGAAGTCAAGTGGGCATTAGGAAACAGTGCTGCCAATAAATCTAGTGGAGGGAATGGAATTCCAGAAGAGTTATTTAAAATCCTAAAAGATGATGCTATTAAAGTGCTGCACTCAATACGTCAGAAAATTTGGAAAACCTAGCAGAGGCCACAGGACTGGCAAAGGTCAATCCTCATCCCAATCCCCAAGAAGGGCATTACTAAGGAATTTTAAACCACTGGACAATTGCACTCATCTTCCATGCTAGGAAGGTTAAGCTCAAAACCCTCCAAGCTAGGCTTTAGCAGTACATGAACCAAGAACTTCCAGATATTCAAGCAATAGAAAAAGGTTTAGAAAAGGCAGGGGAACCAGAAATGAAATTGCCAACATTTGCTGGATCATAGAAAAGCAAGGGAATTCCAGAAAACATCTACTTCTGTTTCATTGACTATGCTAGAGCCTTTGACTGTGTGGATCATAACAAACTGTGGAAAATTCTTAAAGGGATGAGAATACCAGACTGCTTTACCTGTCTCCTGAGAAACCTGTATGTGGGTCAAGAAGCAACAGTGAGAACACTGTACGGAACAACTGATTGGTTCAGGATTGAGAATGGGTTACCGCACAGCTGTCTGCTGTCACCCTGTTTATTTAAACTATATGCTGAGCACCTTGTGAAAAATGCCAGGCTGGATGAGTTATAAGCTGGAATCAAGATTGCTGGGAGAAATATAAACCTGAGATATGCAGATGATGCCACTCTAATGACAGAGAGTGAAGGGGAAGGAAAGAGCCTCTTGATGCGGGTGTAGGAGGAAAGTGGAAAGCCAGCTTAAAACTCAACATTTAAAAATAAAAATTAAAAACCTAAGATCACAAAGATCCATGAAACGAAAAGATCCTTGCTCCTTGAAAGAAAACTTATGACAAACATACATGGCATATTTGAAGCAGACACATTGCTTTGCCACAGGGGTTCACATACCCAAAGCTATGGTTTTCCTGTAGTCATACAAGGATGTGATAGTTGGACCATAGGAAGGCTGAACGCGGAGGAATTGATGCTTTCAAACTGGGGTCCTGGAAAGACTCTTCAGAGACCTGTGGCCTGTAAAGAAAGAAACACTAAATCCTAAAGAAATCAACACTGGATATTCACTGCAATGATTTAGGATGAAGCCCCAGGCCCAAACCCTACCCCAGGACACCAGCAGACAAATAATATCAGGCAAATGCTCCAACTCCCACAGATGCACACAACACACACACAGCACAGACGCACTAGCCAACAACACAGACCAAAAGCCAAAACCACAAATCAGGGAGACTGAGATGACCGGAGAGAGACAGCAAGAGGACCGCACAGGCTTCCAAAGCCCCGGCCGCCACACCCTCCCCCTCCACTGTGGGTATCCACCCGCCCCCCAGTCGACCCGACCCCCACGCCCACCGACACACTCACACGCACACTCTCTCCCACTCACCTCTGGCCTGGGGGCGGGGGCTGGGTCTCGCCTCAGGGAGCCAAGCCGAAGGGGACCTTTGAGACCTCGGCTGCGAGGAAGTCTTGGGGTCCCGGGTGATTGCCAGCCCCAGGGCAGCGCGTCCAGCCGGGGCTCGCCCGGCCCAAGGCTCACGCCCCCTCCCGCACGGGCCGCTCTCTGCGCTGTGTGACGGTCTGTGCCAGAGTGTCCGTCTCGGATGGGATGCCATCCCTGTGCCCTGTCCGTCTCCCTTTCCGTCTCGCTGTCGGTCGGTCGCTCTGTGTCTCCGTCTCTCTGGCTCTCCCTCCCTGGGTGTGCCTGCGCTCGTGTCTGTCTGTCTGTGTGCATCTGCATCTGCATCTGCATCTGCCCTCTCGCCGTCTTGGGAGCCTGTCTCTGAACCTTCATCTCTTTGCGTCTCTGTCTCTCCTGACCCCCGGCCTGCCGTCCCTTCCTCTGGCCCCGGCCTCTCACGGGTGGGTGCTCTGGCTGTGGCCCTGGCTGACGAGCTTGCGCCGGCCGGCTGTCTCACTTGGCGTGGGTGCCTGCGAGTGTGTCTGTGTGCCTGTCCGTGTGGCTGCACGTCGCTCGTCTGCACCCTCAGCAAGGTCCGGTGCTTGGAGGGCGGCGTGGGGGCAGGGGAGCCTCGGTAGGGCGAAGGGGCGGGGCTGACGAGCTCTGGTCGCCGGCGCTGGTGGCTGCAGGTGGGTTTGGGCACCGCGCAGGTGCCGGGCAGGATGGGGCGCTCAGGGCCGGCTGGGCTGCCTGGGCCCGCAGGAGGCTCAGAGGACCGCGGGCCCCAGCGGGCCCCGAGGCCCTGGGCAGCGAACGCCTTGGGGAGGTGGGCGAGGGGCTGGGGGAGGGGCGGCCCCCGAGCCGGGTGGTGCCTGGAGGGTCCCAGGGTGGGAGAGCGCCAAGACCTCGGCGCCCCTCACTCCACCCTCCCCCACCCCCGGCAGGCACACCCGGCCGGCTGCTCCCCGGTCCCGGAAGCCCTGTGGTCCCCCGGCCGGGCCGGCCGTGTGTTGGCCGTTGGGGGGGGGGGGGGGGCGGGCGGGGCGCGGGGCGGCGTGTGCCGGCCCCGGGCCGCCGGGGTCCGGTCGCGGGTGGTGCAGCTCAAGTGCAGCGCTCCGTGGAGAGCTGGAGAGCTGCGGCCGCCGGCTGGCCCGGCGGCAGGTCAGAGCGAAAGGCAGGCGCAGCGCAGGGCTCTTAGGGCGCCTGGCGGCAGCCGCCTCCGTCTACGGCCATACCACCCTGAACGCGCCCGATCTCGTCTGATCTCGGAAGCTAAGCAGGGTCGGGCCCGGTTAGTACTTGGATGGGAGACCGCCTGGGAATACCGGGTGCTGTAGGCTTTTTGTTGTTTCTGTTTTGCCCTGCCTCCCCTCTCCTTTAGCCCCCGGCCCCAGCCGCACCGCAAGCCGCACCTGCCGCTGGCCCCTGGCACCCCACCGCGCGTGCAGAGCCGCCGCCTGCCTTCCAGCCCTCTCAGGTTGGCTGGCCGGGGCCGACTCCCGCTGCAGACCTGGGTTGCCTCCGCGCGGCCCGCGAGCCCCTCGGCTTTCGGCGTCCAGGAAACCAGACGAACGGCGGCGGCGGGGGCGCGGGGTCTCTGTCTGGGCCTCCTTGGCAGGCCTCAGGCAATTCTGGGCGGGGCCGGGCCCCAGCCCCACCCCCAGGCGCATCCTGGCAGGCAACCTCGCGGTCTCCCCCGCAGGCGCGGGCGCACAACACACACACACACACACACACACACACACACCTCTCACCCGCCCCCCTCCCCCAAACACAGACACACCCCCCGCAGCCCAGACAGGTCAAGAGCCGGAAACCACAAGTAAGGGAGACGGAGAAAGAGGAGAGAGAGAGACAGCAAGAGGACCGCACAGGCTTCCAAAGCCCCGGCCGCCACACCCTCCCCCTCCACTGTGGGTATCCACCCGGCCCCCCAGTCGACCCGACCCACCGTCGCCCACCGACACACTCACACGCACTCTCTCCCACTCACCCTCTGGCCTGGGGGCGGGGCTGGGTCTCGCCTCAGGGAGCCAAGCCGAAGGGGACCTTTGAGACCTCGGCTGCGAGTCTTGGGGTCCCCACGGGTGATTGCCAGCCCCAGGGCAGCGCGTCCAGCCGGGGCTCGCCCGGCCCAAGCTCACGCCCTCGCACTTGGCACGCCGCTCTGCGCTGTGTGACGGTCTGTGCCAGAGTGTCCGTCTCGGATGGGATGCCATCCCTGTGCCCTGTCCGTCTCCCTTTCCGTCTCGCTGTCGGTCGGTCGCTCTGTGTCTCCGTCTCTCTGGCTCTCCCTCCCTGGGGTGTGCCTGCGCGCTCGTGTCTGTCTGTCTGTGTGCATCTGCATCTGCATCTGCATCTGCCCTCTCGCCGTCTTGGGAGCCTGTCTCTGAACCTTCATCTCTTTGCGTCTCTGTCTCTCCTGACCCCCGCCTGCCGTCCCTTCCTCTGGCCCCGGCCTCTCACGGGTGGGTGCTCTGGCTGTTGGCTGACGAGCTTGCGCCGGCCGTCTCACACTTGGCGTGGGTGCCTGCGAGTGTGTCTGTGTGCCTGTCCGTGTGGCTGCACGTCGCTCGTCTGCACCCTCAAAGTCCGGTGCTTGGAGGGCGGCGTGGGGGCAACGGGGGGCCTCGGTAGGGCGAAGGGGCGGGGCTGACGAGCTCTGGTCGCCGGCGCTGGTGGCTGCAGGTGGGTTTGGGCACCGCGCAGGTGCCGGGCAGGATGGGCGCTCAGGGCCACGGCTGGGCTGCGCCTGGGCCCGCAGGAGGCTCAGAGGACCGCGGGCCCCAGCGGGCCCGAGGCCCTGGGCAGCGAACGCCTTGGGGTGGGCGAGGGGCTGGGGGCGGCGGCCCCCGAGCCGGGTGGTGCCTGGAGGGTCCCAGGGTGGGAGAGCGCCAAGACCTCGGCGCCCTCACTCCACCCTCCCGCTACACCCCGGCAGGCACACCCGGCCGGCTGCTCCCGGTCCCGGAAGCCCTGTGGTCCCCGGGCGGGCCGGCCGTGTGTTGGCCGTGGGGGGGGCGGGGGCGGGGGGCGGGGCGCGGGGCGGCGTGCCGGCCCCGGGCCCCGGAGTCCGGTCGCGGGTGGTGCAGCTCAAGTGCAGCGCGCGCTCCGTGGAGAGCTGGAGAGCTGCGGCCGCCGTGGCCCGGGCGGCAGGTCAGAGCGAAAGGCAGGCGCAGCGCAGGGCTCTTAGGGCGCCTGGCGGCAGCCGCCTCCGTCTACGGCCATACCACCCTGAACGCGCCCGATCTCGTCTGATCTCGGAAGCTAAGCAGGGTCGGGCCCGGTTAGTACTGGATGGGAGACCGCCTGGGAATACCGGGTGCTGTAGGCTTTTGTTGTTTCTTTTGCCCTGCCTCCCCTCTCCTTTAGCCCCGGCCCCAGCCGCACCGCAAGCCGCACCTGCCGCTGGCCCCTGGCACCCACCGCGCTCAGAGCCGCCGCCTGCCTTCCAGCCCTCTCAGGTTGGCTGGCCGGGGGCCCCGACTCCCTGCAGACCTGGGTTGCCTCCGCGCGCCGCGCCTCGGCTTTCGGCGTCCAGGAAACCAGACGAACGGCGGCGGCGGGGGCGCGGGGGTCTCTGTCTGGGCCTCCCTTGGCAGGCCTCAGGCAATTCTGGGCGGGGCCGGGCCCCAGCCCCACCCAGACGCATCCTGGCAGGCAACCTCGCGGTCTCCCGCAGGCGCAGCCACAACACACACACACACACACACACACACACTCACGCCCGCCCCCTCCCCCAAACACAGACACACCCCCCCAGCCCAGACAGGTCAAGAGCCGGAAACCACAAGTAAGGAGACGGAGAAAGAGGGAGAGAGAGAGACAGCAAGAGGACCGCACAGGCTTCCAAAGCCCGGCCGCCACACCCTCCCCCTCCACTGTGGGTATCCACCCGGCCCCCCAGTCGACCCCGACCCACCGTCGCCCCGACACACTCACACGCACACTCTCTCCCACACTCACCCTCTGGCCTGGGGGCGGCTGGGTCTCGCCTCAGGGAGCCAAGCCGAAGGGGACCTTTGAGACCTCGGCTGCGAGGAAGTCTTGGGGTCCCCACGGTGATTGCCAGCCCCAGGGCAGCGCGTCCAGCCGGGGCTCGCCCGGCCCAAGGCTCACGCCCCCTCCCTTGCGCACGGGCCGCTCTCTGCGCTGTGTCTGTGCCAGAGTGTCCGTCTCGGATGGGATGCCATCCCCTGTGCCCTGTCCGTCTCCCGCTTTCCGTCTCGCTGTCGGTCGGTCGCTCTGTGTCTCCGTCTCTCTGGCTCTCCCTCCCTGGGTGTGCCTGCGCGCTCGTGTCTGTCTGTCTGTGTGCATCTGCATCTGCATCTGCATCTGCCCTCTCGCCGTCTTGGGAGCCTGTCTCTGAACCTTCATCTCTTTGCGTCTCTGTCTCTCCTGACCCCCGGCCTGTCCCTTCCTCTGGCCCCGGCCTCTCACGGGTGGGTGCTCTGGCTGTGGCCCTGGCTGACGAGCTTGCGCCGGCCGGCTGTCTCACTTGGCGTGGGTGCCTGCGAGTGTGTCTGTGTGCCTGTCCGTGTGGCTGCACGTCGCTCGTCTGCACCCTCAGCAAGGTCCGGTGCTTGGAGGCGGCGTGGGGGCAGGGGAGGCCTCGGTAGGGCGAAGGGGCGGGGCTGACGAGCTCTGGTCGCCGGCGGTGGCTGCAGGTGGGTTTGGGCACCGCGCAGGTGCCGGGCAGGATGGGCGCTCAGGGCCACGGCTGGGCTGCGCCTGGGCCCGCAGGAGGCTCAGAGGACCGCGGGCGGGCGGGCGAGGCCCTGGGCAGCGAACGCCTGGGGAGGTGGGCGAGGGGCTGGGGAGGGCGCGCGGCCCCCGAGCCGGGTGGTGCCTGGAGGGTCCCAGGGTGGGAGAGCGCCAAGACCTCGGCGCCCCTCACTCCACCCTCCTACACCCCCGCAGGCACACCCGGCCGGCTGCTCCCGTCCCGGAAGCCCTGTGGTCCCCGGGCCGGGCCGGCCGTGTGTTGGCCGTGGGGGGGGGGGGCGGGGGCGGGGGCGGGGGCGCGGCGGCGTGTGCCGGCCCCGGGCCGCCGGGAGTCGGTCGGTGGTGCAGCTCAAGTGCAGCGCGCGCTCCGTGGAGAGCTGGAGAGCTGCGGCCGCCGGCTGGCCGGGGCGGCAGGTCAGAGCGAAAGGCAGGCGCAGCGCAGGGCTCTTAGGGCGCCTGGCGGCAGCCGCCTCCGTCTACGGCCCACCCTGAACGCGCCCGATCTCGTCTGATCTCGGAAGCTAAGCAGGGTCGGGCCCCGGTTAGTACTTGGATGGGAGACCGCCTGGGAATACCGGGTGCTGTAGGCTTTTTGTTGTTTCTGTTTTGCCCTGCCTCCCCTCTCCTTTAGCCCCCGGCCCCAGCCGCACCGCAAGCCGCACCTGCCGCTGGCCCCTGGCACCCCACCGCGCTCAGAGCCGCCGCCTGCCTTCCAGCCCCTCTCAGGTTGGCCCGGGGCCCGACTCCCGCTGCAGACCTGGGTTGCCTCCGCGCGGCCCGCGAGCCCTCGGCTTTCGGCGTCCAGGAAACCAGACGAACGGCGGCGGCGGGGGGCGCGGGGTCTCTGTCTGGGCTCCCTTGGCAGGCCTCAGGCAATTCTGGGCGGGGCCGGGGCCCCAGCCCCACCCCCAGGCGCATCCTGGCAGGCAACCTCGCGGTCTCCCGCAGGCGCGGGCGCACAACACACACACACACACACACACACACACACACACACACACTCGCCCGCCCCCTCCCCCAAACACAGACACACCCCCGCAGCCCAGACAGGTCAAGAGCCGGAAACCACAAGTAAGGGAGACGGAGAAAGAGGAGAGAGAGACAGCAAGAGGACCGCACAGGCTTCCAAAGCCCGGCCGCCACACCCTCCCCCTCCACTGTGGGTATCCACCCGGCCCCCAGTCGACCCGACCCCACCGTCGCCCACCGACACACTCACACGCACACTCTCTCCCACACTCACCCTCTGGCCTGGGGCGGGGCTGGGTCTCGCCTCAGGGAGCCAAGCCGAAGGGGACCTTTGAGACCTCGGCTGCGAGGAAGTCTTGGGGTCCCCCACGGGTGATTGCCAGCCCCAGGGCAGCGCGTCCAGCCGGGCTCGCCCGGCCCAAGGCTCACGCCCCCTCCCTTGCGCACGGGCCGCTCTGCGCTGTGTGACGGTCTGTGCCAGAGTGTCCGTCTCGGATGGGATGCCATCCCCTGTGCCCTGTCCGTCTCCCTTTCCGTCTCGCTGTCGGTCGGTCGCTCTGTGTCTCCGTCTCTCTGGCTCTCCCTCCTGGGTGTGCCTGCGCGCTCGTGTCTGTCTGTCTGTGTGCATCTGCATCTGCATCTGCATCTGCCCTCTCGCCGTCTTGGGAGCCTGTCTCTGAACCTTCATCTCTTTGCGTCTCTGTCTCTCCTGACCCCGGCCTGCCGTCCCTTCCTCTGGCCCCGGCCTCTCACGGGTGGGTGCTCTGGCTGTGGCCCTGGCTGACGAGCTTGCGCCGGCCGGCTGTCTCACTTGGCGTGGGTGCCTGCGAGTGTGTCTGTGTGCCTGTCCGTGTGGCTGCACGTCGCTCGTCTGCACCCTCAGCAAGGTCCGGTGCTTGGAGGGCGGCGTGGGGGCAGGGGGGGCCTCGGTAGGGCGAAGGGGCGGGGCTGACGAGCTCTGGTCGCCGGCGCTGGTGGCTGCAGGTGGGTTTGGGCACCGCGCAGGTGCCGGGCAGGATGGGCGCTCAGGGCCACGGCTGGGCTGCGCCTGGGCCCGCAGGAGGCTCAGAGGACCGCGGGCCCCAGCGGGCCCCGAGGCCCTGGGCAGCGAACGCCTTGGGGAGGTGGGCGAGGGGCTGGGGAGGGGCGGCGGCCCCGAGCCGGGTGGTGCCTGGAGGGTCCCAGGGTGGGAGAGCGCCAAGACCTCGGCGCCCCTCACTCCACCCTCCCCGCTACACCCCCGGCAGGCACACCCGGCCGGCTGCTCCCGGTCCCGGAAGCCTGTGGTCCCCCGGCCGGGCCGGCCGTGTGTTGGCCGGGGGGGCAGGGCGGGGCGGGGCGCGGGCGGCGTGTGCCGGCCCCGGGCCGCCGGGAGTCCGGTCGCGGGTGGTGCAGCTCAAGTGCAGCGCGCGCTCCGTGCGAAGCTGGAGAGCTGCGGCCGCCGGCTGGCCCGGGCGGCAGGTCAGAGCGAAAGGCAGGCGCAGCGCAGGGCTCTTAGGGCGCCTGGCGGCAGCCGCCTCCGTCTACGGCCATACCACCCTGAACGCGCCCGATCTCGTCTGATCTCGGAAGCTAAGCAGGGTCGGGCCCGGTTAGTACTTGGATGGGAGACCGCCTGGGAATACCGGGTGCTGTAGGCTTTTTTGTTTCTGTTTTGCCCTGCCTCCCCTCTCCTTTAGCCCCCGGCCCCAGCCGCACCGCAAGCCGCACCTGCCGCTGGCCCCTGGCACCCCACCGCGCTCAGAGCCGCCGCCTGCCTTCCAGCCCCTCTCAGGTTGGCTGGCCGGGGCCCCGACTCCCGCTGCAGACCTGGGTTGCCTCCGCGCGGCCCCGAGCCCCTCGGCTTTCGGCGTCCAGGAAACCAGACGAACGGCGGCGGCGGGGGCGCGGGGGTCTCTGTCTGGGCCTCCTTGGCAGGCCTCAGGCAATTCTGGGCGGGGCCGGGGCCCCAGCCCCACCCCCAGGCGCATCCTGGCAGGCAACCTCGCGGTCTCCCGCAGGCGCGGGCACAACACACACACACACACACACACACACACACACACACACACTCACGCCCCCCTCCCCCAAACACAGACACACCCCCAGGCCCAGACAGGTCAAGAGCCGGAAACCACAAGTAAGGGAGACGGAGAAAGAGGAGAGAGAGACAGCAAGAGGACCGCACAGGCTTCCAAAGCCCCGGCCGCCACACCCTCCCCCTCCACTGTGGGTATCCACCCGGCCCCCTCGACCCGACCCACCGTCGCCCACACACACACTCACACACTCTCTCCCACACTCACCCTCTGGCCTGGGGGGCGGGGCTGGGTCTCGCCTCAGGGAGCCAAGCCGAAGGGGACCTTTGAGACCTCGGCTGCGAGGAAGTCTTGGGGTCCCCACGGGTGATTGCCAGCCCCAGGGCAGCGCGTCCAGCCGGGGCTCGCCCGGCCCAAGGCTCACGCCCCTCCCTTGCGCACGGGCCGCTCTGCGCTGTGTGACGGTCTGTGCCAGAGTGTCCGTCTCGGATGGGATGCCATCCCCTGTGCCCTGTCCGTCTCCCGCTTTCCGTCTCGCTGTCGGTCGGTCGCTCTGTGTCTCCGTCTCTCTGGCTCTCCCTCCCTGGGTGTGCCTGCGCGCTCGTGTCTGTCTGTCTGTGTGCATCTGCATCTGCATCTGCATCTGCCCTCTCGCCGTCTTGGGAGCCTGTCTCTGAACCTTCATCTCTTTGCGTCTCTGTCTCTCCTGACCCCCGGCCTGCCGTCCCTTCCTCTGGCCCCGGCCTCTCACGGGTGGGTGCTCTGGCTGTGGCCCTGGCTGACGAGCTTGCGCCGGCCGGCTGTCTCACTTGGCGTGGGTGCCTGCGAGTGTGTCTGTGTGCCTGTCCGTGTGGCTGCACGTCGCTCGTCTGCACCCTCAGCAAGGTCCGGTGCTTGGAGGGCGGCGTGGGGGCAGGGGGAGGCCTCGGTAGGGCGAAGGGGCGGGGCTGACGAGCTCTGGTCGCCGGCGCTGGTGGCTGCAGGTGGGTTTGGGCACCGCGCAGGTGCCGGGCAGGATGGGCGCTCAGGGCCGGCTGGGCTGCGCCTGGGCCCGCAGGAGGCTCAGAGGACCGCGGGCCCCAGCGGGCCCCGAGGCCCTGGGCAGAACGCCTTGGGGAGGTGGGCGAGGGGCTGGGGAGGGCGGCGGCCCCCGAGCCGGGTGGTGCCTGGAGGGTCCCAGGGTGGGAGGCGCCAAGACCTCGGCGCCCTCACTCCACCCTCCCCGCTACACCCCCGCGAGGCACGGCCACGGCTGCTCCCGTCCCGGAAGCCCTGTGGTCCCCGGGCGGGCCGGCCGTGTGTTGGCCGGGGGGGGGCGGGGGCGGGGGCGGGGCGCGGGGCGTGTGTGCGGCCCCCAGGCCGCCGGGAGTCCGTCGCGGTGGTGCAGCTCAAGTGCAGCGCGCGCTCCGTGGAGGCTGGAGAGCTGCGGCCGCCGGCTGGCCCGGCGGCAGGTCAGAGCGAAAGGCAGGCGCAGCGCAGGGCTCTTAGGGCGCCTGGCGGCAGCCGCCTCCGTCTACGGCCATACCACCCTGCGCGCCGATCTCGTCTGATCTCGGAAGCTAAGCAGGTCGGGCCCGGTTAGTACTTGGATGGGAGACCGCCTGGGAATACCGGGTGCTGTAGGCTTTTGTTCTGTTTTGCCCTGCCTCCCCTCTCCTTTAGCCCCGGCCCCAGCCGCACCGCAAGCCGCACCTGCCGCTGGCCCTGGCACCCCACCGCGCTCAGAGCCGCCGCCTGCCTTCCAGCCCCTCTCAGGTTGGCTGGCCGGGCCGACTCCCGCTGCAGACCTGGGTTGCCTCCGCGCGGCGAGCCCTCGGCTTTCGGCGTCCAGGAAACCAGACGAACGGCGGCGGCGGGGGTCTCTGTCTGGGCCTCCTTGGCAGGCCTCAGGCAATTCTGGGGCCGGGGCCCACCCCCACCCCAAGAACATCCTGGCAGGCAACCTCGCGGTCTCCACAAGGCGCAGGCACACAACACACACACACACACACACACACACACACTGCACGCCCCCTCCCCCAAACACAGACACACCCCCACGGCCCAGACAGGTCAGAGCCAAACCACAAGTAAGGAGACGGAGAAAGAGGGAGAGAGAGACAGCAAGAGGACCGCTGTCCAAGGCCCCCATGCCACCTCCCTCCCACTGTGGGTATCCACCCGGCCCCCCAGTCGCCCAGCCCCACCGTCGCCTTCCCGACACACTCACACACTCTCTCCCACACTCACCCTCTGGCCTGGGACGGGGGCTGGGTCTCGCCTCAGGGAGCCAAGCCGAAGGGACCTTTGAGACCTCGGCTGCGAGGAAGTCTTGGGGTCCCCATGATTGCCAGCCCCAGGAGCGGCGTCCAGCCGGGGTCGCCTGGCCAAAGGCTCGCCCCTCCCCTTGCCTGAGCCGCTCTCTGCGCTGTGTGACGGTCTGTGCCAGAGTGTCCGTCTCAGATGGGATGCCATCCCCTGTGCCCTGTCCGTCTCCCGCTTTCCGTCTCGCTGTCGGTTGGTGTCTGTCTCCGTCTCTCCCCTCCCTGGGTGTGCCTGCGCGCTCGTCTGTCTGTCTGTGGCCGTGCATGCCATCTGCATCTGCCCTCTCGCCGTCTTGGGAGCCTGTCTCAGACCTTCATCTCTTTGCGTCTCTGTCTCTCCTGACCCCGGCTTGCCGTCGCAACCTTCCTCTGCTGCCCCGGCCTCTCACGGGTGTGTGCCTCTGTGTAAGCCCCTGGCTGAGACTTGCGCCGAGCCGGCTGTCTCACTTAGGCGTGGGTGCCTGCGGTGTATCTGTGTGCCTGTCCGTCGTGGCTGCGTCGTCTCCGTCTGCACCCTCAGCAAGGTCCGGTGTACTGGAGGGCGGCTAGAGGGCAACGAGGGGGGCCTCGGTAGGGCGAAGGGTTTCGGGCTGACGAAACTCTGGTCGCCGGCGCTGGTGGCTGCAGGTGGGTTTGGGCAACCGAGGGTGCCGGGCAAGGATGGGCGCTCAGGGCCACGGCTGGGCTGCGCCTGGGCGCAGGACTCAGGGACACGCGGGCGGCGGGCCCCGAGGGCCCTGGGCAGCCAGAAGCCTGGGAGGTGGGGCGAGGGGGCTGGGGGAGGGGCGGCGGCCCCCAGAAGCCGGTGCCTGAGGGTCCAGGGTGGGAGAGCGCCCAGAGACCTCGGCGCCCCTCACTCCACCCTCACCCAGCTACACCCGCGGCAGAGCACGCGTTGGCTGACTCCAGTTCTCGCCTTCGGACAGCCCTGTTGCGCGCCCAGAGCCGAGGCCCACGCCGCCGTGTGTTGGCCATTAAGGAGGGGGCCGGGGCGGGGCGGACGCGCGGGCAGGCGTGTGCGGCCCCAGGGCCGCGGGAGTCCGGTCGCGGGTGGTGCGCCAAGTGCGGAGCGCGCTCCGTGGAGCTGGAGAGCTGCGGCCGCCGGCTGGCCGGCGGCGCAGGTCAGAGCGAAGGCAGGCGCGCGCAAGGGCTCTTAGGGCCGCACTGGCGGCAGCCCGCTCCGTCTATGGCCATACCCGCTGAACGCATGCCATCTCGTCTGATCTCGAACTAAGCAGGGTCGGGCCCGTTAGTACTTGGATGGAGACCGCCTGGGAATGCAGGGTGCTGTAGCTTTTTGGTTGTCTGTTTTGCCCTGCCTCCCTGCTGCTTCAGCCCCGGCCAGCCGCACGCGCAATGCGCACCTGCCGCTGGCCCTGGCACCACCCGTCGCTCAGGCCGCCGCCTGCCTTCAATTCCCCTCTCAGGTGGCTGGCCGGGCGACTCCCGCTGCAAGACCTGGTTTGCCTCGCGCGCCCGCAGGCCCCTCGGCTTTCGGCGTCCAGGAAACCAGACGAACGCGGCGGGGCGGGCTTACTGCCTCTTGGCAGGCCTCAGGCAATTCTGGGCGGGGCCAGGGCCCCAAGCCCACCCCAGACCGATCTGCAGGCAACCTCGCGGTCTCACGCAGGCGCGGGCGCACAACACACACACACACACACACACACCCCACACAGCACACCACCTCACGCCCGCCCCCTCCCCAAACACAAGACACACCCCATAAGCAGCACAGACGAGGTTCAAGAGCCGGAAACCACAAATAGGAGACGGAGAAAGAGGAAGAGAGAGACCAGCAGAGGACCGCCTGAGGCTTCCAAGCCCCGGCCGCCACCTCCTCCCTCCCACCTTGGGTAATCCCACCCCGCCCCCCAGTCGACCAACACCCACCGTCGGCCCACCGACCACTCACACGCACACTCTCTCCCACACTCACCCTCAGGCCTGGGGGCGGGGGCTGGAGTCTGCCTCAGGAGCCAAGCCGTGGGACCTTTGAGACCTTCGGCTGCGAGGAAAGTCTTGGGAGGTCCCCACGGTGATTGCCAGCCCTCAGGGCACCGGCGTCCCAGCCGGGGGCTCGCCCCGCCCCAAGGCTCCGCCCCCTCCCTTGCGCACGGGCCTTCTCTGCGTGTGGCAGCCGCTGTGCCGATGTCCCGTCTCGGATGGGATGCCAATCCTGTGCCCTAGCCGTCCCCGCTTTCCCGTCTCGTCGGTCGGTCAGCTCATGTGTCTCGTCTCTCGGCTCTCCCATCCCTGGGTGTGTCCTGCGCGCTCAGTGTCTGTCTGTCTGTTGGCATCTGCATCTGCATCTGCATCTGCGACCCTCTCGCCGTCTTTGGGGCCATGTCTCACATGAACCTTCATCTCTTTGCGTCTCTGTCTCTCCGACCCCCGGCCTGCCGTCCCTTCCTCTGGCCCGCGCCTCATCACGGGTGGGTGTCAGCTGTGCCTGGCTGACGAGCTTGCCGCCGCTGTCACTTGGCGTGGACGGCCTGCGGTGTGTCTGTGTGCCTGTCCGTGTGGCTGCACGTCGCATCGTTGCACCTCAGCAGGGTCCGGTGCTTGGAGGGCGGCGTGGGGGCAACAGGGCCTCGGTAGGAGCAGAGGCCGGGGCTGACGAGCTCTGGTCGCCGGCGCTGGTGGCTGCAGGGTGGGTTGGGCACCGCGCAGGTGCGGCGCAGGATGCGGACACGGCTGGGCTGCGCCTGGGCCGCGGGAAGCTCAGAGTGCCGGCCCCAGCGGGCCCCGAGGCCCTGGGCAGCAGGCCTGTGGGGAGGTGGGCGAGGGGCTGGGGGAGGGGCGCGCCCTGAGCCGGGTGTGCTGGAGGGTCCCAGGTGGGAGAGCGCCAAGACCTCGCGCCCCTCACTCCACCCTCCTACCCCCAGCACACGGCCTTGTGGCTGCTCCGTCCCGGAAAGCCCTTGGTTCCCCAGGCCGGGCCGCCGTTTGGCGGGGGGGGGCGGGGGCGGGCGGGGCGCGGCGGGGCATGTGCCGCCCGGGCCGCCGAGTCCGGTCGCGGGTGGTGCAGCTCAAGTGCGCGCGCGCTCCGTGCAGAGCTAGAGCTGCGGCCGCCGGCTGGCCCGGGCGGCAGGTCGGAGCGAAAGGCAGGCGCAGCGCAGGGCTCTGGCTTCCTGGCGAGCAGCCGCCTCCGTACAGCCCATACCACCTGGTCGTCTGATCTCGGCTAAGCAGGGTCGGGCCGTTAGTACTTGGATGGGAGACCGCCTGGGATGGGTGCTGTAGGCTTTTGTTGTTTCTATTTTGCCCTGCCTCCCTCTCCTTTAGCCCCCGGCCCCAGCCGCACCGCAACCGCACCTGCCGCTGGCCCCTGGCACCCACCGCGCTCAGAGCCGCGCCTGCCTTCCAGCCCTCTCGGTTGGCTGGCCGGGGCCCCGACTCCCGCTGCAGACCTGGGTTGCCTCCGCGCGGCCCGCGAGCCCTCGGCTTTCGGCGTCCAGGAAACCAGATGGCGGCGGCGGGGGCGCGGGGGTCTCTGTCTGGGGCTCCCTGGCAGGCCTCAGGCATTCTAGGGCGGGCCGGGGCCCCAGCCCCACCCCCAGACGCGCCTGGCAGGCAACTGCGGTCTCCCGCAGGCGCGGGCGCACACACACACACACACACACACACACACACACCTCACGCCCGCCCCCCCCCCAAACACAGACACACCCCCGCAGCCCAGACAGGTCAAGAGCCGGAAACCAAGTAAGGGAGACGGAGAAAGAGGGAGAGAGAGAGACAGCAAGAGGACCGCACAGGCTTCCAGCCCCGGCCGCCACACCCTCCCCCCCTCCACTGTGGGTATCCACCAGCTCCCCCAGTCGACCCGACCCCACCGTCGCCCACCGACACACTCACACGCACACTCTCTCACACTCACTCTGGCCTGGGGCGGGGGCTGGGTCTCGCCTCAGAGCCAGGCCGAAGGGACCTGAGGACCTCGGCTGCGAGGAAGTCTTGGTCCCCACGGTGATTGCCAGCCCCAGGGCTGCGTCCAGCCGGGCTCCCGCCCGGCCCAAGGCTCACGCCCCCTCCTTGCGCACGGCCGCTCTCGCTGTGACGGTCTGTGCCAGAGTGTCCGTCTCGGATGGGATGCCATCCCCCTGCCCTGTCCGTGCTTCCGTCTCCTGTCGTCTCTGTTGTCTCCTCTCTCTGGCTCTCCTCCTGGGTGTGCCTGCGCGCTGTGTCTGTCTGTCTGTGCATCTGCATCTGCATCTGCATCTGCCCTCTCGCTCTTGGGGGCCTGTCTCGAACCTTCATCTCTTTGCGTCTCTCTCTCCTCATTGGTGCCGTCCCTTCCTCTGGCCCCTGCCTCTCACGGGTGCTTGGTGTACGCTGTGACGAGGCTGCTGGCCGGCTGTCTCACTTGGCGGGTGCCTGCGAGTGTGTCTGTGTGCCTGTCCGGTGTGGCTGCGTCGCTCGTCTGCACCCTCAGCAAGGTCCGGTGCTTGAGAGGGCGTGGGCAACGGGGGCCTCGTAGGAGCGAAGGGGCGGGGCTGACGAGCTCTGGTCGCCGGCGCTGGTGGCTGCAGGTGGTTTGGGCACCGCAGGTGCCGGGCGGATGGGCGCTCAGGGCCTGGCTGGCTGCGCCTGGCCCAGGAGGCTCAGAGGACCGCGGGCCCCAGCGGGCCCCCGAGGCCCTGGGCAGCGAACGCCTTGGGGAGGTGGGGCGAGGGGGCTGGGGGAGGGGCGGCGGCCCCGAGCCGGGTGGTGCCTGAGGGGTCCCAGGGTGGAGCGCCAGACCTCGGCGCCCCTCACTCCACCCCTCCCGCCCACCCCCGGCAGGCACACCGCCGGCTGCTCCCGGTCCCGGAAGCCCTGTGGTCCCCGGCCGGGCCGGCCGTGTTGGCCGTGGGGGGGGCGGGGCGGGGGCGGGGCGCGGTGGCGTGTGCCGGCCCCCGGGCCGCCGAGTCCGGTCGCGGGTGGTGCAGCTCAGTGCAGCGCGCGCTCCGTGGCGAGCTGGACTGACCGCCGCTGGCAGGCGGCAGGTCAGGCTGAAGGCGGCAGGCAGGGAAGGCTTTAGGGCGCCTGGCGGCAGCCGCTCCGTCTACGGCCATACCACCCTGAACGCGCCCGATCGTCTGATCTCGGAAGCTAAGCAGGGTCGGGCTGGCTAGTACTTGGATGGGAGACCGCTGGGAATCCGGTGCGTAGCTTTTTGTTGTTTCTGTTTTGCCCTGCCTCCTCTCCTTTAGCCCCGGCCCCAGCCGCACTGCAAGCCGCACCTGCCGCTGGCCCCTGGCACCCACCGCGCTCAGAGCCGCCGCCTGCCTCCAGCCCTCTCAGGTTGGCTGGCCGGGGCCCCGACTCCCGCTGGACCTGGGTTGCCTCGCGCGGCTCCGCGAGCCCCTCGGCCGGCGTCCAGGAAACCAGACGAACGGCGGCGGGGGCGCGGGTCTCTATCTGGGCCTCCTTGGCAGGCCTCAGGCATTCTAAGGGCTGGGCCCAGCGGCCCCACCCCCAGACGCATCCTGGCAGGCAACCTCGCGGCTCCCGCAGGCGCGGGCGCACAACACACACACCCCACAACACACACACACACACACACCCTCACGCCCGCCCCCTCCCCCAAACACAGACACACCCCCCCGCAGCCCAGACAGGTCAAGAGCCGGAAACCACAAGTGGGGGAGACGGAGAAGAGGAGAGAGAGAGACAGCAAGAGGACAGAGCTCCAAAGCCCCAGCAACCTCCCCTCACTGTGGTATCCACCGCCCCATCGAGCCGAAACCCACCATCGCCTCACCAGCACACTCACACGACACTCTCTCCCACACTCACCTCTGGCCTGGGGCGGGGCTGGTCTCGCCTCAGGAGGCCAAGCCGAAGGGGACCTTGAGACCTCGGCTGCGAGGAAGTCTTGGTCCCCACGGTGATTGCCAGCCCCAGGGACCGCGTCCAGCCGGGGCTCGCCGGCCCAAGGCTCACGCCCCCTGCGTTGGGGACGCCTAGTCGTGCAGCAAGGCCTCTCTCTGTGGTTGTCAGGGTCCGTGCCAATGTGTCCATCTCGATCTGATGCCATCCTCTGTCCCTGACTCCTGTTTTCTGCTTCTCTCTCGCGTGTTCTGTGTGTCTGTCTCTGTCCCTCTCCCTGTGTGTGGGTGTCTTTGCGTCTAAGGCATGATGCTTGTCTGTCTGTCAATCTGCATCTCCGTCTCTGGTCTCTGGAAGTCTGTCTCTGAACTTTGCTCTCTTTTTCTGTCTGTCTCTCCTTACATTCAAGCTTCAGTGTGTGTAGTGATAATAGAAAATGAGTCTCCGATTATTGTACTAACAGTGAAAAAGGGGAAACAGAACAAATGTAGTAAGTGTAGCAGTGAGGAACCTCAGGAAACAAACAGTACTGGCTAATCCAATTTAGGTAGAGCGGGCCCCGTCCGGAGGGGTGGGGTAGGAGGGGAAGAAAAACCATATAAATCATGATTTAAGGTGCCCTGCATCTCTGTCTCTTCTTTTCACCCTGTTGGGCAGGTATGCCCCTAATTACTAGAGGATTGTTCTTTTATTTTCTAAATAAAACTGAGTCATAACATGGAGTAAGAGCTTTCCAGAAAAACATCTACTTCTGCTTTATTGACTATGCCAAAGCCCTTGACTGTGTGGATCACAATAAACTGTGGAAAATTCTGAAAGAGATGGGCATACAGACCACCTGACCTGCCTCTTGGGAAATCTGTATGCAGGTCAGAAGCAACAGTTAGAACTGGTCATGGAACAACAGAATGGTTCCAATTAGGAAAGGAGTATCAAGGCTGTAAATTTCACCTGTTCTTATTTAATTTATATGCAAGAGTACATCATGAGAAACACTGGGACTGGAAGAAACACAAGCTGGAATCAAGATTGCAGGAGAAATATCAATAATCATAGATATAGCACCTACCCTAATGGCAAGGCTGAAGAGGAGCTAAAAAGCCTCTTGATGAAAGTAGAAGAAGAGAGTGAAAAAGTTGGCTTAAAGTTCAACATTCAGAGAACGAAGATCATGGCATCTGGTCCCATCACTTCATGGGAAATGAATGGGAAACAGTGAAACAGTGTAAGACTTTATTTTGGGGGCTCCAAAATCACTGCAGATGGTGACTGCAGCCATCTAAATTGCTCTCTGAAGAAAGTGTTGACCAACTAGAGAACATATTCCAAAGCAGAGATATTACTTTTGCGACTAAGGTTCGTCTAGTCAAGGCTATGTTTTTTCAGTGGTCATGTATGGATGTGAGAGGTGGATCTGTGAAGAAGGCTGAGGGCCGAATAATTGATGCTTTTGAACTGTGGTGTTGGAAGACTCTTGAGAGTCCCTTGGACCGCGGAGATCCAACCAGTCCATTCTGAAGGAGATTAACCTGGGATTTCTTTGAAGGAATGATGCTAAGCTGAAACTCCAGTACTTTGGTCACCTCATGGGATGAGCGACTCATTGGAAAGACTCTGATCCTGGAGGGATTGGGGGCAGGAGGAGAAGGGGACGACAGAGGATGAGATGGCTGGATGGCATCACTGACTCGATCGCACGTTAGTCTGAGTGAACTCCCGGAGATGGTGATGAACAGGGAGGCCTGGCGTGCTGCGATTCATGGGTCGCAAAGAGTCAGACACGCCTGAGCGACTGAACTTAACTGAACTGAACCTCCTAAGTTAAAGAAAGTCTCAGAGTCCTCAAGAAAATTCAGACACCACAGGATCTGAAGGAACAAGCTGAGAGTTCTCTGGTGGCTACAATCTCTTTGGTATCTTCCTGTGATGGAATTTGAGGTTGGCCGAGCTCCTGCTCATCCTTGTTATAGCATATTGATGTGCTTGCGATTGCTCCATGTATTATCATGTGTCCCTGTTTGTCTCTGCCCAAGTCAACAAGCTACAACTTGCATTGCCAGTTCAACAAGGATATATAAAACTATAGCGACCACAGAAAATATCACCTCACCCTTAGATGGACACCACTATAAAGACTCTGAGGCCTAGACTGGCAGAGGGGAGGTGCACCCCTCACCATCCCAGTTCAGCAGGAAGTAGCTAGAGACCTCGGTATCCCTATTCCCAAAAGAATTGGCCTCCTAGCTCTTGAGGAGGAATGTTAGGTAGTTAGAATAGGAAAAAGAGTACAGAGTGGTGGCTAAAAGACAAAGGAAGGAAAAGCCCTTGAAAACAGAAGAAGGAAGGGCTGAGGACCAGAGTGAGAACCTCAGGCAGAAGAAACAGCATTCAGGCTAGCCCAGCTCACATCGGCAGGCCCAGGAGGAGGAAAAACATATAAAAAGAGAGTCAGGGCCAGGGTCTCTCTCTCCTCTCGTCTTTTGGGTCAGCATGCCCTCACGCCTCAAGGATGTATTTTCCTTCGTTTTCTAAATAAAACTGAGGTGTAACACAGGGCTGTAACACTGGTCTGTCCGAGAGCCATGACCAAGTCCAAGGGCTTGTAATGCTGGTCCGTCGCTTCAAGTTTTTGTTGTGATGACAGAAGTGAAATTAGACACTCCTCCAACACTCTCTGGCCTGTGCCTGTCACACATGCTACGGTTTGCCATCTTGCACTGGCTGTGGATTCCTGGAGTGGCTCCTTGTTGCTGGCCTGCTGGCCTTAGTGAACATTCCAGCTTGAGTAAAGGGCCTGCTGCCGACTTGGGGCCAGATCCTTGGCTTGTTGGGTGACTTAGGGGCCGGGTGCCTTGGTAGGGCATAGGGGTGAGGCAGATGACCTTAAGCGACTCTTCTGTTGGCTCCCGCTATTGCAGGCATGATGGGAGGTCATGATTCTGGCTGGGGTGCCCTTGGTTTGTTAGGGGGCACATAAGACTGAGGCCCTGACCCATGTAACCAGATACCTTAGGAGACAGCTTCCCAAAGCAGGGTTCTATATCGTGACCCCGGCATGGATGGGTCTAAAGAGGTGGGAGAGCACAGAGATTTTGCATCCGCCCCCTCCTGTCTGGTAGTACTGTAATATCTCTAGTTGTGGGACTGGGGAAGCCTTCTACAGCCTTGTTGGAGGTGGAATGCGGGTTGCGGGGCTTATCTGTAATTAGGCCTTTGTACAGCCGTGGTTGCTAGGCTTCTCTTAAGCTTTGGCATAGTTACTGCCACAAGTCAGCTGTGAATCTTCACTGGATCTTTTTTTTTTTTGTCCTGGAAAATTGGTTTGCAGAAAGGAAAGGAGAAAACCCTTACCATTACTCAGCTGATTTCATGAAATGTAGCCAATGGAATGCGCTGAAGATCTCTTAATTTGAAAAATATATTCTTTAACTGACAGGTGGATCATAGTCTGTTTGCGATTTACATAGTCTAGAAACAGCAAAATGTGATGAAAAGAATTTTCAAATATGTGAGTGCATTTTAGGTATTAATATTTTAAAATGTCTTCTATGATTAGAAAGGAAAATATCTTTGGACCTGATTTCTTAAACTCAGAGCTTTCCTTATTCAAATTCTTCTGCATTGTACTTAGGCATTATTTTGGTGTTGAATAGTACTAGATGGGAAGAATCAGAGGAATCTTCATTCAGTTGTAGCAGCCACCTTCTCAGGACCCTGGGGTAGTTGCAGGAGAAGAGTGGTCTACTGGCAACGACTGCTGTGGAATCAGGTGGATGTGACAGAGTGTATCCCAGCTGTTTAATAGCTCTGTGGGCTTTTCAACAATTTATTAATACTTCTCTTTGCACCTTATATAAAACTTGTTTGTTTAGGCATGATGATACTGATTGTAAAAACAGTGATTGTATGTTTTCTACCTATATCCATGCCCTTTGCAATGTGATTTTACAGCTGGTTCTGTAAAAAGTGAAACCAAAATGGAGAGACAGAAATCAGTCCTTTCAACTTTGGGTTGAGGCTGGTCTCATGTGCTTTAAGAAAAATGCAGTAAGTATGACCCTGACAGCTTTGGGCCTAGGCTGGAAAGATAGTGAATATTTTGCTTCTGGATCCCTGCTCTCCATGAAAACAAGCCCATATGAGCTTGCTGGATGACAGCCAGGTGCCCCAGGTGGCCCCCAGCTCAACCCCAAAAGTAGAGCACCCTAGTCAACCAGCAACAGACCATACACGCACCTTGGTGTCCAGGTGAAATGAAAGAATGGCTCAGCTGAGCTAAGCTCACGGTGCTTACTATGAGTTCAACCACGAGCTAGCTAGGTTTTGGGGTGGTTTATCATCCAACGGTAGCCAATTAGCACACACAACCAATTAACATGCACACCCATTCCAAGCTGGATGCCAGGTCCAGTGGCTAAGACAACTAGCTCCCAATGTTAGGAGCCTGAGTTCCATTCCTGGTCAGGAAAGTAGATCCCACATGCCTCAGCTAAATAAATAAATTAAAAAAAACACTCCTTCATCTGTGTACTTCCATGTGTTGACACAGCCCACAGAGGGGCACTGTTAATGTGTTTGTGGATTTCCACACCAGTCACAGGAAGAATGGTGGAGAAAAGGAGACACAAAGCAGCCTGGCTCCGAGTCCTCACCAGAACTTCTGGGATCACAAGTCCTTGCACAGGGTAGATCATATATTCTTCCTGGCTGTTAACTTCCCCTACTGCAGCTGCTGCTGCCAGTTTCCACCCCATGTGCTATTGCAGGGTGATTGTGATCTTGTCCGCCAACACCAGCCCACTTGTGGTGGCAGCATGGCTCTGTGATGGAGAGGACTGTGAAGGCAGGTTCAGGCTGAGGAGGAGGGAGGCCTCTGCTACCAGCTGCTGCATCAGTTCCATTTCCAAGCACTGCCCCCCCCAACCTTCCGTGCTGCTCCCACTCATAAGGAGGCACTCAAGAGCTTCAACCAACAGACCTAGGCATTCAGGAGCTTCCCAGTCAGAGAACTTTCTCGATTCACCTTCACTGAATATATCTGATTAGGATATATTTGCAAGCACAGACGTTTATAGGTACTCTGTTTGTGTTTTGGACTTGCACCCTCACCCAGAAATTAATTTATTTAAAAAAAATACTGAAAAAATTTTGAGGAGTTCATCATTAAACTTCCTACTTCTCTTATTTGTAACTTTATTGCCTTATGACTTGGAAATGTAAACTTCGGTCCTTTTACTAAGTATATCCTTTTGTTTACAGGATATGAATTTATTTATTAGCAAGACTGTTGGCTCAGGTTTTTAAAAATTCATTTTGTTACCACAATCTTTGGGATTTCTACATACGTGTCAGTTATGTTGCCAGTTTGAGTGCTTTTAAAAAACATTCTGGCCCTTCATACTGTCTCTTAGACTTTTCCTCTAGAGTCCGTGATCTAATACCTTTTTTGTCTATTAAGACTGCTTTGGCAGGCTTCCTTGGTGGCTCAGACGGTAAAGAACCTGCCTGCAATGCGGTAGATCCGGGTTCCAGCCCTGCGTTTGGAAGGTTCTCCTGGAGAAGGCACTGGCTACCCACTCCAGTATTCTTGCCTGGTGAGTTCCATGGACAGAGGAGCACGGCGGGCTACAGTCCGTGGGGTCGCAAAGGACACGACTGAGAGCCACTAATACCTTCACTTTCAGCTCTAGATGCCGGGTCCACAGGGAAGATTTACCGCAGTCCAGAGGGAGAGAGAAAAAGGAGGCCTTCAAAAGGCAATTCCAGGTCCCTAGGTACCAGGTACCGTACTTCTGTTTTAAACTGGACTTACTGTTTCAGACACCCAGCGTGGTGCCTCAACGTGTTCTCCGTAAAGATCTGAGTAACCACGGAGGCTCCCCACGCCCCAGCCTCACTGCACTTGGCGGCGGAGCGGGGACCAAAGGAGACGGTGCGGCCAGAGGAGTGCGCAGAGCGGCAGCTGGCCCAGCCGAGCTCCAGGAACCCCAGGCTGCGCTGCGCGGGCTGCCGGAAGTGCAAGCCGCTCGCTGGTCAGCGAGAAACCCAGTCTCACCACCAGCATCTCGTGGAGACGTACCTGTCTGCAGGGTGACTCCAACCACACTGGGCTCCCCGCCTCGCTTTGTCTCCGCAGGCAGGAGATGCTGGGGAAGAAAACGCACTCTTCTCTGCGTGGCAGGACCTCCCTCCGGAGGGAAGGCGAGGGGTAGGGGGGGCTCGCTGCGCATTCTGGGAGCGGTAGTCTCCGCTGCTGCAGCCGGCGGCTTGCAGGGCTGTAGAACTACAGTTCCCGGTTGCACAGGGTAGGGCGTGGGGGTGGTGCCCAGCCTTCCGCGCTCACGGAGGGGCAGGGCGGGAGGCGGGGCTGTCGCGGCGCATTCTAGGTGCTGTGGTGTCTCAGCCAGCTGTAGCAGGTGCCTTGGGGAGGTTGTTTAGTCCCCCAATCCTGTCCGACTCTTTGTGACCCCATAGGCTGCGGCACGCCAGGCTTCCCTGTCCTTCGCTATCTCCCGCAGTTTGCTCAAACTCATGTCCATTGAATCAGTGATGCCGTCCAACCGTCTCATTCTCTGTTGTCCACTTCTCCTCCTGCCCTCAATCTTTCCATGCATCAAGGTCTTTTTCAATGAGTTGGTACTTCCGATTAGGTGGAGCTTTAGCTTCAGCATCGGTCCTTCCAATGAATATTCAGGATTGATTTCCTTTAGGATTGATTGGTTTGATCTCCTTGCTGTCCAAGGGACTCTGGAGGGTCTTCTCCAGCACCACAGTTCAAAAGCATCAGTTCTTTGGCACTCAGCCTTCTTTATGGTCCCAACTCTCACATCCATACATGACTACTGGAAAAACCATAGGTTTGACTATATGGACCTTTGTTGGTAATGTCTCTGTTTATTAATATGCTGTCTAGCTTTTCATTGCTTTTCTTCCAAGGAGCAAGCGTCTTTTAATTTCATGGCTGCAGTCACTGTCTGAAGTGATTTTGGAGCCCAAGAAAATAGTCTATCACTGTTTCCATTGTTTCCCTATCTATTTGCCATGAAGCAGGGGACTGGATGCCATTATCTTCATTTTTTGAATGTTGAGTTTTAAGCCAGCTTTTCCACTCTCCTCTTCATCTTCATCAAGAGACTCTAGTTCTTTGTTTTCTTCCAAAAGGGTGACGTCATCTGCATATCTGAGGTTATTGATATTTCTCCCAGCAGTCATGATTCTAGCTTGAGCTTCATCCAGCCTGGCATTTCACATGATATACTCTGCATATAAATTAAATAAGCAGAGTGAAAACATACAGCCTTAATGTAGTCCTTTCCAAATTTTGAACCAGTCCATTGTTCCATGTCTGGTTCTAACTGTTGCTTCATGTCTTGCATACAGGTTTCTCAAGAGCCAGGTAAGGTGGTCTGGTATTTCCATCTCTTTAAGAATTTGCCATAATTTGTTGTGGTCCACACAGTCAAAGGTTTTATCACAGTCCATGAAACAGAAGCAGATGTTTTTCTGTAATGAGAAGCTAACAGGCAGGAAGAAAAGGGATCTCCAAATGGAGGAAATAGGCTGCAAGTGTCAGACATTTTTTTAAAAATCTCTCTTAAGCGGCAGCAGAAACAAACAAGTGTTAGATTTTTTCCCTTCTCGATACAAGTTTAAAAGAGGTTTCTTTTAAAATTCTGTGTTGTCATGATGACACCTGGCTCCACCTGAACTTTTCTCAAACCAATGCATTTTTCTTGTGGAAATGTTTGTCTTAAGCTACGCTAATGAAATATGTATTTACTCTAGACTCTGTCTTCAAGTCAGTTCTGCCTAAGACTCGGAACTGACTTCAAAAACCAGTATGTTTTACTCATACATCATTCTCCTAATCTAATGAAACTCTATATTTACTTGGAAACCTGCCTTTCTTCAAGATTCATGTCAACCGTTTTATGGCCTGGGATGACTCACTTGGTGCCAATGTTATCTCAAAATGTACATTGTGAGTGAGGGGCCTGGTGCTACTCTGAATTTTGAGACATTTCCTTTCTATAATTAACAGCAAGCTAGTGCTAGTAACTGTATAACATCCGGCTAAAGACTAGCAGGGGGCACTCTTTCTGCCCCATTCTGATCTATGTAAGAAAGCTTCTATTTCTTTTATACTTAAATAAAACTTTATTATAAAAGAGCTCTGAGTGATCAAGCCTCATCACTTGCCCCAGATTGAATTCTTCTCCTCCAGAGGCCAAGAATCCCAGCATCTTTCATGGTTCACTAATAATCTTTCAGTTCCCTTTCTTTTCCTATGATTCAACAGATGTTGTTGGCAATTTGATCTCTGATTCCTCTGCCTTTTCTAAATCCAGCTAGTACATCTGGAAGCTCTCAGTTCACATACTGTTGAAGCCTAGCTTGAAGGATTTTGAGCATTGCCTTGCTGGCATGTGAAATGAGTGCAACTGTGCAGTAGACTGAACATCCTTTGATGTTGCTCCTCTTTGGGATCAGAATGAAAACTGCCCTTTTCGAGCTCTGTGGCCACTGCTGAGTTTTCCAAATTTGCTGGCACATTGATAGCAACACTTTGACAGCATCATCTTTTAGGATTTGAAATAGCTTAGCTAGAATTCCATCACGTCTACTAGTAATGCATCCTAAGGCCCACTTGACTTCACACTCCAGGATGTCTGTCTCTAGGTGAGTGATCACACCATCGTGGTTCTCTGGGTCATTAAGACGTTTTTTGAATAGTTCTTCTGTGTATTCTTGCCACCTTTTCTTAATATCTTCT
Source organism: Ovis aries (assembly GCF_016772045.2). Taxonomy (NCBI): domain Eukaryota; kingdom Metazoa; phylum Chordata; class Mammalia; order Artiodactyla; family Bovidae; genus Ovis; species Ovis aries. Next base: position 2,264,865 of record NC_056078.1, on the reverse strand, counting down.
GCTTCTGTTAGGTCCATACCATTTCTGTCCTTTATTGTGCCCATCTTTGCATGAAAATTCCCTTTGTGTCTCTAATTTTCTTGAGATCTCTAGTCTTTCCCATTCTATTGTTTCTTCTATTTCTTTTCATTTATCACTGAGGAAGTCTTTTTTATCTCTCCTTGCTCTTCTTTGCAACTCTGCATTGAGACGGGTATCCCTTTTCTTTTCTCCTTTGCCTTTTGCTTCTCTTCTTTACTCAACTATTTGTAAGGCATCCTCAGGCAGCCAATTTTTCTTTCTGCATTTCTTTCCCTTGGTGGTGGTTTCTTCACTGCCTCCTGTACAAATATTATGAACTTCCATCCGTAGTTCTTCAGGCACTCTATCATATCTAATTGCTTGAATATATTTGTCACTTCCACCGTATAATCACATACCTGAATGGCCTAGTGGTCTTCCCTACTCTCTTCCATATAAGTCTGAATTTTGCAATAAGGAATTCATGATCTGAGCCACAGTCAGCTCCCAGTCTTATGGGGCTGCTTGACTGCCATTTCCAGAATGTGCAGGGCTGGGAGGGGTTCCCGGCCCTCCAGTGCACAACAACAGGCGGGGCTGTGGGCGCCAGATGGCAGTTGGAGGCTGGGGTGCCCATGGAGTCCGGTCCTACATATCACTCCCCATCCTCCCCTGTGAAATGAGTTGCAGGGAAGAGAAGAAGGGACTTAGAGGGGTGTAAAGGCTGTGATTACAGCCTGCAGCCTGCCCTGTGCATCTCAGTTTTGTCCCAGATCAGATCTTGGCCTTCCTGCTGCCGCCTGTCTTTGCAGCTTTGTTCATTCTCCCGTCTGTGAGGCCAGTCCAGGCCCAGAAAACTATGCTTTTCTCTTCTAAACTGTTTATGGTAACTGGTTTGATATCTGAGAAACTATATTTGCTTGCTGATCTCCTCTTCCTCCACCCAAATTGCCCCCGTTTGGGGAGAAGGTCATCATAGTGGCCCTGTTCGAAAGCACAACTAAAGAGTGGGAGAAGGGATGTGGACTGGGGCTTCGTGAAATACGACCCGAAAGACACACAGAGTGCCTTTTTCGGAAATTTGGATGTTGAGGCATTTAGTCTGCTGAGATGAGTCTCCTCAGTTCCCAAGTGAGTATCTAGTAGGCCACTGTCATTTAAGTGGTGAGGTCTCAAAAAAAAAAAAAGAAAGAAAGAAAAAAACCTAAAGATGTTAACGGTTTAAGGGTTTTGTTTTGCTGTTTATTTTTTAATGCTCTAAATTGATCCTGTCAGGCCTGACTGGCCAGTTTCTCAGAGACACAGGTGATGACCCAGGTGCTTAGGAGCAGGCTGATGTTCCCACTTTGAGACAGCAAGTTTCAAGGTATAGCACACTTAGCAGCATTTGAATCACAGCAAGTATAATATCTCTGCTTTGGGTGGAAAGCTCATCAGAGACAGCAGTTAAGGATGTGTACCTTAACCTTTCCATTCTGATCTGTTGAATTTTTCTGTCTAGAAATTGGAAATATCTGGGAGCACTTCTGCTTCCAGGTAATCTGTTGGTAACTGATGTCCCTAAATTCCTTATGCTGCAAGGGACAGTTCTTTTGCTCCAGCAGAGCACCAGGAGAAACAAATCAAGGGATGTTCAGTGTACATATTTACTTACACATTTGAGTACTGAAAGGAACAGGACATAAAATATGGGTATGTCTTGTTTTATTGTTTTTCAGTTATTGTGCTTTGCAGATACTGAGTTTTTTTCTTTTTCTTACTTTTTTATATATTGAAGTTTGTGGCAACTCTTGTCGGATGATGGTTAGCATCTTTTAGCAATGAAGTATTTTTTAATTAAAATGTACATGTTTTGTTTTCAGCCTTCTTTACATTCTGACAAGATGAGATGCAATGGGTCTATCTTGTGTATTTCCTGCTGTTTTGCCGAAAATTTTCACTTTTGTCTTAGGTTCAAAGGATTTGTTGACAAAATAAGCCACTCATTATATACAAAGACATGATACAGATATTTACCAAAAAATTATCTAGCTTACTTTCAACATACTAACATTAAAAGAAAAGAGAAATAGAAAGATCAGAGAATACATCACCAAATTGGGTTTAGACCAACATCCAGACTTAAACAGCTCTGTGAAGTCCCGTGTCACAGCACGTCTGGAGTCCCAGTTGGGAAAGGGTCCCAGGCAGCACATCCTCTCCATGGGTGAGACTTCAACGATTGGAGTTCTGGGTTCCCGCTTATAATCCCAGGATGGAAGCAAGCTGATATCACCAATCTGTGACCAAATTGCAGCTCTGGTTTCATGTTAATGCTGTTTGTTTTTTCTTGTAAAACTTGGAATGTAGTTAAGCCTGGGTCTTGGTCAGCCAGGCCTCCTGCAGGGTCTCCACAATCTCAAGGTTTCTCCCCCATCTCACCTAAGGTGCTGCGAGTTCTGCACTCACAGCAGGCAGTCACTCCCAGTCACTCCCAGTCACTCCCAGTTAGGGCAGTGTCCAGGCAGCTTAGACGCCAGGTCAGAGGCCTGCTCTGCTCTGTCTCTGAAGCCTAATTGAGACTATTCATTTAATTTCCCTAACACATGTCTCAGTTCTGGAACCAACAGGAGCCTTGGTTCCTTTGATTGGAGAATGGCATTAGAAACCAAGATTTGGGTATTGGTGAGCTCAGTGATACTGAGGTGGGCCGACTATTTCGTTTTCACTAGTCTTTTTTTTTTTTAACTGAAGTATAATGGAATTACAATGTTGTGTTAATATTTTGCTGTACAGCAGAGTGACTCAGTTATTCATATATTCTTTTTAATATTCTTTTCCATTACCCTTTATCCCAGGATGTTGGTTATATTTCCCTGTGCTAAACAGTCAGGCCTTGTTGTCTTGACAACTGTTATTTAAATGCCATGGGCACTCTGTGCTCTGACATCGAGTTTCCACTCCAAGCAAAGTGTTTTCTTTGCATTTCCTGGTGTTGACTTAGCCTTCCTGTCTGTGCCTTTCCCACCTCAGTCCCAGTTCATCAGGCCCCTTGTGGACTGTCATCTCCTGCAAGATTCCCTTGGCCAGGGGCCACCTCTCTGCTTCCTGACCTCCCAGAGTGCACACCATTCTAGCAGCACACCGTGCGTGTTGTGGTTCAGAGCTTCTCTGTTCCTGTCTGCATTCTCCTCTTCCACTTATACTCGAGGGCAGGTCAGAGTCACCAATCGCCCACTGTCCTCAGGTTCCTAGCAGAGGGACTCTGCTCTCATACCTTGTAGCTGATTTGGAACTTGAAGATAAATCACCATCCTGGGGAGACCCATCATTGGGGATTGAAAAACTTCCAGATGCTCTATTGTTCCTCCCTCAGACCGCTATAAACCACCAGCTGAAGCAGGGAGGCAGGAGGCATTTTGGTTTCAGTATGTTTCTTTTATATTCTGTAAAAATGTATACCAGCTGAGAGGAACTGATGGAATAGGGAACTAAATTTAGGCGATAGCAGTTGAAGTTAGAAATATTAGAAATTAGAAGTTATTGCTGTAAATTCTCTTGAATAATCCGGTGTTATTTTTTCCCAGTTATCTCTGCCAGTTAATAACTATCTTAAACAACTTTCCACATCAAATTAAAATCTGATATAAAAGGCTTTTAAAAGGCTGAGTTGAGGAATTTACATGAGTGGGGAAACGGGCTTGTAAGATATTCAAGAAATGAGTATTAACAGATTTCTGTGGGGGGAAAAGACCTAAAAATTACTGAGAAAGCTTTCTTAGTTTAATGCAGGGGAGACAATAACTCGGCAACCCACACATAAAGCTGCATGGAAGCTCCCCTTTGAGGGAGTTAAGGCTGCTCAGGTTTTTTCAGCATAACCTGTTTGACTTTGGGGACCAGAGGGGCCACTGAAACATATTCAGAATCTAGATTAGGCCTTATTCACGCCTATGCAAACTATTACAGCCAGAGGAACTGGATGAACACGTGGGACATGATGGAGTCTGGTGGGCAGGAAGCCTGGCCCTGGGCCGAGAACTCCAGGAACCTGCTGGTCTGGGGGCTCCTCTCCCCATCCTTCACTCCCACACTCCCTGGGTCCCCACGTGCCAGTTTGGGAAGGCATTGCCCATTGGACACACGCTGTGTTTGACTAGAATTTGACAAGAGCTATTTCCTCTAGTGATGAGTGAAAAGCTTTTCTCAGGAAAATGCACTGCTTTATGGAAACAGTTATTTTCTTGCATATAACTAACCCTGGGCCCCATTTAGTAGTTCATGCCTTGCTTCTGTGGGGTGACTTTCCTTATTGTAGGACAGGGGAGACTTGTGGAAAAGGTGATCAGGGTGGGACTGACTTTCCTCTTTTAACATCCCCTGCACTGGCAGGAGGATTCCTATCCACTGCACCCCCAGGGAAGTCCCCCACGTTTTCTTTATCAGTTTATTTGTTGGGAGGCATTTATGTTATTTCCATGTCATGGCTGTTGTTACTAATGCTACTCTCACCATGGGAATGCACGTGTCTCTTCAGTGACTAGTTTTCATCTTCTGTGAGCTTAGACCTGGAGCAGGACTGGTGATCATGTGGTTCCACTTCTAATTTTCGAGGCGCTTCCACACTGTGTTCCGTAGTGGCTGCACCAGCTTCCAATCCCACAAGCAGTTCACAAAGAAAAGGCCCCTCTTCTCTGTATTCTCTCCAATGTTTGTTATTTTTATCTTCTTGAGGATCAACATCCTAACAGGTGTGAGGTGAGACCTCATAATGGTTTCAGTTTGCATTTCCCTTGATTAGTGATAGTTGCTGGGTCATGTCTGACTCTCTGTGACCGCATGGTCTGTAGTCTGCCAGGTTCCCCTGTCAGTGGAATTCTCCAGGCACGAATGCTGGGGTGGGTAGCCATTCCCTTCTCCAGATTAGTGATGAGGTTGAGCACTTTTTCACGTTCCTTAGGCAATGTGCATGCTTTCTTTGGAAAAGTGTCTGTTCAGTTCCTCTACTCATTTTTTAATCAGGTTGTTTTATGAGTTCTTTTTATGTTTTAGATAACCCCTATTCTGAAACATGATTTACAAAATTCCCTCCCCTCCTGCAGTTTGTCTCTTCATTTCACTGGCTGTTTCTTTCACTGCGCAGAAGCTTTTGTCTTGTGCAGTTGCTTTGCTTGATTGTGTTGTTGTTTGTGGTTTTGACGTCATACCTAAAATATCAGTGAAAGACCAGTATTGAGGAGTGTCTTCTCATTGTTTCCTTCTAGGAGTTTTATGGTTTCAGATCTTATATTTAATTGTTTATCCATTTTGAATTAATTTTCTGAATTTTGCAAAATAGCAGTCCAATTTCACTTCTCTGCATATGGTTCTTCAATTTTTCTAACACCACTGTTGAAGAGATTGTCTTCTTTTCCTATTGGATGTTCCTGCCTCCATTGTTAGATTTTAGCTGACTGTATATGCAGGGGTTTAATTTTGGGCTTCCATTAGTCTATGGGTCTATTTTTACGTCAGTATTATACTGATTTAATTGCTATAGTTTTGTCAGTCCAATTCAGTCACTCAGTCGTGTCCGACTCTTTGCGACCCCATGAATCGCAGCACACCAGGCCTCCCTGTCCATCACCAACTCCCGGAGTTCACTCAGACTCACGTCCATCGAGTCCGTGATGCCATCCAGCCATCTCATCCTCTGTTGTCCCGTTCTCCTCCTGCCCCCAATCCCTCCCAGCATCAGTCTTTTCCAATGAGTCAACTCTTCGCATGAGGTGGCCAAAGCACTGGAGTTTCAGCTTTAGCATCATTCCTTCCAAAGAAATCCCAGGGCTGATCTCCTTCAGAATGGACTGGTTGGATCTCCCTGCAGTCCAAGGGACTCTCAAGAGTCTTCTCCAACACCACAGTTCAAAAGCATCAATTCTTCGGCTCTCAGCCTTCTTCACAGTCCACCTCTCACATCCATACATGGCCACAGGAAAAACCATAGTTTTGTAGTACAGTTTAAAATTGGAAACTATGATGCTTATGGTTTTGTTTTTCTTTCTCATGATTGCTTTGGCCATTTGGGATCTTTAGTCATTTCATCCAAATTTTAGGATTGTTTTTTCTATTTCTATAAAAATGCCATTGGGATTTTGATAAAGAGTTATCTGACATTTACAAAATTAACTCTTCTACTAATGAACACAGGATGTCTTCTTTCCATTAATTTGTGTCTTCTTTAATGTCTTTCCAGAAAATCTTGCAGTTTCTGTTGTACGGATCTTTCATTTTTGTGGTTAGAGTTTTTCTATTGTATTTGTAGCTTTTCTATTGTATTTGATGCTATTGTGAATCTTTCTGTGAGTTTTCTTTCTTTTTCACATGTTTCATTGTTCGTTTTAGACAAACAACTGATTTCTGTGCATTGGTTTTTATATCCTGCAATTTTTCTAAATTCTTTGATTATATCCAACAGATTTCTAGTTGAGTTTGGGATTTTCAATATATAAGATCATAATCATCAGTAAATAGAAAACATTTACATCTTTTTTTCAAATTTTTAGTTTTTTTCACTTTATCTCTTTTTTTTGTTTTGTTTTTCCTTTTTGGAATCCATTTTTAAAAATTTTACTTGGCGTTTAATTACTTTACAATATTGTAGTGTTTTTTTGCCATACATTGACATTAATCAGCCATGAGTGTACATGTGTTCCTGATCCTGAACCCCCCTCCAACCTCCCTCTCCATCCCATCCCTCTGGGTCAACCCAGTGCACCAGCCCTGAGCACCCTGTTTCGTCTTATGCATCGAACCTGGACTGGCGGTCTGTTTCAAATATGATATTATACATGTTTCAATGCTATTCTCTCAGATCATCCCACCCTCACCCTCTCCCACAGAGTCCAATAGACTGTTCTATACATCTGTGTCTCCTTAACTGTCCCACTTATAGGGTTATCATTACCATCTTTCTTAATTCCATATATATGCATTATTATACTGTATTGGTATTTTTCTTTCTGACTTACTTCACTCTGTTTAATAGGCTCCAGTTTCATCCACCTCATTAGAACTGATTCAAATGTATTATTTTTAAGAGCTGAATAATATTCCATTGTGTATATTTACCACAGCTTTCTTATCCATTCATCTGCTGATGGACATCTAGGTTGCCTCCATGTCCTGCCTATTATAAACAGTGCTGTGATGAACATAGGGGTACACATGTCTCTTTTAACTCTGGTTTCCTTGATGTGTATGCCCAGCAGTGGGATTGCTTAGTTGTATGGCAGTTCTAGTTCAAGTTTTTTAAGGAATCTCCACACTGTTCTCCATAGTGGCTGTACTAGTTTGCATTCCCACCAACAGTGTAAGAGGGTTTCTGCGGAGAGGGGGGGGGGGCGGGGGCGGGGGGCGCTCCGCATAAAGAGAGAGGCAGTAGAACTTCCCTCAGCAAAGCCGAGGGGTCCCGAGGAGAGGTGAGCCTGCTGTCTGCCAACCCAGCCCCTCAGCGAGCGACACACAATCAGACGTGACAGGGGTTCCGTCTAAGCAGTTCCACTTTATTGCTGCAAGCTCTTGGTTTATATAGGCAAGCAAGGGGGTTTTGCAAGGGTTGGGCCAATCACGTTAAAGGTCAAATTGTAATATGCCATAGTTGCACCAATCACGTTAAAGGTCAAATCTTAATATAGCATAGTTGCACCAATCACGTTAAAGGTCAAGTCGTCATGCGCGTCATCGGAACAAGAGTCTATGGTGATCATGCGCTGTGCACCTGCCGGGAAATCCAGAGCCAAAAGTTTTAACAAACTTAGGCCACACCCTCATCTCCTCGGCCAGGCGCCATCTTAGTTCCAAACCCCAAAGCTAGCCCTTTTTTCAAGGTTTCCCACTTAGGGCCCCACAGGTTTCCTTTTCTCCACACCCTCTCCAGCATTTATTGTTTGTAGACTTTTGGATAGCAGCCATTCTGACCGGCATGAGATGGCACCTCATTGTGGTTTTGATTTGCATTTCTCTGATAATGACTGATGTTGAGCATCATTTCATGTGTTTGTTAGCCATCTGTATGTCTTCTTTGGAGAAATATCTGTTTAGTTCTTTGGTCCAGTTTTTTATTGGGTCGTTTATTTTTCTGGAATTGAGCTGCAAGAGTTGCTTGTATAGCTTTGAGATTAATTCTTTGTCAGTTGCTTCATTTGCTATTATTTTCCCCCACTCTTTCCCACTCTGAAGGCTGTCTTTTCACCTTACTTATAGTTTTCTTTTTTATGCAAAAGCTTTTAAGTTTAATTAGGTCCCATTTGTTTATTTTTGCTTTTATTTCCATTACTCTGGAAGGTGGGTCATAGAGGATCCTGCTATGATTTATGTTGGAGAGTTTTTTTGCCTATGTTGTCTTCTAGGAGTTTTATAGTTTCTGGTCTTACATTTAGATCTTTAATCCATTTTGAGTTTATTTTTGTGTATGGTGTTAGAAAGTGTTCCAGTTTCATCCTTTTACAAGTGGTTGACCAGTTTTCCCAGCACCACTTGTTAAAGAGATTGTCTTTTCTCCATTGTATATTCTTGCCTCCTTTGTCAAAGATAAGGTGTCCATAGGTACACGGATTTATCTCTGAGCTTTCTATTTTGTCCCGTTGATCTATATTTCTGTCTTTGTGCCAGTACCATACTGTCTTGATGACTGTAGCTTTTGAGTATAGCAGTTCCATTCTTCTTTCTCAGGATTGCTTTGGCTAATTGAAGGGCCGTTGCTTTACAGTGTTGTATTGGTTTCTGCTGTACAACAACACTGAATCAGCCGTAAGTATATGTATATCCCCTCCCTTTGAAAGCTCCTTCCCTCTCCTCCCCCCATTCCAACCCTCTGGTTTGTCACAGAGCATCTGGCTGAGCTACCTGTGTTATGGAACAACTTCTTGTTTTCTAATTTAGATGTCTTTTATTTCTTTGTTTTGCCTAATTGCTGTAGTTGGCACTTCCAGAATTCTGAATAAGAGTAATGAGAGTTAGCACTCTTATCTTGTTACTGGTATTAGGGGGGAAGCTTTCGTGTTTTCTCCATTGAGTGTAATGTTAGGTCTGAGTTTGTTGTATATGCCCTTAATATGTTGAGGTGTGTTCTTTCTAACGTCAGTTTACTGAGGTTTTTTTTTTTTTTTTAAATCATGAAGCAATGTTATATTTTGTTAATGCTTTTACTACATCTATTGAAATGATCATATTATTTTTATCTTTCATTCTATTAATGTGGAGTATCACATTTTATTTGCATATGTTGAACCCTGCTTGCATCCCAGGAAGAAACCCCACCTGGTCATGGTAGTATAATCTTTTTAAGGTGTTCTTGAATTTGATTTACTAACATTTTTTTGAGAGTTTTTGTATCTATGTTTATCAGGGATATTGGTCTGTAGTTTTGTTTTCTTGTAGTGTGCTTATCTGTCCATATAAGGGCAATGCTTGCCTCATATGAAAAGTTTGGACATATTTCTACCTCTTCAAATTTTGGAAGACTTTAAGAAGGATTAGTGTTAAGTCTTCCTTAAACGTTTGGTAGAATTTACCAGTGAAGCCATCTGGTCCTGAGGTTTTCTGTGCTGGGATGTTTTAGATTACTGATTCAATCACCTTCCTCGTTGTTTGCCTGTTATTTGCTTTTTTCCCCCCTTGGTTCAGTCTTGGTAGGTTGTATAATTCTACATAATTATCCATTTCTTTTAGGTCATTTTGGCATAAAGTTTTTCATAATAGTTCTTCATGATTTTATGTATTTCTGTGTTAACAGTTTAATGTCTCCTCTTTCATTTCTTTCTTTTCTCTTTCTTCCTAGTTAATCTAGAAAAAGTTTTCTCATTTTTATCTATTTAAAAAATATTTCTTTGACAATGTGGGGTCTTTGTTGCAGCCTGTGGGATCTTCACTGGGGTGTTCAGTCTTCTCTCTAGTTGTGGTTTGCAGGCTCCAGAGCATGCCGGTTCAGTGGTTGGGTACATAGGCTTAGTTGCTGAGCAAAATGTGGGATTTTAGGCCCTGACCAGGGATGGAGCCACATCCCCTGCATTAGAACGTGCATTCTTAACCACTGGACCACCAGGGAAATCCCCACAATTTTATTTTTTACAAATACCATCTCTTAATTTTGTTGATCCATTCTATTGCTTTCTACTCTCTATTCTCATTATTTCTTTCCTTCTGCTAACTTTAGGTTTAATTTCCTCTGCTTTTTGTTGTTCTTGAGGCTTAAAGTTAGATGGTGTATTTTAGACTTTCCTAATGTTAATCTATGCATTTAACTCTGTTAACCTCCCTCTGTGGACTGCTAGGGATTTTGGGAAGTTGTGTTTCTATTTTCATTTGAGACTTTTAAAAATTCTTCTTTGACCCATTGGTTTTTCATGAATGTTTTGTTTGTTTCCTTATGTTTGTGGATTTTCTAGCTTTCTTCCTGTTGTTGACTTCTAGCTTAAGTCATTGTGGTTGGAAATGATACCTATTATGATTTCAGTCTCCCTAAATTTGCTAAGAGTTGTTTTTTGTCCTGTTAGATGATCAACCCTCAAAAATGTGGCGTGTACATTTGAGGAGAATGTTGGGTTCTGCTGCTGTTGGATGGAGTGTCCTGTAGATGTCTGGTACATTCCTTTGGTCTAATGTATGTTTTACTTCCATCATTTCTTGCTGACTTGCCGTCTGGGTGTTCTATGAATTGTTGAAAGTGGGATATTGAAATGCCCTGCCATGAGTGTATTGCTCTTTGTGTCTCCTTTCATGTTGCTGTTTAGTCACTAGGTCATGTCCTGTTCTTGGTGACCCCATGGGCTTCACTCTCTCCTGGAGTTTGCTCAAACTCATGTCCGTTGAGTCGGTGTTGCTCTCCAGCTATGTCATCCTCTGTCGCCCCCTTCTCCTCCTGCCCTTAATCTTTCCCACCATCAGGGTCTTTTCCGATGGGTCGGCTCTTTGCATCAGGTGGTCAAAGTATTGGCGCTTCAGCATCAGTCCTTCCAATGAATATTCAGGGTTGAATTCCTTTAGGATTGACTAGTTTGATCTCCTTGCTGTCCAAGGGACTCTCAAGAGTCTTTTCCAGCAACACAATTCAAAAGTATCAATTCTTCAGTGCTCAGACTGTTTTATGGTCCAACTCTCACATCCATACATGACTACTGGAAAAACCATAGCTTTGACAATATGGACTTTTGTCATCAAAGTGATGTCTCTTCTTTTTAATATGCTGTCTAGGTTTCTTATAGCTTTCCTTCCAAGGAGCAAGCGTCTTTTAAATTCACGGCTGCAGTGACTGTCTGCAGTGATTTTGAAACCCAAGAAAATAAAATCTGTCACAGTTTTCACCTTTTCCTATTTTATCATCTTCCTTCATATCTATTAGTATTTGTTTAATATATTTAGGTGCTTAACATATTTAGGTGATGGGTGTGTTATTTGTTATTATTATGTCTTTTGGATGGATTGATCACTTTGTCACTTTATAATCAGCCTCTTTTGTCCCTTCTTACAATTTTCGGCTTATTTTGTCAGATGTAAGTATAGTTATTCCCACTTCTTTCCAATTATATGGAATATAATTTTCCATCCCTTCACTTTGACTGTATATTTGTCCTTAAATCTGAAATGGATCTCTCTTACAGTTTGGTGTCATTTAAAAAATTCATTCAGCCACTCGGTGCCTTTTAATGGTGAAATCAATCCACTTAAATGTAGAGTAATTATTGATATGTCGGGATTTACTCAGAGAAGGCAATGGCACCTCCAGTACTCTTGCCTGGAAAATCCCATGGACAGAGGAGCCTGGTAGCCTCCAGTCCATGGGGTCGCTAAGAGTTGGGCACGACTGAGCGACTTCACTTTCACTTTTCACTTTTCACTTTCATGCATTGGAGAAGGAAATGGCAACCCACTCCAATGTTCTTGCCTGGAGAATCCCAAGGACAGAGGAGCCTAGTGGGCTGCCATCTATGGGGTCACACAGAGTCAGACATGACTGAAGCGACTTAGCAGCAGCAGCAGGGATTTACTAATGCCAATTTGTTTTCATGTTTTGTATTTCCATTATTTCTTTTCCTGTCTTTCTCAGCCTAATTCATAAATTGCTTAATTTCCATGGTGGTATGCTCTGTTTCTCCCTTCTTTGCCCTTTGTGGGTCTACTCTAGGTTTTTGCTTTGTGGTTACTTCGTGAATTATATAAAACATCCAATAGATAAAATAGCCCATTTAAACCCCAAATTGCCAAAGTAATCTTGAGGAAAAAGAACAAAGCTGGAGGCATAAGTTTCCCAGACTTTGGATTTGACTACAAAGCTGTAGTAATCAAAATAGTATGGTACCAGCACAGAAACAGACATACAGATCAATGGACAAGAATACAAATAAACCTACACACCTACCATCAATGAATCTTCTATAAAGGAGGCAACAATATACACTGGAGAAAAGATAGTCTCTTCAGAAAGTGGTGTTGGAAAAGTTGGCTGGGCGCATGTAAATCAGTGAAGTTAGAACACACACTCATACCACATACAAAAATAAACTCAAAATGGCTGAAAGGCTTAAATATAAGATGTGACATCATGAAACTCAGAAGATAACATAGGCAAAACATTCTCTGACATAAATTGTAGTCATGTTTTCTTAGGTCAGTCTCCCAAGGCAATGGAAATAAAAGCAAAAATAAAGAAATGAGATCTAATCAAACTTAAAAGATTTTGTATACCAAAGGAAATGAAAAGAAATATATGGCCTGGGAGAAAATATTTGCAAATAATGAGGCCAACAGGGGTTAATTTTCAAAATATACACACAGCACATATAACTCAATGTCTATAAAATAAACAGCCCAATCAAAAGGTGGACAGAAGACCTAAATAGATATTTCTCTAAAGAAGACACGCAGATGGCCATCTGGCACAGGAAAAGATGCTCACCATTGCTAATTATTAGAGAAATGCAAATCAAAACTACAGCGAAGTACCACCTCACACTGGCTAGAACAACCATCATCAAAAAGTCTGTATATATCCAGAGAAAGCTCTGATTTGAAAAGATACAGTCACCCCAATGTTCATAGCAGCACTGAAATGTCCACCAGCAGATGAATGAATAAAGACGAAGTGGTACATATATACAATGTGTCAGGAAGCATTTAACAGGAGGCTTCCTGCGTGCTGTTTTGGATCTGTCATGAATCCTCTGTTCCTTATTAATTCCTGAATATTCAGGAATTAAGAGGTGTGGCAAACCACTCTGGGGCTGAGGAATGCATGCATTTCCTAAGTTAGTTCTTCCATATGGTGTTAAGTAACTATTTACGACCCTCTTCCTTTTTCTGAACCATACAGGGTAAAAGTGATTATTTACAACCCTCTCTCTTTGATATGGATTGCTTTATGTTTCCTTGATAATTTGTAAGTCTGGACTTTTGATTTTTATGTTTGCTGAAAATAGCTACCTTGTAAGACAGTATATATACCCACACTATGTTAAATAAAACACGTTTACTCCAGAGCTTGGGTACCCATGTCTGTCTGTCTGTCTGTCTCTCTCTCTCTCTCACTCAGGCTGATTCTTTGGAGTGCAGAAGCCCGCTGAGCTACTTTCTTGCCCAGGCTTCTGAGACTCTCCCGAGAAGGTGCGCTGTGCCTTCACCCCCTCGAGAGGGTGCCTGGTGCCTATGTGAAGCAGTGCAAGCCTTGTGTCAAAGGCTTTATTGGCTTTCTGTGTAAACCAAGGAATATCAGCCTCTTTCTCTCTCTCTTTTACTTTCTTATCGTCGACTCCAGACCACCAGGTTCCAGTCCATTAAAGGACCTCAACACACTGGAATATTATTCAGCCATAAAAATAATATGAAATATTGCCATTTGCCACATCATGAATAAACCTAGAACTTATTGTATCAAGTGAAGTCAGACAGAAAGACAAATATCACACATGTGTATGTGGAATCTAAAAATTAATACAAGTGAACTTATCTACAACAGAAATAGACTCACAGACATTGAAAACAAATTTTGGTTACCAAAGGGGAAGGGGAAAGGGTAAATTAGGAATATGAGATTAATAGATGCCACTTTATTTAAAATAGATAAACAGGGGTTCACTGTGTAGCACAGGGAACTATACTCAAGATCTCATGATAACCTATACGAATCTAAGAAATCTGGAAAAGTAGGTAACTTTCTACGTTCATCGCTGAATCACTTTGTTGTTTTCCTGAAACTAACCTGACATTTCAGTTTAGCCTGCGCACCACCTGCTGGCTGCAACTGGAAAAGCCCACGCGCATGCGCGTGTTAGTCACTTCAGTTGCGTCTCCTTGCGACTCCATGGGTTGCAGTCCGCCAGGTTCCTCTGTCCGTGGGATTCTCCAGGTAAGAATGCTGGAGTGGGTTGCCATACCCTCCTCCAGAGACTCTTCCAGACACAGGGCTGGTGTCTTTTTGCACTGGAAAGGTAGGCGTTTTAGTAGTTCTGTAGACCTGCATGTCCATGTTTTCCCCAGGTTTGTAAAGTTCTCAGCTGTATTTCTTTCTTTTTTCGGTTGGACCACTTGGCTTGTGAGATCTTAGTTCCCCCATTAGGCAACGAACCCAGGCCCATGGCGATGGGAGTGCCGAGTCCTAACCACTGGACCACCGGGGAAGTCCCTCAGCTGCTGTTTCTTTAAACAAACTCTCTGTCCCCTTTTTTCCTCCCCTCCTTTGGAATCCCAATTATTCGGATATTCGCCTTTCTGATGGAAACCAATGGCGCTCTTAGGCTTTCTTCACTATTATTAAGTCTCCCATTCTCCTGACTGTATTCTTTCTATAGGCCTGTCCTCCAGGAGACCATTCCTCCCCCTGGTCTGCCTAGGGGCAGACGCTCTCCACTGCATTCTCCATCTCATTCATTCACGGAGTCCTTCAGTCCAGAGTTTAAAAATAATTTCAAAATCTTTGCTGAGGAAATCCTTACATTTTTATTTATTTCTGGGTTTATTAGGTTGCCTTCTTGAGTTTTCTTGTTGAATTTCTTCATAATAGCTATTTTGAATGCTTTATCAGTCAGATCATAATATTCCATGCGTTTGTGTTCAGTTGCTGGGGAATTTTCTGTCTGTGATAACATATTTCCCTGAGTTTTCATAGTGTTTGCATATATGCAACTGCGCACTCACATTTGAAGTAGCAAACACCTTTCTTAGTTAAGGATTTATGTTTACTTTGGTTCTTACAAACTGTGTAGTGCTGTGCTTAGTCGCTCAATCGTGTCTGACTCTTTGCGACCCCAGGCTCCTCTGTCCATGGGGACTCTCCAGGCAAGAATACTGGAGTGGGTTGCCATTGCCTTCTCCACTCCCGCATTGCAGGCGGGTTCTTTACTGAGCCACAACGGACCAGGGCTACTAGAGGCATTTATTTTGTGTTCCAGAAGGTGGCGCTATAAGTCAAGTTTGTGATTTCGCTTTTGCCCACCGTTTGCGGGTTTTCTGAGCAAGCTCCCCGTATCCTGGATGCCTCTCTCACATCGCACTGGGGGTGCACACAGCAGCTGTCGGCAGAATGGGGGGAGGTGTGCGGTTAGCACTGGGGCTTTGAGGATGTCTTTAGGCCAGGTGGAGATTCTTATGTGTGGTAATCCAAGCCTAGTGGGCAGATCCCATGCTGACTTCTGAAGCAGACAGCTGTAACCTGCTCATATAATGTTCTAATGTTTCTATCTGCTTTCTTTCCATCCCTCCCCCCCAGAAACCAGGGTGCTGTTGGAGAGAAACAAGTTTCTCCAGCCCTAATCCCTAAGCTGGGTAGCTGGTGGTTACCACTTTCCGCCTCCTCTCAGGAGAGGTTGCAGTTGCTGTCTCCCTCCCCAGGCAGTATCCAGGGAAGGGGGTAGTTCTGGTATAGCTCTCATCTGTCTGTCCATGGCAGTGGCTTGCTGGACTCTGTCTCCAGACAGGCTGGGCTTGCACAAAGTCTCTTGCCTGTACTTTCCCAGGTCAGAACTCTCCTAACTTATTGGGGGAAGGCTGTCTGACTCCTTGAATCCACAGCCCTTACCAAGGTCTCATTTATTTATTTTTGGATTTATATTTGGATAGCTCTCTGAGTCCCTTGGCTTAGGGTGCTAAGTACTTTAGTTCCTGTATGTCTATTTAATTAGTTATTTACAAAGGGCAGGGGAGAAATGACTTTGCTGCTGTGAGCTCATGTCACTGCCTAGAAATCAATACATTTATTTATAGGTCAACACAGTCATTCCATCCTAAAGAAGGGCAATGCCAAAGAATGTTCAAACTACCACACAATTCCACTCATTTCACATGCTAGCAAAGTAATGCTCAAAATCCTTCAAGCTAGGCTTCAGCAGTACGTGAACTGAGAACTGCCAGATGTACAAGTTGGATTTAGAAAAGGCAGAGGAACCAGAGATCAAATTGCCGACATCTGTTGGATCATAGAGAAAGCAAGGGAATAACAGAAAACATCTGCTTCAATGACTATGCTAAAGCCTTTGACTGTGTGGATTATAACAAACTGTGGAAAATTCTTAAAAGAGATGGAAATATGAGACCACCTTACCTGCCTCCTGAGAAACCTGTAGCAGAACAAGAAGCAACAGTTAGAACCAGATATGGAACAACAGACTGGCTCAAAACTTGGAAAGGACTACATCAAGGCTGTATATTGTCACCTTGCTTATTTAACTTCTATGCAGAGTACATAATGCAAAATGCCAGGCTGGATGAAGCGCAAGCTGGAATTAAGATTGCTGGGAGAAATATCGATAACCTCAGGTATGCAGATGACACCACCCTTATGGCAGAAAGCAAAGAGCCTCTTGATGAAGGTGAAAGAGGAGAGTGAAAAATCTGGCTTAAAACTCAGTATGAATCTAGAGCCTATTATACAGAATGAAGTCATAAAGAGGAAGGTAAATATTGTATTTTAATGCATATATACAGAATCTAGAAAAATGGTACTGAAGAATTTATTTACAGAGCAGCAATGGAGAAACAGACATAGAGAACAGACCTTTGGACATGGGGAGAAGGGAGGAGAGGGTGAGATGCATGGAAAGAGTAACATGGAAGCTTACATAACCATATGTAAAATAGATAGCCAATAGGAATTTGCTGTATGGCTCAAAAAACTCAAACAGGGGCTTTGTATCAACCTAGAGGGGTGGGATGGGGAGGGAGATTGGAGAGAAGTTCAAACAGGAGGGGATATATGTATACCTATGGCTGATTCATGTTGAAGCTTGACAGAAAACAGTAAAATTCTATAAAGCAATTATCCTTCGATTAATAAATAAGAAAAGAATAAAATAAATCTTCCAATATATTTTAAAAAACTCTCAACATTCAAAAAATGAAGATCGTGGCATCTGGTCCCATCACTTCATGGCAAATAGATGGGGAAACGATGGAAACAGTGACAGACTTTATTTTCTTGGGCTCCAAAATCACTGTGGATGGTGACTGCAGCATGAAATTAAGACACTTGTTCCTTGGAAGAAAAGCTATGACAAACCTAGACAGAAACATCATTTTGTTGACAAAGATCCATATAGTCAAAGCTATGCTTTTTCCAGTTGTGATGTATGGATATAAGAGTTGTTGGACCATAAAGAAAGCTGAGCGCCAAAGAATTGATGCTTTTGAACTGTGGTGTTGGAGAAGACTCTTGAGAGTCCCTTGGAATTGCTAGGAGAGAAAACCAGTCAAATCTAAAGGAAATCAACCCTGAATATTCATTGGAAGGACTGATGCTGAAGCTCCAATACTTTGGCCACCTGATGCGAAGAGCCAACTCATTGGAAAAGACCCTGATGGTGGGAAAGATTAAGGGCAGGAGGAGAAGGGGGCGGCAGAGGATGAGATAGCTGGAGAGCATCACCGACTCAATGGACACGAGTCTGAACAAACTCCGGGAGATAGTGAAGGACGGAACTGTGGCATGCTGCAGTCCATGGGGTCTCAAGAGTCAGACTTGACTTAGCAACTGAACAACATGTATAAATGCCACAGCAGTTTTAGCTGTTTATCCATGGATGGGCACTAAAGTTGTTTCCACATCTTCTCTTTCATGAATGCTGCTGTGGTAAACATGGGACAGCATGCATCTCTTTGATATCCTGTTTTCATTTCCTATAGGTATATACCCAGAGGTGGAATTGCTGGGTCTATGGTAGCTCTATTTTAAATTTTGAGGAACTTCTGTATTATTCTACATAGTAGCAGAAACGATTTACCTTTCCCTCAAGGGTTCCCTTGGTGTGCAAGAATTCCCTTTCCTACACATTCTCATCAACACTTGTTGCTTGTCTTCTGGATGATAGCCGTTCTGACAGGCATGAGGTTTTTCTCATTGTGGTTTTGACTTGTATTGGCCTAATGATTAGTGATGTTGAGCACCTTTTAACGTGCGTGGACCACTTGGTTGTCTTCTTTGGAAAAATGTCTTTTTAGTTCCTGTGCTCAGTTTTTAGCTGAATCATTTGTTTTTTGTTGCTGAGTTGTAGGAGTTCTTTACATACTTTAGATATTAACCCCTAATCTGATATATTGCTCACAAATATCTCCTATTATGTAGGCTGCCTTTTCATTTAAATTGTTTCTTTCACTGTGCAGAAGCTTTTGAGATTAATATTAAGCCCTACTTGTCGCATTTTTTTGCTTTTTATATCATATCTAAGAAATCATTGCCAAGACCAATGTCAAGGTACTTCTTCCTTACATTTTTTTAAGGAGTTTTATGCTATCAGCTCTCATATTTAAGTCTTTGATCCATTTCTAGTTAATCTTTGAGGATGATGTAAGACTGGGGCCCACTTTCAATTTTCTTGGGTATTTATCTAGTTTTCCCTACATATGTGGTGATTTAATTCTGAGCTTTCTATTCTGTTCCAATGGTCTATATGCCTATCTTCATACCAGTAAGATGTAGTTTTGATTACTATAACTTTGTATGATGGTTTGACATTAGGAAGTGTGCTGCTGCTGGCTTTGTTTTTACCCCTCAGATTTGTTTTGGCTATTTGAGGTCATTTATGGTTCCATATAAATGAAAAAAAGTTTTTTTTTTTTTTTTTTTTACTGTTTCTATGAAGAATGCCATTGGAATTTTATTAAGGATTTTGTTGGATCTATAGGTGGCTTTGGGAGGCATGGGCATTTTAACAATATTAATTATTACACCCATGAACAAGAAATCTCTTTCCATTTGTGTCTTCTCCAGTTTCTTTCAACAAAATCTTGTAGTTTTCATCATACATATCATTTACTTCCTTGGTTAAATTTTTGTTTATATATCTTGCTTTTTATGTTCTTCTGAATGGGATAGTTTTAAAATTTCTTTCTTAGATGTTTCATTATTAGTATATAGAAATGCAATTGATTTCTGATTATTGATTTTATATTCTGCAACTTTACTGAAATCATTGATTAGCTCCAATAGATTTTTGGTTATATATTTGGGTTTTCTATATAAAATCATATAATCTGCAAAAATGACAGTTGTACTTCTTCATTTCCAATTTGAATGAATTGTATTGCTTTGTCTTGCCTAACAGTCTGGCTTGAACGTCCAGGATTATACTGAATAAAAGCGGAGGGAGTAGGCATCCTTGTCTTGCTCCTAATCTTAGAAGAAAAGCTTTCAATGTTTTTACCATTTACTATAATATTAATAGTGAGTTTGCTGTATTTGACCTTTATTATGTTGAAGTATGTTTCTTTTATATCCAATCTGTTGAGGAATTTTATCATGAAAGAATGTATTTTTTTAGCCTTTTTTTCTATATCCATTGAGCCAATCATACAGTTTTTCTCTTTCATTCTATTAGTGTGACATGTTACACTGATTAATTTGAGGATTTTGAACTATCAGAGCATGACTGGGATAAATCTCAGTTGGTCACATTGTATGGTTATTTTAATATATTTTTGAATTTGGTTTGCTAACACTGTTGAAAAATATTATGTTTCACTGAAATTATTGATCTATAGTTTTCTTGTATTGTCCTTAACTGGCTTTGGTAACAGGATAATACAGGCCTCACAGAATAAACTGAAAAGTGTTTCCATCTCTTAAATTTTTTGGAATAATTTTAGAAGGACTGGCATTAATTATTTTTTAAAAAATTGTTCGAATTTGCCAGAGAAGACTCCTGGCCCTGGTAAGAAGTAGAAAATCTGAACAGATCAATAACAAGTAAAGAAAGTGAATCAGTAATCAAAAACTGCTCAGCATAGTGAAGTGGAGGTGAAAGTGAAAGTCACTCGGTTGTGTCCGACTCTTTGTGACCCCATGGACTATATAGTCCACGGAATTTTCCAGGCCAGAATACTGGAGTGGGTAGTCATTCCCTTCTCCAGCAGATCTTCCCAATCCAGGGATCGAACCCAGGTCTCCTGCATTGCAGGTGGATTCTTTACCAGCTGAGCCACAAGGGAAGCCTGCTCAGCGTTGTACTGGCTTTTAAATTTGTGCAATTTAATATGCACTGGCAATCTGTACTGGCAATTTAATATACTGGGATTTTGATAGGAACTGTCTTGAATCTGCAGATCTGTTATCATAATAATATGAAGTAATTTAATTCATTAATATGGGCTATATTTCCACTTACTTGTTTTTTAAAATTACTTCCAAAATGTTTTGTATTTTCAATGTGAAAGGTCTATACTTCTTCAGTTAAAGTTCTTCCCAAGTATTTTGCTCTTTTGTAGGCTGTCACAAATTGAATTGTTTATTTCATTCTTGTTTTGTTTACTGCAATTTTAAAAAGATACAATTAGTTCTTTTATATTGACTGTATCCGCAACCTTGACAGCTCCTTTAGTAGTTTCAGTAGTTTTCCTTTATCCCATAGGACTTCCTGCATACATGGCTATGTTGTTCTTCATTTCTGGCTTAATCTCCCTGGTCAGAACCTCCATATAAAGCTGTATGAAACCTGTCAAAGCAGATGGTGCCTTTCTTGCTGACTTTCCTGCTTCTCGTTGTATGGACAGCATGCGGTCGTTCATCACGAAGTATGATGTTATCCAGATTTCTCACGTTGTTGTTGTTCAGTCGCTCAGTCATGTCTGGTTCTTTGTGACTCCACGGACTGCAGGACGCCAGGCTTCCCTGTCCTTCATCATCTCCCAGAGCTTGCTCAAACTCATTTCCATTCAGTTGGTGATGCCATCCAACCATCTCGTCCTCTGTCGTCCCCTTTCCCTCCTGCCTTCAATCTTTTCCAGCATCAGGATCTTTTCTAATGAGTTGGCTCTTTGCAACAAGTGGCCAAAGTATTGGGGCTTCAGCTTCAGCATCAGTCCTTCTAATGAATATTCAGGATTGATTTCTTATAGGATTGACTGGTTTGCTCTCCTAGCAATTCCAAGGGACTCTTAAGAGTCTTTTCCAATACCACAGTTTGAAAGCATCAGTTCTTCAGTGTTTAGCCTTCTTTATGGTCCAGTTCTCAAATCCACACATGACTACTGGAAAAACCATAGCTTTGACTATATGGACCTTTGTCAGCAAGGTAATGTCTCTGCTTTTTAATACGCTGTCTAGGTTTGTCATAGCTTGTCTTCCAAGGAGCAAGCGTCTTTTAATTTCATGGCTGCAGTCACCATCTGCAGTGATTTGGGGGCCCGAGAAAATAGTCTGTCACTTTTTCCATCATTTCCCCATCTATTTACCATGAAGTGATGGGACCAGATGCCATGATCTTCATTTTTTGAATGTTGAGTTTTAAGCCAGCTTTTTCACACTCCTCTTTCACCTTCATCAAGAGGCTCTTTAGTTCCTCTTTTCTTTCCACAATAAGGGTGGTGTCATCTGCATACCTGAGATTATTGATATTTCTCCCAGCAGTCTTGATTCCAGCTTGTGCTTCATCCAGCCCAGCATTTTGCATGAGGTACTCCGCATACAAGTTAAATAAGCAGGGTGACAATATACAGCCTTGATGTACTCCTTTCCCAATTTTGGGCCAGTTTGTTGTTTCATGTCTGGTTCTAGCTGTTGCTTCTTTACCTGCATACAGATTTCTCAGGAGGCAGGTAAGGTGATCTGGTATAGCCATCTCTTTAAGAATTTTCCACAGTTGATTGTGGTCCACACAGTCAAAGGCTTTAGCATAGTCATTGAAGCAGATGTTTTTCTGTAATTCTCTTGCTTTCTCTGTGATCCAACAGATGTTGGCAATTTGATTTCTGGTTCCTCTGCCTTTTCTAAATCCAAGTTGAACATCTGGAAGTTCTCGGTTCATGTACTGTTGAAGCCTGGCTTGGAGAATTTTGAGCAAGTAATGTTACCATGTGAAATGGGTGCACTTGTGTGGTAGTTTGAACATTTTTTGGAACTGCCCCTTTATCAGGTTAATTCCCTCCTATTGCTGGTTTGTTGAATAATTTTTATCATAATCTGGAAATGGGTCTTGTTAAATGAGTTTTCTGCACACACTGAAGTACATCTTTTATAAAAGTCTTAACATTAATTGTAGGGTAAGGAAGTTAAAGAAGGCGAGTTTTGGAAAAAGAATGAGACCAGCATTTTACGGGAACAGATCACCTTTAATGAGGCAAGTAGGGGCAGCAGTCAGATTAGTGAGCTGCTGCCCTAACCCAAGAAAAGAGTAAGTATATATAGGCATGTATGTGGAAATCTACTGTCTTAAGGGGGTCTGTTCTTCTCCACGGTTGTTCGGGTTAGTTATCTCTTAAATGGCTGGGGCAAGGAATTCTGGAGATGGGCCAGAGGCTAGGACCAGCTGGGAGCTGGGCGTAATCAACCTTAGTGTCCATTTCCCCACCCCACCCCCCATAGACAGCAGCACACCAGGCTCCCCCGTCCTGGGGTTCTGCAGGCAAGAGTACTGGAGTGGATTGCCATTTCCTTCTCCAGTGTATGCTCTACTGCAGTGCATACAGTGAGCCACCAGGAAGGTCCATACACACACAGAACCTCACTGAAAACCAATTAGAATCTAATTATTAAGAACTTACTTAAAGATAGATAAAGGAATAGCCAAGACATCTTGTTCCTGTTATCCTGAAACTGGAAACAAACCTGAATTTACATGTTCTAATATTAATAAAGGTGACTGAGAGAGAATGGCTATCTATAACCTGTATAGGCTATAATTTTTTCTTCTCAGCATATTGTAGAATTGAACATACTAGCATCAGAGAAGAGGACTGTGTAGGGTATAATACACATCAGGTGTGTGCTGATAAAATGAAACAAACAAAAAGTAACTTAGCAAAAATGTGTGAAGCATATTATGCCAGGTCTTTCTGATGTGTGTGCCTGCATTTTGTGATTCTGCTTCCAGATCTCCTGAATTCTCACTTCTTCCCTTTTTTATTTCTGGAGTCTGAGTGCTGATCACTTTGCCTGCCACTCTCAAACGCTTGAGTGTTCTGTTCCACATCTTGACGTGCTGTAGGGAAGGGGGTTCTGCAAAGTCATTTGCATGCTGTCAGCTAGAATGGTGTCCTCCAGACTTTTCTCAGATTCCCAGGGGCTGCTGGCAGCGTGGAGTATGTGCAGAAAGTGTGCTCATGATCTAGTTGATACTTTTTTAACCATATATGTACAGCCCTGAACTTTAGACTCCCTTAAACAATGATAATTCTTAAATGTAACTGGAAGGAACAAAAGTATCTGGCATTGTACTATTCAGACTTCTCCAGCAATGTAGAAATACAGAATACATACATGTGTAATAAGTATAAATACATTCATAAACACAGAATATATGTATACACACACAAATACATAATATACAATTCTGTGTTTATTTAGTATATATTCTGGAGAGGACATGGCACCCCACTCCAGTACTCTTGCCTGGCAAATCCCATGGACGGAGGGGCCTGGTGGACTACTGTCCATGGGGTCCAGAAGAGTCAGACACGACTGAGCAACTTCACTTTCACTTTTCACTTTTCACGCATTGGAGTAGGAAATGGCAACCCACTCCAGTGTTCTTGCCTGGAGAGGCCCAGGGACAGAGGAGCCTGGTGGGCTGCCGGCTGTGGGGTCGCACAGAGTCGGACACGACTGACACAGCTTAGCAGCAGCAGCTGTATATATTCTATAGATACTAGATGAGAGTTTTACGAGTCAACTGATTCTTGTGATCCTGGTGTCTGGGGTGTCTGAAATTCAGAGGACAGCCTTTGATAATACAGTATTGAGGCAAAATTTGCTTCCCTGGGAAACCTGTGTTGGGTCTTTAATTCTTCACTGGATTGAAAAAGTTACTACAACCTTCTTTAAGTCGCGGATTGTACATGTAACTCACGACCATCTTTTCCCATGTTGTTAATCTTCCTGACCACACCCATGTCCAACGGTTCACTCTGATGGCTCGGGAGACAGATGCCCAACTCTGAACCTTCGGCTCTTAATCAGCAGCCGTGCGACTCTAGGCAAATCTCTCTCCCTCTTCGCAACAGAGCTGGACAGGGATGTTGGCCTCTGTTTTCTCAGAGCCCGGCTAATCACTCAAGGAATCAGGCGCCCCCTCACCCCTCCTTCCCCTCAGTCGCCCGCCCACGCGTAGCTCATCAAACCCCCAGACTCTTCTCACTTTGGAGGAGGTGCTGGAAGCTTCCCAGCCTTCACTCTCAGTGGCCTCCAGTCCCACCCTGCTCCTGGGGCCCTTGGCACTACTAGGACCCGCCCCCCCTTGCCTCCGAAAAGTCCAGAAAGTGAACCGGCTCTAGTGCAAGGCCCCGCCTACCCCAGCCCCACCGCCGCCTGGGGCAGCTGCACATGTTCCCGAGGCCCCGTCCCAGTCTGTGCCTCTCCGCCCCCCAGCAGGCTCTGCACTGCCTTGGAACGTGCTGGAAAGTCATCACCACCCCTAGTCCGTCGTGGATGAGGACTTAAAGGTGGTGCGCAGGGATCCGGTGATGCGCGGGGTCCACTCTGCTCACGCACAGAGCCGCCCTTCCGCCCCTCCAGCCTGGATGCTAGGTCTTGCCCCTCAGTCTCATCCTATCACCTCCCGCGGCCGCCCTCGGCGAACCCGCGAGGTGGGTTGGGCCCACGGCTGCAGCCAGGGAAGTTCTCCTGACAAACCTGATACCAAGGACACGGCTTGAGCGCTTTGCGTGTACCTTCCCCTTCCTCTTGGCCTTCCGGTCGGTGAGTGAAGATGATCTTGGCTCAGCGCGCTTCCATCATTGTGGTTAGAGCATAGTCACGCTAAGGGCTGCATGTGAATGTGGGTGTTAGAACTGCCCCAACGTGTAAACTGCTTTTACTAAGTATTCAAGACACATCCAGGTATTGTTCCACATGTTTTGATTTCGCAGCGTGGATCTCAGTAAGGGCCAGGCCACGTGATGACTTACCAGCTGTTCTCCCCAAAAGTAATGCCTGGAGAGCCTTTCACAGGGCTGGGAGAATGGAGGAGCTGGGCTTATACACTGAGTAATATTTCACTGAAGATGCTGAAGCATCATACGTCTCAGGGTTTGGGCTGGGATGGATGGGATAGAGAGGGGGAACTCGTTAGGGATTAGTTAAACTGAAACTGGAAAGCCGCCATGACAGAGAAGACGCAGGCGTGAGGAGAGAAGGGGTACGAGTTTCCTGCCATGACACGGAGCAAAACTACTTCCTGTTAAAAGAGAAATCGCTAAAAATGTAAGGAATTGGTTGCTTTGTGGTGTTTTCACGGTGCTATCCAGTGCAGTGTTCAGCGCTCTCTGAACACAATCCCATGCTTACTTTCCCGGCTCTTACAGCAACTTAACTCTCCTTTAGTCAATTCAGACCATCCCCAGTAGGGGTGGGTGCCTGATTGTGGGCCTGTTAGGTTCAGAGGGTTGGGGAATTTGAGATCCTCAACTATATCTACCGAGGTATTCCCATCCAATTTTAGGGATTTCACTGCCTATTAGGATTCTAACTTTGGCACAGAAGACTTGTTGAAGAATCCAGGCTTTTCTGAAATAGACCCACCTGTACAACAATTCGGCCTTCCTGCAGGAGACTGGGCTCAATCAGGGGATGCCAGAGGCCCCATGACTTTCAGGTTCTGGCTGCACTGACCAACAGTTGCCCTAAGTCTGTTTCATTCCATTTAGAAATTGGTACCCAATTCGAAGGTCTTGATGGTCACTCTGTTTCTATTCTTAAAGTACTGTGCCAGCCAAGAGTCCCCCAACCGGTACTCTTCCTTAGTTTACCCTGGGGAGAAAACACTAATGGTGCACTGCCACGGCATCCCAGGCGCCATCCTTGGCCACTTGACTAGTGAGTGATCTGTCTCCAGATGGGGTTTTAGAGCACACACTCTGGATCACTCCTGGAACTGCCTGTCTTAGGATGGTTTCGCAGACTCCAAGATCACCTGTTGTGTATAGCAGGTTTATTGGGAAGTTCTCACACAACATAGACCTGTAAGGAAGTGAAGAAAACAGGATCAGAAAAAACAGTCTGGTTGCAGTCAAGGCCTCATCTGATCCTATGGGCATTCTAGGGCTGGGGGCGGCATATAGAGCTGTCCCAAATTGAAGTAGGAAGGACAGGCTTTGTAGCCCACAGCAGGTGGCTGGTGGCCTCCAGCCATCCCCGGGCAGGGTGTGTGTTTTCCTCCGCTGGGGGAATGCTTGGGAGGCAGCCAGTTTTGTTTTTTTGTTTTTTTTTTTTAATATATTGTGGTTGTTCTGGGTCTTCATTGCTGGGTGTGGGCTCTCTCTAGTTGCTGAGAGCAGGGGCTACCTTGTAATTGCAATGCTCAAGCTTCTCATTTCCGTGGTTTCTCTTGTTGCTGAGCACAGGCTCTAGAGCCTGGGCTCAGTAGATGTGGGCACAGGCTCAGTTGCTCCGTGGCATGTGGAATCTTCCCAGACCAGGGATTGAACCTGTGTCCCCTGCATTGGCAGGCAGATTCTTATCCACTGTGCCACCAGAAAAGTCCAGGCAGCCAGCTTTGAGCCACTAGCAACTTCTCTTTTCATCAGGGTTGGAGGTGGAGTGAGATGGGTGCATCGGCCCTGAAAAGGGTGTCTGGGTGGAGCACTGTTATATGCACCTTAGTACACATGTCAGGGTTGGGGGATGGAAGGAGAGAAAAGACAGTAAAAACACAAATGACCTAGAAGAGAGACAGAAGTGCCCCTTCATTTTATAGGAAATAGAAAGTCACTAGCCAATGTGATTATTGAGGATTCTTTTGGTCACATTGTGTAAGATGTTTGGAGGGAACAGAATCCATATCTGAATAGGTCAGCTCAGCAGTTCTTTCAAAAACTTAAAGTGGAGATTAGGGCCAGACAAGGCAATAGAACTGGATCTGAAAGGAAGAGACAAATACGTGACATGCTGCAGAATTTGGTGTCTAAGAGGAGGACATGTAGTGCAGAGAGAGGGAGCCCAGGACAAGTGAGGACCTGGTGTTACAAGGTGATGACACACGAGGCTGTGTAGTCCTTGGGGTCTGCAGGGATGGTGGAATAAGCTAAATAAAAGTGTCCCATGTGAAGAAATAGGACTGGGATTTGAGTGAGATGCTAGACCTGGAGAAACTGGTGGACATGCAAAAAGATGATGACTGAATCTATGCACGTTGATGGTACACAGTGAGAGAATATGAGGGCGCAAAGGACCGAGTAGCCTCCAAAATAACATGAGGTAATGAGGGACATTTCTCAGGTGCTGTATGCAGGGCCCTGCATAGACACGGGGCCTTTCTAGCCTTCATGTTCTGGACCTCTGGGCCTGCACACTGCCCCCAGCCCTCCCGCCCCCAGCTCTTTCTGCCCTCTGAGCTGTGCTGCTCTCTGCTGAGGAGGCACCAATGGCCCAAGCCCCACTCTTACCTTGGGCTCCTGAAGGGACCAGAGTTGTTTGATAAACTAGGTGCACATAGAGTCTTCCTAACCACCCTCTCGATCCATCAGATCCTGCTGCCAGGACATTCTTCATCAAACAAGACTATTTCAGCTATTTAAAGGGATGCAGTCACTACTGTGGAGATACTGGATATCAAATAGTAAACTGGATATCCATTTTAAAAATGTTTTAAGAGCCAAAAGAATGCATGACTTGTCACTAGAGGCACTGTGTATCTTTTTCCCAAGTGCTAGAAGGTGCTCACTGTCATCATGTAGTTAGCTTCTTCCATTTGGTGAGCGTTTTAGCATCTATAAAACAACTTAAGAATGTGCATCAGACGTTGTTATCCATGTCCTTCATGGAGGAGCTAGAGTCTGTGACTGCTAGATGGGATGGATTGGCTGATCCGTTGTTTCTTTTCAGTTCTCCTGGTTTACAGCTGTTTTTTATTACTACATGTTCTCATTCTTTTAGTCATTAATTCTTGAGCCAGGCTTTTGTGACTCCCGTGAGGCCTAGGAGACTAAAACTTTTCTACAAACATAAGGCAGTTGAAGGATGTGGCCAAGGATGAGATGGGGGTCTGTCCTGGGAAGAACTGTAGGGCCCTGTTCAATTACACTGTGTGAATGGGATCAATTTCTGGATACATCCTGGAATTCAGTTCAGTTCACTTCAGTTGCTCAGTCGTGTCCGACTCTTTGCAACCCCATGGACTGCAGCACGCCAGGCTTCCCTGTCCATCACCAGCTTCCGGAGCCTACTCAAACTCATGTCCATTGCATCGGTGATGCCATCCAACCATCTCTTCCTCTGTTGTCCCCTTCTCCTCCTACCTTCAGTCTTTCCCAGCATCATGGTCTTTTTCCAATGAGTTGATTCTTTGCATCAGGTGGCCAAAGTATTGGAGTTTCAGCTTTAGCATCAGACCTTCTCATGAACACTCAGGACTGATCTCCTTTAGGATGGACTGGTAGGATCTCCATGCGGTCCAAGGGACTCTCAAGAGTCTTCTCCAACACCACAGTTCAAAAGCATCAATTCTTCAGCGCTCAGCTTTCTTTATAGTCCAAATCTCACATCCATCAATGACTACTGGAAAACCATAGCTTTGACTTAGATAGACCTTTGTTGGTAAAGTCATGTCTCTGCTTTTTAACATGCTATCTAGTTTGGTCATAACTTGTCTTCCAAGGAGCAAGCATCTTTTAATTTCATGGCTGCAGTTACCATCTGCAGTGATTTTGGAGCCCCGCCAAAGAAAGTCTGTCACTGTTTCCACTGTTTCCCTGTCTATTAGCTATGAAGGAATGGGACCAGATGCTATGATCTTAGTTTTCTGAATGTTGAGTTTTAAGCCAACTTTTCACTCTCCTCTTTCACTTTCATCAAGAGGCTCTTTATCTTCTTCACTTTCTGCCATAATTGTGATGTCATCTCCGTATCTGAGGTTGTTGATATTTCTCCTGGAAATCTTGATTCCAGCTTGTGCTTCACCCACCCCTGGATTTCACATGATGTGCTCTGCATTTAAGTTAAATAAGCAGAGTGATAACATACAGCCTTGATATACTCCTTTTCTGATTTGTAATCAGTCTGTTGTTTTGTGTCCAGTTCTACCTGTTACTTCTTAACCTGCATACAGATTTCTCAGGAGGCAGGTAAGGTGGTCTGTACTCCCATCTCTTTCAGAATTTCCCACAGTTTATTGTGATCCATACAGTCAAAGGCTTTGGCATAGTCAATAAAGCAGAAGTAAACATTTTTTTTCTGGAAATCTCTTCTTTTTCGATGATCCAGTGGATATCAGCAATTTGATCTCTGGTTCCTCTCCCTTTTCTAAATCCAGCTTGAACATCTGGAAGTTCTCGGTTCATACACTGTTGAAGCCTGGCTTGGAGAATGTTGAGCATTACTTTGTTAGTGTGTGAGATGAGTGCAATTGTGTGGCAGTTTGAACATTTTTTGGCATTGCTTTTCTTTGAGATTGGAATGAAAACTGACCTTTTCCAGTCCTGTGGCCACTGCTGAGTTTTCCAGATTTGCTGGCATATTGAGTGCAGCACTTTCACAGCATCATCTCTTAGAGTTTGAAATAGCTCAACTAGAATTCCATTACCTCCACCAGCTTTGTTCATAATGATGCTTCCTAATGCCCACTTGACTTCACACTGCAGGATGTCTGGCTCTAGGTGAGTGATCACACCATCATGACTATCTGGGTCGGTAAGATCTTGTTTGTAAAGTTCTTCTGTGTATTCTTGCCACTTCTTCTTAATATCTTCTGCTTCTGTTAGGTCCATACCATTTCTTTCCTTTATTGTGCTCATCTTCACATGAAATGTTCCCTTGGTATGTACAATTTTCTTAAGAGATCTCTAGTCTTTCCCATTCTTTTGTTTTCCTCTATTTCCTTGCATTGATCACTGACAAAGGCTTTCTTATCTGTCCTTGCTATACTTTGGAACTCTGCATTCAAATGGATATATCTTTCATTTTCTCCTTTCCCTTTTGCTTCTCTTATCTCAGCTATTTGTAAGGCCTCATCAGACAACCATTTTGCCTTTTTCCATTTCCTTTTCTTTGAGATGGTCTTGCTAAATACTAAAATCCTTGGTTCCTGTTCTTGGTTCCTAAGTAGGAAAAAAAAAATGCTGACAAGTTGTAGACAGATTTACAGAGTGAAATATGTAGATATGAAATAATGAAATAATCTAGATCCAATTAAGTTAATCAAATCTCATAATTTGGCTTACTGTGACATGATTTAAGTGTATTTCCAGTTTCTGAGTCCAAAAGCCTAAAACCACCAGAAAAATCCCCTAGTTGATTAACCTATAAGATATGGGTTGTGTGGATTCAGTTCAGTTCAGTCTCTCAGTCGTGTCCGACTCTTTGCGACCCCATGAATCGCAGCACGCCAGACCTCCCTGTCCATCACCAACTCCCGGAGAACACTCAGACTCACATCCATCGAGTCAGTGATGCCATCCAGCCATCTCATCCTCTGTCATCCCCTTCTCCTCCTGCCCCCAGTCCCTCCCAGGATCAGAGTCTTTTCCAGTGAGTCAACTCTTCACATGAGGTGGCCAAAGTACTGGAGTTTCAGCTTCAGCATCATTCCCTCCAAAGAAAACCCAGGACTGATCTCCTTCAGAATGGACTGGTTGGATCTCCTTGCAATCCAAGGGACTCTCAAGTGTCTTCTCCAACACCACAGTTCAAAAGCATCAATTCTTCAGTGCTCAGCTTTCTTCACAGTCCAACTCTCGCATCCATACATGACCACAGGAAAAACCATAGCCTTGACTAGATGGATCTTTGTTGGCAAAGTAATGTCTCTGCTTTTGAATATACTATCTAGGTTGGTCATAACTTTTCTTCCAAGGAGTAAGTGTCTTTTAATTTCATGGCTGCAATCACCATCTGCAGTGATTTTGGAGCCCAAAAAAATAACGTTTGACACTGTTTCCACTGTTTCCCATCTATTTCCCATGAAGTGATGGGACCAGATGCCATGATCTTTGTTTTCTGAATGTTGAGCTTTAAGCCAACTTTTTCACTCCCCACTTTGACTTTCATCAAGAGGCTCTTTAGTTCCTCTTCCCTTTCTGCCATAAGGGTGGTGTCATCTGCATATCTGAGGTGATTGATATTTCTCCTGGCAATTTTGATTCCAGCTTGGGCTTCCTCCAGTGCAGCGTTTCTCATGATGTACTCTGCATAGAAGTTAAATAAGCAGGGTGACAATATACAGCCTTGACGTACTCCTTTTCCTATTTGGAACCAGTCTGTTGTTCCATGTCCAGTTCTAACTGTTGCTTCCTGACCTGCATACAGATTTCTCAAGAGGCAGGTCAGGTGGTCTGGGATTCCCATCTCTTTCAGAATTTTCCACAGTTTACTGTGATCCACACAGTCAAAGGCTTTGGCATAGTCAATAAAGCAGAAATAGATGTTTCTCTGGATCTCTCTTGCTTTTTTGATGATCCAGCAGATGTTGGCAGTTTGATCTCTGGTTCCTCTGCCTTTTCTAAAACCAGCTTGAACATCTGGAAGTTCACGGTTCACGATTCCTTGAGCTTAATCGTGTGATATAATCATGGCCAATGGGAGGCTGCTGGGTAAAGCTTCCTCGCTCTTGAAGGGAGGAATGAAGAAGAGAAAGCACATCTTCTCCCTTCTGGTGGATATCATAGCATCCTGGATGAGAAGCCTGGTGGTGCAGCAGCCATTCTGTGCCTTGAGGAACTACCCTGGGGACCAAGCTGACCTCTGAGACTGTGGCTAGAAAGATGGAAACACTGGGGTCTTTGAAGACCTCATGGAGCCACTGAATGTGATATTAATCTCTGGTAAACCGATTCATGGGGTTGCAAAGAGTTGGACACGACTGAGCGACTGAACTGAACTGAACTGAAACTTTACAATATATGATAGGATTTAGTTATAAGTTAGAAACATTTATATAAAATCAATGAGGGCAATCTGAAGTAACTCCAAAATTGAGGTGAAAGGAGATTTCACATAAGAATTAGTGAAATGGGCCATTGTGAAATAAAAAGCCCAGAGTGAGTGAGTGAGTGAAGTCACTCAGTTGTGTCCAACTCTTTGCAACCCCATGGACTGTAGCTTCCCAAGCTCCTCTGTCCATGGGATTTTCCAGGCAATAGTACTGGAGTGGATTGACATTTCCTTCTCCAGGGGTTCTTCCCGACCCAGGATCGAACCCAGGTCTCCTGCATTGTAGACAGACACTTTACCGTCTGAGCCACCAGGGAAGTCCAAAAAGCCCAATGCTACTGTAAAAATCAGACCACCATAGAACAAATGTGTCTGAACCCTCACTCCTTCTCAGGTGGAACTTGAACCCAAGCAAAACTCAGATTGGGCTCAAACCCATGGGCTGGGACTTGAACCCATAATCCCTGGCTTAATAGAGGACTTAAGCCACTGCTTTTAATTGAAACTACTTACCTGGTCTTAGGACTTACTGGAGCTTAGGTCCTTTTGTCTGCACAAAAATTCAGAGAGGCAAAGTAGGAGTCAAAGAATGGGTTTATTAGTGTAGCACACTTGTGACAGATACAAGTGGGCAGGTGAGAAGGCTCTGCCCGGAGGACTGAGAAGGCTTTACTGTTATAAACAAAAGAAAAAGTAGGGAGGGGAGAGGACTACTTTCCTCCTCATTTTTGCCAGATGTCAAGGCTTATATCATTAGTCTTCCTTTGGCTCTATAGGGTCTAAATGGGACTGTCAGGGCACTGTTTAAATCAATGCCTGAAGGGGCATTGGTGGCCTGGGAAGCGGCTTTGCAGAGATCATGCCAAGATGGAGGCAGGAGTAGGGTAGTGACCAGCACCCCAGTTCCTAGCACAGAGCAGGTTGTAGTGGTGGATGGGCCTCAGGGAGGCCAGCAGCAGTGGAGAGGCTGGGATGCTCTCCGCTTCTAGGTGGACAGTGACTCCTGGGCAGCTGACTAGCTCCATGACAGACAGCGACTTCTGGGAGCTGGTTGGGCTTCATGTTGGACAGTGACTCCTGGGTGGCAGGTTGGCTCCAGGGTGGCCAATGACTCCTGGGCAGCCAATGGCAGTAGAAAGGCCAGGGTGCCCTCCACTCCTGGCAGTAGATCGGCTCCAGGGTGACCAGTACCTCCCGGTGGCAGATCAGCCCCGGGGTGACCAGTGACAGCAGAGCCCTCTGCTCCTGGACATCCTTCAACATCAGCTCTAGCTGTCCGTGACCCACTTCCCAGCCATTCCAGCAGGGCCTTGGCCTTGACCCCCAGCCACACATGGACCAGCACCTGATGGCCAGTGAAGGTTTACATGATCAATAAGGACCAATGGTGGGAGAACCAGGGCACTGGGTATGTCCTAAGGTAC
This sequence comes from Ovis aries, assembly GCF_016772045.2. Taxonomy (NCBI): domain Eukaryota; kingdom Metazoa; phylum Chordata; class Mammalia; order Artiodactyla; family Bovidae; genus Ovis; species Ovis aries. The sequence goes on along the minus strand of NC_056078.1, from coordinate 2,231,148 downwards.
AGGGAGCAGCTGAAGGGCATGTCCCTGCTAGTTAGGGTCTGACAAAATGTGGTCCACCGGAGAAGTGAATGGCAAACCACTTCAGTATTCTTGCCTTGAGAACCCCATGAACAGCATGAAATGGCAAAAAGATACGACATTGAAAGATTATCCCCCCAGGTTGGCAGGTGTCCAGTATACTCCTGGGGAAGAGCAGAATTATAGCTACAGGAAGGATGAAGAGGCTGAGCCAAAGCAGAAACAACGCCCAGTTGTGACTGTATCTGGTGGTGAAAGTGAAGTCCGATGCAGTAAAGAACAATATTGCATAGGAACCTGGAATGGTAGGTTCATGAATCAAGATACATTCAGTTCAGTCACTCAGGCGTGTCCAACACTGCAACCCCATGAGCTGCAGCACGCAGGGCCTCCCTGTCCAACACCAACTCCCAGAGCCCACCCAAACTCATGTCCATTGAGTCAGTGGTGCCATCCACAAATCTCATCCTCTGTCATCCCCTTCTCCTCCTGCCCTCAATCCTTCCCAGCATCGGGGTCTTTTCAGATGAGTCAGTTCTTTGCATCAGGTGACCAAAGTATTGGAGTTTCAGCTTCAACTTCAGACCTTCCCATGAACACCCAGGACTGATCTCCTTTAGGGTGGACTAGTTGGATCTTCTTGCAGTCCAAGGGACTCTCAAGAGTCTTCTCCAACACCACAGTTCAAAAGCATCAATTCTACAGTGCTCAGCTTTCTTTATAGTCCAACTCTTACGTTCATACAAAACTACTGGATAAACCATAGCCTTGATGAGATGGACTTTTGTTGGCAAAATAATGTCTCTGCTTTTTTAATATGCTGTCTAGGTTGGTCATAACCTTCCTTCCAAAAAGTAAGCGTCTTTTAATGTCATGGCTAGCAATCACCATCTGCAATGATTTTGGAGCCCCCCAAAATAAAGTCTGACACTGTTTCCACTGTTTGCCCATGTATTCACTATGAAGTGATAGGACCAGATGGCATGATCTTAGTTTTATGAATGTTGAGCTTTAAGCCAACCTTTTCACTCTCCGCTTTCACTCTCATCAAGAGGCTCTTTAGTTCCTCTTCGCTTTCTGCCATAAGGGTGGTGTCATCTGCATATCTGAGGTTATTGATATTTCTCCTGGAAATCTTGATTCCAGCTTGTGCTTCCTCCAGCCCAGGATTTCTCATGATGTACTCTGCACATAAGTTAAATAAGCAGAGTGACAATATACAGCCTTGACATACTCCTTTTCCTAATTGGAACCAGTCTGTTGTTCCATGTCCAGTTCTAACTGTTGCTTCCTGACCTGCATACAGGTTTCTCAAGAGGCAGGTCAGGTGGTCTGGGATTCCCATCTCTTTCAGAATTTTCCACAGTTTACTGTGATCCACACAGTCAAAGGCTTTGGCATAGTCAATAAAGCAGAAATAGATGTTTTTCTGGAACTGTCTTGCTTTTTCCATGGTCCAGCGAATGTTGGCAATTTGATCTCTGGTCCTCTGCCTTTCCTAAAACAAGCTTGAACATCGGGACATTCACGATTCACGTATTGCTGAAGCCTGGCTTGCAGAATTTTGAGCATTGCCTTACTAGTGTGTGAGATGAGTGCAATTATGCCATAGTTTGAGCATTCTTTGGCATTTCCATTCTTTGAGACTGGAATGAAACTGACCTTTTCCAGTCCTGTGACCACTGCTGAGTTTTCCAAATTTGCTGGCATATTGAGTGCAGCAGTTTCACAGCATTATCTTTCAGGATCTGAAATAGCTCAACTGGAATTCCATCACCTCCACTAGCTTTGTTTGTAGTGATGCTTTCTAAAGCCCATGTGACTTCACATTCCAGGATGTCTGGTTCTAGGCGAGTGATCACACTATCGTGATTAACTGGGTCATGAAGATCTTTTTATATAGTTCTGTGTATTCTTGCCACCTCTTCTTAATATCTTCTGCTTCTTTTCAGGTCCATACCATTTCTGTCCTTTATTGAGCCCATCTTTGCATGAAATGTTCCCTTGGTATCTCTGATTTTCTTGAAGAGATCTCTAGTCTTTCCAATTCTATTGTTTTCCTCTGTTTCCTTGCATTGATCACTGAGAAAGGCTTTCTTATCTTTCTTTGTTATTATTTGGAATTCTGCATTCAGATGGGTATATCTTTCCTTTTCTCCTTTGCTTTTGGCTTCTCTTCTATTCACAGCTATTTGTAAGGCCTCCCCAGACAGCCATTTTGCTTCTTTGCATTTCTTTTCCCAGAGATGGTCTTAATCCCTGTCTCCTGTACAATGTCATGAACCTCTGTCCATAGTTCATCAGGCACTCTGTCTATCAGATCTAGTCCCTTAAATCTATTTGTCACTTCCACTGTATAATAATAGGGATTTGATTTAGGTCATACCTAATGGTTTAGTGTTTTTCCCCACTTTCTTCAATTTAAGTCTGAATTTGGCAATAAGGAGTTCATGATCTGACCCACAGTCCGCTCCTGGTCTTGTTTTTGCTGACTGTATAGAGCTTCTCCATCTTCGGCTGCAAAGAATCTAATCAGTCTCCTTTTGGTATTAGCCATCTGTTGATGTCCACGTGTCGTCTCTTATGTTGTTGGAAGAGGGTGTTTGCTATGACCAGTGTGTTTTCTTGGCAAAATTCTATTAGCCTTTGCCCTGCTTCATTCTGTATCCAAGGCCAAATTTGCCTGTTACTCCAGGTGTTTCCTGAATTCCTTCTTTTGCATTCTAGTCCCCTATAATGAAAAGGACACCTTTTTGGGTGTTACTTCTAAAAGGTCTTATAGGTCTTCATAGAACCGTTCATCTTCAGCTTCTTCAGCATTACTGGTCAGGGCACAGACTTGGATTATCGTGATATTGAATGGTATGCCTTGGAAACAAACAGAGATCATTCTGTCATTTTGAGATTGCATCCAAGTACTGCATTTCAGACTCTTTTGTTGACCATGATGGCTACTCCATTTCTTCCGAGGGATTCCTGCCCACAGTAGCAGATAAAACGGTCATCTGAGTTAAGTTCACTCATTCCAGTCCATTTTAGTTAGCTGATTCCTAGAATGTTGCCATTCACTCTTGCCATCTCCTGTTTGATCACTTCCAATTTGCCTTGATTCATGGACCTAACATTCCAGGTTCCTATGCAATATTGCTCTTTACAGCATCGGACCTTGCTTCTATCACCAGTCACATCCACAACCGGGTGTTGTTTTTGCTTTGGCTCCATCCCTTCATTCTTTCTTAAGTTATTTCTCTACTGATCTCCAGCATCATATTGGGCACCTACTGACCTGGGGAGTTCATCTTTCAGTGTCCTATCTTTTTGCCTTTACATACTGTTCATGGGGTTCTCAAGGCAAGAATACTGAAGTGGTTTGCCATTCCCTTCTCCAGTGGACCACGTTTTATCAGACCTCCCCTCCATGACCCATCCATCTTTGGTGGCCCCACACGGTATGGCCTAGTTTCATTGAGTTAGACAGGGCTGGGGTCCATGTTTGGGGCTTCCCTGGCGGCTCAGATGGTAAAGCGTCGTCTACAATGCGGGACACCTGGGTTTGATCCCTGGGTCAGGAAGATTCCCTGGAGAAGGAAACGGCAACCCACTCCAGTACTCTTGCCTAGAAAATCCCATGGATAGAGGAGCTTGGTGCAGGCTACTGATCAGATTGGCTAGTTTTCCCTGATTGGGCTTTTCGTCTGTCTGCCCTCTGATGCCCTCTCTCAGCGTCTACCATCTTACTTGGGTTTCTCCAAGGTAAATTGGAAGTGGTCAAACAGGAGATGGCAAGAGTGAACGTCGATGTTTTAGGAATCTGAACTAAAATGAATGAGAATGGGCAAATTTAATTCAGATGACCATTATATCTGGCTTCCTTAATCACTCAGTTGGTGAAGAATCTGCCTGCAATCTAGGAGACCCTGGTTCGATTCCTGGGTGGGGAAGATCCACTGGAGGAGGGATTGTCTACCCACTCCTTATTCTTGGGCTTCCGTTGTGGCTCAGCTGGTAAAAAAAAAAAAAATCCATCTACAATGTGGGAGACCTGGATTCTATCCCTAGGTTAGGAAGATCCCCTGGAGAAGGGAAATGCTACCCAGTCTAGTATTCTGGCCTGGAGAATTCCACGGACTGTACAGTCCATGTGGTCACAAAGAGTCGGACATGACTGAGCGACTTTCACTTTCACCATTATATCTACTACTGTGTGCAAGAATCCCTTAGAAGAAATGTATTGGTGTTCATAGTTAACAAATGAGTATGAAATACAGTACTTGGGTGCAGTCTCAAAAATGACAGAATGGTCTCAGTTCATTTCCAAGGCACACCATTCAACATCACAGTAATCCAAGTCTGTGCCCCAACCGCTGTTGCTGATGAAGCTGAACTTGAACGATCCTGTGAAAAGTTACAAGACCTCCTAGAACTAACACTGAAAAAGATGTCCTTTTCATCATAGGGGACTGGAATGTAAAAGTCGAAAGTCAAGAGATACCTGGAGTGACAGGTAAGTTTGGCCTTGGAGTACAAAATGAAGCACGGCAAGGCTGAGAGTTTGCCAAGAGAACACACTGGTCATAGCAAACACCTTCTGCCAACATCAAAAGAGCCTACTCTACACATGCACATCACCAGATGGTCAACACTGACATCATCTTGATTATATTCTTTGCAGCTGAAGACAGAGAATCTCTATACAGTCAGCAAAAACAAGACCCAGAACTGACTGTGGCTCAGATCATCAGCTCTTTATTGCAAAATTCAGGCTTAAATTGAAAACAGTAGGGAAAACCACTAGGTCACTCAAGTATAACCTAAATCAAATCCCTTATGATTATACAGTGGAGGTGATGAATAGATTCAAGGAACTAGATCTGGTAGATAGTGCCTGGAGAAATATGGACAGAGGTTCATAACATTATACAGGAAGTGATGAGCAGAACCAGTCCCAAGAAAAAGAAATGCAAGAAGGCAAAGTGGTTGTCTGAGGAGGCCTTACAAATAGCTGAGAAAAGAAGAGAAAGTGAAAGTGAAAGTGAGGTCGCTCAGTCGTGTCCAACTCTTTGCGACCCTGTGGACTGTAGCCCACCAGGCTCCTCTGTCCATAGGATTTTCCAGGCAAGAATTCTGGAGTGGGCTGCCATTTCCATCTCCAGGGGATCTTCCCAACCCAGGGATTGAACCCAGGTCTCCTGCATTGCAGGCAGACACTTTATCCTGAGCCAGAAGTGAAAGGCAAAGGAGAAAGATATACCCAACTGAATGCAGTGTTCCAGAGAATAGCAAGGAGAGATAAGAAAGGTTTCTTAAGTGAACAAGGCAATTAAATAGAAGAAAACAATAGAATTAGAAACACTAGAGATCTCTTTAAGAAAATTGGAGATACCAAGGGCATATTTCATGCAAAGATAGGCACAATAAAGGACAAAAACATCAAGGACCTAATAGAAGCAGAAGAGATTAAGAAAAGGTGACAAGAATACCCAGAAGAACTGTACAGAAAAGCTCTTAATGACCCAGATAACCACAATGGTGTGGTCACTCACCTAGAGCCAGACATCCTGATGCGTGAAGTCAAGTGGGCCTTAGAATGCATTACTACAAACTGAGGTAGTGGAGGTTATGGAATTTCAGCTGAGCTATTTCAAATCCTAAATGATGATGCCTTTAGGAGCTTCCCTAGAGGCTCAGTGGTAAAGAATCTGCTTGCCAATGCAAGAGACACAGCTTCCATCCCTGATCTGGGAAGATCCCACATGCCTTGGAGCAGTTAAGCCCAGGTGGCACAACTATTGAGCCTGTGCTCTGGAGCCGGAGAACCACAACTACTGAGCCCATGTACTGCAACTACTAAAGCCTGAGCACCTATAGCCCATGTTGTGCAATAAGAAAAAGCCATGGCAATGAGAAGCACCACAACTAGAGAGTAGTGAGCGACTTTCACTTTCCCCACAACTAGGGAAAGCCCTCACAGCAACAAAGACTCAGGGCAGCTAAAACTGAATAAATAAATAAAATTTTAAGAAAAAAGAGGATGATTTAAAGTGCTGCACTCCATATGCCAGCAAATTTGGAAAACTCAGTAGTGGCCACAGAACTGGAAAAGGTCAGTTTTCATTCCAATCCCAAAGAAAGGTAATGCCAAACAATGTTCAGATTACTGAACAGTTGCACTCATTTCACATGCTAGCAAGATTATGCTCAAAATCCCTCAAGCTAAGCTTCAGCAGTAAGTAAACTGAGAACTTCCTGATGTACAAGCTGGGTTTAGAAAAGGCAGAGGAACCGGAGATCAAATTGCCAACATATGCTTGATTATAGAAAAAGCAAGGGAATTTCAAAAAATCTACTTCTGCTTCATTGCCTACACTAAAGTCTTTGTGTAGATCACAACAAACTGTGGAATATTCTTAAAGAGATGGGAATACCAGACCACATTACCTGTCTCCCAAGAAACCTGTATATAGGATGAGAAACAACAGTTAGTACCAGACATGGAACAATCGACGGGTTCAAAATTGGGAAAGGAGTACATCAAGGCTCTATATTGTCACCCTGCTTATTTAACTTGTATGCAGAGTACATCATAGGAAATGCTGGGCTGGATGACTCACAATCTGGAATCAAAATTGCTGGGAGAAATATCAACAGTCTCAGACATGCAGATGATACCACTTTAATAACAAAGTGAAGAGGAACTAAAACGCCTCTTGATGAAGGCGAAAGAGGAGAGTGAAAAAAAGCTGGCTTAAAACACAGCCTTCTAAAGACGAAGATTATGGCATCCGATCCTATCACTTCATGGCAAATAGATGGGGAAAAAGTGGAAACTGTCAGATTTCATTCTTGGGTTCCCAAATCACTGCAAATGGTGACCACAAAATTAAAAGATACTTGCTTCTTGGAAGAATAGCTGTGACAAACCTAGACAGTGTATTAAAAAAGGAGAGACATCACTACAGGGGTCTGTATACTGAAAGCTATGGTTTTTCCTGAAGTCATGTATGGATGTGAGAGTTGGACCATAAAGAAGGCTGAGTGCTGAAGAACTGATAATTTTGAACTGTGGTGCTGGAGAAGACTCTTGAAAGTCCCTTGGACAACAAGGAGATCAAATCAGTCAATCCTAAAGGAAATCAATCCTGAATATTTATTGGAAGGACTGGTGCTGAAGCTGAAGAGATGCTAGTCTTTATCTTCTTGGTCTACTAACATTCCAATTCAAGTCATTATTCCTTGTTCCAACTGCTGGTCTCCCAGCTTATTGACCTGTCCTGCAGCAAGAAGCAGCTTGGGCTCTGTAACATTTGAAGGGAATTTGGGATATTTCTGTCGGAGAAGGCAATGGCACCCCACTCCAGTACTCTTGCCTGGAAAATCCCATGGATGGAGGAGCCTGGTAGGCTACAGTCCATGGGGTCACTAAGAGTTGGACACGACTGAGTGACTTCACTTTCACTTTTCACTTTCATGCATTGGAGAAGGAAATGGCAACCCATTCCAGTGTTCTTGCCTGGAGAATCCCAGAGCCAGGGGGAGCCTGGTGGGCTGCCATCTATGGGGTCTCATAGAGTCAGACACGACTGAAGCGACTTAGCAGCAGCAGCAGCAGCAAGGAGATTTCTGTAAGCTAATGATCGCTCAAGCCAATACTTTGGCCACCTGATGCAAAGGGTCAACTCATTGAAAAAGACTCTGATGCTGGGAAATATTGAAGGCAGGAGGAGAAGGGGACAACAGAGGATGAGATGGTTGGATAGGATCACTGACTCAATAGACATGAACTTGAGCAAACTCAGGCAGATAGTTAAGGACAGGGAAGTCTGGCGTGCTGCACTTAATAGGGCTGCAAAGGGTTGGACAGGACTTAGTGTTTGAAATGGCAACCCACTCCAGTATTCTTGCCTGGAGAATCCCATGGACAGAGGAGCTTGGTAGGCTACAGTCCACGGGGTCACAAAGAGCTGGACATGACTGAGTGACTTCACTTTCACTTTAGTGACTGAACAACAACAATTATTAGCTAAAGGGTGGTGACACTTACTATGGTAATTCAGCTCAGGTTTCGGTATAATACTCCCTTTCACTTAGTTTCTCTCTTGGCTACATGCAGAAGTGCTCCTCTTCCAGGACTATTAACTCTCTGACTTCACATAACATGATTTAGACCCCCGTTTCAATTGCTTGTGTGTAATTATCAGGGTTTGTGGCTTGAGTGTGTCTGGTGCTTGATGCACTGGTCTTCCTCCAAGCTAGTGTAGATTGTTGCTCGTTTACTGGAGTCTTTTCTTGAGTGGTCATTAGCTTACAGAAGTCTCCCACATTCCCTTAAAATGTTACAGAGCCCAGATTCCTTCTTGCAGCAGGACAGGTCAAGGAATAATGACTTGAATTGGAATGTTAGTAGACCAAGAAGATAAAGACTAGCATCTCAAAAAGGCCGTCTTCCCTGAGTCCCAATTTGGGGTCCTTTTATATACAAAAGGGAAAAGGCGAGGGACCGCTGTGGCACCAACCAATGGTTGAGCAGGACCACTATCGGTTGCTGGGTGACAGTTGTTTACTAACTGGTCACGTGCTTGGGGGATGGACCCACTACACATGACCAGTTAGCCAGTGGAGGGATTGGGGGCAGGAAGAGAAGGGGATGACAGAGGATGAGATGGCTGGATGGCATCACTGACTCGATGGACGTGAGTCTGAGTGAACTCCGGGAGTTGGTGGTGGACAGGGAGGCCTGGCGTGCTGCGATTCATGGGGTCGCAAAGAGTCGGACACGACTGAGCGACTGAACTGAACTGAACGGAAAAGCGAGGTTTCTATACCTGGTGCCTACCTCACTGCCACTGCACCCTGAGCAGAAGGGTGTGAATAACTCCAGAAAGTGCCAGGTCTGAAGAAGTGCCCAGCTGCTCCAGCAACGTCCTCCTCCAGCCCTGGTGGAAGGAAGTGTGCGTGTAGCAGAGGCAGCTGATGCACCTGTCAACTGTGATCACTGCCTGAGGCGGCAGGCACCCTGGGCTCAGCCTGCCATGCACCAGCCAGCCTGTGAGGGCCGAGGTGGCCCCAGAGCTGGTGCCCCAGAGTGGAGCTCCCACCTGTCTGCTTGTGCAGTGGTTGGGTGGCAGGCAGGAGTGGGCTGGTCTGGTGGGTTAGGTGCAGCTGCACTTGGAAAGGTGTGACAGAGTGACCCCTGCCACAATGGAGCATGTAGGCTGGTGCCAGGGCTCGAAGGGCCCATCAAGCCTCAGGTTCAGCCTAGGAAGGCCACCACTACAGAAATTCCCTCCAGTCTTTAATCTCCTAGCGGGAGTTCTAAAACAACTAATTAGCCTACTCTATCCCTATTATGTCCAGTGGCCTACAGACCACATTGATATTTTTTTTCCTTCCATTTTTGCAACAAAGGGGGTTGGTTTCCCACCCTTTCAGATCTCCTCAGTGGTCCAGTAGGAGAATTTCCTGGTTTTCCATGGGGAGGATATCTGAGAGTGTAACAGAGCCCAGTGAGTGCATTCCATGCGGCTAAGTCGCTTCAGTCGTGTCCGACTCAGTGCAGCCCCATAGACGGCAGCCCACCAGGCTCCTCTGTCCCTGGGATTCTCCAGGCAAGAACACTGGAGTGGGTTGCCATGTCCTCCCCCAATGCATGAAAGTGAAGAGTGAAAGTGAAGTCGCTCAGTCGTGTCTGACTCTTCGTGACCCCATGGACTGCATAGCTTGCAGCCATTGCTGTATGTCATTAGGGCTCACCTTATTACCAGGCAATGAGTCCTGCTCAACCATTGGTGGGTGCTTCATTGGGCCCTGCCCACTGGCAACCAGCGTCAGTGAGTGACTGTTAGTGGTCCTGCTCAGCCATTGGACAGCACAGCAGCGGGCCTCAGTCACGTGCAACCAACTATTAAGAAACAACCTAACGAATGATAACCCTGTATGCGAGACAGCAAAAGAGCCACAGATGTATCGAACAGTCTTTTGGACTCTGTGGGAGAGGGAGAGGGTGGGATGATTTGGGAGAATGGCATTGAAACGTGTATAATATCATATAAGAAATGAAAAAATATTAATAAAATGCTCTACACTTCTTTTTTTAAAAAAAGAAAGAAACAATGAGTGAGGGGGTTCAGAAAACATCAGATCAGTGGTCGTGAAGAGGAAAGTGAGGTAAGAGGTGGATCCCAGCCTTCTCCCTGAGGCCCTCCCACCCAGCCTTGGGCCAGCCAGTGAGCTGGGAGCGGCGTGGGGGAGGGGGGGCAGATAATAGGCTGGAGGTTGTGTCCTGCAGGGCTCTAGAACCCTAACCAAGGCCACCTATCAGCCTTGGCCCATGTCTTGAGGCATCGGTGAACCTCTCCTCCATCCTTGTCTCTGTGACCTCTTAGCCGAGGTGGTCTGCTTGGGTCACAGTCTGTGGGACTTGATCTCCCCCAACTCTGGGCAGCCTGAGGAGCCTGAGGGCCAGTTGGATTGGGTGCCTGGCTCCTTCAGTGATGACAGCTGGGTAGAGGCTGGGGACCTGGCCCTGAGGGAGCTGCCAGCTGGCATCTGCATCCTCTTAGCCAGGACCAGGATTTGGAGGGTGAGAGTTGTATCTTGGGACCTTCCCCTTTCTTGTCAGGACAAAGAATAACATTTGTGTGGTAGAGATTTACCTCATGACTTGACCTGACCCCGGGAACAAAGGATCTGACACCGAAAAATTTGTAACAACTAACCATGTCCCTCCCTCACCTTTTGTTTTTAAAGGGTCTTGCCAAAAGCTTTCAGTAACTTTGGGGTTCTTAGGGCATGAGCCACCGATCTCCTTGTATGAACCTCTAATAAACCTTTCCCTGTTCCAGACTCTGCAATGCTTTAATATTGATTGGCCTCACTATGCGTTGGGGACATGGACTTGTGATTTGGTAACAAGGACAGAGAATAACATTCATTTGGTAGAGGTTTATAGGAACGTCATTATCTGACCATGACCTGACTTCAAGAACAATGGATCTGACACCAAGCAACAACTAACCATGCCCTTCCCTCATCTTTTTGCTCTAAAAGGACTTGCTGAAAGCTCCCAGTAACTTTAGGGGTTTTAAGGCATGAGCCGCCCATCTCCTTGCATGTTCCTGTAATAAACCTTTCTCTGTTGCAAACTTCAGTACTTCAGTATTGTTTGGCCCCAATGTGCGTCAGGCACACGGACGTGTGTTATTTGGTGACAAGAGTTGCTATACTTATGGAAAAGCATTATAAACCGCCCAGAACACTTTGTCTCCTTTGATTCAACATCTTTGACCAGATAGGTGTCATTTGATATTTGAAATGATACATTCCAACGTCATATTATGAAAAAAAAATATACAAAGCATCTTACAATTCTGTTCATTTCTCATGCTAGTAAGGTTATGCTCAAAATCCTTCAAGCTAGGCTTCAGCAGTATGCGAATTGAGAACTTCCAGGTGTATAAGCTGAATTTATAAAAAGCAGAAGAACCAAAAATCAAATTGCCGTGTCTGCTGGATCATAGAGAAAGCAAGGGAATTCCAGAAAAACGTCCATTTCTGCTTCATTTTCACCTTTGACTGTGTGAATCACAACAAACTGGAAAATTCGTAAAGAGATGGAAATACCAGACCACCTTACCTATCTCGTGATATACCTGTATGCAGGTCAAGAAGCAACAGTTAGAATGGCACATGGAACAATAGGCTGGTTCAAAATACAGTGTGTCAAGGCTGTATATTGTCACCCTGACTATTTAACATATACACAGAGTGTATCATGGGAAATACTGGGCTGGATGAGTCGCAAGGTGGACTCAAGGTTGTTGAGAGAAATATCAACAACCTCCGGTATGCAGATGATACCACGCTAATGGCACAAAGTGAAGAGGAGCCTCTTGATGAGGGTGAAAGAGGAGAGGGCAAAACCTGGCTTAAAATTTAACATTCAAGAAACTAAGATCATGGCATCTGGTCCTATCACTTCATGGCAAATAGGTGAGGAAACAATGGAAACAGTGGCAGATTTTCTTTTTCTGGGCTCCAGAATCACTGTGGATGGTAACTGCAGCCATGAAATAAAAAGATACTTGCTCCTTGGCAGGAAGTGATGGCCCACCTAGACAGTGTACTAAAAAGCAGAGAGTATCACTTTGTCAACAAAGGTCCATATAGTAAAAGCTATGGTCTTTACAGTAGCCATGTGTGGATGTGAGAGTTGGACCATAAAGAAGCCTGAGCAGCAAAGAATTGATGCTTTCCAATTGTGGTGCTGGAGAAAATTCTTGAGAGTCCCTAGGAGAGCAAGGAGGTCCAACCAGTCAATCTGAAAGAAAATCAGCCCTGAATATTCATTAGAAGGATTGATGCTGAAGCTCCAATACTTTGGCCACCTGATGCAAAGAGCTGACTCATTGGAAAAGACCCTGATGCTAGGAAAGATCGAGGGCAAGAGGAGAAGGGGGTGACAGAGGATGAGATGGTTCCTAGTGGCATAAAAAGAGATACTACTGGCATAAGATGAGGAGATAGAGGACAGGCAGGAAAAGTAGTCACAGACGTCCCCTACAGGATAGCATCACCTACTCAATGGACATGAGTTTGAGCCAACTGTGAAAGATAGTGAAGGACAGGGAAGCCTGGCATTCTGCAGTCTATAGGGTTGCAAAGATTTGGACACAACTTAATGGCTCAACAACAGCAACAACCACAACATAAATTTTGGGATTATTCTAATTCTGTGAAAAATGTCAGGGTAATTTGATAGGAATTGCATTAAATCTGTAGATTACTTTGGGTAATATGGCCATTTTAACAATATTTATTCTTCCAGTCAAAGAGCTTGGGATATCTTTCCATTTCTTTAAGTCATCTTCAGTTTCCTTTATCAGTGTTTTATAGTTCTCAGTGTATAAGTCTTTCTTTCTTTTTTTTAATGTTTATTCTGAAGTATTTTTTAAAGCAATTTTCAAAGGAATTTAAAAAAAAATTTCTGATATTTCATTGTTAGTTTAAAAAATGGAACTGTTTCTGTATGTTAATCTTGTACCCTGTTACCTTGTTGAATTTGTTTATCAATTCTAGCAGTTTTTGTCCGGAGTCCTTAGGGTTTCCTGCTTATAGAATCATGTCTTCTGCATATCATGACAATTTTACCTCTTTCCTTGGATATCTTTCATTCCTTTTTTTTTTTTTTTGTCTGATTGCTATGACCTAGACATCCAGTACCATGTTGAATAGAAGTGGTGAGTTGTGAATCCTGTCCTATTCCAGATTTTAGTGGGAAAGCTTTCAACTTTACACCACTGAGTTTTATGTTGTCTGGGGGTTGTCATACATGGCTTTTATTGTTACGTTCCTTCTATACCTGCTTTGGTAGTAGTTTTTATCGTAAATGTATGTTGAATTTTTACAGATGTTTTTCCTGCATCTATTGGGGTGATCATGTCGTTTTTATCTTTTGTTGATGTGGCGTGCCACATTGCTTTGCATACACTGAACCACGCTGTGACCCTGGGATGACTGTAACTTGATCGTGGTGCATGATCTTTTATTTTTCATCTATATTCATCAAATACATTGGCTTGTAACTTTCCTTTTTGTCTTTGTCTGCACTTGGTATCAGGGTGATGGTGGCTTCATAGAATGACTTTGGCAATATCCCCTCCTTATTGATGTTTTGAAAGAGTTGGAGATGAAACAGGATACATTCTCTGTAGAACTGGTAGAATTCCCCAGTGAAGCCATCTAGTCTTTGACTTTTGTTTGCAGGGAGTTTCTTTCTTTCTTTCTTTCTTTTTTTACTACAGATTATATTTCACTTCTAGTTATTGGTCTGTTCAAATTATCTATTTCTTTTTGGTTCAGCTTGTTGGACTACATGTTTCTAGAAACTTTTTCATTTCTTCTAGGTTGTCCAATTTTTTGGCATAGAGTTGTTTATGGTATTCTCTTATGGTTTTTGTATTTCTGTGGTCAGTAATTCTAAGTTTTTTTAAAAGCCATTGATTTGGATATTTTATGCTTATCTTTTATTTGATCACATCACACAGTACATGTGGTCTTAGGTCCCCAACCAGAGATTGAACCCCCGCCCCCTGCACTGGGAGCTCTGTGCCTTATCCACTGGCTTGCAGTCTTCAGTACCTCTAATTTTAATCCTCCATCCATGGGATTTTCCAGGCAATAGTACTGGAGTGGGGTGCCATTGCCTTCTCCAATCAAAGATAAAGTTTGCATTTTTTCTCCTTATTGCTTTGGAATTATTTTTGAGAGGAGAAAAGGCAAAATGTTCTCTTTATCACACTATTATAGAACATTAAATGTTATATTGTTTTTGATTAAATAATTGAAGGTATATTTCACAGGAAACAAAAACTCCTTAAAATTATAGCCTCCAAAAGTCTGTGCTGTGTTAAGTCTCTTCAGTTGTGTCTGACTCTTTGTGACCCCATGGACTGTAGCCTGCCAGGCTCTTCTGTCCATGGGATTCTCCAGGCAAGAATACTAGAATGGATTACCATTTCCTTCTCCAGGGAGTCTTCCTGACCCAGGGATTGAACCTAGGTCTCCTGCATTGGCAGGTAGATTCTTTACCACTAATGCCACCGCTTCCAACAACACAAGAGGAGACTTTACACATGGATATCACCAGATGCTCAATATGGAAATCAGATTGATTATATTCTTTGCAGCCAAAGATAGAGAAGCTTGATACAGTCAGCAAAAACAAGACCTGGAGCTGACTATGGCTCAGATCATGAACTCCTTATTGCCAAATTCAGAGGTAATTGAAGAAAGTAGGGAAAACCACTAGACCATTCAGGTATGATGTAAATCAAATCCCTTACAATTATACAGTGGAAATGACAAACCTTATCTTGGACAAAGGAGGCAAGAATATACAATGGAGAAAAGACAATCTCTTTAACAAGTGGTGCTGGGAAAACTGGTCAACCACTTGTAAAAGAATGAAACTAGAACACTTTTTAACACCATACAGAAAAATAAACTCAAAATGGATTAAAGATCTAAATGTAAGACCAGAAACTATAAAACTCATAGAGGAAAACATAGGCAAAACACTCTCCAACATAAATCACAGCAGGATCCTCTATGATCCATCTCCCAGGGGAATGGAAATAAAAGCAAATGGGACCTAATGAAAATTAAAAGCTTTTGCACAACAAAGGAAACTCTAGCAAGGTGAAAAGACAGCCTTTAGAGTGGGAGAAATAATAGCAAACAAAGCAACTGACAAAGAATTCATCTCAAAAATATATAAGCAACTCCTGCAGCTCAATTCCAGAAAAATAAACGACCCAATCAAAAAATGGGTCAAAAGACTAAACGGACATTTCTCCAAAGAAGACATACAGATGGCTAACAAACACATGAAAAGATGTTCAACATCACTCACAATCAGAGAAATGCAAATCAAAACCACAATGAGGTACCATCTCACACTGGTCAGAATGGCTGCTATCCAAAAATCTACAAGCAATAAATGCTGGAGAGGGTGTGGAGAAAAGGGAAGCCTCTTGCACTGTTGGTGGGAATGCAAACTAGTACAGCCACTATGGAGAACAGTGTGGAGATTCCTTAAAAACTGAAACTAGAACTGCCATACAACTAAGCAATCCCACTGCTGGGCATACACATCAAGGAAACCAGGGTTGAAAGAGACATGTGTACCCCTATGTTCATCGCAGCACTGTTTATAATAGCCAGGACATGGAGGCAACCTAGATGTCCATCAGCAGATGGATGGATAAGAAAGCTGTGGTAAATATACACAATGGAATATTACTCAGCTCTTAAAAATAATACATTTGAATCAGTTCTAATGAGGTGGATGAACCTGGAGCCTATTATACGGAGTGAAGTGAGTCAGAAAGAAAAACACCAATACAGTATACTAATGCATATATATGGAATTTAGAAAGATGGTAATGATAACCCTATAAGCAGGACAGTGAAGGAGACACAGATGTATGGAACAGTCTATTGGACTCTGTGGGAGAGGGCAAGGGTGGGATGATCTGAGAGAATAGCACTGAAGCATGCATATTATCATATATGAAACGGATTACCAGTCCAGGTTCGCTACATCAGACAGGGTACTCAGGGCTGGTGCACTGGGATGACCCAGAGGGATGGAATGGGGAGGGAGGAGGGAGGGGGATTCAGGATGGGGAGCACATGTACACCGATGGCTGATTCATATCAATGTATGGCAAAAACTACCACAATACTGTAGAGTAATTAACCTCCAATTAATATTTTTTAAAATGGATTCCAAAAAGAAAAGAGAGATAAAATGAAAAAAAAAAATAAAAATCTGAAAAAATAGACACAAATGTTTTCTATTTGCTGATGAGTATGATCTTATATATTAAAAATTCCAAACTCAACTAGAAACCTGTTGAATATAATCAAAGAATTCAGATAATTTGCAGGATATAAAAATCAATGCACAGAAATCAGTTGTTTTTCTATAAATGAACAATGAAACGTGAAAAACAATTAAAGAAAGCTCACAGAAAGATTCACAATAGCATCAAACACAACAGAATAGCTAGGAATAAATCTAACTATAAAAACAAAAGCTCCGTACAACAAAAACTGCAAGACTTTCTGGAAAGAAATCAAAGAAGACACAAATAAATGGAAAGAAGACATCCTGTGTTCATTATTGGAAGAGTTAATTTTGTTAAATGTCAGATAGCTCCTTATCAAAATCCCAATGGCATTTTTATAGAAATAGAAAAAACAATCCTAAAATTTGGATGAAATGACTAAAGATCCCAAATGGCCAAAGCAATCATGAGAAAGAAAAACAAAACCGTAAGCATCATAGTTTCTCATTTTAAACTATGCTACAAAACTAGCATAAAAATAGGCCAATAAACTAGTGGAAGCTCATAATTAAACCCCTGCATATACAGTCAGCTAAAATCTAACAATGGAGGCAGGAACATCCAATAGGAAAAGAAGACAATCTCTTCAACAGTGGTATTCGAAAAATTGAAGAACCACATGCAAAAAACTGAAATTGCACTCCTATTTTGCAAAATTCAGAAAATTAATTCAAAATGGATAAACAATTAAACATAAGATCTGAAACAATAAAACTCCTAGAAGGAAACAATGAGAAGACACTCCTCAATACTGATCTTGTCATTGATATTTTAGGTATGACGTCAAAACCACAGACAACAACCCAATCAAGCAAAGCAACTGCACAAGACAAAAGCTTCTGCGCAGTGAAAGAAACAGCCAGTGAAATGAAGAGACAAACTGCAGGAGGGGAGGGAATTTTGTAAATCATGTTTCAGAATAGGGGTTAATATCTAAAACATAAAAAGAACTCATAAAACAACCTGATTAAAAAATGAGTAGAGGAACTGAACAGACATTTTTCCAAAGAAAGCATGTAAATTCCCTACAGGGACATGAAAAAGTGCTCAACCTCATCACTAATCTGGAGAAGGGAATGGCTACCCACCCCAAGCATTTGTGCCTGGAGAATTCCACTGACAGGGGAACCTGGCAGACTACAGACCATGCAGTCACAGAGAGTCAGACATGACCCAGCAACTATCACTAATCAAGGGAAATGCAAAATGAAACCATTATGAGGTCTCACCTCACACCTGTTAGGATGTTGATCCTCAAGAAGATAAAAATAACAAACATTGGAGAGAATACAGAGAAAAGGGGACTTTTCTTTGTGAACTGCTTGTGGGATTGGAAGCTGGTGCAGCCACTACTGAGCACAGTATGGAAGCGCCTCGGAAATTAGAAGTAGAACCACATGATCCACCAGTCCTGCTCCAGGTCTGAGCTCACAGAAGATGAAGACTAGTCACTGAAGAGACACGTGCATTCCCATGGTGACAGCAGCATTATTAACAACAGCCATGACATGGAAATAACATAAATGCCTCCCAACAAATAAATTGATAAAGAAAATGTGGGGGACTTCCCTGGGGGTGCAGTGGATAGGAATCCTCCTGCCAATGCAGGGGATGTTAAAAGAGGAAAGTCAGTCCCACCCTGATCACCTTTTCCAGTCTCCCCTGACCTACAATAAGGAAAGTCACTCCACAGAAGCAAGGCATGAACTACTAAATGGGGCCCAGGGTTAGTTATATGTAAGAAAATAACTGTTTCCATAAAGCAGTGCATTTTCCTGAGAAAAGCTTTTCACTCATCATTAGAGGAAATAGCTCTTGTCAAATTCTAGTCAAACACAGCATGTGTCCAATGGGCAATGCCTTCCCAAACTGGCACGTGGGGACCCAGGGAGTGTGGGAGTGAAGGATGGGGAGAGGAGCCCCCAGACCAGCAGGTTCCCAGGGTCTTCTTGGCCCAGGGCCAGGCTTCCCGCCCACCAGACTCCATCATGTCCCACATGTTCATCCAGTTCCTCTGGCTGTAATAGTTTGCATAGGAGTGAATAAGGCCTAATCTAGATTCTGAATATGTTTCAGTGGCCCTTCTTGTCCCCAAAGTCAAACAGGTTATGCTGAAAAACCTGAGCAGCCTTTACTCCCTCAGAGGGGAGCTTCCATGCAGCTTTATGTGTGGGTTGCCGAGTTATTGTCTCCCCTGCATTAAACTAAGAAAGCTTTCTCAGTAATTTTTAGGTCTTTTCCCCCCACAGAAATCTCTTGATACTCATTCCTTGAATATCTTACAAGCCCGTTTCCCCAGTCATGTAAATTCCTCAACTCAGCCTTTTAAAAGCGTTTTTTGTCAGATTTTAATTTGATGTGGAAAATTGTTTAAGATAGTTATTAAATGGCAGAGATAACTGGGAAAAAATAATCAACACCATTATTCAAGAGAATTTACAGCAATAACTTCTAATTTCTAATATTTCTAACTTCAACTGATATCACCTAAATTTAGTTCCCTATTACATCAGTTCCTCTCAGCTGGTATACATTTTTACAGAATATAAAAGAAACATACTGAAACCAAAATGCCTCCTGACGCCCTGCTTCAGCTGGTGGTTTATAGCGGTCTGAGGGAGAAACAATAGAGCATCTGGAAGCTTTTCAATCCCCAGTGATGGGTCTCCCCAGGATGGTGATTTATCTTCAGGTTCCAAATCAGCTACAAGGTATGAGAGCAGAGTCCCTCTGCTAGGAACCTGAGGACAGTGGGCGATTGGTGACTCTGACCTGCCCTCGAGTATAAGTGGAAGAGGAGAATGCAGACAGGAGCAGAGGAGCTCTGAACCACAACACGCACGGTGTGCTGCTAGAGTGGTGTGTGCTCTGGGAGGTCAGGAAGCAGAGAGGTGGCCCCTGGCCAAGGGAATCTTGCAGGAGATGACAGTCCACAAGGGGCCTGATGGGCTGGGGCTGAGGTGGGAAAGGCACAGACAGGAAAGCTAAGTCAACACCAGGAAATGTAAAGAGAACGCTTTGCTTGGAGTGGAAACTCGATGTCAGAGTACAGAGTGCCCATGGCATTTAAATAACAGTTGTCCAGACAACAAGGCCTGACTGTATAGCACAGGGAAATATAGCCAACATCCTGGGGTAAAGGGTGACGGAAAAGAATATGAAAAAGAATATATGTATAACTGAGTCACTCTGCTGTACAGCAAGAAATTAACACAACATTGTAATTCCACTATACTTCAGTTTAAAAAAAAAAAAACTAGTAAAAACAAAATAGTCGGCCCACCTCAGTATCACTGAGCTCACCAATACCCAAATCTTGGTTTCTAATGCCATTCTCCAATCAAAGGAACCAAAGCTCCTGTTGGTTCCAGAACTGAGGCATGTGTTAGGGAAATTAAATGAATAGTCTCGTTTAGGCTTCAGAGACAGAGCAGAGCAGACCTCTGACCTGGCGTCTAAGCTGCCTGGACACTGCCCTAACTGGGAGTAACTGGGAGTGACTGGGAGTGACTGCCTGCCGTGAGTGCAAACCTCGCAGCACCTTAGGTGAGATGGGGGAGAAACCTTGAGATTGTGGAGACCCTGCAGGAGGCCTGGCCAACCAAGACCCAGGCTTAACTATATTCCAAGTTTTACAAGAAAAAACAAACAGCATTATCATGAAACCAGAGCTGCAATTTGGTCACAGATTGGTGATATCAGCTTGCTTCCATCCTGGGATTATAAGTGGGAACCCAGAACTCCAATCGTTGATGTCTCACCCATGGAGGGGATGTGCTGCCTGGGACCCTTTCCCAATTGGGACCCAGACGTGCTGTGACACGGGACTTCCCAGAGCTGTTTAAGTCTGGATGTTGGTCTAAACCCAATTTGGTGATGTATTCTCTGATCTTTCTATTTCTCTTTTCTTTTAATGTTAGTATGTTGAAAGTAAGCTAGATAATTCTCTAGTGAATATATGTATTATTTATTTGTATATAATGAATGGCTTATTTTGTTAACAAATCCTTTGAATCTGAGATGAATGTGAAAACTTTTGGCAAAACAGCAGGAAATACACAAGATGGACCCATTGCATCTCATCTTGTCAGAATGTAAAGAAGGCTGAAAACAAAACATGTACATTTTAATTAAAAAATACTTCATTGCTAAAAGATGCTAACCATCACCTGACAAGAGTTGCCACAAACCTTCAATATGTAAAAAAAAAAAAAAAGAAAGAAAAGAAAAGAAAAAAAGCTCAGTATCTGCAAAGCACAATAACTGAAAAACAAGAAAACAAGACATACCCATATTTTATGTCCTGTTTCTTTCAGTACTCAAAATTATAAGTAAATATGTACAGCTGACTATCCCTTGATTTGTTTCTCCTGGTGCTCTGCTGGACAAAAGAACTGTCCCTTGCAGCATAAGGAATTTAGAGACATCAGTTACTAACAGATTACCTGGAAGCAGAAGTGCTCCCAGATATTTCCATTTTCTAGACAGAAAACTTCAACAGATCAGAATGGAAAGGTTAAGGTACACACCCCTAACTGCTGTCTCTGATGAGCTTTCCACCCAAAGCAGAGATGTTACACTTGCTGTGATTCAAATGCTGCTAAGTGTGCTATACCTTGAAACTCGCTGTCTCAAAGTGGGAACACCAGCCTACTCCTAAGCACCTGGGTCATCACCTGTGTCTCTGAGAAACTGGCCAGTCAGGCCTGACAGGATCAATTTAGAGCATTAACAAATAAAGAGCAAAACAAAACCCTTAAACTATTCTTTAGGTTGATTTATTTTTTTTGAGACCTCACCCACTTAATTGAGTTGGTGACAACAGCCTACTAGATACTCGCTTGGGAACTGAGGTGACTCACCTCAGCAGACTAAATGCCTCAACATCCAAATTTCCGAAAAAGGCACTCCGCGTGTCTTTTGGGTTGCATTTCACGAAGCCCCAGTCCACATCCCCTCTCCCGCTCTTTAGTTGTGCTTTCAGACAGGGCCACTATGATGACTTCTCCCCAAACGGGCGCACTTTGGGTGGAGGAAGAGGAGGTCAGTGAGCAAAATATAGTTTCTCAGATATCAAACCAGTTACCATAAACAGTTTAGAAAAGAAAAGCGTAGTTTTCTGGGCCTGGACTGGGCACACAGACAGGAGAATGAACAAAGCTGCAAAGACGGGCGGCAGCAGGAAGGGCAAGAGCTGATCTGGGACAAAACCGAGATGTGCAGGGCAGGCTGCAGGCTGCAAATCGCAGCCTTTACACCCCTCTAAGTCCCTTCTTCTCCCGGCACCTCATTTCACAGGGGAGGATGGGGAGTGATAGGACTGGACTCTGCAAGCACCCCAGCCTCCAACTGTGATCTGGCACCCACAGCCCCACCTGTTGGTGTGTAATGGAGGGCCAGGAATCGCTCCCAGCCCTGCACATTCTGGAAATGGCAGTCAAGCAGCCCCACAAGACTGGGAGCTGACTGTGGCTCAGATCATGAACTCCTTATTGCAAAATTCAGACTTAAATGGGAGAGAGTAGGGAAGACCACTAGGCCATTCAGGTGCAGTCTAATTAAAATCTCTTGTGATCATACAGCGGAAGTGACAAATAGAGTCAAGGGATTAGGTATGATAGACTGCCTGAAGAACTATGGACATAAGTTCATAACCTTTGTATAGGAGGCAGTGAAAAAACCACCGCCAAGAAAAAGAAATGCAAAAAGAAAAAATGGCTGCCTGATGAGGCCTTACAAATAGCTGAGAAAAGAAGAAAAGCAAAGGCAAAGGAGAAAAGATACATCCATCTCAATGCAGAGTTGCAAAGAAGAGCAAGGAGAGATAAGAAAGACTTCCTCAGTGATAAATGCAAAGAAATAGAGGAAAACTATAGAATGGGAAAGACTAGAGATCTCTTCAAGAAAATTAGAGACACAAAGGGAATTTTCATCCAAAGATGGGCAGAAATGGTATGTGCATAACAGAAGCAGAAGATATTAAGAAGAGGTAGCAAGAATACACAGAAGAACTATATAAAAAAGGTCTTAATGACCCAGATAACCATGATGGTGTGATCACTCATTTAGAGACAGACATCCTGGAGTGTGAAGTCAAGTGGGCCTTAGGATGCGTTACCAGTGGAGGTAATGGAATTCTAGCTAAGCTATTTCAAATCCTAAAAGATGATGCTGTGAAAGTGCTGCACTCAATATGGCAGCAAATTTGGAAAACTCAGCAGTGGCCACAGAACTGGAAAAGGTCAGTTTTCAAGGGGGTGGTCCTAAGATGGCAGAGGAATAGGACAGGGAGACCACTTTCTCCCCCACAAATTCATCAAAAGAACCTTTCAACTCTGAGTACATTCCACAAAACAACTTCTGAATGCCGGCAGAGGACATCAGGCACCCAGAAAAGCAGCTCATTGTCTTCAAAAACAGGTAGGAAAAAATATAAAGAAAAAAAGAGACAAAAGAGGTAGGGAGGGAGCTCCGTCCCGGGAAGGGAGTCTTAAAAAGAGAGAAGGTTCCAACACCAGGAAACACTCACTGCTGAATCTGTGGCGAGCCTTGGAAGCACAGAGGGCAACATAACAGGGAGGAAAAATAAATAAATAATTAAACCCACAGATTATGAGCCCAACGGTAATTCCCCCAGAGGAGAAGCAGTGCAGACGCCTGCACCCACCACTAGCAAGCGGGGGCTGGGCAGGGAGGTGCGGGCTGCATTGCTTTCTAAGGATCGGGCCTGAATGCCCTGAGTGTAACCAGAGTGAACTAACTTGGGCTAGCAAAGCAGACTGTGGGATAGCTACCACGCGAAAAGCTCTAACATAAGACACCGCCAGGACCGCACACAGAACAAAGGACGGAACAGAAATAGCCGGCTGCAGACCATCTCCCTCCAGTGACAGGCAGCCAGAGCCAGGAGGGCTGGAAGGGGGCAAGAGCAGCCCCAGAGAGACATTAACTACCAGACTGCAAATAGGCCTCTTTGCTAACTAAGAGTTCTTTGGGGTTCTAGACAGTCATCATCCACCTGAGAAGGTGCGCCAGCTGTACACCCAGAAAACTGAGCAGCAGGGACAGAAGAGGTGATAAGTCGCAGCAACCACGCTCACAAAACACCTGAGCTGCTTGGATCTGGGAAGGGCACAATGTGCAGGCCCAACTGAATCTGTGCCTCTGAGGACTACCCGCGTGCCTGAGCCTGAAAGGCTTAGACCTGGGAGGTGCATGCAGCCCAGGGCTGGCCTCAGATGGTTCCTGGCAGAGCAACCTAGAGCCTGAGCGGTGTGTGCCGTGAGCGGGGGCAGGCCCAGTGTGGCTGAGACACTGCGAGCACACACCAGTGTTATTTGTTTGCAGCCTCCCTCCCCACAGCGTGACTGAGCAAGTGAGCCTAAAAAAAAGTGTCCACTACCGCTCCCCCTTGTGTCAGGCCGGAAATCAGACATTGAAGAGACCAGCAAACAGAAGAAGCTAAAACTGGGGGAAGTGACAGGTGCAATAGATTAAAACCCTGTCATTAGTACCAACTACAGAGGAAGGGGCCTATAGATCTTGAGAAATATAAGCCGGACCAAGGAAGAATCCGAAAATGAACTGACCCCACACTGCCCACAACACCAGAGAAAGTCCTAGATATATCTTTACTATTTTTACAATCATTCTTCTTTGTTTGTTTTTTCTTCTTCTTTTTTAAACATCTTTTAATTGTTAAGTCCTCTATTTCTCCTTTAATTTTCATTTTTATAACCTACTATTACTTAAAAAAAAGAACCTATTTTTAAAGCAAACTTCATATATATATTTTTTTAATAATTCTTGTGACCTTTCTTTTTTTCTTCTTCTTTTCTTTAATATTGTATTTTTGAAAATCCAACCTCTATTCTAGATTTTTAATCTTTGCTTTTCGGTATTTGTTATCAATTTTGTACCTTCAAAAACCCAATCTTCAGTACCCATTTTTACTTGAGAGTGAGATTACTAGCTTGACTGCTCTCTCCTCCTATGCATTCTCCTTTTTCTCCAGCAGGTCGCCTCTGTCTCCTCCTTCCCCCTTCTCTTCTCTACCCAACTCTGTGAATCTCTGTGTGTTCCAGACAGTGGAGAACACTTAGGGAACTGATTACTGGCTGGATCTGTCTCTCTCCTTTTCATTTCCCTCTTTTATCTTCCCTGCCACCTCTGTCTCCTTCTTCCCTATTCTCTTCTCTGTATAACTCTGTGAACATCTCTGAGCAGTCCAGACTGTGGAGCGCACATAAGGAAGTGATTACTGGCTAGCTTGCTCTCTCCTCTTTTGATTCCACCTCATCTCATTCGGGTCACCTCTAACTCCCACCTCCCTCATCTCTTCTACATGTAACTCTGTGAACCCCTCTCGGTGTCCCTCAATGTGGAGAAACTTTTCATCTTTAACCTAGATGTTTTATCAATGGTGCAGTATAGAAAGAGAAGTCTTGAGACTACTGTAAAAATAAAACTGAAAACCAGAAGCAGGAGGCTTAAGTCCAAATCCTGAGAACATCAGAGAACTCCTGGCTCCAGGGAACATTAATTGATAGGAGCTCATCAAACACCTCCATACCTACACTGAAACCAAGCACCACCCAAGGGCCAACAAATTCCAGAGCAAGATATACCATGCAAATTCTCCAGCAACACAGGAACACAGCACTGAGCTTCAATATACAGGCAGCTCAAAGTTACTCCAAAACCATTGACATCTCATAACTCATTACTGGACACTTCATTGCACTCCAGAGAGAAGAAATCCAGCTCCACCCACCAGAACACCGACACAAGCTTCCCTAACCAAGAAACCTTGACAAGCCACTGATACAACCCCATCCACAGCGAGGAAACTCCACAATAAAGAGAACGCCACAAACTGCCAGAATACAGAAAGGCCACCACAAATGCAGCAATATAACCAAGATGAAGAGACAGAGGAATACCCAGCAGGTAAAGGAACAGGATAAATGCCCACCAAACCAAACGAAAGAGGAAGAGACAGGGAATCTACCTGAGAAAGAATTCCAAATAATGATAGTGAAAATGATCCAAAATCTTGAAAATAAAATGGAATTACAGATAAATAGCCTGGAGACAAGGATTGAGAAGATGCAAGAAAGTTTTAACAAGGACCTAGAAGAACTAAAAAAGAGTCAATATATAATGAATAATGCAATAAATGAGATCAGAAACACTCTGGAAGCAACAAATAGTAGAATAACGGAGGCAGAACATAAGATTAGTGAAATAGAAGATAGAATGGTATAAATAAATGAATTAGAGAGGAAAAAAGAAAAATGAATTTAAAGAAATAAGGACAATCTCAGAGACCTCCAGGACAATATGAAACGCTCCAACATTCGAATTATAGGAGTCCCAGAAGAAGACGAAAAGAAAGACCATGAGAAAATACTTGAGGAGATAACAGTTGAAAACTTCCCTAAAATGGGGAAGGAAATAATCACCCAAGTCCAAGAAACCCAGAGAGTCCCAAACAGGATAAACCCAAGGCAAAACACCCCAAGACGCATATTAATCAAATTAACAAAGATCAAACACAAAGAACAAATATTAAAAGCAGCAAGGGAAAAACAACAAATAACATACGAGGGGATTCCCATAAGGATAACAGCTGATCTTTCAATAGAAACTCTTCAGACGTACTTAAAGTGATGAAAGAAAATAACCTACAGCCCAGATTACTGTACCCAGCAAGGATCTCATTCAAATATGAAGGAGAAATCAAAAGCTTTACAGACAAGCACAAGCTGAGAGAATTCAGCACCACCAAACCAGCTCTCCAACAAATGCTAAAGGATACTCTCTAGACAGGAAACACAAAAAGGGTGTATAAACCAGAACCCAAAACAATAAAGTAAATGGCAATGGGATCATACTTATCAATAATTACCTTAAACATAAATGGGTTGAATGTCCCAACCAAAAGACAAAGACTGGCTGAATGAATACAAAAACAAGATCCCTATATATGCTGTCTACAAGAGACCCACCCCAAAACAAGGGACACATACAGACTGAAAGTGAAGGGTTGGAAAAATATATTCCATGCATATAGAGACTAAAAGAAAGCAGGAGTAACAATACTCATATCAGAGAAAATGGACTTTAAAACAAAGGCTGTGAAAAGAGACAAAGAAGGACACTACACAATGATCAAAGGATCAATCCAAGAAGAAGATATAACAATTATAAACATGTATGCACCCAACATAGGAGCACCACAATATGTAAGACAAATGCCAACAAGTATGAAAGGGGAAATCAACAAAAACACAATAATAGTGGGAGACTTTAATACCCCACTCACACCTATGGATAGATCAACTAAACAGAAAATTAACACAGAAACACAAACTTTAAATGATACAATAGACCAGTTAGACCTAATTGATATCTATAGGACATTTCACCCCAAAACAAATAATTTCACCTTTTTCTCAAGCGCTCATGGAACCTTCTCCAGGATAGATCACATCCTGGGCCATAAATCTAGCCTTGGTAAATTCAAGAAAATTGAAATCATTCCAAGCATCTTTTCTGACCACAGTGCAGTAAGATTAGATCTCAATTACAGGAGAAAAACTATTAAAAATTCCAACATATGGTGGCTGAACAACACGCTTCTGAATAACCAACAAATCACAGAAGAAATCAAAATATGCATAGAAACAAATGAAAATGAAAACACAACAACCCAAAACCTGTGGGACACTATAAAAGCAGTGCTAACAGGAAAGTTCATAGCAATACAGGCATACCTCCAGAAAC
Source organism: Ovis aries (assembly GCF_016772045.2). NCBI lineage: Eukaryota > Metazoa > Chordata > Mammalia > Artiodactyla > Bovidae > Ovis > Ovis aries. The sequence continues at coordinate 2,203,933 of NC_056078.1, read as the reverse complement.
GAGAAAAAAGTCAAATAAATAACCTAACTCTACACCTAAAGCAACTAGAAAAGGAAGAAATGGAGGACCCCAGGGTTAGTAGAAGGAAAGAAATCTTAAAAATTAGGGCAGAAATAAATGCAAAAGAAAGAAAAGAGACCATAGCAAAAAATCAACAAAGCCAAAAGCTGGTTCTTTGAGAGGATAAATAAAATTGACAAACCATTAGCCAGACTCATCAAGAAACAAAGGGAGAAAAATCAAATCAATAAAATTAGAAATCAAAATGGAGAAATAAGAGACCATATCCATCCATAAAGGATCATCATAAAATGGACAACATGGAAGAAATGGACAAATTCTTAGAACAGTACAACTTTCCAAAACTGAACCAGGAAGAAATAGAAAATCTTAACAGACCCATCACAAGCACCAAAATTGAAACTGTAATCAGAAATCTTCCAGCAAACAAAAGCCCAGGTCCAGATGGCTTCACAGTTGAATTCTACCAAAAATTTAGAGAAGAGCTAACACCTATTCTACTCAAACTCTTCCAGAAAATTGCAGAGGACGGTAAACTTCCAAACTCATTCTATGAGGCCACCATCACCCTAATACCAAAACCTGACAAAGATGCCACAAAAAAAGAAAACTACAGGCCAATATCACTGACGAACATAAATGCAAAAATCCTTAACAAAATTCTAGCAATCAGAATCCAACAACACATTAAAAAGATCATACACCATGACCAAGTGGGCTTTATCCCAGGGATGCAAGGATTCTTCCATATGCACAAGTCAATCAATGTAATTCACCACATTAACAAATTGAAAAATAAAAGCCATATGATTATCTCAATAGATTCAGAGAAAACCTTTGACAAAATTCAACATCCATTTATGATAAAAACTCTCCAGAAAGCAGGAATAGAAGGAACATACCTCAACATAATAGAAGCTATATATGACACACCCACAGCAAACATTATCCTCAATGGTGAAAAATTGAAAGCATTTCCCCTAAAGTCAGAAACAAGACAAGGGTGCCCACTTTCACTGCTACTATTGAATATAGTTCTGAAAGTTTTGGCCACTACAATCAGAGCAGAAAAAGAAATAAAAGGAATCCAAATTGGAAAAGAAGAAGCAAAACTCTCTCTGTTTACAGAAGACAGGATCTTCTACATAGAAAACCCTGAAGACTCCACCAGAAAATTACTAGAGCTAATCAATGACTATAGTGAAGTTGCAGGATATAAAATCAACACACAGAAATCCCTTGCATTCCTATACACTAATAATGAGAAACTGGAAAAAGAAATTAAGGAAACAGTTCCATTCACCATTGCAACATAAAGAATAAAATACTTAGGAATATATCTATCTAAAGAAACTAAAGACCTATATATAGAAAACTATAAAACACTAGTGAAAGAAATCAAAGAGGACACTAATAGACGGAGAAATATACCATGTTCATGGATCGGAAAAATCAAATAGTGAAAATGAGTATATTACCCAAAGCAATCTACAGATTCAATGCAATCCCTATCAAGCTACCAGCGATATTTTTCACAGAGCTCAAACAAATAATTTCACAATTTGTATGGAAAAAAAAAAAAAAAACTCAAATAGCCACAGCAATCTTGAGAAAGAAGAATGGAACTGGAGGAATCAACCTGCCTGACTTCAGGCTGTACTACAAAGCCACAGTCATCAGGACAGTATCGTACTGGCACAAAGACAGAAATATAGGTCAATGGAACAAATAGAAAGCCCAGATATAAATCCACACACCTATGGACACCTTATCTTTGACAAAGGAGGCAAGAATATACAGTGGATTAAAGACAATGTCTTTAACAAGAGGTGCTGGGAAAACTGGTCAACCACTTGTAAAAGAATGAAAGTAGAACACTTTCTAACACCATACACAAAAATAAACTCAAAATGGATTAAAGATCTAAACGTAAGACCAGAAACTATAAAACCCCTAGGGGAGAACATAGACAAAACACTCTCTGACATAAATCACAGCAGGATCTTCTATGACCCACCTCCTAGAATAATGGAAATAAATGCAAAAATAAACAAATGTGACCTAATTAAAATTAAAAGCTTCTGCACAACAAAGGAAACTATAAACAAGGTGAAAAGACAGCCCTCGGAATGGGAGAAAATAATAGCGAATGAAGCAACTGACAAACAACTAATCTCAAAAATATACAAGAAACTCCTGCAGCTCAATTCCAGAAAAATAAATGACCCAATCAAAAAATGGGCCAAAGAACTAAATAGACATTTCTCCAGAGAAGACATACAGATGGCTAACAAACACACAAAAAGATGCTCAACATCACTCATTATCAGAGAAATGCAAATCAAGACCACAATGAGGTACCATTTCACACCAGTCAGAATGGTGGCAATGCAACAGTCTACAAGCAATAAATGCTGTGGAGGGTGTGGAGAAAAGGGAACTCTCTTGCACTGTTGGTGGGAATGCAAACTAGTACAGCCACTATGGAGAACAGTGTGGAGATTCCTTAAAAAAGTGGAAATAGAACTGCCTTATGACCCAGCAATCCCACTGCTGGGCATACACACCGAGAAAAACAGAATTGAAAGAGACACGTGTCCTCCAATGTACATCACAGCACTGCTTATAATAGCCAGGACATGGAAGCAACCTAGATGTCCATCAGCAGATGAATGGATAAGAAAGCTGTGGTACATATACACAATGGAGTATTACTCAGCCATTAAAAAGAATACATTTGAATCAGTTCTAATGAGGTGGATGAAACTGGAGCCGATTATACAGAGTGAAGTAAGCCAGAAAGAAATACACCAATACATTTTACTAACACATATATATGGAATTTAGAAAGATGGTAATGATCACCCTGTATGCGAGATAGCAAAAGAGACACAGATATATAGTACAGAGTTTTGGACTGAGAGGGTGGGATGATTTGGAAGAATGGCATTGAAACATGTATAATATCATGTAAGAAACGAATCACCAGTTTAGGTTTGATGCAGGATATAGGATGCTTGAGGCTGGTGCACTGGGATGACCCAGAGAGATGGTATGGGGAGGGAGGTGGGAGGGGGTTCAGGATTGAGAACTCATGTACACCCGTGGTGGATTCATGTTGATGTATGCCAAAACCAATACAGTATTTTAAAGTAAAATAAAGTTAAAAAAAAAAAAAAGAACTGGAGGTCAGTTTTCATTGTAATCCCAAAGAAGAGCAATGTCAAAGAATGTTCAGTCTACTGCACAGTTGCACTCATTTCACATGCTAACAAAATAATGCTCAAAAATCCTTCAAGCTAGACTTCAACAATATGTGAACCTAGAACTTCCAGATGTACAAGCTAGATTTAGAAAAGGCAGAGGAATCAGAGATCAAATTGCCAACAACATCTGTTGGATCATAGAAAAAGAAAGGGAATTGAAAGATTTTGGTGAACCATGAAAGATGCTGGGATTCTTGGCCTCTGGAGGAGAAGAATTCAATCTGGGGCAAGTGACAAGGTTTGATTGCTCAGAGCTTTTGTGTAATAAAGTTTTATTAAACTATAAAAGAGATAGAGAAAGTTTCTGACATAGACATCAGAACGGGGCAGAAAGAGTGCCCCCCTGCTAGTCTTTAGCCGGATGTTATATAGCTACTAGCAAGCTGTTAATTATAGAAAGGAGACGTCTTAAAACTCAGAGTGGCAGCAGGCCCCTCACCCACAATGTGCATTTTGAGAAAACATTGGTACCAGGTGAGTCATCCCAGGCCAAAAAACGGTTGACATGAATCTTGAAGAAAGGCAGGTTTCCAAGTAAATACAGAGTTTCATTAACATAGATTAGGAGAACAATGCATGCGTAAAACATACTGGTTTGTGAAGTCACTTCTGTGTCTTAGGCAGAACTGACTTGAAGACAGAGTCTAGAGTAAATACATATTTCATTCCCATAGCTTAAGACAAACATTTCCATAAGAAAAATGCATTGGTTAGCACAAGGTTTGAGAAAAGTTAAGTTCAGGTGGAGCCAGGTGTCATCATGACAACACAGAATTTTAAAAGAAACCTCTTTAAACTTGTATAGAAAAGGGGAAAAAATCTAACACTTGTTTGTTTCCTCTTGTCAATTAGAGAGATAAAAAAAATGTCTGACACTTGCAGCCTATTTCCTTCATTTGGAGATCCCTTGCCTTCCTGCCTGTTAGCTTCTCATTACAGAAAAACATCTACTTCTGCTTCATGGACTGTGATAAAACCTTTGACTTTGTGGATCACAACAAATTATGGCAAATTCTTAAAGCGATGGAAATACCAGACCACCTTACCTGCCTCTTGAGAAACCTGTATGCAGGACAAGAAGAAACAGTTAGAATTGGATGTGGAACAATGGACTGGTTCAAAATTTGGAAAGGACTACATCAAAGCTGTGTATTATCACTCTGCTTATTTGATTTATATGCAGAGTTCAGTTCAGTCGCTCAGTCGAGTCCGACTCTTTGCGACCCCATTAATTGCAGCACGCCAGGCCTCCCTGTCCATCACCAACTCCTGGAGTTCACTCAAAGTCACGTCCATCAAGTCGGTGATGCCATCTAGCCATCTCATCCTCTGTCGTCCTCTTCTTCTCCTGCCCCCAATCCCTTCCAGCATCAGAGTCTTTTCCAATGAGTCAACTCTTCTCATGAGGTGGCTAAAGTACTGGAGTTTCAGCTTTAGCATGATTGCTTCCAAAGAACACCCAGGACTGATCTCCTTTAGAATGGATTGGTTGGATCTCCTTGCAGTCCAAGGGACTCTCAGGAGTCTTCTCCAACACCACAGTTCAGAAGCATCAATTCTTTGGCGCTCAGCTTTCTTCACAGTCCAACTCTCACATCCATACTACTAGAAAAACCATAGCCTTGACTACATCATGTGAAATGCCAGGCTGGATGAAGCTCAAGCTGGAGTCATGACTGCTGGGAGAATTATCAGTAACCTCAGAAATGCAGATGACATCACCCTTATGGCAGATAATGAAGAAGAACTAGAGAGCCTCTTGATGAAGGTGAAAGAGGAGAGTGGAAAAGCTGGCTTAAAACTCAACATTCAAAAATGAAGATAATGGCATCCAGTCCCCTCACTTCATGGCAAATAGATAGGGAAACAATGGAAACAGTGATAGACTTTATTTTCCTGGGCTCCAAAATCACTTCAGACGGTGACTGCAGCCATGAAATTAAAAGACGCTTGCTCCTTGGAAGAAAAGCAATGACAAAGCTAGACAGTGTATTAATAAACAGAGACATTACCAACAAAGGTCCATATAGTCAAACCTATGGTTTTTCCAGTAGTCATGTATGGATGTGAGAGTTGGGACCATAAAGAAGGCTGAGTGCCAAAGAACTGATGCTTTTGAACTGTGATGCTGGAGAAGACCCTCCAGAGTCCCTTGGACAGCAAGGAGATCAAACCGATCAACCCTAAAGGAAAATCAATCCTGAATATTCATTGGAAGGACCGATGCTGAACCTAAAGCTCCACCTAATCGGAAGTACCAACTCATTGAAAAAGACCTTGATGCATGGAAAGATTGAGGCCAAGAGGAGAAGTGGACAACAGAGAATGAGACGGTTGGACGGCATCACTGATTCAATGGACGTGAGTTTGAGCAAACTGCGGGAGATAGCGAAGGACAGGGAAGCCTGGCGTGCCGCAGCCTATGGGGTCACAAAGAGTCGGACAGGACTGAGCGACTAAACAACCTCCCCAAGGCACCTGCTACAGCTGGCTGAGACACCACAGCATCTAGAATGTGCCGCGACAGCCCCGCCTCCTGCCCTGCCCCCTCCGTGAGCGCGGAAGGCTGGGCACCACCCCCACGCCCTACCCTGTGCAACCGGGAACTGTAGTTCTACAGCCCTGCAAGCCGCCGGCTGCAGCAGCTGAGACCACCGCTCCCAGAATGCGCAGCGAGCCCCCCCTACCCCTCGCCTTCCCTCCGGAGGGAGGTCCTGCCACGCAGAGAAGAGTGCGTTTTCTTCCCCAGCATCTCCTGCCTGCGGAGACAAAGCGAGGCGGGGAGCCCAGTGTGGCTGGAGTCACCCTGCAGACAGGTACGTCTCCACGAGATGCTGGTGGTGAGACTGGGTTTCTCGCTGACCAGCGAGCGGCTTGCACTTCCGGCAGCCCGCGCAGCGCAGCCTGGGGTTCCTGGAGCTCGGCTGGGCCAGCTGCCGCTCTGCGCACTCCTCTGGCCGCACCGTCTCCTCTGGTCCCCGCTCCGCCGCCAAGTGCAGTGAGGCTGGGGCGTGGGGAGCCTCCGTGGTTACTCAGATCTTTACGGACAACTCGTTGAAGCCCCACGCTGGGTGTCTGAAGCAGTAAGTCCAGTTTGAAACAGAAGTACAGTACCTGGTACCTAGGGACCTGGAATTGCCTTTTGAAGGCCTCCTTTTTCTCTCTCCCTCTGCTGCTGCTGCTAAGTTGATTCAGCCGTGTCCGACTCTGTTCAACCCCATAGACAGCAGCGCACCAGGCTCTCCCGTCCCTGGGATTCTCCAGGCAAGAACACTGGAGTGGGTTGCCATTTCCTTCTCCAATGCATGAAATTGAAGAGTGAAAATAAAGTCGCTTAGTCGTGTCCGACTCTTCACGACCCCATGGACTGGAGCCTACCAGGCTCCTCCGTCCACAGGATTTTCCAGGCCAGAGTACTGGACTCTCTCCCTCTGGACTGGGGTAAATCTTCCCTCTGGACCCGGCATCTAGAGCTGAAAGTGAAAGTATTAGTGGCTCTCAGTCGTGTCCTTTGCGACCCCACGGACTGTAGCCCGCCGTGCTCCTCTGTCCATGGAATTTCTCCAGGCAAGAATACTGGAGTGGGTAGCCAGTGCCTTCTCGAGGAGAATCTTCCAAACGCAGGGCTGGAACCGGATCTACCGCATTGCAGGCAGGTTGTTTACTGCCTGAGCCACCAAGGAAGTCTGCCAAAGCAGTCTTAATAGACAAAAAAGGTATTAGATCACAGACTCTAGAGGAAAAGTCTAAGAGAGAGTATGAAGGGCCAGAATGTTTTTTTTTTTTTTCTTAAGTACTCAAAACTGGAAACATAACTGACCTGTATGTAGAAACCCAAAAGATTGTGGTAACAAAATGATATTTTTAAAAACCTGAGCCAACAGTGTTGCTAATAAGTAAATTCATATCCTGTAAACAAAAGGATATACTTAGTAAAAAGGACACGAATTTTACACATTACATTTCCAAGTCATAATGCAATAAAGTTAGAAATAGGAGAAGTAGCGAATTTAATGATCAACTCCTCAAAAAATTTTCAGTATTTTTAAAAACAAATTAATTCCTGGGTCTGGGTGCAAGTCTAAAACACAGAGTACCTATAAACGTCTGTGCTTGCAAATATATCCTAATCAGATATATGCAGTGAAGGTGAAATGAGAAAGTTCTCTGACTGGGAAGCTTCCTGAGTGCCCAGGTCCTGTTGGTTGAAGCTCTTGAGTGCCTCCTTATGAGTGGGAGCAGCAGGGAAGGTGGGCAGTGCTTGGAAATGGAGCTGATGCAGAAGCTGGTAGCAGAGGCCTCCCTCCTCCTCAGCCTGAACCTGCCTTCACAGTCCTCTCCATCACAGAGCCATGCTGCCACCACAAGTGGGCTGGTGTTGGCAGACAAGATCACAACCATCCTGCAATAGCACATGGGGTGGAAACTGGCAGCAGCAGCTGCAGTAGGGGAAGTTAACAGCCAGGAAGAATATATGATCTACCCTGTGCAAGGACTTGTGATCCCAGAAGTTCTGGTGAGGACTCGGAGCCAGGCTGCTTTGTCTCTCCTTTTCTCCACCATTCTTCCTGTGACTGGTATGGAAATCCACAAACACATTAACAGTGCCCCTCTGTGGGCTGTGTCAACACATGGAAGTACACAGATGAAGGAGTGTTTTTTAAAATTTATTTATTTAGATGGGGAATGTGGGATCTAGTTTCCTGACCAGGGATTGAACTTAGGCCCCCAACATTGGGAGCTAGTTGTCTTAGCCACTGGACCTGGCATCCAGCTTGGAATGGGTGTGCATGTTAATTGGTTGTGTGTGCTAATTGGCTACCATTGGATGATAAACCACCCCAAAACCTAGCTAGCTCATGGTTGGACTCATGGTCAGCACAGTGAGCTTAGCTCAGCTGAGCCATTCTTTCATTTCACCTGGACACCAAGGTGAGTGTATGGTCTGCTGCTGGTTAACTAGGGTGCTCTACTTCTAGGGTTGAGCTGGGTGCCACCTGGGCACCTGGCTGTCATCCAGCAGCTCATATGGGCTTGTTTTCATGGAGAGCAGGGATCCAGAGAAAAAGCAAAACATTCACGATCTTTCCAGCCTAGGCCCAAAGCTGTCAGGGTCATATCTACTGCATTTTTCTCGCCAAAGCACATGAGACCAGCCTCAACCCAAAGTTGAAAGGATAGATTTCTGTCTCTCCATTTTTGGTTTCACTTTTTATAGAACCAGCTGTAAAAGGGCATGGATATAGGTAGAAAACATACGATCACTGTTTTTACAATCAGTATCATCATACTTAAACAAATAAGTTTTATATAAAGGTACCAAGGGAAGTATTAATAAATTGTTGAAAAGCCCACAGAGCTATTAAACAGCTGGGATACACTCTGTGTCACATCCACCTGATTCCACAGCAGTCGTTGCCAGTAGACCACTCTTCTCCTCCAACTACCCCAGGGTCCTGAGAAGGCGGCTGCTGCAACTGAATGAAGATTCCTCTGATTCTTCCCATCTAGTACTATTCAACATCAAAATAATGCCCTAAGTACAATGCAGAAGAATTTGAATAATTTAGGGAAAGCTTTGAGTTTAAGAAATCAAGTTCAAAGGTATTTTTCCTTTCTAACCATAGAAGACATTTAAAAATATTAATACCTAAAATGCACTCCACATATTTGAAAACTCTTTTCATCACATTTTGCTATTTCTAGACTGTGTAAATTGCAAATGGACTATGATCTACCTGTCAGTTAAAGAATATATTTTTCAAATTAAGAGATCTTCAGAAAACACATTCCATCAGCTACATTTCATGAAATCAGCTGAGTAATGGTAAGGGTTTTCTCCTTTCCTTTCTACAAACTAATTTTCCAGGACAAAAAAAAAAAAAAAAAAAGATCCAGTGAAGATTCACAGCTGACTTGTGGCAGTAACTATGCCAAAGGTTAAGAGGAGCCTAGCAGCCACAGCTATACAAAAGGCCTAATTACAGATCAGCCCTGCAGTCCCCATTCCACCTCCAACAAGGCTGCTAGAAGGCGTCCCCAGTCCCCACAACCAGAGATATTACAGTACTACCAGACAGGAGGGGGGCAGATGCAAAAACCTCTGTGCTATCCCACCTCTAGACCCATCCATGCCGGGGTCACGATATAGAACCCTGCTTTGGGGAAGCTGTCTCCTGAGGTGTCTGGTTACACGAGCCAGGGCCCTCGGTCTTATGTGCCCCCTAACAAACCAAGGGCACCCCAGCCAGAAGCATGACCTCCCATCATGCCCTGCAATAGAGGGAGCCAAGAGAAGAATCGCTTAAGGTCATCTGACTCACCCCTATGCCCTACCAAGGCACCCGGCCCCTAAGTCACCCAAGAAGCAAAGGATCTGGCCCCAAGTTGGCAGCAGGCCCTTTACTCAAGCACTGGAACGTTCATTAAGGAGAGCAGGCCAGCAACTTAAGGAGCGACTCCAGGAAGCCACAGCCAGTGCAAGATGGCCAACCGTAGCACGTGTGAGAGGCCGGGGCCAGAGGAGGCGTTGGGGGAGTGTGTAAGTTCCTTGGTTCTGTCTCATCACAACAAAAACTTGAAGTGACGGACCAGCATTACAGCCCTTGGATGGGCCGGTGTTAAAGCTCTTGGACAGACGAGTGCTACAGCTCCGTGTTACACCTCAGTTTTATTTAGAAAACAAAGGAAAATACATCCTTGAGGCGTGAGGGCATGCCGACCCAAAAGACGCAAAGAGGAGAGAGAGAGAGAGACCCCTGGCCCTCTGACTCCTCTTCTTATATGTTTTTCTCCTCCCCCTGGGCCTGCCCGATGTGAGCTGGGCTAGCCTCGAATGCTGTTTCTTCTGCCTGAGGTTCTCACTCTGGTCCTCAGCCCTTCCTTTGTTCTGTTTTCAAGGGCTTTTCCCTTCCTTGTCTTTTAGCCGCCACCATCCTGTACTCTTTTTTCCTATTCTAACTACCTAACATTCCTCCCTCAAGAGCTAGGAGGCCCAATTCTTTGGGAATAGGGATGTCGAGGTCTCTCTGGCTACTTCCTGCTGAACTGGGATGGTGAGGGGCATTGGGCCTCCCCCTCTTGCCAGTCTCAGGCCTCAGAGTCTTTATAGTGGTGTCCATCTAAGGGTGAGTGATATTTTCTGTGGTCGGCTATAGTTTTACATATCCTTGTTGAACTGGCAATGCATGTTGTAGCTTGTTGACTTGGGCAGAGACAAAATGAGCTAGACAATTGATAATACATGGAGCAATCATAAGCAGCATCAATATGGTATAACAAGGATTAGTAGGGGCATTAGCCAACTCCAAATTCCCATCACCAGAAAGATCCCCCAAAGAGAGATTGTAGCCGCCCAGAGAACTCTCCAGCTCATTCTTTGAGATCCTGTAGGGTCTGAATGTTTTTCTTGAGGACTGTGAGACTTTCTTTAACTTAGCCAGAGGTATTTACCCAGAAACAATTCTTCTCATTCAAGGTGGTTCAAGTCCCTCCTTGTTCAGGGCTCAGAAGATCTATCTCCTATCTGTTCTGGAGTACAACCCCTGCCAAGCTGTGTTGGCTCTTTAAAGCTGTCCTGAGAAATCTTATCCCCAGAAACTTAGTTTTGGGGGTGTTCATTAGAATAGCACTCATTTGTAGTTCTGAATAGGTATCTGAGATCTCTCAGGGTGTCACAGGTATACTGAGTGTCCTCTTCTGTTTTCTTCCATGGCTTGGCTTGTGAGCAGTGAATCCAGGAGTTGTGTCTTGGTACCTTGACTGCTGTGGTGGTAGAAAGTATTACAGGGTAGGGGCCCTTCCATGTGGGCTGGAATTGAGCCTTTGGGGACCCATCTTTCCAGACTTTAATAGGGCTTTAGTCCCTACACCATATAATGGTGACTCTTTGGAATCTTTTGAGTCCTGGTTGACACCCCTCAAAGCCTATATCCTGTTGGAATTGCCCAGTGGCCATCGTATAAGACTGGAGGGTCTGAGCCTCTGGACTAGGAAGAGGTGATAGACACAAACAAAAGATCTCCCATATAGCATCTCCTAAGGACTAATACCAACCTGTTCCTTAGGGGCAATACGGGTGCGGAGGAGAGCTATTGGTAAAACCTCCTTCCATCCCAGGGAAGTCTCCTGGGTTATCTTTTTTATCGCTGATTTTAAGAGTTCATTGGCTCTTTCTACTTTCCCTGAAAACTGAGGCCTGCAGGCACAATGGAGGTAATAAGTAATGCCCAATGCTTTAGAGACCCCCTGGGTGACCTTAGAAGTAAATGATGTCCCATTGTCACTTTGTAATGACCTGGGCAGACCAAATCTTGGGATGATTTCACCAGCCAATTTTTTTTACCACCTCCTCAGCCTTCTCAGTCTGGGTGGGAAAGCCTTCAATCCATCCTGTGAACGTATCTATCATGACTAATAGGTATTTATATCCTTGAGAAACTGGCATCTGGTTGAAGTCCATCTGTCAGTCGTCTCCTGGGTAGGTCACATGCCATTAGATGGGCTGGGCCAGCTGGGGTCTTCAAGCTCTGTGGGGTTGTTTAATTGGCAAGTGGGACAAGAGGAGACTACTTGCCTTATAGTTGTTTGGAGGCTTGTTCCTCTGAAGGAACTTTCTAGTAATCTTTGGAGGGCCTTCTCCCCTAAATGAGTGGTGGCATGTAAGGAGTTAACCAACTTCCATTGGAGGTTCCCAGGCAGAAAAAGGAGTCCCTCCTTTGAAAGCCCTCACTCTTAGCTTTAAGAGTCTCACCTTCAGTATATGAAGGACTTTCTGGCAAATTAGTCTGTGGAACTAAGGTGGCCACCCCTATTAGGTCACTGTTCTGTAATGCTGCTCTCTTAGCTGTCTGATCAGCTGCTTGGTTCCCTCGTGCCACTTTCCTGCTCCCTTTTTGGTGTCCTTTACAGCAGGAGACTAAAACTTCAGCGGGAGATGGACTGCTTCCAAGACTCTAAGGATTTGATCACCATGTTTGATTGGGGACTCTCAGGTGGTCAAGTGGCCTCTTTCTTTCCAATAGCAGCACGTGCATGTAGCATCAGAAAGGCATACTTGGAGTCAGTGTAAATAGCTACTCTTTTTCCTTTTCCCAGCTCTAAATCTTGAGTCAGGGCTATGAACTCAGCTAATTGGGTTGAAGTACCTGGTGGCAAAGGTTTAGCCTCTATGGTCTCAAAATTGGAGACCACTGCATATCCAGCTCTTCTTTTTCCGTCTAAGACAAAGCTGCTTCCATCAGTGTACCAGATTTCCTCAGGATTGGCCAGAGGATCGTCTAACAATCCCTCTTGGAGTTTTGTCCAGTGGTCCAAGGTTTCTAGGCAAGAATGAAAAGGGAGAGAGCCCTCGGGGGTAGGCAGGAGGGTGGCTGGGTTAAGAACCTCACAAGGCGATATAGTGAGGCCTGGATTTTCCATCAGCACTTCTTGATGTCTGAGGATTCTTTGATCAGACATCCATAAATGGCCTCTCCCATTTAGGAGTTGTTTCACTTGGTGGCTGGTAAAAATAGTTAGTTTACCCTCAAAAGAGAGTTTCAAAGCTTCTTCTATCAGGACTGCAATAGCTGCAAGATTTCAAACGCAGGGAGAGATTTCTTCCCAATAAGGAAGGATAGTCAGGGGCCACTAGAAACTGGTGGGAAAGTATTTGTCCATCCCAGCAACAAAGTGCTCAGGTGAATTTTTTTGTAATTCTTTTTCCTGTAGCACCCCAAATGGTAAAGGTTTGGGAGGAGAAGGCTCTGGAGTACGAGGTTAGGACAGAGTAGGTAGCCCGTGTGTCAACCAAGAAATTCTCAGACCTACCTGCCACATCCAGCTGCACCCTGGGCTCCAGACCTGTGATGGTTATCTGTGATAGACGGGCTGGCTGGAGCGGGCTGCTTCAGTCCTGTTGAACCATCAGCCTTGAGGGAAAGCTTGGCGCTTGACCTTGAGGCTCTTGAGTCCCGAGGGCAGAGTGCTGCCCAATGTCCCAGTTGATGACATTTGTAGCAAGACATTTTAGGTAACTTGTCACAGTTTTGACACTCTTTGGCCCAATGCCCTACCTGTCTACAGATTAGGCATTTCCCTGGTGCCTTGTCATTCAAGGACTCGGGGTTTACTGTAGGGCTTCCATGGAGGGCAGCCAGCATCTGGGCGTGCCTTGTCTTTTTCCTTTTCTCCCTTTCCTAGGCCTTGTCCTCCCTCTCCTGTTCTGTTATAAAAGGTGCTGGTGGCTGTCTGGACTATCTCATCTAAAGAGGCAGCAGGGTCCTGCTGCTGTAGCTGTTGTAACCTTATCCTGATGTGTGATGTGCATTGGGACAGGAATTTATCCTTTAAAATCACCTGTCCATTGTAAGAGTCGCAGTCCAGATTGATAAACTTTTGGAGGGCCTCTTTTAGTCTTTCCAGAAAGGTGGTGGGGTTCTCATTGGGCTCCTGAGTTATTGCTGAGACTGGGCACAGTCCCACAAGTAATAGGCTTCCTTCTATTTCCAAGGGTGGACTTCCTTAGGGGTGAGTCTTTCTGAAGTTTATCCTACCCAGTACTGTTGCAACCCGAGAGCTAGGCATCCGTGGGTCAGGGTGCATATCCCCAGGCAAGCTGAGACAGCCTTCTGCAGATCAAATCTCTGGGCAGGTTGAGGCATGTCGACCTCCTGGGACCCCTGGACTGGCGAATCCCCAAGTGGGTTGAGGCATGACAACCTTTCGAGGACCAGATTCCTAGGCAGGTGGAGGCAGGTCAACTTCCTAGGACACCCGGATTGGAGCTGGGCATCCCCAAGGTCTAAGGGAATGTAAGTCACTGATTTCCTCCCCTAGTTCTCCCTAAGAGCAGCTTAGGGTGTTTCCAATGGTAAACATTTCATTGTCATAGACCTACTTTAGGTAATAACAGAAGTAATGACAAAGGAGTGGGTTATTTGGTCCTGTTAGAGGCATTATAGTGAAGTCGCTTAGTCGTGTCCCACTCTTTGCCACCCCATGGGGTGTAGCCTACCAGGCTCCTCTTTCCATGGGATTTTCCAGGCAATATTCCTGGAGTGGATTGCCATTTCCTTCTCTAGGGGATCTTCCCAACCCAGGGATCGAACCCGGGTCTCCCACATTGTAGACAGACACTTTACCATCTGAGCCACCAGGGAAGTCCGTTAGAGGCATTAGAATATTTTAACAACAATCATGGTGGACCAGTGTTGCCTACAAGGGGGCAGGGTCCTGGTTGTAGGAGTTAGTAAGTGGCTTAAGAACAAACTGATGAGAGGCAACAGACCAGATGTTCCATAAAGGTGGAGTCGAGATTTCATCCGGGGGTATGTTTGTAACTTTAGGAGAAGGGTGGTAAGGATTTGGGCCCAAACAGCCTGCAGGGCTAACTCCCAAAGTGGCAAACATTATCCCTGGAAGCCCAATTGGCTTTGAAGCGATGCCAGCAGATGGACTTCCAGCAGGCCTTGTGTGCCTGTCGCCCACCCTGGGAGATTCCCTGAGAGATGCTGATGTTGCACACGTAGGAAACATGGAAGATGAAGGCCTGAGTATCTAGAGGGGTTGGATATTATGCAGTATTTCCCTCCCAAGGGCCAGCTATTTTCTGGTTGTCCCGCCAGAAGATTGTAGAGGCAACATTGTGGGCGCAGATGGGGCTCAGGAAAAGAGCATGAAACAGGAGGGAAGAGGGGCAGGACACAATTTTTGAAAGAATCACATAGCACAAGGGCATAACATAAACCGATTACACTCAAATGGGCCCAAAATGACAAGTCAAATTCAACTAAACTTTGATCCCCAATCTGTAAGCTAAATGGCACACCCAGAGGTGGCAGGACAGCTCCAGGGCACTGTCAAAAGACAGAGGAGTGGGTGGTTCCCCAGTGGTTGGAATGATCATCCCACTCATTAGCATATGCATTCACCCAGCAAAACTAGCCACACCACATTCCATGGCCAAAACACTTGCCCTCTGCAATGGCCCACACCCTGCAGCCTGCGCTTCTCTCTGAATCCAAACAGATCCCTCTCTTACCTATTGTGTCTCTAACTGAATTTTTGCAGTGAGACATCAGAGCCTTAGCTTCATTAGGTCCTGAAGCGAAGCATCATGGGTTTTAGCCGGGTTCAAGTCCTGGGAGAGAGGAGCTGACGGACGGGAGGAAAGAGCAGTGGGGAAAATGTGCTAAGGAATCCTTTTCATAACCTACTGGAAAATCTGCTAAGTACTTGACCTGTGCTCAGTTTTCATTGGCCTGATCCTTGGCACAAACAAGATTAAGGGCAGAAGAACCCCTACAGGCTTGGGTAACAACAGCTAATGGGGCCCAGCAGATCGTGGAGCCTTTGGGACATACAGAAGAGTAGGCCCTGCCATAGTCCCTCAGTTGCACACACTGCTGCTTGCCTGTTCATGGGCAGTTCAAGGAAAAAAGAAACAACAGATTGTAAAGAAATTAAGATTTTTGTTAGGCATTTGCCCTTCCAGCCATAGGAGTGAGGTCCTCCTATCTTAACCGGAGCTCTTTTGGAACCTGAGAGTGAGCCACGTGAGCTTTCTGCTGAGTTTGTTTTTCACTGTTTCAGTCCCCAGCACGCTAGGTTTCTTGTCACTTCCCCTCTGCTCGGTTTTCTTAGCATTCAGCTTCCACTGCAGGAGCTTTCGCTGAGCTGGGCTCCTGCTGTGCTTGGCCTCTTCCTTTCGGGGAACATGCCTGTGTTGTTTCAGCCAGGTGAAATCCGAGAAAGGACACCATAGATGTCGGGGGAGTTTGTAATTTCCTCGGTTTTGTCTTGTCACAACAAAAATTTGAAGCGATGGACTAGCATTACAGCCCTCAGAGGGGCCAGTGCTTCACCTCTTTGACAGACAAATGATAGAGCTCCGTGTTACGAATCAGCTTTTTTTTTTTTTTTTAGAAAATAAAGGAAAATCCACCTCCCAGAATTCTGGAAATAAAAGCAAAAGTAAACAAATGGGATCTAATTAAAATTAAAAGCTTCTGCACAACAAAGGAAAATATAAGCAAGGTGAAAAGACAGCCTTCTGAGTGGGAGAAAATAATAGCAAATGAAGCAACTGACAAACAACTAATCTCAAAAATATACAAGCAACTTATGCAGCTTAATTCCAGAAAAATAAACGACCCAATCAAAACATAGGCCAAAGAACTAAATAGACATTTCTCCAAAGAAGACATACGGACGGCTAACAAACACATGAAAAGATGCTCAACATCACTCATAATCAGAGAAATGCAAATCAAAACCACAGTGAGGTACCACTTCACACCAGTCAGAATGTCTGCGATCCAAAAATCTGCAAGCAGTAAATGCTGGAGAGGGTGTGGAGAAAAGGGAACCCTCCTACACTGTTGGTGGGAATGCAAAGTAGTACAGCCACTATGGAGAACAGTGTGGAGATTCCTTAAAAAATTGCAAATAGAACTGCCTTTATGACCCAGCAATCCCACTGCTGGGCATACACACCGAGAAAACCAGAATTGAAAGAGACACATGTATCCCAATGTTCATCACAGCACTGTTTATAATAGCCAGGACATGGAAACAACCTAGATGTCCATCAGCAGATGAATGGATAAGAAAGCTGTGGTACATATACACAATGGAGTCTTACTCAGCCGTTAAAAAGAATACATTTGAATCAGTTCTGATGAGATGGATGAAACTGGAGCCGATTATACAGAGTGAAGTA
This sequence comes from Ovis aries, assembly GCF_016772045.2. Lineage (NCBI taxonomy): Eukaryota > Metazoa > Chordata > Mammalia > Artiodactyla > Bovidae > Ovis > Ovis aries. The sequence goes on along the minus strand of NC_056078.1, from coordinate 2,186,944 downwards.
AGCCAGAAAGAAAAACCCGAATACAGTATACTAACACATATATATGGAATTTAGAAAGATGGCAATGACGACCCTGTATGCAAGACAGCAATAAAGACACAGATGTGTATAGCGGACTTTTGGACTCAGAGGGAGAGGGAGAGGGTGGGATGATTTGGGAGAATGGCATTGAAACATGTATACTATCATGTAAGAATCGAATCACCAGTCTATGTCCGATGCAGGATACAGCATGCTTGGGGCTGGTGCATGGGGATGACCCAGAGAGATGTTATGGGTAGGGAGGTGGGAGGGGGTTCATATTTGGGAACGCATGTACACCCGTGGTGGATTCATGTCAATGTATGGCAAAACCAATACAGTATTGTAAAGTAAAATAAAGTAAAAATAAAAATTTTAAAAAAAGAAAAAAAATAAAGGAAAATACATCCCCTAGGCATGAGGGCATGTCGGCCCAACAGAGGTGAAAGAAGAGACACAGAGATGCAAGGCCCCTTGACTCCTCTTTTTATATGTTTTCTCTCCTTCCTCTGGGCCTGCCCTACCTAAATTAGATTAGCCAGTACTGTTGATCTACCTGAGGTTCTCACTCAGTACCTCAGACCTCCTTCGTTCTATTTTCCCAGCTTTCCCTTCCTTGTCTTTAGTCACCACGATTCTGGGCTCCTTTTTTCTATTCTCATACATAACAGAAGAGACCGGAAGCCGGGTGTAAGGAGAGACAGAGACGGAAAAGACCTAGGATCACAGACTCCGAGATGGCGAGAGGGAGATGCAGACACACAGACAGACACTCACACAGGCGCGTGCGGGCTCACACAAACACGCACACACAGGCAGGGAGAGACAGAGAGAGGGAGACACAGAGCCACCGACAGAGAGACTGAAAGCGGGAGACGGACAGGGGACAGGGGATGGCATCTGATCCCAGACAGACAGGCTGGCACAGATCGTCACGCACCGCAGAGAGCGGCCCGTGCGCAAGGGAGGGGGCGTCAGCCTTGGGCCGGGCGAGCCCCGGCTGGACGCGCTGCCCTGGGGCTGGCAATCACCCGTGGGGACCCCAAGACTTCCTCGCAGCCGAGGTCTCAAAGGTCCCCTTCGGCTTGGCTCCCTGAGGCGAGACCCAGCCCCCGCCCCCAGGCCAGAGGGTGAGTGTGGGAGAGAGTGTGCGTGTGAGTGTGTCGGTGGGCGACGGTGGGGTCGGGGCGACTGGGGGGGGCCGGGTGGATACCCACAGTGGAGGGGGGAGGGTGTGGCGGCCGGGGCTTTGGAAGCCTGTGCGGTCCTCTTGCTGTCTCTCTCTCTCCCTCTTTCTCCGTCTCCCTTACTTGTGGTTTCCGGCTCTTGACCTGTCTGGGCTGCGGGGGTGTGTGTCTGTGTTTGGGGGGAGGGGGGCGGGCGTGAGGGTGTGTGTGTGTGTGTGTGTGTGTGTGTGTGTGTGTGTTGTGCGCCCGCGCCTGCGGGAGACCGCGAGGTTGCCTGCCAGGATGCGCCTGGGGGTGGGGCTGGGGCCCCGGCCCCGCCCAGAATTGCCTGAGGCCTGCCAAGGGAGGCCCAGACAGAGACCCCCGCGCCCCCGCCGCCGCCGTTCGTCTGGTTTCCTGGACGCCGAAAGCCGAGGGGCTCGCGGGCCGCGCGGAGGCAACCCAGGTCTGCAGCGGGAGTCGGGGCCCCGGCCAGCCAACCTGAGAGGGGCTGGAAGGCAGGCGGCGGCTCTGAGCGCGGTGGGGTGCCAGGGGCCAGCGGCAGGTGCGGCTTGCGGTGCGGCTGGGGCCGGGGGCTAAAGGAGAGGGGAGGCAGGGCAAAACAGAAACAACAAAAAGCCTACAGCACCCGGTATTCCCAGGCGGTCTCCCATCCAAGTACTAACCGGGCCCGACCCTGCTTAGCTTCCGAGATCAGACGAGATCGGGCGCGTTCAGGGTGGTATGGCCGTAGACGGAGGCGGCTGCCGCCAGGCGCCCTAAGAGCCCTGCGCTGCGCCTGCCTTTCGCTCTGACCTGCCGCCCGGGCCCGCCGGCGGCCGCAGCTCTCCAGCTCTGCACGGAGCGCGCGCTGCACTTGAGCTGCACCACCCGCGACCGGACTCCCGGCGGCCCGGTGGCTGGGCGACGCCACCCTCTCCCCGCACACCGCCACCTCCGGCCAGCACCCTCCTGGCCCTGCCCGGGGGACCGGCCTTCTGGGACTTTCGTTTGGCCGGTCAGGCGTGCGTTGGGGGGCTAGGGGGTCGGGTGAGGGGCGCGGAGGTCTCGGTGCTCTCCTACCCTGGCCTCCTCAGGCCCACCCCCTCTCGGTGCCACCCGCTACCTGCGCTATCCCATTCGCTGCCCAGGGCCACGTGGCACCGGAGATGTCTGCCTTTGGGACCGCAGCTGCCCGTGGCCCGTGGTCTTCTGAGCCTCCTGCAGGCCTAGGCGCAGCCCAGCCGGGGCCCTGAGCGCCCATCCTGCCTAGCACCTGCCAGGCATCCTGCCTGAGGCTTCCCTTGCACCCACGCTGTCCCCTCTGATCTCGGAAGCTAAGCAGGGTCGGGCCTGGTTAGTATTTAAATGGGAGACCCAATGGGAGTTATGAGCTCCTGACCTTTGCACAAAGTAGATGACAAGCCAACATATAGGTGATGAAAAATCTGTAGTGAAAAGTTAAATTAGATCTAAGTTCAAAGATTTATGGAGTAAAAGCAAGTCTTTCACATTAGCTTTTTTCCCCCATTAACTTCCATAATGCTTTTCCATTAGCATAATGCTTTCTTTTTATTTCTTCTGTTTCGTTGTCTATATCCATCTCTGCACCATAATGTTCTCTGCTTTATTATCTTCCCATAACGCTGATATAGGAGATAGATGGACTCCAGGTTAGACATTTACAACTAGCCTGTTTACATTTCCTGAGACAAGAGCTAGGTGGGCTCCAGTTGAGTCATTTACAATCAGCCTCCTGTTTGCCCTCTGAAATGGAAGTAACAACAGAAAGAGGGTAAATAGCCAGTGTTTGTCTCTTATAAACACTTTGATAGTCATGGCAAGTACAAAGAGGGACAAAATCCTGCTTGAATAGAGGATTAAGTGATCTCCCCTCCCCTCACCCCCTTTTGGGACAAGATCATGCGTAGAAAGGCTCCTTGTGGGTCAAAAGTCAGGCGACAATGTCAGGCCATAGTGAGTCTTGCTTCTACCAGAAGCCTCCTCTTCGAGATCCATCTTAGCTGAGGGGTGTGTGCACACCAGGGGAGAGTCCCAGGATAGGTCAGATGTGAAAAAAGAAAGCAGAAATTTGACAGAAAGGAAGACAAAGACCCAGAAAAACTGGCCTATATAAATGATTTAGCCATCTCTTTATTGCGCTCCTTCTCACCAGGGAGGCACCCATAACCTTGCTCTCCTGGTGTGTATCTCCGTCTTGCTTCTGACTTAACTAAACCAACTGTTTCTCTATGTTCTTTCCCACGTGTTGCTGTGCTGTGTCTTTAATAATAAACTTTGTACCTGCACTTACAGTTTCTGCCTCCATGGAAAATTAGCTTCTAGCCTCTAGCAGTTGCTCGCCTGGTGGCTAGGATTCCTGGTTTTAGTTCAGCTACCCAGGTTCAGTTCCTAGGCAGGGAATTAGATCTCACTTCATGCCACCACTCACTGCTGCCTTGCTGAGATCTACTCAATTTTTATCAAAATTTAATCTATATCATATGAATTTTTGCGACTAATTTGTAACTTTTAGAAAAAGGACTTCTTGGGTATTAACATACTGGTATTTCCATAAAGAGGAAATACTTCTTCCCTAAAACTGCGTTAAGAAAATTTGAGCTTAAGAAAATATGTTTTGATGTAGCAGAATTATTGTTTCATCTTTACAAACCAGCATTTGTTAAATACTTAACTGCTAATAACTGTTTAGGATTCCCTGGTGGCTCAAGTGGTAAAGAATCCACCTGCAATGCAGGAGACCTGGGTTCGCTCCCTGGATTGGAAAGATCCCCTGGAGAAGAGAATGGCTATCCACTCTAGTATTTTGGCCTGGAGAACTCCATGGACTGTGTCATCCGTGCGTTCTCAGAGTCGGATATGACTGAGAGACTTCCACTATTCACTAATAACTGTTCAGCCTGAAATAAGAACTTTCAAAAATCTTTGGACACAGATGCTCTATGTCCCCTCTGCAATTAATATTTTGCATGTACTTTTAGGTTATATTTACACAATAGGCACAGAACTCTTTTATTATGCATTTTATTTTCATATAAATTAACATCCTAGAAAAATTAAAATAGAAACACTAAATACAGTATTGCACGTAGCAATCTCTGTTAAATGCCCCATTATATCATCAAAGTTCATATACACATGGAGGGACTGAAGGAGACAGGAAGATGCAGAACAGCAACCCGAGAGCCACTACTGTGTCTGTGCACATCAACTACAGACTGAAAGGTAAGGACAGTATTTTACACAAATAGAAACATAGATACAATTCAGTTTCTTTGTAAGTTGCTTCCATAATTGGTTTGCAATAGCAACATATTCTCCCCTTTATTCATAGCCATACCCCAGGACATATCACTTTTAAAAATCTATTAATGTTAGACAAAGCCATCACAATGCTTCAGGAGTGACTTAAAGAAAACCCCAATCAAGTCACAATACTCAGGCAGGTGGGTTTAATGAACAAGTCCTAGGTAGATATCAATCCATCTAAAAGTTACTCTTTTTTTTTTGCCAACAGTCCATGTTTGGCCATTTTATGAGGATCATTTAAAAGTACTGTGTCATTTTCTTTGAGAAGGGCAATGGTAAAAGTTACCGAGAGGCACAACTGTGGTTTAATTGACTTTTGCTGCTGACTATCTTTATATAGGTCCTAAAGGACATGGTTGATAAAGGCCCTCATTTAACTTAAAATTATGATTCCTGCCTATATTAAATGATGTATAGAAAGGGTTTTACTTCTGATATTTTTTTTTCTATTCATTGTGTGATTAGTAAAAAAAAAAAAAAAAAAAAAAAGGATAATCTTCTTTCACAAATATGTAGTTACAGAGACCTACCCAAGAGCTGGGAAAGCCTTATCTATGACACATATAAATGGTACCTCAATTTTAAAATAGAAAATTTATATGTAGATGTGAAACTGATACAAACAAGTCACTAGAAATATCATGTTAACCATAAATCTAAATGCAGTGACGTGGAGTACTGGTCGTCAGGAGAAAGAGCGTTTCGCTGTGACAGGGAATATTCTCACAACAATAAGTTGGAGGTTACTGTTTAGCATGTTCAGAATTAATGCAGATACTGCCTCTTACACATGCTGTTTTGGTCTATTGGTAAAATACCAGAAACTTTCAAAAAGAAAAGGTGTCACATTCTCCACTGGCCTACTGCTTTTGCATTTTTATATGAATACAGTGTAGAATTCAACAACCAGTAAACTGGAAAACATAAAGATTATGCAAGAAGCCAAGAAGAAAGGTGATCAAAATGATGAGCTTCCTTCCTGCCCTCAGGCGGGCTGAATTCTGTGGAAGCAGCTGCAGTGACTCATTTTTGTTCTGCTTTTCACTGGTCAGGTTTTCATGCTTATTTTTGCTTTCTGAAATAAATGCACCAGGTAAGAGAAATAGTTAGAAGGTATAACTTTAAAGAATGTATGGAGTTTAGAATAGTATTTTCATTTGGATCAAATTCTTTGAGAAAAGGTTAAAGACCCACAAGCTCATAAATGAAAAAAGATAAAAGTAAAATCTATTTATCTCAGAATTGTTATTAATGTTTTTGAGGGAAAAAAGGGTTTAAATTTAGCTTCTAATCGATGTGAAAGAGTATCAGCTCATCTTTCTCATTTTCAGTCTTATGTACAAACACATAAATATGAAAATTCAACCTTCATCTCATTGTTGCTGCTAAATCACTTCAGTCGTGTCCAACTCTGTGTGACCCCATAGACGGCAGCCCACCAAGCTCCCCCGTCCCTGGGATTCTCCAGGCAAGAACACTAGAGTGGGTTGCCATTTCCTTCTCCAATGCATGAAAGTGAAAAGTGAAAGGGAAGTTGCTCGGTCGTGTCCGACTCTTCGAGACCCCATGGACTGCAGCCTACCGGGCTCCTCTGTCCATGGGATTTTCCAGGCAAGAATACTGGAGTGGGGTGCCATCGCCTTCTCCATCATCTCATTGTTAATGTGATTTAATTCTCATCTATGACTCAGATGGTAAAGAATCTGCCCACAATGTGGGAGACCTGGGTTTGATCCCTGGGTCAGGAAGATCCCCTGGAGAATGGAATGGTGACCCATTCCAGTATGCTTGCCTGGGGAATTCCATGGATAGAGGAGCTTGGCAGGGTATAGTCCATGGGGTTGAAAAGAGTTAGACACAATTGAGTACTAACACACTTTCATCTCATTGTTAATGTGATTTAATTCTCTTCTATCCTTATAACAGCATAATTGTGGTTAGTAAATAACTATTCCTCCTCATTCTATACATGTACTTGAAGATTTACTTTCATCAAAAAGACGGAACATAAACCAAACCATAATATAATACTTGTTGTTCAATAAGATTTTGATACAGAGAAACGGAAGGGAAAATATCTTTTAAATGCAGATATAATTTCTAACTTTTTCTAAATAAAGCTGTTTAATTGTGGCCCAATTTGGGTTATTTGAGTATCTTCCATTTACGCTATACTAGATGAACTCAATTCAAAATGCTATTTGAAGGTCTAACCCAACTTTTCATTTAAAATAGCGTTTACTTACTCTGTAGTGCCAAGTGATAGTCCCTGAAACATTCAACAAAACGTAAGACAGCATCACATGGACGCATCACGTCCACCAAACCCTTCCCTTCCTGGTGCACAACCTGGTGTTTTATCTTGAAGGGAAAAATGAGCAAAGAGGGAACAGCTTGGCTTGTTACACTTGGCTGTGGGCTGGCAGCTGCTGGTAGCCCCCTGTGTGGCCTGAGCCCCTGGTCTGAGCAAAGAACAATGCTGCACCTGGCACTCCCTGTGTTAGGCCCCAAGGGTGCTCATGGGATTACAACAGCTGTGCTGTGACCCATGTATGATGAGGAGAGTGAAATATGGCCCCCAACTCCACCAGCAGCCCCCCACATATATGCACCCCCTCAGTGGACCATCTGGATGGTTAGGCTTTGAATGCTGAACACTGAGATTCTTTTAGCCTCTGGTTACAGGCAGAAGGAAAAGCAGATTCTCTAAGTTGGAAGCTCACTATTTGTTCAAACTTAAGAGGAAGATGATTAAAATATTATTAGGTGGATTTGTATATTCTGAGAAGAGTGTTTAAAAGCCAGAGAAAACCACAAATCAAAAAACAGAATAAATACTTGCAATTCCAGTCATGTCTTGGTTTTATTTCATAGGGTGACTTTCCCTTTTTCTGCCTACACACCTCTTCAGCTTCTTTTACTCTAGGCGGGGAGAAAACACAGATATAAACAAAGACAAAGATCACTACAGTCCATCTATAGTAGGTGAGCAAGTATCATGAAGGATTTGATTTATCAGAGAAAAATAATACCACATACACAGGAATGTTACCTGATACTTGATTTAAAAACATAATAGAGCTAGAGGTGAATTCATCCAGTGGCTCTTAACTTGGAATCAAAGAAGTCTGAATGGAATAGGACACAAGCGCTTTTATACTTTTAGGCATACTAAAGGAGTCTTACACACAGGAAAATAGTCTTACACACACAAGAAATAGCCATCATATTCAGGTGAGGGTGCTGAGATTGGCTCCATTACGTGAATGGGGATGGCGCTGTATAAATAAAATACAAATCAGAAGCATTAGTGAAGTAAGCAGTATCATATAAGAACTCATGTTTATTTAAAATGATCTCAGATTCAGTTTCCACATTGTTTCCCCAGGCAAGGAAATCTATACAATGAATACTTGGGACAGGTTCTCTTTGTTTTGTTTTTCAATTGAGCTTCATCAAGCATGGGAACCAGTCATTTGAAAACAGAAAATAGAGACTAAGCAGTAATGTTTGAACACATCTAGGATTTCCTTTTAAACACATGCTTCAAGGAAAACAGTACTGAATGTACCAGAGGAACAGTTAAAAGAGGACATCATTGGAAGGGAGGTTGCACAGCAAGTCTGGCCCTGCGGTCTGATGCTGGGGCAGCATCTGCTCGCTTGGCCCCCTGTGTCCCGCAGGGAGGACAAGGGCTCAAGAATGCAGAACAGTTTCACTACTAGGACTGCCCAGAGCTGCTGCAAAGATCCAAAAAGTTTTACTTTAAGAGTTCTTTAGAGGGCTTCCCTGGTGATCCAGTGGCTTCTCCCAATGCGGGGGCCTGGGTTCAATCTCTGGTCAGTGAACTAGATCCCATACACTGCAAGTAAGAGCTTGCATGCCACAGTTAAAGATCCCATGTGTGGCTACTAAGACCTAGTGCAGCTTTAAAAAAAAAAAGGTACTAAAAGTTCTTTATAAAATGCTATAAAATGTTATGAATGATTGCTTCTAAAAAGCAAATAGTAAGAAATATGTGTGTTAGTTGCTCAGTTGTGTCCGACTCTTTGTGACTCCATGGACTATAGCCTTCCAAGTTCCTCTGTCCATGGAATTCTCTAGGCAAGAATACTGGAATAGGTTGCCATTCCCTTCTCCAGGGGATCTTCTCAACCCAGGGCCTGAACCCAGGTCTCCTGCATTGCAGACAGATTCTTTACCGCCTGAGCCACCCAAAAAATATGTAGACTGGAATTCTATTAATAAAAACAGGTGCCATTAGAAAGGAAATAACCTACTAGGTTAATTTATTTTTATTATTGTGATTCTCCTTGGGAATTAAAAATAGAGTACTTCTGGAGAAACTGACAAAGCTGGGATTTATCTTAATAAAAGACTTCTTATGGAGATTTTGAAACCTGTTTCCTGAAAGAAATGAGTTATAAATATATTTCTTAAGCCTGATGGCAAAGTTTCTAATGACAGAATTCATCTCCTATGCCCCTGAATGAATCCCTGTTTTTAAACAACAGAATGGAACAAATCGTTGAGTGTAGCAGCTATGAGGTTACTGTTACAGCTCACAGTAAGTCACGATGGATCAAAGTAACTTTTTTTTTTCCTACAGTTAGTGAAAATCCAGTAAATCCTCTCTTAAATTTACTTAGTACTCTTTAAGGCATTTTGTAATATTTTTTAAAAATGTACTTCACAAGTATTTAGACCACCAAAGCATCTTAATTTTCTTGCTACCTTATTTTCTAAGTATCACAGAAAGCTCAGTCTACAAACATTTTCAGTTTTACACAGAAAACAAGTGTGGCCATTCCTACAGCAGGAGAACTAGAGAGTGTGGTCAGGATGCCTGAGTCGGCGCAGGGCTGAGGGCCCTGAAACTCAGGCAAGAGCCACAGGTGTGCGCAGATGCCAAGGATGTTACCCCAGCTCAGGGTTCAGGGCAGTTGTGCCCTGAGAGGTTTCAAAGAGAACTCTTAGTTTTCCATACTTTCCTTAGAAGGAGAAATGGGGCTGAGAGCAAGGACTCTGTACAGAGTAACCTGGGAGTGCTGTGGGGGACCCTGTTGCCCTAGACTCCCCACTGAGGCCAGAGCTTCCTCCATCCTACTGGTTCAGGCTCTGGATATGAACATGACTGATGGGGCAAGTGGTTCGTCTGTTCCCACCCAGGCTGCATACACGGCTGAGCTAGGTGCTGGGCCCTGGGCACCAGACAGCTGAGAGGATTCTCAAAGTCAGGTGCAGAGGAATTTCGGAAAAGCAGCTCCCGGGCCAGGTGGCTCTGTTCCAGGTCAGTTCCCCTAGGATGTGCTTGCTTGGAAGCAGGAAATGCAGGCACTTGTGGGCAGCTCTGCAAGCAGGCCCATCTATCCTAAGCCTCCTAGCAAATGCTGCTCCCAAATGCCAGTTCTCTTTCAACAAAACTCTGACAAGACTTTTCCCCCACACTTTAGGCAGGAAAAAAGAACATGTCCCTGGAGGTGAGCTGGCAGAAGTAAGAGGAAAAATACTGAGGGAAGCAGGGATGGAGAGGCCCCAGTCCCCTCCTGCTCAGGCCTTCCCCTGGGCACTGGGGATAGTCCATGAGCTCCAAGCGCGAGCCTGCTGATAACCCCCTTCCCTTCTGCCTCACCCCTCAGTCAACGATTCCTAAAGTTTCTTAAACTGAGTAGGAAAGAGAAGTTCATTACATAACTAGATACTAAGTGAAAAGGCACAGTGGTGATAACATTTCAAATAACAAACAAAAATGAACTACACGTCCAGTTTGGAAAGGAGGAGGAAATAGTACCTCCTTCACAAAGGGCTTCCTTGATAGCTCAGTTGGTAAAGAACTGCCTGCAATGCAGGAGACCTCGGTTTGATTCCTGGGTCGAGAACATCCCCTGGAGAAAGGAAAGGCTACCCACTCCAGTATTCTGGTCTGGAGATTTCCATGGACTAGTCCCTGGGTCGCAAGGAGTCAGACGCGACTGAGCGACTTTCGCTTCACTTCACAAATGGAGAAAGCCACCTAGTGAGCAGGGAAGAAGCCAGGGCTTGGCACTTGAGTTTAACTTCCAGTGAGGATGGGGGGGGGGGGTCTGCGGATGGTGTGCAGAGATATAACTCTTGCAAGATTCATGAAGATGATTTCTTTCTAATGTGGCTGTGCCCTTGATTAAGGGCATTCCTTAATCAAGACTTTACCTTGTTAGTCAGTTTCCCAACAGAAACAAAAGCCATAGATACACTGCTCTTGTCATTCAGTTGAAAGAGAAGGGAGCCCCTCCTCTAACACTGAGCAGTAATAATCCAGTCTAAGTGAGTGCCCCAGGAGCCAGTCCGGGCATCAGGTCCCGAGCAGAGAAGAGTCTTCCAACCACGGGCTGAGAGCAGTGCTCTCCTCCCTCACCAGCTTAGCAGAGTCACCTGGACTCTTCCGTCTAAAAAATAATGCTAGCTTTCCTTCTTCCTAGTCTCTCTGCTTTTGGTGATGCTGTTTTTTCAAAACCACTGGAAGTGATGAGAGAAGAGTTTTCATGTTCACATGGTTTGTTTCCGTTCACATTTTCTTTGTTTAGGCTGCTGACTAGAAGCTGCACTTCTTAGAATTAGCCTACCAAAGATGTCATCCGAAAAAATTTTAGTTCCTTTTATAGTTCTCTATTGGCAGCCTATTAAGTTCAGTGAAAATATTTTAATCCGAAAGAGCGGGGAGGGGCTCTGGATGGAGGCTGGACGGGGACGGGGGTGCGGCTCCAGGAGACAAGCAGGTATAGACACCGAGTGGACCGAGTCCCGGCTCGCCCGCCCTGCTTTATAACCGCGATGATCACACACCCACACACCCACACAAATCCTGAAAATACAGTAGAAACAATCAACCACAATAGTTCTTATGACTACAGGTGGAAAGAACTTAAGTGTTGTCAGGGACATATTTCTGAATTAGAGTTGGATTTCTGAACTTTAACGCTGACAGTCTGACTCAGCGAGAGAAGCAACCATATCCGCGTCTCCAGGGGTGACGACGCAGTTAGAACACCTCAGTTCTAGAAGAGCAGTTAGAAGAGCGACTTCGACTCTTCTGACCAGACTTCACAGGAACCTCAGAACTCTGAGGGACTGGCCTGTGGGACCCGCCTCAGGATGCTGGGCTGGCGGAAGGCGCCCCTGTGCATCCCACACCACATGCGCCCTCAGCGCGCAGAGCGCAAGGGGAGTCTGCCACTTAGATAATAAGACTCTCTCAACTTTGGGGACTGTTCATAGTTCAGAGTCCAAGATTCCATGACAATTAGATATATATGTTTTGTCCTTATGCTCTGCTGCTGCTGCTAAGTCGCTTCAGTGGTGTCCAACTCTGTGCAACCCCATAGACGGCAGCCCACCAGGCTCCCCCGTCCCTGGGATTCTCTAGGCAAGAACACTGGAGTGGGTTGCCAGTTCCTTTTCCAATGCATGAAAGTGAAAAGTCAAAGTGAAGTCGCTCAGTCGTGTCCGACTTTTAGCGACCCCATGGACTGCAGCCCACCAGGCTCCTCCGTCCATGGGATTTTCCAGACAAGAGTACTGGAGTGGGGTGCCATTGCCTTCTCCTCCTTATGCTCTAAAAGCTGCAAATATATTTCTTTCATGAGTATAAGGCCAATAAGCAGAGATGATGTACATCAGCGTTTCCTGAAACTGTTATTGTGGAGAAGAGGTGGGTCGAAAGAGATGGATCATTTCTTCATAAGAAAACACATTCAAGTTATCAAGTTAATCCCCTAGACTCAGGATCTCTTTGATAACTGTCTAATGTCCTATAAATGTAGGACATTATATGGATGAGCTACGGCAGGAAGAAACAGCTGTTTCTTAGGTTTGGAAAGGCTGTAGGTAAGGAGAGATGGTTCCACAGGACAAGCCTGTTCACTTACTTCAAGGCAAAGGAAACAAAGATTTCACACACACACACACACACACACATCTCAGAATAACCTCCTGAAGTACATATTGTTGTTACCCAACTTTAACCATAAAGAAACTGAAACTTAAAATAGTCCAATTACTCACTCGGGGTCAGAGTGAGTGGCAGATCCAGCCAGACACAGACAACACCTCCTCAGCCCAAGCTGTAAGCCTCCCTCTGTATAGCCTCCTCACAAGGCAAACGCAGACGACGATGAAAAACACGGCCACCAAAATCTTCCTCTAGTTATTAACATGAACATAGTTATTTACACTTATGCATTTATATTTATCATATATTTACATTCATTATAGTAATTTATATTTATTATATTTGTTTTTATTTCTGTTTATTTAGAAGTATTTGATTCTGAAAGGCTGAATCTCCTAGAACTCTGAATATATAAAATGTGGCAGGTTAAAATAGTTTTTGATAAAAGAAGTACCTAGAAAAATGGGTGCATGTGTTTTACCAGATCCTGGAGACTCCAGGTTCAATCTCTGGGTCTCCCACACTGCAGGCAGATTCTTTACTGTCTGAGCCACTAGGGAAGCCCGATCCTGGAGAACAGTAGTCTAACCAGACAAATTCTGAACCGTATTCAAGGAAACATATTAATGGAAACGCAATGGGCTACAGTGTTCATTTTTGAAAAAGGAAAGCATATAAGATCATCCAGAGAAAACAAAACTACAACCACATTTTCTTGATTCTAATATATGGGAAGAATTCTTGGTGTGGCTGTCTACATAAGGGATGTGAACTGCAGTTAGTAAAAAGGCAAAAATACAGAAGACAGAAACTTTCCCATTAGGCTTTTTGTTTTACACAAATCTTCACTATAAACAGACTAAATTTTAAGCTTTAACTCAGTGAAGGCATCTGTGAGGAGAGGCAAGTCAGCACACACTTGGAGTGTGTAGTGCCCTTGCTTTTTGGTGATATAACCTGACAGAGGGCTACAACTCAGAAACCTACAAGGGCAGGGAGCACATTTCCCCTGTTATCTCAGATCATAGTGGTCTTACCCAGGTGGCAGCCAGTAGGTGCTCAGAGTCTCTGACAAGTGTTGAAAATGCCGACATTCTGTGCTGCTGAACATGGGAGATGCCTCTATGTTAGAGCCTAGGTGACTAAATAGTAAGGTGCACACTCCATGTGTAAATAAGACCCTGAATTACATTCTATCACACCAGAGCATCTTCCCCTGGTCTTCCATAAGAAATTTACTATGGTATCCGAAAGTTGAGAAATCTGGAAGGTGCCATTTAGAACCTTTAAAAATGCTTGGATGATACATTTTAAACATTCAGTTAAAATAGGAATATTTGTATTCATAAACATGTTGGGACTCTAAAGCCCTGATAACATAGTTTTCATGGTTAATTTAAAATCTCTCGGAACTTCACTGGTGATCCAGTGGTTAATAATCTACCTGTCAACACAGGGGACATGGGTTGGATCCTTGGTTTGGGAAGATACCACAGGCCAATGAGCAACTCAGCCCATGCCCCACAGCTGCTGAGCCCACGGGCTCCAGAGCCTGCAAGCTACAGCTACTGAGGCCTGTACACCTGGACCCTGTGCCCTGCAACGAGAAGCCCGTGTGCCGCAGAAGAGCTGCGCCAGCTCACTACAGCTAGAGAAAGACTGAGCACAGTAACCAGGACCCAGGCCAGCCAAAAAACAAAGCAAAGCAAAAAAAGCTCTCATTTAAAAAAAAAGAGTTTGCTTTTCTCATGGCTTTTGTAGTGTGGTTGTTCAGTCGCTTAGTCATGCCCGACTCTTTGTGACCCCATGGACTACAGCACGCCAGGCTTCCCTGTTCTTTACCATCTCCCGGAGTTTGCTCAAATTCATGTCCATTGAGTCAGGGATGCCATCCAGCCATCTCATCCTCTGTCATCTCCTTCTCCTTCTGCCTTCAGTCTTCCCCACCATCAGGGTCTTTTCCAGTGAGTTGGCTCTTCGCGTCAGGTGGCCAAAGTATGGGAGCTTCAGCTTCAACATCAGTCCTTCCAATGAATATTCTGGGTTGATTTCCTTTAGGATTGACTGGTTTGATCTCCTTGTGTCCAAAGAACTCTCAAGAGTCTTCTCTAGCACCACAGTTTGAAAGCATTAATTCTTCCATGCTCAGCCTTCTTTATGGTCCAACTCTCACATCCATACATGACTATTGGAAAAACCATAGCTTTGACTATACAGACTTTTGTTGGCAAAGTGATATCTCAGCTTTTTAATACACTGCCTAGGTTTGTCATAGCTTTTCTTCCAATGAGCAAGCATCTTTTAATTTCATGGCTGCAGTCACCATCTGCTTTGATTTTGGAGCCCAAGAAAATTGGAATTCTCCAGGCAAGAATACTGGAGTGAGTAGCCACTCCCTTCTCCAGGGGATCTTCCTGACCCAGGGATGGAACCCAGGTCTCCTGCATTGCATGCAGATTCTTTACTGTCTGAGCCACAAGGGAAGCCTCAAGGACTATTAGACATAGACACAGACTACAGACTATTAGACTGTAGACACAGAGAGTTTATCACGTTTCCTCCCGTGACACTCAAAAGAGAGTACAGCAGAGCTATTTACACCACAATGGCCTGGAATCACGTGCGAGAAAGATGTGGGTGATACAAGGCAGGAGCGCCTCTAGGAAACATGCATATTAAGGGAGAACAAAACCACAGTTTTTTCCTCTACTGGATTATTCCTTTCAGGCTAAAAATATGCTGTTGATTCCTCCATAAAAAAAAAAAAAATTCCTCACTCTTCCCTGCTCCAGCAAGACCTTCTTTCTCTTCTGACCTCCGAGTGTACTGGCTCCTCCAGAAAGCTACCCATCATCCTCTTCTCCTGCGCCCATCTAACCAGGCATTGGTTACTGGCTACCTAATGGTGCCTGCCCTTGTGAAGACACCGATTCCTCCTGCTCCTGCAAGCACCACAGCATGTCATAGGGCTCTGGTTTACACCCTTCTTCTGGAAGCCTAGTCCACGTGGTCCACGAAGCTCCACGATCTGGCCCAATACCCCTCTGCGCAGTCATCTTCCACCTCTTTCCTCCTGCTCACTGTGTTCAGGATGCTCACTGCATCTGCCTCCCTCAGGCTCTGCACTTGCCACTCTCCCTGGATGGAATGTTCTATCTCCATAGCCCCTGCGTTATTCCTTCACTTCCTTCAAGTCCCTGCTGACCTGCCACAGAATACTGTCTGACAGGCGCACTTACACTGCCGCACCTCCTTCAGCTCTCTCTTCCCTTCGCCCTGAGTCCCCAGAGGACAGAGCAGGCCTCTTTCCTCACTGAGCACTAACACAGGACACCTTCATTCCCCTCTGAGCCTTAGTTTTCATGTTGTCAAGTGTAACCTATGGACAACACGATGGCTCATGATGGGAGAGTGCCACCTGCCCTTTGAGTAAATGCAGAGTGGCCAGGGCTTGGTGGGGGAGGTGAGGACAAAGCTGGTGGATTATCCAGAGAATGTCAACATTGCTCAGTAAGATAAAATGGCAGATGAAACTGATTAAAGTTTTCAAACTTAGAAAGATACTCAAAGTATCGGGGATCCTGGGTGTTTTATTACTGATTTTAATAAACAAACAAACAAAACACCCAAAAGCAAAATAAATCAAAATAGAATGAAATAAAATGCTCATGGGCTTCACGTAAGACAACATTCAGAAAGAGCAAGCATGAGTTGGTGCAGTCACCATGGAGAACAGTATGGAGATTCCTCAGAAAAACAGAGGTACCAGAAGATCCAGCAATCCCACTCCTGGGCATAGATTCAGAGAAAACTGTAATTCAAAGAGATACATGCACCCCAATGTGCAGCCCAACAGCAGCACTACTTACAATAATCCAGACATGGAAACAAGCTAAGTGCCCACAGACAGATGAATGGGCAAAGATGGGGTACATATATATTCAATACAATGGAGGTTTATCATTCTCTAGGTCCATCTAGGAATATGGATGGGTGAATCCAGGGACAGGTGAATCCATACTAAGTGAAGTCAGTCAGATGGAGAAAGACAAATATCATATGACATCACTTATATGTGGAATCCAAAATAAGGCTCAAATGAACTTATATAAGAAACAGAAATAGATTTACATAGAGGACAGACTTGCGGTTGCCAAGAAGGAGGGGGCTGGAGGAGGGATGGAGTGGGAGGTTGGGACTAGCAGATGCAAACTCTTATATATAGAATGGAAAAACAACAAGGTCTTACCATATAGCACAGAGAACTGTATAGCACTGAGAATATATATCTCAGGATATATATTCAATATCCTGAGATAAATCATAACGGACATATGTATGACTGAATTACTTTGCTGTAGAGCAGAAATTAGTACATTATAAATCAACTATACTTCAATTAAAAAATAAAAAAGAGGAAGCAGACAAAAGCACCCGAATTTGATATGGAATTATAATATGCAGATGAGAAATATTATGCATGTGTAATAACTTTGACGATGATGATGACAACCATGGTGCTAATGATCTAAAGGTGCTTTTAAGGAGGAACAAATTGTAAACAAGTGCTTTCCACAGAAACTAAGGAGCCTGGACTGGAGGACACTTCTTTGCCATGACGGCTATTCATCTGGACAGCTGAATAGACTAGCAATGCCCGTGTCCAAGGCCATGCTGTGCTTCCACGGCCAGTTCCACAGCACCAGGATAGCCAGTCCTCACTGAGGGCCCACTGGCTAGGAAGCACCATGTAAAAGGTCTGTCCTTGCCCCAAGAAATGTCTGCTTTCTTCTCAAGGGCTCAAATTTTCTCTCCTGACCTAGCAGTTGCCCATGGTTCACATGTCTAAGCCTGTTTATATGAGTTAAAGCAAAGGTCTTGAGCAGCGACCTGGTCAGGGGCCCATGGAGAGGGGTCCTAAGTGGAGATTCAGATGCCAGGCAAGGGCCCAGTGGGCGGTAGATGGGACATTCTGGTGAGAGGGTGGAGGCCCAACAAGACAGAAGTGAGAGATGGGGCTTTACACCAGAGCAAAGGTGAACACATTTCTTCCCCCTTTTATTTATTTTAACCATCATCATAGCCACTCTTTGTTCCTAAGGAAGGAACAGAGGTAATTTATTTTTTTCAATTAAAAATAATTTTTTCTTTATTATTATTATTTTAGTCATATCATGATTTTTTTTTTTACTTTACAATATTGTATTGGTTTTGCCATACATCAACATGAATCCACCACAAGTATACACGTGTTCCCCATTCTGAACCCCCCTCCCACCTCCTTCCCCATACCATCCCTCTGGGATTTATCTCTTCTCCATTAGAACTACAGATTGAGAAAATTGGACAATCTGACTTCTCTCATGGAGACTAGGTTTGAAAAAAGTTTATTTGGAATGGATGACTCATTTCAGATCACATATACACATATTACCTATTTTGTGTATGTGTGTGTTTTAACATGACTTAAGATTTCCTGAATCTGAAGTTTATACAGAGAAATACCGCTCATTTCATCACTACAGAGTCATTATTTAAATAGATGGAGATCTTTTAAATTTTAGAATGAACTCTGCTACTTGTTTTCCTACAAATTTGTGCCAGCAGATTTATCTCTCAAGTTTTGATTTAGCTCATTTAGTCATATTAGTAGTTGAAAGACTTGGTTTCCTTGAGTATATCTCCTGAGCACAGGGGAAAGGCCAGGAGTGGACCAGGGAGAAAGAAAGTAACCAACATATGATTTCAAAACTGTGACCAGCCTGAACAGATTGCTGAGGACAGGTGGGATGTTCAGTCGTGGTCCACGATTAGGCCTAGTGGCTAATGTGAGAAATTCTATTTACTTGCTTTAAAAAAAATAGCTTTATTAAGATATTATTAACGTATTATTAAATGTCCACTTAAAGTGGACAGCTCACGGGACTGAACAGGCAATTCCCTGGTAGTCTAATGGCTAGGACTCCGCAGTGTCACTGCTGAGGGATGGGGAAGGATGAGGGACTAAGATCCCACAAGCCACATGATGTGGCCAAACAAACAAACAAATAACAAAACAGAAAAACCCATACCCCACACCCCACAAGGCTATGCAGCTGTCTATTCTTAGAACATTCCACCCACCAAACGAATCTTGTCAGAGGTCAAGTCCCATTCCTTTCTGCCCCCAGCCCTCAACAAGGGCTACTCCACCCCCTACTCCATCCACCTCTCTAGGTCGTCACAGAGCACTGGATTGAGCTCCCTGTGTTATACAGCAACTTCCCACCAGCTAGCTATTTTACATGTGATTTACATACATATGTTTCAATGCTACTCTCAACGTTTTCCATTTCTCTCAGCTCCCCACTGCTCCACCATGTCTGAGTGTGCAGTGCCAAGCAGACAGGAAGAAGGATGTTTGGCCAATGGGCTCCTCTGCTTGGGGGGGCTCAAAGCCAGTCAGGAAGATGTCACAAGGGGGTGACTGGCGGGGCCCCTGAATTCTTACCTTTTTCACTATTTAAAAAATCCAGGCTCCAGTGAAGTCCACACAAACCTAAGAATTTAGTTTTAGACAAATCTGGCCCTTCTCTTCCCACAGGTTATAACCATCACATTGAGAGGCTCCTAAAGAAATTGAAAATGACTCCCCAAATAATAGCTTGCTGGTAAAGGAATAGCTTACTTTAGGAATTATTTTCAGTTCACTGTTGTTCAGTCACTAAGTCATGTCCAATCTTTTTGAGATCCCATGGACTGTAGACTGCCAGGCTCCTCTATCCATGTGATTTTCCAGACACTGATACTGGATTGGGTTGCCATGTCCTCCTCCAGGGTATCTTCCCAACCCAGGGATTGAAACTGTGTCTCCTGTATTGACAGGGGGGTTCTTTACCACTGAGCCACCAAGGAAGCCCATTTTCAGCTCTTATAAACTCCATAATGTTATTTCTAATGAGTAATTTTTAAATATCTTTACTCCATGTACCATATTTTGATCCAAATATGTTTTACTACAAACTTTGCTAATGCGTCAAAAAAACTTTTAAGCAAATGCTGCAGAGAAATTAATAATTGTTCAGATACCTTCATAAGTCTCTACAAAATCACCAGAAATATTTAAATCCTTTATCAAAGCAAAAAATGTCTGTGGACAAGCTCGAACCAGAACCTTTCAAGGTGAGATTTTTTTCATTTTTGAACATGAGGCTTTGAGAAAGGATTTTCTCAAAATTTAAAAACATCTCTTGAAACATGATAAGATAAAGAAGCAAGTGCAGTGACTTTTTTCCATCTAACCTTCGCCTTAGAGTTTTACATCATTTTTTGAGAACTAAGTTTTAGAAAATAAATTTTCTGACAGCCACAGTCTTAGATCTTTCCTTAGCCATGGCTTTTTGTAAATCATTTTAGGAGAAAGAAAGGGGGCGGTTTGCTTTCCTGATCTCTAAAATCTGGGTAACATAAGCTTGTCATGATACAGCTGAGACTTAGATTTTCTGACCTCCAAAGTTGCTCCAGTCAGGAACTCAAGATAATGTGTGTGCAGAGGGTCCGCTTCCTGTCACCTCTTGCTGCCTCTCCTGGTCCAGAGCATCACACCTTTCACCTGGGCCATCTCAGTTTCTCCCTACTCGTTTCTCAATACCATGGTCCCCCGTCTCCTACCCACTTGGCCCAACTGTCTCTTCTGAACTGAATCGCATCACGTCATTCCCTTTCAAAAGCCCTGCGAGAACTTTTACTGTACCCACGATACAAGTCAGTCTGTTTGCATGACTGCAAGGGCCTGAATGGTCAGGACCCTGCCTGTTCCCTCAGACTCATCTCATGACCTGGAGAGCAGCCAGTCTTTTCTGTCAGGCTCTGTGACCTTCCCACACCTCTGCCAGCCAGGCTCACCATCCTGCCCTCACCAGCCTCAAGTTCTTCAGGTGTCAACATAAACGTTGCCTCTTCAGAAAGGCCTCCTCTGACCACACTTTCTAAACGAAACTCTTCTGCTTTTCATTCTGCAAAATTGGTTCACTCTTTACTCTCCTCATAGTGCTAATTTCAACCTATAATTTAAAGATGTGTGTGTTCACTTTATTGTCTGCCTCTCTCACTAGCGCGTAAGATACACGTGGCCTGGAAATTTGCCGAGCACACAGTAGGATGTAAATATTTGCTGAATTAATAAATTCATGAACCTAATTGCCTATTGTATCTTAATGCATATGAATTACTCCTTTAATGAGCGTACATCATATCCCTTACACATTCCCAGGCTCCACAGGCCACTGTTCTGTCTTGTCATTTTCCAGCCAAGGTGACTGCTACAGGGCTCAGAACTAGGAAGAAGGTTTCTTTATGGGCTGTTTCTTTAGAAACTGATGCCTGAATTAAAGGGGTAAGTGGCTGGCCAGCTTCACGTGCTGCTGGATGTGACAGTGCGGAGTGGAGTTCCAAGAGGCAGCTCCACTTAGGTGTCCAAGAAACACATGATTACAGAACAGTAAGTCTGTCTCTTTAGCTCCAGTTTATTTTTCATTGCTCTGAAAATGGTTGCTTCCTTCTACTCTAATGACACCCCATTTCAATCTGAACACACAGCTCATATGCATACAAATGATGGAAAAAGGAATGCTAGCATTGTACGAGGCACCTACAGTTTAATGTGCAATGTCCTAAGGCAGGGAACACAGACACTTTTCCTCCCACCGCAGACCAGTGAGGTGGAGACCAGATCTGACTGCCCCTTGCCTGCACAGTGGGAGGAGTAGCTGCCCTTTCTCCTGGTTCCTCAGAGTAAAGTAAACCAGCAAATCAAGTTAGACAGCACTTTAAGCACAACCCTTACTAATGCCACCACTGATTAATTAAAATGTCTCAAGCTGACTACAAATGAAATGGTGACAGGCCTCACTGCATGATGGGTCTTGAGGCCTGGCTCCTGGAGGTTGGTCTCCTCGTCTAGGACACTCTCACCCCCAGGACCACCTGGTACGCTTCTAATCAGATCTGTGTCAACAGAATTCTGGAGGAACTGATCCCCCCTTTTTGCTTCCCCCTGTCTGTCACACTGCACTAGGGCTAGGCTGTCAGCTCCAGAGAGACAGGGTCGCCATCAAACGACTGAGGGTCTCCTGGGCCTGGAAATGCAACATGGAATGAGATGATGGCCACACGTCACACGACTGGACTCTGCCTAAAAACCGAGTCCAGCTATAACAGAGCATTTGCCGGCGATGAAGCTGTCTTGGGCACAACTGTCTCCCCCAGGACCATGGTCCCTCCATCACTGTGGAAAAGCGTGTGTCAACAGAGGGGATATATTGTATATATACACACACACGCGTATAGCGGATTCACTTTGCGGTATAGCAGAAACTAACACAACACTGCACCGTAACTACACTCCAATACAAGTCTTTAATACAAAA
This sequence comes from Ovis aries, assembly GCF_016772045.2. Taxonomy (NCBI): domain Eukaryota; kingdom Metazoa; phylum Chordata; class Mammalia; order Artiodactyla; family Bovidae; genus Ovis; species Ovis aries. Next base: position 2,165,093 of record NC_056078.1, on the reverse strand, counting down.
AAAAAAGGAAAGAAAAGCACCAGGGCCTCCGTCACTCTGCACTGAGTCCCCTAGCTCCTATCCCCCGAGCTCCCTTGGCCTCCCGCGCAGTCGGTGCTGCTGACAGCCCTCTGGAGATGAGATGGGTCCCCTGGGTCCTCACACACGGACAGTGTGCTTGGGCAGCATTCATGTCAGCGTGTCCCCATCCTCTGGGTAGAGTCGAGCTGACATTTAAAAAAATTATTTTTCATATTTTGTGTTGCTCAATAGTAATGAGTCCAGATTTCTTTGGAGATGGACCTCTAATTAATAAGTGTACAAGCTTAGTTCCACATACATGAAAAAAATTTTTTTCTGACTGAAGACAAAGCCAATGGGTCAGCTGTCTAAAGCATCAAGAGGAGTAGAGCATGATTTAAAACCAAGAAAGAACAGGTCACTTCAGCCTCTTCAAACAAAAGTTCATCCTTGGACTCAGAATCAAGACATTTTACCAACCAAGAAGGCAACTGCATCACAATAATGCCTTGCATTTACAGATATGTTCCTAACATGCCTTGTCAGAATGTCATGTGACCTTGTGGGTCATCATAATCAAGAGGTCATTTATATTAAATGATGGACAACAGCCACTGAATATTGAGCATGGAGACACTGCCCTACATACTCTAGTAATCTTGTTCAGTTATAGTCTCTCTGCAGGGCAGCTATTACTGTCTCCACTTTGCTAAATCTGAAGCCGTGCCTGTCTAGGGCTCAAGCCAGCAAGCGTGTGTGCATGCTAAGTCACTTTAGTCATGTCCAACTCTTTAAGACCCCAGGGACTGTAGCCCACCAGGCTCCTGTCCAAGGGATTCTCTAGGTAAGAATACTGGAGTGGGTTCCCATGCCCTTTTCCATGGGACCTAGCCAACCCAGGGATCAAATCTAAGTCTCTGACATCTCCTGCCTTGGAGATGTATTCTTTACCACTAGCACTTACCTGGGAAGCCAATAAAAACTCTGGTCTGGAAATGCTTGTGTTTTCCATACCCCATTGATTAGAAAGACAGCAGACCTTTTCCCCATAGACTAGAAACTCACCATTTCAAGAAATATATCTATTAAATCATATAAGTCATCAGAAAAAGCCCCAAATACATTACTACCACTCCATACTCAAACAACAATTAGTAATGATTTTTATAGAGTATTTACAAACTTAAAATATTATTCAATGTAAACATAACAAATTCAGTTCAGTTCAGTCGCTCAGTCGTGTTCAACTCTTTGTGACCCCATGAATTGCAGCACGCCAGGCCTCCCTGTCCATCACCATCCCCCGGAGTTTACTCAGACTCATGTCCATCGAGTCCGTGATGCCATTCAGCCATCCCATCCTCGGTCGTCCCCTTCTCCTCCTGCCCCCAATCCCTCCCAACATCAGAGTCTTTTCCAATGAGTCAACTCTTCGCATGAGGTGGCTAAAGTACTGGAGTTTCAGCTTAGAGCAAGGAAAACTTGATCAAAAAGGAAAATTTCAATCATGCCATTAAAACATCTTTTGAGTTTAAGACAAATTAAAAGACGCTTACTCCTTGGAAGAAACGTTATGCCAACCTAGATAGCATATTGAAAAGGAGAGACATTACTTTGCCAACAAAAGTCCGTCTAGTCAAGGCTATGGTTTTTCCAGTGGTCATGTATCGATGTGAGATTTGAACTGTGAAGAAAGCAGAGTGCCGAAGAATTGATGCTTTTGAACTGTGGTGTTGCAGAAGACTCTTGAGAGTCCCTTGGACTGCAAGGAGATCCAACCAGTCCATTCTGAAGGAGATCAACCCTGGGATTTCTTTGGAAGGAATAATGCTAAAGCTGAAACTCCAGTACTTTGGCCACCTCATGTGAAGAGTTGACTCATTGGAAAAGACTCTGAGGCTGGGAGGGATTGGGGGCAGGAGGAGAAGAGGACGACAGAAGATGAGATGGCTGGATGCCATAACTGACTCGATGGATGTGAGTCTGAGTGAACTCTGGGAGTTGGTGATGGACAGGGAGGCCTGGAGTGCTGAGATTCATGGGGACACGACTGAGCGATTGAACTGAACTGAAGACATTCTGGTAATTACACAGGTTATTTTTAAAGGCTTAATAAATTAGGGCTAGTACAGTATCATTTACTTGCTCCTCCCTAACTCCAGTGACATTGCCAAGAAGGGGGTTGTCACTCACAGCAATCCTCCTCTCTGGCTGCAGGACTGCTGAACCAATCACAGTCCCCACAGAACCAACCTCTGGCCACTGTGGCTGATCCAAAGATGAACACGACTCCTCTGGAATTCCTCTCTGGGATTTCTCTAGAAGCTCGAGAATGCCCTCCTCCTGGGTTGGGAGAATGTGAGCCTGCTGGACTGATGGCCAGGGGTCCACCCTGAAAGAAACAGCCTGGCTTGGAAACCTTAAAGCACAGAGTGATTGGAGGGAGGGAGCTGAAAGGTGAGAGAAGGTGAGAGTCCAGATGAGAGAGAAAGAGAGGATAGGGAGCACAGGAGGAGGAGAGGACACTGAAAATACAGGTGGCAGGTGGCAGGTACAGACACACGTGACCAACACCTCCACCCAACCCCAGGCTGCGGTTGGCATTTCTGCAGTGAGGCATCCACAGACACCTTCCACCCTGTCCTCCAGAGGGCTAAGGAGCTCTCTCACCTGCCACGTGCTCCTCCTCAGTCCTCTGTTAAGGAGGATAGCCGTGTGCAGAGGACAGCACCCGTCACCTGCCCGTTAACATCACTACAAGACGAAATGAAGTCACCTCCAGTGAGCCAAAAAGCCCACTGGATTTTTTTAAACACAGGAGGAAGTATAAAAAAATGATCAGGTTGATTGTATGAGATATTCAGTGAGCATGTCCAATGAATGCCTAAGATCTCATAAATGGTGGACTGTTGTCAACAGTTTTTCCTGGAAACCCAGCTCTGTCTCAGGGACAAGGCCTTCGCCAACCCTGACAGTGAATGACTTGCTCCAGGCCAACATCATCCCCATGGGAGCCTCTCAGCACTTCTGGACAGGCCACGTGGTGAGGAGAGCTTGGATGAGAGACCCCCTGCGATCTCATGCCAGGACCTTAGCTGAGAACCTCTTGCTCACGTGTGTGCCCTCAGGCCCTCTCCACTCCTGCTCTGTCCGTGCCTATCTCTCGCCATTTCCACTGTGTCGGTATTGAGGTAGGAGACGGCGGGCCTCTGGGCCAGACACCTGGTATTTGTCAAGTGGAGTAAAATTCAAGCTTTGTTCTCACCCAGACACTCCAAGGACAAAGCTAGTGGTAAAAGCTGAGTTCTGCTAAAGCAAAGAGAAAAGGTGCCCACTCCTGAGGTCAAGGAAGACTTTCCTGTCTGTACATGTTCAGGAAGTCTTCTTTGGGGTTGAACAGGGAAGGGACCCCACCCCATAATAAGTGTGGACATGCACCCATAGGCCTCTATGGAGGGATACATCTGAGAAGAAAGTTGCACACACATCCTTGGGAAGGTGCGTGGACCAGTCAGGTATGAAGAGAGAAACAAGATAATTGGCCAGGAGTAAACAAAGACCTAGAAGGGCTGTCCTATATAAGTGACTTAAACACGTCCAGACTGTGTTCCTCCTCACTCGCTCCGCACTCCTCTCCAGGTGTGTATCTCTGCCCTCCTTCTGAGCTGGACGAACAAACTGTTTTCCTGTGTGCTCTCCCATATGTTGTGCTTTGTATCTAATCATAAATGTTGGACCTGTTTTTACAGTTTTTGCCTCCTTGAAACAGTCTTGCTTACAAACAGGGGCAAGAGCCCGGGCCACTTTTGCTTCTCGCCTCTAGTCCCTGGCTAGGACTCTTGGTTTTCATCCAGGTTCCCCAGGTTTAATTCCTGGGCAGGGAACTATTTGGATCTCTCCCTCTGAGATCAGTATCATCCCAGCTCCTGTGCAAAGTGAAAACACTGATCTTTCTATATTGTTTCCCAGTGTGACTGAACCCCAGGCCCTTCCCAGGCTTAGGTCAGAGCTGAAAGGAGGCATGCATGGAAGCAGTGAGCACCAGGAAGGGAGGCTGTCTGCAACATGCCAAAGTTAAAAACAGTTTCCTCCCCACCATTTTCCAAACTGAGCAAGCCTTGCTCGGTGAAAAGCTGGAAACATCCACGTCTGAACAGTGGTCCAGATAGGCCCGTGCTCACTCAGTTCTCTCCAGCCTCACCAATCTGGACTCCTGGAAAATCCTGCCTCACCAATCTGGACTCCTGGAAAATGTCCTTTACATTAACCTGGGTGATGCATCTTGAGGTAGAACAGGTTCACTGTCTCCAAGCAGATGTTTACAGTGTTTCCCTTCCATTCAGACTGCTCTCTTTCCCACCCACTGGTCACCGAGGCAGACTTCCTGCTCTGATGGAGTCGCGGGCTCTAGGTAGGTAATTCTATTAGCGAGAACAGTCCACTTGCTCGGCAAGTGTCAGCAATTAATCTCACCTGATTTAAAGACCGATTGAAATCTACTTACAAGTGAAAACTAGGTGAGCCAGCATGGTTTTGTATATAAGCAAGACCAAAATGAAGATGATATGAAAAAAAAAATTGTGGAAATTTGTGCTATGATGAATAAAGTCCCTTAAGAGGCACGTTTTCTAAAGCAAAATCCTTATTAGCGTCAGGTTGTGGGAAGCGCACTAATAGGCTCAGGATTAGGGTTTGGTTTCCCTTTTATTCTCCCTTCAGACCCCACAATTTGGGGACATGCTTCCCAACTTGGTAACAATGCACTCGTGTAAGCTTCATAATCAAGGGACAGGACTCTATTCCATGTACTTAAGAAGGGAAATTTCCCTTCATTTCTGAAGAAATACTTAAGGAAATGTGATACGATCTGATAAAAGTCTTGAAAATATCTCTTAAAAATATTGATCATCTTTTTCTTGGTGACACCTGGGAGAAATTTTGATATGAATGGTGAAATGTGCAACAATATCCCATGAACTGAGCAAAAATTAAACCAAACTGATTCATCTTACCTTATTAAGGCCTTTTGGAAATGAGTGGGTCTGTCACCCCAGCAGGGTTCTTTCACTCCTCTTCTTGCCTGTCTGCTTCTGTGTGGCTTCCTGGTCTACCAGACAGTGGTCCTGGCAAACCATCACCCCAGCTGCCCTTTGCAGCATCACAGCCACTGTGCTGACTCTTCTTATTTGAACTCCAAGTACTGCGCAACCTCAGCACCCTATTAGACTGGAAACCCCAGGGTGAGGACCTAGTTTTTCATTCAGGCTGTGAAAGTTGGCAACCCCTAACAGGTCACACCTGAGAAAACACCAGTTTTAAAATGCCACTGTGTAAATGAAAAACACCTACCTTTCTTGTGGAATAAGTTTGTTCTCGTTCTTCCAAAAGTCTTTAAAGTAGAGCTGAATTCATGCCAGATACCGAAGAAAACATTTGGGGACACTTCCTTCTCTCCAATTTTTGGTCTCATGGAAAAATAGGCTGTAGTCGCCAAAAAGCTGTGAGAGCACACACACACACACACACGCACACAGATGCATACACACACACACGTATAAAAGCTATAATTACTTTCCAATATGGGGTATTCTTTCTCCGTCCAAAGGCTGATTTCATTCAGGCAGCTACTATTACCAAGAGGACTCAACTCCTCAGGCACCAACAGGAGTTCTCTTAAGGTTTCATGTTAGAGTTTTTGGACACAGATGTTAGCAGCGGATAAGAGTCTTCCATATACTATCCGGTAACTATCCAGGTAACTATCCCTGGTCCATCCATTTTCAAAATTAATCACTATGCGTCTGACCTATTTCAGAAATGAACCTGCAATCAAGTTGGGACATAAGGGAAGCTGTGGATCTATACCTTTTTTCTAGACTCTAAACAAATGAAATAGCAGCCCTCTGCCCCTAAACTAACGTGTATGCATATTGTACATGTTAGCTTAATACGTGTACATGTTATATAATATGTGTATTGTCCTGCTTCTATTCTATTGGACTTCCTATATTCCTGATGGGGGAAAAATCAACAGCCCTGGGAGATACTGACAGAGGCTTCCCCTGAAGATCACGGTAACACAGCTGAGTGAGTATGAGCAGGGCGGCCAGCATCCTGACAGTGGCAACAGTGCCCATCTCCAGAAGGTGCCATCAAGGCCACTTCATATTACACGTACACGATGCTCAGAAGAGTTTCAAAGGGCTGACAGATGGCACACAACTAGGAAATCGTCGATTTATGCTGCACCTTGACGTGGACCTCCCAGACTCCAGGCGTGTGCACTGTTTCAGCCATCCAGTATGGCATTTTGTGATAACACTCAGAACTAAGGCAAATGATCTAGATTTTTAAATACATAAATTCCAGGGGGCAAAGTCTATTATAAACATTTAAAAGACACTGTCTAATTATAATGGTTTGAATTTCTTTATATCTTGCTCCAAACAAACTAAGAAAATAAAATCATTTATTACATATATGAACTAATCGGAGTTTTGAAAAGAAACTGGGTATTTGATGAGATTAGAGATTATTATTATCGTTGGGGATGAAACTGCTGGTGGTTATTTTTTAAAGGGGATCTTTTAGAGATACATACTAAAATCTACATAAATGACATTATACCTGTTGAAGACTTGCTTAAAAACAGTGTGGGAGGGGGCACGCAGGCAGGGGTATAGATGGAACCAATTCAGGAGCTGCTGAAACTGGGTGATGAATGCATGATGATCGCTGTTCACTCTGTTTACTGCCTCTGAGTCACAGTTAAGCTCTTCACCTGCATGGTGTTTAATTCACCTACCCCTGCTTCCTTTAGCAAAGTATCAAATCGTTGTCTTCTATTTCTGGCATCCCAGATGTCTTATTATTGGATTTTCCTCGAGGTCCTAACAGCATATGCAGATTTCTGCATCTATAAGTAATATTCTCTCAGCCATGCAGACTCATTGAAAAACACCATTATTTATATACAAAAATGTTCCCACGTCCTCACTCATTTTAAAATCTGGCTTCATAGACCACTATTCCACTACTTTTCTCTCAAGAGTCTCTGATCTAAACGTATAATTTTTAGCAATTTTCCTTCTCATGACCTAAAATAATGGAATCATTACTATCTTGTTTACTTGAACTTGAAAATGAGAACTTATTAACAGCTTTCTTTTGCTCCTTTAGGTTAAACTAATGCAAACTGAATTAAATAGGTTCCATCTTCCCCTTACAAAAGTCTCAGGAGTTTACAGGAGACAGCTGACATAACGGTCACCTATCTCATGGCCTAAGTTTGCATTAACTTAGATTTTAAAAAGAGTTGAGAAGATAATATAGAGAATTCCAACACAGCCTCCATTCAGCTTCTCCTAATATTAACATCTCAGACAACCACTAAGAGATAACATCGAAAATGAGAGGATTCTCTTGTTAGGAGCCATTGAAAACTATCTGCTGAGTAAAGTGAGTGAAACTGTATAGATGAGTGGGGAGGACAGGTGAGGGTGGTCACCCCAATGTGGTGCTGGCCTGCTGACCCTAACAGACACAGACAGACAGACACACAAAGGTATCTATATTTAACTGAAGTATAGTATTGTGGTAATTTCAGGTATACATCATAGTGACCCAGTTATTTTTTCAGATCCTTTTCCACTATAGGTTATTACAAAATACTGACTATAATTTCTAAAATACTGACTATAAAGTAGGTCCTTGTGGCTAATCTATTTTATGCACAGTGGTTGTATCTGCTAATCCAAAACTTCTAATTACTTATATCACATGTAAGTAAGATCATAAGAGTATTCGCCTGACTCTGCCCGTTGGTTTCAATGGGGGTAATATTCTCTAGTCAAGTCTAGCTCTTTGAAACATGGACTGCAGCATGTCAGGCTCCTGTTATTCACCATCTCCTGGAGTTTCCTCAAATTCATGCCCACTGAATTCGTGATGCCATCCAACCATCTCATCCTCTGTCACCCTCTTCTCCTCCTGCCTCACACTTTCCCAGCATCAGCGTCTTTTCCAATGAGTTGGCTCTTAAAATCAAGTAGCCGAAGTATTGGAGTTTCAGCTTCAGCATCAGTCCTTCCAATGAATATTCAAGATTGGTTTCCTTTAGGATTGACTCATTTGATGTCCCTGCTGTCCAAGGCACTCTAAAGAATCTTCTCCAGCACCACAGGTCAAAAGCATCAGTTCTTTGGCACTCAGTCTTCATCATGGTCCAACTCTCACATCCATACTTCTGATGCTTACTGGAAAAACCATACCTTTGGCTATACAGGCCTTTGTCAGCAAAGTGATGTCTCTGCTTTTTAATATGGTATCTAGGTTTGTCACATCTTTTCTTCCAAGGAGCAAGCGTCCTTTAATTTCATGGCTGCAGTCACCATCCACAGAGATTTTGGAGCCCAAGAAGATAATCCGTCACTGTTTCCACTTTCCACTATTTTCCCATATATTTGCTACTGTTTCCACCTTTCCCCCATCTATCAGGCAAAATAATGGGCTGGATAAAGCACAAGCTGGAATCAAGACTGCCAGGAGAAATATCAATGACCTCAGATATGCAGATGACACCACCCTTATGGCAGAAAGCAAAGAGGAACTGCAGAGCCTCTTAATGAAAGTTAAAGAGGGGAATGAAAAAGCTGGCTTAAAACTCAGCATTCAAAAAACTAAGATCATGGCATCCAGTCCCATCACTTCATTGCAAATAGATGTGGAAACAATGGAAACAGTGACGGACTTTATTTTCTTGGGCTCTAAAATCACTGCAAGATGGTGACTGCAGCCATGAAATTAAAAGGTGGTTGCTCCTTGGAAGGAAAGCTTTGACAAATCTATTGTGATAATCACTCAGTGGTGTCCAACTCTTGGTGATTCCATGGACTGTAGCCCACCAGGCTTCTCTGTCCATGGAATTCTCCAGGCAAGAATACTGGAGTGAGTTGTCATGCCCTTTTCCAGGGGGTCTTTCTGACCTAGGGAATTGAACCAGGGTCTTCAGCATTGCAGGCAGATTCTTTATCAGTGACAAACATAGACAGTGTATTAAAAAGTTGAGACATTACTTTGCTGACAAAGGTCTGTACAGTCAAAGCTATGGTTTTTCCAGTAATCATGTGCGGATGTGAGAGTGACCATAAAGAAGACTGAGTGTCAAAAAACTGATGCTTTTGACCTGTGCTGTTTGAGGAGACTCTTGAGTCCCTTGTACTACAAGGAAATCAAACCAGTCAATACTAAAGGAAACCAATCCTATATATTCATTGGAAGAACTGATGTTGAAACTCCAATATTTTGACTGCCTGAGGTGAAGAGATGACTCATTAGAAAAGACCCTGATGCTGGGAAAGATTGAAGGCAGGAGGGGAAGGGGATGACAAATGATGGGATAGTTGGATGGCATCATTGACTCAATGGACATGAGTTTGAGCTAGCCCCAGGAGATGGTGAAGGTCAGGGAAGCCTAGTGTGCTGCAGTCCGTGGGGTCACAAAGATTCAGACAGGACTGAACAACAACATTTGCCGTGAGGTGATGGGACCAGATGCCATGATCCTAGTTTTTTGAAAGTTGAGTTTTAAGTCAGCTTTTTCATTGTCATCTTTCACCCTCATCAAGAGGCTATTGAGTTCCTCTTCACTTTCTGCCATGGGTGGTGTCATCTGCACATCTGTGGTTACTGACATTTCTCCCTGCAATCTTAGTTTCAGCTTGATCTTCATCCAGCCTGGGATTTTGTATGATGTATTCTGCATAAAAGTTAAATAAGCAGTGACAAAAATAGCTTTGACGTACTCCTTTTCCAATTTTTAATGTTTGTTGTTGCATGTCTAGTTCTGACTATTGCTTCTTGACTTGCATACAGGTTACTCAGGAGACAGGTAAGTTGTTCTGGTAACCCCATCCCTTTAAGAATTTTCCACAGTTTGTTGTGATCCACACAGTCAAAGACTTTAGCATAGTGAATGAAGCAGAAGTAGATGTTTTTCTGGAATTCTCTTGTTTTTTCCTATGATCCAGTGGATGTTGGCAATGTGATTCTCTGGTTCCTCTGCCTTTTTAAAATCCAGCTTGAACATCTGGAAGTTTTCGGTTCACATACTGTTGAAGCTTAGCTTGAAAGATTTTGAACATAACCTTGCTAGCATGTGAAATGAGTGCAGTAATTTGAACATTCTTTGGCATTGCCCTTCATTGGGATTGGAATGAAAACTGACCATTTCCAGTCCTGTGGTCACTGCTGAGTTTTTTCTTTCATATTGAGTGCAGTACAGCATTATCTTTTAGGATTTGAAATCATACAGTAACCCTATTTTTAGTTTTCCAAGGAACCACCATAATGTTTCCCATTGAAGCTGCACCAGCTTACATTCCCACCAACAGTGTAGGAGGGTTCTCTTTTCTCTGCACTTTCTCCAGCATTTATTATTTGTCGACTTTTTGAAAATGGCCATTTTGACAGGTGTGAGGGGATACTTCACTGTAGTTTTTATTTATATCTATCTAATAATTAGCCACACTGAGCTTTTTTCATGTGCTGTTGGCCACCAGTAAGTCTTCTTTGGAGAAATGTCTGTTTGTATTTTCTGCCTACTTCTTGGCTGGGTTGTTTGTTTCTTTAATACTGAGTTATATGAGCTATTTTTATATTTTCCATGATAGCACCCTGTTGGTTACATTATTCGAAGATACTTTCTCTCCTTCTGTAGGTAGTCTTTCCATTAAAAATTTTTTTAATGTTTTTCTTTGCTGTGTGAAAGCTTTTAAATTTGATTAGGCCTCATTTATTTTATTGTAAAAAATATTTACTTATTCCTGGCTATGCTGCCTCTTTGTTGCTGTACTCAGGCTTTCTCTGGTGGTGGCGAATGGAGACTGCTTTCCAGTTGGGGTGCATGGGTTTTTCATTGTGGTGGCTTCTCTTTTGTGGAGAATGGACTCTAGAACACGGGCTCAGTAGTTGTGGTGCATGAGCCTACTTGCTCCACAGCAGGTGGGATCTTCCCCGATCAGGGATCAAACCCATGTCCCCTGCATTGGCAGGTGGATTCTTAACCACTGAACCGCCATGTAAGTCCAGGTCTCATTTATTTTTTATTTGTCATTTTTATTTAGTTAATTAAAATTAAAATTTTATTTAAAAATTTTATTTACTTTTAGTTTTAATTTTTATTTTAAAATTTAATTACTTTTTATATTATTATTTTCATTTTATTTAATAAACTATTAAAAAAATTTTATTTGGCTGTGCTGGGTCTTAGCTGTAGCACACAGGATCTTAGTTGCAGCATGTGGGATCTAGTTCCCTGACCACGGATCAAACCTGGGGCCTCTGCATTGGGAAGACAGAGTCTTAACTACTGGACCACTAGGAAGTCCTGGTCTCATTTATTTTTGCTTTTATATCTTTTGCCTTGGGAGACTGATCTAAGAAAACGTTGCTGTGATTTATGTCTGAGAATGTTTTGCCTATGTTCTCTGCTAGGAGTTTTATGATGTCATGTCTTATATTTCAGTCTTTGGACAATTTTATTTTTGTATATGGTGTGAGGTAGTGTTCTAAAAAACACAAATTAGCAATGTAAATAATGAAAGAAGGGTTGTCACTACTAATTCCATGGACATTTAAAGAAATGCTATGAATAATTCTGTGACAAAAATTTTGATAACTTGGATAAAATAAGTCAAATCTTGGAAAGACACTAACTACAATCTAGTGTCTTGGAAAGACACTAACTACAATCTCACAGTAGAAATAACCTGAAAACATATACATCTATTAAAGAAATTAGGTCAATAATTTATAGTCTTCCAGAAAACAAACCATGTGGCCTAGGTGATTTCCCTAGAGAATTCTATCACATTCTTATAGGGGAAAAAAGAAAAAAAAAAGAATCTCTCTTAGAAGGTAGCAGCAGAAGAGTTCCTAACTCATTCTATGAAGCCAGAAATTGTCTCATACCCAAAGAAGATAATGGCATTACAAGAAAAAAAGAGTGTAGGCCAATATGCCTCTTCAGAATAGATTTTAAAATTTGCAACAAACTTAGCCAATAGAATTCAACATGAATAAAAAGAACTATACACCATGACCAAGTGATGTTTATTCTAGTTATGCAAATAAATTCAATATTGAAATTAAAAAATTTAATCTACTGCATCAATAAACTAAAAAAAATCATATGATGATATTAACTTATGCAGGAAAGATATTTGATAAAATACTCTCAGCAAACCAGGGATAGAGAATTTCCTTGACTTAAGAAAAGAACTTTCCTTGACTTAAGGAAAGAATTCCTATAGCTTGACTTAGGAAAAGAACTCCTATAGCTAACATTTAGTATGGTGTTAGTATAGCTGCTGCTGCTGCTGCTAAGTCACTTCAATCGTGTCCTACTCTGTGCGACCCCATAGACGGCAGACCACCAGGCTCCCCCGTCCCTGGGATTCTCCAGGCAAGAACACTGGAGTGGGTTGCCATTTCCTTCTCCAATGCATGAGAGTGAAAAGTGAAAGTGAAGTCGCTCAGTCATATACGACTCTTAGCGACCCCATGGACTGCAGCCTACCAGGCTCCTCCATCCATGGGATTTTCCAGGCAAGAGTACTGGAGTGGGGTGCCATTGTCTTCTCTGAACAACATACTAAATGTTAAGATACTGAAATTTTTCCTCCTAAGAATGGTTATAAGTCTAGAGTGCCCTCTCTTTTACTTCTGTTTCACATCACACTGGAAGTTGTAGCTAATGCATTAAGACAAGAAAAGTAAATAGGGTTTACAGATTGGGAGGGAAGAAGTAAAACTGTATTTGCAGATGAATGTGCCTACGTAGGGGCTTCCCTGGTAGCTCAGCTGGTAAAGAATCCACCTGCTATGCAGGAATTGAATTGACCCAGTTCAATTCCTGGGTCAGGAAGATCCCCTGGAGAAGGAGTAGGCTACCCATTCCAGTATTTTTTGGCTTTCCTGGTGGTTCAGACAGCAAAAATCTGCCTGCAATGCAGAAGATCTAGGTTCAATCCCTGGGTCTGGAAGATTCTCTGGAGGAGGGCATGGCAACCTACTCCAGTATTCTTGCCTGAGAATCCCAATGGATAGAGGAGCCTGGAGGGTTACAGTCCTTGTGGTTGCAAACAGTCAGACATGAGTGAACAATGAAGCACACAGCACAGCATGTCTATGTAGAAGTGCCAAAGAACCTACAAAATAATTCCTGGAACTAATAAACAAATATAGGAACATTGAAGGGTACAGGTCAATAAACAAAACTCAAATGTTTTCTGATATACCAGCACTGAACAATTAAATTTTGAAATTAAAAACATAAATAATTTCCTATAGCACAAAAACATGGAATACTAAGGTATAAATCTAGTTACAGATATAAAATCAATGAGGAAAATTACAAAACTATGATGAAAATATCAAATAAGATCTAAATAAATGGGGAGATATACTAAGAACATGGGTTGTTGTTCAGTCACTAAGTTGCCTCTGACTCTTTGTGACCCCATGAACTGCAACACACCAGGCCTCTCTGTCCATCACTATCTCCCTAAGTTTGCTCAAACTCGTCCATTGAGTCAGTGATGCCACCTAACCATCTCATCCTCTGTCACCCCCTTCTCCTCTTTCCCTCAATTTTTTCCAGTATCAGAGTCTTTTCCGATGAGTTAGCTCTTCACATCAGGTGGCCAAACTATTGGAGCTTCAGCATTGGTTCTCCCAATGAATATTCAGAGTTGATTTCCTTTAGGATTGACTGGTTTGATCTCTTTGCTGTTCAAGGGACCCTCAAGACTATTCTCCAGCACCACAGTTCAGAAGTGTCAATTCACTGGTGCTTAGCCTTCTTTATGGTCCAACTCTCAGATCCATACATGACTACTGGAAAAACCATAGGTTTGACTACACAGACCTTTGTCAGCAAAGTGATGTCTCTGCTTTTTAATACACTGTCTAGGTTTGACATAGCTATTCTTTCAAGGAGAAAGTGTCTTTTAATTTTGTGGCTACACTTACTGTCTGCATTGATTCTGGACCCCAAGAAAATGAAATCTGACACTGTTTCCACATTTTCCCCATCTGTTTGCCATGACGTGGTAGGACTGGTTGCCATGATGTTAGCTTTTTGAATCTTGAGTTTTAAGCCAGCTTTTTCACTCTCCTCTTTCACTTTCATCAAGAAGCTCTTCAGTTCCTCTTTGCTTTCTGCCATAAGGGTGGTGTCATCTGCGTATCTGAGGCTGTTGACATTTCTCCTGCCATTCTTGAGCAAAGCCTGTGATGCATCTAGCCCAGCATTTCACATGATGTACTCTGCATATAAGTTAAGTAAGCAGTGTGACAATATACAGCTTTGATATACCCCTTTCCCAATTTTGAACCAGTCCTTTGTTCCAATGAACATGGGTAGGAATAGTCAATATTGTAAAGATGCTAGTTCTTCCCAACTTAATTTTATCCATGTAATTCCAATAAAAATCCTAACAAGTTATTTTGTGGATGTTGACAAACTGATTCACTACCCAATTTTAAGACACACTATAAAGTGGGACAGTGTGATATATTAGCGAAAGTGTAGACATATACATTAATGAAACAGAATAGAGTGTCCAAAAGTAGGCTCAGAAATGTAGCTGACTGATCTTTGAAAAAGGAACAAAGGTAACTCAATGGAGAAATGATAGTCTTTTCAACAAATGTGCTGGAACAGCTGAATATTTATATGCAAAAAGTCAACAAAAGGAATCTATAAACAGACATCACATCTCACACACATACACAAACACACACAAACCTAAAATACTGATCAACAACCTGTGGTGAGAAAAGTTAAACAATTTGAAGATGTTATATTATTTTGGGAAGGGGCAAAGATATTAAAGAAACATTGGTTAATTTAAAGGTATTAAAAATAGGAGAAATAAAATGTATCATGTTTGTGGCAGCCACAAGTATGCATCTTTCAGATCTCCCAGGTTCCAACTGTGGAAAATGGAAATGACCAAGGGCCTTGGATGCTGTTTTGAAGCCCATCACTTCATCTGTACAGAGGCCCAAGGTTGCTCCTGGCCAGCAAGTGCACTCAGCAGGGATGCTGGTGTAGGTGTCATCTAGGACACACAGGCTCCTCTAAATGGTGACTTTGGCTCAAGGACTTTCAATCGGCTTTACCAAAACTTTCTGGTAACTGCACTGCAATCTAAGGCTTTTGCTATTTAGGCTTTCTTCCTTCCCTCTCCACCATGAGAGCTCGACCTGCATCTGGGTCTAATAGCTGCCCCAGCTTCCTCTGCCTCCGTTACTGTTTTTCCCAGTAAATCCAGTCTTGGCACCAGGTTTGTGGAGAACTTGAAATAGTATAAGTGGAGCCATGAGGAGCCTGAGAAAACAAGCAGTAAGATGAGGTCTGCGACACAGTCAGCCAGCGCCCCACTGTCCCAGATGGTACACAGGGTGGACCCTGGCACAGTGGAGGAGGCCATGAACTGGTAAAGATATCAGCAAAGTGGCCTAGGAAATGTCCTCACAGGTGTGATGATTCAGGTTGTTGAAGATATGGTGAGAAAAAGCCACAGAGACACTGGAACTGGCTGACTACAGTTGAGTTGGACTGACACCCCACAGAGAGATAATGAGGGATCCTGAGCATTAACAGACAGCTAAAGACTAGAGGGCAACTCGATAATTGGAAAGAGGCCATTATCACCTGTAGTGAGAAAACATAAACAGCAACACAGCAAAAAGCAGATCTAACAGAACCGAAGATCTCCAGAGACATTTAGAAGCACAGCCAAGCAGGTCTGCTATGCTAAAATCAGATCCCTGGCTAGGAAAATCTGAAACAAGTGAGAAAGATATGAGTCACCCTTACAGATCCCTGAAACTATCGGTAGTTTGTAGAGGGGGCCTACACTTCTCTAGTAAAGGTGAGCTCCCCATCTAGGAAGGTGCCAGAACTGATGAAGGAAAAGAGATTATATACACAGGTTGCTGAAAGAATTAACTTTCCTGAGGTAGCAGGACCCAGGGGTGACTCTTACAGGTCTAGAGTAAATGGTGGCCAATGCAGAGAGAAGCAGACATGACTCAGCTGCTCTGGAAAACAGAAGAGGGAGTGAGGAGGCTGAGATATGTGGGCATGCCCATATATAGTAAAAGAATCCTGAAGGATTCACTAAGCAAAGGAACACTCAATGGGAGGTCCCAGAGGGCCCACTGTGCACCAAGGCAGTCAAGACTGTGCTGGTAACAGGGATACTCTTTTCAGTCCATGCTGTGGGCCAGGACAGGAGAGGAGGTCACAGCTGAGCCCAATAACATCCATGGAGATGATGATGAATTAACATTTCCTTCTCCAGGGGATCTTCCTGACCCAGGGATTGAACCCCGGTTTCCTGCATTGGAGGCAGACACTTTAACCTCAGAGCCAACAGGGAAGCCCAGTGGTGAAGCCAGGGAGCACAGTTACCGTTGTGTCTGCCCCACAGGGAGTATGGGGATAGTTAACAGATCATGGTACCCTTAAAGGTACATGGGCACATGCACGCACATGCGCGTGCACACACACACACACACAAACAACACTGTTTAACATCTACAACCAAAGGAAAGGGCAAGGACAGAGAAACAGGAGGATAACAGTTGCTCTAATAAAAATTCAAGATGCCTTGCTCAGTTCCTGGAGTTGAGCTGATTTCAGATCCAGAACCCACTGACCAGAGGGATGACCCTGAAACACTGTGGGGAGCATGTACTGTACTAATCCCCCTGGTCCTTCTCCACTGCTCAGGGACAAAGGGAAATATTCAGGCATTTCAAGAGGTGTGGGACCCAGGGTCTGAGCAGACACTACAGCTTCATCGTGGTCACCTGCACTGGAGGGGGTCCCATACACCAGTATGCGGACACCAGTCTCAGAAGTCCCTGAGCCTCACCCCACCCACCAGCAAGAAGGCAGGACTTGGCAATCAAAGGGACCAAGGCCAAGCAATGTCTAGGAGACCACCCACAATAGCCAGCCTGCCTCAACAGAAGGACCAAGGCAACCCAACAGGGGTACTTCTAGAGCATGCAGCTATGGTATCCAGAGGAGAATGTGCTGCTGGAACCTACAGGATGCCACTTCTCCCAGGTCGGGAAATGAAACCAAGCCACCAGATACATAGAAGAACAGTGAATTAGGAAAAATGAGATGACAGAGGAACACATTCCAAGAAGAAAAAATAAAACCCCAGAAGAACTAAGTGATGTGGAGATAGGCAGTATATCTGATAGAGTTCAAGGCAATGATCATAATAGTCAAACAGTTTGGGAGAAGACTGGATGAACAGAGGGAGAGGTTAGTTTTTAACAAAGAATTAGAAAAAAATGAAGAAGAATCAAACAGAGATGAAGAATACAATAACTGAGCTCCAAAGAGGAGACTCAAGCAGTTAATGATGAGAGAAGTGGGAAAATGCAGAAACAAAGGAAGACTGGTTAAAGCCTGAAGATTGCTGATGGAGGTTCTCAAACCATCACCCAGTTACGTCATCACCAATCAGTCAGAAGAATAACTAGACATGATCATGTACCCTGTGACTCTTACCCCTAATGTGGTCTTTAAACCCATGTGTGAAAGCCATCAGGGAGTTTTAGTCCTTTGAGCATGACCTGCCTGTTCTCCTTGCTAGACACCTGCGATAAATGCTGTATTTTCCTTCGTCACAACCCAGTGTTAGTAGATCGACTTTTCTGCACATTGGTGAGCTGACCCAAGCTTGATTTGGTAACAAAGTGAGTTAAAACTTCACCTTCCTTTATTGCAGATTAATAATGAACTAGTAGTACAAGGTTATTATTGAGAAATATGGCAGAAATATGAGAGGAAACTGCTAAGAGAAGTGTAACCGGGTGTAGGGAAGGGTGGAGCAGGGGGAGGCTGCCTTTTCTTACAAGCCTGGTAGTACTAATTGACTTTTTCAATTCTGTCTACAATTAAAACCTTAAGAAAAATAAAAATTAATCAAAAGCAAAATGAACTGGAGAAACAGTGTGTGCCTGGAAAATATGAGAATAACAAGCTGAAAAAACTTCCCTAAATGAACCTGACTATGTATCCTCTACAATTTGCTACTTGCACCTTTGAAAGAAAGTGCTGTTTCAAAAGTAAAAAAAAAAAAAAAAAAAAAAAAAGCACACTGTCTAGTGGAAAAGCTGTGTGCATGGTGGATCTACTGCATGTTTGGATACGGTGTTAAAAACAGTGTCTACTTGACTATGTTGAGCTCCCATGCAAATGAAGGAAACAGCTCAGAACGATGGATTGGCCTGCGGTCAGCCTAGGTGTATTGCTGTCTTCCTCTGGGACACTTTCTGCAGATGCACAACTTCAGGGGGGCAAGAGTCTATGAGGTGATTTCCTACCAGCTCTGATGCAAAGTTTGCAAAGTAAATGCAGCTGAAATTTCCACTGGTCTAAGTCCGTAACTCTCAGGAAAAATGGTGAGCAAACCAGGTAAAATAATTCTTAATGCTACTTTTCATGTAAGTTTACTCACATCTGATGTATGCAACTATAATCCCCAAAAGTGAAGTGATGCACGTTGTGATGTAAAATTCCCACAAAGAAACAAGTTCAACCTATAAAAGGTCATTGGCTATTCACCAAATTATCTCTTTTTAACCCTTACTGTTACACTACCTATGCCCCCTAAGTCAATGGGCCATTTCTTCTTAGCTTGGCAAGACTTGCCACACCAGCCACTCACAGCCTGAACTGAACTTCGGGAGCCCATGCCACCTGTCTGGAAGTTAATCAGACTCATCCTTTTCAGAATCTGCAATAACAGCCACAGGGAAAATTCAGACTTGGGTCATTAGTGGCAGGTCCCCACAGTAAACATCATGAAGTGAGAAAAATACCAAGAACACTAAGAATACCAATACACAGTGCTGATACTGTGCCTGGCACTGTTCCATTATTCTCCTCATTTTAGAGACGAGGAAATGGAGGTATGGTTTCAATAAATATCTCCAAATCAGACAACTTGAAAAAAAGTGAAACCACAATTTTCCAGTGACTCGAACCTGGCCAGGGACTGGGCCCTGTGCTCATCCCTGCTGGGTTCCCACACCTGGAGGCTGTTTCCCTTTACTGTGCAGCCTGGAGGCCTCCGAGAAACCCCATGAGTTACCTAATTCCATGTGTTACTTAATTGAGGGTGGTTCTCTGTAGCTTGTAACCAAATATACCCCTCTAACAACAACCTTCTAAAGAAGATTTCTAATTTGCCTTATGAAATGTGTGTATAGGTAGACTCACCGATAACTTTCATTTTTCTCTTAGTTTCATTCTAGCCTGAAAAATATTTTCTTTCAATATGAAAGTGACTACTTTTATTCAATTGTTTTTTCTAGAGCATCTATTGGTCTAGCAGCATAGTTTCTCAAAAAATACAACTCTAATGGATTTGAATCATCATATTATTGAATACAACGGTTATCTTAAATTACTAAGACTAGAGATCTCTTCAAGAAAATTAGAGATATGAAGGGAACATTTCATGCAAAGATGGGCACAATAAAGGATAGAAATGGTACGGACCTAACAGAAGCTGAAGATACTAAGAGGAGGTGGCAAGAATACACAGATGAACTTGTACAATAAAGGTCTTAATGGTCTGGATAACCACGATGATGCGGTCACTCACCTAGAGCCAGACATCCTGGAGTGTGAAGTCAAGTGGGCCTTAGGAATCATTCAGTTCAGTTCAGTTGCTCAGTCGTGTCCGACTCTTTGCGACCCCATGGATCGCAGCACGCCAGGCCTCGCTGTCCATCACCAACTCCCAGAGTTCACTCAGACTCACATCCACAAGTTGATGACGCCATCCAGCCATCTCATCCTCTGTCGTCCCCTTTTCTTCCTGCCGCCAATCCCTCCAAGCATCAGAGTCTTTTCCAATGAGTCAACTCTTCGCAAAAGGTGACCAAAGTACTGGAGTTTCAGCTTTAGCATCATTCCTTCCAAAGAACACCCAGGACTGATCTCCTTTAGAATGGACTGGTTGGATCTCCTTGCAGTCCAAGGGACTCTCAAGAGTCTTCTCTCATACCACAGTTCAAAAGCATCAATTCTTCAGTGCTCAGCTTTTTTCAGAGTCCAACTCTCACATCCATACATGACTACTGGAAAAACCATAACCTTGACTAGATGGACCTTAGTCGGCAAAGTAATGTCTCTGCTTTTGAATATGCTATCTAGGTTGGTCATAACTTTCCTTCCAAGGAGTAAGTGTCTTTTAATTTCATGGCTGCAGTCACCATCTGCAGTGGTTTTGGAGCCCAGAAAAATAAAGTCTGACACCGTTTCCACTGTTTCCCCATCTACATGCCAGGAAGTGATGGGACCAGATCTTAGTTTTCTGAATGTTGAGCTTTAAGCCAACTTTTTCACTTTTCATCAAGAGGCTTTTTAGTTCCTCTTCACTTTCTGCCATAACTATGAACAAAGCTAGTGGAGCTGGTGGAATTCCAGCTGAGCTTTTTCAAATCCTAAAAGATGATGCTGTTAAAAGTGTTGCACTCAATATGCCAGCAAATTTGGAAAACTCAGCTATGGCCACAGGACTGGAAAAGGTCAGTTTTCATTCCAATCACAAAGAAGGGCAATGCTAAAGAATGTTCAAATTACTGCACAGTTGCATTCATTTCACATGTTAGCAAGATTATGCTCAAAATCCTTCAAGATCAGCTTTAAAGCATGTGAATTGAGAACTTCCAGATGTTCAAGCTGGATTTAGAAAAGGTAGAGGAACCAGAGATCACATTGTCAACACCCACTGGATCAGAAAAATATCTACTTCTGCTTCACTGACTATGCTAAAACCTTTCATTGTGTGGATCACAACAAACTGTGGAAAATTCTTAAACCGATGGGAATACCAGAACGCCTTACCTGTCTCCTGAAAAACCTGTATGCAGGTCAAGAAGCAACAGTTAGAACTGGACGTGGAACAATGAACTGGTTCAAAATTGGGAAAGGGGTACATCAAGGCTGTATACAGTCACCCTGTTTTTTTTAACTTATATACAGAGCACATCATGTGAAATGTCAGGCTGGGTGAATATTAAGCTGGAATCAAGATTGCCAGGAGAAATATCAATAACATCACATATGCAGATGACGCCACCTTAATCACAGAAAGCAAAGAGGAACTAAAGAGCTTCTTGATGAAGGTGAGAGAGGACAGTGAAAAAGCTGGCTTAAAACGCAACATTCAAACAATGAAAATCATGGCATCTGGTCCTATCATTTCATGGCAAATAGATGGGGAAACAATGCAAATAGTGACATACCTTATTTTCTTGGACTTCAAAATCACTGTGGACAGTGACTGCAGCGATGAAATTGAAAGATGCTCCTTGCAAGGAAAGCTGCGACAAACCTAGACATGGTATTAAAAAGCAGAGACATCACTTTGCCAACAAAGGTCCACATAGTCAAAGTTATGGCTTTCCTAGTAGTCATGTATGGATGTGAGAAAGTCGGACCATAAAGGAGGCTGAGTGCTGAAGAATTGATATTTTTGAATTGTGGTGCTGGAAAAGACTTCTGAGAATCCCTTGGACAGCAAGGAGATAAAACCAGTCCATCCTATGGGAAATCAACCCTGAATACTCACTGAACAGACTGATGCTGAAGCTCCAATAACTTTGGCTACCTGATGCAAAGAGCCAATTCATGAGAAAGGACTCTGGTGCTGGGAAAGATTGAGGATAGGAGGACAAGGGGGGTGACAGAGGATGAGATGGTTAAATGACATCACCAATTCAACGGACATGAGTTTGAACAAATTCCAGAAGATGGTGAAGGACAGGGAAGCCTGACGTGCTGCAGTCCATGGGGATGCAAAGAATCGGATATGACTGAGTGACTGAACAATAACATCAAAGCTTTTCTATAACTTTCTATTGTCTAAAACATAAAATAGTGGGCAAGATAGTGTACACTTTCTTACATGTCTCTTTTCCCCACATATTGCAAGAACATGGGGATCAGAATCTCTAATAAAAATGTGGCCATTTCTTTTCTTCTTTGTTATAGAGGACAAAAATTTTGGAGTTCTAAACTCTTCTAAGTTGAAGAACTTAGCTTCCAGAAACACTTTAGGCCCAAATATATTTTAAAATATTGGAGTGGGGAAGATTTGATCATCCCGATACAATAGGAAAGTTTCCATTTTAAAAACAAAACTGCAGAAGAGCAGAAATTATTTGATGCATATTTCCCCTTTATAATTACAAACCAAAACTGGAAGGAAACATATAAAACTCTATAAAGCAGAAGGTCCTGAAGCTGTTCTACTCAGAATACATACAAGCTAAAACATAAAAAAATTCCAGGAGAGATAACCTCCTCAGAATGTTTTCTATAACTGACAGAGGCCAGCAAATCTGCAGTGGGTTTCACAGGCCCCACACTGTTGAAAGTCAGTGGGCTTTGTAAAAATTTCAATAATGTAGCTACTGAAGAAAATGCCTTTGCACAAAGAAAAGTGCTACACCCCAAATGTGTGCCAAAGCCTGAGACTGGAGGGCGTGAAGCAGTTTTCTTCCTCTGCCCCGGAAGCGTCCCTCCTGCAGGCCGCCACATGGTGACTCTTTGGCAGGATTTAAGGTAGTTAACTAAGAAATCCAACTTGGGAAATACAAACTCCATGTTTGTTTTTACTTGATCATATTGTTACGAGAATAATATTAACTGTTTGGGGTATTTTCAGAGATATTCCTTATCACTTCAGTTTTAATACCAGCTTGCAATCTGCCTCGTCTGTCAGCCCAAGCCAGATAAACATAGACTACTCATCTCTAGATAGTTACTCAGAAAGATCTAGAAAACAGGAGTATCATGAACTGAACATTTCACTTCTCATTTTATCCATATCCAGAAGTTCATTCCCGGGACAACACTTTAAAAGCTGCCCCCTTAAAAGTCACCACACATGACAGAGTACCCATATGTCATTTCAGGACTGATTCAGTATTTTCTCCATCATGATGGTGAAAGCTACATATTACATACAATGATTAAAACTAATGTTCTTATTTTCCTTCACTTTGCCTACTTTTCAGAAAATATTTTCCATTTAAATTCATGTTATACAATCTTGACTTTGGTAAAATACCATTCAGTGAAACTTACATGCAGAAAAATAATATTCATTTTTTAAGATGTGTGATTTAAAATTCTTTCATACATGTGTTTTCTCCCACTACTATTTTTTTCCTTTGATTAGTGGTTATTTCCAATTGCCTTTGTTATTAACCAAATAAATGAGGGGAGAGAAATGTATTCAAAACTTTTTAAAAATTGGTACTATGAGGTACACTAACTATATTTTTAAACTATACAGTCAACCCTTCATCTCACAATAATGCTCAAATAAGGCACATTAATTTTTAGATCTGTAAGTATGGCTGCAAAAATTGCTTCTCCATTCAACAAATTTACGAGTCTTACTTATAAAAGATTACTTATATTCAAATCTTTTCATTGTCTTTAATTTCTGGCGGAGAGGGAACTTAAAAAAAGGACTTCCATTCTGAAATATATTTTAAAAACACTTTTATGTAAAAATTTCAGTAGCATATATGTCCCATTGGAAAAATACAAACATCTTTAAACCAAATGTTTTAATCTGTAGGAAAAGTCACAAGCTTCCTAGAAAAATGAGACAGCCTAATTTCCTTTATCTAGTACAACATGTAAATGAACTGAATAAGGTAAATTATCTAATGTGATTTTTATAATATAGTTCAAAGTTTACCTTTAGTAATTTCTATCTGCTTTATTGATGCTAGATGTAAATTTAGTGAAATTGAAGGAACTTGTAGCTAAAACAAACTGTTTCTAAAATCTGCTCTTTCTCAGCTACTGGCTGGCTGTCCACTTAGGCATCAGGGTTCCCTTAAAGGGCCTCTCAAATTACTGGAGACACTTGATCTACTCTTTTCTACTAAACCCAATGCTGATTCTTGACATCACATCTGGCAACGAGCCTTAATGATTTGATGTCATTCAAAGTGCTATTGAGTGAGACAGTCAAGTGGGCCTTAGGAAGCATCATTATGAACAAAGCTAGTGGAGGTGATGGAATTTCAGCTGAGCTATTTCAAATCCTAAAGATGATGCTGTTAAAGTGCTGCACTCAATATGCCAGCAAATTTGGAACATTCGGCAGTGGCCACAGGACTGGAGAAGGTCAGTTTTCATTTCAATCCCAAAGAAAGGCAGTGCCAAAGAATGCTCAAACTACTGCACAATTGCATTCATCTCACACACTAGTAAAGTAATGCTCAAAATTCTACAAGCCAGGCTTCAACAGTACGTGAACCGTGAATTTTCAGATGTTCAAGCTGGATTGAGAAAAGGCAGAGGAACCAGAGATCAAATTGCCAACATCCACGGGATCATAGACAAAGCAAGAATTCCAGAAAAACATCTACTTCTGGTTTATTGACTGTGCTAAAGCCTTTGACTGTGTGGATCACAACAAACTGTGGAAAATTCTTCAAGAGATGGGAATACCAGACCACTTGACCTGCCTCCTGAGAAATCTGTATGCAGGCCAAGAAGCAACAGTTAGAACCAGACATGAAACAATGGACTGGTTCAAAATTGGGAAAGGAATACATCAAGGCTGTATACTGTCACCTGCTTATTTAGCTTATATGCAGAGTATCACACAAAATGAAAGGCTGGATGAAGCACAAGCTGGAATCAAGATTGCAGGGAGAAATACCAATAATCTTAGATACACAGATGACACCACCCTTATGGCAGAAAGATAAGAAGAACTAAAGAGCCTCCTGAAAAAAAGTGAAAGAGGAGAATGAAAAAGCTGGCTTAAAACTCATTCAGAAACTAAGATCATGGCATCTGGTCTCATCACTTCATGGCAAATAGATGGGAAAACAGTGACAGACTTTTGTTTTCGGCCTCCAAAATCACTGAAGGTGGTGACTGCAGCCATGAAATTAAAAGACATTTGCTCCTTGGAAGGAAAGCTATGACCAACCTAGACAGCATATTAAAAAGCAGAGACATTATTTTGCCAACAAAGGTTCTTCTAGTCAAAGCTATGGTTTTTCCAGTAGTCATGTATGGATGTGAGAGTTGGACTATAAAGAAAGCTGAGTGCTGAAGAATTGATTCATTTGAACTCTGGTGTTGCAGGAAAGTCTTGAGAGTCCCTTAGACTTAAAGGAGATCCAACCAGTCAGTCCTAAAGGAAATCAGTTTTGAATATTCACTGGAAGGACCGATGCTGAAGCTGAAACTCCAATACTTTGGCCACCTGATGCTAAGAACAGACTCTTTGGAAAAGACTTTGATGCTGGGAAAGACTGAAGGTGTGGGGAAGGGGAGGACAGAGGATGAGATGGTTGGATGGCATCACCAACTCAATGCACATGAATTTGGGCAAGCTCTGGGAGTTGGTGATGGACAGGGAAGCCTGGCGTGCTGCAGTCCATGGGGTCGCAAAGAGTTGGACACGACTGTGCAACTGAATTGAACTGAAATGATGCAAAGTGCCCTGGAAAGTTTTCCTATTGCATTTATAGCAGCAATAAACTTACTACACATGAGAGGACAAGATTATGGAGTAGGAGGACTTGAGCTCACTTCCTCTTATCAGGACACCAGAATCACTGAATAATTATCAATATAAAAGACCGGAGTCTATAAAATATTTTGCATCCAAAGACATATTGAAGAAACCTAATTAGGGGCAGTCCTAAGATGGCAGAGGAATAGGACAGGGAGACCACTTTCTCCCCCACAAATTCATCAAAAGAACATTTCAACGCTGAATATATTCCACAAAACAACTTCTGAATGCCAGCAGAAGACTTTGGGCACCCAGAAAAGCAGCTCATTGTCTTCAAAAAGAGGTAGGAAAAAATATAAAAGACAAAAAAAAAAAATAGACAAAAGAGGTAGGGAGGGAGCTCCATCCCGGGAAGGGAGTCTTAAAAAGAGAGGTTTCCAAACACCAGGAAACACTCTCACTGCCGAGTCTGTGGTGAGCCTTGGAAGCACAGAGGGCAACATAACAGGGAGGAAAAATAAATAAATAATTAAACCCCACAGACTATGAGCCCAATGGTAACTCTCCCAGCGGAGAAGCAGCGCAGACGCCTGCACCCGCCACTAGCAAGCAGGGGCTGGGCAGGGAGGTGCGGCTGCATTGCTTTCTAAGGATCGGGCCTGAATGCCCCGAGGGTAACCAGAGCCAACTAACTTGGGCTAGCAAAGCAGACTGTGGGATAGCTACCACGCGAAAAGCTCTAACATAAGACACCGCCAGGACCGCACACAGAACAAAGGACGGAACAGAATTAGCCAGCTGCAGACCATTCCCCTCTGGTGCCAGGCAGCCAGGGCTGGAAGGGGGCAATCGCAGCCCCAGAGAGACATTAACTACCAAACTGCAAACAGGCTTCTTTGCTAACTAAGACTTCTTGGGGTTCTGGACAGTCATCATCCGCCTGAGACGGAGTGCCAGTTGTACACCCAGAAAACTGAGCAGCAGGGACAGGAGAGGTGATAAGTCACAGCGACCGTGCTTGCCAAACACCTGAGCTACTCGGACCTGGGAAGGGCACAAAATGCAGGTCCAACCTAGTCTGTGCCTCTGAGGACTACCTGAGTGCCTGAGCCTGAGCGGCTTAGACCAGGGAGATGCATGCAGCCCAGGGCCAGCCACAGATGGTTCCTGGTGGAGCAACCTAGAGCCTGAGCTCTGTGCGCTGTGAGCGGGGACAGGCCCAATGTGGCTGAGGCACTGCGAGCACACGCCAGTGTTATTTGTTTGCAGCTTCCCTCCCTCCCCACAGCTCGACTGAACAAATGAACCTAAAAAAAGTGTCCACCACCACCCCTCTTGTGTCAGGGCGGAAATCAGACACTGAAGAGACCAGCAAACAGAAGAAGCTAAATCAGAGGGAACCGCCTTGGAAATGACAGGTGCAATAGATTAAAACCCTGTCATTTTAAGGGACCAAGGAACTATCCGAAAATGGACTAACCCCACACTGCTCACAACACCACCAGAGAAAGTCCTAGATATATCTTTAAAATTTTTACAATCATTCTTTTTCTTTAACTTTTAAAAAATTTAAAGTCCTCTATTACTCTTTTAATTTTCATTTTTATAATCTACTATTACTTTTCAAAAAAACCCCCTATTTTTAAGGAAACTTCATATGTATGAATTTTTAAATAATGCTTGTGAATTTTTTTTTCTTTTCTTCTTTTTCTTCTTTTCTTTCATATTGTATTTTTGAAAATCCAACTTCTATTCTAGATTTTTAATCTTTGCTTTTTGGTATTTGTTATCAATTTTGTACCTTCAAAAACCCAATCTTCAGTACCCATTTTTACTTGAGAGTGAGATTACTGGCTTGACTGCTCTCTGTTCCTTTGGACTCTCCTTTTTCTCCAGCAGGTCGCCTCTGTCTCCTCCCTCCCCCTTCTTTTCTCTACCCAACTCTGTGAATCTCTGTGTGTTCCAGACAGTGGAGAACACTTAGGGAACTGATTACAGGCTGGATTTGTCTCTCTCCTTTTCATTCCCCTCTTTTATCCTCCTGGCCACCTCTGTCTCCTTCCTCCATCTTCTCTTCTCTGTATAATTCCATGAACATCCCTGAGCCATCCAGACTGTGGAGCACACATAAGGAAGTGATTACTGGCTAGCTTGCTCCCTCCTCTTTTGATCCCACCTCATCTCAGTCGGGTCATCTCTAACTCCCTCCTCCCTCATCTCTTCTACAAGTAACTCTGTGAACCTCTCTGGGTGTCCCTCAATGTGGAAAAACTTTTTATCTTTAACCTAGATGTTTTATCAATGGTGTGGTATAGAAGGAGAAGTCTTGAGACTCCTGTAAAAATAAAACTAAAACCAGAAGCAGGAGGCTTAAGTCCAAATCCTAAGAACATCAAAGAACTCCTGACTCCAGGGAACATTATAGGAGCTTATCAAATGCCTCCATACCTACACTGAAGCCAAGCACCACCCAAGGGCCAACAAGTTCCAGAGCAAGACATACCACACAAATTCTCCAGCAACACAGGAACACAGTGCTGAGCTTCAATATACAGGATGCCCAAAGATACTCCAAAACCATTAAAATCCCATAACTCATTACTGGACACTTCACTGCACTCCAGAGAGACGAAATCCAGCTCCACCCACCAGAACACCGACACAAGCTTCCCTAACCAAGAAACCTTGACAAGCCACTGATACAACCCCATTCACAGCAAGGAAACTCCAATAAAGAGAAGTCCACAAACTGCCAGAATACAGAAAGGCCACCACAAATGCAGCAATATAACCAAGATGAAGAGACAGAGGAATGCCTAGCAGGTAAAGGAACAGGAGAAATGCCCACCAAACCAAACAAAAGAGGAAGAGATAGGGAATCTACCTGAGGAAGAATTCCGAATAATGATAGTGAAAATGATCCAAAATCTTGAAATCAAAATGGAATCACTGATAAATAGCCCAGAGACAAGGATTGAGAAGATGCAAGAAAGGTTTAACAAGGACCTAGAAGAACTAAAAAAGAGTCAATATATAATGAATAATGCAATAAATGAGATCAGAAACATTCTGGAGGCAACAAATAGTAGAATAATGGAGGTAGAAGATAGGATTAGTGAAATAGAAGATAGAAAGGTAGAAATAAATGAATCAGAGATGAAAAAAGAAAAACGAATTAAAAGAAATGAGGACAATCTCAGAGACCTCCAGGACAATATGAAACGCTCCAACATTCGAATTATAGAAGTCCCAGAAGAAGAAGACAGAAAGAAAGACCATGAAAAAATACTTGAGGAGATAATAGTTGAAAACTTTCCTAAAATGAGGAAGGAAATAATCACCCAAGTCCAAGAAACCCAGAGAGTCCCACACAGGATAAACCCAAGGCAAAACACCCCAAGACACATATTAATCAAATTAACAAAGATGAAACACAAAGAACAAATATTAAAAGCAGCAAGGGAAAAACAACAAATAACACACAAGGGGATTCCCAGAAGGATAACAGCTGATCTTTCAATAGAAACTCTTCAGGCCAGGAGGGAATGGCAAGACATACTTAAAGTGATGAAAGAAAACAATCTACAGCCCTGATTACCGTACCTAGCAAGGATCTCACTCAAATATGAAGGAGAAATCAAAAGGTTTACAGACAAGCACAAGCTGAGAGAATTCAGCACCAACAAACCAGCTCTCCAACAAATGCTAAAGGATCTTCTCTAGACAGGAAACACAAAAGGGTGTATAAACCCGAACCCCAAACAATAAAGTAAATGGCAATGGGATCATACTATCCATAATTACCTTAAATGCAAATAGGTTGAATGCCCCAACCAAAAGGCAAAGATTGGCTGAATGGGTACAAAAACAAAACCCCTATTTATGTTGTCTACAAGAGACAACCTCAAAACAAGGGGACACAAACAGACTGAAAGTGAAAGGCTGGAAAAAGATATTCCACGCAAATAGAGACCAAAAGAAAGCAGGAGCAGCAATACTCATATCAGAGAAAATAGACTTTAAAACAAAGGCTGTGAAAAGAGACAAAGAAGGCCGCTACATAATGATCAAAGGATCAATCCAAGAAGAAGATATAACAATTATAAACATATATGCACCCAACATAGGAACACCACAATATGTAAGACAAATGTTAACAAGTTTGAAAGGGGAAATTAACAATAACACAATAATAGTGGGAGACTTTACTACCCCACTCATACCTATGGATAGATCTACTAAACAGAAAATTAACAAGAAAACACAAACTTTAAATGATACAATAGACCAGTTAGACCTAATTGATATCTATGTGACATTTCACCCCCAAACAATGAATTTCACCTTTTTCTCAAGTGCTCATGGAACCTTCTCCAGGATAGATCACATCCTGGGCCATAAATCTAGCCTTGGTAAATTCAAAAGAATTGAAATCATTCCAAGCATATTTTCTGACCACAATGCAGTAAGATTAGATCTCAATTACAGGAGAAAAACTATGAAAAATCCCAACATATGGAGGCTGAACAACACGCTTCTGAATAACCAACAAATCACAGAAGAAATCAAAAAGAAATCAAAATATGCATAGAAACGAATGAAAATGAAAACACAACAACCCAAAACCTGTGGGACACTATAAAAGCAGTGCTAAGGGGAAAGTTCATAGCAATACAGGCATACCTCAAGAAACAAGAAAAAGGTCAAATAAATAACCTAATTCTACACGTAAAGCAACTAGAAAAGGAAGAAATGGAGAACCCCGGGGTTAGTAGAAGGAAAGAAATCTTTAAAATTAGGGCAGAAATAAATGCAAAAGAAACAAAAGAGACCATAGCAAAAATCAACAAAGCCAAAAGCTGGTTCTTTGAAAAGATAAATAAAATTGACAAACCATTAGCCAGACTCATCAAGAAACAAAGGGAGAAAAATCAAATCAATAAAATTAGAAATGAAAATGGAGAGATCACAACAGACAACACAGAAATACAAAGGATCATAAGAGACTACTATCAGCAATTATATGCCAATAAAATGGACAACGTGGAAGAAATGGACAAATTCTTAGAAAAGCACAACTTTCTAAAACTGAACCGGGAAGAAATAGAAAATCTTAACAGACCCATCACAAGCACAGAAATTGAAACTGTAATCAGAAATCTTCCAGCAAACCAAAGCCCACGTCCAGATGGCTTCACAGCTGAATTCTACCAAAAATTTTGAGAAGAGCTAACACCTACCCTACTCAAACTCTTCCAGAAATTGCAGAGGAAGGTAAACTTCCAAACTCATTCTATGAGGCCACAATCACCCTAAACACCAACACCTGACAAAGATGCCACAAAAAAAAAAAAAAAAAGAAAAGAAAACTACAGGCCAATATCACTGATGAACATAGATACAAAACTCCTTAATAAAATTCTAGCAATCAGAATCCAACAACACATTAAAAAGATCATACACCATGACCAAGTGGATTTTATCTCAGGGATGCAAGGATTCTTCAATATCCACAAATCAATCAATGTAATTCACCACATTAACAAATTGAAAAATAAGAGCCATATGATTATCTCAATAGATGCGGAGAAAGCCTTTGACATAATTCAACACCCATTTATGATAAAAACTCTCCAGAAAGCAGGAATAGAAGGAACATACCTCAACATAATAAAAAGCTATATATGGCAAACCCACAGCAAACATTATCCTCAATGGTGAAAAATTGAAAGCAGTTCCCCTGTAAAGTCAGGAACAAGACAAGGGTGCCCACTTTCACCATTACTATTCAACATAGTTCTGGAAGTTTTGGCCACCACAATCAGAGCAGAAAAATAAATAAAAGGAATCCAAACTGGAAAAGAAGAAGTAAAACTCTCACTGTTTGCAGATGACATGATCCTCTACATGGAAAACCCTAAAGACTCCACCAGAAAATTACTAGAGCTAATCAATGAATATAGTAAAGTTGCAGGATATAAAATCAACACACAGAAATCCCTTGCATTCCTTTGCATTAATAATGAGAAAGTAGAAAGAGATATTAAGGAAACAATTCCATTCACCATTGCAACGAAAAGAATAAAATACTTAGGACTATATCTACCTAACGAAACTAAAGACCTATATATAGAAAACTATAAAACACTGGTGAAAGATATCAAAGAGAACACTAATAGATGGAGAAATATACCATGTTCATGGATCAGAAGAATCAATATAGTGAAGATGAGCATACTACCCAAAGTAATCTACAGATTCAATGCAATCCCTATCAGATAATTTCACAATTTGTATGGAAATACAAAAACCTCGAATAGCCAAAGCAATCTTGAGAAAGAAGAATGGAACTGGAGGAATCAACCTGCCTGACTTCAGGCTCTACTACAAAGCCACAGTCATCAAGACAGTATGGTACTGGCACAAAGACAGAAATATAGATCAGTGGAACAAAATAGAAAGCCCAGAGATAAATCCACACACCTTGGACACCTTATCTTCGACAAAGGAGGCAAGAATATACAATGGATTAAAGACAATCTCTTTAACAAGTGGTGCTGGGAAAACTGGTCAACCACTTGTAAAAGAATGAAACTAGAACACTTTCTAACACCATACGCAAAAATAAACTCAAAATGGATTAAAGACCTAAACGTAAGATCAGAAACCATAAAACCCCTAGAGGAGAACATAGGCAAAACACTCTCCCACATAAATCACAGCAGGATCCTCTATGACCCACCTCCCAGAATAATGGAAATAAAAGCAAAAGTAAACAAATGGGATCTAATTAAAATTAAAAGCTTCTACACAGAAAAGAAAACTATAAGCAAGGTGAAAAGACAGCCTTCAGAATGGGAGAAAATAATAGCAAATGAAGCAACTGACAAACAACTAATCTCAAAAATATACAAGCAACTTATGCAGCTCAATTCCAGAAAAATAAATGACCCAATCAAAAAATGGGCCAAAGAATCAAATAGACATTTCTCCAAAGAAGACATATGGATGGCTAACAAACACATGAAAAGATGCTCAACATCACTCATTATCAGAGAAATGCAAATCAAAACCACAATGAGGTATACCATTTCACACCAGTCAGAACAGCAGTGATCCAAAAGTCTACAAGCAATAAATGCTGGAGAGGGTGTGGAGAAAAGGGAACCCTCTTACACTGTTGGTGGGAATGCAAACTAGTACAGCCACCCCCTATGGAGAACAGTGTGGAGACGCCTTTAAAACTGAAAATAGAACTGCCTTATGACCCAGCAATCCCACTTCTGGGCATACACACTGAGGAAACCAGAATTGAAAGAGACACGTGTACCCCAATGTTCATCACAGCACTATTTATAATAGCCAGGACATGGAAGCAACCTGGATGTCCATCAGCAGATGGATGGATAAGAAAGCTGTGGTACATATACACAATGGAGTCTTACTCAGCCATTAAAAAGAATTCATTTGAATCAGTTCTAATGAGGTGGATGAAACTGGAGCCGATTATACACAGTGAAGTAAGCCAGAAAGAAAAACAGTAATACAGTATACGAACACATATATATGGAACTTAGAGAGATGCTAATGATAACCCTGTATGTGAGACAGCAAAAGAGACACAGATGTATAGAACAGTCTTTTGGACTCTGTGGGAGAGGGAGAGGGTGGTATGATTTGGGAGAATGGCATTGAAACATGTATAAGAAACGAATTGCCAGTCTAAGTTTGATGAAGGATACAGGATGCTTGGGGCTGGTGCACTGGGATGACCCAGAGAGATGGTATGGGGAGGGAGGTGGGAGGGGGGCTCAGGATTGGGAATATGTGTACACCCATGGTGGATTCATGTTGATGTATGGTAAAACCAATACAGTATTATAAAGTAAAATAAAGTAAAAAGTAAAAAGAGAGAAACCTAATTAGATAGTTGGAGGGGTGCATCTGTGATACGATCAAGCCCTGAGCCTCTGCAGTGGGAGCACTGAATCTAAGGCCCTAGACTACCGGAGAACTAACCCTAGGGAGAATCCAATAGCAAGAACTTCCACAAAGGAAACTACTTGAATACAAGACCCACCAACACCCAAGCACCACTAGAACCCTGTGCAGGATCCTCATCCAAACAACAAACAAAACAAAAATACAAACCCAATCATCAGCAGAGAAGATTACCACCTCACTCAGCCTTGCCCATCAGAGGAAAAAAATAACTCAGCACAAATCTCACCCTATATGAAGCTTTCACAAACCACTGGATCAAACTTAGGAGGGCAGAAACCAAAAGGAAAAAAAGAATTCAACCTTGAAGTCTGGAAGAAGGAGACCTCAAACACAATAGGTTAAAAAAAAAAAAAAAAAAACCCGAAAAGGTAGAGATATACTGCACAAACGAAGGGACAAACTAGAAACACAAGTGCAAATAAATGAAGAGGAAATAGGCAAACTACCTGAAAAAGAATTCAGAATAATGATAGTAAAAATGATAAAAACCTTGAAAACAAAATGGAGAAAATGCAAGACTCAGTTAACAGAGACCTAGAAGAATTAAAAAATAAACCTACAGGGACAAACAACACAATTACTGAAATTAAAAATACTCTAGAAGAATCAATAGCAGAATATCTGAAGCAGAAGAACAAATCAGTGAGCTGGAAGATAAAATGGTGGAAATAACTTCTGAAGAGCAGAATAAAGTAAACAGTATGAAAAGAACTGAGGATAGTCTCAGAGACATCTGGGACAACATAAAATGCACCAGAATTCAAATTATAGGGGTCCCCAAAGAAGAATAGAAAAAGAAAGGGCATGAGAAATTTTTTGAAGAGAATATAGCTGAAAATTTCCCCAACATGGAAAAGGGAAACAGTCAATCAAGTTCAAGAGGTGCAGAGAGTCCCATACAGGATAAACCCAAGGAGAAACATGCCAAGACACATACTAATCAAACTAACAAAAACTAAATACAAAGAAAGAATATTAAAAGCAGCAAAGGAGAAGCAACAAGTAACATACAAGGGAAACCCCATATGCTTAATAGCTGATCTTTCAGCAGAAGCTGCAGGCCAGAAGGGAATGGCAGGATATATTTAAAGGGAAAAATCTACAGCCAAGATTACTGTACCCAGAAAGTATCTCAGAAAATTGATGAAGAAATCAAAAGCTTTTCAGACACGCAAAAGTTAAGAGAATTCAGTACCACCAAACCAGCTTTACAACAAATGTTAAACGGACTTATATAGTCAAGAAATACAAAAGAAGAAACAGATATACAGAATCAAACCCCAAACAATTAAGAAAATGGTAATAGGAACAAATATATCAATAATTACTTGAAATGTAAATGGATTAAATGCTCCAACCAAAAGTCACAGACTGGCTGAATGGACACAAAAACAAGACCCATATATATTCTGTCTACAAGAAACCCACTTCAGGCCTAAAGACACATATACATTGAAAGTGAGAAGATGGAAAAATATATTCCATGCAAATGGAAAGCAAAAGAAAGCTGGAGTAGCAATCCTTATATCAGACAAAACAGACCTTAAAATAAAGAATATTACAAGAGACAAGGAAGGACACTGCATAATGATCAAGGGATCAATCCAAGAGGAAGACATGACAATTGTAAATATCTATGCACCCAACATAGGAGCACCTCAAAACATAAGACAAACACTAACAGACATAAAAGGAGAAATTGACTGTAACACAATAATAGTGGGACACTTCAACACCCTGCTCACACCAAAGGACAGATCATCAAAACAGAAAATTAATAAAGAAACACAAGTCTTAAATGATACATTAGATGAGATGGATCTCATTGATATCTTCAGGACATTCCATCCAAATGCAGAAGAATACACTTTCTTCTCACGTGCATACAGTACATTCTCCAGGATAGACCACATCTTGGGTCACAAATCAAACTTCAGTAAATTTAAGAATATTGAAATTGTACAAAGCATCTTTTCTGACCACAATGCTATGAGACTAGATATCAATTACAAGAAAAATAACTGTAAAAAATAAAAACACATGGAGATTAAACAACATGTTTCTATATAACCAACAGGTTATTGAAGAAATCAAAAGGGAGATAAAAAAATTTCTCAAAACAAATGAAGATGAAAACATGACAACTCAAAACCTATGGGATGCAGCAAAAGCAGTTCTAAGAGGGAAGTTTATAGCAATACAATCCTACCTCAAGAAACAAGAAAAGCATCTAAGAGACAACCTAACTTTACACCTGAAACAACTGGAAAAGAAGAACAAAAATCCCAAAAATTAGCATCAGGAAAGAAATCATAAAGATCCAAGCAGAAATAAATGAAAAATAAATGAAAGAAAAGATAGTAAAGATTAATAAAGCTAAAAGCTGTGTGTTTTTTAGAAGATAAACAAAATTAACAAATCTTTAGCCAGAATCATCCAAAAAAAAGACTGAAAACCAAATCAACCAAATCAGAAATGATAAACGAAAGGCTACTACAGACAATGCAGAGATACAAAGGATTATAAGGGACTATTACAAACTATATGGCAATAAAATGGATAACCTGGAAGAAATGGACAGATGCTTAGAAAAGTTCAATCTCCCAAGACTGAATCAGGAAGAAATAGAAATTATGAACAACCCAATTACAAGCACTGAAATTGAAGCTGTGATAAAAAATCTCCCCAAAGAACAAAAGCCTAGGACCAGATGGCTTCAGAGGAGAATTCTATGAAACATTTAGAGGAGAGCTAATGCCTATCCTTCTAAAACTCTTTCAAAAAATTGTAGAGGAAAGAAAACTTCCAAACTCATTCTACGAGGCCACCATCACCCTTATACCAAAACCAGACAAAGACAACACAAAAAAAGAAAACTACAGGTCAATATCACTGATGAATGTAGATGCAAAAATCCTCAACAAAATTCTAGCAAACAGAATTCAGCAACACATCAAAAATTTCATACACCACGATCAAGTTGGGTTTATACCAGGGATGCAAGAATTCTTCAATATATGCAAATCAGTCAATGTGATACACCATGTTAACAAATTAAAAGATAAAAACCATACGAATTCATGTTGATGTATGGCAAAACCAATACGATATTGTAAAGTAATTAGCCTCCAATTAAAATAAATAAATTTATATTAAAAACCCATATGATCATTTCAATAGATGCAGAAAAAGCCTTTGACAAAATTCAGCACCCATTTATGATTGAAATTCTTCAAAAATGGGCATAGAAGGAATATACCTCAACAGAGTAAAGGTCATATATGATAAGCCCACAGCAAACATTATTCTCAATGGTGAAAACCTGAAAGGATTCCCCTAAGATCAGGAACAAGACAAGGGTGTCCACTTTCACTGCTATTATTCAACATAGTTCTGGAAGTCCTAGCTACAGTAATCAGAGAAGAAAATGAAATAAAAGAATCCAGATCGGAAAAGAAGAAGTTAAGCTCTCACTCTTTGCAGATGGCATGATACTGTACATAGAAAACCCTAAAGATACTATCAGAAAATTACTAGAGCTAATCAGTGAATTTAGCAAATTCGCAGGATACACTATCAATACACAGAAATAACTTACATTTCTATATACTAACAATGAAGACTCAGAAAGAGAAATTAAGGAATCAATCCCATTAACCACTGCAACAAAAATAATTAAATATCTAGGAACAAATGTATCTAAGGAGACAAAAGAACTACACACAGAAAATTATAAGACACTGATGAAAGAAATCAAAGATGACATAAACAGATGGAGAGATATTTCATGTTCCTGGGTAGGAAGAATCAATATTGTAAAAATGACTATACTACCAAACACAATCTACAGATTCAATGCACTCCCTATCAAATTACCAATGGCATTTTTCACAGAACTAGAACAAAAAATTTCACAGTTCGTATGGGAACAGAAAAGACCCCAAATGCCCCAAGCAGTCTTGAGAAAGAAGAATGGAGCTAGAGGAATCAACCTTCCTGACTTCAGATTATGCTACAAAGCTACAGTCATCAAGACAGTACAGTAGTGGCACAAAAACAGAAATATAGACCAATGGAACAAGATACAAAGGAGGCAAGAATACACAACGGGGCAAAAACAGCCTCTTCCGTAAATGATGCTGGGGAAACTGGACAGCTGCATATGAAAGAATGAAATTAGAACACTTCCTAACACCATACAGAAAGATAAACTCAAAATGGATTAAAGACCTAAATGTAAGGCCAGAAACTATGAAACTCTCAAAGGAAAACAGAGGCAGAACACTCTATGACATAAATCAAAGCAAGATCCTCTATGACCCACCTCTTAGAGTAATGGAAATTCAAAATAAAAGTAAACAAGTGCTACCTGATCAAGCTTAGAAGCTTTTGCACAGCAAAGGAAACTATAAGCAAGCTGAAATGACAACTCTCAGAATGGGAGAAAATAATAGCAAATGAAACAACCGACACAGAATTAATTTCCAAAATATACAAGCAGCTCATACAACTCAATACCAGAAAAACAAACAACCCAATCAAAAAGTGGGGAAAAGACTGTTCTATACATCTGTGTCTCTTTTGCTCTCTCATATACAGGGTTATTGTTACTGTCTTTCTAAATTCCATATACATGTGTTAGTATACTGTATTGGTTCTTTTCTTTCTGGCTTACTTCCCGTGATGGATTCATGTTGACGTATGGCAAAACCAATACAATATTGTAAAGTAAAATAATAATAATACTAAATAAATGACAAATGGTTAAAGAAAAAAGTGGGGAAAAGACCTAAACAGATGTTTCTCCAAGACATACAGATGGCTAACAAACGTATGAAAAGATGCTCAACCTCACTCATTATTACAGAAATGCAAATGAAAACTACAATGAGCTATCATCTCATACCAGTCAGAATGATGCTAAAGCTGAAACTCCAGTACTTTGGCCGCCTCATGCAAAGAGTTGACTCATTGGAAAAGACTCTGATGCTGGGATGGATTGGGGGCAGGAGGAGAAGGGGACAAAGAGGATGAGATGGCCGGATGGCATCACTGACTCAATGGACGTGAGTCTGAGTGAACTCCGGGAGTTGGTGATGGACAGGGAGGCCTGGTGTGCTGCAATTCATGGGGTCTCAAAGTCAGACACGACTGAGCGACTGAACTGAACTGAACAGAACCAGTCAGAATGGCCATCATCAAAAAGTCTACAAACAATAAATGCTGGAGAGGGTATGGAGAAAAGGGAACATTCTTACTCTGTTGGTGGGAATGTCAATATATACAGCCACTATGGGAGATGGTATGGAGATTTCTTTAAAAACTAGGATTAAAACCACCATATGACTCAGCAATCCCACTCCTCGGCATACACCCTGAGGAAACCAAAATTGAAAAAGACATGTGTGTTCCATTCATAGCAGCACTATTTATAATAGCTAGAAAACGGAAGCAACCTAGATGTCCATTAACAGATGAATGGATAAAGAAGC
This sequence comes from Ovis aries, assembly GCF_016772045.2. Classification (NCBI taxonomy): domain Eukaryota; kingdom Metazoa; phylum Chordata; class Mammalia; order Artiodactyla; family Bovidae; genus Ovis; species Ovis aries. The sequence goes on along the minus strand of NC_056078.1, from coordinate 2,125,987 downwards.
TGTGGTACATATACACAATGGAATATTACTCGGCCGTAAAAAGGAACATATTTGAGTCAGTTCTAATGAAGTGGATGAACCTAGAGACTATTATACAGAGTGAAGTAAGTCAGAAAGAGAAAGATAAATATCGTATACTAATGCATATATACAGAATCTAGAAAATGTTACTGGAGAATTTTTTTGCAGGGCAGCAATGGAAAAACAGACATAGAGAACAGACTTATGGATGGAGGAGAGGGGAGGAGAGGGTGAGATGTATGGAGAGAATAACCTACATTGCCATATGTAAAATGGGTAGCCAGGGAGAAATTGCTGTATGGCTCAGGAAACTCAAACAGGGGCTCCATATCAACCTAGAGGGGTGGGATGGGCAGAGAGATGGGAGGGAGGTTCAAAAGGGGGGATATATGTGTACCTATGGCTGATTCATGTTGAGGTTTGACAGAAAACCACAAAATTCTGTAAAGCAATCATCCTTCAGTTAAAAAATAAATAAAAATTTTAAAATACCATTATTAAACATTATGGCAAATTTAAGGCTCTATTCAGATATATTTCCAATACTGTTTCACACCTGAAATGAATATTTACAGTTATATCGCACGATAGAGTTTGAAAGATTTCCAAGGAGACCCCAAGCCAGATCCAAGTGCACAGATAAATTTTTCCTTCCAGAGGCACCTTCATATGAGCAAGACTTGAGTCTTACAGAGTCACAGGTGACATGGACTTACCCGCAAAATAACAAACCTCCCAAGTCTCAACCCTCCCTACTGTCCATGCCAGTTATTGACTCTCAGCCCTCAGTTTACCCCACTGACCCCATTCTTCACATAGTGGACAAGCCTTTCAGCATCTTGCCTTTTGCCCTGTGAACACAATGTTAAGCTCTGCCAGTAGAGGGCGCTGGAGGCACACAGCCGGCTGAAAGGTGCTCTTCCTGATCCTGGCGTGCAGGGGTTGGTCTCTTCTTTCCCCGCTGCTCAAGTGATTCACTCAGGTGAGCCTTCTGCACAGGTGATCCAAAATGTGGGTGTGTGAGAACATGGGGGTCCTCCGGCCTCAGCTGTAGCCACAAAGCAGAACACATGGAGCCCTTTCGAACTTTGCAGGCCTGACTGAGGCCCAGTGACCTCTTCAGCCTGATGTGGACGCCAGGCACTTGGCACCTGTGCCAGCCAGGGCTCGGCTAATACCCCCTGGCATCTGCCTTGGCGTCCTGCTCCATGACAACGGCCCCCAGGGCTACAGTGTCTTCGAGGAGCTGGCACTTCACCACATCTCTGACCACCTCCAGCTATATCCCCTTCCCTCACATCGTTTCCTTTGGGTCCAAAGGACCTCCTGCTGGTCCTTAAATACATCAGGCTTGCTCACACCCCAGGCAGGAAGTTATCCCTGAAATATCCACGTGGCTTCTCTTCTCCCTCTCCTGAAATTCTTACATTTTTAAAATATAAATTTATTTATTTTAGTTGGAGGTTAATTACTTTACAATGTTGTATTGGTTTTGCCATACATCAACATGAACCCGCCACAGGTATACACATGTTCCCCATCCTGAACCCCCCTCCCTACTCCCTCCCTGGACCATCCCTCTGGGTCGTCCCAGTGCACCAGCCCCAAGCATCCAGTGTCATGCATCAAACCTGGACTGGTGATTCGTTTCATATATGATATTATACATGTTTCAATGCCATTCTCCCAAATCATCCCACCTTCTCCCTCTCCCACAGAGTCCAAAAGCCTGTTTTATACATCTGTGTCTCTTTTGCTGTCTCGCATACAGGGTTATCATTACCATCTTTCTAAATTCCATATATATGCATTAGCCCATTAAAAAGAATTCATTTGAATCAGTTCTAATGAGGTGGATGAAACTGGAGCCTATTATACAGAGTGAAGTAAGCCAGAAAGAAAAACACCTATACAGTATACTGAAATTCCTACTTAAAATCCCATCTTTCATATGGTATTTACAATTGTACACGTTACAGGGCAATCTTCATTCTCCTGAAGGACTTTGCTGGAGAGAGTATTTCTGGCTGACATTTTTTATCATTCAGTATTTTAAGAATGTCATTCTGCTCTTGCCTGGCCTGCAGGGTTTCTGCTGAGAAATCTGATGATGGCCCAAAAAGAGTTCCTTTGTAGGGTTCCATTTTTTTTCTTGCTGCCTATAAAATTCTTTGTCATTGACTTCTGACAGTTTTAACATAATGTGTATTGGAGAAGGTCTTTTTGTGTTGAGGTAACTAGGAGATCTCTTAGCCTCATGGACTTGCATATCCACTTCCTTCCCCTGTCTGGGAAGTTCTCAGCTATTATTTCTTTAGATAATCACTCCACTCCCTTCTCCCTCTCTTCTCCTTCTGGGTACCCATCACTCTGTTGCCCCTTATAAAAGAATCAGATAGTTCCTGTAGGATTTCCTTACTTTTTAAAGATCTTAATTCTCTATTCTCTTCTCTCTGAATCATTTCTAGATTTATATCTTCGAGCTCACTATTTCTTCCACACGGTCTGCTCTATTTCCAGTACTTTCTAATGAATTTTTCATCTTGTTAATTGAGTTCTTCAGCTCCAGAATTTTTGTTTGTTGGTTTCTTTAGAGCTTCAGTCTCTTTGGTAAAGAATTTCTTCTGTACAATAATATTATTCCTGATCTCATTGTAATGCCTTTGTGAGTTTTCCTGTGCTTCTTCACAATGGCCATTTTGAATTATCTTTCACTTGGATAATACTCCTTACGTTGTTTTTTTTTTTTTTTCCTGGAGGACTGTTGTTTCCTTTTTGAAGGAATCTTGGTTTTTCATGGTGCTGGATGAGTTGTTCCTCTGCAGGCACATGTGAAGTAGGCAACACCTTTCTTCTTTAGGTAAAGCTTTTTTCACTTGATTCTAACATTTAAGGGAAGGGAAAGTTACTCAGTCATGTCTGATTCTTTGTGACTCCATGGGCTATACAGTTCATGGAATTCTCCAGGCCAGAATACTGGAGTGGGTAGCCTTCCTCTTCTCCTGGGAATCTTCCCAACCCAGCGATCAAACCCAGGTCTGCTGCATTGTGGGAGGATTCCTTACCAGCTGAGCCACCAGGGAAACCCAAGACTACTGGAGTGGGTAGCCTATCCCTTCTTCAGGGGATCTTCCTGACCCAGGAATTGAACTAGGGTCTCCTGCATCACAGGAGATTCTTTACCAGCTGAGCTACTAGGAGTTAACATTTTAAAAGGTCAGTAATTAGAGAGACTTTATTGACCTCTCTCCCGTTCCCTCTCTCTTTTCTCTCCTAATCCTTCCCCGTTTTTCTAGTCCCCCGGTCCTGGATGCAGGAATCTGGTCGAAGGGCCTCAGCCTGAGCTGAGGATTGGAGACTGATCACCTCTTCTTGGCAGAGAACTCGAATTCTGGTTCTGGTCTGGTCTGATTTCTGGTAGGGCCAAGTTCCAGTCCTCCCTTCTCTGGAGGCCCAGGGTAAAGTCCCATAATGCCTGGGCATCTGTAGGTGGCAGGAGACGTCTGTAAGGCCACCCCTTTTGCCCCCCTCTCCCGCCTCCTCCCCCTTCTTCTTTCAACCTGGCTTCCTTTCCTCCTTTTAAAATCTTTGAAGACCTTAGATATTTTCCTTTACTCTGTTAGTACTTGGTACTGAAGTTCTGTGTCTCTATAGGAGGTTTTCTGAGAGACTGTATTCTTGTATTTAATGGAGTGTCTGATGAGAACTGCCAGGTTTATATGTGTGTGTTTTAACACTGTGTTCTGTGTTATGATTTTTTATGGCCATTTTGCTTTGTCTGGCCACCATTTGGTTTAGACCTGCCACCATTTAGACTTGCTGCAAAAGTGCGCCAGCTACGATGGACTGTGCAGAAGTGTAGCCGAGAGGAGCTACCCCTCGCCCAAGGTCAGGGCTGGTAGCCAACAGTGCCAGGCTGCGACAGCACAGGAGCGGCCGAGAGGAGCTACCCCATGTCTGAGGTCAGGGGCAGCAGCCAGGAGGAGCAACCCCACGTCCAAAGAGCAGTGGCTGCGTGGGCTCAGGAGGGCCGAGAGGAGCAACTCCACGTTCAAGGTCAGGAGGAGCGCCTGTGAGGAGATATCCCTCATCCAAGGTAAGGAGCACTGGCTGTGCTTTGCTGGAAAGATACCTCACGTCCAAGGTAAAAGAAACCCAAATAAGATGGTAGGTATTGTTAGAGGGCATCAGAGGGCAGACACACTGAAACCACCACAAAAAACTAGTCAATCTAATCACACTAGAACCACAGCCTTGTCTAACTCAATGAAACTAAGCCATGCCATGTGGGGCCACCCAAGATGGGCGGGTCATGGTGGCGAGGTCTGACAGAATGTGGTCCACTGGAGAAGGGAATGGCAAACCACTTCAGTATTCTTGCCTTGAGAATCCCATGAACAGTATGAAAAGGAAAAATGACAGGATACTGAAAGAGGAACTCCCCAGGTTGGTAGCTGCCCAATATGCTACAGGAGATCAGTGGAGAAATAACTCCAGAAAGAATGAAGGGATGGAGCCAAAGCAAAAACAATATCCAGTTGTGGATGTGACTGGTGATAGAAGCAAGGTCCGAACTGTAAAGAGCAATATTGCATAGGAACCTGGAATGTCAAGTCCATGAATCAAGGCAAATTGGAAGTGGTCAAACAAGAGATGACAAGAGTGAACATAGACATTCTAGGAATCAGCGAACTTAAACGGACTGGAATGGGTGAATTAACTCAGAGGATCATTATATCTACTACTGTGGGCAGGAATCCTTTAGAAGAAATGGAGTAGCCATCATTGTCAACAAAAGAGTCCAAAATGCAGTACTTGGATGCAATCTCAAAAACGACAGAATGATCTCTGTTTGTTTCCAAGGCAAACCATTCAATATCACGGTAATCCAAGCCTATGCCCTAACCAGTAACGCTGAAGAAGCTGAAGTTGAAGGGTTCTATGAAGACCCACAAGATCTTTTAGAACTAACACCCCAAAAAAGATGTCCTTTTCATTATAGGGGTCTGGAATACAAAAGTAGGAAGTCAAGAAACACCTGGGGTAACAGGCAAATTTGGCGTTGCAGTACGGAATGAAGCAGGGCAAAGGCTAATAGAGTTTTTCTGAGAGAATTCACTGGTCATAGCAAACACCCTCTTTCAACAACACAAGAGAAGACTCTACACATGGACATCACCAGATGGTCAACACCAAAGTCAGATTGATTGTATTCTTTGCAGCCAAAGATGGAGAAGCTCTGTACAGTCAGTAAAAACAAGACCAGGAATTGACTGTGGCTCAGATCATGAACTCCTTATTGCCAAATTCAGACTTAAATTGAAGAAAGTAGGGAAAATAGCTAGACCATTCAGGTATGACCTAAATCAAATCCCTTATAATTATACAGTGGAAATGAGAAATAGATTTAAGGGACTAGATCTGATAGATAGAGTGCCTGATGATCTATGGACTGAGGTTTGTGACGGGAGACAGGTATCAAGACCATCCCCATGGAAAAGAAATGCAAAAAAGTAAAATGTCTGCTTGAGGAGGTCTTACAAATAGCTGTGAAAAGAAGAGAAGTGAAAAGCAAAGGAGAAAAGGAAAGATATAGGCATCTGAATGCAGAGTTCCAAAGAATATCAAGGAGAGATAAGAAAGCCTTCTTCAGCGATCAGTGCAAAGAAAAAGAGAAAACAACAGAATGGAAAAGACTAGAGATCTTGTCAAGAAAATTAGAGATACTAAGGGAAAATTTCATGCAAAAATGGGCACAATAAAGGACAGAAATGGTATGGACCTAACAGAAGCAGAAGATATTAAGAAGTGGCAAGAATACACAGAAGAACTGTACAAAAAGATCTTCATGACCTGGATAATCACGATGGTGTGATCACTCACCTAGAGCTAGACATCCTGGAATGTGAAATCAAGTGGGCCTTAGAAAGCATCAGTACGAACAAAGCTAGTGGAGGTGATGGAATTCCAATTGAGCTATTTCAAATTCTGAAAGATGATGCTGTGAAAGTGCTGCACTCAATATGCCAGCACATTTGGAAAACTCAGCAGTGGCCACAGGACTGGAAAAGGTCAGTTTTCATTCTAATCCCAAAGAAAGGCAATGCCAAAGAATGCTCAAACTACCGCACAATTGCACTCATCTCAGACACTAGTAAAGTAATGCTCAAAATTCTCCAAGCCAGGTTTAAGCAATACATGAACCGTGAACTTCCTGATGTTCAAGCTGGATTGAGAAAAGGCAGAGGAACCAGAGATCAAATTGCCAACATCTGCTGGATCATGGAAAAAGCAAGAGAGTTCTAGAAAAACATCTATTTCTGCTTTATTGACTATGCCAAAGTCTTTGACTGTGTGGATCACAATAAACTGTGGAAAATTCTGAAAGAGATGGGAATACCAGACCATCTGACCTGCCTCTTTTTTTTTTTTTTCTTGGGTGGGCATTTATGTCCCCAGTGCCCTTGGCTCTTGAGAAACCTGTATGCAGGTCAGGAAGCAACAGTTAGAACTGGACACGGAACAACAGACTGGTTCCAAATAGGAAAAGGAGTACATCAAGGCTGTATATTGTCACCCTGCTTATTTAACTTATATGCAGAGTACATCATGAGAAACGCTGGACTGGAAGAAACACAAGCTGGAATCAAGATTGCTGGGAGAGATATCAATAACCTCAGATATGCAGATGACACCATCCTATGGAGAAAATGAAGAGGAACTAAAAAGCCTCTTGATGAAAGTGAAAGTGAAGAATGAAAAAGTTGGCTTAAAGCTCAACATTCAGAAAATAAAGATCATGGCATCTGGTCCCATCACTTCATGGGAAATAGATGGGGAAACAGTGGAAACAATGTCAGACATTATTTTTGGGGGCTCCAAGATCACTGCAGATGGTGACTGCAGCCAGGAAATTAAAAGATGCTTACTCCTTGGAAGGAAAGTTATGACCAACCTAGATAGCATATCAAAAAACAGAGATATTAGTTTGTCACCAAAGGTCCTTCTAGTCAAGGCTATGGGGTTTTTTTCCTGTGGTCATGTATGGATGTGAGAGTTGGACTGTGAAGAAGGCTGAGCTCAGAAGAATTAATGCTTTTGAACTGTGGTGTTGGAGAAGACTCTTGAGAGTCCCTTGGACTGCAAAGAGATCCAACCCATCCATTCTGAAGGAGATCTGTCCTGGGTGTTCTTTGGAAGGACTGATGCTAAAGCTGAAACTCCAATAATTTGGCTACCTCATGCGAAGAGTTGACTCGTTGGAAAAGACTCTGATGTGGGAGGAATAGGGGGCAGAAGGGGACGACGGAAGATGAGATGGCTGGATGGAATCACGGACTCGATGGACATGAGTCTGAGTGAACTCCGGGAGTTGGTGATCAACAGGGAGGCCTGGAGTGCTGCAGTTCTTGGGTCGCAGAGAGTCGGACAGCACTGAGCGACTGAACTGAACTGAACTGAATTAGAGCGCTTTCCTCGATTTCCAGTAGGTGGCGCTGTGGCATACATTTGTGCGTCTCCACCTTCATGGCCTCTCCAGCTGTTGTAGGTGACCTGGGTACTGCTGCTGATGTTACTGGGACGTGGGAAGCTTCCACCACGTTCCGGGGCCTCCTGCAAGTCTAGGGTGTGGGCTCCACAGGCACAATCCTGGGGAGTGAGGAGGCAGGTGGCTGGAGTCCCTGACGCCCAGTTTCCATGGCCCAGGCGTTTCAGTGGCCAGGAGGCTGGAGTCCTATACAAGCTGCCTGACCAGTGCGGCCAGGCTCCTTGGGGATGCGGGTGAGCCCACAGCCAGTCCAGGATCACAGGCGGGTGATTCAGGATCACCTTCACTGTCTCAGGTTCCGCTTTCTCTACATGTCCTAAGCACCCGCCTTCAGATGCACAGATCCAAGGAACTCTCCAGAGTCCTGATGTGCTGAGCAGAGGCATCTTTGTTGAGTTATGGATGTTTTACTGATTATATATCGAAGGGGAAAGAAACAGAGATCATCTCATTCCACTCTGATGCTGGACATCGTTAAGATAACATTTTCACATAATCTTGGGAAAAAGAAACATAACTGGAAAAAGACACTTTAAAAGCTATATGTTCAATTATTTTGTAACAGGTAAAGACTAACAATATTAATTTATAATTATATAATAGACACTTCCCTTGACATTTTATAACAGATAAATTTCTGAAAGCCTTGGCTTATTTCAACTGCAACACAGTAGTATTTTCAAAAGTACATTTGTCAGATACAAGCAAAGCTGCTATGAACATTTCTGCTCATATTTTTTAATGGACATAACACTCATTTCTGTTGGATGTGTGTGTATATCAACAGGAACTTTTCAATCATAGAATAAATGTGTGTTTAATTCAAAAAAGTATATAATTTGTGCACTATCTGTTCTTTTTTATGGCTGAGCACAGGATTTTTAGGTAAAGAGGAAGTGGTGGTGGTACAGCTGCGATGGGCTGGGCATGCTCCAGGAAAGGCAGGGCGTGGGGCACACTGCTAAGGGCCAGGACGTGTCATTGAGCTGGCCTTGCCTAGCCTGTCCACTCGCTCTCCCCACACTTTCAATAGCGCAGAGGAGACATGACATGTCCGCTGCAGTTCCACCGGGTTGGGGTGCTGCCCCTTATAATACACGATGAATGAGAAGTGCAGCTGGAACCCCAGTCCCCTGGGGACCGGCACACATACTGGTTTCACGTGGCTGGAACCACACCTTCTGCTGTGCCTTGTGTGTAAGGGCAGGAGAGGAGGGTTGGTTCAGGAAAGTCACCTCATCTCAGCCAGAAACAAAACTTCAGCCTATTTAATGCAGCTCTGCTCCAGCTGTAAAGCCTGGAGGGGAGAGGGGCACGGGAAGGGCCACAGAGGTCCACACAGACACGTGGTCATGTGGCTGCCACCTCATTTCTGTGAGTCACAGGTAAACACAGAGGCTCTAACAACTGAAAAACATGGAGAACTGTGTTCTGCATTGCACACAAAATACATAAACTACAACTGGGTCCAGTCTTGGGTTCACCTTGGGATCAATGAACTGGGATGAAAGAGTTCACACATCCAGTCAATCCACTGGGCATTCAAAGGTCAAGGCAACCTGGGAAAAGGGAAAACTTCCTCCAGCAGCTCCAACAGCTTCTGAGGCAAAAGCCTCTGAAACTGCATTAACAAGAAGGAAACGAACATACTGAGGCTGCCTAAGACAAAACGTCACTTACTATATTTAAAATATTGTTTGAAAAAAATCACACAAAAATCCGATGAACTATTTCTGGGATAGTAATGATTACCTTCTATTCAGGTAGTTATCAGTTCTGAATCATTGAATATATATTCCTGAAATTACATTTAAGAAAGCAACATTACTTTTTACACTGATCTTTCCAAAAAGTACAGTATTTGAAATAGTGACATTCACCATTTTCGTCTCTTTCATTGATAAAATCACACCAAGAGCAAAAAATAGTACAACTCTCAGATTGTTCTTTAACTAACTAGTAATTATTATATTATACATAAACCATTGTGCTAAGCATGGAATATGAAAATCCTACTAGTAAGGAATTTATGGGGAAACAGTGGAAACACTGGCTAACTTTATTTTTGGGGGCTCCAAAATCACTGAAGATGATGACTAGCCATGAAATTAAAAGACACTTGCTCCTTGGAAGGAAAGTTGTGACCAACATATTAAAATGTGTCATTTTAATTATTAAAATAATTAAAAAGCAGAGACATGACTTTGCCAACAAGGTCCGTCTAGTCAAGGCTACGGTTTTTCCAGTAGTCACGTATGGATGTGAGAGTTGGACTATAAAGAAAGCTGAGCGCCGAAGAATTGATGCTTTTGAACTGTGGTATTGGAGAAGACTCGAGAGTCCCTTGGACTGCGAAGAGATCCCATCAGTCCATCCTAAAGGATATCAGTCCTGAGTGTTCATTGGAAGGACTGATGTTGAAGCTGAAACTCCAATACTTTGGCCACCTGATGTGAAGAGCTAACTCATTGGAAAAGACCCTGATGCTGGGAAAGATTGAAGGAAGGAGGAGAAGGGGACAACAGAGGATGAGATGTCTGGATGGCATCACCGACTCAATGGACATAAGATTGGGTAAACTCCAGGAATTCGTGATAGACAGGGAGGCCTGGCGTGCTGTGGTCCATGTGGTTGCAAAGAGTCCGACATGACTGAGCAACTGAACTGAACTGAGCTGAACTGAAGGAATTTATAGTTAAATTGAAAGATAAGACATATGTATACAAATGATAATATAAATCAAAAAGAGGCATGTGACCAAGGAAAGGAAGACAGAAAGGATGTCATAAGGGATGCTATTGGAACAATCATTGAAACAACGGGATCTGAGGATTAGATGACACTAATGTATCAGTGTCAATTTCATGATATTACTGGTGGTATGATTAAGTGTCTGCTACATTGTAGGAAATACACACTAAAGTATTCAGGGACAATCAGGCATAATGTTGACAATTTATTTTCAACCGATACAGAAAAAGAATAGTCCTTCATAGTAACCTACAACTTCAGTGTATCTCTGAAACTGTTTTAAAAAGTAAAATACAAATTTAAAAATGAAGATTGTAAATAAAGGGGTATCATTCTAAATTTGACAATTTTTAAAAATATAAATTTATTTTTTTAATTGGAGTCCAATTACTTTACAATATTGTCTTGGTTTTGCTATACATCAATATGAATCTCCATCCTGAACCCCCCTCCCACCTCCCTCCCCATACCATTCCTCTGGGTCATCCCAGTGACCAGCCCCAAGCATCCTGTATCCTGCATTGAACCTGGGCTGGCAATTCGTTTCATATATGAAATTATACATGTTTCAATGCCATTCTTCCAAATCATCCCACCCTTTCCCTCTCCCACAGAGTCCAAAAGACTGTTCTATACATATTGTGTCTCTTTTACTGTCTTGTATACAGGGTTATCGTTACCATCTTTCTAAATTCCATATATATGTGTTAGCATAATGTATTGGTGTTTTTCTTTCTGGCTTACTTCACTCTGTCTAATAGGCTCCAGTTTCATCCATCTCATTAGAACTGATTCAAATGAATTCTTTTTAATGGCTGAGTAATACTCCACTGTGTATATGTACCACAGCTTTCTTATCCATTCATCTGCTGATGGACATCTAGGTTGCTTCCATGTCCTGGCTATTATAAATAGTGCTGCGATGAACATTGGGGTACACGTGTCTCTTTCAATTCTGGTTTCCTCGGTGTGCATGCCCAGTAGTGGGATTGCTGGGTCACAAGGCAGTTCTACTTCCAGCTTTTTAAGGAATCTCCACACTGTTTTGCATAGTGGCTGTATTAGTTTGCATTCCCATCAACATTGCAAGAGAGTTCCCTTTTTTCCACACCCTCTCCAGCATTTATCGCTTGTAGACGTTTGGATCGTAGCCATTCTGACTGGTGTGAAATGGTACCTCATTGTGGTTTTGATTTGCATTTCCCTGATAATGAGTGATATTGACCATCTTTTCATGTGTTTATTAGCCATCTGTATGTCTTCTTTGGAGAAAATTCTGTTTAGTTCTTTGGCTCATTTTTTGATTGGGTCGTTTATTTTTCTGGAATTGAGCTGCAGGAGTTGCTTGCATATTTTTGAGATTAATTCTTTGTCAGTTGCTTCATTTGCTATTATTTTCTCCCATTCTGAAGGCTGTCTTTTCACCTTGCTTAGAGTTTCCTTTGTTGTGCAAAAGCTTTTAATTTTCATTAGGTCCCATTTGTTTATTTTTGCTTTTATTTCCAATATTCTGGGAGGTGGGTGATAGAGGATCCTGCTGTGATTTATGTCGGAGAGTGTTTTGCCTATGTTCTCCTCTAGGAGTTTTATAGTTTCTGGTCTTAAGTTTAGATCTGTAATCCATTTTGAGTTTATTTTTGTGTATGGTGTTAGAAAGTGTTCTAGTTTCATTCTTTTACAAGTGGTTGACCAGTTTTCCCAGCACCACTTGTTAAAGAGATTGTCTTTACTCCATTGTATGTTCTTGCCTCCTTTGTCAATTTTTCTAGCCATTCTTTAACTTTACTGTGACTACAAATAAACCAATACAATATTGTAAAGTAATTAACATCCAATTAAAATAAATAAATTTATATTAAAACAATAAAAGTGATATGGAAGGACAAAAGAAAAAAAGAAAGAAAAGACAAACCCTGTTGGCAGCATCATGAAGTCTCTCCTCAGTACCTTCCAAAGGCGAGGTAATATATTCTTCTTCAACAAGCTGTAATTTCGTTTCCTGCAAATGCCTTTGAGTGTTATTTTGCAGGTCAGATTTGAACTGGTTAAATTCATTTTTACTGTCCATAAACAATTCTGTAACCTACATATAACACATGAAACATTTTTGTTTTAGAATTTAAAAATGCTGAACTTGTTGTTGACAGACCTGACTAGTTCATAATACTAAAAGAACCAAACGAATTATTTCCATATAAAAGTTGTAACAAGTTATCAGGCAGGTTAGAACATTTCATATGGTAACTGGTATCTTCCTATAACTACTACTAGCACTGGTGGTCCAGTAGTTAGGACTCTGCGTGTCCAGTGCTATGGGCACAGGTTTGATTCCTGGTCAGGGAATTAAGATTCTGCAAATCGTGGGGCACAGCCAACCAAACAAAAACAAGTAACAGGCCTAATGAAATGGTGTTAATTCTTCAGATTCCTTTCAACACTGCCAGTGTGAGGGTGGCACTGAAGGGTCAGGTCTTTCAACATTAATTATTCAATATCTGGTTTCTCCCAACATCTGCCTTCCATCACCTGATAAACATGTTGATGAAAATGTCTCAGCATTCACTATACAGCTTTCATATTAAATTACACAATTTAGTTAACTTCTTAAAATGCTGCATTAGTATGTGTCAAATAGAATAACTTCTTCAAAAAGGACTCACTTCTGCATTATCATTAAGGATAATTTAAAAAAACTGTGATACAACTTAATTCTAGTTTAGAGGTCAGCAAGAAAAACAAATCTTAAAGAAAAAATATCAGGTCCCTCACATTCTGAAACTGCCTTTTAATATTTTCTTTTTACATGACAGTCAATATAGGTTTGAATGCTTACCCTATTTAGCTCTTCTTCAACAGTGAAGGGTTAATGCAGCCACAATAGGGTAGTGGAGATGTGCCTGCAAATGGGACTCTCTGCTCGGGCTGAACGTGCTTGCAAACGAGGTGTTCTGCCAAGGAGTCTGGACACAGCCTTGAGTTTAATGGTCCCTTGCAAACGAGGGAACATTCCCTTCTTGGGATAAGGAGAAAGAAAGGGCTCTGGACAGACTCTGCAGTAGACAGGGATTTCACTCCCCTTGCTGTACAATAACAGGTATGCACCTGCACTGTACTGAAAAGGCTTATTCATGCAGTCTGGAATTCTGCCTAGGGGGCTTTATAAAAATAAACCGCAATTATTTTTGCACAGTTTTTTCCTCTAGCTGGAGTGGTGTATTGTCTGTCTCTTGTGTGTCTCATGTGTTTTGTCTTTGTGTCATTTCGCTAGCAACATCTGGCACCCAACATGGGGCTCGAGTGAAACTGAAAGGGTGAGTAACCCCGGGGGGATTTTACATCCATAGCAGGGGAACTTTCGGGAAAATCGTGCGGAATTCCTCATCATTACGGATACAATACATGGAGTTAGTCAAAGGACTTCTCCACTCCATAGGCGTTAAGGCCTCAACTCATCAGTTGAGTGAGCTCTTTCGCTCGGTGGAGCAATATTGTCATTGGTTTCAATATCAAACTAAGTTACAGTTAAACTTGAAGGAGTGGAAAATAATTCAAAAGGAATTGAGAAAGCAACATCAGAAGGGTAATGTGATCCCTTTGAAGTTATGGACTTTGTGTATTGCTATAACACAGGCTTTGACCTTGCTCTCTACTGAGAGTGAAACTAAATCTAATGCTTCAGGGAAGGGAGAAATAATTTATGAGGATGTGGCCGACGTTGGTGGGGCTTCTGCATCGCCTGAAGGCAAGGATACAGGTGAGCCTCCTCCTGTAAATGGTGAAACATCTGATAGTTCAGAATCAGATTCGGAGGCTTCTTTGGTTTAGTCAGAGGAGGGCAAAGAGATTAAAGAAATGACCCATCTATTCCAGGAGTGGTGGAAACCCCATAAGGAGAAGAAATCTGCGCCTTCTGCTCCTCCTTGTGCTTCTCTTTTCCCCACTGTGGTTAATCGGCCCAACGTGGACAGGGAACATTGTCGGTTCTCCTTTCCTTTGTCTATGCCTCATGATGATGGCTTGCCTGCTCCCCCTGGTGGGTTTATCGATCCTCCACAATTATTTCCCATCCAGAGACAGCAGGATGGCAATGTGATTAATGTTCAATACACTCCTTTGGAATATAAATTTTTTAAAGATCTTAAAGCTGCAGTAGCACATTACAGTCCTCAATCTCCCTTTGTTTTGGCTATGCTGGAATCATTGGGAAAAGGCAAATTAATCATTCCGTTAGACTGGGAATCTATTGCCCAAGCTGTCTTGGAGGGTTCTCAATGGTTGCAACTTCGTAGCTGGTGGGGAAAAGAAGCTAAAAAGCAGGCTCGGATTAATGAGGGACAGAATCCCCTGGTCCTCTCGAGGACAAGCTAATGGGAGAGGGCCCTTATCGGGCTTTAAGAGAACAGGCTCAGTACTCTGATCAGGACTTACAACAAGTCCGCCAGGTCTTTTTACGAGCATGGCGCCGTGTGGTGCCTACTGGCCACGCCCAGCCCTCCTTTGTTAAAACAATGCAAGGCCCCAGTGAGCCATATACTGATTTTCTAGCAAGATTGAGGGTAGCTGTGGAATGGGCTATAGGGAGGAATGAGATTTCAGAGATATTATTACAAACTTTAGCATTTGAAAATGCAAATCCTGAATGCAGGCATATACTGGGACCTTTAAAGGGACAGGGTACATCTATAGCTGAGCCTGCTCAGGAGTAGGAGGACCTGAGCATCAGGCTAATGTCTTTGCTACAGCCTTGGCCAAAGCTATGAGACCACAAAAGGGAGGTAACTGCTTCCATTGTGAAAAACCTGGTCATATGAAAAGAGAGTGTCAGAAATTAAAAGCTGATCAAGGTGCAATTCCTAAAGACAGATCTCTTGCTGGGAAGAATAAGACTCCTCCTGGACCTTGCCGTCAATGCGGGAAGGGGCTTCATTGGGCTAATGAGTGCAGATCTAAAACACAAAATGGGCATCCCGATACTGGAAAACTATCCTGTGGGCCTAAGTCCTTGGTGCCCAGGAACAATACTGGGGACTTCTCCTCCTTGCCCTCCTGCCATCCCACCTGCCCCAACCCTGTTCCCTCCCAGCAACCGTTAAGAGTTGATGCCCCATTAAAAGGACCTCAGATGATGATTTCGGACTTATGGTCTGCTACTTCAGGGAGTGCTGCTGCTAATTTGCCACTAGCTGATAATGTTCTTTTGTCACCAGGGGGAGGCATTTACAAATTAAAAACAAATGTATTTAGACCCCTACCTAAAGGCACTTTTGGCTTGATATTAGGCCGTAGCAACGCGGCTTTGAGAGGTCTAACCATAATTCCTGGGGTAATAGACTCTGACTATGTTGGGGAAATTTTAATTATGGTCTCTACTTCTATCACGCTTTCATTGTTAGCTGGGGAGCATATTGCTCAAATACTTCTCCTACCTTGTCACCCCTTTTTGGCTCTTCTTAATAAACGAACAAGAGGATTTAGAAGTACTGGGTGACATATATTTTGGGAAATGCTTATCAAAGATTCTCGCCCTGTTCTCTCCTTGATTATACAAGGAAACAACTTTGAGAGACTCGTAGACACAAGGGCGGATGTTTCAGTCATTTCTTCTCAACAATGGCCCCAAGATTGGAAAAAAGAAAAAAGCCCTCTAATGCTGATGGGACTGGGCTCCATTGCAGATGTCTACAAGAGTACCCATCCCTTGCAATGCCAATTCCATAATGGAAGATCAGTGTTTGTTACCTTTTATATTGTAAACATACCTATTAATATATGGGAAAGAGCTCTTCTCTCTCCTTTGGGGGCTTCTGTAACCATTCCATCAGAAAACTAGTAGCCACTGCTCAAATTCCTCAACACTCCCATTAAAATGGTTAACTAATACTCCAAAATGGGTTGAACAGTGGCCATTACCACAAATGAAGCTCGAGGTGTTAAAACAATTAGTACAAGAACAACTCCAACCTGGTCATATAGAGCACTCTACCTCCCCCTGGAATCCTGTTTTTGTTATAAAAAAGAAATCTGGAAAATGGAAAATGTTAACTGATTTACGAGAAGTTAATAAATGTATTAAACCTATGGGAGCATTACAATTGGGACTCCCCTCTCCAGCTCTTATTCCTCAAAATTGGTCCTTAATGGTGCTAGATCTTAAGGACTGTTTTTTTTGCCATTCCCCTACAATTGCAAGATAGAGATAAATTTGCTTTTACAGTTCCTGTTCTTAATCATGCTCAGCCTGTTAAGTGTTATCAATGGACAGTCTTACCACAGGGAATGATAAATAGTCCTACCTTATGCCAAAAATTCGTAGCTCGCTCTTTACAATCCCTCCGTCGAGAATACCCCAATTATATTCTATATCATTATATGGATGATCTCCTATTAACAGCTCCTAACATTGCTGAACGTGATAAATTCTTTTTAAAAGTACAGGAGGCTTTAAGACTATACAATTTGCAAATAGCCCCGAAAAAAATTCAAAAAGACTTTCCGATTTCGTATTTAGAGACAATATTGGAACAACATAAAATAAGGCCCCAAAAGTTGCAAATTAGAAGAGACCATCTCAAAACCTTAAATGATTTTCAAAAGTTATTGGGAGATATTAATTGGCTACGCCTGGTACTTGGGATTCCTACTTATCAATTACGACATTTGTTTTCTACTTTAGAAGGAGATACAGCTCTGGATAGCCCCCAGACCTTAACCGCATTGGCTTTACAGGAACTTCAATTTGTTGAGCAATGACTAAATGACGGCTTTTTGACTTATTTACATGCGTCTCAACCTATTTCGTTTATAATATTTCAAACCCCTTATTCTCCATCTGGTGTAATTGCTCAAGAAAAAGGATTAATAAAACGGGTTTTCTTACCTAACAGTTTTTCCAAAAAATTGACTACATATATAGATAAATTAGCCTTCCTTATAAGGAAAGGTTGCCATCGTATTCTACAATTGTCAGTATGTGAACCACACCAAATTGTTACTCAGTTAACAACTGCTCAAATATCTCGATGTTTACAATTTAATAAAAACTGGCAAATTTCTCTTGCCTCATATCCTGGTTCGTTTTCTAATCATTATCCGTCATCTAAATTGATTGATTTTCTCCGGACTAATGCTATGATATCTCATTCCCCAATTTCAGATGTTCCAGTTAAGGGACCCACTATTTTTACAGATGCAAATAAAAATACTGCTAGATATTAGACCCCGGAAAGTTCCAAGGTTCTCCCCCATTCATTTTCTTCTGTACAGCCCGCTGAATTGTGGGCTATCTATTTAGTTTTGCAAGATTTTCCCCAACTCCCTATTAACATTGTTTCAGATTCTCGATATGCTGTTCTCTCTTGCCTCAGCTTCCCCATGTCTCCCTTCCACTGACCCTTAAAACAACTATTGATAAATTGTTTTACCAAGTACAACAATTGCTCTTGCAGCGTTCAGAGTTAATTTTCTTTACTCACATCCGTACACATTCTGCCCTTCCTGGACCCTTATCATTCAAAAATGCTACAATTGATGCCTTACTTTATCCTATAAAAACAGCAAAACAAAAACATCTCTTACAGCATACCAACTCCAAAGGGTTACAAAAATCTCATGCTATTACTCAAAAACAAGCTCAAAATATTGTTCATTCTTGTTCCATATGTACACCCTTTGCTATGCCATTTACCCCACCAGGTGTCAACATGAAAAGACAACAAGCAAATCAAATATAGCAAATGGATGTAATTTACATTTCTTCTTTCAGACAACAAAAATGTGTGCATCATACTATAGATACTTGCACACATTTTCAATGGGCCACTACATTGCATTCTAGAAAGGCTGACGCTGTTATTACCCATTTGTTATCTTGTTTTGCAGTTATGGGATTACCAATTAAATTAAAAACTGATAATGCACCTGCCTACCAATCCGCAAAATTAGCTCACTTTTTATCTCAATACCATATAACTCATACTTTTGGTATTCCTTATAATAGTCAAGGGCAAGCTATCATTGAAAGGACTAATCATACCTTGCGTGAATATCTTGAAAAAATAAAAAAGGGGGAACAAGAGAGATTTATGAAACCTAAAGACATTCTGAATAAAACCTTACTTACCCTAAATTTTTTGAGTGTTTGGAGCAAGGGAAATCTATCAGCAGCAGAGTTGCATTTTCAAGGGAAAGAAGAGGATAAGAAGATCTTGAATACGCCTATTTGGTATAAAGATAAAGAGAAAGGTTGGATCCCAACATCATTAATATATTTGGGACGAGGGTATGCTTTCATTTCTGTTAATAATTACAGGTTTTGGACCCCAGCAAGATTGATCAAAATCAACAATGGCTGATCCCTTTGTTCAAAAATTCAAAGAGCTTACTATGCAGAGGAGCTTTACTTTCCGTACAAGGGAAGCAGCACCTCCTACGTGGGGTCAAATGAAGAGGTTGACCCAGGAAGCAGAGAGGACGTTAATGAAGGCGGGAAAACCTCTGAATCCTACCAATCTTTTGCTTGCCATGATGGCGGTGGTGACATGTCAGGTAATCGGTGTATCGGCAAGTAATCATACATATTGGGCATATATACCTAATCCCCCGTTAGTAAGAGCAGTTTCCTGGGGGGAACCAGAAGTGCAGGTATGTACTAATGAGACTGCCTTCTTTCCCCCGCCAGCTTGCGGGGGACTAGAACAACTATCTCATCATAAACAACAATATAATATTAGTAATTTGACCATTGCCGTGGAAGGTATTCCTTTGTGCATAGGAGGACACCCCTTTTGTCTGTCCACCAAGGAACATTCTTATCATTCTTATAATACATGGGGGGTAAAGTATAATAATTACCATTTTGCTACTTTTACTGTGCTTGTTTCCACCAGGGGATTTAACACCTCGACAGAACCGAGAGACATTCATAATGGAAAACACATGTCACTATGTCCTGTTAACTTTTTGTTCCTTCTCTAGAATCTTTGGAGTGGGAACGTTGCTGAGGTCATCAACCCTTTAAAGTCATGAATTATTCTGGGGCCATCATTGCAGATTGGAGTCCAGATCATGGGCAATTCTTAAAAAAATGGTCAAATAAATCTCTTAAGTGGCATCGTGCAGATAGCGCTTTGATGGGCAATGGTAATGAAACAGTTAAATGGCAGCAATTTGCACTTGTCCCTCCTCAATTACAATTGCAAGGATATCCGCACATTCAAGGAGATATTTGGAAACTATGGGCGGTTTCTGGTAATCTCACTATCTGGTCAGGAAAGTATACTTTGGACAGTGGTGACTCTTCGGGTCCATTCCATGTTAATTTACATGTTAATAAATCTTATTCCACAATGGCATGTGTACAATATCCTTTTGCATTGTTATATGGAAATTGGACCTGGAATGATACTGTGGGGTCTGTGTCATGGGATTATTGTAATCTAACTCAATGTGTAAATCAGTCTTGGTGGGAAGAATTTGAAAGACGAGCCTATGACTCCAATTTCTTGTTAGTAATTGTTAAGGCTCAGACAAAAGTATGGTTACCTATAAATCTGACTCAGCCATGGTCAGATTCTTTTGCTATTTCTCATCTAGTAACCGCTGTACAGACTTTGCTACATTGATCTTGACGTATGCTTAGTGTGGTCATTGCCTCGATTCTAGCAGTCGTGTCAGTAACTGCAACAGCGGCGGTGGCAGGTCTTGCGTTACACCAAGGAATTCAAACAGCTGATTTTATTCGGGACTGGCATAAAGACTCTCATTTGTTATGGCAACAACAGCGAGATTTGGATGCACAACTTGCTACCAACGTGCTCAATCTTCAACACACCGTTTCCTGGCTTGGAGATCAATTAGCTGTTTTATCTATACGAAGTGTGTTAAAATGTGATTGAAATTCTTCTCAGTTTTGTATAACCCCTGTACCATTTAACATGAGTGAAGGATGGGATAAAGTAAAACGATCCTTGACTGGGCATCAAAATCTCACTACGGAGATTATGGACCTAAAACGACAAATTTTGTCTACTTTTAGCAGGACTTTACCTGACATTACGGGGTCTGATTTGCTGAAAAGTCTTCAAGAGGGAATGAATAACTTAAATCCATCAGGGCACGTATCCTCACTAATTGGGACTACCTTTGGGAACACTGTGTTTATATTACTTTTATGTTGTGTTGCTTTTCTAGTCTTCCGGCGATGGCAGAAAGGGAAACAACTAAAGCGTGAGGCAGAAAAGATCCAGACCATGCTACAATTTATAAAAGCAAATAAAAAAGGGGGAGATGAAGGGTTAATGCAGCCACAATAGGGTAGCGGAGATGTGCCTGCAAATGGGACTCTCTGCTCGGGCTGAACGTGCTTGCAAACGAGGTGTTCTGCCAAGGAGTCTGGACACAGCCTTGAGTTTAATGGTTCCTTGCAAACGAGGGAACATTCCCTTCTTGTGATAAGGAGAAAGAAAGGGCTCTGGACAGACTCTGCAGTAGACAAGGATTTCACTCCCCTTGCTGTATGCACCTGCGCTGTACTGAAAAGGTTTATTCATGCAGTCTGGAATTCTGCCTAGGGGGTTTTATTTAAAAAAAAAAAACACCACAATTATTTTTGCACAGTTTTTTCCTCCGGCTGGAGTGGTGTATTGTCTGTCTCTTGTGTGTCTCATGTGTTTTGTCTTTGTGTCGTTTCACTCGCAACAAACAGCAGCAATTTTTTCAACCAATTCTACTATTTCTTCCTCTTGAACAGCTGGTTTTCCACTCATGGCTCTAAAATAAAAGTTAAAAGCATTTTAACAGCGAATATTGTTTCCTAATGCCTAGAAAATTTACTCTAACACAATTGGGGCAGTTACATATCATCTCTACTGTTTATCACTATCATGATAATGATGCCTAAGCATCAATAAGCAATAGATACAAAGTGCGAAAAGCAAATGTACTCTTTGTCTTAGGTTTATAAACAGACTGTTTGTCTTGTTTTCTCCATTTTGAAACTGAGAATCCCTACCGATTACAGGGGGAAAAAATGTATGTATATAAAATTGAGAAGCTACAAAGGTGACAGAGGACTATAACCCACACACAGCAGAGGTAGGGGATACAACTAGGTGTCTATAATCAGGAATATGAAGAATAATAAGACAGGCAGAATCCTGAAGGGGCTTGTGGTGTGAAAGCATCAGGTGTCACAGGAGGAAGGTAAAGATAAGGGGCTAAAACCTGGAAAACAAAATTATGTATACAGAGCAATTAAATCTCCTGCCCCCAGCACACAGACCCCAATACACACCCCAACACACATACCACTATCACATCATCACAAAAGTCTTCATGAGGTAAAAGATTCTTCTCTAGAGCACAGCTTCTCAGCTTTAACACTACTGACATTTTACACCGGACAGTTCTGGTCTGCTTTAACGAGCCTCTCTGATTTCCTGAGATTAGCAAGTGTCAGAAGCGAGTGCTGTCCTTTGCATTTTTCTAGTTCCTTCTTAACTACCAACCATCTTCCATTTCATGTTGTACTTAAATGACAAAGAATTTTAAGAATATATATTTCCTCAAACTATTTGCTAGAGCTATTGATTAAAGGAAACGATAAGTTGAGGTGGTATAAGAAAAGAGTTCATTCTAACAGTCTTTTGATAACTATATCAGTTCTTTATTGGAAATAGCTCTTCAAAGTAGATGAGATATTTGAAATGCTTTCCTATATTAAATGGACAAGAGGGATGCAACGTTGTCATTGAATGAATGATATAGTTTAAGTAAATAATTTTTAATTGAAGTATAATTGACTTACAAGATTACATTAGTTTTGGGTGTACAACATACTGATTTGATCCTCTTATACATTATAAAATTATCACCACAGTAAGTCTAGTTATCAACTGTCACCACACAAAGGTAGTACAATACTACTGACTACACTCCCTATTCTTAGAAATTAATTTCCATAACCCAGGGCTTACCTAAATTTTTCTTCAGAGTTATACACTCCATTTTTTTCACGAGCTGCAGCACGACCTCATTTCAGATGCTGTATCTCTTCTGTCTATTCCTATGCAAGAAGAACATTGTGTCAGTTTAGCACTTCACTTTTTTTCATTCAATTTGGGGAAGATTTATAATAAATAAAACAAAGTTAGCCCTCTTATCTTTTTTAAAGCATAAAAATATGTGATTAAAAAGTCACAACCTTACTTTTCATTCAGTATTAATGTGGTTAGAATAAAGTCAATAGCTTTCATTCATTATAAAAATACAGGCTTCTGAAGGAAAAAACAACCCCCAGTAGCCAGGTTGGTCTCCAAATCTCATCTCACACGAAAACAAACCAGAGTTTCTTAGGGAAGTGTCTGACTCCAGGATTAGGGCAAGAAACATTCAAGATGAACCTGGAACATCTTGTAAAACAAAATAAGAAGGAAGCGAAGAGAGCCTAGACCAACAAAAAAGACTCAAGAACCCACTGACAAGGTACCCAATGGCCAGAGAAGGAACAATTTGAACGTCAGTGAGGTTATTAACTACAATGGTTAGCACAAATATTCTAAATCCATGAGTTTATAATGACGTTAAGAAAGCTGGGAAACCAACCCATTATTCTCCAAACTGTCAAAGGAAATGAATAAAGCATTTGTTCTGTCTTTCCTATAAGAACTACAGCCTTGGGGAGCTGAGGGAATGTTCCTCCTTATAGAGTTAGTCCAGCAGTCAACTAAGGAAGAACAATGCGAAAATTATTGTTTTGCAACACTTAAAGAACTAGTGGATCAGGTCATTTGGATATAATCAATCCCTTACCGAAAAAAGGGAAAGAACCAGACATTATGTGCTTCTAAGGGGGAGAATATATCACCATTTATGAAGTATTTTGGTCAAAAATATATAAAGAAGATAAAGCCTGGCTCTATCAAGCCTCAAAATCCAACTACTAATTTATGGTAAACCTTATTTGGATCCTAAAACAAAATATTAAAAGTCTACACTGAAACAACTGGAATTTTAAACAATGACTGAATATTTTATCATAATAAATTACTGTTAAATATTCTTAGATTGAATAATAGCAATAAGGTTCAAAAATTCAAGTGTCTAAAATAAAATGAATGCTTATAAAAGAGCATGGCCTTTAAAAATAATGAATATAAAAATCACTGTAGTTTTTCTCAGATCCTGACAATTTTGACACCCTCTATAAAGAGAGGTTTGCTCATATAACCTTCCTTTTAAACAGTCTGATTCCAAGAGTTATTATAAGCAACAGTAATTAAAACTGTGGTATGAGTGAGGGACAGACATAAATCAATGCAACAGAACAGAAAGCCCAGCCATTTTGGAAAACAACTTGGCAGTTGCTTAAAAAAAAATGAAAACTTACTTTTAATTACCATACAACCCAACAATTGTACTCTTTGGCAATTATCTCAGAAAAATGAAAATTTACATGTACACGAATTACTATAAACAAATATGATCAAAGCAGTTTTATTTTCAATTGTGAAAAACCCGAAATCAGCCCATATGTCTTTCACAGGTGAATTTGACAACAAGCTATGTGTGGTGCATACATGTGCCATGCTGTGCTGTGCTTAGTCACTCAGTTGCATCTGACTCTTTGCTACCCCATGGACTGTAGCCCATCAGGCTCCTCTGTTCCTTGGGGATTCTCCATTCAAGAATACTGGAGTAGGTTGCCATGCCCTCCTCCACGGGATCTTCCCAGCCCAGGCATCGAACCCAGGTCTCCCGCATTTCAGGTGAACTCTTTAGTCTGAGCCACCAGGGAAGCCCAAGAATAAATGGAGTAGGTAACCTATTCCTTCTCCAGGGGATCTTCCTGACCCAGGAATTGAAATGGGGTCTCCTGCATTGCAGGCGGGTGGTATATACATACCACGGCATATTCCTCAGCCTTAAAAAGTAAAGATCTATTGATACGCACCACTCAGGTTAACCTCCAGGGAATTATGCTGAGTGATAAAAGCAATCCACAAAGTTTACATACTGTATGATTCCACTCAATAACACTCTTAAAATGACAAGGTTTAGAAATAGAGGACAGATCATTGGATAGCAAAGATTGTGGACGGGAGGTCAGAATGGGAAGTGATTATAAAAGGCTAATGAGGAATCCTTGCTGAGATGGGACTGTTCAGAATCTTGACTGTGGTAGTAGCTCTATGAACCCGCACATGACAAGATTGTATAGAACTAACTAAACACACACACAGAAGTACCAGGAAATTGAGGAATAAGACCAATGAATTGCTGTTAATGGTGTCCCTGCAGTGATTTTACTGTATAGTTTAATAAAATGTACAAAGGATCTCTCTATATTCTTTCAACTGCTTGTGAATCTATAGTTGTCTCAATAGAAACAAACAACAACAACCAAAAAAAAAAAAACAACAACAAAACCACTACTGATAAAAGGAAAAGACAAGCCAGACTGGGGGGAAATATTTAAAAATTATTTCATAAAGGATCCTGTCTAGAAAATATGAACAATCTTTTACAACTTCATAAAAAGACAACCCAATTAAAAACTGGCCAAGAATTTAAATAGACATTTCACAAACAAAGACATACATATGGATAATAAGCATCTGAAAAGATGCTGAATATCACTATTCATTAAGGAAATACTAATTAAAACTGTACTGAAGTACCATTATACGCTTAAATTTTACTGACTGGATAGAGCTTGTAAGGTCATTTATTAGTAATAGAAAAAGCATTTTAACACACAGGGTGTTCTGTTCAAACCATGAAGTGAAAAGCCGTATCACAAAGATAACTTAATAAATTTTTAAAAGCAATGATCTGTTTCAGTTCCTCATTTTCACATTTGTCAAACTAATCCATATTACTCCATAAAAACTCACAATTACCTTAATCAGAGCTTTCTTGGTGAGTTTCCGGTTAACCTCAGGCTTATTGAATATGTTCTTTGCTCTATGAGCATATTCCAATGCACTCAGAGTCTCCTGTGATGGAAAGAAGAGGCCACTTACTGAAGATATGAGAATAATTGAGAATAATGTAGTTCTGTTACCCAAAATGTACTACACAATAACATAATAATTTCTGGTTATATCTAATATAAACATTTACCCACTCATACTACTATATCCAACCTTTCAAAATGAGGAATGTTCTTAAAGCAACTATACTCCAATTAAGCAATTAAATATGATAGAGGACTGTTTAAAACATCCTTATTTTTCACTCTTCAAGTTTCAGGGTCTTTATAACTTTACTATAATTTAATCTAAGAATTTTTTGCTTTAGTCTTAAACTCTTTAAAAAAAAAAACTCAATGAATTCCATCAACTGATGAATAAACAAATTGTCCTATATCCATATCACTCACTCACAAAAAGAATGGGTTCTGATACCGGCTGCAACGTGGATGAACACTGAACACATTATGCCAAGTGAAAGAAGCCAGTCACGAAAGAACACTTATTGTGTGATTCCTTTTACATAAAATATTCAGAATAGGCAAAGGTATAGATTAAAGAAAGTAGATTAATAGTGGCTGGAAACGGAAACTGATGTGGAGTGACTGCTAATAGGTTACAGGGTTTCTTTCTAGGAAAAAAATGTTTAGATTTTTGGTGACAGTTGCATAGCTCGATGAATATAGTCAAATCACCTAATTATATACTTTCAATGGATGAGTTTTATAGTATACAAATCATTTTTCAACAAAGATAGTTTTTAAAATGAAAGAGGAGTTAAGAGACTTTACAAAAGCTTTTCTAATTCCATTTAAATAAGATAATCCAGTAAAATTAAAGCAGACTTTACCATCTTTGTTGTTTCTCTTGGTTTTCATACCTGTACCACCACATCCAGCCCCATCTTTAGGGATCTCTAAGCAGCCTGTAAAGCAGTAGCAGTTGCTTAACCCACTTCTAAGGCCTCAATTAAACCATCCTTTGCTAATGACCACAGCAATTATCTTTGAAGGCTGGAAACATACAACTAAGTTACTAGCTTTTTAAGACTGAAAACTGCCCAGCAAGGAGAAAGACAATTTTTCAGTGGTGTTCTCCTCTGTGTGTCCACCACATACAATGTCCAGATTATTTTTACTGTAATATGGAATGAATGAAGCCAATTAGTTAACTCTAAAAATATTATACATGATAGGGAATTCTCTGGCAGTCTAGTGTTTAGGACTCCAAATTTTCACTGCTGAGGTCCCAGGTTCAATCCCTTGTTGAAAACTAAGATCCCACGAGCCACACAGCCAAAAAAAAAAAAAAAAAAAGGTGATAGTTAAGACCTTATCTCCAGATTGAGAGATGCAGGAGAAACTGTTGCAATGATACATATTCTTGTATGTCCCCCAAGAGAGTCCTGGAGGACTTTTAGTCAGTTTAGATTCTCGATAAGGAACATGAGGTGTTCTTTCTACAAGAGCAGTAATAACCCTTCCCAGAGTCAACAGGAGCTGATTGATATTTCCAGCTCCCCGAGCTCTCTTGCCAACTGCTCCAGAATGGCCAATGTTCTCACTGCCTGCAAGATCAACACTGAATTTTAAAAATAAAAATAAGTCCTCAGTCTGTGGATTTGGAATAGAAGACTTTCACTCTCATATTGTACATAAAGATATTAAATAGCCAGTAAAATAATTTTCTACAAATAACAGTCCACTACAAAACCAATAACCCAGTGACTACAAAAGCACTGTCTCTAAATACGCAATTTTCAAACTGCTCTACGAGGTGATAAAGAAGAAACAGTGGAATAGAACTACAAGGAGATCCAACCAGTCCATCCTAAAGGAGATCAGTCCTGGGTGTTCATTGGAGGGACTGATGTTGAAGCTGAAACTCCAATACTTTGGCCACCTCATGCAAAGAGTTGACTCATTGGAAAAGACTCTGATGCTGGGAGGGATTGGGGGCAGGAGGAGAAGGGGACAACAGAGGATTAGATGGCTGGATGGCATCACCTACTCAATGGACATGAGTTTGGGGAAACTCCGGGAGTTGGTGATGGACAGGGAGGCCTGGTGTACTGCAATGCAAAGAGTTGGACACGACTGAGCTACTGAACTGAATATTCTCTAGGTTCTTTCATGCTATAGCATGTGTCAGAGGTTACTTTAAGTCTGAACAATATTTAACTGTATCTATACCCCACATTTTGTATATCTCTTCAATTATTGATGAATACTAACATGTCCACATTTTAGTTGTTGTGAATAATGCTGCTATGAACACGGATGTATTCTCTTTGGAATACTGCTTTGAATTTTTCAGGTATATACTCAAGAATGGGATTGTTGGATCATGTGGTAATTATATTTTTTGTTTTTTGAGGAACTGCCATGCTGTTTTCCATAGTGGCTGCACCATTTTATTTTCCCACCAACAATGTTACATGTGTTCCAATTTCTCCATGTACTGGTCAACACTCATTTTCTGTTGGTTTTTTTTGTTTTTGTTTTTGTTGTTGTTGTTGTTGTTGTTTGTTTTGTTTTTTATGGTAGCTATCCTAACGGGTGTAATGTGGTATCTCATTGCAGTGTTGACTTACATTTTCTTAACAATTAGTGAGATGAGCGCAGTTGCACGGCAGTCTGAGCGTTCTTTGGCGCGGCCCTTCTTTGGGACTGGAATGAAAACTTACATTTTCCAGTCCTGTGGCCACTGTGGAGTTTTCCAAATTTGCTGGCATGTTGACAGCAGCACTTTAACAGCATCATCGTTTAGGATTTGAATTACTTCAGCTGGAATTCCATCATCTCCACCAGCCTTGTTCATAGTGATGCTTCCTAAGGCCCACTTTACTTCACACTCCAGGATGTCTGGCTCTAGGTGAGTGATCACACCAGTGTGGTTATCTGGGTCATTAAGCTCTTTTCTGTATACATTTTCTGTGTAATCTTTTTCTTTTAAATTTATTTATTTTTTAATTGAAGGAAAATTGCTTTACAGAATTTTGTTGTTTTCTGTCAAACCTCAACATGAATCAGACATAAGTATACATATATCCCCTCCCTCTTGAACCTTCTTCCCATCTCCCACTCCATCTCAGCCCTCTAGGTTGATACAGAGCCCCTGTTGAGTTTCCTGAGACATATAGCAAATTCCTGTGGCTATCTATTTTACATATGGTGATGTAAGTTTCCATGTTACTCTCTCCATACATTTCACCTTCTCCTCTCCTCTCCCTATGTTCGTAAGTCTGTCCTCTATGTCTGTTTCTCCAGTGCTGCCCTGCAAATAAATTCTTCAGTACCATCTTTCTAGATTCTGTATATATGCATTAGTATAAAATATTTATCTTTCTCTTTCTCTCTTACTTCACTCTGTATAATAGGCCCTAGGTTCATCCATCTCATTAGAATTGACTCAAATGCATTCCTTTTTATGGCTGAGTAATATTACACTGTGTATATGTACCACAACTTCTTTATCCATTCATCTATTGATGGATATCTAGGTTCTAGCTATTGTAAGTAGTGCTGCAATGAACAATGGGATACACGTGCCTTTTTCAATTTTCGTTTCCTCTGGGTATATGCCTAGGAGTGGGATTGTTGTGTCATATGGATGAGATGGCTGGATGGCATCACTGACTCAATGGACGTGAGTTTGAGTGAACTCCGGGAGATGGTGATGGACAGGGAGGCCTGGCGTGCTGCGATTCATGGGGTCTCAAAGAGTTGGACACGACTGAGTGACTGAACTGAACTGAATGGTGGTTTCAGTCCTAGTTTTTAAAGAAATCTCCATACCATCTTCCACAGTGGCTGTATCAATTTACATTCCCACCAACAGTGCAAAAGGGTTCCCTTTTCTCCACATCCTCTCCAGTATTTATTGTTTGTAGACTTTTTGATGATGGCCATTCTGGCCAGTGTGAGGTGATATCTCATTGTAGTTTTGATTTGCATTTCTCTAGTAATGAGTGATGTTGAACATCTTTTCATGTGTTTGTTAGCCATCTGTATGTCTTGGGAGAAATGTCTGTTTAGGTCTTTATGCCACTTTGTGATTGGGTTGTTTGTTTTTCTGGTATTGAGTTGTATGAGGTGCTTGTATATTTTGCAAATTAAGCCTTTTTCAGCTGTTTCATTTGTTATTATTTTCTCCTATTCTGAGGGTTGTCTATTTCTTCATGATCTTCTCTTAGCTTTAACCTCAGTTCAGTTCAGTCACTCAGTCGTGTCCGACTCTTTGCAACCCCATGAATCGCAGCACGCCAGGCCTCCCTGTCCATCACCAACTCCCAGAGTTCACTCAGACTCACGTCCATCGAGTCCGTGATGCCATCCAGCCATCTCATCCTCTGTCGACCCCTTCTCCTCCTGCCCCCAATCCCTCCCAGCATCAGAGTTTTCACCAATAAGTCAACTCTTCACATGAGGTGGCCAAAGTACTGAAGTCTCAGCTTTAGCATCATTCCTTCCAAAGAAATTCCAGAGTTGATCTCCTTCAGAATGGACTGGTTGGATCTCCTTGCAGTCCAAGGGACTCTCAAGAGTCTTCTCCAACACCACAGTTCAAAAGCATCAATTCTTTGGCGCTCAGCCTTCTTCACAGTCCAACTCTCACATCCATACATGACGACAGGAAAAACCATAGCCTTGGCTAGACGGACCTTAGTCGGCAAAGTAATGTCTCTGCTTTTGAATATGCTATCTAGGTTGGTCATAACTTTGCTTCCAAGGAGTAAACGTCTTTTAATTTCATGGCTGCAGTCACTATCTGCAGTGATTTTGGAGCCCCCCCCCCAAAAAAAAATAAAGTCTGACACTGTTTCCACTGTTTCCCCATCTATTTCCCATGAAGTGATGGGACTGGATGCCATGATATTAGTTTTCTGAATGTTGAGCTTTAAGCCAACTTTTTTACTCTCCTCTTTCACTTTTATCAAGAGACTCTTTAGTTCCTCTTCACTTCCTGCCATAAGGGTAGTGTCATCTGCATATCTGAGGTAATTGATCTTTCTCCCAGCAATCTTGATTCCAGCTTGTGTTTCTTCCAGTCCAGCGTTTCTCATGATGTACTCTGCATATAAGTTAAATAAGCAGGGTGACAATATACAGCCTTGACATACACCTTTTCCTATTTGGAACCAGTCTGTTGTTCCATATCCAGTTCTAACTTTTGCTTCCTGACCAGCATACAGATTTTTCAAGAGGCAGGTCAGATGGTCTGGTATTCCTATCTCTCTCAGAATTTTCCACATTTTCTTGTGATTCACACAGTCAAAAGCTCCAGCTCCTTTTTCTTGCTTGGGAAAAACAGCATCTACATGAGTGTTTCTGGAGAGCAATGTTGGAGAAACATAGGCTCTGGAGCTTGTATCAAGTCCCCTCTGCCAGAAGTTGTGACCCTGTGGGGTCTTGCAGTAACTTAAGGAACTCAATGACCAGTCTGGCTCAAGTCAGACGGGATGGTATGATGTCACTTGTAAGGATGGAGATCACTGGACTAGGATTTGGCTGCCAGAGGTGGTGTCCTGAAGGAGGTTCTGTGAGAAAGAGCAGGCCCCCTTCTTCCAACCGCCACACCTTCTCTTCTCATCAAAGAGCAGCACCATGACCACTTGCATGGCCTGACACCTGGCCGCAAGTTTAGGCAGAGACAGGAGGGCTTGGTGTGACATAGGGAATTTTGCCTTTTGCTTAAACATGTTAGTTTTCTGAGATTCCCTTCCAGCTTCTCCAAGTGAACCATTTTTTCCTGGGGATGTTCAGCCCAACATCTTGGCACTGGAGCTCCTCTTACAGCAAATCTCCAGAATCACATGGATCCCACATCACCAACCAAGGAAAGAGTGGATCTCCTCCACAGAAGGAGAGTCTGGGAGTCATGGAGTGGGAGGGGCGCTGAGGGAGTTGTCTCACACTTTGGTTCAGCTGTGTTTGTAAAGGAAAGCTGTGAAGCAGACTTGCGCTGTCCCTTTCAGGTTGGGACTGCCCTTCGTAGCACTAGGTAGATTTGTTTGTCTCTCCCTCTTGGAAGGTGTAACCTCCAGACAGTTCTTTCTTTCTCCTAACCTCCTGAGATAGGTCACAGGCATGCTTCGTGTGTCTGAGGATCAGTGAAGAGCAAAGAGACTGAGGTGCAGAACAGGTGTGGTGCACGTGCTGCTCCCTTCCTCCAGCATCTGGAAAAGTGCTCCTCACAGTGTCGACTGGTTGTCCTGATAGATGTCTCTGTGCAGAACACTGACAGAGATGCTCCAAAGGAAGCAGGGACTCTCCACTCACACTTTATGGGACAAGATTAAATAAACATAAACAGATTCGATCCTCAACCACTGCCGCACTGGACCAAGGTGTCCTCGAGCCTGTCACAGGCAGAGCCCCTAACTGTTGCTCATGGGCCATATTTTCCCACTGTGTGTCTTTATGGACTTTCTACTTCTTTGATTACAGTATTTAAACAAGAATGTTTCAATTGCTTTCTGATTAACTAGAAAAATCTCTTCATCTTTTTTTTTTTTTCATTTTATTTTATGGTGGTAAGTACATATAAGAGAAGGCAATGGCAACCCACTCCAGTACTCTTGCCTGGAAAATCCCATGGACAGAGGAGCCTGGTAGGCTGCCGTCCATGGGGTCACTAAGAGTCGGCACGGCTGAGCAGCTTCACTTTCACTTTTCACTTTCATGCATTGGAGAAGGAAATGGCAACCCACTCCAGTGTTCTTGCCTGGAGAATCCCAGGAACGGGGGAGCCTGATGGGCTGCCGTCTATGGGGTCACACAGAGTCGGACACGACTGAAGAGACTTAGCAGCAAGTACATATAAAATTTTCCAATTAGAAAATTTGTACACAATTTACTCTTTTGTGTACAATTCAGCAGTGTTAAGTACATTCACATTGCTGTGTAACCACCCATCTCCACCCATCTCCAGAACTTTCTCATCTTCCCAGACTGTAACTACACATCAACAACTCCCCATCCCCCTCCCAGCCCCAGCAACCACCGTGAGACTGATGCCTTTCTGTCTCTATGAATCTGACTCCTCCAGATACCTCATATCAATAGAATGTTATGGCATATGTTCTTTAGTGCCTGGCTCATTTCACTTCAGGTCCATCCCTGTTGTAGCGCATGCCAGAATTTTCCCAGCCGCTTTGCCAAGCCCGTTCTCCCTGGCTGCCTGCGCCGCTCTCCGGAGTTCGCCCTGCCCTCCTCCGTGGACAGTGTGCAGAAGGGGCATGACTGGCGCACACATGCTTACACAGCGCTTTCCTGCAGGGCTACTGTTTTTCTGGTTGCACAAGGGTTACCTTGGCAACCGTCTTAGTGAACAGATGCCCAAATTACAAGAGCAAAAGTTCATGAAGACTGAGTTTACATACACGGAAGAAAACATTGTCATAATTTTTTTTAAGTACAAGGTGATTGTGACATGGTTCATACACCTCATTCTTAGTCTCAAGTGCCCTACTATGATCCAGGCATGGCACTAGGTCCTGGATACACAGTGAGCACAGAGGGAGGTAGCATCCATGGAGCCCACAGTCTGCAGGGGGACAGACATTAATCCGATAATTACAAACACAGCTGAACTCTTTGAAGAAAGAGATCATAATTTTATGGAAGCATAGACCAAGAGCAACAGACCTAGAGTGAGGCACAGGAAAGGTTTTCCTGAGGAATTACAACACACAAACCCAGACCTGAACAATGTGTGGGAGACAAGCCTCAGTTGGAAGGGAAGCAATGTATTTTACAGTCTGAGGCTATTTGGAGGAAGATGGTCTGAGTTTCTGCAAGAACCACGTTGCAGTCAGGGGTCCCTAAGACTGTCCTCAAGTTAAATAAAATGACCGCCCTCAGAAAGAAAACTTGCCAGTGACTCACTAGAAGGACTTACAGAACTCAGAAAAGCTGTTATACTCACAGTTTATTACAATGAAGGGATGCAGATTATGAACAGCAAAGGGAAACAGATTGAGGGGGTAAGGTCCAGGAGAAACCAGGCTCGCGTTTCCAGGTGTTCTCTCTCCCTGGATTTCTGTAGATAGCACTACTTTTCTCAGCAATGATGTGTGACAACACTTAAGGGACGCTGTCATCTAGAGGAGCTCCCCAGCTTTGGGGTACAGGGTTCTTATTGGGATTTTGTCACATAAGCATGGAGTGCCCACAGAACTGACCTTAGTTCTCAGTGTCTAGCTACCCCAGGTCTCAAACTGATATGGCATGGCTCAAGGACCCCACCATACATCATGCTGTTAGCATAGACTTTCTGGAGGATCCCCAGCCTTATCAGGGAGCATATTCCAAGAGTCTGGATCTCATCTCCCAGGAGCCAGTCAAGAGCTAGAAGATTTGGAATGTGCAGGGTTTGAACACTCCAAAGCTGCTGATTTAACCCTGTACTGCGCAAGCATGAATGGTCAGTATCAAAAATTTAACAGGAATGTCCATCGTAAAAGGAGAAAATATGTTCTGGATAATTATCATCAGTTCCAAAATTTTGTTCTATCTTACCCCTGAATCAGAGCTCCTTCCTCCTCCAAAATGCCAATCCCAGCTGCCATGTGACATCTGCCAGGTCCCCTCACCTTCCATGTACTCATCTTGCCTGGAATGGGGATGAGTTGAGGAGGGGCAGGGAGGCATCAAGTCAGCTGTGATCAGACATTTTATCCCCCACTTTGAAGTCACTATGAAACTAGGCTGGTTCTGTAGTGATGCACATGGAAATCTGTGGGCTGCTTTCAGTGCTCATCCCAGTATTTGTTATACACAGCACACAGATGGTGTGTGTAGGATACTTTATCCACCCCTCCCCCACTTTGTAATTATTGTATCACCTCTTCTGCATATCTTCCTATTTCCCTTACCATCAAACAATGCTTATTTTAGCATTGAGAAAGATTTCTTTACTAGGTTATGGGCCTCATATTTTACCAAACTGCAACTTCTTAAAAGCAACTAACCAGAGACCACTTATTTTCCCTGTGAATGCTTTAAATACATTTGAATAAAACAAAATGAATTTAAAATAAGATAAAAAGTAATTTTCATCAACTCTTCTTTTTTTATTTTTTTTTTACTTTATCTTACTTTACAATACTGTATTGGTTTTGCCATACATCAACATGAATCCGCCACAGGTGTGCACGTGTTCCCAATCCTGAACTCCCCTCCCACCTCTCTCCCCATACCATCTCTCTGGGTCATCCCAGTGCGCCAGCCCCAAGCATCCTGTATCCTGCATCGAACCTAGTTAGAATGGCTACGATCCAAAAGTCTACAAGCAATAAATGCTGGAGAAGGTGTGGAGAAAAGGGAACACTCTTACACTGTTGGTGGGAACGCAAACTAATACAGCCACTATGGAGAACAGTGTGGAGATTGCTTTAAAAACTGGAAATAGAACTGCCTTATGACCCAGTAATCCCACTGCTGGGCATACACACCGAGGAAACCAGAATTGAAAGAGACACGTGTACCCCAATGATCATTGCAGCACTGTTTATAATAGCCAGGACATGGAAGCAACCTAGATGTCCATCAACTCTTCTTTACTCTTCCTTTCAACAAATTTTCCATCATCTATCTCATTATTTTAGGAAGCTACTTGGTAGTGAAATAATTTTTTGTAACAAAATTGTCTTTGACTTTCCCACTTACTTTATCCTTTCTCTTAGGTAAAGGTTTCTAGAGATGCTATGTTTTAATTCACATGCAAAACTGCAGTTATAGGAGTTTCTGGGTTAAGGCCTTTTGATATCTGTAAATCATTTTACTTTTTCTGTCTAAACATGAGGCCACAGGTTAGTACTAAGTGGAAGTGACACTCAAGTGATACACACTAGTGTGGCATGCTGGTCAGTGTCCATGTGCTTGGTTACTCCTTCATGCCTGCTGATTGTTAAATACTTTGAATGTCATGCTGAGCTGCACGTGGGAAGTGTGAGCTTGGGAGGCCCTGAGTCATACTCTATTCAGTGAAGCATATTATAAATGGATAACAAGATTTTCTTAACTGAAAGCAGAACAAAAGGCTTCATTCTTTGTGCCATCAGCAGATTTCAGAACAGTAACAAATCCAGGGTACTTTATAAAATTAATCTTAGTATTTATAATGGCCTATTTATTTCAGAATCTTATTTTAGAAACTTTGTTCATGACTCACAAAAATGACCAAAAAATGTATATATCCAGAGCCTATGTTGTGTGATGAGGATGAAACTCTCCTCCAAGGCACATTGCTGATCAGGACTTTAAGTTGTTAAGGGGAAAGGATATGGATATCTCTCCATCTGTCAAGTGAGTAATCTCCTACATGAGCATTTCTCTGCAGGGTAGGTAGACTGAAAAGAAAGTTCACACTCAAGAGTACAGACCCTGGTGCCACCGCCAGTTTGTACATGCCCACTCCCTGGACCTCTGCTGCTACTTTGCACATGCCTGTGCCCTACACCCCAGCACCAAGAGGGATCTTCTTGGCTGTGACTAACCCTTGCAAAGGAAAAGAGGAGCAGAAGGAGCCCAGTGGCCTTCAGCACTGAGGACCTTGCCACCACTGCAGACACTCCCAGCCTTGGACACTGAAGACCCCTGCAGCCTTCCCCAGTGCTGTTCTCAGCTTTGGAGCTACCCAAAATCTTTCCTGCTGCATTCCTCTGGAACCAGAACCACAACAGCACCTACTTTAGCTGGAACTGCTGTACCCCACCCAGCTGGTGCCATCAAACCCACTCATAGATGAAAGATCTTCTCCCCATTGAAGCTAGACCATAAAGTCTGGAAAACATAACTGCTCTTTCAAATGCACAGACAGCAATGCAAGAATACAGTAAAATAATAATTTAAAAATCTGAGAAACTTACACCACCAAAAGAACAAAATAATTTTCCAACAACCAACCCCAGAGAAATGGAGATCTATAACACACCTGACAATTCAAAAGAATTGTTTTAAAGAATGTCAGCAAGCTACAAGAGAACCTGGACAACTCAGAAAAGTCAGGGAAACAGTACACATGAGCAAAATGAGAAGTTGAAGAAAGAAATGATAATCATAAAAAAAACTGAACGGAAATTCTGGAGCTAAAGAATGAAATGAATGAAATAGAAAAATGCAATAGAGAGCAGTAGGCTCAGTCAAGCAGAAGAAACA
Source organism: Ovis aries (assembly GCF_016772045.2). Classification (NCBI taxonomy): domain Eukaryota; kingdom Metazoa; phylum Chordata; class Mammalia; order Artiodactyla; family Bovidae; genus Ovis; species Ovis aries. Next base: position 2,089,535 of record NC_056078.1, on the reverse strand, counting down.
ATCAGCATATTTAAAGAGAAATTATGGGAATTGTCCAGTCAGAGGAAAAAAGAAGACTTAAAAGAGTAAAAACAGCCAATGGGGTTTATTGGATTTCATCAAAAGAACCAATATATCCATTTGGGAATCCCAGAAGGAGAATAGAGAGACAAAGTGGGAAAGCTTATTTAAAGAAATAATAGCTTAAGTTCCCCACATCTTGGAAGGGAAATGAACATTCAGGTTCATGGTACTAAAGTGAAAGTGAAGTCGCTGGATTCACAGCATCAGCGCCACCTGGGAACTTGAGTGAACCAGTGAAGTTGCTCAGTCGTGTCCGACTCTTTGTGATCCATGGACTGTAGCCTACCAGGCTACACCATCCATGGAATTTTCCAGGCAAGAGTACTGGAGTGGGTTGCCATTTCCTTCTACAGGAGATCTTCCCGACCTGGGGATCAAACCCAGGTCTCCCTCATTGCAGGCAGATGCTTTACCATATGAGCTATCAGAGAAGCCCCCATGATACTAAAAAGGTCCCAAACAAGTAAAGGAGACTACACCATGGCACATTGTTAGTATAATCAAGCTGTCAGAAGTCAAGAATAAAGAGAGAAATTTGAAAGCAGTAAGAGAAGTGACTTGTCACATATAAGGGTACCCTGTTAAGAGTATTAGCAGATTTCACAACAGCAATCTTGCAGGACAGGAGAGAGTAAGATGATATGTTCAAACTACTGAAAGAAAAAAACTGCCAAACAAAAATACTATACCTGGCAAAATTAATCTTCAGAAATGAAGAAGAGTTGAACTCTTTTCCAGACAGACAAAAACTGAGAAATTCTGTCACCCCTAGTCCTGCCTTACAAGAAATGTTTAAGGGAGTTCTTCAAGTTGAAATCAAAACATGAGAAAAGGCAATGCAAAAGCATATGAAAGCATAAATCTCACTGATATATACAAACAGATGAATGTAACACTATAATGGTGGCATCAGTCAGTTCAGTCGCTCAGTCGTGTCCGACTCTTTGCGACCCCATGAATCACAGCACGCCAGGCCTCCCTGTCCATCACCATCTCGAGGAGTTCACTCAGACTCACGTCCATCGAGTCAGAGATGCCATCCAGCCATCTCATCCTCTATCCTCCCCTTCTCCTCCTGCCCCCAATGCCTCCCAGCATCAGAGTCTTTGCCAATGAGTCAACTCTTTGCATGAGGTGGCCAAAGTACTGGAGTTCCAGCTTTAGCATCATTCCTTCCAAAGAAATCCCAGGGCTGATCTCCTTCAGAATGGACTGGTTGGATCTCCTTGCAGTCCAAGGGACTCTCAAGAGTCTTCTCCAACACCACAGTTCAAAAGCATCAATTCTTCGGCACTCAGCCTTCTTCACAGTCCAACTCTCACATCCACACATGATCACAGGAAAAACCATAGCCTTGACTAGATGGACCTTTGTTAGCAAAGTAATGTCTCTGCTTTTGAATATGCTATCTAGGTTGGTCATAACTTTTCTTCCAAGGAGTAAGCGTCTTTTAATTTCATGGCTGCAGTCACCATCTGCGGTGATCTTGGAGCCCAAAGAATAAAGTCTGACACTGTTTCCACTGTTTCCCCATCTATTTCCCATGAAGTGATGGGACCGGATGCCATGATATTCGTTTTCTGAATGTTGAGCTTTAAGCCAACTTTTTCGCTCTCCACTTTCACTCTCATCAAGAGGCTTTTTAGTAAAAATTTGTTAATAGATACACAATACAAAACGAAACAAACTGACTACAAGGACACAAAATTGGGGCAGAGGGAGTGAAAGTGGAGAGTTTTTTGTGTGCAATTGAAGCTAAGTTGTTATCAATTAAAAATAAACGGTTATATCATATTTTATGCAAGACTCAAGCTAACCGCAAGTGGAAAAAATTATAACAGATACTCAAAAGATAAAGAGAAAAGAATCAAAGCAAACCACTACAAAAAATATTATCAAATAATAAAGGAATATGGCAAGAAAGAGAGGAACAAAACTTCAAAAGAGAGAGAAAACAATGAACAAAATGACAATAATTTCTTCATCTATCAGCAATTACTTTATATATAAATCAATTAAACTCCCCAAATAAAAGGCAGAGTGGCTGAATGGATTAAAAAAAAAAGCAGAAAAACCCAAAATCCAATAATAAGCTGTTTATGATAGACTCACTTTGTTATTATTGATTGTTTTTCAGTTGCTAAGTTATGTCCAACTCTGTGACTTCATCGACTGGAGTATGCCAGGCTTCCCTGTCTTTCATTATCTCCCAGAGTTTGCTCAAACTCATGTCCATTGAGTTGGTGGTGTTATCCAGATATCTTATCCTCTGTCACCCCCTTCTCCTCCTGCCTTCAATCTTTCCTAGCATTAGGGTCTTTTCCAATGGCCACACCAGGTGGCCAAAGTATTAGACCTTCAGCTTCAGCATCAGTCCTTCCAATGAAGACTTGTTTTCGATTTTTTTTTGAACTGTAATTTCATTTTAGCCATGCTGGGCCTTCACTGCTTTGTATGGGCTTTCTCTAGTTGCAGCAAGCGGAGTCTACTACTCATCGCAGTGGCTTCTCCTGTTGTGGAGCACAGGCTCTAGGCACACAGGCTTCAGTAGTTGCCGCGTGCAGGCTCAGTAGTTGTGGTTTGTGAGCTCTAGAGTGTGTGCTTAGTAGTTGTGGCACATAGGCTTAGTTGCTCCGTGGCATGTGGAATCTTCCCAGACCAGGGATCAAATCTGTCCCTTGCACTGGCAGGATTCTTGTCCACTGCATTGCTAGGGAAGCCCTCACTTTAGATTTAAAGACCCTCATAGGCTGAAAGGCACTCATAGGCTAAACATATAAAGCAAATATAGACAGATCCAAAGGCAGAAGTTGACAGCATAATAAAAATAAGGGATTTCAATACCCCATTTATAATAATGGGTAGAACACCCAGATAGAAAATCAGTGAAGAAACAACTGACTTGAACAATGCTATGGACCAAATGGACCTAACAGACATATATAGAACTTTCCACAGAACAGATGAAGAATACACATTCTTTTCAAGCACACATGAAACATTTTCCAGGATAGACCATGTGTTAGGTCACAAAACAAACCTTGACAAATTTAAGAAGTTTTATGTCTCTCAAAGTATATTTGCTGACCATAACAGAATGAAACTAGAAATTCATAACAGCAAGAAAATGAGAAAGTTCACAGATAGGGAAACTAAGCATCACACTCCTGAACGATTGTTGAGTCAAAGAGGAAATCAAAAGGGAATTTTTAAAAGTATCTCAAAACAAATGAAAATGAAAAAACTTATAGGATGCAATAAAGGTGTTCTCTCCACACACAAGGTCATCACAATCAAGGTAAATAAACATTACTAAGAGTTTCTTAGTGTGTCTTTGTAATCTATCCCTCACACTTCTCTTCGGTCTTCTTCCTCATCCCCAGGCAACTATGGATCTGCTTTGTATCAGTTCAGTTCAATTCAGTTGCTCAGTTGTGTCCGACTCTGCAACCCCATGGACTGCAGTATGCCAGGCTTCCCTGTCCATCACCAACTCCTGGAGCTTACTCAAACTCTTGTCCATGGAGTTGGTAATGCCATCCAACCATCTCATCCTCCGTTGCCCCTTCTCTTCCCTCCTTCAATCATTTCCGGCATCAGGGTCTTTTCCAATGAGTCAGTTCTTTGCATCAGGTGGCCAAAGTATTGGAGTTTCAGCTTCAGCATCAGTCCTTCCAATGAATATTCAGGACTGATTTCCTTTAGGATGGACTGGTTTGATCTCCTCACTGTCCAAGGGACTCTCAAGAGTCTTCCCCAACATCACAGTTTATTTTTATTTTTTTTTCTATTTTTCTTTTATTTATTTATTTATTTATTTATTTAATTTTAAAATCTTTCATTCTTACAGGCGTTCCCAAACATGAACCCCCCTCCCACCTCCCTACCCAAAACATCTCTGTGGGTCATCCCCATGCACCAGCCCCAAGCATGCTGTATCCTGCGTCAGACATAGACTGGCGATTCAATTCTTACATGATAGTATACATGTTAGAATGCCATTCTCCCAAATCATCCCACTCTCTCCCTCTCCCTCTGAGTCCAAAAGTCCGTTATACACATCTGTGTCTTTTTTCCTGTCTTGCATACAGGGTTGTCATTGCCATCTTTCTAAATTCCATATATATATGTTAGTATACTGTATTGGTGTTTTTCTTTCTGGCTTACTTCACTCTGTATAATCAGCTCCAGTTTCATCCATCTCATCAGAACTGATTCAAATGAATTCTTTTTAACGGCTGAGTAATACTCCATTGTGTATATGTACCACAGCTTTCTTATCCATTCATCTGCTGATGGACATCTAGGTTGTTTCCATGTCCTGGCTATTATAAACAGTGCTGCGATGAACATTGGGGTACATGTGTCTCTTTCAATTCTGGTTTCCTGGTGTGTATGCCCAGCAGTGGGATTGCTGGGTCATACAGTAGTTCTATTTGCAATTTTTTAAGGAATCTCCACACTGTTCTCCATAGTGGCTGTACTAGTTTGCATTCCCACCAACAGTGTAGGAGGGTTCCCTTTTCTCCACACCCTCTCCAGCATTTATTGCTTGCAGATTTTTGGATCGCAGCCATTCTGACTGGTGTGAAGTGGTACCTCATTGTGGTTTTGATTTGCATTTCTCTAATAATGAGTGCAACATCACAGTTTAAAAGCCTCAATTCTTCAGCACTCAGCTTTCTTTATAGTCCAACTCTGACATACATACATGACTACTGGAAAAACCAAAGCATTGACCTTTCGTTGGCAAAGTAATATCTCTGCTTTTCAATATGATGTCTAGGTTGGTCATAACTTCTCTTTCAAGAAGCTCGTGTCTTTTGATTTCATGACTGTAGTCACCATCTGCAGTGATTTTGGACCCCCCAAAAATAGTCTGTCAGTCACTGTTTCCATTGTTTCCATTGCTTTGTATCACTATAGTTCAATTTGCATTTCATATAATTTTATATAAGTGAAATAGCATGACATGTAATATGCTACACAATTTTTTACGGCTTCTTGGGAAATCACATCTTAATTATCTCTTTATTCCTGGGGTTAAGCACAGTCACTCAGTCAACAAATATTTTAGAGTGCCTACTATGTGTTAGGTTTTGGCCACACTATTCAAGGAACATAACAGATGTTCAAAATATGCTTGGTGAATGATTCTGTGAATTCGAGTAGCATAAACATTTTTTCACTGAGATACATTCATATACCATAAAATTAATATTTTTAAAGTGTACCAGTCAATGGGCTTTAGTTTATTTACAAAGTTGTGCAGCCATATCTAATTCGAGAACATTTTCCTTACTCCAAATGAAGCCCAATACTCACTTGCAGTCTTTCCTCATTTCTCCCATTCTCCAGCCTCTGGCAGCTACTAGTCTATTCTGGACATTTCCTATAAATGGTATTATTACAATATGTGCTCTTCTGTGACTGGCTTATTTCATTCAGAATGTTTTCTTCTTTTAAATATAAATTTATTTAATTTAATTGGAGGTTAATTACTTTACAATATTGTATTGGTTTTGCCATACATCAACATGAATCTGCTACAGGTATACATGTGTTCCCCATCCTGAACCCCCCTCCCTCCTCCCTCCTTGTACCATCCTTCTGGGTCGTCCCAGTGCACCAGCCCCAAGCATCCAGTATCATGCATCGAACCTGGACTGGCGATTCTTTTCCTGTTGCAGCATATGTCAGGATTTTCTTCCTTTTTGTGGCTAATATATCACTCTGTTTATTCATCAGCATATAGACTTTTGGGTTGTTTCCACTTTGAGGCAATTATGAATCATTATGTCATGAGCATTCAAGTACATGTTTTTGTGTGAACATATGTTTTCAATTCTTGGGTACATACCTAGGAGTGGACTATATGGGCCATATGTTAACACTCTGTTTAGTTTTTTGAGGAAATTCCAGACCATTTCCCAAAGTGGCTACATCATTTTACATTTCTAGCAGCAATGTTTGAGAGTTCTAATTTCTCTACAACCTTGCTAACACTTGTTATTGTCTGTATTTTTTATTCCAGCTATCCTAGTGGGTGTGAAGAAGCATCTCATTTAGTTTTTACATCTCCCTGATGACTAAGGATATTAAATACCTTATTGTTTGCTTTTCCTCACAGATGACAGAAAGTCCAGTACGGGAGTTCTATGGAAACAGAAGACAAAAACATTCATATGTCCTGAGCAGTGCTGGTAGCAGCATGAATTCTATCATACTTTCCCTGCATGCCTGGGGAACAGGGAGCTTGTACCAGGCCTCTGCCCACCTGGGAAGGCCATCCTTGCCTCTCTAGCAGAGGCAGGCAGGAGGGAGGCTGGCCTGGAGGTCCTTGAGGTCTCTCAGGACTCAACCCAACCTCAGGGCATAAGGCTGCACTGTGTCCCAGGCTGAGGATACCTCAAGCCAGAAGCAAGCTCTCCACATGTTAGCTTCTCAAATCATGGATGAGAAAACGATGAGGACAGAACATTCATGCACTGATGGAAACAGAGACAGGAGCTCAGAGATCCAGAAGGAGGAGGGGCTGCAGAAGTGTTGACATTCCAGATCAGGGTCCTGGAACCAGGAGATAATCAGATAATCTTGCTTATCTTTGCCACGAAGGGACTCATCCCTATAGCTCGGAACACTCAGAATCACAACCCCAGATGAGCCATTGGATACATGAAGGCACCTTTTAAATGTGGCCACTGTGCATGCGTAGCCTGGAGGCAGAGAGCCAACAGAACCCACTGCACACCCAGCCCTCTGGTGAGAGACCTCAACAGCAGCTCTGGCAGCCACTGGGCAGTGACAACACCCTCCCTCTGCCTGATGCTTGTCACTCAGGCAGGGAGGCATCAGAGTCCTGGGCTCCTGTTTGACATTCCCCCCCATGGGTCCCCTTGGCTTTGGGGAGCTGGGCCTGGGATGTCCTCTCCTCTCCCAGGCCTTGTTCACCCCCAGCCACGTCGGGCTGCCCAGCGCACCTGGCCCTCCCCACGCTCATTCTGCTGCATTATTTATTCAAGCCAGCAAGGTCTATTTATAGCTCCTCTCAAAGGCAGCAGCTGCTCAGTTCCCGGGAAAGTAGAACACTGAGAAATTAAAGAAGTGTTTTCAAAAGAAAAAAACGTCCTCTCATGGACTCAGGAGGTTGCTGTCCCAATGCATCTTCCAAAAATACGCCTCTCTGGCAGTGCTCTGAAGAATGAGAAAGCTCAGCGCCTGTCCAGCACCTTCCCCCAACCCAGAGCCCAGGTCACTCCCTGAACACAGGTCCACCCAACTGAAATGGGTAGGGCCGAGAGAAACAGCTAAATAACAATAAATGATGGGGTGATTCTGGATGTTCTGTAGCTCTATTCTCCACAGCACCTCCAAAACCCATTTTATTTCACTCATTACTGTTTTCCAACCTTCTTTATTACATGCGTTTTAAAATATGCCTCCACAGGCATCACAAAGTGGTTATCATATCCATTCCCTGAAATAACACACTTCTCAACAGAATAAGCAAGTAGCCAAACCCATTTTAAATATCACCTCTTTAATGTTTTGAGTCGCCTGGGAGGAAGCTCAGACACAATGATTTGCCTAAAGTCTCACAAATTTGTCTGATGCTCAGTGAGAATATCATGAGTCCAAAAGGGTTCTTAGACAATCAGGCCTTTGGGAGCTGAGCGGTGGTCACTGTGTGCAGAGTTTGAAGACAGGGGTCTGGGTGAGTCCAGCTGGAGAAGATGGGAGAGTAGAGCTCTCAGGAGGCAGTGTGGGTTCCAGGCATAGGCCATCCAACGCCTCACCCCAGATTTAGGAAGTTATTGGCATGTGAGATCAGGCAAGTTGCATCTGACTTGTAAGCCCAGGAGGCCCCATGGCTTCTTATCACATCGTTGTGTCACACGAGACAGTCTCAGTGCCTGTGCCTGACATGTAGGAAGTATGGATCACGTGTTATGATTACTAGCAGTGCTGAGATGGGGAAACCGAGATATTGAGGACCCAAGAGACTTGTCCGAGATCACGCAGTGCCAGGACCAGAATCAGGACCCCTGAGTCTCAAATCAGGCTTTATTTTTTATGATTGATTGCAGTACCAGGCATCTCCTGTAAGAGAGCTAAACGAGGCAGGTGGCCCAAAGTCCCAGGCGTCTATGAGCACTCAGGAGCTGACAGTAAGAAAATACATGAAGGAGTGAGAACTGTGGAAGGCCCTGGCACTTGAGGCAGCCTTTGGGGTCGGCTCAGGATCTCACACTTCTGTTGTGAATGAAGCCTGTGCCCAGGCTGGCTAATCTGAGAGAGGGAGGTGGAAGGGGTCACTCCTAAGTGTGGAGAAAGGGGGAAAGTGCTGCTGCCAGGCAACTCCAGGCACCAGGGTCCTGAGAAAAATTGGCCATCTGGCCAGGCTTTGACCTCAGAGAGCTCACCAGCTAGAGAGGCCAGGCAAGACAAAACATGAAACCATAAAAGAATAATGACGACAGAACAGTACACTAAGGAGTGTGTGCTCAAGGCCCTCGGCAACCAGGGAAGGGAATCTATCATCACTCAGAGCTTCATAAATATAGGAATACTTAGGCTAGGCTTTTGTACTTAGACCTAATAGTTGATTGCAACTGTCAGAGCTTCAACTCAAGCCAGATGAAGCACCAAAGGGCTATGTTTTAAAAAGGATAGATTAGACCTTAATTGTTCTGTGAGTCAAAGATGCCCTGTGTGTTGTCCCCTAAGTTGTTTATTTCTTCACTGCAAGCTGAGACCTGTTAGCTCAAAGTCCATCAACGCCAAGCTCAAATTTTTACACATCTGGTTATTTTAAGATAGCCAAAGGAGAATATTTTTAGCTATTTAGAGGCAGCTTGCTTTGCATCCCCCTTGAAATCTCATCCCACATCACTGGCCATAGGCACAAAAGAACCGTTGATCATAAGAAGCTGATGAAGCCCTTCAGACCTCACTGAGCTAGAGACCCTGTTTGGCTGCTGACCAATGCAACCTAGATATGTGAGTCCATCTGACTCTTTCCCGAAATCCCCTGCCCCTTTCCCCTTCTCATCTCTGGTCTCATGCTCTCCCTCCCACACAACTCTGTCTGTCTGAGCTCCACCCAATAAAGCTTGTGCATTACTGCTTCTCCTAATCATACTTTTTTCCTTAATCAACCAAAAATCCCTCAACCCTTTTACAAGAATTCAAAGAAAACTAAACAAATATATCTAAGGAAAAAAGGAACTAGAGCATCTGGGATACCCCCAATAGTGACTTAAATCAAAACTCTTTAATTTTTGCTTCATTTATTGTAGACTGTCTTTCTCCACAATGGGAGGCAACGACCTTGCCCTGGAGTGGCAGGGTCAGCATGCTGTGTTTGGTTGCTGGCTCCTGTGACTGCAGCTGGAGGTGGGGGTTGGTTGGGGGTGGTGTCAGTGAGGGTTCCTTTCCAAGAAGGCGATTGTTTGTGGCAGATTAGCTTCCCTGGAATAGGACTCTGCAAGAGGAAGCTGCATGCAAAGTCTTATTGGACCTCTCCTGGGACACATGTATGGGAAGAAAAGAAAGCAGGACCGGGCAGGGGTTTAAACTGAGGCCTTGACTGATCCTCTAGGAAGCTCTGGAGCTGAGAGTGTAAAACCCTAAGGGGCCTCCCTGGATAGACCTCTCCCCAAACCATGTTGTCCACCTACCTCTTGTCTGTAGAAAAACTTTAGCCTCTAAAGCCTTCCCCGAGTTCCAAAGAATCAGTTTAATCAGAAAAATTAGAAAATGCAAAAATAAAGGAAAACAGTCAAGCAAGGCAAAATAAAAATAACAATCATTAAGCAAAGCCAAGGACCTTTAGCTCCTCCTGAGCCGTGTCGTTAGAGCTGTCTTGCAGACACTGAAACCCCTTCCACTAAGTGGAAGAAGTTAGTTAACTGCTACCCAAAGCACGTTGAAACCAGAAGGCTGATGATGTTGGTTCCCTATTACCTTACAACCAAACAATCAGGTTGAGTAAGATATCTGCCTGTTTGCACCACAATGGTTCAACTTGCTTCAAACCCATATGCTAAAGGACCATAAAAGGGCAGAAAAGATGTGGAACTTCATTTCCCAGAGGAACTGGGAACTATTCCTAGAAAACCAATGTATATACCACCCTTTCATTCCCTTTGCCCTTGAAATCTTACCCTTAATTATTCCCCAAGTGAGAAATTGATTTGTGAGCTAAGTTCCCACTGGCCCATTTAATAAAGCTTGCTCTACTTTGATTCAGTTTTGCTTCTGGTTGCAAAAATGGCAAAAGTAAAAGAACGTTCCCCACCAAGGCAGGGGGCCTCAGCCAGACTAGGACCCAAGTAGGGGTCCGCATGACCTCATTTGGTTGCTAGAGTTGTCCTGAGCTGAGAAAAAAGGGCCAGGCCCCTGTGTCCCCATTGTTCTGGGTCATTTCTCTAGGATAGGGTGTAACCTTCAGATCTCTGAAGCCAAGGGTCATGATCAGTGATGGACACAACTGTGAACCATCAGCAGCTGATATTTGTGGCCATTAGAGGATAGGTTCACCGTACTGAAAGAGGGCACCACAGCACATAGGACTGTCTATTCCTTGCACAGCTCAGACCTACTTGTTTCTTATGATGAATTTGTCCCTTAAAGGGAACAGCTGCTCCAGAATTTTGGTTGGTTTTGTACTGATGGAAATTTACAAGAGAAGGTTGTGAGAGGGTAACAGGCAGGAAGGCCAGGGGTCTCTAAATGGAGGAAATAGGCTGCAAGTGTCAGACATTTTTATCTCTCTTAAGCAGCAGGAGGAAACAAACTAGCGATATTTTTTTCTTCTCTATACAAATTTAAAAGAAGGTTTCTTTAAAAATACTAAGTTGCCATAATGACACCTGGTTTCACCTGAAGTTAACTATTCTCAAACCTTGAGTTAACCAATGCCTTTTTCTTATGGAAATGTTTGTCTTAAGCTATGTTAATATACTATGCATTTACCCCAAACTCTGTCTTCAAGTCAGTTCTGCCTAATGGCTCAGAACCTACTTGACAAACCAGTATGTTATAGTCAGATATTGTTCCCCTAATCTATGTAAATGAAATTATTTGTACGGTAATCTGCCCTTCTACAAGATTCAAGTCAATGGTTTTATGGCCCGGGATGAATCATCTGGTGCCAAGATTATCCCCAAATGCATCTTATGGGTGAGGGGCCTGGTGCCATTCTGAGTTTTAAGACATTCCTTTCTTTCATTAACAGACTGCAAGTGACTATATAACATCCCGCTGAAGACTAGCAGGGGGTACTCTTTCTACCCCCTTCTGATGCCTATGTCAGAAGCTTTCTCTATCTCCTTTATACGTTAATAAAACTTTATTAGACAAATGCTCTGAGCGATCAAGCCTCATCTGTGGCCCCGGATTGAATTCTTCTCCTCCGGGGGCCAAGAATCCCGGCGTCTTTCCATTCAGCAACAGCCTTTCAGTTGTAGGTTGCTCTTGAGGTTACAACTGATAATTATCATCCTCGACCCATTCTAGACTTAATGCATCCTTGGCTGGGGCCTGTCATGATGGCCCAGACCCTCGATCCTGAGGGACTGAGACACTGGTTACTATGCTTTCCTCAGGCCACTGCTGCTGATGGCCATTTGCCATTAAAACTAGATGTAGAAACACCAAGAGACACTTGTCAATCACCTGAAGGCTGAATGTGTTCTTCTCTGCTCTCTGGTGTAACACCAGCTTTACCTCTTCCTGATGACCAGGATCAATAATCCCTGCCAGGATGGTGACTCCCTTGCCCTCAGACCCTAAAGGAAAGAAGAGGGGAAGCCCAAACTCCCAAAGTGGTCACTGAGAGTATTGGTAAGTGCAGCCACTTCTATTTAGTCCCAAGAGGACACAACACCATATGGCCATTGATTTCGGTTGTATATGCATCCTGGAGGATGACAACCCATCTTCACAGGGTGTCCTCTACAAGGTATGTCTTTGAGTATGTCTGAAAGCATTCACTCTCAGGCTGTCAGTTTCTGGGTGACGCAGTATGTAACAGGACCAGTGGATTCTTTGTGCCCATGGCCATACTTTCTTTTCTGTAGAGTAATTCCCTTGGCTTGGAATAATGTTTACAGAATCTTTTGTAAATGGATGAAATAATGACCAAGTTCCCATGGACGGGAAAGGCAAACCCAGGATACTGCATGTCCTTCCAGTCAACTCAATTGTACCAAGTGGACAGTTGGTCTTCTCAAGGAGTGGTGCTCAGTGTTGGCCCCCACTGCTGGCAGGGTATATATTTGACAGTATCAGTATCTAGATGAGACCTAATGAGTGGACGCTCTTGCTGTTGGGCCTGTGTATAACCTCCATCTCTGTCATGGAGCTACTCTGTTTGCACAGCCCTTCGTACAAGCTTTTGGAGTGGCTGACATGAACTTACTGATTGATTCTACCCAGCTTGTTGTTTGGAGCCTTTCCCATGGTTCACACTCTTAAGTGAGCTTTAATATGTGATGTTCTCTTATAGTTCCATCCAGAGGTCCCTGTTCCCAGCTCTCTAGGCCCCGACCAGCCAGAGGGATCACACACAATTACCCATGACTCTCAGGCTATTCTGATCTTGATCCTCTTCTTTTCCCACAATTGGGTGACCAGGTATTCTGCCTGGATGCCTACTCCTTGGAGAATTTTCCTTCATAAGTTCAGTGGCTTCTTCAGAGCCACCCCTAAAGAGTGCAGCTGCCATCTATTTTTGACAAGCTGCTTGTGTACATGTTCAGTTGCTCAGTCATGTCCAACTATTTGCTACCCTATGGAACCCACCAGTCCCCTCTGTCCATGGGGTTTTCCATGCAAGAATACTCAAGTGGGTTGCCATTTTCTCCTCCGGAGATCTTCCTGACCCGGGGATCAAACTCACATCTCCTGCATCTCCTGCATGGCAAGAGAGATTCTTTACCACTGAGCCACCGGGGAAGCCCATATACTTCCTGTTACCCAGTAAATGGGTCAGAGTATCTTTCCAACTATGAAATATGCTGCCTCCAGAAGTTCAAGGGGCCTACCGGACATTTCACTTACTTAATAGTGGGAGGTGTGAGATGTAATCATTTGTCTTTTACTTTGGAGGGCACTGAAATGGGGGAGAGGACTGAAATCCACCTACAATTTTTCTCCCACTTTTTGGAGTGAATGTTTCATCTCATCCTCCAATGCCAGTTTTTGCTCATCTGGTCTACTTAACATTGATATAGTGTACTGGGGTGATACTCTGTAGAATGTCCAGATGGCCCTCTGGACTACATTCTGACAAAAAACAAGAAAGTTAGTATAACTCTGGGCAAGACTATAAATGTACACCATTGTCTGTGCCATGTGAGTATGAACCTTTTCTGATCCTTCTCCTGAATAGATTGAACAAGAACTCACTCAGCAGGTCGGTGGCCACTATCACATTCTGGAGGTTCATCAAGCAGAGACATCATATCTAACACAACAACTGCACCTTGGCGCTGCTCCTTGGTTAGGTTTCTGATTGTCCACTGTCATTGGCCATGATCCACTGATTTTTTGCAGAGGCCAGACTGGTGAGTTTCTGGCTTATCATAGAACCATCACTTCTGCGTTCATTATGTTTTTTAATTTAGCTCTAATCCATGGAATACGGCATTGTTTTTTTACTTATTATCTTGCATTGGGCTGGGGGAGGATGTTTAGAGCTTCTTCTTGGCCTTTCCTACTTTAATACCTTTCAGCCTATAGGCCAAAGAACTAATCTGATGGTTCTGCCACCTACCAAGAATGTCCATTCCATTTTTTCTTTTAGGAACCAGGAAAATGACTTCCCAATGGGCTGCCTGTAAGACATACCAGGCCCAAGACCCTAGATAGCCATGTCAATCCAGACCTTTGGAAGAGCTGGAAATTCCCTTTTCCCTCAGTGTTCAGTTATCTGAGTGAATGACAGTAGATCCCATGGGAGAAGGTCTGGTGTGGTGAGTAATCTCACTTGTCAACTTGACTAGGCTATGGTACCCATATCTTGGTCAAACACGAATGAAGGTATTTTTCAGATGCGATTAACATTTAGATCAGACTTTCCAAGTGGCTCAGTGGTGAAGAATCTGCCTGCCGAGCAGGAGACGTGGGTTCAATCCCTAGGTAGGGAAGATCCTCTGGAGAAGGAAAGGGCAAACCATTCCAGTATTCTTGCCTGGGAAATCCCATGGACAGAGGAGCTTGGCAGGTTACAGTCAATGGGGTTGCAAGGAGTTGGGACATAGCTTAGCGACTAAACAACAACTGTTTAGATCAGTAGACCTTGAGTAAAGCAAATATGAGCCCATAGTGTGGGTGGGCTCACTCAATCAGTTGCAGGTCTTAAGAATAAAGACCAAGATTTTCTAAAGAAGAAGAAATTCCCCTCAAAATTGCAACATTGACTCTCCTGAATTTTCAGTTTGCTGGCCTGCCTTATCAATTTCAGACTTGCCAGTCACCCTGATTGTACAAGTGAAATGACTGAAATCCTTGAAATCTCTCTCTCCATTGTGCTACATTATGTTATGTTATGTTCTCTGTTTTTCTTCAAAATCTGGATGGATACACTGGGGCAATTACAATTCAATACATTTGCTGCATTGTTGAAGAGTCCTCTCCTTTAGTCACTGGGTTCCAGGTCTGAGAACTGGCTCGGGCCCAAAAACTGGGCAAAGGATTTTGACTTTGTATTGGGAAAACTGCCTTGGCCTTCCAACCATCCATCCTTGATTTCTTTCCATTTCGTAAGTTAAGCCACATCCTTGTTGGGTAGCTATTTGGCTCACCTCTGAGAATATCATGTTTTATGAATCAGGTCTTAAGCTCTATGCATAGCAGCTCCATTACTGTCTTCAGCCTTGTGACTCATTGTAATAATTGTACCCATCTTGCTTCTGATGGTGATAATGAAATATCTCATACTTCAGGATCCTATCATTCCTTTTTCTACCATCAACTCTGGCTGACAGAAGACACCTTTGCTGAGCTCAGCAATGCTGGACCCTCTTCAGGAAATCCTTGTGGTTTTGGTAAACAGGTGTCCTCCAGGCCTTTCACAGGACAGAGTCAGCTCTGGATTCTTAGTCTTACATAGTCTGTCCATCCTAGAATGCCCATGTCTCTGAGCCTTGTGATACCTTCCTCTACCATTTCTGCCATACCTTTGATTAAAGTTCCCTGAAATGCTGCAAAGAAACTTTTTCTTTCATATTTTGCTCTGAATTGGTAGTTAATCACCCTGAGTGTCATTATCTTTCATCAATGAATCAAGGTCACTTAGGTCACAAGGTCATCCAATTCCATAGTTCTTATTGCTACCACTTTTTCACCCTGGTGGATCCTGGCCCAGTTTGCCTCTGGTGAGAATGATAACAGCTGCACCTCTGCAGCATGTTTCCTACCACTGGTGATGTGATTTAGGGCCAACTCTGCTCTGAATGATCCAAGTCTACAATCCCACTGAAATGACTCTAAGAAATCTACTTCCCTACTACCATATCTGGTACCAATGGCCATAGATGGAATGCTCTGGAAACAGACTTAGAACCAGATTGTGCTGAAGATTTTCTGCAGGTGCTCTCAGCAAAGATACCTGGAGGTGACAAAGGCAGGGTTAGCACAGGGAGAAGCCACCACCCTGCAGTTGCACTGAAGTCTCAGGCGATGCTTTTGAAAATTCTGTATCAGTGAGTCATTGCTGCAAGGCAGCTCTGAGAGGGGACATGACCATGGGCAAGGCTGTTCCCTGTGACTGAGAAGGATGCAGCTGTAAACTGCAGTTGCTGACATTCCTGACTCTAAGATATAGATACATTGGCCCTGCGATGGGGATCTGAGGTGGAAACCACAGTATCCCCCATACTGCTGCTCCATGGAAGGGTACTCTGCAGGCAAAACACCTTTAGAAAGGACAAGATCTGGATGGGGTAGTGGATGATAAGCTCACTTCAGATGGGGAAAGAGCACTGGCAAAGGCCAAGAAATGGGAATGTGATATATTCTAGTAAGCAGATAATCCAGAGAATACAAAGGACAGGGGTGAGTGGCGGAGGAACAAAATCTGTTTATAGTATTTGTAATAGGAGAAAAGGCATCATCTTGTCAATGCCTAGTTGGGAAATTTTTCCTCATATTCTAGGTTGTCTTGAAAATGCTGTGAAATTTGTAGCTTATGAAACAGTAGGAGTAAAAGAAATAAACCAAGAATGCAAATTCAAATGTCTATAGGAACTGGCCAGGCAACATAGGCAAAGCTGGTTAAATTCGATACTTATAGCACAAACACACACTGAAGATAATACATACCCTGCTTCTAGGAGCCTATATGAAGGCTTTGAGCAAATTAGAAAATGTTTCCCCTTGGGGATGATGCAGCCCCGTGCCTGACTGGGGCATGGCATGGCAGGCCAAGTGAGGGCCTTTATCAGCTTGATTGTTGCCCTCTGTGTGTGGCACAGATTCTCCAACCACTAAACAGCCCTGCTGATATATTCTCCCTCTTTCTTTTTCACACAAATGACCCTTTCCACCTTTAATTCAGAAAGAACAGCAGGAGTAGCAGATGAATACCAACTGACACCTGCCCCAGTGCGGGGTGGTAACAGGGAGTGCTGAGAACTGAGGCAAACTGGTGATGACATGCTTGACTGTGGGTTTTGTGTTGTTACAGCCTTGGTTTTTCATGATGTAAAAAATCTGGATTTTTAAAATGTGCTTTTAATAGTTTGCTAAGTTAAAACAAAACAAAACATGGTCCAAACAGCATCACCACTGGCTATTACTTTCCGTCTGCAGAACACCGTTTTTGCAAACTGTCAATTAGTCACCCACCCTCTATCCCTCCCCACCGCAGACTTCATTCAGGAACCAAGCTCACAGAAGGAGCACACGCTGAGTGTGACTGCTCAGTAGGACCATCTTTTTGGTTTGCAACCGCAGTTGTCAGCTTTTTCCTCAGTTCAAAATCAAATAAGTGGGTGAAGGGGAATCAAATAAGATGAAGATGCTATAGAACAAAGTGTTCATAGCAGAGACACAGAGAGTGGAATGCCTGAGAGTGAGAGGGAGGCTCTTCCCTGCTGCTGCTGCTGCTGCTGCTAAGTCACTTCAGTCGTGTCCGACTCTGTGCGACACCATAGACGGCAGTCCACCAGGCTCCCCCGTCCCTGAGATTCTCTAGGCAAGAACACTGGAGTGGGTTGCCATTTCCTTCTCCAATGCATGAAAGTGAAAAGTGAAAGGGAAGTCGCTCAGTCGTGTCCGACGCTCAGCGACTCCATGGACTGCAGCCTACCAGCCTCCTCCATCCATGGGATTTTCCAGGCAAGAGTACTGGAGTGGGGTGCCATTGCCTTCACCAGAGGCTCTTCCCTAGTGATAGGTAAATGGATCCAGGCATTGTGTGGAGTGTGTTGAAACAAAGCAGAACCTCCTGGGAATAAAAGGACAGGGATTTCTTTATTTTTTAAATCAGAAAAAGGTTATCCCTGGTGGCTCAGGTGGTAAAGAATCTGCCTGCAATTCAGGAGAAGACCTGGATTTGATCCCTAGGTCAGGAAAATCACCTGGAGAAGGGAATGGCAACCCACACCAGTATTATTGCCTGGAGAAATTCATGGACAGAAGAGCCTGGAGAGCTACAGTCCATGGTGTCACAAACAGTCAGACACGACTAAGTGACTTTCGCTTTCACTGGCCACCCCTTCAATTTTCTAATACCAGGCTGAGAAGAGCAGGAAATCGGTACAATCTTTCCTGGATGGCAGTGAGTGGCAGGGGGCAGTGGTTGTGGTGGTGTGTATCAAAGACCAGACTTCTGGAAATGCATTAATAGATTTTTTTCTTTCTTTCTTTTTAATTGCAAACAACAGATGACAAGTCTGGCTATCTTATACAAAAATGAGATTATTGGAAATGCAAGACAGGAACACAGAATCCACAGGAGGCCAGAGGACAAGATTTGGAAAACGGTCAGGATAAGGAGAGCCCTGGAGGTTTGGGCGGCAGAATCATGGTTCAGCTGATTAACAAGAGCCTCCAGTCTGCTATTTAAAGTGATCCCTTATAAGCAGCATATAGTGCTTCTCTGTTCATGGAATTTTTCAGTCAAGAATACTGGAGTGAGTTGCCATTTCCTTCTCCAGGGGATCATACTGATCCATGGACCAAATCCCCTTCTCCTGCATTTCCTGAATTGGCAGGTGAATTCTTTACCACTGTGCCACCTGGGAAGCCCCTTTATTTGTAGAGGTCCCTCTTCATAATATCAGGTAGGGTTCAGTTTGGTTTTAGTTTATTCATGGAGCTACTGAGTTAATCTGTCTTTTCCCCATTGATCTGTGACAGCTTTTCTGAAATGTATTAAGCTCTCAAGACCCTGTTTCTGAGCACTCCTTTTTGTCTCACTGATGCCTTTTGTTTGTTCTTGGACCTTTAACAGACGATTTCTGTTACCAAAATACGTGCCTCAACATCTAGCAGTGCAAGCCTCCCCTCTCTTCTTGTTCAAAGTCAACTGTATTTTTCATGGTCCTTTATTCTTCCATGTAAATTTCAGAATAAGTTTACCAAATATATGAAAAAAATCAGCTTAAATTTTTATCAGATTGCAATGAATTTACTGATTTGGGGATTGGAATTGAACTTTTATATATTTGCAAGAGCATAGAAGGTCTGTCTATCTGTGTATTCACATAATTTTTTCTGCCTTTTGTCAAAGTCTTCCTTATAGAGGTTTTGTGAGTTCTTTACTAAGTGAATCCTCAGACAGCTTATACTTGCTGTACATGGCCCTTGATTTTTTTTATTATATTGCTTAGCTTCATTAGATGACACACTTTTACAATTCCATGGATCCTCATTTAACAGCTCATTGTGTATCCATTCTTTTATCTTCCTTTAGTTATTATCTTAAATTAATATTCACCCTTGACTTATTAAAATGTATTTTAACTTGTTAATTTCCTCACTTCCTGGATGATGCTAACATTTATCCTTCTGTGTTTCATGCTATTGGTTGTTGAGTATTTTATTTCTACCTCTCTATATTTAAATCTTATAATAATTATTGTTAGAGTAAGTGTTCATTTATCTACATTCATTTTCCATAGCTAACTTCTATCTGAAAGCATTTGCCTTTGGCCTGAAGACTCCCTTTAATATATGCTTTGGCTAATTCTTTTAGTATGTGTATGAATATGTGTCTTAAAATATCTTCATTTGACTTTTATTTTTAAAAGTTAATTTCACTGAGATTAGAATTTTAGCTTGGCTGAATTTTCTTTCAGCAATTTGAAGAATGACATTGTCTTCTCTCTTTTTAAAATTCATTTATTTATTTTAATTGGAGGCTAATTACTTTACAATATTGTGGTGGTTTCTGCCATACATCAGCATGAATCAACCATGGGTGTACATGTGTCCCACCACCCTGAAGCCCCCTCCACCCTTCCCCACCCCATCCCTCTGGGTTGTCCCAGAGCACCAGCTTTGAGTGTCCTGCTTCATGCATCGAGCTTGCACTGGTCATCTGTTTTACATATTGTAATATACATGTTTCAATGCTATTCTCTCATTCATCCCACCCTCACCTTCTCCCAGATAGTCCAAAAGTCTGTTCCTTACATCTGTGTCTCTTTTGCTGTTTTGTGCATAGGGTCATCACTACCATATTTCTAAATTCCATATATATGTGTTAATATATTGCATTGGTGTTTCTCTTTCTGGCTTACTTCACTCTGTATAATAGGCTCCTGTTTCATCCACCTCATTAGAACTGATTCAAATGCATTCTTTTTAATAGCTGAGTAATATTCCATTGTGTATATGTACCATAACTTCCTTATCCATTCGTCTGCTGTTGGACATCTATATTGCTTCCATGTCCTAGCTATTGTAAACAGTGTTGCAATGAACATTGGGGTACATGTGTCTCTTGACATTGTCTTCTATTTCCATTATTTTTTGTGAAAAATCAACCATCATTCTTACCATTGCCTCTTTCAAGGAAATAGATCTTGTTTTTTCCTACATGCTTTAAAGGTCTTTAAAGACCTTGTCTTTTGTTGTCAGTAGTTTGAGTGTGATTGCCTACGTGGCTTTCTTTGTATTTGTCTTGCTTAGGTTACATAGAGCTTCTTACTTTGGTGGTTTGATGTTATTCTTTGGTTTGAAAAATCCTTGGTTATTATCGCTTAAAATATTTTTATAGGTCCATTCATCCTTCTCCTCCTCCTTCTCCTCCTTCTTCTGTGATTGAATTTATTTGTGTATTGTAAACCACATGACTTTGATGTCCTTTTCTGTACTTTAAAAACTGACTTGTCTTTTCATAATCCTCTATGGCTATTTTTATTCTGGCTTGTCTTCCAATTCACTATTTCTCTCTTCAGGTGTGTCTAATCTGATGTAAAACGTATTCACTGAGTACTTAATTTTAATTATTATTTTTAGATATGAAATTTTCATTTTATCCTTGTATTTGCATTTATCTGGACTAAATATTCCATACTGTTTTTAAACTTCCTGAGCATATAAATCATAGTTATATTATCTTATTTTAATCATTTCCATATTGGTATCTCCTATGTCATTGTTTCTTTTTTTTTAATTTTTATTTTTACTTTATTTTACTTTACAATACTGTATTGGTTTTGCCATACATTGACATGAATCCACCACGGGTGTACATGCGTTCCCAAACATGAACCCCCCTCCCACCTCCCTCCCCACAACATCCCTCTGGGTCATCCCCGTGCACCAGCCCCAAGCATGCTGTATCCTGCATCAGACATAGACTGGTGATTCGATTCTTACATGATAGTGTACATGTTTCAATGCCATTCTCCCAAATCATCCCACCCTCTCCCTCTCCCTCTGAGTCCAAAAGTCCGCTATACACATCTGTGTCTTTTTTGCTGTCTTGCATACAGGGTCATCATTGCCTGTCATTGTTTTTATCATGTGATTTTTTTTCTCTTGGCTTTTGATCTCTTCTCGTACTTTTTGCACTTTGAATGAAACTGTTTTGAGGCTCGATATTCTAGCTTTCATTCATTTGTGCTTGGAACAAGCAGTTGAGTAAGGGGTATGACTTTAAAATAATTCAGGGCTGAGATGATTTGAACTTTAGCATTTATGAGATCTGGTCTCTTTCTGATTCACTCTTCTTTTCAGGGTCTCACCTGAAAATCTAGGATGTTTACCTTGGTCCATTTTCCTTAGTCTTTGTTAACATAAGATTTTGCCCCAGCCTCAAAGGATGTGCTCAGCTTCTCAGTCTCTGAGCCACCACTTTACCTGGTGACAACAG
This sequence comes from Ovis aries, assembly GCF_016772045.2. NCBI lineage: Eukaryota > Metazoa > Chordata > Mammalia > Artiodactyla > Bovidae > Ovis > Ovis aries. The sequence continues at coordinate 2,068,138 of NC_056078.1, read as the reverse complement.
GCTTCCCAGGTGGTGCCAGTGGTAGAGAACATGCCTGCCAATGCAGGAGACACTAAAGACATGGGCTCGATCCCTGGGTTGGGAATATCTCCTGGAGAAGGGCATGGCAGTCCTCTCAAGTATTCTTACCTGGAGAATCCCATGGACAGAGGACCCTGGCAGACTACATACAGTCCATAGGGTCACACAGAGTTGGACACAACTGAAGTGACACACTGAAACCATAATCACAGAAAACAGGTCAATCTAATCACATGGACCACAGCCTTGTCTAACTCAATGAAACTAAGCCATGCCCTGTGGGACCACCCAAGGTGGGCAGGTCATGGTGGAGAGGTCGGACAGAATGCGGTCCATTGGAGAAGGGGATGAGAAAACAACTTCAGTATTCTTGCCTTGAGAACCAATCCCATGAACAGTATGAAAAGGCAAAATGACAGGATGGTGAAGAAGGAACTCCCCAGGTCGGTAGGTGCCCAATATGCCACTGAAGATAAGTGGAGAAATAACTTGAGAAAGAATGAAGGGATGGAACCATGGCAAAAAATGATACCCAGTTGTGGATGTGAAGGGTGATAGAAGAAACGTCCAATGCTGTAAAGAGCAATACTGCATAGGAACCTGGAATGTCAGGTCCATGAATCAAGGCAAATTGGAAGTGGTGAAACAGGAGATGGCAAGAGTGAACATCCACATACTAGGAATCAGTTAACGAAAATTGACTGGAATGGGTGAATTTAACTCAGATGATCATTATATCTACTACTGTGGGCAGGAATCCCTTAGAAGAAATGGAGTAGTCATCACGGTCAACAAAGAGTCCGAAATGCAGTACCTGGATGCAATCTCAAAAATGACAGAATGATCTCTGTTCGTTTCTGAGGCAAACCATTCAACATCACAGTAATCCAAGTCTATGCTCCAACCAGTAATGCTGAAGAAGCTGAAGTTGAACAATTCTATGAAGACCTATAAGACCTTTTAGAATTAACACTCCCCAAAAATGTCCTTTTCATTATAGGGGACTGGAATGCAAAAGTAGGAAGTCAAGAAACACCTGAAGTAACAGGCAAATTTGGCCTCGGAACACGGAATGAAGCAGGGCAAAGACTAATAGAGTTTTGACAAGAGAACGCACTGGTCATAGAAAACACCCTCTTCCAACAACACAAGAGAAGACTCAATACATAAATGTCATCAGATGGTCAACACCAAAATCAGATTGACTATATTCTTTGTAGTCAAAGATGGAGAAGCTCTTTACAGTCAGTAAAACAAGACTAGGAGCTGATTGTGGCTCAAATCATGAACTCCTTATTGCCAACTTCAGACTTAAATTGAAGAAAGTAGGGGAAACAACTAGACCATTCAGGTATGACCTAAATCAAATCCCTTATGACTATAGAGTGGAAGTGAGAAATAGATTTAAAGGAATAGATCTGATAGATAGAGTGCCTGATGAACTATGGACTGAGGTTCATGACATTGTAGAGGAGACAGTGATCAAGACCATCCCCATGGAAAAGAAATGCAAAAAAGCAAAATAGCTGTCTGAGGAGGTCTTACAAATAGCTGTGTAAAGAAGAGAAGTGAAAAGCAAAGGAGAAAGGAAAGATATAAGCATCTGAATGCAGAGTTCCACAGAATAGCAAGAAGAGATAAGACAGCCTTCCTCCACGATTAATGCAAAGAAATAGAGGAAAAGAACAGAATGGGAAAGACTAGAGATCTCTTCAAGAAAATTAGAGATACCAAGGGAACATTTCATGCAAAGATGGGCTCGATAAAGGACAGAAATGGTATGGACCTAACAGAAGCAGAAGATATTAAGAAGAAGTGGCAAGAAGACACAGAACTGTACAAAAAAGACCTTCACGACCCAGATAATCACGATGGTGTGATCACTCACCTAGAACCAGACATCCTGGAATGTGAAGTCAAGTGGGCCTTAGAAAGCATCACTACAAACAAAGTTAGTGGAGGTGATGGAATTACAGCTGAGCTCATTTGAATCCTGAAAGATGATGCTGTGAAAGTGCTGCACTCAATACGCCAGCACATTTGGAAAACTCAGCAGTGGCCACAGGACTAGAAAATGTCAGTTTTCATTCCAATTCCAAAGAAAGGCAATGCCAAAGAATGCTGAAACTACTGCACAATTGCACTCATTTGACATGCTAGTAAAGTAATGTTCAAAATTCTCTGAGCCAGGCTTCAGCAATACATGAACCGTGAACTTCCAGATGTTCAAGCTGGGTTTAGAAAAGGCAGAGGAACCAGAGATCAAATTGCCAACATCTGCTGGATCATGGAAAAGGAAGAGAGTTCCAGAAAAACATCTATTTCTGCTTTATTGACTATGCCAAAGCCTTTGAATGTATGGATCACAATAAACTGTGGAAAATTGTGAAAGAGATGGGAATATCAGACCACCTGACCTGCCTCTTGAGAAATCTGTATGCAGGTCAAAAAGCAGCAGTTGGAACTGGACATAGAACAACAAACTGGGTCCAAATAGAGAAAGGAGTATGTCAAGGCTGTCTATTGTCACCCTGCTTATTTAACTTATATGCAGAGTACATCATGAGAAACGCTGGGCTTGAAGAAGCACAAGCTGGAATCAAGATTGCCGGGAGAAATATCAATAACCTCAGGTATGCAGATGACACCACCCATATGGCAGAGAGTGAAGAGCAACTAAAAAGCCTCTTGATGAAAGTGAAAGAGGAGAGCGAAAAAGTTGGCTTAAAGCTCAACATTCAGAAAACAAAGATCATGGCATCTGGTCCCATCACTTCATGGGAAATACATGGGAAACAGTGGAAAGAGTGTCAGACTTTATTTTTCCGGGCTCCAAAATCACTGAAGATGGTGACTGCAGCCATGAAATTAAAAGACGCTTACTCCTTGGAAGAAAAGCTATGACCAACCTAGATAGCATATTGAAAAGCAGAGATATTACATTGCCAACAAAGGTCCGTCTAGTCAAGGCTGTGGTTTTTCCTGTGGTCATGTATGGATGTGAGAGTTGGACTGTGAAGAAAGCTGAGCACCGAAGAATTGATGCTTTTGAACTGTGGTATTGGAGAAGACTCTTGAGAGTCCCTTGGACTGCAAGGAGATCCAACCAGTCCATTCTGAAGGAGATCAACCCTGGGATTTCTTTGGAAGGAATGATGCTAAAGCTGAAGCTCCAGTACTTTGGCCAGCTCATGCGAAGAGTTGACTCATTGGAAAAGACTCTGATGCTGGGAGGGATTGGGGGCAGGAGGAGAACGGGACAACAGAGGATGAGATGGCTGGATGGCATCACCGCCTCGATGGACATGAATTTGGGTGAACTCCGGGCGTTGGTGATGGACAGGGAGACCTGGCGTGGTGCAGTTCATGGGGTCGCAAGTGGTCGGACAAGACTGAGCAGCTAAACTGAACTGAAGTGACTGAGTACGCACAGCTCAATTGCCTCAGTAGAAGGAGCAGTACCAAATGTAGGGCTCATCTTTCTGCGTTTCCCTTCTCTCTGGAATTTTGACCCCTTAAGTTCTCACTGCTTTTATAGCTTTCATTCTGGCAATCCAATCTCTTAAAAAATAGTTTTCCAGTTTTTCTGTTCTTTCTCAATAGGGAAATTGGTCTGAAAAAAGCTCTCTTCTTTTGTCAGAAGTGGAAGTACCCAGCATATTTTTAAAATTAAAAAGAATTACCTTCAAATCAGAAACTATTAGAACGTATAATGTGTAGAAGTGTTAGCATTGCTTCCTAGAACTTTGTTTCAATCATACATTTATATATTACATATCAGACAGAGAAGTAAAACGTAACTCTCAGCATGAGTCATCATCAAAACAAGCTGAAAAGTGTTAATGATAAGCCATACCAAAATTGAGGTTCTGTGTCATACATTCAGTATAATACAAGAAGATGCAGTACCTGGCCTTGGAATAAAATATTTACATTCTGACTCAGTGTTGATGGAGTTATGCTAAAATGGATAAGGTGCTTAAGCTCTTTGATCTGTTTATCTACAAGTTGAAGAATTTGGAGAAAATGTTCCATGATGTCCTTGTCTTCTTTTGTCACTTTCCTTATTTCAAAAGTTGCTTAGATTCTCTGTTTCTCATTTTTCTCACCTGTGAATGGAAATAATGGAAATAGTAATAACTTATAAAGATGCCCATTTCTCACATTTTAATGTATCTGTAGGTGAGATGTTCCTTGCAGCTGGTAGCGTCTCATAAAGACTGCCGGCCAGCTGTGACACTATGGACATGATTTGTGCCTGTGCAAACTTGGTCATAGCTGTTCATAGTCATCACTTTGTTTGATAATGCCCAAATTGGAACTACCCATTTTGAATTAAATTTCCATGGGTGGGGGGGGGGAGAGACTCTTCAGAAAGATAAAACACTTTCTTTTAGCATTGAAATTGAAAATCATCATGAATGAAGAAAAGCCCAGAAAAAAGCAGTGGAGTGTAAATTTGATATTAGTGTATGAGCAGTGGGCTGTATCAAGTTAAGCTGAAAGCATGTTTCATAGAGTCTATAAACTAGTGAGGCTTCAAATTAGAAATGACCAAAAGAAGAATCTGCATGAAATTTAAAATACAGAAACAAAGAAGGTGTCATTACTGTGAGATGGCCCTTGTGGTCAAACGTAGGGAGACAAATATTGAGGGGGCTGCAGATTTTGGCCTTTTCTTTACTTTCTCAGCTTCATTCCTGTCTTTTGTCTCTGCTCCTGGCAATATCATTCAACAATAGCCCCAGGTCACTACCAGACACTTATCTCAGTCCTAAAGAGGCAGTAACTATGCAAAGGTGGTTGCCCAAAGTTTTCACTTTCATCTCAGGTTCAAAGGATTTGTTAACAAAACAAGCCACTCACTGAATACAAATAAATCAGTTCAGTTCAGTTCAGTTCAGTTCAGTTTAGTTGCTCAGTCGTGTCTGACTCTCTGTGACCCCATGAGTCGCAGCACGCGAGGCCTCCCTGTCCATCACCAACTCCCGGAGTTCACTCAGACTCACATCCATCGAGTCAGTAATGCCATCCAGCCATCTCATCCTCTGTCATCCCCTTCTCCTCCTGCCCGCAATCCCTCCCAGCTTCAGAGTCTTTTCCAATGAGTCAACTCTTTGCATCAGGTGGCCAAAGTACTGGAGTTTCAGCCTTAGCATCATTCCTTCCAAAGAAATCCCAGGGCTGATCTCCTTCAGAATGGACTGGTTGGATCACCTTGCAGTCCAAGGGACTCTCAAGAGTCTTTTCCAACACCACAGTTCAAAAGCATCAGTTCTTCGGCACTCAGCCTTCTTCACAGTCCAATTCTCACATCCATAAATGACTACTGGAAAAACCATAGCCTTGACTAGACAGACCTTTGTTGGCAAAGTAATGTCTCTGCTTTTGAATATGCTATCTAGGTTGGTCATAACTTTTCTTCCAAGGAATAAGCGTCTTTTGATTTCAGGGCTGCAATCATCATCTGCAGTGATTTTGGAGCCCAAAAATAAACTCTGACACTCTTTCCACTGTTTCCCCATCTATTTCCCATGAAGTGATGGAACCGGCGGCGGCCAGTGCACTAAGCGTGGCGGAGAGCTACCCCACGTCCGAAGTCAGGGGCAGCAGCCTAGAGTGCCAGCCTGTGATGGCGCAGGACCAGCAGAGAGGAGCTACCCAGCGTCCGAGGTCAGAGGCGATGGCCGAGAGGAGCTACCCCGTGTCCGAGGTGAAGGGCAACGGCCAGAGGCGCCACCTCACATTTGAGGCCAGGGGCAGTGGCCAGGAGGAGCAACCCTATGTCAAAGGAGTGGTGGCTGTGCGGGCGCAGGAGGGCCTAGAGGAGCCATCCCATGCTGAAGGTAAGGAAGGGCGATGGGAGGAGATACCCCTCATCCAAGGTAAGGAGCACCGGCTGTGCTCTGCTGGAGCAGCTGTGAAGAGATATCCCACGCCCAAGGTAAGAGAAACCCATGTAAGATGGTAGGTGTTGAAAGAGGGCATCAGAGGGCAGACACACTGAAGCCATACTCACAGAAAACTAGTCAATCTAATCATACTAGGACCACAGCCTTGTCTAACTCAATGAAACCAAGCCACACCTGTGGGGCCACCCAAGATGGGCAGGTCATGGTGGAGAGGTCTGACAGAATGTGGTCCACTGGAGAAGGGAATGGCAAACCACTTCAGTATTCTTGCCTTGAGAACCCCATGAACAGTGTGAAAAGGCAAAATGATAGGATACTGCAAGAGGTACTCCCCAGGTTAGTAGGTGCCCAATATGCTACTGGAGGTCAGTGGAGAAATAACTCCAGAAAGAATGAAGGGATGGAGCCAAAGAAAAAACGATAACCAGCTGTGGATGTGACTGGTGATAGAAGCAAGGTCTGATGCTGTACAGAGCAATATTGCATAGGAACCTGGAATGTCAGGTCCATGAATCAAGGCAAATTGGAAGTGGTGAAACAGGAGATGGCAAGAGTGAACGTTGACATTCTAGGAATCAGCGAACTAAAATGGACTGGACTGGGTGAATTTAACTCAAATGACCATTATATCTACCACTGCAGGCAGGAATCCCTCAGAAGAAATGGAGTAGCCATCATGCTCAACAAAACAGTCCAAAATGCGGTACTTGGATGCAATCTCAAAATGATAGAATGATCTCTGTTCGTCTCCAAGGCAAACCATTCAATATCACAGTTATCCAAGTCTATGCCCCAACCAGTAATGCTGAAGAAGCTGAAGTTGAATGGTTCTATGAAGACCTACAAGACTTTTTTAGAAGTAACACCCCAAAAAGATGTCTTTTTCATTATAGGGGACTGGAATGCAAAAGTAGGAAGTCAAGAAACACCTGGAGTAACAGGCAAATTTGGCCTTGCAATGTGGAATGAAGCAGGGCAAAGACTAATAGAGTTTTGCCAAGAAAATGCACTGGTCATAGCAAACACCCTCTTCCAACAACGCAAGAGAAGACTCTACACATGGACATCACCAGATGGTCAACACTGAAATCAGACTGATTATATTCTCTGCAGCCAAAGATGGAGAAGCTCTATAGAGTCAACAAAAACAAGACCAGGAGCTGACTGTGGCTCAGATCATGAAGCCCTTATTGCCAAATTCAGACTTAAATAGAAGAAAGCAGGGGAAATGGCTAGACCATTCAGGTATGACCTAAATCAAATCCCTTACGATTATACAGTGGAAGTGAGAAATAGATTGAAGGGCCTAGATCTGATAGATAGAGTGCCTGATGAACTATGAACTGAGGTTCCTGACATTGTACAGGAGACAGGGATCAAGACCATCCCCATGGAAAAGAAATGCAAAAAAGCAAAATGGCTGTCTGGGGAGGCCTTACAAATAGCTGTGAAAAGAAGAGAAGCGAAAAACAAAGGAGAAAAGGAAAGATATAAGCATCTGAATGCAGAGTTCCACAGAATAGCAAGGAGAGACAAGAAAGGCTTCCTCCGCGATCAATGCAAAGAAATAGAGGAAAATAACAGAATGGGAAAGACTAGAGATGTCTTCAAGAAAATTAGACATACCAAGGGAACATTTCATGCAAAGATGGGCTCGATAAAGGGCAGGAATGGTATGGACCTAACAGAAGCAGAAGATATTAAGAAGAGGTGGCAAGAATACACAGAAGATCTGTACAAAAAAGATCTTCATGACCCAGATAATCACGATGGTGTGATCACTCATCTAGAGCCAGACATCCTGGAACGTGAAGTCAAGTGGGCCTTAGAAAGCAACACTATGAACAAAGTTAGTGGAGGTGATGGAATTCAAGTTGAGCTGTTTCAAATCCTGAAAGATGATGCTGTGAAAATGGTGCACTTAATTTGTAAGCAAATTTGGAAATGTCAGCAGTCCCACAGTACTGGAAAAGGTCATTTTCATTCCAATCCCAAAGAAAGGAAATGCCAAAGAATGCTCAAACTACTGCACAACTGCACTCATCTCACACACTAGTAAAGTAATGCTGAAAATTCTCCAAGCCAGGCTTCAGCAATACGTGAACCATGAACTTCCAGATGTTCAAGCTGGGTTTAGAAAAGGCAGAGGAACCAGAGATCAAGTTGCCAACATCTGCTGGATCATGGAAAAAGCAAGAGAGTTCCAGGAAAACATCTATTTCTGCTTTATTGACTATGCCAAAGCCTTTGAATGTGTGGATCACAATAAACTGTGGAAGACTCTGAGAGAGATGGGAATACCAGACCACCTGACCTGCCTCTTGAGAAATCTGTATGCAGGTCAGGAAGCAACAGTTAGAACTGGACATGCAACAACAGACTGGGTCCAAATAGGGAAAGGAGTATGTCAAGGCTGTCAATTGTCACCCTGCTTATTTAACTTATCTGCAGAGTACATCATGAGAAACGCTGGAATGGAAGAAAAACAAGCTGGAATCAAGATTGCCGGGAGAAATATCAATAACCTCAGATATGCAGATGACACCACCCTTATGGCAGAAAGTGAAGGGGAACTAAAAAGCCTCTTGATGAAAGTGAAAGAAGAGAGCGAAAAAAATGGCTTAAAGCTCAACATTCAGAAAACGAAGATCATGGCATCTGGTCCCATCACTTCATGGGAAATAGATGGGGAAACAGTGGAAACAGTGTCAGACTTAATTTTTCGGGGCTCCAAAATCACTCTAGATGGTGACTGCAGCCATGAAATTAAAAGACGCTTACTCCTTGGAAGAAAAGTTATGACCAACCTAGATAGCATATTCAAAAGCAGAGACATTACTTTGCCAACAAAGATCTGTCTAGTCAAGGTTATGGTTTTCCAGTGGTCATGTATGGATGTGAGAGGCAGACTGTGAAGAAACCTCAGCACAGAAGAATTGATGCTTTTGAACTGTGGTGTTGGAGAAGACTCTTGAGAGTCCCTTGGACTGCAAGGAGATCCAAACAGTCCATTCTAAAGGAGATCAGCCCTGAGTGTTCTTTGGAAGGAATGATGCTGAAGCTGAAAGTCCAGTACTTTGGCCACCTCATGCAAAGAGTTGACTCATTGGAAAAGACTGATACTGGGAGGGATTGGGGGCAAGAGGAGACGGGGACAACAGAGGATGAGATGGCTGGATGGCATCACTGACCCGATGGATGTGAATCTGGGTGAACTCCGGGAGTTGGTGATGGACAGGGAGGCCTGGCATGCTGCGATTCATGGGGTCGCAAAAAGTCGGACACGACTGAATGACTGAACTGAACTGGAGGCACTAACCTAAAAACTTCCCTGGTGGCTCAGAGGTTAAAGCATCTGCCTCCAATGCAGGAGATTCAGGTTCAATCTCTGGGTTGGGCAGATCTCCTGGAGTAGAAAATGTAACCCACTCCAGTATTCTTGCCTGGAGAATCCCATGGACAGAGAAGCCTGGTAGGCTACAGTCCACAGGGTCACAAAGAGTTGGACATTACTGACCGACTTCACTTTCACTTTAAGACACTGCCAGTCCCGCTCACAGAACAAAGGACTGAGTGCATACCAGAGAAGAGCTTGCAGGCTGTGGACTGGCCTATCCTCCGCTGGAGACAGGCAGGCAGGGGGCAACCAGAGCCGAAAAGGGGCAATCTAAGCCCCAGAGAGGCATCCTCTACCAAACTGCAAGCAGGCTCTGTTACTAACCAACACTTCTTGGGATTCTGGACGGTTGACATCTGCCGGGAGGGTCGCAGCCAGAGATCAGCTCCCCAGAAGAGACACATGGCACACCTGAGAGGAATGTGCCTGCAGCCACTCAGAAAACTGAGCGGCTGGAACAGGGGAGGCAGTAACACACTTTGCCCCTGGGGGAGACTGCGCTTGCCAAGCACCTGGTTGCCTGAGCTGCTCGGACCTGGGAATGGCACAAAACACAGGCCCAAGTGAGTCTGCACCTTTGTGGAGTACCCGGGAACCCGAACCGGAGAGGCTTAGACCTGGGAAGTGCATGCAATCCAAGGCCCGCCCCTACAGTTCCCAGCAGAGCAGCCTGGAGCCTGAGCAGCGTAGACCAGGAAAGCACACACGACATGAGCGGGGGCAGACCCAGTGTGGCCCAGACACTGCGAGCACTCCCCACACACGCCAGTGATATTTGTTTGCAGTGTTCCTCCCTCCCCGCAGCAGGGCTGAAGAAGTGAGCCTAAACTAGTGACCACCTTCACCCCCTGTGTCAGGGAGGAAATTAGGCACTGGAGAGCAGCAAACAGAAGAAGCTAAAATTAACAGAGGGAATCACTTTGGAAGTGACAGGTGCAACAGATTAAAACCCTGTAGTTGGCACCAACTACATTGGAAGGGGCCTATAGAGCTTGAGAAGTATAAGCCAGATCAAGGAACTATCTGAAACTGAACTGACCCCACACTTCCCTCAACACCTCCAGAGAAACTCCTAGATAAATTTTTACTATTATCATTTTTTTAATTTAAAAACAAATTTTAAGTCCTCTGTTACTCATTTAATTATTCATTTTTATAACCTATTGCTGCTGCTGCTGCTGCTAAGTCGCTTCAGTCATGTCCAACTCTGTGTGACCCCATAGACTGCAGCCCACCAGGTTCCCCCGTCCCTGGGACTCTCCAGGCAAGAACATTGGAGTGGGTTGCCATTTCCTTCTCCAATGCATGAAACTGAAAAGTGAAAGTGAAGTTGCCCAGTCAAGTCCGACTCTTAGCGACCCCATGGACTGCAGCCGACCAGGCTCCTCGGTCCATGGGATGTTCCAGGCAAGAGTATTGGAGCGGGGTGCCATTGCCTTCTCCATTATTACCTTGCAAAAACAAGATCCTATTTTTTAAGCAAACTTCATATATATATATATATATATAATAACTTTTGTGACTTTGTTTTTTTTTTATATTGTATTTTTGAGAGTCTAACCTCTACTCTAGATCTTTAATGTTTGCTTTTTAGTATTTGTTATCAAATTTTGTACCTTTAAGAACCCAATCTTCAGTACCCAGTTTTACTTGGGAGTGAGATTACTGGCTTGATTGCTCTCTCCCCCTTTTGACTCTCATTTTTCTCCACGAGCTCACCTCTATCTTCTCCCTGCCCTTTTCTTCTCTACCCAACCCTGTGAATCTGTGTTTCTGGATGTGGAGAACACTTCAGTTCAGTTCAGTTCAGTTCAGTTCAGTTGCTCAGTCGTGTCCGACTCTTTGCCACCCCATGAATCGCAGTACGCCAGGCCTCCCTGTCCATCACCATCTCGTGGAGTTCACCCAGACTTACGTTCATCGAGTCCGTGATGCCATCCAGCCATCTCATCCTCTGTTGTCCCCGTCTCCTCCTGCCCCCAATCCCTCCCAGTATCAGAGTCTTTTCCAATGAGTCAACTCTTCTCATGAGGTAGCCAAAGTACTGGACTTTCAGCTTTAGCATCATTCCTTCCAAAGAAATCCCAGGGTTGATCTCCTTCAGAATGGACTGGTTGGATCTCCTTGCAGTCCAAGGGACTCTCAAGAGTCTTCTCCAACACCACAGTTCAAAAGCATCAATTCTTCGGCACTCAGCCTTCTTCACAGTCTGCCTCTCACATCCATACATGAATCACAGGAAAAACCACAGCCTTAACTAGACGGACCTTAGTCAGCAAAGTAATGCCTCTGCTTTTGAATATGCTATCTAGGTTGGTCATAACTTTTCTTCCAAGGAGTAAGCGTCTTTTAATTTCATGGCTGCAGTCACCATCTGAAGTGATTTTGGAGCCCCAAAAAATAAAGTCTGACACTGTTTCTACTGTTTCCCATCTATTTCCCATGAAGTGTTGGGACCGGATGCCATGATCTTCGTTTTCTGAATGTTGGGCTTTAAGCCAACTTTTTTGCTCTCCTCTTTCACTTTCATCAGGAGGCTTTTTAGTTCCTCTTCACTTTCTGCCATAAAGGTGGTGTCATCCGCATCTCCGAAGTTATTGATATTTCTCCCAGCAATCTTGATTCCAGCTTGTGTTTCTTCCAGTCCAGCATTAACTGATTACTGGCTGGATCTGTCTCTCTCCATTTGATTCCCCCTTTTCTCCTCCTGGTCACCTCTGCCTCCTTCCTCCCTCTTCTCTTCTCTGTGTAACTCCATGAACATCTCTGAGGAGTCCAGACTTGGAGAGCACATAGGGAATTGATTACTGGCTAGCTTGCTCTCTCCCCTTTTGATTCCCCTTCTTCTTCTCCTACTCACCTCTATCTCCCTTTCTCCCTCTTCTCTTCTCCATGTAACTCTGTGAACATTTCTGGGTGTTCCTCACTGTGGAGAAACTTTTCACCATTAACCTAGATGTTTATCATCAGTGCTGTATAGATGGAGAAGCCTTGAGGCTACTGCAAGAATAAGACTGAAAGCCAGAGGCAGGAGGCTTAAATCCCAAACCTGAGAACACCAGAGAACTCCTGAATCCAGGAAAGATTAATTGATAGGAGCTCATCCAAAAGCCTCCATACCTACACCAAAACCAAGTACCACCCAAGAGCCAACAAGTTCCAGAGCAAGATATATCATGCAAATTCTCTAGCAATGCAGGAACATAGCCCTGAGCTTCAATATACAGGCTGCCCAAAGTCACATCAAACCCATAAACATCTTAAAACTCACTACTGAACACTTCATTGCAGTACACAGAGAAGAAATCCAGCTCCACCCACCAGAACATCAAAGCAAGCTTCTCTAACCAGGAAGCCTTGACAAGCCACCTGCTCAACCTCACCCACAGTGAGGAACCTCCACAATAAAGATGAACCACAAACTGCCAGAATATGGAAAGGCCACCCCAAACACAGCAATCTAAACAAGATGAAAAGGCAGAGTAATACTCAGCAGGTAAAGGAACATGCCCATGAAACAAAAGAACAGAGTCTGAAAAGAATTCAGAATTCAGAATAATCATAGTAAAAGTGACCCAAAATCTTGAAAATAAAGTGGAGTTACAGAAAAATAGCCTGGAGACAAGAATTGAGAAGATGCAAGAAAGGAATAACAAGAACCTAGAAGAAATAAAAAAAAGTTAATATATAATGAATAAAGCAATAAATGAGATTTTAAAAACACCCTGGAGGCAACCAACAGGAGAATAGGATAAGGCAGAAGATAGAATGGGAGAAATAAATGAAGCAGAGAGAAAAAAAAGAATTTAAAGAAATGAAGACAACTTCAGAGACATCTGGGACAATGTTAAACGCTGCAACATTTGAATCATAGGAGTCCCAGAAGGAGACAAAAAGAAAGACCATGAGAAAATACTTGAGGAGATAATAGTTGAAAACTTCCCTAAAATGGGGAAGGAAATAGTCACCCAAATCCAAGAAACCCAGAGAATCCCAAACAGAATAAACCCAAGGCGAAACACCCCAAGACACATGTTAATCAAATTAACAAAGATCAAACACAAAGAACAAATATTAAAAGGAGCAAGAGAAAAACAACAAATAACACACAAGGAGATTCACATCAGGATAACAGCTGATCTTTCAATAGAAACTCTTCAGGCCAGAAGGGAATGGCAGGATATACCTAAAGTGATTAAAGAAAAACCTACAACCCAGATTACTGTACCCAGCAAGGATCTCATTCAAAATGGAGATGAAATTAAAAGCTTTACAGACAAGCAAAAGCTGAGAGAATTCAGCACCGCCAAACCAGCTCTCCAACAAATACTAAAGGATCTTCTCTAGACAGGAAACACAGAAAAGGTGTATAAACTTGAACCCAAAACAACAAAGTAAATGAAAACGGGATCATACTTATCAATCATTACCTTAAATGTAAATGGGTTGAATGCCCCAACCAAAAGACAAAGACTGGCTGAATGTATACAAAAACAAGACTCCTATACATGTTGTCTACAAGAGACTCACCTCAAAACAATGTACAGATACGACTGAAAGTGAAGGGCTGGAAAAAGTTATTCCATGCAAATAGAGACCAAAAGAAAGCAGGAGTAGCAATACTCATATCAGAGAAAAAGGCTTTAAAACAAAGGCTGTGAAAAGAGACAAAGAAGGACACTACACAATGATCAAAGAATCAATCCAAGAAGAAGATACAACAAAGATAAATATATATGCACCCAACATAGGAGCACTGCAATATGTAAGGCAAATGCTTACAAGTATGAAAGGGCAAATTAACAAAAACATAATAATAGTGGGAGACTTTAATACCCCACTCACACCTATGGATAGATCAATTAAACAGAAAATTAACAAGGAAACTCAAACTTTAAATGATACAATGGACTAGTTAGAACTATTTGATATCTATAGACACTTCACCCTAAAACAATGAATTTCATCTTTTTCTCAAGTGCACATGGAACCTTCTCCAGGATAAATCACATCCTGGGCCACGAATCTAGCCTTGGTAAATTCAAAAATATTGAAATCATTCCAAGCATCTTTTCTGACCACAATGCAGTATGATTAGATGTCAATTACAGGGGAAAAACTATTAAAAATTCCAACATATGGAGGCCACATAACATGCTTCTGAATAACCAATAATCACAAAAGAAATAAAAAAAAGAAATAAAAATATGCATAGAAATGAATGAAAATGAAAACACAACAACCCAAATCTTATGGGACAATGTAAAAGCAGTGCTAAGGGGAAGGTTCATAGCAATACAGGCTTACCTCAAGAAACAAGAAAAAGTCAAATAAATAACCTACCTCTACACCTAAAGCACTAGAAAAGGAAGAAATGAAGAACCCCAGGTTAGTAGAAGGAAAGAAAACTTAAAAATTAGGGCAAAATAAATGCAAAAGAAACAAAAGAGACAATAGCAAAAATCAACAAAGCCAAAGCTGGTTTTTTGAGAAGATAAATAAAATTGACAAACCATTAGCCAGATTCATCAAGAAACAAATGGAGAAGAATCAAATCAACAAAATTAGAAATGAAAGTGGAGAAATCAAAACAGACAACACAGAAATACAGAGGATGATAAGAGACTACTATCGGCAACTATATACCAATAAATGGACAACTTGGAAGAAATGGACAAATTCTTAGAAAAGTACAACTTTCCAAAACTGAACCAGGAAGAAATAGAAAATCTTTACAGACCCATCACAAGCACGGAAATTGAAACTATAATCAGAAATCTTCCAGCAAACAAAAGCCCAGGTTCAGATGGCTTCTACCTGAATTCTACCACAAATTTAGAGAAGAGTTAACACTTATCCTACTCAAACTCTTCCAGAAAATTGCAGAGGAAGGTAAACTTCCAAATGCATTCTATGAGGCCACCATCACCCTAATACCAAAACCTGACAAAGATGCCACAATAAAAGAAAACTACAGGCCAATATCACTGATGAACATAGATGCAAAAATCCTTAACAAAATTCTAGTAAACAGAATACAAAAACTTATTAAAAAGATACTGCATCGTGACCAAGTGGGTTTTATACCAGGAATGCAAGGATTCTTCAAATTCCGCAAATCAATCAATGTGATACACCACATTAACTAATTGAAAGATGAAAACCATATGATTATCTCAATAGATGCAGGGAAAGCCTTTGACAAAATTCAACATCCATTTATGATTAAAAAAAAAAAAACCCTCCAGAAACCAGGCATAGAAGGAACATACCTCAACATAATAAAAGCTATATATCACAAACCCACAGCAAACATTATCCGCAATGGTGAAAAATTGAAAGCATTTCCCTTAAAGTCAGGAACAAGACAAGCATGCCCACTCTCACCACTACTATTCCAAATAATTTTGGAAGTTTTGGCCACAGGAATCAGAGCAGAAAAAGAAATAAAAGGAATCCAGGTTGGAAAAGAACTAAAACTCTCACTGTTTGCAGATGACATGATCCTCCACATAGAAAACCCTAAAGACTCCACCAGGAAATTACTAGAGCTAATCAATGAATATAGTAAATTTGCTGGATATATAATCAAAACACAGAAATCCCTTGCATTCCTATACACTAACAATGAGAAGACAGAAAGAGAAATTAAGGAGGCAATTCCATTCACCATTGCAATGAAAAGAATAAAATGCTTAGGAATAAATGTATGTAAAGAAACAAAAGACCTATATATAGAAAACTATAAAACACTTGAGAAAGAAATCAAAGAAGACACTAATAGATGGAGAAATATACCATGTGAATGGATTAGAAGAATCAATATAGTGAAAATGAGTATACTACCCAAAGCCATCTATAGATTCAATGTAATCCCTATAAAGCTACCAACGGTCTTTTTCAGAGAACTGGAACAAATAATTTCACAATTTGTATGGAAATACAAAAAACCTCGAGTATCCAAAGCAATCTTGAGAAAGAATGGAGCTGGAGGAATCAACCTGCCTGACTTCAAGCTCTACTAGAAAGCCACAGTCATCAAGACAGTAAGGTACTTGCACAGAGACAGAAATACAGATCAATGGAACAAAATAGAAAGCCCAGAAACAAATCCACACACCTACGGACACCTACAAGGGGGACAAGAATATACAATGGAGAAAAGACAATCTCTTTAACAAGTGGTGCTGGGAAAACTGGTCAACCACTTGTAAAAGAATGAAACTAGAACACTTTCTAACACCACACATAAATAAACTCAAAATGGATTAAAGATCTAAACATAAGACCAGAAACTAAAAACCTCCTAGAGGAGAATATAGGCAAAACTCTCTCCAACATAAATCACAGCAGGATCCTCTATGACCCGCCTCCCAGAGTAATGGAAATAAAAGCAAAGATAAACAAATGGGACCTAATTAAAATTAAAAGCTTTTGCACAACAAAGGAATCTATAAGCAAAGTGAAAAGACAGCCTTCAGAATGGGAGAAAATAATAGCAAATGAAGCAACTGACAAATAATTAATCTCAAAAATATACAAGCAACTCCTGAAGCTCAATTCAGAAAAACAAACGACCCAATCAAAAAATGGGCCAAAGAACTAAATAGACATTTCTCCAAAGAAGACATACAGATGGCTAACAAACACATGAAAAGATGCTCAACATCACTCACTATCAGAGAAATGCAAATCAAAACCACAATGAGGTACCATTTCACACCAGTCAGAATGGCTGCTATCCAAAAGTCTACAAGCAATAACTGCTGGAGAGGGTGTGGAGAAAAGGGAACCCTCTTACACTGTTGGTGGGAATGCAAACTATTACAGCCACTATGGGGAACAGTGTGGAGATTCCTTTAAAAACTGAAAATAGAACTGCCTTATGACCCAGCAATCCCACTGCTGGGCATACACACTGAGGAAACCAGAATTGAAAGAGACACATGTACCCCAATGTTCATCGCAGCACTGTTTATAATAGCCAGGACATGGAAGCATCCTAGATGTCCATCAGCAGATGAATGGATAAGAAAGCTGTGGTACACATATGCAATGGAGTATTACTCAGCCGTTAAAAAGAATACATTTGAATCAGTTCTAATGAGGTGGATGAAACTGGAGCCTATTATACAGAGTGAAGCAAGCCAGAAAGAAAAACACCAATACAGTATACTAATGCATATATATGGAATTTAGAAAGACAATAACGATAACCCTGTATGTGAGACAGCAAAAGAGACCCAGATGTATAGACCAGTCTTTTGGACTCTGAGGGAGAGGGAGAGGGTGGGACTATTTTGGGGGAATGACACTGAAACATGCATAATATCATATAAGAAACAAATTGCCATTCCAGGTTCGATACAGGATGCTTGGGGCTGGTGCACTGGGATGACCTGGAGGGATGGTACAGGGAGGGAGGAGGGAGGAGGGTTCAGGATGGAGAATACGTGTATGCCCGTTGTGGGTTCGTGTTGATGTGTTGCAGAACCAATACAATATTGTAAAGTAATCAGCCTCCAATTAAAACAAATAAATTTAAATTAAAAAAAGAGAAAGCTGTGGTACATATACACAATGGAATATTACTCAGCCATTAAAAAGAATACATTTGAATCCATTCTAATTAGGTGGATGAAACTGGAGCCTATTATACAGAGTGAAGTAAGCCATAAAGAAAAATGCCAATACAGTATACTAATGCATATATATGAAATTTAGAAAGATGGTAACCATAACCCTATATGCGAGACAGCAAAAGAGACACAGATGTATAGAACAGTGTCTTGGACTCTGTGGGAGAAGGCAAAGGTGGGATGATCTGAGAGAATAGCATTGAAACATGTATATTATCATATGTGAAACAAACCACCAGTCCAGGTTCGATGCATGAGAATGGGTGCTCAGGACTGGTGAACTGGGATGACCCAGAGGGATGGGATGGAGAGGGAGGTGGAAGGGGGGCTCAGGATGGGGAACACATGTACACCCGTGGCTGATTCATGTGAATATGGCAAAACCACTACAATATTGTGATGTAGTTAGCCTCCAATTAAAATAAATAAACTAAAAAAAAAAGTAAACATGTTTTCTCTTTTAATTACAATTTTTGAAAGATTTTCTGTGTTTAGCTGGATGAATGTTCACCCTTAGTTATTTATGAAGAAATCTTTTCTTCAATTATATAATGAGCTCTTGCTGCTCAGAACTTGAATGGTATAAATGGAACACTCAGCTTCTTCATGCTTTAATAAATAATAAGTGAAAAAGATATTACCCATAGGAATAATACACAATTCTAGGTGGGATCCCACCTACAGATATTAAACCAAAAAAAAAAAAAAAAAACCTTAAGAGGAAAAGGTGAAAGTGAAAGTGAGTCCCTCAGTCACATCCAACTCTTTGTGACCCCATGGACTGTATAGTCCCTGGAATTCTCCCGGCCAGAATACTGGAGTGGGTTGCCTTTCCCTTCTCCAGGGGATCTTCCCAACCCAGGAATTGAACTCAGGTCTCCCACATTGCAGGCAGATTCTTTACCTGCTGAGCCACAAGGGAAAGCTTAACATACTTATATTAACTTATAGGACAGAACAAGCCAGGAAGCTTTGCTAAAACTGTGCTGGTTTGGCTGCATTTTTTTTTTAAATTTTTTTAATACGAAAAACATTTTGTACTGGGGTATAGCCAAATAACAATGCTGTATGACTCAGCCATACATACACATGTATCCATTCGCTCCCAAACTCCCCTCCCATCCAGGCTGGCACATAACATTGTAGCTGCATTATTTTTTAAGGAAGTGGTGCAGGAAATGGAAACCCACTTCAGTATTCTTGCCTGGAGAATCCCCATGGACAGAGGAGCAAAAGAGGTGGGCAAAAGAGTTGGACACAACTAAGCACACACAGCACAATACTAAAACATACTCTTGGGCTTTGTGTTTGTTTCCAATTTCTCAAACATAAATATGAGACATAGCCAACACAGAGCCCACTAAAGGCTGGCAGTGTGGTGGCGGGAATACTGAGCATTGCACTGCCAGGACAGAGTAAGTCTGGACTTGGGCAGTTGTCACCGTGGGACCCTGGGCAACTGTGACTTGATCCCAGAATCAGTTTCCATCTGTAAAATCATCCTCTCCAGAGGCCATTAGGATGACCAAATGAAATATTTGTAAAGCAATTAACGCACTTAGGGCAAGGACTGAATATCCCTTCTCTCTGCTGTTGCCCATAAACATCTTTGTGCGTAGAATTTATTTATGATTCTTCAAACTGCTGCCAAAATCCCCTCCAGAACTGAGCCAAGCTACACTGCTACTGCCGCACATATGCTCTAGCAGATTAGCTCAACACAGGGCTCTCACTGCTGTCAATGTTGTGGGTTGGGGATGCTGGCAAGGTTCATGGGATGGCTTGTCTCTGCTCCCAGAGGACCAGCCTCAGCAGGGGAGACTTCCGTAGCTGGGACTGGGATGTGCATTGAATGCCTTCTCTTACTGAAGTTTTCCCTGCTGGGCATTCCCCTCGGCTGGGTAGACAGGGAAGCTGGGCTCAGTGAGTGCTGTTGCCAGTGGCACCTGACAGGGGACTCCCCATGGGCCCAGGTTTTCCACAGCAGAGCAGCCCCTGGGCTCCAAAACCAAGTGTCCCGGTGAAGTGCAAACAGCATGACCATTCATGATCTGGCCACTCCTGCCATTCTGTAGATAGATAGTCATAATCTTGCTCAAATTTACAAGGAGAGGACAGAGACTCTGACTCACCATGCGGGGAGTGCCCAAGAATTTGCAGCCAAAAACTACCACAACACCCTTGGGCATGAGGGAGATGTGTATTAGGACACCAAAAGGGAAGGGCTGCTATCATCTTTGCTTGGGGACCGAAGAGAGAAGTAAGGTTGACCTCCCTTTACTGGGAACTAAATGCCTTATTTCATTCCTTCCAAATATATGCTGGATTCTCCACCATTTGGGGTCTCAGTTTCACCATCTGTAAAATGAACAGGTTGAAATGGTTGGTCTTTAAAATTCATTTTGACTTTAAAAATCTAAGGTTCTGTCAAAATCTATCCCTGTGATTTGCCTGGAGAAAAATCTCTTCCAGATAGTCCTAGGTGAATTGGTGTAATAGCACAACGGTCGCCACTCCCAGCTCTTCTCATCTCTGAAATTCTTCTCAGTACCACAGAGGTCTTCTTCCACAATGCCTCCCCTCACCATTCCCTCATTAAGTCAATCAGACTGAGACCTCCCAGGTCCCCTTCTGAGGTTCTCCACGCAACTACCCAGTTCGGTTAAAAGGCTCTCCACTCTCTGGTCTTCTGGGAGCAGCCCTTCTGGAAGCACAGAGTGAATATGGAAGCACTTCCCCACCCTACAAGGCGAGTGTGCTACCTCGTGTCAGGCTATGCTCCACTGGATCCTGCCCTGCCTTGTCTCATTTTCCTGAGTTTCCTGGTAGTGCTGACCCTGAGGGCGAACGTTCAGGAAAGTGGAAGCCTTTGATGTTTCAAAAGCACCTGGAAAAACACATTTTCTTTTATTACATAGGTGACATAAAATGCATAATAATAGCATATTTCATTATTTGATTTGAATATTGTATTTTATTGTTTGTATCATACTGCCAATCACAAGATTCTGAAATGCCATTCCACCTTACTTTTTCTGATAAATTCCAGAAAGTTGTTTAGGCATGTTTTCTCTCTGAAAAAGCACTGTCGCCAAGCACTTACTGTCTATATCACTAAGGTGACAAGTATACAAATCCACCCTGTGTTGTCATACACAGGCCTGTTCCTTCCATAGTAGGTGGGGCGAGGTGTCAGGCACTGTAATGTGTATAGCTTCTCACTCCTGTTTCCTTCCCGCTTAGGGATCCACACACCCTCTCACTCCACCTTTAGGTCTTATAGAAAGAGATAGACAAATATATGCTGATTGATGCTACAGCATCTTGCTGCTCAAGTGACCTGCGTCCCTGTCACTCTGTTCCTCCTCTCCATCTCCCTTGAGGCTTTTCCAGCACCTCCTGTGTCTGCTTTTCTGGATCTCTGGATGCAAAGGCAGCAATCTAGTTCCAGGACCTGTACTTTTACCAACAGTGTGAAACAACTGGGACCTGAGTTTATTTCCCCCACTGTTACCCTCAGCATCCTTCACCCCATCTCGGGGCTTCCTTCGCTCTGCTGGCCACTTCTGTTTGCACAAGGTAATACAGTCAAATACCATCTGGGCATGATCCCAATACAATCACCATAATTCCTCCAGCTCCCAATATGAAAAAACACTGCTCAATTAAACACATCCATTTAAACTAAAAGCCTCATTAACATCCAGGGTTGGAAGCCTGTTTCACTTGGGTAACTGCTTGCCTTATCATTTATTTGATTTATTCTTCTGCCCCCATTATAAGGTTGCCTCTCCACTTAATGTAGCATCCAAACTAAATGTGTCTGTCTCGCTGGACCCTTACAGTCTAGAGGAGCACCAAGCCTGCAGGGTCCTCCAAATCTCATTTTTTTCACCCTTTGAACTTTCTCTATTTCTCTTGGGAGGAGGGCACCCAGGATAGTTTAACCCTGGAAAGAGGAGGAAAACAAAACAAAAGAACAAATAAAGGCTTATTTTCTGCATGGACCTTGAAGGACATTTTCTTAGATGTATCAAACCCATTAAGTTTAATTCTTCTCTGGACCCAGCCCTCTTCCAGAGAACTTCACTGACCCTCATGGGATGGTAGGGACAATCTCCCCAGGGACAGGTGCTAATACTTACATGCTAGCTAGATTCATGTCAAAATTATCTCTGCAAGGTCACAGCTAACACAAGTCATCCTGGCCTTAGTGTCGTGTTTTCCCCACCTGCCCCTGAATGTCAGGCAGTCTTGAATCTCTTTGGAAAACAGGTTTGCACTGGGAACCACCCTGGATGACGTTTCCCACATAATTCAAGGTTTCACAGTTTTCCAGATAAGAACACAGTAAGAGAGAAAAAAAAAAAAACACCTTAAAAATAAATTCATTGCACCTCTCCTGATCTCCAGAGCTATGGCTCTCAAAATTATGAAGTGGAGAGGACAGAATGCTGCCTCTGATTAAATATGACGCCATGGCCGACCTTCCTTCTAGAAGGTTCTTGTTCTCCTCTCCTGGGGCACCTCCCTCCCTCAATCTCCTTCAAAAATGAGTGCTTCTGGCCACTGTTCCAAGGAGGACCCATACATCCTTGGTGTAGTGGAACATGGGAGGACTCTGCAGGTGTGAGGGATGCATATGGTGGAGACCCTCATGCTCATACTCTAGGACATGCTGGGCAAAATGTGTAGGCAATCAAAGTCCACACATCTTGATCCTTCTGAGCTGATGTTGAGATGGGCACCTTTCTACAGAAAGGGATGGGGCAAACAACTAAATCTCTCTCTCTCTCTGCAAATCAATGCTTCATAACTCTAGGTAGATTGGGTGCCTTTCCTCCATATCTTTGGACAGTGCAAAGCTTGCATGGATGGAAAAGAGGACAAAGCTACAAACTAAAGTGGCTCAAGAGAATGGCAGGAATAATACATGGGTATCAGGGGGTGAGAGCAGCTGATGGTTCAGTGATTTTTGGCCATCAGTAAGATTTGTGGATGAATTAATGTTACCAAAGGAATTCAAGTTGATTTCAGATTAATGGCAACCCACTCCAGTATTCTTGCCTGGAGAATCCCATGGACAGAGGAGCCTGGTGGGCTACAGTCGATGGGGTTGCAAAGAGTCAGACATGACTGAGTGACTTCACTTTCTTTCACTTTCAGATTACCTCAAGATAAATTTACACCAACTTTCCCCATTTAAAGTACACGGAGAGTGGGAGAGATGGAGTGGAGTGGCGGAGCATACCTGCAGCTCCTGCTTGGCACCAAGGTGACCATCCTTCCCTGTGGTACGCAGGATGGTCCTCTTGACTGTACATCATTGCAGGGACTTTCCCCTGAATTTTCTTGCTGTTCCATCAAAATCTAAGTGCATCCATTGAACTCTGTCAAGCATGTGGAATTCATCCATCATGTGTGATATTGACAGGGAAAAATAATGAAACTTGCTGGTCTGGATAATTTCTGAAGTCTCTCTTCTGACCTGCATTGGGGAGGGGAGGGGGTGGCCTGAAGCAGGATGGAGAGAGAGAGGTGGTTCGCCATCCATTCCTACTCACACAAACAGGTTGAAGGCCCAAACAAAGGGAAGCCCCAAATGGTCTCTGACAAGCTGCCTAAAGTGGCTTTCCAGCAGTGAAGAGGAAAGAACACTATATTTGGATTGAAATGGATCAGGAATACCGAAACACAGCCCTGTGCTCTGCCAGAGATGGTCCTGTGTATTTTTAGAGGTGGGTGTGAGAGAAGGGTGGGCTATGCTGTGTCTTCGTAGCACTTCACAAAAGATTTAGGCCAATTGCCTGTGCTATGAGATGAGGATGGAGAAGTTAGAGTCCCAGTTGCAGGCTATAGAGCCAGGCGCAGTTTGGAGTTCTTTCTTCACTGCTACCATGAAATGCCTTCCATCTGACAAACATGCACTTTTAGTTCACTATGCTCAAGAAACCACACTGCACTTTGGTCTAATGCTGAGAGGGATGCAGGATTTTTCAAAGTAGCAATTACAGGCTGGCAGAAATCCTATGCTCTTGTCAGATGACCCCTCAGTCCACAACTTCTCCACCCTGTGTCCTGGCACTTCCAGGGGCTACCAGTGCACCCCATCCATTCTAACACTTGCCTGCAGTCCTGAACCAAGCTTCCTAAACTGACCTCCATCACCTCACCAGCAAGAGTCCTCCATTAATGACCCAGAGCTGTCCAGGATTGTTGTTGCTATGATGACAGTCACCCATGAGTACATTAAGAGAAAAGTAACCACATTTTAGCAGGTGTACAGTCCTAGCATGACATACCAGTGCAGACTTATAAAGCTTTCTAGTTTCCCTAAGACTTTTCTTTCCCACAAGACTTTTAAAATTAGGAACCAGTATCCTAAGTAATCACTTAGCCTAAGTAATTGCAAAGAACACAATTTCCCTAGCAACCAGAGAAATGCTACTCCCTCCTGTTGAGGGGTTAAAAATAACATTGCATGTGCCACTGTAACCAACTAGAATCTCCAAATTGTCTTCTGTAGCAGCCCCCAGTTGTTGCAGATGCTGAACTGCCTAAATCTCATCTATCATCAAGGGAAACTTTCTAAGGTAAAAAGGGAATTCACCTTTGTAGGATCACTCAGGCAACCTCTCTGACTCCCTGAAAAGGAAAAATCCAGTCATCTTCATCCTCATGAGCAGGGGCAGGATTCCCCTTCTTCCCCTTTCCTGTACTGGACCAATGTCCCAGGCATGCACAGCTTCTCAAGATTCTCTGACCAGACCACCTGCCTGCCTGCCTGTCTCCCTCCCACCCTTCTTTTCTAATTCCTTTTTTAATATTTATGTTTATTTATGTATCTGGCTGTGCTGAGTCTTATTTACAGCACATGGGATCTTCAGTCTTTGCTGTGGCATGCAGATCTTTACTTGCAGCATGTGCTTCCCAAGTGGCACTAGTGGTAAAGAACCAGCCTGCCAATGCAAGAGACGTGAGATGCAGGGTCAGTCACTGGGTTGGGAAGATCCCCTGAGGATGGGCATGGCAACTCACTTCAGTATTCTCGCCTGAAGAATCTCATGGAGAGGGGAGCCTGGCAGACTACAGTTCCTAGGGTTGCAGAGTCGTGTAAGACTCCTTGCACTGGAAGTGCAGAGTCTTAACCACTGGACCACCAAGAAGGCCCTCCACTCCCTTTTTACTTGCAGCTGCTGCTGCTAAGTCGCTTCAGTTGTGTCCATCTCTGTGCGACCCTGTAGACGGCAGCTCACCAGGCTCCCTTGTCCCTGGGATTCTCTAGGCAAGAACACTGGAGTGGGTTGCCATTTCCTTCTCCAATGCATGAAAGTGAAAAGTGAAAGTGAAGTCGCTCAGTCGTGTCTGACTCTTAGTGACCCCATGGATTGCAGCCTACCAGGCTCCTCCGTCCATGGGATTTCCCAGACAAGAGTACTGGAGTGGGGTGCCATTGCCTTCTCCAGTTACATTAGCTAGCATACAATAAAATTTCAGTCTTAAGTGATCAGTTCAATGAATTGTAGGAATTATATATGCAAGATATAGAACATTTCCATCACTCTAGAAAGCTCTCTTCATATACCTTTCCATTCACTATACCATTCCCTAACCTGAAGCAATACCAGATGATCAATACCAAAATCAGATAGATTATATTCTTGGCAGCCCAAGATGGAGAAGCTCTATACAGTCAGCAAAAACAAGACCGGGAGCTGATGTGGCTCAGATCATGAACTCCTTATTGCAAAATTCAGACTTAAATTGAAGAAAGCAGGGAAAACTACTAAACCATTCAGGTATGACTTAAGTCAAATCCCTTACAATTATACAGTGGAAGTGACAAAATATTCAAAGCATTAGATCTGACAGACAGAGTGCCTGAAGAACTATGGTTGGAGGTTCATGACATTGAACAAGAGCCAGGGATCAAGACCATCCCCAAGAAAAAGAAATGCAAAAATGCAAAATGGTTGTCTGAGGAGGCTTTACAAGTAGCTGTGAAAAGAGGAGAAGTGAAAGGCAAAGGAGAAAAGGAACGATACACCCATTTGAATGCAGAGTTCCAAAGAATAGTAAGGAGAGATAAGAACGCCTTCCCTGTTGATCAATGCAAAGAAAGAGAGGAAAACAATAGAGTGGGAAAGACTAGAGATCTCTTCAAGAAAATTAGAGATACCAAAGGAACATTTCATGCAAAGATGGGCTCGATAAAGGACAGGAATGGTATGGACCTAACAGAAGCAGAAGATTTTAAGAAGAGGTGGCAAGAATACACAGAAGAACTGTACAAAAAAAGATCTTCATGACCAAGATAATCATGATGGTGTGATCACTCATCTAGAGCCAGACATCCTGGAATGTGAAGTCAAGTGGGCTTTAGAAAGCATCACTAGAAACAAAGCTGATGGAGGTGATGGAATTCCAGTTGAACTGTTTCAAATCCTGAAAGATGATGCTATAAAAGGGCTACTCTCAATATGCCATCAAATCTGGAAAACTCAGCAGTTGCCATGGGACTTGGAAAGGTCAATTTTCATTCAAATCCCAAAGAAAGGAAATGCCAAAGAATGCTCAAACTTCTGCACAATTGCACTCATCTCACACACTAGTAAAGTAACGCTCAAAATTCTCCAAGCCAGGCTTTAGCAGTACATGAACCGTGAATTTCCAGATGTACAAGCTGGTTTTAGAAAAGGCAGAGGAACCTGAGATCAAATTACCAACATCCACTGGATCATGGAAAAAGCAAGAGAGTTCCAGAAAACATCTATTTCTGCTTTCTTGACTATGCCAAAGCCTTTGACTGTGTGAAACACAATAAACTGTAGAAAATTCTGAAGGAGATGGGAATACCAGACCACTTGACCTGCCTCTTGTGAAACCTGTATGCAGGTCAAGAAGCACCAGTTAGAACTGGACATGGAACAACAGACTGATACCAAATTGGAAAAGGAATATGTCAAGGCTGTATATTGTCACCCTGCTTATTTAACTTATATAGATTACATCTTGAGAAATGCTGGGCTGGAGGAAGCACAAGCTGGAATCAAGATTGCCAGGAGAAATATCAATCACCTCAGATATGCAGATGACACTACCCTTATGGTAGAAAGTGAAGAACTAAAGAGCCTTTGATGAAAGTGAAAAAGGAGAGTGAAAAAGTTGGCTTAAAGCTCAACATTCAGAAATGTTGATCATGGCATCTGGTCCCATCACTCCATGGGAAATAGATGGGAAACAGTGAAAACAGTAGCTGACTTTATTTTTTTGGCTCCAAAATCACTGCAGATGGTGACTGCAGCCATGAAATTAAAAGACGCTTACTCCTTGGAAGGAAAGTTATGACCAACCTAAACAGTTTATTAAAAAGCAGAAACATTACTTTGCCAACAAAGGTCCGTCTAGTCAAGGCTATGGTTTTTCCAGTAGTCACATATGGATGTGAAAGTTGGACTGTGAAGAAAGCTGAGCGCCGAAGAATTGATGCTTTTGAACTGTGGTATTGGAGAAGACTCTTGAGAGTCCCTTGGACTGCAAGGAGATCCAACCATTCCATCCTAAAGGAGGTCAGTCCTGGGTGTTCCTTGAAAGGCCTGATTTTGAAGCTGAAACTCCAATACTTTGGCTGCCTCATGTGAAGAGCTGACTCACTTGAAAAAAACCCTGATGCTTGGAAAGATTGAAGGTGGGAGGAGAAGGGGATGACAGAGGATGAGTTTGTTGGATGGCATCACTGACTCAATGGATACGGGTTTGGGTAGACTCCGGCAGTTGGTGATGGACAGGGAGGCCTGGAGTGCTGTGGTTCATGGGGTCACAAAGAGTCAGACACGACTGGGCAACTGAACTGAACTAAACTGAACTGAAGTATTAGTAGACTAAGATGTGTTAAAAATCAGACTCTATGGGGAGAGGGACCTTGTCTATTTTGTTTATCCCAGTGTCTCTAGCACTTGAACTGTGCCTGGCACATTACAGGTACACAGTAAATATTTGTTGAGTGAAAAGCAGGCATTGAGATATAGTGATGAGCACAAGCAATATAATTTCTGCCCTTATGGAGCCAACTTTGGAAGGGAGACAAACACCAATTAAAAAAAATACAAATAAATATACAATTGCAACTATTTCTATGTATAAATGCTCATGGTTCTATGATAATCTATAATGGAGAGATTTGATCTTGTTATAGACATCAAAAAAATCTTCCTTGAGCAAGTGATCATTAAGGCTAGATCACTAGGAACTAACTAGATAAAAAGAGGAAGATGGTCCCAGACAGGAAATATAGCATGTGCAAGGTCCCTGTGGCAGATGAGAACCTGGTAAATACAAAGGAATAAAAGAAGACCAGTTTGTTGGGCCTCAAAGAATAAGGAACCCCATTGGGCAGTGAGCCAGGAGCAGGTGGTGGGGCCAGAACATGCCAGGTTTCATCAGCCACATCAAGGAACTTGTCTTTATCTTCTTGAGCAATGGAAAGTCAATGAAGGAGAGAGACACAATCAGATATTCATTTTTAGAAAATCATTCAGTCATCAGTTTGGAGCCAACTGCAGGTTTCCAGAGTGGATGGTGACTTTAGTTAAAGGATACTGCCATGATATAGTTCAGAGAGCACTGTAACTGGTACTAGGCTGGTAGTGGTGAGATGGAGAGAAGTGGATGGATAGTAAATATTGGCTGAAATTATTACCATTTCTTAGCCATCAATATGGGATTGGGGCAGATCTATTTAATATGACTGATTCCTGTGTGTGAAGTCACTCAGTCGTGTCCGACTCTTTGCAACCCCATGGACTGTAGCCTACCAGGCTCCTCCCTCCATGGGATTCTCCAGGCAAGAGTACTGGAGTGGGTGATTCCTAGAGGTCAAGAAAAATCTGAAACTATATGGAATAAATTTTGTACTCATGGGAGGGATTTATGAATCATAAGATGCCTAAGCCTCAGAATGAGACAAAATCTCTGAAAAATCAGGGGGAAGGACATTTCTCCATCTTTCATGATACTACTCCACCACCTGACAACAGAAAGGATTGGGGCTTTAGAAATGTTTTTGGTCCCAATACATCCCTTTGACCTAGATGGTAAGGACCTTGGCCTCGTTCATATGCAAATTAATGACATTCATCAACTAATTTTGGTGCTGGTGCTGCCCATGGGCCCTATGGCACCACAGCCTCTGACTGCCCATTACCAGGGCTTTCCAACCACAGATTCCACACCTGTCTACCAGGAGGAGGAAGAGGCATGTGCTCTGCAATCCATCCATCAGCCACTGGGGCCAGGCTACGGAATATGCCGAGTGCATCAAGTTCCACACCCCCACAGTCACACCAGCTGGCTTTTTTTCCCACACCTACTCTGAGCTGACCTTAGGGGCAAAGCCCAGCTCCACAGTGTCTCAAAGATCTGCTCTTGGTTCTCAGTTTTCCTCAAGGGTGGCTCACATTCACCCCTCAGAATTGTACCCAGTGACAAAAGTTAACACCATGAACCAAGCCAGTCTCTCTCACCTTGTAGAACCCCAGTTGTTGCAGCGTGGCAGATGAGATTGATAAGAATTATTATGTTTTGTGATCAAAACAAAGTTGATCAGCCTGTGAGAGGGCATCTAATTGGCTGACCCAAGCCATTGCATGGGGAAGCTCTGCTCCCCTCTCCTGGCAACACAGGTGATCTGGTTTTGGAAGCACAAGTGGAAACCATGGA
Source organism: Ovis aries (assembly GCF_016772045.2). Classification (NCBI taxonomy): domain Eukaryota; kingdom Metazoa; phylum Chordata; class Mammalia; order Artiodactyla; family Bovidae; genus Ovis; species Ovis aries. The sequence continues at coordinate 2,038,451 of NC_056078.1, read as the reverse complement.
ATGAACAACTGCTTGGTTACTGAAGCCAAGCTAGAGACAGCACTGGATAGAAGGGTGCCTGGAGGTAAGACTTGTTGGGAAGACCAAGGACTGGGCAGAAGTCTGGTAGTTTTCCAGTAAGAAAGAGCATTGGGGACCTGAGATACTGAAAACTCACCACTAAATACCCAGCAGAACACAAATACCAGGCTACTTGCTATTTGCTAGTTGGGAAGATCCCCTGGAGAAGGGATCAGCTACCTACTCCAGTATTCTTGGGCTTCCTTGTTGGCTCAAACAGTAAAAAATCTGCCTCTAAATTCCAGTTCTTTTTGGCCTTGATGGTTTCCAGCTGCTCCTGCTCAAGTAAGCCTCAACCTTGGACAGTGAATCCTTGTGGGTCATCTGTGTCCCTCTGCTCTGTAGTCAGGCTCTGCATCCACTGCACAGTAAATGCTCGGTGAGCCCCTTTACTGATGCTCAATCCATCCTCCTCAGCGCCCTTCTGTGACAGCTCCAACTTCCCTCTCCTTAAGCTCCCTGAGGAGCTCTACCTTACACATTCAAACTCTGCCCCATCCTGCTGCTGACTTCCTCCAGAAAGTTGAGGCGATTGCATCTAACTTTCCTCTTTGCTCCACTTCCTGATGGACAGGCTGGGTTCATCTCTGCCCATCCTCTCTTGCAGGTCAGAGCACATGTGTCCTAAAACCTTTCTTTCTCTTGAATCCTAGATTCTCTTTTCCCTACTTCCAGTGGGTTCTCCACCCACAAATTCTCCTCTGGCTTCACCTTCAGTCACATTTTCACTGGTTTCTAGTTCTCAAATTAAAGCTTCCTCCAAAGACCTGCAGATTTGACCCTGCAAATCGTCACCTCTCATTCACAGAACTGGTCCCTTGGTGGCCCCTATATTGTCAAAAGCAGTGGGAGTGCCTGCATGTGTTTATTCTTTAAATTGTTCCATTTATCTGCAGCATTATACATTCCTGATCCCTCCATTCTTAGGGTAATCCTCTCCTACTTGCCTCCTCCTACTTACTTTTCTGACTGTCCCTCCTTGGTTTCCTTCATAGCTAGCTTTCTCTCCACCTGCTTCTTAAATGTTAGTGTTTAATGGGAGGTAGCTTGGTCCAGCATCTTCATTTTCCCCAGGCTGTTGTACCCATTCACTTGGTTTCGTGTGATTCCAGCTCTGACCTCTCCCTCGAGCTTTAGACCGTTGTCCACAGCTGCCTTCTGGACCTCTCCACCTGGGGGTCCCAAACCACCTCACCTGAGGCCTGTGTGAAATGGGACTCATCACCTGCCTAGCCCCAAGACACTGCTCCTGCTACATTTCCGATGTCAACTCCACCTGCTTACAGAACTCAGGCGCTTGGTGCTCACTAGGCCGTCCTCTCCTCCTCACTCTGCCCATACTGGTTGTGATTGTATTAGTCTCTCAGTCTGCTCTGACTCTTTATGACCCCATGGACTGCAGCCCACTAGGCTCCTCTGTCCATGGGGATTCTGCAGGCAAGAATACTGGAGTGGGTTGCCATGCCCTCCTCCAGGGGAACTTCCCAACCCAGGAATTGAACTCAGGTCTCTTGCATTGTAGGTGGATTCTTTACTGTCTGAGCTATCAGGGAAGCCCACTCAGTTCAGTTCAGTTCAGTTGCTCAGTCATGTCCGACTATTTGCAATTTCATGAATTGCAGCATGCCAGGCCTCCCTGTCCATCACCAATTCCCAGAGTTTACCCAAAGTCATGTCCATCAAGTCAGTGATGCCATCCAGCCCATCTCATCCTCTGTCGTCCCCTTCTCCTCCTGTCCCCAATCCCTCCCAGCATCAGGGTCTTTTCCAATGAGTCAACTCTTCGCATGAGGTGGCCAAAGTATTGGAGTTTCAGCTTCAACATCAGGCCTTCCAAAGAACATCCAAGAGTGATCACTTTTAGGATGGACTGGTTGGATCTCCTTGCAGTCCAAGGGACTCTCAAGAGTCTTCTCCAATACCACAGTTCAAAAGCATCAATTCTTCGGCGCTCAGCTTTCTTCACAGTCCAACTCTCACATCCATACGTGACTACTGGAAAAACCATAGCCTTGACTAGACAGACCGTTGTTGCCAAAGTAATGTCTCTGCTTTTGAATATGCTATTTAGATTGGTCATAACTTTCCTTCCAAGGAGTAAGCGTCTTTTAATTTCATGGCTGCAGTCACCATCTGCAGTGATTTTGGATGCTAAAAAAATAATGTCTGACACTGTTTCCCTACCAGTTATCAAATCCTGCTAAACAGTTTTCACCCCATATACACAACAGCTCGAATTTAGCCCCTGTCATCTCTCACTTGAACTCTGATGGTGGTTTTTTACCTGACTGTCCTGTTTCCAGTCTGGTCAGGCTCATCAGGCTCATCTCCATAAGGGTGACACAGAGTGTGTCCTGTCACTGCCTGGATTTCAACATCTTCTTTTATTTATTTATTTATTCATTTTTAACTTTTTAATATAAATTTATTTATTTTAATTGGAGTCTAATTACAATATTGTATTGGTTTTGCCATACATCAACATGAATCCGCCACAGGTGTACACATGTTCCCCATTCTGAAACCTCCTCCCACCTCCTTCCCCATACCATCCCTCTGGGTCATCCCAGTGCAGCAGCCCCGAGCATTCTGTATCATGCATTGAACCTGGACTGGTGATCCATTTCACATATGATATTATACATGTTTCAATGCCATTCTCCCGAATCATCCTACCCTCGCCCTCTCCCACAGAGTCCAAAAGACTGTTCTATACATATTGTGTCTCTTTTGCAGTCTCACATACAGGGTTATCGTTACCATGTTTCTAAATTCCATATATATGCATTAGTATACGGTATTGGTGTTTCTTTTTGGCTTACTTCACTCTGTATAATAGGCTCCAGTTTCGTCCACCTTTGATTCAAATGTATTCTTTTTAATAGCTGAGTAATACTCCATTGTGTATATATACCATGGCTTTCTTATCCATTCATCTGCTGATGGACATCTAGGTTGCTTCCATGTCCTGGCTATTATAAACAGTGCTGCGATGAACACTAGGGTACACGTGTCTCTTTCAATTCTGGTTTCCTCGGTGTGTATGCCCAGCAGTGGGATTGCTGGGTCGTATGGCAGTTCTATTTCCAGTTTTTTAAGGAATCTCCACACTGTTCTCCATAGTGGCTGTACTAGTTCGCATTCCCACCAACAGTGTAGGAGGGTTCCCTTTTCTCCACACCCTCTCCAGCATTTATTGCTTGTAGACTTTTGGATAGCAGCCATTCTGACCAGCGTGAAATGGTACCTCATTGTGGTTTTGATTTGCATTTCTCTGATAGTGAGTGATGTTGAGCATCTTTTCATGTGTTTGTTAGCCATCGGTATGTCTTCTTTGGAGAAATGTCTGTTTAGTTCTTTGGCCCACTTTTGATTGGGTCGTTTGTTTTTCTGAATTGAGCTTCAGGAGTTGCTTGTATATTTTTGAGATTAATTATTTGTCAGTTGCTTCGTTTGCTATTATTTTCTCCCATTCTGAAGACTGTCTTTTCACTTTGCTTATAGATTCCTTTGTTGTGCAGAAGCTTTTAATTTTAATTAGGTCCCATTTGTTTATCTTTGCGTTTATTTCCATTACTCTGGGAGGCGGGTCATAGAGGATCCTGCTGTGATTTATGTTGGAGAGTGTTTTGCCTATGTTCTCCTCTAGGAGGTTTTTAGTTTCTGGTCTTATGTTTAGATCTTTAATAAATTTTGAGTTTATTTATGTGTGGTGTTAGAAAGTGTTCTAGTTTCATTCTTTTACAAGTGGTTGACCAGTTTTCCCAGCACTGCTTGTTAAAGAGATTGTCTTTTCTCCATTGTATATTGTTGCCTCCTTTGTCAAAGATAAGATGTCCATAGGTGCACGGGTTTATCTCTGGGCTTTCTATCCTGTTCCATTGATCTATATTTCTGTCTTTCTGCCAATACCATACTGTCTTGATGACTGTGGCTTTGTAGTAGAGCCTGAAGTCAGGCAGGTTGATTCCTCCAGTTCCATTCTTCTTTCTCAAGACTGCTTTGGCTATTGGAGTTTGTTTTTTTTTTTTTTCCCCCACACAAATTGTGAAATTATTTGTTCTAGCTCTGTGAAAAATACCGTTGAATAGTAGTGGTGAAAGTGGGCACCCGTGTCTTGTTCCTGCCTTTAGGGGAAATGCTTTCAATTTTTCACCATTGAGGATAATGTTTGCTGTGGGTTTGTCATATATAGCTTTTATTATGTTGAGGTATGTTCCTTCTATTCCTGCTTTCTGGAGAGCTGTTGTTGTTGTTGTTTTTTAATCGTAAATGGATGTTGAATTTTGTCAAAGGCTTTCTCTACATCTATTGAGATAATCATATGGTTTTATTTTTCAATTTGTTAATGTGGTGTACCACATTGATTGATTTGCAGATATTGAAGAATCCTTGCATCCCTGGGATAAAGCCCACTTGGTCATGGTGTATGATCTTTTTAATATGTTGCTGGATTCTGATTGCTAGAATTTTGTTAAGGATTTTTGCATCTATGTTCATCAGTGATATTGGCCTGTAGTTTTTGTTCTTTTTATTATTATTATTATTTTTGTGTGTGGCATCTTTGTCAGGTTTTGGTATTAGGGTGATGGTGGCCTCATAGAATGAGTTTGGAAGTTTACCTTCCTCTGCAATTTTCTGGCAGAGTTTGAGTAGGATAGGTGTTAGCTCTTCCCTAATTTTTTGGTAGAATTCAGCTGTGAAGCCGTCTGGACCTAGGCTTTTCTTTGCTGGAAGATTTCTGATCACAGTTTCAATTTCTGTGCTTGTGATGGGTCCGTAAAGATTTTCTATTTCTTCCTGGTTCAGTTTTGGAAAGTTGTACTTTTCTAAGAATTTGTCCACTTCTTCCAAGTTGTCCATTTTATTGGCATATAATTGCTGATAGTAGTCTCTTATGATCCTTTGTATTTCTGTGTTGTCAGTTGTGATCTCTCCATTTTCATTTTTAATTTTACTGATTTGACTTTTCTCCCTTTGTTTCTTGATGAGTCTGGCTAATGGTTTGTCGATTATAATTATCCTGTCAAAGAACCAGCTTTTGGCTTTGTTGATTTTTGGTATGGTCTCTTTTGTTTCTTTTGTATTTATTTCTGCCCTAATTTTTAAGATTTCTTTCCTTCTGCTAACCCTGGGGTTCTTCATTTGTTCCTTTTCTAGTTGCTTTAAGTGTAGAGGTAGTTTATTTATTTGACCTTTTTCTTGTTTCTTGAGGTACGCCTGTATTGCTATGAACTTCACACTGCTTTTACAGTGTCCCACAGGTTTTGGGTTGTTGTGTTTTCATTTTCATTCATTTCTATGCATATTTTGATTTCTTTTTTGATTTCTTCTGCGATTTGTTGGTTATTCAGCAGCATGTTGTTCAGCCTCAGTATGTTGGAATTTTTAATAATTTTCCCCCTGTAACTGACATCTAATCTTACTGCATTGTGGTCAGAAAAGATGCTTGGAATTATTTCAATTTTTTTGAATTTACTAAGGCTAGATTCATGGCCCAGCATGTGATCTATCCTGGAGAAGGTTCCATGTGCACTTGAGAAAAAGGTGAAATTCATTCTTTTGAGGTGAAATGTCCTATAGATATCAGTTAGGTCCAGCTGGTCTATTGTATCATTTAAAGTTTGAGTTTCCTTGTTAATTTTCTGTTTAGATGATCTATCCATAGGTGTGAATGGGGTATTAAAGTCTCCCACTATTATTGTGTTATTGTTAATTTGCCCTTTCATACTTGTTACCTTTGCCTTACATATTGCAGTGCTCCTATGTTGGGTGCATATCCTTTGATCATTACGTAGTATTCTTCTTTGTCTCTTTTGACAGCCTTTGTTTTAAAGTCTATTTTCTCTGATATGAGTATTGTTACTCCTGCTTTCTTTTGGTCTCTGTCTGCATGGAATACCTTTTCCCAGCCCTTCACTTTCAGTCTGTATGTGTGCCTTGTTTTGAGGTGGGTCTCTTGTAGATGACATATATAGGGGTCTTGTTTTTGTATCCATTCAGCCAGTCTTTGTCTTCTGGTTGGGACATTCAGCCCATTTACGTTTAAGGTAATGATTGATAAGTATGATCCCATTGTCATTTAGTTTGTTGTTTTGATTTCGAGTTTATACACCCTTTCGGTATTTCCTGCCTAGAGAAGATCCTTTAGCATTTGTTGGAGAGCTGGTTTGGTGGTGTTAAATTCTCTCAGCTTTTGCTTGTCTGTAAAGCTTTCTCCTTCATATTTGAATGAGATCTTTGGTGGGTACAGTAATCTGGGCTGTAGTTTATTTTCTTTCATCACTTTAAGGATGTCTTGCCATTCCCTCCTGGCCTGAAGAGTTTCTGTTGAAAGATCAGTTGTTATCCTGATGGGAATCCCCTTGTGTGTTATTTGTTGTTTTTCCCTTGCTGCTTTTAATATTTGTTCTTTGTGTTTGAACTTTGTTAATTTGATTAATATGTGTCCTGGGGGTGTTTCGCCTTGGGTTTATCCTGTTTGGGACTCTCTCTCAGATTCTTGGACTACAGTGGCTATTTCCTTCTCCATTTTAGGGAAGTTTCCAAGTATTATCTCCTCAAGTATTTTCTCATGGTCTTTCTTTTTGTCTTCTTCTTCTGGGACTCCTATGATTCGAATGTTGGAGCGTTTAACATTGTCCCAGAGGTCCCTGAGCTTGTCCTCATTTCTTTGAATGTGTTTTTCTTTGTTCCTCTGATTCGTTTATCACTACCATTCTATCGTCTACCTCACTAATCCTATTTTCTGCCTCCATTAATCTACTACTTATTCCCTCCAGAGTGTTTTTGATATCATTTATTGCATTATTCATTATATATTGGCTCTTTTTTATTTCTTCTAGGTCCTTGTTAAACCTTTCTTGCATTCTCAATCCTTGTCTCCAGGCTATTTATTTGTGATTCCATTTTATTTTCAAGATTTTGGATCATTTAAACTATCATTATTTAGAATTCTTTATCAGGTAGATCCCCTATCTCTTCCTATTTTGTTTGGTGGGCATTTATCCTGTTCCTTTCAGTTCAGTTCAGTCAGTTCAGTCGCTCAGTCATGTCCGACTCTTTGCGACCCCATGAATCACAGCACACCAGGCCTCCCTGTCGATCACCATCTCCCAGAGTTCAATCAGACTCACGTCCATCGAGTCCGTGATGCCATCCAGCCATCTCATCCTGGGCAGTCCCCTTATCCTCCTGCCCCCAATCTCTTCCAGCATCAGAGTCTTTTCCAATGAGTCAACTCTTCGCATGAGGTGGCCAAAGTACTGGAGTTTCAGCTTTAGCATCATTCCTTCCAAAGAAACCCCAGGGTTGATCTCCTTCAGAATGGACTGGTTGGATCTCCTTTCAGTCCAAGGGACTCTGAAGAGTCTTCTCCAACACCAGAGTTCAAACGCATCAATTCTTTGACACTCAGCGGTCTTCACAGTCCAACTCTCACATCCATACATGACCACAGGAAAAACCATAGCCTTGACTAGGCGGACCTTAGTCGGCAAAGTAATGTCTCTGCTCTTGAATACACTATCTAGGTTGGTCATAACTTTTCTTGCAAGGAGAAATCATCTTTTAATTTCATGCCTGCAATCACCATCTGCAGTGATTTTGGAGCAAAAATAAATAAATAAATAAAATAAAGTCTGACACTGTCTCTACTGTTTCCCCATCTATTTCCCATGAAGTGATGGGACCAGATGCCATGATATTCGTTTTCTGAATGTTGAGGTTTAAGCCAACTTTTTCCCTCTCCACTTTCACTTTCATCAAGAGGCTTTTTAGTTCCCCTTCACTTTCTGCCATAAGGGTGGTGTCATCTGCATATCTGAGGTTATTGATATTTCTCCCGGCAAACTTGGTTCCAGCCTGTGTTGCTTTCAGTCCAGCGTTTCTCATGATGCACTCTGCATAGAAGTTAAACAAGCAAGGTGACAATAGACAGCCTTGACGTACTCCTTTTTCTATTTGGAACCAGTCTGTTTTCCCGTGTCCAGTTCTAACTGTTGCTTCCTGACCTGCATACAGATTTCTCAAGAGGCAGGTCAGGTGGTCTGTATTCCCATCTCTTTCAGAATCTTCCATGGTTTATTGTGATCCACACAGTCAAAGGCTTTGGCATACTCAATAAAGCAGAAATTGATGTTTTTCTGGAACTCTCTTGCTTTTTCCATGGTCCAGCAGATGTTGGCAATTTGATCTCTGGTTCCTCTGCCTTTTCTAAAACCAGCTTGAACATCAGGAAGTTCACGGTTCACGTATCGCTGAAGCCTGGCTTGGAGAATTTTGAGCATTACTTTACTAGCATGTGAGATGAGTGCAATTGTGCGGTAGTTTGAGCATTCTTTGGCATTGCCTTTCTTTGGGATTGAAACGAAAACTGACCTTTTACAGTCCTGTGGCCACTGCTGAATTTCCCAAACTTGCTGTCATATTGAGTGCAGCACTTTCACAGCATCATCTTTCAGGATTTGAAACAGCTCAACTGGAATTCCATCACCTCCAGTAGCTTTGTTCGTAGTGATGCTTTCTAAGGCCCACTTGACTTCACATTCCAGGATGACTGGCTCTAGATGAGTGATCACACCATCGTGATTATCCGGGTCATGAAGATCTTTTTTGTACAGTTCTTTCATGTATTCTTGCCACCTCTTCTTAATATCTTCTGCTTCTGTTAGGTCCATACCATTTTTGTCCTTTATCGAGCCCATCTTTTCATGAAATGTTCCCTTGGTATCTCTAATTTTCTTGAAGAGATCTCTAGTCTTTCCCATTCTGTTCTTTTCCTCTATTTCTTTGCCTTGATCACGGAGGAAGGCTTTCTTATCCTTCTTGCTATTCTTTGGAACTCTGCATTCAGATACTTATATCTTTCCTTTTCTCCTTCGCTTTTTGCCTCTCTTCTTTTCACAGCTATTTGTAAGGCCTCCCCAGACAGCCATTTTGCTTTTTTGCATTTCTTTTCCATGGGGATGGTCTTGATCCCTGTCTCCTGTACAATATCAGGAACCTCAGTCCATGGTTCATCAGGCACTCTATCTATCAGATGTAGACCCTTAAATCTATTTCTCACTTCCACTGTATAATCATAAGGGATTTGATTTAGGTCATACCTGAATGGTCTAGCGGTTTTCCCTGCTTTCTTCAATTTAAGTCTGAATTTGGTAATAAGGAGTTCATGATCTGAGCCACAGTCACCTCCTGGTCTTGTTTTTGTTGACTGTATAGAGCTTCTCCATCTTTTGCTGCAGAGAATATAATCAATCTGATTTCAGTGTTGACCATCTGGTGATGTCCATGTGTAGAGTCTTCTCTTGTGTTGTTGGAAGAGGTATGACCTAAATCAAATCCCTTATGATTATACAGTGGAACTGAGAAATAGATTTAAGGGACTAGATCTGATAGATGGAGTGCCTGATGAACTATGGAATGAGGTTCATGACATTGTACAGGAGACAGGGGCAAGACCATCCCCATGGAAAAGAAGTAGAAGAAAGCAAAATGGCTGTCTGTGGAGGCCTTATAAATAGCTCTGAAAAGAAGAGAGGGGAACATCAAAGGAGAAAAGGAACGATATAAGCATCTGAATGCAGAATTCCAAAGAATAGCAAGAAGAGATAAGAAAGCTTTTGTCAGCGATCAATGCAAAGAAATAGAGGAAAAGAACAGAATGGAAAGACTAGAGATGTCTTCAAGAAAACTAGAGATACCAAGGGAACATTTCATGCAAAGATGGGCTCGATAAAGGACAGAAATGGTATGGACCTAACAGAAGCAGAAGATATTAAGAAGAGGTGGCAAGAATATACAGAATTGTACAAAAAAGATCTTCACGACCCAGATAATCAGGATGGTGAGATCATTCATCTAGAGCCAGACATCCTGGAATGTGAAGTCAAGTGGGCCTTAGAAAGCATCACTATGAACAAAGCTAGCGGAGGTTATGGCATTCTAGTTGAGCTATTTCCAATCCTGAAAGATGATGCTGTGAAAGTGCTACATTCAATATGCCAACAAATTTGGAAAACTCAGCAGTGGCCACAGGACTGGGAAAGGTCAGTTTTCATTCCAATTCCAAAGAAAGGCAATGCCAAAGAATGCTCAGACTACCACACAATTCCACTCATCTCACACGCTAGTAAAGTAATACTCAAAATTCTCCAAGCCAGGCTTCAGCAATACGTGAACTGTGAACTTCCTGATGTTCAAGCTGGTTTTAGAAAAGGCAGAGGAACCAGAGATCAAATTGCCAACATCTGCTGGACCATGGAAAAAGCAAGAGAGTTCCAGAAAAACATCTATTTCTGTTTTATTGAGTATGCCAAAGCCTTTGACTGTGTGGATCGCAATAAACCGTGGAAAATTCTGAAAGAGATGGGAATACAGACCACCTGACCTGCCTCTTGAGAAATCTATATGCAGGCCAGGAAACAACAGTTAGAACTAGACATGGAACAACAGACTGGTTTCAAGTAGGAAAAGGAGTATGTCAAGGCTATCTATTGTCACCCTGCTTATTTAACTTCTATGCAGAATACATCATGAGAAACGCTGGACTGAAAGCTACACAAGCTGGAATCAAGATTTCCGGGAGAAATATCAATAACCTCAGATATGCAGATAACACCACCTTTATGGCAGAAAGTGAAGAAAGCAAAGAAACTAAAAAGCCTCTTGATGAAAGTGAAAGTGGAGAGGGAAAAAGTTGGCTTAAACCTCAACATTCAGAAAACGAATATCATGGCATCTGGTCCCATCACTTCATGGGAAATAGATGGGGAAACAGTAGAGACAGTGTCAGACTTTATTTTGGAGGGCTCCAAAATCACTGCAGATGGTGGCTACAGCCATGAAATTAAAAGACACTTACTCCTTGGAAGAAAAATTATGAGCAACCTAGATAGCATATTCAAAAGCAGAGACATTACTTTGCCGACTAAGGTCCGTCTAGTAAAGACTATGGTTTTTCCTGTGGTTATGTATGGATGTGAGAGTTGAACTGTGAAGAAGGCTGAGTGTCAAAGAATTGATGCTTTTGAACTGTGGTGTTGGAGAAGACTCTTCAGAGTCCCTTGGACTGCAAGGAGATCCAACCAATCCATTCTGAAGGAGATCAGCCCTGGAATTTCTTTGGAAGGAATGATGCTAAAGCTGAAACTCCCGTACTTTGGCCACCTCATGCAAAGAGTTGTCTCATTGTAAAAGTCTCTGAATATGGGAGGGATTGGGGGCAGGAGAAGAAGGGGACGACAGAGGATGAGATGGCTGGATGGCATCACGGACTCGATGGACATGAGTTTGAGTGAACTCCGGGAGTTGGTGATGGACAGGGAGGCCTGGTGTGCTGTGACTCATGGAGTCACAAAGAGTCAGACACAACTGAGCGACTGAACTGAACAAGACTTCTCCATCTCCTTTTGAAGACAATGGGCTGCTTTTCTGGTTGCCTGATGTCCTCTGCTGGCATTCAGAAGTTGTTTTGTGGGATTTACTCAGCGTTCAAATGTTCTTTTGATGAATTTGTGGGGGAGAAAGTGGTCTCCTGTCCTATTCCTCCACCATTATGACCAACCCCCAACTTCTTAATAATTTTTTTCACATACATAATTACATCTAAGTCCTACAGCTTAACATACAAAGGTTTTCATGAGCAAACTTTATGTTTTAGTTATATTAAGCCAATTTTTGGTATAACAAATTATTACAGAATTGTTAATAGGTTCATTTTAAAATATTAAATCATGACTTCATATTAATATAAAGTGAACAAATATCAGAGAGCTAATTTTGCTTACTACCTGAGAAACATAAATTGGTTTCAGCTGATTTCAAGAAAAAAATCTGAGAGCAGATATATATAGAGGCAACATATAGAGTATCAACATGAATTTGTTTCATAGATGCAAAATTGGCTTCTTTTGTGGTGAAAAGGAAATCAATTATACTCCCATTGGGAAAAAAAAATCCTTCTCGTGTCTGCGGCCAACAGTCATTCACATTGACATCCACTAAATTGCTTACAGTATATGAAAGAGACTCCCCAGTTGCCCCTAGTACTAACCTCTGACTTTAGTGTGGGGCATTTGCTATAATTCCTACCCTATACCCCTGACAACCACTGATCTTTTTACTATCTCCACAGCATTGTCTTTTTCAGATGTCCTATAGTTGGAATCATGCAGTACCTAGGTTTTCAGATTGACTTCTTTCAGTTAGTGATATGAATTTGTCTCCTCTGTCTTCTCATGGGCTTGATAACTCATTTCTTTTTATCTTTGAATAATATTCCATTTTAGGGTGTAACAGTTTATTCATACATTTGTCTTGAAAGACATCTTGGTTGCTTCTAGTTTTTAACAATTATGGATACAGATGCTATAAACATTCAGGTACAGGTTTTTGCGTGACATAAAATTTCAGCACAGTTGGGAGTGAGATTGCTAAATTATATGGTAAAATTATGTTTAGTTTTATAGGAAACTATGAAGCTGTCATCTAAAAGTTGTACCATTTTGTCTTCCCATCCGCAATGGATGAAAGTTTCTCTGCAGCCTTGCCAGTGTTGTCAATTTTCTAGATTTTTAGTCCTTGTAATAGGTGTGAAGTAGTATCTCATCATTTTTTATTTTGCAGTACCCTAGTGACAAATGGTGTTGAGAATCATTTCACGAGTTTATGTGCCATGTGTATGTCTTCTTCCATGAGATGCCTGTTTAGATCCTTTTTTTTTTTTTTCTTTCACAATCAAGATTTTATCAGTTGTTTTGAGAATCAGTACAGAGACTTTATGGACAATTTGATAGCAATTCTTAGTGCACATTCAAAAAAAAATAAGCCGTGTGATTTGTAATTCATTTCTAAACAGATTTCTAGTGAATTTTCAGCTTAAGATTTGCAGACAAGAATTCCATAAGAAGATATCAAATAAAAATATCTTCAAGGATTGATAAACTGTTGCATTGCAAGTCTCAGTAATTTACATTGTAAGATCATACAACCTACATACTCAAATTTTCCATTTTTCACAGTACAGTAACAACATGATTAGGAAAAGTAGACTATCATGACCAAATGTGTTAAAAACATGTACATAGTCTGAGAGCAAGGGAGAGACAAGATCAGGGAGCAATTTTCTTTAAGAAACAACTCTACCAAAAACAACAATGGAGTAGAAGCAATTTCAAATGTTCAAGATTGAGGCACCATTCCAGATCAGCAGTGGCTTTTACAGCCGGCTAGTGGCCCTGGGGACACCTCAGACCTGCATGGTTCCTTTTTCATCACAGAGGAAGTTGTGAATCACCTCCTCCGCATCACTGTTTCTACTGCTCCTGCTGCTGCTTGTAAATGGGCTCTTCTAATGTCTGTCTCATTTTTGGAAGCCCTGAAAGAAGGTATGATTGGTTCAGCTAGTTCCCATCACCCAGATGCATTGAATTGTCTGAGACACCTAACCTATTAGGTTACAGGTCAGCCCATAACTGGCTCTGGGAAAGGCAACCACCACGGTCCACTTACCAATGACCAGGTGCTGAAGTCATGGGATAGGGTCCCCTGACTCTGAGAGGGGGCACAGTGCTTAAACAGACTAGTTTGGGATTTGGGGGCAAAGTTAGTCAGGTTTCCTCCAGGGGCAACCTCTCCCCATCACCATCCCTGTTAACAAATATTCCTCCAAAACACTAACATCTGAATAAAGGAATCTCTAAAGGAGAGGGCTGTCTGATAAAAGTGAGTTTCTGGTTTGAGGGCCTGTGCCTCCCTTAAAGGCCACAGCCCATCCCAGTATCCCTTACTCCAACAGAGCAAAGAGATTCAAGCTGTTATACTAACACTCTTTATCATGATGATGTGTGGACACTGTAACTTGGAAAGGAGCTACCAGTGGGATCAAGAGTGAAAAAGAAGTGCACTTTGGGTCTATTCATTCTGGGCATGGAATTCTTGCTGTTTTGCATTCTACATTCCATTTCTAAAATTCACTTAGCCATAATTTTATAAATATACATGCTTTATCTCAACCAGCATTTGTACAGGCTTTATCTTTGCATGTGTTCAGCTCCAAGACCCCATGTGATGTTTAGGTACCATTATGTAGAGGAGCTAACCAATAAGAAAAAATTAGTTCAAGGTGTCACAAAATTTGAACCACTATGGTATGGAAGGTCTCAGGGAAAAGTGGTGCTGTAGTGGCCTCCTCAAGTTATTTCTAATAGTTTGTGTGGATTTTATTTTGGGTATTTGTTGGTTTCCTTGTGTGTATGTGTGTGACTCAGAAATGATCTCTGACAATCATGCAATGTGAGCTGTAGTCTGTAGGTGGATGTTAACATCAAGGGTGAGGTGGATGCAATCTCATTTTGGGTATCTCATTTAAATAAGCTGTGTTTCCCCAAAAAAGAGATACAGCCTTGTCTCTAGAGCAAATGACATTTTCTGTGAATTGGAGCTAGCTTTCTGCCTCTAAGAGGTCTTTATAAATACTCACCAACTTCTTCTAGTTTCTTGAAGGACACATTGTCTGTGGAATAATTAACACAACCCTTCCTTCCTCCACCTGCAGTTGTGAGGAACATCCCCCATGGGGTCTGAAGCAAGATTCCTCAAGGGGAGAAAAAAAACTTGATGTCAGCCAAGTTTGTTCTGATCATGTTTCCGCTTTTCTTTGTGTATGTTTTAAAACTCACTTCACTCTTCGGTCACAGTATTTCATTGTTGCTGCTGCCCAGATCTTTCTAATCTCCATCTGCGGGCTTGTGCTTCCCAATAGAAACCACAGAGGCAAGTGTAATTAAAGTGCAGTGACATCTGATTTCACATGAGCTCAGTCCATTTTAGTTCTCACAATATTGGGGGAATGAATAAATCATGGTCTTCAAATTGCAAACAGCTACAACACAGAGTCTCAGGAGAGACAGTAACTAGGATTCAAAATGCTCTGAGCTATTTTTGGCAGCTAAGCTATTGCTTTAAAGACTCATTATAAACCTGGATATCATTCTCTTTCGGACATTTTGAAATGGTCCTGAAAAGTTCATCTTAGAGGTGGAGGAGTTTTATTAGATTCCCTTCTTTCATGCACAAGCAATCCACTCTTTCCTCAAGAGAAGCACTTAGAAAAACGTATCCTTCATCAGTGCCTGGTAACATTCAGGAATGTTACTCTTAGTAATTTATTATAAATTGGTAATTCATTGTTCTGACTTTCATCTAAGGGACCTGTCACGGAGGAGAGGTGGACTGTGAGTAGTTTTCTATGGGTCACCCTAAGGTTATTTGTCTTTAGTCCTAGAGACATGAAAGAGTTTCTGTCAAAACCAAAACCAAACATGTTTCTGGCAATCAGGCAGTTTGGGCACTTTGTCCAACCCTTCTGATTGAAATGACTATATTGTTGAATAAATATTACATTTTTCCTTTTAAATGCATTGATGGATGGAACTATTAGATAATTAGAATAGGGAAAAGGAGTCCAAAATGGCAGTGGCTAAAAGACAAGGAAGGGAAAAGCCCATGAAAATAGAACAGAGAAAGGTCAAAAGAAGGTCTGAGGACCGGAGTGAGGACTTCAGGTAGAACAGCACTCCTGACTAAGCCCAATTTGCAGAAGGCAGGCCCAGGGGGAAGGAAAAAGCATACAAAAAGAGGAGCCAAAGGGCTCTCTCTCTCTCTCCCTTGCGCTGGGGCACTCTTCTCTTCGTGTCTTTGGATCGACATGCCCTCATGCCTCGAAGATGGATTTTCCTGCTATCTTTTAAATAAAATAGAGCTGTAACACTGAGCTGAAACACTGATTTTTCTAACAGCCATAACATGGTCTGTTTTGAGACCTGAGAGCTATAACACGGTCTATCCAAGACCCCAGAGCTGTGACACACTGACAGGGCTTTAGTGTCTGTCACTCCAAATCTTTGTTGTGATGAGACAAAAACTGAGGAGCACACACTCACCTGACAGAACCAAAATAAGAAATCCAGAGACTCAAAACAAAGCTAGATGTCATTTTGAAGTTTTCTGTTGAAAATGATTGAGCTTCTTCATTGATGAGCACATAGATGAGAGGCCAGATGAAAATCTTGGTGACCACACCTAGAGAGAAATCTGCATAAGACTGGGACCCCAAAGGCCTGTGATGATAACCTTTAGGGTGAACCAGAAATAGATCCTAATAATTAAATCCTAAAAGGTAAAGCAAAGAAACTTACTTATCCAGACAGAGCTGGAAAATGAAAGACCCTCTCTTGGAAATACATAACTTTAAGATATCATACAAGTTTTCTTACTAAATTCAAATAAATAAGCTTTGTAGCCATTAAAAATCATAAGTAGATCATTTTATTCAAGGTGGTCCCAGGTTGGTAGTACCTTCAACCTACTGTGAAAACTAAAGGTAATTCCTCTTCGATGGGATTAACATCAGCCAAGCACTCAAAGAATTTCCAGACATAATGGTTCAAGGAAATAAGCTGCTCATAACAAAAATCACAAAATCTACAAAAAATAAGGTGATATCTGTGAAGACCAGCTGCAAAAAGAAACAGAAGAAAAAAATATGCAAAGAAAAGTTGAAAATACAAGTTAATAACAACAGATCACACAAAATGACTATGAAGATTTTTTGTTTGTTTGCTTTTTAAAAGAACATTCAAAATTAAAAAGCAATAAATGAAAGGAAAACTCAATGGAGGATTAACTAACAGATTAGATATGGCTAATGAAAGTGAAACTGGAGAGTGAAAAAGCTGGCTTAAATCTCAACATTCAGAAAACGAAGATCATGGCATCTGGTCCCATCACTTCATGGGAAATAGATGGGGAAACAGTGGAAAGAGTGTCAGACTTTATTTTGGGGGGCTCCAAAATCACTGCAGATGGTGATTGCAGCCATGAAATTAAAAGATGCTTACTCCTCGGAAGAAAAGTTATGACCAACCTAGATAGCATATTCAAAAGCAGAGACATTACTTTGCCGACCAAGGTCCGTCTACTCAAGGCTACGGAGAAGGCAATGGCACCCCTCTCCAGCACTCTTGCCTGGAAAAATCCCATGGATGGAGGAGCCTGGTGGGCCACATTCCATGGGGTCGCTAAGAGTCGGACACGACTGAGCGACTTCACTTTCACTTTTCACTTTCATGCACTGGAGGAAATGGTAACCCACTCCAGTGTTCTTGCCTGGAGAATCCCAGGAACAGGGGAGTCTCATGGGCTGCCATCTATGGGGTTGGAGAGTAGGACGCAACTGAAGCGACTTAGCAGCAGCAGCAGTCAAGGCTATGGTTTTTCCTGTGGTCATGTATGGATGTGAGAGTTGGATTGTGAAGAAGGCTGAGCACTGAAGAACTGATGCTTTTGAACTGTGGTGTTGGAGAAGATTCTTGAAAGTCCCTTGGCCTGCGAGGAGATCCAACCAGTCCATTCTGAAGGAGATCAACCCTGGGGTTTCTTTGGAAGGACTGATGCTAAAGCTGAAACTCCAGTACTTTGGCCACCTCATGAGAAGAGCTGACTCATTGGAAAAGACTCTGAATATGGGAGGGATTGGGGGCAGGAGGAGAAGGGGACGACAGAGGATGAGATGGCTGGATGGCATCACGGACTCGATGGATGTGAGTCTGAGTGAACTCCGGGAGTTGGTGATGGACAGGGAGGCCTGGCGTGCTGTGATTCATGGGGTCACAAAGAGTCGGACACGACTGAGTGACTGAACTGAACTGAAAAAGAAATTCAGTGAACTTGAAAATAGGTTAAAGACACTTTCCAGAATGCAGTTTAGTAGGGAAAAGGAAGCAAAATTTGGAAGAGGAGATGGAAATAGGAAGGCTGAACTAATAGGGTGTAACGTGTCTTAACAGAGAGCCAGCATGAGAGACAGGCAATCAGGTCATTTTTTTTTTAATTTAAATTCATTTATTTTAATTGGAGGCTAATTACTTTACAATATTGTATTGGTTTTGCCATATATCAACATGAATCCACCACGGGTGTACAAGTATTCCCCATCCTGAACCCCCTCCCACCTGCCTAGCAGACGAATGGATAAGAAAGCTGTGGTACACAAACACAATGGAGTATTACTCAGCCATTAAAAAGAATATATTTGAATCAGTTCTAATGAGGTGGATGAAACTGGAGCCTATTATACAGAGTGAAGTAAGCCAGAAAGAAAAACACCAATACAGTATACTAACACATACATATGGACTTTAGAAAGATGGTAACGATAATCCTGTAGGCCATAGTTTTAAAAACTGTGGATGAAAAATTTTGCAGTATTGTGGAAGGACACCAATTTTCAATTCAAGGAAACTCCTGGATTCTAAAATGGAATGGAAGCAAATGGGAGGCCTGTTATACAAGGGAAAATGGTTTAAAAAAAATGATGAATATGTAGGTAAATCTAATGTATGTTTATAATACAAAATAATATTAATAAGACTTGATTTATAGGTCAAAAACAGTGGTGTATTAAAGTTCTGAACAACATGAAATGTAATTTGGAAGAATGTTGATTGTTACTAAAGATTTTTAAAATCCTTGTATTATTCAAGAGGAAGTTAAAGATGCTGTTTAATTTTAGTCTTCATAAGTTATGCACATGTATTTGAAGATCTAGGGCAGCTATCATAAGACAAGAAACCATTCTAAAAAAAAAAAAAGATAGAAAGACAGAAACAGAAATGGTAAAAGGCTATTTATTGCAGTACTATATATAAAAGCAAAAGACTGAAAACCACCCGTCAGTGGGTGACTGGTTGAAGTCACCATCAGTGTCGACTGGTTGAATAAACTATGATACATCCATGCAGTGGAGTTCTATAAAAAAATATAATTTCCAAATTAAGTAGACAGAAAAAAAAAAAAGGAACGAGGGGGTAGAAAATCCTTCATCATTCCAAAAGAAGGCAAAAAGTTTTTTAAAAGATGGAGGAAAATATAAACAGGAAAAAGCAGACTAATAAAAGCACATAAAAGATTATAGTAATGACTCCAAGTCTAGTATATCAGTAACTATAATAAACGAAAAATGATTGAACTCTACAGTGAGAAGCAGAGAGTATAAGACTGAGTTAAAAGAACTCTATGCATATACTGATTATAAGAGGTATACCTAAAACACAGGATTTAAATGTTTCATAGTCTGTGACTGAAAAAGCATGAACCAGGTAAACATTAACCCTCCAAAAGCTGACAAGTAGACTTAAAAAAAATAAGTTTTGCTACAGATTTATTAGTGTTAAGGTGCTGAAAGTTTTGATGCTTAAGAGTGAATTTGTAGGAAATTCATATTTAACTTCAATATACCTAAATCAAACATTGACTTACCTGAAAGAATAAATATAAAAATTCATCTTAACAAAGTGAAAGTGAAAGTGGCTCAGTTGTGTCCAACTCTTTGTGAGCCCATGGACTATACAGTCTATCGAATTCTCTAGGCCAGAATACTAGAGTGGATAGCCTTTCCCCCTTTCCAGGGCATCTTCCCAGAAGGGATCAAACCCAGGTCTCCCGCATTGCAGGTGGATTCTTTACCAGCTGAGCCACAAGGGAAGCCCCTTAACAATGGGAGATTTTAATATTTCTCTCTGTAGATAATCATAATTGACAAGCTATACTTAATATACTAAGCAAATCAAATACTAATAAGTATGTAGATAAAGAAAAAAGTGACAATGTTAGTCGTTCAATCGTGTCTGACTCTTTGTGATCCTATGGACTATAGCCCACCAGGCTCCTCTGTCCATGGAATTCTCTAGGCAAAAATACTGGAATGGCTAGTCATTCCATTTTCCAGGGAATCTTCCCGGCCCAGGGATTGAACCCAGGTCTCCTACATTGCACGCAGATTCTTTACTATCTGAGCCACCAGGGAAGCTGATGTAAATAATATATAATATATTATATCTCAAAATTATTGAAAATACATATTTTTCAAGCACATATAGAATGCCTTCACAAAATTTAACTACTTTTCTAGGTTATAAAGCTACTTTCATCAAATTTAGAAGGGTTGACATCAGACAGTATGCTAAAGAACAGTAATAACAGTAGTAACAACAAAAAAATCTATAGAAAATTATACATTTAGCATTTAAAATAGACTTCCAATGACTCATTGGTCTAAGAAGAATTATAATGGAAATGAGGACTATTTAGACAAAAAATAATAATGAAAATGCCCATACCAAATTTGTGGGACTGCCAAAATAGTACTCTATTAGCTTAGGTGTTAACAACAACAAAGGAAGTATCTAAAATAATGAGATAAACATTCAACTTAACTTCAAGAACACAGAATTAATACAGAGAAAGTATAGGGAAGGAATGATAAAGTAGAGGGTAACAATAAAGTAAACAAACTTGCCTTAGGATCAACAAAACCAAAGATTAGCTCTTTGAAAAGATTAAATGCCCAGAAAACACTTGTTGAGATTTACTAAGAGAAAGAGAGAACAAAGTCCTGAGGGATTTATACTGGAAAAGAAAAGGGGATTCATGTTGCTGAAATAAAATAGATAAGAAAATGTGATTAACGCCTTTATGCCAATATATTTTAAAAAATCAATGAATTGGGTAAATTCCTTTAAAATGCAGTTTATCGAAAAGAAATAGAAAAGATGAACAGTCTTAAAATGATTAAGGTGATTGAATCAGTGGCTTAAAGATAGTTTCTCAAAGAAAACACCAGTCCCAGTTGGCTTCACCACCAGTTTTACCAAATATCCAGGAATAATTATTTAAACTGCCATATAATATAAAGAGGGAAAAAAATCCCCAATTCACTTGTGAAGCATAACTTTAGTACCAAAACCTGGTTAAGAATGTTGATGTATGGCAAAACCAATACAATATTGTAAAGTAATTAACCTCCAATTAAAATAAATAAATTTATATTTAAAAAGAAAAATATTCAGTAGTAAAACTGTAGGTAAATCTCACTCCTAAGTGTAAATGCAAAAAAAAAAAAAAAAAGAAAAGAAAGAAAGAAAAGAAAAAACCCTCAGCAGACCAAATGAAATTCAGCAATATAGAAGAAGAATAATGGCCAGAAATGTCTAATCTTGGGAGTAAAAGGTTAGTTTAATATTAAGAAGTTGCATTTCCCCTGGTGGCTCAGTGGTAGAGAATCCACCTGTAGTGCAGGAGACATGGGTTTGATCCCTGAACTGGGAAGATTCCACATGCTGCAGAGCAACTCAGCCTGTGCACCACAATTACTGAGTCTGTGTTCTAGAGTCAGGAGCCAAAACAACTGAGCCCGTGCTCCACAACAATGGAAGCCACCTCAATAAGAAGCCTGTGCACTGCAACTAGAGAGTAGCCCCTGCTCTCTGGAACTAGAGAAAAGCAACAAAGACCCAGTACAGCTGAAAATAAAAATAAATAAACAAAAATTTTAAAAATATTGAGAAATTGATGTATTATATTCATCATAATAAATTAAGGAACACAAAGCTACATGATTATCTTGATAGTACAGAAAAACAGTTGATACAATTTCATTTCTAATCATGGTAAAATCTCTCAGCAAACTATAATGAGAAGGGAAGTTCCATAACCTAATGTTGAGCATCTAAAAATTTTGTAATAAACATCATAACTAGTGGTACAATATTGAAAGCACTTATTTTAAAATTAAGAACAAAAGTAATTGGCTTTCAACAATTCCATTCAACATTTTAATGGATATGCTAGGATGAGCAAAAAAGAAAAGATATAAATATATAATAGAAGTAAAACTGATTATTTGCTAACAATATTATTGTAGAAATAGAAATTTTATAATGTTACAAGTTATTTCAAAAAGTTATTTTAATTAATGAGAGAACTTAACAAGCCTTCTAGATAAAATCAATATACAAAATTCCCCAGTGGAAGAAAGCAAAATTACATGTGCACTTACTCTTTGATAAAACAATCCTGTTCCTATTAATATATTTCAAAGACAGTAAAATGAAAGGAAGCACTCACAGGAGTATCCACTGTAGCACTATTTGTGATACCAAAAGAATGGAAATAACCCAGTTGTCCAACAGCAGGAAACTGATTGAATACAATGGTTGTGTATGATGCATCCATGCAGTTCAGTTAAAAAAGGAGTGAGACATGCCTTTGTATCCTGCTGTGAAATATGTCCCCATACCCTGCTAAAAGCAAGGTGAAGGAAGTCTATATATTATGTAACCATTGGGTGGATATCAGTATATAAATATTCCCTTTATATTAAAATAAAGCATGAAAGGATAAACTAAAAGACAAAATAGAATGGTTATTTCTAAGGGATAGAAAGAAATGGGATTGAAAAGAAAGAGATAAAAGTTACACCTCTCTGAATACAACTTGTTCTGTAGAGTGAATTTTGAAACTATGTTAATGTTTTATGAAACAAATTTAAATATGAATCCCTAAAAATCTAAAGTAGAATGGAACAAGTCTAACTGTATATTGAATTGTTGGCATAACCACAGAGAGAAGATTATGCTAATTGACTTTAAAACAGAGTAATTTGGGGGCGGTCTGACGGAGGATGAGATAGTTGGATGGCATCACCGACTCAATGGACATGAGTTTGAGTAAACTACTGGAGTTCGTGATGGACAGGTAGGCCTGGCATGCTGCACTCCATGGGGTTGCAAAGCGGTGGACATGTCTGAGCGATTGAACTGAGCAGTATCTCATTGTTGGGGTATGATATAAGATGTGGAGCATCTTTCCATATGCATACGGCCATAAGTATGTATTCTTTTGTCAGAAGTCTACTCCAAAAGTCTAAGATCTTTTGCTTATATTTAAGTTGGATTGTTTTCTTGCTGTTCAGTTTGTGTATTGTGGACACCATTCCATTTCAGATACATATCTTGCAAATATTTTCTCCTAGTCAGTAGTCTTTCATTTGCTTAACAGGGTCTTTCAAAAAACAGTGGTTTTTAATTTTAATGAGTTCAAGTCAGTTCAGTAGCTCAGTCATGTCTGACTATTTGTTACCCCATAGACTGCAGCACGCTAGGCCTCCCTGTCCATAACCAACTCCTGTAGCTTGCTCAAACTCAAAGCATTTCATCCTCTGTCATCCCCTTCTCCTCCTGCCTTCAATCTTTCCCAGCATCAGGGTCTTTTCCAATGAGTCGGTTCTTCACATCAGGTGGCCAAAGTATTGGAGTTTCAGCTTCAGCATCAGTCCTTCCAACAAATATTCAGGACTGATTTCCCTTAGAATTGACTGGTTTGATCTCCTTGCATTCCAAAGGACTTTCAGGAATCTTCTCCAATATCACAGTTCAAAAGCATCAATTCTTTGGCTCTCAGCTTTCTTTATGGTTCATCTCTCACATTCATACATGACTAGTGGAAAAATAATAGCTTTCACTAGATGGATGTTTGTTGGCAAAGTAACGTCTCTGCTTTTCAATATGTTGTCCAGGTTTGTCATAGCTTTTCTTCCAAGGAGCAAGCATCATTTAATTTCATGGTTGTAGTCACCATATGCAGTAATTTTGGAACCCAAGAAGATAAAGTCTCTCAGTTTCCATTGTTTCTCCATCTGTTTGTCATGAATTGATGAGACCAGATGGCATGATCTTAGTTTCCTGAATGCTCAGTTTTAAGCCAGCTTTTTCATTCTCCTCTTTCACTTCCCTCAAGAGGCTCTTTAGTTCCTCCTCATTTTCTGCCATAAGAGTGCTGTCATCTGTACATCTGAGGTATCTGATATTTCTCCTGCAGTCTTGATTCCAGCTTGTGCTTCAACCAGTCTGGTATTTCTCATGATGCACTCTGCATGTAAGTTAAATTAAAAGGGTGACAATATATGTCCTTGATGCACTCCTTTCCCAATTTGGAACCAGTCTGTTGTTCCATGTCCAGTTCTAACTGTTGCTTCTTGACCTGAACACAGATTTCCCATGAGGCAGGTAAGGTGCTCTGGTATTCCCATGTCCTTAACAATTTTCCACAGGGTGGGTGGTCCTAAGATGGTGGACAAATAGGACAGGGAGACCACTTTCTCCCCGACAAATTCAATGAAAGATCATTTGAATGCTGAGCAAATTCCACAAAACAACTTCTGAATGCTGGTGGCAGACACCAGGCACCCAGAAAGGTAGCCCATTGTCTTCAAAAGGAGGTAGGACAAAATATAAAAGATAAAAATAGAGACAAAAGAGTTAGGGATGGAGACCCAACCCAGGGAGGGAGTCATAAAAGAGAAGAAGTTTCCAAACACCAGGAAACCCTCTCACTGGCGGGTCTGTGAGGAGTTTTGGAATCTCAAAGGGCAACATAACCAGGAGGAAAAAATAAATAAATAAACCCCACAGATTGTAAGCCTAACTGCAACTCTCAGCAGAGAAGTAGCTCAGATGGTCGTGTCCACCACCAGCAAGTGGGGGCTGAACAGGGAGGAGTGGGCTGCATTGCTTAGGGTAAGGAGGGAGATTCCCTGAGGGCAATCTGAGGGAGCTAATGTGAGATAGCAAACCAAACCATGGGATAGCCATTGAGAGAGGAAAAAAAAAAAAAAATTAAGGAAAAGAGAGAGAGAGAGAGAGAGAGAGAGAGAGAGAGAGAACTTTCCTGTGAAAAGCTCTAACCTGAGGCACTGCCGGGCCAGCTCACAGAACAAAGGACTGAGCGAATATCAGAGGAGATCTAGCTGCCTATGGACTGGCCCATCCCCCACCAGAGGTGGGAGGCAGGTGGGCAACAGCCAGAGCTGGAAGACAAGGGGCAAAAGGCCCCAGAGATGGCATCCTCTACCAAACTGTGAGAAGGCTCCCAATTGCTAGCCAAGTCTTCCTGGGATCCTGGATGGTTGACATCCAGCAAGAGGGTCTCAGACAGAGATCAGCTTCCCAGAGGAGACACACGGCACACCTGAGATGGCTCTCCTGCTAAGTACCCAGGAAACCACTGCCCCACCTGGGGAGAGTGTGCTCCCAAGCACCTAGTGGCCTGAGCTGCTTGGACCTGGGAAGGGCACAAAACGCAGGAATAACTGAATCTGTGCCTTTGTGGAGTACCCAAGAACCTGACCCTGAGTGGCTTAGACCTGGGAAATGCACGCAACCCAAGGCTCACCTTAGACAGTTCCCCTGCAGAGCAACCTGGAGCCTGAGCGGTGTACACTGGGAAAGCACATACGCTGTGAGCAAGGACAAACCCAGTGTGGCCCAGACACTGTGGGCACTCCCCACACACACCAGTTATATTTGTTTGCAGTGTTCCTCCCTCCCCGAAGCACAACTGAACAAGTGAGCCTAAATAAATGATCACCTTCACCTTGTGTGAAGGCTGAAGTTAGATACTGAAGAGACTTGCAAACAGAGGAAGTCAAAATAAACAAAGAAGACGGAACCACTTTGGTAGTGACAGGTGCAACAGATTAAAACCCTGTAGTTAGCACTGGCTACATTGGAATGGACCTATAGACCTTGAGAAGAATTATAAGCTGGAACAAGGAACTATCAGAAACTGAACTGATCTCACGCTGCCCTCAACAGCTCCAGAGAAATTCCTAGATATATTTTACTATTATCATTTTTTAAGCTCTTTACTATTCCTTTAATTTTCACTTTTAAAACCTACTATTACCTTGCCAAAAAAAGGACCCTATATTTAAAGCAAATTTCATATATTTTTAAATAACTTGTGTGATTTTGCATTTTGAGAGTGTGACCTCTACACTAGATTTTTAATCTTTGCTTTTTGGTATCTGTTATCAATCCTGTGCCTTTAAGAATCCAGTCTTCAGCACCCATTTTTACTTAGGAGTGTGATTGATTTACTGGCTTGATTGCTCTCTCCTCTTTTGACCCTCCTTTTTCTCCCCCAGGTCACCTCTATCTCCTCCCTCCCTCTTCTCTTCTCTACTTAACTCTGTGAATATCTTTGGGTGTTCCGGGCTGTGGACAACACTTACGGAACTGATCACAGGCAAGATTGGTCTCTCTCCCTTTGACTCCGCTCCTCTCCTCCTGGTCACCTCTATCTCCTTCCTCCCTCTTCTCTTCTCTATGGAACTCCGTGAACCTCTCTGAGTGTTCAAGACTGTGGAGAGCAAATAGGGAATTTATTACTGGCTAGATTGCTCTCTCCCCTTTTGATTCCCTCTCTGCTCCTCCTGGTCACCTCTATCTCCCTCCTCTCTCTTCTCTTCACCATGTAACTCTATGAACCTCTCTGAGTGCCCCTCATTGTGGAGAATCTTTTCACCATTAACCTAGATGTTTTATCATCAGTGCTGTATGGATGGAGAAGTCTTGAGGCTACTGTAAGAATAAGACTGAAAGCCAGAGGCAGGAGGCTTAAATCCAAAACTTGAGAACACCAAAAAACTCCTGACTCCAGGGAACATTAATCAACAAGAGCTCATCCAAAAGCTTCCATACCTACACTGAAACCAAGCACCACCCAAGAGCCAACAAGTATCAGAGCAAGACATACCAAGCTCATTCTCCAACAACACAAGAACATAACCCAGATCACAAAAATACAAACTGCCAAAAGTCACACCAAACCCACAGACACCTCAAAACTCAAGACTGGAAACATCATTGCACTCCAGAGAGAAGAGATCCAGCTCCACCCACCAGAACACCAAAGCAAGCTTCCCTAACCAGGAAACCCTGGCAAGCCACTCATCCAACCCCACCCACAGGGAGGAACCTCCACAATAAAGAGGAACCACAAACCTTCAGCATACAGAAAGGCCACTCCAAAGACAGCAACCTAAACAAGATGAAAAGGCAGATAAATACTCAGCAGGTAAAGGAGCATGATAAAAAGCCCATCAAACCAAACAAAAGAAGAGGAGACAGGGGGTCTACCTGAAAAAGAACTCAGAATAATGATAGTAAAAGTGATCCAAAATCTTGGAAACAAAATGGAATTACAGATACATAGTCTGGAGACAAGGTTTGAGAAGATGCAAGAAAAGTTTAACAAGGACCTAGAAGAAATAAAAAAGTCAATCAATAATGAATAATGCAA
The DNA here is from genome assembly GCF_016772045.2 of Ovis aries. Classification (NCBI taxonomy): domain Eukaryota; kingdom Metazoa; phylum Chordata; class Mammalia; order Artiodactyla; family Bovidae; genus Ovis; species Ovis aries. Next base: position 2,011,409 of record NC_056078.1, on the reverse strand, counting down.
TAAATGAGATCAAAGGCACTCTGGAGGGAACCAACAGTGGAATAACTGGGGTAGAAAATAGGATAAGTGAGGTGGAAGATAGAATGGTGGAAATAAATGAAGCAGAGAGGAAAAAAGAAAAAAGAATTAAAAGAAATGGGGACAACCTCAGAGACCTCTGGGACAATGTTAAATGCCCCAACATTAGAATTATAGGAGTCCCAGAAGAAGAAGACAAAAAGAAAGACCATGAGAAAATACTTGAGGAGACAATAGTTGAAAACTTCCCTAAAATAAGGAAGGAAATAGCCACTGAAGTCCAAGAATCTCAGAGAGTCCCAAACAGGATAAACCCAAGGAGAAACACCCCAAGACACATATTAAGCAAATTAACAAAGATCAAGCACAAAGGACAAATATCAAAAGCAGCAAGGAAAAAAACAACAAATAACTCACAAGGGGATTCCCATAAGGATAACAGCTGATCTTTCAATAGAAACCCTCCAAGCCAGGAGGGAATGGCAGGACGTACTTAAAGTGATGAAAGAGAAAAACTTACAACCCCAGATTACTGTTCCCAGTAAGGATCTCATTCAAATATGAAGGAGAAATCAAAAGGTTTACAGACAAGCAAAAGCTGAGAGAATTCAGCACCACCAAACCAGCTCTCCAACAAATGCTAAAGGATCTTCTCTAGACAGGAAACACAGAAAAGGTGTATAAACTCAAACCCAAAACAACAAAGTAAATGGCAATGGGATCATGCTCATCAATAATTACCTTAAATGTAAATGAGTTGAATGTCCCAACCAATAGACAAAGACTGGCTGAATGGATACAAAAGCAAGACCCCTATATATGCTGTCTACAAGAGACCCATTTCAAATCAAGGGACACATAGACTGAAAGTGAAGGGCTGGAAAAAGATATTTCACGCCAATGGAGACCAAAAGAAAGCAGGAGTAGCAATACTCATATTAGATAAAATAGACTTTGAAACAAAGGCTCTGAAAAGAGACAAAGAAGGACATTACATAATGATCAAAGGATGAATCCAAGAAAAAGATATAACAATTATAAATATATATGCACCCAACATAGGAGCATTGCAATATATAAGGCAAATGCAAGCAAGTATGACAGAGGTAATTAACAGTAACAATAATAGTGGAAGTCTTGAATATGCCACTCACAACTATGGATAGATCAACTAAAGAAAAAATTTGAAAGGAAACACAAATTTTAAATGATACAATGGAAAGTTAGACCTAATTTATATCTATAAGATATTTCACCCTAAAACAATGACTTTCACCTTTTTCTCAAGTGCAAACGGAACCTTCTCCAGGATAGATCTCATCCTTGGCCATAAATCTAGCCTTGGTAAATTCAACAAAATTGAAATCATCTGAAGGATCCTTTCTGATTACAATGCACTAAGATTAGATGTCAACAACAGGAAAAAAAAAACTATTAAAAAAACAAACATATGGAGGCTAAGCAACACACTTCTGAATAACCAAAAAAATCACAGACGAAATCAAGAAAGAAATCAAAATATGCATACAAACGAATGAAAATGAAAACACAACAACCCAAAATCTATGGAATTCAGTAAAAGCAGTGTTAAGGGGGAAGTTAATAGCAATACAAGCCTAACTCAAGAAACAGGAGAGAAATCAAATAAATAACCTAACTCTATACCTAAAGCAACTAGAAAAAGAAGAAATGAAGCACCCCAGGGTTAGTAGAAGGAAAGAAATCATAAAAATTAGGGCAGAGATAAATGCAAAAGAAACAAAGGAGATCATACCCCAAATCAACAAAGCTAAAAGCTGGTTCTTTGAGAAGATATATAATATTGACAAACCATTAGCCAGACTCATCAAGAAAAAAAGGGAGAAGAATCAAATCAACAAAATTAGAAATGACAATGGAGAAATCACAAAAGACAACATAGAAAAACAAAGGATCGTAAGAGACTACTATCAGCAACTATATGCCAATGAAATGGACAACTCGGAAGAAGTGGACAAATTCTTAGAAAAGTATAACTTTCCAAAACTGAACCAGGAGAAATAGAAAATCTTAATAGACCCATCACAAACACAGAAATAGAAACTGTAATCAGAAATTTTCCAACAAACAAAAGCCCAGGACCAGCTGGCTTCACAGCTAAATTCTACCAAAAATTTAGAGAAGAGCTAACACCTACCTTACTCACACTCTTCCAGAAAATTGCAGAGGAAGGTAAACTTCCAAATTCATTCTATGAGGCCACCATCACCCTAATACCAAAACCTGGAAAAGATGCCACACACACACACACAAAAAAAAAGAAAAAGAAAAGAAAGAAAACTACAGGTCAATATCACTGATGAACATAGATGCAAAAATCTTTAACAAAATTCTAGCAATCAGAATCCAACAACACGTTAAAAAGATCATACATCATGACCTATTGGGCTTTATCCCAGGAATGCAAGGATTCTTCAATATCCGCAAATCAATCAATGTGATAGACTATATTAACAAACTGAAAGATAAAAGCCATATGATTATCTCAATAGATGCAGAGAAAGCCTTTGACAAAATTCAACATCCATTTATGATAAAAACTCTCCAGAAAGCAGTCATAGAAGGAACATACCTCAACATAATAAAAGCTATATATGACAAACCCACAGCAAACATTATCCACAATGGTGAAAAACTGAAAGCATTACCTCTAAAGTCAGGAACAAGATAAGCATGCCCACTCTCACCACTACTATTCAACATAGTTTTGGAAGTTTTGGCCACAGCAATCAGAGCAGAAAAAGAAATAAAAGGAATTCAGGTTGGAAAAGAAGAAGTAAAACTCTCACTGTTTGCAGATGACATGATCTTCTACATAGAAAACCCTAAAGACTCCACCAGAAAATTACTAGAGCTAATCAATAATATAGTAAAGTTACAGGATATAAAATTAACACACAGAAATCCCTTGCATTCCTATATACTAACAATGAGAAAACAGAAAGAGAAATTAGGGAAACAATTCCATTCATCATTGCAATGAAAAGAATAAAATACTTAGGAATAAATGTACATAAAGAAACAAAAGACCTATATATAGAAAACTATAAAACACTGATGAAAGAAATAAAAGATGACACAAATAGATGGAGAAATATGCCATGTTCATGGATCAGAAGAATCAATATAGTGAAAATGAGTATTCTACCCAAAGCAATCTATGGATTCAATGAAATCCCTATCAAGCTACCAATAGTATTTTTCAGAGAAGTAGAACAAATAACTTCACAATTTGTATGGAAATACAAAAAACTTTGAATAGCCAAAGTGATCTTGAGAAAGAAGAAAGGAACTGGAAGAATCAACCTGCCTGACTTCAGGCTATACGACAAAGCTACAGTCACCAAGACAGTATGGTACTGGCACAAAGACAAGAAGCATAGATCAATGGAACAAAATAGAAAGCTCAGAGATAAATCCATGCACCTATCTTTATCTTTGATAAAGGAGGCAAGAATATACAATGGAGAAAAGACAATCTGTTTAACAAGTGGTGCTGGGAAAACTGGTCAACCACCTGGAAAAGAATGAAAGTAGAAACACTTTCTAACACCATATACAAAAATAAACTCAAAATGGATTGAAGATCTAAATGTAAGACCAGAAACTATAAAACTCCTAGAGAAAAACGTAGGCAAAACACACTCTGATGTAAATTGTAGCAGGATCCTCTATGACCCACCTCCCAGAGTAATGGAAATAGGAGGGAGGGGGAGGTTCAGGATGGAGAACACGTGTATACTTGTGGTGGATTCATGTTGATGTATGGCAAAACCAATACAATATTGTAAAGTAATTAACCTCCAATTAAAATAAATAAATGTATTTAATAAAAAAAAAACCCACAATGATGTACCATCTCTTACCAGTCAGAACCGCTACTATCCAAAAGTCTACAAACAATGAATGCTGGAGAAGGTGTGGAGGAAATGGAACCCTGTTGGTGGGAATGCGAACTAGTACAGCCACTATAGGGAAGAGTGTGGAGATTCCTTAAAAAACTGGAAATAGAACTGCCATACGACCCAGCAATCCCACTGCTGGGCATACACACTGAAGAAACCAGAATTGAAAGAGACACATGTACCCCAATGTTCATCGCAGCACTGTTTATAATAGCCAGGACATGGAAGCAACCTAGATGTCCATCAGCAGATGAATGGATAAGAAATCTGTGGTACATATACACAATGGAATATTACTCAGCTATTAAAAAGAATACATTTGAATCAGTTCTAATGAGGTGGATGAAACTGGAGCCTATTATACAGAGTGAAGTAAAGTAAGCCAGAAAGAGAAACACCAATACAGTATATTAACGCATATATATGGAATTGAGAAAGATGGTAACAATAACCCTATATGCAAAACAACAAAAGAGACATAGATGTAAAGAACAGACTTTTGGACTCTGTGGGAGAAGGCAAGGGTGGGATGATTTGAGAGAACAGCACTGAAACATGTATATTATCATATGTGAAGTAGATCGCCAGTTCAGGTTTGATGTATGACACAGGGTGCTCAGGGCTGGTGCACTAGGATGACCCAGAGGGATGGGAGGGAGGTGGGAAGGGGGTTCAGGATGGGGAACACATGTACACCCATGGCTAATTCATATGAATGCATGGCAAAAACCACCACAATATTGTAAAGTAATTAGCCTCCACTTAAAACTTAAAAAAAAAAAAAAAATTGCTGGAGCCAGCGTGAGGAATCTCACCCATGGCAAAGGTCATGAGGAAGAGACCCGACAGGCAAAGGCGAGTCGGATCTCAGGAATCTCCCTGGAGCTACTTGAGCATCTACCCCAAAGCCAGAATCTGTCTGCCTTACTATATCATGCCTTTCATCAGCTCCTCTGACATTAACAGGGGGCTGTCCCCCCACTACCTTTTTCTGGAAAAAGTTAATTTAGAGCTTTTAGGTAATATGTCTCCTGGGCATAATAAGAGTGTTTCAATCCAAAAACCCCTCTGATGGCTTTCTAGCCTGCCTGACAGGTTTATCCAGATTCTTACAGCTATGCATGTGATTGTTTACAGCCTCCCAACAGCAAGAGGCACAGGAAGCTTAAAACATCCTAGGAATGTAGGGCCTTCTGAGGAGTCAAAATCATTAGAATAGGACTAATTAAGGATTTCATTGTTGAGCCAGTACTTGCTGCCAAGTTTTCATATCTTTTATTTGTTGATAGAGTTGGTATGTAGAAAAAACAGGTAGTAGCCCTGGCACTAGCAACATTAGATCTTTGAGTTAAGTACTTTCTTTGTTATAACCCACTGCACCTTTGTTCTACAGGAATGTAACTTTATTTAGTGCTTTGAAGTTGATGCAGATTAAAGAAAAAACACTTCAAGGGAAAATGAGTTTTCTGGTTGATAGACATTTATCTAGGAAAAGAGCCATAAAAAAGTTAACAGGCCTTTTGGCCAGAAGATAGTGTAAATCACCTGAGACCTTTTGTATACGGGAAGGTATGCAAAAAGAAAGCCTGGTCTCAATAAGGGTCAGGACTGCTGCCCCTGCATAACTCTGCATATTCCATTATTTCTTTATGTACAACTTGGGGTATAAGCTGCCTTTGAAAATAAAGTTGTGGGTCTTGCACCAATGCTTGTCTCCCCCATGTCGTTCTTTTCTTATTCAGGCTAAATTCCCATCTGGAGCACAGAGGCTCGCCATGTCTACTTATTTGCCTGGGCTTCTACGACCCACGCGAGAGGGAGCCCAAGACAGGGCACCCTCCGCTATTCAAGTGGGCGCCTTTCGCCTACTTAGACGGTGCAAGTCCCTTATCTCGGGGCTTTATTGGCTTCCTGTGTAAACCAAGGAATTTCAGCCTTGTTTCTCCTTTATTTTTTCCACTACACTATTCTTTCCTAATCTCTCTTTATATCTCTAAATAAATAAATTTCTCCTTGCTGACACCATCCCCACTTCGAATTCCCTGGATCCACTGGGGCTGGACCCCAGCAAAGAATTTTCCACAGTTTTTTGTGATCCACACAATCAAAGGTTTAGGTGTATTCAATAAAGCACAAGTAGGTGTTTTTCTGGAACTCTCTTGCTTTTTCTATGATCCAATGGATGCTGGCAATTTGATCTCTGGTTCCTCTGCCTATTTTAAGACCAGATTGAACATCAGGAAGTTCTCAGTTCATGTGCTGTTGAAGCCTCACTTGGAAATTTTTGAGGAATACTTTGCTAATGTGTGAGATGAGTGCAATTGTGTGATAGTTTGAGCATTCTTTGGCATTCCCTTTCTTTGGGATTGGAATGAAAACTGACATTTTCCAGTCCTGTGGCCACTGCAGAGTTTTCCAAATTTTCTGGCATATTGAGTGCAGCACTTTTACAGCATTATCTTTTAAGATTTGGAATAGCTCCACTGGAATTCCATCACCTCCACTAGCTTTGTTTGTATTGATGTTTCCTAAGTCCCACTTGACTTTGCACTCCAAGATGTCTGTCTCTAGGTTAATGATGACACCATCATGTTTATCTGGGTCATGAATATCTTTTTTGTATAGTTCTTCTATGTATTCTTGCCACCTTTTCTTAATATCATGCACTTCTGTTAGGTCATACTGTTTCTGTCCTTTACTGTGCCCAGCTTTGCATGAACTCTTCCCTTGCTATCTCTAATTTTCTTGAAGAGATTTCTGGTCTTTCTCTTTCTATTGTTTTCCTCTATTTCTTTGCATTGATCACTTAGGAAGGCTTTCTTCTCTCTCCTTGCTATTCTTTGGAACTCGTCATTCAAATGGGTATATCTTTCCTTTTCTCCTTTGCCTTTAGCTTCTCTTCTTTTCTCAGCTATTGTAAGGTGTCATCAGACAACCATTTTGCCTTTTTGCATTTCTTTCTCTTGGGGATGGTCTTGATCTCTGCCTCCTGTACTATGTCTCGAACCTCTGTCAATAGTTCTTCAGGCACTCTCTCAGATTTAATCCCTTCAATCTATTTGTCACTTCTACTGTATAATCGTAAGGGATTTGATTTAGGTCACACCTGAATGGTCTAGTGGTTTTCCCTACTTTCTTCACTTTCAGTCTGTGGCAAAAAGGAGTTCATGATCTGAGCCACAGTCAGCTCTCAGTCTTTTTTTTTTTTTTTTCTGACTGTGTAGAGCTTCTCCATCTTCGGCTGCAAAAAATGTAATCAATCTGATTTCAGTATTGACCATCTGGTGATGTTCATATGTAGTCTTCTCTTGTGTTGTTGGCAGAGGGTGTTTGCTGTGACCAGTGCATTATCTTGGCAACACTCTGGTAGCCTTTGCCCTGCTTCATTTTGTACCCTAAGCCCTAACTTCCCTGTTACTCCAAGTATCTCTTGACTTCCTACTTTTGCATTCTTATAATGAAAAGGACACCTTTTTTGGGTGTTAGTTCTCAAAGGTCTTATACATCATCATAGAACCATTCAACCTCAGCTTCTTCAGCATTAGTGGTTGGGGCATACATTTGGATTACTGTGATATTGAAAGGTTTGCCTTGGAAATGAATAGAGATCATTCTGTCATTTTTGAGGCTGCACCCAAGTACTTCATTTCAGACTCTTGTTGACTATGAGGGCTATTCCATTTCTTCTAAGGGATTCTTGCCCACAGTAGTAGACATAATTGTCATCTGAATTAAATTTGCCCATTCCAATCCACTTTAGCTCACTGATTCATAACAGAGCTTTTTTATATTAAAAAAACATTGCCAAGCCCAAAGGCAATTGCATTTTTTCCTATGTTATCTTCTGTGACTTTCATAGTTTTTCATTTTACATTTAAATCTGTGATCCATTTTGAGTTAATTTTTGTGAAAGGTGTAAGATCTGTGTTTAAATTCATTTCCATGTATATATCCTGTTATTCCAGCACTGTTAGTTGAAATGATCATCCTTTATCTGTTGAATTGGCTTTTTTCTTTTGTCAAAGATCAATGACTATCCCTGTGTGGATCTATTTCTGTGCTATTTTTTTCTGTTCCATTGATCCATTTTTCTATTCTTTTGCCAGTACTATACTGTCTTGACTACTGTAGCTTATAGTGAGTTTTGAAGTCAAATAATGTCAATTCTCCAACTTTGTTCCTCCTCTTTAATACTGTATTGGCTGTTTGGGGGGTTTGCCTTTCCAGGTAAATTTTAAGTTTTAGTATCAGTTTGTTGATTTCCACAAAGTAAATTGCTGGAATTTTTACTGGAATTGCATTGAGCCTATAGATCAACTTGGGAAGAACTGACACCTTGTTACCTTACATGGAGTCTCTCCATTTATTTAGTTATTCTTTGATTTCTTTTATCAGAACTTTGTAGCTTCCCTCATATAGATCTTGTACATATTTTGTTAGATTTGTGACTAAGGTTTTGTGTTTTTGTTTTTTTTTTTCCGGGGGGGGGGGAGGTGCTTAAAAATCACTGCAGATGGTGACTGCAGCCATGAAATTAAAAGACGCTTACTCCTTGGAAGGAAAGTTATGACCGACCTAGATAGCATATTGAAAAGCAGAGACATTACTTTGCCAACAAAGGTCCACCTAGTCAAGGCTATGGTTTTTCCAGGAGTCATGTATGGATGCGAGAGTTGGACTGTGAAGAGAGCTGAGCACCGAAGAATTGATGCTTTTGCACTGTGGTATTGGAGAAGACTCTTGAGAGTCCCTTGGACTGTAAGGAGACCAAACTAGTCCATTCTAAAGGAGATCAAACTAGTCCATTCTAAAGGAGATCAGTCCTGGGTGTTCTTTGGAAGGAATGATGCTAAAGCTGAAACTCCAGTACTTTGGCCACCTCATGCGAAGAGTTGACTCTTTGGAAAAGACTCTGATGCTGGGAGGGACTGGGGGCAGGAGGAGAAGGGGACGACAGAGGATGAGATGGCTGGATGGCATCACCGACTCGATGGACGTGAGTTTGAGTGAACTCCGTGAGTTGGTGATGGACAGGGAGGCCTGGTGTACTGCAATTCATGGGGTCACAAAGAGTCAGACAATACTGCATGACTGAACTGAACTGAACTGAAGGAAAGAGAATTTTTTTAAGTATTTTTTAAAGAAAATAAAATTAGAAAGTATGGCAATTACAGAGTAGTAAAGTAAGAGAAGAACAATTAAGCTGCAAGGCATAATTCCAATTATAAAATACCAAAAGAACAGAATACAATTTTCTAAAAGGCATGAAAAAATCCCAAAGTCTTCCTTTGAAAGGAACATGCAGGAAAGAAGCTGAGATTTACAAGGAGAGCCCAAGAACACAGTTCAGGGCTGGAGCAGCTTTCTGCATAACAGACTGCACAGCCAGCAGGCCCTTACCATCTGCCCTGCACCATGCCCTGAGAATGGCCCCCGGCCAGACGAGAGGAGACAGAGGGAAGAAAAGGCACAGGTGCAGCCCCACCGACCCTGATTTTCTCTTTCACTGGTCAGAAAGCCAAGCCAAGGATCTGAGATGTCACCTCTTCTGAGAAAGCATGGGCTCTCAGACTGGGGAAATGCCAATCCCTGTCAAAAGTTAGACACCTCATCTCACACTTGAGGATAACTTGCATGAATGAAATACCTTTAGCCAAATGTTGTTTCCCAAGTGCAACTGCCATAGTACTTTCGCTCGGGGGAAAAGTATGTTGACAAGCTGCTGGTGGAAGAGACGGGGTTTCAGAGAACAGAAAACAAATGAGACAATCAAACTTCTCTGGTGAGAGATGAACAGAGATTTGGGGTGGAGGGATGCTAAGAGAAAGGGGAGGAGAGTAATGGAAGGAAAACAAAACAGAAGACAGAGCAGATGGCATGCATCAGAGGGACTATGCTGTAGAGCCAAATATCTAATTCCATGGGGTCTGGGCCATTTCAAGGCTTTTGGGTGCTAGCAAATAAACTGACTCCCTTCATTTTTCTATCCCAATAGTTATATCTCCTATTCCTAATTGCTTTGTGTGAAATCAAGGTTTGGGGGGGGGGGGAATCCAGAAATGGGGGCTGCATTCCAAATCTGAGTCAGCACAGAGAAGATAAATATACCATAAGAGGTAAAACAGAAGTGATCTCGAATTACTACAGAGTCAGTGATTCAAAGCCAGTCATGAACACAGAAATACAAATTTCAGGGGACATTTGGACATTCTGGAGAAATATAGGATATGATGATCAAATTCTCAAGTAGGTACATCAGTTCAGTTCAGTCACTCAGTCATGTCCGACTCTTTGCAACCCCATGAATCGCAGCATGCCAGGCCTCCCTGTCCATCACCATCTCCAGGAGTTCACTCAAACTCACGTCCATCGAGTCCGTGATGCCATCCAGTCATCTCATCCTCTGTTGTCCCCGTCTCCTCCTGCCCCCAATCCCTCCCAGCATCAGAGTCTTTTCCAATGAGTCAACTCTTCGCATGAGGTGGCCAAAGTACTGGTGCTTCAGCTTTAGCATCAGTCCTTCCAAAGAAATCCCAAAGTTGATCTCCTTCAGAATGGACTGGCTGGATCTCTTTGCAGTCCAAGGGACTCTCAAGTGTCTTTTCCAACACCACAGTTCAAAAGCATCAATTCTTCGGCCCTCAGCCTTCTTCACAGTCCAACTCTCACATCCATACATGACCACAGGAAAAACCATAGCCTTGACTAGACGCACCTTAGTCGGCAATGTAATGTCTCTGCTTTTCAATATGCTATCTAGGTTGGTCATAACTTTCCTTCCAAGGAGTAAGCGTCTTTTAATTTCATGGCTGCAGTCACCATCTGCAGTGATTTTGGAGCCCCCCAAAAATAAAGTCTGCTCCTTTTTAAAAATGAATGGCAACCAACGTTAATTGAATGTTTACCATGTCTCAGTCTTGTGTCAAGCAATTGACAAGAATTGTATCCTTTGTCCTTATAATTCTATGAGGATAGCACTCTCTTTATTTGCAAATAAGAAAATTGATACTGGAAAGTAATAACTTTTCCAAGGGTACCCAATAAGGCACAAGCCAGAATCTGAGCTCAGACTGTCTGACTCCAGAATCCAAAGCTTATCTGGGATGGTTGATAGCACTTGTTCTATGTCCACTGGCCAGAATGACTCACAACTTAGAGGTCTTATGAGTCACTGATATTGAAACTAGATTTATTGTTCAGGCCACTAAACCATCTCCCTGTTGCAAAATCCACAGAGCTGCCTTATGAGTCACAAAAGAAGTAGAACCCAGTTGCTTTTTTTAAAATTTTAATGAGAATAGTTAATATTAATTGTGCACAAGTCAGAAGCTCTTAACCCCCCTTTTGGACTCTATGGGAGAGGGAGAGGGTGGGATGATTTGGGAGAATGGCATTGAAACATATATAATATTATATATGAAATGAATTGCCAGTCCAGGTTCAATACATGATACTGGATGCTTGGGGCTGGATGGTCCAGGGAGGGAGGAGGGAGGGGGGTTCAGGATGGGGAACACGTGTATACCTGTGGCGGATTCATGTTGATGGATGGCAAAACCAATACAATATTGTAAAGTAATTAACCTCCAATTAAAATAGATAAATTTATATTTTTAAAAAATTTTTAAATAAATAAATAAAAATTTTTTAAAACCCTCATTGGAACTTAATTTTTCTCTACAGCTCTTATCACCATTTGACAACTTGCATCTAACTTATTGATTGGTTTATTATGTCTTCCCCAACTAGTTGTCCCTAACAGCAGAGATTTTTGTTCTATTTATTAGTCCTTGATAAATATTTGTTGATTGAGCCTTAATATTTATCCAATGGTATAACAATTTGGAGATGTTTATTTTTTAAAAGAAAAATTAAAAAAATACACAATATAAAGAACATAGTGGTTGTCTGACAACATTTCTGTCAAGATTAAGTATGATAGAATATATAATATGTCAGCATCTTAGTTCTCTGTCTTGCTATGAAAAATAAGACAATTCTTTATCCCAATTGCTTTGGTCCAACTCATGCAAGGTTTTGGCGATCTTTTATGTCTGTTGGCAATTTTCTGAACATACCTCTGTTCGGAAAGAAAAATAGAGATGGAAAAATTCAGTGTATAAGACCACAAGTGCTTTTGACCTTGACACAAAGGAAAACTGGGTCAAATTAATCGATTTAGATAATGGCAAGGTTAAAAGTAATTTCTGAAACCTGTACCCTAAACTTCTGATTTTTTCTTAAAGCAGTGAATGATAGAAGTTGCTCATTGACAAAAGTCTTTAAAAACTATCATTTTGATTTTCAAAGTAAATGTCTGTTAAAGGTTTGAAATTTGTTGGTACTGTCATTTTACTATTGTCAAAAATGAAAGCAATTTTTGGTTGATTCTGCATTATTGACTTTTGTAATGATTTCTGTCACTCTGAAGCAGGAACTGCTCCAGGGATCCTCTGTAGCTGAGACATCTTTGATGTGGCTCCCTTAACTCATTTCCCTGAGAGGCATGGTGACACAGCCAGGTTAGTGAGATGGCAGCTCTGTTTCAGGCTATAAGATGAGTCCCCCCTCCTGCAGAAGCTGACAGGTCCTCAGTTCTGCCTTCTGCCTTCAAGCTTTCCTGGGGGTTTGGTATCACGGAATCCTATTGGAATTAAAGAATAGAGATCAGTTCAGTTCAGTTGCTCAGTCGTGTTCAACTCTTTGCGACACCATGAATCTCAGCACACCAGGCCTCCCTGTCCATCACCAACTCCCGGAGTTCACTCAGACTCACGTCCATCGAGTCCGTGATGCCATCCAGCCATCTCATCCTCAGTCGTCCCCTTTTCCTCCTGCCCACAATCCCTCCCAGCATCAGAGTCTTTTCCAATGAGTCAACTCTTCGCATGAGGTGGCCAAAGTACTGGAGCTTCAGCTTTAGCGTCATTCCTTCCAAAGAAATCCCAGGGTTGATCTCCTTCAGAATGGACTGGTTGGATCTCCTTGCAGTCCAAGGGACTCTCAAGAGCCTTCTCCAACACCACAATTCAAATGCATCAATTCCTCAGCGCTCAGCCTTCTTCACATACATGACCACAGGAAAAACCATAGCCTTGACTAGACGGACCTTAGTTGGCAAAGTAATGTCTCTGCATTTGAATATACTGTCTAGGTTGGTCATAACTTTCCTTCCAAGGAGTAAGCATCTTTTAAATTTTATGGCTGCAGTCACCATCTGCAGTGATTTTGGAGCCCCCCAAAATAAAGCCTGACACTGTTTCTACTAGTCAATCTAATCACACTAGGGCCACAGCCTTGTCTAACTCAATGAAACCAAGGCATGCCTGGGGGGTAACACAAAATGGGCGGGTCATAGTGGAGAGGTCTGACAGAGTGTGGTTCACTGGAGAAGGGAATAGCAAGCCACTTCAGTATTCTTGCCTTGAGAACCCCATGAAAAGTATGAAAAGGCAAAATGAGAGGATACCAAAAGAGGAACTCCCCAGGTCATTAGGTGCCCAATATGCTACTGGAGATCAGTGGAGAAATAACTCCAGAAAGAAGGAAGGGATGGAGCCAAAGCAAAAATAATACCCAGTTGTGGATGTGACTGGTGATAGAAGCAAGATCCGATGCTGTAAAGAGCAATATTGCATAGGAACCTGGAATGCCAGGTCCATGAATCAAGGCAAATTGGAAGTGGTCAAACAAGAGATGGCGAGGGTGAACGTCAACATTCTAGGAATCAGTGAACTAAAATGGACTGGAATGTGTGAATTTAACTCAGATGACCATTATATCTACTACTGCAGGCAGGAATCCCTCAGAAGAAATGGAGTAGCCATCATGCTCAACAAAAGAGTCCAAAATGCAGTACTTGGATGCAGTCTCAAAAACGACAGAATGATCTCTGTTCGTCTCCAAGGCAAACCATTCAATATCACAGCAATCCAAGTCTATGCCCCAACCAGTAATGCTGAAGAAGCTGAAGTTGAACAGTTTTATGAAGACCTACAAGACCTTTTAGAAGTAACACCCAAAAAAGATGTCCTTTTCATTATAGGGGACTGGAATGCAAAAGCAGGAAGTCAAGAAACACCTGGAGTAACAGGGAAACTTGCCCTTGCAATGCAGAATGAAGCAGGACAGAGTCTAATAGAGTTTTGCCAAGAAAATGCACTGGTCACAGCAAACACCCTCTTCCAACAACAGGAGAGAAGACTCTACACATGGACATCACCAGATGGTCAACATCAAAATCAGATTGATTATATTCTTTGCAGCCAAAGATGGAGAAGCTCTATACAGTCAACAAAAACAGACCAGGAGCTGACTTCAGCTCAGATCATGAACTTCTTATTGCCCAATTCAGACTTAAATTGAAAAAGTAGGGAAAACCGCTAGACCATTCAGGTATGACCTAAATCACATCCCTTATGATTATACAGTGGAAGTGAGAAATAGATTGAAGGGCCTAGATCTGATAGATAGAGTGCATGATGAACTATGGAATGAGGTTCGTGACATTGTACAGGAGACAGGGATCAAGACCATCCCCATGGAAAAGAAATGCAAAAAAGCAAAATGGCTGTCTGGGGAGGCCTTACAAATAGCTGTGAAAAGAAGAGAGGTGAAAAGCAAAGGAGAAAAGGAAAGATATAAGCATCTGAATGCAGAGTTCCAAAGAATAGCAAGAAGAGATAAGAAAGCTATCTTCAGCGATCAATGCAAAGAAATAGAGGAAAAGAACAGAATGGGAAAGACTAGAGATCTCTTCGAGAAAATTAGAGATACCAAAGGAATATTTCATGCCAAGATGGGCTCGATAAAGTACAGGAATGGTATGGACCTAACAGAAGCAGAAGATATTAAGAAGAGGTGGCAAGAATACACAGAAGAACTGTACAGAAAAGATCTTCATGACCAAGATAATCATGATGATGTGATCACTTATCTAGAGCCTGACATCCTGGAATGTGAAGTCAAGTGGGCCTTAGAAAGCAACACTATGAACAAAGCTAGTGGAGGTGATGGAATTCCAGTTGAGCTGTTTCAAATCCTGAAAGATGATGCTGTGAAAGTGCTGCACTCAGTATGCCAGCAAATTTTGAACACTCAGCAGTGGCCACAGGACTGGAAAAGGTCAGTTTTCATTCCAATCCCAAAGAAAGGCAATGCCAAAGAATGCTCAAACTACCACATAGTTGCACTCATCTCCCATGCTAGTAAAGTAATGCTCAGAATTCTCCAAGCCAGGTTTCAGCAATACATGAACCATGAACTCCCTGATGTTCAAGCTGGGTTTAGAAAAGGCAGAGAAACCAGAGATCAAATTGCCAACATCTGCTGGATCATGGAAAAAGCAAGAGAGTTCCAGAAAAACATCTATTTCTGCTTTATTGACTATGCCAAAGCCTTTGACTGTGTGGATCACAATAAACTGTGGAAAATTCTGAAAGAAATGGGGATGCTAGACCACCTGACCTGCCTCTTGAGAAATCTGTATGCAGGTCAGGAAGCAACAGTTAGAGCTGGACATGGAACAACAGACTGGTTCCAAATAGGAAAAGGAGTACGTCAAGGCTGTATATTGTCACCCTGCTTATTTAACTTCTATGCAGAATACATCATGAGAAACACTGGACTGGAAGAAACACAAGCTGGAATCAAGATTGCCGGGAGAAATATCAATAACCTCAGATATGCAGATGACACCACCCTTATGGCAGAAACTGAAGAGGAGCTAAAAAGCCTCTTGATGAAAGTGAAAGAGGAGAGTGAAAAAGTTGGCTTAAAGCTCAACATTCAGAAAACGAATATCATGGCATCTGGTCGCGTCATTTCATGTGAAATAGATGGGAAACAGTGAAAACAGTGTCAGACTTTATTTTGGGGGGCTCCAAAATCACTCTAGATGGTGATTGCAGCCATGAAATTAAAAGACGCTTACTCCTTGGAAGAAAAGTTATGACCAACCTAGATAGTATATTCAAAAGCAGAGACATTACTTTGCCGACCAAGGTCCGTCTAGTCAAGGCTATGGTTTTCCAGTGGTCACGTATGGATGTGAGAGTTGGACAGTGAAGAAAGCTGAGTGCTGAAGAATTCATGCTTTTGAACTGTGGTGTTGGAGAAGACTCTTGAGAGTCCCTTGGACTGCAAGGAGATCCAACCAGTCCATTCTGAAGGAGATCAACCCTGGGATTTCTTTGGAAGGAATGATGTGAAAGCTGAAACTCCAGTACTTTGGCTAGCTCATGAGAAGAGTGGACTCATTGGAAAAGACTCTGATGCTGGGAGAGATTGGGGGCAGGCGAAGAAGGGGACGACAGAGGATGAGATGGCTAGATGGCATCACGGACTCCATGGTCGTGAGTCTGAGTGAACTCCAGGAGATGGTGATGAACAGGGAGGCCTGGCGTGCTGCAGTTCTTGGGGTCGCAGAGAGTCGGACACGACTGAGTGACTGAACTGAACTGAACTGAACTGAACTGAACTGTTTCTACTGTTTCCCCATCTATTTTCCATGAAGTGATGGGACCGGATGCCATGATCTTCGTTTCCTGAATGTTGAGCTTTAAGCCAACTTTTTTGCTCCTCTTTTACTTTCATCAAGAGGCTTTTTAGCTCCTCTTCACTTTCTGCCATAAGGGTGGTGTCATCTGCATATCTGAGGTTATTGATATTTCTCCCGGCAATCTTGATTCCAGCTTGTGTTTCTTCCAGTCCAGCGTTTCTCATGATGTACTCTGCATAGAAGTTAAAGAAGCAGGGTGACAATATACAGCCTTGACGTACTCCTTTTCCTATTTGGAACCAGTCTGTTGTTCCATGTCCAGTTCTAGCTGTTGCTTCCTGACCTGCATACAGATTTCTCTAGAGGCAGGTTAGGTGGTCTGGTATTCCCATCTCTTTCAGAATTTTCCACAGTTTATTGTGGAATAGAGATATAGGGCCCTAACTTCTCTCCATCCCATCAGTGCCACATAAAGTATTTTGTGGACTTAAGTGAATATTATGAAGCCTCTTTGGCCTTGAAAAAGGCTTTTCTTTCTAAGCCTTAGCTTCCTCTTCCATCAAACGGGGGTGAGGATAGGTTGTCTTCTTCACTGAATGAAAAAATGAAGCTAGTGCCTGGCACATTGCCTTCAGAGCAAGTGCTCAACAAGCAGCAACTATTGCTCTGTGACATTACTCTCATATCAACTTCACACAACCTTGCTCTCTCCCACTGAGAGTCCCCAGGCAGTGTTTTCTCCCAGTTTCAATATCATGTTGGATGGCTCAGCCAAGTTGTCTCCAATGGAGTTTTGCCCAGACCTTTCTGACCCCACTGTTTCAGGGAATCTTGCCTTGTCTTAGGTCTCATATCCCTTCAAAAGAGATGGAAATAGGGGTCCAGTAGGATATGATGCTTAGAGAATTCTTTTAAAGTCCCGACAGGTCCTCCTCTCCTCTGATGACTCTGTTTCATCTGTAAGCAGCATACAGAGAACCATTTTTGACCTATCAGAGGGGGAGAGGTACAGGAACTAATAGATCAACATCAGTGAGACCTTTGACATCATCTGACAAAAGTTTTCCAGGATGGCATCTGCAAGGGGCTTCATAGGTTTCTGTTTTTGCACATTGGTTTCTTATTCCTCAAGCAGGGTGAGAGACACAGAATGATGATCTCATGGCTGGAAGGCCCATAGAGTTTAGTCCAGATGGTCTGGGGAATTCTGACCAGGGGCCAAGGAAGGCCTTCAAGCAGGGATTGTGAGCCACTGAAAATGTACCTAGTTTTTGTTACGTGCATGCGTGTAGAGAGAAGTCCACAGTGCCCAAATCCCCTGATTTTACAGATGAAGAAATTAAAGGCTGAAGAAAACAGGTGGGGTCTCTCGAAACTAATTTAAAAGTGGTTTCATCTAAATTACAGCAGGCTTTCTGTTACGAGGAGTTAGGGGGAAACCGCCTTATTATTTCCATATCTTTTTTTCCATCTTTCAGGCAGGTTCTCTCAGAATCTAGCAAGTTTACGAAGAATCTCCAAAGCCTCCCTGCCACTCATACACTACTCTTTGCCATGGAGAACCCAGTCACCAGATTTAGCAAACAACAACAATAAAAACACCAGCAAAAAAACAAGAGGAAGCCTCGTTAAACTGGAATTTCACATACACAATTAACAGTGTGTTAGTATAACTACATTCCATTTCTGAAATTCAGATGTAACTGAGCAACCCTCAGAAGTATCAGGCCACAGCCCTGACCTGGAGCACATTTAGGGAAGGTTCTCTTATAGTTGTTCAATGGCACCCCACTCCAGTACTCTTGCCTGGAAAATCCCATGGATGGAGGAGCCTGGTAGGCTGCAATCCATGGGGTCGCTAGGAGTCGGACACGACTGAGCGACTTCACTTTGACTTTTCACTTTCATGCATTGGAGAAGGAAACGGCAACCCACTCCAGTGTTCTTGCCTGGAGAATCCCAGGGACGGGGAAGCCTGGTGGGCTGCCGTCTAAGGGGTCACACAGAGTCGGATATGACTGAAGCGACTTAGCAGCAGCAGCAGCAAGCGCATAAATCCATGACCCACAGGTTAAGCAGTAATTTTCTAGGCTAAGGTGGGTGAGGGAAATTTCTATAAGCTGAGGGAAAACTGAAACTCAGAGGTCAAAATATAGCTCCCTCTGACCTAAAGATAGTAAGAGGTGAAGTGGAGGTTCCCTCTCTCCTGCGGAGGTCACAATATCCAGAGCTGGGGGCCACCGGGCTGATGTGGGCTCTCATGACACCTCTCGGTAAATCAGAAAAGAGCATCTTTCATAGGTAGAAACTTCTAATACCTAAATTAGTTTCTCAGTATTAATAATTATTGAAATAATGTCAACCTATATGGTTTTTGTAAACTCACTTATTGAATATAAAATTATGGAAAATGTAATCATAGTTGATTAGAAACTCAAGGTCACCAGACCATAAAATGATTACACTCAATATCTTGCTTTCATGGTGATACTTGTCCCAATACCTTGTTACCTGGGGAAATTGTTGCTACATTTGCCTGCCTGTCTTGTGACATTTTAGGCTTTGAGTCTGTTAAAATAAGCTTTAATTCTGAGAAAATGTATTGGCAGAGTTAAATATATCCCAAAAGCTATGGAAGCATGCAGAAAGGCATCTGATAAGCTATTGCTGCAAATATATTAAACTATACTAACAGATGCCATATAGTATTTTAGAAAGTAACCTGAAGCTTTTAGCTGCTCTTTTGTTGATATTCATCAATATCATATTGCTTATATATGTTGAACATATTTTTTCATAAATTACATAGTACAGTACTACACAGCCATTATCATTGTCAAATACATGGCATCTGAATCACTGAGAAGGTAATGATACTGGGTGTCATAAACCTGTATTTGAAAGACAGCACTGTTGTAGTAAATATAGGAAAAAAATTTTCACTTTGAAATTAATTTTGGTATAATTGGGACTCTTGAGAGTCCCTTGGACTGCAAGGAGATTCAACCAGTCCATCCTAAAGGAGATCAGTCCTGAGTGTTCATTGAAAGGACTGATGTTGAAACTGAAACTCCAATACTTTGGCCACCTCATGCAAAGAACTGACTCATTTGAAAAGACCCTGTTGCTGGGAAAGATTGAAGGCAGGAGGAGAAGGGGACAACAGAGGATGAGATGGTTGGATGGCATCATAGACTTAATGGACATGAGTTTGGGTAACTCTGGGAGTTGGTGATGGACAGGGAGGTCTGGCATACTGCAATCCATGGGGTCACAAAGAATCAGACACGACTGAGCAACTGAACTGAACTGAACTGATAGTTGGGATGATTACAGGATTTGGTGATTAAATGAGTTTTCACTATATCCTTTCTAATGTTTCTTTCATCAGTGTAGGGGATCTGTAAGTTGTTTAGCATCAATAATATATATTTTATAAATTCTACCTCTTTGAGGTAAAATTGTATATATGCAGATGATATCATATTATATATAGAAAACCCTAAAGACGCCATACAAAAGTTACTAGAACTGATAAATGAATTCAGCAAGGTAAAAATATATAAGATTAACATTCAGAAATCAGTTGCATTTCTTTACACTTAACAATGAAATATCAGAAAGAGAAAGTGAAAAAACAATTTCTCTTAAAATCATATTAAAAAATATGGAGGAATAAACCTTATCAAGGAGGTGAAAAACTCCTTATGCTGAGAACCATAAAACACTGTAAAGGAAATTGAAAATGATTCAAAGAAATGAAAAGATATCCCATGCTATTGGATTGGAAAAATTAATATTGTTAAAATGACAATACTATCCAAAGCAACCTACAGATATAATGCTATCTGTTCCAAATTACCCATGACATCTTTCACAGAACAAGAACAAATAATCCTAAACTTTATAAGGAGCTATGAAAGACCCAAAACTGCCAAAGCAGTCCTGAGGGACATGAACAAAATTGGAGGCATAACCCTTCCAGACTTCAGACAATGCTACAAAGCTACAGTAATCAAAACACTGTGGTATTGACCCAAAAACATACGCATTGATCAATGGATCAGAAGAGAAAGTTCAGAAATACACCTACACACCTACAGACAATTAATCTTTGACAAAGGAGGCAAGAATATACAATGCAGATAACACAGTCTCTTCAGCACGTGGTGCTGGAAAAGCTGGACAGCTGCATGTAAATCAAAGAAGTTAGAACACACCCTAACATCATGCACAAAAACAAACTAAAAATGGCTTAAAAACATGACAGCATAAAACTCTTAGAGGGAAGCACAGGTTAAACACTCTCCAACATAAATCACACCAAAGTTTTCTTAGGTCAGTCTCCCAAAGCAACAGAAATAGAAGCAAAAAAATAAACAAGTGGGACCTAGTCAAACTTATAAACTTCTGCACAGCAAAGGGAACCATAAACAAAATGAAAAAACAACCTACAGAGTGGGAGAAAATATTTCCTAATGATGTGACAGGCAAGGTCTTAATCTCCAAAATATACAAACATCTCATATGATTCAATAACAACAACAAAGAAAAACCAAACAACCAAATTAAAACATTGGCAGAAAACCTAAGTAGACATTTCTCCAAAGAAGATATACAGGTGGCCAACAGGTACATGAAAAGATGTTCAACATCACTAATAATTAGAGAAATGCAAATCAAAACTACAATGAGGTACTACCTCACATCAGTCAGAATGGCCATCATCAAAAAGGTCTACAAATAATAAATGCTGGGGAGGGTGTGGAGAGAAAGGAACCCTCCTACACTGTTGGCGGGAATGTAAATTGGTGCAATCACTTTGGAAAGCAGTATGGAGGTTCCCCAAAAAAGCTAAAAATAGAGCTGCATATGATCCAGAGATTCTGCTCCTGGGCATATATCCAAACAAAACTACAAAACTACACTTCAAAAAGATATATGTTCATAGCAGCACTATTTACAATAGCCAAACCTGGAGGCAATCTGCCCATTGACAGATGAATGAATAAAAAAGATGTGGTGCATATATACAGTGGAATACTACTCTGCCATCAAAAAGCCATTTATAACAACACTGATGGACCAAGAGATTCCCATACTAAGAGAAAAATGAAAACTGATATTAAATAATATAATTTTATTAAGTAAAAATGATATTATTTATATGTAGAATATAACCTATAACACAGATGATGTTATTGATACTTATGAAACAGATAAACAGATAAGTTATTGATATTTATGAAACAGACTCACAGACATAAAAAATATATATATATATATGACTACCAAAGGGGAAAAGGGGTGGGGAAGAGATAAATTAGGAGTTTGGAATTAGCAGATACACTTCACTATATATAAAAGAGATAAGCAATAAGGTCTTACCACATAGCACAGGGAACTATATTCAATATCTTGTAATAAAGCATAATGGGAAAGAATACGGAATGGAAATGATATATATATGATATATATATCCATGTATATGTAATGGAAAGTATATGCATCTATGAATGTGCATGCTGCTGGGGCTGCTGCTAAGTCCCTTCAGTGGTGTCCGACTCTGTGCGACCCCAGAGACAGCAACCCACCAGGCTTCATACATACATAAATATGAATAAACTTGCGAAATTGTAAATCATAAATCAGCTATACTTCAAAAAATGTATAAATACCACCTCTTTGTTTTTCTTCAAATATTTCTGAATTCCTGCAATGCTTTCAGGATCATAATGTACATGGAATTTTAGTTCCTATAACACTATGCTAATTACATTAATTTTTCTTCAGATACCACACCAAATTAGTCCTAAACAAATATATTTAAAAGCAGTTTGAGGAGGCAGTCCTAAGATGGTGGAGGAATAGGACAGGGAGACCACTTTCTTCCCCACAAATTCATCAAAAGAACATTTCAACGCTGAGTAAATTCCACAAAACAACTTCTGAATGCCGGCAGAGGACATCAGGCACCCAGAAAAGCATCCCATTGTCTTTGAAAAGAGGTAGGAAAAAATATAAAAGACAAAAAAAGAGACAAAAGTGGTAGGGAGGGAGCTCTGTCCCGGGAAGAGAGTCTTAAAAAAGAGAGAAGTTTCCAAACAGCAGGAAACACTCTCACTGCCGAGTCTGTGGTGAGCCTTGGAGGCACAGAGGGCAATATAACAGGGAGGAAAAATAAATAAATAACTAAACCCCACAGATTACGAGCCCAATGTTAACTCCCCCAGTGGAGAAGCAGTGCAGATGCCTGCACCCGCCACTAGCAAGCGGGGGCTGGGCAGGGAGATGGGGGCTGCATTGCTTTTTAAGGATCGGGCCCGAATGCCCCAAGGGTAACCAGAGTGAAGTAACTTGGGCTAGAAAACCAGACTGTGGGATAGCTACCACGTGAAGAGCTCTAACATAAGACACCACCAGGACCGCACACAGAACAAAGGACGGAACAGAAATAGCCGGCTGCAGACCATCCCCCTCCAGTGACAGGCAGCCAGAGCCAGGAGGGCCGGAAGGGGGCAATCGCAGCCCCAGAGAGACATTAACTACCAAACTGCAAACAGGCTTCTTTGCTAACTAAGACTTCTTGGGGTTCTGGACAGTCATCATCCGCCTGAGAGGTGCGCCAGTTGTACACCCAGAAAACTGAGCAGCAGGGACAGGAGAGGCGATAAGTCACAGCAACCACGCTCGCCAAACACCTGAGCTACTCAGACCTGGGAAGGGCACAAAACGCAGGCCCAACCAAATCTGCGCCTCTGAGGACTACCCGCGTGCCTGAACCTGAGCGGCTTAGACCTGGGAGGTGCATGCAGCCCAGGGCTGGCCTCAGACGGTTCCCGGCAGAGCAACCTAGAGCCTGAGCTGTGTGAACTGTGAGCAGGGGCAGGCCCAGTGTGGCTGAGACACTGCGAGCACACGCCAGTGTTATTTGTTTGCAGTGTCCCTCCCTCCCCACAGCACGACTGAACAAGTGAGCCTAAAAAAAAAAAAAGTGTCCAACACCACCCCTCTTGTGTCAGGCTGGAAATCAGACACTGAACAGACCAGCAAACAGAAGAAGCTAAAACAGAGGGAACCGCCTTGGAAGTGACAGGTGCAATATATTAAAACCCTGTCGTTAGTACCGACTACATAGGAAGGGGCCTATAGATCTTGAGAAATACAAGCGGGACCAAGGAAGTATCCGAAAATGAACTGACCCCACACTGCCCACAACAACACGAGAGAAAGTCCTAGATATATCTTTACTGTTTTTATGACCATTTTTTTCTTCTTTTTTTTATAACTTAAAAAAATTTTAAGTCCTGTATTACTCCTTTAATTTTCATTTTTATAACCTACTATTACTTTTCAAAAAAAGACCATATTTTTAAAGCAAGCTTCATATATATATATTTAAAATTCTTGTGACTGTGTTTTTTTTTTCTTCTTCTTCTTCTTTTCTTTAATATTGTATTTTTGAAAATCCAACCTCTACTCTAGATTTTTAATCTTTGCTTTTTGGTATTTGTTATCAATTTTATATCTTCAAAAACCATATTTTCATTACCCATTTTCACTTGAGAGTGAGATTACTGGCTCCACTGCTCTCTCCTCCTTTGGACTCTACCTTTTCTCCACCAGGTCGCCTCTGTCTCCTCCCTCCCCCTTCTCTTCTCTACCCTACTCTGTGAATCTCTGTGTGTTCCAGACGGTGGAGAACACTCAGGGAACTGGTTACTGGCTGGATCTGTCTCTCTCCTTTTCATTCTCCCCTTTTATCCTCCTGGCCACCTCTGTCTCCTTCCTCCCTTTTCTCTTCTCAGTATAACTCCGTGAACATCTCTGAGCAGTCCAGACTGTGGAGCGCACATAAGAAAGTGATTATGGGCTAGCTTGCTCTCTCCTCTTTTGATTCCACCTCATCTCATTCGGGTCACTTCTAACTCCCTCCCCACTCTTCTCTTCTCCATGTAACTCTGTGAACCTCTCTGGGTGTCCCTCAATGGGGAGAAACTTTTCTTTTTTAACCTAGATATTTTATCAATGGTGCGGTATAGAAGAAGTCTTGAGGCTACTGTAAAAATAAGACTGAAAACCAGAAGCAGGAGGCTTAAGTCCAAATCCTGAGAACATCAGAGAACTCCTGACTCCAGGGAACATTAATCAATAGGAGCTCATCAAACACCTCCATACCTACACTGAAACTAAGCACCACCCAAGGGCCAACAAGTTCCAGAGCAAGACATACCATACAAATTCTCCAGCAACATAGGAACACAGCTGCAATATAGAGGCAGCTCAAAGTTACTCCAAAACCATTGACATCTCATAACTCATTACTGGACACTTCATCGCACTCCAGAGAGAAGAAATCCAGCTCCACCCACCAGAACACCGACACAAGCTTCCCTAACCAAGAAACCTTGACAAACCACTGATACAACCTTACCCACAGTGAGGAAACTCCACAATAAAGAGAAGTCCACAAACTGCCAGAATACAGAAAGGCCACCCCAAACGCAGCAATATAAACAAGATGAAGAGACAGAGGAATACCCAGCAGGTAAAGAAACAGGATAAATGCCCGCCAAACAAAAGAGGAAGAGATAGGGAATCTACCTGATAAAGAATTCCAAATAATGATAGTGAAAATGATCCAAAATCTTGAACTCAAAATGGAATTATAGACAAGGATTGAGAAGGTGCAAGAAAGGTTTAACAAGGACTTAGAAGAAATAAAAAAGAGTCAATATATAATGAATAATGCACTAAATGAGATAAAAAAACACTCTGGAGGCAACAAATAGTAGAATAATGGAGGTAGAAGATAGGATTAGTGAAGTAGAAGATAGAATGGTAGAAATAAATGAATCAGAGAGGACAAAAGAAAAACGAATTAAAAGAAATGAGGACAATGTCAGAGACCTATAGGACAATGTGAAATGCTCCGACATTCAAATTATAGGAGTCCCAGAAGAAGAAGACAAAAAGAAAGACCATAAAAAATACTTGAGGAGATAATAATTCAAAACTTCCCTAAAATGGTGAAGGAAATAATCACCCAAGTACAAAAAAAACAGAGAGTCCCACACAGGAGAAATCCAAGGCAAAACACCCCAAGACACATATCAATCAAATTAACAAAGATCAAACACAAAGAACAAATATTAAAAGCAGCAAGGGAAAAACAACAAATAACACACAAGGGGATTCCCAGAAGGATAACAGCTGATCTTTCAATAGAAACCCTCCAAGCCAGGAGGGAATGGCAAGACATCCTTAAAGTGATGAAAGAAAATAACCTACAGCCCAGATTACTGTACCCAGAAAGGATCTCACTCAAATATGAAGGAGAAATCAAAAGCTTTACAGACAAGCAAAAGCTGAGAGAATTCAGCACCAACAAACCAGCTCTCCAACAAATGCTAAAGGATATTCTCTAGACAGGAAACACAAAAATGGTGTATAACCAGAACCCAAAACAATAAAGTAAATGGCAACGGGATCATACTTATCAATAATTACCTTAAACGTAAATGGGTTGAATGCCCCAACCAAAAGACAAAGATTGGCTGAATGGATACAAAAACAAGGCCCCTATATATGTTGTTTACAAGAGACCCACCTTGAAACAAGGGACACATAGACTGAAAGTGAAGGGCTGGAAAAACATATTCCATGAAAATAGAGACCAAAAGAAAGCAGGAGTAGCAATACTCATATCAGATAAAATAGACTTTAAAACAAAGGCTGTGAAAAGAGACAAAGAAGGCCACTACATAATAATCAAAGGATCAATCCAAGAAGAAGATATAACAATTATAAACATATATGTACCCAAACATAGGAGCACAGCAATATGTAAGACAAATGCTAACAGGCATGAAAGGGCAAATTAACAATAACACAATATTAGTGGGAGACTTTAATACCCCACTCACACCTATAGATAGATCAACTAAACAGAAAATTAACAAAGAAACACAAACTTTAAATAATACAATAGACCAGTTAGACCTAATTGATATCTATAGGACATTTCACCCTAAAATAATGAATTTCACCTTTTTCTCAAGTGCTCACGGAACCTTCTCCAGGATAGATCACATCCTGGGCCATAAATCTAGCCTTGGTAAATTCAAAAAAAATTGAAATCATTCCAAGCATCTTTTCTGACCATAATGCAGTAAGATTAGATGTCAATTACAGGAGAAAAAATATTTTAAAATCCCAACATATGGAGGCTGAACAACATGCT
Source organism: Ovis aries (assembly GCF_016772045.2). Taxonomy (NCBI): domain Eukaryota; kingdom Metazoa; phylum Chordata; class Mammalia; order Artiodactyla; family Bovidae; genus Ovis; species Ovis aries. Next base: position 1,984,705 of record NC_056078.1, on the reverse strand, counting down.
TCTGACTAACCAACAAATCACAGAAGAAATCAAAATATGCAAAGAAATGAATGAAAGTGAAAACACAACAACCCAAAACCTATGGGACACTGTAAAAGCAGTGCTAAGGGTAAAGTTCATAGCAATACAATACCTCAAGAAACAAGAAAAATGTCAAATAAATAACCTAACTCTACACCTGAAGCCCGGGGTTAGTAGAAGGAAAGAAATCTTAAAAATAAGGGCAGAAATAAATGCAAAAGAAACAAAAGAGACCATAGCAAAAATCAACAAAGCCAAAAGCTGGTTCTTTGAGAGGATAAATAAAATTGAGAAACCATTAGCCAGACTCATCAAGAAACAAAGGGAGAAAAGTCAAATCAATAAAATTAGAAATGAAAATGGAGAGATCACAATAGACAACACAGAAATACAAAGGATCGTAAGAGACTACTATCAGCAATTATATGCCAATAAAATGGACAATGTGGAAGAAATGGACAAATTCTTAGAAAAGTACAACTTTCCAAAACTGAACCAGGAAGAAATAGAAAATCTTAACAGACCCATCACAAGCACGGAAATTGAAACTGTAATCAGAAATCTTCCAGCAAACCAAAGCCCACGTCCAGATGGCTTCACAGCTGAATTCTACCAAAAACTTGGAGAAGAACTAACACCTATCCTACTCAAACTCTTCCAGAAAATTGCAGAGAAAGGTGAACTTCCAAACTCATTCTATGAAGCCACCATCACCCTAAATACCAAAACCTGACAAAGATGCCACACACACCAAAAAAAAAAAAAAGAAAGAAAAGAAAGAAAACTACAGGCCAGTATCACTGATGTACATAGATGCAAAAATCCTTAACAAAATTCTAGCAATCAGAATCCAACAACACATTAAAAAGATCATACACCATGACCAAGTGGGCTTTATACCAGGGATGCAAGGATTCTTCAATATCCACAAATCAATCAATGTACTTCACCACATTAACAAATTGAAAAATAAATCCATATGATTATCTCAATAGATGCAGAGAAAGCTTTTGACAAAATTCAACATCCATTTATGATAAAAACTCTCCAGAAAGCAGTCATAGAAGGAACATACCTCAACATAATAAAAGCTATATACGACAAACCTACAGCAAACATTATCCTCAATGGTGAAAAATTGAAAGCATTTCCCCTAAAATCAGGAACAAGATAAGCATGCCCACTCTCACCACTACTATTCAACATAGTTTTGGAAGTTTTGGCCACAGCAATCAGAGCAGGAACAGAAATAAAAGGAACCCAGGTTGGAAAAGAAGAAGTAAAACTCTCACTGTTTGCAGATGACATGATCCTCTACATTGAAAACCCTAAAGACTCTGCCAGAAAATTACTAGAGCTAATCAATGAATATAGTAAAGTTGCAGGATATAAAATCAACACACAGAAATCCCTTGCATTCCTATACACTAATAATGAGAAAATAGAAAAAGAAATTAAGGAAACAATTCCATTCACCATTGCAATGAAAAGAATAAAATACTTAGGAATATACCTACCTGAAGAAACTAAAGACCTATATATAGAAAACTAGAAAACACTGGTGAAAGAAATCAAAGAGGACACTAATAGATGGAGAAATATACCATGTTCGTGGATCAGAAGAATCAATATAGTGAAAATGAGTATACTACCCAAAGCAATCTACAGATTCAATGCAATTGCTATCAAGCTACCAGCGGTGTTTTTCACAGAGCTAGAACAAATAATTTCACAATTTGTATAGAAATACAAAAAACCTCAAGTAGCCAAAGCAATCTTGAGAAAGAAGAATGGAACTGGAGGAATCAACCTGCCTGACTTCAGGCTCTACTACAAAGCCACAGGCATCAAGACAGTACGGTACTGGCACAAAGACAGAAATAAAGATCAATGGAACAAAATAGAAAGCCCAGAGACAAATCCACGCACCTATGGACACCTTATCTTCGACAAAGGAGGCAAGAATATACAATGGATTAAAGACAATCTCTTTAACAAGTGGTGCTGGGAAAACTGGTCAACCACTTGTAAAAGAATGAAACTAGAACACTTTCTAACACCATACACAAAAACAAACTCGAAATGGATTAAAGATCTAAATGTGAGACCAGAAACTATAAAACTCCTAGAGGAGAACATAGGCAAAACACTCTCCAACATCAATCACAGCAGGATCCTCTACGACCCGCCTCCCAGAATACTGAAAATAAAATCAAAAATAAACAAATGGCACCTAATTAAAATTAAAAGCTTCTGCACAAGAAAGGAAAATATAAGCAAGGTGAAAAGACAGCCTTCAGAATGGGAGAAAATAATAGCAAATGAAGCAACTGACAAACAACTAATCTCAAAAATATACAAGCAACTCCTGCAGCTCAATAAATGACCCAATCAAAAAGTGGGCCAAAGAACTAAATAGACATTTCTCCAAAGAAGACATACAGATGGCTAATAAACACATGAAAAGATGCTCAACATCACTCATTATTAGAGAAATGCAAATCAAAACCACAATGAGGTACCATTTCACGCCGGTCAGAATGGCTGCGATCCAAAAGTCTACAAGCAATAAATGCTGGAGAGGGTGCAGAGAAAAGGGAACCCTCTTACACTGTTGGTGGGAATGCAAACTAGTATAGCCACTGTGGAGAACAATGTGGAGATTCCTTTAAAAAATGCAAATAGAACTGCCTTATGACCCAGCAATCCCACTGCTGGGCATACACACTGAAGAAACCAGAACTGAAAGAGACACATGTACCCCAATGTTCATTGCAGCACTGTTTATAATAGCCAGGACATGGAAGCAACCTAGATGTCCATCAGCAGATGAATGGATAAGAAAGCTGTGGTACATATACACAATGGAGTATTACTCAGCCATTAAAAAGAATACATTTGAATCAGTTCTAATAAGGTGGATGAAACTGGAGCCTATTATACAGAGTGAAGTAAGCCAGAAAGAGAAACACCAATACAGTATATTAACACATATATATGGAATTTAGAAAGATGGTAATGATAACCCTATATGCGAGACAGCAAAAGAGACACAGATATATAGAACAGTCTTTTGGACTCTGTGGGAGAGGGTGAGGGTGGGATGATTTGGGAGAATGGCATTAAAACATGTATAATATAAGAAACGAATCGCCAGTCTAGGTTCAATGCAGGATACAGGATGCTTGGGGCTGGTGCACTGGGATGACCCAGAGAGATGGTATGGGGAGGGAGGTGGGAAGGGGGTTCAGGATTGGGAACACGTGTACACCCGTGGCAGATTCATGTTGATGTATGGCAAAACCAATATTGTATTGTAAAATAAAATAAAAAAAATAAATAAATAAAAGTAGTTTGAAAAAGTACACCTTTGGCTAAAATCCAGAGTTTAAGTCTTTATTGGATATTGAGAATTTCTAAAACAAAATTATGTACAGTTTCTAATTGACTTCATGGCATGAAGGCATCAGCTCAAGTTTCCCACCACATATCCTATATTTCAAATTTATATTTGGCAAATGCGCATTTCCTACCAAGTTTAAAGAATGTAGAGAACCCGACATGAGGTATTGCAGCCCAAACAGAGTGAAGACAGTGTCCCTTTTTTGAGGCAGCCTTGCGTGGGGCCTCTGATCCACATGGGGTGTGTCAGGGTAGCAGCCCAGTGCATGAGGGAAAGAAAGGGTCCCCTTGGAGGAAAGCCTGGCTGCTCTCAGAGTCTGAACAGGCCAAAGAGGATGTCCACGTGAGCGAGGTGGCACAGCCCAGAGAACATGAGCCACCATAAGGTGAGGAAGATGTCAGGCAGGGGAGATGCAATATTGGCTCTTAACAGGGAAACTGATCAAGCCATGTTAGTATATTAAGAATAATGGAACTCAGATTTCTCAGATTTGGAGAAGGTAGTTACCAATACAGAAAGGGGAAAAGACCTAGAATCAAACCTGTGCATTGATTCGGGATTGAAAGAACTATATGAACTCAAGGTCAAAATGTATAGCTATATGGAAGTAAATACAAATGGAAATGTTTATGCATGCTCAGAAACATGTGTACACTGACATACTTACATGCATATATGTACAAAGCAGAGCCCCCTGTGGCTCAGATGGTAAAGAGTCTGCCTGCAGTGCAGGAGACCTGAGTTCGATCCCTAGGTTGGGAAGATCCCTTTGAGAAGGAAATGGCAACCCACTCTAGTATTCTTGCATGGAGAGTTCCATGGACAGAGGAGCCTGGAGGGCTGTAGTCCATGGGGTTGCAAACAGTCGCACATGACAGAGCGACTAACACTTTCATATATACTGTTCACTAAATCGCTCAGAAACAATGACATCTCAATATCAACAAGCACATCTAGGGTTCAGATCTTGGCTTCTATTCTATTGCTTTCTCCATTTAAAGGTTCCAGGAGAAGTTAACTGATTCTAAGACTGGGCAGGGAAAGTATAAACCTGGGACATGTTGCTGTGTAGAAATGCTGCAAGGTTGATGGGACATGTCAAAAGAACACTGAAGTCAGCTTGAAGGGTCCCCCCACTGGTCAGATTGGGGACAACATGAACATCAAATAAATAATGATAGTAACAGATTGCATTCCACTAAACAAACAGGAAAATGTGCATCCATACAAATACAAAAAAATAAACAATTAAATGCTTGATGAGGAATGAGATATTTTCATCATATTAAAATAATTCTGTATTCCAAAGGGGGAAATGTATGCTCTACTTTAATCAAGTGATCAAAGATTATATTACCTGTAATGGGGGCAAGTCAAAACCCTATGCCACCTCCTAGGATGCAGGGAGAAAAGCACAGCATCACTTCTGTATTATTCCTGCCAAAGACACATAACCTGGATTCAGTCTTGAGGAAACATCAGACAAGCCCCAACTGAGGAACATTCAAGGACATAACTGACCTGTAATCTTCAGAAGTATCAAGGTCTTGAAAGTGAAGGAAAGACCAAGGACTGTTTCAGTTTGAAGGAAACAGACTGACATCTACCTGCATCCTGTCGTGGGTTATCAGGACAATTGATGTAGGAGATGAAGGTTTGATCCCTAGGTCAGGAAGATCTAGGAAGATCATGGCAGCCCACTCCAGTCTTCTTGCCCAGAGAATCCCATGAACAGAGGAGTCTGGTGGGCTACGGTCCATAGCGTTGCAAAGAGTTGAACACGACTGAAGTGACTGAGCACACACGCATGAATGGCATCTGTGGATGAAACGGTAGTTTTGTATCCATGCAAATTTCCTGAATTTGATGCTTTTGTGGTGGCTGTGGGGGACAATATTCTCATTTATAGGAAATATATCATAAAGTATTCAGAAGTGATGGTACATCAAGACTGATGGTGCATCAATGAATTCTTAAACGGTTTACAGAAAATGGATTAGCTGAGTTTCTGTACTGTTTCAAAATACAAATAAGGTAGAGAAGGGATATGCAAAGTCCCAGAATACATGTTAAGTATGCTTCCTTAAATTATTGTGTTTTCCATGCACATTTGCACCATAGTTGCATTCCTGGCTCAAATTACTTTTTCCTGCTGCTGCTGCTGCAAAGTCACTTCAGTCGTGTCTGACTGTGTGCGACCCCATAGACAACAGCCCACCAGGCTCCTCCGTCATTGGGATTCTTCAGGCAAGAACACTGGAGTGGGTTGCCATTTCCTTCTCCAATGCATGAAAGTGAAAAGTGAAAGTGAAGTTGCTCAGTCGTGTCTGACTCTGTGACCCCATGGACTGTAGTGTCCATGGGATTTTCCAGGCAAGAATACTGGAGTGGGGTGCCACTGTCTTCTCCTAATTTTTTCCTAGATTTGGCTCTTGTAAGTGTTTGATAGTATATTAACTTAGAGTTCATAAAACTTTAAAGCAATTCAGTTCAGTTCAGTTCAGTTCAGTCGCTCATTCATGTCAGACTTTTTGAGACCCCATGAATCGCAGCACGCCAAGCCTCCCTGACCATCACCAACTCCCGGAGTTTACTCAAACTCATGTCCATCGAGTTGGTGATGCCATTCAGCCATCTCATCCTCTGTCGTCCTCTTCTCCTCCTACCCCCAATCTCTCCCAGCATCAGTCTTTTTCAATGAGTCAACTCTTCGCATGAGGTGGCCAAAGTACTGGAGTTTCAGCTTTAGCATCATTCCTTCCAAAGAACACCCAGGACTGATCTCCTTTAGAATGGACTGGTTGGATCTCCTTGCACTACAAGGGACTCTCAGGAGTCTTCTCCAACACCACAGTGCAAAAGCATCAATTCTTTGGTGCTCAGCTTTCTTCACAGTTCAACTCTCACATCCATACATGACTACTGAAAAAACAATAGCCTTGACTAGACGGACCTTTGTTGGCAAAGTAATGCCTCTGCTTTTCAATATGCTATCTAGGTTGGTCATAACTTTTCTTCCAAGGAGTAAGCATCTTTTAATTTCATGGCTGCAATCAACATCTGCAGTGATTTTGGAGCCCCCCAAAATAAAGTCTGACACTGTTTCCACTGTTTCCCATTTATTTCCCATGAAGTGATGGGACCAGATGCCATGATCTTCGTTTTCTGAATGTTGAGCTTTAAGCCAACTTTTTCATTCTCCTCTCTCACTCCCATTAAGAGGCTTTTTAGTTCCTCTTCACTTTCTGCCATAAAGGTAGCGTCATCTGCATATCTGAGGTTATTGAGATTTCTCCTGGCAATCTTGATTCCAGCTTGTGCTTCTTCCAGTCCAGCGTTTCTCATGATGTACTCTGCATATAAGATAAATAAGCAGGGTGACAATAGACAGCTTTGATGTACTCCTTTTCCTATTTGGAACCAGTCTGTTATTCCATGTCCAGTTCTAACTGTTGCTACCTGACCTGCATATAGGTTTCTCAAGAGGCAGGTCAGGTGGTCTGGTATTCCCATCTCTTTCAGAATTTTCCACAGTTTATTGTGATCCACACAGTCAAAGGCTTTGGCATAGTCAATAAAACAGAAATAGATGTTTTTCTGGAACTCTCTTGCTTTTTCCATGATCCAGCGGACGTTGGCAATTTGATCTCTGGTTCCTCTGCCTTTTCTAAAACCAGCTTGAACATCTGGAAGTTCACGGTTCATGTATTGCTGAAGCCTGGCTTGGAGAATTTTGAGCATTACTTTACTAGCATGTGAGATGAGTGCAATTGTGTGGTAGTTTGAGCATTCTTTGGCATTGCCTTTCTTTGGGACTAGAATGAAAACTGACCTTTTCCAGTCCTGTGGCCACAGTAACTGCTACAATACAATTAGTGGGCCAAATTATTACCAGATGGTCCACTAATTGTATTATAGCAGGTACTTTCAATGGTATGGAAATTTTGTTGGTCTATAAATTGCCTATTTTTTACACGTATTATTAAAATAGGCAATTTATAGACCAACAAAATTTCCATACCATTGAAAGTAACTGCTATAATACAATTAGTGAACCATTTGGTAATAATTCTTATTTTAAGCAATATTTGGGGGCTTATTAATTATAATGAATATTAGCTATTAAGTTATTTGTGTTACAACAAAAATATTTATAGATTTAAATTGGGAACTCAAAATACCATTCTGTTTTTTGCAAACCAGTTCTGGAAGCTATGAACAACAAATCAACTTCAAAACATTAAATTCAGCCAGTATCTAATATTAACAGTGTTTTAATGTTACAAAGTAATGTAAAATTACTGGAGGTTGGTTTGTCAGTTTTATTTTGTTGCCAGGAGCCCAAAAACATTTACTTTGATATTGGAAGTACTTATGGCTAAAAGAATTTTGTGATGATATTGATTTTAAGTGAAATAGGTTTAAGCTTTGAGTTGGCGAGTCAGTGGGGAGAGGTCTGGTCAGAGAACTGCAGCTTTGAGACTCTGGTGGATGCTGCATCACAGATGGCAGGCCGGGAACTGACTGGCTTCCCTCTACACTCAGCCAGTGCGTTTCTTTAAAAAGCAAGCTCTTTTCAGACTTTCAATATTAAGCCTGGGATTTTATGGTAAAAATGAAGGTGCCCTATCTCTCTTTTAAAAAGTGTTCTCCAAGTGAGGTTTGAAAGATAGTCTAGTACAGAGCAGGAAGAAAACATTAGAAGTTTTTTTTTTTTAATTTTGTGCTTAATTTTCATGTTATCCTTTTAAATGTTTATCTTTTATATATTATTTATAATACACATAGTAATTTAGTGCAGCAGTAGAATCCTGGCTCCCTATGTTCATTCTGGAGTCATTTGAGCCCCTTTGCCACCACATTTGTTTCCTGAGACACTCCTGATGCCACATCCAGACCTCATCCCTAACTCAGGCACTCATGGCCAGGGTGTGGGGAAAAGGGTGGCCCTGCTGGTTTGCTGTCCGCCCTTTACACAGGCTCTGGAATTAAAGTGAGTGCAGGTCCCTTGGTAGGGATGTGATTTAGGGAGAATCATGTGACTTCTCCCAGGATTTAGAGTTCGTCCTTAGCCTGGAGATGAGAACACTGAGACCATCACTGGGCTGCCATGAAGATGCTGAGACTGTGTGGCTCTGGTGTACCGTATTGCTACTACTATAGTCAGTATTGGGTTTCCCTGCTGGCTCAGCAGTAAAGAATCCACTTGCAATGCAAAAGACATGAGTTCCCTGGGTGGGGATGATCCACTGGAGAAGGAAATGACAACCCACTCCAGTATTCTTGCCTGAAAAATTCCATGGACAGAGGAGCCTGGAGGGCTATAGTCGATGGAGGCGCAAAAGAGTTGGACATGACTGAGCAACTAAACAAAAACAACAATTACTCATGATAACAAAATATAATTCGAGATGACTTTAAAACAAAGTCTTACTGCCCAGATACCCAAGATGAATCTGTTTTAGGATAAATTCAGCCAGTTGTCAGTGGGTTTTTTCTGAATCCTTTCTAAATTTTTCAGGATTTTCCCTGGAAAAAACGATCTCAAGGAAGACAAAGTAGAGAAATGCTCTCTCTTTAAAAGAGTATGAGGTAGTATGAATCCTTCTATAGACTGAATGCTTGTGTTCCCCTAGAATTCCTAAGTTGAAACCTAACACCCAAGGTGATGGTGTTAGGAGGGGGGACTTTGGGGAGGTGCTTGTGTCATGAGGGTATAGCCTGCCCACAAAGGATTAGTGTGTCCATAAAAGAGAATCTAGAAATATCCCTCACCTATTCCATCAGCTGAGGTTACAGCAAGGAGATGGCCACTATGAAATAGCCGCGAGCCTTCAGACAGACGTGGAATCTGCTGCTACCTTGATCTTGGACTTCCCGGTCTCCAAAACTACCAGCAATATATGTGTGTTGTTTAACCTATCCAATCTGAGCTAAGATAAATCTTGTCTCTTATGTTTAAAAAAAACACAAATAGTAAAAAACCACATTGTGACCAATAACATGTCATCCCTCCTCTATGAAGCCAAGAACTTAATTAGGTTTGGACGGCTGAACAGATTTTTATTAAAAACAAACACCAGTGTTTGATTCCTCTTCCTGCTGATTTTCTGCTAGAACAAAAGAAAAGCCCCAGGTCTCTGTTGCCACTGAACAGAAAGAGGCCAAATCCCAAATTAGGAAGCCTCTGGGTCTGTTTCAACTGCAAATGTGTGGAGTTACATCAAAGCTCTATTGTTCAATCCAAAGGATGAACGCTGCAAGGCTGCAAATACATCTCAGTCCATCAATCGAGGGGCACAAAAAATATGATTTTGCTTCTTTTTAAAAGTGTACATTTCTGCTTTAAATCCAATTTTTCCAGTTGTCATGGGTTCAGCTGTGTCACCCCACTTTCACATGTTTGAAGCCCTAACCCCCAGGAGCTCAGAATGTGACTGCATTTGGAGACAGGGCCTTTAACGAGGTGATTAGTGTAAAATGGAGTCATTAGGGTGGGTTCTAATCCAATATGATAAGAAGATATTAGGACACAGACAATATAGTCCACAAGACACTCATCTGATAGCCCAGCGAGAGGATGGCCATGGAATAGCCAAGGAGAGCAACCTCAGAAGAAATCAATCCTACTCACACCTCATCTTAGAATTCTGGCCTCCAGAACTATGAGAAAATAAATGTCTAAGCCTCTCAGTCTCTGGTCTTTGTTATGGGAGCCAGAGCAAACAAAGACAGCTGTGTTTCAGAAATGGTCTCTTTCAGTTTGAGGATTCCCCCTTCCTACCCTAAAGCTTGGCTTCAGTTTTGGGGAGCTTGTGTCAGGGCAGGGGGTTCATGACATTTCCCCACTGTGCCTTTAAAGACACTACACAGTTGTTCCCAAGGCTGACTACATAATTTGCAGACACAGTGCATCGTGAAAATATTGGCCCTTTCATTCAAAAGCATAAACAAAGCTTCGTTAAAGGTCCAGTTCAGTTTAGTCACTCAGTCGTGTCCAACTCTTTGCGACCCCATGGACTGCAGCATGCCAGGCCTTCCAGCCCATCACCAACTCCCAGAGTCTGCTCAAACACATATCCATCGAGTTGGTGATGCCATCCAGCCATCTCATCCTCTGTCATCCCCTTCTCCTCCTGCCTTCAGTCTTTCCCAGCATCAGGGTCTTTTCCAGTGAGTCAGTTCTTTGCATCAAGTGGACAAAGTATTAGAGCTTCCGTTTCAGTATCAGTCCTTTCAATGAATATTCAGGACTGATTTCCTTTAGGATGTAATGGTTTGATATCCTTGCAGTCCAAGGGACTCTCAAGAGTCTTCTCCAACACCACAGTTCAAAAGCATCAATTCTTTGGTGCTCAGCTTTCCTTATGGTCCAACATTCACATCATGACTACTGGAAAAACCATAGCTTTGACTAGACAGACCTTTGTTGACAAAGTAATGTCTCTTCTTTTTAATATGCTCTCTAGGTTGGTCATAACTTTTCTTCCAAGGAGCAAGCATCTTTTAATTTCATGGCTGCAGTCATCATCCGAAGTGATTTTGGTTAAAGGTACTACTACTAAAATATAAAGCTCCAGTCCTTCATGGAATCTCCTTGACTTGTTGTGAATGGTGTTTCTTGCTATTTAATGTCATTCTAAATAAATAAAAATTTAATTATTAGCATGAGTTTTACTATTTTTCTTTATATTGGGTAATACCAGTTTTAAATAATTTGCATGTGGATTTATGGTTCCTATCTCATACCTAGTAGGTGCACAAGTATCTTTTTCTCAGAACTGTGGAAATTCTGGACAAGACTAGCTCCGTTGTTTTCATTTGATACAGCCATCTGCTACCAACCCGCCTACCTTCAGCTTGCTGATGAATAAGGAACAGCTGAATGGTCAGAAACAGGGGGTTGCTTTTCTTTTCTTTTCCTACCATGTCCCTGTTTTCAGCTTTAGTGGTTGGTTACCATAGTGGCTACCCACTCCAGTATTTTTGGGGCTTCCCTGCTGGCTCAAATGGTAAAGAATATGCCTGCAACATGGGCATCACAGGTTCAAACCCTGGGTCAGAAAGATTCCCTGGAGAAGGGAACGGATACCCATTTCAGTACTCTTGGCTGGGGAACTCCATGGACAGAGGAGCCTAGCAGGCTTGGGGTCCATGGGGTCTCAAAGAGTCTAACACTGTACAGCTAATACAAACACCAGAGGAATATCACTAGTGAGAAGTGCGCTTGGTTGTTCGAAGAAGGCCTTTGTCTCCTTTCTGTGTGTAAAGTTCTGGTTTGCAGGGTAAGGGTAGGGAAAGCATGGGTGTTCACAGATATGACTCACTTTGAGTTTCACTGAGCATCGCATGTCCACTTCAATGCTGTGCTCACGGGCAGGGTGACCACTCTGTGCTAATGAGGTAACCGCTGACAAGAACAAGGGCAGTGGCTCACGTATATGCTCTGCTGTCCCATCCACTTCACTCACAAAATACAAGTTCAAAAATAAAATTACTAAGAACTTCAAGGGACAGCAGAGCACTGAGTCTAGTGTGGGCCCCTTCCAAGGGTGGGCCTACCAAGGGTGGGGCCTTCTGGGGATAGGGTCTTTGGGAGGCGGGGCCATATACAGTTGCAAGTATTGTCCACTGTGAATTCTAGGCTGCCTCCTCTCTGCTGCCCCTCCCCAAGGACCTTCAGGCTTTGGAGACTAGAGTCAGAACTAAAGAAATATGTTTTACTGCTTTACTGATTTGGTGGGTTGGTATTTTTCTAATGTTTTCCTAACGCTTTACTGCTATGGTGGTGTTTTTCCAACACACTGACTCTCTTCACCCAGCGTTTTCAGCGCCCTCCCAACCCCAGGCTTTCTCCTATAATGTGGTGTAAGGCTGGCTTTCTATTGGGTTGAACTGTTTGGTGAATCACCGCAAAAATCTGCCCCTCTTCCATTGCTCAAGAGGGTAGCGCTGCATCTCAAGGTAAACATAACTATATATATGAAACATATTTACATGTTCATTTACAAATACACACAGAACTATGGTGTGTGCACGCTCAGTTGTGTCTGACTCTTTGTGACCCCATGGACTGTAACTCATCAGGCTCCCCTGTCCTTGGGATTATCCAGGCAAGATTACTGAAATAGGTTGCCATTTCCTCCTCCAGGGGATCTTCCCGACCCAGGGATTGAACCAACATCTCCTGCATCTCCTGAATTGTAGACAGATTCTTTATCGCTTGAGTCATCAGCAAGCTCCATTTAAAATATGATTTTTCCCTCTATTTTGATAAGATGGAATGCACTGCATTCCAGAGATCTTTCTCAACTCCATGGTAACAATTTGACATTGTCTTAATTAGTCCTTATACATCCCCACCTTTCAGATGTTACAGTCAAGGTTCAGTGAAGTCCAATCACTTGCCTAACATGATACACTCAGTGTATGGCCTCTTGCCTCAGTCTAGACGTGCAGATGGGTGCTTGGGGTGAGTCTCTGGCCAGGGAGACAAAGCCAGAAGATGAAGGGACGGGAAGTCTTGACTGGTGTTTCTTCTTGGGCCAAATTTAGGGTCCTTAGAAAGAGTCCTGTTGGTCCTGGCTGGTCAGGAGTCTAAGAGCAGAGATCTCAGCCATGCAGGGTGCAGGCATTCCTGGGGAAAGCTCAAGTTGGTAGGGAGCACTGGGTTTTCCTCCCTGCCAGTGTCTCAGTTGCCCTCCCACCTGATACTGTAACTTGTCACATGTTTGCCCACTTGTCACTCTTACAACAGTATGTTCAGGAAAGGGCCTGAGAAATACATTCAAGCTGCAGAAACACAGCATATGGGCTACCGTGTTGATCCATCTTGAGAGCTTTTATTGTGAGTGGCCAAGTGATCTTCGGGCAAATTAATATATTTAAAGAAGCAGCAAAATGACTCCAAGAATACCACACAGGCTAGTGATCATTTACTGGTCCAGAAATGCTTCTGGGAGTGCTTCTATTAAAAACTTATTTATTTATTTGGCTGTGTAGGGTCTTAGTTGAGGCATGTGGGATCTAGTTTACCAATGAGGGCTTGAACCAGGGCCCCCTGCATTGGGATCATGGGGTCTTAGTCACTGGACCACTAAGGTAGCCCTTCTAGTAGTCCTTCTTAACATTCCCCACCTTGCATCACTCCTCTTGTTGACAGTAAACACTATTCAAATTTTCTGAAAGAAATATGGATGACACAGTACACTGTGTGTGGCCCTAAAGCTTAATTCATTTCTGAACAATGATACTGATGGTATGGAGGATGGATACTTTCCTGGGCAGAGAAAGGAGCTGAGCAGAACATATGAGGCAGCCCTGGATATAAATAATTGAAGCCAGCAGTCACCGCTCATGCACAGCCACAGTGGTTTAGATACTTATCCCTAAATGGAAGTGGGGTTCAAGAAGGGGACAGTCAAAAAACTTAGTTTGGCCTGGAATTGGATGGTCTGAGTTCTAATTCTGATTCCATCATAGATAGACTACTTGTATGGCTGTGGAATGTGGTCTACTTGAGAAGCGAATGGCAAACCACTTCAGTATTTTTGCCTTGAGAACCCCATGAACAGGATGAAAAGGCAAAATGAAAGGATAATGAAAGAGGAACTCCCCAGGTCAGTAGGTGCCCAAAACGCTACTGGAGATCAGTGGAGAAATAACTCCAAAAAGAAGGAAGGGATGGAGCCAAAGCAAAAACAATACCCAGTTGTGGATGTGACTGGTGACAGAAGCAAGATCCAATTCTGTAAAGAGCAATATTGCATAGGAACCTGGAATGCCAGGTCCATGAATCAAGGCAAATTGGAAGTGGTCAAACAAGAGATGGCAAGACTTAACGTTGACATTCTAGGAATCAGTGAACTAAAATAGACTGGAATCGGTGAGTTTAACTCAGATGACCATTATATCTACTACTGCGGGCAGGAATCCCTCAGAAGAAATGGAGTAGCCATCATGCTCAACAAAAGAGTCTGAAATACAGTACTTGGATGAAATCTCAAAAACAACAGAATGATTTCTGTTCATTTCCAAGGCAAACTATTCAATATCACAGCAATCCAAGTCTATGCCACAACCAGTAACACTGAAGAAGCTGAAGTTGAATGGTTCTATGAAGACCTACAAGACCTTTTAGAACTAACACCCCCCAAAAGATGTTCTTTTCATTATAGGGGACTGGAATGCAAAAGTAGGAAGTCAAGAAACACCTGGGGTAACAGGCAAACTTGGCCTTGGAATGTGGAAAGAAGCAGGGCAAAGACTAATAGAGTTTTGCCAAGAAAATGCACTGGTCATAGCAAACACCCTCTTCCAACAACACAAGAGAAGACTCTACACATGGACATCACCAGATGGTCAACACCGAAATCAGATTGATTATATTCTTTGCAGCCAAAGACTGAGAAGCTCTATAGAGTCAACAAAAACAAGACCAGGAGCTGACTGCAGCTCAGATCATGAACTCCTTATTGCCAAATTCTGACTTAAATTGAAGAAAGTAGGGGAAACCGCTAGACCATTCAGGTATAACCTAAATCAAATCCCTTATGATTACACAGTAGAAGTGAGAAATAGATTTAAGGGCCTAGATCTGATAGATAGAGTGCCTGATGAACTATGGAATGACATTCGTGACATTGTACAGGAGACGGATCAAGACCACCCCCATGGAAAAGAAATGCAAAAAAGCAAAATGGCTGTCTGAGGAGGGCTTACAAATAGCTGTGAAAAGAAGAGAGGCGAAAAACAAAGGAGAAAAGGAAAGATATAAGCATCTGGATGCAGAGTTCCAAAGAATAGCAAGAAGAGATAAGAAAGCCTTCTTCAGCAATCAATGCAAAGAAATCGAAGGAAACAACAGAATGGGAAAGACTAGAGATCTCTTCAAGAAAATCAGAGAAACCAAGGCAACATTTCATGCAAAGATGGGCTCCACGAAGGACAGAAATGGTATGGACCTAACAGAAGCAGAAGATATTAAGAAGAGGTGGCAGGAATACACAGAAGAACTGTACAAAAAAGATCTTCAGGACCCAGATAATCAGGATGGTGTGATCACTCATCTAGAGCCAGACATCCTGGAATGTGAAGTCAGGTGGGCCTTAGAAAGCATCACTACGAACAAAGCTACTGGACGTGATGGAATTCCAGTTGAGCTATTTCCAATCCTGGAAGATGATGCTGTGAAAGTACTGCACTCAATATGCCAGCAAATTTGGAAAACTCAGCAATGGCCAGAGGACTGGAAAAGGTCAGTTTTCATTCCAATCCCAAAGAAAGGCAATGCCAAAGAATGCTCAAACTACCACACAATTGCACTCATCTCCCATGCTAGTAAAGTAATGCTCAAAATTCTCCAAGCCAGACTTCAGCAGTACATGAACCGTGAACTTCCTGATGTTCAAGGTGGTTTTAGAAAAGGCAGAGGAACCAGAGATCAAATTGCCAACATCCGCTGGATCATTAAAAAAGCAAGAGAGTTCCAGAAAAACATCTATTTCTGTTTTATTGACTATGCCAAAGCCTTTGACTGTGTGGATCACAATAAACTGTGGACAATTCTGAAAGAGATGGGAATACCAGACCACCTGATCTGCCTCTTGAGAAACCTGTATGCAGGTCAGGAAGCAACATTTAGAACTGGACATAGAATAACAGACTGGTTCCAAATAGGAAAAGGAGTACATCAAGGCTGTCTATTGTCACCCTGCTTATTTATCTTATATGCAGAGTACATCATGAAGACCGCGGAGCTGGAAGAAGCACAAGCTGGAATCAAGATTGCCAGGAGAAATCTCAATAACCTCAGATATGCAGATGACACCACCCTTAAGGCAGAAAGTGAAGAGGAACTAAAAAAAGCCTCTTGATGAAAGTGGAAGTGGAGAGTGAAAAAGTTGGCTTAAAGCTCAACATTCAGAAAACGAAGGTCATTTCATGGGAAATAGATGGGGAAACAGTGGACACAGTGTCAGACTTTATTCTTTTGGGGGCTCCAAAATCACTGCAGATGGTGACTGCAGCCATGAAACTAAAAGTCGCTTACTCCTGGGATCGAAAGTTGTGACCAACCTAGATAGTATATCAAAAGCAGAGACATTACATTGCCGACTGTGGTCTGTCTAGTCAAGGCTATGGTTTTCCAGTAGTCATGTATGGATGTGAGAGTTGGACTGTGAAGAAGGCTGAGCACTGAAGAATTGATGCTTTTGAACTGTGGTGTTGGAGAGGACTCTTGAGAGTCCCTTGGACTGTAAGGAGATCCAACCAGTCCATTCTGAAGGAGCTCAGCCCTGGCATTTCTTTGGAAGGAATGATGCTGAGCTGAAACTCCAGTACTTTGGCCACCTCATGCGAAGAGTTGACTCATTGGAAAAGACTCTGATGCTGTGTGGGATTGGGGGCAGGAGGAGAAGGGGACGACCGAGGATGAGATGGCTGGATGGCATCACGGACTCAATGGACGTGAGTCTGAGTGAACTCCAGGAGTTGGTGATGGTCAGGGAGGCCTGGCATGCTGCGATTCATGGGGTTGCAAAGAGTCGGACACGACTGAGTGACTGAACTGAACTGATGGCTGTGGAAAATCATCTCTTAGCATCAGCTGTGTCTTCCATAGTTATAATATTTTTACTCGAAATTTTAAGAACTATTATCTTGGAAACTTTCAAATATACAATATAGTATTATTAACTATTGTCACCATGCTGTACGTCACATCTCCAGAACTTATTTACTTTATAAATGGAAGTTTGCGCCCTTTGACCGCCTTCCATCTTTACCTGTTTCAACCACTGCCAACTCCGTGCCTCTGTTCTCTGCATCTATAAATTCAAGTGCCACTGTTTTTATTTTTTGCTTTTTTTGTTTGTTGCTTGTTTTTTAGGGTTCCACATATAAGTGAGGTCATACAGCATTTGTCTTTCTCAGTATGACTTACTTCAGTTAGGACTGCGCCTTCGGGATCCATTCATGTTGTTGCAAATGGGAAGATTTCCTTCTTTTTAAGGTTGAATAATATTCCATTGTATATATTCAATATGTCTTTTCTGATATAGCAAAAATTATTTTGTGATTCAAAGAAACACTCTGTACTGATATTTTGTAAGAAAAATAGAAATATTGTGCTACTTTAAATATTTCTGAACACCTAAAGAATGTCTTCTTTTGTGCTAATAAACTGGAATGTACATATAAATGTACATTAAATGTAGACTAAAGGGTAAACTATTGTTTTTTAATACAAAATGAAATTAGTGGTCTCACAGGGTTTGTCCTGAGGATTACATAAGATCCTCAGGCAAACCCCTTAGCACAGTTCCTGGCTTACAGAAGGCACACATCAGAGTTGATTATCATTTTTATGGACCTCCATTTGCTTTAGCCTTCTAAAAGAACCAAATGTTATCTCTGAAAAAAAATCAACGGCTTTGGATGCTTTGGGAAAGTGATATCTGTGTTGACCTAATTAGAATGAAGTGAAAAATCCTTTTTGTGTAAAACTTGTTGAAAGTCTAAATTCTGTTAGTTCTTCTGCTTTAGCAGTTAGGAGAAATATTAAAGTATTTTTGATAATTGAATCATTCACTGTAACCAAGGGCATTATTAGTTTTGACATTAATGCTTACAAAAGATTACCGCAAATGCAGATAGAGAAGTAATGGGAAGTTGCAGAAAATTCAAAGGGGCCCCTGACAAGAGTGTTTCCCCTTTAATTCTCTTCTTTTTTCTTCTACAATTAGAATGCACCTGACATTCTACTTAGGTTCAGGTCTGCTGAGTGGGTTTCCAGGTGCCTGGCCTTTTACAGCCAGCCTCGTAAGAACCATCCTCTGATCCTTCTCACTGTAAGAAGCCTGAGGGACAGAGGTGCTTTAACACCAAGTCTACAACAACATCAGTTCAGTTCAGTCACTCAGTCGTCTCCAACTCTTTGCGACCCCAAGGACTGCAGCATGCCAGGCCTCTTTGTCCATCATCAACTCCCGGAGTTTACTCAAACTCATCTCCATGGAGTCAGTGATGCCATCCAACCATCACATCTTCTGTCATCCCCTTCGTCCCCTGCCTTCAATCTTTCCCAGCATCAGGGTCTTTTCCAATGAGCCAATTCTTCACATCAGGTGGCCAAAGTATTGGAGTTTCAGCTTCAACATCAGTCCTTCCAATAAACACTTAGGACTGATCTCCTTTAGGATGGACTGGTTCGATCTCCTTGCAGTCCAAGGGACTCTCAAGAGTCTTCTCCAACACCACAGTTCAGAAGCATTAATTCTTCAGTGCTCAGCCTTCTTCACAGTCCAACTCTCACATCCATACATGACTACTGGAAAAACCATAGCCTTGACTAGACAGACCTTTGTTGGCAAAGTAATGGCTCTGCTTTTTAATATGCTATCTAGGTTGGTCATAGATTTTCTTTCAAGGAGCAAGTGCATCTTTTAATTTCATGGCTACAGTCACAATCTGCAGTGATTTTGGAGCTCCCCAGAATAAAGTCTTCTAGTGTCGCCCCATCTATTTGCCATGAAGTGATGGGGCCAGATGCCATGATCTTAGTTTTCTGAATGTTGAGCTTTAAGTCAACTTTTTCACTATCCTCTTTCACTTTCATCAAGAGGCTCTTTAGTTCTTCTTCACTTTCTGCCATAAGGGTGGTGTCATCTGCATATCTGAGGTTATTGATATTTCTCCCAGTAATCTTGATTCCAGGCACTGGAGCAGCAGAGTGGTGGCTGCCTGGTACTGGAGCGGCCAGGGGTGAAGAGGCGATATGCCACGTCCAAGGTCAGAGAAACACCAATAAGAAGGTAGGCGCTGAGAGAGGGTATCATAGGGCAGACAGCATGAAACCACAATCACAGAAAAGTATCAATCTAATCACATAGACCACAGCCTTGTCTAACTCAATGAAACTATGAGCCATGCCATGTAGGGCCACCCAAGATGGATGGGTCATGGTGGAGAGTTCTGACAAAGTGAGGTCCACTGGAGAAGGGAATGGCAAACCACTTCAGTATTCTTGCCTTGAGAACCCCATGAACAGTATGAAAAGGCAAAAAGATGGGACACTGAAAGATGAACTCCCCAGGTCGGTAGGTGCCCAATATGCTACTAGAGATCAGTGGAGAAATAACTCCAGAAAGAATGAAGAGATGGAGCCAAAGCAAAAACAACACCCAGCTGTGGATGTGACTGGTGATAGAAGCAAGATTCAATGCCATAAAGAGCAATATGGCATAGGAACCTGGAATGTTAGGTCCATGAATCAAGGCCAATTGGAAGTGGTCAAACAGGAGATGGCAAGAGTCAATGTCGACATTTTAGGAATCAGCAAACTAAAATGGACTGGAATGGGTGAATTTAACTCAGATGACCATTATATCTACTACTGTGGGCAGGAATCCCTTAGGAGAAATGGAGTAGCCGTCATAGTGAACAAAGAGTCCAAAATGCAGTACTTGGATGCAATCTCAAAAACGACAGAATGATCTCTGTTCATTTCCAAGGCAAACCATTCAATATCACAGTAATCCAAGTCTACAACAAAGTATCACTTCAACAATCCAGACAGAATCTGACCCCAAGATTCCAGTTTACACTTTGAGTTGCGTCAGTGCCAGCTATAGATTTGTGAATTTAGCAACACTGAGAAGGGCTGCGCTCTTGCAAGGATCATCTTTCCCTCTTTCTCAGCATATCTGAGCTGCTACTGCTAAGTGATCTATTATCTTGTGTTAAACACCAACCTCTCACTAGTTTGTCCTCTAAAAGCAAATGAGTTTTAGGCACGGTCTTCATATCAGAGCTCTTTCTTTGCTAGAACAGGTATGTGTGTTTGGCAAGGTGGGGTGGAGTGTCGGATGTGCTAAGAGGGAAAATGTCACCAAGGGAGAAGGGAAAGGACACTAGACAACAGCACAAAACTGTGGAATGGGCTTCAGACTCAGCCCTGACTTCGTAAGCGCCACTGTTTTCTAAGAGCATGGAAAGTTGATGAGAGAGTCAATTCCTAGGCAGGTGGATAAGAAGTCCAGGGTCCCCAAGGAGGAAGAAGGGGTCTGGGGCTCTTGAAGTGGAGATAGGGGTCTGGAATTCTCAAGGGGGAGAAGAGGACAACTTTTTTTTTTTTTTTTCCTCTGCGTTCCTTAGTCTTAGTCAATTATACAACTCAGTTTAAACTCTGTACTAGGGATTATACTGCCTCCCTGGTGGCTCAGATGGTAAAGCGTCTGCCTGCAATGCAGGAGACCTGGGTTCGATTCCTGGGTCAGGAAGATCCCCTGGAGAAAGAAATGGCAATCCACTCCAGCATTCTTGCCCTGAAAATCCCATGGATGGAGGAGCCTGATAGGCTACAGCCCATGGGGTCACAAATGGTCAGACAGGACTGAGCAACTTCACTTCAGGAGTTATACATACAACAGTGTATCCTGCTTGAGGACAGTTTCTCCTTCCTGAAAACCTGGCTAATCCTGTTATCTTAAAATGTAAATTATGGGAGTGGGTCTAGTAAGACCTTTACAACCTCCAGACATTCTTTTGATTCATTGTAACAACTAATTAAAAGGTATATAACTCCAATGCTAACACTAGCAGGGGGGTACTCTTTCTGCTCTCTTCTGATGTCTATGCCAGAAGCTTTCTCTATCCCTTTTATACTTTAATAAAACTCGATTACACAAAAGCTCTGAGAGATCAAGCCTCATCTCTGGCCCTAGATTGAATTCTTCTCCTCTGGAGGCCAAGAATCCCAGTGTCTTCCGTGGTTCAGCAACAACCTTTCATTAACTTGCAGTGTGTACTTGTTTTTTTCTTTATTCTAAATGTCTCATGTGTTCATTTGATGAAAACATTTATTTCAAATAAAAGGGAGGTTGAAATACTAATCAGAGTTATTTGTGATACTTTGCAGGGGTCTAGCTGCCTTGAATTATTTTGTGGAAATATTAATTATCTAAACCACTTAGAAGAGAAAAAACTCCTATAATTAAAAAGCCATTTAACTAACTCCTTTTTAACGGCCTTTAATCTTTCTCCAAATTCTCACTTGATAGATTCCAGGTCTATCATTAAAATCATTCCCTTCTGCTGTCACCCTTCACTGTACACACCCTGCAAAATCCCACCTGGGTAAAACCCAATAGTTGTTTGACCCCATGTCTCTCCTTGGCAGCTGAACACAGGTGGAGAAAAATACAACCATGCTGGCAGGTTTCATGTTAAATTCTCCACCACAAATCCAAGTGTATTTCTCTAGCTGACTGAGTCCCCACTCTTCTAGAGAACCATTTCACACCTATTTCCTCAAACCCCTCACCCCGGTGTCCTTACCTCTGGCCACACCTTTGAATCACCTGGGAGCCTATAAAATGCACCAGTAGCCATGCCCCACCTCCAGAGATTCTAACTGTGTAGAACAGGGGACCTGGATATGAACGTGCTTTTAAAAATCTCCAGGTGACTCTCACGTACAGTCAGGATTGAGGATCAACTGCTTCCTCAGACACAGCTAATCACCCTTCCGATGACTGCACTGAGAAAATCGAATCAGTAAAGAAAGAACAGCCACAGATTCCCACCGAATCTACCTGCATGGAGCCTTTCCTCCACTTCATTCTGAACGAAGACCAACCCCTCTGCTTCTTCATTCCAGCCCGTCACCATTCAAGCCAACTAGGGCCTTGTTTGTCATGGCCCCCTCTCTCACCAGCATCTCTCTTGGATTCTTTCTGCTGAATCATGCCCACTACTATTCAAACATCTCTTGATTTTAAGAAATCTCTTCTCCAGTCCCCAAAAGCCACCTCTGTCACTCCCCTTTTCTCTGCAGTAAAATTCCTCCTCAAAATTGGTCTTTACTCAATACACAAATTTCTTTTCCCATTTTCTAAAATCCACTCCAATCACAGTTTCACCCTCCCCCCCTCCACCCCATTGTCAAACCCAGTGGTTAATTCTCAGCCTTCATCTTACTAGATCTCTCAGCAGCATTTGGTCATTATTTCTTCTTTGGAATACATGTTTAGCCTCTAAAGCTTGGCTGTGTCTCAGTTTTCTGAATTCTCAGTCTCCTTTGATGGTTTCTTCTCATTTCCTTCATGTTTAAGTATGAGCGTGCTCTCAGACTTTCTAATCCTTGGGTGATCTTGTCCATCTACCATCTACCCGCTGATGATGCCAACATTTGCCTCCAATCCAGGTGATTCCTCTCTTCAACTCCCTGCTTTCCAGATCCACTTAGATATATTAAATCCAACATGTTCACAACCAAATTCTTATTTTTTTTTCTCTCTAATCCTGGTGCTCTTGCAGTAGCTCAAGCAAAAAAAAACTATGGAATCATTCTTGACCCATCTTTTTCACTGTCCACTTTTGACTCTCTGTAAAAGCTGTGGGTTCTACCTCTAAAATATATTCTCAACCTGATTAGTTCTCATTACCTCATTCACTACCATTCTGGGCCAAACACCCCTTTCTACTGGTCTTTAGGATTCCATCTTTGCTCTGCTCCTTTGTTTCCTACTCAGCAGCTAGAGTAATTATCTAAAACACAAGTCAGATCTTGTTATTTCTTTGCTTTCAGCTCTCCAGTGGCTCCCCACTTCACTCAAAATAAAATCCAGTCTTATAAGATTTAACAGCTAACTTCCTCTCCAATTTCATCTCCTACACTCTGCCTCAGCTGCACCAGCCTCCTTAGTGTTAATTGAGTATAGCTAGTGTGCACCCACCTTGGGGGTTTGCACTTGTATCCTCTTCCTGAATGCACTGGGCTTGCTCTTAAGGATCTGCCCAATGTCTTATCAGAGCAATGTCCTCTGAGCATACACACATGCACCCCACCACACACACACACACACACACACACACACACACACACACCCCAATTCCACTGCCATCATCACAATCACCATAATGATTGCCCATCTACTACCCTTTACAAAAAGTGATATATTACATGTTTATTTGTTTCTCTTCTCCCCTTCTGTTTGAATGTACAAACTTTTTGGCCAGCCCAATGTGTGTGTGTTGTGTGTGGGTTAGTCTCCCAGTCATGTCTGAGTCTTTGAGACGCCATGGACTGTAGCCCACTAGGCTTCTCTGTTCATGGAATTTTCCAAGCAAGAATACTGGACTATGTGTGTTAGTTGCTCAGTTGTGTCTGACTCTGTAGCCACATGGACTGTAGCCCATCAGGCCCCTCTGTCCATGGAATTCTCCAGGCCAGAATACTGGAGTGAGTAGCCTTTCCCTTCTCCAGGGGATCTTCCCAACCCAGGGACTGAACCCAGGTCTCCTGCATTGCAGGCAGATTCTTTACCAGCTGAGCTACAAGGGAAGTCTCTAGAAAGATGAAGTTTTAGGAAAATGCTAGTCAATTATTTTACCATATTTTCATGTGTTCATTAGAGTGATACAGGATAGAAATCTGTATTTGTGTTTAGATTTGATAATCTAAACAGTTGGCAACTATTTTTTTCCAATATGTTTAAATTTAAATTATTAGAGAAAAGGAAACATTGTATCATAGTTTAAAGTGGTAGTATTTTTTTTTTTTTTGTAGAGATACATACAACAAAAGTGTACTATGCCATGAAAAGAGAAATACAGCTATTAGCCCCAGGTACCTAAAAGTATAAACTCCTGGTTTAACAAATCAAATCCTAAGGAATCTATTACACAAATGAATTGCTTTTGCAATTTGGAGCTCATTGAGAAGACTATAATCCAAAAGCTCAGTATTAACCTAAAATTACTTATATTATGAAGCTATATTACTTGGAAGATGTTTTCAAATGACTCAAAATTAAAAGATCTTAGTGTAATATTGGTTTTGTAATTATCCTCACAAATACATTAATTATAAAAGTTAATGATGTGGAATCATCATGGTAGCATCAAGTAGGAAGTTGCCAGGTAGATGGGGAAGCTTTTTTGCCTTTTATTTTCCAGTTGTTTTCCTCCGTTTCCTCTCTTCCCTCCACAATGAGAAGCAGCCACCTGTCTTAAAAGGTTGGAATATTTTTACTTTTCTTGGTTTTTCCTTAACTGGGTTAAACAATGTAATATGCTTAGCAGTGATTCTAAACTGGAATAGTCCTTTAATTTTTATTTGACGAGCTTTGGGGTAGCAATTTGATTTCCCAGTCTTTTGTGACCATATAATCTTCTTCCATTGTTATGTGCTGTGTGAGCTACAGGCACTTTGAGCCTAGGAAGCGCAAAGGCTCCCTGGGATTAGTGCCATACAAATGCAGACTAAGGACAGTAGAAGACTGTGTCCATACTTGTAGCTGTCATTGCTCAGTTTTGTGCTTCCTATGGGCAGCAAAGGAATCTATTGTTTTAAAAACACACAAGTTACCTTAGCTGCTGACTTTTTCATTGGCTTACCTGAAGAAGAGAAGAAACTCTTTCCTATAGAATATGCCTCCCTGGATCCCATTCAATTATTTTTAACTGTGCTGTGCTTAGTCACTCAGTCATGTCTGACTTTTTGTGGCCCCATGGACTGTAGCCCACCAGGTTCCACTGTCCATAGGGATTCTCCAGGCAAGCACCCTGGAGTGGGTTGTCATGCCCTCCTTAAGGGGATCTTCTCAACCCAGGGACTGAACCCAGGTCTCCCGCACTGCAGGCAGATTCTTAACTGTCTGAGCCATCAGAGAAGTCCTGAAGAAGAGAAGAAACTCTTCCCTATAGAATCCAACTCTCTGGATCTCATTCTATTATTTTTAACAGATAACATGAAATCTTACAGGAGTCTTAGACAATTTCTAATTTCAGAATTTGCACTTAAGGTATGGAGTCTTATTTTGCTCCCTGTACCTTCAATCTATGTTTTACATGACCCTTTGTGGTAAGCATGAGAACCTGTACATATCTTCAAACTTTTTGGCTGGTTGGCACAGTATGTAGATATGTTGGAAATTACTTCTTTTCTGTGGCATAATTCTTCTAACGAAGTTGAAAGAATCAGTCAATCATGTAGCAAACAATGTGATGTGAATCCCTTCCTTTTTAATATATTGTCTTTTGGTGATTATCATGAATTTCTGCCTATACAGTGGCTCTGGCTTGGGAACAGGAATCTTGGGGACTGGGATGAGAGGTCAAGAATGGAATTGCCTGCCTGTTGGTGGCAGAATGGTCCCCACATTTTCATTCTTTATGCATGCTCATAAATAGCAACATGCCTTTCCACTTTTGTATAATTATTTAGTTAATACCCAGTTGGATTTGTAAGCCCTCACATTGCCATGGGTTTATTTTATTTCAGAGCAATAGTGACTTTATGGCCCAATTACCATCAATGTGACTTATTGCGCTATTTGTGGGAGGGAGAGGGGAGCAAGAAGATAAGACGGAATGATCATATGTACCACCATCAGCAGGATGACAGCCACACACTCCTGCCAAAGGAAAAGGGGCAGTTGGAACCTTTCTGTTCTACTTATCAAAGCACTTAAGTCCAGGTGATTGTGCTATATTTTAACAGATGACAGTGTTTCAAATGTGTGAGTGAAGGAGATACTGAGATAGTGTTGTTAGAATAATCAATGTGTTGGTTATTTTGATTTAAAAGATGTCAAATGTGAAGAACGATGACGAATGACTGTCTACCTAACTCCAGATGCTGCCACTGTCTAATTACAGGGGTGTTAAAGGGAGACTGAGTGAGCATCTGACCTCAGAAATGGACCGGTGAGGCTGGCTCCTAATTGGAACAAGGTTCCCTGAAGCCAGAAAGCCCTGTATTTATAGGAGCAAGCGGCGCACCCCACCGTGACCCATGGGCAGCAGCCAGGGAACTGTGACCCTTCGCCTACCTGGAGCGTTTCCGTAGCGCCTGATTCAGAACCAATGGGATGGACAGCTCCCTGGCGCCCGGCTCAGGGCGCGGACTGCGGAAGGGAACAAGAGCGCGGAGCGTCCGCGCACCGTCAGCGGGATTGGGCGGCGGAAGAGCACACTGCGTCTCTCTCCCACCTATTTGGTTCCTCCCTTCCCCTCAGAGGGCAGCGAGAGGCCTGCGGTGGCTGTCCCGGGAGGCGAGTGCCTACAAGCGAGGGGACCGGCCGGAGCCGCAGCCGTCCTCCCCCCGCTCACCGCCTCTGCCCACTAGCAGTGCCAGATCGCAGCGCCTCGCCCAGCCCCGGCGGGCGGGCGGGTGGGCGTCCCTGGCGCAAGGCCCGCCCAGCCCCTCCCGCCCCGCCAGAGCCTGGCCCCCGATTGGCCGGCAGGCTGGAAGTGCGAGGAGGCGGAGCCCGCCTCTGCCGGCTCGCGCCCGGAAAGGTCGGCCGGGGAGCGCGGGGTGCCGCCGGGAGGGCGCGCGGGTGCGCGGCGGGCGCCTAGGAGACGCAGCGGCGGTTGGAGCGGCGGCGCTTGGCTCGGGTCGCAACCTCTGCCTCCCGCCGCGGCCCGCAGTCCGCGGCGCCCGAGCTCCGAGGCGTTTTCCCGGGCGCTGGGCCCGCGGCGGCCAAGACGGCGGGCCGGCCGGGCGCGGGGCGGCGGGCACTGTGCTGCGGGCTGCGGTGGTGGGGGACGGCGGGCCGCGGCGCGGGCCCGGGGCCCGGCGCGTGCGGCTGGGAGGCGCTGTGGGGGGCTGGCGCGCGGGCGGCGGCCGGGGCCATGGCCGAGGGCGGCGGGGCCGCGCGGAGGAGGGCGCCGGCGCTGCTCGAGGCGGCTCGCGCGCGCTACGAGAGCCTGCACATCTCGGACGACGTGTTTGGCGAATCGGGCCCGGACAGCGGCGGGAACCCCTTCTACAGCACGTCGGCCGCCTCGCGCTCCTCCTCGGCCGCCTCCTCGGACGACGAACCCGAGCGCCTCGGCCCCGCGCGGGGCCCCGGCTCCCCGGCGCCTGGCGCCCCCACCGCGCAGGAGTCGGAGGAGGACGAGGCTGGCGCGGGCTGGAGCTCCACACTGCGGGACCGCCCGCCCCCGCGCTTCGAAGACACTGGCGGTAAGGCGCGGCCCGGGGGAGGCCAGGCTGCCCCGGCGCGAGAATTCCAGATGCTCCGCCCGCCTGCTTGCGGGTGGCAGCTGTGCGTTTCAGGAAACACACGAGGCTGCAGGAGCGGGGCTCTAAAGTGCAGGCGAGGCTGCGTGCGGGGCTCCGCCGACTCTTCGTGGGTGGACAGGAAGAGGCGAGGCCGCGGCAGCACTTTGCGGCTGGCGAGGACGGGGCAGGGGGGTGCTTCCCTCACTTGCTAGAAGTGTCCTCGCGTCCTGCAACGGAAGCCAATCACACCTGTAGGGTCTCTCCTTAGGGGTGAGTTAGACTTTACTAGTTGAAGGAATACTGGAAACTTGACGTGTCTTGGGACTGGGGGAGTCATTTTGTATTGCTGGCTCCAGAGCAAGCTTACCCAGATGCTAGGTGTGGGGCAGGTAGCCGACGGAGGGAGGCTGGAAGGTTACCAGTGGCGTCTTCACTGGACTTTAGTTTTCTCCAGTTAATCAGAGAAACTTTCCGTGTCTTGCCATTCAGGATCTCTTGTGAAAAACAGGGAAGCGTGAAAGGATCAGTTTAGCAGCGTTAAGGCGCTTGCTTCAACAGAAGGAGCTTTCACGTGTTTCCTGCTTATTGCTATGGTCATAGACCAGCTGGAGAAGGTCGGAGAAAGGCTGGCAGCTCTGCTGTCTGAGATCCTCTTTGCTGCCTCCTTTTGGGGAGTTGGTTTTTAAATATCTCCACTTTCCCTTCAGAAGCTCAGCAGCCTCTGTCCTCTCTGGGAGGTGGAGGCCCACCGTTCCCACTTGTCCTCTGATGCTTTTGTTCCTTGCTCTGCGGCCTTCTTGGTCTTTTGTGGCAGTCCCTTGTTTCTGCACACTATTTTCATGGATGGACTTGCGTGCAGCTTGTAATGTTGACCACCAGGGAGTGGCTGCAGTGGGCTTGATGCTGGACGTTATGCAACTTTTCCTACCGCTTTCCCTGATGATTGTTCAACCAATGGGGAACATAGCACATAGGAGGACAGGCTCGAGGGACTCCTGGCTGGTCCTGGACTGGGATCAGGACATCATGCTGCAGCCTGCTGGTAGGGCTGGCTGGCTTCTCAGCAGGGAGTGGTCTGCAAACCTTAAGCAGGCTGGCTGCAGTGTGAATTTACTAAGCTACAGCTGGCCTTCCAGAGTCCAAGTTAGCTATACAGTGTTTGGGGTGGATCAGTTTAAAAGCATCTTCTTATTTGGGCTTTGATTAAGAGTTTGGGAGTTTTCAGTCACATCACTCTGTATAATCCTTTTCCACCCCTATATTTTCCAAAATGTCATATGGTCTTCCAGCCCCAGGCAATTGATTTCCTGTTGGCTCTTAAGAATTGTACCTGCCCAGAGCCCTGGTTTGGCAGGCCTTAGGCTGTAATGTCTGTGATCCAGTTTTTGATCTCAGAACACCTGAGATGTATGTCTGCTTGGGCAGATTGCAGCATTCTGTATTGGGGAAAATAAGGAAGTTGTGTTAGGTTAAGCCTGGTTATGAATCAGATTTATGAGGGCTGGTTTGAGAAGGTTAACATTTTTAAAGCAATATTTTGTTTCTTAGTAACCTATAATGGGAGAAATTCTGCAGCAGAGCAATTTACCACTGCAGCAGTTAAATGGTCATGAAGAGCGGTTGGTGTTAGGTTTAAATTCTGCTTCCTTCAGATGTCTACTGAGTTCACACCTAGATCTGAGAATCACAGTCAAGCACTTTAACCAGACATTAGTGGTTATTTGTGGAGAAGGCGGTGGCACCCCACTCCAGTACTCTTGCCTGGAAAATCCCATGGACGGAGGGACCTGATAGGCTACAGTCCATGGGGTCGCTAGGAGTCGGACATGACTGAGTGACTTCACTTTCACGCATTGGAGAAGGAAATGGCAACCCACTCCAGTGTTCTTGCCTGGAGAATCCCAGGGACGGGGGAGCCTGGTAGGCTGCAGTCCATGGGGTCGCACAGAGTCGGACACGACTGAAGTGACTTAGCAGCAGCAGCAGCAGTGGTTATTTGATGCTATTTACACTTAGTTTTGTTTTCCTATTTTGTGTAGGAGCACAGCTCTGCTTAAAAATTTTCTTTCTCTTTGCAGCACTGCTCCCTGAGGGAAGTTTGGGTGGTGGTGGAGGGATGAGGTTGATGGTTTATTATGCAAGAATTCAGGTTTCCTAAAACAATGGAAATGATTTATGGGGGCTGAAAATAGATGCAGAAATATGCTGCTGGTTAGAAAAAAAATCCCTGTATCTTAGTGGTATGGAGACAGATGTGTGCTTAGAGGCTTGAGAGCTGCACCCAGGTCACCCTGAGAGCAAAGAGGGTCAACCTGTGAAGTTTCCCAAGACTCTCCAGCCAGAGTGGGTTCCCCAATTCCAGGAATGCAAGCTGCATTTCCCTGCATCTTTGTTTCCCAGTTTATTGATGGGTCTCACTGGGCTGATCTGGTGGGAAGAGGACCAAGCAAGAAGGTGACATTTTGATTTGTAATCAGTGCTTATCAGAGAAAACCCCTAACAGAAATTGCTGTTGTTGCTAGACTCAGATGAGGAAAGCAAAGGATTCTAGACTCATGGAACAGGTTTCCTGCTTGCCTCCTGCTATAAAAACAAACAAAAATAACAATACATGTATGGAAATAGCATATACGCATGTGATTGTCTTCATTGTAAATGTATATCGCTTGTGCTGAGTGTGGGTGGTTTCTTCTGTCAGAAGAAACTTTTGACCGATGTCTCGGGACCCTCTTGATAACCTGGAACCCTTTTCAGAGAGTCCCGGTGTAGGAGAGAGACACTGGGCACCATTGTGCTTTTCATCTGCATTCAGAGCTGCCTTTGGCCCCATGGGAGGAGAGCACACAGTAGGGAGACTGAGGTGGCAGAGTGAGGAGGGTTGAGACTCTGACTGCCCTTCAAGCTGTTCTGGTTCCTCAGCCTCCTCCTTCTGTTTTTTACCCAGTGTATTTAGCTTCCTGGATCAGGCTCCCTAGAAGTGCAGCTGGCGCTCATAGGAGGGGAGGTCCTCTCCCTCACACTCCCTTCTCTTCTTTCCCCTCTTCCTGGATCCCCTGGGATGATTTAAATACAAGGACATCCATTTGCTGCGCTGGCTGGCTGACAGGCTTTTAACCCCTGTGTGGATGGGAGGTCAGCCTGGGAGCAGAAAGTGGTTACTGGGGGCTCAGGGCCCAGAATTCTATCCTTGCAGGCACCACCACCCCCAGCCCCCCACCAAGACAGTCCCTGTCAAGCTCTCAGCCTCATCTGCCTACTGTGGAAACAACCAACATAGCATGCAAACTCACTCTTTGGAAGCAGCGTGAAATTCAGCTGCTTTGGAGCTCCTGCCCTTTCTGAGCAGTCTGGTGATTCATTCTCTCTGATGAGACAGAGGAACGGGCAGATCCGCAGACACTCAGGACCCTTCTGTTCAGCTTTGTGAGTCCTGTGTTGTGGCAGGCTAGAGTATGAGCTTGCTCTTTCCGTAAGAGGTTGGACTTCACAGGAGTCTTCTTCCCGTGTACCATGTCAGCCACCATCAGTCATCATTCAGTAGGGAGCTATGACCTTGAGAAGCTAGGGAGGAACATACTGCCTTGAAAATCAACACTGTGAAGTGTCTCATCTCTTGAGTTTGTTGTTGGTTTATTTGGTTTAGAATCTTTTTGACTAACAAGGAAGAGAAGCATCTTTTTCTTAAAACCAGAATTAAACCAATACCTTCTACTGTAATGGAATTTGTGAGCTAAGATCCTGGACCCCTCTCTCCAATGTCAGGTAAGCAGCTGCTTCCACCTTTAGCTCTGTAGCTCCAGGAGGCGCTCAGATCATGGTAAGCTGTGAGATAAGTCGCATGCAGTCCTACCCGATACTGAAGTGTGTTCCCAGTCACAGAATTCAGAGAGGGGAGCTTTGTGGGGGAGATGTTTTGCTCTTTTTCCAGGAGTCTTTTCCTGTGATGGGGAGACTTGCGCTCACGGTGAGGATAATAACACACAGTGTGCATCTGTAACTTGCTTTATCATGCATTATTGCACTGAATCTTCACAGGTACTTTGTGTGGGAGAAGTTCTCTTCTGTACTTTACAGAGAAAGAGGTTGGTTTTTTCTGCCAGAGTCTTGGGGGTAATGAGATTACCTTGGCTAAGTGATCAGCACCATCTAAGTACTCAGACTTGGTAATTCAGGAAAGGTAGCGAGTTGTTTTGTTTTTAGTCTAGACTTTTTTCCAGTAAAAACTATTTATGTTTATTTTCATGTTATGCATGGACGTACTGTTCACTTTTTTGGAAGCATACATCGTTCTGTGAGGCTTAATGCAGGTATGGATTTGTGTAACCCGTCCCACCATTGAGGAATGACACAGAAGAGCTAGGATTTTATCTCATTTCTAGTTTAACCCCTGCGCCGCAGAGCACAAGGAGGTCAGAGCTCCTCTGCAGGGAGCAGGGCTTTGGACACACCAGCCCCTGGGAGTACAGTGTGGTCTACTAGTCTTAAAGTCTAAAACTCACCCTTATTTTTAAAGAGCTGTGATTGTGTATTTTTTTCTTATTATATGTAATATATGTTCATTTTAGGAAGAAATGAAAAAAAATGATAAAACTTAAAAATCCCATAATCTCCTATTACTCCGAGATAATCACAGTTATCACTTTGAATGTATCCTTCATATATCTTAAGTTATGTGTTATTGGGTGACCTACTTTTTAATTCTAAGTAATATATTGTAAACATTTTCCATTTAAATTATAAAATGTCTTTTTTAAAGAATCTGTTCCCTTTGGGTGGGTATTGGGCTCATTGCCCCCTCTCCCTTGTGCTTACAAATATTTATTTGTATTTTTTATGCTGTTATAAATATTCTTGAAGTTTAAGTTTGTGTGCACATTTTTAATATATTCCTCAGCATAAAATGATCAAAACTGAATTGAATGAGGATTTTGTACATTTTCACTTTTTCTTACTATCTGTGAAACAGCCTTCTGGAAATGCACCTGTTTAGACTCTGGTCAGCAGTGTACCAGAAAGTCTGTTAGAAAGTCTGGCTTCTAAGGCAGCAAATCAGTGTGTAATTCCTGCTAGCAGTGTGGTCCTGAGTGAGTGTTCCCTGTGATAAACTCAGAGGTGTGATACACACAGTGCTCGAGTCATGCATAGCATGACCGTACCGCCCCCCAGGCCCAGGTGAGGAGAATCCCTCCGTGCCTTTCCAGGCAGCACCTCTCTGCCCCAGGGGTAGCCATGCTCTGATTTCTGTCACCATCAATTACTTTTGCCTGTTATTTTGGTCTCGGTCTTAGTTCATCATTACATCTGAGATGTATGTAACAATCTATTTTTATTTTGCTGTATAGCATCCCATTGTATAAATACTACAGTTAGTTATCCATTTTTTGGTGTAAACAGCAATATTGCATAGGAACCTGGAATGTCAGGTTCATGCATCAAGGCAAATTGGAAGTGGTCAAACAAGAGATGGCAAGAGTGAATGTCGACATTCTAGGAATCAGTGAACTAAAATGGACTGGAATGGGTGAATTAAACTCAGATGACCATTATATCTACTACTGCGGGCAGGAATCTCTCAGAAGAAATGGAGTAGTCATCATGGTCAACAAAAGAGTCCAAAATGCAGTACTTGGATGCAGTCTCAAAATGACAGAATGATCTCTCTTTGTTTCCAAGGCAAACCATTCAGTATTATAGTAATCCAAGTCTATGCCCCAACAAGTAACACTGAAGAAGCTGAAGTTGAACGGTTCTATGAAGACCTACAAGACCTTTTAGAAGTAACACCCAAAAAAGATGTCCTTTTCATTATAGGGGACTGGAATGCAAAAGTAGGAAGTCAAGAAACACCTGGAGTAACAGGCAAATTTAGCCTTGGAATGCGGAATGAAGCAGGGCAAAGACTAATAGAGTTTTGCCAAGAAAATGCACTGGTCATAGCAAACACCCTCTTCCGACAACACAAGAGAAGACTCTACACATGGACATCACCAGATGGTCAACATCGAAATCAGATTGATTCTATTCTTTGCAGCCAAAGATGGAGAAGCTCTATACAGTCAACAAAAACAAGACCAGGAGCTGACTGCGGCTCAGATCATGAATTCCTTATTACCAAATTCAGACTTAAATTGAAGAAAGTAGGGAAAACCACTAGACCATTCAGGTATGACCTAAATCAAATCCATTATGATTATACAGTGGAAGAGAGAAATAGATTTAAGGGCCTAGATCTGAGAGATAGAGTGCCTGATGAACTATGGACTGAGATTCGTGACATTGTATGGGAGACAGGGATCAAGACCATTCCCTTGGAAAAGAAATGCAAAAATGCAAAATGGCTGTCTGGGGAAGCCTTACAAATAGCTGTGAAAAGAAGAGAAGTGAAAAGCAAAGGAGAAAAGGAAAGATATAAGCATCTGAATGCAGAGTTCCAAAGAATAGCAAAGACAGATAAGAAAGCCTTCCTCCGTGATCAAGGCAAAGAAATAGAGGAAAAGAACAGAATGGGAAAGACTAGAGATCTCTTCAAGAAAATTAGAGATACCAAGGGAACATTTCATGCAAAGATGGGCTCGATAAAGGACAGAAATGGTATGGACCTAACAGAAGCAGAAGATATTAAGAAGAGGTGGAAAGAATACACAGACAAACTGTACAAAAAAGAGCTTCACGACCCAGATAATCACTATGGTGTGATCACTCACCTAGAGCTAGACATCCTGGAATGTGAAGTCAAGTGGGCCTTAGAAAGCATCACTACAAACAAAGCCAGTGGAGATGATGGAATTCTAGTTGAGCTATATCCAATCCTGAAAGATGATGCTGAGAAAGTACTGCACTCAATATGCCAGCAAATTTGGAAAACTCAGCAGTGGCCACAGGACAGGAAAAGGTCAGTTTTCATTCCAGTCTCAAAGAAAGGAAATGCCAAAGAATGCTCAAACTATGGCATAATTGCACTCATCTCACACACTAGTAAGGCAATGCTCAAAATTCTCCAAGCCAGGCTTCAGCAATACGTGAACCATGAACTTCCAGATGTTCAAGCTGGTTTTAGAAAAGGCAGAGGAACCAGAGATCAAATTGCCAACATCCGCTGGACCATGGAAAAAGCAAGAGAGTTCCAGAAAATCATCTATTTCTGTTTTATTGACTATGCCAAAGCCTTTGACTGTGTGGATCACAATAAACTGTGGAAAATTCTTTAAGAGTTGGGAATACCAGACCACCTAACCTGCCTCTTGAGAAATCTGTATGCAGGTCAGGAAGCAACAGTTCAAACTGGACATTGAACTGCAGACTGGTTCCAAATAGGAAAAGGAGTACGTCAAGGCTGTATATTGACACTTTGCTTATTTAACTTATATGCAGAGTACATCATGAGAAATGCTGGGCTGGAAGAAGCACAAGCTGGAATTAAGATTACCGGGAGAAAAAGCAATAACCTCAAGATATGCAGATGACACCACCCTTATGGCAGAAAGTGAAGAGGAACTAAAAAGCCTCTTGATGAAAGTGAAAGTGGAGAGTGAAAAAGTTGGCTTAAAGCTCAACATTCAGAAAACAAAGCTCATGGCATCTGGTCCCATCACTTCATGGCAAATAGATGGGGAAACAGTGTCAGACTTTATTTTGGGGGGCTCCAAAATCCCTCCAGATGGTGACTGCAGCCATGAAATTAAAAGACGCTTACTTCTTGGGAAAAAAGTAATGACCAACCTAGATAGCATATTGAAAAGCAGAGACATTACTTTGCCATCAAAGGTCTGTCTAGTCAAGGCTATGGTTTTTCCAGTGGTCATGTATGGATGTGAGAGTTGGACTGTGAAGAAATCTGAGCACTGAAGAAATGATGCTTTTGAACTGTGATGTTGGAGAAAACTCTTGAGAGTTCCTTGGACTGCAAGGAGATCCAACCAGTCCATTCTGAAGGAGATCAGCCCTGAGATTTCTTTGGAAGGAATGATGCTAAAGCTGAAACTCCAGTACTTTGGCCACCTCATGCAAAGAGTTAACTCATTGGAAAAGACTCTGATGCTGGGAGGGATTGGGGGCAGGAGGAGAAGGGGACAACAGAGGATGAGATGGCTGATGGCATCACTAACTTGATGGACGTGTGTCTGAGTGAACTCTGGGAGTTGGTGATGGATAGGGAGGCCTGGCGTGCTGCGATTCATGGGTTCACAAAGAGTCGGACACGACTGAGTGACTGAACTGAACTTGTTATCTATTATCCTATCTGTGGACTTTTGGACTGTTTTCAGTTTGGGACTTATATGAATACAGCTGCCACCAGGGTTCTTGTGCTTGTCTTTGATGGACACGTACATGTTTCCCTGGGGTGTGCATATCTAGGAGTAGGATCGCTGAGTCACAGAGTGGATGCGTGTTTCGGCCTCAGCCCTGTGGACACTGTGGGCTGGGGGTCCCTTTGTTGCAGAGGCCGTCTTGTGCATTGAAGTATGTCAGCAGTACTCCTGGCCTCTGCCCAGCGAAGGGCAGCAGCACACCTTCGTCTAGTCATGACAGGTAGACATCACCGTGCACTGTCGGGTGTCCGCTGGGAGCACAGTCTTCTGCAGTCGAGAACCACTGCTGTAGTAGATAGTGCCAGATGGCTTTCCAGCTTACACACACACCAGCAGTGTGTGAAGTGTGCCGTGCATTGATTCAGCAGGCATATCGAACCCTGCTGGGATAAAAGGGTAAGTAAGGCATGTCTCCTGGGGTCCAGTAAGAGAGACAAAGTGAAGAAAATGAGATAAGAGTCTGTGATCAAGGTAAACACGGATTTAGATGGGATTCTAGAGGTACCTCACCTAATCCAGCTGGGCTGGGGAAGAGGAGGTGCCTCTGGCAGAGGTGACCCCTGAGCTGCATCCTAAAGAATAAAAATGAATCAGGTGAAAAGGAAGGAAAAAGGCATCTTGAACAAGGGAACAACTTGGGCACAGGCTGGGTGGGGTGGGCCATCTTTGCCTAAGGGCAGCCCCATTCTCCCTTGAGCTGAGCAGCCTTGGAGACAATGTCTTGAAATTTAATGTTTGTAATTGTCACCACTGCAAGTAGCTATAGCTAGAATCTGCATACTAAGCTCAGGCACAGATGCTGGATCCTGCAGGGAGTGGAATTTAGCAGGTTTGGCAAGAAATAAGTGCTCAGAGAGGGCGGGATCCGTGGAGAAGCAGTGGGGTCTTTTTAAGACAGGAAGAGGGGATATGACAACCACAGTTTCGGTGGCAGAACCTCTACTCGTAAGGGAAGCATAGCATTAGCTTCCAGCGGGGGGGAGATGTCACGCCACAAGAACAGCAGAGAACCTGAAATTTCATGTCACGCAAAGGCGCATGCTGCCTAGATTGGCACATGGTGTAAAGAGCTGTCTTCTACTTGTTTGTGAATTCCAAGAAGAATTATTACAGAACTATGACTGGCCATACTTTTTTCAGTTTATTAAATGCCTAGTGAGTATTTGTGTATATTTAATTAATTTATTAAAACAATTAGAAAAAAAATCCTTTCACTTCTCATATCTTTGCCATTGCTTCCAGCTTGGAACTGAGACATCCCTCGTCGGTCTGGACGTTGGATCCTCTGTCAGCTGGGGTTCCCAGAGTCCAGTCTTGTGGATGCCCTGCCCTCTGCCTCTCTCTCTCTCTTCCCATTGTCTGTGGAAGAAGAGTGATCTTTACAAACCTGAGCTTATCCACTCTCTTCTCTGCTTAAAACTTTTCAGTGGCTTCAACTTCAAGTCAAAGGTAATTCCCAAGTCCTGCACAGGGCCTCCTAGCCGCCTTCCTTTCCCACATGCCTTTGGACTTTTGTCCTGCAACACTCTCCAGCCACTCAATCTGCCCATCTTAGAGCCTTTGTGCCTGCCTGACTCTCACCTAGAATGTTCTTCCCCTCAATACTTGAATAGCAACCCTTGCTTGCTGGTCTGGTCTTGGTTCAAATGTCACTGCCTCCAAAAATCTGAAATTACCTTCTTCCCTAAGGTGCCTTTTGTATCCATTTAAGCTAATTTTTCTCCCAGGTCTGGGATGTTGGAAGTTTTGGTCACAGTAGTTCCTCAACTTTTGTTGGATGAGCAAAAGAATAGATGGATGCAGGAGTAGATTGTTTTAAATGGCGTGGAAATTGGTATCAGTGAATAAATGTTCACAAGGACCTGTGCATTTTTTAACATCCAAATGTGGAAGTGTGGCTAGGTTGACTCACAGGGAGTGGGTTTCTTCCCAGAAAGGGACCAAAGCAAGTCTGGAGTGTGTTTTATAGGGATTTCCATCCAGGATGGAAGATGGGGAACTCTCCAACCCTCTAACCCCCGGCCCACTTCCTAACTAACCTTCAAGCCAGGACTCTGTTAGGAATTTGTAGGGGAGCCAGCTGCTCGTGCTCCATTAATCTTTTAACAAACGCTTGTGCATCACGTCCTATCTGTCAGATAGTGTCCTTAGTGCTTTCTAGCCGATGTGATCCTCAACACAACAACGTGAGGTTAGTACTATTATTTTTCCTGTCGTTAACTTATGGAAACTGAGTCACAGGT
This sequence comes from Ovis aries, assembly GCF_016772045.2. NCBI lineage: Eukaryota > Metazoa > Chordata > Mammalia > Artiodactyla > Bovidae > Ovis > Ovis aries. Next base: position 1,946,716 of record NC_056078.1, on the reverse strand, counting down.
TAAGTGACAGGGTGGACTGGTCCTTTTGGTTAGGGTATAAGCAAGCACCATGTGCACCATGATTTATGCCAGTCAGATCAACTAACTAAAAAGTCCTTGTAGGCGGCTCTGAGGTGAAGGGCACTGTCATTCGCCAAATCTGTTTCACCTGTTGACTTTTATCCCAGGCATTGGCTGCACTTAATTTCCCAGCCCCCCTGCAGTGAGAGGGGCAGCTGCCTGGGTTCTGGGCAGTGGTAGACGAGGCAAAGTGTGGAGCCCACTCTCAGGCCTGGTCAGGAGGGAGGCTCCTCTGGGCCTCCCTCTACCATCACCGTCATCATCTTCATTCTTATCGTCGTCATCGTCTTCTTCATCACCACAATCATCACTGTACCCACAGAAAACTGTGATGATTTCTTTTGCCCTGCAGGATAGAACAACGAGCGACTGTTCCCCAACTTTGTGCAGGGAGCTAGAAATTGAAGACTAGGACTCTGGACCGGGGAGTGGGTTGGAAAGGGAAGCTGGAGGGTGACCTGTGATGTGTCAGAGATACTGGGGCTACCAGGTGAAAGAACCTTGTGTGTGAATCACCATTTGGCGCAAAACCACCCATGAATCAGTCATGTCTGCCATGGACTACATTTATGAAGAAATGAGCTTCTGTCTTGTTTGCTCCATCATGCATTTGGCAGGGGCTGGGGGAGTGGGTGGTACAGCAGCCAGCAGAATTCTATTTGCACAGATGCTAAAGGAAAGAGATAGATGGGGAAAAGCAAATTCAAGTCAGTAGGGCTCTTGTTGATTGTACAAGGATTCATAAGGAGAAATTGTGAGAAAAAAACCTAGAGATAGAGAAAAAAAAAATGAGTTCTTTGCATTCTCTCAGTGAAGTTCCCATTGTAACTTTGGAACAGATGAAATGATGCAGGTAATCTGCCTGCACTGGACATTCTAGACTCAGTTATTAATTGCACGTTGGTGTTTTGAAGCAGTAGGGGATTGGAAAGAGGCTTGGTGGTCAGCTTCTGGTGGAGAGTCAGCACGCCCAGGGTAAAAGGCCCAGTCTCTGTTGAGTGCTCACTCTGCGATTTTGGGCAGGGGGCCCAGTGAAGCCCAGCACTGAGAATCAGTAAAGACACACGGTTGAGCACAAAGCTGGTGCTTCATTCCAGGTAGCCGATTTTCATTCCTTCCAACTCCTTTTTTCCCTATGTGGCCAAAATGGACATGATGGATATTATACTGCTTAGATTTTCAAAACTTTTTAGCAACCAGAAACCTCAGTACAAACCCAGGGGGGCTTCCTTTGAAGTTGGAGTGAGAGGCCTCAGAACCTGTCCAGCTGGCCCTCCCTGGAAGCCCTGTGTGTGCAGCACCCTGTGAGTGCCCCAGGACCCCTCTATCAAGGGCTTTCAGCTGGGACCCAGGGTGAATGGAGGGAGACTCCCATAGGTGGGTGACAGATGTCAGTGGAGAAGCTGTTACTGCTCTCGTATCTACTGGGCTCCATCCTCTCTGAGATGGTGGCTAGGAAGCCAGTAGGTGGATGCAATATTGATGTTTCAAAAACTCCAAAAGGCTTCTGTGGCAAAGGCAATTAAAAATTTAATGACTTTAGAAGAACCAGAACAGAAGGAGACCTGTTTTCTCAAGTTTAGAAAATAGACTTATAAAGAGAATATAAGGGATTGGGATAAAGGATGATTTCCTGGAAGAAAAAAATATAAGTGGAATCATTTCAAGAATGGTTAGTGAAGGGCTTGCTTATTTGAGCTTCTACATTTGGGGAACTGGAGAATCCGCATCTGAAATCAGCATCCCTGGGACCCCTGCTGAGTTAGTGAGGTATGCTGAGTAATGGTTCTGGGGTTCTGTGGTGAGCACACCTTCACTTCAGAATTCACATGAAAAAAATCTACACCTTATTCATCTGTTGATAATGATGCCTACTTCCCTGGCCCCCAGCATTTGAGGTAAATAAAAATGGTTCTTTGGTTTCTTCTTAATACTCACGTATTTCAACAAAATCTCCAATCTGATTTCCTTGGCTACCTGAGGAACTGGACCATAATTATGGCATCCGAGGGGACATGCATTCTGAATTCCCAGTGGACTCTGGAAAAGTATGAAAGTGAAAGTGTTAGTTGCTCAGTCGTGTCTGACTCTGCAATGCCATGTACTGTAGCCCGTCAGGCTCTTCTGTCCATGGAATTCTCCAGGCAAGAATACTGGAGTGGGTTGCCATTTCCCTCTCCAGGGGTTCTCCCCGACCCGGCATCGAACCTGGGTCTCCTGCATTGTAGGCAGGTTCTTCTTTTTTTTTTTTAATTTATTTTATTTTATTTGTGTGTGTGTGTGCTCTTCATTTTTTATTTATTTTTTTTTTTTACTTTACAATACTGTATTGGTTTTGCCATACATTGACATGAATCTGCCACGGGTGTACATGAGGCAGGTTCTTTACTGTCTGAGCCACCAGGGAAGCCCTGGAAAAGTATGCTTAATTGGAAATTGGAGATAACAACAGTGAGAAGTCTTTTAAGATTGAAAGAGGTGAATTTTAGGTAAATATCACCAACTGTAAATCCACACTGCGTATCTTACATTTACAGACACTTTTATCTTCAGGAACTTTGGCAGAGAAGAAATCGATTTTGAAAAGATGTAAGTACGTTCAGGGAGATGGCAGATTACAGGAGGAAATTTGGAGTGGCTGCCAGGGTACAGCCCAGACTCCTGAGGGTGGTGTGTGGGATGCTTTGTTTTGTTGGGAGGGAGTGGGGACCTGTCCCAACTCGGCATTCAAAGCTGTACCTCCCACAGGGCAGCTCCAGGCATCCAATAATGAGATCCTGTCTGGTCTTTGCACTCAGCAAAGTACTCTCCCTGTTATCTTGTTGGGCTCCTGAGAGCAGTTCCCATTGTCCCTGCTGCCAAAGGACCAACCAAAGCCATGTGCCCCTGAGGTGTGCTAACATCGTTTCACTCCAGCAGGTTATTGGCAGCAGGGCTGGAAAATGATTAAGTAAAATTGGCTGGGAATCTAAAGCAGAACAACCTCCCAAAGAAAAGTTCTTGAGTTCAGATTTCATATCTTCTTTTGGATATAGTTAATTCACCTGGCCTGTGATGGGCCAGGCACTGTGTTAGCAACTGGGGCTTGAGAAGTGGATATAGGGAGCTTGGAGCCCAATGCTGAAAATGGGAGGTGCTCAAATACTTGGGGCCTGAGTAGTAGGTGCTGTTTTAAGAAGGGTGTCTGGTGCTGAGGGAGTAGCCGGGATCAGCACTTCTGCAGAGCTGTAGTAAACGTGACCAGGGAATGGCACCAAGGGAAGCCAGGGGTGCTTTGTTCAGATCCCTGCTCCACAGTGTCTCCCCCAGAGATAGGATCAGGAGCTGGGCAAGAAAGAGTCACTCTGGATAGAAGAGTCATAGCTGTGCCTACGTCCTGACCTGCAGCCAATACGTATTTCCATTAAAGAGTCCAATTGAAGGTGATATTGACAAGAGAGTGTCTAAACTTGTTACTGGGAATAAAAAAGGCCAGTGATACTTGTGGAGTTAAAAACAAAAGGAACACTTCTTTTTTTTTTTTTTTTTAATAACTTTACAGTATTGTATTGGCTTTGCCATACGTCAGCATGAATCTGCCACGGGTGTACACATGTTCCCAATCCTGAACCCCCTCCCACCTCCCTCCCCATACCATCCCTCTGGGTCATCCCAGTGCCCCAGCCCCAAGCATCCTATATCCTGCATCGAACCTAGACTGGCAGTTCGTTTCTTATATGATATTATACGTTTCAATGCCATTCTCCCAAATCATCCCACCCTCTCCCTCTCCCACAGAGTCCACATAGTTTTAGTACTGTACAGTCTTTTAAAAATTGTACACGTGAACTGTCTAATTTTGTTTTAACTGCAATCCTGTCTTACCCCTTTTTAAAGGATGTTTTAGAAGTCTAAAGTGTTTTAGAATCACTGCCTGCCTCCGTGCAGTCCATGTTGGCAACTTGTTGCTCATGTGTATGTGCGGCTGCTCAGTTGCTTCAGTCGTGACTCTTTGTGACCCTATGGACTGTAGTCTGCCAGGCTCCCCTGTCCATGGAATTTTCCAGGCAAGAATTCTGGAGCGGGTTGCCGTGCAACCCAAGGGATGAGACCCACATCTCCTGCATTGTAGGGAGATTCTTTCCTCACTGAGCCGTCTGGGAAGCCCTTGTTGCTCATACACAAACACATTTGTGAATGTACATCATGTGTGGGAGCTTTAGGGGTCATTGCTTAACAAATACAGGGTCATTCTATATAGCTTTCTGTTAATGCTCTTCTCACTTAAGAATACTTTAATAACTTCCTTCTTTTTTGTGCTTACTTAATTTTAAAAGGAATAGCTGCTAAACTTTAATCCAGTGCCTTTATTTTTATCAAAAAGCATTTATTGGTGTGGTTCTGTTTTTTTTTTTTTTTTCATATTTAATTTATTGACGAGGTAGATTTCATTGATTTCCTGGTACTGAGAGTCCCTTACTTCCCTGGAATACATCCAGGTTGGTCTCTCTGATAGATGGCTGAATTCTGTTGTTTGCTGGTGTTAGTTCAGAGTTTCTGTAACTAACCAATCCTAAGCCAGATTTGTTCATTGTTTCCCCTCTTATCTCTCTCAGGTCTGGGTATTAAAACTATCTGCAGCTTCATAAAATGAACTGGTTTATTGTTTAATTGCTTGCTGCCATTCAGCAGTGTAAATATGTGTCAGACACGACTCAGCTGTGAACCTGTCTGGTCCTCCTACTTCTGAATTTACCACATCTTGAATCATTTTGATGATTTATGTTTTCCTAGGAAATCATCTATTGTTCCTAGTCTTAAATGCAAAATTCCATGCAGTTTTGCAAAATGGTTCTTTTTGATTTGCCTTTATAATCTGTACTTGCTTTTATGTGTCTGTTCTCAGTCTGGTCTTCTGGGTCTGCACAGCCTCTCTCCCCCAGCTCCTCCTCTCCTCCTGCCCTTTCCTTCAGTTTCTCCACCTTTTCTCCCCCCTGTCACCCATCTTCTCTCTCTTACCCTTAATTGGGCATGTGAGGTGTCTTTCTATATTATTGGTCTTTTCAAAGAATTAGCTTTGAGGGAATTCCCTGGTGGTCCAGTGGTTAGGGCTCTTGTGCTTCCACTGCTGAGGGCCCAAGTTCTATCCTTGGTGGGGGAACTAAGATCCCAAATGCCGCACAGTGTGGAAAAAAAATAAATTAGCTTTTGAGTTGTCCCTGTTGTTTTTTTTTTAATTTAAAAATTTACCTTTGTTATAACTTCTTTCTTTTCATTTATTGAACTGTCTTTTTATAATTGGTTTAGGTGGTTTCTTCTCATTTAAACCTCATGGTCTCTTCTCATTTAAAAAAATCTCTAGTGTTGAAGGCATTTGTCACTAAAATCTCCTTAGAGTGTACCTTCTGGTGTATTCTGTAAGTTTTGATATGAAGTATTGTCTTTCTGTTGCTTTCAAGGTTTTTTTTCACGTTCTCCTTTTAATTTCTCTTTGATCTAAGTGTATATTTCTTAATTTATTAGTAGTCAAGATTTTTTGTTACTTGATCATTTAATTCCTTATTGGATTGTGGTCAAAGAACTGTCCTTTAAATCTTTAATTTGAAAGGTTTGTGAAGGTTTTCTTTCTTGCCAAATATCAAATTAATCTTTACAAATGTGGCATACAGAGGTAATAAAAAATGTATGCTTTTTATTTGAGGGAAATAAGGGTGTCTGTCTGTTTCCCTATCATCTGTGTGTGTGTGTGTGTTTTTTTCCCTGTCAAGTAGATATTCCCATGTGAAGAGCTAAGTCTTTACCAGGCGCCTGCAGTTTTAGGTCTTCATCTGCCGCGTTATTTGGTGCATGTTCACGTAGCACCTTTCGTATCTCCCCGCTAAGCTGTGCCTTTAATAACACCCCCTTCTCTCGCTTTGATTCTGAGTCCACATCGTTTGCCGTTAGTTTTGTCTTTTCTGCTTTCTCCTCCTTGGCACATTGCCGGCTGTCTTCCTCGCCTGGTGTGTTCTTCCCAACCCCATCTGCCTGTGTTTCATGAACAGCATATAGGTGGACGTATATTCTGACACAGCATGACAGACTCTTTAGCTGGAGAAGTCAGTGTGCACACGCTTAAATGATGACACGCAAGCATCGCTTTTATTCTTTCAGCGTTATTCAGTCCACTTGTTTCTTTCTCTCTTCCTCGTGTTTGATGTTTTGATGAAGTTCTTTATTTTTTTATGCACTAGATATAGAAATTCTTTCCATTTGGAGGTAAAAGCTCTTTCCATTTGGAGGCAAATTCGCAGGTCATGCAATTCACCTGTTTTTATGTGTGCAGTTTAGTGGAGCTTCATATGTTCCCAGTTTGTATAAAGAGTCAGTTAGAACATTTGAATCGTCCCCAGAGGAAACCTGGCCTTAGGCAGCTAGGAGCCTGCTCTCTGTCTCTGGGATTTGGCCATTCTGGAATCGCATGCAGATGGCACCGCGCGGTGTGTGTGGCTTGTGGCCAGCTCTGTCGGTTGGTGCCATGTCCCCGTGCCCGCTCACCCGCTGGCGGCCATGGGGCTGTCTCCACTCTTACGCTGTCATGTTGCTGTGCTGTCGTGTCCCGCTGCTCGTCGTGTCTGACTCTCCGCGACTCCGTGGTCTGCAGCACACCAGGCTCCCCTGCCTTTCACTGTCTCCTGCCGTACGCTCAGACTCATGTCCACTGAGTCAGTGATGTCCTCCAACCATCTCACCCTCTGTTGCCACCTTCTCCTCTTGCCCTCCATCTTTCCAAGCGTCAGGATTTTTTCCAGTGAGTTTGCTGTTTGCATCAGGTGGACAAAGTATTGGAGTTTCAGCTTTAGCATCAGTCCTTTCAATGAATGTTCAGGGTTGCTTTCTTTTAGGATTGACTGATTTGATTTCCTTGCTGTCCAAATGAAAGTGCCATGCTTCTCTGTCCATGGAATTCTTCAGGCAAAAGTACTGAAGGTGGATAGCCATTCCCTTCTCCAGGATATCGTCTCAACCCAGGGCTCGAACCCAAGTCTCCCGCGTTGCAGGTGGATTTTTTACCGTCTGAGCCACCAGGGAAGCCCTGCTGTCCAAAGAATTCTCAAGAGTCTTCTCAAGCACCACAGTTTGAAAGCCTCAGTTCTTCAGTGCTCAGCCTTCTTTATAGTCCAGCTCTCACAGCCCGCATACATACATGACTACTGGAAAAACCATAGCTTTGACTTTATGGACCTTTGTCAGCAAAGTGATGTCTGCTTTTTAATATGCTGTCTAGGTTTGTCATAGCTTTCCTTCCAAGGAGCAAGTGCCTTTTAATTTCATGGCTGCAGTCACCATCCACAGTGATTTTGGAGCCCAAGAAAATAAAGTCTATCATTGTTTCCATTGTTTCCCCATCTATTTGCCGTGAAGTGATGGGACCAGATGCCATGACCCTTGTTTTTGAATGTTGAGTTTTAAGCCAACTTTTTCACTCTCTTTCACATTTATCAAGAGGCTCTTTAGTTCCTCTTGGCTTTCTGCCATTAGGGTGGTGTCATCTGCATATCCCGGCAATCTTGATTCCAGCTTGTGCTTCATCTAGCCCGGCATTTCACATAATGTACTCTGATATAAGTTAAATAAGCAGAGTGACAATATATAGGCTTGACGCACTCCTTTCCCAATTTTGAACCAATTCATTGTTCCACATCCAGTTCTGTTGCTTCTTGACTTGTATACAGGTTTCTCAGGAGGCAGATAAGGTGGGCCAGTATTCTCATCTCTTGAAGAATTTTCCACAGATTTTTTGATCCACACAGTCAAAGGCTTTAGTGTAGTCAGTGAAGCAGAAGTAGTTTTTTTGGAACTCTCTTGCTTTTTCTGTGATACAACGGATGTTGGCAATTTTATCTCTGGTTCCTCTGCCTTTTCTAAATCCAGCTTGCACATCTGGAAGTTCTCAGTTCATGTACTGTTGAAGCCTCACTTGCAGGATTTTGAGCATTACCTTGCTAGCATGTGAAGTGAGATCAATTGTGGTAGTAAAGCCAAAACCTTCATGTACAAGTTGTAGTGTAGACATAGTTTTCATTTTTCTTGGGTATGTCTCTAGGAGTGGAATTGCTGGGTCCGCATGATAACTCTCTGTTTAGCTTTCTGAGGAACTGACAAAATGTTTTACAAGGTGGGTACCTGTTAACAATGTATATGAGTTTCAGTTTCTCCACATTTTCATCAGCGTTTGTTTTTCTGGGTTTTGGTAGTAGCCATGCTAATGAATGGGCGGTGGTATTTCACTGTGGTTTTGATTTGCTTTTCCCTGATGATTGCTGATGCTGAGCATCTTGTCATGTGCTTACTGCTGTTTATGCATTTGTGTGTTAGAGAAACGTTTGTTCACATTTTTTGCCCATTTTGTCCAAATGGCTAAACATTTGCCTAAGGCAGGGTTGAAGCCAATTGTAGAATGAACTTCTAGGATAAAGATTCAGTCTGAAGTTTTGTTTTTTTAAACAATGCATTTATATTTTGTTTAAAAATTTAGGTGTCAAGATACTGGAGGTTGGCAGTGTAGTACAGGAATAGTAATTTTATATTCTGGGCGGCTCTCCTGTACCTGAAGCTGTGCCCCTGAACACTTGTGAAATGAAGAGATATTTGCTTCCTGTTGAGCTGGGGAAGTGGCAGAGTGGCTGTGTCTCCAGCACGGGAACTTACGTCATGACAGTGCACCTCCCTTCCTTGTATAAATAGTAGCTCTTGAAGGGAAAGACATGCTACTTTCCTTTCCATCTCCTGGACTTAAGAACTTGGCCAGTCCATGAGACGATGCGATGTCACTGACAAACCTCATGAGCTAGACCCTTGGTTTGCTGCTTACAGGTGTTCTCTTGAGTATTTTTTAGGAGTAAACTTTAGACTTTGCCTCTCATAATTTTCACTTCTATCATTTCTGACTGTAGTTGCCACTACTTCCAGCAGTCACTTGAGGAAAACTAGGAATGTGGCTGTGGACCAGTGAGGGTTTTTTCATGATAAAATCATTTCCTAATTTCTGTCTGCACTTCAGATTTTGGTGTGTGAGGATGGATGTGAGCATGGATTTTGGCATCTTCCTGAAGAAATGATTTGTATCATGAAAGGAACACTTGCCACACATAAATACAGGGGAAAAAATCTCAAGTTTCATATTTTTCAGGAGGAACTTCACAACTAGGATTCATAGTTCTGGATTCAACAGTTCTTTATCTTCTGTTAATAACTACTCAAAATGATAGTTACCCTATAGTAATCATTTCACAGCCACTTTGAGTGTAGCATTAGTTTCCGTAGACTTAAAACTGCAAGAAATTGTACTCTTAGATGGCATTGTTATAAGGTAATTTTAAAACTTGGCTGATAGAAACAAAATTTTTCTGCATCACTTTCTTAATACTGTATTATTTTTAGTAGATTGAAAGTGATTTATTGTGGATGTTGTCCTGAAAGATTGTGGAATTTTTAATTAAGGATTGTTCCTGAATTTTTAAGCTGGCAGAGTTCACTCTGTGATTTTAATACATCTTTCTTAGGTGAGAAATTCCCGAATAAGAGTTTTCTTGGAATATTCATAGCCTGAATGAAATTGAATGATTCTAAATTTACGTTAAATTCTTAAGGGCTGTTTGCTTTAGTCTTATGAAAGCTAATGCATGAAATAATTCTACAAAAGTTATAATATAATCCAAACTTTTTCTGCCTTCCATCATTACTTCAACTTTATGAGTATTAGTTCTAAAGGATAAAACGTTTTTTCTAAGTTAGCAAGACTACCTACTTGTAATATTTGTGTTAACTGTTATTCTGTTCCTTGATTTAAGTATTTGAAAGCTCTTAATCTCACTACATTTTAATTATAAAATTGTCAGCCATTCCGATCTTTAATTATTACAGCACTTTGAAGTGACGTCTCTCAATCGTGCCCGACTCTTTGCGACCCCGTGGACTGTAGTTTACAAGGTTCCTCCGCCCATGGAATTTTCCAGGCAAGAGTACTGGAGTGGGTTGCCATTTCCTTCTCCAGAGGATCTTCCCGACCCAGGGATCAAACCCAGGACTCCCGCATTGCAGGCAGACGCTTTACCGTCTGAGCCACCAGGGAAGCCCTTTGCTCTTGTACTAATGATTACAGCACTTCACTCTTGTACTAATAATTTACATTTATACTTTAACTTACAGAGTTTCACTATAGAAAACACATAAGTTTATATTTTCAATCTGAGTTACATCTAGAATGCTTAATTGTAGTAAAAGTGACTCAGGCATTAATGACAGATCTGAATCGCGTGTCCTGTGCGTGTGACTGAGATGGTTACACTGCTTAGGCAAGCTGAGACTCTACACACCTAAGTGGCATTGACCACTCGTCACTTCAGAGGCGTCAGGAAGGACACTGAAGCAGGCGTCAGCCTTTAGCCTTGCCAAGGCCAAGACCGTTTAGCTCATTAGTCATCAGTTTCCTCTCTTTTTCACTTCATGGAATCTTGGTTCCAGTTGTTGTTAAAACTTTTCCTTCCTTGTACTTCTCTTCTGTGGTATGTGGCGCCTGGCAGTGTATGCTCTGAATTCTTGTTTTCAGAGACCTTTCATTTCATCTCAGTAGCTGAGGAGCCTCTATCTTGATGCCTGGGAGACTGTCTTCAAGCCCTGCGGTGCCCAGACGTGATCCCACCGTCCAGGCTGCTCTGACGTCCACAGCCAGTCTGTGTCCATCTCCGTATTCTGTTTCCTTTTTAGGTACGAGTTTGTTCTGCCCAGAGAATAGTTTTTTTTCTTTTCCTTTATCCTTAGATTCAGAAACTTTGGTAGCATATGGCTCTTGTCTTATGACGTATGTCCAGAGCTGGGTGCCCTATACGGCCTGTCCTTCATCTGTCCTTTTCTCTCTCTCTCTCTCTCTCTGTCTTAGGATGTAGCTTGGCAGTCTTAGAGCTTGTCCCCTATACTCTTCATTTCTTCCTACTTATGGTCTCTGCTTTATTTCTTGGACCTGATCTTCTGAATCAGTGACTTGAGAATGATTCAAGAATTATCTGTGATCACCTTCTTCTCTTTGATGAGTTGTTTAGTTGGGAAATCTAGTTTTATAGGAAATCTTTTTTCTCCCCTGTGTGTGTTGCTGTTGCATCTCATTGAGGGCTATTATTACCATTTTAATTAAAATTCAAGTTGGCGTCTGCATCTTCCAGCAGCCCTGTCTCCCTGGGTGAGTATTCTGTTTATTCTGAATCACTGTACTCCCTGTGCTGAGACCCTTGGAAGCGGGTTGTCTTTCTGTGTGGGCTTGTGGGCCTGGGTGTGTGGATTCCCTGAGGTGCTGGCAGGCCTGGGTGGTGGAGAGAAGGCAGTCCCACTGTGTCCACAGCTGACAGCCGTAGTCCCTCCTCCGTGTTCTCTCAGGCTCGGGCGCAGGCAGCGTCACCTGCTTTCCAGCTGTTTCTCTGCCTCTGGGGGCTGAGAATCTAGATGAGCACACAGGCAAGGCTGGCCTTCCTCCTGCGCCCACAGATGTTCTCAGGCCTCCTGTGCCCGGGACTCTGGGGCGGTCTCTCCAGCTTAAGAAAGAGAAAGGAGGAGGCAGGCCCGCCTCCACCAGGAGCCTGTGGCTCTCCGTGAGGGAGAGGCAGCGTGGGCGCAGGTAGGGCAGAGTTGGAGTTACACCATCTCCTTTCCAAGAGAAGCATGGAAGACTATCTCCAGGAAAAGAATGAAAGTTCCCTGGGTAGCCTGTAAATTATTTTCTTACACGCTTGGATAAGTGCTGTTATCCCCGCTACACAGATGCAGCTGGCTTTGGGAGTTTAGGTTACTTACCCCGTAAGCAGCAGTGCTGGAAGCAGGGTTCGCTCGGCCACTGGGTCTCTTTCCTTGAGCACAGGCCTGGCCCACGGTGAGCACCCACTGGAACACTGGCTCTTCCTGTCCTGCACTGCTCTGCGTCCTCACAGTTATAAACCTGTGGGTGCTTTGGGGGAAACAGTGGAGAGGTGGGTGGCTTTCCCATGAGATGCGTGTTCAGAGCTTCCATTCCTCAAACTCTAACAGGTGCTTGGTCTGGTAGTCGCCTGGATGAAGCTAAGAAACCATTATGGGGAGGAGTCTCCCTGAAGAACCTCATAAGTGGTGTTCTTGCTGGCATAAAAGGCTTTTAGTTTTGGACTTTTGGGATAGCTTAAAATTATTTTGACCTATTTTCCATACTTTCTACGTGAAGGTTAAAAGATCAGCTCCTCAGAGTCAAGAGGAGGTAGCCACGGTTTTCTGGTCCTGGCTTGGTTGGGTTCAGTGACGTTCGGCCAGCCTGTGAGTCACCATCCGTCACGTGGCTTATCAGATGCCTAAGCAGTTTCTGGTTTAATGTTGGTTGAAGTTTGAAAGTGTAAAGAATTTTTGAGTCAAAATTCCCAAGTTTGCTTTTAGTCCAGCCAAATTTTTGAATTCTCAGACTTCCCACCTCCAGTAATTCACTTGGCAACCTAAATTAATCTGAGCCTCAGTTTTCTAATCTGTGACATGGAGACAGAGTAGATCCTTAGATCCTCCTGGGAAGGGATAACATGTTTGTAAAGAGTCTGTGTCTCGCCCTTAGCAAGTCCTCTGACAGTGTTAGTCCCTCCTACCCTCAGCCTCTGTCCCCTGAACCCTTCCTGGGCCTTTCTTAAGGACAAAGAGGAGAGACGCTGGGCCACATGGGCAGCTTCTGTGGTGCACGTGGATGTCAGTTTCACTTAGAATCAGTTCACCTGGACTGTATTGCTCACAAAAACTGTGATTGTAGAATATATTTAGGAAAATTTGGCACAACCATTTCTTTTTTCAGCAAAGACTGGGAATGTCTGAAGATTCAGAGGTTTTGGCTGAACCCAGAGGCAGACACCCCCACGTCCATTGCTCCTAACACGTGCTCTGGTGGCAGGGGTCCTGCTCTCGTACAGCTCCAGTTCTTGGTCCGTTCTTTCCCAGCCCCCTCTGTATCATGCTGCTGTCCAGGTTGCCTCTCCTGCCTCAAGGTGTTAGGCCATTTGCTGCCTGGACACTGCTGCGTGCGCAGCAGGAGTGACGCAAGCACAGCTCTGTGGGTGCCACCCAGGAGCCCAGGCAGCTGGGGCACAGGCGGCGGCTAGAGGCAGGGAGCGCAGCCAGGCACCTCCAGGGCGGGAGACACCGGGCCAGCAGAAACCCTGATCAGAGTATGCGGAAGCGCGGAACCTGGTTACTACGCTGGCCTGTTTTCAGTGTTTCTTTAACCCTCAGGAAGTCAGGGGAGAGTGAAAACTTCATAAACATTTCCTTCTGGGTCTGGCTGTTGTCTCCACATTTAGAAGGAAAATACCCAGTGCCGAATCCAGGCAGCTCCCTGGCATGGCCGTGGCAGCCCCCAGCTCCGAGGAGCCTCTCCCACGCCCACGGCCTCTCTCTGCCTTTGATCCCAGCCTGTGGAAGGTCTGCTGCTCTGCCTTCTCTCCCCAGGTCGGGAGCACTGAGGTCCTGCACGTGACCAGTCGGGAGTCCCCTGTGGCAAGAGCCACCTCAGTGCCGGCAAGCCATCACTCAGCTCCTACTGCGTTCTGAGGACCTGTGTGCTCTCATGCCCCGCAGGCTGTGAGCAGGGCCATGTCTCATGGGCTTGCCTGCACCCCGCAGTGGGGGAGGGCTAGAGCTGAGGGTGGCCTGTGACCCGGGGGCCTAGGCCAGCATCCCTTCCTCACACCACACAACCTCCCTGAAGGTGGATGGCACATCCCTGCCCAGCAGTCTGAATGGGGCCGTCTGTGCTGGTAAATGTTAGTATCAGGTGGGAGGGCCAGAGTGAGTGCTGAAGGGGACAGTGTGCATCCCAGGTGCCTGCAGCCAACACACGTCTCAGGCGATGATGGAATCGCCTGGCTTCCATGTCTGCAGAACCCCAACCTTATCACTTGGTAACCAAGTGACCCCTCCATGTATGCAGTGGAGGCCCCTAGCCTGCCTGGCGTGTACAGCGTTTGGAAAGCCCCTTCCATGGTGCTTTGTATGTACAGGGTACCGGGAAGTGTTGGCCCCTTCTCTGCTCCTGGTCTCCTGTGGCCATGCGGCGGATGATGAAGTGTTTATTGAGCACATTTCTGCCTCAGTCACTGTTGCAGGCTCTTAGGAATTCTTCATCAGTGAGCAGGACAGTTTCCTGTCTGTGTGAGATACACATTCTTGAGGGGGATACAGATAATTAGCAATAATCAGGACAAACATATACCATGCTAGAATGAAGGCATTGGGAAGATAGAGTGGACAGGGTTAGGTGACTTGGGGGTGCTGGAGAGGGCTGGGGTCTGCCGCGCAGGGTGGAAAAGAAAGGCCCCACTGAGAAGCTGAGCTCTGAGCAGAGGTGAGGGAGAGGGATACCCTTCCCATGGAGGAGGGGAGTGGCCAGGGTAAGGCCCAAGGTTGAAGTGTGCCTGCAGGGGAGGAAGCCCAGGGGCTGAGAGCAAGTTGGGGGACAGTTCCAGAGGGAGGGAGTGGAGGTGGATCACAGGGGGACTCACTGGTCTTCATAGGGACATGGCTGTAACTGTGAGTGAGACCAGGAGCCTTTGGGGTGTTTTTAGCAGAGTAGCCTGGCCCGGCATTACTTTCAAAGAGATGCTTTGTCGTAGGTGTAGTATCTGGCCACGTGGGAACATGACAAGAAGTGGTAGAGGAGTGGAGGCCGCGCGCTATTCAGATTCTGGATGTGTCTGGAAGTTGGAACCGGCTTTGTGCCTTGGTGGATTGAATGATCTGACCTTGGGGGCTGAGTGTTGGAGGAATCGCCGGCAGTGTTGACAGAAGAAAGATCATTCCCCCAAACTTGCCTTGGTGCTGGTGCTGGTGCAGCTGCCATGAGCAGGGTCTCCTGGCGCCCTTCAGCCGCGTCCCCTCTGCCTCCTGTGGGTCATCATTAACGTCGTTGTTACTGGCGATGGCGTTCATAGCACCCATCTGAGGATCAGAGTACAAGGCCTGGTGTACGTTGGCTGTTACGGATGAGTTTCTAGGTGTCAAGATGGTGGGCTTAACCGTTTTCTCTAGTAGATGAGCCATATGTTCTGCATCGCTGGGCCCATGGGAGGGGCCGTGGGAGAGGGGCCAGAGTGAGGGATTCTCCCTGCTGGGGCCCCTCCTGGGAAGACCGGGCCCCCAGGCATCCCCCGCAGGACCTCCTGCTCTCTAAGTAGTTGGCACCTGAGAACATGCTGAGTGGGCATCAGCAAAGCTGGGAGGACTGTCCTCTTGGAGGAGGATTGCCAGACAGAACACAGGAGGCCAATTCAACTTGAATTTCAGATAAGTCGTTGTTCATTTTTTAGTGGCAATTTGCTCCAACTATTGCATGGGCCATACTTGTATGAAAAAATTGCTGTGTTTTATCTGAAATTCAAAGTGAGCTAGGCATCCTGTATTTAAATTTGCTAAATCTGTCTACCCTGTCTTGGTGTGTCCTTGCTAATTAGTGAAATGCACCTCTGTAACCTGTCAGGGTTGCCAAGTAACAGAATTGACTTTGGAAGAGTCATTTAATTTTGTGGGGAGAAGGTTCTGTATTCCTGGGTCGGTCTTTCCCCATTGTCTAGCAGAGAATCAGGCCTCATCTCAAGCTTTCATCAGAGCCCTGTGCAGCCTGCCTTTCCTCTTCTGCTTCTGCAACAGACTGCTGCCGGGGAACTCCCTGGTGCCTAGCTGCTGGGGGTTAAATCCTCCTGGATGAGGCTGTCCTCAGGCCTGAGGCATAAGGTCTTCAGCCCCAGGAAGTCCAGGACTGGGAGTCCTGGGAGTGGGGTTGGGTGCTGGGGCGCAAAGGCCGCAGGCTGGCTTTGCCCTCTGAGGGCTTGTGGTCTGTTCTCCTGGGAGACATCTGATTCCAGTCCTGTCCTGAGCTCCTGCTCGGCTAGGTCCCACCTCCCTCTCTTATGGGCTGATTATGTTTCCTCCCAAAACTTCTAGTTGAAGTCCTAGTGCCTCAGAATGTGACTGTATTCGGAGATGGAGTCTTTTAAAAAGTGATTTCATTAAAGTGAGATCATTAGACTGGGCCCTCATCCAGTGTGACTGGCGCTTCTGGGAAGAGATCAGGACACAGAGGGAGGCTCCATGGGGACACAGGGGCAAGGCTGCCAGGGGCCAAGGAGAGAGGCCTCAGGAGAAACCACCCCTGCGGACACCTTGACCTTGGACTTTTAGCTCCTACAGCTAAGAGACGGTAAATTCCTGTTGTGGAAGGCGCCTGGATGTGGTACTTTGTTTTGTTTGTTTGACCAGATCATCAGCAAGGAGGCGTGAAAGGCAGATGAGAAAGCAAGGCAGGGAGGCTGCGCTCCCAGGGCTGAGATGCGGTGTCTCACTGTGTCCACCCAGCTGACTGCCATCTGGGACTGTGCTCAGGGCCTGTGGGGGTCCCTGGGACCAGATGTGCCCTTTCCGGCATGAAGGTGACTGTGGGAAACAGAGACTCCCTCTCCAGAGCAGCCCTGGCCTCGGGAGGGCTTCGGGGCAGGCACTGGTTTCTGAAGAGCCTAGTCCCCGGGCTGACCCCCAGGACCAGCTCTGTGTTTTCACGTGCTCACAGCCTTAGAGCTGGACCCTTCCTGACACTGTCTTGTGCTTTAGCTCTGCAGAGGACAGGTCACGTAAGGAAAGTATCACCCAGCTCTGAAGCTAGGAGCCTGTGGCTCTTCGCTGAGGACCCTGAGCTGCTCTGCGTGTCTTAGTCGTCACTTACTCTGTAGCACATAACGGAAGAGCCACGGCTCCACCTGGTTCTCTGTGTGCAGATACCCACGTGTTCTGGAGGAGGTTTTGAAAGAATATTCTCTCAGAGCTATTTTTATGGCAGTGACATCTCTGGGTAATTAAAATTATTTTTAAATCATTATTCTTAGGAATGAATCTGGTAAATATTCTTTAATCCCCTGTTGCTTAGTTTGCCATTTGAGGACTCATCTTCTTTTGTAAAAATGTCACCTCCAATGTAAAAAACTAAGCCTGGATTAATTTGAGGGAGTCAGAGGAGAACTTCATTGTAAACGGTTGGTTTTGTTTTGCTTTAGAACTTCATGTTGCAAATTTTTAACTTTTTCTATGTAAATGCAGTTGGCAAGTTTCTGCTTAGATTCCACAGTTAGGAAAGCAATGTCCTGACCTTGAGTTGGAGAAGTTAGCCTGCGAGGTCAGCAACTTGAGGGCCTAGCTTCCCCTCCTTCTGTAGTTTCCAGAGTTGGGACGGCAGCGGGGCTGAAGGCTTTGGGTGAGTGCAGTGGCGTGTATGGGCAGCTGTAGATCTCAGGAGGGCATCTATTCCCAGCTCCTGGAGTTGGGCCACAGAGAGCTGACGATTTGGCCTAAACCAAATGGAGCTCCCTCTTTGTGGCAACAGTGTGCCTCTCAGGTGTCATCTTAGGAAGGACCCCGAGGTGTGACTCCAGACCTCCATGGCCCACAGGTGCGTGACGTTTCACGGCAGCCTTCTGATTTTAAAACTTGAATGATGGTTTTATACGTAGTACCTTGTTAATGCTTACACTAACCCTCTGGTCGTCCCATAACCCCACAGGTGGGCTCTCTCCTGGTTTAAAAGGTGGAGGACCAGGTGCACCCAGGGCCTTCCTGTGATGCCCCTCAGCTGTGCTGACCTCAGCATCCATGGGGCTTCCTGGAGTCCGTGTGGAAGTTACCAGTCCAAGAGGAATGGGGCAAGTGTGGGGTCTGTTTGTTTTCCTGGGGGTGCCCCAAACCTGCCCCTGCTGTGAAGTCACAGCAGCACCCTAAGGCAGACACAGGCCTGCACGTCACTAGGATAGAGAGCCTGCCGTGAGGAGAGAGGGCCCACCGGGGCTGGGAGCTCAGGGAGCTGGGAGAAGTGAGGTGAGGGTGGGGAGAGCAGAGGTGCTTGGGGCGGGGCAGTGACTGGGAGGGAGGCCTCAGAGGCGGAGGCCCTGGGCAGAAGGCGGGGGAGGGCAGAAGGAATGGCGAAAAGGAGCGTCTCCCTCCCGCCCCCTTGCTAAGAAACTCTGCTGCTGAATGCAGCGGCGGGCAGGGTTGGGCTTGGGCCTGTGGAAGTTTTAAGGACAACCACAGCGGAGCTGGTGAGGGCGATGACCTGCCCTGGTTTACAGACAGGAAGGGCACTTCACCTTTGCGGTTTAGAAATAGTCCTGATCAAAGGGTGAGTGGTCTCCAGGGAGATAAAACATAACAGCATGTTTTGTTGAAAACCTGGGTGAAGGATGTGGCCTGGTTCTCTTGGGAGCCGTATGTAGGATCTGAATAAGAGAAGTCAGGGATTACGGAGGATCCACAGCCCAGCTGGGGAGACTGAATGAGTGAGAGAGACAGGAGGCTAGAAGCCTGGGGCTCTGGGTGCTGGTCGGGGTGGGAGCCCACGGCTGGGGGCAGCACACCTGGGTCTCTAAGCAGAGCAGGCTGGGTGGGCCCCTAGAGGGTAGCTCCTCTTTTCTGAACTCTGTTCCCAGTCTGTGGCGGATGCTGGGAGCAGACAGTGTGCCTATGACCAGACCCTCCTGTGTTCCCCTAAGAGCCCCGTGAGCATCCTCCTCCTCTGTGACGCTGCCCTTCAGGGCTCCTGTGAGTGCGAGTGACAGAGCTCTGTGCTTTCTGACTGACTTTGGAGGGGGAAGGAGCCGCCTGGCATTAGACAACACTGGAAGCTTTAAGTTGAGATAGGTTCAGATGGCACTGTGTCATCAGAGCCTCCTGCCTCTTTGGCTGGGCCGCTCCCACCCTGAGGTCAGGGTGTGGGCGGAGGTGGGAGCCAGCAGGGCTTGCTCTTCGGGGCTGATCCCCGTGGACACCTGCCCTGCCCCCCAGCCTGCCTCATGGCAGAGCCAGCGGAATGGGGGTTTGATCAGGGGCCTACAACCAAGTCCAGGGTTTACGTTCCTTTCTGAGTCCTCTCCTTTCTGCATCTTGCAGCAGTCAGCAGGCACCACAGGAATAGTGTTTTCTACTGATGTAGTTATTTCTAGTGATTCCTTGAGCCCTTTGGTGGGAGACCCTGGCAGTTGTAAGTGGCACTTGCCTTCTCCGTGCTTTCAGGACCCAGGGCGGGTGAGGGGAGGCAAGATGCCATCGCAGAAACAGCGTTGATGCTGCTGCAGATAGGATTCTCTTTGCTCAAAATTGTCCTCTGTTGATTGACTCTCCGGGGCCAGCTGGGGCCCCACCACATGTTCCCGGGTTCCTGTGAAATGCAGCTGACTTGGATACAGCCAAGGGCAGAGGAGCTGTTGCCTGTGCTGGGCCCAGAGTTAGGTGTTGAGCATTTGTTGTATTAGAAATAAGTGGAAATCCATCATTTTACAGATAAGAGCACAGAGGCTCAGGGAGGTTAAGCTTTGGGTGAAGAGCTGGGTTTGGCCATGCAGCTCCCTTCAGGGCAGTGTGTGGGTGTGCCCTAACCGCCTGGAAGGCCACTCGAGGTGGCAGGAAGCAGGGTCTATTGCTGACACTGGGGGCTCCCAGGTACCAGCTTGCAAACTGCTGCTGGTCAATGGGGAAGTTACCATCGGTCCACAGTGTATAGAGGAAGAATCGATAGGGTAATGATTTCCTGAAGCTGATGTGTCCTTGATTGAGAGTTTATTCTTTGTCCTTTTTCTTTAATGTTAAAATAGTAGAATTTTTTTTTTCTTTTTTGAGGGGAGAGGGAGCTTATGGCAAAATAAACTTTCAGACTCTATAAGTACTCTCCTGTTTTTCAAATTGTTGCTGATGTGTATGAAACTGAAAAGCCTGTGGGCAACTGTCCTAGAATCTGGACCAGATCGCCCACCTGCTCCCAGCAGCCAGCGCTTGCCTCCTGCCCCCACTTCTGCACTGAGGCCTGGGGAGGGCCAGCTGCTCCTATGTACTCAGCACCGTGGGAGCTCACCCAGGCACGTTAAAAGAGAATATTCAAAGCAGGTCAGATTTTCGTTTGGGCTTGAGATCTGGGAATGAAGCTTCACAGTCCCAGGAAGCATCAATCCTGCATTTTCCTGTGAAAAGTTCATTTCATCTTCTGCTTCTTTCTAACCATATCATTAAATGAGCAAATGCCCAGCAGGACACCTGTGTCTAGCTCCCTGCGACCTCTTCCCTGAGGCTGCTGCGGAGCCTGGAAGAAAAAGGCCTGTCGTTCGTGACTTCGTTTTGTCTAATAGTGTAATGAGATCACTGCCAGGCATTTGGGGCTGCTTAATAATTGTAAAGCCTGTTCTATGTATTGTCTATTAGAAATGGTGAGGATGAGGTTTGTTTCTCTTGGAAATAGCACAGTCTCTTAATTGCCCCCACAGATACTGCAGGAGCTGTGTTTTATGGATGACCAAATACTGTCCTTTGTCCTCTGAGCATCACACATTTTGGTCCTGGCACAAGGCGAAAAGCATGTTGTGATTTAGCCTGTCAGCTGTTGAAGATGGGGAGGAGCTGGTGTTAGGTTTGTGTAGCACGTTATACTTTCTGCTGATACCAGCATCATATGTCAGTTACTGCATAGTATGTACCATTTTATAATGCTGCCATCTGGGAAGTTCTCTATCTGTAAAATGTCTGTCACTTGGGGAAGGAGAGAGCAAACATATTTTTTCCTGGGGAAGAAATGAAGGGGCAAAATTGGAAAATTACTGAGCTGTAGTACCATGTGCAGTTTCTGAATCCTTCTTAAATGTTTCGATGACTAAATACGTGAGTCTGGATCCTGTCTTGGACCCTCACTTTGAGCTGTGGTAATGAACCGCTTTCTGCCTTGTTCCGGATGTCTCCTGTCAGTGGCTTTGGCAGGTTGGCAGCAGCCCCACCCTCACCCCCAGTTACACTCTCGGGCAGACTCCATCCTCTGCGATGATGTGCCCCAGGCTTTCCTGATGGATGAGCCCAGTCACCGACCCATCAGTATGAAATGGGAGTGGAGAGCCGGGTCCTGAGCCCTGCTGCCAGGCATGGACGAACAGGTCCCTGGTGACTGAGCCGTGAGCAAGCCCAACTTCCTGAACGCAGGGAGGGTGGACAGCGTAGGAACATGCCCACAGTTCTGACGCTGAGCCTCTCTGGGTGGGACACCCAGCCTCAGGCTAGATTGGGCCTCCATCTAGCACAGAGACCACTGGCAGAGACAGCCAGGAGTGCCATTCGCTAACAAATGTAGGCTGATATCATTTGCTGCAGAGAGAGAGCTAGAGAGAGTGAGAGAAGGGTGAGGCACTGGGAAGGCTCAGCATGGGGTCTGGGCTTCCGCTGGGTGACTCTAAGGCGGATTTAGGGCACCAGCCCGTGGCCAGTTCTGAGCTAGGGGACGTCCGCACGCGTCAGTGACAGAGCATCTTGGTCACCTTTTTGTAGGCTGGGTCGGCAGCATGAAGCAGCGGTGGTCGCCGTGACGGACGGAGCCAGGGACATTCAGCTGTTCACGGTGCAGACGGTGCCCCTGCATGTCCCGCTTGTCTGTTCTGGGGCCTTGTTTGTGTTCGGTTGAAACTATCCCAGCCTGGCCGTCATTGTGAACTCCAGGGCTGTGCTTGATTTTTTGCAGCAACCCCTCCCCTGGAACCCACTATCCTTGTTTATACAAGAGGTTGGTGATAGCTTCCTACCCAGGTAAGCTCACTCTGGGACACAGTAGTATTCTCCACATCACATCACCTGGGAATTCTAAGTGATTATAAGTTGAGTTGGTGATAACGAATTGACACAAGACCACACTCTGTGGGTCTTAACTAACCATCATTAGTTGGGTTTTTCAGTCCTCCTTCTGTGTTACAGAGTCAGGAAAACCTTTTTCAGGGCTTGAGCATTTCCGCAGCCCTTCTGAAGGTGCCGTGTCTGCAGGGCCCAAGGAAGGAAGCGGCCCGCTTGTCTGCCTGCAGAGATGTGGGACACTGAGCCCGCAGGTCCATAGATGGGGTATGGGGAGCCCTTGAACCCTGCACACTTCGTGGAGCATTTTAGGTACAAGTGTGCATGTGTGTATTTATGAGGAGAATCTTCACCACTCTTGTAGAGTCTGCGACGGATTCGCACTGCAGCAGAAACCCTGGCTGAAGCCCTGGAGCTGTGGCGCTTCCAGTGCGGATGTGTGGGGAGGATCCCAGCTGGAGGACCAGGCCCACACGGTCGCGCTCCCTGCAGCTGTGCCCACACCTCGGGCCCGTGTCCTCCTGGTCTCCCTAGGCGGTGGGGTGCACAGGAGGCCTGGCCCAAGGCCCCCTGCTCGTCTGTTCCCGTCTCCAGCTGGGACTCCTCTTGTTCCCGCTTGGGAACCTGACTCACTGGCACCTGGGGGGAAGCTGCAGCTCCTCCCCACCGTCCCCTGGGTGGAGTAGGCTGCCACCCTGCACAAAGGTGGCCCCGGGACTGCTTTCGAAGGAAAGTCAGCAGATCTCCGTGTTGTTATAAATGACTTAGCGTTCTCTTTTCAAGGACCTGTTCTCCACCGTGTGTCTCGCTCCTGAGGCGCCTGCTGAGGGGTTGGCCTGGCGGCATGTGGGGACGTATTGTCTGCCTTTTCTTTCTGCCTGTGGTCTGTCAGCTCCCGCCTCGCAGATTCCTTAGGGGACATCTGTCAGCCCCAGAAAATGCCGCGCACATCGTGCACGCTGTGTTCCCGGAGCCTGGTCACTGCAGCTTAGGTCACCTGAACCCCCAAGCCTGAATCAGTCCTCCTTTGAATAGAACTGGGAAAATGTTTGGTCATTTGCCATCATTTTAGGCTTCAGGTAGAGGTGATTCATGGGGCAGAAGAGCCCTGTTTCCTGTCTGCTCCCTAACCCATGGCCTGGCGCCTCCCAGGCTGGGCACCACCCGGGAGCTGGTTGAAATGCGGGTCCAGACCCCTGACCCGCAGAGTGGCATGTGCCTGAGGTGTCTAGCAGGCTCAAGCTTAGTGGCTGTTCTAAACACGTTTCTGTACTCAGTGAAGTAAGCCCATCTGAGGAGCAGAGGAACTTGGGGAAGTAGGCACTGCTGTCTGGAATGTCTCCTGGCACTGCTTCAAGATCAGAGAGCAGATATAAAGTAAATGAAGAGCATCTCTCGTCTGCTCCACTTCAGGCTGCTGGTGAGGGAAACTGTAACGCTCTGAGATGCCCGGGATAAATTTAGGGGCCAGGTCCCATGTGACCTCAGCCTCTTATAAGCATTGCTTTCCCCTCCTCCTTTCTGCCTGTTAAAAGACATTTAAGAAAGATCTGGTAGGATCTTTATGTCTAATGTTAATGCTAATGACTTCTTTCCCTTCTTGAGCATTTTGAAGTATTAAACATTTTACTTTTTATCAAGACACAAAGGTGTGTCTTCAGCCAAAGCAGTGAAGTCTGAGTGATGGAATCTCAAGATTTTCCACAAGTGAGAGATTTTTCATTGTAATAAAGAAAAGAGAAGAGCTGTGAGTGCCAGGCCCACAGATTACCCGCTGTGAGTGCGTATTCTGCACTGAACAGGCTGTGCTGGCGATGGCCGGTGGAGCTGTGGCTGCTGGGACCTAGCGTCCCAACCTCACGAGGCTGGTTCATTCATTTGCTGTCTTGAGGATCACAGGGTGACAAGCCATCCAAGTTTGCATGAGACTGAGGGATTTCCTGGGACCCAGGGCTTTTTAACACTAACACTAGGATAATTCTGGGGAAACTGGATGGTTGGTCATCAGAGGAGATGAGCCTGTTTTGAAAGCGCATGCAGGGTGTAAGCGCTCTTTAGGTGCCAGGTGCTGACACTGCTTCACTGCAAGGATGCTGGCCCTTGTGTTTAAACTTCCTCTGACTGGAATCTGGGGTGGGGGGTGGCTTTTGGGCCAGTTGTCCTGTGTCATCTGACCATCTCTTGAGAGACCCACATGGGTGAGTTTGAGGGCAACACAGAGCCACTATCCAGGACTGGTCTGCCTTTGAAGGGGCTTGAAGGTTTGCAAGCTCACTGCTCAGAGCCTGGCAGCGTGCACGCTCCTGGCCATTAGCTGGCTTTACCTGGCTTTTTCCTCTGTTTTTAGCTTCCCACATGAAACACATTTCTGTGGGAGGCACTGGGCGTGCTCCTGCCTTGGGGATCAAAGGCCACGTGGGCTGCCTGGGTAAGCAGTGGTGGGAGCAGAAACCCAGGTGTGAGGACAGCAAGGTTACGATGGCA
This sequence comes from Ovis aries, assembly GCF_016772045.2. NCBI lineage: Eukaryota > Metazoa > Chordata > Mammalia > Artiodactyla > Bovidae > Ovis > Ovis aries. Next base: position 1,922,533 of record NC_056078.1, on the reverse strand, counting down.
GGCGAGGCTCAGTCCCTGTAATTTTAGGAACAAGCAACAGTGGTGATGTAACCTGGGAAATGCTGGCATCCTTGTCCATCCAGGCAAAAATACTTGCACGTCCAGTCAAGCTGTTGAAAAACTTCTCGACTTAGAAGAAACCAGTTTGCTGTGTGGACAGGAATGTTCCTGATTTTGGGGGGTAATACTTTTTTGAAAGAGGATCTGGGAAATGCAAATGACAGTTGGAGAAACGTTGAATCATTCAACCATTTATATTCAGTTTGAGATTATTATTGAATATCATTAATGAAACAAGAAAACGAAGTAATCAAAGAGGGAACATGTGTTAGTTCTTTTGATATTTTGACTGAATTATTTGGTGAGATGTAGGTTTCAGAAGAGGTGTGGGAGACTGGGAGGGAGAGGGGGTTTGAGGGATGTATATTTTGGAAACTAGGCTCAGTACAGTGAGACTGTGTGTAGGGATTCTGAGGAGAGAAGGACTGGGTTCATATCCGCCCTCTGGCAGGTAGGGCTGGAGTCCTGGGCCAAGTGTAAACCCTCCTGCTAGCGCTTTCCATCTGCTGAGCACCCACCGTGTCCTGGGCACTCTGCTAGAAAATTGCCATATGTGCCCTCAATTCAGCTTCACAAAAATGGAAGGCAGTTTTATTATCCACATCTTACAAATAAAGAAGTGGAAAGGGAGAGGCCATAAACGACTCATGCAGGGTTACCTAGGACCTTAGCGCAGGATCTCAGGTCCTCTGGACTCTCACATTGTGCCATGGAGCTGGTTCACCTCTGTTTCCTCATCACAAGAAATGGGCCTTCTTGTGGTTATAGGAGGCAGTGTTTCACGTCCTAACACCTGCCTCTGTACCAGAAGCGTTTCCCTATCTTCCTTCCTCCTTTTAGTGCTTAGTCGTTGCTCTGAAGAGCTGTTTGCAGAAATAGCAGTGCTGGTCCAGAGCCTGGCTGACTCTCTAGGCATCAGGGCTTACTCACTCTTCCCTATTCTGGTTAAAGGACTGTTGTTGAGGAAACATGATTTTAGTCACTGAACTCAGCTTTGCTCTTTGCAAAGTTGGCAGTTAAAATTGTGCCTTTTATTTTGCCCATCAGCCTAGTGTGCCAAGTGAAAGAGACCTGCTTTCTTTCATTCTTTCTCACCTGTTAGGCCCAGCCTCAGGTTTGAAGTTTTAGTCTTTAGCACGTGGTGTTTCTGGATTCAGATGTAGATGCTCCCACATCTCCCTCCCTCCTCTTTGCTGAATCATAGTGTCTTCTGGCTATGGAGCCTTGACTTTGATTTGAGAGACAGATGCTGGGTAATTACAAGGTTTTCTTCCTACAGCAGGAGATTGTCAAGTAATCACCTTGTTTTTTAAGGGAGAATATTAAGCAGTATTTTAAAGAGCCAGACCCTCAGCTTTTACATGGCAGAAAAATGAAATGAATCCTTAAAACACTTCTACCTCCCTTCCTGATGCAAACTAGATTTTGGAAAAGGAAGCTTGGCTTCCACTGAAGTGATGGCAGGATGAGAAAGGTTGGAGATTGTCCAGGGCATCTCCAGTGGGCACCGTGTGCCAAGTCAGGGCCAATTTCTGACCCACCCCTCTTAGAATACACAAGTGGGGCTCAGCTGTTGTAGGGAAAGTTAAAACCTATACATAAGTGAAAGGACAAATACCCAGCCTTCCCACATTTTGGTAAGTATCTTTCCAAACCCCTGGATGTGTGTGCATTTTTTAATTTAAAGATGAGCTTATACTCTTTTTTTTATAGCCTGATTTCCCACCATTTAACATGGATGGTAAACAAGCATTTTTCAGTAATTATGTGTCTATATCCTCCCTCCTAAAACTGTGGTCCCTGGAGCAGCCTGGGAGCTTGTTGGAAATGCAGATTCTCACCAGAAGCAGCATTTTCACAAGATCCTCACTGATTTTTTTAACATGTACTTTAGAGTTAAAGATATACTTAACTACCTACTGTTAAATGGTGCCTAATATTCCATTTCATGAATGTGCTGTAATTTACATATCTAGTCTCTCATTATCTGAATGTATAGGGTTTGTACAGATTTCCATTTTTATAACCAGCACCTGTATACGAAATGTCTTTGTCTCCCTGTCTGATACCTGGGACACATTAGTGGAGGAGAAGGCCTGCCTTAAAATCTTTGATGAAAGTTGCCAAATTTCACTCCCATCAGAAGTATGCAGGCCCATTTTCCCATGAAGAATTGGACAGTTATCCTTTTTAAAAAAACCTTTGCTAGTTTGATAAAAATATAAAATAAGTGGTAAAAATAAAAAATATAATTAAATAATAGAAATAAAAATTTTTTATTTTTTTGAGAAAAATAAACGGTACCTCATCACTAGTGGTCAGTTTGATTACTTGTATATTTAAACATGAATTCATTTACTTATTTTTGTAATAAGTAAATGATTATTTTATTTTGATTATGTAAATTGTTCGGTTCTTTGTGGGTCTTCCTTTGAGGTTGTCATTTTTCTTCCTGGTTTCATAAGAGCTCTTTATATGTTATCTCTCTGAAATATGTTACAAATGTAGTTCCGATTTCCGATATGGTGTTTTGTCTCATTATTGGATTATGTTGCAAATGCAGGAAGGAATCTTCAGAGAGGAATCCTGAGTTGGGAGAATGTTCAGCACAACTCTAGAGCCTTCTGTCCTTAAACTCGCATAAAAATCATTGCTTTAGACGAAGTGCAAAGTTCTGGCTGACCAACTCTAGGCCAGGACTATGTGTCCCTGCTACTTTCGGAGCCCAGAAGAACCTCACCTATCTTTGGAAACATGCATTTACTATTTTCTTCTATTTTCTGATGCTGGGTTTTTTTAGAACATGGAACTGGAAGAACTTTTAATTTTTAAGTAAAACTTGTAGCCTAGCAGACAGGTAGCGTATATATTTGTGTGTATATACAGTGTCCTTTATATAATATTTTAAAATTTTTAAATGGAAAGTAGAGGCATGGACAAAAAGAGAGACAGCCATATTTTGAAATGACCTCACTTATAACCTCATTTCCAGGATTCATTATTTCTGAGCCAATAATAAACTCGTCTTACTGAGAGTACCTTCCTCTCTTGACCTTGATTCAGTTACTTAGTAAGGAATTGGTATGGTTTAGATTCAGAGTTCCCGAGGGGGGCCATGAACAGGGGACTTCTGGCACCTTCTTGACCAGCAGAAATGACTCTGCACTGAAACACCCAGGGCTGAGGAGCGTTCCTGGTGACGGGCCTGGGGCTCACGGGACGCACCAGGCAGGGCCGAGGCTGACGCTGGCTCATCCGCAGCAGGAGGCCACAGCGCAGAGCTGTGTGTGAGACAGATACACAGTGCCTGAGAATTCAGAGGAGACAGTGATGTTTTTAGAGGTGGAGACAATAGGAAAAGTCGCGTGGGGGGTTTGTGACCTGCCCTCTGTAGGTAGTTGGCGTCGGGCTGTGGTGTGGGGTGGCTGCAGAGAGGAGGAGCTGGCAGGCTGATGCGTGGCCGTGGTCTCGGCCTGGGGGCTGCACAGGGCCCAGGGGAGCAGGCATTCATGGTGTGGAGCTGGGGAGAGCTAAGGGCCTGCCTGGGGAGAGGCGGGGCTGGATGGAGGGCTCGGGTGGCCGGAGTGACCCCGGGGTGGGGGTGCTGCTCACAGGTAGAGGCCGTGGGCAGGAGCCGGGGTCAAGCAGGCTGGGCCTGAGGCACCGTGGAGGTGTCAGCCCTGAGCAGGGGCGGGGAGCTGGACTGAGTGTTGGAGGCTGTGGGGCCTGGGCTGCCCACTGAATTCATGCCCCAAGCTGGTCCTCGGGCAACCTGGCAGGCAGGGCTTTCCTATCTTTGGGGGGCTGTCACAGAGGAACTTGGGCATCTCCTTGGGTTGACTCTCAGCCATAAAAGAGGATAAAATTGGCCCTAGCTCAAGATGACCAAGGAGAGGTGTGTGGGCCTCATGCCACGGACGCCATGGCCTTGAACCCGTTCCGGACAGTGGCCATGCTGAGATTTGGCGGCTGCAGGAAAGCCTTGTGCTCAGGGCAGGCCACAGCTCAGGTGTAGCCTTATGGGGACATTTGTCCCCTGGTGTTTGTATAGAGCAGGTGAGGAGCAGGGGGTGTTCAAAGAGAGGGTAAGAGAGAAGCACCTTTCTACAGAGAACCACACACCATCAGGACATACCCCAGCTTCCTGACTCCAGGTGGGGCCCCGGAGCCATTTCTTCCCAGACTCCCACGAAGCATGTTTCAGAGACGTACGTGAGCAGATATGAACTAGCCCCGTGGCTCCCGGTGGCGGGGAGGGCCTTGAACGCCAGGAGAAAGGGGATGATAGGTATGGCCGTGGGGAACGGGGGTGGCAGTGTGTTACTCTCTTTGCACGCAGCATCAACCTGACAGCAAGTCTCGTCTGTGGTCAGTGAGAGAACCACCTGATGACTGTTTCCTTACAGTCCTGGCACAGGAGGTGAGATGATTCCTTAGTGCTCTATTGGACCCTGTCCCTGCAGAGAGGCAGTGGGAGGTGGGAAGCAGTCAGGTACCATTCCCCATGTGGTGCTTTAAAATCAAAGCAGAAATCGACATGCCAAACAGTGTGTCCCCAAAATAGCTTCTGTTGCTCTTGATCCCCAAAGTGAAAGGTTTGTAATCCTGTGATGTGCTCTCCTGATGTGTTCCTGGCCTTGGACTTGGGATGAACAGCCAGAATGAGGCCCTGATAAGGAGTCTGCATTTTTATTTTTAGTCTCTGGATGTAGCTTCCCTCCTCCTCAGACTCTGGTCAAGTGGTGATATATCCTCATTTGGCCTCACTGGTCTTTAGGAAAGAGCCTAGAGTCTCATCACCACATCTGTGTCAGGAGGCACGTGCCCTAGGGCAGCATTTGGCAGGCAGCATTGACAGCAGTAGCTGATGCTGTTTCCAAATTTAGTGTGTACCAGCTGCTGTGCTGTGCTTTCAGCAGTGTTTAATTTTATCCTCGTGGCTACTCTTGGAGGCAGATATTCTAATCATCCCCATTTTATAGATGGGGAGACTAAGGCTGTGAAGGTTTATGTACCCTGCCCAAGGCTCTGTTTGGTGGTCAGATCTGCCTGACTGCAGCCCCTGTGTTCTGTTCCTACAGTGCATTCTTGGACACTTTGCAGGGCCAGGAGCAGAACTGGTCAACTCAGTGCCTGGCCAGGGTCTGTGGTAGAGATCCACTCCCAGGTAGAGCTGCTCCCGTGAGGGCTTTACATCTCTCGGAACCAGGTTATCCTCCTTGTGTCCCTGGCATCGTCAGCATCACAGCTGCTGCTCGTCATGTGCCTGGCATCACCAATGGTGGCATTTCGCACGAATTGCCGTTGCTTCTTCCTGCCTCTACTTCTGCAGTCACCACTTGCCTCTCTGATTCCACAAGCCCCAGCAGTACATAGCTTTACAATCAAGACTGAGTCCTCTGCAGGACTTTTGTCCCTCTCTGCTGTTGGAGGCAGACTTCACCCTGTTTGTCTCAAGAACTCTGCTTCATGGGGAGCCAAGCCAATCCCTTGCATCCGTGCACTTAGACTCTCCTCCCACTGCAGGCGCCTGTGTGCACCTGCGGTTAGGAAAGGGCGGCCTGGCTGGGGGGGACTGCCCTCATACTGGAGGCAGGGCAGCTCCTGCCCACTTCTAAGATTTCCACTGGGAGAACGGCCTTCCTTACTGGCTGCTGTTTGTTGAGTATGTGGGTTGCACCAGGCACTGTGCTCAGAACTGTTCAGATACTGTCTGACAGCCCTGTGAGTGAGAGAGGATGTTCCCTTGCTAAAGTGGGAGCAGTAACAATGAAATCAGGGCCTGCTTCTTTTTTTTCCTGGGGGATAACAGCTTTATTGAGATGTAATTTACTTACCATATGATTCAACCATTTCAAGTGTACAATTCAATGGTTTTTAGGATATTCATAGATAGGTACAACCATCATCACAGTCAATTTTAGAATATTTTCATCATCTCAGGAAGAAACACCTTATCTGTTAGCTGTCACCCCCCTACACCTGCATGCTCCTCACCCCCACACCCCAAGGAGCCAGCGATCAACATGCCGTAGGTCTCGTAGGGTGTGCTTCCTGACTGCGGACAACAGCTGTTTCTCAAAGAGACAGACAGAAACTTAGATGGTCTCAGTCCAGCCCCTTTATTCTGCAGATGAATATTTGACCAGCATCCAGTTGCTCTCAGGTAGTGAAGCCAGCCAAAGGCCGTTCATCTCCAGGTGCAGCCCCCTCCTTCTGCTCTGCCCCCTGGTGTCAGAGATCCCCCCACCCCGGTGCCCACCGCAGCCAGCAGGCCCTGCCCTGCAGTGTGTGCTGAAAGTGACCCTTGGGGTTACAATAAGAATTCTGAGTAACAGGAACGTAGATCATTGAATGATGACAGTGACAGCCCTGGGGCAGCTGCAGAGCCCGGGGGGCGCCGGAGCGGGGGCCGGGGCCCGCGCCCTCAGGCTGTCCACTCAGAGCCTGGGGGCGCGCCCTCAGGCTGTCCACTCAGAGCCCAGGGGATGCCGGAGCGGGGACTGGGGTCCGCGCCCTCAGGCTGTCCACTCAGAGCCCAGGGATGCCGGAGCGGGGGCTGGGGCCCGCGCCCTCAGGCTGTCCACTTGTAAACGGAGCTGCTGGTTTGGGTGATGGTTATATTTTCTGAGTCACCCAGAACCTCACAATGTAAAAATCGTGTTGGGTGGATGGAGCTCAGTGCAGGAAGGTGCGGCCTCTCATAGACGTTCAGGACGACTCCAGGGCTTGGTGGGGGCAGGGAGCTGCCGGCCTCCCTGGTGGCATGGGAAGCTCTCTCTATCGAATTGTCCTCATGAAACTACATAAAGCTCCTCTTTAAAGTGTTCCTGGGAACTGTACCTCCTTAGGAAGGAGTCTGCAGATTCCACCTTGGACATTTCATGGCGCTCTGCCCTCACTCTGCTCCCATTAATTCCTCATCACACGAAGAGGCCATGGCTTGGCAATGAAAATAACAGCAGCAGCAAGAGTAGCAATGACCCTTGGTTCCTGAGTGCATCCGGGTAAGTCGTGACTGCTTGAATCCCCAGTGAGGTAGGTAGCCTTGGGCGCACGGAGGAGGCATCTCATTCATGGTCGCATAGCTAACAAGTGTCAGATGCACACCAACGCTGCTGCTGCCAGAAGGGCACCGTCAGCCCTGGTGGTCACGGGGGATGAGAAACATCTCGTGTAGAAGCACCCACAGTAGCTTCTGACACTGGAGCATGTTTGGGAAGGGGAAGAGAGATGCTCTTAGGTCTCCCCACATCCTCCTGGATATTTCGCCATTTCACTGTGGGCTTCTTTGTCTATATTTTTTCAAAACAAACAGGATGGGAAAGCTCGGATGAAAACTCAAAGCTGCTCTCACATGTAAGTGGTTGGGAGGATGGAGAGTTTTCTCCTTGGTGCATCTATAGCACCCAGGGTAGAGATGTCAACCTCTCTTAAATGTCAAACCTGTTTGGGAGCAGCTCACAGCTGATTGGAAGATGAGAGCATGGGGTGGGAGAGCTCCCGCACCTCTTCCTTCATTGGAATAACCCCCTTCTGCTGGGGCTCTTGCTTGCATTTTGCCAACATCTGCTCAGGCTGCCTTTTCTTCCCCAATCTTGACAAACAACACCCTTGGTTATAAAGAGGAATATTTATAACCAAAGGAAAACATAAGCAAATATTCGACTACCATGTTAGCAGTTGGGGGGGTTTCTTATATTTTTTCCGGCCTCATTAAAAATTTAACCCCCCACCCCCAAGGTCTGGACTGCATTCAGTTTCCATAAGTTGGGTGTTTTGGCTTATCTGCTCTCATTCTTCCTTAGAAACTTAGATCAGGGAAAGTGAAATCCCAAAGAGAAAGGGGCTGGAAGCCTTTGGAAACCTGAAAGGCTCTTAGCCCAGTGCCCTCTGCCCTTGCTGTCCTGTGGGGGTATTGTAAGGCAGCTAGCCATGGCACGGGAGCTGCAGGCTCCAGAAAGGGGGCTTGGGCCTCAGCCTCACTCCTAGGCAGATAGGCTGCGATGCACAGGATATCACTGTAGAAAGGATTCTAGGAAACCCCCTAATCACACTCTGGTCCTGCGAATGAAACCAACCCGTTGCCTTGAAAGAAAAGTTGGAAGGACATCAGGACCTCAAGTACCTATTCTTTAAAATATCATTTGCTGTTCTTTTTCTAATTTTAAAGGCCATATATTTAATTCTACCCACCAGCTCTAGAAATCACATTCAGAAAAGTATTAAAAATGGAGATCACTTATAATGGTGGTCCTGCATGTGGCCACCTGGACCCACAGCAAGCATTGCTCATGGGTTGGCAGCACCCTTTACCAGGAAAGAAGTCTAAAGAACTCAGTGGCTCCAAAACTGCTGTGTGAACGCGGCCAGGGCATTGTCTCACTGGGGCTGGTGGGGGAGGGTGTGGCGTGACAGGCGTGCTGAGCTGAGAGCTCTTCTGGGCTCCTCATTGGAGGGGCAGCTGCTGTGCAGCCTGAGCCCTTCTGCCTGGAAGCCCTGTCACCTGTTAGGAGGTGCTGAGGTGATAGAGGTCGCCACCTTGGCTGGGGTGGCTGCCCTGCAGTGGGACCTTTTACTGCCTCCCACCCCACCATCAGCATCCTCATCCTCAGGCCCCAGGAGCTGGTGCCCAGCCTTGATAGGCACGTGGGGCCCGGCAGCAGCGTGCCTTCGTGACAGGGCAGCATCATGGGGTCAGGAGGCCACTTGGGCTCATTCCTGGGCTATGACTGAAAAGTTGGTCCTGGATCTATACTCCTCCAGTGGCTCAGATGATAAAGCGTCTGCCTACAATGCGGGAGACCTGGGTTTGATCCCTGCGTCGGGAAGATCCCCTGGAGAAGGAAATGAATGGCACCCCACTCCAGTACTCTTGCCTGGAAAATCCCATGGACCGAGGAGCCTGGTAGGCTACAGTCCATGGGGTCGCAAATAGTCAGACACGGCTGAGCAACTTCACTTCACTCTACTTCTCCTTCCTTGCCCATAAAACTTCCTTAGAAATGTGGTGGTGACATGTGAGTCCCTGGTGCCGCTCCAGGCACATCACCAGCCGTAAATTAAGATTCGTGTCCCCTCCCTATACCGGACACCTCAAGCTTAGATACAGTGTGGAATTAACAGGTCGCTCTGGTTTCTTAAGTTCTGTGGCGCATAGGCTAGGTGGTGGCACCTTTGTGCCTTCGGTTCCCCAGGGAGTGAGTATTTTCTTAACTACCCCTGAACCATTTAGAGTTCAGGCCCTAGATAGCTGTCTTTCCAGTAGCCAGAGACTGAGTCGGTGACGCCGCCGGGCGAAGGCGCCTATGATGCCAGGCAGTGCGTTTCCAGAGTGGATCTCATCTGGGTACTTCATCCTACCAATGACTGCATTTTCTTTAGAACTGAGCCTGAAACTACATGATTTAAAACAGGAAAAAATAACATTGCCACAAGATGGCCGACAAGAATAGCATTTGTGTTAGAAAGCAAACTGCAGTTTGAAAAAGTAGACATCTGTCTGAACTCGTGCTGCGGGGTCAGCGGGGCGGTGGTGCTGGAAAGTGGGTTTGCTCAGGGGATGGTGGAACTCTTATGAAGTGTGCGGGCTCAGGCCCAGGTCAGGGTCTGCAGATGCCCGGCCCCATCTGGACCCAAAGGGAAGGGAGGTCCTGGGGACCCAGCGGCCAGCCTTCACGAAGGTCACCCCTGTACCGCAACTGGGGTTCCACCAACATGCCTGTCATGGGGGCACCTTTGGGCACACGCACACGCTTTCTCAGCTTTGCTGCGTGTGGAGCCCACCTCCTTCTCACACACAGAAACATCGGGCTCATGCGTCTTTGTTAAGTGGAATAAACGTGATTTATTTCTATTTACTGATAAATGTTCCCCTGGGCAGCTTTTGTGTAGCTGAGCTCTTGACTGTGGCCTGAGAGGCTGCTGGGGAGCTCAAGGCCAGAGTCATCCCTGGTCACTCACTGTGACAGGGACCTTCTCTGGTCCTTGTTCCCTCGTGGGAAAGTGAGATGGGTGTGCTCTCTGTCCTGGAGATGGGGTAAACAGCGGGAAGGGGTGGCCAGTGAGTTGGGGTCAGCCTCTGCCCGAGGTGCCCTGGTGCCCTTGTCTGCCCTCCTGTGTCTGCACTGTAGGACCTGGCCCATGCCCATCCAGCCTCCACACCAAGAAGCAGGAGCCCTGACTGTGCTCTCCACTCCCTGCCCAGGCTTTCTCTTTGTTCCCACCACCCTGGTGTCTGATTGCCCATCCCAGCTCCGCTTTCCGTATCTCTTCCTCCCATCAGTGTGGACGAGTGTGCAAGGAACGGGGTGGGCCTCATCAGCATTCAGGACGAGGCGACTCCTTGGGCCTTTCTGTGTCCTAAGCCAGCTGTGCTGAGACCAGCCCCTGCCATCTGTCTGTCTGTCTGTCTGGTGTGCCGTGGGGTCCCAGGGTAGTGGAAACTATACCCCTGTGCTCTTGCTGCTCCCTACACTGCAGCACCCCGCCCTGTCCCCACAGAACACGGACACTCGAGTCAATCTGGAGCGGCTGCTGGTGGGAAAGGAAGAAGACTGGGGGGGTCGCAGACCTGGGCTGTGGCCTTAGGTGGCCAGCAAGTCTCTAAAAAGAGGTAATGGCTGCACCTGTGATTCTAAGCCAGGAGAGCAGGGTGCGGAGGGAGGTAGGGTTTGTGCCTGAGAGAATCAGCGTGGGGGCTATCACCCATGTCCTGACATGGGGAGGGAGTCCAGTACCACCCACCTCCCCATCATTACATGCAAGGACCAGGCGGAGCCCGCTGCCTGCTGAAGAGGGAGCAGTCAGCAGAGTGCAGACCAGCAGTCCCAACATGCCCCTGCCCACAGGCCCAGTGTCGTTTCCATCACTGATGTAATGACTGTCATGTCCACACACACCCTTGATACTGCTGCTCAGGTCGGGCTGGGCCTTGGAGCAGAAGTCCAGATCTGACCTTCCAAACCACCCTCTGGGGGCAGGCTGCCATGTGACCTCTATGAAATATGTGAATCCTGTAACAGTGTTTAATCTCATCTGAAGCTAAGCACAAAGGCCCACATCTAGGATCCTGAGAAATGCGTGGTCTGGGCAGTGCGGGTCACACCCCTCTTCAGACATACGTGCACACACACACACAGGTGCCTGAAAGGGATCCCTGGCTCCAAGACCTGCCCCTTTGTCTTCTGTCTCCCTCATTAGGTGGTTGTTCAGTTGATCAGTCACATCTGATTCTTTGCAGCCCCACGGACTGCAGCATGCCAGGCTTCCCTGTCTTCCACCACCTCCCAGAGTTTGTTCAAACTCATGTCCATTGAGTCAGTGATGCCACCCAACCATCTCATCCTCTATCATCCCCTTTTCCTCCTACCTTCAATCTTTCCCAGCATCGGGTCTTTTCCAGTGAGTCGGCTCTTCACATCAGGTGGCCAAAGTATTAGAGTGTCAGCTTCAGCATCAGTCCCTCCAATGAATATTCAGGGTTGACTTCCTTTAGGATGGACTGGTTTGATCTCCTTGCTGGGTACCCTAACCCTAACCCTGGATGCTTTTGACCTCTGTTTACTGCCCTCATATCCTAAAGATCCACTTTCATTCTCTCATTCATGGTGTCTGCTGAGCACTTCCTATGAACAGTGTTCTAGATGGTAAAGGTGCAACAGGGAACAGACAGAGATCCGTGCCTGCAGACTCTACATACACTCCTGGTAACTTCTCCCCCAAGAGCCACTGTAAGTGGCTAAATCATCCTAACTTCCCTGACAATGTCCTAACAGCATCCATGATTTCCTCTGTGTACATCAGCAGCGACCTCTGGCCACGCTCCTTCAGGCCCCCACCACCTGCACAGTTTTCATGGAAGGGTCATTTCACCTGAGCAGCACACTCGGTTCTAAGGATTTCCTTCAGCCGGAAGAAGACCTGCCAAGCCCACGGGATCTGTCAATGGCCAGCTTTCAGTTTTCTCTCCTTCCTCCTGCCTCGGCCCCGCCTCAAAGCCATCCTTAGTCAGAACTTCATCGCGTACGTGGAGGGTCATGAGCAGCCACACAAGTAGAGGAACCCGCCACCCAGGGAGTCTTAGTTCCATGTGTGGGGGCGGAGGGGCCGGGCGCCGCCTCTTCCCCAGTCTGGGTGACCTTGAGCGGGTTCCTCCCCTAAGCCCAAGCTCCTGCAGCTGTGAGACGGGCGCTCCAGCACCCCCTTCATTGGCTGTTGCAGGGTCCGTGTGGCCGGTTGCACATTAGTTGTGGTACCTGCTGCCAACAAGACGCTCCAGCAGCACGTCGGTTTTCTGTATTGTCAAGGGCGCACCTGAAGCCTGGGATGGTGACATTCTTCTCATTGCTTCTCCCCCAGCACCTCCCCCAGCACCTGGCGGCACGGTCCCTCCCTGTCTCCTTTCATGGAGGAGGGACTGGAATGCTCCGGGGGTGGGGGTGCCACGTTAGCTGGAGCTGGCCAGGGCTGGTGGCAAGTTGGGGAGCTCAGTGGGCTCAGCTGAGGCCTCATGAACAGGAGGAGGTAGGTCTGGGGAAGGAGCCTGAGGAGGAAACAGTGCCCCAGGTGGGTGGAGATTGAGCCCAAACCTGGTGTGGCTGGAGATGAAGAGCTGTGGTAGGTGTGTTGGTGGCAGGGAAAGCTGGGGAGTGATGGAAGAAGCTGACGCAGCCTCTGGGGGCCTGTCCTCGCCAGCTGTCCTACATGAACTGGGACTGGAGGTGACGGGCCCTGGATGGCTCCTCCCCACCAGGTTCTCCCCAAGTGGGGAAAAACACTTCTGTCCTTTCTGTATCCAAGCAGAGCCTTAAAAATATAGCCTCCTATGAAAAACAGACGCAGCGTCTAGATGAAATACAGAATGCGGTCACCAAGGCTGCTGTTTGGTGACAGCCGTCGGTAGCTGCACTCCAGGGAGAGGGACCGGAGCCAGGATGCAGGGCTCTGGGATGCTGTCCGCAGGTGATGGTGCACCATTTCTGGGTGTCAGCTTTGTGAGAGGCGCCTGAGGCTCTTGACATACGTTGCCCCACTTCATCTTCCCTCCCAATGTGAATTTCACCCTACTGTTACCTTCCCTTTGCCGACACAGAGACGGCAGCTCAGAGTGCTGTGGACTGAATGCTTGTGCCCCCAACTTCCTGTGCTGAAAGCCGATCCCTGCCCTGTGATGCTCCCTGCCCTGTGATGCTCCCTGCCCTGTGATGCTGTGAGGAAGTGGGACTTGGGGAGGTGCTCAGGCCCGGGGGTCTCAGCAGGGAGACACCCGCTGTGAACCAGGAGGTGGCCCTCGCCAGACACTGAATCTGCCTGCACATGATCTGACCTGCTCTTCTGGATTCCAGAACTGTGAGAAGTAAAGTGCTGTTGTCTGAGCCACCCAGCCGGTGGTCTTCTGTTCTAGAAGCCCAAACAGACCAAGACAGAGAGGTTAAGGAGTGGGCCCAAGGTCACTCGCCTGCCGAGTCATGGAGCTGGGACCAGTCCAGGGCCTCAACTTAGCTAGATGGCAGCTATTTCAGAATCACGATATGAGACTCACTAATACGATTATTTATGTTCCTCAAAATTACTTACAACCAATACAATATTGTAATTAGCCTCCAATTAAAATAAATTTAAATTTTAAAAAATTACTTACACCATTGTCTTATTGTTGCATTAGTCTTGGAAGGGCGATGAGGCAAGTTACCAATGAAAAACTGCAAGTCAGAGAAACAGCAGTTTCCCAGAGGTTCAGGTAGACACAGAATCCAGAGCAGGACAGCTCCCTACCCCAGCCGTACACAAGCCCATCCTTAAGACACACCTCCCTCCTCAGCTCGAAGGAGAAGGGAAAGCTGTGGGTTTGGTGGAAGAAGATCTCAGTGGGATGAGCCTGGTCCAGGCCCGGGGGGTTGAGAGTGAGCCTGGTATGGACGGGCAGAGTGGGCCTGGTTGAGGGTGGGGAAGGGAGCCGGGGCCACGCTTTCTCAATAGTGTCTATGGAAGGACTCACAGACACAGGAACCGTCACAGAATAGCCTTGTCATCTCCTGGCCTTTGGGTTACTGCCAGTAAGGGACTGCAGTTACAGTGACGTCTGTGATTCATCTGACTGACATCTGAGTCTGCTGTGTGGCAACACTGTGCCAGGCACACAGTTTACAACCTTTCCTGACTTGTTATTACCTCACTACTTATGTCGAGAACCAGATCTGATCAGAGGAGTCAGAGTTCCTTGTTCTGCCTGTACAAATAACGTCTGACTTGATTTCTTTTCACTGAGTCTGAAGAATGGTCTGTGCACCTGAGCTTGACTATAGAAAACCGCTGTTCCAGACAGAGAGGACACAGTAGGTGCTTGGACCTAGGGGAGCCTCAGGAGGGCACCCGGGGGAGGGGGGCTGCCATCCTTTCTCCCCCAGTGGCTGCCTCAGCTCGGTGCACGTGGAGGTGATCACAGCACCTCTGCCCAGCAGTGAACACCCAGGAGATGCTTCAGAGCAGGTTGACTGCTCTGAAGTCAAGACACTGGTGTTGCCTATCACACGTAAGCCTTGTTTTCTGTGGGACAGGTGATTTCTCACGTGTGTGTGTGTGCCTCATGCAGTGAGCGTTTCTGAAGGTAGCAGGTCATCCCTTCTCTCTGTACCAGTGCTTTGTCACATGATTTCTTGACCCCTGCCTCCGGTATGATGTCACGAACTTCCATCCATAGTTCTTCAGCCACTCTATCAGATCTAATCCCTTGAATCTATTTGTCACTTCTACTGTAAGGGATTTGATTTAGGTCATACCTGAACGGTCTATTGGTTTTCCCTACTTTCTTCAGCTTAAGTCTGAATTTGGCAACAAGGAGTTCATGATCTGAGCCACAGTCCGCTCCTGATCTTGTTTTTGCTGGCATGTATAGAGCTTCTTCATCTTCGGCTGCAAAGAATATAATCAGTCTGATTTCAGTATTGACCATCTGGTGATGTTTATGTGTAGAGTCTTCTCTTGTGTTGTCGGAAGAAGGTGTTTGCTATGACTGGTGCATTTTCTTGGCAAAACTCTGTCAGCCTTTGCCCTGCTTTATTTTGGACTCCAGGCAAAACTTGCCTGTTTGGCAGTACCAGGCCTTGGTTGTGGCGTATGGGATCCTAGTTCCCTGACCAGGGATGGGACCCGGGTCCCCTGCATTGGGCGCATGGAGTCTTAGCCACTGGACCACCAGGAAAGTCCCAAGCCTTAAGTTTCTTTTCATGTCTCAGACAAGAGGAATACTTTCGTGACAGTGCAGGACATTCCAGTTATATTTTTACGTCTGTTTGATTTGGCCTGGAGAGAAGTTATTCCATTACTTTTAACTCAGTAATTAACAACACTGTGTTTCTCATGTACGCCGCCGCACTGCTGACTAGTTGCGCCACAGAGTGCCAGTGTGTGCAAAATGCAAGCCTCATCTCAATGAAAGTGTCAGTCTCTACAAGGCTGTGCTCCAAAAGCACGCAAAGCCAGCCTTTTCTTCCAGATGGAGCGGAGCTGGGCGTCAGTGCCGCATGAGGGGTGCCCACTGGCCTTGGGTCTGCTTGGTGCGGTGGGTGGAAGGAGGGAGCAGCAGGAGCGGCTTCCTTGGCACTGGGACCCGCCTCAGTGGGCCTCAGGGCAGACTGGGCAAGACAGGCTATCGTCTGACTTCTCCTCACTCTAGGGTGGTTCTTCAGTTCAAGACAGAGGTAGTCTGGCATGCCCAAGGTCACACAGCCAGCAGCTGTGACAGAGAGGAGGAAAAAAGACATCAGAAGATGCAGAAGGGCCAGGAGGAGTTCTCCAGCGGTTTCTTTCAGTTCAGGGAGAGAGCGAGGAAATCAAACCCAACAAGACCCCAAGCCAACTCATCCGAGCTGGGCACCTGGTGCGGGTCTGTCATGCACCCCCTCCCACATCATGCCCGTGACCAAGCGTCTCCCACCCAGGGCTCACCTGGCCACCCCGCCTTGGTGTCCTCGAGGAGGTATGGCCAGTGGTGTGCCAGCCCCATCCTGCCCTGCCCACCCGTTCAGGTCTTCTCTTACACACAGGAGCTCCTGGCCGACCTGACCTGTCCACCAGGCACATCAGCACAGGGGCTATTGTCCTGACACCAGACCCTGCCCGGGGGCTCAGCACTGAAGCTTCCCCTCCCTGGTGAGCGTGGCTCCTTCCTCCACCACTTCCTTTCCATCCACCCTCAGTAGGGATGTGTCAAACACACCATGTAGCGGGCTCCGAGGATGCAAGGTGACACGACAGCCTTGACCTCTGAGGGCGGGACAGCAGAGCAGACAAAGCAAGAGTGAGTTTCGACCAAAACACCCATAGGCTGATGCACACAAGGAGGGAGACCCGGTGAGGGCTGAGATGAGAAGCCCCGTCGGGTGGGCAGGAAAGCCAGCAGGAGGGGACGCATAATGAATCTGGAGGCCAGGGGGATGCAGGCCCTGCAGTGGAAGGAGACGCCAGGACCCAGGCCTGGCACCAGCTCTGCTTGTGAGCTCTGTGCCTGCTCGGCATGGAGAGTGGTCCAGAATGAGTCTGGGGGTGGGGCACGCAGGGCCTCAGACCCTAAAGGCTTTGCAAGGAATGTGGACTTGCTTTTAGTGCAGTGAGAAAGCATGAGGGTATTTTCATTAAGCAGGAGAGTATTGTGGTTCAGTTTGTGTTTTTAAAATAATTTCCCTGTTCCCATCAATTTTTGGGGGAGAGGGCATACCCTTGGGGGAGGCTGTTTTCACTGTTCAGGCCAGAGGCAGCAGCCACGTGCGTTGGGGAGCTGCAGGGGCTGGTTGGTTGCACAGTGTGGAGGTGGGCCAGGACGTGCTGTAGGGGAGATAAGGGGTGCAGGAGACCAGGGGTTCATGGTGGTTCAGGTTTCTGACTGAGATAACTGGGGGACTGGCAGGAGGAGCAAAGGGGAGGGATAGTGGGATTTCAGTCCAGGCACAATTTAAGGGATGAACCTTCGTTGCCTATCCTGTACAAATGAGAGTGAGAAGTGAATGTGGCCGCTGTTGGAAAGAGGCCTCCAACCCCGGGCTCAGGCACCCCACAGCCTCGCTCACCTGTAGTCCTTGGCTGTGCCCAGCACACCTGGAGGACACTGGGTGGGGAGTCAACAGAGGGGCGTGCCTGGGCCACCCACCTGCTCTGCCAGCTCCCTTCAGGAGTAGCCCCAGACCTCACCCACTCCATGTGCAGCAAGGGACCCCCTCAAGTGTGGGCCACGTGCTAACGGTGCTTCACTGGCCCAGCCCTGGGGCCAGCCTAAGCCCTGTGCCCCTTCACACCTCCAGCTGCTCGCCCTCTTGCACAGTCCACCAAATGTGAGCCGTTGGCTCTGGGCACAGGGCCTCTGCACGAGATGGTCTCCCTGCCTGAAAGACTCTGACATCCCCACCCCCAGCCGTCTAGGCTGATGCCTCCACACCCATACAGCCTATCCCACATGGCCCCTTCGGAGAGCCTAGCAGACCTGTCCCCAGGATCTGGATTCGGGGTCGTCTTGTGGACACAGCCTCCCGCAGCCAGCCTCACCTGGCCACTCTCCACTGCCTGCTTCCCTGACCACATCAAGAACTTCTGGGGACCGGATACCTCTCTCACTCCATTCTGTTGCTGAGGGGACTGCGACACCCTAGTGTGATACTCCCTGCCACCCTCGAGTGACAGTCTCCTTTACAAACGGGGCGTCTGCTTTTCTAGTTGCTGCTGAGGTGGCTTTCCTCGCTGGGGGTGGACTGGGGTGTCTCTCTGGGGGTGGAGCTTTGCTGAGCGCCTGTCAGTGCCCCTGGTCTGTGGGCCTCTGGGGTCCAGGGTTTGATCCCCTGGAGGATGAGGAAACCAGGTTCGTGGTGGTGATGGGCCTTGAAGGAATGGCATGGTGGCACCATGGAGGGGTGGAAGTGGTAGGGGGAGAGGACTGTGTGCGTATATTAGCTGGACACCAGGATCGACCTGGGCAGGCACTGCTCTTCGCCCCAACCCACAGCCTCCCTGCTCCCTCCCCCATCTCCATGCTACTTTTAACTTTTTGCAAGGTGGAGTCTCCTTCCCCTCCAGAGTTGCTCCTGGCTGTGCTCTGGGACCCTTCTTGGCCCACTGCAGAGGCGGGGGGAGGTCCTGTGGTGTGAGGACTAAGCATCTGGCTTGAGTTGTGCACTTGCTGTGTGCAGCCAGCCACATCCCCGTTGGATGAGAGGATGATGGGGTTTGTAACTACAGGCAGCACCAGGCTACTGGGCTGGCCCTGGGCTCTGTGGGTCAAAGGTCACCGCTGTAAGGACTTAGTGGTGGGTGGCCTTGGGCTTGTCCTCACACTCCTGAGCTCCTGTTTCCTCACCTGCAGCATGGGCTGATGGGAGGACTGCACAGTTAATCCCTGGAAAAACTCTTGGTCAGTGAATCAAAAGTAGGGGAGTCTCATCTTGGCTGGGGATCTGCCCACCTTCAGGACTCTGTTAGTTGATGGCAGGGACCCACTTTCCCTGCCCTCCTTTCCTCCCAGTGACGGCCCATAACAACACTTCACATGTGAAGAATCACAACTACTGAAGAAAGCCATAGAGGCTGCTTGTAAATCGAATTAAATAGTTAAGAGTGTATCTGCTACTTCCTAGTTTCCCATTAAGCAGTTGGCCAGGCCTGGATCTGTTGTGTGAATTCATTTTGAAGTAGCCTGGGAAACAAAATGACTTTAAACATAACTTTTGGAAGAGAAGATTTCATTCTGCTTACTCAGCGTGATGTAGCAATTAAAATGCTGGTTTTCCTCCTTTTTGAGAGCTACCCCTGAATAATTTATGACTTCAGCCACCAGCAGCTATAAGGTTCACTGAAATAAAATTATTTCAAGCAGGGTGGCTGTGGAGCAGAGGCCGTCTTCCCAGCCTCATTGTCCAGTCAGCCTGAGCCGATGCCTGTTGCACCAGGACTGTCTGGAGCCCTTCTAAGAAATGACTGATGAAAGAAGATATGGTGGCCACTCTGCTCTCTGGGCCTTGCTCTCTTCTGTAAAACGAGGCCAGCTAAAGCACTCTCTAGCCCTCAGCCCGCCATCTCTGGCTTCCTGTGGATACCGTCTCGGTAGAGGTCACCTAGTCATAGGTACCTCTGTAGGGCCAGGCACTGCGTTGGGTGCTTTCCCTGCACCCTCCAGTCATCCTGCCCCACAGAGAGCCCAGTGAGGCTGCTCTCACTGTGCCCATTTTACGAACAGGAGAGATGAAATCTGCCCAAGACTGTGCAGTCAGTGAGAAGTAAATTTAGGATTTCACCTCCCAAATCTTCCCATCTGAACTTATTAGTAAGACCTAGGATGTCTCCTGTACATTGTCAGTCTTAGTTTTGCTGTAGAAAAGGTGTTTCTCAGTAGAGAAAGGTTGGGGTGGGGCTTGGGTTAAAGTTCTGAAGAATTTGCACAGCTTTGATTATAAATCATGAGGGTTTCCCTGGTGGCTCAGATGGTAAAGAATGTGCCTGCAACGTGGGAGACCTAGGTTCCATCCCTGGGTTGGGAAGATCCCCTGGAGAATCCCCATGGACAGCGGAGCCTGGAGGGCTACAGTCCATGGGGTCGCAAAGAGTCAGACACAACTGAGTGACTGAGCACAGCCTAGCACATACAGAGGCAGCGCTTGTCTCCCTTAAGTCTCTACCTACTGTTAGCCTGCTTTACCTGGAGTTGAAAGTGATGTTTCTTAAGGATGTATGTATGTGTGTGTATTTTTAAAGACTGTCTCTGCATCTGTAAAAACTAATTTTATTGCATGGGTGAAATTATCTAAATAAGCCCCTTCAGATTTCTTTACTAATAAATTTAGAGACACCAGGTAGAGACTGCCTGATAAATTGCCGTCACCTGAATGAAATCTTTCAGGCCCCAAGTGGTAAAAAGCATTCCAAAGTCACCTTAATTTATAGGGAAATGAGAGCCAGAAAGACCTGCCGAGCTCTTTGTTCAGATTTCAGTGTGCCTTTGGGTCTCCGCTGCCCTCCCTGTGCGTCTCTCTCTTCTGATCATGTTTCCGCGTTTGCCAGGTCTGTGGGGGTGGACAGGGAGGCGTGTGCAGGATTCAGGGGAGACACGGGGCCCAGAGAGCAGGAGCGGGGTGTCCTGTCTGGAGGGTGGGCAGGACGGCTTCCAGATGGGTGTCTGGGTCCTCCCGGGAGGGCGTGGGGGGGGGTGGCGCTCGGGCGGAGGCCCAGTTCGGGGACGCGGTGGCCGCAGCAGTAGCGCTTGGCCTGCCTGTCCAGGTCCCACCCGGAAGATGCCCCCCAGCGCCAGCGCCGTGGACTTCTTCCAGCTCTTCGTCCCTGACAACGTCCTCAAGAACATGGTGGTGCAGACCAACCTGTACGCCAAGAAGTTCCAGGAGCGGTTCGGGAGCGACGGCGCCTGGGTGGACGTGACGCTGCCGGAGATGAAGGCGTTCCTGGGCTACGTCATCTCCACCAGCACCTCCCACTGCGAGTCGGTCCTCAGCATCTGGAGCGGCGGCTTCTACAGCAACCGCAGCCTCGCGCTGGTCATGAGCCAGGCCCGCTTCGAGAAGATCCTCAAGTACTTCCACGTCGTGGCCTTCCGCTCCAGCCAGACCACACACGGCCTCTATAAGGTCCAGCCCTTCCTGGACTCCCTGCAGAGCGGCTTCGATTCTGCCTTCAGGCCTTCCCAAACCCAGGTGAGGCCGTGGGCCCCGGGCTGGGCCTCCCGGGGTGGCAGCGGGCAGGGAGGCGGTGGTGACCGTGGCTTCCCCCATCCCGCCTGTACCCCAAGGTCACTTTCCGGGGAATCCCTGCGCAGCCACAACCCCTCCCGTCCCCATCTGATCAGAGGAAGGTGATGGAAGAACGGCCCCAAACCGCATTTAGCATTCTGCTCCGAGATCGTTTCCCTCCTCATTTCTCCTCGTCCTCCCTCTCCATTAATTACCCTTTCTTTCTCAGCTGTGGTTTGCAGGGTAGTGTTCGTTTTCTTGTGTTCTCTGAGTACCGTGCTCACCTGCTGGTGATGAAGGAAAGCCAGCGGCCTTCTAGGGGTGCAGGGAAGGAGACTGGGGTCCAGCGTTCTCAGACCGGGGGAGTGGCTCAAGCACTGGGTACCCAGCGTGCATGGAGAGTGAGTGTCTTTGAGGGGGTTGCAGCCAGCTGTCAGCCATGACCTTGACTGTTGCAGCCCCTCACCTTCCTCACTACCTAAATGGGGCTGTGTTTGCTCTCAGTTCCTGGCTCCCAGCCCTAGCCTCTGAAGGACTATGGCAGTCGCATTTGGCTGTGGTGACAAAGTTCCAGAAGTCATCCTCAAAGTTGCTCGGCTGGTGTGGTAAACTGACAAGGTGACTCTTCCCAGAGATTGCTCTACCAAATCATCAGGAGGTTCCTGGCCTAAGTGAAGCAGACTTGTTCTATATGGAGATAAAACTCTTACTTCTCTTTCATTTGTACACTTAAACTTCCTTATGCTTTTCCTTAAGGACCTTTATAATGAGCCTCAAGCTCTTTTCGTGGTTCTCTTAGAGATACCCTCCAAATTCCCTAGCCTATATTCACTGCACAGGGATTTAGCATGGGGTTTCTGTGGGGAAGATAAAGCATGGGGTTTCTGTGGGGAAGATAATGCCCTCTCTGCCTTTGCAGGCTTCCCAGCTCCAGGGCCCCCTGTGATTCCTGGTTTCCCAAATCCTGCCGCTATTTACAGGGCAGCAAACGCTGTTTGATCTTGGCCTTCACTTTCCTTCTTACCAAGACATGGGGTCTTAGGGGACACAACCTCTGCCTTATATAACCGGCCCTACAGGACCAAGTACAGGGCTGGGTGTGGTTTGTTTGTTTGTTTCATTGAATGTTTGCTTGGTTGAAAATGAGCCAAACCAGAGACACACTGGCTGGGACACAAGCGGAAAAAGCAATATTCTGGCCATACTGGAGTCAAACATTAGAAGAGCTGCTGGAGAGGTCTGAGTGCTTGCTAAGTCTAAGTGTCTTTTGAGAGTTAACCAACCAACTCCTTAGGTAATTAGTATTTAACAGCCTGAAGATGAGGCTGCCGAAGGCCCTTCCAGCCCCTAGACAAGCATACCCGTGATTATACCTGTGTTTGTTGTGTGCCTGCCAGGTATCAACCCCATGCTGTCTGATCCTTCTGGAGCAGCAGCATCGGACAGTGAGACCTACATCCCAGGCGATCCCCACGGCCACCTGCGTGTGTGGCCCTGGGGTCTGCTTGGCCAGTGGGCACCTGCAGCACCCACTAGCAAATTCTGAGCTGTGTGGACTCACCCCCTCCCAGCCCACACAGGGGTGCTGTGATGGGGCAGTGCTGCCCCCCAGATCTTGCCCTCCTGTGCCCGCAGACGGCTGTGAAGAGAGACCCTGAAGAGGTGGTCACTTTATTCTTGCTGCCCTCATCTTTCCTTTGGATCCAGTTGATGACACTGAAACAAGAGGGACTGACGTGAGCTTTAGATTGGGAAGTGGCTCTCTGGCCGTGTTAGGTTCTTTTTTTTTTTCCCTCCCTTTGCTTTTTTCTTTTTTAAATTTTATTTAGTTTTTCGCCTTTGTACTTGCAAAGGTATTTGTTCTTGCTGCTACCATTTTCCATCCCATGCTCTATGTGGTGGTCTGGATCCCAGCAGGAAACAAATGCTGTGTTCTAGAAGGGCAGTTACAGAGAACTGGAAGCAGGGACTGTGGGCATTCAGGGTTCAGGCGGATCATCAAGGTGGAGATCCCTTGGGCTGGCAACAACAGGAAGCTGCAGTGCTGAGGAGGGAGAGCAATGGCTTCAGCCTGAGGGGCCGGATGGCACAGGCAGGCAGGCCTCTAGTCTCTTGTTCATCCCTCTCTTGTAGCCACAAAAGGCAGGCCCTGGGGGCAGGGGCCCCGGATGTGGTTTATAAGAGGTTGCCCTCCAGGCCCCAGTGCAGGGTGGGAAAGTGGGAAGGGAGTCTGGGAGGCAAACAGTACCTAGTACAGACCACCCAACAGACAGAACTTGAGGCAGAGGGGAAATCAGAATCCCTGGGGTCAGCTTTCCAACGTGCTGATGACCACCTGGAATTTCCTCTTCCTCCCAACTCTGGGCCCCCGTTGAGCCAGCTCTGTCAGGAGGCTGTCAGATAAAGGGGATGAGACCAGTAAGTGTGCGTGTAGTGTGTGGAGCACCCTCAGGCCTTCCTATGAGCTGCGGTCCTGCCAGTGTGGGCTGTTGACCTGGTGGCTCTGGGCACACGCTCAGCCCCTGCCGTGAAGGCCGCCTCATCCTTACACACAGAAACATCAGCATCACATGTGTCTTTGTTAAGTGAATCAAAGGAAACTTCCAAGCTTTCCTGGCTTTCCAGGTGGCTCTGAAACATTCCATTCAAGGAGAAGGTGTGTGTGCGAGTCCCGCCCCCCTCCCCTGAGGGCTCAGGGCTCTGTGGACGGGACTTCACTCTACCTGTGAGACCAGTGGGAACAGCCTCTCTTCCGTCTCCACCAGACATGTGGCTGCTGTGTTCCTGACTCCCAGGAGTGGCTCTGCATCCCCACCGTACACACACCCCACCTCAGCACACAGCACCCTCACACACACCCTCTGCCCTGCAGTCTCCTTTTTATTCCAGCAAATGTGACTCTTTGGGTGAGTTTACACAGTCTCCAGAGGGTCCCCAGAATCGACCTGTAACCCAGGCTGTGGTATGTGCCCACGCACAAGTATTCATACACAGATGCTGAACGGGGAGACTGCATGCGACTTCTCAAGCCTGGGGGCAGGTTAGTTAGAGGAGGATCTGGGGAGGGCTTGTGAAAGTGCACGACTGCCTTGTCCCCCTGCTCAGTGCCTGCCCCTCACCCGAGCCGTCACACGAGGAGGGCCTGAGGACACAGCACTGGCTGAGGTGGAGGTGGCGCTGGCGCCCTGCGGCCTGGCGGGGAGGAGGCAGTGTTTGGAGCTGTGTAGAGCGCCCTGCCCTGCACTGTGACTGCCCCACATTCCCGCAAGGAGGGTGGGAAAGAGGAGAAGCCACGGAGGCCCGGAGCTGCTGCTGACTCTCTTACTTTGGTGAAACACTTTATGAAATATGGGTTTGAATGGATTCTGTGCTGTGGTGAGTGCAGATGGAATAGAGGACAGCGGCTTTCTGAAGAGCTGGGGGGCCTCATCTTCCCCACTCGGCTCCATCCGCCGCTCCCCCAGCCCATGTGTGGGACTTCCGGCCATCCTTTTAGAGTGGATCCGAATGGGCTTTGCATATTTGATGAGCTGCGTGGAGCTGGGCATGGGTCAGCTTCTCCAGTCTCCCCTTCATGAGCTCAAGGCGAGGCAGGCCTTGTTCAGCAGCTCCTGCCTCCAGCAGTAGAAAGCTGCAAGGGCTGGTGTGCATGCCTGAGACCCAGCACTGCAGGGCAGTTATTTCTCAAGTGGAACTCAAGCCAACACTAATAGGAGAATGGAGGGCTACTGCCCATGTCACAGTTGGTGAGTGTTAATCTCTGTTCTGCCGTCATCAGGGCACGTTATCACGTCACCTGGGAGCTTGTTGGAAATGCAGAAACTCAGGCTCTGCCCCAAACTTACTGGAACAGAAGCCACATTTCAGTAAGATTCCCAGGTGACTAGTTTGTTCATTCAAGTTGAAAAGCCCTGATGGAGAGTGGCGTTGGCTCACAGTGGCCAGGTATTTTAGACTCGGAGGACCATGTGGTCTGTGTTCGGAGCTTGTAGCCTGAAAGCAGCTACTGACAATACATCAGCGAAGGGCATGGTGGGTTCCTGTAAAACTTGATTTACAGCAGGGAGTGGGCTGGGCTGCGGTTTGCCAGCCCCTGATCCAGAGAGTTGGGAAGAGTTCTTGGAATCATAGTGTTTCTAGCATTCTGTCAGTACATTTCAGTGAACCACACATACGTACCAGTTTGTAAGTACGCTTGAAATTGGATTGGAAGGGAAGTGTAGCAGGTTCCTAAAATTTACCCGCAAGTCTCCCCCAATGCTTTAGCTTGCAAAAACAGAACTTGAAACACCTCTGGAACTTGTTTTTATTATGCCGTTTCTTTTTGCTTCATTGTCTTATAACTGAAAAAAAAGAAGTCCTGTTATCATGCCATTAAAAAGCAGGAAGAGATGCAGTGAGTTTAAAAATTGTCTGGGGAGTCCCAGGTCAGAAAAGACGTGATGACCTGGGGGAGAGCCAGAGGCTGGGTCACGGAAACGAGGGAACTGGGTCATTTCAGGAATGGTTCTTAAAAAGAGAACGTTTGACTTGGGAAAAAGAAGGTCACGGGCTAGTGTGAGAGCTGTTCAGAAAACCTAAAGAAATCACGTGTTTGTCTCCATTTCTCACAGGGGACAACTCAGGTCAGTAGGTCTAGGTCAGATGTAGATCAGCTTTCAGTCAGTGAGCAATTGGAACGTCCATCAGTGGGAAGGTCTTCCTTGAAAGGAAGTAGCTGCCCTCCGCGGGCATGTTTAGCTGGGAGGTCCCTCTCCCAAGTGAGAGTTTGGACTGAGGACCTTAACGCCAATAACTAAGTATCATGATGATTTCCGTTCACTAGGTACTGGCTAAGTGCTTCGAGTACCGTTTCTTACTTAACCCTCCCCCAACTGAGAGAGACCCAGGGACACTCAGGATCAGAGAAATAAAGTAACTTAGCCAAGGCCACACAGCTGATCAAAGGCAAAGACTGGATCTGAGCCCAGATCTGATGAGCCCCTGAGCTCATGCTGCCTTCCCGAGTCTCTGCTTCGCCTTTCCCGGCAGGTGCTACATGAACCCCTGATTGACGAGGACCCCGTGTTCATTGCCACATGCACGGAGAGGGAGCTGCGGAAGAGGAAAAAGCGGAAATTTAGCCTCTGGGTCCGGCAGTGCTCTTCCACCGGCTTCATCATCCAGGTGAGCTCTGGGCCGGCCCCGGAGGGCAGGGAGGATTTGGTAACCAATGAGCTTGCTCACTTACCCTGTTAGTGAACAGGGTGGATGATGCTTGACAGTGAACGCTTGACTGGATGCTGCAGCTGAGGCTGGCTTGGGCTGCTCTCTTCCTTGCAGGGGAACAGGGGTAGCTGGCGCTGTCCCCTGCATGTACCTTCATGCCCACCCCAGCCCCTCTGATTAAATAACAGCTGTAAACACAGATCAGGGCTCAGTACCTGCAGTGTAAGCCAGCGGCTTCACCAGAACGGCGGGCACAGAGGTGGCTGCCGTGACTCTTGAGAGCACCCTGTGTAATGTCCCAGAACGGCCCCCAGCCCCCACCGAGTCCCTGTCCTCCCTTCCAGTCCCGAGGACTCCTCCTTGGGGCTGCAGTGGCCTTAGGAGCTCGATTCTCTGAGCCAGCCATGCCATCTGTTCCCTGCTCTGCTCTGCTCTTTTGGAAGAGGTGGCCAAGCTCTGCTGTAGGAACAGCGTTAGACGTTGAGCTCCTGGAGCAGGCAGGGGGCAGAGCACACAGGAGGAAGTGGGGCTGGCAAAGCAGACCCCGCCTCACTGCCCTGCCAGGCTGCAGCGCCAGGCCCAAGGCATGAGGGTTGGCATACCTCCTGCCCCCACAGGAAAGGAGTCATAGGAAGGTTAAGCTGAGCATCTCCTCTGGATGTGCCCCCATGCATGTGCCGTGCAGCAGCCCACCTTCCCCTTGGGCTTCAGGGCCTCAGGTGAGGCTGGGCCTGGGGTCTCCAGCTGGCCTCACCTACAGGCTGCAGACTGTTTTCACAGGGACCCACCCCAGAGTGGAAACCACTCTGGACGTACCGCCTGGGCTCTCCGTTCCCGCACAGTGCCTGCCAACTCTATAGTATCCTTTGTGGTGACACTGCTCTGGGGATCGGGGAGTCCATTTCACTGTACGTATGACATTTAGTCCTTCTTTGAATAAATTCTTACTGAGTGCTGTTGCCTGCAGCATCGGGCCAGACAGTGACATCATGGCTCTGCCTTCTTAGGAGTCTGCCTGTGTGGCTTTTGTTTGTTGTTTTTTTTTTTTTCTTTTTTTTTTTTTGAACCCCCCTCCCACCTCCCTCCCCATAACATCTTTCTGGGTCATCCCCATGCACCAGCCCCAAGCATGCTGCATCCTGCGTCAGACATAGACTGGCGATTCAATTCACATGATAGTATACATGTTAGAATGTCATTCTCCCAAATCATCCCACCCTCTCCCTCTCCCTCTGAGTCCAAAAGTCCGTTATACACATCTGTGTCTCTTTCCCTGTCTTGCATACAGGGTCGTCATTGCCATCTTCCTAAATTCATGCCTGTGTGGCTTTTGATAGAATGTTCACAGGTGGGTCCTGTGTACCTCTGGTGCCATTTCCTTTTTACTGTAAATTTAATGAGTAGCGAGGAAGCAGGACCATTCCCTGCAAGGCCGCAGGTCTTCTTCTCACTGTGTGTGCAGTTTCCTTCCAGTTTCTGTGAAATCTATAAAATCCCCGTCTATAAAGTAAAGGGTTTGAATTGGTACCTTGAAGTTTCCTTTTATTTCTAAAACTCTCTGGTTCTAGGAGGCTTTGTGCAGCTTGAGGGTTTGAATTTAGAAGCCAGAATTGAAGCTGGCAGCTCCTGTCCTTGGTCTTGCCTCCACTGTGGCCGAAGCAACAGGAAGCCCCATTTGCGCAGACGCCCTTGGTTTCAGCCGTCTCACAGCAGGGGAGTGAGGACTTCCTTAGCCCCCCCACTTCTCTGATCCAGAGGAAGGTGCCTGTGGTGGCAGCAAAGTAGGGAGGGACACCTCTGCCTGCAGAGGACCCACGTGGCCTGGGGACAGTGGTCTTTTAGCATCCTGACCTTGTCTTGGTTCCCCAGGCCCTAACTCTGGTTAGGCAGTAGCCTGGGAAGATCCAGCCGTGGTGCGAGGGGCAGGGGGTGCCTTCCACCCCCTGAGCCTTCATACTTGCATCTCCTCTGTTCTTACACCCCCTACGTTTCCCAGATGAGGTGGTCAGTACTGCTCTGTCCAGGGGTCCCTCCTAGGTCCTGAGGCCCAGCTCTGCTGCTTTCTGTGTGAACTGAGCTGACTCCCAGTTGCCCTGGATATCAGTGTCCTTATCTGTAGAGTGAAGGGATGGGGTAACTTAATCAGTGAGGCCCCTTCCACTGCAGAGTTCTGTGATTCTTATCTTTTTTAGCATTATATGGGGTAATGTATGCAAGCATGTTTTCTTCATTTTAATTTGTTAAATAAATTATTCTAAATGATTTTATCCACTGGAGAATCCAAGCGGCTGAACCTAAAGAGACTGTGGCCAGCCTGCTGCCCCAGTGGCCCTCTGCCCCCTGCTGTTCTCTCACTGGTAGCAGACGGAGGCTGGCTGATGGCATGCAGCAGACGTGGTAGGTGAAGGGGCTGGAAAGAGGGTGCGCTGGTTCTCCTCCGGCCTCTCCGCCCTGACCATGAGCAAATGTCCAGGCTGGATCACTGGAGCTGGAAAACCACGTGGAACAATGTATCACATGCCCCTGAGCACTGTGGTGGTTTGTTACACAGTAACAGAACTACCTCCAGCCTGCCAGTTAGGGTCTGCAAAGCTGACCAGTAACTTTCTTATTTTTACCTGTCATGGACTCAGCTGATACCTGGAAGGGACGAGGGTTTACAGGTGTTTTTCTGGGGAGACTAAGGCCTGGTTTTGGCTTTATGGTGTCATTCAGCCAAGACTTAAAGGTGTGCTGGCTGGACTGCGTGCTTTTGAGGTAAGTCCAGATGATTAGCTCCACTTGAAAGATTCCAGACCAAGGGTTAAGTGGGAAAAGTATTCCAGATTGGTCAGTGATTTCTCAAGTGGTCCCAGTAAAGGTCAGCTCCAACCCTCAGATGAGCGAGTACGTCCCCACAGAGCACCTGCATAAGGAGGGAAGCGAACAGCTAGCCAGACAGTGCTGTTGAAAGGGAGGGTGCCAGGAAGAACCCCAGTGTTTTTAATGCCTTATATGTCCACTGCTCTTGAGTTCATTTAAAGGGGAATCATATAAAAGTGATTAAAAGTCCTGTGTGATATAACTCATGAAGAGACTGTAGGGAGGTATGTGGAAGAAGAGATGAAATTAACTATATTATCCTGAAAATTAACAAGTTAATATCTTTCACTCCTTGGAGTGCAAGAGGCAGGGAGTGAAAAGTTCCCAGGAGAAAGAAGGCATCAGAGAAGGAGTGGTCACTTCAGAGACAGACTTAGACCCTCATGGAGCTGCCGTCCCAGTCGGTGAGGTGGTACTGCTTCATCTGTCCTCAGATCTCCCCTCTAGCCCTCCTTCCAGAAGCCTTGTACGTGGGGTCTGACTCGTGGTGGGCCTGCTCCCCCCTCTGACAATTGTAGACTTGCGCTGAAGGCCTGCTTACTGTGAAGTGCTTGGCCCTAAGATCTCTATCTTGCTGTCACCGTGCGCCAAACACTGGAAAACAGATCAGCAAGTGGCAGTGCCAGCCTGCAGTGCTCGGGGCTGAGGAGCAGCCGCATGAGGCCCTCCACTTTTCCCTGTGAAGGAGACCGCTGCCTGTAGCAGTAGGCCCTTGGGCTTCTGATAATCTGGCAAGTTGTCATATATGTGAGTGGGGAGGGTGAAATTTGTATGGTGTATGTGGGCCTATTCTGAAGGAGCGTATCTTTTTTTTACTGGGATAAAATAAACATAACATAAAATTGACCATTAAGTGGCATTAAGCACGCTCAGTGTGTTGTGCAGCCATCACTGCCATCCGTTTCCAGAACTTCGTCATCATCCAGAACAGCTGGGAGCCCCTCTCTTAGTAAGGGAACAATACCCTGTCGCACAGACGGAGTGAACTCCCTGCAAGCAAAGCGCCTTTCAGATGCAGCGTGGATGCTGCTGCAGCTCGGGGGAGGGTCACCTGGCACCATGGTCTGGTTGAATGTTCAGCACTGGTCACTCTCCCCGAGTCAGGCTGCTCTGTCTGCTGTGCCTGTGGGACTCCTAGTAACGGGAGGTGAGTGGCCAGGACGGTGTATGTACTTGGCCCCTGGTCCCAGCACTGTCACCCTCATTCCATGCACGAGGAGTGCTTTTGGTCACCTGTAGCGTTCCCAGGAACTCTGCGTCAGACTCAGACAGCGCTGGTGTCGCAGGATGCCCATGAGTGCCTGTTCCTCCCCTCTTTCCCAAGCTGGCCTTTCTGGTTTTACCTTCTGGCATGAGCAGGGTTCAGAGGCTGTGATGGGTAATTTTGTGCCAGTTTGGCTGGGTCACAGTACCCAGATAGTTGGTCAAACACTATTCTGGATGTCCCAGAATACCCAGTGGAGGTATTTATAGATGAGATTAACATTTGGATCAGTAGACTTTGAGTAAAGCAGATTGCCCTCCATCATGTGGGTGGGCCTCATCAAATCAGCTGAAGGCCTAAATAGAAAGGAGAGGAAATTTTGCCAGCAAGACGGCCTTGGATGTGAACTGCAACTCTAACCTGGGTCTCCAGCCTGCCAGGCTGCTCTGAGATTTTGGACTTAACAAACCTCCATAATCAGACAATCAGTTTCTTGAAATAAATACCTATATCTCTTGATAGATGGATAGGACTCTCTCAATATATCTTTGTCTCCATCCTGTCATTTCCACTGCAGAGGGATTTCTGCTTGCCACTGACTCACACGGCCTGTGTGTGTCTCAGGTCTCCTGGATTCTGAACTCGTGGCGGGCAGGGACCATGATGGCTTCTTGAACCTTGCCTCTCTAGAGCCTAAGGGGTTTGCCAGCTTTTTTTTTTTTTTCCTTCCAAAGTCAAAGACATTCCTGTTATCAAAAAGCTTACAATATAGACAAGAAAACAAGACCTCTATGAAGGAAAACCTAAGTGAAGATTGCTTTCTAAGGACACTTTATGGAATTAGTGTTGTGCTGGGCACTGAAGGCCTGGAGGTGAACGGAACCGTCATGGCCTCCCTCGTAGGAGAGGCAGAAGATGAAAAATATTCGTGAGGAATAAAGACAATGGAATACTACACAGCTAGAAAAAGGAATGAAATAATGCCATTTGCAGCAACATGGATGGACCTAGAGATGGTCACACTAAGTGAAGTGAGCCGGACAGAGAAAGACAAATATCTGATATTGCTTACATGTGGAATCTAAAATATGATACAAATAAACTTATCTATGAAATGGAAATGGACTCCCAGCACAGAGACAGACTTGTGGTTGACAAGGGGGAGAAGGGTAAGGAAGGGCAAGATTGGGAGTTTGCAGTTAATCTGGTGCAAACTGTTATAGGATGGATAAACAACAAGGTCCTGCGGCATAGCACAGGAAACTATATTCAGGATCCTGCGATAAAATGTAATGGAAAAGAATGTGTGTATGTGTAACTGAGTGACTTTGCTCTACAGTAGAAATTAACACAACATGGTAATTCAGCTATACTTAAAATATCAGTTAAAAAAATATTCCTAAGTACAGTATGAATGATGCAGTCCTGGAGGGCTGTGAGGCTGTTGGAGGGCACCTGTGGGGCTAAGAAAGGCTCCTGGGGTGCAGAGACCAGGGCATGTGGCGCCCTAATGGGAGAGCGGACCACGAGGGCAGACACTGAAGGGACAGGCAGGAGCCAGGGTTACTCACTGCAGGCCAGCCCTGAGCATGGCCTCCGAGCAGGAACACCTAAGAGGCTGAGTCTTTGATCCCAAATCGCAAGGCTGATAGGTGGGGGCAGGAATTTGAGCGCAGGTGCTGGCTGGCTCCCTGTGCTGTGGGCACTGTTCCCAGGAGCCCCTCAGAGGGGGAGGAGGAGGTACCCTGCAACCCCGTTGGGGGCCAGGGTGTGTGAGTGCAGCATCTGAAACACGGCTGATGTCTCTGACATCCACAAAGAGGATTTCCATGCCTTCGAAGTGTCCATTTCAGGAAAATGAGATGACCCACAGCATGTTTCTGTCCACAGTGAACAATCCTCAAAGCTGGTGGAGGCCCTTCATCCTCTGGGGTGCCCACACCCTGGGGTACTCGTCACAGATCCCACGGAGGAGCTTTAGGCTGTGTGACTCCATGTTTTGACAGCAGTGGAATAAGCATGTGGGAAATCGTTTGTGACATGAGGCTCTGACAATACTGAGATGGTCTTGCTCCCTAGGCACAAGTGTTCTGTGCTCTGAGACTGCAGCTGATGCCTTCTTTTTGCAAAACTGCTGCCATTTTCAGATCAGAGGCGTGTGGGGCACTGCAGAGAGTGTCTCTGTGTCACGGGCCTGCTGGGAGCTGCCTGGCCCAGCAGGCACCTGCGTGTGCCTTTGTCTGCACTCCCAGTGAGCTGAGTGAGGGTGAAAGGAGAGGCTTATTCATAAGGGTACATATCCAGTTCAGGGGAGTCATGTCAACAGGTGGCTGGGCTCCTCAGTCTGGGGCACTGAGGTCACTTGTCCTGGAAGCCTTGTGTCCCTTCTGTGGGTGCAAAAGGAGACCATCTCCATGGAGACTATTGTTCTGTCTGTACTGTCAAAAAGGTTGAGAACACAGTGGGAAAAACCAACCCATCGTGTAGTTAATGCTGTGCTGGCCTATGGGGATTTGTTTAGCCCTGAGACTCTTTGAGGGGAAAAGAAAAGAATCTCCTAATTAAAATTTAAAAAAAAACAAAAACTGATATGATCAATAAGGCCGAGTTCTCCCATTTGAATGTGTTGAGCTAGGCCTCCTGCCAGGACAGTTGAGACCCAGGGTCCCTTTCGAGGGACGCGGTGAGGGGAGGGGCACCTGGCAGAGGTGGGTGTGGCTGAGCATGGGGGCCCCACGTGGAGCTCTATTAGGGGCCAGTGCTGCACTTGCAGAGAACGGCCAGTCTCCGGAGGGTCGGGTGCGGGGTGCCGAGTCAGGTAGAACCATTCTGGACAAACATGGTCTCTCGCTCATTGAGTGCACCTGCCCTGGAGCAGTGAACTTCAGAAGCCAGAAATCAAAACGGAGACCTCAGGCCAGTGGACCCTGCCGCCTGCCCCGTACACAGCACCAGGTGTGTCCAGGGGCCCCAGGAAGTATCCATGAGGGGCCCCACACCTTGTGTGGCTGGACCAGCAGCTCTGGAAGCCCCTCCTCCCTTCAGTCTAAGCCATGGTTTATGAGCTGCTTCTGCAGTTCAGAAAAGCACAGTTTACATATGTGGAGTATTCGCCTCCAGCCAGGTCCCACACTCAGGCACACTACATGGCATCCCTCATTTTCATAACCACCTGCCCCTATTTCATGGTGAGAAACCAGGGCCCAGAGAGATTTGCTGCCTCATCTAAAGTCTCAGCCTCAAGGGGCAGACCTGGAATTTAAACCCCGCCTTCCCAACCCTGGAGCCCACCCTCCGGACCACTGAGCCATGATCTGTCCCCAGGGAGAGAACTGTTCTTTTAGCCCAGGGGTCCCCAACCTTTTTGGTACCAGGGACTGATTTCATGGAAGATAATTTTTCCAGATGTGGGTGATGGTTTCATGTTGATTCAAGTGTATTACATTTATTACGCACTTTATTTCTGATCTAATGCCACCACTGATCTGACAGGAGGTGTGGTCAAACAGATGGCAAGAGTGAACGTCAACATTCTAGGAATCAGTGAACTAAAATGGACTGGAATGGGTGAATTTAACTCAGATGACCATTATATCTACTACTGCGGGTAGGAATCCCTCAGAAGAAATGGAGTAGCCATCATGGTCAACAAAAGAGTCCAAAATGCAGTACTTGGATGCAATCTCAAAAACGACAGAACGATCTCTGTTCGTCTCCAAGCCAAACCATTCAATATCACAGTAATCCAAGTCTATGCCCCAACCAGTAACTCTGAAGAAGCTGAAGTTGAACGCTTCTATGAAGACCTACAAGACCTTTTAGAACTAACACCTAAAAAAGATGTCCTTTTCATTATAGGGGACTGGAATGCAAAAGTAGGAAGTCAAGAACACCAGGAGTAACAGGCAAATTTGACCTTGGACTGCGGAATGAAGCAGGGCAAAGACTAATAGAGTTTTGCCAAGAAAATGCACTGGTCATAGCAAACACCCTCTTCCAACAACACAAGAGAAGATTCTACACATGGACATCCACAGATGGTCAACACCGAAATCAGACTGATTCTATTCTTTGCAGCCAAAGATGGAGAAGCTCTATACAGTCAACAAAAACAAGACCAGGAGTTGACTGTGGCTCAGATCATGAACTCCTTATTACCAAATTCAGACTCAAATTGAAGAAAGTAGGGAAAATCACTAGACCATTCAGGTATGACCTAAATAAAATCCCTTATGATTATACAGTAGAAGTGAGAAATAGATTTAAGGGCCTAGATCTGATAGATAGAGTGCCTGATAAACTATGGACTGAGGTTCGTGACATTGTACAGGAGACAGGGGTCAAGACCATCCCCATGGAAAAGAAATGCAAAAAAAGCAAAATAGCTGTTTGGGGAGGCCTTACAAATAGCTGTGAAAAGAAGAGAAGCGAAAAGCAAAGGAGAAAAGGAAAGATATAAGCATCTGAATGCAGAATTCCAAAGAATAGCAAGAAGAGATAAGAAAGCCTTCTTCAGCAATCAATGCAAAGAAATCGAGGAAAACAACAGAATGGGAAAGACTAGAGATCTCTTCAAGAAAATTGGAGATACCAGGGGAACATTTCATGCAAAGATGGGCTCGATAAATGACAGAAATGGTATGGACCTAAGAGAAACAGAAGATATTAAGAAGAGGTGGCAAGAATACACAGAAGAACTGTACAAAAAAGATCTTCATGACCCGATAATCATGATGGTGTGATCACTCATCTAGAGCCAGACATCCTGGAATGTGAAGTCAAGTGGGCCTTAGAAAGAATCACTATGAACAAAGCTAGTGGAGGTGATGGAATTCCAGTTGAGCTATTTCAAATCCTGAAAGATGATGCTGTGAAAGTGCTGCACTCAATATGCCAGCAAATTTGGAAAACTCAGCAGTGGCCACAGGACTGGAAAAGGTCAGTTTTCATTCCAATTCCAAAGAAAGGCAATGCCAAAGAATGTTCAAACTACCGCACAATTGCACTCATCTCACATGCTAGTAAAGTAATGCTCAAAGTTCTCCAAGCCAGTCTTCAGCAATGTTCAAGCTGGTTTTAGAAAAGGCAGAGGAACCAGAGATCAAATTACCAACATCCGCTGGATCATGGAAGAGGCAAGAGAGTTCCAGAAAAAACATCTATTTCTGCTTTATTGACTATGCCAAAGCCTTTGCCTCTGTGGATCACAATAAACTGTGGAAAATTCTGAGATGGGAATACCAGACCACCTGACCTGCCTCTTGAGAAATCTGTATGCAGGCCAGGAAGCAACAGTTAGAACTGGGCATGGAACAACAGGCTGTATGTCAAGGCTGTATATTGTCACCCTGCTTATTTAACTTCTATGCAGAATACATCAATGAGAAATACTGGACTGGAAGAAACACAAGCTGGAATCAAGATTGCTGGGAGAAATATCAATAACCTCAGATATGCAGATGACACCACCCTTATGGCAGAAAGTGAAGAGGGACTAAAAAGCCTCTTGATGAAAGTGAAAGAGGAGAGTGAAAAAGTTGGCTTAAAGCTCAACATTCAGAAAACGAAGATCATGGCATCTGGTCCCATCACTTCATGGGAAATAAGTGGGGAAACAGTGGAAACAGTGTCAGACTTTATTTTGGGGGGCCCCAAAATCACTGCAGATGGTGACTGCAGCCATGAAATTAAAAGACGCTTACTCCTTGGAAAAAAAGTTATGACCAACCTAGATAGGATATTCAAAAGCAGAGACATTACTTTGCTGACTAAGGTCCGTCTAGTCAAGGCCATGGTTTTTCCTGTGGTCATGTATGGATGTGAGAGTTGGACTGTGACGAAAGCTGAGTGCCGAAGAATTGATGCTTTTGAACTGTAGTGTTGGAGAAGACTCTTGAGAGTCCCTTGGACTGCAAGGAGATCCAACCAGTCCATTCTGAAGATCAGCCCTGGGATTTCTTTGGAAGGAATGATGGTAAAGGTGAAACTCCAGTACCTTAGCCACCTCCTGTGAAGAGTTGACTCATTGGAAAAGACTGATACCGGGAGGGATTGGGGGCAGGAGGAGAAGGGGACAACAAAGGATGAGATGGCTGGATGGCATCACTGACTCGATGGACGTGAATCTGAGTGAACTCCGAGAGTTGGTGATGGACAGGGAGGCCTGGCGTGCTGCGATTGATGGGGTTGCAAAGAGTCAGACACGACTGAGCGACTGAACTAAACTGAACTGAACTAGTCTATGACCCAGAGATTGGGGCCCCAAATTTACACACAAGCTGTCTGATTCTTACCCAGCTTTGTTGTTGTATTATTGATGTTCTAACACTAGTTATGACTGATCACCCTTGTTTTGAGACATACTTTTCCTGTTGAAAGAATTTGAGGAATTTGTACTGAAGGGTTTTTTAAAATTATTATTTAACTTCCAATTTTTTTATGTACTAGTGAGTTGCTGCTGCTGCTAAGTCGCTTCAGTCGTGTCCGACTCTGTGCAACCCCACAGATGGCAGCCCACCAGGCTCCCCTGTCCCTGGGATTCTCCAGGCAAGAACACTGGAGTGGGTTGCCATTTCCTTCTCCAGTGCGTGAAAGTGAAAAGGGAAAGTGAAGTCGCTCAGTCATGTCCGACTCTTTGCAACCCCATGGACTGCAGCCCACCAGGCTCCTCTGTCCATGGGATTTTCCAGGCAAGAGTACTGGAGTGGGGTGCCATTGCCTTCTCCGACTAGTGAGTTACTCCTGACCTAAAACTAATTCGGAAAATGAGGCTCAGAATGGAATTGATTAACTAAAGTGAAGTTTGCTTGTGGAGTCAGAAACTGGGTGGGACGTTTACCTGTCTGTTTAACTGTGCAGTGGCTGGGATGCCAGTTTCAATCTGGTGCAGGTCAGATGTGGTTATGTCCCAGGATGGGACTGGCTGTGGCACAGTACCTCTGTCACAGACCCCAGTGTCCATGAGCACATGGCTTAGCACTAATATTTCCTCAGTCTGTTGAATGGGTTAGTTTGCCCAACCCTCCTTACCATATAGGGAAGCAGAGACAAGAAAGAAATTATTAAGTGCCATGTAAGTGAATCAGACGCTAACTGGATCAGATTACACCCCGGCCCTCTTCCCAAGGAACTGTATTCAGAAGGGTACAAAGAGCCCGCCTGTCCCTCCTCCAGTCTATTGCTGTTTCACTGATATGGAGTTGATTTGCAAAGTCGTGTTAGTTTCAGGTAAACAACAGAGTGATTCATTTAAACATACGCATATATTCTTTTTCACGTTCTTTTCAGTTATGGTTTATTACATTGAGTGTCGTTCCATGTGCTGTACAGTAGGTCCTTGTTGATCTATTTTATATATAGCAGTGTTTACTTGTTAATCCCCAGTTCCTAGCCTATCCCTCTCCCCCCCTTTGGTGACCATAAGTTTATGTCTGTGTCTGTTTTGTAAATAAGTTCATTTGCATCAAGTTTTCAGGTTCCACTTAGAAGTGATGCCTTTCTTTCTTTTTCTGACTGACTTCACTTAGTATGATCATCTCTAGGTCCATCCATGTTGCTGCAGATGGCCTTATTTCATACTTTTTTGTGACTGAGCAATATCCCATTGCATCTGTATACCACATTATCCATTCATCTGCCAGTGGGTAGTTAGGTTACTCCCATGTCTTGGCTGTTGTAAATAGTGCTGCTGTGAACGCTGGGATGTGCGTATCTTTTCAAACTGGAGTTTCTCTTCAGTCCATCACTTTGAAAGTCAGCATCACCTATTAGCTGAGCCTTGGGATAAAACAAAAGCCAAGTTCTTGTAAGGGCGTGTAGTGCTGCAGGTGTAGCCAGAGAAGACAGGGCAGAGAACAGTCTCAGCACGTGAGCCCTTCCTGGCCGAGGCCGTGGTGAGAGGTGGCGTGAGAAAACACTGGTGGTGAAAACTGTCAGTGAAGTGATGTCATACAGATTTTGCGGGAAAACCAGGCTGATGAGCCAAAGAGGGTGTGAGTGAGCATGTCCAGTAGAACTTTCCATGATGATGAAACGCCCTGTATCTGTTGCTCCACCCTGGCAGCCCCTGTTTTCATGTAGACTGAGTGCTTGACTACTTGACTGAGGAATTGGATTCTTCATCTTTCTTAATTTTTGTTAATTTAAATTAAAATAGCCATGGGTGTCTAGAGGTTACAGCACAGATATGAAGCTTTGCCATAAAAAAGATCCTCTCTGTGTATGCAGCTTGCACATGATGGAATAGCCTTGCAAGGTGCACAGAGCATTGTCATCTCATCAATGAGGAGACCAAGGCTCAGAGCAGCCAACTCTCCCCAAAGCTCACAAGGCAGTAGATGGCAGAGCCTTTGCCCCTTGAATCCAGGGCTGTGCCCTCACCAGTCTCCCGGACAGACTCCATTCCTCTTGTGAGTGAGCACCCTTTAAACTTGATGGTTCTCATGCATGGCCATCCCTCCACAGGTGACAGCCCTGCCCATCTCCATGTGCCCATCCTGCGTGGTTTCCAGGTGTGCTAATGCTGCATTCTTGTGCTGTTTCCTCATTTCTGGGATTGCACCCTCCACCTGCTCTGCATCATTAATGAATACAAAGTTTAAGCAAAGGGTTACAGTCCCTAACGCTTGACTTCCCCATCGCCAGATATGCCCCCGCCAGCAGTGGAAAAGCCCAATGCTCTTCTGTTCTGCAGAAGTAGGATCAGTGGTCAAGACCATCAAGGCCCAGTGACAGCTTAGTGGAATTTTCAGCTGGTGCATCCTCATGACCCTTGAGACCATCAGTGATCACAGCTTTAACCAGTGTCTTTTTGGGAAAAGTGGTGATGGACCAGGTCCTGTCTCACGAGGTCTCGGGGCATTTCAGAAGTAGGGCTAAGATAGCCAGACAGGTGGTGCAGGCATCTCCCAAGGTATTACCACTGTAATCCATGTTTCCTGAGATTCTTTCTGTTATGATGTCAATAAAAAATACACAGTATCAGTGATAATATCATGGGGCAAAGTGTAATACCATGTATTAATAGTTTTCTTCCCTCTCTCTAAATGTGTATATGAAAGAGTTAACAATCATAGGAGCCAGAAGAACTTTTTTTTTTTTTTCTTTTGGGGGGGGGAAAGTGAAAAGCTTGGCAACTGAAAAATACATTTTTCTGTTCTAAAGACACTTGCCAAACAAGCTGTAGCTCAGATAGTAAAAGTCTCTACTGCAGATTCCATTTTGCACGATGATGGAAGCTGTCCTGTGCCTCTCCCTGCAGGAGGAAAGTTCTAGTGTAGTGATGCTCTCCACATATGTGGATGGAGAGCGAGAACTTTATGAAAAGCTGGAGAGGCAGCAGTTAGGCGTCTAAATGAGCGCTGTGTCCTGGGCGCTGTCTTCTGGGAGCCCCCACGCAGTGTATGGAGGCGTGTGGTGCCCAGTGCTGCCTTCCTCGGGGTCTGACGAGGTTGTTTAAGGGAGGCCCTCAGGTTGGCACACAATCAGTCGCCTCTCTTCCCCAGTCAGAGCAGTGGTGCGTGGTAGACACAAGAATCCATAGAAGGTTATGATTTTTTTCATTCATCCCACTCAGGGATACAGGTTCACCTCTTAGACCAGCTAAGAGCAAACTCAGCCAGAGCAAACTCAGGCCAGCGGGAGCTGGACCAAGCTGACCCGGTGGCACTCGTCAGGCAGGTTGAGTCCTTTTGTGGCGTTTTGACTGCCCAGTTGACAGTTCATTGAAAACCCTGCCCCTCAGCTGAGACTTTTGACATTACTATTTTTGTTACTTATTTAAATATAGATCCTGTTTTATGTTCACTTTAAACTCATTATCTTCTAGTACTGAGTGTCACAGGTCAAGACCCTCCTTGGGTTCACTGGCTCATGGCAGTTTCAGTCTCAATAGGAACAGGAGGACGTCTGACCCCGCACCTCCCCGCTTCTCCTGATGGAGCAGCTTAATACTCCTTGAAAGGAGGCTGCCTGGAATCTGGGAAATTGCCAGTGTTCGGACTTGCCTGTGGGGACAAGCAAAGCTAAGTCATCTGAGATGGTCCTGTGACACCACCATGCGTCATGGCTTCTGAAGCGTGTTATTTGCAGGGGAGGTGGGGGCTGTCGTCACCTCCAGGCGTGGTCTCAATGCACAGCGTGTTAATAAGCACTGACTGAGGTGGGGCTCTCAGCAACAGACGAGCTCCACATGGGCCTGTGCTTGGGTAGTTCTGACTGGGGGGCTCCTTCTGTGATTATGTTTAGTTTGTCTTTTTTGATTAAATTGGATTGTGTGTTTAACATCAAAAACATAAAAATCTCAAAATATCTATAATTCCAACATATAAAAAGAGCCATTTAAGAATATAGTCAGCATATCTACACACACACACACACACAGAACAGAGAAAGACTGTACCGTGGCAGAGTTCCCAGCAGGAGTAAACACTCCCAAGCCCTCACAGTGTGGGGTGTTTCGGTAAGGAGAGTCTCTGCTGGTTTATGCGCATCCTTGTACGTTGAAATCAGTCTATTTGCCAGAGAATAAAAGTTGATGTCACCACCACTCTGCTGCTTTTATTAATAATAATGAGGTGGGGGAGCGTGCCCTTCATAAGCCATGGTGTTTGGTCCCGTGGTCATAGGCATGCAGCTGTTGAGCAGCGAGCACCATGGGTGGAGGCGGACCCTGAAGGTGCCCACAGATCCTGCCCCCATGTGGGGTGCCTCACCCGGTGCTTCACTCAGACGCTGACCTGGGTGTTGCTGTGGAGGGAATATAATTCTGTGGATATAACTGTGGCCCTAAGTCCGTTGATTTTAGAAAGGAAGTGATCCCAGGTGGACCTGACCTAATGAGGCAAGCCTTTAAAGGAGCAACCTCTTCCTGGCAAAGAGCTTGGAAGCACAGGAGGGATTCAACTCAAGGCACAGTCTCCACTGCCAGCTTTGAAGCTGGAAGGGGCCCAGGGGCGGAGGGCAGTGACCTCTAGGGACTGAGAGGCCCCTCTGCCAGTTCATACCAACAAAGAACCATGCACACATAGCCAGCAATGCTGACTGTGGTATCCTGAACAGAGTCTCACCCATGCCCTGCAGAACCAGGTTTAAGTGGGTGCTGTGTGAACCACTTGGCTTGTGATGACTCAGTACACAGTGAAAAAGCAGCAAGAGTATAATGTATCTAAATTTGAGTGTGTATATCTGTCCAGAAACATCAAATAAGTTGTGTGAGGAGAGGACAGCTGTGTGTGTGTGAAAGTAGGAATCATCTATTATGCTGGATTTATATAAATAATTATATGTTTATATATATAAACAGTAATTTATATAATCTACATATATATGTATATATAATCTATATGTAACATTTATATATAAGTAATATGTAGTTAGAAACCGATTTCTGTTCTAGTTCTGCCTTGAGCACCATGACCTCGGAGGAGTCAGCAGTGTTCACCGGCTGTACCCACCCCACTACCGCCACTGCTTTCCAGCCAGGCTGTTGGACTTTCTTGATCCCTCCCATCCCGGGCGGTTTCCTTGCCCTCCTTCCCCTGCAGGTCTCTGTGAGCGCCTCCTCCATGGGAGGCCCCCAAGTGCTGGTGACCTCAGGAGCCTGGCTCAGCTCTGCACACCCACACGTGCTAACCCTCCCCGACCTTCTCCAGTTTACACCTTCCTCTTCTGTGGCTTCTGTTTGGAGGGCCCTCCGCACCTCAGACTCAGCACCGTCACAGCTGGGCTCAGGCATCCCTCATCTGTTCCTTGCCTCCCCCTACCGCCTGGGCCGATGGCTCCCCAGTACTGCAGAACCAGTGCTGAGGGCCATAACATCTTAGGGGCTGACAATGCTTTTGTTTCTCTCAAAATCAGAAGGGGAAAAAAATAAAAATTGTAAGTTGAAGAAAGTGCTTTAATATATGATATTAATATATTTATGCCACTGCAATTGTAAAATACAATTTTAAATACTTTTTCACAGAGGACAAGGCCCATGGGAGCAAAAAGGCCCATGAAAGTCACAACACAGCCCTGCCCCCGCCTTGTTTGCAGGATGGTGGCGTTAGCCCTGACAAGGCCATGTGTTGCTGTGCCTATGGCACAGGAAGCAGGGCGGTACTTCGGGACCTGACCTCAGTGACATCACGCAGCTCTGAGTACTGGCAAGGGTCCTCTTCTGCCCTGATGGGCGAGTCTGAGTGAGGAATCCTCCTTACCTTCAGTTCCTTGCTGACAGGCCTTGGTGCTTGCGATGAGCAGAAGTGGCCAGCCCCTCGGGCTGGCGGGATCCGCTGTTCCCTGGCCAGACACTCGATTCCCTTCCCAGCATTGTCCCCACAGGGACTGGGGCCTCTGTGTGCCAACCCTTTCCCACCCCCAACCCCGAGCACATCCACGCTTCCAAAGAGGGCAGAGAGTGTGTTGGGGTGGAAGGGAGGACACTGGTCTGTGCAGCTGAGTCTGGTCTGGAAATCAGAGGGTGACGCTGGCAGGCGTCTCACATCTGAGAACCTGGATAACCTGCCTTCCAAAACACTGGCTTTATTTCTGGAGACAAGTTCGTAGGGCTCTGGCTCACCCAGTACCTCAGCTGGGAAAGCTGCTGGTGAGAAAGATGTGATTCTTTCCAGGTTATCGTTAGCTTCAGGAGAGAAGCAATGTTCCCTTTGCTGTTAGGACATAAGCAGGGTCAGTTTATTCTGCTGGTGTTGGTCACCCTGATGGCCATGTTTAGCCCTGCCCACTCCAGGCATCCTCTCATGAATCAAGGCTTGTGGGTTCATCAGAAGGGGTGATGTCTTATGTCTACTTTACTGGGGCCTCTGAACTTGGCATCTGTGTGGTTCTGAACCATCCTTTGGCACTGGCATACACCTC
The DNA here is from genome assembly GCF_016772045.2 of Ovis aries. NCBI lineage: Eukaryota > Metazoa > Chordata > Mammalia > Artiodactyla > Bovidae > Ovis > Ovis aries. Next base: position 1,879,618 of record NC_056078.1, on the reverse strand, counting down.
CTGCATGAGAAGCTCAGACCTTCCAAGCAGCTGCTGACTTGTCCTGGAGCATATCTGAGGCCATCCATTCAGTGCTTGAATAGCTCTGAGTGTTAGTAAGAGCTCTGATTCAAGCAGATCTGTTTTCCACCTGTTTGTTCACATTCAACGTGGTTCTGCCCTAGAAAGGTTGTAATCATCATTCCGCAGCATAGCTCTGCAGCCAAAGAGGAGCTCTTGGAGTCCTCTGTGCTCCTCCCTGTGCTCTTTGTTATGGCTTCCCTAGAAAACTAATACACCGACCACCACCCTTCTCTTTACACCTTGGGAAGTGTGGCATCCCAGAGAACCGACCGTGATGTGACCAGGGAAGAAGATGGTCACCACCTTGGTTTTTAATGGGAGTCAAGATACGTATCTGAGGCCTGCAGTCATCCATCTCGAAGTGTTTAGTATTTTGCTTGTTTTAATACTCTTGCTGAGTCATATTTCTTGCATCCCATACTAGATGCAGTTAATTTTTTTAGCTTGGTTACAGGATTTTGCATTTAATCCTATTAAATGTTGCCTGCCTCAGGCAGAGTGTGCCAGGGGCTGCCCCATCTCTCCAGGGAACTTCGGAAAATAGGTGGGGTGTCATCAGGATTGGGCCTGAGGGATTCCAGCACTGCACCTTCCATACTCTGCTGAGAATCCTGGGTGTGTGTGGATGAAAGGTTTCCTTTCAGGGGACATGTGGGACAAAACTACTGTCCTGAGGTAGAATGCTCAAACTACTGCACAGTTGCATTCATCTCACACACTATCAAAGTGATGCTCAAAATTCTCCAAGCCAGGCTTCAACAATATGTGAACTGTGAAATTCCAGATGTTCAAGCTGGATTTGGAAAAGGCAGAGGAACCAGAGATCAAATTGCCAACATCCACTGGATCATCGAAAAAGCAAGAGAGTTCCAGAAAAACCTCTATTTCTGCTTTATTAACTATGCCAAAGCCTTTGACTGTGTGGATCACAATAAACTGTGGAAAATTCTGAAAGAGATGGGAATACCAGACCACCTGACCTGCCTCTTGAGAAACCTGTATGCAGGTCAGGAAGCAACAGTTAGAACTGGACATGGAACAACAGACTGGTTCCAAATAGGAAAAGGAGTACATCCAGGCTGTATATTATCACCCTGTTTTTTTAACCTGTATGCAGAGTATATCATGAGAAACGCTGGGCTGGAGGAAGCACAAGCTGGAATCAAGATTGCCAGGAGAAATATAAAAACCTCAGATATGCAGATGACACTACCCTTATGGCAGAAAGTGAAGAACTAAAGAGCCTCTTGATGAAAGTGAAAGAGCAGAGTGAAAAAGTGGCTAAAAAAATCAGCATTCAGAAAACTAAGATCATGGCACCTGGTCCCATCACTTCATGGCAAGTAGATGAGGAAACAATGGAAATAGTGACAGACTTTATTTTGGGGGGCTCCAGAATCGCTGTAGATGGTGACTGTAGCCATGAAATTAAAAGATGCTTACTCTTTGGAAGAAAAGTTATGACCAATCTAGACAGCATATTAAAAAGCAGAGACATTACTTTGCCAACAAAGTCAAAGCTATAGTTTTTCCAGTAGGCATGTATGGATGTGAGAGTTGGACTATAAAGAAAGCTGAGTGCTGAAGAACTTATGCTTTTGAACTGTGGTGTTGGAGAAGAGTCTTGAGAGTCTCTTGGACAGCAAGGAGAGCCAGCCAGTCCATCCTAAAGGAAAGCAGTCCTGAATATTCACTGGAAGTAGTGATACTGAAGCTGAAACTCCAGTGCTTTGGCCAACCGATGCAAAGAGCTGACTCCTTTGAAAAGACCCTGATGCTGGGAAAGATTGAAGGTGGGAGGAGAAGGGGACGACGTAGGATGAGATGGTTGGATGGCATCACCGACTCAATGGACATGAGTTTGGGTAGGCTCTGGGAGTTGGTGATGGACAGGGAGGCCTGGCGTGCTGCAGTTCATGGAGTCACAAAGAGTCGGACACGACTGAGTGACTGAACTGAGGTGGGTTTGGGGACAGAGTGCCCAGCGTGGTTGTGTCAGGATATCCTGTGAGTCAGAACTGGTGCAGAAACCTATGGCGTGGCTGTAGCATTGGGCTTTGCTGAAGGAGAGAAGACAGGTTCTGAGGAAATGTGCTTGCTTGGCCACAGCCACACATGATGCTTGGCAGGGATGACTAGCTTCACCTCCGTGTCTTACTGTCTGTCAGGGGTTCCTTCTGGGGATCTAGGTGGGAAAGGCATAAAGACCCCAAAATGAAGTATTAAGTCCTGCCACATGAACCCCCAAGGCTGAGGGGAAGCCAAGTCCTCCCTGATGACTCCTCAAGGATGAGCGGCTTTTAAAGGCGGACCCACACCACCTGCTCTTCCTTTAGCTCAGGCACATCAGATGCTGTATTTTGCAAGAGATCGTCTGCGGTCACTTGGCCAAGGGCAGCACTGGGGACCTGCCAGTCCTCCCTGTGCCCCGTCTCGGCTGTTCTCAGGCTGTATGACCAGGCCTGCATTGAGCAGTTCTGTGCCTCAGGGTAGTCAGGGTGCGGCTCCCTGCCCGTCAGCTGCTGGCTGTGGTCCCTGGGCTGTGTGACAGGCACGGTGAGCACCATGAGCACTCAGAAAGGGGGGCGGTAGTTAATACCCATGTGCTGAGTCTTCACGGTTCAATCAAATGTAGGGAGGACCACTCACTTCTTAACTCCCTTCCCACTTCCTGCATCTGTGTCTTAGATGATGTCTTCAGAAGAAGGTCATGGGACTTGGTTTAAAATTATTGTGTAGTAATTCAGCAGTAATTATTGTGTAGTAATTTGCAGCCAAAGATGGAAAAGCTCTATACACTCAGCAAAAACAAGACTGGGAGTGGGCTGTGGCTCAGATCATGAATCCCCTATTGCCAAATTCAGGCTTAAATTGAAGAAACTGGAGAACACCACTAGACCATTCAGGTATGACCTAAATCAAATCCCTTGTGACAATACAGTGGAAGTGAGAAATAGACGTAAGGGACTAGATCTGATAGACAAGAGTGCCTGATGAACCATGGATGGAGGCTCGTGACAGGAGACAGGCAGCAAGACCATCCCCAAGAAAAAGAAATGGAAAAAAGTAAAATGGCTGTCTGAGGAGGCCTTACAAATACCTGTGAAAAGAGGAGAAGCGAAAAGCAAGGGAGAAAAGGAAAGATATACCCATTTGAATGCAGAGTTCCAAAGAATAGCAAGGAGAGATAAGAAAGCCTTCGTCAGCGATCAGTGCAAAGAAATAGAGGAAAACAATAGAATGGGAAAGACTAGAGAGCTCTTCAAGAAAATTAGAGATACCAAGGGAACATTTCATGCCAAGATGGGCTCAATAAAGAACAGAAATGGTATGGACCTAATAGAAGTAGAAGATATTAAGAAGAGCTGGCAAGAATACACAGAAGAACTATACAAAAAAGACCTTCAGGAGCCAGATAATCACCAAAGTGTGATAACTCACACTCACCTGGAGCCAGACATCCTGGAATGTGAAATCAAGTGGGCTTAGGAAGCATCACTACGAACAAAGCTAGTGGAGGTGATGGAATTCCAGTTGAGCTATTTCAAATCTTAAAAGATGATGCTGTGAAAGTGCTTCACTCCATATGCCAGCACATTTGGAAAACTCAGCAGTGGCCACAGGACTGGAAAAGGTCAGTTTTCATTCCAATCCCAAAGAAAGGCAATGACAAAGAATGCTCAAACTACTGCACAATTGCACTCATCTCACATGCTAGTAAAGTAATGCTCAAAATTCTCCAAGGCAGGCTTCAGCAATACGTGAACCGTGAACTTCCAGATATTCAAGCTGGTTTTAGAAGAGGCAGAGGAACCAGGGATCAAATTGCCAACATGTGCTGGATCATCAAAAAAGCAAGAGAGTTCCAGAAAAACATCTATTTCTGCTTTATTGACTATGCCAAAGCCTTTGCCTCTGTGGATCACAATAAACTGTGGAAAATTCTGAAAGAGATGGGAATACCAGACCATCTGACCTGCTTCTTGAGAAACCTGTGTACAGGTCAGGAAGCAACAGTTAGAACTGGACATGGAACAACAGACTGGTTCCAAATAGGAGAAGGAATACGTCAAGGCTGTCTATTGTCACCTTGTTGAACTTCTATGCAGGATATATCATGGGAAACGCTGGGCTGGAGGAAGCACAAGCTGGAATCAAGATTGCCGGGTGAAGTATCAATAAGCTCAGATATGCAGATGACAACACCCTTATGGCAGAAAGTGAAGAAGAACTAAAGAGCCTCTTGATGAAAGTGAAAGAGGAGAGTGAAAAAGTTGGCTTAAAGCTCAACATTCAGAAAACTAAGATCGTGGCATCCGGTCCCATTACTTCATGGCAGATAGATGGGGAAACAGTGGAAACAGTGGCTGACTTTATTTTTCTGGGCTCCAAAGTCACTGCAGATGGTGATTGCCGCCATGAAATTAAAAGTCGCTTACTCCTGGGATGGAGAGTTGTGACCAACCTAGACAGCATATTAAAATGCAGAGACATTACTTTGCCAACAAAGGTCTGTCTAGTCAAGGCTATGATTTTTCTAGTAGTCATGTATGGACATGAGAGTTGGACTATAAAGAAAGCTGAGCACTGAAGAATTGATGCATTTGAACTGTGGTGTTAGAGAAGACTCTTGAAAGTCCCTTGGACTGCAAAGAGATCCAGCCAGTCCATCCTAAAGGAGATCAGTCCTGGATGTTCATTGGAGGGACTGATGTTGAAGCTGAAACTCCAATACTTTGGCCACCTGATGCGAAGGGCTGACTCATTTGAAAAGACTCTGATGCTGGGAGAGGTTGGGGGCAGGAAGAGAAGGGGACGAAAGAGGATGAGATGGCTGGATGGCATCACTGACTCGATGGACGTGAGTCTGAGTGAACTCCGGGAGTTGGTGATGGACAGGGAGGCCTGGCATGCTGCAGTTCATGAGGTCACAAAGAGTCGGACACGACTGAACGACTGAACTGAACTGAACTGAATTCCAGCACATCCTCTTTGCTGGTCCTGGGATGTCACGTGGGTTTTAAATCCCGTCTCTCCCTCTGCAGTATGAAGTGAATGTTGCCCCTTCTGCCCACCTGTTGGTTACTAGGACTGTGGACATGCTTTGTAAATGAAAAAGGGGTATGTAAACAGAAAGTACACAGATCCGTTCTTACAGGGGAAGTAGCCTTTATTTCTGTTTACTGTGAACATGACTTCTGTGCTTCAGAACAGGCAAATGTGTTTGCATTTCATCTCAGCGGCCAGATGCATTACTTGTAACTATTAGAACTTTTCCCTTCTCTACTCTGGCAGGTCCGAACTGCAGTCTTGGGCTGAGGCACTGGGCTGCAGGGCAGCCAGGAAGTGACCAGTCTCTGTGGACCACAGAGATGCTGGGGCCAGTGGGGGCTGTGGAACAGATGGCCTGAAGCGGGGTGACTTTCCCACGTTCCTGGCCTGGTGGCAAAAGCCTGTGCTTCCTCAGTGACGGGACCCCAGCCTGGTCGTGCTGCGAGCTCACTGACCCCCGTGTGTCTCTGATGCAGATTTATGTCCACCTGAAGGAAGGCGGTGGCCCTGATGGGCTGGATGCACTGAAGAACAAGCCCCAGCTGCACAGCATGGTGGCCAGGAGCCTGTGCCGGAACGCGGCCGGGAAGAACTACATCATCTTCACTGGGCCCAGCATCACCAGCCTGACCCTGTTTGAAGAGTTTGAAAAGCAAGGTTTGCCAAGTGGGGACCAGATTGAATGAGGTCCCCCCGCCCTTGAGAAGTGCGGAGATGGGGCTGAGGGTTCGGGTGGGTAGCATGGCCCACAGAACGCCTGATGAGAAAGCCTGAGGCTGAGGGCCTGCTGCCTGTCTGCCCTGCTTGGCCCCAGAAATGTAGACAGAGACCTGTCTCAAGCTTATGGTCTAGGGGACAGGTCAGTACAGGTTTTCTGGGTGCACCCCTTTGTGTCCTTTGTGATGAGGCCAGGCCCTCCAAGGAGTTTTGCTAGCGTTTAATGGGCTGCTATAACAGAGTGCTACAGAGTGGGTGGCTCATACACAACACGGATTTATTGCTCCCAGTTGCAGAGGCTGGATGTCCAGGATGGGGTGCCAGCATGGCTAGGTGAGGCTGCAGGTTTCTCCCTGTGTCCTCACGTGGGGAAAGGGATGAGGGAATCTGTGGGGCCTCTTTTCTAGGGGCACCAATCCCGTTCATGAGGACTCTGCCTTTCTGACCTAATCACCTCCTGAAGGCCCACTTCCAGATACCATCACCTCACCTGAGGCGTTAGGTTTTCGATGTAGGATTTGGGAATGGGGCACAAATATTAAATCCACAGCATCAAGGCACAGCTTCTCCTAAGGCCCTTAGGGAGTCTGAACTCCCCAGTCTGTGAGCTGTCATGTCACCCCTTCCAGTTGGACAGAGAATTGTGTGGATTAATACAGGCAACTGCACAGTGGGCCTCAGAGAGGTGTTAGCTCCCCTCAGTGCTAAGATCCCTGGTTCATTTGTTGAAAAGATTGAGCAAGCCTTCTGCCTCTGGAAGAATTGGGGCTATAGAAGCAGACCCCGGCTGAGTCAGGGAGTCCCATGGCAGGCTGCATCTATTTTCACTTGCTCCTGCATTTGGGATTTATATTCCGTTCACTCAGGAAAAACCTAGAACACCCCCACTCAGCTCCTCCAGACGCTGAAATTGCAGACCTGTTGCTTAGCAACAGATCTGAAGTCTGGCCTTAAAAACAAACCCTCTCAAGTAACAGGGAGCCCATAGCTGCTGACCTGTGGCCTCAGCAACTGTGATGAGGCACCCCCTGGGCTGCTGACCTGGGCTGCACCTCACTACTCCGGTTCCAGTAGGGCTCAGGGTTTAATTGTTGAGAGAATTCAGTGTGGACAGATCAGACTTTGTGAAGCAGGGCCGTGGAAGTCAAGTTGGAGAAAGCTGGCCCCAGTGCTCATGAACCCAGCGGCACGTGTCCCCGGGTAAGAGCACGTGGTGAGCACCGGGGCCGCCATGTCCCCTGGCCTGCTCGGCTCCCAGTAGGAGTGTCACGGGCATGGCACGAAACCCCGAGGGTTCCCAGAACTGCGCTAACAGTTTCTGTGGACCCTGCAGGCCTGGTGCTGCCTCATCCCACCTCGCCACCTGGACCGAGGGTCCCGCTCTCATAGCGTGGGCCTGGTGGGACTGGTAGGTACAGAGTGAGGGCACCAAAGGCTTCCCTGAGACCTGGGCCGCTGGCCTGTGTTCTGGGAAGAAGAGGGCCCTCCCTGCTCAGGGAACTAGAGGATAGAGGAGAATCTTTTAGTGGAAGACAGTAATTAGACATGGAATTTGAGTCTTTCCCTCTCATATGACCCCCTGGGCTCCCCTTGCAGTGCCTGACGGGCGGGGAGGCGGTCTCCATGTTGCCCATGGATGGCTGCCCCCACCCCAGGGACTCTGCGCTCTCTGGTCTGGTGACCCCGGGAAATTCCGACGGGCAGCCCGGGTTGAAGTCATAGCCGAGAGCCTGGCTGTGCCTCCTGGGCGCGTGGAGACTGCTTTCAGCCACATGAGAACCGCTCTTTCCATGAATAAACGCGTGCACTGCTGGATTCTCTTCTCCCGTTAGAAGAGTGCAGCTGCTCTGGGTGGTTGTGTTCATCAGGCCTGGTGGGCAATTTTAAACATGACCCTCATTCGTCTGAATTCTCTTCTTGTTTTGAAGGCAGATTCTCGTTTGTAAGTCTCGGAGTGTGGGTATTTGGATCATAGTGGTGGGAGCCGTGGGGAGCCCCCCTCTTTTGGGCGAGACTGGGCATGCCTCCCAAGGGTCTGACCGAGGCGGTGGAAGGACAGGAGATTGTGAGAGTCCTTCCACCACAGAAGGTGACAGGGTATTCATGCCCATGACATCGGGGAGACTATTCCCCAGGCTCTAGTCAGAAGGCCCCTTCACGTCTCCTCTGGGCATGGGGAGAAGTGGGCTTCCCCGTGGCTCCCCAGGGGAGCCCATGAGCAGTGAGGACTGGGAAAGACCTCGAGTCCTGGAAGAATTTGGAGAAGCCTCCTTATTTCAGTTGGTCTCTGCTTGCAGGGCTTCTGCTGCAGGCAACATTCTGGAGTTCAGAGGTCCTGCTCTAGCTCTTCCCCCAGAAAACTCCGCCACTCACCACCCCCACAAAGCAGGCTGCACACAGGCGGAGCTTCCCGAAGTGCCCTGCAGATGGCGAGTCTTGGTGAGAGGGGTAGGGTACATAGCTGGTTTGGGCTTAATGATGCCCGTCTCTGCCCGCCCAAGAGCCTGAAGTTCATGTGCATCACGTGAGCTCAGAAGTTCTAGAAGCAGATGGGAGAATGGGTCCGCAGGTTCAGCCCTGCACTGGCAGGTCGCAAGCCCCCTGGCCGTGAGAACTGCTGTCTTCCTGCCGACGCTCTGCTTGCCTTAGGTCTTCTGTGTAATCTTAGATACATACAGAAGTGAGGGGGAGGCAGCACGTCTGGGGTGAAAGCTCCCAAATTTCCCATCTCTCCTGGGGAAGCGGGGAGCCGCCCTGAGGCTGTGTGGTCCCTGTACCCGCAGGGATCTACTGCTGTGGCCTGCTCAGCTCCAGGAAGAGTGACTGCACCGGCCTGCCGCCCTCCATGCTAAGCAGCCCAGCCACACCACCTGCCCGGGGCCAGCACAGCATCCGGATGAAGGGGAGCATGTCCCTGATCTGCTGGTACAACAAGGGGCACTTCCGCTTCCTGACCAATGCCTACTCGCCCATGCAGCAAGGTGGGCATACTGGGGGCCCCGGGTGGGGCTCTGGAGGCTGGGCTTGACCCCTGCCCCTCTTTAGCTCTAGGCCGTGGAGTGGGTGATGCCTGCTGCTTCTTACATGGAGGCTGGCCCTCCTGAGCCCACAGGCTGTCAGCGCCCCGGGACTTGTTATGTCAGGAGAAGGCTGGCATTTGCAGATGACCCAAGCAGTTCCCCACATAGGTCCCTAGGTCATACATAGTGTGATAATTGGTTCTGTTGAACAGCATTTACATAATCGCTTCATCATTTAGGATTCTGTGAAAAATCTAGTCTCATGGGAGGAGGGAAAAAGTCAACCATTCTTTTTTTTTTTTTTCTGCTTTTTATTTTTTTATTTTTTTTTACTTTACAATACTGGATTGGTTTTGTCATACATTGACATGAATCCACACAGGTGCACATGAGTTCCCAAGGTTGAACCCCACTCTCGCCTCCCTCCCCATATCATCTCTCTGGGTCATCCCAGTGCACCATTCTTATCTTTTCAATGTTTGTATTTAAGGGAACCCACAGCTCAAACATTATTAAATAGCAGAAAAGAAAATTGCAATGACAAAGGGACCCTTTACAAAAGTACTTACAGCTTCCCTGGTGGCTCAGAATCCACCTGCATTGCAGGAGACCTGGGTTCGGAAAATCCCCTGGAGAAGAGAGCAGCTACACACTCCAGTATTCTGGCCTGGAGAATTCCATAAACAGAGGAGCAGGCCATGGGTTTGCAAAGAGTCAGGCATAACTGAGTGCCTTTCACTTTCAGTGTACTTGAAAAGTCCCTTGGGTTCCTTTACATTAAGACATCTTTGTCTTTACTATTGGGCTTCCCAGGTGGTGCTAGTGGTAAAGAACCCACCTGCCAATGCAGGTTAAGAGATGCCTTAACCTGAGGCGTTAAGAGACGCCAGTTGGATCGGTGGGTCAGAAAGAACCCCTGGAGAAGGGAATGGCAACCCACTCCAGTATTCTTGCCTGGAGAATCCCATGGACAGAGGAGCCTGGTGGGCTACAGTCTGTAAGGTTGCACAGATTCGGACACAACTGAAGCGACTTAGCACAGCAGTCTGTACTATTAAAGAAACACTGCCAAGGAACTCGGGTGTGTGTGTAGTGTGTGTATTGCTATGCGTGTATGCCTGTGTGTGGTATTTAGCATCTCTTTTCACTTTTCCCCATCCCTCACCTCCACACACACCTCGTGCAACATTTCAGTGCAGGTTACAGTCGAGGCACATGGGTGTTGTTACCCCACTCAGGGGTGTGGGGGTGGGGGTGGCGAAAGCCGACCCATCAGGTTCTGTATCAAGGGCACCTAGAGGAGACTTTTGGAATTGCCCTGCCAGCTGAAGGATCGCCCTGGACTCCTGCTGTCTTTCCGCTTGGGCCTCGAGGCGGGACCAGAGGATCGAAGTATCTTGGAAGGTGTGGGTCTAGGGTGTTGGAGTTGCTTCCCACCAAATTATTTTAAGTGATGGCCTCTGAAACGATGTCCCAAAGCAGAAGATTCCCCATGTCTGAACTGGTGCAGTGAGGTGGCAGAGAAAAGACTGCATCTGGGAAGGGTAGGGAAAAGCCTGCAATAGGGTCGAAACCCCTAGTCTCAAGGACTAGAGCCCTTTAATCAGACACCAAGGGAAGGAGGCAAGAGGCTATTAAGGGGCAAAGACAATAAAATTTTGGGAGGGTTGGGTTTTAAATAAGCTGAAACGAGTATTTGTGTTCAATTCAGTGATACTTTCCATTTCTAAAGTGTGCGCTCTGTTATTAATCATGAAGTTCCAAATCCTAGACACCCTTAAAAATCTCGAGGTGTGTGTCCACAGCCTGGCCACAGACCGCCCCCCACCTCCAAGCCCCTGAGCCCTCCCTGCCCCGTTAGGGCCTGTGGACACTGTGAGCCCATCTGGGAGAGAGGAGACCCTGGGTATGGCCGAGGGGCTCGCAGAGTAGAGGCTATGGTGTCGGCATGCTCCCCGCTTGGAGTCCTTTTCCTGGTTCCATCCAAGGGCCTTGCTGCTTAATGGAGATAGTTCTGATGTGACTGTCCTTCTGCTGTGCTTCAAAAACATGATTTTTTAAAACTACCTAGTATTTCATCCTTAGATTGTGTCGTAATTCTTTATCTTGCTCCTATTAATGATCTTTTTTTTTTTTCACAATATGAAGAGTGATATAGTGAAGATTTTCATAGATAAGTCTTCAGGTTCATCTTTGGTCGCTTCCTCAGGATGAATCTAAAAGTTAAATGGTTGTGCTGAAGGGTCTGCATGGTTTTAAGACTCTGATGCTGTGCTGCCAAAAGGCTGTACTTATTACCACTGCAGTGGTTACAAGAGACTGAGATTTGTCCTGCTATACCAACACTGTGTTTGTTTTCTTTCCTAAATTTGTCAATAAGATGGCTGAAAATGCTATAAAATTTTAACTATAAATTGCCATGACTGCTGGTGAGGTTGAACCAGCATGTTCTTCATGTGTTTATTAGCTGATATTCGATGATTTTGTCATGTTCTTTTAAATTTTTCATTTGAAGTACTTGTCTTAGGAACTTGAAATTTTATGAAAGATTTTATGCCTCTAGCAGGTATTTTTATGCATTTGTCTTCCTGTTGCTTTTATTTATGGTCAGTATTTTTAACGTGCAAAGGGTTTTCATTTCCACATAGGCACAGCTGTTGAGGGCCTTCCTAGGTGGCACTAGTGTTAAAGAACCTGCTTACAATATGGGAGACATAAGAGACTGGAGTTCGATCCCTGAGTTGGGAAGACCCATGGAGGAGGGCATGGCAAGCCACTCCATTTTTTGCCAGGAAAATCCCATGGACAGAGGAGCCTGGTAGGCTACAGTCCGTAGGGTCGCACAGAATCAGACTTAACAGGCACGCACTGCTGTTAATCGTGTTATTTGTTCTCATGCTTAAAAAAAACCCTGCTCTGTCCCAAGGCCAGGTAAGTAAATAGACCACCTGGTTGTTTTATAATGTGATTTTGTGCTCTTTGCACTTGGAATTTATTTTGGTATGTGGCATCAGTCAGGGTGCTACTATTTTTTTTGATAAGTGGCAAAGATTGGTTGACCAAGCAGCCCCACCTCTGTTCCTGAACCATTGATCAAATAATTATTTTTTCCCTACTTATTATATCACCCAGATGATAGAGTCTCCTATGTTCTAAAGACTGCTTGCCAGCTTTATACTGTCTTCTATTATGAACATATATGCTCTTGTAAAAGGTGAGCAGAATTTCCCATTTCAGAAAACATGTAACTGCTTATGAACATTCTGTTGTTTAGTTACTCAGTCGAGTTTTAATCTTTGTGACCCCAGGGACTGCAGCATGCCAGGCTTCTCTGTCCTTCACCATCTCCCTGAGCTTGCTCAAACTCAGGTCCATTGAGTCAGCGTTACCATCCAACCATCGCATCCTCTGTCATCACCTTCTCCTCCTGCCTTCAATCCTTCCCAACATCATGGTCTTTTCCAGTGAGTCAGCTCTTTATATCAAGTGGCCAAAGTATTGGAGGTTCAGCTTCAGCATCAGTCCTTCCAATGAATATTCAGGGTTGATTTGCTTTAGGACGGACTGATTGGATTTCCATGCAGTCAAGGGACTCTCATGAGTCTTCTCCAACACCTCAGTTCAAAAGCACCAATTCTTCAGAGCTCAGCCTTGTTTGTAGTCCAGCTCTCACATCCATACATGACTACTGAAAAACCATAGCTTTGACCTTTGTCGGCAAAGTGATGTCTCTGGTTTTTAATACACTGTCTAGGTTAGTCATAGCTTTTCTTCCAAGGAGCAAGAGTCTTTTAATTTCATGGCTGCAGTCACCATCTGCAGTGATTTTGGAGCCCTAAAAGATAAACTCTGTCACTGTTTCCATTGTTTCCCCATCTATTTGTGATGAAGTGGTGGGACCAGATGCCATGATCATCTTTTTTTTGAGTGTTGAGTTTTGAATGTTAAGTCAGCTTTTTCACTCTTCTCTTTCACCTTCATCAAGAGGCTCTTTTGTTCCTTTTTGCTTTTTGCCATAAGAGTGGTGTCATCTGCATATCTGAAGTGAAAGAAGAGAGTGAAGTCAGTAAGTCGTGTCATCTCTTTGCCACCCCATGGACTGTAGCCTACCAGGCTCCTCCATCCATGGAATTTTCCAAGCAAGAGTACTGGAGTGGGTGGCCATTTCCTTCTCCAGAGGATCTTCCCGACCCAGCAATTGAAGCCGAGTCTCCCATATTGCAGGCAGATGTTTTACCACCTGAGGCTCCAGGGAATCTGAGGTTATTGACATTTCTCCTGGCAATCTTGATTCCAGCTTGTGCTTCATCCAGCTCGGCATTCTGCATGCTATACTCTGTATCTAAGTTAAATAAGCAGGGTGACAGTGTACAGCCTTGACTTACTCCTTTCTTGATTTGGAACCAGTGTGTTGTACATGTCCCATTCTAACTGTTGCTTCGTGACCTGCATACAGGTTTCACAGCAGGCAGGTCAGGTAGTCTGTTATTCCCATCTCATGAAGAATTTTCCAGTTTGTTGTGATCCATACAATCAAAGCCTTTAGCATAGTCAGTGAAGCAGAAGTAGATTTTTTTTTTTTTAATTCTCTTGCTTTTTCTATGATCCAGCAGATGTTGGCAGTTTGATCTCTAGTTCCTCTACCTGTTCTAAATCCAGCTTAAACATCTGGAAGTTCTCGGTTCATGTACTCTTGAAGCCTAGGTTGGAGAACTTTGAGCAGTACTTTGTTGCTGTGTGAAATGAGTGCAGTTGTGCAGTAGTTTGAGCATTCTTTGGCATTACTTTTCTTTGGGATTGGAATGAAAATTGACCTTTTCCAGTCCTGTGACCACTGCTGAGTTTTCCAAATTTGCTGGCATATTGAGTGCAGCACTTTCACAGCATCATCTTTTACGATTTGAAATAGCTCCACTGGAATTCCATCACCTCCACGAGCTTTGTTTGTAGTGATGATTCCTAAGGCCCACTTGATTTCACACTCCAGAATGTCTGGCTCCAGGTTAGTGATCACACCATCATGGTTATCTGGGTCGTTATGATCTTTTTCGTGTAGTTCTTCTGTGTTTTCTTGCCACCTCTTCTTAATATCTTCTGCATCTGTTAGATCCATACCATTTCTGTCCTTTATTGTGCCCATCCTGGCATGAAGTGTTCCCTTGGTATCTCTAATTTTCTTGAAGAGATCTCTAGTCTTTCCCATTCTATTGTTTACCTTTATTTTGCATTGATCACTGAGGAAAGCTTTCTTCTCTCTCCTTGCTCTTCTTTGGAACTCTGCATTCAAATGGGTCTATCTTTCCTTTTCTCCTTTGCTTTTTACTTCTCTTCTTTTCACAGCTATTTGCAAGGCCACCTCAGATAGCCATTTTGCCTTTTTGCGTTTCTTTTTCTTTGGGATGATCTTGATCCCTGCCTCCTGTATGATGTCACGAACTTCCATCCATAGTTCTTCAGCCACTCTGTCTATCAGATCTAATCCCTTGAATCTATTTGTCACTTCTACTGTAAGGGATTTGATTTAGGTCATACCTGAATGGTCTATTGGTTTTCTGCTTTCTTCAATTTAAGTTTTAATTTGGCAATAAGGAGTTCATGATCTGAGCCACAATCAGCTCCCAGTCTTATTTTTGCTGACTATAGAGCTTCTCCACCTTTGGCTACAAAGAATATAATCAATTTGATTTTGGTATTGACCATCTGGTGATGTCCATGTGTAGAGTCTTCTCTTGTGTTGTTGGAAGAGGGTGTTTGCTATGACCAGTGCATTCTCTTGGCAAAACTCTGTTAGCCTTTGCCCTGCTTCATTTTGTACTCCAAGGCCAAACTTGCCTGTTACTGAAGGTGTCTCTTGACTTCCTACTTTTTCATTCCAGTCCCCTGTAATGAAAAGGATATCTTTTTTTTTTTTTGGTGTTAGTTCTAGAAGTTCTTGTATGTCTTCATAGAACTGTTCAGCTTCTTCAGCGTTAATGGTTGGAACATAGACTTGGATTAATGTGATATTGAATGATTTGCCTTGGAAATGAACAGAGGTCATTCTGTCACTTTTGAGATTGCACCCAAGTACTGCATTTCAGACTCTTGTTGCCTATGATGGCTACTCCATTTCTTCTAAGGGATTCTTGCCCACAGTAGTAGATATAATGGTCCTCTGAATTAAATGCACCCGTTTGGGTCCATTTTAGTTCTCTGATTCCTAAAATGTGGGTGTTCACTCTTGCCATCTCCAGTTTGACCACTTCCAATTTACCTTTTTCATGGACCTGACATCCCAGGTTCCTACGTAATATTGCTCTTCACAGCATCGGACTTTACTGTCATTGCCAGACACATCCATAGCTGGGCATTGTTTCCACTGTGGCTCAGCCTCCTCTTTCCTTCTGGAACTGTTTTTCTGCTCTTCTCCAGCAGCATGTTGGCCACCTACTTGGGCATTGTTTCCACTGTGGCTCAGCCTCCTCTTTCCTTCTGGAACTGTTTTTCTGCTCTTCTCCAGCAGCATATCGGGCACCTACCAACCTGGGCAGTTCATCTTTCAGTGTCACATCTTTTCGCTTTTTCATACTGAACATTTTAGGGATTGATTTGTTATTCTTTACTGTGGATTCTAAGGGAGAATGAGCGCTCTTTCAGAAAGTGTGAGCCCTGTCATTGTTCAGTTACTCAATTGTGTCCAGTTCATTGCAACCCCATGGACCGCGGCATGCCAGACTTCCCTGTCCTTCACCGTCTCTATGAGCTTGCGCAGACTCCAGTCCATTGAGTCAGTCATGCCGTCCAGCCCTCTCATCCTCTGTCATCCCCTTCTCCTCCTGCCTTCAGCCTTTGCCAGCATCGGGGTCTTTTCTAGTGATTTGGCTCTTCATATCAGGTGCCAAAGTTTTGGAGCTTCAGCATCAGTCCTTCCAGTGAATATTCAGGATTGATCTTCTTTAGGATGGACTGGTTGGATCTCCTTGCAATCCAAGGGACTCTCAAGAGTCTTCTTCAACACTACAGTTCAAAAGCATCAATTCTTCAGCACCCAGTCTTCAGTGTGAGGGTATGCAGGCTCTTTAAGTTACATGCTGTCATTTACCCAGAGTCATCCCCATGAAGAACCAAATCCTTTTTGAGTCTTCCATCTCCCTCTTTGCCCATAGAGTTCAGAGTCCATGAGGCTCGTGTGGGTGTGGAATGTTTGCATATCAGATATCAGGTCTGTGTGTTAGGTCTTGACTCATTCGTTCAGACTTAGAGAAGGGCAGAAAGGACGTCAGCCCAGCCAGAAAAAACCTGGAGGAGGTGGAGAGACAGACCCCTGCAACAGGAAGACAGGTAGTTCTGTCATAGGCCCATGTGAACCTACAGTGTCACAGAGGTTTACTCTTAGAATATAGATGTGCAGAGGGTCACACCAAGCCACAGACATACAAGGGTGCACCCAGAGACAACACATCATCCCTGGTTATGACGTCAGCAGAGACAGTAAATATCACATAACCTCTTGTCAATATTCCAATGTCTAAAACTTTCCATTCCTCAGAAAACAATATTAATAGGACAGCAGTCTCACCCTTTTCATCTTGAGTAGTATCTGAAATCTAAGGTATCACCAGGGAGGAGGCTGGACTGGTAATAACCTTGGAGAAATGCTCAAAGAGATTGACAGAAACCTGGATTTTGAAGCCAGTCTTCTATTTCCAGCTGTAATCCTCATTTAAGTTCAAAAGTGTGAAGGAATAGGGAGGAAACTTCTTCTTCCGAGAGAAGGGGAGCAGGCCTCTCACACCTGGGTGAGCAGCCCTGAAGCTACTGCCCTGCCGGTGCTGAGGGCAGCCGGTGGGAACCGCAGGGCCCCGGCCAGCACCATGCCCTCATCCCTGGAGAGTGGACCCGACCCGCTGGGACCCTGCTGCCTCAGAGCGAGGCGTCCCCTGCCTCTGGGAAGAGAGAAGGGAGGGGATTTTATCAGACAGTCTGACCTGCTCATACCCACATGGATCTGGGAAGCCCTAAGGGGGCCTCTTTAGCCCCAGAGGAGGCTGTAGTTGAAAGTCAGGCAAATTAAAATAGAGCTGGCGATGGGAAGCCTCCCTGGGCCATGCACCCAGGCCAGGTGTGAGGTGGGGGTGTTTGCTCTCTTGTGTTTGGGGTTGGGTGGTGAGCAGAGGCCCCAGGGCAGGTCCCCACAGGAAGGGTGCTGTAGAGAGACCGCCCTCCGTGGAGGCGGAGAGCCCAGCCTTGGAGGACCTGCATGTGGCCGCGGCATCCGACAGTAGAGTGTCTCTGTGGAGAGAAGCTCTCAGGATCCGGGCCCCAGGAGCCTCTGACTGGGAGGAGGCCCTGGACGGGCACCATGGTTCTTTGAGGTCTTGAGGCTTTAGAAAGCGTGTTGCCTGGGTGCTGCCCAAGCGTCCCCACACCTCCAGAGCTAGCTTCTCAGCCTCTCATAAGATCTCCAGGCACTCCAGTGCAGAAAGTCAGTATTTGGGGAGCAGGGATGGGAGACAAAAAACTGTCCTGGTTTAGGGCTGAGTCTGAGCAGATGGATCGGTGTGACTCTTGTCTCCCTCCCCCTCAGTGGGGAGGGGGTGACGAGCCATTTTTACTTCAACTACTGGAGAAGGGAAGGCTACCCAATCTAGTATTCTGACCTGGAGGATTCCTTGGACTGTATAGTCCATGGGGTCGCAGAGTTGGACAGGACTGAGTGACTTTCACTACTCACACATATTTCAGTTCAGTCAGTTCAGTCGCTCAGTCGTGTCCGACTCTTTCTGACCCCATGAATCGCAGCACACCAGGCCTCCCTGTCCATCACCAGCTCCCAGAGTTCACTCAGACTCAACATCCATCGAGTCAGTGATGCCATCCAGCCATCTCATCCTCTGTCGTCCCCTTCTCCTCCTGCCCCCAACCCCTCCCAGCATCAGAATCTTTTCCAGTGAGTCAACTCTTAGCATGAGGTGGCCAAAGTACTGGAGTTTCAGCTTTAGCATCATTCCTTCCAAAGAAATCCCAGGGCTGATCTCCTTCAGAATGGACTGGTTGGATCTCCTTGCAGTCCAAGGGACTCTCAAGAGTCTTCTCCAACACCACAGTTCAAAAGCATCAGTTCTTCAGCACTTAGCTTTCTTCACAGTCCAACTCTCACATCCATACATGACCACAGAAAAAACCATAGCCTTGACTAGATGGACCTTTGTTAGCAAAGTAATGTCTCTGCTTTTGAATATGCTGTCTAGGTTGGTCATAACTTTTCCTCCAAGGAGTAAGCGTCTTTTAATTTCATGGCTGCAGTCACCATCTACAGTGATTTTGGAGCCCCCCAAAATAAAGTCTGACACTGTTTCCACTGTTTCCCCATCTATTTCCCATGAAGTGATGGGACCAGATGCCATGATCTTCGTTTTCTAAATGTTGAGCTTTAAGCCAACTTTTTTACTCTCCACTTTCACTTTCATCAAGAGGCTTTTTAGCTCCTCTTCACTTTCTGCCATAGGGTGGTATCATCTGCATATCTGAGATTATTGATATTTCTCCTGGCAATCTTGATTCCAGCTTGTGCTTCTTCCATTCCAGCGTTTTTCATGATGTACTCTGCATATAAGTTAAATAAGCAAGGTGACAATATACAGCCTTGACGTACTCCTTTTCCTATTTGGAACCAGTCTGTTGTTCCATGTCCAGTTCTAACTGTTGCTTCCTGACCTGCATATAGGTTTCTCAAGAGGCAGGTGAGGTGGTCTGGTATTCCCATCTCTTTCAGAATTTTCCACAGTTTATTGTGATCCACATAGTCAAAGGCTTTGGCATAGTCAATAAAGCAGAAATAGATGTTTTCTGGAACTCTCTTGCTTTTTCCATGATCCAGCAGATGTTGGCAATTTGATCTCTGGTTCCTCTGCCTTTTCTAAACCCAGCTTGAACATCTGGAAGTTCACGGTTTACGTACTGCTGAAGTCTGGCTTGGAGAATTGTGAGCATGACTTTGCTAGCGCATGAGATGAGTGCAATTGTGTGGTGGTTTGAGCATTCTTTGGCATTGCCTTTCTTTGGGATTGGAATAAAAATTGACCTTTTCCAGTCCTGTGACCACTGCTGAGTTTTCCAAATTTGCTGGCAAATTGAGTGCAGTATTTTCACAGCATCACCTTTCAGGATTGGAAATAGCTCAATTGGAATTCCATCACCTCCACTAGCTTTGTTCGTAGTGATGCTTTCTAAGGCCCACCTGCCTTCACATTCCAGGATGTCTGGCTCTAGGTGAGGGATCACACCATTGTGATTATCTTGGTCATGAAGATCTTTTTTGTACAGTTTTTCTGTGTCTTCTTGCCACCTCTTCTTAATATCTTATGCTTCTGTTAGGTCCATACCATTTCTGTCCTTCGTGGAGCCCATGTTTGCATGAAATATTCCCTTGGTATCTCTAATCTTCTTGAAGAGATCTCTAGTCTTTCCCATTCTGTTGTTTTCCTCTATTTCTTTGCCTTGATCACGGAGGAAGGCTTTCTTATCTCTCCTTGCTATTATTTGGAACTCTGCATTCAGATGCTTATATCTTTCCTTTTCTCCTTTGCTTTTCCCTTCTCTTCTTTTCACAGCTATTTGTAAGGCCTCCCGAGACAGCCATTTTGCTTTTTTGCGTTTCTTTTCCATGGGGGTGGTCTTGATCCCTGTCTCCTGTACAATGTCATGAACCTCATTCCATAGTTCATCAGGCACTCTATCTATCAGATCTAGGACCTTAAATCTATTTCTCTCTTCCACTGTATAATCATAAGGGATTTGATTTAGGTCATACCTGAATCGTCTAGCGGTTTTCCCTACCTTCTTCAATTTCAGTCTGAATTTGGCAATAAGGAGTTCATGATCTGAGCCACAGTCTGCTCCTGGTCTTGTTTTTGTTGACTGTATAGAGCTTCTCCATTTTTGGCTGCAAAGAATAGAATCAATCTGATTTCGGTGTTGACCATCTGGTGATGTCCATGTGTAGTCTTCTCTTGTGTTGTTAGAAGAGGGTGTTTGCTGTGACCTGTGCATTTTCTTGGCACTGAAAGGTCGCAGGTGGCTGCGACCAGCGCACATAGCGTGGCCGAGAGGAGCTACCCCACGTCCAAGGTCAGGGGCAAAAGCTGGGAGGACCCCATTCCCAAGATGCAGCGGCCAAGAGGAGTTACCCCACGTCCAAGGTCAGGGGCAGTGGCCGAGAGTGCCAGGCTGCGATGGCGCTGGAATGGCCGAGAGGAGCTACCCAAGTCCAAGGTCAGGGGCGGCGGCCGGGAGGAGCTACCCCACACATATTTAAACAGTGCTAAAATTTCACAGCCCTGCGAACTAATCCCTGAAAACAGTGGCATTCTTCTCCCTCACATGGTGCTGCTGCAGGGGAGGCTCCTCAGAGGAAGTGCTGTGTAACTCTCACCACACTTGACCGTCTTTCCAGCCCGCACATCACCTCTGGGGGTGCAGTGGACGGCCCCCCTATTCAGGGCAGGTCTCGGAAGACAGGTTATTGGGCAGCAGGCTGGAGAGGGCTGACTGATCTCTCTCTGCTTCTCACTCCTGGTCGGTGGAATGTTTCACTCTTGCCGTGACTTTGGTCGTGACCCTGGGACTCAGTTCCATTTGTGTTAAGGAGGATACGGTGTTTGAAGGCATGTGAGAGAGTGCATTTGAGGATCAGTAAAGGGTAAAGGGTTCTGTCCACAGTGGAGGCGTAGCAGAGCCTGGGGTCAGGCGGCTCCTGGTTCTTCTGAACCCTGCCTTGAGCAGAGCAGGTGGACCGGATCCCTGGCCCCCTGACAGTGGTGGCCACCTCCTTGCACTGCTCTCAGACCTGGCAGATGGAGTGGGAGCCTGGGGAAGGGAGCGGGGGCCTGGGGAAGGGAGCGGGGGCCGAGGGGAAGGGAGCGGGAGCCTGGGGAAGGGAGCGGGGGCCTGGGGAAGGGAGCGGGGGCCGGGGGAAGGGAGCGGGAGCCTGGGGAAGGGAGCGGGGGCCGGGGGAAGGGAGCGGGGGCCGGGGGAAGGGAGCGGGGGCCGGGGGAAGGGAGCGGGGGCCGGGGGAAGGGAGCGGGAGCCGCGGGGAAGGGAGCGGGGGCCTGGGGAGGGAGCGGGGGCCTGGGGAAGGGAGCGGGGGCCTGGGGAAGGGAGTGGGAGCCTGGGGGAGGGAGCAGGGGCCAGTGAGCCCTGGCCTCCGCTCTGCTCTCAGGGCCCTGTCGGATGCTCCAGCCCTGCTCCGCTCACACCCGCCTTTGCCATTATCTGTCGCGGGCCCTGCCCTGGTCTGTGCTGCGACTCCATGTTCTTTGCTCACCTGCCCGTGTTTTCCTCAGCTCCCCTGAAGCCTCAGTGATGTTGTTGATAGTGGTTTTTTCCATCTCCTCCCCTGCTGTCTGTCTTGACAAGCAGACAGGATGGAGAAGAACGTGATCTGAATGGGGGTCCGCAGGGGTCTTGACAAGCAGACAGGATGGAGAAGACCGTGCCCTGAACGGGGGTCCGCAGGGGAGGCTCAGAGGGGGTGTCCCGCCTGTCTCTGCAGGAGCGATCATCAAGAGGAGGAGCGGGGAGATCCCCTGCCCGCTGGCCGTGGAGGCCTTCGCGGCCCACCTCAGCTACATCTGCAAGTACGACGACAAGTACAGCAAGTAAGTGAGCCGGCGCCGGCGAGCGTCGCGGGGCCTCGCTGCCGAGAGCGGGGGCTACCGCATGATCAGCTGCCCCATCAGAGCTGACAGATGAAGACCCTGAGAGAGAAAACCCTGAGCCCTCAGCCCGGCGTCCCCCAGGGCCCGGCCACGCGGCCACCCCCACCTCCCGCCGCCCGGCTGCCCGCACTGTGGCCCTGCCTGTTCCCCCTCCTCCACGTCCGCCGTCGGGCCCGACCCCGCCCGCTATCGTCCCTGAGGCCCTGCCCAGCGTCCCCTCCGCAGATGGGGCGCGGTCCCTCACGTCAGTGGGTGAGCCGTGGTTACTGAGTCGTTTCACGTGTGAGTGTGGGCTCAGGCGCAGTATCACCATGAGTGCACACGTGGGGACCACACGCATATGCGTGCCCCAGTGCTGTCTCCAGGCGGCTCCCATGCCCACATCGGGAGCTGCTGAACCTTGGCCTGTTAACTGCTGGGCCTGAACCTCACAATCTAAAACAGGGTGAGACTAACCCAGAGGGCGGTGGGCGTTTTTC
The DNA here is from genome assembly GCF_016772045.2 of Ovis aries. NCBI lineage: Eukaryota > Metazoa > Chordata > Mammalia > Artiodactyla > Bovidae > Ovis > Ovis aries. The sequence goes on along the minus strand of NC_056078.1, from coordinate 1,857,589 downwards.
TCAGCCCTCCTTGAGGGTCATTGACGTCTCCCAGGCTGCTTGGTGGGGAGGGCAGTGCAGGAACCTGGGCCTCCTGGAAAAGCCCAGAGGTAGAGGGCGCCCCACTCCCTCAGAGTCACTACAGTCTTCCTGGAGCCCTGGCCTGCCTGGCAGCTCATGGGCCTGGGTGGTGCTCACAGGGCAGTCTGTGTGATGAAGCAGACATTGCAGGCTGCCCTGGCTGGGCGCCTCAGTGGTGCGGAGGTTGCTGACCCTCCAACACCCGGCATTTGGGGTGCAGAGACACACATGCCTGCAGAGGGCAGCGGCCCAGGGGTGGGTCCTGAGGCGGGGCTCTCCAGCAGAGAAGGCTCTCCTGAGGTGACAGCTGTCCTCCGTCTGGGGGAAGGTGGGGCAGTGAAGAGAAGAGCGAGGAGCTGCGGGTGGTCGTGGCAGGAGGGGCTCGGGACGCGCCACGCTTGTGCAGGGAAGCCCGCAGCCCTGTGTCCTCCTGAGCCCCAGCCACACCACACAGGCCTGGCTCCTGGTTCAGTGGCCCCTGCGGTGACCCACCTCCTCCACCTGATCCTTTCCTAGGGACTATTTTCATCATAAGTAAAGTTCATGTGCCTGAGCCTCAGTGAGAGCTGTCCTCCCCGCTCCCTGTTCCCCTCTCCCCAGCCTGATTCCCACGCCCACACTCCCAACAGCACCCTGTTGAGCCTGACGAGGCCTTTGGGAATCTCTCCTGCACGGGGCACCTGGGCTCCATCTGAGTCAGCCCTTTTTACCCTTCTGTCCTCTTAGGTATTTCATTTCTCATAAACCGAACAAGACCTGGCAACAGGTGTTCTGGTTTGCCGTCAGCATAGCCGTCAATAACGCCTACATTCTGTACAAGATGTCAGATGCCTACCACGTGAAGAGGTACAGCCGGGCCCAGTTTGGTGAGAGACTCGTGCAAGAGCTGCTGGGCCTGGAGGATACCTCTCCAAGCCTCTGATGTCCTGGGCGTGGCCCGGGCTAGGTAAGGACCAGGTCCAGGGAGGGGCGGGGGAGCCTGATGTCTGCCCTGCCGGTCAGAGACCCGTGGACGCCCTGTGTGTGGCTACAGTCCAGGCGGGGTGCTCAGGGCCTCTGGAGGCGCCAGGATGGACCTGGTCAGAGGGGAGCAGCATCCGGTCTCCACACAGAGAAGAGCACGGCTTCCCTCCGGAGAGTGGCCACCACCTTGGCGTGAGCACCCGGCAGGTGTGGCCCTGAGCCAGACCTTCCATGCCACCAGCGCAGGGCAGGGCACCCTTGCAGTCCCCCTGGAGGCCATTGGGAGCCCGTTCAGCACAGGGAACCCGGGAGGGCTGCTGCCATCGTGGGCGCCAGGGATGGAACGAGCTGGTGAAGATGAAAGATGTCCACGCCATGGTTCAGGTCACGCAGTGTCTGAGGGTGATGGGAAGGGAGCCAGCTGGGCCGTGTGCAGCTGGGATTGTCTGGGGTTGTGTAGGAGCCCAGAGGGTTTGCCAGTGTTTGCCTCGAGTGGGCAGCTCAGAACAGGGCTCGTAGCAGAAGGAACAGCCTGGCATGGCTGAAAGGCAGTGTTGGTATGGGGAGTGGGGCCACTCTGGTGTGTGCACACGGCACTCCTGCCTGTCCCGGAGTGGCTGGTGTATGGGGAGAAAGACGGTGACAGGATGGCGGTGAAGTGTGATGCTGTTCTTATTTTTAGATATATCTTCAGGTTATTTTCTTACTGTTGCTCAAGATCTTCTGTAAAAGGAAATGTCCCTCTTCTGTCCTCACCCTCTCACCCCACCCTGTTGTGGCTCCTTGCATGATCACGGGCCTGGGCCTGAACCTGGGCCAGAAAGGGTACTTTGCATCCATCAGACCATGGGGGCCTGTGGGCCTTGAGCTTTGCACAGACACCGTCACTGGCAGAATTACTTGTTTTGGAAAATACACAGCACGGCTGAGACAAGATTGTCTCTGTGGGTGACCACGCTCTCTCCCTCTCGTGTGGTCCCTGGGCAGTGCTGGCCAGCCTCACTGCCTGCCTTGTGATGGTGTGGCGGGCATTGGCAGACCCCCCTGTACAGCTTGGCTGAGTGTGACTCCCAGAGCCTGGGGTCTGCTCACCACCAGCCTGAAAGGCCTCCATGATGAGCAGCTGGCAGCAAGGGCTCTACTTACTTCTCAGAACACCTGGGCCTTCTCTGAACCAAGGTTCACACGTCTCCCTGGGAGACCTCCGCTAGGGTGGTCGGCTGGTCTGGCTGTCCCCACAGATAAGAAACGAGTAATTTCTGAAGTTACGTGATCTCCCTTCAACCCAATCTATGTCACCCCTTTATTTTCACAAACGCACACCTCCTCTACTCAGGCTTTGGGATGTTCTTCCGTGTCGTCACTCCGTTAATCGCAAGTGTTGCTGGCGGCATGCTCCGGATCACATCGTATCTGTACCCAGTTCACGACCTCGCCCTGTGGCTTTAACTCGATGCCACGGATTGTAGGCCGAATTTTAAATTGTGTTTCAAAACACCTTTGCCGTGTCCTTTAATTGGATTGAAAGAACTTTTACCACATGGAGAAATCTATTTTTAATTTGTGATGCTTTTCTACAAGGTCCACTATTTCTGAGTTTAATGCATTTCCAACACTTAGGGAGACTAATGGAAGCTGATGAATTTTCTTTTCTGTCCAAGTAAGTAAAAGAAAAAATAAAAGTCTATTTAGATGTTGACTCTTTGTTAATATGTGAGTTTGTTTAAAAGGTCACAGACAAAACTCCAGGCCGCTCTTGTGAGTCTTGACGTCGTGTATAGTCTAGTCTATATGATCTTGCCACTCTAGTGTCGTGAACCAGCGAGCAGTTTAGAAGAAAAACCCAGCTGACTGTTGATGGGTAGAAACGCACCTGATGCCCTGTCCTGTGACTGCTCAGTTGTGCCGATAGATGCCTCTGCCATTAGATGCATCATGCCTGTCTCCACCCGGGTCTGTTCTCTGCTAGGCCGTGTGTCGTTCTTACTCAACTCCAGAGGTGCTGCTGTGACCAATAGAGGGTGACTTCACATTACCAGGCAATTATAGAGTAATTATCCCATGTTAGTGCTCTGGTTTTAAGATGGTGGCCCCCTGGTTTCTGATAAATGATAGAGAGACCAGCAGGTTAGCTGGGTTTCTGGTGGAACCTGTTGTGATAGCATCAGCTCTTGGGTTCAAAGGGATTTCTCTTCTCTTTCTAGGAGGACAAAATGCCAGGCGGCACTGACTAGGAAAGCCTGCAGGGACCTGGACTGCACCCATGGATGGGGTGTGGGGTAACTGGTCAGAAGTCACCAGACTCCCTTCCTCCCTGGGTCTGAAGGCTGGCCGGTCCGCACTGGACAGGCTCACTGGGAAGCTGGTCATTGTTCTCGACCAGGAAGGGGCCCAGCTAGAGGTTCTCAGGGGAGAGGCTGCCAGCAGGGCCCTGGCAGAGGCTGGGAGGTAGGTGGCCCCTTCATTCTGTGGCAAACCAGTCCCGTGGCAGGTCTTTGCTGCAGGGTCTAGAAAGGAAGGGTGGACAGTGAGCTCCCAGCCCTGTCGGGAAAGCACCAGCAGGACTTCTAAGCTTCTCCAGAGAACATCTAGTAGCTGAAAGCAAGGTAGACTGCCGGGCTCCGCACAGTCTCTGCTGTGTCACGTGGCCTCAGCTGCCTTTGGAAGTAGGTAGGGTGACTCTTGGGCTTCCTTAGTGGCTCAGAGGTAAAAAATCCGCTTGCAGTGCAGGAGACTCAGGTTTGATCCCTGAATTGGGAAGATCCCCTGGAGGAGGCAGTGGCAACCCACTGCAGTATTCTTGCCTGTGGAATCCCAGGACAGAGGAGCCTGACAGGCCATAGTCCATGGGGTCACAAGAGTCAGACAGTGACAGGACCAAGCAACTGAACCACCAACACCACCGCTAATGCTTAGGAGACTCTAATTAGGATGATTTTCTGTTTGGATTTGGTAGCTGCTTTAGCAGGGTCTATATTTGTCTTTTCTTCCCACACTCTGCTTCCTCCCCAAAGCCTCAATTTTGAACAGTATTTTACTTTGGTCACTGGAACATTACATGAGTATTTCAAAACTCAGGTAAGTGACATAGAAACTTGGCGTCTGGACCATTCTGGGCAAAGAAATCCAGTTTATTGACTGCATTAGACAAGACCTGGCCACCAAAAATGGATTAACTCTGCAGCTGCTGCCGAGATAAGATCGCAGATGGATGAGGAGGACCTGGGTGCGTGGCGGGTGCCGCCACCACCCTGAGGAGCCCTGTCTCAGCATCTGCCTGGAGAGGGCCCCTGACGAGGGGGCGAGGCAGGCGTGCCACCACCATTGAGAGATGCCCCCTCCAGCCTATAGTGGGGCGCACCACCGCCACCCTGAGGAGCCCTGCCTGGAGAGGGCCCCTGACGAGGGGGCGAGGCAGGCGCACCACCACCAGTGAGAGATGCCCCCTGCAGCCTGTGGTGAAGGGAAAAGGCACCCCCCACAGCAGGCCCTGAGGTGGAGGAGAACAACTCAGTGATAGGCTGATGGGAGAGGGGAGGAAGGTTTCACTGACCTGCGCCACGGGCAGCCATGCACGGACAGGGACAGGCCACGTCCATGGGCCCAGAGAGCTCCCTGTGCCCCAGTTCTCCACCCAGGCTCCCCACAGGGTGGGCCTGGACATCTGCGTCCCCAGCTTGCAGGTAGGCATTGGCAAGGGGTACGTTTTACTGCTTGCCCAGGTGAGCCGGTGGGCCTGATGCTGAGACCATGGTCTAAACCACTGCACAGACTGCTCCCCAGATTCACCAGCAGGGCTGGCAGCTTTAGGACCAGTTTATGTAATGCCTTTATAGGGCATTTTCTCCTTTCTGAGGCTTTATAGACAGATGAGATCAAACCTCTCTTCTGATCTGAAATATTGCAGATGCTCAAGGTGCACCCCTCCCTGCACCATTCTCTCAGCTGCATTCCTTTCTTGCCCTGGATCCAGGCGGGAGCTTTTGGCTGAAGGCCTGATCCAGCCCAGGTTGACCTGCTGGTGAGCTGGGGTCTGGGCAGTGGTTGGCTGGAAAAGAGCCCTCGGCTGCAGCCAGCCCTGTGCTGAGCCAGCTGACCTCTCACCAGGTGGCACAAGGGGAGGTGAAGGGGAAGGGGTGCCCCTGGAACCTCTCCCCAGGTGCCTGCCGGCTGTCTTGTGGACCAGGGGCTAGGGGTGGAAGGCAGGTCTCCAGAGCGTCATGATCCCTTTCCCCAGGTGCTGGCTGCCCACTCGCCAGCTTGTGTCTGTCTCGTTCTAGCCCCACAACGGGCAAAGGCTCATCCGCAAGTCTTGGGTGTAGAAAGCCAAGGGCTCCAAAGGAAAGGGAGCCCAGGAAACTGAACGCAGTTCCCAGGAAATGCCTCAGCCCTGCCCAAGGGGCGCCGCAGCCCACTCTGGAGGAGAGCTCTGCGGGATGGCCCTGTGGTTCTGCACCCTTGACTGTCGCCCTAAACACCTTCGGTCTTTATTAGGAAGAGTGCTGCGACTCCATTACCTAAGCCTTTATTCCATGTGGCTTCTCTGTGTGGCTCATTTTTAAAAGGATTTTTAAAGCTCCCTTCTGAGTATGTCCTTCTCTCCCATTAAGAAGTACAAGAGGGTATCAGTACCAGGGGGGCACTTGGAGCGTCGCTCAAGGATGTGAGCAGCAAGTGAAGATGTGTCCCGTGTGCTGGGCCTGCGTCTTTCCCCCTGCCCAGAACACGCCCCTTTTCTCCACCGCCCAGGCCCTCCCGGCTGTGGCCACTGCTGGAGGCGCTGCCCGTGGGAGTGAAGAGCAGCCGTGCACCTGCGCACAGCCAGGGCTGGGGCTCCTTAGAGGAGGGGAGACACTGGGCTGTGTCTCTTCTCCATCAGCTACTGTGCTGCAGATGTAGGGCTTTTTTCCTACGCTACTTGGAAGCGAGCCCTTTTGTGTCCATATTTGGAGATGAAGGCTGAGCTGGAGGAGAGGCCCCTGACTTCTGTGGGGACTGTGAGGGGAAGGAGGAGATGGGAGTGGGTGTCCATCAGGTGGGGTGTCCTGTGGCAGGGGGTGAAGGGTCGCAGTGGAGCACACCTGAGACACCGCATCTCCCAGCTGGAGGACCGCAGCGGTAGAGCACCGCCCTGCCCGATCTCTGTCTTTAACCTGTGGTTCATTCTTTTACGCATTCCTCAGACAAGGCTATATCAAAGCCGAACTGTCACCACAGTAATGAGTATTTATTACACCCGGGCCTGGCTCTCGGCTCTGCCGGTGCCTCCATTTACTCCTCAGGACTGCCTGTGAGCCAGGACCGTCACTGCCCCTCCTCCTTGAGTGGGGAAAGTGATGCTTCACGCCCGTGGTGGCTCCAGGGAACTCAGTCACTCCCATCGCCACCCCCACTGTTGGCGGCTCACTCTTCCGGCAGGGATGGTGCCAAGAGCCAGGCACCCAGCTAGCAAACGGCATGATCTGTGCCTCAAGGGCGCTGGGTGCACGTGTGGGCTCCACCTGAAGGAGGTCTCCATACGGGGCAAGCCCTGTGTGGCGGGGGTGCTGTCGGAACTGCTGCCGGGCACAGTAACCCCCCGCCTCCAAACCGTGGGGCGCTTCACCTGGGCAGGCAGCGGACGCGCCTGCCTGCACACCCCCAGGAAGACGGGATCTGAGCCTCAGGAGGCTGGAGCAGGCCTGCCTCGGACCAGGACCAGCTGGTTTATGTCTAACTGTCTGGAGAGAAGTGGTCTCAGCTGCTCGAGAGGCACCGGGAAGGCTTCTCGCCTCATCCGTACTCGCCTTAGGTTGCGACACGTCTTTCACTCCCTCAGAAGCCTGTAGCTGGTTCTGTTTTCCCCTGGGAAGTGTGCCCACCTCTTTCCTCGCCTTCCTCCACTAGGAAGGGGCTGCGGTTCAGGCAACAGTGAGTGGTGGAAAAAATAATTAATGGGACAGATGATATTTTAGCTTTTTAATTAGCTCTCCCCCTAGACTTAGCTGTTTTAAAAAAATACATCTAGCTTCACAGTTGGGAACTTCCTGTAAGTAGTACACAGAGGAGGGAATGGGGCTTCTGTGATTTTAGTAGGTTTAAAAAGATAGACTCAAAGCAGTTGTATACCTTTTTAGGTGTAAATTTTAGAACTGGAGTTGTGGGATTTTTGGTTGAGGTATTTTGGGGTAACTTTCATCCATTTCAACATAATAGCCCAGTATGACGTGATCCTTATTGTCGAAAGTGGGATGGATGCTCTGCCAGCTCCAGTACCAGTGAAGCCCCGTGTCCAGTCCTGGCCCTTCCCTACAGCAGGAGGCATCGACCAGTCAGGGGTCCAGGAGGCAAGGACAGTGGGCCCACATCGAAAGCGAATGATAGCAGGGGCAGCTGGAGAGACGGGGTGGTGAGTGGGGCGCCGCGCTGGCCCCGGGCAGGGGCGTGGCAGCGGTCTCCGGTCCTCCTCCCCGCTGCTGGGCACGGTGCAGGTCACCCGGAGGCACCTCGCTACAGGGGAGGGGATTTCCAGCACCAGAGAGAGCTGCCCAGCATGGGCACAGGACACCTTCCAAAGCAGGGGACGCTGCCTACTGCTAACCGCCTTGGTGGACAGGGGCGGCGTTGGGCAGGACACTCTTGCTGCAGCTCTGATCTTGACTAAGGAAGAGCAGAAAATGGGCAGGGATTGAGGCCCCGGTCCCAGGGCCTGGCCCCTGGCAGGTGCTGTAACCAGAATGAAGATGCTGTCTCCAGAGGAGGGCTTACCCTCCCCCCCAGCACCTTCCTTTTCCTCGTGATGGTGCCCACTTCTACAGAGTTTCTGACAGGGACATCTGTGTCAAAGAATCTGGAAAGATTGCTGCTTGACATTTTGTTGTTGCCACCATTAGCATTACCTTGTGTTTTTTCAGTTAAGAATCTTTAGGAGAAATTTTTTAATCTTCCTAGAAACTGCATGCATCACAGTTGACATCACACAACTTCTCCATCCCTTTTGTGATAGTAAAGCAGACCCTTTTGATTATTTTTAAAAATCAAGATTTTGATTTTACACAAAGCATGCTTGAAACACCTTTTTTTTTACAAATGAAATGAGCTAATTCTGAGTACTAAAATATCAAGTATGACCCCCCAAATTATTATTCAAGTCAGATATCTAATCATGTGTTTTTTATTTCTTCAACAAAGTGATTACACTCAGCAGCTTTGAAATATAGTAAGATACATTGCATTTGCTTTCTTTCCGGGGAGGGCCGGTGCAGGAGGGGATTACAGGATAAAGGAAATCAGGGACTCTGTGTGGGGTCTGTTGCCAGAAGTAAATAATAGCAGAGGTTAGGCAGAGCCTGGGGAACCACCCCAGGGATTCTCCTGAAAGTGAAGAGGGATGGCAGGTAAGGGGACCTGGGGGCCACAAGCACATTCTACCACCTGAGCCTTCCCAACCGCTGCTGTTCCTGGGGTGTCCGAGACTGCTGGGGTCCTCCCTTCTCTCACCTCCCATCTTTTGCCTGTGGGGGGCACAGGAGCCCCCACTACCAGAGGTTGAACTGTGCAGCCTGCAGGGTCTACTGCTGCCGTCAGCACTGCCCTGTCCTCCCCTTCCTCAGAAGGTTCTGGAATCAGGCATACAACTGGGATGAGCATTTACTGCCAGAAGGCAGGTCCCTGGGAGCAAAGAGAGATGGGGGGAAAAGTGCCCACAAGTGGAGCAGGCATGTGTGGGGCATCAGCAGAGCAAGCTTTGGCTTGGGTGGTAATCTAGGAGGCCAAGGAGTGGGAATTGTTTTCATTAACATAGAAAGTCTTTATATTATGAGGTGTAACCACTTTCCAGGGTTCTTTTTATACTTCATTAGAGGAGGATAAAAGATTTTGAGGAGCATGTGTTTAACCTCAATAACCTAAAATAAGAATTAAAACTTTTTACAGTACATCATAGCAATGTTTTAAGTTCTTTCATAGCCAACACTAACTTTTAAACACAATTTTAAAGTTTCCATGGTATCTTTGCTGGCCACATCTTTCATTAAGTGTTGGAATTACCTTTGCTAAATTGTTTTGTTGACCTCTCATGATCATTTTATATTATTGGTGACTTTCCTCCCCCATCAACTTTAATCTTCCTTCCAATTTTCCTTTCTACATCATTCCATCTTACTCCCGCCTCTGTATGCATCTCCTCTCCTTTTTCTTCCCCTCCTTTTATCTCCCCACCTCCCTCCCCACATTCCTTTGGTGAGCCCTGGAATCGCTCCCTGACTGTCCTCTCCAGATTCAGAGGGGCCGGTCTTGTCCCTCCCTCTTGCAACTATCGTCACCACACCACTGCGATTCACTAGTGGAAGGGGTGGGAGATGTGAACATTTGTATCGAAGACACTGTGAGGATAGAGACAGCCCAGAAAGAGGCTTGGCTTCAACACGGATGAAACAAAAACCCCTTTATAGTTGAGAATGGATATCAGAATGTAATTGACTAATCCTAGGGGCCCCCTTCCATGCCATGTTTCCTGAACTTTCATCGTATCCCCTGGTGGTGTGGCTCTCTTTGAGGTTCACAGGAATACTTGGAAAGTCAAATAGCCACTCTCTGATTTGAGAGAGAGGACAGCAGAGGGAAAGTGGACTAAAAGTCATTCATTAAATAAACTGTATGAACTCTTCTGAATCATCAGACACTGGGGATGTAAGCAAGGACAGCCTTTCCCATCAGGGTCTGTCAAGCTGTGGGAGAGACAGACAGAGATCTCGTGTGACCAGAGTAATAGTATGAAAGAAAAAAAAAGGAACAGCGACCATATTTTCTCACTCACAAACAGGGCAGACTGTTTTTGAAGGAATGTTAATGGGGGATCAGAGAGAGGTCAGCTGTGGATACTACACAAAATGAACCAGCTTGCTGCTTGAAACAAGCCTGCGTCACATGGGCCCATCTTGGGCCCGAAGCTCTGGGATTTGCCTCTGGGAGAGTCTTGGGGTCAACACGTAAAAGTCCAACAGTTCTGCCTCTGTTTAACCACCTTGACCCTACGGGGCAGGTGAAATGCATCCATGTTCAAGTTTGTGCTCCAAGGAGAGACAGTCCGTCTGGAGGAAGTAGCTGCTTCTGAGGAAGCCAGGCAGCTGAACACTGGTCTCCTCCGCACAGATGCTGTCTGGGGGCAGCAGCTGACCCACCAACCCGGGCCCCTTCCCTCCCCACCCCAGGAACTGGGAAAAGGTTGGGTGAGATCTGCCCTCTCTCAAGCCAGATGGTAGCAGTGGCTTTCTATCCAGTCACCATCCACCAAGTCAGAATGTCTACAGACCACGAGTAAACAACCCCACAAATGGAGACTCACAGCCAGATAAGTGTGTTCATGAGGATAACAGAATGAAATATTTAAAAACGCAGAAAGATTGTTGTCCTGCTGTAGACTGGATAAGCGCTGGGAAGCGTAGGCGGCTTTGTCTGTTTCCAAGAGTGTTAGAGTGAAAAATGACGCGGCCCTCCCCCAATCTGCCCACCTCTCTTGAGCCTCTCCATGTCCGACCAGCAGAGGGCAGCAGAGGACGCCGCGTGCGCTTCCGCAGTCTCTGCACAGCGCACTGGTTCCCCCGCGATGCAGTTAGGGTCGCACAGGGTTCCACCCAGTGGATGCTGCAGCGAGAGACACACAAGGTGTCTACGGATACAGCGCTAGGAGAGAGAGCAGTAAGCAGGTCACACTCACAGCTGACTTCCTGGGGGCAGGGATGGAAGAGGAACTCGGGACACAATCCCACACTAGCTCCCCTGCAAGTGTGTGCCGGGTGTTTACCAGGCCCAGGCCAGGCAACAGGATAAAGACTGCTGCCGTCCCGAAGCTGGGGGAGAGGGTTGGACCCAGTAAACCGAAAAGTGCGTGTACACTGTTTCTACAGATACTTAGTTCTACAGGCAGCAGGACCGTTCGGGTTTGATGGGTGCTGAGGCTAGGCTGAGGGGGTTCTGTTTGGAGCAGGTCCCGGGGGGGGTCGGCGCAGCAGCTCCAGGGGCCCAGCCAGCCCCACCCTCTGCCAGACTGTGCTGAGGTCACGGGGGGCAGCTGCGCCTGGGCCCTTCGGGAAGAGGGAAGAGCAGGGGTCTTGGGCGGAACAGGCTGTGGCAGAGGGGACGGGGCCCAGAGAGGAGGCCAACCCAGCAGGACAGGGAGGGTGCCCTCTGGGGAAGCTGAGGGTGTTGGAGCAGAACCAGCAGAGTGGTTGGCGGAGTGCTCCCAGGCCCAGAGGGCAGGACGGTGGTTCCTGGCTGCGGGGAAAGGGAGGGGCTGAGGCGGAAGGTGGGGCGGGAGAGGGAAGCCGCGCTGTGGGGCCCTCGCAAACAAGCTGCCGTGGTCCCGCAGGTGGTCTCAGCTTCCAGAACCCTCCCCTCCTCAGGGATTCCCCCAGGGACCAAGGCAAGGCTTGACTTCTGACTAGGACTGCTGCGGATGTGAAAATGCGACTCCTGCTTTCATCTTGGCCGCAGCCCCAAGAGGCCAAGGTCAGCGAAGCATCCCGACCCCGCGGAGCTGTTGGGCTCAGCAGGGGACCCAACACCCTTTGGAAGTTTCCAGAGGGTTGCCCAGAGTTCCCGGCGTGTCCCCTGTGTGTCCCTGCAGCCTCGGCTGGGCAGCCTGCAGCATCTCAGGAAGCTTCTCCCTACTGCAGTGAGCATGGTGGAGCAGGAACAGGAGACAGGATCCTGCAGGGCCTGGCTGTCCAGGCCAGAGACCCGCCCACAGGGTGGCCCCGGGGAAGTGAGGACTGTGAACCTGGACCCTGCCGAGGGGCCCTGGGGGTCCTGCGCAGTGACCCATGGCGGCGGCCTCTGCAGGGGGATGTGCTCTGAGGCTGTGCGGGGCAGGCTGGGCACAGGCTCCACCCTGAAAGCCCCCAGTGCCTCTGTGGGCCTCGGTTTCTGGGAACAAAGGACCTGCCTGACTTCTTTACAGAGATCACCATGAAGCCATCAGGGTGTGACACGCGGGGACTACTGCCCCCGTTAATGACCCTGGGCTCGGTAGGCGGAGGGACGACTCCAGTAACAGTGGAGGTCAGCCCTGTCCCAGGCCTCCTGCTCTCAGGCCTGAGGCCTGGTATGCGTCAACCTCCCTGGAAGCAGAAGACCAGGTAAAGGATGGAACATACAGGGCGTATTCCAGGAAGAGGCCAATCTTTCTAGTGTGAAAAGTGAGACCCCCTAAAAGATGAGATCCCAGCCATGGGGGAGTCCATATTCCCTCTTTTTCCCAGTCACGCACCCCGCCTCCAAGCAACATCAGGACCCAGTGGAGACAGTCCAGCTCCAAGTGGGGTGAAGGGAACCAAGGGATTACAGGTCCAAGGGATGTGGGGAGGGGGATGACATCCAGGGGCAGAGCCCCTGTATGAGGGGATCCCTGTCTTAGGAGCAGAACAGGTTTAGGAAACCAGTCCAGAGTGCCCGCCCCACCGCCAGCCCTGCAGGGGCTCCTTTCTTCTAAATCTGTATGTTTCACCAGACACCCCTGCTTGTGGAGCACCCCCTTCCTTTTAGTAACGGGGACACTTGCTACTAACACTTGCACTTGTGTGCACATCTCAGGGCACAAGAGAAGGTGCTCAAAACATGGAGATGGATAGAGGATGCCCAGGCGGCCCAAAGCCTACTGTGGATGTGCAGGTGCTTTCAGAAGAGGGACTGCTTCCAAAAGGCTTTCACTCAGTATTAGGACTGAGATCTCCTCACCAGCTACCACCAGAATCCACAGCAGAAAACAGGAGGCTCCAGAGTGCCTCCCCCTGCAGCTGCACCACTGGGCATCTCACAGAAAATGCCTGAGGGCTCCAGTTTCTCCACACCTTTGACAACACTTGCTGTCTTTGTCTTTTTGATAGTAATGATTCTAACAGGTATGAGGTCTCATTGTGGTTTTAATTAGCATTTTGCTGACGATTGCAATGTTAGCTTCCTCCCCTTACCCTTCCCCCCATGAATGAATGAAAGAAAGATGCTCAGTTGGTCTGAACCTTTGCAACCTCATGGTCTGTCCATGGAATTCTTCAGGCAAGAATGCTGGAGTGGGTTGATATTCCCTCTCCAGGGGATCTTCCCGACCCAGGGATCACACCTGAGTATCCTGCATTGCAAGCAGATTCTTTACCATCTGAGCTTCAGTCGCCTCGTACCCTGTTGGCTATTTGTATGTCTTCTTTGGAGAAATTAAAAATAGAACTACCACATGATCCAGCAATTTTACTTCTGGGTATTTATCCAAAAGAATTGAAATGAAGATCTTGAAATGACATTAACACTCCCATGATGATTGTACTGTTTGCAACAGCCAAGATGTGGAAACAACCTAATGTCCACTGACAGATGATTGGATAAAGACAATGTGGAATATACATTGTTGATGAAAAATGAATCAGTGGTTAATCTAAGAGAGAAATGGAGATTTTTATTCAAACCAACATGAGGATTATAACCCAGGAGACAGTCTTTCAGAGAGCTCTGAGGACTGTTCCCCCTGTTAGAGGGAACCACAGCTGTACACATTTTTGAGACAAAGGATCACATGTCATGGTAACATACGAACAGTTGGCATAGTCCAACCAGGTGAGCGCAGGTCATCGTGACTCCTTACAGGATCAATGTTGTCTCCTGAAGACTGACCCGACGGTGCCAGGAGGAAATTGCATTTCTTGGCAGGCAGGCTTGCAGGGATGCTAAAGAGGGTGAGGGCCCAGTCGGGAAGAGTGAGAATTTTATGTTTAAACTTTCTCTTGTTCTGCTTTCAAAATAATTTTTGTTTCATCAGCATAAGATGCAATGTTAGTGTTTGAAAAGAAGGATGTTCTGCAACAGTGCACATGTGGCTGAACTTTGAGGACCTTATGCTTAGTGGAAAAGGTCAGTTTTTATTCCAGTCCCAAAGAAGGGCAATGCCAAAGAATGTTCAAACTACCGTACAACTGGGCTCATCTCACATGCTAGCAAGGTAATGCTCAAAATCCTTCAAGCTAGGCTTCAACAGTACATGAACTGAGAACTTCTAGATGTACAAGCTGGTTTAGAAAAGGCAGAGGAACCAGAGATCAAATTGCCAACAACCACTAGATCATAGAAAAAGCAAGGGAATTCCAGAAAATCATCTACTTCTACTTTATTGACTATACTAACGCCCTTTGAATGTGTGGGTCACAACAAACTATGGAAAATTCTTAAAGAGATGGGAATATCAGACCACCTTACCTGCCTGCAGAGAAATCTGTATTCAGGTCAAGAAGCAACAGTTAGAACTGAACATGGAACGATGGACTGGTTCAAAATTGGGAAAGGAGTATGACAAGGCTGTATATTCTCACCCTGCTTATTTAACTCCTATGCAGGGTATATCATGAGAAACACTGGGCTGGATGAAGCACAAGCTGGAATCAAGATTGCTGGGAAAAATATCAATTACCTCAAATATGCAGATGACACCATCCTTATGGCAGAAAGTGAAGAAGATCTAAAGAGCCTCTTGAAGAAAGTGAAAGAGGAGAGTGAAAAAGTTGGCTTAAAGCTCAACATTCAGAAAACTAAGATCATGACATCTGGTCCCATCACTGCATGACAAATAGAAGGGGAAAAGTGGAAGCAGTGACAGATTTTCTTTTCTTGGGCTCCAAAATCACTGCAGATGGTGACTGTAGCCATGAAATTGCTCCTTGGAAGAAAAGCTATGACCAACCTAGACAGTGTATTAAAAAGCAGAGACATTACTTTGCTAACAAAGATCCATCTAGTCAAAGCTATGGCTTTTCCAGTAGTCATGTACAGATGTGACAGCTAGACTATAAAGAAGGCTGGGCCCCAAAGAATTGATGCTTTTGAATTGTGGTGCTGGAGAAGACTCTTGAGAGTTCAAACCAGTCAATCCTAAAGGAACTCAACCCTGAATATTCATTGGAAGGACTGATGCTGAAGTTGGAGCTCCAATACTTTAGCCACCTAATAGAAAGAGCCAACTCATTGGAAAAGACCCTGATGCTAGGAAAGATTGAGGAGCAGTAGGAGAAGGGGATGACAAGGATGAGATGGCTGAATGGCATCACCGACATAATGGACATGAGTTTGAACAAACTCTGGGAGATGGTGAAGAACAGGGAAGCCTGTCATGCTGCGGTCCATAGGGTCACAAAGAGTTGGACATGACTTAGTGACTGAACAATAACAGAAATGCTTAGTGACATAAGTCAGACACAGCAAGGCAGACTCCACTTAAAGGAGAGCGGTTTCCCACAGCCTGGGGCAGGGTGGAAGGGTTCAGGCCCAACATGGCAGGGCCTCTAGCACCCTCATTCCTGACACCCTGGGACCTGCACACGAGATTTCTTCACAGCACGTGATGCTCAAGCTTGATGCTGAGAAAAAACCCCGCATTTTACTTTTTATTTTTCTGATTGAAGTTCAGAGGGTAGAAGGGGGGCTTCAATCCCTGAATCTCCCAGGAGCTCAGCCACCAGCCAGTGGTCCCCCAGCACCTCCCTCTCCCCAGGCTTTCCCCTACCTCATAGGAAGGAGGGGAGGAGGTCGGCAGGGCTTCCCAATCCAGGGAGTGGGGTCTGTTAACACAGACTTAATTGGCTGGAAGTGATGCTTTATTGCTTAGAACAAGTAATTTGAGAACACCTTCACCCGCCCCCTTTTCAGGCATCTCTTAAACAGGGGGCCCTGGGATCCTCCCTGTACCCCAACTTCCCTTACATGGAATCCAAACCTCTCCAAGCCCAGAGGCTGTTCATTTCTCTTTCTAAAGTTGCATTCACTCACTAGCAGCAAGGAGCCCCCTTTCCTGCTGGATCGTTTCAAGACCACATGGATCCTTTCAAGACCACAATCAAACTGTGGCCAGCACCCCTCTGGGGACCAGTGGACTAGCAGGTGTTGCTGGGTCACCCTCCCAGGTGACCCTCACTTTGGTAACAGCCTGTTAGACTGGGTCCACGTGGAAGGGGCAGCAGGGAGACTCATGACCACCCCCCTCAAGGATTTCCTAGAACTTCCGTGTATGTCACCTTTCATGGCAGGTGGAAATTACAGTGGCAGGTAGAGTTAAGGCTGCTAGTCAGCTGACCTTGAGATGGCGAGACTGTCCTGGGTCATCTGGGTGGGGTGGTGTAACCACAGGAGTCCTTCCCAAGTGCATTCACTGAGGAGTATGCGACTATGGAAGACTGTGAGAGGAACCGCTGCCGGCTTTGAAGATGGAAGTGACCAAAAGCCATGGAATATGGACAAGATCCAGGACGAATCTGGGGAAGGCATGAAAATTGAATCTTCCCCCAGAGCCTCCAGAAAGGAACTCCCCCCCTCCGCCCAGACACCTTGGTTTTAGCTCAGTGAGACCTGCACCAGACTTCTGCACCAGGACAGGAAGACAGCATGTTTGTCTTGTCTAAGCCACCTAGCTGGAGGGAATTTGTTACAGCGACAACAGGAAACTACTAGCGTGGGGACTTGAGACCCAAGCGTGCCTTTGAGGGCAGCTGGGACATTGGGGTTTTCTCAATAAATATGGAGGAGAAGGCAATGGCACCCACTCTAGCACTCTCGCCTGGCAAATCCCATGGATGGAGGAGCCTGGTAGGCTGCAGTCCATGGGGTCGCTGAGAGTTGGACACAACTGAGCGAGTTCACTTTCACTTTTCACTTTCATGCATTGGAGAAGGAAATGGCAACCCACTCCAGTGTTCTTGCCTGGAGAATCCCAGGGATGGGGGAGCCTGGTGGGCTGCTGTCTATGGGGTTGCACAGAGTCGGACACGACTGAAGTGACTTAGCAGCAGCAGCAATAAATATGGGGGGCTTCCCAGGTAGTACTAGTAGTAAAGAGCCTCCTGTCAGTGCAGGAGACCTAAGAGACCTGTGTTGGGAAGATCCCCTGGAGGAGGGCACACAACCCACTCTATAGTGTTCTTGCCTGGAGAATCACATGGACAGAGGAGCCTGTTGGGCTACAGTCCACAGGGTCACAAAGAGTCAACCACGACTGCAGTGACCTAGCATGCACGCATGCAATAAATATGGCTTTGACAGGTGTTCAGCACATCGTTTCTGTGGCCTCTTGGAAGAACAGAATGAGCAGGTTTTTATGGAAGAAGCTGGAATCGGGGGATGGGTCACATGAGGGCATCTGGCTTTGTGATCTCCAAATACACAGAGGTCAGCAGGAAACAGAACTGTGCAGGTGGTGAAGCTACGTGACAGGGATATTGTCTCAGGTGAAGCCTTTGGACTTAGCCCATCTGAGTTTATCTGTCACCTAAACAAAGGATGGTGGCACATGACAGGTGACCTGTGATCTGGTATAGAGAGAGCCCTGACCTTAAAATGCAGCCTGCTGGGACAGAGGCACATGCCAGGCTGGAGACACGGATGGCGGTTTGGAAGAGCCTAGAGATGGATCTCTCTCCGGGTTTTGAACCACCTGGCCCAGGGCCCCTCCAGGCTTTCCAACTCTGCACCATTCCCTGGGCTGACCCTGCATTTAGGGAGGTGGAGGCAGGGCCTGGCGTTATGTTGACTGGCCACATGCCTGCAAGATGAAGTGGTTCTCGTGGGATAAGAAAAAACTGGGCCTTGGAGCCAGGACCTTTGAACTGAAGCCAAGCTCTGTTGTTCACTGCGTTTGCAAATAAATTATGGATCCTTCTTGACCCCTCAGTTCGTCTTTTATGGAAAGATGAAGAACTACCTCACAGGGTGACTGTAAGGGTCTTGTCACAACACCCAGTGACTAGCTGAGTGTTTCCCAGGTGCCAGCCACTGCCAGGCTCTTATCTGCATTATCGAGCAGGAGAGGGTCTAGGGAAATGCTCTGGAAAGTACTGTGCTCTTCTCCTGGGGCTGCTTACTAAAGCAAATTACTAAAATATGGGTGGCTTAAAATGACAGAAGTGTGTTCACTAACAATTCTGGAGGCCGCAGGTCTGAAGTCAAGATGCTGGCAGAGCCACACTCCCTCCGGGGACTCTGAGGAGAGTCTGTTCTTTGCCGCTCCTACTGCTGCTGGTGGCTGGCAGCCCTTGGCCGGCGGCCACAACACTCAGTTTCTGCCTCTGCCTTCATTTTGCCTTTTCTTCCATGTGTGGCAACACTCCCCCGCCTCTCTCGTTTTTTAAAACAATTGTTGACAAAGCCTTATATATATATATATATATATATATATATATATATATATATATGGGCTTTCCTCATAGCTCAGTTGGTAAAGAATCTGCCTGCACTGCAGGAGACCCGGGTTCAATTCTTGGGTCAGGAAGATCCCCTGGAGAAGGAAATAGCAATCCACTCCAGTACTCTTGCCTGGAGAATCCCATGGACAAAGGAACCTGGCAGGCTATAGTCCATGGGGTCAAAGATCAGACATGACTCAGTGACTAAACTACTGCCATGTAATTAATTTATTTTGACTGCACTGGGTCTTCATTGCTGTGTGCAGGCTTGCACAAGCAGCGGTCACTCTCTAGTTGCAGTGAGGGGGCTCCAGGGCACAGGTACCGATGCACAGGTTTTGTTGCTCTGCGGCATGTGGGATCCACCCAGACGAGGGATTGAACCCGTGTACCCTGCATCGGCAGGTGGGTTCTTTACTACTAGGTCACAAGGGAATCTCCTGCTTCTCTTTTATAAGGACATTTGTTATTGGATTTAGGGCCCTCTTGGACAATCTAGGGCTATCTCTCCGATATCATGATCCTTAAGTTAATCACAACTGCTGAGACCTCTTTTCTTTATCAGGTAACATTTACAGGCTCCAGAAATTAGGAATTGGGACCTAATATCTTTGGGTGGCCACTATTCAGCCAGCCTACGACAGTCCATCCTCTGGTCCCTAAAGATTCATGTCCATCCCAACTGCAAAATATAGTCACCTTGTTCCAACATCCTCCAAAGTCTCAGCCCATTCAGTATCAATTCAAGCTGAAAATCTTATTTAAATCTCATCAGCTCAAAAGTCTTCAATTAAAACATCTAAATGAGATATCGGTAAGACTATGGCAGATGTGAACCATCCTGGGGGAAAATACCTCTCCTCCTCTGGACCTGTGAAATTAGAAAATAAATAATTGATTCCCAAAATACAAATGGTGGGGCAGGCACAGAATAATAGTTATAGAAATTTTCATTCCAAAAGGTGGAAAAGGGAGCCAGCAATCCAAAGTCCTTTGGAAACTCAGCAGAGCAGCTTCCATTGAGGTCAAGGTGTGGGAGTAGTCCTCTGGGGCTGGAGGTTCCATTCTCTGGTCTGTGGCTCAGACACCAGGGATTAGGATCTATTGTGTTTGAAAGAAAGTGAAAGTGTTCGCCGCTCATTCGTGCCCCACTCTTTGCAACCCCATAGACTAGCCCACCAGGCTGCTCTGTCTGTGGGATTCTCCAGGCAAGAATACTGGAATGGGTTGCCATTCCCGTCTCTAGGGGATCTTCCTGACTCAGAGACTGAACCAAAGTCTCCTGCATTGTAGGCAGATTCTTTACTGTCTGAGCCACCAGGGAAGTCTAAAAGCCTACAGCACCCAGTATTCCCAGGCAGTCTCCCATCCAAGTACTAACCAGGCTTGGACCCTGCTTAGGTTCTGAGATCAGCTGAGTTTGGGCATGTTCAGAGTGGTTTGGCTGTAGTGGTTCTTATTGACTCTGCTGCTAGTACCATGCTGGCGTCAGTTGTTCAAAGTATATTTTTCATAAGAGTGTGTTAGAACATACTTTAGAACAATTGTATCTTACTAGTAGACAATCCTAACTGACGGTCATCATACAGGTTGCCTGGGCCGCACTGAACTAAACTTCTTCCTTTTTCCTTTCTGGCCTGGGGGTCAGCTTGGGGACAGCCATACATGCTTTTTTTTTTTTTTCCCATCCTGTGCAAAGGCCTCAGCAAATGCAACCACCCCAGCCCTCCTCAGGTCCCCTTGGATTCTGAGGAGCAGGGTGGGGAGGAGGTACTCTCTTCTCCTCGAGCGGCCACCTGTTGGTTCATAGCAACCTGTAAGGCAAATTGGTTTGCATAGGGAAGTGACCGCTGAGCTGGGTGCCCAGCCCTGCCGAGCCACCAGGTCTGAGCTTGGCCCCCAGAGAGGGGCCTATCCCAGGAGGAACCCCACAGATTCCTCTTGGGAAGTCCTGTCCACAACGTCCCCCTCACCCCCCATGGTGCCTTGGAAAGACCTAGACGTCACATGTTCTGAAGAAGCCAGACAAGTCCCTGCAGAGTAGGAAAGAGGCAGGTTGGGATGTGGCCTCACGGTGAACACTCCTGAGAACAGTGGGCCCTCCTCCCAATCACAGATCCATCTCCTTCTGTTCAGCTACGGGGACACTGGATGTCCAGAGTCCACAGGTGTAACTGGAGCTCTGCCCTACGTTAGCGTTCCCCATCCCCTCTGCTCCTCTTCCCTCCTCTCTCGATTTCTCTCCAGGTATCTTTGTGCTACCCAGTGACCCCTTAGCCTCTTCTTGGTGACTCCTCAGAACCCATCTGTCTGTGTCCTCAGAGCCCAGGGCCTAATCTGGATTCAAGCATGGTGTCTGGCTTAGCCCATGTGCAATGAAAATCGTGTGTTTTCCTAACAGGAAGATGCCTCAATAACAAATGTCTTAGGAAGAAGCCTTCACTAGCCTCCCGGAGGTAAGGGCTCTTCATTTCCACAGTGATGGGTGACACAGAAAGAGCCCTGGGCCAGGCGTTGGGGCATTGGCAGAGTCTCTAAGGACTCCCACGGCCCCATCTTGTGATTAAATAGAGGTCTGGCTCTTCTGCAGGAATCCGCCCACTCTGGCTGCCTATGAGGCTGTCATCTGGTTATCAAGGGAGCTTGGTGAGTGAGTAGTTGATGCTCAAGTTAAAAAGCACTGTGGTCTTCCCTTCTGTAAGATTCTTATATCCATCGAGAGATGGATTTTCATGCTAATTCTGCAGGTGGTGTGACAGACGGCTGGGCAGTGATAGTCTGAGGTGAAGGGGCCTTTTGGAATCTCTCAGTCCCATCACTGGGCAACCTCTCATGTAAGAACCGACTTTGGACCCTGGCCACCAGAGTGCAGACACAGACCTTGCTGCCTGGGCCTTCATCCGCAGTGTGATCACAGGCAGACTGGAGACCTTCCCTGCCACCACCGGCTTCTCAATGTCAAGAAGGCCCTCACCATCTGGATCCTCTGTCTCTGGGGCTAACTTAGGTAAAATAAAAGGAAGCAGTGGTGAAAGACCATATTAGGGAGGAAAAGCCTGAGTTTTATTGAGAGAGATGCAGCTATAAATTTCAGGTCAAATATGTGAGACTCAGGCTACAGGTCTGAGCAGCTCTTTCCCCATAACTATTATTATGAAAAGAGACTTAACAGGCAAGAGCGTTTCTCACTGGCAGCTCTCTGCCCCTTGCCCTCCCTGGATGGGAGCCACCACCCTCTCAGGAGCCCTGCTATCCCAGGAAGAGGAGGGCATGGTGGGTATTTCCCAGAGTAGGGGTCAGGCTGACCAACAAGCCCAGGGCCTCAGGAACCCTCCCCCTCCGTTTCCCCACACACTCCTTGCAGCCCGGAGCCCAGGGGTAAAGGCGGCCTGTATATAGGGACAGAGGGACATGTGGGGAGTTCTAGCTGCAGGGCTTGTCAGAGCAGCAAGCATTCCAGTTGTATCCTCTGCTTTGCCTAAAGAACTGGCCCGAAGCCCATACAGTTCCTTAAGGTGCTGATACCAAAAGCCAATTCAGTGATCAGCAGAGACCAAAGGAAGAATCTGCTCTCAAGTGCTTTCTTTAAACACATCTCTCAGTTCTAGTCCATCCTCCTTCCAGGAAGGTGGTGGAAGTGGGCCTATGTTAGTTTATTTATCACCGAACTCCCTGATCCAGGAGAGAAAGAGCAGGGCTGGTTAGAGGGTTAGAGTCACATACAGACCTTCTCCCACAGCCCAGGAACCAGTGTTTGCCTCAAGCCAGAGCCCAGGAGCCACTTGGGACTGTATTCTTCAGTCCTTGCTTGCTTCAAGCCGTTTTTTGCCCCAAAGAAGCTAGCTGTCCATGTTTGAATACTTTTTGCAAGTCTTTTTCAATTTATCACCTACTTCTTTAGCGTAAGTTCTGTCACTCAAGGCCTCTGACCCTAAGGATTCCAAATTGAAATCACAAAATGCAGACCTCTGATATGAAGTCCCTCTGAGTCCCAAATGAGGAAAGTGGTTTCCTATGAAGCAGGCTGGCATTAAACGCACAGCAGTAGAATCACACTGTCCTATCCTTTCCCCACTTTCCTGATGAGAAAACAGAGTCGAGAGACTGAAACACCAAGGTCATGTAATCAGTGCTCAAGCTGGAGCCCATGAAGCTGGCCATACAGCAGTCTGGCTCCAGAATCCACAATTTAAACACCACCCTCAACTGCTCCACAAGGCCACCAGAGGACACAGCAGCCAGCATTTACATGAAGAAGTGTGGGACATTCTGCCGTCTGACAAGGGCTGCAAGCTAGTCATGGTCTGAACCAAGGGGTGTGCTCCTCACAATGTGGTCCTGGGAACCACTGGGGAGTTTGTTGGAAATGCAGATTCTCACTGAATTAGCAGTTTGGGGCATGGGGGGCCAGGAGATTCCAATGCCCTGAGGTTTGAAAAGCTGGTCTAGTTCACAAGCCAGCCACGATGATTCTTCCTTAGGAAACTCTGCAGACACAGCAATGCTTGCCCCACTGGTCTTGGACTGGTGTGACATGCATTTTTTGTTTGTTTGTTTTTCAGCTCCCAAAGGAATTGAAATATGCAGCAAGATTTGAGAATTACACATGTTATACAAAGGGCAGGATTTTGAAGTCTGAGAACTAGGCTCAAATGATTGTTCTGCTGACCAATGAGTGACCGCTACATGACTCAACTCTTAAACATTCAGTGTTCCACTTTGCTCATCTGCTGTGGGGTGGGTAGAAGTGAGGATTGAAGGAGATCGCTCATAAGGCAGTGAGCACAGTTTCTGGCCACCCACAGGCCCCATCTTTCAATCAAGCAGCCTCCCCATGTCCCCCAGCCAGTGCCTGAGCAGACAGAGTATTGGAAGGAGAGCTAGGATGCCGGGGGTTCATCATGGGTTATGACTTTAAAGAAGTTGTCCAGTGCTGAGAGTTGACCCTGCAGACATGTGTACCCTAGGACATCTGGTTTGGAACTGGCAGGAGGCCAATCTGAGCTGTGCACATGGGTTTGGGAATTCATGAGGGCAAAAGCCTGTATTAGTCTTCCAGCGCTGTTATAACAGGGAAGAGTGGTGGGGAAGGCATAGGATAGACATTCCATTTCCAAAAGGGAGAAACTGGAAAGAAGAAAGGGGTAACAGTCCAAAGGAAGTCTGAAACCTTCCATTAGAAGGACAGATTCCATTAGATTATACAGGTTAAGAACAATCCTCTTTGATACTACAAAGAAAATTACAGGCCAATATCTTTGATAAATATAGATGCAAAAATCCTCAACAAAATATTAACAAGTTCAACAATATATAAAAGAGATCATACACCATGATCAAGTGGAATTTATCCTAGAGATGCAAGGATGCTTCAATATCCTCAAATTAATCATTGTGACACATATACCACATTAACAAAAGCAAGGATAAAAATCACATGATTATCTCAACAGACACAGAAAAAACACTTGACAAAATTCACCATCCATCCATTCAAGACAAAAACTCTCACATAGTTGGTGTAGAGGGAGCATCTCGCTGTCTAGTCACTGAGTTGTGTCTGACTCTTTCGGAACCTCATGGACTGCTCTGTCCAGGGATTTCCCAGGCAAGAATACTGGAGAGTGGGTTCCCATTCCCTTCTCTGGGGGATCTTCCCGACCCAGGGACTGAACCTGTATTTTCTGCATTGGGGGGAGGATTCTTTGGCACTGAGCCACCAGGAAAGCCCCAGAAGGAACGTATCTCAACATCATAAAAGTCACCTGTGACAAACCCACAGTTAACATTATGCTCAACAGTGAAAAGCTGAAAGCCTTTCCTTTAAAATTAGAAATAAGATAGGATGCCCACTCTTGCCATTGCTTTGATGCACAGCATCAAAAGTCCTACACAGTAATGAGAAAAGAAAGAAAAAAAAAAAAGGTATCCAAATTGGAAAGGAAGAAGTAAATCTGTCACTATTTGCAGATGATATGATACTATATATAGAAAACACTAAAAGTGAAGTGAAAGTGAAAGTGAAGCTGCTCAGTTGTGTCCGACTCTTTGTGACCCCATGGACTGTAGCCTACCAGGCTCCTCCCTCCATGGGATTCTCCAGGCAAGAGTACTAGAGTGGGTTGCCATTTCCTCCTCCAGGGGATCTTCCTGACCCAGGGATTGAACCTGGGTCTCTCGCATTCCAGGCAGATGCTTTAACCTCTGAGCCACCAGGGAAGCCCAGAAAACACTAAAGCCTTCACCAAAAAATTTTTTGAGCTAATAAATCAGCTCAGTAAAGTTGCAGTATACAAGGATTAATATATAGAAATCTGTTGCTTTCCTATACATTAATAATGAACTATCAGAAAAGGAATTCAAGAAAACAATCCCATTTACAATTGCAGCAAAAAGAACAGAATACAAAGGGATAAAGGTAACCAAGGAAGTGAAAGACCTATACTCTGAAGAGTATAAAATATTGATGAATGAAATTAAATGATACAAAGAAATGGCAAAAATATCCCGTATTCTTGGATTGGAAGAATTAATATTGTTGAAATGTCCATTCTACCCAAAGCAATCCACAGATGTAATGCAATCCATATCAAAGTACCCATTACATTTTTTCATATAAATAGAATGAATAATTCTAAAATTTATATGGAAATTTAAAAACCCTGAATAACCAAAGCAAATGTGAGGAAAAAAACAAAGCTGGATTTATCACACTCCCTGACTTGACTATACTACAAAACTACAGCAATCAAAACAGTATGCTACCAGCATACACACAGACACAGATCAATGGAATAGAATAGAGAGCCCAGAAATAAACCCATGCACTTATGGCCAGTTAATGTATGACAAAGAAGGCAAGAATATACAATGAAGAAAATAATAATCTCTTCAATACATGGTGTTGGGAAAACTGGACAGCTACGTCTAAAAGAATGAAATCAGAACAATTTTCTCACACCATCTACAAAAATAAACTGAAAATGTGCTAAAGACCTAAATGTAAGGCCAGAAACTATAAAACTCCTAGAAGAAAACATATGCAGAGCACTCTTCGACAGAAATTACGACAGTATTTTTAAGGATCTGTCTCTTTGGGCAAAGGCAACAAAAGCAAAAATAAACAAGTGTGACCTAATTAAACTCAAAAATTTTTGTCCAGCAAAGGAGACCACTGACAAAATGAAAAGACAACCTACCGAATGGGAGAAAATATTTGCAAATGATACGACCGACAAGAAGTTAATATCCAAAATATATAAACAGCTCATACAACTCAGCATCAAAAACAAAACAAAACTAACTCGATTAAACAAATGAGAAAAGGGAGCGTTAGTACACTGTTGGTGGGAGTGTAAATTTATGCAACCACCAGGGGAAAACAGAATGGAGTTTCCTCAAAAACAAAAATAGAACTACCATGTAATCTAGCGATCTAGCTCCTGGGTATATGTCTGAAAAAAAAAAAAAAACAACAACACTAATTCAAAAAGATACAAGCACCCAGTGTTCATAGCCGAATTATTTATAATTACCAAGATATGAACTTGGAGAAGGAAGTAGCAACCAACTAGAGTATTCTTGCCTAGAAAATCCTGTGGACAGAGGAGCCTGGTGGACTACAGTCCATGTGGTCAAAAAAACTGGACACAACTTAGCAAATGAGCACACACACACCAAGATATGGAACCAACCTAAGTGTCCATCAGCATAAGAATGGACAAAGAAAATGTGGTGTTCTATACAGAACACTACTCAGCCTTAAAAAAGAATGAAATCTTACTTCTGCTTCATTGACTATGCTAAAGCCTTTGACTGTGTAGATTACAAAGACCTGTGGAAAATTCTTAAAGAGGTAGGCGTACCAGACTACTTTATTTGTCTCTGAGAAACCCGTATGCAGGTCAAGAAGCAACATTTAGAACTGGACATGAATCAATGAACTGATTCAAAATTGAGAGGGGAGTTCATCAAAGTTGCTTATTTAACTTATATGCAGAGTACATCATGTGAAATGCTGGGCTGGGTGAATCACAAGCTGGAATCAAGATTGTCAGGAGAAATATCAACAACGTCAGATATGCAGATGATACCACTTTAATGGCAGAAAGTGAAGAGGAGCTAAACAGCTTCTTGATGAGAGTGAAAGAGGAGAGTGAAAAAGCTGGCTTAAAACTCAACATTCAAAAAACTAAGATCATGGTATCCAGTCCCCATTATGGCAAACAGATGGGGAAAAAATGGAAACAGTGAAAGATTTTCTTGGATTCCAAAATCACTGTGGATGGCAACTGCAGCCATGAAATTAAAAGACACTTGCTCCTCGGAAGAAAAGTGAAAAGTGGAAGTATTAGTAGCTTCAGTCATGTCCAATTCTCTGTGACCCCATGGACTATAGCCCACCAGGCTCCTCCGTCCTTGGGATTTTCCAGCAAGAATACTGAGTGGGCTGCCATTTCCCCGCCCCAGGGATTGAACCTGGGTTGGGAAGCCCCGCAGGCCTCCTCCCCTCCTTCCTCCGAGGTGGGAGAGCCTGGGGAGAGGGAGGTGCTGGGGGGGGGCCACAGATTGGTGGCTGAGCTCCTGGGAGACTCAGGGACTGAAGCCCCCCTTTCACCCTCTGAACTTCAATCAGAAAAATAAAAGTAAAAAGCGGGTTTTTTTTCTCGGCATCAACTTTAGCATCATATGTTGTGAACCTGCTCACTGAAAACTCAGCACCTGTAACAAGCCTTTCCCCAGGCCCTGTTCCAGGTCCCTCCCTGCATGCTCACAAGTGCCACTGCCTGCATGAGGACGCCCGGCCAGGGATGTTGTCACATCTCACCTCTCATCATGACCATGACCTCGGGAGGCGAGCAGATTGCCCCGTCTCTCAGACCTGACTTTCCTAACGTGAGACAGGGCTGGGAGGCAGGAACCTGCGGTGAGGGCCCATCTGAACTTGCTCTGCGCCCCAGGCCTCCTCCAGTTTTCTGGGAGTGACTCCCAGCCCGCCTGCCTCTCCCTGCCTCACTCTGCCAGGGGCTCCTTGCCCTCCTGCTGGACCAGAAAGAGGACCGTCTCAGTGTGGGTAAGCTGGGCAAGAGGCTTGTCCCACTCGGCCCTCAGAATCAAGGCTGGGGCCAAGATCAGGGTCAAGGTTGCTGGGGGTCCTGCGGGGCTCTGCTTCCTGCTGCCCCACCTCCAACTGTCCTACAGTGAGAAGACATGGCTGCTGAGGCACAGAGCTGGTCCCAGAGCACAGCTGTGGGTCACAGGTGGCGTCTACTCTGAGATGCTTAGCATTTAGGAGGCCCAGGGACTTCGATGGGAAAAAAATGACGGCGATACTTACTCCTAACTGAATGAAGCCAATTAACTGGGCACCTCGTCACACATACACACACAGATCAGGTATCTCCACGTCATATTAATTGTAGACTTTTCACAGTATTGTTTATGCTCATCACTACTTTGAATTTACAGCAATTATCAGACATGAGGGTGCACTATTTAACACATTAAGAAACACGTACTATAAAAATATTTTGATAATCACCTTAGTATCATTAGTTGTCTTGGTGATCTCAAGGTGTGAGTCTCACTCACTTGAAAACAAAGGGGCCCCACATTGCCAGCAGACACCGGAGGACCAGGGTGAAGCCTCCTCTCGTGAAGGATGCAGGAGCCTGCGACCATGTGGCCGCCCTGCCCATCCAGCTGCTTCCAGAATTCTTTTAGGAATGACAAGTGTGGTGGGCGCTGTGCTTGCCTGAGCAACTGCCCCTCCCTGTCCTGGCCAGCAGATGTGCCCAGGAGTGAGGATGGCGGTGCTGGGAGGTGACCGCTGCCCATGGCCCAGGCACCTGACCACCCGGTTCTGGGCAATGCGGCCTGAGAGGTCTGTGCAGGGAGTGGGGCGGTCACTGGGAAACGTGTGTCTGCCCTAGGAGGAGGAGGAAAGAAGGAGAAAGATGCACGGGGGCAGCAGGAAACTCTTCCTTTTCACTGTCTTTCTGCATCTAGGCGGGAGCAGGCAGGGGGTGGTCAGGCAGAAACCAGTTTGTTCACAATGAAGTCAAGTCCCGGGATCAAGTTGGAACTCTGTCACCCTGGGCCTTCCTGTTTTACGAGATAATAAATGTTTCTTAATTCACATTGCATTTAGTTGGGATTTCTGACATTCTTAATGGAAGGTGCTTCAGTAGAGAATTCTGTACGAGTCAAGAGCACCGTGGACAGTCAATTTCTGGAAGTTCTCAGCAACCCTGCGCCACTTTGAGTCCCCATGTCTTGGCCCCCGATGGAGGACCCTACCCCTAACCACCCCAAAGATTCTCTTCATTACCTTCAGCAGGCCAGGGCCGCCTAAGACTGAATCTATTTCCCTAACTGTTGTCTGTGGTTCAAAATCAGACTGCCCTGGATGTAACCTGGGGCGGGGACTACTGATGGTCTTTTCCGCAGCCTCCACCCAGCATCCAGGCTGGGCCCACAGGCGCTCAGGCAGGAGCTGCCGGGCAAATATTTCTGACTGCTTCTTTGGGACCCCACAGATGCAATGACATTTGTAAATAGGATGTTTATCATATCCAGGTACACATAATACATAAGTCAAATACATATATATTGTATCATCAGTAAGTTGCTCAGGAATATATAAGAACATCTATGAAGAGAATTTTCTTCTTTTAGGAGAGTCCATGAAGGACTCTCCAGAAGTCCAGAAGAGGGCATGTGAACATTTTATTTTTCCGGCTGAACGTTTTTCAGAATGTGAAATACATTATAGAATCTAATTGCTGAGTTGGCGTAAGTATTTCACTCTGTTTTTGCAAATCTGATCCTCCCTGCTCCAGCCCGTGGCTCATACAGCTCCCCTCTCCGCAGAAACGGCCTCCACCACTGACCAGACCTACCCAATGTGGTCTCTAAATACCCTACCTGGAGCCTGCTGGACACTCTGCTTTCTCTTTTTCTGGCTTTTAACATTTCCTCCCCTCCTAGGCAACATAGTTTCTCAGAAAATATTTACTGGATGAATGAACTTTTCCCTGCAGTCAAAGCAGGACACACACACACACACACACACACACACACACACACACACACGATTCCTAAAGGCCCCTGACACACACACACAATTCCTAAAGGCCACACACACACACACACAGTTCCTAAAGCAGAATGGGGCTTTCAGAAAGTTCAAAACACTCATTGGTAAATCTTTTCAGCCTCCCCAATCTCATGCAAATTGCTAAAGAACTGGCAATGTTGTGTTTCCCTGACACACCTGTGGAGCTGTTCAAAGGCTGAGGATGAGGGGGAAGAACTCAGCCAGCCTGGGATGGAAGTGGAGAGCCCCAGATAACTGGTGAATAGTATAGGGATTTAAAATGCTCTTAAAGCTGTGATGACAGCAGCCCCTTACCATTCCCCTGCCTCATGTAGAGGGCAGGCGCTGGGTCTCAGTGCCCAAGGCTGACCGGTGAGTACTTAGTGGTATGACTTTGAGCAGATTAGCCTGTGACCTTGAGCAGGCTAACAGCTTCAAGAATCAGCTTCCCAAACCAACTATAAAATGCAGCCCATAATGCTATCCCCCCAGGTGACTGAAGAGACAATGAGGATGTATTTAAGCGCTCCACATGGGGCCTGGCACACAAATGGTAATGGCTATTATTACAAATAAGAATAAACGTCAAAAGGTGCAGCAGTAAAAGGTGAGTGCATTTTAAGACTGTGATAAGAAGTGGTAATTGAGCAGCCCCCCACCCCACCCAAGACAGACCATAATCGCAGTCCCCAAACATCAGTCACATCCATCCGATAAAGACCACGTATCTATAAAGTATCTTCTCTTTATTTAAGTTAAACAATTTTCAAGGATGGTTTCCATCTATAAAATGGACAAAGTACAAGCTCTGTACAGCAGTTCTTTTTAAAAATCAACTGGAAAAAAAATTACCAAACTATATTTTGAATCTGCAAAACATAATCACAGATACCATCATTTTAGCTTTTATGAAGACATAACAAAGACCAGCACAGAGAAGACAACTAATTTTGCCACGCTTTGCTCAAAGGGCTCCTAGGAAAGAAAGTTGACTTGTAAAAACAGGAGTGGGAGGGTGGGGCAGTCCCAATGACTGAAGAGCAACGCAGCCACAGTAAGTCCCTTTGGCACACTGTGTCATGTAAACATAGCTCACCTTAGAGAGCCCTCCCAGCCCACCTCTGCTCGCAACACCCACACCATCCAAGCTACCACCCCCACCAGCTCAGGGATGGGCAGTTGCCCCCCAGGGCCCAGGGGGACCCATCTTGATGTTACCAAGGTTGGTAAGACTTCTGGGTGAGGTGGAGGTGCGTGGGCGAAAGATTTGTCAAGAATCTGATGACAATTTGCTTCACTTGAGAGCCAAATTTAATTTCCACTCATGGGATTTTTTTTTCCTAACAGTAGTGGTAGCCTGACCATGGATCCCAAGGGCTGGATGACTGCTTCCTAGCCCACCTGCATTCAGCAGCCTTGTACAGGTATCCAGGACTCATCCCAAGAGCTTACTGGTGGTCAAGATCAGCCTCTGAAGATAGAGGTGTGCAGAGTTAATCCAACCAGGGCCTCCCTGTCTGCTGAAAATACACCTGGTTGGTTGGCAGGGGGCAAAAACGCACAGGACAAACTCACCCAGCCAGGCCTCCAGGCCTGAGCACACTGTCATGAAGCAAAGCCACGTGGCGCTTTTGCAGTGGAGGAAGAAAGACCAACATCCCCTTTCCTAGAAGAAACAGGCAGGGAAGAGCTGCACTTGGCAGACTGTCTACCTGGCAGAACCCTTTGGGGCCACTTCCCTGTGACCACCCAGGCCCTCCAGAGGGGCCAGGACATGTGCCCATGTGACTCCTCATCAGGTCTGGCACCTGAAGCGTTGGGCCAGGGGGCGCAGGAAGACAGGAGGGCAGTAATCCTGGGAGTGACTGGGGCACCCTCCTGCGGGCGCTGCAGCTGGGCCACCACTGCATGTGAGCCCCTCAGACGCCAAGAGGGCTCTGCGGGCCAGGCCAGGGGTCAGGGAGGGGCTCAGGCCTCTTCCTGCTTGACTTTCCGTTTACAACTGGCTCGTGTTTTATGCTGACACAAGCCTCCTTCCTAAGCCACAAAGCTCCTGTTTGTACCCTGAATCCTCAGTGTCAACGAGCAGGTGTTCACTTTCCCTAATTCTTGACCCAAAGCCCCCGAGGCAGGCGGGACAGGGCCCAGCACGCCCGGGCCCTCACATGGTGCCCCATGCTGCCTGTGACAGCTTCCCACCATCACTGGGAGCTGGGAGATTGTTTTTTACTCAACTTTATCCTTAGAAAACAGAAATTTAATTTACAAAGACCCAAAGCAATATCTGTCAAAATAAGTAACCCATCCAGGGTTTACAGACACCAAGGGCACAAAAAGTGGATTTCAACACACAGCATGACTCCCAGCTGAAGCCAAACCGAGATGCTGGGGTCGGGGCCACAGAGCAGCGCTAGCCTCCGCGGGGGTGGAGGGGGGCACCGCGCAGCTGGCACAGCGGCACCACCTCACCTATAAGGCTCCGGGGGCTATGGAAGCCCCTTCCTCCCGCCGGCCCCTCCTCCTCACGGCTATGATGAGCTTTGTGGAGAAATTACAAGATGAGGATGACTTACGGAAACCATAGGAACTGACCGTACATTCTCTCCTCATATATATCTGGGTTTAGTGTCCCACCGTAGAAAAGTTCATATCCAAAGAGAGCAGGTACACCACATGGAAGGGGTCTGCGCTGGTAAGACAGTTGGGAGGCAGGCCCGGGGAAACACCGTGGCCGCGACCGGGGTGGACCCCGCACAGATGTCTGGATCTGGGTGGAGGCTGGAGAGGGGCCCTCACTGTGCGCAGGGCGCCCCTTCTCTCCCGGTCCACCCTCCGGGGCGCGGTGCTCCGCAGGGGCGCTGGGCGGCCGGGGCGCAGGGCGAGGAGGGCGCGGCAGCTCCATCTGCTCGCGGCTCTGGTGCCGCCCGCACTGCGCTGAGGTCTCCCGACCTGCAGACCATGATGGAATACTGAGGTATATAGTTTCTCGGAAAGTTTAAGAAACAGACTTGATGACGTGCTCGTCGCTGGGCGGGCAGGCGCGGGCAGGCGCGGGAGGCTCCGCTACGGCTGCAGGTTGAGCGAGAACTTCCACTGCTGCGACAGCGCCGGGCCGCACACCTCCACGCTCAGGCCGCCCGTCTTGGCTGCGCGGCTGTCCAGGCACAGGTTGCTGCCCACATGCCGCAGCTTAGAATTGCCCTCGATCTGCTCCCATTTCTGCGAAAGACAGGAGGACACCTTACAACAGGGGCGCCGACGGGGGAGGACGCAGGGGGTCTGCTCTCCGGGTCTGCTGGCCCCGCTCAAGACAAGGTCCCTGACTACAAGGGACAGGCGGGTACAGCAGCCCTGGGACAGAACAGATGTCTCTGAGGGCCAAGAAGAGACCAGCGCGCTCTACTGGGTGTGCAGCTCGAAACCTCTTCTCTGGAGACCACTTTCCTGCCCCATCCTTCCCCCTCTTCTGGCATCTCCTCATCCAAGCCCTGGGCTCAGGGTCCTTGTTCCTCCTCAGTCTTAACAAGGACCTGACACACAGGAGGATTTCCGGGAGGGACTTTGTGCTCGTTCACAAGAAGGGCCTCATCTGAGGGTATTTCCCCTGAGGAAGGAGCCACAGGAACCAGGCTGGCTCCAGGAGGGCCCAGGCTGCCCCGGCTGTTGAAGGCAGCTCTGCCCAGCCTGGCGTCGGTCACCTCCGAGGGCCCACTTACACTCAGGGCCTTGTGCTGTACCAGAGGGATGGGGAGCGGCCAAATGAGAGGGAAGTGGATGCCGGTATGGACGGAACGCTGTGCTGGGGAGCCCACTTCTCCACCATCTGAGGTCTCACCCTTTCCACCTTGGTGGGTGTGAGAAGCCCATCTCAGCCACCCTGAGTCCCCAGGTACAGCCTGCCAAGTTCCACATGTGCTGTCCAGGGTGTAACACCATACTCCTGCGTGTACACACCTGTGCCCCACTGAACCCAGACCAGCCCACCAGGTAAACCAGAAAACAAGCCCACAGCCCAGCTGCAGGAAACCTGAGGGCCTCTCACCCTGTTGTTCATCCCTATGTAAAAATCTCTAATGTTTGTTCTTAAAAAAAGTTACATGCTTTTTTCTTTCAAAAGCTCTCCCTTCATTAATGCAGGCTGTGATTCTAATTAATTCTCTACACTGTGTGCACTGAGGCTCCTTTCCGTCGGTAGTTCTGCAGATCCTTTGGACACCATGGAATTCAATTTTCTTCCTCCTGCCTTCCTTTCTCCTTTGACTCTGCAAATGCACAGTCATAACACAAACACACAGACGTGCCTGGAGGCCAAATGTTTCAACCGGCAAGACAGTGCAGCTTCGAAACAGAACTCTCTGAGGAGCCTCCTCTCAAAGGGCAAGTGACTAAGGTGGGAACGAGGCAAAGCACGGTGGGGAGGAGCTCTCCACTGGGACTGGCTACACAGGGCCCTGCACGGATACGCCTGTGGGGACCTGGGAAGCCTCTTGATCCAGCCTGCTGGCTGGGAGCTTTGCCAACAGTGAGATGCATTACAAGCTCCCCTCGCCTCCCCCTTCACTCCTCTCCCCTTCGCTGTCACCCCTCCTGCTATTTCCCTGCTGTCACGTGAAATGTGTCTGTACTGCCAACAGCCGTGTGTCACTCTGAGCGGCCAGGACCCGTCTGACAAAGAATGTGGGATGGATGGACCGTGACTGTTCTCTCAGTGAGCTCTGCCGGTGTCTCAGCGTCAGCCAGATGGAGGGCTTAAAAAATGCTGAAACCCCAGCTCCATCAGCAGAAGGCGGCCTCAAGCCCTGGACCCAGAGGGCTGTGGTGGGGCAGGCAGACTTCTCAAATGCTGAGGGTCCACTGAAGGGCCACGCCTTCTCTAACAGGCAAGCTCTCACTGCAGGAGACTCCTCCAGAGATGGAGCATCTGTATGTCTGTAACAAAGGCTTGGAGTTCAGATAAGGTCATCATGTTATCCCTCCTCTATGCACAGACGCCCCTGCCCTGACACCCAGGCAGCACACCTGGCCTGACTCATGTTTCCCTAATGCCGACCGGCAGGTCCCAGGAGGTCGGGGCAGGAACAGGGACTCCTTTGTTTAACAATCCCTCCTTCTCACTTGGGTGCCACAGACGTCAAAACAGACAGGCATTTAAGGACCAGATGGGGTTCGGCAGAGCAGGGCGGGGGGCACCCAGAACCAGGTGGGGGACAAAGGAGAGACTTTGCAAGTGTTTCCGGACACCTGGGATCCAAGCAAGGGGGCCTGGTCTGGGCTGCGCTGTCCCGGGCACCCTTCTATAAGTGAGTGGTGGGTAGGAAACCCGTGTGGGGTCCTGGCTCCAGCAGGCCCCAGGCCTCAGTTTCCCTAGACCTGCCTGTCTCGTGAGCAGGGACAGAAGAGAAAAAGCCCAGGTGCCCGGGGAAAGTCATTTAGGGGCTGCACTAGCCACTTCCCCTGGGCTCAAATAAGGCTTTGCCCTCAAGGCAGCACCAGGGCGCAGATCAGAAAACACCAGCTAAAAAACGTAAATGTACATTCTGAACGGTTTGAAAAAGGTAACTTGAGTGTGTGTGTGTAACATATCTACTTGCACCTTAATCATTTACAACTTATAAACTTAAAAGGAAAAATATTTAATGAATAAACAAAAACGTGGAATTTCTCTTCCAAATGTCCAGTGCTGGGGGCCTTCCCTGGTGGTCCCGTGGTTAGGACTCTGTGCTTCCGCTGCAGGGGGCACAAGTCCATCCCTGGTCAGGAACTAAGATACCGCATGCAGCCCAGCCAGTGCACCCCACCAGCAACGAGGC
The DNA here is from genome assembly GCF_016772045.2 of Ovis aries. Classification (NCBI taxonomy): domain Eukaryota; kingdom Metazoa; phylum Chordata; class Mammalia; order Artiodactyla; family Bovidae; genus Ovis; species Ovis aries. The sequence continues at coordinate 1,822,469 of NC_056078.1, read as the reverse complement.
CGGCTGAACCAGCGGAAGTTCAGCTTTGCTTTAAAAATGAGTTTATGACTTTACTCATGAGTAGTTAATGAAATACTGACCCACAAACCAGCCTAGAAAAGACAGCAAGGTTCATGATACTGCCTCCAAAGGAGGTGTGTGTGTGTTTAAATTCAATTTTTATTCCAAAGACTGTAATGCGTAGAAAGAAAATGGCCAAAACTAGAAACAACTGCCTTAACTGGAAATTAGAAGTAGTTGATTTGCAGGTGAGCAAACAGTAGGTGATAGTCTTGGCACTCTGATAACAGCTATAACCAAGAAGGCATAAAAATAACCAATGTCCTGATACATAATATGGATGCGCAGTACATACAGTAAATGACAAGAAAGGAAGAAAGAAAGGAAAAGGAAAGGGAAAAAAAAATCCACAAAACCCCCAAACTCAGAAATTAACAGTAATTTAAGGACATACCATAGTGAAGACTTTTGGTAGCAAAATTTTCGCAATTCTTAAAATAGGAGTCTTCAAAAGTACTTAAGTTCAAAAGCTAAAGAAACTGAAGACAGAACAGTTATACTGGCTTAGAAGAGCTGCCACCTGTCACGAGGATGACAGTCAGCCCTAGTTCCAAGCACAATGATAACCGGTGCAGCCAAAAAAACAATGTCCAGGGATGTGGGGGGGATATAAGCCACATTAGGCCTCTGGCTTCAGAAATAAAGGGCTCTTCACAGATACTGTTTTATAAAATGCAGGTCAGGTCTTTCCTTTCAGGGTTGGGGTTCATCAGCAAGGAAGTGAAACACCTCCTCTGAGCTGACGTTATCATGAACTCCACTATCTTTTCTAGGCTGGTTCGTAGGTCACTGTCTCACTAACTTCTCATGAGTAAAGTCATGAACTCTCATCTTTAAAGCAAAACTGAACTCCATTGGTTCGGCTAGCCTGGTTCCTGGCGGGCTGCCCTGGGCCACTCCGGTGCTGCAGAGAAGCCAGTGCCCGGGACTCTGCCAGGTCACTCCCGGCTCTGGGGCCAGGGGTCCGTGCCTCCAGGCAGGGTTGGCGGCAGGGAGCTGCAATCCACATACCCCAGCCACCAGCACCCCCATGCGTCAGGTGCTCCCAGGCACCGCCAGGCACAGTCTTCCCTGGCCTGTCTCAGGGGGGGCCCAGCTTGGCTCATTTGGCCCCCAGGGGGAGCGGGAACCACCTCCGGTGCTGGCACTCCCACCCCAGTGCCCAGCCCTCAACCTGCACAGGGGCTGAACACGCAGCTGCAAAGCACAGCCCTGCCTCTGCAGCCTAGTAAAGGGGAGGCTCAACATAGAGAGATGAATCCAGAGGTGGCAGGATAAATACCTAGGATGGCGAACTCTGGCAGGAGCGGCCCACAGCAGATGGACTGGCCTGTGTGGCACCCATCCCGTGCTCCTCACAGTGACCCCAGTGCAGGATTTGCTGGGTGTTCACAGCTTGTCAGCGGCTCCACGTGGGGACACAAGACGGCACAAGTCACAGGTGCCCCCAGTGAACACCCAGCCCCTGGGACCCCAGCCCTGGGGCAGCGGGGAGCTGGCTCGGGCTCGTCCCTACTGGCACCTACCTGCCTGCTATCATTCTCCCGGCAGCCCTGCAGCTTTATGAGGGAGCCAGGCGCCCGGTCCACCACGGTCAGGCACAAGTCCATGTGCTTCACCGACTTTTCCTTGGTAAGGGCCCATTCCTGCAACACAAACCCGAGGTCAGGACTCGGCTCACGGGGCTGCGGGGTGAGGATGAAGCGAGGAAGGGCCCAAGAAGGGAGGCATGCAGGGAACAGGCTTCAGGAGCCCCAACCAGCTGAGGGCCAGCAAGGGACTTTGTGCCCAAGAGCAAGTCTCCAGCAGGAGTGTCAGGAGCTTCACCTCTGAGCACGAGGCCAACACCAGTAAGTACTTCAGCCCAAACACAGGCTAGCGCTCCACACTCCATCCTCCATCATTAACTGTGAGCTGTGAACACTGCAGCCCCAGCTTGTCACCCACGGGTGGCCAGTTAGGGCCAACGTTTCCTTGGAATGAGTCTGGCCTGACACAGGTACAGTTTGGAAATAGCATTTATGACTGTGGCTGTCCTGTGTGAAATTATAAACCACATACAGCACATTTAGCCTCACTACCAACCACTAAGCCAGGCTACTGATGCGTGTGAAGCTCTGTGAGCTCCCTACGAATGGATCCAGGTCTTTGCCCTCACATGGCACAGCCAGCCCTGGGTACCCAGAATGTGCCTGGCACTGTTCTAAGCCCTTTATACAATAGTCCCATGAGAGGCTATTATTAACTCCATGTTACAGATGAGAAAACTGAGCCAGAAAGTGCTGAAATAACTTGCCTATGATCTTAGAGAGCAGACATACATGTGAGCACACGCACACGCGCACACACGCACCTTAAAAGCTGAGAGCAGAACCCTTTATTCCGAACACTAAACAAGAGCACGAGAAAGGGGAGGAGGCTGAGAAGGGGACGCGATGGGTGAGTGTGACCAGGCAGGAGAGGAGGTAGGAAGGCTACTCTGGGCAGGGCCACGGTGGAGGCAGGAGGACACGGCTCCTGACCTTCACTCTAGGACTTGATGCTTGCAAAAGGATAAAACCCACATGAGGCCCCAGGACCTGGAGCCCCTTCTAAGTCAGAATCCCTCAGGAGGTGCCCTCTCTGCTTCTTCTGTACCCCAAGGAAAGCTCCTGCGTCAATCTGTCTATTCATCTGTCTACTCATCCACCCAGTGACTGTCCACTGAGTGCCCGCACATTTAAGGGCATTCTCTGAGGTCTGGACCCATGGCAGGGAACACACAGGCCAGGTCTTGCTCCCCAGAGGCTCTGTCCCTTGTGGGGAGAGTAGGTATCACCCTAGTGCTTGTGTTGCGTAACATGAGGCACAATTAAGCATTGTGCAGAGATTGTTTTCCTATTCTCTGCTCTCAGGGGACAGAGCTAAGGGAAGGATGTAAAAATCTTTTAAAGAAGCCTCATTGCTCCTCACCTAAATCACCTTGGAGCAGATGGTCTGTTATCAGGACAGTGTTAACATATGGGGGCCACACATGCACCCCCCAACCCACTCAGCAGTGAGATATGAGTCCCGCTCACGGGGTGGCTGTGGGGCAGAGGCTTGGGCCACATCCAGGAAAGGGAGGGAGAGCCCCTGGGCCATGGGGGGGCTTATTTGTCCCGACAGGGGTTCAGACTAGGCAGCCCCCTCGAATCCCTCAGCTTCAACTTTCTCACCTTCTGATTAGTGTTTCTCAAAGCGAACTCCAGTAGGAATTCTATGAAAAGTTGCTTCCAGGTCAAGTAAATTTGGGAGATACTGAATTTGGACCATTTGTCACTGTTGCAAATTTACCAGTAGCCTATGAGAGGCTCTGAAAAGTCCTAGAGGAGAAGAACCTGCGTGGCCTGTCTTCCATGGAAGCCCAGAGCCCCGTGCCCACCCGTCCCCGGGGCTCTTGGTTCTGAGTATGCGGCGCGTTCTCAGAAGGGCCACGTGCTGGGCCGTGAGGGTGGTTCCAGTCTTCCAGGAGGCTGTCCTTTCCAGAGATGGGGGGAGTAGGGTGCCTCAAAGCAGCACCCAGTGCCACGGAGGTGCCAGGAGGGGGCAGAGCCTGCACCTTCCGTTCTTCTAGGTGTCCTTGTACAACAGGGACACGGAGCTCGGCCTCTCCGTTTAGTAAGAGGAGTGATGGGGCAGCCCTCTGTGTGGGGAGGGGTTTTCAATTGTTCTTGGAAGCTGTTGGGGGCTTTGCTGATGTCCACGGAAAGCTCACATCTGAATGTTTCTACAATCTTCCTGCCATCGTATACATCATTACTTTAAAACAGACTTTACACTGAATCCCAGAAAAACTAATTCAGCTACGCAAGCAGCAGAGATTGCTGCCATTTTCCTTTTTCTGTTGCACGTTAGTGATCTAAATTTGCAAATAAAGTTCATGAATATTTAAGCAGTACTTTCTCAAGCTGCCACTCTTAAATTTTCCCGTTTCCTGTGTGTCTGCTGAGGCCCAGTCAGAAACCAGATGACACACCTTACCCTTTCAGAGCCGGGTCCAATTTCCCATAAGGACATGCTATTTAGTTCGCACGTGGCTACGTGAGTTGCAGTGAAATACACTGAGAACTTCACACCGTTAGCCTCACCAGTTTCCAGTGCTGGGCATCCACATGTGGCCAGTGGCTGCTGTGCTGAGTGGTACAGATCTAGAACCTTCTCTTCAGCACACAGAGGACTACAGGGTGGTCTGATCTGGAAAGGGGCTCACTGCGTCCAGGTTGGTCCACGGAGGACGGTGCTCCCTGACTGGGGGTGGAAGTGCCGTACCGCCTTGCTGTTACCTGCCCCTTTGCGTCCTTCCTGCTGGTAAACCCTCCCTGCCCAGCACTCACGGAGGGTCACCCAGCCTGGAGGGCTTCCAAATACCCTGATGTTCTAATTCCAGATTCATGAAATCAGGCTTTCTGTGCGTGGGACCCGGGATCCATGCTTCCCCAAACTTTCTGGGCTCTTCTGCTAAGAGCCAGGGAGGTAGCCCGCCTTGGGATATGAGCTGGAGCCGGCTGGGGGCTGTCTGCTCCCCACGTCCCGCCTGTCACACGTCTGGACAACCACAGAGACGACACCACCCGGAGCAGACAGGAGGCCAGGAACCGGAGGCTGCCATCTGTCTAGACGTTTCTCAAGAGGATGGAGCACAGCCAACTTCACACAAAGGCAGGCACCCTCTTTTGAAAATAGTTCCATTTAAAGAAGACTCTGGGATACACTGAGCTCAAGTGACTTTTTTTTCCAATGGCAGGCCCCCTAAGAGTAGATGGCAGCATCCAGCACTGCCCAGCCATTTTTGTGTCCAAAGCCCTCATTCTACCACATGCCTGTTATCAACTCACAGGAAAACCACTTTCCAGAACACTGTCCTCTGGGAGACAGGCCACAGCTGGGCCTGTCAAGTCCTCACTCACCTTGCTCCTTTCCCACGAGGACAGAGCTGTGAGTGTTCACATATAAGCTGTTACCATCTAATGGGCAGCCCTAGCAGCTGTGGGTAAGCACCTGCACACACAGACCTGGGCAGGCACAGATGCAGACAGCTGCCCTGGGATGAGCACACGGCCCAGGGTGTCAGTGCAGAGAGGAGGATGGGGGGAGAGGAGACCCAGGTCGCCCGCCCTGCGCACCAGAGCCCGCCCAAGGCTGACCACAGCTCCTGGAGGACATCCCCTCTGACCCCGAGGCCAGCTGTGAGCGGGTGGCCATCTCAGGAGGAGGGTGGTGAAAGGAAGTGTGGCCTCAGGCCCCTCACCTTCCCCGGCACCCCATGCACGTACCTGGTTGCCCCCAGCATTGTGACACTCGTAAACTCCAACAACACCATCAGCGAAGTGGCCCAAAGTGTCCAGGCAGTTGGTTCCCTGCTGCAAGGCCCCAAAAGCTATATCCTGATGGTCAGGAACCCTGGAATCAAGGAGACAGTCACTCACTGCACTCAGGGTTGCTGGCTCCCTGTCTGCCCAGCCCCCAACCTGTGCTCAGAGCCCTCAAAAGGGAGCCAGGCAGTGAGAGAGTAAGGGCACCCTCAGGTCAGGTGCCCCCAACACAGGCCCAGCTGCATCCTGAGATGGCATGGCTTCAAGATTCTCAATCCCTGACCCTACAGGGAGAATTTTAGGTTGAAGTAGTCTTTCTGTTTTGTACCAGAGAAATTTTTCTGGAAAGAGAATGCTCCTTTTCGCTTTAGTGTTACTTGTTCAAAGTCACTTAGAAAAGCAATTAATGTGGTCAGATCCTGCTGCTTGGAACTTTCCAAGTTCCAAGACTGAGGACTAACCTTTACCTAAGAGAGGGGAGAACACAGGTGGGTCAGCCACGTGTCCTGGTGCCAGCAGAGCAAGAGAGCACAGTGGCGGGGCGGCCGGCTGCAGGGTCAGAGCTGGCCCCGGGCCTGCCTTGGCTGCGCACCAGCCTTGCGCACTGCTGTGCGCCCTCCTCCTCAGTGGGGTTGCTTCAGGGGCCACAGAGCAGCCCTCAGCGTGGCTGGGCCCACAGGCTCATGCAGGGAAGGCAGAGAGTGTCGCTGATGCAGCACAAATATCAGGCTGGTGCCCCCCTTGCTGGGCATGGTCGAGGCTGGACGATCTACCCATGGCTGTGGTGTGAATGCTTTACACATGTGATCCCACGTGGCACAGGGCCCATGGTCGCCCCAAATCACCAGGGATCTCAGGTCAAAACTGCTGTAATGTCACCGCATCTGGTTACACAGGCCAGTGACACTAAAGCGCCAGGAGGGGCTGTGGTCCACTGCTGTGAGCCCCTGGTCTGCGGAGGGAGAGGCAACGGCTGGGACATTACACTGCCGCCGGCCTTCCCAGAGCGGGCAGGGAGAGGACTTCTGTTCTTCCCCTTCCCGGGGGGTGTGGGAAACACGGCAGAGGGACCCCGAGAGCGCAGTAAGTGGACAGCAGCAGAGAGGCCGTGTGGCCTCAGACGAAGCTCTGTGGCCAGGGCTCTGAGAGCCCCTTAGCACAGAAGGGGATGGTGGTAACTCCGCAGTCACAGCCTCTGTGTGCAGACACGTTACCTGCTGTGAAATGCACTGGGAAAAGTCAGAGAAAGGAATGTGCCCCACTGAGGCAAGCCTGTCTGCTGACTCTTCTAAGAAGATGAAGTCCAGAGCAGCCTGAAGCCCACAGACCCATAGGCCTCCTGCTGTGCCTCAGGATGCGAGTGGGCAGGCATTAAAACAGGCCAGTGTGGTTATCTGAGCCTCTGCTGGGCGCTCTCCCCTGCTGGCCAAGCCTTGGTCTCAGTCCCTACACAACTGCAGGGGGCAAAGGAGCCTCAAGGGGGAGTCCCAGGCAGGGGGAGCCTGCGGGCTGGGGACAAGGGCACCCCCTTGGGGAGCCTGAGGACAGCGGCGGGGCACAGCTCCTGGCCTCTCCCCCTAACACGACCTTCCTTCCACCTCCAGGCCCTGCACCCGGTGGGCGCTGGCTGCCTCCGAGTCCTTCTGAAGCGGAACCCGGCCCCAGGGCCTCACCTTAGCTCTGGGTAGACATTTTCCAGGTACCATTTGAAAGGCTTGCAGTTAAGTTTCTTCCTGAGCTCCAGTCGGCTCTGAATACTGGAGAAGGAGACAAGATTCTTTAAGATAAATTTAAAAAACAGATGGGCTCTACATCAAACCTGGAAATCTGCCGATGAGAAAAAGAGCTGGGGCAGGCAGTGGGGACTGGACCATCCACACTGCTGTTTGGACTCCTCTGTCCCGCCGTGCTTCCCGAGAGGGCCCTCGCGACCCTTGAGCAGAGTCCCCTCTTTGACACCTGATCGGCTTACGGCACGCACGCACGCACGCAGGCACACACACGCAGGCACACACGCACACACACACGCGCGCACACACACGCACGCACGCACGCACGCACACACGCACGCACACACGCGCGCGCACACGCACACACACACACGCACGCACGCACACACACACACGCACACACACGCACACAGACACACACACGATCCCAAGAAGCAAAACAGCGAGAGGCCATGGGCCACACTCACTTTCCGTAAGGGACGTTTCTGGCAGAAGGCACTGCTGCGTAGTAGAAGTTCTTGTATTCGTCCATCCAGACCTCTGCTGCCCGGCGGGTGTTACTAGAAACGAAACAAGTCTCCTTGAGCCGTGAGCTGCCTTCTTTCCATCGGCGCTGCTTGGCCTGCACTGAGCAAGTGCTGCGGAGGCTTCAGGGTCAGGCTTCTGGGGGGCTGGCGGCCTGATAGGGGCCCACATGGATCAGGGAGCAGGCTGTCCCCCACCCCTAGGTGCCTCCGGGTGGCTGGTATTCAGCAGGTATCACTGAATAACAAATACAACCTCCTCATCTCTCTTTGAACACAGATTGTCAAAGAGCAAAAGTCAAAGTTAGAATGACTGCACAGGGAGGTATTTTAAAACAGGGACGTGGCTGTACCACCAAGAAGGGCTGAAGAGGATCTCTCTCAGTAGCTCTTAGTAACTCTTGTTGTGTAGCCCAGAAGGCTGGTGTCCAGGAGCAAAAGCAAGAATCCTTGACCTCCTCTCTCTGGCCTTCTCATCATGCCTGTGATGGAGAGCTATGACCAAACAGCTCTGGGAAAGTTGAGAGCAAATCACAGTTACTATTAAATTACTTCGGGCAGAGCTGAGCTGAGAGCACCCTGTTTGGACCAGAAATAGTGAGGGACAGTAGTATACGCCCCACATTTGGGGTTCCTACTCTCCTGTGCAGAACAGGCTTCTCTAGAAGGCCAGAAGACCCCACACTGACATCTCACAATCACGGAGAGAAACAACCTATGATCAATAAGGCCAGTGGGACAAGCTACCTTGGAATGTAAGATATGTACTAAAGGCCGCCACATGCCCGGCACCAGCATCTTCTGCCAGCGTTCTCCTTAGAGCATCTGCGGAGTAGCACTAAGGCAGTGAGCGTCTCTTCTCCAGTATCCCTGGACTCTGCTCCAAAGCACACTCACATTTTGGGCTGAGAGACCGTTCTCTTTCAGAACCCATATAAAGGCATTCCATGCTTCTAAGATAAACACATTAGGGAGACAATATTCATATTCTACAAGAATACGTATTGTTCCCCTATTAGAAAGGTCTTTTTAAAATGGAAAGTGAAAGAAAGGGAAAGTTGCTCAGTCATGTCTGACTCTTACGGACCCCATGGACTACACAGTCCATGGAATTCTCCAGGCAAGAATACTGGAGTGGGTAGCCTTTCCGTTCTCCAGGGGATCTTCCCAACCCAGGGATCAAACTCAGGTCTCCACATTACAGGCAGATTCTTTACCAGTTGAGCCACAAGGGAAGGCCATGAATACTGGAGTGGGTAGCCTATCCCTTCTCCAGGGGATCTTCCAGACCCAGGAATCGAACTGGGGTCTCCTGTACTGCAGATGGATTCTTTACCAACTGAGCTATAAGTGGGGAGCCTTCAAATCATCTGAGTTACAATTAATAAAATAATTTGTTTGGGGCCTATATCCTTCTTGGCACCTCTTCTATCAGATCCATACCATTTCTGTCCTTTATTGAGCCCATCTTTGCATGAAAAGTTCCCTTGGTATCTCTAATTGTCTTGAAGAGATCTCTCTAGTCTTTCCCATTCTATTGTTTTCCTCTATTTCTTCGCATTGATTGCGGAGGAAGGCTTTCTTCTCTCTCCTTGCTATTCTTTGGAACTCTGCATTCAAATGGGTATATCTTTCCTTTTCTCCTTTGCTTTTGCTTTTCTTCTTTTCACAGCTATTTGTAAGACCTCCTCAGGCAGCCATTTTGCTTTTTTGCATTTCTTTTTCTTGGGGATGTTCTTGATCCCTGTCTCCTGTACCATGTCACGAACCTCTGTCCATAGTTTATCAGGCACTCTGTGTATCAGATGCAGTCCCTTACATCTATTTGTCACTTCCACTGTATAATCATAAGGGATTTGATTTAGGTCATACCTGAATGGTCTAGTGGTTTTCCCTACTTTCTTCAATTTAAGTCTGAATTTGGCAATAAGGAGTTCATGATCTGAGTCACAGTCAGCTGCTGGTCTTGTTTTTGCTGACTGTAGAGAGCTTCTCCATCTTTGGCCGCAAAGAATAGAATCAATCTGATTTCGGTGTTGACCGTCTGGTGATGTCCATGTGTGTAGAGTCTTCTCTTGTGTTGTTGGAAGAGGCTGTTTGTTATGACCAGTGAGTTCTCTTGGCAAAACTTTATTAGTCTTTGCCCTGCTTCATTCTGCATTCCAAGGCCAAATTTACCTGTTACTCCAGGTGTTTCTTGACTTCCTACTTTTGCATTCCAGTCCCCTATAATGAAAAGGACATCTTTTTCCAGTGTTAGTTCTAGAAGGTCTTATAGGTCTTCACAGAACTGTCAACTTCAGCTCCTTCAGCATCACTGGTCGGGACATAGACTTGGATTATCGTGATATTGAATGGTTTGCCCTGGAAACGAACGTAGATCATTCTGTCGTTTTTGAGATTGCATCCAAATACTGCATTTCAGACTCTTTGTTGCCTATGATAGCTATTCCATTTCTTCTAAGGGATTCTTGCCCACAGTAGTAGATATAAGGGTCATCTGAGTTAAATTCACACATTCCAGTCCATTCCTAGAATGTTGATGTTCACTCTTGCCATCTCCTGTTTGGCAAGAATACACAGAACTGTACAAAAAAGATCTTCACAACCCAGTGAATCATGATGGTGTGATCACTCACCTAGAGCCAGACATCCTGGAATGTGAAGTGAAGTGGGCCTTAGGAAGCATCACTATGAACAAAGCTAGTGGAGCTGATGGAATTCCAGTTGACCTATTTGAAATCCTAAAAGATGATGCTGTGAAAGTGCTGCATTCAATATGTCAGCAAATTTGGAAAACTCAGTCATGGCCACAGGACTGGAAAAGGTCAGTTTTCATTCCAATCCCAAAGAAAGGCAATGCCAAAGAATGCTCAAACTACCGTACAATTGCACTCATCTCCCATGCTAGTAAAGTAATGCTCAAAATTCTCCAAGTCAGGCTTCAGCAATACTTGAACCGTGAACTTCCAGATGTTTAAGCTGGTTTTAGAAAAGGCAGAGGAACCAAAGATCAAATTGCCAACATCCACTGGATCATCAAAAAAGCAAGAGAGTTCCAAAAAAACATCTATTTCTGCTTTATTGACTATGCCAAAGCCTTTAAATGTGTGGATCACAATAAATAGTGGAAAATTCTGAAAGAGATGGGCATACCAGACCACCTGACTTGCCTCTTGAGAAAACCGTATGCAGATCAGAAAGCAACAGTTAGAACTGGATATGGAACAACAGACTGGTTCCAAATAGGAAAAGGAGTACGTCAAGGCTGTCTATTGTCACCCTGCTTATTTAATTTATATGCAAAGTACATCATGAGAAACGTTGGCTGGATGAAGCACAAGCTGGAATCAAGATTGCTGGGAGAAATATCAATAATCTCAAGATATGCAGATGACACCACCCTTATGGCAGAAAGTGAAGAACTAAAGAGCCTCTTGAAGAAAGTGAAAGAGGAGAGTGAAAAAGTTGGCTTAAAGCTCAACATTCAGAAAACTAAGATCATGGCATCCGGTCCCATCACTTCATGGCAGATAGATGGGGAAACAGTGGAATCAGTGGCTGACTTTATTTTTGGGGCTCCAAAATCACAGCAGATGGTGACTGCAGCCATGAAATTAAAAGACGCTTACTCCTTGGAAGGAAAGTTATGACCAACCTAGACAGCATATTAAAAAGCAGAGACATTACTTTGCCAACAAAGGTCTGTCTAGTCAAGGCTATGGTTTTTCCAGTGGCCTTGTATGGATGTGAGAGTTGGACTATAAAGAAAGCTGAGTACCAGAGAATTGATGTTTTTGAAATGTGGTGTTGGAAAAGACTCTGGAGAGTCCCTTGGACTGCAAGGAGATCCAATCAGTCCATCCTAAAGAAAATCAGTCCTGAATATTCACTGGAAGGACTGATGCTGAAGCTGAAACTCCAATACTTTGGCCACCTGATGTGAAGAGTTGACTCATTTGAAAAGACCCTGATGCTGGGAAAGATTGAGGGCAGGAGGAGAGGGGGATGACAGAGGATGAGATATGAGATGGCATCACCGACTCAATGGACATGAGTTTGGGTGGGCTCCAGGAGTTGGTGATGGACAGACAGGCGTGGCGTGCTGCAGTTCATGGGGTCACAAAGAGTCGGACATGACTGAGTGACTGAACTGAACTGATCCTTCATATCAAGTGGTATATGTGTCTAGATGGATCGTTGTTTAGAAGACCCTGGAAGAGGCAGAGAAGATAATTCGAATATACCTGTCCTCTGATCTAGCAGTTCCCACATCTAGAAATTTACCTCAAGAAAATAACCAACCAGGAATGAAAACCTGCCTAATTTAGCACTGCTTACAATGGCAGAATGAACAGAAACTATAGAACCATCAGCAGTAAAGTAGTCAAACACATGGGCTCTCTGAGGCCACGAAAGATGCAGGTGTACGTTTCACATGCGGGCACGGGAAGACGCCCCGGCTTGGCGGATGGAGATGCGGTAGTAGCAGAACAGCACACAGGTGCGTGTGAGCGGGAGAAGAGTGGCGAGGAGGGGAATGGGGGAGAGCGAGACTGAAGGATGTTCTCACCAAACTAAAAGGTTTTAGGGAGTGCAGTCATACAGCAGTTGCAAATCACCTAAAAGTCATTAGTGTTAAGTCATTCCTCAGCTCTTAAATGCGAAGCCCCCTTTTCTGCCTACTTAATAAAAAAAGGTACGTAGGTAGCCTCAAAGAATGAGCCTCATGTGCTGCTCAACGCTAGTTTAAATTCACTGACGCAAATATTTCTCAGGCGTCTATATGGCAAGCAGCCTTCTAGGAGCTGTAGGCACAGGGCACCTTGCCTTTGCTCCCCTCCCCGCCCAGCCTTGGTGCAGGTAAAGTAGTTCTGCCAGGAAGCAGGCAGGAGAGAGACGATGGGACTGGCCAGTCACACACACTACACAGGAAAAAGTTTGGTAAGAGAGCAAGTTTAAACTGCTGCTTTCTGTGTTTAATTTAATCGTAGTTGCCCTTACCATGAACACGTCTCGCCATTAGCTGCTAACAGTAAACCCAAACGTCTCCCAAGGCACCCGCCCTGCAGCCCCATGGCTGTTCTGGCCTTGGCTCCGGGCCAGGGAGCTCTAACCCACATCCACATGGAAGCACGTTAGCAACACTCTCCAGTCTCGTAAGAGAATTTGTAAGAGGCTAACTGGAAACAAGGCTGTAAGAAAAAGACAAGGACGTGCCCAAGGGTTCTCACTCAACGGGTATCCAGGGACGTGCTTTGATGTAAGAGCTTGCAGGTGTGGCATCACCTGGCTCTCTCTAAAGCAACAGGGCACACGTGTGCAGAATAAGGCAGGAACCCAGGAGCCCCTTCTGCACCCACTCCCCCATCGTCCCTGCCTGTCTGCCTCCTTCCCTTCCTCACACAGTGACCTGCATAAATGAGATGGTTCTCTACCTGCCACCCTAAACCTACTTTAGAGTCTGTATCTCAGTGCTGAAATCTAGCAGCCTCAAGCACTAACTGTACTTAGAGATTTGGATAAAAAATAACATGGACTCCACAGCCAAGTGGCCAAGATTGAATACCACTTTCCAGCTGCATGAACTTAGACAAAGGAACTGAACCATTTTGTGCCTCAGTTTCTCATACCCCTAAAGCGGAAATGGTGGTGATGGTTTAGGTCGCCAAGTTGTGTCTGACTTTTATGACCCCATAGACTGTAGCCCACAAGGCTCCCCTGTCCATAGGATTTTTCCATGGCAAGAATGGCAAGAATCCATGGCAAGAATTTTGGAGTGAGTTGCCATTTCCTTCTTCAAGGGATCTTCCCGACCCGGGGAATGAACCTATTGTCTCCTCCATGGCAGGCAGTCTCCAACATGACAGACAGATTCTTTACCACTGAGCCACCAGGGAAGCCCAGAAATAATAATACTTAATTTACAAGGCTTTATGAGGAGTATGGGATTGGAATGAAATAGTAAAGTAATGCTTAAAATTCTCCAAGCCAGGCTTCAGCAATAAGTGAACCGTGAACTCCCTGATATTCAAGCTGGTTTTAGAAAAGGCAGAGGAACCAGAGATCAAATTGCCAACATCTGCTAGATCATCGAAAAATCAAGAGAGTTCCAGAAAAACATCTATTTCTGCTTTATTGACTACGCCAAAGCTTTTGACTGTGTGGATCACAAGAAACTGTGGAAAATTCTGAAAGAGATGGGAATACCAGACCACCTGACCTGCCTCTTGAGAAACCTGTCTGCAGGTCAGAAAGCAACAGTTAGAACTGGACATGGAACAACAGACTGGTTCCAAACAGAAAAGGAGTACGTCAAGGCTGTATATTGTCACCCTGCTTATTTAACCTATACGCAAAGTACATCATGAGAAATGCTGGGCTGGAAGAAGCACAAACTAGAATCAAGATTGCCGGGAGAATTATCAATAACCTCAGATATGCTGATACCACCACCCTTATGGCAGAAAGTGAAGAAGAACTAAAGAGCCTCTTGATGAAAGTGAAAGAGGAGAGTGAAAAAGTTGGCTTAAAGCTCAACATTCAGAAAACTAAGATCACGGCATCCGGTCCCATCACTTCATGGCAGATAGATGGGAAAACAGTGGAAACAGTAGCTGACTTTATTTTTCTGGGCTCCAAAATCACTGCAGATGGTGACTGCAGCCATGAAATTAAAAGACGCTTGCTCCTTGGAAGGAAAATTATGACCAACCTAGAGAGCATACTGAAAACCAGAGACATTACTTTGCCAGCAAAGGTCCATCTAGTCAAGGCTATGGTTTTTCCAACAGCATGTATGGATGTGAGAGTTGGACTATAAAGAAACGCTGAGCACAGAAGAATTGATGCTTTTGAACTGTGGTGTTGGAGAAGACTCTTGAGAGTCCCTTGAACTGCATGGAAATCCAACCAGTCCATCCTAAAGGAGATCAGTCTTGCGTGTTCACTGGAAGGACTGATGCTGAAGCTGAAACTCCAATACTTTGGCCACCGGATGGAAAGAGCTAACTCACTGGAGAAGACCCTGATGCTGGGAAAGACTGAGGGCAGGAGGAGACGGGGACGACAGAGGATGAGATGGTTGGATGGCATCATCGACTCGATGGACATGGGTTTGGGTGGACTCCGGGAGTTGGTCATGGACAGGGAGGCCTGGCGTGCTGCAGTTCATGGGGTGGCAAAGAGTCGGACACGACTAAGCGACCTGAACTGATGAGGAGTATGTACTCCTCATACTTATACACATGGAGAGCATGTGAATATTTATAAAGCATACAACAGCCTAGCACATATGAAACACTTTATAAATATTAGCTATTGTGGTCAAGTTCCAACTTTTAGATGGTGAAATACTTATACCCTGAATGTGACATAATAGAAGAAATTAAAGAGAACTGGACCTCAAAACTAACACATTCCACTCACCATCCTAACTTTTAGGTGAGTCA
Source organism: Ovis aries (assembly GCF_016772045.2). Classification (NCBI taxonomy): domain Eukaryota; kingdom Metazoa; phylum Chordata; class Mammalia; order Artiodactyla; family Bovidae; genus Ovis; species Ovis aries. Next base: position 1,807,371 of record NC_056078.1, on the reverse strand, counting down.
GCCAAGAGGGGGCAGCAAGGGCCTTGCTGAAGGCCTGACGATCCATGCTGCCCCCAGTTCTGAACCACGGTCCATTTCCTCCCCATATCTCCCGCGTAAGGACTCCCGGGCTGTAAAATACACTGGAAAAGCTTCCCTTCTAAAGAACAGTGGGGTTTTTCCCTTTAAAAAAGCATATAAAGCAATGCCTTGTGTATTTTACTTTATTTTTTTTTTGTCTTGTGTATTTTAAAAGACTGTTTTCTGAAACCCCAGGCTTTGCTGGTAGCTATCAGGCTTTGATTTGAAGTGTTTGATCTGTCTCTACAAGAGGTTTCTGAGAAGAGTCTCACGGTGCCCTAGAGGAAAACGTACATATCACTGTTTGATTTTGTAGAGGTGGTCATGTAAGAACATATTTTTGTTTCTAACAAAGAGAAATGAAGTTTAGACAACATCCAGGAAATGATATACTTATTGGGAGAAGGAAATTTGGTCAGAAGCATTAGATGCTATTTGGCTTCTGGTAAAGTTCCCCTGAACACAGAGTCCCTATGCTAAGAAACCTAGCTTCTGCACGATGCAGGAATGCTGCGCAGTCTGTGCTTCACACATGCTTTAAAATGCCACACGGAACAGAAGCTGGTCACCCCCCCCTTACGCGTGCTCACCCTACTCTGAGGCCTCCTGTGTCTGTAGGGGCCCCGCGCCAGCCAAGTGTGTGATCGCTAGTGTGGGCGTCAGCAAGGAGTCCCTGCTCGCTCTCTCCTGCTCATCAGTAAACATGCCTGCCTGGCCCCTGCCCTCTGCTGCCTGTACCATCATTTCCTCTTGGTGTCATCCTTGCCATCCTCTGGCCAGGGATGAGAAGAACCCTTCTAAAGTCCAAAACAAAGGAGTCTAGTAGCTGCTTAAAACCCACAGGGCCTCCCTGCTCCCGAATCAGACAGCGCGATGCACTGTCCTCAGTCCCTACAGCTGCCCCTGTCATTGCCGGGGGGCGGCCCCTTGCAGGACACGTTTCCACACAGCCCACGGTCAGGCCTGTGCGGGGCTGGTCAGCAGTGCTCGGGGCCCTGCTGGGCCTCTCGGCCACTTACCGGGCGAAGACAGTGCCGCTGCCTCCCGGGAAGGTGTAGGGGTGCTGCTTCCTGAACACGTGTCCCACGCGGCTGCAGGGGACAATCTCCAGGCTGCCGCCACACTGCCACACGCGGAACGAGATCTCTGAGGTGGGGAAGACACGGGTGACCGAGGGCCTGGGCTGCCCACGGGTGTGGGTACCCACCCTACCTCCGGGGCCTGAGGCAGTGCCAACAGGGAGGACCCTTTCCCAGTGGGGGGAATGTCCCCTGGGGGGACATCTGACACTGGTCTCTAGACTCCAGGGCACAATCAAGGAAGTATGTGTGTGGTGGGATACAAGTGCATATCAAATCATCCTGCTGTATACCTTAAATATATACAATTTTAAATTGTCAGTGAAACCTCAATAAAGATGGAGAAAAAAAAGATTGAATGAAATATCCTAAAGATTGAATGATGGTGTCTGCACAGCAGTGGTATTATACAGACAATAAAAGTAGTGTAGACAAAGTGAATAATTTATGCCCAACAAACTACCCACACTGGGACATTCACTATCTTAGATTTTACCACTGAGCAGAATGTCACCAAATTCCTTGTTTTCATGAAAGAAGTCTATTCCAAATTTTAAAGAAAGTAAGAGCACACTTGAAATATTTTTCAGATTTAGACTAGAAACCCTAGGACAAGAGTGACTCCCTGACCCACTGTGGACAGAAGACTCCTGGCAGCAAACCAGGCATCCCTGTAACATCACCAACACTGTGGATGAGGCTCGGCCCAGAACTCCTCTCTGACTGGTTCTCCACAGTGGAGTATTACTGTGCCTCCTAAGGATCCAAGTTAGGAAAGGCAACCAACAGTGCACGAACGTCCATGATCAAGAGGCATGAAATGCCCACATCAGCATCTAAGAGGCAACTGCGTACGCCACCTTCCTCTAAAACTCAAGTGCCCAGAGCATCCGCCTGCACCTGAGCTTCCTCCACCCAGGACAAAAACAATGTCTCCCCTTAAATCACAAAACTTATCTCATCCCTGTGCAGCAGCAGGTGTCCAGCCAGCCGGCCAAGTCCAGTGACCAATGACGCCAGAAGAACAGCCAACTCAGCACCTGAGCAAGCAGGCGCGGGTCATGAGACGTGCACACACAGGCAGCCCAGAGCACCACGCTTGAGAGCAGCCTGGACACGGGGAGCCGGCCAGGCTCCCGTCCTGATCGCCAGCCACTCTGAGCAGGGGCATGACTGAACTCGAGAAACAGGTTACACGGGAAAATCAAGATATGATATGATGGAGGGTTAGACTTCATTTTTCTGAAAGGCTTCCTGAGGTTGGTGTGAAAGGGTATTTGCTCAGCATCACTCTGTGCCCCTGACAACACGCGGGGGAGTGAGACAGAACAGCACACACAGTCACTGCTGCCAGCGCGGACGGCTCAGAGCCAGGGGCTTCCCGTGGAACTCAAGGCCTCGTGTGGCAGCAGGTGCCAGGCTGTGGCCAAAGGTATGTGACACCCACGTGAGAGGAGGGCAGCAGGAATCTCTGCTGGGACCAGTGAGTGGAAGCCCCGAACACCTCCCTGTGTAGCAGTTTGGGGATTTTAATGACCACATTCCTCATCATATTAGAAATGTGTGGTCATAACCACCAAGCCTACACAGTGTTGAACAAAACTTGACTAGGAGGCTCTCTGTATCTAAGGAGATAAGATTCAAAGATATAGTTGCCTATCTGGAAAATTCAAAACTGGGGGCCACGAAGACTCCCTGGCTCCTGTATGGGGAGCCTGTTAAACCAGTAAGGGAGCCATTCAGAGACCTGGTGGGAGAGTTTTAAGGCCACGAGCAACTACAGCTATGTTCAACTGATTTCACTGGGCTCCAACGAGGGATGATCGATAGGAAAACATGGTGGCTTCTTAATTAGGCAGTTTATGTCTGTATCTTGGCTCTACTAACAATAAGCTCGAGACCTCAAGCAAGACCTCAGTCCCTTCCAGAAAGCATGAAACAAGATGATGCACTGGGGGTGGTCAGCATCCTTCCTAAGGCTGCGGGGATGGGCTGAAACGGACAAATCCTAAGGAGTCTAACCCCCACATCTCACAGGGGCCAGAGCTAGCATTCTTTGTCCTTTTTATTTACTTTAAAAAAAAAATTTTTTTTTCCTTGTTTGGCCACAACGCAAGGCTTGTGGGATCTTAGTTCCCCAACCAGAGATTGAACCTGGTGCCACAGCAATGAAAGTGCTGAGTCCTAACCACTGGACCACCGGGGAATTCTCTCTGTGTTTTTTAAGTGCTTTAATTAGATTTACACTGTAGGTCAGGAAATCTGGGAGCACTAGTAGATTTGGTGGGGCATCCCAAGAGGGGCTGTTTGGATTTGACTTGGGCATCCCCATTTCCTGACTCTCCTAATAGGTACCCACATCAGCCCTCAGGCTGGACAACCTCTGTGGGTGTGCACGCAGCACCCAGAAAATCAAGTCTGAGCAGTGCCAAGATGAGAGAAAGACTCACTGCAAGCTCTTCCTGCTGAAACTCTGTGCCTCTTTAGTCCTGATGCGAGAAGACCCTCCAGAGTGGCCGTGTCAGAGCCCGCCACAGGAGGAGGTGCCACAGTGCCAGCAGCACCCAGACCACACGACCGCAGGCCTTCTTTCCCGTCCACCACGCGCCACCCCACCTGAGCCCCTCGAGCCCTTCCAGGGAACCTCACACACGGCCCAGGAACTTAAACACACAAACCAAACCAACAGTAAACCAGGTAGCAGGAGAGAGCATCTCCCCTCCCGCTGGCCTCTGGGTGCAGTCTCCTCTGACATTTAAATCAATACTCTTTCTACACTCTGATGCTTTAAAAGGCTGGCTGCCTCCGTCCACCTTAACCTCACGGCACACAGCAAACCCCGAGTGGTGATCCTGGCTGGCTGGGCTGCCCCAGGGGTGCCAGCAGGGCAAAGGTGACAGAATTCTCTCCAGGAGATTAACAATCCTTCTGAAGCCTTCTGTGCTCAGATTTCAATCAAGCCCTGCCTCCTTATCAGTGTATCCTTAAAAAAATCCAAAAGGCATCTGACTCAGGTCCTTCCTCCGGGTGTAGTTACTGAATCTAAAGAAGCTTTCAAAATCTACCAAGGTGATAACCTCTCTCCACAAATGAGACATTATCACTAACATTGATATCATAAAATGAGAGAAAAATAACAGGCTTGTCTAACCTAGTTTTTTCTTTTAAACAAACGAAAAAACCAAAGTCTCTGTTATAAGTAAAAACTATTACCAGTGATAACAGCATCCTTCTTTGCTCCTTCTACCCAGGCGAGAAAGTAATTTGGCAGCACTCAAAGGTGAGGACACTCAGCTCAAAAACTTCAAGTGAAACAAACAAAATCCCCTGAACAAAAAAACTAACATAACGCAAGAGTCCTTCTATATTTATGCAGTAAATATGATGCAACTACCAATAAAGACCAAACTCCATACAATGTAATTGTCCCTAATCATTGGTAAAAATGATTTGTATGCACTACAAACAAAAACAAAATAGAACCGTCCCTGCCACATGATTACAGTTCAGCCAGTCTAACAGGCTTCGCTGGGACTCATTTTCCACCCTATGTGTCTAAAAATGAGTCTTAGAGCCTGAAGGGTTCCCCCAATTTTTGTCAGTCTGTTTTCCAAACTCCTAAATTCAGATGACATTAAAAAGTATGGAATTTCCTTCAAACACTCTGTATCTAGCATCCTACCTTCTTAAGGAAACACATTCTAATGCCCAACCCAAGACACTTTTGAGAGTAGAAAGGGTGCTATTTATACTTTATAAAGGGACTAATTATGTCTGTTACACGGTTACTTTAATGTCTCTACAAACCTTTTCCAATTGGCACCTCGATACTACAAACTCTCACTCAATAATTTCTCCAAAACTTCCACTTTTCATTTCTACTCCTTGGTTGGCAGGAAAAGACCATGGTTTCAGAATTGGAAACAGGTTGGTGTTCAAAGACACAAGGCTCATACGTACCCAGGTTTTCTCCTCCCCACACATCCATCATCATGTCATACTTCCCCAGCTCTTCAAAATAGAACTTATCCATCACGAACAACCCTCCAGCAATCATAGGGGTTCTACATTGGCAGAGAGGGTAGAAGAGAAGAGAGGTCGAAGGTCAAGGTTAGATCACCAGCATTCTAATGCCAAGGTCAAGCCTGAAAACCAGACTTAAAAACAGCAGGACAGCCTGGCCCTTAGCTCAGAGCTCTAGGGGCCCCTCTCAACTTGACCCCTGCTGGCTTCAGTGCCCTGCTCAGATGCTTCCAAGTACAAGGGGCTGCAGGGAGCCTCCCTACGTGAGAGCAGCTGCTCGGCTGGGACGCTTGCTAGTGTGCCCCAGGCTAGTACTCGGCTTTTCTGTGCCAGGTTCCTTGGAGGATTACAAACAATAACAGGCTTAAAGCACCCAGTGCACACGGGAAACACTCGATGATACTAGCTACCCTTATTCTTATCCTCATCAGAGGACAGCTTCTTCCTCTGCTGGAGGAAGCATCATCTTCTCGTTTCCTCTCAGCCTGGGGACAGGCCAACAGCAGAGCCCCAGCCCTGTCTCCATGGAGTCACTGTGAGAAGTCCAGGCCCCACGCTGCTGGAGCTCCCTGCTGATGGGGGACAAACGCTACAGTGTAGACCCTGACAGTGTCCGCAGGGACCCCTGAGCTAGGTGTTCCCGGACAGGCGTCCCCACCACGCCTGCGGACCCCACCCAGCTGGCAGTGATACAGGTGCCTCCTCTGTTTGCACAGAGGAGGGCAGAATCCGGTGAATAAGGGGGGCTGACTGCCAGCGGTGGGGCTCACCCTGGCTGCCCACCTCTCTGCCCAGACCCTGAGGGCAGCCTGAGACCCCATCCTGTGTGGAAAATGCTCTACATTATCAGCAAAAAGGACGTGAAATTGGCAGATTTGATATACTTAAGTACAAGAAAATAAATCTCAAAGTACTTTATTCTACAAGCTGTTGGCAGAGACTCTCCCTTGAGTGAAGATGAGGGCAAGTGAGGGTGTGGCTGGAGACAAGAGCGCGACTAGGTCCCAAGGGAACATGAGGCTGGAGCCTGACGTCTCACCTGTGACCTCAGAGAAGGGAACCTGAAGAACACCTGGCACTTACTTTATGGGAGCGACGGGGTTCCCCTGCCGGGACCGTCTCTGCTCAGGGGTCATGTAATCCCATTTGAACACCAAGTTCCAGTCAAAACCTGCGGGTCACAGAAGAGAAAAGAAACACAGGATGCTGTAGGCACGGGCTGCCTGCTGCTGGTACTTCCATCCCTGGTCGCTTAAAGACATCTGGTATTTGGATGGATTCACTGAAAACCAAAGGAAAAGCAGACAGAGACGACGCAGAGGGAAGAGGGAGAGACTGTGGGGCAGAGTGGGGCAGGGAGACCAGAGGGGTGGGTACACACTGAAATCCTTCCCCATGAAGCTTATCCAACACAGAAACTGTGGGGCAGCTTTTCCTAAAACCAAAAAGTGTAACTGTGCAATAAGCCAAGTGGAGTCTGTGAGGTAATATCCAAGGGCTGTAAGGAGGTGAGAAAGAAGAGTGATGGATTAAAAAATCTGCCAGGCACCCCCTAACAAGGTCCCAGGGGAGGAGAGAAAGGGCAGAGAGGGATGAGAGTACGGGTTCCTGGGCCGCAAACTTGGTCCCTTCAGTCTCTCCTGATTGCAGCGGAGCCACATGAGGTGGGATTTCACCAAATCCTCTCGGAATGGACCTGGCCCAGCCCTGGGGCAGCACCCATGCAGGTCACCTCACCATGCCCACCTGCTCCACCGTAAGCAGGCGCTGCAGGAGGCGAGCCCGTCACAGCTCAGCTCCTGCACGTCCTCGAGGGGTAAGACAAGCTGGACAGTCACACCGAGGGTGACAGAGACAGCCCAGGGCTGGAGCTGGAAAGCCCCAGGCACGCTCACCATTCACTAAGCATCTCCGGAATCTTGCCTCGCAACCTAAGCGCCTCCTCCCAGCACCACTGCCCCCAGTTGAGGCACTGGGTGGGAGCCGCCCAATCACGGCCCTGGCCTCCTCCAGCCACCCCAAGTGGCTGCTCTATCGTCACCCCTTTTCTCAGGCAGGGATGCTGAAGGGCAGAGGGGACATGGCCTGCCCTTGACAACGCGGCCTGAAAGAGGCACCAGGGCCCAGGGCACCCCGGCGGGGCCCAGTGTTCCGCTTTCTGAGGTTCCTTCCAATGTCTCAGTTTTACTGTCTCCTTTGTTTACTGTCGGTTGACCCTCAGCTGTGTGTCTGTCTGGAATAGTCCATCTTCTAATCAGTTCAAAACGTTAGAGATGGAAAAGAAGCCCCTCAGCTTACATAAAGGAACTGGGGTGCTGGGCCGTTAGAAGAGTTCACTCGTCTGAGGTGTAGAAGAATCGAGAGTCAATAAATCGCAGATACGGAAGGCAAAGGTTCTGACGCCTCTCTGGTCTCTCTCTCTACAGTAGGCTTTGCTGAGTTCTTGGCTCTTAGCTGAGTTCTGAGAGGACAGGCTGCCAACCAGCTGAGTTTCAGAACTTGAAGCATTTACCACTGGGCTGTGCAGGAGCCGGCATGCCCCAGGTCACCCCACAGACAGTCCTGGGGTCACAGGAGAGCCTGCAGGCCCCAGGTCACCCCACAGACAGTCCTGGGTCACAGAAGAGCCTGCGGGCCCCAGGTCACCCCACAGACAGTCCGGGGGTCACAGGAGAGCCTGTGGGCCCCAGGTCACCCCCACAGACAGTCCTGGGTCACAGGAGAGCCTGTGGGCCAGAGGTCACCCCCACAGACAGTCCTGGGTCACAGGAGAGCCTGCAGGCCCCAGGTCACCCCACAGACAGTCCTGGGTCACAGGAGAGCCTGCAGGCCCCAGGTCACCCCACAGACAGTCCTGGGTCACAGGAGAGCCTGCAGGACCCAGGTCACCCCATAGACACACAGTCCTGGGTCACAGGGACAATAGGGTTGGCTCCTCAGGGTCAGCTAGCATGAGGCCTGTGTACCCATCAGCTTTGTGAAGCTCCTCATGAAAACAGCAGCTCTCCAGGTGGAGTCCAGGAGCCCCTGGAGTCCTCAGGTCCTTTCTGGAGGTCTGTGATATTGAAACTCCTCTCATACTTATATTAAGGCTTTACAGGCCCCTTTCGATCTCATTTTTCCAAAGTGCAGGAAGGAGTTTTCCGGAAGCTTCAGGATAGGAGGCGTCAGCGCACATGGGCAGCACAGATGTGCCTGCATCACTCCCTGTTCTTACCGTCAGCCTTACTTTCTAACACGGCAAATGCTCATCAGTACAGCCCATGTGAACGAAGCTCTTTAGGGCCTTCAATAATTTTCAGGATGGTGAGGACTGCCAACGCAGGAGCCACAGGAGACATGGGTTTGAGCCTTGGGTCGGGAATATCCTTTGGAGGAAGAAATGGCAATCCACTCCAGTATTCTTGCGAGGGTAATCCCACTGACAAAGGAGCCTAGAAGGCTGCAGTCCATGGGGTCTTGAAGAGTCATACTCGACTGAGCACAACAAAGACAAGATTAGACACCTCACTATGGCGCTTTGTGGAGGGTGGGTTTTACGGGTCACACTCAAGACATAAGGGCCCTTGGGAAACTAGTGGCATCATTCAGACAAAAGGGTCCCCAGAAGGAGGCGGGACATGGGTGGCTAGTGGGGAAGGGGGGGCTGACAGTTAGGCCATAGGAAGGATGGGCCGTGCAGGCCTGGAGGCCCCGAAATCAGGGCAGAGCCAGGAGGATGGGTTTCCAGCCCGAGATGGAGGCTATGAGCGGATGGTGGGGTGTCGAGGACAGACCCCGTCAGCCTGGCATCTGTCCACCGGCTCCCACGGGGATGGCTCTGTACACCAAGCCACACGTCCCTGCAGCCATGTAAGCCCAGCAGATAAGGATGGGAACCGTGGAGGCAGTCTCAGGGAGCCCAGGCTGCTTCTGCCCCCTTATGAGCCCTGTGGCTTGAGCACAGGCGCGCTCCTGGTGGGGACCTGCAGCCCCTGACCTGAGATGGAGCAGCGCTGAGCTGCACACAGGCTGGGCCCCAAGCAGCACCTACCGCCTTTTAAGTCCGCAGACGCGCCCACGTACTGAAAGTTGTCCATGTTGATGACATCAATGATGGGGGACACGACACGGGTCCTGTCCTGAAATGCAGGGGAGGCAAGAGCAGGTGTCAGGACCAACCAGGACCTGCATGGGGGAGGCCTGAATGTCAGTGCCCAGAGGGAGATCCCCACCCCCAACACCTGCCACCCCTCGCCCTGGAGTTTGCCCCCTGGCTTGGCACCCGCAGCCCTGCGCTGTGCTGGGGGTCAGGGGCATAGAGCACACGGCCCCAGAGGAGGTGCCAGGGGGTGTGGGGTAGCCCTGCACATGTTCACTGGTGGAGAACAACTATCTCCTGGGACTGTTCTTGGTTTTGTTTTATTTCCCTAACAGCCAAGAACAAATGTCAATTTTTATTAACCCCAAAGAAGAAATTAAGAGTGGCGGACAGCATCTCAGCAAGCGTTAGCATGAGACTATGTAGTGAGGATTACAACACATCATTTGAGTTATTTCATGTTTCATGATTTGCTGCTTATCTGCATTCCTGGCTACGGTACAAAAAGAATGGCTTGTTCCTTTAATATTTCTCTAGCACTTTCTTTACATTTGCTTTACTGTCCCAAAGAACCTCTTTCTTAGTAGGAAAAAAAGAAAGTCAATAAAACAAGCAGATGGCAACAGAGATATCACAAGAGGCTGAACATAACAGTAACACTAGAGATAGCGTTTCTAGGAGGTAAAGGTGAGCAGTCCCCGCTCACCTAACGGCCTCATGCGTCCCTGTGTGGCTGGGGCTGCCCCTGCCCACCAGCCGCAGCCCGGGTCTCAGGGTGGCAAGGCCAGGCTGGGGGCCCTGCGGCCTCTGTCCTCAGCGCTCTACCTGCTTTGAGCTCAGAATCGGTGCAAAGCTTCAGGCAGGAAAGGAAGACCCTCCGAAGGGGAGGGCTGTCTTAGACGATCCAGACTCTCAGCAGCCTCTGCTCACCCTCCCCGGTACCTGCCAAGCGGTTTTCCCCAGTTGACAGATTCCCCCAGTGGACAAAACCGCCCCCGAGGCCCGTCCCAGCCCGCACCCTCACCTCAGCCACCCTCTCCAGGAGGGGCTCCAGCCAGCGCTCGTTGCACTCGCAGTGGCTGTCCAGGAAGGTCAGGACCTTGGCCTGCGCCGCGTCAGCCCCCCGCACTCGCGACCTCATCAGGCCTGTGGAGCGACAGCAAAAGCGCGTCAGGGGAGAACCCGCGCGAGCCCAGCATCTGCGCCTCCTCACGCAGCCCCCTCTCTGGCACAGACTCTACCGCAGCATTTGCAGAGGATCGATGCTGCCTTGAGGTCACCCAGGTAAGGACTTTTCTTTAAAGCTCGCTGGGTGACTGAGGAAACAACTTGAAAAACTGCCTTCTGAGGAAGGCTTTTGCATAATTGGAGTCTTTACCAAGCAACTGAAATGTGCAACTTCTGAAACTCCTTTCACGACAACAGCGTTTTCTAATTAACTAGGGTAAGGAATGCGTCACCCAGACACTTCAAGCGCTAAGGGAGCCAATTTTAATGGCAGTGATTTAATGATAATAGTGTTGTCAATGTCTTTGTCTTCAAAGACTTATCACAAGCCAAATTAACATAAATGATAAAGCCCAGTTGTTTGACTTTTACACAAAATTAGTTATACTATTTGGTCACATTAAAAAATTATATACTTGTGATCTGCTAATAATAGACACCTTTTATTATCACACAAAGTCTTCTCATACATAGTATATTCATCGCTATATGGTGTGGTCATAACTGGCTTATTCTGGGCTTTGCACACGGAGACAATGAGAATGTTCACAACCAGTGAGGACAGCACAGTGCTGCACATTCTTTATGCAGGACAGTGGTCTAAACGGGTTTCAATGATTCTTAAAGACCCGCATGCTAGAGCAGGAAGAATGGGCAAACAATTCCTGGGTCTGCTATTATGAAGTAGCTTGTAATAGGGAAACCACGTTCCAGAGAACAAGTATAAACTCTTGAGCAAAATGGAAAATCCAATTTGGGAAAGGGCTCGAGTAGCCAAGGGCAGGCAGAAACTAGAGGGCATTCAACCCCTAAATGAAGAAAATTAGGGATTTCCCTGGTGGTCTAATGGTTAAGAATCCATCTTCCAATGCAGGAGATCTGGGTTTGATCCTTGACTGGGGAAAGATCCCACACAGTGGGGACAACCAAGTCCATGTACACAGCAGGAGAAGTGCACGTGCTGAGACTAGAGAGAAGCCCTGCGAGCCGTAACTAGAGAAAGCCTGAGGGCCAGAGTGAAGGCCAGTGTAGCCAAGTTTATTATTAAAATCACACAGAGTGAGAGCGCTCTTTACATGGGACTTCCCCCCAGTGGTACTCTCCAACCCACTGCAATGGAGCTGTTTGGGGCTTAAGTATCAGAGGGTAGAGTCTGGGGTTTCTAGAGCGGCTGAAACAGAAGGAGGAGATCCTGGGAGGGATCTGGTGATCCCTGAAATCCTTGGCTGACTCCTGACCTGCAGGCACAGAGGAGACCTTGAAGAGTCCATGAAGAGAAACAATCAGAAGATTTCTGCTGGAATCGAGCTTTGGCACTCGAGTTCTGCGAGGTTAGAAGGGTTTGGTAAACACCTCAGTTCTACAGAAACTCCAGCAGGGACACATTAGGAACACAGACTATGTCTCAGGAATAAGGGTTTCACCTAAGATATACTCATCCGAATGAAGCATAACGACAAACCTACCCAGGTTCAAGGTCATAAGCTAGTCATTTAATTAACCAGATGTAACAAAGATCTTTCTCTAGAGAAAGGTAACAGAATCTAGTGTCTCTACTACATATCATTCACACTTCCAACATAAAATTAAAACATTAGCAGACATGAGAAGAGAAAAATGTATTCCATATTCAAGAGAAAAGAAATCAATAGAAACATCCTGATTCAAATGTTGAAATCAACAGATGAGATTTTAAAGATGCTATTATAATAACTCTAACCAAGAACTCCAAGGAAATGATTGGAATGAGCAAACATGGGGAATCTCAGCAGAGAAATGAAAACTACAAGAATTAAATGGATATTCCTGAACTGAAAACTGCAATTGTCTGAAATAAAAAACTGACTGACTGGGCTGAATAGTAGATTAACCGTATCAGTGAATTTGAAAATGGATCAATAAAAACTGACCTATCTGGTGAATACAGAGAATAATACTGAAAGAGGAAAAAGAGATGAAGCAACCTATGGACAATATCAAGTGGTGTAACACACAGGTGCACTTAGAGGCCAAGAATGAGGCGTGAAACAATATGTAAAGAAACAGAAGGCCAAAGATTTCCCGAATTCAGTGAACACTTCAACTTACAAATTCAAAGGGATCAGCAAATCTGCAGCAGGATAAATGAAAGGCAAATCAAATATAACCAGGTCACAGTCAAACTGCTAAAAACCAAAGATAAAGAGACAGTCTGGAAATCAGCGAGAAGAAATACCCTGCAGCAGACAAGGAATCAGCAACACGGATGCCTACACATAAGCAGAAAGACAGAGGCCAGAGGCCAGAGGTAGTGGGGCGGCGTGTTCAAGTGCTGGAAGGCAGACTAACGGTCAGCTCAGACGCCTACACGTAAGCAGAGAGACAGAGGCCAGAGGCAGTGGGGCGGCGTGTTCACAGGGCTGGAAAGCAGACGAACGGTCAGCTCAGACGCCTACACGTGAGCAGAGAGGCAGAGGCCAGAGGCAGTGGGGCGGCGTGTTCACAGGGCTGGAAAGCAGACGAACGGTCAGCTCAGACGCCTACACGTGAGCAGAGAGACAGAGGCCAGAGACGTTGGGGCTGTGTGTTCACAGTGCTGGAAGGCAGACAAACGGTCAGCTCAGATCCCTACACGTAAGCAGAAAGACAGAGGCCAGAGGCAGTGGGGCAGCGTGTTCACAGGGCTGGAAGGCTGACAAACGGTCAGCTCAGACACCTACACGTGAGCAGAGAGACAGAGGCCAGAGACAGTGGGGCGGCATGTTCACAGGGCTGGAAGGCAGATGAATGGTCAGCTCAGAATTCTACTCAGAGAATACACTCTTCACTAACAAAGGAAAAAGAAAGGCTTTTCAGACAAAGAGAAAGTGAGAGATTTTATTTCCTACAAGAAAAATGAAGTTTTAAAGGTTCTCTGGGCTGAAGGGAAATGACATTAGACAGAAAGCTGAATCTATGGAAAGAAATGAAGATACTAGAATCAAAAAATGCAAGGATAAATTTTACAGTCCATTTATATATTCTAATTTCTTTATAAGATAACATTATTTTAAAGCAAGCATTTTAACACTGTTATTTTGGGGTTTAAACCATATCATAACAACAAATGAAGGAAATATATGATAACAACAATATTCAGGACAAGGAATAGAAATGGAATTAATTGTTGCAAGGTTTTACATAAAGTTGTAATTGACTCTAAATAGACTGTTACAAGTTAAAAATGTATGTTGTAACACTCAGAGCAACCAGGATAAGAAGTATATAGCTAAAAGGCTACAAAAAATATGAAAATGGAACACTAAAATAAACAAAAATTACTTCAAACTACATTACCAAGCTATAGTAATCAAAACAGGATGGCCTTGGCATAAAAATAAGTATACAGGTCAATGAGACAGAATGGAGAGCCCAGAAATAAACACACACACACATACGGCTATTAATTTACAACAAAGGGACTAAGAACACATACGGAGAAAGGATAATCTCTTTAATAAATGGTGTCAGGAAACTGGACAGCCACATGCAAAAGAAAGAAACTGGACCCCTATCTTACATCATACACAAGAATCAACTCAAAATGGATTAAAGGTCTGAAAATTAAGGCTTGAAACCATAAAACTTCTAGAAGAAAATATAGGCAAGCTTCTTAACATTCAGTTCAGTTCAGTCGCTCAGTCATGTCCGACTCTTTGCGACCCCATGAACTGCAGCACGCCAGGCCTCCCTGTCCATCGCCAACTCCTGGAGTTCACTCAGACTCATGTCCATCAAGTGGTGGCAATGATCTTTTTTTAAATTTGACACCAAAGCAAAGGCAGCAAAGGCAAAAATAAACAATGGGATTACATCAAACTAAAAAGCTTCTCCAGAGCACGTACAGACACACACAAACTACTCATAAAAGGAGAAGGCAACCTATAGAAGGAGAAAAAGTGTCTGGAAATCACACAGCTGATAAGAGATTAGCGTCCAAAATATACAAAGAACTCACACAACTCAATACCAAAAACAAAAACAAGATACTCTGATTAAAAGTGGCCAGAGGAATTGAAAAGACAGTTTTCCAATGAAGACGTATAAATGGACAACAGGTACATGAAAAGGTGCTCAACATAAAGGGGATTATAACCATAATTATAATTACATAATTATAATCAAAATTTATCATATAATTATATAATCACATAACTCATATCATATAATTATATGATATACATTTTATGATATTCATATCATATAATCATAATTTTATCATATATAATCATAATTATAATCATAATCATCAGCGGATTCAAACCAAAACACCTCACACTTCACAGACTGTCTGTATCAAAAATTCAAGCGATATCAATTGCTGGTAAGGACATGGAGAGAAGGGAACCCTTGTGCACTGTTTGTAGGCATGTAGATATGTGTATTTACTGTGGAAAACACTAAGGACAGTCTTCAAAAATTAAAAGTAGAACTACCGTATGAGCCAGCAATTCCAAGGAAGTAAGAATCACTACATGCATCCCCATGCTTGCTGCAGCATTATTTACTACAGCCAAGGCACTGAAGCAAACTCAATGTCCACTGACAGACGAATGGATAAAGAAAACGTCACACACACACACACAGGCACTGCCCCTTGCAGCAACAGTATGGATGGATCTTGAGGGCATAATGCTACATGGAAAAAGTCAAACAGAGAAAAAGACAAATACTCAGTGAGCTCACTAATATGGAAATCTAAAAAAACTAACCCAAAGATAAAGAGAACAACTGATGGTTGCTAGAGGGAGGGGGATGGGTGAGCGTGGACAAAAAGCACACATTCCCAGTTAATGAGACAGAAGTTCTGGGCATGTGATGTGCAGCGTGGCGACCATAGCTAATAATACTGTATTGTTTACTTGAAAGTTGCTTTGAGAGGTAGATCCTGAAAGTTCTCATCACAAGACAAAGAACTTGTAGCTGTGTGAGGTGATGGGTGTTAACCAAGCTTACTGTGGTGACCACTTCACAATACATACATATATCAAATCACTATATTGTATACCTCAAATGAATACAATATTTTATGTCAATTATATATATCAATGACCTGGAAAAAATCAACTAATCAGGCAGGACAGCAGGAACAAGAAGCACAGGGACAAATTGAGAACCTGGCTTACGAGCAAGGTTTTGGCCCCACTGCTGACACTCAACAGCTGGATGGTCTTGGAAAAGCAACTTAACTTCCTCCACCTTTAATGCTTCCATCTGTACAACAGCAACTAGTTTTTAAAACTTTCAAAGTACATCAGTGTTATCAAAATGCAGATGTCCAGGCGCCACCCCTAGACATCTAAAAATTCTAATTCAATTGTGGGTAGCGTCAAGGAATGGTCTTCTTTTAGGTTCCCTAGGTGATTATAATCAATAGCCAGGTAAGGAACGCTGGCACAATTAACTCCCAGCACTAAACGACCCAAGGTTGCTCCTTCACTATAAGACCTGAAGCAACTGGCTTGCTCTGTCGTCTAGCAGCGTTGCTATGAGCACTTCTGCATATGTTCAACTATATGGGATACACACACAGAGGCACACACACACTTGGGTGTGTATTTTCTGACGCAACGACCTCATTCCTCACGTGCTCCACATAGGTCTATCACAATCTGGCTTCCCACAGCTGCTCCTCTTCATTCCTTCCCAAAACAAGGTGGGTTCCCCTCCACATGAACTGCCTAACTTGAAGCAAATGGCAAGCTTCTTTTAGAAACACTGCTTTTGATTTCTAAGCAGGTTACAGGCACTCTGATAAGGCTGGCATGCGGTTTGCCAGTAACAACGGCCAACATGAAAGATAATTTCTTTTCTTTTTTTTCCTCTTCATCTTTTCCCCCATGCCAGAGGACACTTTGGTTTTGAATTCAACAAGTTATTATGTACCTTCTCTGGGGGCAAGTACAGTGCAAGATTTTGGTTTACTCAAAGCTTGGGGGACAGATATAAGTCCAGCAAACAGTTGGCTTAGGGGCAAGGCTGACCCCATTGTTTATGCATCTTGAACATCTGGATTGGAGATCTCTGTTGGTTAAAATATGATGTTGATGATATCGCCCTAACAGGCTCACCCACTTTATTGGCTGGTTAGATTCTTGCTAAGAAAAACTGACTCCAGCTGGAGCACACAGGGGACCAGATGAAAGACAATGTTCTCTGATCAAAGGGCACAGCCACCACTCCAGGACCAACACTCATCCTCAAATAGCAAAAACAGCCCATAGTTTAAACTCTGCCATTTTCCCTACAGAAAGATTCTCAGGACCCTGGAAGAGCCAAGAATCCGGCCATTAGCTCTCTACCAGCATGGATGCACTGGCTGTTAATTACACTGTGATTTCAGTTTCCTTTCCAGACACTTCAAAGTAATGCTTTCCTCTCTGGAGTCTCTCTTATAACTGCCAAAAAAGTGGACTCGATGAGCCCAGCTCCAGCAAAGACAAGACTGACAGCAGGTTTCAAGGCTGGCATTTGCAATAAGCACGTAATTACAGTGCTCTTTCCCCTTTTTGGATGGTTCACCTTGGGCAAGCTGTCAAACTTGAATCCCAGTTATTTAATCAGATGCCTGAAGCATGGAGTCATTAAAGTTCTCATTACTAAATCTTTTTCTTCTTAATTCTAGTACTCAAGGGACTTGATAAGATTTCCTAGATTGTGAAAGAGAGAAGCCAGTTTTCTAAATAAATAAATAACAATGTGATTTGAACTCGAGCCCTAGTGCACAATTTCAATTAGGTAAGCTTTTAATGTCCTTCCTATGTTTGCTGGGAGAGGCTCCCAAGAGGCTGTGCTGGAGGGAGGCAGACAAAAGACGAGACAGTTAATTGTTCCTGCACCTGAAATGTTTCTTCACACTATTACTGGGTTCAGGGAAAATCAGAATTCAACTGTTTTGGTATTGAATTAAGAGAAGTCTTACCTTCTCGCCGATCGTTTCGGAGTACACGTACTTTCTCAATTTTCCCCAAGAGAGCCCCGTCTTCAGCTGGGAAAAGAAAAGAAGCAAAGCTTTTGAACCTCAAGTTTACAAAGGGCTTGGGGGGGCAGGGATGGTGATTCTCCATCACCGATGGGCTGATGAGCCCCTTGGGGCATCAGAGAGGCCCTCTTTTTGCTGCTCCCACTTCTTGAGGCCTTTTCTTGAAACTTGTCCTTAGCACCCACAGCCCAGAAAGGCTGGTGCCCAGGAGAAGGGCCAGAAGGAGGGGTGGGGGTGGGGGACTGGTCTCTACTTACGGTCATTGCTGTAGTCATCCACCAAGATGATTTCTTTTATCAGGTGGGGCGGGCTTTTCTTAAGGACACTGAGGAAAGGCAGAAAGATACAGTTGCAGGCCTTTCAGGGGTGTGATGCGGGTGGGAAACTCTCATCCCCTGGCCCCAGTCCTGGATGGAGGAGCCCCCAGCCCCTCCTGTGCTGCACAGTCAGGGGACCTGTCTGCTCCCCCAGACAGCCCTTGCCTGGCTGTGCTGGGCACTTGGCCCTTGTTCGGCATCCCTGCTGGGGATGCCCCTCTACGCTTCAGTGGGTGGGAACGGGTGGCAGCTGCAGGCCTCACCTGACCACTGTCCTCAGCAAAGCTGACCTGGCTTCATTGTGAAACGTGATGACCACGCTGGTGGCTGGCAGATCTACCCGCCACTGCTTCCGCTGACACCTGCAGGAAAAGAAGGAGCGACCTGAACCACGGGCTGGGACCAACCCCAGCGAGCCCCCTGACAGTGTGGGCAGCCGGCCCTGCAGCACAGCACTCGGGGTGAACCTGCCGTTTGCAGGAGGCACTGGCCTATTCTGAGACGCAGTGACAGTGGGCCATCAGGAAACAGGAAACACAACCAGAGCAACAATTTAAAAGATGAAAGATTTCAGCAAAATGTAACATACTGAGAACATCTTTCTAACGTGTTAAAAAAAAATGTGTTTCAAAACAGTGAATCCCCATTTAGTCGCACATGCTGATACACCTATATAGATGTGCTTTTCACAGTTCACAGTGCTTACTTGTGAGGGGTGGAATCAACTGTGTGATGCTGCTCTTTTCTTCTCTCCTACTTTGCCTGCAGCAAGCATGTGGGTTGCTGGGATTCTCAGCCGAGCTGTATTTGGTATCTGGCTCTACCCTGGTCCTGGATCGCAAGACACACGCCCCTCACCTTGTCAGACTGTCATCCCAGGGGCCAGTGCTGCAGGCTGCTGTGGGAGAGGGAAGGGTGGTTGGGCCTTTGAGCCCATCAGCTCCCCTTCTACTTCCAGCAGCACTGAAAGAACCAGGCTGAATAAAGTCCCTACAAATTGTGGGCAGACTGCAACAGGCAGTCTGTACCCTGCAGACAGACACAAGGCTGTGAGGGCCCAGAAAAGCTGTTTCAGAACACAGGACTCTAGAGCCCTGGGCTGAAGATGCTGAGCCATCACCCACTAGGCAACAGAAAGGACCAGCAAAAGGAGATCGGGCTCAGCAGGTACAACATAAGGGACACTGCAAGTCCCTCGAAAGCTCCATGACCTTGAAAAACATGCCCGCAGAGAGGTGATGCTCCAGAGAATCCTGTGAGAGCAAGACCCCTGGGCAGGCTTATAGTTCTTGAGGACTGCTGCAAACAAACTGTGGCATGAGGGCATTCAGGGAGTTAGTCTGGTGGCAAAAGGGGTGAGGACAGACAGCTAAAGCCTCTTTGGCCTCTGGAAGCAGCTCTTGGCCCGACGTGGAGACAGTGATGATCTTGCCTGCAGTAGGGTGGGGACCGTCAGTCGGCCACCAGGGACGTGGTCCCTCCACACTGTGCTCACCATCTGGGATCCCTGCACTGGTAGCAGAGAAGGTGGAACACTTTCCATTGGGCCAACATATTTTCAAGAGTTTGTTTTACTCTCGGGACTTTCCTGGTGGTGCAGTGGCTAACTGGCTAAGTGCTCTCAACGCAGGGAGTCTGGATTCAGCCCTGGGTCAGGGCACTAGATCCCACATGCCACAACTAAGAGCTCTCATGCCACAACAAACAAAGACCCCAGCGCAGCCAAACAAGTATTTTTTGAAGAACTTGTTTTACTCTTTAGCTCTTAATGTAATTGACCACAGCTGCAAGTGATCTGCTCCCAGAATTGAAACTATTCATCTTAATGATAAGAAATGAGTAGGAAAAGGAGAAAGATTAATATATTTGGAGCTCAGCAGCGCCTTAAAGGAAAATGGTTGACACATATTTTCCCTCAGGACTGGGAAAACTATTTCAGAGAGCAAATTTTGAAAATGAGCAAGAAAAGCAGTACGATTAAAAAGCAATTAGGTCAGATCACAAAATGGGCTTCTTCTGTTTACCTTAGTTATATGGATAACTGGATTTTAATTAACTATGAGAAAATGACATACCAGTCACTGTTGGGGGAAAGAATGCATTCTGGAATTAATGTCAAGTCTTTAATGACAAGTAGATTGATAGGCTAGAGTGTTTTTTCTTTTTTTTTTCACTTTTAAGAATTTGTCGATTGTTAGATTAAGGAAGTAAGAATCTGCAAGGTTCAACTGTAAACAAATGATCAACAAATGTCATTCCCAAGAACCAAAACTGCAAAGCTAATGAAATAAGAACCCCAGGATAGGAGCCAATACTCTGCAATCAGACCCCACTCCACACAGTTGAGGGGGGTGCTTTGCTGAGCTGAGCAGATTTGTTGAACTCTGTCTGGTGCAGCCACGTGAAAAATCAAAAGGAGAGAAGGGAGCATTTTTCAGGCTTAAATCATAGTAAACTCAGCTGATGCAATCACGTCCTATTCCCTCGTTTTCTGTCTCTCTGCAGGAAGCCTCGTCTTCCACGAGCATTTGGAATTCTCAAGGGGCTTTGGACACATTTTTCAGAACACAGCATCCACACCATTTTATTAAAATTCCTCTCCAGTCATAAGGCACCAAGTTTTGCTAGGAATTGGCAATTAGGAAATTTAAGAGGTATATCCTATTTCTAAGATAAAGAGGGATGACAAGTAAAAACCGAGAAATAACTCATTCCTTGTGAGTTTAAGAGTGTTATATGTACGTATATGAATTCAGATCCTAAGTCTTCACACTGAGCCAAGAAAAAGGAGGGGTTGTTTGAAGAATTTCTTTAAAAAGAAACAGAATAAATCTTGCACGTAAAGAGCTCTGTCGCTGCCAAGCAGTCTTCTCTGCTTCAGAGCTGGTGAAAGAACGCCTGCCTGATATAGAAACCCACTAGGGGGGCTAGCTGTCAGGGGCACCTTCATCCTGAAGCTTCTCTGAGAACTGAGCAGAAGCCGGGGCTTAGTTGGCATCAGCAGCATGGAGAGTCTGCAGTCAATTCTGTTCTCCCTCCCAGACGACGCAGCTGAGGCAGTGTGATGTGGAGGATAGCTTTGGGTCAAGTTCACTTGAGTTTCCATGGGTCATTCTGGTAATTTCCTGTCCAGTTAAATGGGGACTTTAAAAAACTGGACACACAGTGATTTTAAAAAATATTTTACTGAGCTTTAAATTTCTGTGAGATGATGGCCATCGTCTCTCTCTCTCAATCAGCTGATGTCTAGTACACTGAGCACCTGAGCCCTCAGGGTGCCGAACGAACCTGTCTCTGGGGAGGCTTGTCTCTGATGCAAATGTTATATGTAGGTTTGGTTGAGACACTGATGAAATATTCAAACACCACATGTCCTCAGACTGGGAAGCCAGGGGCTCCGTTTAGTAACATGGAAGGTTGCCCCATGGTGTGGAAAAGGGTACAGAAATATGCTGTCTACCCCATGCCCTCGACCTACCTCCCAGCCCCACTGCTGGTCTGGCCTGTGGCAACCTTGGTCACTGAGTGACCTGAGGCACTGTATCCTTCTTCATCTGTGAAACCGGCCCGTACAATTTTGCATGGTCAGTGGGACAATCAAGTATCGAAAAAGGACTCTGAACACTGGAAAGGTTGCTGTCATCCTAATAAGGGCTATCGTATGCACTTGGCTGTCATGTATCAACAGGCATCTACCCAGGCATCTTCTACCAAGCACCTGGGGCTCAACCCCTCTCTGACACCAGCAGGGTCCCCGGAGAGGGCTGTGAAGACCCCACTACCCTAAGCATTCAACACCAGCCCTGCTCTAACCATGCCCTGGGGTCCCACATAGGGGCAAATTTCCAGCAAATGGGGACCCTGGACATCAGTCTCCATGGCAGCTGATTCTTGCTGTGTGTCCACAGAGGGCCTTCTGGCTGGGTCTCAGCTTCCCATGAAACACCTGGAGGGGAAATACCAGGATCATTCACAGTATTTCAAGGTTCTGGTTGCTGTCATGTGTATTTCTCTTTAGAAATTATTGACCTAAAGAAATTTTGGAAATAAATTTTGGATTTATTCTGTGATTTTAACTGGAGTCTGCCCCTGAGAGACAAATCCAGCTTTGATTTGCTGACAACAAAACAAGGCAAAGCATGGGGAGAAAAATAAACAAGCAAAACAAATTCAGTTCAGTTCAGCTCAGTCACACAGTCATGTCCAACTCTTTGCGACCCCATGGACTGCAGCACTCCTATCCATCAACCGCAGGCCTCCCTGTCCATCACCAACTCCCGGAGCTCACTCAAACTCACGTTCATGGAGTCGGTGATGCCATCCAGCCATCTCATCCTCTGTCGTCCCCTTCTCCTCCTACCTTCAATCTTTCCCAGCATCAGGGTCTTTTCCAACGAGGCAGTTCTTTGCATCAGGTGGCCAATATATTGGAGTTTCAGCTTCAGCATCAGTCCTTCCAAAGAATATTTAGGACTGATTTCCTTCAGGATGGACTGGCTAGATCTCTTTGCAGTCCAAGTGACTCTCAAGACTCTTCTCCAACACCACAGTTCAAAAGCATCAATTCTTCTGTGCTCAGCTTTCTTCATATTCCAATTCTCACATCCATACTTGACCACTGGAAAAACCACAGCCTTGACTAGATGGACCTTTGTTGGCAAAGTAGTCTCTGCTTTTTAATATGTTGTCTAGGTAGGTCATAGCTTTTCTTCCAAGGAGCAAGCGTTTTTAATTCCATAGCTGCAGTCACCATCTGCAGTGATTTTAGAGCCCCCCAAAATAAAAAGTCAGCCACTGTTTCTACTGTTTCCCCATCTATTTGCTATGAAGTGACAGATGCCATGATCTTCGTTTTCTGAATGTTGAGCTTTAAGCCAACTTTTTCACTCTCCTCTTTCACTTTCATCAAGAGGCTCTTTAGTTCTTCTTCACTTTCTGCCATAAGGGTGGTGTCATCTGCATATCTGAAGTTATTGATATTTCTCCCAACAATCTTGATTCTAGCTTGGGCTTCATCCAGCCCAGCATTTCACATGATGTACTCTGCATATAAGTTAAATAAGCAGGGTGACAATATACAGCCTTGACATACTCCTTTTCCTATTTGGAACCAGTCTATTGTTCCATGTCCAGTTCGAACTGTTGCTTCCTGACCTGCATTCAGGTTTCTCAAGAGGCAGGTCAGGTGGTCTGGTATTCTCATCTCTTTAAGAGTTTTTTAAGAATTTTCCACAGTTTGTTGGGAAAAACAAATTATCAAAGCTAAGGATCAAGTCTTGGACCATGATCAACTCAGGTGTGGTAATGAGTATCCTGTGGCCTATTGGGGAGAGAGGCAGCAGGCCTGCTTTTTCCCAGGTCGTCACCACCACCACCATCATGGTTATGTCTGCAAGATATCGCAGACATAAAATCTAGAAGATGTTATACAAGCACCTAGGTGTTCCTGCCTGGAGAATCCCAGGGACGGGGTAGCCTGCTGGGCTGCCGTCTATGGGGTCGCACAGAGTCAGACATAACTGAAGCGACTTAGCAGCAAGCACCCTCCACTCCACTTTTTCAAATCTTAATACTTTGCAACACTGGTACCTGATTAAGATTTTTTAAATGAAATAAAACTCGACATATAATAGTTAAAGTCCTGGTACGTCTTTCCTACCTCAAATCACATCTTCATCAATGGTAACACTACCCTAAGCTTGGTTCATCAGTATTCCTCAGTACATCTTCATCAAACCACATGTGCTGTGTGTGTGTGTGTGTGTGTGTGTGT
Organism: Ovis aries; assembly: GCF_016772045.2. Taxonomy (NCBI): domain Eukaryota; kingdom Metazoa; phylum Chordata; class Mammalia; order Artiodactyla; family Bovidae; genus Ovis; species Ovis aries. The sequence goes on along the minus strand of NC_056078.1, from coordinate 1,783,811 downwards.
GTGTGTGTTAGTTGCTCAGTTGTGTCTGACTCTTTGTGACGCCATGGACTGTAGCCCACCAGGCTCCTCTGTGCATGGGATTCTCCAGGCAGGGTTGTCATTTCCTTCTCCAGGGGATCTTTCCGACCCAGGGATCAAACCCAGGTCTCCCACATTGCAGGCAGATTCTTTACAGTCTAAGCAATTCATAAACAGAATGGAGTACTGTTTTGTGTATGGCTGACACTGCACTGCGGCTTGCTCTCTCCACTTTTGGGAATGCACCTGCTTTGACATACACGGCTCTGTTTTATTCACACCCGCTGCTGCACGGCCATCTCTTGCAGGAACACACCACATCCAATCCCTTTCTGCTGACAGTCAGTCTCTCTGTTAGGAACAATGCAGTCATGGATACTGTCTTTTTGCATATGTGAGAAGGTTTCTCTGCATCATTTGCCCGCAGACGACTCCTAGTCACAGATTTATGTTATTCAGCAAGCTGATCTTTGAAGGCTGTTCCCAGCTTTACCACACCCACAAGGGCAGCATTCACAGTGCTCCAAATTCTCACCATCCCCTGATAGCATCAAATTTTGCCCACCAGATAGATATGAAATAGCCTCTTAGTATCCTAATTTTCTTTCCCCTGTTTACTAGAGAGGGCACACATCTTGTCATATGTTTATGAGCTGATGATTAAAGACCCCTTTTTAAAATATTATCCCAGGGCCACAGTTTGAAAAATCAAACTTAAAAAGTATGTGTGACAGAATACATCTTAAACAAAATAACAGGATCTGCCACAGACTTGGAGAAGATTTTTGCAGTACTCACGGCTGACAGAGGATACTATCCGGAATATACAAATTCCTATCATCGAATACTAATGAGGCAAAAACCTAACAAATAGTGGACAAAGAATATGAGCAACCATTTGACAGGAGAAACAATCTAACCAGCTCACAGGCCACTGCTGGCCACGGCTGGAGTCCGTGGACTGTGCACTCAGCAACCTAACTGAGCTCTCCCAGTCCTGAGAATCTGTGTATTCTCTGGATTTTCCACCCACTGATTCATCCACATTTTGCCCTTCTCTTTACACCACTTCTACATGTACAGTTCTTGTCTCAATCAGGCACTGTTTATGGCCTGCAATGCAATATGCAATAAAAAAGGTAGTAGAGAACACCTCATCTTCAAAGTGAATGCAATTCAATCCTCATAAAGCATCGTGTTTGCCATGCACATTTTACAGACACCTTTAATCTAGTAAAGTGATGCTCAAAATTCTCCAAGCCAGGCTTCAGCAATACGTGAACTGTGAACTTCCTGACGTTCAAGCTGGATTTAGAAAAGGCAGAGGAACCAGAGATCAAATTGCCAACATCCGCTGGATCATCAAAAAAATAAGAGAGTTCCAGAAAAACATCTACTACTGCTTTATTGACTATGCCAAAGCCTTTGACTGTGTGGATCACAATAAACTGCGGAAAATTCTGAAAGAGACAGGAATACGAGACCACCTGACCTGTCTCTTGAGATATCTGTATGCAGGTCAGAAAGCAACAGTTAGAACAGACTGTTTCCAAATAGGAAAAGGAGTACATCAAGGCTGTATATTGTCACCCTGCTTATTTAACTTATATGTAGAGTACATCATGAGAAACGCTGGGTTGGAGGAAGCACAGGCTGGAATCAGGATTGCTGGGAGAAACATCAATAACTTCAGATATGCAGATGACACCACCCTTATGGCAGAAAGTGAAGCAGAACTAAAGAACCTCTTGATCAAAGTGAAAGAGGAGAGTGAAAAAGCTGGCTTAAAGCTCAACATTCAGAAAACTAAGATTATGGCATCCATCACTTCATAACAAATAGATGGGGAAACAGTAGAAACAGTGGCTAACTTTATTTTGGGGGGCTCCAATATCACTGCAGACAGTGACTGCAGCCACGAAATTAAAACACACTTACTTCTTAGAATAAAAGTTATGACCAACCTACACAGCATATTAAAAAGCAGAGTCATTACTTTGCCAACAAAGGTCCATCTAATCAAGGCTATGGTTTTTCCAGCAGTCATGTATAGATGTGAGAGTTGGACTGTGAAGAAAGCTGAGCACCAAAGAATTGATGGTTTTGAACTGTGGTGTTGGAGAAGACTCTTGAGAGTCCCTTGGACTGCAAGGAGATCCAACCAGTCCATCCTAAAGGACATCAGTCCTCAGTGTTCATTGGAAGGACTGATGCTAAAGCTGAAACTCCTATACTTTGGGCACCTGATGCGAAGAACTGACTCATTGGAAAAGGCCCTGATGCTGGGAAAGATTGAAGGCAGGAGGAGAAGGTTGGATGGTATCACCGACTCAATGGACCTGAGTCTGCGTAAACTCTGGGAGTTGGTGATGGACAGGGAGGCATGGGGTCGCAAAGAGTCGGACATGACTGAGCGACTGAACTGAATTTAATCAGATTTAGGAAACTCCAAGTGCCAAATCAAGTTTATGATTTTTTCCCTTGCATCTATTAAGAAGATCATATAGCTTTCCTCCTTTAATCCTTTGAGAAGGAATATTATATTAATATATCTCATGCTGTTCTATCATTTTTGTATTCCTAAATGAATCTCCCCTTGGCTATGCCTTTTTAAAATAGAGCAATATTAGATACACTGGTACTCGGTTTCCAGTTTTTGACTCTATAATCCTAACAGTAGCTGGCCTAAAATGTTCTGTTCTTCTTCATTCTTTGTCCAGTTTCACAAGAAGGTATTCGAGCCCTCAAGAAGCAAACAAGGCAGCTTTCCCTCTCTTTCTAGAAAGTCTCTAAAAGAGTCTGTGAATTCAGGGAAGATAAACTTCTTACTGTTAAAAAGACCTTTCATGGTTTGCATTCATATTTTTCTATTTATTGAATGACTCTGGTCATTTCCACATTCCTAGAAAACTAAGCATTCCATTAAATTTTCAAATTTGCATACACGTGAACCCACAGTTTTCTTATAATCTTTACAAACTCTACTCTGTCCATAGTTATATCTGCTCCGCTCTTTTATTCCTAACATTATTTAATCATGTTTTTTACATTTATCAGTATTCTTAGAGATTTCTAATTGTTGAAAATCAAGCTTTATATAATCCTGTTTCTTATTTTCCCAGTTTATTAAATTTTTCTTTCTCCTTATTTCCTTTCTTCTGTTTTGAGGTTTACCCCATTTTTGTGTGTGTGTTTGCCTTTTTGAGTCACAGATCTGTCTTACAGTTTGAAAGTCCAACCAGACTATCACTGGAGAAACAAAGGCAGTTCTGTACACAACCGAGAGGAGGGTGGGGTGAAAGAGGAAGAGGTGCCTGTAGGTGTAATGACTAGCTCTAACACTGCAAGAGTGATGTGGCACCTGCCTTGGTCCTGTGCCAAGGTATACATGTAGGGTGGTGCCTCAGGCAATGGACAGCAACATAACACTGGGCTGGGCTGGTCTCTCTGGCAGACAGAGCTCCTGGAAAGGTGCCAGTCTCCACGTGCACCCTTGGTCCAGGTGAGACAAGCCAAGGGAGACTGTGTCAGGGTCAAGCTCAGGTGGCAGGGCCAGGGGTTTCAAAAAACAAAAGAACCGATCCAAATATATTGTCAGTTCCCAGGCCCTCTGCCTCTGCTTGCATGTGGAAGTGTGCGTGTGTAGGGTCCTACCACACAGAGCCTGAGACGCAGGCTATGAACAGCAGGTGACCCAGCTGAGGCCCCGAAAGTATCTTTTGTTCTTTGCCCTCGCCCACAGGGAACACATTTTCTGTTCAAAGGAAGAAAGAGGCAGGTCTGCTGTTTGAGTTGACTGTGTCCTGGCAGTGGACACAGCGGTCCCCACAGGAGCTGGAACTTTCAGTACAAGCTGTGCAGCTGAAGCCACTCGCCCACCCCATCTGGAGCCAACCACGGGCTGGGCATGCTCCTCATCAGGGACCCGCTGTGCTCTGGGGCCAGGTAGCTGTCCTGGCATGATCTTACGGGCATCACTCACAGAAAGTGAGTGCCAGACTCTCCCAAAAGCAGGTCGTCAACACGCAGACGCCTTGGCTCTGCCCACACAAGTAGGTCTGGTTGATGCCTAGGAATGTGAGTTTTAGAAGCTCCCTCCTGGACATGAAGCAGCGCACCAAGAGAGCCAGGCCTAAGGCCTCATAGCCCTGGGCCCTGTGGAAGACGGTGGGAGCCTGGATTCACAGCAAGGCACCCTGAACTCAGACCGGCCCTCCCTCCAGCCCCAGGTCAGGCAGAGACCTTAGAGCCTCAACCCCAGGGATTTCGACTTCAACACAACCTGAACAAGGGGTCAGCCTCACACTGCCATCTCCACGGCTCATTTGCTCCGAGGGGCTAGGGAGGCCAGGGGATAAAACGGGAGTTGGAAATGGGATTTACTAAAGCAGAAGGTAAAAAAGAGGTCTCACAGCTGTTGTATAATGTTCATTTAATTAAAATACACTCTTAATAATCCTTCAAGCAGTGATAATGACGTGATATTCCACCTAATCAACTAATTTCTGATCAGTCCTAATAGCTGGAGAGCTTATTCTATAGAGGTCTTTTAAAATGGAAAAGAATCAAATCCAAAGATATTTGAAAACCTCTGCAGGGCCCATCTGAAATGAAGCTTCTTAAAAATCCAGTTGGCAGCGGATCTGAATCAGCCCCAGCTAGTGGCAGGTCTGTCTCACTCTGAAGTTTTCAGTCCAAAGCACCCCGATGCTTCCCCCGAGTGTTCTCGCGCCTCGCGCTGCGTCTGACCATGGGAGCGTGTTCTTATAGCAAGGATGAGGTGTCTGAAACCCCTCTCAAGGTATCAGAAACTGGAGTCTGTTGTGTTTACCACCCTCCCTTTGAAGTCCTCTGATCCCCTGGAAAAGCCAAGCACTCCAGAGGCGAAAGCATAGCAGACGGCCCACGAGCACAGACTCCTCACTCTGAAGACGCTGCAGCAGAGCCACGGGGAACACACGCTGCCCGGAACACACAGGGTCCTCTCCCGGCCCCGAGGGAGCGGATGCCAGGTTTCTACTTGCTGCTTTCAGCCAGTGCCTTTTGGAGAAAGCAAACTATTTTCTCATTCAAAGAGTGTCACCTGCCCTCTACTGCCTCCAGTTTTACAGATACTAAATTTTAACTGAGAACTTTTTCAAGAGTGGATAGCTACTGAATGTTAAGAAAGTAAGAGCCCTGGATGAAGCCCTTTGAGGTTCTTATCCTTCCAAGTACACTTCAGGCAGGACCTCCTGTTCATGGCTGAGGAAGTCAGAGCAGAGAGAAAGCAGAGCTTGAACTTCTTACCCCTTCCGATGCAGGCAGCCACCCTCTAGGGATGAGGGTGCACACCGTTTATCAGAGAGTGAGGGCCGTGGGTCCCCACCTGTTCCACAGACACAGGGCACCTCCACCTTCCTCCTGGACTCAAGTTTCCAAGTTTCTCTTTGCACTGCTCTGTGAAGAGACCTGCTCCCTGCTGTCTTGGGGTTGATCATGCGAGCCCCTCTTGGCTTTAGTCAGACAACCGGCTTTCCTCTCTGTCCTGCATCTCTCTTCCAATCCTCCCCCCAAATACGGGTCAAATAATCCCTGGGACTGGAAGGATGGCAGGTTCAAGTGCACGGACCTTGTTGTGGTTCTGACTTTTAAGGACACTGACTTTACCACAGAAGATGCTTTTGGGTACTTTTCAAAGACAGTTAACTCTATGTTTTTGCTTGTTGTACAAAGATAAAATTTTTACCCATTTCCTCACAAGGATAAAAGGCAAACAGAAGAGTTTCGTCACTGGTTAAGGACAAGGATGTAAACTGGGAGCAGAACCCTCCTTGGCCCCAGCCCATCAGGGTTTCACACAAATAACCAAAGGAATATTCAGCACTTGGCTTGAGATGACCTGTTCCTACCCTCTCCAGCCAAAGCTAGGGTGATATCTTGTTCCCTGAGACCTTGCTCATGTCAAGTGTAACAGCATCCTTTTGGAATCTTGGGGTGGGGGGTGGAAATTAACTTCTAATGAATGGCAGAATGATGGTATGTGATGGTAAAGGATCATGAAGTTATCCGATCCACGCTTCCTGACACTGACAGCCGCTGCGTCTATGCTCAGTCCTTCTGACTGCAATGTCGTGGCGTCTCTCTTGTGCACCCCTGAAAAAGGGCACAACCATCTTGGTAACACAAAAGTCACACCCCTCTTGCCCCCTTCTTACAGAGCTTGTTTTGGGCAAACTGCCAAGCCCTAGAGATGAGTTCTGCTTGGCCAAAGACAAACTCCTTTCCCTAGCCTCCACCATGATCTCCAATAACCATGACTTAGTTCTGGCTAACGAATAGTAACAGAAAGTCTGCTGGGGGATTCCAGAAAAGATGTACTTTGCCGATAAAAGCAAACAGTCCCTAAAGAAAAGACTATTTTGGACCCCTTTGCTTCCTGCCTTGAAAGTAATTATGATGCATGGAGCTATGGCAGCTTTCCTGAAACGATACAAGGCAAAAAAGATGAGGCAGAAAAACAAAAAAAAAAAAAAAAAAAGTGTTTCTAAACAAGAAAAAGGATTTAAGTGCATATGAATATGATATTATACCAATATACTTGAAAACAAAGTGGCATTTATAATAAGCTATAAATTATCAAAATTAATTCAAGCGAAGCACAGGAAAATTGGCCAGTATCAATATCCATATGGGAATTTTAAGTTATCCAAGGATTACACTGATTCAAACAAAAACAGCTCTAGGCTTAGATGACTTTTACAGGTGAATTGCAAGAAACAGTTCCTTTATAAATAAGTTTTTCTTAAGCATCTTTTTTTTTTTTTACACATTTGTTCTAAATTCATTTTATAAGGTTACCGTAAGTATAAAGCCAAACCTACATGAAGGGAGGAGGAGGGAAGGGAAGGGAGGAGACCATGGATAATTTCAATTAGGAATCTTAATTCAAGACCCCAAATAAAATACCAACCAAACTGAGCAATTTACTGAAAAAATTCTGGTAGATTCTCAGAACTAAATAATGTACTGACTTCTAAAAATATACTTCCTTTCAAATGAATGGGCCAAGAGGTTATAAAAAAATACTCACCCCAATACTGTTAGCATTAAAGAAGTAAAGAAACAAACTCCACTCCCATCACCAGAGAACTTCGCCATTCCAGGTTCGATTCATGATCCTGGATGCTTAGGGCTGGTGCACTGGGATGACCCAGAGGGATGGTATGGGGGGTTCAGGATGGGGAACACGTGTATACCTGTGGCGGATTCATGTTGATGTACGGCAAAACCAATACAATACTGTAAAGTAATTAACCTCCAATTAAAATAAATAAATTTATATTAAAAAAAGAAAATAAAATCGAATATATAAAGCCATTTAAAATGAACACTAGATTTAAAATGTTTTCTATGCATCACTGAGTGAAAAAGTAGACTGTCCAATAGCAACTGCAGTGTTGTGCAGTTTATACAGAACGGTCTGCATCTAACTACTGGGAGGTATAGGAGACACGTCAGGAAGGATCTCTTAGCAGCTTTCAAATATACCACCTGGCAGCGTTAACTATGGTCACCATGCTGTACAGCACACCCCCAATACTTATTTATCCTGTAACTGGAAGTTTGTAACTTGTGATTACCTTTATCCAACTCCTCCACCTTCTACCTCCGCCTCTGGTAGCCAAATCTGATGAGATTTTTAGTTCACATGTAAGTGAGATCATATAGTATTTATTTTTCTTCATCTGAATTATCTCACTCAGCAAGATGCCTTCAGGATCCACCCATGTAGTCACAAACAGCAGAATTTCCTTCTTTTTTTATGGGCAGATAACTTTCCACTGTACATGCATGTGTGTGCAAGTGTATAACACCCATTCACCCCTCAGTGGGCACCGAGGTTGCCTGCATGTCTTAGGAAGAAAGTGTTAGTCACTCAGTCGTGTCCAATTCTTTGCGACCCCATGGACTGTAGTCCGCCAGGCTCCTCTGTCCATGGAATCCTCTAGGTAAGAATACTGAAAGTGAAGTGAAGTGAAAAATACTGGAGTGGTTGCCATTTCCTTCTCCAGGGAACCCCCCCAATCCAGGGGTCAAACCTAAGTCTGCTGCACTGCAGGCAGACTATTCACTGTCTGGGCCACCAGGGGGCTTTCCACGTCTTGGCTCTCACAAACAGCGCTGCAGTGAGCATGAAGCGCAGATGACCTCCGAGACGGGGGTCCCATTTCCTTTGGAGATACACCCAGGAGTGAAATTGCTGGGTGGCATGGCAGCAACAGTTTCATTTTTTATTTTTGAGGAACCTCCACACATTTTCCACAGTGGCTACACCAATTTACTTTCCCACCAACAGTGCACAAGGGTTCCCTCCTCTCCACATCCTCACCAACACTTGTTATCTGTCACCTTTTTCGTGACAGTCGATCTAACAGGTGTGAAGTGATTATCTCACTGTGGTTTGACTGGCCTTTCCCTGATGATTAATGACGCTGAGCACATTTTCACGTGCCCGTCGGCCATTTTACCAACAGGAGCATGAAACAGGTACATTTACCTTCTCGGAAAACTGTCTATTCCTATTCTGGTCCTTTGCTCACCTTTTGATAACATTCGATTATTATTTTCGCCATTTACATGAGTTCTTTATATATGCTGGATATTAGCTCCTTATCAAATATGATTTGCTCACACGGCCTCCTTCCCACTCTGCAGGCTGTCCTTTCACTTCACTGGCTGCCCTCTTGCTGTATTATCCACCCATCTATTACTGAGCCCTTCATCTTGACCCCCACACATCTGATCCCCATATGTTTTCTCACTACTGCATTTAACATTGTCTTATTCCATAAATATGATCATTTATTTTACTCTCTTCTATTTGCACTCCCTTGACCTAAGCTCTAAGAAGGCAAAAAGTTTTTTTATCAGTTTTGTTCATTGCTCTTTCCCTGGTGACCTGTCACAAGGCACTCAAATCCTTACTGAATGAATGTAGAAATGCCAAGAGTCAAAATAAATCAACAATGAATAATATAAAAATTGGAATCTAAGTACAATATTCCGACTGCAATATTTTCTTCTTTTAATAGGCTTGAATTTTCACAGACATGATTTTTTCTCTTTCTTTCATCATTGTCAGATGGGGGAAATCATGGTTGATCCAATATGCTTCAGATGAATATTATTCTAAGTCTGCACTTTTAATCTTATAGATTGAAAGGGGATCTGGGTTCTCGCAGATTCCATCACGAGCGCTTGACAGCCAGAGTGTGCGTGGACGGGTCAGTTCCAAGAGCAAGCAGGCAGGTGTTTGGGGGTGAGCGTGTGGGTACATCCACTGGCAACACCGCTGCTCTCACGCTCATCAGAAAAGTCAAAAGAGTCCCTGAATCTGCAGCCTAAATGACTAACAAAGGTATAACACATTTTATAACATTGGGGTTATTTCCCGAAATATTCAAGACTTCCATTGAAAAGGATTTTTTTTTTTTCAATTGTTTCATGGTTCCATGGTGATGGTGAAGCAACTCATTTAAAAGTGTGGCTGAAACAGGATGGTTTTTGTTCAGACCCACCGATTCATCTCGTTTACAAAGCAACACTCTGCTGACTCCATTTTAATTGCCCTGATTTCTTCGGAAACAGGTGGGATTGCTGTTTCAAAGTGGTTTCTCCAACTGCTTTTGGTCAATAATGAGACACTCCAATGTCGTGCTGCAGTGAGAAGACCCAGCTGCCCCTCAGTGTCACATGTGGGAAGCTGAACATCTGCCCTCCATGCCACACTCATGTCGGGAGCACTCAAAGCCAGCTTCACACACTCACCCGCCACTAGGCAGAGACAACAACAACATGATATCCTGAATTTGTACCGCTGTTTGCAGTTGATGAAATTCTTTCATAGACATCTGAGCCTAAGAAAAATGTGTATGATGGGCAGGGCAGGTGTTATGGTTTTATAGCTAAGAAATCCAGGGTTTAAAGAAATTATTTCAACCTTAGTCTGACAGTAAGTGGTACAGCCATTAACAGAAGCTACACCTCCCAATTTCAAGTCCACTCTATTTTTATGTACTCTCTTTTGGGACAGACATTGCTGCTTAAAATGAAATTTATGAACTGTGAACTTCCCACTGAATTTAGTTCCAAATAGAACACTCAGCTTTTTCTTGCTCTCAGTGATAGTAAAAAGTTGCTTGTTGTAGATCAACCTACCCACTGAAAGCAACTAGAAATTCTGGATGAAACGCACCAAAAACACTGATTTGAATGTACTGGAGATCGAAAAGGCATCTGGGTTCTCGATCTAGCCAGGTGCTGGAGGGCCAGGTTCTCAGAAAGAAGAGGAGTCGTGGGAGTAAGTCCAACACTCTCCGGTCCTCCTCCCCCAGGCAGGGTGGAGCCAAGAGGCTGAACGAGCCAGGAGGAGTGATGGTGCTGCCGGTGGCATGGGGCTGGGGGGCCAGAAGTCAACAAGGAAGAGGGTCTCTGACACACAGCCCAGACTCCCAGGGAGAATCCCAGTGGGCTGCTGCCCGGGAGCACAGAGATCTGGGTGCTCACCAGCTCTCCCACAAAAGACCGACCTCCAGCTCTGTTTCAGCTCAACTCCAGACTCAAGGCAATCTGCCCTATTCTAAGTGCCTGCCAGAGAGCAAAACTAGATCCTCTTCAGAGGGAGAAAACATCAGCTACAGACTGTAAATATCTCCATACCTGTTCATACACAGCAAAACATAGTAACTGAAATTAAAATTAAATAGGTGGGTTTGAAAGCAGAATAGATTTCCAAAGCAGGGAAAAGAATTAGGGGGCTGGAAGGCAGGCCAATAGAATTATGTCCAGACTGAAGCTCAAGGAATGAAAGAGAATAAAAAAATACAGAAAATAGCATAAGAGGGACACAGGACATGCGGAAATATCTAACAAAGACGTAGTTAGGGCCCAGCGGGAGTGGGGAGAGAGAATGTGGCAGAGAAACACTGGCACAGCACAAAGCTGTGAGATTCAGGGGCGAGCAGAGACTCCAGCCACGTTCAGCACGGCGACAGCGCCAGGCGCGGTCTACCCAGACCGCTGAGGCCAAAGGTACACATCCTCAGGGCGGCTGGAGAACACAGTCAAGACCCCTCCAAAAAGCAGCAAGAAGTCTAACAGCTGATACTCCACCAGGAAGAATGGAGGCAGAAGACAAGTAAATGGTGATGCAAAAGATCAGAAAGCAACTGTCAACCTGGGCATCTCTACTCAGTGAAAACACTCTTCAAAAATGAAAATGAAATAAAGATTTTTTCAGATAAAATGAAAGGACAGATTCCATTGCCAGCAAATTGGCACAGGAAGAAATATTCACAGAAGCTATGAGAACTGAGGACACCGCACCAGGTGGGAAAATGAAAATAAAAAATGAGGGAAAATGGAAATATCAACATGCAGATAAGTCTAAAGATATTTACCGTAAAAAAACAATATTAGATATCCAGTAGGGTTTGCACATAAATAAGGAATTAAACCAAATGACAATAATGCATCAAAGGGAGTGGAGGGGAAGTGGTCTGTGCCTTGTCCAGGAGGAAATGAGAGTATTCATTTATATTAGATTCTAATTGCCAAGTTAATGGTGCGGGAAATAGTCCAAAGGAAGCATGAAAGGAGAGGAGAAGAAACACCAAATGGGTGGGAAGAATAGAACCCACCAGAAGAACAGAACCAGACGGCGAGACGATAGTGTTGTTTTGTTTTTTAAGTTACAGTTTTGTCCAGAGATACGCCCATGGGTGGGACTGCTGGATCATATGGCAACTGCATTTTAGTTTCTTGAGAAAATTCTGCACTATTTTCCATAGGGGCCACACAAACTTACATTCCCACCAACAGTGTAGGAGGGTTCCCTTTTCTCCACACCCTCTCCAGCATTTGTTATCTGGAGACTTTTTATGATGGCCAGTTAGGCCAGTGTGAGGTGGAATTTCATTGCAATTTTGATTTGCATTTCCCTAATAACTGCGTTTATCTTCATGCATCTGCTGGCCATCTGTGCATCTTTTCTGGAGGCAGGGTCTATGCAGGTTTCTGCCCGTTTTTTGATCGGGCCCTTTGTTTTTTGTTGCTGAGCTGTGTGCACTGTTTGCCTATTTTGGAAATTAAGCCTGTGTCGGTCACCTTATCTGCAAGTATTTATCTCCTGCTCTGGTTGTCTTTGTGTTTATGGTTTCCTTTACTGTACAGAAGCTTCTAAGTTTGATTAGGTCTCATTTGTTTATTTTTGCTTTTGTTTCTATTGCCTTGGGAAACTGACCTAAGAAAACATTGGTACAATTTATGTCAGAGAATGTTCTCGCTGCGTCTTCATCTAGGAATGTTATGGTGTCATGTCTTAAGACATTTTGAGTTTCTTCTTGTGTATGGTGTGAGGGTGTGTTAAAACTTCATTGATTTACATGTGGCTGTCCAGCTTTCCCAATACTGCTTGCTGAAGAGACTGCATTTTCCCCCTGCAGAGTCTTACCTCCTCTTGCCAAAGATTGATTGACTACAGGTGCATGGTTTATTTCTGGGGTCTCTATTCTGTTCCACTGACCTTGTTTGTTTCTGTGCCAATGCCATGCTGTTTTGATTCCTGTGGCTTTATAGTCATGCCTGAAGTCTGGGAGGGTTCCTGCTTTGTTTTTTCTAGGATTGCTTTGGCAATTCTGGGTCTTTTATGGTTCCATTCACATTTTAGAATTATTTGTTCTTGTTTTATGAAAAATGTCATAGGTAATTTGGTTTGGAGAACATTAAATCTGTAGATTGCTTTGTGTAGGAAAGTCATTTTATTAGTAACAATAATAATTCTTTCAATCAAAGAGCATGGGATACCTTCCCATTTCTTTGAATCAGCTTCCATTTCCTTTAATAATGTTTTGTAGTTCTCAGTATATGTCTTTTAGGTCAGGTTTATTGCTAGGTATTTTATTTTTTTGGATGTGATTTTAAAGGGGATTTTTTTTTTTTTAACATTTCCTTTCTGATAGAACACTGTTAATGTAAAGAAATGCAACTGACTTTTGTATGTTAGCCTTGTATCCTGCTACTTTGTTATATTTATCAGTTCCAGTAGTTTCTGTGTAGAGCCTTTAGGGTTTTCTATATATAGTACCATGTCATCTGAATACAATGACAATTTTACCTCTTCCCTTCCAATCTGGCTAGCTTTTATTTCTTTTTCTTGTCTGATTGCTGTGGCTAGGACTTGTTGCGTACTATGTTGATTAGAAGTGACGAGAGTGCGCATCCTAGTCTTGTTCCAGATTTCAGCAAGAAGGCTTTCTCAACGTTTCCTAGGTGAATATTATACCGGCTGCGGCATGTCTGTCATAAATGGCTTCTATTATGTTGAGAAATGTTTCCTCAGGCGCAGAGTATTCTTTAATTGAGGTGCACATAAGGCCTGAAATAATCCAAAAGGAAGACCATAAAAAGGGCAAAAGAGAGTGGTCCTGGTGCTAAGAACTTGGAGTCGGTTTTATGAAAACACTAAAAATAAAAACAAACGAACAGAAAGCAAAGGGACAGGAGAGGAGCTATGGCATGGCTTTGGTCTGAATCTGGCACTCAAGGTGCAAGTCAGGCCACACGAGAAGTTGGGGGTAGGGGCGAAAGCAAAGCACCTGGCAGCTGGCCTCCTCCCACTGCCCGGCTGCTTGGCTTCTGCGCCTGCCCACCTCCCATGCTGGGGCAGGGGGATCACACTGACAGCATACAGGCAGTGGCCTCACCGCCGCCAGTGTGCAAGAACATTTCAGAGGAACGGAAACAGTGTGTTCTGCAATTACGAGAACCCGAGGCTGAAAAAAGGGGACAAAAACCTTGGTTTTTCTCCATTTCTCAGGGTTCTGTCAGTATGTGTCCAGCTAGGAACACGATGTCTCAAGCTACCAACACCCAGCTCTTCCTGCTTTTTGGGGTGCATTCAGCCCTCATGCGAAAGACTCACACCTGAAAACTAGCAGCAGAGAAGACAACTGTGCAGGGCAGATGGTGAGGCACCAAGTCTAGAAGACGGGACTGTGCGCAGGAACCTGGGCACCCAGAGCTCTATCCCTTCCCTTCACTGCCTGCCCCTTGTCCACCATGTGTGACGTCAGGCAGGTGATCCTGCCCCACAGCAGTGGCCAGCTCTCCCACCTGCTGCATGGACTGGGATAAACCACACAACACAATAACTGTAACATCTAAGACTTGTGGGGGAAGGGCTCTAGACGGGGGGTGCCTGGACAGAGGTCTCAGGGACTTGCATATGATGTCACCTGGAGAAGGTGACATTTGCTGACTCAGACGAAGTAAGATGAAGCATGTAAAAGGCTGGGCACAGGCCAGGACGCCCTCACAATGCCCCACAATGTGTGTGGTTACTGTCGGACAGGCTTTTAAGTCTCACTGTCACACCATACTCAGCCCCGCCAGTCACAAATGCCGATGAGGCCACTGAAACCCAGAGCATGCAATGGGCCCAGCTCTGAGAAGCCAGCCCTATCCACCAGGACCCTGCCCACAGGAACCCACAGGGTCAGAGGGGGTCCACCGGGCCCCTGACTGACCTTTGAATGGAGAGCAGCTGGGGCAGCAGCTATGCCACAGGCCTGGTTGTGTATGCTTATAAAATGCCACTTTCATAAGAAAAATGTGATATGAAACAAAGCCTTGGGCCCCGGAAATGAGAAACTCTCCCATACCCACTGACAAGGAGCAGAAATGCCCTTCAGAGCTGGGCTTCCTCTTGTTTCTCCAGATCTCTTGCCTCCTAAAAATGAGACTGAATCTCACAATAACTGCCTTCAGAGCTTCATGCCAAGCTGCCGAGTTTACCCTGAGAACCCTTCCTTGGCTTCAGCAATGTTCACTCTTTCCAAGTAACAATGAGAAGTCTGGAGGGTGTCCCTCCCACAGCCCTTAATCCTGATTAGCCACTCTCCTAAGACAACTGACCTCAACTCTGACATGCCACCAGAGCAATGAACACAGCCCATCACTGTAGTGCTAGCCGCTGATTTAAAATTTCTTAAAAAAAAAAAAAAAAAAAAAGCCTCTCAGGAGCTCTGATCTCTGTTTCAGTTCAGTTCAGTCGCTCAGTCATGTCCGACTCTTTGCGACCCCGTGAATCCCAGCACGCCAGGCCTCCCTGTCCATCACCAACTTCTGGAGTTCACTCAAACTCACGTCCATCGAGTCGATGATGCCATCCAGCCATCTCATCCTCTGTCGTCCCCTTCTCCTCCTGCCCTCAATCCCTCCCAGCATCAGAGTCTTTTCCAATGAGTCAACTCTTCGCATAAGGTGGCCAAAGTACTGGAGTTTCTGCTTTAGCATCATTCCTTCCAAAGAAATCCCAGGGCTGATCTCCTTCAGAATGGACTGGTTGGATCTCCTTGCAGTCCAAGGGACTCTCCAGAGTCTTCTCCAACACCACAGTTCAAAAGCATCAATTCTTCGGTGCTCAGCTTTCTTCACAGTCCAACTCTCACATCCATACATGATCACTGGAAAAACCATAACCTTGACTAGATGGACCTTTGTTCACAAAGTAATTTGGGCTGCATTAAAGCCAGACATTTTAAGAATGGTCAAAACAGAGTTCTTTAAAAACAGAAAAACAAAGTCCTTTAGTGGTTCTTAAACAAAGCAAAAGCTTACAACTGTAATTTATAAATTGAGTCAACACACTTTGTCCTTGATGCAAAGGCTGCCAGAAAACCCATTAGGTGTGTGAAGTGGATGAAATTTGCTCCCAGAGAAGGACCCTCATGGGATCATGGTTGGGCTGCTCTAGTCTCAGGAGGAATACTTCAGTTTTAGATTTTTTAAAATGCCTTAAAACCCTTCATTTTTAATTTAATGATAAAAGGGAAAGGTGTCAACACAGAAGGAAGTCTCTAATGATTTAAACTTTTGAAACCTGAAGGAATCTGTTCCTTGACTAAGTGGTTTTCCCTTTTAAGAGACTGACTGCTGCTGCTGCTGCTGCTAAGTTGCTTCAGCCGTGTCCTACATAAATAAAAGGCACAGTGTTAGCTGATGTGGGAGAGAAGAAAACAAGATAATGTTTCTCCCCAAAGGGTTTATTTGATTTCACTTATATAAACAATTTTAAAGTAAACCATCTAGAGCTCTCCCCAGCAGACAGAATGATGTTCCATACACGTCCCAGGCTCCAGTCCACTTTTATACCTCACTTCCCCATCATATGCAGCTCTGGACAAACACCAGAAAAGAGAACACAACACAAAGCCTTTCTGAGCCAGATTCTGGAAAGGCTTTCGCAGGGACAACCCTCTCCTCACAACAGCTCTGTTCTAAAGAAGGTAGCAGAGCGTCCCTGCTGGGGTCTTGGCACTGCGTGAGGTTTGAGCCCCTACGGCGCTTGGCCTGGACTCCGGTCAGCCTGGGTTTTCAATCTGCTCACAGTGTCAGATCATCCAGAGACGGTCCTGGGCCTCTCTCCTCCTTGTGCATGTTCACTGTCTGGGGAATGACACCCCAGCTCATGGTTTAAAATATCATCTGTGCACTCAACATTCCCAAATCGACATTCCCGCTAAGACCTTTCTCCTACACATTTCCAAACACTGACAGAACAAGTCTGTCTACCTTAGATGCTCAATGCACCTTGGACTTAACCTGTCTGAATTTCACCCTCTGACGTGTCCCCTAGACCTGTACCACTCACAGTTCTTCCATCTCATGAGGGGCTTCAGCCTGAGTCACCTCGTCCATCCATCTGTCCATCCATCAGCCCATCCTGTTGACTCTGCCTTCAGAATATGCCCAAATCTGACTGCC
Organism: Ovis aries; assembly: GCF_016772045.2. Taxonomy (NCBI): domain Eukaryota; kingdom Metazoa; phylum Chordata; class Mammalia; order Artiodactyla; family Bovidae; genus Ovis; species Ovis aries. The sequence goes on along the minus strand of NC_056078.1, from coordinate 1,766,987 downwards.
TCTCACCACCTCCAATGCTGCTTCCCACGATCTTTTGTCAAGAGAGGAAAAACAGCTTCCAAAAGTGAGGGGGGAAGAAACAAGTCATCTGAAAAGGCCTCTAAAAAACTCCCATTGGTTTAATTTGCTAAGTCTTCATAATTTATTTGAAATTTATTTGAAATTTAATTGAGGTAGAAAATCTTTATTTTCAACTGAGAAACTGAACTTTCAAGACTGGGATGGGCTACCACCTTTCTAATTTCTAAGTGAGTCTAAGAGTTCCAGTATGTCATATCCAGTATTTCACTCAGAGCAGGCTTTTCTACACTTCCTCCTTCATATAAATATTTTTTCTTGGCATAGTATTTGCTACACACTTAAAAAGGTAAATAAAACATAACCGAAAAGTATAGGCTTTTTGTTTGTTTGCAAGGTTCTGAACCTGATTTCTTGGCTCTACCCCGGAACACAGTGAATAAGGGGTGGGTTGTAAGTCATCACTTTACAGTCCTCTGAGAACCTACCACACAAGAGACACCAGCAGTTCAGCAGCTCCTCCTTACTGCTTAAAAATCTCCCTTTCATCCACCTTTGTTCTTCTATGACTCTTCATATTAAATTTACTGGGTACTCACCATATGCCTGCCACTGAGCCAGGCAATTCACTCACTCAACAAATACTAAGTTTAACGGGTGCCATGAGATGTCTGAATAATAACCCCAGACATGGTCAAGTGGGCCTTAGGAAGCATCACTATGAATAAATCTAGTGGAGGTGATGGAATTCCAGTTGAGCTATTTCAAACCCTAAAAGATAATGCTGTTAAAGTGCTGCACTCAGTAAGCCAGCAAATTTGGAAAACTTGGCAGTGGCCACAGGACTGGGAAAGGTCAGTTTTCATTCCAATACCAATGAAGATGAATGCCAAAGAATATTCAAACTACTGCACAATTGCCTCATCTCATATGCTAGCAAAGTAATGCTCAAAATTCTCCAAGCCAGGCTTTAAAAGTACGTGAACTGTGAACTTCCATATGTTCAAGCTGGTTTTAGAAAAGGCAGAGGAACCAGAGATCAAACTGCCAACATCTGTTGGATCATATAAAAAGCAAGAAAGTTCCAGAAAAACAGCTTCTTCTTTTTCTTAAAGAGATGGGAATACCACATCACCTGATATGCCTCCTTAGAAATCTGTGTGCAGGTCAAGAAGCAACAGTTAGAACAGGACATGAAACAATGGGCTGGTTCCAAATAGGGAAAGGAATATGCCAAAGTTGTATATTGTCACCGTGCTTATTTAACTTATATGCAGAGTATATCATGTGAAATGCCAGGCTGGATGAAGTACAAGCTGGAATCAAGATTGCTGGGAGAAATACCAATAACCTCAGATACACTGATGACACCACCCTTATGGCAGAAAGCGAAGAACTAAATAGCCTCTTGATGAAAGTGAAAGAGGAGAGTGAAAAAGTTGGCTTAAAGCTCAACATTCAGCAACGAAGATCATGGCATCCAGTCCCATCACTTCATGGCAAATAGATGGGGAAACAATGGAAACTTTATTTTCTTGGGCTCCAAAATCACTGCAGATGGTGACTGCAGCCATGAAATTGCAAGATGCTTACTCCTCGGAAGAAAAGCTATGACCAACCTAGACAGCATTTTAAAAAGCAGAGACATTACTTTGCCAACAAAGGTCCATCTAGTCAAAGCTATGGTTTTTCAGGTAGTCATGTATGGATGTGAGAGTTGGACTATAAAGAAAGCTGAGTGCCGAAGAACTAATGCTTTTGAACTGTGGTGTTGGAGAAGACTCTTGAGAGTCCCTCGGACTGCAAGGAGATCCAAGCAGTCAATCCTAAAGGAAATCAGTCCTGAATATTCACTAGAAGGACTGATGCTGAAACTCCAATAGTTTGGCCACTTGATGTGATGAACTGACCCATTGGAAAAGATCCTGATGCTGGGAAAGATTGAGGGCAGGAGGAGAAAGGGACAACAGAGGATGAGATGGTTGGATGGCATCACTGACTCAATGGACATGAGTTTGAGCAAACTCCGGGAGTTGGTGATGGATAGGGAAGCCTGGCGTGCTGCAGTTTATGAGGTCGCAAAGAGTTGGACATGACTGAGTGAACTGAATTAAACTGAATAGCCCACTACCTTAATGAGCACATTCAGAGCAACATATAGATAGGTGAGACACGTGGTTTGTAGGTGGTGATGAAGATCATGGAGAAGGATCAACCAGAGAAGTGCGTGGGGATGCTGCAGGGAGAGGCTGGGACCTCACTCCCAGGGCAGGAGCTCAAAGGAGGCGGGTCTGGAACAAAATCTTAGGGGAGGAGGAGCCAGCCTTTGGGAATATTTCCTTTAACCCTCACAGTAGCCAGATCATAATGTCATAATGTCACAGTATTTCATAAGTGACAAAGGACACAGGATTAGGAATTGGAGAAACAGGCTTTCAAACAAGGCCTCTATGACTCCCAAGCCTTTGTTCTTAACCTCTACCTGCACTCCTTTCAGATTTATCATAAGTAAAGACTGAATCCCACAGGCAACCATTTCCATCAGTCTACACAAAGGGAGATGCCGCAGAGCCAAATATATGGTATTTATACAGGAACGTCAACTGCTTTAACAGCCCTCTATTAGATATGGGTTAGGGGTGGGATTCAAATCAGTAACTTAATCTCCTTAGCCTGGTATTCAATAATACTGGCTGTTCTAAAGCGGAGTCTTTGCAGACAGGACGTTGGCTCAATTCCAGGCATCAAATTGACTTTGGGGAGATTTTAATTTAGCCCAAATCCAACAAACGTGGCAGGCATCCCAGCTGCTCCTTTCGCACATGCAGATGAACACGACACAGTAGCTGGAGCTAAAATTAAGGCACCTAAAACATAGCCCACGGCAGGATGAATATTCAAACATCTGTTTGGACGAACTCATATTTCAAAAACTGAAAAATATATATATAGTTTTGTGAATATTTAAGGGATTTGGGGTGGAGACAGAACTCCAGTCTGCGCACTGTTGAGCATCAGAAAGAACACCATTTTCTCTTAGCTGTGAGGAAAGGTCACACAGGAAAACAGCTCTTAAACCAAAAAGTAAAAGAAAACTCACACCATCTCACGGAGATGTCATTCTAAGTGGTGGATTCCAGTCACCAGGAACAATTTTTGAGCTAGATTCTGCTAGAACTTGAACCTCTCTCCCGAGTTTAGGCCAAATCCCAGACTGTCTCCTAAGTAAAAGCCATGCTAAGTCCTTCTGGCCTCAGCCACTGCTCCCAGCACAGGGCGCGTTATAAACATTGCTCTCTCTACAGTGAGGACAACCTTCATATCCCGAGCCATGAGCTATGGCAGTGACTGGCACAGGGCGGATCCAGAGGGCTCGGGGGGCCGGGGGGTGAGAGTGGCGGGGACGCAGGCCCCGCGACCCCCCCAGACATGCAGGCGGCACCACGTGTGGCTCTGCACCAGCTTCGGGGCCTTGCACCCAGAGCCCACGGGTCCCAGAATCCTAGCTCAGGAACTTATATTCTAGACAGGGTGCTTACCAGTTACCCATGCTGCCTCCAACCAGCAGCCCATCGAAGGGGCTTAGTAAAGCTGCCTTAAACATAAATTAATAGGTTATAACAAATACTAAGCAAAGACCATCTTCTAGGCCAAATTTAGAAAAATGACGAGAGTCTTAGCATCATGTACAATATATATGTTTATATACTGATCATATGTTTCATATATTATCTCTCTTACACACACAAACACACACACAACTTCCTGAGTCTGAAAGAACTGTAACTGTACACACTTGCGAGCTGCTCTGGGTATACAGAGTGGACTACAACCCCACCACTGCAAAAAAGACCAGCTTGTAAGAGCAGGCAGAGTGCATCTGTATGACTAACTGGTGCGCACACAGTTACAAAACTCCCCTGAAATCAGGAAAGAAGAGGAAAAGTGTTAACGTGTTCACGTGGAGCCTGGTGGCTCTTGTTTCTCTCCAGCTCACTGGCCCTTCAGTACCCAGAACTGGCAGCCTGAGGCACGGAACCCCAGGTGGCACTCTGCAGGCCCAGAGCTACCGGTCAGAGCCGGTCACTGGCCTCCTGCCTGGATGCCTGCAGTTCAAGACTCTCCTAGACGTCCACTGCCTCAAATGCACTGGTCTGGAGCAGACTGTCCAAGAGCACACTGCCTCACACCTCCTCCTGCCCCCGACCTCCTGTCCTCTCCACCAGGCAGAGCAGGAGAGGTTTTTCTGCTGGAACCCGAGGATCCAAGCACGGCGTCTGCATCACAGTGGATATGGCAGCCACGTACCTTTACATGATGGATGGACAACTCTAAAAGAAGCCTGGTGAGCAGGAAGGCCTAGCAGCATCCAGGGAACAACTACCCTCCAAAAGCAGCTCCTTATTTTATAATAAAACCAGATTAACCATCTAAGGCCCCTAGTGTGAATAGCATTCCAATGAGGGACGGTTGCCAGCAAGGCTCAAAGGCACAGAGTAGCCGTGAGGGTCATGTTATCACCTCTGCGGTCAGTGTGGCAAACGCACGTTCGGGGATCTGGAGGCCTCCCATGCTGTGCCTGAGAAGCCCTCGGTCCCTGAGAACCAAGGGACGGATGCAGACCACAGCCTGTCCCCAAGCACTTGGAGTGGGGAGACAGCCCCAGGACCCTGCTCCGAGTTTATTCTCAATTTAACTTCAACCCTGAGGCGCTGTTTCGTTCTCTTTACTGGTCTCTAGAGCATTCCCAACTTTGAGCTTCCCAGTAAGCAAGACTCTTTTTTCCCAGTCAGGTTGTGAACAACAGAAAATGGCTTTGTGAATGGATTTTAAACATGAGTGACCAGTGCACACGAGGGCAGTCACACTGGTGGCTCCCATGCCCTGACCAGCGGCCTGAACACGCCAGGGGGTCAGGAGGACTGGAACGTGACCTCAAGCAGCGCTTTCACTCCCTGCAGGTGAAGTTCACTGCAACATGCCTCAAACGTGTCCTAGTTTTCCGGCCCTGTGAAGACACGGCACACACTGTTTTGAAGTTAGCAGAAGAAACAAGCATCCCACTGGAAGTTACTCACTGTCAGAGAGGAAGTGGTCAAGGCGGCGCCCGGCCGTGGACTGACACTTACTGGTCATGCCTAGTGTCGGGAACTGCTCTGTCCATCCGCAGCTTATCGCTCTCGACTTGGTTGAACTTGTTGCGTGCATAGGGGTCCTGCCCGGAGCGGACCATTGTCCCGCCAACGTAAGCCTCCTGGTTAAAGTCCCGCCATCGCACTTTCCCTGCAAGGAGCAGAGCAGAGAGTGTGGGATGTGGGCATGAGCGACCAGAGAGCTTGGCACAGGGCCCGCGCATCAGCATGACTTCAAGGAGCGGTGCCAGGGCTGCAGCTGACGGCAATCTGAACCAACGGGCTACCCGAGAGTGGCCCAAACAAGCAGCAGTAACTGAACTGTTACAGTTTGCAATGTGAAAGTCAAAACCCAGATTTCAAGCATCTGTCCAGTGAACAGTTTCTATGCCCAAATATCCAGGAGAATGGCACCACTTACACTTCATACAAAAAGAAATACTATGCTTGTCCCACCTTCCCAGGGATTACGGTAACACCAAAAGCACCTCAGACATGGCGACAAAGTTTTTGAACAAATGAAAGTAAGGTATCTCATCACGTGACATCAGGTGTCCTCCAAACACCATCAAAAGAATGCCGTGTCCCTTTCTCTATTGCAGAGTTGAGGAAACTGAGATGCAGTTATATGTGATTTGTTCCAGGTTGTAGAGTAAATTTTCTATATAAAAGCCCATCCGCTTCCTGTTACAACTGTCCTGCAAGGTCAAAAGCCCCATCTCATCTCAGCTGGTTGCCATGGAAATGATACTGGGGGGTCACAGAGGTCTGGCTTCTCAAATGGGAAAGCAATTCCAAAACTCATGAGATCCCAGACCGTGAGCAATTCTCAGTCTCTGATAAACACTGGGTTCCAGGAGCCAGCCCACCTGCCTGCATTCTCTTCAGCCTAAGATAAAATGTTTCCAGCACACGCTTTCCATGCTGGCAGCCCGAGAGGTACCTATGGATCCTCCACTCTCCACACTGCCTTCACCCTGGGCTCCAGAGCTCCAGCCCCTCCCCCTCACCACATGCGCTCACCCCTCCCCAGCTACATGAATCAGAAGCCCTGCCAAAATCTACCCCAGCAGCATTGACCCAGAATGCAAATAGGCTGGTTCCCATTAAACTAACTTGTTTAATGGCCTGAAAACTCTTCACTTCACAAGGAACTTGGAAGTACAGTGCCCCATCCCAAGCCAGAGAAAGGACCATCACCCATGAGATGCTGGCTCCAGTTCTGCTTCTTGCCTGGAGAACTAGGCTCAGCAGGAAGCGGCCTGGTTGGTGCGGGGTGGAAGGGGGTGTCCTGTGTATAGGGGTTGGGATCAAGGCCCCTGCTGAGTTCCTGGTCCTTCAATCCCCCTGTGCCATGAGACTCCTGAACCCTTTCTGCAATAAGGCAGCAGAGGGCTTTACGGATGACTCACGTGGATCAGCTCTGGGGCTGGGGGTGTCCCTGTCTTGGCCTCACGCCATCGCTGTGTACCAGATGTTGACTATGTGCTAGGGATCTCATTGGCTCCTGCAGGTACATCAACAAAAACAGAGCTGATGCCTGCCTGTGAAAGTCATGCTCTGGGAGACTGGTGGCGGGGTGGTGGGTACAGACAAGAAGATAATGACCATGTTAGTAACTGTAGCATTGAAACCTGAGCTAAGTACTAAGAGTGAGGACTGTAGTTCTATGGAGGCGTCTAACAGAGGAGCCTGGTCTAGAGGTGAAGAGGGGCCAGGGGACACCCCTGGGGAAGGAGCACCTGAGCTGAGATCTGAGGGATCACAGAGCAGTGGAAGAGAAGCTGTCTCAAAATCCTACCGTTCTTTAGCCTCCAAAGATGGGATGACCCACTCAGACGCTCTCCTCAGTGAGCCCTGCCCTCTGACACGGCAGTCTTTACAGCACTCCTGGGGGCCCTGCCTGGCCTGGTGACAGCGAATTTCCCAAGGCACACCACCATTTTACCGGACACAGGTGATAGATGACCTTTCTTTCATAAAAGCTTAGCAATATATTAGAGCACTGCAGGGACTTTCAAACGTATTTGACTATGCCACACAGCTCACATCATGGCCTGTAAACACACCATGTTACATCATGCTGTAAACATGCAGAGGTGAGATGAAGGTCTCCTTCCTTGCTACCTGTGAACACATACGCTCTATTGTTTCATGTGGGTGCGACTCACAAAGCTGGCTCCACATTCTTGCTGTTGTTGTTCAGTCGCTAAGTCGTGCCTGACTCTTCACAACCCCACAGCACGCCAGGCTTCCCTGTCCTTCACTGTCTTCCAGAATTTGCTCAGATTCACGTCCACTGAGTCGGGGATGCTATCTAATCATCTCATCCTCTGCCGCCCCCTTCTCCTTTTGCCTTCAATCTTTCCCAGCATCGGGGCCTTTCCCGATGAGTCAGTGGGTAAAGAATCCACTGCAATGCAGGGGACACACGAGATATGGGTTTGACCCCAGATCTGGGAAGATCCCCTGGAGAAGAGAATGGCAACCCACTCCAGTATTCTTGCCTGGAGAATCCCACAGCAGAGGAGCCTGGTGGGCTACAGTCCATGGGGCCGCAAAGCAACGAAGCACACAGGGCTCCACCCTCTAAGAATGTGGGCTACAGGACCAGCGGTTCCTGCATTACAGAGTTGCCAGGGCTGGAGCAGGAAAAGGCGCTGAAAGCAGTGTTCTCAGAGGGAACAAGCGCCCAGGTGCAAGCTCAGGCAGAAAGGCAAGAAGCAGGTGTGGAGGTAACCTGGGACTGGGCGGCTAAGGCAGAGGCTGGAGAGAGTCGGAACTACAGACACCGTGTCTGAATATACTGACAGAAAAAACCTACACTTATAAATCACCTTGTATTTTTATCACATTTTAAAATCTTAGAAAGAGCTTTAGAATAAGAGTTTCAAAAAAATTACATGAAAATTTAGTGAAATGGACCTGGCTAAGCAGAAGCAGTGGGTGGAAAATACCCCACAGATACGAAACTTTTCACGAGAAAGCAGAAGACGCCAGCTTCATCACCGAGACAACAGGAAAACAGAACAGGCACTGAAACAGCAGGAGGGGGGAAAGGACCCTCACCCTGAGAAGGGCTGTGGAAACTGCTCGCTTGTTACGCGGGGTCCTAAAGATCTCGATGAGGAGACTTCCAGCAGACAGACCTTCAAAGCTAAAGGAGGAATGGTGTGACCCCGAGCACTGACACCTCTGGTCCCACACAAGGTGAGGCTTCCCGATGGTTCTGGCAGGCTTCCCCCACTCCCAGCCCTGCAGCAGCCCCCCAGCCCCCTTTTGTGGACTCACGCAGCCACTCAAGTCCTCCCCACCCTTCAAGGCCAAGCTCGTCTCCTGGGTCCCTGGTACACCATTTCTCCCAGGGTGAGGAACAGGCTCCTGGGGGGCACGGACCAGCCCTCTACCTTGACCCCAGCCCAGGATGGCAGTGGGGAAGCGCCAAGCGAGACCTGAGTCACTCAGAAGAAGGCCTGGCCCCGCAGGCAGTCTCCCACTGACCCCGGGCCTGAGGACTGCTCTCACACACGCTGGACACTGGCTTGAGACCTCCTTCCACTGGCTTGCCGGCATTTTCTAAATGGCGCCCTCTCAAGCCATTTTTCCATCCCCTCCACAAGGAGTCACAGAAGCCAGGCTCCAGGGGCAGCACCTCTGCCTCTGCCAACATTAATTACCAGATCCCACTCTGGTCAGCCTTGTTCCGAGGCCCTCCATGGTGACCTGCAAACTCTTACTGAACCACAGACCACCCCCCACTGGCCGCACAGAGCCCAAGCCGAGTATGCTCACACACGAGAAACTGTGATACTAGAAGGCTGCTGCTGCTGCTAAGTCACTTCAGTCGTGTCCGACTCTGTGCAACCCCATAGACGGCAGCGCACCAGGCTCCCCCGTCCCTGGGATTCTCCAGGCAAGAACACTGGAGTGGGTTGCCATTTCCTTCTCCAATGCATGAAAGTGAAAAGTGAAAGTGAAGTCATTCAGTTGTGTCCAACTCTTAGTGACCCCATGGACTGCAGCCCACCAGGCTCCTCTGTCCATGGGATTTTCCAGGCAAGAGTGCTGGAGTGGGGTGCCATTGCCTTCTCTGATACCAGAAGGCAGGGCTGTTCTAACTTATTTACTCCAGGCTGCCGGCTGCCCAGCTGCCTCCCAGGGTGGGCACCTCCTCCAGGAAGCCTCTCTGGTATCCTCAGCTGCAGTTCCTCCCCAGGGCCTTCCTCACTCACAGCTCCATCCTGAAAAGGGTTTTCTTACACACCTACTGTTAGAGGGCCTCACAGTTTTTACCACTCCTTCATCTAATAACTAACTCAAAACTGTGCCAAGGTACAGCTCAAGTCTGCCCACCTCTAACTGCTGTTTGCCCTGCTCTGCTGGCACGTTGCTGGCTCAGGGGTCCCCAGGAACCCTGTGCCCTGTCTCTATATGGTCTGGACTCGGAGACACACTCATTTAAAGCATTCAGTATCCTCCTAACAGCATCTTTGTACCTCTTTCCAGTCCGGACATCAAGGTCCAGATGGAGAAGGCAGGGATAAGCGGTCCTAAGGTGAGGACCTCCTGCCGCTCCTACCACTGGGCCACTCTGCCAGACACACCATCCACTGGCTGCCCTGTCCTTACCACACACTGGCCCCCTGGCCCGGCAATTCCTTCTCTTCTTCCTTTCTCATCTCTTCCTTACTAGAAAAACCTGCCATTGACATTCTTCCTGTCACACCTGCTGTCCCTCACAAGGCTTTGCAGTTGATACATCCTGGAATCCAGAGTTTCTTCTCTCTTCCCCTTATCCACCCATCAGGCCTTAAGTTACGTTGTCTTTCCAGAATCTGTTTCTTCTAGTTGAGTTTTGGGATTTACGCCCCTATCCATCTTATCTGGACTGGAGAACAGCATCTTTGGAGCAGAGGCTAGCTGGGGATCATAACACGTGTGGTCCATGGTGCCCGCATGGGATACAGAGGTCAGGGTGTCCCAGGTCTGTGCCCTGTGGGGTCTGGGCAAGGCTGGCTCACACACGGTCCCAAGTGCCTCTCAGGACATCACTGTCATGGGAACGCACATTCTAGGCTCCAAATAACCAATCCTCAAATTATCATTTAGAAAAGACGCTTTTATATTCAGGAAATTGCTTGCCTTTGGATAATGGTGTTCGATTAACTTTAAAATATTACTACACTTCCAAACACTGTCATTTTTTTTCTCAAAATTTTTATTTTTACTAAACCTCATATTTAAAGAAACAATGATGTAAATCTATGAAAATGAGCGCTCAAAGGATTACCACCACAAAACATTTGGCAACACCAAAACATACACGGTCTTCAGATGAGGGCCCCCTCGGCTATGCCAGTCCTGTGGTTGATTGGGACCCTCTGACACACTCCCCAGGGCAGCCTCATCTTCTGCGTCAGCAGAAGCAAGAGGGGAGGTGACAGGCCCTGGCGGTGCAGCCCTGCCCGCCAGGGGGCAGGGGTGGCAGGAGACGTCTGGACTCTGCTCTGGCAACACAGCCACACAGCAAATCTTCACTCAATTCTCCCCGGGAAGGACAGCTTAAACAAACTGAAAGCCTGCCTGTGTGAAACAGCGAGCCTCTTCTGGGAAAGCAGCCAAGAAGGGAAATAGAATGAATTTTAAATCAAAGGACAAAGCTCTCCAATTTATTTTAACCTCTCAGTTGATCTCAGATTGAATGTAATTTTACTATGCTTAAAAGGAAAAAATTCCTCATATTCTTCCTCTAGAAGGTCATAATGTTGCGCCAAGAAAGAGAAGACCAGGGCAAGCCCAGAATTACAAACAAATGTGTCCATTTAAATGACAAAGACATGTAAATAATACTATTATTTGTCTTTATTATTTGTGTGACAGGCTTTTCCACCTATGAGACACTGTCTTCTGAATGAAATAAGGGATCCTACACAACTCATTTTTAAGGATGAAAAAATAGAAAATTCAGAGTGATTAAAAGCTAGTTAGAAGACAATATAAGAAAAGAAAAATCAGATGCTGTAGGATAAATACTCTAAATTTATTTACAATTCTTTGTACTGCCAAAATAACTAAAACCCACTGTGAAACACTATGATTTGCATTACGAGGTCTATACCTGGCTTGAAATCAAGGAATCTTCATATACATTTTTCTTTTCCAAACTGTAAACAGAAATCCCTCCTTCTCCCTCTATGAGTAATAGTGTCTAAACACAATAAATTTAGTTCGTTGCATATGGACTGTGAAGAAGGCTGAGCGACAAATTGATGCTTTTGAACTGTGGTGTTGGAGAAGACTGTAGAGAGTCCCTTGGACTGCAAGGAGATACAACCAGTCCATTCTGAAGGAGATCAGCCCTGGGATTTCTTTGGAAGGAATGATGCGAAAGCTGAAACTCCAGTACTTTGGCCACCTCATGCGAAGAGTTGACTCACTGGAAAAGACTCTGATGCTGGGAGGGATTGGGGGCAGGAGGAGAAGGGGACGACAGAGGATGAGATGGCTGGATGGCATCACTGGCTCAATGGACATGAGTCTGAGTGAACTCCGGGAGTTGTTGATGGACAAGGAGGCCTGGCGTGCTGGGATTCATGGGGTCGCAAAGAGTCGGACACGAGTGAGCGGCTGAACTGAACTGGTATGGTTTTTCATCCTGAATATTAGTGAAAGTATCAAAGCGAACCTCCTACTCAGAATTAGGGCTGATACTTGAAAGACAGGAGGAGAGAAAGACGGGCTCGCCAGCCAGCACCCACAGGACAGCAGCTCCGCACAGACCCCGCCCAGCACACAAGAACCCTGCAGAGCACGTGCCATCACTGAAGTTTGTTTGGGGTTTAGTTGCTCAGTCGTGTCCAGCTCTTTGCAATCCCACGAACTGGAGACGGCCAGGCTCCTCTGTCCATGGGGATTTCTAGGCAAGATTATAGGAGCAGGTTGCCATTCTCTCCTCCAGGGATCTTCTTAATCCAGGGACTGAACTCTGTCTCCTGCACCGCAGGCATACTCTTTACCCCTGAGCCACCAGGGATGTCACCAGTTTCCACTGTGCTAACAGGGCAGCTGAGATGTGGAAGTTAAACTATAAAACGGAACCACAACTCCCACTGTGGCTGACAACTCACTTGGAAGTGGGTGGAATTGTAACTAAGCACCAAAAAGCACCCCCGCAGTGCAGGCCCCATTCCTTGCTTCCAGAGGGCACCAGCCTCCCCCGCCCCGTCCTGGCACACTGGAGTCTGACTGGAGGAGGTGGGGCCTCTCCTGAAGGCTGACGTCATGTGCTGAAGTCAGAAGGTACCAGGGATGTGCATGTGAAGAGCTCCTCGTTAAGCCCCCAACGTGCAGCCAGCCGGAGCTGCCAGCCTGCACTTCCGGCCACAACGACACTGCCTCCCTGCAACTTCCACTCCCTGGAGTCTCAAATAAAAAGAAAAAAAAGTAGCCTCAGCCTCTTCTCTGTGGCACCTTTTCAAATATTTGGGCATCATGATCCCACTTTGCCCTTCTCACCCCTTTGTAAAAACATCCATTTGAGTGCTCTTCATCAGATGTTGTTTCCAGCCTCCTCCCCATCTGAGCCAACATCATCTGGATCTACTTGAATTTATAAGCATCTCTGAACACCCTGTGCCCAGAACAGAGTGAAATATTTGAGGGGTGGGCGACAGCACAGAGGACACTGGGCGCTGCTGGAACTGTTTGGGGCGTGACATTTCTACTAATACAGCTCAGAGTCATGTTGCTTTAAGAGCTCCACCCCTATTCTGGCTACTGACCTGACCTAAGTCCTTTGTTCTGCTTTCCTACTCATTGGAAGGGGGGGACAACAGAAGATTTGTTTTTAATGTTGGCTAGGGGGCAAGGTATAGGCACCCTCTAGAAAACAACTTGGCCATTAATATTTAAAAAAAACACATGTGTTGCTACTGATCCTGCAATTTCACTTTAGGGAATTCATTTCAAGAAAATAATTAGGGACACATAGATTTATAAGACTTACATATAAAGATACTGGCTGGAAACCTTGTGTGTCCTATAATACAGGAAAAGCTCAATAAGCTTATAGTAATGGATGCACGTTGTCATTTAAAACACAGGAGTTATTTAAGGACATGAGAAAGTATTTATGACATATTGCCTTAGTAAGAAATAGGCAAGAATAGTGTAGTACCGTATCTGTAATAATCTGGATATAAGCAGATAGTAGGGGCTGCCTGTCACCGGTCCTGAGCTATTTCAGGAGGAAGGTGGAGGAGGGGGCCCCTCTCGGAGACCTGGCAAGAACCTCAAGGTGCTGTTGCTGGGAAAGAGGGTTATGTGTGGGTAGACTGCCCAGTTAATCCCCAAGATCTCGGGCAGTGTTATCCATCTAGTAGATGACTTGGAATGTGGCACAATGGGGATGTGTGGACAGAGGGGCCCAAAGGCCCAAGAGATAGTGTTGGACTCAGAGATCGAGGTGTCTGGGCTCAGGCCTCCGTGCTGGGCTTGGCGCACCTGAGAGGCTGCAGAGACAGCTGACTGCAGCCACGGGGGTGAGTGCGTCCAGGTGTCCGCCCAGTGTAAGACTGGGGAACGTGCAGCGGGAGAGCCGCAGTCATTAAGAGGTGGTGGAATTATATGTGAACACAATGCTCTTATTTTTGCTTCTCTGAATTTCTTAAATTTTCTCTGAATTTCTTAAAATTTCTAAAAGCAAACATCATTGTTGTTTAGTTGCTAAGTCATGTCCAACTAACTCTGTGACCCCATGCTCCTGGCAGCCTGTCAGGCTCCTCTGTCCATGGAATTTTCCATACAAGAATACTGGAGTGGGGTGGCATTTCCATCTCCAGGGAATCTTCCTGACCCAGAGATCGAACTCGCATCTCCTGCATTACAGGCAGATTATTTACCATTGAGCCACTGAGGTTATTTGCTTTTAAAATGTTTCTCTAGGGATACTCAAAGCTACTTCCTTTCCTGATGAGGACACTGGGCAGACCCTGGGGCTTCAGGCCTGGGTCGCAGGAGGCACGTGGTGTTGGCTGCCCCCTGGTTGCTGCACATGCTACCAGAGGACGTGGCTCATGGTGTCCAGGTGCAGAGGTGCAGTGGAGGAGTGTCCAACCTTGAGAAGGAGGGAGACGCTGACACACGCTATCTGCCACAGGGAAGCAAGAGAAACAAGCCTGTCACAGGAGAAAAAAATACCACGTGACTCCACATATGAGGTGCCTGGAAGAGAAGGGTGGGTGCCAGGGGCTGGAGAGGGGATGGGGAGTCAGTGTTTAATGGGGTCAGAGGCTCCGTTTGAGAAGATGAGAAAACTCTGGAGGTGGATGGAAGTGATCGTGGCAGACAAAGTGAATGTACTTAATTGCCACTGACCTCTGTACTTCAAAATAGTTAAAATGGTAAATTTTATGTTATATATATTTTAACATGATTTTTTTTTTCTAAAAAAAAAGCACAATGCTGGAACCCAAGAAATCCCTCAGGAGGGGGAGAGGTCAGGGAGCAGTCCTCCTGGACCCTGAAACATAGCACTGTAAAAGCTGTTTGAGACAATGTACACAGGACATTCCGGCCAATTCTATTCAAGGTGATCTAACCAACCTGAAAAATCCCAGTTCAAGTCGAGTTTATCGTGTGTGCCGAATACACACACAGTTGGTTCACCTCACTGCTCTTCCCTGGGAGGCACAACTGCTAAACGCTGTGCAGTGGCAACTCATCCCCAGGATTTAAGGCCTGCTACACACTTCGCCATTCCCATCGCATTCATCTTTACAGGAACGTAATTCCTGCTTTTTGACCTCAAGTGTCTCCGGTGATGAGCCAGCAGCGGGTGAGAGGGGTGGGGTGAAGATCCAGCAAGGGATGGGAAGGACCTCCTAGATACCCCAAAACCTAACCAGGACTCTCCTTTCCTCACTCTCTCCATACCCACTCTCCAAGCTTCACCCCCTCACACGAGGTTTCCAATGAACACAAGAGTAACACTGAGGTCTTGTAAAAGCAAGAAGAAAATCTGCTCTCAGAGGGCATGTCTTCTAAGGATGGGAGTTCCTGGGCAAGACCCTCCACCAACAGCCATCCTCAAAGCCAGACGCTGGCCCTTCAAATGCAACTGGCCTGTTCCTTCTGTGTCACCTGCTACCCTGCCAACCAGTCTCCTCAATCAGATCAGAGATGCCGAGGAGACAAGAGAAGGAGATACAGGAGGGAGAATTACAAAGAGCAACTGATTTTTCAAACCCAAAAGCTTTTTCTGCACCCAGGGGAAAAAGATAAAACTTATCTCCATTAGACAGATTTTCAAAAAACAAAAAACTGATGAATAAATACTCTATTTGAAACACTTTGAAAATCAGTATTTGAAAAAAAGAAATTCAGTGCTTCCAGCTGGAAAACATGATGATGAAGTAGAAACGATGGTCACAGAATCTAAGGGCAAAAGTCCTCCATGCTGGACCTGAAATGCTTTTGCTTACAGGGTGTGTGGTTAAAGAACACTGGAGGCCATTGCCTCGGGGCGTCACTGCTATCTTACATCTGGCTCGCGCATCGCTCAGGGGGCCAGGCTGAGCCACCAGGTTGCGTGCACCTCCTTCCTCCCATCTGCCAGACATCCAACACCTAGAAACACAGGAAGCCACGGCATTCCCAAACAACCTGATCACAGAGGGCAAAGTGCTGTGACCAGTGGCTCCTTGCAGACCACAGAATTCTGCCCATGCCCATCATTCTTGGAGAAAACATACTTCTTAACCATAACAAAATAGTTTCTAAAGGAAAAAATCACACATATGATGGATGAGTAAGAAAAAATGTTTTAAACAAGAAAAGAAGATAAAGTCCTTTAAAGGCAAAGTAAAAGGATTTGGTGCATTCGTCAAAAGTTATTAGTAATATTTCAAAAAAAAGAGGAAAATCAGTATATTTCTATCTCTTTAAAGATAAATAAATCAACTGTATAACAGTTAAGAACATGAAAGCCCAGGTCAGTGCCACATCGATTTTAACTACTGGGTCTGACTGTAGCAAGTAGCTACATGTAGGACATGTCCTGAAGACAGCTTCTCCCTCTCTCTCCAGTATGCCTTGAAGTCCAAGAGAACACTTGGTTTTATTAATGAAAGACAACCCACAGGAAATCTCTCATTAATCCACACAGAAGAATTACACCCTATTATTATAAGGAAACACTTATTAGCTAACTGTTCTGTTCAGATGCTCCCCACTACACGGGTAATGCCTCTCTCACATAAGAAGGAGCTGTGGTTCGGGGCTTCCGAGTCAGTGGGGAGAGAGGGGGCAGATCTAATGCAGATGTCTAATGCACACACACACTCCCAAGTTGAGTGCAGCTGGAACCTGTGCTGGGTGTTACACAGGCCTGGAGTCCCTGGACTGACAGTGTCCCAGAAAGAAACACTAATAATCAAACTCTCTGTCACCATTAAACAAAATTTCATGCACTAACTTCCTGTTTTCAGGAGTTTGTAAGTTATTACTCCAGCCCAACAGATAAATAAGCTGAAAAGCCAACAAGTTCTCTCAGATTGCTCAGAAGTGAGGTTACAGGGCAAACTGCTGCTCCCAAAACTGGGGAGATCAGCTGGTGAATACAGAGAATCACAACTTCCCAGAGCAGCAGCCTGTGGGAGGCAGAGCCTGAGGAGGAAGCCTGAGCTGCAGGATGAGCGACTGGAGGCTCGCTGTGAATGAGCCTGAGTGTCAAGGCCAGGGGGCCCCACACTTCCGTGAGTTCTACCTCCAGGAGCTGAACCAGGTTTCCCAGAGTGACTACTGGAGATAGAACCCCTCATGCCTCCAGTGGAGGCGGAAGCTGTTCTGAAAGAGAAGGCGCACTCTGGTGGCTCAGCAGCAAAGAATCCACCGGCAATGCAGAAGATGTGGGTTCGTTCCGTGAGTCAGGAAGGTCCCCTGGAGTGGGAAACGGCACCCACTCCAGTATTCTTGCCAGGAAACCCATGGTTCCTTGAGTCAGGAAGGTCCCCTGGAGTGGGAAACGGCACCCACTCCAGTATTCTTGCCAGGAAACCCATGGACAGAGGAGCCAGATGGGCTTCAATCCCTTTGGGCTGGAAGAGTTGGACATGACTCAACTAAACCACCATCTGTTGTTAGGAAGGCTTGCCCTTGAGAACCCGACCAACTGCGCTGTTACTGGAGCCTAATCAATCTGAAGGAAGGGAAATACCCAACTCCAGGGACCCCGACTATCTTGTCCCACCTGAGTGGGAGGAAAGCTGAGATGTGTTTGTGAAACAGATGCCAGGGGTGCAGGCTCACTGGAAGACTGAGACCACTATGGCACCAAAGGCTGGGTTAGGGGGTTCCTCTTACCCAGGACATCGTATCTGGCTTTTAAGAAAAAAATTATAAGACACACTGAAAAGGAAAAGGAATGCTTGAAGAGACGAAGCAAGCAGCAAAATCAGACTCACATATGGCAGGATGTTGGAATCATCAGCCAGGAACTTAAAGCAACTATAATCAATATGCTAAGAGCTCTAACAAAAAAAAGAAGATGAAATGAAAGAAAAAATGACTACCATAGGCAAAGAGATAAAAATTCTAAGAAAGAATTATAAAATTATGGTAGAGATAAAAAACAGAAATGAAGTATGACTTTGAGGGGACTGGACATGGCTGATGAGACGACTTCGGGGCTTGAGGATATGACAACAGAAACTTCCAAAATAAAAATCGAAGATGAAAAACAAGACTAGGAAAAAAAAAAAAACAACCCAAAGCAAAACAGAATACCTAAGAACTGTTGGATAACTACAAAAGGTGTAAGAGGTGTAAGTGGTTCCACTTACAGAAAAAAGAGAGAAAGGAATATAAGAAATATTTGAAGCAATAATGACTGAAAATTTCCTCATGTTAACTACAACAGCAAACCACAGACTCAGCAAGGTCAGAAAACACCATACAGGATAAATACAAAAAAACTACACCCAAGCATACTCAAACTGTAGAAAATTAATCATAAAGAAAAAACCTTGAAAGAAGACAGAGGGGGGGGAAATAGCTTTACAGAAACAAAGATATGAATTACATCCAACTTCTCCTCAGAAAAAATGAATACCTCAGAAAAATGACTCGATGGACGTGAGTCTGAGTGAACTCCAGGAGTTGGTGATGGACAGGGAGGCCTGGCGTGCTGCGATTCATGGGGTCGCAAAGAGTCGGACATGACTGAGCGACTGAACTGACTGAACTCTCCTCAGAAACCGTGCAAGCAAGAAGAGAGTGCAATGAACTATTTAAAGGGTTGAGAGAAAAAAAATCATCAACCTAGAATTCTGAACCCTGTGAAATCTCCAAAAGTGAAGGGGAAATGAAGACTTTCTCAAATCACAAAAACTGAGGGAATATGTTGCCAGTAGACCTGCCTTGCATGAAGTGTTAGCAGAAGCTCTTCAGAGAGAAGGACGATGATTCATGTCAGAAATGCGGGTCACCATGAAGAAAGGAAGAGCATCAGAGAAGGAATAATTGAAGGTAAAATCACAACTTCAATTTTTCTTCTCTTCTTCTTAATTGGTCTAACAGATACATCTGCTCAACAATAATAACAGCTATCATCTATTTGATTCTGTATGCTTATATCTGCATTTATGCATATGGCTGACGTGTGTGAAATGAACGGCAGTAATGAGACAAAGAGTGGGGGCAGAGATTCATAACGGTTTGCTGTTAGATACCTGTGCTGTGAAGCAGGTTACTGTTGTCTGAAATTAGACTTGGATTATCTATAATAAAATGTAAAAAAGCGAGAAAGTGGAATCATAAAATGTTTAATTAAAACCACAAAAGGCAGACAAAGAGTGGAAGACACAGAACAGAGAACAAGAGCAAGGAACAGACAAGAAGAACAAACACGGCAGACGCCGGCACAGCTGCGCAGCAATCGCTTTACACTGTCATGATCCAAACACACCAATTACAAGACACACTGTCAGGATGGATAAAAAAAAACAAGCTCCGACTACCTACATGCTGTGGACAAGAAATCTGCTTTAAATGTGAAGACACATGTAGATGAAAAGTAGAGGGATGAAAAAAATACACCGTTCCAATACTACTCAAAAGATGGCAGGAGGAGCTGTATTAGCTCAAACAGAACACACTTCACACCAAGAAAAGTCACCAGGAATAAAGAAGGGAAATACATAATGATAAAGGCGTCAACCTGCCAAGATGACAGAATAATCCACAATGTACGTGTGCCTAACAAGAGCATTAAAACACATGATACAAGAACTAAGAAACCTGCAGGGAGGAACAGAATACATAGGTCACAGAACAAATCTTAGTGAAATTAAAAAATACTCCGAATCAAATAAGAATGAAAATACAACTTACCAAAACTTGTGTAATGCAGTGAAATCAGTGCATGACAAGAAAATAGCAGCATTGAATAGAACATGGAAAACAAGAAAGATTTGACATTAATCATCTAAGCTTCTACCTCAGAAAACTAGAAAAGTAGAATAAATCCTAAGTAAACAAAAGAAGATAAATAACAAAAATTTCAAAGCTAAGAAATGGGAAAGAATTCTAAAAACTGGTTCTTTGAAAAGAACAATAAAATCAATAATCCTCTAGTCAGGCTACCTATGAACAGATAAGAGAAGACACAAGTTAGAATGTCAGAAATGAAAGAGGGTATATCAGTATACAGATCCTGTGGACATTAAAAGGAGAATAAAGGAATACTATGAACACCTCTATGCCTACAAATTTGATAACCTAGATGAATGGGCCAATTTCTTGAAAGACACAACCTCCAAAACTAAGACAAGAAAAAATAGGCAATTTCAACAGGCCTATATCTATCTTAAAAATTGAATCAATAGTTACTAACCTCCTATAACAAATGGCACTAGGCCCAGCTGCATTCATTGGTGAATTCTGCCAAACATTTAAGGAAGAAATTATACCAATTCTCTATAGTCTCTTCCAGAAATAGCAGCAGAGTGAATACTTCCTACTTTATTTTATGAGGCCAGGGTTAACCCTAATAACAAAACCAGACAAAGACATTACAAGAAAAAAAATTTTTTTAACCAATACTTCTTGTGAACATAAATGCCAAAATCCTCAACAAAATACTGGCAAGTTGAATCCAACAATGTGTAAAAAAGAACTGTATACAATGACCAAATATGATTTATCTCAGGTATGTAAGTCCAGTTCAATATACGAAAGTCAGTTAATGTAATCTACCACGCTAAGAAGTTAAAGAAGGAAAATCCCATGATCATAGTTACAAATGCAGAAAAAGCATATGATCAAATTCAACACTTGTTCATGATAAAAATTTTCAGCAAGATAAAAACAGAGGGGAAACTTCCTCAACTTGATAAAGAACATCTAAAAAACCTTCATCTAACATCATATTTAACAGTGAGAAACTAAAAGCTTTCCTTCTAAGATCAGGAACAGGGCAAGAATGTCTTCTCTCATCACTCCCTTTTAATATCATACTAGAAGTCCCAGCTAATGCAGTAAGACAAGAAAACAGAACAAAAGATATAATACAGACTGAGAAGGAAGAAATAAAACTGTTTTTGTTTGCAGGTGACATGATTGTCTATATAGAAAAACCGAAAGAATCAACCAGAAAAATCCCTGGAACTGTTAAGCAATTACAACAATCCTTGCTATAATTGCAGGATATACAATAAATACACAAAAGTCAATTGCTTTCCTATAGTAAAGAAACAAGCAGAATTTAAAATTAAAAGCACAATACCATTTACATTAGCACCCTCAAAATAGAGATACTTTGATACAAGTTTAACAAAATAGACACAAAAATTTATATGACCAAAACCAAAAAGCTCTAATGAAAAATATTTTAAAAGAACTAAATGAATGGACAGATACCCCATGTTCATGGATTGGAAGACTCAATATTGTCAAAATGTCAATTCTTACTAACTTGCTCTGTAGACTCAACACAAACCAAATCAAAATCCCAGCAAGTTATTTTGTGAGTATCAACAAACTAATTCCAAAGTTTATATGAAAAGGCAAAACAAAAAACCAGAAAGCCCAACACAAGATTAAAGGGAAAGAACAAAATCGGAAGACTAACATTACCCAACTTCAAGATTAAATCTAAAGGTAAAGTAGTATTGGAAAGAATAAACAGATAGATCTTTGGAACAGAGAAGACAGCCCAGGAACAGACCCACATAAATACAGTCCACTGATTTTTGACAAAGGAATAAAGGCAACAACAAAACAATGATGGCCTATTCAATAACTAATACTGAACAACTGGATATCTGTATGAAAGGAATAAAAATCTAGGCAGAGACCCTACAACGTTAAACTCTTCTCAAAAATTAACTCAAAATGGATCACAGGCCTAAATATGGAACACAAAATAATAAAAATCCTAGAAGATAACACAGGGAAAAAAATCTAGGTAACCTTGAACATGGCAATGACTTTTTAGTTATATTGAAGGTATACTCTATGAAGGAACTGATAAAGCTAAACTTCATTAACTTGAGACTTTCTGCTCTGAGAAAGGCACTGTCAAGAGAATAAGAAGCCAAGCCACAGACAGAGAAAGTGTTTGCGTATTATATATTCAACAAAGGACCTTTTCCAAAAGACACAGAGAACTCTTAAAAGTTAACAATAAGAAAAGGAACAGCCCAGTTCCAATGTGGGAAGAAGACCTAAACAGACATTTCTGCAACGAAGCTGTACCGTGACAAATATACGGTGGCCCGAGTGCTAAAGGACCCGCCTGCCAGTAAGCTATCACTTCCAACCTACTAGAAGGGCCAGACTGAAAACCCGGGACAATACCAACTGCTGGTGAGGATGTGGGAAAACAGGAACTCATTCACTGCTGGTGGGAGTGCAACACGGTACAGACACTTTGGAAGACAGTTTGGCAGTTTCTTATAAGTGTATTCCTGCCATATGATCCTTGTATTTACCCAAATGAATTGAAAACTTATGTCCACACACACAAAATTGAACACAGATGTTTACAGCAGCTTTATTCATAACTGCCAAACTTGGAAGCAACCACGATGTCTTTCTGAATGTCCTTGCTAGCAGAATGGATAAATAGATTGATACATCTAGACAACAGAATACTATTCACAATAAAAACAGAAGGGTTACCAAGCCGTGAAAAGACATAGATAAGCGCTCACTGCATGATACTAAGTGAAAGAAGGCAATGCGAAAAGGCTACCTACTACTCGATCCCAACTATGACATTCTGGAAAAGGCAAAAGTCATGGAGACAGTAAAAGGGTCAGTGGTGGCCAGGGGCTGGGGGAAGGATGACTAGGCAGAGCAGAGAGGACTGGCAGGGCGGTGAGCTACCCCTCGTGACCCTGCAGTGGGACACGCACGCCACCGAATACAGAATGCCATCAGGAAGTCCTAACATGACCACGGACGCTGGGTGATTCTGATGTGTCACTCTTGGTTCACTGATTGTAACAAACGTCCCATCGGGAGGGTGGGGGATGTTGACAGTGGGCGTGTATGGGGGCAAGGAGTATGTGGAAACCTCTGTACACTCTGCTCAGTTTTGCTGAGAACGTAAACTGCTCTAAAAAAATAAAGTGGCTTAAAAAAAAAAATCAGTGAACTGATCCATACCATCCTGTATTTTTTTTAATTCTATTTTTTCTTTCAAGAAATTTTGGTCACCTCCCAGTAAAGTCATTTCACAAGGCACTTGGGGCTTGAAGGAAGGCTGCTCTAGGGTAGTGTCTCCACTGCCTCATGAAATCCATTCTCCACCCGACAGGAGACTTGCTCCAAATGCCACATCCAGCTCATTCACAGGGGGCAAGACAGGTCCACCCCCCCCCCGCCCCGCCCCCACCAGCAGCCCAAGGCTGGCCTGGCCCGGAGGCAGCTGCAGTACCTGGAGGGAGGGTCTCCATGCTGTGTGCTTTCTCATCCCCGTTGCTGTGATGCAGGTCTTTCTTTTTAACTGGGTCAATGTCATTCCAGTCCTCCTGGGAGAGAAAAGACAGCAAATGAGTTGGCAGGTTCCTGGAGCACACTTCCGTTCATCAGGTCAATAAACAGTGAATCTTTCTAGGCAAGTGGACGCTGGGGACACAGCAAGGTGACACCTCCCATCTATAGGATTGCGCTCCAGACCTGCTCAGTGGTGGAGACCCAAGGACAGAAGTGTGGGACCTGCTTTTCTTTCTCCATTTTCTATGTATAACACGTACGGAAAGAAATACTCTGGAGACTTGGGGAGGGTGGAGAAGGGAGACAGAGAAACTAGATTAAATAAGAGAATTCAATAGTGGCTAAATCAAAGCCATTAAACTCAGGGTCGCTCTCAGGATGCCTTCTACAGCTTAAGGGTACCATAGGACCAGAGTCTCCCTCGGGCAACTGAACCAGGCTCAAAGGTTGTTAAATGATTTCTGTAATTCTACTGAATAATAGTGGAGGGAGGCGAAAGGATGGCCGAGCTTTCCTCCTGGCTAACAAGGCTACAAATTAAGGGCTTAATGTAAAACCAGATGATAGAAGCTCTGGCAGAATTTACTGAACTCATCTGCGCAAACAATTTAATCTATCAATATTAATCAAACTAAATAGCAACCTCCTGACCACAGAGCTAAATATATTTTTCAGCCACTTGGGACCTGATTTCTGTGAATACCATAAGAAAGGTTTCTGTATACACCCCCAAATCAGCAATATCCCATGGCTCGTAATCCTCCCACACAGACAGACGTCTGTGGGCCAAGCATCATCCGCTGGCCATTTCCCCAGCAGATGCTACGAGGACGCCGTCTCCCGCAGGGGAAACCCAGCCAGCCTTGCTTGGATTTATCCAGCCAGCATTCCTCCAGCCAGCAAGGGCTGTGTGACCGCTAGACACGCTTTGGCTCTAAACAATGACAAGTGAGGTCTGCAGAAAGAGAAGTTCTCAGGGGCTGTGCCAAATCAGATGTGTTTCCTAAATGCAACTGGCTGCCAGTAAGCTGCCTTTTTACTCAAGAGGTAGAACAGTTAGAGGAATTGGGCCTAAGCCTCCTCCTCTGGAGGCCAGCTTGTCCTTCAGCTCCTTCTGAGGTGAAATGAAGCTGGTTTATCCCAGCAAGGGAGGGATCGTGGGAGGAACATCCCACCAACTTATCACAAGGCGTTCTCAGGCCTCCAAGTGCTATGACTTTTGAAGACCCTAGCTTCCCTTGTGGCTCAGCTGGTGAAGAATCCGCCTGCAATGCGAAAAACCTGGGATCGATCCCTGGGTTGGGAAGATCCCCTGGAGAAGGGAAAGGCTAAGCACTCCAGTATTCTGGCCTGGGGAGTTCCAAAGACTGTATAGTCCGTGGGGTCTCAAAGAGTCGGACACGACTGAAGCAATCTAGCACGCACAGCATGGACTCCATTTAAATACTTTTTGCTGCAAAAAATTTTTTGAAGGATATTTATAATTTGACTTTTGAGATTACTTGGTTATAAATAAACTTTAAATTTACTATTGGCAAAGATTTCAAGACAATCTTGGCAACTGCCAGGGAGAGAGAGAATCTGACCTCTCTCTGCCTTCACAATATAAGGAGACAGGTGAATACTAAATCCAGCAAGTAATGAAGCTACCAGAATCACACTGCACAGACTTCTAATTAATTAAGCTTTATTAATTTTTGTTTTGTAGCTTGCTGATAACATTCTGTGGTTAATAACTTTTTCCCACAGGCATCTCGCCTACTACACACACTGGCTAACCAATCACACCATTTAACCTTGTACTTGAATAAAATCAAAAGTAAACAACAACAAAAAGCGAATTGCTGCTGGTGGGGCCACCAGGCTGTAATGTGCACCAAATCAACGTTTGGAAGTCAACCATCAATGTTTTCTTAGAAAATAAACATCATCTTCGCACAAACAAGATTGACCAGTCCGTATGTAAAACTCCCTGACCTGTCTCTACGCTTCCCCGCCCCACCCCGGCCGTGTGGCAATGAACAGAGCCCACCATAGAACTGAGGCCAAAGATGAGGTCCAGCTACATAACGAGGGCACCTCAAAGTCCCAGCAGCTGACAGGATGCTAAGCACCACTGATGAACACCTACACACTAGACACTGCACGAGGATACTTTTTCATCCTGGCAACAAGCCTGCCATGTTATTAGTCCTATCCAACAACAGGGACACCAAAGATCAGAGAGGTTAAGTAAACTGTCCAGGTTACACAGCGGGCAAGCAGCTCAAGTCGGCCCTTCAGCAGGCAGGATGGGGATGGCCAGCCAGGGCCCAGTTGGAACCAAGTTACAAGAGCCTGATTCTCACAGTATCACAAAAATCCAAGAATACATTTCTAGGGAGTCATCCACAAAGGACTGTTCAGTTCTGCTGCTGCTAAGTCACTTCAGTTGTGTCCGACTCTGTGCGACCCCACAGACGGTGGCCCACCAGGCTCCTCCGTCCATGGGATTTTCGAGGCAAGAGTACTGGAGTGGGGTGCCACTGCCTTCTCCGGTTTAGTCCTGCACTCAAAGTCAAAAAGTGCAAATCACCACACTGATTACCCCCTCCTAGAGGAGGGTGGGGAGGGGGAGGAGGGGACAAAGAGGAGGGAGAGGGGAAGGGAGGAGGGGCACTTCAGCCGCTAACACTCACAGGGCCCTTGCTAGGGGCTGAACCCCACCCTAGACCCTGCCCACGTGTCCATCCTCCTTACAATGCTAGCACTGTCTCATTCTACTGATGGGAAGGCTGAGGCACCCATCACGGAGTCAGAGCACATTGCAAGGCTGGAGTGTAGCTCAGAGCTCAGAGTCTCAAACCTCCCCGTGCCCCACCCTTAGAGAAGACAGCTCCCTTCTACCACCACAACAGTCAAAACTAGAGAAAAACCATGCATTTCCTATTCCCCTCAGGACATGACAGGGCCCTGTAAATTCCTCTAGGTCGGGCTGGCCCATCAGACCCGCTGGCTGAGATGATGCCCACACAACTGTCCACTGCAGGTCTGCCCATTCATGGCTTGTCCACACGTCCACCCCATGTTGTTGCTAGACATCTGGGAAGGGCTGAGGGCAACCCACTCCAGTATTCTTGCCTGGAGAGTCCCATGGACAGAGAAGCCTGGTGGGCTACAGTCTATGGGCTCGCAAAGAGTTGGACATGACTGAAGCGACATAGCACACACAGCACGAGGGTGCAGGTGACACCCACCCTGGGACATCGTGACCCGTGCTGGGGGCCGCTGCCCCTCAGCGGAGTCCAGACCAGACCCCACAAGGAAAACGAGGAGACAGAATGACAGGGAGGAGACTTGGGACCTGTGTTGTGGAAATGTCACTCTGGCTGTGGTGAGGGAGGAATCGGAGGGGGCAGGAGACGGGCCAGGAGGCCGGAAGGTGCGGCGGCTGGGGTGGGGGCACTGCTGGGGGGCTGCAGGTGGGAAGGAAGTGGCACAGGGGACAGTCATCCACAAGAAACATGGGGAAGTCATCAGGGTAGGGCAGGGGTGGTGCTAGGAAGGAAGAGGAGTCTGTCCTGGAGATGCTGGGTTACCCCGAGACACCACAAGCGGAAAGAAGATGGGAGGAAGGCGATGATCTGGGGTGGCAGGAGAGGCTGGAGTGCCAGGGACAGGCCAGACACATGGCGTGCAGAGCTGGGGCCTGGCCTGGGAGCCGGAGCCCTGGGTGCTGGTCACGGCTTTGCTTTGCTGGTGGTGGGGTCTGAGTAACAAGCCTGCCTTCTCGAAGATGGGGATGTGGGGCTAAGGCACTGGAGGGCCCCGGGGAGTCCCAGGGAACAGACCCAGGTATGAGCACTTGATCCCGTGTCCTGCCTATAATCCACTAAGGATCAACATCTAAAGGCAACACAGGTCCCCTCAAGGCAGAGGATGGGGGTGGTCTCCGGCACACTGCTTTTGTGCCCATAGCACCCAGCAGGGTGGTGGTCTTGGGTAACTGCTCAATAATACATGCAATTGAAAAAAATCCTCACTCTACTTACTCAGATTAATTTTACTGGCTTTGCTCACTTTGCAGAGGAAGCTCTTCACTACCACCATCCCCCTCATACATTCACACGTATCGTAAGACACACACACATCAGTGGAGGCTCTGTTTAAAAGTAGAGACGCGTGGAATATGATCATACAGAGTGGCTCCTTCACCCAGTCCCTGCCGGCATCCAGGACGCA
Organism: Ovis aries; assembly: GCF_016772045.2. Taxonomy (NCBI): domain Eukaryota; kingdom Metazoa; phylum Chordata; class Mammalia; order Artiodactyla; family Bovidae; genus Ovis; species Ovis aries. The sequence goes on along the minus strand of NC_056078.1, from coordinate 1,739,619 downwards.
ACACCGGCCATCTGTTTTCTCTGTGTTAAGAGAAAATGACGCACGGACAGACAGATCCTCTTTTCAGCGACAAGCATAAACTGCTCAGGTTAGTGGAGTAATGGTGTGGTTTGATGCTGGCTGGGTCAAAAGTTGCAGAGAATCCAAAGCCTGTGATCCGACCCATACGTCTGCTTTTACTTCCCAGGATGCAGCTCCATCTCTGCTGTGCTCCTCCTGCCCGAGGAGGGATGCAGACACTGACTGCGTAGTGACTCACCCACACACGGAGGATGCTGCAGACACATGCACACCAGGCGGGCTTGGCGGTTCGAAATGAAAGCTACATTCTGTCAGGAAACGTGACCCAAGGACTAGGATTCTCTGCAGCCCAGACTGAGGGGATGCCACTGGCCCCACATGACTTTATCGTTTGGATGAAGCCTTGGATACACTCGCATGCAGCCCCAGAAAGATGCAGAAAGCATTGACCAGGGCACTGAGACTCTCTCCCTTTTCAGATGGCATTTGGCCAGATACTGCAACACCAAATCCTGCCCTCCTCCCTGAACTACCTGGCAGGTAGTTATTACTATTAGATACTTGAATTTGGTTAGTTTTCAGTCCAAACGCTTAAGGTACGCATTACTCTTACAAATGCATACAGCAGAAGCAGTCTATTCCCTGAAACACAAGTGGAATTAACTCAGGCCATGAGTGAGATCAAATGAAAATAAACAACTGAAAAACGTCTATTCATCTACCATAATTAAAGAGCATGGCAGCCAAAATCCATCCTATTTCTAAGCAGATGAAGGAGCAACGAGACTTTTAACAAAATGACATTAGTTTCAGAAACAGTAAATCCAATAGGTTGGTTTGTTGAATAGTTATGAAAATTAAGGGTAAATAGGCTTAGTTATTACGATAACTTACTGCACTACATTTCCAATGTGATCTGTCTCTGTTTCAAAATAAGAGGAAATAAATAAAAGGTGGGCTTGGTGTTGGCCTGAGACAAAGCGTCAGTCTTGGTGGTGGGGGCTGGGCCAAGAGGGAGCCGGGAGGGGGGCTTGGACAGAGGTGGGAAGCAACCATCGGTGTCGGGGCACAGCCAGTCAGGCGACCCCTGAGGCTCAGCAGACAGCCACCACCTCGCTCAGGGCACCAGGTCAGCCCTCATGTCCCAGGTGAGGGGACAGCCAGAAGGGTTGGGTGACTTCTCGTTGTTACCAGTCGCTGCCAAACAGATCCCCTCAAAACTTAGTAACTTGGAAGAAAAACACTGAATACCTCACATACCGTCAGAAGGCCACGGGTCTGTCTGCTTCTGGCCCAGTCTCTCACGAACCACCACGGCAGCACCACCACGGCAGCACCACCACGGCAGCACCACCACGGCAGCACCACCACGGCAGCACCACCACGGCAGCCGGGGCTGTGGGGCCCAGGGCTGCTTCCAGTGAGTGAGCTGGGCGGGGAGAGGGGACCCCAGCCCAGCCCAGGAATCGCATGCGGGTCGCAGCTCCTGGTCATCCAGGAGAGCTGAGTCAGCAGTTCAATCCGCACCCAAGAAGGGGGCCCAGACCCCTTCTGAGCAGAGGCAGGCACAGACGAGGCCACGTCCCACAGACTGACACAGCGCTGCAGCACCCCAGCGGCTACCCGCATGTGCGAGGCTGTGCAGCGAACTGGCACTCCACCACGCGCTGACCTCCTCACCACCACCCAACACAGAGACTATTCTCCCCACGGTAACACGTGTGCATTAGGAACCACCACCAAAACAAACATGCCTACACATGTAAGACCACACAGCAAAGAATAAACATCAAAGGCTGCCTTCATGAAGCTTAAATGCCTAATGCAATATTGTTAGCACAGGTGAAAATATCACTGGGGAGGAAAAAAAGAAAATAAACAGGTTGTTTTCACTCCCTGCTTACTGAAATACATTTTGTCACCATTAAATTCTTGCAGCTGACTAGCCCGTCTGCTCAGAGGCAGATCAAGTTACCAAAAATACCACCTGAAGGACTTCTTGAATCTTTTCTCATCAAATGTCTACTTTTCACTGTTATTTAATGACTGTTCAGTAATTGCCACCACCAGGAACAACATTCTAGTTTGGGGGGAAAAAAAGCCAGGTTACCAGATGTGTTAAAAAGATGTTCTATTTCCACAGCCCATTTCTTAAGAGCACACTGCCAAGCTAAGAACAGAAAACTGCTAAGTGGTTTGCTTGAAAGCAAATGTTAAAGAGTGGATGTAGTTTTCTGTTGAAGACCTAGATCCCTACCCCCAGAACTCTCCCTCCAAAGTGATCACAACGTAACTGCAGGGTCCTCTAATTGTTCAGGTGGCGGCCCACCAGGTGGTGCAGGGCACAGTCAGGCCTTCTCACCATAGGATGAGGAAGGCACTGATACAAGGAAATGCATCTACACTTTCTACCTCAGACCCAATATGCAGCATGGAAACACCTCTATCCACGCCCCTGAAATGACATAACTGGCAGGGCCCCAGCGAATTGTTACATCATTTAAACTCTGAGTCCATGTTCGCTGACAACATTTAACCTCCTTCTTCCACTAGGAAGACCCAGCCTTTACTCCTCTTTTAATTATCCTACTCCAACCACTAAGCTTCCTCGTTTCTGCTATAACGAGCTCATTCTCGGACTTGTCAAAATATGAAGTGAAGTGAAGTGAAGTGACGTCGCTCAGTCGTGTCCGACTCTTTGCGACCCCACGGACTGTAGCCTACCAGGCTCCTCTGTCCATGGGATTTTCCAGGCAATAGTCCTCGAGTGGATTGCCATTTCCTTCTCCAGGGGATCTTCCCAACCCAGGGATCGAACCCGGGTCTCCCGCACTGTACACAGACGCTTTACCGTCTGAGCCACCAGGGAAGTCCTATTCGTATGTTATTCATGTTATCTCGTATGTTATACTCCCAAACCTGTGGTTGATGCTGTTTAGTCGCTAAGTCACGTCCGACTCTTTTGCGACCCCACGAACTATACAGCCCACCAGGCTCCTCTATCTCATGGGATTTCCCAGGCAAGAACGGTGGAGTGGGTTGCCATTTCCTCCTCCAGGGGAATCTTCCTGACCCAGGGATTGAACCTTCATCTCCTGCATCGGCAGGTGGATTCTTTACCACTGAGCTACCAGGGAACCCCCCTTAAACATGTAACTTCAGCTTGATCATGAGAAAAACATCAGACAAGCCCCAAATGAGGGATATTCTACAAAATCTCTGACCAGGCCTCCTCAAAACTGTCAAAGTCATCAAAAGAAGGCAGGCAGGGAACCACTAGAGCCCAGAGGAGCCTAAGGAGACACGACGACTAAATGGAACTGGTGCCCGGACAGGCTGCTGAAACAGAACGAGGGCATTAAGGAGAAACTCAGGAAATCTGAACAAAGTAGTCAATAATAACATCATCAATGCCGGCTCTTTAATAAGAGAAACTGGCTACAGTTGGCATGGGAACTCTGCACTATGTCCCCATTTTCTCTGTGAATCTTAAATTGCTCTAAAGATACAGTGTGGGCATAGATCTTACACCTACATGAAAGGAAAATAATCACATTAAACACTCCTGTATTTATCAATCATGTATTTCTAGGGCATCTGTCCATTTTAAATGGCAATGTTAAGCCCTCTCCACATCCTTCAGGGAACTAAGGTGTGAGTCAGCATTTCCTGATTTTAAAGCCAATTTTGTATTGAGACACACACCTAGGAGAGATCTATTTTACACCACAATCCTCTTCCAAGAGCAATCAATCCCCTCCCCCCAGCCAAAGCAGCAGGTGGCCCGGGGCAGAGGGAACACAGGCAGGACTATTAACATTCCTTATACCCCGAAGGAGTTTATGAGGCAAGACAGCTCCTGGGCCAGGTCCTAAATATCCACGGAGTGGATGACGGAGCAGAGCCTACAGGTGAGCTGAGTGCCTGCCATTTGCGGCCTCATTCTTTATCACGTGGGCTGATTCCACCTCCTTCTTCTGTAAGCAGAGAAACAAACGGCTTCTCCTGTTAGGAGTCTGCACACAGCCCCTCCTTAACTGCTGCTTCTCTTTCTGTTCTGGTAGTCTTAACATTAGCTGAAGCAGCAAACTTGACTCAAAAGTGGCTTTTTACAAAAAAAAAAAGGGGGGGGGGTTTAGAAAGACTTTCCCCCATGACTTACGTATAAGTCAATTTTTTTTTAATGTTAAAAAATAATTCCCAACAGATGAGGAAAAAAGTGGCAGGAGAGAAGCTACACAAGCAACTGCCCAGCCAGCACCAAGTGGCACCGCAGTGAGACGCGGGGCCACCCTCAGCGGCCTCAGATCACTGCGCACTCCCCTCCACCCCCAGGAGCCACACCGCGCCACCACCCTTCTGCATGCTCACCGCCTCCAGGACAGCTCCCCCACGGCGGCACCCAACCTCAGACTCAACGCTCTAGAGGCAAAGCTGCTTCCCCACTTGCTTGGGCTCCCAGGTGGATGAGGGCGCATGGAACTGGCTGCAACACCACCTTGTAACCAGTAGGTGTCGCCAGCCCGCACTTCATCCCCAACACTGGTCCTCGCCCCAGGGGTCCCGGTCCGCTCAGTTCCAGGGAGCCACCTGAGTCAGAACTGGCTCCAGGGAGGGATGAGTGAGACCCTCGATGGACTCCAAATCTTGGGTCTGTTTTGAAGAGCATCTGCAGGGGAAAACGTTATGTGAAGGACTCCAAAGGAACCCAGGGTTAGAAACTTAAATGGAAAAATTGTAATTAATTTTTCCCCCTTCTACAACCACAAATCATCACCGAGTCAGAAATTCCTGGCAGTGAGCATGTGGGCACCGACTCTCTGGGTATCATTCATGGACAACCACCCCACAGGAACACACAAATGCCCGCCAAGGTGGATACGGGGACTTGGGGGAGAGTCCTAGTTCAAGGACAACGTGGATGTTGATCCACTCCTCTCTGTGACAATGAGAATCAGAGACCTAGACGTGGGGGAAAAGGCAAGTGTCGGGCAGTCAGGGGAGGAGAGGGAGCCTTCCCAGAGCTGCCCTGGGAGAGGTGAGCGGGGGGGAGGGGGGGGGGCAACACACACCCATGGCCAGGCCAGGGCCAGCAACCTGAAGGCAGGAGGAGGAGGTGTTTGAAGAATATTTGAAAATTCATATCAAGGTCGGCATGTAAAATGAAGGTGACCACATGGATTTAAAAAAAAATAAAATTAGTGAATGTGGCTAGAGGACCAGAAATACCAGGTAGGAGGCACAGCTCAAAAGATGTATGTCATATGCAACCAAGAAATAAACTTGTGAGCATCTCAGTGAGATGCAGGGAGACATTTGCTAGAGTTTCTAGCAAATGAGCAACAGTAAATGGGAACTGTACAGCATTTTTATTAATTTAAAATTTACATGTTCTCATTAACCTTCTCTTGATTTATAGTTCAATGGCTAATTGCCATGTGAGTATTACCCAAAGAGTTGGACACGACTGAGCAACTGAACTGATTACCCAAAAACTCCAGAAGGGTTGTCCTAAATCTATTTTTCTCAAAAGGTCTTTATTCGTTTCAAATTCCTCTTTCACGATGAATTTGTGCCAACGGCACGCTCATGCCTCATGCGCCCACTTCACAGACAAGTGACCCCTGAGAAAGGGGGTTCATGGGCACTCTGGAGTCTGGATCCCACTGGAACCCGCTGTAAAATGCTGGTTTGGCCACAGCTCCGAGTTCTTCTCCAAGATGATTTAGACCACGTTACAGAACCCAGATGGAGCACCCCTGATGTGAACGAGCTGTAGCAGGACTCTGCACAGAGACCCGCCCCCAAGAGGACCAGGGCAGCCAGCCTGCCAGGCAGGTTCCAGGGGTGCCTGCTGTGTGCCCCTCCCGCCTATGCTCTGCAAGGGGCAAGGTGCACAGCCCCTGCCAGGGACAGGGAGCTGGATTCTTTACCTCTGGCACACTTATTTACACGTCCATTTTCTGCCTGGGATGTCTTCCACACGATTCCAGTATTACAACATGGGCTACAAATGTCTCACTATCTTATTTAAAAGGAAAAGGATTGGGTTAGTTGAACTTGACTGGAAAGTAATTTGGCGCCATATATCAAGAACTGGAAAGACAGAACTGTTAAGCTGGGAAATCTCATTTCTGTGAATTTATCCTCATGAACTAACCCAAAATAAGGAACAAATTTTATACATGGATGTCGCAGCATTGTTCATAAAAGAAAAAAAAGAAGAAACTTAAAATATTAACTGACAGGTTGGTTAAATTATGTCACAGCCCCTCAGAAGAATATTAGGCAACCATTAAGAATTATAAAGACCACCCAGTTATATGCAAAATGCATATAATACATTAAATGAAAATGCAGGAGACAAAATTTTACGTATACAATGAAACAAACTATAAAAAAGTACCCATATAGATAAGCCTGGAATGAAATGCACTAAAATCAACATGGTTGTGTTGAGAGTGGAGAATGATGAGTGTTGTCTCCATGTCTTGGAACTTTCTGTCATATTATTAAATTACTTTCATGAATAATAAATTTTAACACAGGCACGTTTAGGTTGGAACTTGAAACCTACCCAATATTTCATATCAATAACGCATCAGGCCCACACCTGGCCTGAGGCTACGAAAGCCGCCCAAGTTAGCACGGGAGCTGCTTCCAGAAACAGGTGTGTGCCCGGCCCTGCGTTCAGGGTGTGTGGCTGAGGCACTACTCCAGAGCCCACGCAGGCCCCCCCTGCCCTGGAGCTGGGGAGGACTGAGAGGGCGCGCTGGCCTGGGCAGGGCTCGGTGCTGCCAGACTCTGCTCCTGCAGGCCTGCTGAGAGCCCAGCTCCTCTGGCTCTAGCCCTTTCCCTCTGAGTGTTTTTTCCCAAGAAACCGGTCAACAAAAGATTGAACTGATCCTGTGTGCTTGCGGCCACAGCTGGCACTGATCTGTCAAACAAAGGGGTAGCTGGACGTTCTCACGAGTTCCCTGGCAACTACACGCAGAGACCACAGCGCATTGTTCTTCCAGGCCCGTCACCGACTGTCCTGACAGAGGACATGGGGGCGGGAATCCCGATGACAGGGACGCCGCCCCCACAGAGCTGATGCTCCCTGCGAGATCCCGGTTCACAGGTCCATGCTGTGTGCATGTCTCCCAGACACTCTTCACACGCCCTTAAGGAGCAGGGTTCACGTCCTCAGCAAAAAGCAAGAAACCTGAGAACCAAAGAGACCGAATCAAGAGCACGGAGCCAATGGGCAGCAAGGGCACCAGGGTTCACACTCTGTCCACAAGGCCAGGCCAGCCCTGGGTGGTCTGGCCATCCCCTGCCCTTCTGGGGCAGGCCTGATTCAGCGGCCTGACTGACTGGCCTGGCCTGAGACAGGATCCACAATAACTCGGGGCAACCCCCCCTTGTCTTCCCTTATTCACCTTCACAAGAATTATCATTTTACACTAATTTTTTTTTTCCCAAGGCTGCTTTTCGTGCCCACACGTTTTATCTTGCTTAATTATAAGGAGAAAGATGGTAGGAAGGTGATTTGCTGCATGGAACTCGGGTTCACAGGCAAATTCAGATTTCTGCTCTGGAGTTCACTCAGTAGGAATCGTAACTGCTGCCCAAGGGGACGCTGCAGGAATGAAGTGAGACCCGTGCAGTGGATGCTAAGCCTGACACACTACAGGCTCTCAATGCGTGACCCCCATCCCACATCACAGGCCTAGACATTTAAGGGACTTATTTTACAGCAGAGAAAAGTGGAGCGCACACACACAGAAATTATCTGAGATCCCACAGTTAAAAAAGTCATGAGACTTCTATCCACTGCAGACCCACAGAGTCTATAGAATTCAAGAATCACCACCAGGATATGCCAACCGCATGGAATTTGTTTAAGCAGTGCTTGCCTCTCATCACTAATGTGTTAAAGTCTGAGAATTTAACCACCTCTTCTGATACAGTTATTTCTAATTCAGATTTTAATTTAATGTTGAGTTTCAAAGAGCCAGTTTCTCTCTTAATTTACTCTCTACAGCCCAAAGATTCAGGTATCCATTGGCTTTGAAACTAGAAAAACTAGATTCAAATCCATGTTCCAGAACTTTACAAATTATCAATCATTCTAATTCTCAGTAGCACATATCCAGAATGCTGGACGTTGAGAGGTTTAAAGAAAGTAAACGTGAAATACTTTGAATACAGCAGAGCTAACACTTTGAGGATGTGTTGCTGCTGCTGCTGCTGCTGCTGCTAAGCTGCTTCAGTCGTGTCCAACTCTGTGCGACCCCACAGACAGTGGCCCACCAGGCTCTGCCATCCCTGGGACTGTCCAGGCAAGAACACTGGAGTGGGTTGCCATTTCCTTCTCCAATGCGTGAAAGTGAAGTTGCTCAGTTGTGTTTGACTCTTAGCGATCCCGTTGACTACAGCCCACCAAGCTCCTCTGTCCATGCGATTTTCCAAGCAAGAGTACTGGAGTGGGGTGCCATTGCCTTCTCCAATGAGGATGTGTTGGGCCAGATGAATTAAGCACCAGAAAGAACTCATTAGAAGTCAGTGGGCCTTACATGGGTGTGAAATGCAGAAGAGTGTACTTGAAGCAAATCAAGCAGAACATGAAACGCACTCTGACTCACACGCACAGAGGCCTAGGAAACAGCCCTGTAATCCCGGATCCCGCCAGCAAACCCCATGCCTGGGGAGCGCCAGTGTCTGTTTTTAAAGAAATTCTGCTGGTGAGCATCTCCAAAAGTTTATACCTCATATCTTACAAAAGGGAGTGGGTGGCTTAAAATAAAAAATCTAAACAGAAACACCAAAGAAATGGAACATCAAGACTGATGGCAATGAGGAAGCACGTTTGAATTCTCATCTTGAGCTCTCCAAAGACGAAAGTAAACGAAGAAACATAAAGAAGAATTTATGATGTGATGAGAAGTGGTCAAAGGTGAGGAACCTGCCCAAGGTGAACAGGACATGATCAGGTAAGAACCCATTCAGATCAGACTCCTATCCCTCGTGAAGCCATAAGTACCTAAACACAGACTGCATTTCTGGTGGCCAATCCTAAAATTTGTCATGAAAGGAATGGATTTGGAGTCACGGGTGGTGGTGGATTAAAGTGTCTGCATTTCTTTCCTGCTCCTCTCCAGGGTGCTGGAGTGCACGGCCCTAAGCCGCCTGGACCCTGGCCCTGGGACTTACTGTAGCTCACTGGGTGGCAGCAACCCAGAGTCTAAGATAGGCTCGTCATCCTGTTCTCTGTCTGCCCCCTCCAAACTCGGCCCTATGGCCCGCACACGTAAGGAAGCAGGCCCGGGTCCTGGAAAGCCAAGGCGCCCCAGAAAGCAGCCATCAAGGCCTGGGGCGGGCAGGTGGGGCCAGCTTGGCCGGCCGGCAACCCAGCTGTCACTTGACCGAATGAGCACACACAGCCCGCGGAAAGCCCAGCCAACCCAAGGGCTGCAGGAAGTGGGAAACCGCCCGTTTCAGGGCGGTGGGCTCGGCAGCAGCAGATAAGGGAAACGCAGATGCAGAACGGACCCCCACAAGAAATGTCCAACAGCAGCTCCAAGGCCTCAGGAAGCTGCTGTTGTATGGCAGCTGCCCACAACACCTTGGGGTAAGATATGCAAGGACAATTCAGGCAAAGGCTCCAAAGGAAGCAAAACCAGTGTCAGCCACACAGCTGGAGCAACAGCCTGCACTATGAATATTATATTCCCTCAGGAAGAATAAAAGGGTCTGAGGAAGCCTGTACAAAAAAAAAAGAGAGACAGAAAGATGAAAGTGAGAGACCTTTTGAGCTTTAGAAGCCATTCCTGATATAACCAATTTACTCATTTAACAGGCATTTGTTTGAATGTTTACTTTTAGGCCAGGTCCTTTCCCAGGAGGTAGAGATGAAGAGAGAACTGTACACCATCAGGTCCCGCCCTCAACAGGTTGGACACACGCTGCCTGATCCCTGGCACGTCTGTGCCCTCCCTGGGGACAGTGGCTACTGGTCACTGCACGGAATCTCTGTGGGCTCCTGGGACAGTGGCTACTGGTCGCTGCACGGGGGCTCCTGGGACAGTGGCTACTGGTCGCTGCACGGAATCTCTGTGGGCTCCTGGGACAGGGCCTGACACGTGCTACCTGATCAATAACACTAGCACTGATACCACGGTAGGTACCACCACTAGGATCAAGCACAGTCTCAACACTAATGGTGCTGTCCCTGTGCTGCGGCTCAAAGATGGGCTGGAGAAGTCGTAGCAGGGAGCACAGGGGCGAGGGAGGGTGGGATGGGGCTGTTAGCACAGGACTGTGGTCCTCCTGGGGAGGCAGAGGGGAAGGTCTGATGAAGGCGCAGAGACCAGAGCTGGCCCATGAACTAGACAGGGAGCAACGGGGTGGGACAGCTCCTGGCTTGAGAACACAGCCTCCTTGCCCACCTGCCCCCTCAAAACTCCCAGCATCATTTCAGGTCAAAAGGCGAGGATGGTAAGCCCACCCACCAAGTCCTCCAGGCTGGGAGCACACTCTGGCAAGCAGGGCCAGGGCCCTGGGAAAGCTGATGGGGCCCCAGGACTGCAGGTCCCCAGCAGGGTCTCAGTCCTGCAGGTCCCCAGTGAGAGAGGGACTGAGAACCAGCAGGGCCGCTGTGGCTAGAGGCGGCAGTCTGGAGGAGCGGGGTGGGCTGTGTCCCTCTGCGCTGACCAGGGCTCAGCTGGCCCGTCCATGACAGACAGCCTTCCCCCTACCCAGGCCTCACCACAGGTCAAGGGGGCCGCCCACCCAGTCATAACCAAGAGGGTCTGTGCGACCTGGCACCCGGAGGCCAGATATACCCAAGGGTCCCTGCAGACTCCATGTGGGGTTCTGGGCGGCGTGCAGCCCTGGGGCCAAACATGTGCGAAGAACCTTTCCCTCCCCACTGAGAAAAGTCGGGCACACCTGCTGCCCAACAAGACTAGTTTTCAGTGTCTTCTTCAGACCAGTGTGAAATGCAAAGCAGGGATCCAAATAAAGACTCGGAGTTAGGTGAAATTCTCCGGTTGACCTCACATTGAGGGTTTTGAGACCCTTCTTAAACTGAAGGGAACACTGAACATTTTGAAAAAAAGCAATCAAGGGACTTAGCATCATGGGCATATTTAAGGAAACTTATGCAACATCATGGCCTTCCCTGGTGGCTCAGCTGGTAAAGAATCTGCCTGCAATGCTGGAGACCTGGGTTCGATCCCTGGGTTAGGAAGATCCCCTGGAGAAAGGAAAGATTACCCTAGCCCAGTACTCTGACTTGGAGAATTCCACGGACTACAGTCCATGGGACTGCAAAGAGTCGGACACAACTGAACAACTTTCATTACGGGACACACATTCCTGTGGAGGAAGTGAGGGAAAAGAAGGCTCCTGTGGCAAATCCCAGAGCACATCCATAGTGGCCACCTGCAGGGCGGACGGCGCGCTCCCAGGGCTGGGCCACCGCAAACCAGAGGTGGCCGACTGCGGGTCAGGACGGGTGCCTCATGCGGAGCTCTACTGCAGCTGTTCCTCCTCGGCTCTGCTAAAAGCAGTGTCGGACCTCACCGGATACAAAGGCTGCCCCTTCACCCACTTCAGACATCTGACGTCAGAACAAACCAACCCCCGTCTGGCTGTGCAGTCGTGAACAGCTGGGGCTGGGATGCTGTTCAGAATCACTCTGACACCAGGGGCTCACAGCATCGTGCAGACATATGGACAAGCCCTCCAGACAGCATTTGTCCAGCTAACTCGGAGGCCAATAGTCCAAGACCTTAAGATGACAGAAAACACAAGAGCTCCTAAGGAGAGAAGCAAATGGGCACCACAAGTCTGTCCACCCGCAGTCTGACGTGATGTACGCAAAGGGAGGAGTGATAGGACCCTCTGCAGGAGGCCAGGCTGCCCGCCCATTAGGAGTTACGGCTCTGCGGCCCCAGCTGACCACTTCTGCTCTTTGGTGTCTTTAAGGAAGGGAGCGTACATCGGCGATAGTGTCAAGCCTCCCTCCGGTTCCCTCCTACATACACTGGGTTCAGGCCTCATCCACGTGCTGGGGAAATGTGCTGGCCCTTATCCATCCTCTCACAACACAAAATGCCACCCTTATCCTGCCCGCCACTGCCCAGGCAGTCCCGAGGGCTCACCGTTTCCCAGCCCATCAGGCAGGCCACACCACTCCTTCAGTGCCGCTGCAGCTAGACCCCACCCCACACACTCAAGCTGATCTCTTACTGAACCCTCAGCGCTCACTGAGGTCTGCTCCCTCAGGTTCCCGTACACAGCATGATCATTCTCACCTCCTTGGCTGGGCTCAAGATTTTTTTTGTTTTGTTTTGTTTTCATTTTTAAAGTAAGGTATAAAATAGATAACAATAAAATTCACTCCAGTCTACGGCTCTGAGTTCTGACAACTGTTCACAGCCATGCAACCACCAACACAGAAAGACACAGCAGCTCATCACCCAGAAAACTCCCCCATGCACCTTCACCCCCACTCCCAGGGAACCCCGATCTGTGTTCTGTCTGCAGCGCTGCCTTTTCTGGAAGGTCATATGGACTGAATCAGGCAGCATGTGACCTCTGACTCCGCTTCCTCCTCTCTAACGACTGCCTGGGGTCCACCGTGTGTACCGCTCCCTCGTGCAGGGGAGCGTGTCCACTGCCAGCTGCCACATCGCACATACCGGTGTCCACGGCTAGGTCATCCACTCCCCAGAAGAGGGCCAGTGAAGGCGCTTCCAGTTTGGGGCAAACACAAATAGAAGGTTCTGAATTCTGTGAGCACATAGATTTCCATTTCCCTCAGATAGATATCTAAGGGGTTACTGGGTGGCCTGGGAGCATGTCTAACTCTAAGAACTGCCGGCCGTCCTCCAAACCCTGTGCTGCTTTGCATTCCCACAGCAGGCGTGAGCTCTGGTCACTCTGCGTCCTCACCGTAGTGCTGTTACCATTTGGGGTTTTAAGTCATCCTAACAGGTGTATGCGCCATAATGCTGTTTCCTTATCTGCTCCAAGTATGCTCAGTACACACTAGGCATCATGCTTGACGGCTCAGACACTCCTCAATTAAGGCTGACTTCAGCTCTATACCATCAGTGCTTTCAAATGAGGACACTGAAGTGACCTTGATCCAGGGTCAAAAGACTACAAAATCCATGGCTTCCAATCAGATCTCTCCCACAAAGACTTTTCTTACCCCTTCATGGGGTCGCCATGTTCCTTCAGAGCCTGGCTCATACGTGACCTATGTAATAATTTCTCTAAATCATAACATAATACAGCCCAGCCTGGCCTTTCTTGCACTTCATCAGTTCCCTAACTACTTTATTGATCTCTAGATAGAGAATCAAAGTATTCTCAAAATAGCTCATGCTTCTTATCTCCCAAGCAAGATGCTTCTTCTTGGGGCCAGAGCTCCTCTCTCTCTCTCTCCACCATTACCTTTTCACCTTGTGCGTTTCAGGCATGGACAGAAATGCATCAGAATATGTAGGTGTGTGGAAACCAGGGGCGAAGGTGTGCTCTAGAGAATGCTACCTATTTGCGCCCCAGGGCCCCACAACCTACAGGCTCATCCACCCTGCCAGGGGCATCAGGCTGCTAGGGCAGTTGAGCTGCAGAAAAAGTGGTAGGTTTGGGGTCAGGGTAAAGCCCTGCCCCACCCATCAGAAACCTCATAAACTGATCCATGACAAATGATAATAAAATATCCAGTGTCTAGGAAGCAGAGTGAAACAGCTGTTGGCAACACATGGAAAGAATCAAGAGTTTTAGAAACTAATATTAAACTCAAAAGACACATAAGCCTCTTAGAGTTAACGAATCAATCACCATCCTCCCAGGGATGAGGAGACGTCCCAAGGTGACAGTGGAAAGCAAGGCTAAAGCCAGAACCAGTGCTGACCACACAGCTGACCTTCTCGTCCCTGGAGATCTGGAAAGCAGCCCCCCTGGGAGCCCTGCCGTGCATGCAGTGACTCCTCACGTGCTGTCCCCACAGGCCACTCCTCCCCCAGGATGCGGGACACAGGGCTGCGCTCCACATCCACTCCTCTAGACCTTGCCTCTCACCTTCTCCAAGCCCAGCCCCATGCTGTCACCTCTCCAAAGCAAAGCCTACTTACTGCTCCCATCGGCATTTGAGAGCAGGGACCCCAAACACATGCCGCCCCCCCAACTGAAAGAAACAAGAGCCTCATCCTTTCTGTCCAGCATCACCCATGGAAGCCCCCCATCTCCCTCACCTCCACCCTCCCCTCTTGTGTCACAGGAGCCACCACGGGGCCTCCCATGGCCCTCTGGCTACCCCCACGGGCCAACCCACCGCAGTCCTGACCAGTCTCAACCGTTCACTCCTCTCTCTAGCGAGCCACTAGGGAACCCGACCCTTGAAGGAACACTCTCACCCCTGCTTGGACCCTACAACCAAATTTCCTCACACTGAGGCATCATTTGTCTGTAACCTTCAGGGCCTTCTCCTGACCAGGCCCCATCTCTAATCTCTCTCCTCTGATCAGGCTTGGGGATTGCTCATCTTTGAGTTCCTTTATCTGACTGCTCACTTGGGAAGCCCAGTTTCGGTTTATAACCACGCTCTCTTAGGAACAGTCCTTAGATGCCATGTGCTGCGGCCCCCACAGCCTGGCTCTGTGTGTGTGTGTGTGTGTGTGTGTGTATGTGTGTGTGTGTGTTGGGGTGCTGTGTTGAGGGTCCTACACTGCCCCCCCAGCCCCAGGGTTGAGACACTGTTTGGTCATCAGCCCCTTCACCCATCCTAAGGCTTGGAGGGAAGGGACTAAATGATCTCTCGCAACATATCCCAACTCCTGATCTGTTTTTGAAGGTCCCAGAATAAATTAAACTTTATTTTAGATTTCTGAGTTAGTGGCTGCCCTAAACAAAGCTCCTGGTGGAGTTGTATCCAGTTTCTGGTCCATGGACAGCCTGGCCGGAGCACTGTTGGGGAGCCAGAGGTGAGCTGTGATGGGCATGGTGGCAGAGGCCGCTCTCCTGGAGGTCAGAGGCGGCAGGAGAGCCTGACTTCTCACCACAGCTCCCCCGAGCCTCAGGCTGAGCTCTGGGGGCACTGCCCTCTGCTTCCTGCTCTGTACATGTGGTGACACTCTTAGGCAGGAACTCAGGGAGAAGGGGAAATGCTTCTGCAGAATGCCAAATGGAGGACAGCAGAGACTACACGCCTAAGCTGGAGTAGGCACTCAGGGCAGAGAAGAGGGCCAGCCCTACCTGGGGGCCCTGATGTGTGGGGCGCCACGCCCCAAATCAAGGCCCTTCCTGGCAAAGATCCTGCAGCTCACAGAAAGCCTTTAAGTACTAGTGCTGAAATACCGTACTGCAAGGGGTCTTGGACTGGCATGCCCAATGGGAAAACCTTCTATAAAGCTGATTTATGATAAACTGACAAACGCTACCTGAATGAGTTTGCTGGGGCTGCCATAACAACGTGCCACAGAGCAGGGGACTTAGACACAGAAATTTATTATCTCAGTTCTGGAAGTGACAAGTGCGAAGTCAAGGTGTGGGCAGTGCCCTGCTCCCTCTGAAGGCCACGGAGAGGGCTGCTGCGGGCCTCACCCCCTGGCATGCCGATGGTCTCCTCCCTGCCTCTTCACATGGTCTTCCCTCCGTGTTTCTGTATGTCCCCCTTTTATAAGGGCACCAGTCCTAATTGAGCAGGGTCCTCCCTAATGACCTCATTATAACTTGATTATCTCTGTAAAGATCCCCCTACAAAAACGTCACATTCTGAGGTCCTGGGGCTAGGAGCCCGTATCTTTGTTTTTGTCGGGGTACACATAATACTGTCTCCCAGACAGTTCACAGGAACAGAGCATGTGAAAGAAGGGCTATTCCCCTCGTACTCAACCCTTGGCTTCAGCACTGACCTGGGCCGTTTGTTAAGGACCACGGGCTCTGAACCTCCCGGGGAAGTGGGAGTGTCCAGTGTGTGCATGGGCTTGTGGTCCCTCTCTATTAAGGAAGCATCCCATCTGGAGGAAAACTTCGTCACCTGGCTCTGTGACTTGGGCCGCAGCTTAGTACCAAACACGGGATGTGCAACTGTGTGATTTCTAATGGGAAGGAACAGTCAGAAACTTAAAACATGCAAAATATACATTCTCATTGCACAACAGGGATAAGTCCTGGGTAGCAGCTCAGCAGACACTCTGATTATGCAAGCTCTTTTCAGAAAGCTTCCAGCCTCCAAGAAGCTAATCTGACAGAGACTTATTATTCTCTCCAAATAATGGGTGAAAAAAGAAACCATTGCTGAGTCTTTATGAGACCGACCCCCAGGCAGACAGGCCTGCACAATCAATCTGCATAAAAGTTGGTGAGAGGGCTGGGCACCAGTAGTTTTTATGAGAGTATCAATTCCACCAGCCCCTGATGAAGGGAAGTGAGTGAATGATAGGAGGCCCCAGCCCTGCTGCCCCCCTCGCTGCTGCTGGCCTGATAGGAGGGCTGGGCCCAGGACAAAGGCTGCAATCAATCTCACAGAGTGGGGAGCAGGGCGCAGGAGACAGCCAAGCTCACTGTGTCTGACAAAAGACACTTTTCACAACCGAGACCTTTGGGCTACAATTATGAAAAGACAGCGGGGGTGGGAGCCGGGAGGGTGCAGGAGGGGCTGATGACTGGTGAATTAGAAGGCTTAGAGGTGTCCTCAGACAAAATTAGACATTCTCTACGAATTATTTTTTGAAAGGACTGGGTAAATTACACCAAGGTCATTGTAATACTTATTTCTATGTAGAAAGTATTATGGGTATTTTTTTCCCTAACAGAGAATTAAAGTGTACTGGCCATGATTTAAAAAAACACAGACAGAAAAATCTCTAAGTTGTTCAGGGATGAGCCTCATAAATTACTGTCTCAGGATATTTGTCAAATCCGAATACAGAAATACTCTTTACAGAGAGACTGTAAGAAAAACAGTCTAGACCATCAGTGAGTATCTGCAGTTTGAGGCATGGCACCAGGCATATGTGGTTCAAGCAGTTCGTTTAAATTTATCTCATCTAAATATATTTAAAAGGACTGAATACATTTAGTCAAGTTTTAAGTTTTACTGATAGCAATAGACAAAAACCCTTAAGGCATGGGAAGACGGGTGTGATTTTCCAGAGGCCAGAAGTCAGGAGACGGCAACAGAGCAGGTAACAGGAAGGAAACGGAACCTGAGACCTTAGGCAGATGGGGAGGTGTCCTCCTCCAAGTGCACCTGGGAGCCGGGGACTAAGAGGCAGACCCGGTCCCGTGAAGACAGGCAGATCTCAGGGTCATCTGTGTGTGGACAGAGGCTGGGAAGGAGCATGACACTCGTCACATGCAGCTAACAACAGGGTGAGCTGGTTCCTTCACGTGCCAGCAGCCCAGCGGCTGTCAAACATTTTTGCCAAAACCCACTGTAAGAGATAAATTTGATGCAGAGAGGCAGCACACAATTCATATAATACATATATGTTGGAGAAGGCAATGGCACCCCATGCCAGTACTCTCACCTGGAAAATCCCATGGACAAAGGAGCCTGGCGGGCTGCAGTCCATGGGGTCGCTAGGAGCAGGACACTACTGAGCGACTTCACTTTCACTTTTCACTTTCATGCATTGAAGGAAATGGCAACCCACTCCAGTGTTCTTGCCTGGAGAATCCCAGGGACGGAGGAGCCTGGTGGGAGGCCATCTATGGGGTCGCACAGAGTTGGACACGACTGAGGTGACTTAGCAGCAGCCGCAGTACGTATATGCATGCATAAAGTTTCGTAAAAAGCCATCTACATTCACTCTGTGTTATGTGCTAGTATTTTCCATCTTTTTAAAAAATACTTTTAAATTAGTTTCATTATCTACTTAGTGGTTGATACTTAAAACTGGAGACTTGCCCTTGTCTTTGGAAGAGTCATGTTCAAGGTTCCAGCCTGTCCACTCACACACCAGGAGTCCACACCCGAGGCAAAGAGGCAGAAGCTGTCACTGGTCTGAGCTGTGGGGAGTCGTCTTTTTGCTCCCTGGAGCTGACACCTTTGATGAGCTCCAGGAGCCGTGCAGCCCATCCTTGGGTCTGCCCACGAGGACCCTGGCTGAGCAGAGGGGATGTGCCAGGGGAGGAAGTCTGAGCTAATCAGAGAACAGGAAGTCCTCCTCCGGGGGCGCATTGCAGAGAACAGGGGTCAGCGTCTTAGTACTTTCATTACGGAAACGTGGACCTCGAGTTGCCTCCGCTATGGCATCCTGTGCCCTGAAGGCAGTTAACATTTCTGGCAGGGCCATCGTTCCTGGCTTCATGGAGGTACCTGGATGGATGATTAGACCGTTTATCACCTTTATTCTCTTTGACCTGGATCTGGGCTCCCCGGTGGCTCAGGTGGTAAAGAATTCACCTGCCAGTTCAGGAGACACAAGAGACGTTGGTTCAATCCCTGGGTCAGGAAGATCCCCTGGAGAAGGACATGCAACCCACTTCAGTACCCTTGCCTGGACAGAGAAACCTGGCAGGCTACAGCCCATGGGGGCGCAAAGATTCAGACATGAGTGACTGCACACACACGCATACACACACAATCTGGGTCTTAATGTGCAGCCCTGCGTTTGAATGAAAACAGCTGTCAGAACAGGAGATGCAGGAGCGAGGTTCTACTGACACAGCCCTCAGTGCCTGTTCCTGTGGGGGTACATCCTGGAGCCCCGTGAGCTCCAGCGATGGGAGGGGCACAGAGAGAAGGCAGGGGTTGTCACTAACCGTGCTGTAATCATTGTGCTGGCAGAGAGCAAAGTCCAGGCCAGGAGGCTACACAAAACCCTGAACATATTTGCGCAAGAGAAACAATATACTGTTTCCAAAAGCACCTCGGATAGTGTAACTTAACCAGAGGAAAGCTGAGCAGTAGCACACAGAGGCACACAGCACTGCCGCGGCATCAGCCTGTACTCAGAGCTGCAAGCAGCAGCCCCACCTGGGGGTTCCGTGAGTCCCTTTGAGGCCCCGAGAACAGATTCCCCAGGGAAGGAAAAGCAAAGATGGTTTCCTCTGTGCTCAGGGGAGAGCGGGCTTCCATCCCAAGCAGCACAGTCAGAGGCGAGCTGCAGAGCCCCAGTCCAGGAGGCTGACCGCCTGGATGGGAGAGAGGCTGCTTGGTGCCTCCTGCCACCTAGAAAGGGCAAGCGGAGGGCTGATGTCCCAGAACCTCCTCTCTTGTATGGCCAGACACCACAGCAGCTCTACAGAGGCACCCTGGAAAGATGGTTAGTGGAGTTTAAAGTCTCAAAACAAGAGAAAACTCCAGAAGAACTTTAAACTACTATAAAAGGAAAAGAGACTCTATAAGAAGATTCATCCACAGAGGAGAGGAGACTTTACTTCCAAAATAAAATTATATGCACATCCCCTCCCAACCCCAAATTCAAATTCCAGTGGAGACATTCACTTCTAAGAAGGCTGCTGACAAAAACAAAGCCTCAGGACAGAGAAAACTGAGGCTGTTTTTGTGTATCTTCTTAAAACAGCTTTCAGAAATAGGTTCCAAATTAAGAAAAAAAAAAGGGGGGGGATTTCTGATTGTTTCATCCAAACACAAATTTCTGGAAGCAAACCTGCCCTCTGGGAGATGTATGAAATATGCCTGAAAGGTCACTTCTGGGTGTCCTCTCGTGGGCCTCCATGTGAGATCAAGAGGAAAGAAAAATGGAGGCACAGAGAGGTGGGCAGCTATCCATGTGGCAAATGACCAAACGCGCGGCCAGCTCCAGAACTCCAGAGCCCAGGATGGAGCAGCCTGCAGGGGTCCGGGGGGCCGCCACCCTCACCTGGGGCCGCCACCTGTGCACTGACACTCCACGTGGGGACACAGTCAGGGAGGACACTGGGGGGATACAAACTGTCTCCACAGAGTAAATTAAGGGTGGAAGGCCCGAACAGGCCCCAGCATGTCAGGATCAACGGCCCCGAAGGACCCAGAGAAGCTCTGCTGAGCTTGTGCCAGCGGCCGCTGATCCGGAAGGGAAGTCCTCAGGAGCGCGCACGGCGTCCGGGGGGCTCCACCCCACTGCGCTATTCTGAGTGAAGGGTGTGTGGCTGCAACTTCCTGCCCGGGACACAGAATTATTCAATGTATCTGTCTATTTATATTTATATGGCTGAGACGTAAAACAACCAAACAATAGCAAAGCCCACTGCCTACCTCATTAAGCTGACTCAGGCAGCACACTGTGCAAGACACACACACACACACACACACACACACACACACACACACACACACAGAGTGGTTTCCTTGCTCCTCTTAATACAAGGGTCCTCAACCTTCTGCAGATTGCCGAGCACCAAAGGAGTCCAGAACCACAGGGAGGAGGGGCAACCTCCCTCCCCGAGACCCAAACTGCACACGTTGCAGGCAGCCAGTGAAATAGCACCTTGAAAGCTGGTGACTTGGTGGCCAGCGTGACTGATGCTCCTATACCCTAGGAGGTCCTGCACTGTTCCCCCTGGGAGAGAGGAGGTCTAGTTAAAGAGCAGCAGCGTTTGCATTCAGGTGGCTGAGAATCAGATAGGAGCCCCTGTAAGAGGCTGAGCACTGAATGCTGGCTTGGAGCGAGGGGGCATCTTTAGGATGAGGCCTCTGCAGCAAGGAGGGTGGGGTTGGGGGGGGGGCAGCAAAGCCTGCTAGACAAGGGCCTGGCCAGTCCTGTGGGGCCTCAGGACCCACTACCCTGCTCACAGACTTAGAAGAGGATTCCACAGTCACAGAGACTGTGCTGAAATGTCCGGGGCTGAAGAACGTCCCTGTGGCATCCAGAAGAAAGGCCCCCAACAGCATCTGGCTCCCCCAGAGCATGCGGGGCACCCTGCTTCCCGGTGATCTCTCTCCTGGTGGGTGGCCTTCATGCCGTCCAACGACCCATCTCTGTCGGGCAGCATCTCTGTCTTTGAAGCCTGAAGCCATGGACTTCCTCGGGGGCCCAGTGGTTACGCGTACCACCTAGCAATTCAGGGTGCACAGGCTCAATCCTGTGAGGGAGCTGAGATCCTGAAGGCCTCAGGGCAGCTAAACCTGTGTGCTCCAACTACTGAGCCTGTGCTCGAGAGCCTGTGCCACAACGAGCACCCGGAGCAGCCAAACAGAAGAGCTGAAGTCAAAAACCGGAGAGAGAGGGAGGCCTGTGTCTGCTGGGCTGGGCATATCATCCAGGTGTCTAAGAGGTCATACCTGTATTTATTACTGTCAACCTTATCCTGGGGTCGGTGAGTGCAGACACCCAAGAGCACCGGGGCAGGGCGGGGAGGGGGTGGTGCTTGCCACTAAGACTCCTGAGCACCTGTTTGGGGGCCACGGTGAGGCTCAATGGAACCTCAGCGCATGGCTCTCTGTCAGCTCCCCAAAGGCGCACACCCAGCAGGCGAGGTTGAGACATCTGCCAGGAGACAGACGCCCAACAAGCACGGGAGGGAGGCAGCAGAGCACGGAGAGGACGGCAGCTGCAACCCCTAACAGGAGCCAGGTCAGCAACCCCCAAGATCCACCTGAGCCTTTACAAGGGAATGGAAGTGGCGAGCGGAGAGAGGGGATGTGGTCTGGCAGGGCCAAGGAAGGAGACACATGCTGCCCAAGCAGCCCGTGATCTCTCCCTCTCTCGGGGGAGAGGCACTCACCAGCCTCAGACCACAGCCGCCCCCACTTGACCAGCTCTCCAGCCATTTCCGCCAGGAGCCAAGGACCTGCAAAGTGAGCACACAGGCAAAACCACACCTTCACCTTGAAGCGGGTGGTGCCCTGTGAAGTGTTTTCACCATAATGAATGTTTAATAAAATGAGATCATTATAACTCATGGTCAGTTAAACTAGGAAACAAAATGCCAGAGGAAAGGTTTTGGAGGTGTTTCTTTAATTGCTGTATTAATCATCCAGGGATGACATCCTACAAAGAGTACAAAAGCAATCCTCCAGACAGGATGGAGTCAAATCTTAGAACATCAAGTGGGATCACCTCTACTGCACCCCTCCTCCGTGACACCCCCACCGACCCCCAGGCCCAGACCCCGGGCCTCACCACCTGTCCTGCTGTATGGACTCCGCTTCCTGTTTCTGTTCCCAGGCTGGCTTCCCTGACACCCCGTTCCAGTGCATCAGGGGGAACACTGCACAGCACACCCACACTCAGGGCCCCCACCATTCTCACCTCCACCTTCCCACCGTTTCCAAGCACCCCCACACACACCTCCAGCAGCTGCCAGCTTATAAGTGACTTGCCAATAGGCATGCATGACCCCTCCCCTCCTGCCCCTCCCAGGGAACGGCCCACCCCTCTGGCTTAGCCCTGGTCCCACTGCTCTGCAATCACTTGTTTTCTTGCCTCTCCTCTGAACAGATCAGCCCCGACGGCAGCGTGGGCTCCCTGCGCCGGTGTGCAGGGCAAGCACAGCGGAGATGTAACATGAAGGGCGCTCACGGGTGCTCCCACAGAGGCCTTCCTCTTCCAGGAGCCGACCGCTTCTCTCCAGCCTGGCAGGAAAGGAGGGGCCCCAACCCACACTTCAGAGAAAAAGTTTTCTCAGAAAAATCAAAGAATCAGAAACATGATTTAGTTATTAACAAAAAGTACTGGAGAAGGAGGGGCGGTGGCTCAGGGCCCTGGCCTGGCAGGGTGGAGAGGGGACTCGGGACTCCCAGCCCTGCCCAGGGAGTGGGGGCCCCCCAAGTGCATGGAAGGGGAATCGTGGTCAGCCTTCAGCTTCCAGGCTTCCCCTATCCCATTCCAGATAGCAGAAGCAAAACGACTGGCTTTTCCATTCCGAGCCCAGAAGAAGGAAGGAAAAGAGGGCCTATCTTAGCCAGGCCTCCACAGCTCAGTGAGGGCCGAGGAGGAGACAGGACCCACTAGAGGTCAGGGCCACAGCAAACTGCGGCACACAGCGCTGGGAATGTGGCCCGAGGGGGCGGAACAGGTAGGGCGCTGGCTCTCCTTCTGGCCGAAGGAAAGCCAGAAGAAACCCCCACACATGGGCCCACCTGTGTGTCTCCACACGGACCCTCTTTCTCCCAGTAGACTCTTCACTTGTCTCACTACCTTCTCTCTCTGTGTGGAAATTTACACAGCTGAGGGGCCAGGGCCTTGTCACTAGCCACTGGTCTAGCAGCTAAGATTCAGCGTTCTCACTGCTGCGGCCTGACCGCGGGAACTCAAATCTGCTTCCAGTCACTGCAGGCCAAGGCCACTGAGATCCCTGGATCTCAGCCCCTTTTCTCCTTGATTTCACAGGTTACCAAACAAGAGGAGCCTGACTTAACTCCAAGGTCTTTCCCAAAGCCTGCCAGCAAGTATCTGAAAACTGTGGAAGATTAACTCAGAGTCACATTGTCTCCACAACCAGTTTGGAAGCCACCATTTCAGAAATGCTCACCGTACCCTTTGCACCAAACCAGCCACCTCTTCTCACAGGTTTCTTGTACCTTACAAACAGAGCTCTGTCCTCTCACTAACCCCTCTGCTCTTCTTGCCCCACACAAGACTCAGACACAGGTTCGTGATGTATGAGCATCACAGAAGAAAAACAATGCCTGGGATCTGCTTGAAAATATACCAGCCATTTCACACCAGTCAGAATGGCTGCAATCCAAAAGGCTACAAGCAATAAATGCTGGAGAGGGTGTGAGAAAAGGGAAGCCTCTCACACTGTTGGTGGGAATGCAAACTAATACAGCCACTATGGAGAACAGTGTGGAGATTCCTTAAAAACTGGAAACAGAACTGCCTTATGACCCAGCAATCCCAGTGCTGGGCATGCACACCGAGGAAACCAAAACTGAAAGAGACACATGTACCCCAGTGTTCATCGCAGCACTGTTCATAACAGCCAGGACATGGAAGGAACCTAGATGTCCATCAGCAGACGAATGGATAAGAAAGCTGTGGTACATATACACAGTGGAGTATTACTCAGCCATTAAAAAGAATACATTTGAATCAGTTCTAATGAGGTGGATGAAACTGGAGCCGATTATACAGAGTGAAGTAAGCCAGAAAGAAAAACACCAATACAGTATACTGACACATATATATGGAATTTAGAAAGATGGTAACCATACCCTGTATGTGAGACAGCAAAAGAGACACAGATGTATAGAACAGTCTTTTGGACTCTGTGAGAGAGGGCGAGGGTGGGATGATTTGGGAGAATGGCACTGAAACATGTATACTATCATATGCGAAACGAATTGCCAGTCCAGGTTCGATGCAGGATACAGGATGCTCAGGGGTGGTGCACTGGGATGACCCAGAGGGATGGGATGGGGAGGGAGTTGGGATGGGGGCTCAGGATGGGGAACACGTGTACACCCGTGGCGGATTCATGTTGATGTATGACAGAACCAGTGTAGTGTTGTAGGGTAGTTAGCCTCCAATAAAAATGGGTAAATTTATATTTTAAAAGTTTAATAATTAAAAAATGAAAATATACCAGCCAAAGAGGGGTAAAAGCATATCCAAGAAAAGGCAAACCAAGCACAGAAAAATCCTGATGGCCACTGAAGTGGGGGCGGTAGCAATACAGGAGTTCACAGCACCTACGCCTATGGATTTTCCGTAATAAAAATGTTTTTAAGATAAAATGCTGAGAGTCTGTGTATCTCTTACAACCATGATTATAACGCTAGGCAGGGAACAGGGGCCACTGGATCTGTGGTCGTCTGGTCATAGGCCAGTGACCCCCACTGTCCCAGCCTCCAGCTGCTCTCCTCAAGCAATTATCAGCCCTTGGCCTCTACATTCAGAAGCACTTGGCCAGACACTGAATCACGGTCACTCAGACAGGGAACAACCAGGGTCATTCTTGAAATGCGGCCCCAAAGCAGCGCAGTGACCGCCTCACCTCTGACCTGCTCTACGTCGTGACCCAGGTTAAAATGCCGGCCCAGGTCTGCGCTCACACATGGCTCCCCACAGGCATCAGGTTGCAAAGCACTGTCGAGTTATGCTTTTGTAAACTGAATACATTCCGACAGCTTTCAGAGCACTCAGACTTCTGAAGGTTTTAAAAAGCACCACCTCTGTTCAGAAGGATGCTGCTTTTAATATGACGAAGATGTAAAGGTTAGCAATTAAAGCCACTAAAAACTAAACTCTCAGTAACTGACAAATGCCTAAATGACAGGAAGACCACCACCACCTGGGAAAAGAAAATGAGCTAGGTACTGCCGATCTCGGTGCCAGGCACGCAGCACCTGAAGAGACACGAGCAGTCGTCACAGCTGGGAAGTCCGGGTGTCCCCGGACACCCTCCATGCAGTGCCACAGGGGAAGGCAGGCGCGACACCCCCTGAAGGATGAGAGCGCGCCTGAGGCTGAGGGCCAGCGCTGCAGCCAGGCGAAGGGCGGGGGAAGAGACAGCGAGCGCAGCCGCCGGATGACGCTTCCTCCCGGGCCCCCCCGCATCCGTCATACCTGGACAAAGCAATAGTGCACGGGCCCCACGCAGGGCTTCTGGGGCAGGGGGCCGCCTCAAGGGTGGGGACCACTCTCCTCGCGCACCCACACATCCTGAACTCCGTTCTGTGCATTTCATCCTCACTCCCCACTGCCACTCCCGGGCAGGGGGCCCCTCAAATCCATCACAACCAGGAGGCAACTACAGAGCCTGCGGGTGGTCTCTCCCCTGGAGCTTTCAGCCGCAGAAACCAAGAGCTGGAGTGGGGACCTTACCCAGGTGACAAGGCTCCCTGGTGACACAGCAGAGTGGCCTGGCCACCCCTCTCCCAGTCCCCGACCCCCGGCGCCCGCTGCTCAGAGAGCCCTGGGGGTCCTGCCTCTGGACCCAGCTCCAGGAGCACTGGAGCCACGCAACCACCACACGCAGGCAGCTGTGAGCCTGCGCCTCCGGCGAGGGGGGCGCCTCTGCCAGGACACAGCACCTCCTCGGTGCACGCTCAGGCTGACCCCACTGCGGACACTGAAAGGATAAGTGTTAAGTGAGTACTCTGGGAAACCCATGAAAGCCAGTGTACACAGGCCCCCAGGTAAGGCAGAGGGGAGAAAAATCTCTGAGCAGTAA
This sequence comes from Ovis aries, assembly GCF_016772045.2. NCBI lineage: Eukaryota > Metazoa > Chordata > Mammalia > Artiodactyla > Bovidae > Ovis > Ovis aries. The sequence goes on along the minus strand of NC_056078.1, from coordinate 1,713,525 downwards.
GTACCCGGAGAGCATTCAGCAAATAAGCGAATGTATTTTATTCAGGCCATGCTCTGCTTAAGAAGTTAAATTTCAGACTCCCAGACACACCAGGAGTCAGACCATCTTCACCCACAGCAGGGTCCCTGCTCACGTGGTACTCCCTGTGCTAAACCCACTCAGGTGGGCCTCAACACCCCCACGGGCAGGACGCGCCAGGCCTTTCACTCAGCAAGACAGAGGCACAGAGAGGTGACAGCTCCTGCCCCGCGGTGGAATGTAAACTCACCTCTGGCTCCAGATCCTGGCCGTGAACCCTGGCCACGAGGCTCCCCTGCAGGACTGCTGGGGTGCTCGGTGCTGCCTTTGGAAACACCTGTCACTTCCACAGGTGTGGGAAAGAGACGGACCGGCCCCACGCTGCCTGGCAGAGAGTGGGGAAGGCTCCCAGCCACAGCCCGGCCTGTCTGCAGTCTCCCCTCACCTCACAGGCCTCTGCCTCCCTGGCTCTGGTCTCTGCTAGGCTTCCTGGTCCAAAAACACAGTCCCATCTCTCACTAAGCAGTGTATGGCTTTTCTGGGTGGACCAATTGACACCACACCCTGTACAATCATTCTCCAAGTTCTAAACAGGTAACTCGCAGAAAAGTGAAAACCCTTTACAGACCTTGTGAAATCACTTGAGAAAAACAGGGAGACAGAGCCCATCACCCCACGGGGAAATGTGAGACAGAGATGTGTTCCACCCACCATCAAGACATGGCCCATCACGCCACGGGGAAACGTGAGACAGAGAAGATGTGCTCCACCCACCATCAGGACATGGCCCATCACCCCACGGGGAAATGTGAGACAGAGATGTGTTCCACCCACCATCAAGACATGGCCCATCACGCCACGGGGAAACGTGAGACAGAGAAGATGTGCTCCACCCACCATCAGGACATGGCCCATCACCCCAAGGGGAAATGTGAGACAGAGATGTGTTCCACCCACCATCAAGACATGGCCCATCACGCCACGGGGAAACGTGAGACAGAGAAGATGTGCTCCACCCACCATCAGGACATGGCCCTGGAGTGACGGCAGTGCAGCCAGGGACCCTCAGTGGGCAGCCCTGCGGGAGGCGCATCGGGTGTGGCCACGGTCTCTGCTCGGCATCCCCGGCCAAGCTGAAACTCGACGCAGACTGCTCAGCAAGGCTCTGGAGTGTTGACAAGGCTTTGAACCCTTTACATGTGTTGACACTTAATTCCCTCCACAACCCAAGGTCAAACAGTAAGCCTACCAAAACCCCCAGAAAACAGCAAGTGCTGGTGATGGTGTGGAGAAATCGGGATCCCTGCAGACCGCTGGTGGGAATGTAAACGGTGCAGCTGCTGTGGAAAACAGTATGGATGTTCCTCAAAAGTTAAAAGGAGAGTTGCCACATGACCCAGTCACCCCTCTCCTTGGAATATACTCCAAAGAACTGAAAGCAGAGGTCTGCATACAAGTTCACAGCAGTATTATTCCCAACATCCTAAAGACAGAAGCAACAAGTGTCCTCTGATGGAGGAATGAAAAAACAAAATGTGATACAGCCACACAGTGGAATGTTACTCTGTTTAAAACGGGAGGAAATTCTGACACCTGCGACAACACACACAAGCTTGTGGACACAACAATCAGTGAAACAAGCCAGTCACAGAAGGACCGATATTACAAGATTCCCTTAATATGCGGTACCAATACTGTGCGGTTCCGTTAATACGAGGTACCAAACTGGCCAAATTCATAGAGACGGAAAGCAGAGTGGTGGTCGTCAGGGCTGGGCGGGGGGAGGGGGAATGCTTTAAGGAGGCTAGGTTATAATTTGGAAAGATGAAAATGTTTTGGAGATGGATGGTGGTGCTGGTTGGACAAAAATGTGAATGTTTTTAATGTCAATGGTACACTTAGAAAAGGTTAAGACGGTAAATTTTGTTATAGATATTTGATCAAAACAACAACAACAAAATGTTTCAAAGGAAAATAAAGGGCACAACCAGGGTCTGCTGAACCTAGTATGCAGCCCCGGAGCAGAGGCTATCTTAAATGACGCGCAGGTATTTTCTTTCAGCTGTACCATCAAGACTCCATGACACACTGTTTCCAAAATCAATCAGCTCCTACTATCTGCTTGTCAGACCTAATTCACACCACTAGCAACCCCTTTAAAAAAGAGATTACCTAGAATGTCGGTAAGACATTCTACCAACATATGTTGGTATCCACATAGCTATACAGTCCTGCTTAGCTTGTGGTTTGTTCCAAAACACACACATTTGCAACGAATGAATGCTGAGATCGTTCCATGATGACACAAAACCAGAGAAATAAGGACACAGCTTGTTTACAACCCAGGAAAACGGATATCTCCATTTTTCTGTCTTTTAACACCACCATTTGGTATACAGATAGGAGATCCTTTGGGTAAATTTAAATACTGTGTAAGTGGGTTGTACAAAGACACATACCTCTGAGAGCCACCTCATTCACTGTACGTTACACTAAATGACTTGACAATTCACTCACCACAAGGCATACACAAGCCTCTCCTGGAAGAACAAACAGGGCAGGGGGGCACTGAGGGGAGGTTCCTAAACAAGAGGGCATCTAAACATCTCAGACAGGATTAGGTGTAGGAGGGGGAAGAATGAATCCGCAATACATTTGCAAAAACAGCCTTCTGCAGCAGGACCAGGAGCAAGCCAGCCCAGAAAACACAGCCTGCAGAAATGACAAGCTTCCTAGCACCGCTGCAACACTCTGAGCTAGGATTCTGAATTTCTATAGCAACAGGCAGTAGGCTTCAAAGGGACCTTACAAGCCACCGTGTCCTCCTACCCCTGCCCCTCCGTGGGTTCCCAGAGACCATGGTACGTCCACCCAGGCACTGCAGGACACAAACTATGGTGGAAAGGAGGGAAACTGGGCCGGGTGGCCAAGACAGGAAGCTGCAGGGGCAGACACTGAACACAAGTTCTCTGCCAAACATCCCTGGCAGGGACCATGGTGCAGCTAACTCTTTAGCTGTTCCCAAATATGAGGCACAGGCAAGGCGAGGACAAACTATTTCATGTGCCCAGACCCACAGCTCTGGCAAGGGGAGAAGGCAGGCCTGGAGAGCAGGGCAAGGCCCTGCGTGGAGGGCACCCTGGCACAGGCTCCAGCCTGGCTGGGGAGGGACACAGACGTCCGGGAAAACACAGCCTCTCTGAGAAGGCCGGACCAGTTCACCTTTGCTCTCCCTCCCAGTGCTGCGCGACCCTGAGTCTGTGAACACAGCCGGAATGACCAGCCCACAGCACAGTGAGAGGCGTCCTGCAGCTTAAGGACCTCACTCCCAGCTATAACCCCAAGCAAAATGATTCTCCAGGAAGCTGGGCAGTCTTCACAGGCAGTAACAAGGCCACATTTCCTTCGACAGCAAACTAATCCCATCTTTACCCCCTAGTCCACGCACTGGCAAATTACTGAGCTCAGTGCTTTGCTTTCTCTTCCCCAGAATTGTATCTAAAACACAAAAAGCAGAACTCCTGGTGTGCTGCTCTTTTTGTCGGTGGCCATTTTCTCACGATCCTACCAGCTCTGGGCTGACTGTAGCTTAGAGAGGTCCCAGCTTATCAGAAAGAAAAGGACAGCACGCAGGTGGAATCAGCCACCCAGGGCAGCACAAGCACTGCCTGGAGGTCAGGTGTTCACACAGCTGTGCCACGGCAGGGAAAACGGCCTGCAAGTGCACCGCACACCTGCCTCACAGCATCAGTGCTGTCGCCAGCGTGCAGCACGCTTGTCTCGCCGCAGCAGTGTCGCCAGCGTGCGGCATGGCCTCACAGCAGCAGTGACGGGCAGCTGGGAAGCGCACCTGTTCCACGGCACCAGTGACTGCTTTCCTCTGAGGAAAGGGAGGAGCCTCTGCAGCCAGTCCACCGAGAGGAGGGCGTCTGCTCTCTTTCCTGCAGACACTGCAGGGGAGGGCGAGATCCCTCCGTGTAACCCAGCGGGGCAAATCAGGGGTGGAGCATCAGCCGCTCACACCCTCCACACCACCTCACAGCCCAAAGTACACGCTGCAAATCCTCGTGTTTTGCTGAAAAGGGAAGCCCACTGTACACATGGTCCTTTGTTTGTCTAGTTCTCTCGGATGCTAATGAATCTTCACACCTGCTTGCAGGCCACCCAGAGAGTGGGGCTAGGGCATGGGTCTCCTCCGTGTACGGAACCCACTATCCTCCCCTCACAGGGCAGGAGGGTGAGCACTGCTGGGGCGGGGCGGGCTCTCCATAGACCAGATGTCTCTCTGTAGGGCCGTACAGCTCAGAGGCCAGAGCACTGGACACAGACGGACACACCTCACATCACGAGCCAGACGCACAGGACTCAGTGCTCGGGCTCCAATGCTAACTCACAATTCTTCAGGAGCAGCAGAGACCTCAGTGTCCTCACCCAAACTTTAAAGATATGGAGACGGGGATGAATCCCCGTCTCTCACAGTGAGGAAAGGGACCAGGGAAGTGAGATGATTGTCAGCAGTCCACGGTGAGAGAAAACTAGAGGCTGAGGCTCCAAGCTGGTCTCAGACCACAGTCCCTGGAGACATCCCTCAGGATCCCCACCACTGACATCTGATGGAACCATGGGGGTGGGGCAGGCGGCTGTAGCCAGAGGACTTAGGAAAGGTGTCAGCAGTGACAAGCAAGGGATTTCAATCAAGCCATCACTGAACAAAGATCAAGGAAAAAAAGGTAAAAGGGATGAGTGAAGGACTAGAATAAGGTACAACCACCGGTAAAACAAATCGCAATTAAAATACCAGGGGACAACAATGATGGTGTGTTTAAAGACTTGGAGGAAATATTCATCTCCATAAAATCAAAAGAAATCAAAGGAGAAAGTGTTCCATTTTCATTCATAAAACAAAATAAAAGTTGAACCCTGTACAACATCATTCCTGAGTCAATCCCATTTTTTTCTCTCTCCTTTCAGTGAGTTTACTTAAACGGGCTGCCACCCAAGCTGCACACCTCAAGGAGGGCTGGCAAATCCCCTTGGCTGTGTCAGGACACGGCTCTGAAGCAGTGAGCTCCTGACACTCTGGCCAGGGAGAGCCCCAGAGTCAGGAGAATTTAATTAGAAAGCAATGGCCTTTCTTCAAAAACTTAAGTAATTCACATATACCCTCAGCCTTGGGAGAGGCAGTGGTTCATTCCTGATTGTTGGAACGGTGGCAGTGGGCTGCCCAGCTGAGGGTCAGCAGGAAGCACCCTCTCCGGCAACAGCAGGTGAGGAGGTACAAGGCCCGCATCCCAGCCTCAGCACCTAGGTGCACCTTCTGGGTGACAGTGTGCGGTGACACCCGCCTGACCGCAGCATGAGTCAGCACTGGGCCGACTCCAGGAAAATCCTTCTTCCATGCTGGCCACCCCTGCGCAGCTGGGACCCAGCTACACCGCCTTCCAGCCGGGCCCGGAGCGGGGAGACACAGCAGCTCCTCTGTACAAGCGTTTGGCCTCACCGCTCCCAGCAGGAGCACGGGGCAGCCCGCATCCCGGGGAGCTACCCCCTAGGAGGGAAGCTGGGAAGCAGAAGCTCTGGTGGCAGCACAGACTCCCACCCGCAGGAAAGACTCGCAACTCAGAAAGGACCCACAGCCCCCAGCTGCTGCTCCTGCCACCCTGGGGACCCGTGAGAAGCCGGGGAAGGCGGCGGGGGCGGCGACTGAGTGGGGGAGAAGCGCTTGGTCTCGGGGTGGTTTCCACACGTTCTTGCGGGATGGCCTTGGACCAGACGCCGACATTCTCGCTTCCTGTGAAGGGCACGACCAGGAACCTCCTCCCACTCCTCCACGCCGAGCCCTGGGAGGATCCACACCAGTGGTGCCTGGAAGAGCATCAGTGCAGAACACTGGCCCATCATCTGCAAGGGACTCCCGTGCCCAGGCCTCCAGGAGGGCCCCCAGTCTGTGACGCGAAGCCCCCGCTTCGGGGTGGATACACTCCCCTAGGGAGGGGGAGCTGTGGCTCTGGGCCAGGGGTGGTCAGGAGGCCACACTCTATACTGGAAATCACGCCAGGCAGACACCTGGGACACACAGGCTGGGCTAAATGGGGAGAGTGTGACTTCATACCTCCCCAACAAGGTGTGGACCCCACCTCCCTCAGAGCTCAGTGGCAGGGTCACCTGCAGACTGCGGATGGCCAGACACACCTGGACAGTAAGACAAGGAGCGGATGTATCAGGCGTGTTCTGATCCGGGGTCACCAGCAGTTACCCGACACCCCGCCAAAACAGCAGGACTCTTCCATCTCCTGCGCTCCCCCGTGTCGCCCCCAACGCTTGCGACAGTGAGAAGGAAAGGGATGTGCGGTGTGCACAGCACACCCAGGGCTTCACACACTGCAGCTCACTTCACTGTGCTGACAAGGCTCCCGAGGAAGCCTTTTACCCTCACTTTACAGGAAACTGAGGGTCAGAAACGGCACTTGTCTCAGACCCCTCAAGCAACAAACGGCAGAGACAGATCTCACATTCACACCCAAGCTCACCAGGCCCAAGAGGCTCCTCACATCCCCACCCCCGTTCTCTGCAGGGGGCAGGATGAAGGCTAAGCCACCGAGGTCCTGAGACACACCACCTTCCGACTCCACCTCTCAGGGGAAGGCAGTCTGATGTGGCTGTCTATGCCTGACAGTTCCAAGAAAGAAAGGGGGAAGGCACCTGGGCTGAATTCACAGGTTCTGTCAGCACAATGGAAGTGAGGTAAAGAAAAGTGGAGAATGGAGTCTTCTCTCAAACAAGCGTCACCAAGTAGAATCACCAAGAGAAAGGAGCCTCAGGAATCCGCACAAACATGAAGATTCTGTGTTGGAGACTAAAGCCTGCGTTTACGGGACCGTCCTCCATGAGCACCCACACCACGCCTGCAGCCGGGACGGCGTCTCCTCGGGGCTCTCCCAGCAGAGCCTGCTCCTGGGTGCAGGGCTGTCCCCGTGTCGACCCCTCTGAGCCGGAGGCGAGCCTGAAGACTGGCAGTGGCACAGCCTGTCCTGGTCTCTCTCTTAGAGGTAACAGACGACAGCGCGTCTTACACACCTCACACCTCGGACTGGAATTTATATTTTATAATGTTTTCAAATTATATAACATTTCTAGATGGTTCAAAATACTGTCAAATATTCTGTCTCACAGGAACTTCACCTGTCTCAGACGCAAGTCAAATAGGGTTTCAAATTCCCACTGCTCTTAAATAAAAGCAGAGAAACGGAGACCCGTTGCTCGGAGATTTTTTAAACAAGTGGCAACACCAACAATGGACTGGAACTTCTCGAGCTGGGCCCACGGGGAGGAGCCTAAAGTTCAGGTAGAAGCAGCAGGTAAATGCAGGTGGCCTGGCCCCACCTGCAGTGGGCTCCACGACTTGGACCCGTCTGAAGATCAAAGCCTCAAGATGAGCTGACTCGGGGGGAAGACCTCTGTAAATACAGAGCATCACCGGCTTTAAAAGAGGCTGAGTCAAGGAAACTAGTCCTCCCCACTGAGCCCGGGATGCCCTCCACCTGGCCCCAGACCAGCAGGGGAGGATCGGGGAGGAAAGATTAGAAAGAGGCCCTGAAACAGAGCAGTTGGCTGCTGTGTGTGGACAACAGGGCAGCTACTGGAGGGGGGTCGACTTAGAGCTCCCCTTCCCACGGTATCAAACAAATTCAGGTGGACGAAGAGTTAAACGTGGAAACCAAGCAAACAAACCAAACATCAGAACACTGTGTAAGTAAATATTAGTTCTATCTGACTTCTAGGTGAGAAAGGCATTTCTGAGCTTAAAAGCAATGGAAGACACCACAAATGAAGAGAATGAGAATTTAACTACACAAACTTAAGTCTCCTTAACTTAAAAAGAGAAAAAACAAAAAAACTCTGCCGAACTATTAACCCCTCCAGAAATAGACAGACAGTTGTCATTTGTAATATTTAATAAACAGCAAATACAAAGTCATGAGAAAAGCAGTTAATATAAGTGGGAAGCTGTTCTGTTCAGCAGAATTAGAGAACTAAAAATGGCAGTGTCAACCACTACCTACACAATGAACAAAGATTGTATTTGCAAATATTAATGTTTACTGTGGCAAAGGCACAAAAGAGTCTTCTGGTCCAAGTACGAACTGATACAACCTTTCTGAAAAGAAGGTGACAACCTCTATCTCAGAAATATTCAAACTCTCTGACCTTACAATTCTGCTCTTAGGAATTTATTCTTAAGGAAACGGTAAAAAATGCAGCAAAGGTTTGTGTACAAAGATATTCACTGTAAATTAAATGACCGACAGAGAATTATTATTATTTAGGTAGACAGGGACACAACTTCACGTTGTTACTGAAAGCTTTCAGATCATGAAAATTTACTTATGACGCAGTGTTTACACTTTCAAAGCAGGGAAAAAAACTGTACATGTTTTTATCTCAAGGATATTTAAAAAATAAAGAAAATAAAAGCTTAGAAGGAACCACAGCAGTGCTGCTTTTGAAGTATGGATTATATGTTAGTTCTTTCTGCTTCCCATGATGTTCTTCTATAGTTTCATATTTAATATGCATTCGTTCTATAAGGCGGGAGGGTAACAGGTGACTACCCTTACTCTCTCACGCAAGGCAAAAGGAGGCCATCACAACAGACACTAGAAAATTTTTATGACATTCAGAAAGAAAAGAAAATCTAACAGCAGTTCTTTATTCTGCAGCAAACTACTCAAAACATTTTTTGCTGCCGCTGCTGCTTCTGCTGCTAAGTCACTTCAGTCGTGTCCAACTCTGTGCAACCCCATGGACGGCAGCCCACCTGGCTGCCCCGTCCCTGGGATTCTTCAGGCAAGAACACTGGAGTGGGTGGCCATTTCCTTCTCCAATGCATGAAAGTGAAAATTGAAAGTGAAGTCGCTCAGTCGTGTCCAGCTCTGTGCCACCCCACAGACGGCAGCCCACCAGGCTCCTCTGTCCACGGGATTTTCCAGGCAAGAGTGCTGGAGTGGGGTGCCATCGCCATCTCCCAAAACATTTTTAAATCACTGCTTTAATTCCTTCAACCCCTGGCTCCACCTGCGTCAAGAAATGCAGAGATCGCCCCTTTTCATCAAAGTACTGCCGTCCATTCCTTCCCCCGCCCCGCCCCCGCCCCCGCCCAAGTAAGCACCAAAACAACTCGCAAGTCACCAGGCTTGCCCAGTCTCTTCTTCAAGTCTCCTATTTTCACATTTACCAGCAAGACCCAGCTTTGCAGCAAAACCAGAGGCAGGGGCAGGGCCAGCTGGCAGGCAACTTTCCAGTCCACCAGGGGTGAGCTGGAGAGTCTGGGTTCCAGGAGCTTCAGTGCACACCAGGGAGCCCACCCCAGTATCAGCCAGAGAGATGGCCACTGGGCCCCTTGAGGGAGAGGAGTCAGTATGTTCTTTCCCCAGAAGCCCCTGGTTCTTGGGTTGGAAGACCTGGCCTCCCCCATTTCTGTTCCCTTTGGGGCTATCTGCACCTGGCCCAGCCCGAGCCCCTCCTTCTCTCTCTGGGACTCACGCTCTAGCTTTCTGCTCCCCCGAGAAACAGAGAGCAATCAGGTGGCAGGGGTGGGGGTGGGGGTGAGGGACCAGCCCCTCCGCTGCTTTAGCAGCCATCCTGCCAGCTCCATCCTGGCCCAGGGTTCTGCTCCATCGGTGGCCCACAAACTGTCAGAGTGGGTCGGCCACTGTCAGCCACGCTCAGCTAAACACAGAGAGCCCAGATCTCCAAACCCATCTAAGTGGAAATTCCAGACAGTTCGTCTGCAGAGGTCCCCCAGGGACAGGCAGATGGGAGCGCCCGCAGGAGGAAGGAGCCAGGGCCAGGGAGGCCCGTCTGCTCCAGACCCTGAAGCTGGCTGCCTCCGCAGCAGACCCCAAGCTTTCTGGCCTGTGTCCCATGGGTGCTCCTTGAGGCCGCCCCCCGCCCCAGTCCCAGGAGTCCACACAAAGTGTCCCCGTTCCAGTCGGGCTTGCAGCACAGCACATCCTTCACTCAGCTCATGCACAGCAGCAGCCAGAAACAAGCATTTAATGAGTGCTTTCCGGCTGCCAAAGCCTGTGGCGAGTGCTTCTGAGGCCACTGAATTTACTCCACAAGCCAGGCAGCTGTGCCTGAGCTGTGTGTGGATGCTCGGCTCACATACAAAAGGCTACGGCTCCAGCTCAGAAGCTGCAAGGAGTGCAGGCACAGGGGGCTGTGGAGCAGGTGCTGAAGAACTCAAAACCCTAAGATGTGGAGGGATCAGAGGCTCAGCGTACAGCAGAAGACCTGCACGGCAGTAGGAGATGGTCTGAGAGTGCTCTTCAGATATCCAGGAGACTTTCACATGCAGAAGGCATTAAGACCAGAAAGTCGCACAGTGGTGGGTCAGCCAACCAGGAGCTTCAGAGACACCAAGGGTTTCAGGGCTGTCAAGCGAACTCTGCACGTTTCCAGCACGGAGACTGAGGCCACACAGATCTTCCACACAACCTGGATGACACCAGCTGTGTCCTGCCCACCCAGAATGTTCCAGGAGGAGAGTCCTCGGGGGCCAAGGGGGAAATACCTGCACTGGGGCGCAGCTGTGGCAGCTTACAGAGCTAATGCTCTGCCACTGACTGAACACGAACCGAGGGAGGAGCCAGGCGTGTGGTCCCTCCTGAAAGGCACTCAGGAGACACTGTCCCCTCCGAAAGCTCTAGATTTGTGGGTTTCCTCCCCAAATAGCACACAGGCTATAGGCGAGAAAAGAATAATTAAGAAACAGAAAAATTCACAGCATATCCGCAGCCAGAATTTGGCTTTAAACCCTAGTAACATAATCTATTCTGAGCACTAGACAAGTTAGCTAATTCCCGATGAGCCAGATTAGAAACAGTCTACAAACGCATAGCAAACTCATCACAAATTACAAGAGTGCCCAAAATACGCCCGTCACTTATGAGCTGCTAACAGTGCCACATGGCCACCGAGGGGCTGGTGTCCTGGGGCCCAGGAGAAAGAGGGCAGTAGTGCTGTCCTCTGCAGAATTCCTCCCGAATCACTGAGCCCCACGGGCCCTGAACGACAGGGCTGAGCCACCCCGACGGGCTCACGGAGACGGGCGATCACGGGGCACCCTGCACCACCTCCAGAAGGCTGTCCTGAGTGGGGCCCGTGGGGGAGCACTCCAACGGACGGCAAAGGGGGTCCAGAGGAGGGGAGACTGGAACTTGAGCACGGAAGAGCCTGAAAAGAAGGGGCTTCCTGGCCAAAGCTCAGGTACTCTGACCAGTCTGGGAGACACACCCAGAAACATCCCTGGCAAACTCCCTTCTCTGCTCCGAAACAGTTTCTGCTTTGCTCTCCATCCTCCCACCCAAGAAATGGTGACTTTCTGGAGACAAACTGGAACCCAGTGGTTCCAACCCCAGGACACAAGAACCAACTGGGCGCCTTTTTTCCATAGTCGGGGGCACTGGGCTCCATGTCCTCAGTGGAGGGACCCTCTGAGCAGCGAGGCACTGACCTCCAGTGTCCGGGGCCAGTGAGGAGCCCTGAGCCCCATTATCACTGGAATGATACAAGGCCCTGGGGAGACCCCACGTGGCACATGGAATCCTGTCTGTGATGACTGTGGGTGACAGCCCCACCCCCGCAGCCCTGGAGGACTCGGGGACCATCCCTGCAAAGATGAGACACTCTGGGGAAGGTGGAGAGAATGGTATCTGAGGCGGATGCTGGGTCCCATTTCTTCTCCCGCTCCCAGCACAGCCGCAGAAGCCGTCAGGGGTCAGGGGCCCGGCAGAGGCACTGAGGTCATGGCGACGCTTTCAGAGCAGGGCCCGGGGACATCTTGTTTTCACCTGTGAAGATGCACCAGGCTGCACACCTCGGAGGCAGCACCCATGGCGGCCACGAGGACCCCCCCCACTGCAGCCGGCTGGGGGCGCTGACGAGCAGCACCCATGGCGGCCACAAGGACCCCCCACTGCAGCCGGCTGGGGGCGCTGACGAGCAGCACCCATGGCGGCCACAAGGACCCCGCCTCCAGCCGGCTGGGGGCGCTGACGAGCAGCACCCATGGCGGCCACGAGGACCCCCCCACTGCAGCCGGCTGGGGGCGCTGACGAGCAGCACCCATGGCGGCCACGAGGACCCCGCCTCCAGCCGGCTGGGGGCGCTGACGAGCAGCACCCATGGCGGCCACGAGGACCCCCCCCACTGCAGCCAGCTGGGGGCGCTGACGAGCAGCACCCATGGCGGCCACGAGGACCCCGCCTCCAGCCGGCTGGGGGCGCTGACGAGCAGCACCCATGGCGGCCACGAGGAGCCCGCCTCCAGCCGGCTGGGGGCGCTAACGGTCAGATGGCACGGGCGGCTGCAGTGAGGGGCACACACAGCAAAGGTGACCATGTCCCACTCTCTTCACACGCAACTTTCAAAATGAAGTTTAAATCAAGCACTAAGACAGGCCTCCAAAGCGGGTGCCTGGGCGAGCCACAAAGAGGACTCTGGGGCAGCTTCGGCCTGGCCCGCTTCCCAAATGAGGTGTGGCCAGCCCACAGGGAGGGGTGTATGTTTTCTGGGTCTTGTGCTGTGCAAACATCAACATCCGTCTCGAGAGCCGGAGACACTCTGGGCACACCCACAGTCAGCCACCAGGAACACGGGAGCCCCAGGAGCAGGAGGCTGTGCGCCCACAGGAATGAAGGGCTGGGAGCTGAGGTCTCCCTCCCGACGCCGACGGTGTCCTCACCCCTTAGCTCCTCTTCTGGCCTCAGCAGAGGGCACCAAGAGGCTACTTGTGGCCGTGAGCTGACGGGGTGGCCCACCTGAGGGTGCTCGCTCAGGGGGACCAGCAGATTTCTTCCTACCGTGGGGCGGGGGGGGTCTCATCCTCGCCCTGATCTTCTCAAAGCATCAGCTCCACTCATCCTCCACTGCAGCCCCCTTTTCATCCAACAGTCACGCAGTCCCCACAGCGCCCCAGGGGGCCCCAAAGCCACTGGACAGCTGACCCCTCTGGACCACACTCTTCACCAGGTCCATCCGTGCACCACACACAGCACAGGGTACCTGCCTCCCCCATCTGGCTCTCACTGTGACCCTGGCGCCCTCTCTGCCCCAGGCACCTTGCCCAGGGATGTTCTCCATCTCAGGGTCTCGCCTGGGCTGTCCATGGACCAGGACCGTCTTGTCTCCACCCGCCATCTGGGTGACGCACCTCATCGGGGGAGTGTCCTCTCCAAGAGGCCTCTCCATTGGTCCCTTTGTTTATGTGTGGCCTCCACCAGGCTCTGGGCACTTGGGGAAGCCCACCCTTCCCACTGTCCGACAAGTTCTGGTCATGGAAACATGGAATTGAGGAGACAGGTGGGGAAATCAGAACTCTGATGACAATCTTTCTGGAAGGGCTGGGCACATGTACTTCAGTTCTAAATAAAAGATGACATGAAGCATGACAAGAATGTTTAAAATGAGCTTAGTTTTTCACTGAAAAGGAAACGGGAGTATCAGTGTTGAAAACCCTCAGAACTTGCTCACCTAACACAAACTGGCCTGTTATCCTCTGCTGCTGCTGCTAAGTCACTTCAGTCATGTGTGACCCCACAGACAGCAGCCCACCAGGCTCCCCCGTCCCTGGGATTCTCCAGGCAAGAACACTGGAGTGGGTTGCTATTTCCTTCTCCAATGCATGAAAGTGAAAAGTGAAAGGGAAGTCACTCAGTCATGTCCGACTCTTCGTGACCCCATGGACCGCAGCCTACCAGGCTCCTCTGTCTATGGGATTTTCCAGGCAAGAGTACTGGAGTGGGGTGCCATCGCTTTCTCCTCTGCACCCCAGTATAATTTCTCAGTGCCCAACCCCTCAGGCACAGCTCTCCTGCCACCAAAATCTGTGACCCCCACTCTCCACTACACAACTTAGGATAGTTTCAATACTATTGATATTTCCATATGTGCAATAGACACAAAATTTAAGACATAATCTTGGCTGAAAGGCTTATAATCCAAACACAGTAAGTCAACCTTTCATCTTCCATTATTCAATCTGCCTTTAATTTAAAACTCATGATGCTCTCAAACTCCAGCCCAGTCTGGAGTGACACTCCTCAGGGTGGGGTTTGGGGGCATCCAGCAAACTGCAGGATCTGAAAAACACGGGGGCCTTCCCACAGCTGTTCTCTCTCCCTCCACGCCCACCCCCCACCACACACACACCACAACCCTATACAGCTTCCTTAGCCCCATCTCAGTTCATCTGACTTGGAGAAGGGAGCCTACACTGTCATTCTGCAATGGGGCATCACACCTTCAGAAGCTTGGTTATCTTCTCTTGACGTCTATTGACTTTAAGCCAGGCTCAAGAAGCCTTCACATTGGACAAGAAAAGATAGGAAGGACTTGGTAGAGATCAGGTTATGTGATGACTCAAGTTTTTTCAGATTCTTCAACAAATAAAGCCAAATCTGAAGGGAGAAGGTGGTCTGCCTGGTAAAGAAGGAGACAAAGGCGGTACAGACCAGCCATCAGACCACTGAGTGCAGTAACCTGGACTTCACAGTCACACAGGCGGGCTCTGGAGGGAAAGACCGTATTCCCAGACCAAACGGACCCTCACCCGCCAGGAGGGGACCTGGGCAGGGCTATGAGCGTAGGTCTCACCTGCGGCCCCCATTTTTGTTGCTGGAGTCATGGGAAGGGCTCCAACCAAAGGCAAGCAGAAGTTCCAAGGCCCTGGGTTTGACTTCTCTGAGGACCTGAAGGAATCCAGTGTGTTCAGGAATACTACAAGCACCTTCCAGTCTCTTTAATGAGAACTGCCACCTGCCCTCATGAAGCACCCAGAGACCTGAAATTAAACGCCCGTATGTGACACCTCAGCTACTTCCGGACACAGTGCAACCAGGGAGGTTTTTCATCCTGTAGGCAGATTTGAGGAGAATCCCTAACTATATTGTCTTTGTTCTTTAATGACAATAACACTGGTGATAAGGGGACACGCCCGCTTGGCTCAGAAGGGCTCTTCCAGTGGCGGAACAGTCCTTTCAGCAATGACCACCAGCACAGCATCACGCTGTGTTCTTCAGAGCTGGCGTTGTTCCCTCTCCCGCCCTCCAAGTTTGCAGCAAAATTAAAGAGAAGAAAATAATCAAATCAATTCCAAGAAAGTACCTGTCAGTACTATGGCTTAAACTAATCCCATCTAACCTATGCCAATATTGTTCACCCTGGATAGATCTAATGACAACATCTTCCTTGCTTTTCAGATTTGAGCTGGGCACAGGGTTGATTCAAGTGCTGCTGAAGTCTGGAAGGCAGGGACCAGCCTCTCAGATCACCCATAAGCCACCTTCTGCACATTTTAATTACATGGCAGAAGCTGCACTTCGGGGTCTCCAAAGTTCACCAAGGGAACATAAGTCTAAGAAACCAACACTGTGGTGTTCTCACATGTTCAGAGTGCTCGCACAGAGGTTTTGGGGTTTGGTTTCTATATCACATTTGCTAAGGTCATTTTAAAACTGCAGATACTGAGAAACAAGCAAAGGTTATGATCAGGGGGCTAAAGGAGACAAAAGAAGGCAATTAGCACATCCTATTTCTCACAACAGAGGAGAAGGGCATAAGCGCACTTGCTGCCTTCCAGATGGTATACATCCCCCACCTTCCATGTCACCAGAAAGCGAGGAAGCAGAAAAGACCTCTGAAACACGAGGTAAAGATCTGTCCCAACACGGTCCCAGACAGGACGCTCCCAGATGGGCACAGAGTGAAAGATTAGACGGGGGAGCGTGCAGGGGCTGGGGAGGCACCAGGCTTGACTTTACCTATGGGGGCAGCACACGCACACCTCAGAGTCCGCATAGCTGGGCTGTGTTCGGATCCTGGTACTCTAAAGCCTGTGGCATAAGCTGCCCCCACACAGCCCCAGGGCAGACCCTGGGCACCCCACACAGCCCCAGGGCAGACCCTGGGCACCCCACACAGCCCCAGGGCAGACCCTGGGCACATCCATGATGCTGCCGTGACCCAAAACATTTGTGGAACTCCTCCCATGGGTGGCACCCTCAGAGCCCACAGCATAATTTTCATCCTTTAAGGATAGTTTGTTTTTTGGAAATAGCTAACAACCACTCAGAGCCAAGAGTCATGAATAAGGTGGGTGACTAAGCTTGGTAATTTCATTCATGGTCAGAAACTCACAGTGGGCTGAAAATAACCAGTGCATATTCTCAGATGGCTTGTAACCCAGCTGCAGTGGTGATGCTGAGGGCAGTCCTCCAACCATGCTCTGTGCAGGGATATGAGGGGGGCCCCCCACCCCAAACAGGATCTGGGAAGATCACCCCTTCTCTGCACACACACATTCCAATGAGTCTGTGAAATCCAGCCCTCTGGTTTACAGTCATTCATGATAATCACTCATCACTCCTGCACATCCCCAACTCGATGCAGCCCCTAACAAGTCGTTATTACTGAGAGGACACTGCACACTTCATCGGAAATGCAAACCAGGAAGCACAGCCCTGCAGAGATGCCAGCACCGCATGGGTACAGCCAAGCCCCAGCAGTGAGTGTAAGCACCGTGTGCATTCCACGCAGGGGGCAGATAAACATACTCACACTGCACAGACCTACAACTCATCCCAATCATCTTCAGTGGGTTTATCCTAAATATAGATAATAAATTCAGTGTTAATAACAGCTGAGACCTTTAAAATCCTCTGAAGGGAAACACACACCACTGCACCTTTCACATCCCTCCACAGTGGCTGACTGGCTGTGGTTTTCTGGTTTCTCTACAATTGGAAGAAAAAATTTGCATTTAAAAGATGCAACTAAAAAACATGAGATAAAATACAAACACAAACACTGATGCAGGACCTGCCTGGAACACATGCTTCTCAACATGAAAATGTGTGGATTTCACTGGGTGGCGAGGAGTCGCTGATCTGGGAGCCTTGAGGCTTGGGTCTCAGATTTGCTAAACCTGGATCTAACGGACAGTGGATTTTCTCAAGGGAAGGTTACGCCACTTGCTTTTCCAAGAAAAGAAACGGCTGGGATACAGCCATCTAATCTCTTCTATAATCATGTTGCAAGTCTCTGCAGCGTGGCCGATTTCCCATTTCACACAGCACTAGTGATTCCAAAGGTCAGATCACCCATCTCTGAGAGGATCAACGAGAGGATCTCCGCCCAGAACTAAGACAGACGCCGGGAACCCCCTGTAACACACACACATGCGTCACAAACCGCCTAACCGCACATCTGTCTAAGGCTCTCTTCTCCAACCCCTACCTCAGGATTCAGGAACAGCACTAAAACTCTCCTTGTCAGCGATGCAGCCAATCAGAAAACTGATGCACGAAAGGAGGAGAGAACTCGAGAGTGAAGTCTGGCTTGCAGCAGCAGCGGCAGAAGAACAGCAGGGAGAATCAGGAAAATGAAGAGGAGAGGACAGAAAGCAAAACAGAGTTGTCCAAGTGAGAAAGCCCTGCCGTGCTTCTTCCAGCACTGGGTGCCTCCCCGCCTGGGGCAGAGACAGCTCTCCTCCAGGGGGATCTGGTTCCCCTCACATTCTCACACAAAGGACCACGGCCCCAGCAAACAAAAGGGATGAGCCAGAGTGGATGCTCAGATCCTGGGGTGGACAGGGAAGCAGCTCCATCTCATGGGACACCAGCTGCAGCTGCTGTAAGGTCGCCTCTGGATGGGGACTGAGTGGCCAGCAGAACGCAGTGTCATGGAGAGGCACCTGCTCTGCACCCATCCTAGGGAGCTTCTGATAGATGTGGACAAAGGTGAGACATCGTAAACCAAGGTTAATCAACATCTAGCCTGGCGCCTACATCAAGGTTTGCTGATGAGGCACCCAGCCTGTCAAAAAGTAAGGAAATAACTGGAAATGTTGCTTCAACCATAGTGAAAAGATGTGCCGCTACAGCCTCACCGTGTCTGATCATGGGTGATGAGCAGGGGCATGGCCACTGTGAAGAAACACACCGGAGGGTGTGCGAGCATGTACCAGAGAGAAAGGAAGGGAGGAAGCTGAGTACAGAGTCCTGTGGAGGGAAGGGCTGAAGGAGCAGCCCTTGTGTCTCTGGCTCTGAGACACAAGGGCCTAATCGGTGTGTCCAGCTCGCCTGGTGATGCCAGAGAGGAGAGGTGTACAGGCTCCATTTAACACAGAACCTAGTGCACCACACAGCAAAGATGTGGGGGGTCACACAGATGGGGTGACACTCCAAAGAACAAAGACTCAGGGAGAGTCTTTGGATGGGGCTCAGGCACCAGGAGGATTTGCAGCCTGGCAGCTCCAGAGACACACCCTCTGCAGGAGCCACATCCTTCTCAGGAAGAGTCCTGGCAGGCCCGATATGGGCGCAGGCGTCCACAAGGAGAGCTGAGACCCAGCAACCTCACAGGCTGCTCATGAGCAGCTCCCAGAACAGTGGATGGGACTGTGGGAAGAGATGGGGAGACCCCAGTAGAACACAGGCTAGGGGGCAGGCCTGGAGAAGCTCCGATGTTCTGTGTGACGGCACCAAATGGCCAAGAACCCAAAGGTGGACCAACCTGATGCTGAGTCCGGACTCGTATGTCTCAGGAAAGGACACGAGGGTAAGAGGTTGTCACGGTTATACCGACAGTACCCAGAAGTTTCACCCGGGGCAGAGAGCACGGTGACGAAACCCAGACACATCACTTGCTAACAGGAAGGAACCAGGCTCTCTGGGGAAAAGGCCAGTTCTAGGTCTGGGCAGGACATACACAATGTGACCCTGGAATGTCACAATGTGAGCTAGCAAGCCAGGAAGATCACACCAAAAGGACCCAGGAGCCACTAATACTCTCCCACTGACCAAAGCTGGGACAAGTTTAACATTAATAAAACAGTAACACCAATACACCAAAACACAAATGTTTAAATCCCTGAGTTCACAATGATCTAAATCCAAAGCAAATACGACTCCCGCTTGGTCACCAGTGACTGAAACCTGAGAAATAGAAGAGAAAGAACCCAGAAGTGAGTGATCTTTCCCATACGGACAGAACCCCAAGGTGAACAGACAGTCGGGCAAGGCAGAGCAGTCCTTTCCAAGTCTTCAAACCAGGAAGTAAAAGCAGCTGATGAATGGGGTGTTGTAACCCAGGTATCAGGGGATGCAGACACAGATATCAACAGTTGCACAACTGGAGATTCCAGCCTGAAGAACAGAACTCCTCCCATGAGCGCAACTAGCCCATCTCTCCAAAAATAAAAATAAAACCCAAACTTGAATCTCACCATACTTCACATCCAACCTCCAATTCACAGACATAAAGGAGCACCAAGGAACTGGCTAAACTCCACCCTGGGGATGCACCTGCCTAATTCAGACTGCAGAAACGTGTAGGCAAAGCCCAGCCCCCTGAACAAATGCATTATGAAAACAAACCAAAAAATAAGATCAAAACACAGGAAAGATAAAAGAGGAAACTGTGACTTAAGAAAACAGACAATTAAATAATAAAGAGTGACTATATCTGAATTCTGAATTAAGGAAAAACTATAAAATAAGTTTATGACATTTATGAACTAACTGGGAATGTGAATGCTAATTAAATATTTGACGTTATTAAGCAATTTGTTCATTTGGGAGTATGAGCCACACCTTATTAGGTTTGTTTAAAAGAACTTATATTTGAGAGATATGCAGTAAAATATTTACAGATGAAAAAAGAAACATTTCTGGGCTCTGCTTGGAGGGGACCAGGGCGGGGGCAGGACGGACCACATACTGCTGGTGGCTGCAGCAGGGCAATGGGTGTGTGGGGCTCATAATACCATTCTGTCTACTGATGTGTATTTGAACTCCTCCATAATACCTTTAAAAAAAAAAAAAAAAAAAAGGCAGGCTGGGCTAAGAGCTAGGTCCTCCAGAGAAGGTGAGATCTGGACCAAGCCCTGCAGGCTGGGGTGGTGGGAGCACAGGGCAGGAGGCAACGACTCCGGAGGAGAAGTGCCAGCCTGCCCGCCGCGGTCTGCACGCTGGCGTTCCCAAAGTCACAGGTGGAAAGCCGAACGCTGAGCGTGTTGGGAGGTGGGCCTTTGGGAGGTGATCACGTCGTGAGAGGGGAGCCAGTGTGAATGGGACCTTATAAAGGAGGGACCCCTAACCCCTCTGCCCTGCGAGGACACAGAAGTCTGCATCCTGCGAGAGGACCTCATAGAAACCCCTGCCCCTGGGCCTGGTCTCAGCCCTCCAGCCTCCGGAACCCTAAGAACCCAATGTGCGCTGCTTACCCGGTCTGCAGTGCCGTGTCACAGCGACCTGAACACGCTCCTCACAGGATGGAAGGGGGCCAACACCGAGGCTGGGGGCGGCTGGGAGAAAACATGGCCACGGAGGGGCCTTCCTTTTACGCCGTCAAGCTGGGACTCCGCGACGGGGAGACCGGCCATATTATGGTTCAAATGTCGCAGGTCGGCAGATGGAGGCCCGGTCACTTACGTGCAGCTAACGCCCCTCATCAACTGCTGGCCTGCACATTGGAGACCTGTTCTTACTGCTGTGATTAACTCCACACCACACAATCCTGGGTTCTGGACCAGACAGGAAAGTGAGCTGAGGACATGTATCCTGGATCAGGCGCACACTCCACCTCAGCAGGCCAGCTCACCGCCCGATCCAGGACCACCAGCTCGGGAGATCCCTGCCCATGGGGGTGGCCCAAGCCCACCACCAGTGTCCAGGTCAGCACGCTGCCTCATGAACCCACTCCCTGTCCTCTGGCTAAGTGAGAGGAGGGGGAGTGGCTTACCTCCACCTCACTATACCACTCAAAAAGAATTGTTTTGCAGAGGTGATAATATGGAAAATGTCCATCAATTTACTAACCTCACATGCCTTCCTAAATTTCACCAACAAGCCATTCACCTGGAAAATTTCTTCACAAGTAAGAGTTTGAGGCTACCAGGTAAAGGCAGAGAAAGGGCAAGAAGGACTAAATCTCTCACTGGAATGAGATGTGAAAACAACAGGAAACTCAACTGAAAACCTGATATTCAACATGGTAAAGAAGGAATCACTGCGGCCCATTTTAAACTCCTCGGATCACCAGGGATGCAGCTCAGTGTGTGGGGACCTCCAACTCCAGCTGAAGCCAGCTCTGAACTTAAAGGAGAAAGAGGACAAAACCAGCTTCCCTCAGAAGGACACTGACACCGGGGACTTCTGCACAATGGCCTCCACCACAGTCCATGTTGTAGCCCAGTCCGTGGTCTGTCTACACCGTTCCCATGCCCTAGTGCTCACATGGCTTTCTGAGGCCAGACAGCCTTCCTGCTCTCAGTACCATGAGATATCACCACATCCCCAGAGTAAACTCCCTGGTCTGCCTAAAGTAGCCTTCAATCGTCTGCTTTAAAAAAAAATTATTTATTTGGCTGCACCATGTCTGCAGGATCTTGAGTCGAGGCGTGTGGGATCGAGTTCCCTAACCAGGGATCAAACCTGGGCCCCTGCAATGGGAGAGTGGAGTCTTAGCCACTGGACCACCAGGGAAGTCCTTCAATAGGCTGCTTTTACTTGTAACCAGTAAGATCTTTTAAAAGAAAATACATTAAAAATCAAAGAACAAAAAAGAGGCTACAGTGCGTGAATCTGGTGCCCACCACTCAGGTGATACAGGACAAGAGCAATCAACATTTTACTCCCAGATTTCAAGTCCCAGACTCTAGACACACACACAGGTACACACACACACACACATCCCCTCCCTCTGCCCCCTATATTCTCACAAGTCAGGGATGACCAACACCTCCAACTCATCCTTTTCAGCTTCTGCCGGCTAGTGTGCTTCCAGCACTTGAGAGAGGAGAGCGTGGATTTCTCTGGGGCCTCAGGGTCTCCCTGCTCTGGGCAGAGCTCGCCTGGAGGGCCAGGTCCTGTGTGTGCGGTCCTGTTCTGCATCTCTGCTCCCTGATCCACTGCAGCCCCCAACCCCCGTTCTCCAGAAAGGTGGGCTAAGGTCCAAACCCTCTGAGCTCACACTCACATACCCGCATTCCCAGCTTCAGCTCAACCAGGAAAGTCCCTGGACAAATACATTGGAGAAAAAATAAAATCCAGGAAAGCACAGCTGAGATGGACCCTCAGAGCTCGGGCAAAGCAGCCAGAAAGCAGCAGATACTGTAGAAACAGCAAGGCGCCCCACCCCTGCCTTACTCAGCCTCTGTGCGCCGCGGGAGCTCCCTCCTCGGGAGTGGGAGCTGGACCAAGGTGACAGTGTCACACCCTCACGGCTGCGCTGGGCTCCTCCAAGGAGCCACACTCCAGCCACTTCAACTCCCGGCCTGTGAGACTTGGGAGCACCTGACCCCAGAATCTGTGACTCAGACAAGGACAGCCGAGAACATCATCTGTCCCTTCTTCACCAAAACGTGCCTCCCACACAGGAAGATGCACAAGATGGGTTAAGGAGGCTGCCACAAAACTGAAGGCCCGCAGTAGGGACCGCGGACTGCAAGCCGGGCCGGGCCGGGGCGGGGCTGAGACCGCGGTTTATCTTCAGTCGGGGTGTAACAGCTGCCAGCATGAGGCTGCAGGCGGGAGGACACGGGTCCCCTGGCGCTCGGCCCACGAGGTGACCACCCAGCACCACACGCGACGCACAGTTCTGCTCCACACCAACGACCCCACCACAGGAGCCAGAAACAAGCCTGGCACACGGACACCGACCATGTCCAAAGACCCAGAGGGTACAAACTTGTGAGATGAATGTGCGAGGCCTCTGGACTCTCAGGGCTCATGACCCGCTCCCCCGGTTACTGCCCCTCTTCCACCCATCCTCGCTGCTGTGGGCCGTCTTCCTGTTTCACACACTGACCCCTCTCAGGGACTCCTCCCCACTGCTCCCACCTCTCCATCAGCCCTGCAGCCTCCACAGCCTCTCCTGCTGCATCCGAGGCCCCCTCCCGTGAGATCCGGGCCCTCCGCCCCTTCCAGCCACCCAGCCCCTGTGAACTGCACAGCTCGCCCACTTGCCATTTTGTGCCCAGGGAGGTGCTCTTGATTGCTCTTCTGAGAGATGATTTAACTGGTCATCAAATCCTTTCTACCAGGGCCAGACTGGACCTGGGAGCCATGAAGCAAAGTTTCACGGTGTAACCCTCACTGGATTCGTAAGACATCAAATGTCATCGGTGAACAACAGCACGAGCAGCCTGTGGAGGCATCTGGGACAGAATTTTCAACACCCACACCCCAGGACGATTGGGCCAGAGCTGGTGGCTGGCAGAACTCTCCGCAGCCCCGTCCAAAGCTAGCTCCTGGCCTCAACACTGCCTTCCCTTTCCTGCTGCTCCAGCAGCCCTGCTTCGGCCACACCCAGCGGGGGCACTCACAGGCCTCTCATCACCGTCACACACGAAGCAGTAAGATTCTCTAGCAGTGAGAGCACGCCCTGGGCCACCTCCCCGTGCTGGCCTTCAGAGCTCCGTGGAGAACAGGAGAGCCCCCATGCCCGTCACTGCACCCCTGCTGGGGGTGGGGTCATCCGGGGAGAAATGAGTCACCGGGAAGACAGGACAGGAGGGGACAGGGGGAGCCAGCACCCCTCTGCCTCTCCTCAGGCTCCACAAGGTCTAGGACTCGGGGGTCTTAGAGGCCTTCAGGGGGCATCCAGAGAAACAAGAGACGCACCTTGCACTGGGTCAGTGTCCACACAAGTGATGCCTCTGTGAGCGGCACAAGTGGTAGGTGTGCACGTCCCTCCCTTCACAAGTAAGAGAATGAAGGCCCAGAGAGATGAACAGCCACCGTGCGCAGGACGGCCGCACGGTGCGGAGGCGGCTCGGTGGAGGCAGGTCTCCACGTGAGAAGCGGGAAGATGTAGACAGGGTGCCCCGGCTCATCTCACCACACAGCTCTCCATCCAAACGCCCAGGTGGGCCTGGCTATGCTTCAAGACTTCAGAGTGCAGGATGAGTGCTGATGCCTGTGCAGAATTCAAGGCGACCCCTCGGCCCACGGGTCAGGGGAGGGGGCCACAAGGGGGCGTGAACCTGGGTCACTTGGGGCCTCCCGCCCTGCTGTCCCTGCCCAAGTGGAAGTTGCCCCTCGCCACCATCCTTCAAGGCTAGGGTCTAATTCTGTTGACAGTGTGTCCTCAACTTACAAACTCCTGGGGTGGAAAATAAGTGGGTCAATGACTATGGCAGGGAAAAATAACCAAGCATCATCGGAGAAGGCGATGGCACCCCACGCCAGGACTCTTGCCTGGAAAATCCCATGGACAGAGGAGCCTAGTAGGGTGTGGTCCACGTGGTCGCCAAGAGTCGGACACGACCGAGCAACTTCCCTTTCACTTTTCACTTTCATGCACTGGAGAAGGAAATGGCAACCCACTCCAGTGTTCTTGCCTGGAGAATCCCAGGGACGGGGAGGGGAGCCTGGTGGGCTGCCGTTTATGGGGTCGCACACAGTCAGACACGACTGAAGCGACTTAGCAGCAGCAGCATAAGAGATGCAGGAAGCAGGCTTCGCTGCAGCAGGGGTGATCTGTTTAGGACAATGGTTCTTTACCTTGGCTGCTGATGCCTACCCCCTGCCTCCAAGAAACAGCCTGAGCAGGGGCTGCCCATGCCCAGGTATCAGCCGTGCACACAACAAGCATCCAGGTCACTCCCTGCTCCTCACGGTGGACATGGGCTCGGCACGGCTTTCAGTTCTGCTGCACCTCCCACAGAGCACAGTACAGACTCTGAATAAACACTGGTTCGTTTCTGATGATTCCAGATGAACGATCTCATCAAATGCACATCCCTAAAAGGAAGAGCAGCATTCATAAGCAGAGTCCATTTATATTTCTATCATTAACCATTTAGTGTCAGAGCTGGGTGGCTTCCACCTGCCCCATTTCACCAGGGTCTCCAATTATCTGCAGATCTAACCTTGATAGATGTTGGGACTTCATAATGTTGCAGCCTGAGTGTTGCCTAAATAGTAACCATGCCATAATACACACAGGGGAGCCAGTCCTGGCTGGGCCAGAGAATCCAAGAGCTGTTGGTGATCCCGGACACGGATGTCAGACCGACTGACCATACAAGCCGGTGCAGGTGGCAGGGCTGCTGTCCATGGACCTGGTGGTCGTACAGGACGCTCGGGGCCCTGTCCCACTCCCCAAGGGAGTGCAGCGCCCACCTGCTCCTCCTTTCCAGCCCCGCGTTATCAGTTCACAGCAGTGAGAACATCAAAGTACACTCAGCAATAGTCAGCTTGCCTGCTGCTCTCCTCAAACATCTCATGAAACACCTCACCAAAATTCACCCAAAACCTCCTTAGGCATCAGGTCCTCTCATAGGTCTTCTGTCCTCACCTCTTTAGGGAGACAGGCATCTCAGGGAAGGCCCATCTGCAGGGTGAGAGATCAATGCAGCAGGGTGAATCTGCACATTTTTCATGAGATAGTATAAAAGAAAAAAGAATATTCAGCAGGATGGGTGGATGGATGGATAGATTTCACCTTCAAAACAATTAGAAAACCTCTTCCTAGATCATCTTACTTTGACCTCACTGATCAACGTTTGACCAGAACTGCTCTTTCAGGACCATCCATATTGCTTCACGGGTGAACAGTCTCTTGTGGCCTCGAGTGGGAGCTCTCAGGTGCAGCGAGCCCATGTCTTCCTGCTGCCTCCACCCTGACCCAGCGCCCTGTCCTGTGCAGTCTGCTGGACCCTCTGTGAGCTTGTCCAAAGCTCAGCCCCTCTCACAGCACTCTAGAGTTTATAAGGAGGACATCTGTCCACACCTGCAGGAGGAATGGGAGGAAACACACAGGGAGCCAAGTCCAGGACCCCAGGTTCCCACACAACCACCTTCAAGAGGCAGCCTCAGCCCCAGGAACTACTGGGTGCTGCTTCCCTCTTCCTCAAGCTCGGATTCTGTTCATTAACGTCTCAAGTCTAATGAACATATTTTAGGAAGATTTTTTTCTTTTACTCACGTAAACCATCCTCCAAAACTCCTGCTCCCGCAGAGATACATAAACCACTTTTCAGTGCAGCTCAGTTCAGTTGCTCAGTCGTGTCCGACTCTTTGCGACCCCATGAATCGCAGCACGCCAGGCTTCCCTGTCCATCACCATCTCCCGGAGTTCACTCAGACTCACGTCCATCGAGTCCGTGATGCCATCCAGCCATCTCATCCTCTGCCGTCCCCTTCTCCTCCTGCACCCAAACCCTCCCAGCATCAGAGTCTTTTCCAATGAGTCAACTCTTCTCATGAGGTGGCCAAGGTACTGGAGCTTCAGCTTTAGCATCATTCCTTCCAAAGGAATCCCAGGGTTGATCTCCTTCAGAATGGATTGGTTGGACCTCCTTGCAGTCCAAGGGACTCTCAAGAGTCTTCTCCAACACCACAGTTCAAACATATCAATTCTTCGGCACTCAGCCTTCTTCACAGTCCAGCTCTCACATCCATACATGACCACAGGAAAAACCATAGCCTTGACTAGATGGACCTTAGTCAGCAAAGTAATGTCTCTGCTTTTGAATATGCTATCTAGGTTGGTCATAACTTTCCTTCCAAGGAGTAAGCGTCTTTTAATTTCATGGCTGCAGTCACCATCTGCAGTGATTTTGGAGCCACCAAAAATAAAGTCTGACACTGTTTCCACTGTTTCCCCATCTATTTCCCATGAAGTGATGGGACCAGATGCCATGATCTTTGTTTTCTGAATGTTGAGCTTTAAGCCAAGTTTTTCGCTCTCTTCTTTCACTTTCATCGAGAGGCTTTTTAGTTTCTCTTCACTTTCTGGCATAAGGGTGGTGTCATCTGCATATCTGAGGTTACTGAGATTTCTCCTGGCAATCTTGATTCCAGCTTGTGTTTCTTCCAGTCCTGCGTTTCTCATGATGTATTCTGCATATAAGTTAAATGAGCAGGGTGACAATGGACAGTCTTGATGTACTCCTTTTCCTATTTGGAACCAGTCTGTTGTTCCATGTCCAGTTCTAACTGTTGCTTCCTGACCTGCATACAGATTTCTCAAGAGGCAGGTTAGGCGGTCTGGTATTCCCATCTCTTTCAGAATTCTCCACAGTTTATTGTGATCCACACAGTCAAAGGCTATGGCATAGTCAATAAAGCAGAAATAGATGTTTTTCTGGAACTCTCTTGCTTTTTCCATGATCCAGCGGATGTTGGCAATTTGATCTCTGGTTCCTCTGCCTTTTCTAAAACCAGCTGGAACATCAGGGAGTTCACGGTTCACATATTGCTGAAGCCTGGCTTGGAGAATTTTGAGCATTACTTTACTAGCATGTGAGATGAGTGCAAATTGTGCGGTAGTTTGAGCATTATTTGGCATTGCCTTTCTTTGGAATTGGAATGAAAACTGACCTTTTCCAGTCCTGTGGCCACTGCTGAGTTTTCCAAATTTGCTGGCATATCGAGTGCAGCACTTTCACAGCATCATCTTTCAGGATTTGAAACAGCTCAACTGGAATTCCATCACCTCCACTAGCTTTGTTCGTAGTGATGCTTTCTAAGGCCCACTTGACTTCACATTCCAGGATGTCTGGCTCTAGATTAGTGATCACAGCATCATGATTATCTGGGTCATGAAGATCTTTTCTATACAGTTTTTCCGTGTATTCTTGCCACCTCTTCTTAATATCTTCTGCTTCTGTTAGGTCCATACCATTCCTGTCCTTTATCGAGCCCATCTTTGCATGAAATGTTCCCTTGATATCTCTAATTTTCTTGAAGAGATTGCTAGTCTTTCCCATTCTGTTCTTTTCCTCTGTTCTATTTCTTTGCACTGATCGCTAAAGAAGGCTTTCTTATCTCTCCTTGCTATTCTCTGGAACTCTGCATTCAGATGCTTATATCTTTCCTTTTCTCCTTTGCTTTTTGCCTCTCTTCTTTTCAGAGCTATTTGCAAGGCCTACCCAGACAGCCATTTTGCTTTTTTGCATTTCTTTTCCATGGGGATGGTCTTGATTCCTGTCTCCTGTACAATGTCACAAACCTTATTCCATAGTTCATCAGGCACTCTATCTATCAGATCTAGACCCTTAAATCTATTTCTCACTCCCACTGTATAATCATAAGGGATTTGATTTAGGTCATACCTGAATGGTCTAGCAGTTTTCCCTGCTTTCTTCAATTTAAGTCTGAATTTGGCAATAAGGAGTTCATGATCTGAGCCCGGTCTTGTTTTTGCTGACTGGATAGAGCTTCTCCATCTTTGGCTGCAAAGAATAGAATCAATCTGATTTCGGTGTTGACCATCTGGTGATGTCCATGTGTAGAGTCTTCTCTTGTGTTGTTGGAAGAGGGTGTTTGCTATGACCACTGCATTTTCTTGGCAAAACTCTATTAGTCTTTGCCCTGCTCCATTCTGCATTCCAAGGCCAAATTTGCCTGTTACTCCAGGTGTTTCTTGACTTCCTACTTTTGCATTCCAGTCCCCTATAATGAAAAGGACATCTTTTTTGGGTGTTACTTCTAAAAGATCTGTAGATCTTCATAAAACCGTTCAACTTCAGTTTCTTCAGCATTACTGGTTGGGGCATAGACTTGGATAACTGTCATATTGAATGGTTTGCCTTGGAGATGAACAGAGATCATTCTGTCGTTTTTGAGACTGCATCCAAGTACTGCATTTCGGACTCTTCTGTTGACCATGATGGCTACTCCATTTCTTCTAAAGGATTCCTGCCCGCAGTAGTAGATATAATGGTCATCTGAGTTAAATTCACCCATTCCAGTCCATTTTAGTTCGCTGATTCCTAGAATGTCGACGTTCACCCTTGCCATCTCTTGTTTGACCACTTCCAATTTGCCTTGATTCATGGACCTGACATTCCAGGTTCCTATGCAATATTGCTCTTTACAGCATCAGATCTTGCTTCTATCACCAATCACGTCCACAACTGGGTATTGTTTTTGCTTTGGCTCCATCCGTTCATTCTTTCTGGAGTTATTTCTCCACTGATCTCCAGTAGCATATTGGGCACCTAATGACCTGGGGAGTTCCTCTCTCAGTATCCTCTCATTTTGCCTTTTCATACTGTTCATGGGGTTCTCAAGGCAAGAATACTGAAGTGGCTTGCCATTCCCTTCTCCAGTGGGCCACATTCTGTCATTCTCTCCACCATGACCCGCCCATCTTGGGTTGCCCCACGAGCATGGCTTGGCTTCACTGAGTTAAACAAGGCTGTGGTCCTAGTGTGATTAGATTGACTAGTTTTCTGTGAGTATGGTTTCAGTGTCTGCCCTCTGATGCCCTCCTGCAACACCTACCATCTTAGTCATCAAAAACCTACTTGGAGGTTGAAAGAGCCCCATTACTCGCTTTTCTTTAATCAACAGATTAAACCATACACATACTCGGTCTATAAGAAGAAACTACAACTCACATTTCCTTGAATGAGTCCCTCTCCACCTGTCAAGGGCAGCCAGTCCCCCAACAAGGAGAAGGCAACTCACTGCATCCATCAGTCAGCCTCTGAGCCACAGCCGTTTCTTACCATCACCCGCGAGTAACCTCCCTATGTGTTTGAGATCTTACATCCTGCTGACAGGATGCCACCTTCCGGAGAAATGCTGGGCAGCCTGCCTTCTGGGTTCTACAGTCAAGTTTCCGGAACCGGATCATTTGGTTCAGCTCTGAGCATGGGGCCCAGGGTTCAGACCACCTACCCGTCAGGGTAACACCTGCACTGTCCGTCAGGGTAACACCTGCACTGCCCGTCAAGACGACACCTGCACCGCCCATCAGGACACCTGCACCGCCCATCAGGACACCTGCACCGTCCGTCAGGGTGACACCTGCACCGCCCGTCAGGGTGACACCTGCACTGCCCATCAGGACAGGGTGACACCTGCACCGCCCGTCAGGACGACACCTGCACCGCCTGTCAGGACGACACCTGCACTCCTGCCATGTGCCCACCACGTGCCCCAAGACTACCTCTGCTTTGTCACTGAACATACTGCCTCTTCAAGGTGTTATGGAACACCCGTGAGGGTGAAAGGGAGCGTGTGACCCCCCAGGGCTGTCCTGGGACACCAGTGTGTACAGCCCACCTGCTGACTGAGGACTTGGCACAGTGCTTGGCAAGAGCAACTATTCAACGAGGACTGAGAACTGAAGAAACCAGCAACAGGAGTGTGAGCAAATGCACAGGATCACATCATCCTGTCCCGCCTCAACCCCCATGAATAAATGAAGAGGCACTAAAGCCAAACACAAAACAAAAAACTGAAGCATCTCCAGGAGAGGGTGGGCTTAAAAGCAGTGGCCAAATGACATGTGGCTTCAGCAAACTGCAGGGGCAGAGAGCCTCAGGTGTCCAGGGTCCCGCCCCCAGGCCCCAAGGGTGCTCCAGCTCCCAGAGGCAGCCTCCCTGCTGTCATCTCCTGCTGGCGCGCCTTCTCACACTCAACTCTCTGGGTGATAAAATGCCCCTCCCTGCAAGGCATGGCCAGGCTCATGGAGGAATACACTCGCTGCCCAGAGATCCATGGCTTATTCACGTGGAGAATACAGAACTTTGCTATCAAGTGTCCAGGAGACGGAAGACAATGCCTGCTCACTGTGCAATGGGCAGACTTGAGCAAAAAGAGCTGATACAGACTTGTCACGTGGTTAATATGCAACTATTGCACAAGACCAGCCTCTGAGACGTCAGAGCCTACAGAAATGAATCATCTTTACTGCCTCCACCATGACGGCCTCTGAAACACCTACAGGGCTGAGAATAAAGATGAGTAGGAGAGGCTCAAAAGATAAAGGGTGTGCTGACAGGGGGCAGGGCCTGGACCTTGGAGCCTGGCCTCTGTCACTTACTAGCTGTGAAACAAACAAGCCTGTGCCTGCAGCCCAATGTGTAAAAGGGGGGTGATCATCCTCATGAGCCCACAGGTCGCTAACACCAAACCAGATGTCAGTGTCCTGAGAAGCCAGGCTGCAAAGATACCCACAGGAGTCCTTGCTTTTGTATGCTGCTCTCTGTGTACCTGCCACCCTGCATCCACACCAACCACCATGTGGATGAGGTGGGTCAGAAAGAACACGTCCCCTGAGCACAGGCAAGAGCCACAGAGGTCATCGAATCCAAGACCCAGCAACTGCAAGGCCGTGAACTCCGCCTAACACTCAAGAGGAAGTGTTATCAATGAAACCATGAAACACCAACCATTACAAGATGCAACCTCATTTTAGAGATGTTAAAACGTGAGGGGAAAATGTGCATTTTAGAATCAATGAGACATAGTGTGAGAAGAACCCAGGGCCCTGGAGCTCAGGGTCTGGTCCTGACTGGACAATGTCCAAAGCCAGTCTGAACCCACAGAGCAGTGGTGTCCAGTGGGGGCTGCTCCTCAGTAACCCTTGGGACCTTGTTTGAATTCCAGGCTCCTTGTTCTGATTCAGTAGATCTAGGCAGGGAACACGACACACTCTGGAAGGGGCAGATGGCAAAGGATTCCTGCCACTCACCAGTCAGCCCTTGCATGCCCTGCCCACTGCCATGCCCTGGGCTGAGAAAGTGTAAAGATGTGTGTGTCAGTCACAGCACGGAGACTGGTGAGGCCAACAGAAAGGATCTGCCCTCCCCGAGGTGCCCCTTCCCCCTGGCCTCTGGCATCAGGATACCCCTGCGGGGAGGAAAGGCCCAGGAGCACAGAGGTGTGGGCCTGACCCAGCACTGTTTGTGGGTCTCCCACACCTCTCTCCTGGTACGTCTCCCGCACACTCTCCCCGACTCTGATTCATCTGGAGTGTGCGGCCGCAGACCAATTAGAAAGGGGGCTGGAGGCATCCTGGGCGGCATTTCCCCAAGTCAGCTGTGACTCAGCCTGGCAAAGCCCCAAGGGCCTTTACAGCGGCCTCCTTCTGCCCTTTGATTGGCTTAGTAAGCAGCAAGAACCAGTCATCACAGGCGATCACTGCTCACTGCACATTAACCAGCGCCTCCTGGGACTCAGAGGAAGAACAGGCACACGGCTCCTTCCTCCCAGTGTGGGGACACAGGTGGAGCTCTGTGGCTGGTGAATTACACATTCCAGGATTTCTAAAGCCTATTAAGAAAGGACAGCCTACATGAGGATATAGCTCCAGCCACCTGTCTCCCTCCTCCCGCCCCCACTCAGCGTTTCACATCTACTTTATGACTCAAGGCATCCAACGAGGCAGGGGTTTTAAAGCTTCCCATTTCTGATGCTAGACAGCTGGGGGCGGAATGCCAGACAAGCAGGTCACAGTGACAGCCCCCGCTCTCTCAAGCCCACCAGCTGCTTCTGATGACTGATTTTACCATGATAAGAAAGGATTCCCTGGCCATCTATACCCAAATCCCTGGAAAAGAGGACTTCAGCCTTTTAAGATAGTGGTTCTACTAAGTTTTAGAGAAGGGAGTGGGGGAGACCGTGGGAGAGAGAGCCCCCCTCCCCCACCGACTCCGGAAGCACCTCCCAGGCCCAGAGCCACCGGCACAAGCAGGTCCAACATCCTACATCTTGAAAGAACTTAAGGAGCTTATAAGAATACCTGGGAGTCAGAGGGACAGGCTGCTGGCGGGACAGGGCACGTGTCCAGCATGGTGACTGCACAGCAAGCACTGGGTGAAGCAATTTGGTAACGACACCAAATCCCTGATGTCGGGGGGAAAGCACCTCCGCCCTGAGCAGGGAATTCTGCTGGAGGAAGAAATCATCACTGCGGGATATCAGGTGGAAGCAGCTCTCTCCAAGTAAATGACTAGGGGAAGGGAGGGAGTAAATAACTAGCCATTACCTAATAAGGGGTTTGTCTACACCGGCTGACTCATTCCAGAACTGAGGCCAAAATCAGGGTTAACTGAACAGGGCCGACATGATAATTATGCTTTTTTTTGTCTTTTCATTTTTGGTGTTTTCAAAGCCACAACTCCTTTCCTTAGAGCCACACACAGGATCCTGTAGGACGCACTTTCCTGGAGACAGAAATGCATCCTCGGACAGTCCGGCTGATGCAGGCAGCCTGCAGCCCACCGACACCTGCCCCAAACCGAACAGGAGCGCTGACCAGCACTTCTTCCCAACCCTGAGGCTGAGGGTGGAAACATGTCCGTGGCCATGGATGCCTGTCTTGATGAAAAGACAGCAGCTGCGGGAAAGCATCTCCACGCTCACCTCTGCGTCAATCTTTGCTGAATAAAAATAGTCACTTTGCACAAAAGCAGTGGTCATTCATGGATGCAAAGTGAACCACAGGAAAGACAGTAAAAGCCACACTCAGCCTCTGCAGCACAAAACGAGATTCCATGAATGTCATTAAAATCTATTAAAGGGATTTGGGCCTCTGTGAAATCTAAGGAAAGAATATTAAAGGACCACAACTCTCTACCTCTGCAAACAGCTCTTTCTAGCAACTGTTTTTCTGGATAGCATCACCTAGGAGGAAGTTGAGGCTGCTATAAGTTCTGCCAAGCAGATGACTAGGATTATAAGAATCCCTAACGCCAAGACTTCCCTGGAGGTCCAGTAGTTGAGAATCCACCTGCCAATGCAGGGGACACGGATTTGGTCCCGGCTCAGGAACGATTCCACATGCGGCAGGGCCATTAAGCCCACGCACCATAACGACTGAGGACCCTTGGGCCTGTGCGCTGCAACAAGAGAGGCCACTGCAATAAGCCCACACACAGCAGCTAGAGAAAGCCCTTGTGCAGCAACGAAGACCCAGTGCAGGCGAAAATTAACTCATTTTTTAAAATTATATTTAAAATGTTTTTTTAAAAAATAAGAATCCCTAATATAAAGTGCTGTGTTCTAAACATTACCTCAGAAAGACCAACATACACAGGTCTCAGCTCCAGTAAGATGCATCAAAGCAAAATGTCACTTCTCCCAGCTCCAGAGGGAGTCCTCGATGACACCTTGTCCACACTCCTCCTGTGGCCACCCGTCCCTGGCCGCCACAGTCACAGTATCCGGAAGGTTTCCAACGCCTCCCAAGACCCTCTTTGTAGCTTCCCCTATGGACTCTTTCCATGAACACTTAGGAAAAAACCAGGGAATGACTTAGTTTGCTCCCTTGATGGGGGAAGAAAACCACAAGGTGCCCTGAGTCATCACACTCAGTGAAGGTCATTCTAACCAGACGCAGAGGCAGTTGTCACAAAGCCCATACAGCCTTATGTCAGATCAATAAGCAACCTCCACCTGGCTTTGGCAAATACTAATACTTCAAAGATCACAACAGGGAACCCCTGAGGCATTCTGTTCTTTCCCCACAGAACCACATCTGCTGCAAACTCTTTCAGAAAATACACTGGGGCTGCTAAAGCAGAAAATCATCTGTTTGGGCTTGCAATTTCTGAGAGACACAACTTCACTTTCAGCCCAAAACTGCAGCATGTGTCGTTAAGCTGCAGTCACTGTCTCAAGCAGGAGCTCCCCTCCTGCGCTCAGAGCACGGAAAATCTGACCTCCAGCCAAGGCTTGGGGCGCCCAGGGTGCCAAGGACCCGATGGGCTCCAGAAACTCAACACAAAGCACAACATAACGGTCCCCACGGGGTTTCAGCTCATCTCCCTTTCCTTACTGTAAAAAGAAAGAGTTGAGCTTATTTTTTCAGGAGAAAGAGATTCTTTTAAGAAAATAAAAAATTGTGAGCCCTGTAAACCCTTAAAGTGTTCAGTTCCATTCAGTTCAGTCGCTCAATCATGTCCGACTCTTTGAGACCCCATGAATGACAACACACCAGGCCTCCTGTCCATCACCAACTCCCGGAGTTCACTCAGACGCACGTCCATCGAGTCGGTAATGTCATCTAGCCATCTCATCATCGGTCATCCCCTTCTCCTCCTGCCCCCAATCCCTCTCAGCATAAGGGTCTTTCTCAATGAGTCAACTCGTCGCATGAGGTGGCCAAAGTACTGGAGTTTCAGCTTCAGCATCAGTTCTTCCAATGAACATCCAGGACCGATCTCCATTAGGATGTACTGGTTGGATCTCCTTGCAGTCCAAGGGACTCTCAAGAGTCTTCTCCAACACAATTCAAAAGCATCAATTCTTCAGGGTTCAGCTTTCTTCACAGTCCAACTCTCACATCCATACATAACCACAGGAAAAAACCATAGCCTTGACTAGATGGACCATTGTTGGCCAAGTAATATCTCTGCTTTTGAATATGCTATCTAGGTTGGTCATACCTTTCCTTCCAAGGAGTAAGCGTCTTTTAATTTCATGGCTGCAGTCACCATCTGCAGTGATTTTGGAGCCCCCAAAAATAAAGTCTGACACTGTTTCCACTCTTTCCCCATCTATTTGCCATGAAGTGATGGGACCAGATGCCATGAGCTTTGTTTTCTGAATGTTGAGCTTTACGTCAACTTTTTCACTCTCCTCTTTCACTTTCATCAAGAGGCTTTTTAGTTTCTCTTCACTTTCTGCCATAAGGGTGATGTTATCTGCATAATCTGAGGTTATTGATATTTCTCCCGGCAATCTTGATTCCAGCTTGTGCTTCTTCCAGCCCAGTGTTTCTCATGATGTACTCTGCATAGAAGTTAAATAAACAGGGTACAATAGACAGCCTTGACGTACTCCTTTTCCTATTTGGAACCAGTCTGTTGTTTCCTGACTGTTGCTTCCTGACCTGCATATAGGTTTCTCAAGAGGCAGGTAGGTGGTCTGGTATTCCCATCTCTTTCAGAATTTTCCACAGTTTCTTGTGATCCACACAGTCAAAGGCTTTCGCATAGTCAATAAAGCAGAAATAGATGTTTTTCTGGAACTCTCTTGCTTTTTCGAAGATCCAGCGGATGTTGGCAATTTGATCTCTGGTTCCTCTGCCTTTTCTAAAACCAGCTTGAACATCTGGAAGTTCACGGTTCATGTATTGCTGAAGCCTGGCTTGGAGAATTTTGAGCATTACTTTACTAGCATGTGAGATGAGTGCAATTGTGCAGTAATTTCAGCATTCTTTAGATTGCCTTTCTTTGGGATTGGAATGAAAACTGACCTTTTCCAGTCCTGTGGCCACTGCTGAGTTTTCCAAATTTGCTGGCATATTGAGTGCAGCACTTTCACAGCATCATCTTTCAGGATTTGAAAGAGCTCAACTGGAATTCCATCACCCCCACTAGCTTTGTTTGTAGTGATGCTTCTGAAGGCCACTTGACTTCACATTCCAGGATGTCTGGCTCTAGGTGAGTGATCACAGCATCATGATTATCTGGGTCATGAAGATCTTTTTTGTTTAGTTCTCCTGTATTCTTGCCCCCTCTTCTTAATATCTTCTGCTTCTGTTAGGTCCATAACATTTCTGTCCTTTATCGAGCCCATCTTTGCATGAAATGTTCCCTTGGTGTCTCTAATTTTCTTGAAGAGATCTCTAGTCTTTCCCATTCTGTTCTTTTCCTCTATTTCTTTGCACTGATCGCTGACGAAGGCTTTCTTATCTCTCCTTGCTATTCTTTGGAACTCTGCATCCAGATGCTTATATCTTTCCTTTTCTCCTTGGCTTTTTGCTTCTCTTCTTTTCACAGCTATTTGTAAGGCCTCCTCAGACAGTGATTTTGCTCTCTTGCATTTCTTTTCCATGGGGATGGTCTTCATCCCCGTCTCCTATACAATGTCACGAACCTCTGTCCATAGTTCATCAGGCACTCTATCTATCAGATCTAGGCCCTTAAATCTACTCCTCACTTCCACTGTATAACCCTAAGGGATTTGATTTAGGTCATACCTGAATGATCTAGCGGTTTTCCCTGCTTTCTTCAATTTCAGTCTAAATTTGGCAATAAGGAGTTCATGATCTGAGCCACAGTCAGCTCCCGGTCTTGTTTTTGCTGACTGGATAGAGCTTCTCCATCTTTGGCTGCAAAGAATAGAATCAATCTGATTTCAGTGTTGACCATCTGGTGATGTCCATGTGTAGAGTCTTCTCTTGTGTTGTTGGAAGAGGGTGTTTGCTATGACCAGTGCATTTTCTTGGCAAAACTCTATTATCCTTTGCCCTGTTTCATTCCGTATTCCAAGGCCAAATTTGCCTGTTACTCCAGGTGTTTCTTGACTTCCTACTTTTGCATTCCAGTCCCCTGTAATGAAAAGGACATCCTTTTTGGGTGTTAGTTCTAAAAGGTCTTGTACGTCTTCATAGAACCATTCAACTTCAGCTTCTTCAGCGTTACTGCTTGGGACATAGGCTTGGATTACTGTGATATTGAATGGTTTGTCTTGGAGACGAACAGAGATCATTCTGTCGTTTTTGAGATTGCATCCAAGTACTGCATTTCAGACTCTTCTGTTGACCATGATGGCTACTCCATTTCTTCTGAGGGATTCCTGCCCAAAGTAGTAGATATAATGGTCATCTGAGTTAAATTCACCCATTCCAGTCCATTTTAGTTCACTGATTCTTAGAATGTCGATGTTCACTCTTGCCATCTCCTGTTTGACTACTTCCATTTTGCCTTGATTCATGGACCTGACATTCCAGGTTCCTATGCAATACTGCTCTTTACAGCATCGGACCTTGCTTCTATCACCAGTCACATCCACAGCTGGGTATTGTTTTTGCTTTGGCTCTGTTTCTTCATTCTTTCTGGAGTTATTTCTCCACTGATCTCCAGTAGCATATTGGGCATCTAACAATCTGGGGAGCTCCTCTTTCAGTGTCTTATTTTTTGTCTTTCATCCTGTTCATGGGGTTCTCAAGGCAAGAATACTGAAGTGGCTTGCCATTCCCCTCTCCAGTGGACCACATTCTGTCAGACATCTCCACCATGACACGTCCATCTTGGGTGGCCCCACACGGCATGGCTTAGTTTCACTGAGTTAGACAAGGCCATGGTCCGTGTGATCAGATTGGCTAGTTTTCTGTAATTATGGTTTCAGTGTGTCTGCCCTTTGATACCCTCTCACAACACCTACCGTCTTACTTGGGTTTTTCTTACCCTGGACATGGGGTATGTCTTCACGGCTGCTCCAGCAAAGCGCAACCCCACGTCCAAGGAGCGGCAGTTGCGCAGGCGCAGGAGGGCCAAGAGGAGCTACTCCACGTTCAAGGTCAGGAGGGGCAGCTGTGAGGACATACCCCTCGTCCAAGGTAAGGAGCAGCGGCTGCACTTTGCTGGTGCAGCCGTGAAGAGATATCGTTAAAGTGTACTAGCACGTAAAATCAGCTCCTCAGAGAGACAATTTGTCTTTGCACTTTACACAATGCAGACAGCTTGCAGGAAGGGGGAACTGTGCCTGCCAAGCAAGCATGCAGGCGGGGAGCAACTAGGAAGGTGCATCTTAGGAGCAGTGTCTCACTCCGTCCACTGTGTACTTCTGCCTGGCAAAGGGGCAGAACGGGAGATGAGGAACCTGACCCTAAATCTCTTCTACAGACTTCGATCCTTAGTTCCTGCACACTCCATTCCAAAGAACCAGGAAAGGTGTCCACATTACCGAGTTACATGAGGGAGGAGATGAAAATTCTCAGGAGGAATTGGAACCATCACACAAAAAACAGCAGTAATGATAACCTATCACAGATTTACAGAACCCACGGTTCCACCTCCGGCACATTTTTCTTCCATTGCCTTGTGTTGTTTATTAAACCTTTATTCCTGGTCCTGAGCCTTGCTGACCAGGATCTGAACACTTGTTAAAACACCATCAGGATGCTAAGGATCCTTTAAGTGGTCTAAAAAAGGCACGTTGCATCTGTCTTGACAAACTGAGAGTATATTCTGCAGGCTTAAAATTTTCAGCTCAACAAACACATTGGCATCTGACATATCAAGGGTAGGGAGGCGCATGTGAGAGCAGCCAGCCTCCAGGGAGTCTGATGGAACTCACCAAGCAGCCCAGCCCCTCCAAGGAAGCACAAGACAGGGAGGATGCTCATTTAACATTTACTGCAAAAGCCAGAGTTGCAATGAGGCACCCCTGGTGCGTGACACATTTAGGAAGTGGGAGGTGGGTTATATATACACACTTATACACATATGTGGGTTTCCCTTGTGGCTGAGCTGGTAAAGAATCCGCCTGCAATGCAGGAGACCTGGGTTTGATCCGTGGGTTGGGAAGATCCCCTGGAGAAGGGAAAGGCTACTCACTCCAGTATTCTGGCCTGGAATTCCACGGACTGAATAGTCTATGGGATCACAAAGAGTCGGACACAATGGAGCGACTTTCACAACATACACATATGTACACACGCACATGCACACATATGTACATACGCACATGCATATTTTATGTATTGCACATTTAAGAAGTGTCGGGGGAACATGCAGACACATACATATGTATGTGTATATATGTACACGCACGCATGCACTGTACGTGTATACTTCTCCCCCTACACTTCCTAAATGTGTCACACACCAGGTGGGGTGTGTGTAGGTTGGTGTATACATGCACACTTCCCCAGACACTTTCCGAATGTGTGGCTATACATGCCTATGCATATGTGTATATACAAACAGGCTGTGAAGCGAGGCAGCCTTGCATTTTAATCACACTTCTCTGACTTAGGAACATCTGACCCTGAGGAAGTGATTCAGCATTTGTACCTGCTCATTTGCAGAATCAGGTCAGTAATACCTACACCTCACAGGATGGTTAATGGTGAAAAGAAACGCTGGGTGGCCCCAGCATTTGGAGGAATAGCTAGAGGAGGTGTGTCAGTAGGAGGCACACAGTAGGTGCAGAACAAGGAAGCTTCTGGGATGTCCTGTGGAACCATTTGAGGTATATTAGCTAAACCTTGGAATTTAGCATAGAGTGATGGAGTGTCTGGAATCTCAGCACCTTAAAACTACTTCCAGGACTTGAGCCTTCATTTTTTAAATTGTTCACTGAACAAACAAGATGTGGAACCGCTGCTCTTCTCCAAAGACCATGTGGGTAGCTGGGATACGTCAACAGACAAATCACAGGCTCTGCCCTTGAGGTGCTGTGGGCCTAGTGGGGTAGGGACAATGCTAAGTACTCACTCCAGCTTCAGTGATGCTAGGGGTGAAGCAGCTCCTTGGAATCCAATGCCTCAAACCCTAGAATGGACAGAAGCTGAGCACACCAGGAACCAGACTGCCCTCCTATAGGCGCCAGGCCTGAGAGAAAGGCCAAGGTGTGCACAGCCATCTGCAGGGCTCCACAGGGGGATTCCAGGACATGACCTTGGGGAAGCCTGCCTGACAGCCATCAAAACGTAGAGAGGAAAAAGTCTCCTTCCAGGAACAAAGGCCAGAATATTCAGCCTCGCACCCTCTGCTGAGCCCCAGGCAATCTCCCAGCCTGCTTCCAGCTGGCACCTCCTGGGCATCAGAGCTCGGAGAGTAGAGAAAAGTCCTCCTGGTCTTTTAATCACACTTCTCTGACTTAGGAACATGTGACCCTGAGGAAGTTATTCAGCATTTGTACCTGCTCATTTGCAGGATCAGGTCAGTAATACCTGCACCTCACAGGATGGTTAATGGTGAAAAGAAACGCTGGGTGGCCTGGCAGCAGAGCTGTGTGGACTCGCTGGACACTCCAGAAACACAACGGAGTGTTACTGATCTCGAGAAACTCGCAGCAGTGAACGTACTAGGCTCCTGACTGCCTGAGACAGCCAGGGACAGCGGCCCCCACCTGCTGGGCCCCGGACACACGTCCCCGCCCACGCCGGCTCCGCTCCGGGTCACCAGGGCTGGCTTCTGGGGATGGTGGCCAGCCCAGGCACCTGCCTGCTCGCAGGGATGAGAATCAGGAGAGCAGGTCAGGGGCGCGAGACTGCAGCAGTCCACAGCAGTCCCTACTCCCCAGCACACAGTGGCGGCCTGTGCTCTGTGGAAGAGCCAGCATCAAAGCACACCAGCGGATCCAGGGCACCAGGAGTGCAGCTCTCCCAAGAAAGAGAGCAAGCGTGCGGTCAGAGGAAATCGCAGACCCCTCTCCTCCCCAGGGAGGCAATTCTACATCTAAGCCAGGGTATGGCAGGCAGATTCCTTGAACAACTGGGTGTAGATACCACCTCAGTTAGCATTCCAGCTGCCCCCCCAAGACCCATCTCTGGGGTGAATGTCCCCCCCACCACCATGCCTCCTGCCACATCTCAGGCCACCCCCGGCACACAGTCCGTGCTCAATAAGTATATCCTGAAAAAGGACACAGCAAATCCACAAGCTACACGATTCACGTACACACAGTCTAAAGAGATGCTCTCCCATAGCGGGGACCCCACCCCTGAGAGGAGCAGACAAACCAAGAGACAGGGAAGAAAGAAGGCCATTCCCAATGGGACACAGATTCTGTGGGAGCACACTGACCCCAGAGAAGCTAGATATGCCTGCAAATCCCCAATCCCACGAATTACCCCATATAGTTCAAGTGTGTGCTAAAAAGACTATAAAGTTTCCAGAAGAATGAAGTTATGCCAAATCTCTACTTAAAAACATCTACTTACCAGACTGCAAAGAAGAAAATTCAGAAGTTATTCTGGTATTAACTACTAAGAATTACATACTCTTTTTAATAATATACACTCACACATATTAACTCATTTTTGATTCCTGAAATCTAAGATGAATTAATATTATTATGTATTTTATTGATGCCAAAGCTGAAGACTCAGAAATGGAAAAGTTGCCCTAAACTGCCAACCAGTTAAGTATTAACGATTCAATGTATATTTGCTACATGTGATGTTTTACATTTTGCTGATATCAAGAATAGATTATGTTTCATGTCATGTTCAATATAAGAAATAGCAGCATTTACAATAGCCAGAAGGTGGAGTTAATACAACTGTCCATCAACAGATGATGAATGCATACATACAGTGAAATATTATTCAGTCTTAAAAAGGAAATTCTAACGCACACTACATCACAGACAAATCTTGAAGATGCTGTGCTAAATGAAGTATATCGATCACAAAAGGACAAATATTCTATGCTTCCATTCATATGAGGTCTCTTTAATAGTCAAATTCATAGAAACAGAAAGTAGCGTGGTGGTTGCCAGGGGCCAGGTTGGGGTGGAGTCAGTATCTAAAGGGGACAGAGTTTCAGTTTTACAAAATGAAGTTCTGGAGATGGATGGTGGTGATGGTTGCAAGACAATGTGAATGTACTTAAGGCCACTGAACTGGACATTTAAAAATAGTTCAGATGGAATATTTTATTTTAGGTATATTTTACCACAATTTAAAATTTGTTAAATGATTTTTAAAAGAAAATATAAAAAGTAAGGAAATCTACTTAGTTCACTGAAAAGTGATAATGTTAATATGATAAAAAATTATAGCTACCGAGTAAAATACGGTGTTTTAACAATTTGAATTAATGGTTCATTAAATTAAGAGTTTGATGTATACAGTCTCCCGTGACCCTGGGTCTGAGTTGTGAAATGCCAGACAAGCCCTTTCATTTTTGGTTCCTTTCCTTCCCTGCTCCCAGCCGCAGCTTTGGACAGTAACTTAGTATGATTCTGATGTTCTCACAAGTTTAATAGGAAGAGGGAATCATTTTGTTTGCTTCTAAACAAACCATTCAGACAGAAATGAAGGAATTACTCATTATGCGGAATCTGTTTACCATCTGTTGCTAAAGGAACGTCTTTACTGAACTGGAGGACCTCTGCGTGAATTAAACCCCAAAAGAAAAGATGCCTTCGAGGTTTCAAGTCTCTTTGATTCTGAGACTGCACATACTTCAGACCAAATCGATTCTATCTTTGAGAAGAAATAAATGAAGGGGTGTTAAGGAGACTCAGCATGGGCAGCAGTTCTCAACCAGGCACCCCCGGGGCTAGGAAAATGGAGTTAATTGGGAATTAATAAGGACTAATTTGCCTAATGGAAAAAAAATTCAAGTAAGCTGAGGGTCAAATGCAGAAACATTAAAGAGGTCCTGGCAAGAAGAGGGAGGGAGGGAGGGAGGGAGAGGATTAGAGGCCTGGGTGCCACCTTCTGCCCTGGGCACCAACTACTGCCCTGAGCAATAAGCAGCCATTACCTGCTCCTCCAAATCCTCCAGTGACAAGATTCGCATATTAACAAACATCACATAGAAATCACTTAAGCAAATGACTGATCTGCAATGAACAGGAGTTCTTTAGTCATAATTATCATACATAGTACATCTTTAACACGTTTGGTTCAGTAATTAAAATCCTCTTAAAAGGGAAAATGTTCTGCCATGGATCAACCTAACCTGGCACATCCTAGGGGCTTCCCTGGTGGCTGAGCGGTAAAGAATCTGCCTGCAATGCAGGAGACACAGGTTCGATCCCTGGTCGGGGGGAGACCCCAAAGAAGGAAATGGCAACCCACTCAGTATTCTTGCTGGGAAAATCCATGAACAGAGGAGCCTGGTGGGCTACAGTCCATGGGGACACAAAAGAATCAGACACAATTTAGCAACAGCACTATTTTCCATAATGAGAAGACACCTCACATGTAGACTGGCATAGTCTTCTTAAGATGGAAAGCAAGCTGGGCAGGAGTTGGCTCAGCTCAGTGACACGAGGGACTAAGGCAAATACCTTCCAACACGTGGCCATGCCAGCTACCTTCCTGCAAGACGCCAGTGTCTAACACAGCAGTGGTTTAGTGCCTCCCAGGCCTCCAGCGTGGATACCTGGCGGGTGCAGGGCCCTTTTCACCCAGTCTCCCCTAGCACAGCCTGCCTGTCTCCCCGCGGCAGCTCCAAGGCTCCCTTCTCTAGCAGAGTGGCCTGGACATCTCACAGCCCAGCAGCTCAGCTCCAAGGAGAGTGAAGGGCAGGTGCCAGGCCTCTCAGGGCAGGGCCGCGCCAGCCTGGGGTCACACCCCCAAGGCCCCTGGGCAAGGACACCTCCAGAAGGCTGATGGATGCGAGCACACCTGGCGGAGGGCAGGCTGCGTGTGTCTCAGCCCGTTTCCTATCTATAAAGGGGGAAGCAGCAGCCCCGTGGAAACCAGAGCCAGACACCTACCCACATTCAGGGTCAGCCTCACGGCCCCCTCTCATCTGCCCTCCCTAAGCTGCCTGGGTCTGACTGCTCCTCTTCTGAGAGCTTTAGTTCACCATATAAACTCCTTTAAGTCAAGCTCTATAGATGTTCTGAGGGAATCACACGTATTCCATCCTAAGTACAGTAAGGCTGAGGCTGCTCCCATTTAATAAGTGGAGAAGCTAAGGTTAGAGAGTTTAAGTACCTCACATGGCCAGAAAATGGTGCAGGGCAGATTCAAACCTACTTCTCAAAAGCATGACCTCTTAGCGACACATCCCGCTGTCCCTGCTGAGTGAGGTCACTGGAGGCTGAGGGACACAGCCCACGCGCCCTTGACCAGGTCAGAGCTGCAGGTCTGGACGGATGGGGCGCCGCGTCCTCTGCTCAGACACGCCTTCACACAGCGACAACCTGGGGCTCCCACCTCCCCTTCAGGAACTGATCCAAATAAAAGGCCACATCTGCATCCCAGCATCTAGTAGTTAATTTTTCCCACAATGGACACTATCCATTATGAAGCTCAATGATCTTTGAAGTCTCAGTTCAGCTCAGTCACTCAGTCGTGTCTAACTCTC
Organism: Ovis aries; assembly: GCF_016772045.2. Lineage (NCBI taxonomy): Eukaryota > Metazoa > Chordata > Mammalia > Artiodactyla > Bovidae > Ovis > Ovis aries. The sequence goes on along the minus strand of NC_056078.1, from coordinate 1,668,968 downwards.
TGCAGCCCCATGGACTACAGCACGCCAGGCCTCCCTGTCCATCACCAGCTTCCAGAGCTTGCTCAACCTCATGTCTATCGAGTCGGTGACGCCATCCAACCATCTCATCCTCTGTCATCCCCTCCTCCTCCTGCCTTCAATCTTTCCCAGCATCAGGGTCTTTTCCAATGAGTCAGTTCTCATTGGAAAGTCTTTGAGATTTGAAGTCTTTGAGTCTTTTGAAGTCTATGAGAGTCTTATCAAGTCTATGTGCCGAGAACCTGTCAATTTTCCACACGAATCGCTTCATTTTATTAGAAAATGAGAGCTATGCAACCCACCACAGTTTCCATTTGCTTCGGCTGCCAAGACTCAGGCCCGCTGAGAAGCTCGCACACTGGAGCTCTACTCGGCAGTTCCTCGGGGCTGGGGCTCTGCTGCCAGTGGGGACTACACAGGGTCACAGTGAAGAGCGGCCTCACACAGACGGGAACACCCCCAGGACCTGCTGGGGGTGAAACTCGGAGCTGGCGCCCTTCACGCTCCCTTCTTCACCCTCTCCTCCTTCTTCTCCCTGCCCTCCCCCTCCCCACATCATATGGCCTCAAATTTTCAAACTCTTTAACAAATCTGTTCACACATAATATGCTTTTTCAGATAAGGTGCCTCGAATCTTTTCAAGAGTATACATAGCTTAAGTACACAAGAGCCATCATCTAAAAGTGGAAGGAAATTTCAGAGCTCTTTTGTAAATGGACACAGAATTTGGAGGTAAGGTTGTAAAATGTCACCCTCCCAAAATAAAGCCAAAACGAACCGAAAGGATGAAAGACATGAGCCATCTGTGGCAATCTTCCTAGGAAACCGCTCACTCTTGCTGGCGACGGTCTACAGATGTAGCTGATGAGAAGACAGTGTCGCAGATTCACTGAGAAACTGAAGCAAAAAAATCCAAGGAATGTACAACAGCTTATGGTATTACAACTTAGCAAAATACATTTTGTTGGGGGGGGACAGTTCTGTTGACTGATTACTGAAGAATGTTGAGAAGAAAGTCAGGCGCAACAGTCAGGATCCAATTTCTAGAATTCAGGTAATGGGCAAGCTTTTAAATAGAGGCTTTATCAGGCTGTTGACCAGGTAACTGACAGGGCACAAAGAAAGCTCTAAGGCATCAGTCAGGTGGCAAGTGCAGAAAACAGACACTGCCCGGGATGGGGGGACAAGGGAAGAAGCAGAATCAGTGAGCCTTACAAACTCATGAGGAAAGGGTCTGAGGCCACCCCTGAGCAAGGGGGCTGCTCAGCTGGTGATGGGTATCCAGGACGGGTGGGGAGCAGTGAGGCTGTTTCTGTCCATGCTGGGAAAGGACACACCAAAGTCTTCATGGCAGCAGAAAGAGACAGGTTCATGGGGCTGCCCTGGAGCAGGGAGCCACAGGAAGGACCAAGCCCCTTCTCTGCCTCCCATTCCGCTGCCCTCTGGACCACGCCTCCCCAAGGGCACAAATGTGCTGTGCAGAGTCCAGCTCTGGTGGCACAGAGCAGAGTCTACAAGGACTTGGAGCTGAGACAATAGTTTAATACATTGCACACTGAGTTTTTTGAAAAATGAATCTCTTCAGCACCCTAGGGAAAGGTTATTGATTCCATGCACAGAAATACCCCCAGAAGGGTGAAGGCCGATTCCTCAGACTTCCACAGAGGGAGGGAAGCTCACCTACGAGAACACAGCTGTCACCCAGCACACGTGCCTTCTCACGCAGGCTCGGCCTCATTAGTAATTCATGAATTGCTGTCCTTATTTACCCACAGTTTACAGCTCTGGTTTATGGAAACCCCAGACTTTGGTGGATAACCTCCTAGGTGAACTAATAACATTGAGTTTCCAAACCTATGAAACGCTGAGACCCAGGGTGATTCTCTGTCAAAATTCTACCCGAAATAGCTCACTGGCCTCTCTTTACACACTGAAAAACTGACCACGGCTTTTGAAGAAAATAATCATATAAGCCTCAAAGCTTTCTACAAATGTGTTCAGTTCAGTTCAGTCGCTCAGTCGTGTCCGACTCTTTGCGACCCCATGAATCGCAGCACGCCAGGCCTCCCTGTCCAACACCATCTCCCGGAGTTCACTCAGACTCACGGCCATCGAGTCCGTGATGCCATCCAGCCATCTCATCCTGGGTCGTCCCCTTCTCCTCCTGCCCCCAATCTCTCCCAACATCAGAGTCTTTTCCAATGAGTCCACATAATTGTACAGAAGTAAGGAAAACAGACACAAAACATCAACTTCCTCCTGGAGAACCCACTTCCAGCATCTGTAAACTCTATGCAGTTTATTATTCCCCAACAGAGGAATCAGCCTAAGTCCAGGAACCTCAGAAGCATGGGCACCCCCCAACTCCTGCGTCCCAGCCTGCACCACCTGATGCTCCCCGAGGGTCTCGGCTCCTGGGCAAGGGTCCCTGATGGAGAGCCTCTGCCCTCACTCAGATGGGCACAGGCAGGGCCGTGGGCGAGCAGTCAGGGTGTTGCACAGGGCGCTGAGCATCACCCACCAATTCCACAGTAGACTGGAAGGCATGGCCTTTTCATTTCCCCCGAGTGGCTGACAATCTGTGTCCTCTAATCATGAAAAAGTTCCTGATGCTTTTGATCAGCTGGTACTTGATCAGAGTTTTCCTTGAGAATTACATCCACATGGTCACTGACCCTCACACATAGGATCATACCTCCTCCCTCAAAACAGTGAAAACAAACCAACCCCACCCAGATTAAACTAAGATAGGAAAACGAAATCCAAGACTGCTCAACTACTGAAAACCTCAGGCCACTCCTGATATTCATTCAGTCCAGGAAGGAGGTTGCAATTCCTTTAAGCTCCAAACAAGTCATTGCCATATATTCTGATCATTTTTATTGTAAACAACAACCCTTGAGATGTCCCTTTAATGCAACAAGTCAAGTGCAATCTACAAGCAAACCCCTCCACCCTGCGGATTCTTCATTTGTGAGATTCAGTAGTTAGGATTGGTCATGAGATGAGACAGTTCTTAAAATATGAACACTAAGCATGCTCCAACCGGCGGGTCCCTGCTCCCCAGGGCAGGGTGTGCTGGGTTCAAAGCAGCCTGCTCAGGGCCCAGCACGTAACCCTACCTCCACCTCCGCCAGCACCTTCACAGGTGAAACACCTTGCTCCTTGGGATGGAAGGAAATGTGCTGAGCTCCACAAGACAACTCTACATTTCTAGTGAAGCGTGCCAGGCACAGCTTTTTCGGCCAGGAAGAAGGAAAGATGCGTGCGCGTCCGCGTGTGTGTGCACAAGTCTGCGAGTGTGTAGCTGCAGACGTAAAATGGCTTTGCAGCAGCTGAGCTAGGGGGCAGGCACACACACGCACATCCACAGCCCCCACACCATGTACAGATCAAGGGGAAGGAAGGGTGGGCAGCACCCTTCTACTTTCTACTGATGGGCACACAGACACTTAGCTGGGAAGACGGCTGTGTGCCAAATAGCCTTTACTAATGACAAGTTATGAGCCTCTCCTAAAGATCCTGCCCAGTGAGCCAGGCTGCAACTGAGTCTTCATTTCTGCGAAAGTGTGTTCTGTGCAGAGGTGAGACAACGGAGGAGGAAGAAGGGTGAAAGGAAAATAAATCTCTTAGCACACAAAGAAACCTGCTCATTTCACAACTCTTTTTCCTCCCTGACCAATAAGAAAACCCCCCAAAAATGTAAGGGACAGAAAGCCCGATGTCCATTGGGTGAGCTGTCTTCCCCCTCCTCGGCCTCCTCTGCTGCCCACCCTTCCTTCCCCTTGATCTGTGCCTTCCGCCCCCAACTACCACCACCAGCGCACTAGGCGAATAACCACTGCTGAACACAGGGCAGGGATACGCATCCACTCTCACTGAATTTTTCTTCCAGTGACTCCAGATGCCATCAGTGCCTCCCAACTCCCCAAATAATTGAGGACATAATTTTGTCTTCTATCGCATCCTCAGAACACCAAGCCCTGGAATAAATCCTATCACTGGTTCTCTACAACCCACAAAGGTGGACAAACCTCACCAGTCACTCAGCACATATCTGGGGCACCCAGGGCCCTCCCTGAACTTAGGAGGTCAACCTCAAACCCTTCACAGGTCGCATCATGCGTTTCAACAGATGCTACCAAAGAGCAAGCTTTCACTTGCGTGAAAGTGGCACAGCGACTTGCTAACCCCAGGCTGGGTCACCTAGAAGAAGCAAAGTCCAGGGACAGGGAAGCAGGCGCCAGGCTGTCTCACACAGGGCAGCAGACCCTTCACTGAGCCCGGGCTCAAGGCCTTGCCTTCACCAGGACTCCACCCGTTTCAGTCTCATCCTAAAGCTGACAAAATACCAACCACAGCCCCTACAGTGCGCTGGGTGCCAGGCCACATGCAGGGAATGCGGTGACTGGCACAGATACATCCCTGAGTGCAACCATGCCCTGAGCACTCTCTGACCTTGCGGGCCCCTGTCCGCCACACTTCCATTTGCTGACCCTTCTGCTTCACACCGTACAAGCACATCAAGTTCCCCTGGCCCCAGGACCTTTGCACATGACGTTCTCCACGCCTGGACAGTCCCTAGCATACCCTTCTAGACGTTAGTTCTCCCTCAAACATGCCCTCTTCAGTCCTTTCTGATGAGCTTCTGTGGAGCTCCCCGTAGAGCTGACATTGCCTTGGTGGCCCCCAACCCTAGTCCCACCCAGACCCTCATTCGCCTCACTCCCTGTGGCCTCCCTTGGACTGGTACAAAATGGCTAAGGATGAATCTCTGTAAAGATGGAGGGCTGGGAGGGGAGGAGCCGAGCAGGTGCTGGCCCTCAAGATGCTCAGTCTACCACAGGCATCCTCAAATCCCAGGACACAGACTAGCACTGGTCCCTGGTCTGTGAGAAACTGAGCCACACAGCAGTGGGCAAATGAGAGAAGCTTCACCTGTATTTACAGCTGCTCCCCACTGCTAGCATCCCCCTGGTCTGTAGAAAAGCTGTCTTCCACAAAACTGGTCCTCGGTGTCAGAAAGTTTGGTGACCACTGGTCTACTGGATGCAAGCGTGCAGCTGGCTGGAGAGTTCTGGTGTCAACAGTGGCACCTGGTGAGGGACATGGAAGGTGGGGGGCCGTAAGCCCCATTCTCTGCTGGATCAGCAGGATCCTGGAGATACAGACCCTCCACTCCACACGCATGTGGCCCAATGTTCAAGGGCTGGCTGAGCAGAGATCAGGCCCACCCACAGCTCCGGCTCCTCTCCCTGTTCGTCTCAGGCACTGCTTCCCTCTGTCACAGACAGATCAGAGGATGGGGCGGCGGGGCCCTGCACAGGGGAAGGGCTGAGAGATGCCATGGGGATCTTCAAGCACATGCAGCTATAGCTGCTCCCAATCACCCCAGAGACACCAAGCAAACACGCAGCGTGGCCCCAGCCATCACTCGGAAGAAACCACACGCTGAATGCCGACCACCTCCGTCTATGTTCTCTGGGTATCATTTAACAGCTAAGAGCTTTTTCAAGCAAAGACCAGTGTCTTAAAACGGGATTTTAAATCTCAAAACATTTTAATGTGCTGCAGCATCAGAGGGTTGCCAGTGACCTTTAGTCACCTCTTAGCCTGGCTCCCGGCTCCCCCATCCTGGCTCCCTAATTAGTACTTTAAATGTGATTTGTGTATGTGGTTTCCTGGCTATCAGCTTGGGCAACGGCTAGCTTTCTAGGTTTCGTCCACTGTGTCTACGTGTACAGACCGAAAACTACACCTTCCTTCTTACAGCTCCAACACTCCTTTCCTGGAATAATTAAGGAACACCCCTCACACTGAGGGGTGGGGCACGGAGCAAGGGGACCCCACAAGGGGGGTCAGCTGCGCAGCCTCAGGAGGAGCTGGCCACCAGAACATCTATGGACGGAAAAGGCAGGACTTGAACCCAGACATGCATGAAACGCCCACCCACCAGCTCCTCCATCATGCCCATTACTCCATTCGGTCTGCTTTGCTCTTGAGCCCCTGGCCAATCACAATCTCTATCTTAAAATGTGATCCAAATGTGACAAATCCGGCCCCACTCAGCACCAAAACTTCAACCTGAGCAAAAATGAAGCATGCCAGGTCCACAGCAAGTCCACAAGCTGGAGAGAGGGAGACAGAACGCAGAAGGCGGAGAGTCTCTTCCCGGGGTTCCGCCCCGATTCATATCCTAGCCACCAATTCACACCATGAAGCTACCCTCCACCTGGGTGTCTGCTCCCAGCAAGGTCCCCCCCCCCCGCCCCCAGAGGAGCCCAGAGTGGCCCCCGAAGCATCTGTGAGAAAGAACAGTGAGTACACGTGCCAGTGAAATTAAAGGAACCCTCATTACTCTGCACCAGCATCGTCCCCACCAACTCACTCATTTCCATCAGCTCCCTCCCCACAGACAAACACAGGAAGGGTAATAGGCAGTACCAGCAGCATTCGAACCCAGGTCTGACATCACAGCCAGCCTCCTTCGATTACCATACCCGAAGTTCACGTTTCCAGCCGGATTACTCGTCTTGAAATCATCACACAGCATGTCTATTAGTCTGCAGTCTAGTTCTAAGGTACCTTGATGAGAGGCATCAGAGAAACCATATGCACGCTGTTCTAATCATCAGAACTAGTCCTGCCCTCAAAGGGACCTCTGCTGCGATTATTGACTCGTCGCCACTTGTCACTCACCTACAGTTTCAAAAGCAAGTCAGAAACTGAACTAATGAGACTACAGGAATGCTTACTAATTAAAACCTTGTGGGAAAGTTTTCAAATAACATGCTGTATTCAGATAATAACAGCTCAAGATATAGAAAAAAAGGTTGCCAATTAAGAGTTTTTAAAAATTAATTATACAGTCACATAGTTAAAAACCACATCCTTGTATAACTTTCAAAGACATGAGACTAAGGGATAAAATTGGGAAACAGTGTCCTGGTGGGGGCGGGGGGGTGGGAAAGTTCTGGCCTACAGCTTCTTGCCTCTCGCTCCACAGACTTGGGGTCCGCCAGGCACTCAGCCACCCCTTCCGGGGCCGTTTCCTCACTAGAGGGGCAAGGACTGCAGACCCCTGTCCTCACCCCTCTGCCAGGGAGAAGGCCCTAGACAAGGTCCATGCAGGTGGAGGTGCTTCCTGGAAAGGAGGCTCTTGGCTTAAACACAGTGTGTGTGTGTCGGGGTTGGGGGGGTAGCCTGGCTCAGTGGGCACAGATGCCTGGGGCTGGTGATGCCAACTAGAGGACGGCCCAGCCAGCCAAGGGCACGAGCCCCTCCCGCCCTGACACCATGAGACTTCGCATCCACGTTTACAATGTGGCTACCAGGGCCTGCTCTAATTGAACAACAAGGAGAGATGGCACATGCGGAAACTGAGGTTCAGAGGGGCTGAGTATCTTGCCTGACTTTACAGAACCAGCTAGAGAAGCCAGAATTCAAACCCAGGCAGTGGCCCCTGGGCAACACATCCTGTGGGTCCTCTCAGGGTTACAGCTCAGGTCAGCCACCCACCCAGCCAAGAGCTTGATGGCAGCATGGCCCTGGGCTCCTCCCTGCAGACTCCCCCCAAACCCCTAGACTGAGCCAGGATGATCTGGATGCTCTCCAACTGCCCAGTGTAAGTGTGTCGAGCTGCCCAGCTATGCACAGAGACCTGGACACTGGCACAGGAACTCGGCCAGCCAAATGGGCAGAGCCACCCCCTCCAACCCAGCACATGGGGGCCTGGGGCACCAGATTCATCCCACAGGCAGTCCAGACCCCCACACACAGCAGCCCCCCTCCCCACAGAAGCCTCAGCTAAACTCTCCCAGGACTAGGAAAGCTTGGCTTTCAAACACCCCTCGGATAGCAGGAAAGAGTATCAGGCCAACAGGAATCAGAAAATCCCTCTGGGGCAGTATGCCACCATGCATTCCCCACCAGTAAGTCAGAAAAACTTTTAAGCTGAAAACTCTATCTTAAGTATAAACACTTACATGCCAAGTCAGAGTCATGCCCATGGAGGGCTTACTTCACCTACATTCCAGTTCTTTGGAAAACAAGAGAGACCCAAGTAACAGCTTCTTGATGCAGACTGATGGGGGGCCTCCTAAGTCAGCAAGCGCAGACAGAAGACAAGCCTCAGCAGCCTCTGCACAGGGAGGCCGCACGGGGCCTCACCTGCCTCCGCAGGCTTGTCCGTGCGGTCTGGATGCCCAAGTTATGCCTTTTTCCTGATGCCCAGCCTTAGGCCCGGAACTCAGACCACACAAGAACAGCCTGGGCTGGCTCCTGAAATCAGCACTTTGCAATGTAAAGGTCAAGGAGTGATCACCAGCCTAGGCAATCAGCACCTTCCAGGCTGAAGCAGCAGCTTTGCAGCCTCGAGACAGAAACCTGCCATTTGTAAGCTACTGGGGACTCGGGACTGTGGCTCTGGGACCAGCACTACTGCAGCCGACCTGCCCTAGAGCCAAACCTTGGGCAGCTTCGGGAATATTAACATTCCAGCCCCAGCCATGCTACGTCATGACCGGTGGGGCAAGATAATAACCTCGGGATCCACAGAACACCACCTGTGTGAGGGCAGGAGGCCTGCAAGCAGGCAGGGAGGAAAGACTGACGACCCGCAGCTCAAAATGCTTCAGGCTTCCCGGCCACAGCCCTGACACAAACGTGCAGCACCAGGAATCATACTTCACAGAAAATACGCACCATCGTATAGCTGTCAAAAATCTCTCACATACAAGTACAGTGAAAAGCATGAGGCTTTCACAATAACATCCTGTGGGGGAAACATAAAGGAATACTATATATATTTATTAAAGGTCTCCCACCGTGGCTTCCCAAACCAACCACAGCTCCAGCGGATCACCTGTGACAGCAGGCAAACTGCCTGCGATAAGTCGATAAGTGACGTATAGGCATGTTCTGCCCTCTGGCGTCTGCCACACAAGAAGGGGTCGGCGGCGTCGTAAGACACCCACGCCAGACGCTGCTGAGCGACAGCGTCTCTGGGCCGCTGAGCAACCTGGCCAAAAGCATGCGATCTCCCAAACTACCTAAATTGCTACTCTACCATCAAAAGGTTCACAAAAAGTAGCAATTTCCAGAGAATTTAGGTAATTCTTAGAGAAGAAACAGTACCAAGCATAAGAATAGTTTCCCAGTGATACAGGGAGACAATTCAGGATCTTAGGCGACCTCTGAAGCATCCTTTTTAAAAGAATCATCGCTGGATATTGCTAAACTACAGAAAGATATAGAGGCTTATGTACGTTTTAACTGACTATGTTTTTGTAACTGATGAGAAATATATTTTGGCCATTCAGATGACAAAAATATATTTCTCATATACATTTTGTCTTTGGCCTTATTTCTGACTCACAGCTCCCCAAACCCTTGGGGTTTTCTGAGCACCAAGAGCCACAGAAGCATCTTTTGTTCCACTTGGTCTCTTGTCCTCTGATCCACAAGGTGAAATGAGTATCCTGTTACTCATGACAAGCTCCTTTCCACCACTGCTGGGCCGATGTCAGTGAGGAGGCCTTTGGAAGTACCTGCAGATGGGGGCTGGTTGCAGGGGAACCAACCATGAATAGAGGGGTGCAACCTTCAATCCCATCCGGTGATTTCCTCGAGGGAGAGGGGCTGGAGTTTGACTCAATCACCAATGGCCAATAACTTGATCAATAGTGTCTATGGAGTGAAGCCTCCAGAAACCCAAAAGGACGGAGTCTGCTGAGCTTCCAGGCTGGGGAGCCAGAACACGTCCACGTGCCACCAGGCTGGGCCCCAAGCAGGAGGAGAACCACCTTTGTTTGGGACCTTACAACTACTATGTGTCTCTTCACCAGACTTAACTTGTATCCTTGAATATCGTTTGTAACAATTCAGTAATCCAGTAAATAAATGGGTTTTCTACTTTAGCTAATTAACTGAACCCAAGAAGGGGTTCATGGGAACCTCTGATTTATAGCATGTTGGTCAGAAACACAGGTGACAATTTGGGCTTGCAATTGCCATCTGAAGGAGGGGAGTGTGGGAGGTGGGGAGTCTGCAGGACTGCGGCCTTGCCTATAGGACCTGATGCATTTCCAGGTGGACAGTGTCAGAACTAGGCTGAATGGCAGGACATTCAGCTGGTGTATGGACACTGACTGGTTACGGAGGGGAAGCTCACCACCCCACACACACACACACACACACACACACACACACACACACACACACAGCTACTGGAAACTGGGAGTAGAAACCTTTCGCTGACTGTACTACAAAGTCTTAATTTCCGTTTTAAAAATACTAGTTTTCTGCTGGTTTGCTAATTTAAGTTACATACACCTATAAAATTTTTTAACTTTTTAAATAAAATTTTCTAAGTAGGCAAAAATAAAGTAGTATTATGAACCCCGGGTGCCCGTCAGTCATTCAACAGCACACTCAGTCAATCTTGTTCCCTCACAATTTTTCAACAGTGGTGGTGTCACTGTGTCCATAAATACTTCAGTTTTTATCTATAAAAGGTAAGGATTTTCAAAAAACATAACCACAAGGCCATTACTGCCACTAAATAAAATTAATAATGATGCCTTAAATTTCATCTACTATCCAGTCCCTATTCAACTTACCCCTAATTATTATTTCTTAGGTCTTTCTCTAGTTATTTTGGTGAGCAACTGTGAACTTCTTAAAGGGTGGCAGAACACCATGTTCACATCTGCAGACCCCAGCACTCAACAGGGTGCCTCGTGGCCAGAAATGCTCAAAGCCTTTCGAAGGTGTTCCTCAACTGTGCATCTCTCAAAAATAACAAGCAGGAAGTCCTTCAGTTTATAAGGATTCTGGGGCCTGGGAGTGAACAGACGAAAAGGCACCGTTTCCCCTCATTAAGGTCAGGGCCTGGAGCTGGGATCTCACAGAAGAAGGGAACTGACACAGGAGAAAAAGAGAGGCTCCAATCATGAATTCTTAGATGCACTTTATTTCCAGTCTGACATGCGATTGAGGTGAACCTCACAGTGATCAACATCTTGTGTCTGCCTCTATAGCTTTCTACCTCTTTCTGCTTAACGACCTTTACTAATACACAAAACCTCCCTGACCCTCAGTTTCCTCATCTTTAGAACAGGGATAGTTCTTGTAGCTAAAGAACTATCATGGCCTGGGCCGTAACACACCATCATGACCAGCACTTGCTCACACACAAGACACACCCACAGCAGAGTCTGCAGGATGCAGGTCAGTGCCTTGGAAGAAAATTTCAGGAGCAATACTAAAGCAATGTAATCTCCAGACACAAAATCAGGTGGGACAGAAGTGGAGGGTAAACTGGGAAGTTAGATAAAATTCCCAGAAGAGTCAAAAGTTGGCCAACTCTACATGATGCCAAGCGATGGTGAGAGCCCAGGGCCCTCAGGAAACACTGCATCCACCAGAGCTTGGAGGTACAGAGGAAGAAGACTCCTGTCTCAGATAAACAGACACAAACATCTCTGAGGCAAAAAGCAGACACTGGAAGATGTATTTCACATATATTTTCCTTTTTATCCATGCACAAGAGTGATACATGGAAAAATCAATGTCTAAGTCTAAAAGAGCTCTTTAAATAAGCAGAAAATAAAAATGTTAACTGATAAGAAACCACCATGTCACAGTTCAACGGAAACTTTTTTTCTTGCCTAGTGGTACATAAGATAGTGGTTTTACAAATAAAAGCATCTTAGATTCAACAAAAAATGGTATATTCCAGACACAGGGACACATCAGTCGTCACCAGAAGTGAGACAGGAAGGAAAACAGGAGCATCACTTGCTGTGCAGGGGAACGGAGTGGGAGGAGGGAATGGAGAAAGGCGCCGAGCCTCGAAGGTCGCAGCGCAAGAGCTCACAGTCAGTGGGGTGGCCCCTGAGGTAGGAAGGACCAAGGCAATGACTCCAAGGCCTCCCACACCAGGCCAACATCAGCATCCAGGACGGTCACACATCTTCGCACACAGGAGTCAGCATTCATTTACGGGTGTCGCTAAAACACAGGCCTTTGCTTCTAAAGTTCCCACAGCGTGACTCATCTGAAGTGTGTCCCCCTTCTGGAGGAGCACCCTTCAGGAGGAGACACACTTCCTTTCTGGACGAGCCTCTGATGCCGAGATGAAGAAACCCTGAATAGTGGCTCCTGAGTCAGAAGACTTTAAAATGACCTTTCCTCTGCAGCCATGTCCACGTTCTGGTTTTTTATCCAGAAACACGTTGGCAGCACAGCACACACCACACCCCAACAAGGCATCTAAAGACCCCTCATGAATGCCAATAATTACTATGAAAAGCGGCTGATGCTCTTGCTTGAGAACTCCCTAAAGGAGCTGCAGGCAATGAAATCACATGTCCACTTTATTTCCTACAAATATCACAGATCACAGTGCTTCAACACAACTCCATTGCCAAGAACAGCCTCTCCAAAACCCAGGAACAGGCAGGCCTCTAACCTCCTATTTCCTGCAGATGAGAAAACCACAAGTCTCCCACCCACAGCAACTCACAGAGACAATATCCCAGTGGAAACTCCGTCCAGGAGCAGGTGCACAGGGCCCAGTGGGACTTCTCATTAAATGGTGATGTGTGTGGAGAGCACTCTACAAAGGAGCTGTGTAACTGAGTGGGGAGCCTGACAGTGGATGGGGATGTTCACCCCGTTCAGCCAGCCCTGCAGAGACCAGCTCAGAAACCACACCCGAGGGCTGTGGCACGAGCACAGGCCACAAAGTAGAGCAACACATTAACCTGCAGCTCCTGGCGTGGTCCCCGGCCCGAGGTGGGAGAGGGTGAACTGGGAGCGTGCATTCTGTGTTAACCAGGAGAAGAACACTCCTCACCCAGGACTCCTCGAGGATAAGAATGAAAGGCCCGAGAAAAAGAAAAACAATTATCAAATACTAACACAGATATATGGAACCTAGAAAGATGGTACTGATATTCGCAGAGCAGCAATGGAGACATAGACGCCGAGAACAGACTTGTGGGCACAGCCTGGGGGGAAGAAGGAGAGGGTGGGAGGTATGGAGAGAGTAACCTGGAAACATACATTACCATATGTAAAACGGACAGCCAACGGGAATTTGCTGTATGACTCAGGAAGCTCAAACCAGCTCCCTAACAACCTAGAGGGGTGTGATGGGGAGAGAGGTGGAGGGATGTTCAAGCAGGAGGGGACATGGGTAAACAAACCTAAGGATGCTTCATGTTGCTGTTCGGTAGAAACCAGTGCAATACTGTAAAGCAATTATCCTTCAATTAAAAACAAATAAAAATTTTTAAAAAAGAACGAAAGACCTGACCTTGCCCCAGGACACAGGAAACGCCACCACTGACAGACCAGAGACCACAGATTCCCAGAAAGAAAACAGGCTCAGTATTTAGCAAAGGAAATCAAGGCATAGAGGGCGCACCCAACATGTCAGACACTCTGAAGCTGGAGTTGCTGCTGCTCTGGGTCTTGGCTCAAACCTGCTCAACCTGTACCTCGCAGGCACCAGCCCCTCTGCTTACTGTAACTGGCCCTCCCTGACTCCTGACCCCTCAGGGACGCCCCTCTCTCCTCTGCACTCAGCCCCTTCTCACACTACGTCTTTTTACTACCTAGCACCGTGTTTGGTCCCACTGCCCCCAAGGTGAAAGTTCCCCAGGGGTTGAGATGATGTCTCCGTTCTATTCACTGCTGTAGCCCAAACACCGAGGAGTGCCTGGCACACAGCAAGTCTCAAGCAATACTCATCAGAAGAATCGATGCAAGGGCCCGCAGCCTGTTTTCGTGTCTGCTCCTGCCAACAGGCAGCAGAGACTTCAGGACACACAGAAGCCTGAGGACAAGAACACGGGAAGCATTTCACACAGCAAATGGTAAGGATGGAGAAAGCAGCTAAACGGAATGGCCTCCTGTGGAGTACTGCTGTGGGGGCATCCTCCCTAGAGCACCTTCCGGGAACTTCCCACCACCTTCAGAGCATCTGGGCACTGGCAGCGCATGCAAGGAAGCCTGGAAAGCGAGGGCCCCATCCCGCAGGGAGGAAAAAAAAGTCAAGTTCATGCTGACCACAGCAGTGGTTCTTAAGTGAGGGCGAACCTGTCCCCTGGGATGCCTGTTAAGGCCTAGACATGGTCACAGCTGAGAAGGGTGGTACCACTTGCAGAAGCTGCTAAATATCGACAGTGCACAGGCCGGCCCCCTGCCCCCAGCAAACGTTATCGGGTCCAAAATGCTGACTGTGTCAAGGCCGAGGGGCCCTACGTTACAGCGACAACTGCCACCAGGCGCCCCCATCCCTGCCAAAATGCTGGTCCTGGTTGGGCTCTGGGAATTCAGCAACTCTCTCCCTGGTGCCCAGGCCATCCCTCCTCCCAGAGAGTCACTAGGCAGGACCAGGCAGTCAGCGGGAGGCGCTGGGAGGCCAGGTGGACAGACCAGGGGCAGGCTGAGTCACAAGTGACCAGGCAGCCCCTGTAAGAGCGGGGGCAGGGACGCAGGACTCCCAGAGCCAAGAAAAGCTACTGGAATGTAAGGCCAGGAATGAGATTCCATGAGACGGTTTTGTTTTTTTCAAATCCAGCCACAATGAATCATTGCCATCTTCATCCCGGCATGCTAAGAAACTCAATCTGTACAAAATGACACTTGCTTCCTGGGCCTATAACATTGGTCATGACTAAATGCAGAAACGCCCAGTGCCTCAGTTTGCCCTGTAGGAGGCAGACGCGAGCAGGAGCCTGGACTCGGGAGGCGGAGAGGGCGGTGCTCCTCAGGGAACAACCTGTTGGATCTTTAAGCCTGTGGGAGAGGCTCTCCTTCCTGACCGGACAGATACACTGCACAAGTTTTACTGGAACCTCCACACCGGGGGCTCATCCTTCAGGTCAAGTGCGTGGCCAAGGTCAGCGCATCCTCACACAGTTAGGAAAACAAAGTCAACTCTACTTGGAGCGCAGGAGTGCCTATAGGAGGCTGGCACCAACATGCTCGACGCAACTCCCCCCCCCCGGAGGAGGGCTCCTTGCCACACCTGGCCTGTGCCGGGTCCCACCCAGGCGGCGCCAGGGGAGGTGCTGGGAGGTCCTCGCGCAGGAACCACCCCATAAGGCAGCGTGGTGGCAAGGGTCCAAGGCCACGGTGGTGCGACAGGCATCCCCAGCAGCAACCTGGAATCAAAGGCTTCCTCAAGGGGAGGCCACCCTTCAGGTGAGGGCGGTAAGGCTGGGCCAACACCTGCTCTGATTGAGGCAGTGTCTCTCCAGGAGCCATGCTCAGCGTACCTAAGGACAGCCACGGCAAGGGCACAGGGGCCGGGGCCGGGAGGCCCTGCAGTGGGGGCGGATCAGGGGGCAGGGGTCCTGAGCAAAGAGCAGGGCAGGTGGGGGCAGAGGGGCTCCAGAGAGGGGCATTCTTTCAGCATCCTTACGGAAGGCTCCCACCGTCATGAGCTATGTGACATGGCCGTGGGTGTGCTCCCACCTCGCTATCCGCCTGGGTCGTAGGACAGGGGTCACGGGGAAAAAAGGGGAAGAACAAACAGGGGGCGTGAGCTTGGCCAGTTTGGGTTATTTTCTCACTCCAGGATTTCTGCTGGGTCACTAGACTTCACAGATTTCTCCCAGGAACACCTTGCCTTCTCTTCCGGATCTTGGCCAGAACCTGGCAGTCAGCTCCTGTGTGTGCCTGGTCTCTGACCCAGGCAGCCTACCACCTCCCTCCACTAAGCCAAATG
Organism: Ovis aries; assembly: GCF_016772045.2. NCBI lineage: Eukaryota > Metazoa > Chordata > Mammalia > Artiodactyla > Bovidae > Ovis > Ovis aries. Next base: position 1,653,208 of record NC_056078.1, on the reverse strand, counting down.
CCACTGAATTTGCTAGCGGTTCAGGCAGCAGGGCACTGCCTGTCTTGAAATCAACATCTTCCCAAAGTGACTTCTCAATCCCTAGAGATGTCAGAAACATGAATGGCAGCAACAGTAAATTGTGAGTGTGAGTGTGTGTGTGTGTGTGTATAAAATCACACGATTATACACAATATATAGTTTCATATACATAATTATATATACATCTCCCCTTGCCCCACCCCAACTGTTTTTCTGCCGCCGCTGCTGCTGCTAAGTCGCTTCAGTCGTGTCCGACTCTGTGTGGCCCCGTGGACTGCAGCCCACCAGGCTCCGCCACCCCTGGGATTCTACAGGCAAGAACGCTGGAGTGGGTTGCCATTTCCTTCCGACCTCCTCTCAAATACCTCTCCCCGTGATCCAAACAGGAGACCCACCTCCCATCAGGAGCTGGGATGGGAGATTCAAAAGGGGCCTTAAGTCTCCACACAACACTAACAGCTCCCCAGGCGCCCCGAGCCCACGCCGGGAGCTGGATGGAGCCCAGGCAAGCCAGCCTGCTCCATGCTGGGGACAGCGGGCTCTCTCACTCTCACCAGGGGGCTGGGGAAAGAGCCCCTCAGCTCTCGCCATCGGTCACAGCCTGCTCCTGCCATGCGTGAGCCCCAAGTCGCTCCAGAGGAATGACACTTATATTTTCTTTAGAAAACGTTTCCCTAGAGAAACTTTGTCAGATTTGCCATTTGTCAGATTCTCTGGCCGTACAGTGGCTTTCCCCAACTCCTGCATGCTCGATCTCAACTCCAAACCCTCCTTTCAAGTGGAATTTAACTGACTAGCTGGCAGGGTGTGGCCTAGGCCTCCTTCTCAACCCCTCATGGACACGCTCACAGATCTGCTGATGTCCAGGAAAGCAGGCGGCAGCCGCTGTGTTCCGCCTCATCTCCCACGTGTGGGTGATGACAGCCACCTTGCCTCCTGCCAGGAGGAGCAAGCCTGTAGGCAGCGGGCGAAAGGGGCGCCTAGAGCCTGGTCGTGGGGGGCACTGGCTCCTCACCACAGGATCCCCATTTAGGGACACCATCAGCAGCACTCCACTGGTTTGAACAACCACCAAAGAAAGATATGTCCTGCACCCACTCTCCTGGTGGCTTCCCACAGACAGGAGCCTCACTCTGACACCACAGCTGGAGACGAGAGAGCTGGCATGTTGCCCAGACCACTTCTCAAAAAGGCAGTCTTTGATGTCACTCAGGGTCATGGTACCGGCCCAAATGAACCAACCAGATCAACCTGGGAGGAATGGATGAAGGACTGGAGAAAAAAAAAAAAAAAACCTCTAAAGAACAAGAAGATGACAGTTCAATATATTTTCAAGAAGATTCTGGGCTTTTTCCCTCCCCACACCCCACCCTAGACACCATCTACTCAGCACCTACCATTTGCCAACACCTACTAACGGCCTCTAGTCTTTAGCTATAAGAACTATCCCTATTCTAAAGATGAGGAAACTGAGGGTCAGAGAGGTTTGGTAAATTAGTAAAGGTCACTAAGCAGAAAGAGGTAGAAAGCTCGTCTAGTCTTAGTACCAATAAATGGATCCATGCCATTCTTCTTAAATGTCTACTGCCCAGCTCAAAAACACCAGTGGTTCCCTATGGACAATCAGACTATGAACCAACAAGTCAGCTCAGCTTGGCATTCAAGGCCCTTTACAATTTATTCCCAAACTCTTTCAAGTATACATTCTCATATTCCCCTACAAACGTACCCACTCCAGCCAAGTGAGGCCCCTCTGTACTCTTAAGAAGAGGTCAACCCCTCTCCTAGAAACCCCCTCCATACCTGACCCAAAGGCGCCCAGCTTGGACCTCAGGGCAGGGACTACAGCACCTGCTCACGGAGGAAAGGCAAGGGGAAGTGACCAGAAGGACAGGCCCTGGTCAGGCCCTACGAGAATGTCTTCCCTGCCTCCCAAGGGTGTGGGAGCACAGACAATGGGTCCTGGCCTACACATACTCTCTCAGGAGAGACCATTCTTCACATACTAGAAAACCCTTCCCTCGCCAACCAAAAGAGACACACTTCACCCAGAGGCACATTCATTCCAACAGAAATCCCTTCCTTTCTCTGCAGTTCCATCATGCCAAGATACCAAGGCCCAGAGGAGGCTTAACATGATTAAAATTTTAAAGTATTTAATATGCTCAAAGGCAAGGTATCCTTGAAGTGCAAATCATCAATCTGGGGGAAAGAGAGAAACAGGGGGAGGGAGGGTTCTATGCAAAAGTAAATAAAATATAATTTCAAGCAATATTATGCACAAAGGTCAGGTTTGTGCATACGGTCAGGTTGTACTGATCACACAACCTGAACTTCAGCATTGAGTCCTGATTAGGGCAGTCTCTGCTCCTACTGAGTTGATTAAACCTGCACTGTGAGGTGAGTGGGTTCTCTGGGTTTCACCAGATGGAGAATAACCGTCCTCAGAGGAGTTATTCAACAGGCAGGGCACACAGTGACAAGCCTGGGCTGGGTGCTGAAGCAGCAGAAACTCTAGTCAGGCTCCCATCAGACAAACAATCCCCCAAAGCCTAATACTGAAGCCTAGTACCCTGTGGAAAATGTCAAGGTGAAGAGAAATTGACTAATTAGAGCCTTGACTTGAATGGTACAAAATGAGAGAAGAAATATAAGTCCATTTACACCTAAAAAACTATAGCTAGTATTTAAGTTCTGCCTATATACGCATACTACCTTAGCATTTTTACGCCCATACTTTACAAGCCAGAAAATCTATACATTTCCCTTTATCGCAAGGATGAACTAAATTTGAAGAGACTTTCTAGTCTCTGAATCCATGGAAACAACTCAGGAGGGAGAAAAGACCATGCAGTTTCAGATTCTAGACTAAGAAATTCAGGACACAGGTTCTATTGACTCCTCCAGAAACGGTCTTAGGGTGTTCTCTTTAATATACAGGTCCAAGCCATGTTAACGAGTCTTCTCCAACTTCAAAAACTATTGCATGTACACAACTCTTCTTCAACTGACAAACTGCCAAACATTCTAAGGGCTGCTGCTGCTGCAAGAATAGAATCCCAGAATCATCAATCCATGCACGATTGTTCATTTCCCACATTTTCTTTCTATGTGGTCTCTGAACCTTCCTACTGCCACCTGGCCACAAGGAGTTCTAGGACTATTACTTTTTTTTTTTTGAAGGATCAACTGGAAGACCCATCAAAAACCATCCACCAGCTGAAGCCCACCAGGGAGAAGTCAGCCTCTCCAGATGCTAACCCTGTTGCTGTTTCCAATCGCAAGGAAAGGGGATCACAAAGCACGGCTTGGGTGTTTGGTTTTCTTCCACATGAAAGGCAGGAAGCTTTGCCAGGTCTCACCAGCACACCAGGCTACATGGACCTGTGAAAGCACCGTTTGCTGGGAAGCAAAGCTTTTGAAATAATTCCAGTTTAATACGACCACAGTTTTCAAAGGGCTGCACTGCTTGCACCGCTCTTTACCATTCAAGGATGGACAAACTCCACGTACCTAAATAACAGTTCCTCGGATTAAAACAGGGAAAAGACAGGGCTAAGAGAACCTGTCAGCTCAGAAACAAGCTAGGCCAGTTCTGTACATGAGAAGACTTTTCCCTCTGCCCCTCTAGATACAGCCTAAGAAACTTACCATGAATCAAATAAGACACCTGTCTCCACCTACTACCTTCCGCTGAGAATGAAGGAAAGAAGGCCGGACGGAAGGAAACCTCTGAAGCAGCCAGGCCTCAGCGTTGACATTTACGGTCTGACTTTAGGGCTCCAGTCTCCTCATCCAGTTACTAGCGTCCTGCTTGTTCCAGGATACCATTCTCTGGTTCCAGTTCAACCCATGGTCCACCTTCATTAACTCAGAATTTCCTGGATTTGCGCTGACACTAACCGTCACAGTATAGGGGTTACACGGTGTGGGGTCACTTTCAAAGCCTGGTAGTTGCCAAACACGACAAACACCGCTGGCGGCATGCGCACCGCCCAGAGCCTCCGCTCTCCCAGCAGGATCGCAGGGCCAGGCGCCCCAGGCGCTCCATTTCCTTCCTAGAGCGGCTGGCTGTGCAGAGCGGCTCACGCGGTCCCCACGGCCCAACCCCTCGGCCCTGGGAACCCATCTAGAACACACTCAGCAGAAGGACCACCCCACTGAACAGGAGCGAGGGGCCGGGAGAGGCGGGCGCCGGGGGCCGCGCCGAAGCCGGTCCAGGCGAGCACCGGGGCAGGGAGGGGACCGTCGGGGGTGTGGGCGGCCGGCCTCGCCCGGGCGCGGGGGCCTTCCGCCTGCACCGCCGGGGCGGTCTGTTCCGTCGGGCGCGGGGCTGGCTGCGCCCCCGCCCCCAGGGGAAGCGGGCCGAGACCCAGAACTGCCCCCTCCCCGCGGCGCGGCGAGGAGGGGGAGGCAGGGGGGCTGCAGTGGCTGGTTTCAAAGGGCTGAAAAGAAACTTGGACTCCTCTCCCCCAAGGTACGTGACACGCTGGAAAGGCGGCCGCCTCTCTCCCTTCCCCCCACCCCCTTTTGTGCTTCCCCCATACTCTCACCCCCAAACTTCTCACCGCAGGGGACTGGGCTCCCGACGGCCGGACGACACTCAGATTAGGAGGAGCAGAGAGCGGGGCCAGGGGGCGACCAGAGGCGTCAGCGCCCCCAGCCCCGGGAGCCGCGCGGGGTCGCCCCCTCCCGGGCCCGGAGAGCACCGAGCGGCCGGCGGCGCCCCCGGCCCCAGGCACTCGGTCGCGAGGCCCAAGGCGGGGGCGGATGGCCAGAGCCGCGATCCGGGCGGAGAAGGGCAGGAGGGGCCTGGAGACCCCTCGCGCCCCGGCGGTGCGTCCGGGCGAGGGGCCTCGCGGCGCGGCCCGGGCGCAGGGGCGCCGGGGACCCCGGGCGCCGGGCCGCGCGGGCAGGCGCCCCACTCACCTTCCTGCCGGCGCCGCCGCCCGCGCCCGCGGCCAGTGCGGAGCCGCCCCCCGAGTACATGTAGTAGGCGATGCCCAGCACCCACAGGAAGGCGAAGCAGAGCAGCATCCGCGAGCGCCGCCGCATCCTCCCGACTCGGCCGCCGGCCGCGGCCGCTGCTCGCGAGTCTGCCTGGGGCCGCGGCGGGCGCGGGCCGGGGCGGAGCGCAGGAAGGGGAAGGGCGCGGCGGCTCCTCCCCCGGCGCGGCTGGCGGCGAGGGCGGCGCGCGCCCGGCGCCCGAGCTCCGCCCCGGCCGGGAGCGCCGCGCGGCGCCGGAGCAGGAAGCGGCAGCCGCGGAGGCGGCCGGGGGGTCAGGGAGCAAAGGGCGACCAATCGGCGGCGGCTGCGGGGGCCCGGCGGGGGCGGAAGGGGGCATTGCCGCGTCTCGGCGGCGGCGGCTCGGGTGCCCCCCGGGGGGTGCCTCCGCGGGCCGCCGCCCGGCCGCCGCGGTGAGTGACAGGTGGTCGCCGGGGCCCCGGGCAGGGCGCGCACACGTGCGCACACACGCGGGCGCCCACACCGGGGACCGCGGGTCGCCGCTTCCTCACGCTGCCCGGGCGAAAGCATTACCGCCTCGGTCCTCAGCCTTTGGGACCACCCCAGACCCCTGGCAGGCTCCCTCTTATTGGCCGACCGACCTGAGTTTTTTGGTGCAAACCCCCTCTTCAGGACCAGACTCGGCTGCTGCTCACTGCAGTTTTCTTACCAATCTTGCAGCAAAAACACCCCTAATCCCCAGGTGTCTATTTTATTGATTTGTTTACGCAGAGGTGGGGGCCTAGCGGTAGAAACCAGAGAGGTTTTTTTCAAGGGAATATGTTTCTGGGGATGAACAGAGCGCTTAATAGCAGGGTTTTCTTTTTCGTTTATTTATTTATTTATTTTTTTAATTTTACTTTACGATACTGTATTGGTTTTGCCATACATTGACATGAATCCGCCACGGGTGTACATGAGTTCGCAATCCTGAACGCCCCTCCCACCTCTCTCCCCATATCATCAAACGCGAAATGAGGAAAAAGGAAGGCAACACGTATTTTTAAAATCGTTTCTTTGCGGTTGTTTCAATATTAGAAGAAAGAAGAGGCAGCACAAGTAACAGCTTTAAAGATGCAAGAAGACAGATCTGTCTTGTAACAGAATCTGAGTAACCTTGACAATGCCCTTGTAACAGCAAAGTTTCCAGTGTTCCTAGGAAAGAAAGAATGTTACTTAGCGCTTAATATTTTAAAAAGGATTCCAGGAGCTGCCCAGTTCAGAGGATAAAGGCAGCTGTCTGCGTCTGAATCTCTACTCACATCCTCAATAAAACACAAACACAAACAAGCCTTCAGCTCTACTATGACAGTGAATGTCATGAACTGACCTTCAAATTACTTAAGTAGAATAAAGAAAAGACATCATATTCCAACAGAGCTCCCTCCACTGTTGCCAAGGACTTAACTGTAACCCAGGCTTAAATCCTTCTATGAAGAGCAAGTCCAACCCCAAGAACTAAACACTGAACACAGGTTGGGTACTTGACTGGACAAGGGAAGAGGCCTGAAAGAGAATGGGACAGGATGTGGGAGGCTTGAGGAGGCCTTGGTTTTGGGAAGTGTCAAATAAATAGAGAAATGGCAGTGCCCTTTGGAGATCTGGTAGTGAAGGGAAAGAAAGAACTGAAAAAGGAAAATTAAGGATCCCACAGAAATAAATGACAACTAATCCCTCCCTCAGAGTGGTTATCTATTAAAAACTGCACTTCAGTATGCAGAGAAAAGATGCTTCCCAAGTGACTCAGTGGTCAAGAAACCTCCTGCCAATGCAAGAGACACAGGTTCTATCCCTGGGTCGGGAAGATCCCCTGGAGAAAGCACTGGCAACCCACTCCAGTATTCCTGCCTGGGGAATCCCATGGACAGAGGAGCCAGTCCATGGAGTTGCCAAAGAATCGGGCATGACTTAGTGACGAAACAACAACAGTGCAGAGAAGAGGGCATTCTAGAACCATGAGCCCTGTATCAGGATGCCTAGTAACACTAAAACATCAAAATTACTGCATAAAAAGCTACTGCAAAGAAGAAAATACATTTCTTATAAGATGAATCATAACATTTCAACTGATGAAAATCCTCCATCAATAAAACTACAAAGCAGAGAAAAATTGTAACACTGTATGTCAAACTCTCAAGCTGAACAAAGTTTCCTATATGTGGATGCAGAGAGAGAGACACACACACACACACACACACACACGTTTACATACCACTAGAACCAGAAATTCAAAACCTAAGAATATATTATATAAAAATTAGGGTGAATTACAGTAGAAGTTGATCAGATTCAAGAAATTAAAAATAAAGACAAAACTATCCCAGAAACAAGTAATTGTAAGACACACGAGAGAATATATCAAATACAATTATGTAAAAGAACATTGAATAATGGCAAGAAAATCATCAAGAAATTGAGAATAAGATAAAGAAGTAAAAAAGCTTTCAGAGATAAGTGGTTGAGATGAAAGCCAGGAAGGAAAAACCAAAATACATATCACTGGAGCCTCTAAAGTTGAAACACCAAGCAGTGAAGCAGAATTAATATTAACACAATCATTTCAGAGGTAATCTACAGCATGATGACTAGCGTTACCACTACCATGGGGGTATTTTTAAAGATTGTTAAGAGTGCCTCCTAAGAGTTCTCATCACAAGGAAAAAAAACTTTCTTTCTTTCCTTTTTTTTTTTTTGTATCTAAATGAGATGATGCATATTAACTAAACATTGTAGGACTCATACAATATATGTTAGTCAAAACATTATTCTGTGCACAATGCTATATGTCAATCATATCTCAATAAAACTTGGAGGAAAACTATAATCCCAGAAAACAATCCAGAAACAAGAGAAAAATTTTATATCAACTTCCGTATACCGTGGAAGGGGCTTCCTGTGGCTTAGCAGTAAAGAATCCATCTGCAGTGCAGCAAACACAGGTTTAATCCCTGAGTCGGGAAGATCCCCTGGAGAAGGAAATGGCAGCCCACTCCAGTATTCTTGCCTGGGAAATCCCATGGACAGAGGAGCTTGGCGGCCCATAGTCCATGGGATCACAAAAGAGTCAGACACGAAACTAAACAACAACAACCGTATACCTTGGAGAACGGAGCGGGCTAATCAACTCCAAAACATATTTTATTAAAACTACCCGATTTTAAAGGCAAAAAGATCAAGTTACTTATGGAAATAAATATTTAGGCAAGGCAACAGTAGAAGAGTATTCACAAGACACTCAAGGGAAGAAAGTAGCAGCCAAGGATTTGGGGTTCAGCTTTAAAGCGTCCAGGCTACAGGCAAAGATGAGATCCGAGTCCAAAAGTATGCCTTTCTCGGAGAATGAGCTTCCCCCAAACAACAGGCAAGTCAGTGTTAGTTTCTCAGTCGTGTCCAGCTCTTTTTATGGCTAAAGCTTCAACGCCATTGTGCACAGCAGCGGGTCTGAAGGCACTGTAGTTTGTAGACATGAAGTCAGAAGAAAGGCTGGATGTGATGTGGGGAAGTCTAAAGACAACCTGCAAAGATGAAACAGACCTTGTGACAACAACTAAAATCCACGAGGGCAAATGTGAATCTACCTCCAGCACCGATTATGCAAAAAACAAACTCCAGAATGAGATATCACTTCACATCCATTAGTATGGCTATTCTTTTTAAACAACAACAAAAATCCCCAAACATAACAAACATTGAAAAGGATGTGGAGAAACTGGAACTCCTACTCCTTAAAAAAATTAAACCTAGAATTACCATATGATTCAGCAACTCCACTTCTGGGTACATACCTAAAAGGAGTGAGAGCAGGGGCTTGAGCAGTGCTCCTGTGTTCACGGCACTATCAGTCACAATAGCCAGGACATGGAAGCAACCCAGTCTCCATCAATGAATGAATGAATGTTGATGTTCATCAATGTTCATCAATGTATGAATGAAATGTGACATACAGTGGAATATTTGACTTTTAAAAGAAAGGAAATTTTGACATAAGTTACACCATGATCAGTTCAGTTCATTCAGTTGTGTCCAACTCTTTGCAACCCCATGGACTGCAGCACACCAGGCCTCCCTGTCCATCACCAACTCCTGGAGCTTACTCAAGCTCATGTCCATCGAGTCGGTGATGCCATCCAACCATCTCATCCTCTGTCGTCCCCTTCTCCTCCTGCCTTCAGTCTTTCCCAGCATCAGGTCTTTTCCAATGAGTCAGCTCTGTGCATCAGGTGGCCAAAGTATTGTTGTTTCAGCTTCAACATCAGGCCTTCCAATGAACACCCAGGACTGATCTCCCTTAGGATGGACTGGTTGGATCTCCTTGCAGTCCAAGGGACTCTCGAGTCTTCTCCAACACCACAAATTAAAATCATCAATTCTTTGGTGATCAGCTTTCTTTATAGTCCAACTCTCACATCCATACATGACTACTGGAAAAACCATAGCTTTGACTAGAAAGACCTTTGTCAGCAAAGTAATGTCTCTGCTTTTGAATATGCTATCTAGGTTGGTCATAACTTTTCTTCCAAGGAGTAAGTGTCTTTTAAATCCTGAAAGATGATGCTGTGAAAGTACTGCACTCAATATGCCAGCAAATTTGGAAAACTCAGCAGTGGCAAGAGGACGGGAAAAAGTCAGTTTTCATTCCAATCCCAAAGAAAGGCAACGCCAAAGAATGCTCAAACTACAGCACAATTGCACTCATCTCACATGCTAGTAAAGTAAAGCTCAAAATTCTCCAAGCCAGGCTTCAGCAATTCATGAACTGTGAACTCCATGATGTTCAAGCTGGTTTTAGAAAAGGCAGAGGAACCAGAGATCAAATTGCCAACATCCGCTGGATCATGGAAAAAGCAAGACAGTTCCAGAAAAACATCTATTTCTGCTTTATTGACTATGCCAAAGCCTTTGACTGTGTGGATCACAAGAAACTGTGGAAAATTCTGAAAGAGATGGGAATACCAGATCACCTAACCTGCCTCTTGAGAAATCTGTATGCAGGTCAGGAAGCAACAGTTAGAACTGGACATGGAACAACAGACTGGTTCCAAATAGAAAAAGGAGTACGTCAAGGCTGTATATTGTCACCCTGCTTATTGAACTTCTATGCAGAGTACATCATGAGAAATGCTGGACTGGAAGAAACACAAGCTGGAATCAAGATTGCCGGGAGAAATATCAATAACCTCAGATATGCAGATGACACCACCCTTATGGCAGAAAGTGAAGAGGAGCTAAAAAGCCTCTTGATGAAAGTGAAAGAGCAGAGTGAAAAAGTTGACGTAAAGCTCAACATTCAGAAAACAAAGATCATGGCATCTGGTCCCATCACTTCATGGGAAATAGACGGGGAAACAGTGGAAACAGTGTCAGACTTTATTTTGGGGGGGGGGCTCCAAAATCGCTGCAGATGGTGACTGCAGCCATGAAATTAAAAGACACTTACTCCTTGGAAGAAAAGTTATGACCAACCTAGATAGCATATTCAAAAGTAGAGACATTACTTTGCCGACTAAGGTCCATCTAGTCAAGGCTATGGTTTTTCCTGTGGTCATGTAAGGATGTGAGAGTTGGACTATGAAGAAGGCTGAGGGTCGAAGAATTGATGCTTTTGAACTGTGGTGTTGGAGAAGACTCGAGAGTCCCTTGGACTGCAAGGAGATCCAACCAGTCCATTCTGAAGGAGATCAACCTGGGATTTTTTTGGAAGGAATGATGCTAAAGCAGAAACTCCAGTACTTTGGCCACCTCATGTGAAGAGTTGACTCATTGGAAAAGACTCTGATGCTGGGAGGGATTGGGGGCAGTAGGAGAAAGGGACGACTGAGGATGAGATGGCTGGATGGCATCACGAACTCGATGGACGTGAGTCTGAGTAAACTCCAGGAGATGGTGATGAACAGGGAGGCCTGGCGTGCTGCGATTCATGGGGTCGCAAAGAGTCGGACATGACTGAGCGACTGAACTGAACTGACTGAATTTCACGGCTGCAGTCACCATCTGCAGTGATTTTGGAGCCCAACAAAATAAAGTCTTGTCACTGTTTCCCCATCTATTTGCCATGAAATGTTGGGATTGGACCCCATGATCTTAGTTTTTTGAATGATACAGCATGATACTAAGTGAAATAAACCAGGCATAAAAAGACAAATACTATGAACCCACTTATATGAAGTGCCTAGACAAGTCAAATTCACAGAAAGAGAAAGAAGGGTAGTTACTTGGTAGTTACTTGGGACTGGGAAAGGGGAAATGGGGAAACTGGTACAGAGTCCCAGTTTGGGGAGACGACAGAGTTCTGGGGATGGATGGTGGTCCAGAACAATGTGCATATGTTTAATGTCCCTGAAATGTACATTTGAAACTGATTTAAATGGTAAATTTTGTGTTATGTACATTTTACACAATACAAAGACATGACAAATGGAAGAAATTATTTCCACACCTAGCATAGATAAAGGAGCAAAGTAATATCCTTAATATATTAAGAACTTAAATATTAAGAAGGACAAAACACATAAACAGACAATTCACAGTAAAGAGCTTGAGTTGTAAACATGTGAAGAGATGTTCCACTTTACTCGGAAAAGAGTTGCAAATTAAAACTGCAGAGATACTATTTATCCCCCCAACAAACTGGCAAAAATTGGAAAGCATGATAAGAACTCTGTTGGTAGGGCTATAAGAAAGAATAAGGAAGCCTTTTATGAACAGATATGGAATGACTTCTGGGATATGTTATTAAACATTAAATGAAGTATTAAATGCAAAATACAATAGCTTATATATTACATGCTACTTTTATATAAGAAAGAAGGGAAAATAAGAAAACATACGAATATCGGTTTATTTTGGCAACTGACACATCAATGACAAAGCAGAAGATAACGAAATGAGTTACCTGTAAGGAGTGGGAGGAAGAGAGAGAGGAACAGGAAGAGTGTGAGACCTGATGCCTTTCTCCTAGGCTTGATCCTGGAAGCCTGTTTTCTGTGTTAGTCACTCAGTCATGTCTGACTCTTTGTGACCCCATGGACTGTAGCCTGCCGGGTTCCTCCATCCATGGGATTTTCCAGGCAAGACTAATGGAGTGGATTGCCATTTCCTTCTCCAGGGAATCTTTCTGACCCAGGGATTGAACCCAGGTCTCCCGCATTGCAAGCAGACTCTCTACTGTCTGAGCCACCAGGGAAGTCCTGGAAACATGTTAATGTCCTACATATTCAAAAGTAAAATAAAATCAACAAAACTATGACGGGATCACTAAAAACTGAATCCAAACAGAAATGCCTGAACCCAACTATATTGTGAATGGATAACATAATCAGATTGAAAGGGGATAAAGGGATTAATATGTATAACTTTTAAACAACGTGCTTGGGCTATATACCCTCAGCGTAGAAAACGGACTCCAGACAATTCTTGAACTCTTCTCTGTGCTTCTTCTTCATAGTGTTAAGGCTGTCACAGTCGAAGTATTTTATGTACGTTGTGCAATTGAGCAAATCAGAAAATGTATTGTTTCAGGGATCTAGGGTTTTCATTATGGAAGAAAGGAGATACAGTGTGGAATGAGGGAAGGCAGAGATTACTTGGAGTAGACGTGGAATTAGAACAGTGCGAACTCATTATTTTATACGTATATACATACACATATATACACTTGTCTACGCTCATCTTTATGTCCACATATAAACAAACATTTCTACATATACCATATTCGTGTATGTACATATTTCCTAGGTCTGTCCATTGAAAGGACCGGAGCAACAATATCTTGGCATAAATGAGGACATCTTGCAACTAGGTCTTGGTTTCTAAATCCATTTTCCATCCCAAGAAAGTTTCCTTGGAGCAGCAATTGATCCGTGACTGGAGCCTCAGTTCAGTTCAGTTGCTCAGTCGTGTCCAACTCTTTCTCTTTGCAACTCCATGGACTGCAGCACACCAGGCTTCCCTGTCCATCACTAACTCCTGGAGCTTACTCAAGCTCATGTCCATTGAGTCGGTGATGCCATCCAACCATCTCATCCTCTGTCGCCCCCTTCTCCTCCTGCCTTTAACCTTTCCCAGCATCAGAATCTTTTCCAATGAGTCAGTTCTTCGCATCAAGTGACCAAAGTTTGGAGCTTCAGTTTCAGCATCAGTCCTTCCAATGAATATTCAGGACTGATTTACTTTAGGATGAACTGGTTGGATCTCCTTGCAGTCCAAGGGACTCTCAAGAGCCTTCTCCAACACCACAATTCAAAAGCATCAATTCTTCAGTGATCAGCTTTCTTTACAGTCCAACTCTGTCATCCATACATGACTACTGGAAAAACCATAGCTTTGACTAGGCAGATATTTGTTGGCAGAATAATGTCTCTGCTTTTTAATATGCTGTCTAGGTTGGTCATAGCTTTTCTTCCAAGGAGCAAGCATCTTTTAATTTCATGGCTGCAGTCACCATCTGCAGTGATTTGAGAGCCCCCAAAATAAAGTCTGTCACTGTTTCCACTGTTTCCCCATATATTTGCCATTGAAGTGATGGGACCAGATGGGATTTTAGTTTTCTGAATGTTGAGTTTTAAGCCAACTTTTTCACTCTCCTCTTTCACTTTCATTAAGGGGCTCTTTAGTTCTTCTTCACCTTCTGCCATAAGGGTAGTGTCATCTGCATATCTGAGGCTATTCCTATTTCTCCCAGCAGTCTTGAATCCAGCTTGTGCTTCATCCAGCCTGGCACTTCGCAAAATGTACTCTGCATATAACTGAAATAAGCAGGATGGCAATATACAGCTTTGACATACTCCTTTCCCAGTTTGGAACCGGTCTATTGTTCCATGTCCAGTTTTAACTCATGCTTCTTGACCTGCATACAGATTTCTTGGGGGGCAGATAAGGTGGTCTCGTATTCCCATCTCTTGAAGAATTTTCCACATCTAGACTGGAGCCTAGATGGTACTAGATGAGCCTAGAACATCTGGTAATAGAAAGTAAGGTACAGAGTTTCAGTTTGGAGAGATAGGGGTAAAAGGTCACAGGAGCCAGCTTGAAGGGCCCATTGTCTAAATGTAGGACACATATGTGTCAAAATAAATACTGAATAAAATGGAAATCCAAGAGTACATGCTGGTAATTAATAGATAAACAAATGGAGGAGATGAGAGGGCTCTTTCTTTCCATAGAATGTCAGCTGATAAAAGTGAAGGGAAGGTGACATTTAAAGTCACTGTTTTGCAACCATCATAGTAATGGTTGGTTGGAGAAGACTCATAAGTAGATATTCAAGTGTGTGTGGTGGGGGCAGGAGGAACAGGAAAGTTGGATGAGAAGGAGGATGTTTATAATGTCTTCTGTCAGAATACTTGTTAGTTACAGAGGAAGACTAGTAACTGTACAGTGGAGAGATTGGGCAACACCTTGGCGAGGTGATCAGATGAGTCACTCATGAGGGTCAAGTGGATATCCTGCGTCTGCACAAATGCCCTGAGAAAGACACAAAATGCCATTTTAGTATTCTGGCCAAGGATACACAACTTGAATCTCATAGTGAATAAATATTGAAAGAAACAAAACTGAAGAACAGTCTGTAAAATAATTGACTTGTGTTCTTCAGAAATGTCACTATTATGCAAGACAAGGAAAGGGCGAAGAGCTGGTCCAGACTAGTGGACCTAAGGAGACAGACAGGATGACTACTTGAGCCCATGATCCTCTATGAGGGGCTAAGAATGCGACAAGAACAATTAATGAAAGTGTATGAGGGATGCAGGATAGGTAGCAACATAGCTCAGCCGTACAACACTGCCTGCACGTGTGGAGGGTGAGATTTTCTGATTGTGAGAGCTATGGCATGACTACATAGGAAAGCCTTGTTCTTAGGAAATAGCAACTGAAGTATCAAAGGTTAAAGTGGCCTGATAAAGACAAGCTACCCTCAAAAGTTCAGGAAAAGTGTAGATGCAGGATAATAAAACAGCTGCAGCAAAATATTCAATATTTGGAGGTGATAAGTCTAGGTAAAGAGCACGTGAGAATTATGTTGCCAACTTTCCTATAAGCTTGATTTATTTTCTTTAAAAAACGATTTAACTGACAGTGTGAGAGAGCCTGAGGATCTGCTGCATTTTGCGAATGAAGAAAGACGCAGAACCCTGAAACCATTTGAGTAAAGCTACCCAGCTCAGGCCTCTAAATTTCACTGTATCTTGGTTCCTGAGCAGCTCGCACAGGCAGAGCTCTCCTTTCCCTTCCTTTCACCTGTGTCTACCTTCCTGCCACACTCGCACCCACACCTGCTTGTACACACGTCCTGTGTTTCTCTGGGTAATAAGCCGAGTGCCAACTCTCCTAAAGTGCTGACTTGTCCTTGGCTCAGCCTAGGCGGCTCTGCGGTAGTCATTCTTCTGGGTCATCTTCTCCTGCCAGAAGCCCTTAAGGCGCTTTTCTTGAGTGTTCAGTACTTGCAGGAACAGTGCCTACTTACAGCAACACATCAATGAAATGGAGATATTTCTGCAGCCATTCACTGTCCCAGTTGCTGTTGGCAGAGGTGTCAGGAACCCTGTACAATTTGCTGAAATATGTGTCTTTATGCAACAGAACCTTTTTTTTTTTTTTAATAATCTGATTGTTCAGTTTTCCTTTTCCTAAACTATTTTAGTAGGGGGAAAACATCCAATTAGGAAAGAATAGAAAAACAAAATTTTAACTTCTTAGATGGGACCAGAATATTATACACTGAAATTGAATAACAAGAACTATTCACCTCTAAAATTTGAAGTGCGTTTATACAGTGTGTGCTGAGTCACTTCAATCATGTCCCACTGTTTGCGACCCTATGGACTGCAGTCCGCCAGGTTCCCCATCCATGGATGTTGAGGCTCCTATAAAAATTCTTCCCTGTAGCTCAAATGGTAAAGAATCTGCCTGCAGTGCAGGAGACCAGGGTTCCATCCCTGGGTTGGGAAGATCCTCTGGAGAAGGGAACAGCAATCCACTCCAATATTCTTGCCTCGAGAATCCCGTAGACAGAGGAGCCTGGCAGGCTACGGTCTGTGGGGTTACGAAAAGCTGGACACGACTGACTAACACACGTTGTACAAAGCAGACATTAAAGTCTGCTGCCCGTGTCCTACCATGAGCCGGCTTTAACGTGAGGGGACACTTAGAAGTATAACAGTCCCATCCACGGTGAGTCAAGGACTACTTTCCCTCCAATGCCCAGTGGATATGTACGTTGACCACCTCCCATAATCTTCCCAGAAATTTCCTGACTTGAGCTGAGACTGAGAAATTATTCATCATTGTGATTTAGGTTAAAGAATTCGATTGCCCTATAAATATAAACATTAACGATGTACTTATTACACACCAGGCATTGTTCCAAGTGCTATTTGTATATTATTTTCCATGATTATTATTAATCTTCAGAACAGCCTGATAAAGTAAACACTATGATTATTCCAGTTTTACAATGAGGCCCAGTGCTGTTGTGTTACCTGCCCAAGGCAGCTCAGCAAGCAGTCTTTGGGGAAATTGAGGACCTTTTGGCTTTGGATCTGGGTGCTGGCTGCGGGAGCCATTGAGTTTCTGAAAAAGTCCGATGGACTGGAAAGCTATGATAGATGCATTACCTCCATGCAAGTTATGCTTCAGTTAAACAATCAGAGAGGAGGAGGAATCACTGACTCTTTTTTGGCATCTAAAGCCTCAGTGAAACAGCCTGGCTCATCAGCCTCTGTCCAGAGCCCCTCAGCACTGCTGTCTTCCCTTCCCTGCTGGTCCTGGCAGTCCACCAAGCAGAGAGCAGAGCCGCCCAGAAGTGTCTGCACAGCCTCCTTGCCCCGCACTAGGGGAACGGCAGGCCATGGGGGATGAAGGGCCAGCCGCCCAGGGGCTTCTTCCTGCTCGTCATTGTCCATCGTTGTGCTGGAGCCCACCCCCCGCCTCCCCTGAACAGGAGCTCCAGACTAGAGCTGGGAGCCGGCACAACAGCTCCTTTCCTTCTGGATGGTTCTTTCTCCAGGAGTGCCTGGGACAAGGAGGACATCCCCGTGACCATGCTGTTGTCAACCAAGGCATGTGCTTGTGACTTGCCTCCTGCCTTTTACCCAAGAGTGCCAGGAAACCCATTCCAGGGGAGGGGTGCCCCCAGGGCAATCTCTGCTGTTGCCAGCATGGGGCAAGCTGCCCCAGAGTTGCTAAGGGCCTTTGTCTTGTCCACACTCCTCAGAGATGATAATCGTTGTTGTCCACTCTTGTATTGCACATCCTGGTTGGGGAGGAGAACCTTCTGATGATCAGCAGCTGCTTCCCTAACCTCAGAAGTCCTCTTCACGTCCTCTCCTCCAGGCCATGGTGGCTGCCCTGTTTTACAATGGGCTTCTCCTAGGAGACCTCTCAGTTCCCGAGATATACAAACCCCTGGTGCACTTGCCTTGGCAGCCCGTTTTATAGACCTGGACTCTGGGTGAACAGACTTCCAACTCTCACAGAGTGCTTACACAGGCACAGCTCACTGAGTACGCCTGAGTTATCACTCTGTTCATCTCAGAGGACCGCCTGAGGCTCAGAGAATTCAGGTAAGTTTTCTAAACCATCCATGCAACTAGAATATAGCAGGGCCAAGTGAAGACCCAGGCCATTCACTCTAGGCTCACAGCGACACCCCCTCTTCCCTTAGCTGCAGAGTCCCAAGATGGGAACATGTGCATGGGTGTGCTGGGGAAGTCACTCATTTATTTATAGTTTATACAACACTCACATTTGAAGATAATTGGAATCATCTTACAAAACCCACAAACACATATACATAAGATATAGAGAGAAGTGTTGTGTGGGCAGACAGTGTCATGGGGGATTTTCCATTTCCCCCTCCCCCTGCCAGATTTCTAATCCTGGAGAACTTTGTAAAAATACAATTTCCTGAGATTCCCACCCCACACCTACTGAGTCAGAATTGGCAAGAGGGGAGCTGGCTCATTTACTGTGTTTAAATTCGGTAAGGCAAGTATGTAAAGGACACTAGACGCAGACTGAAGTGAGAGCAGGTTCTACACTGCACAGCTGTAGGGCTCAGAGTCTCTCACAGCCCCTTGGGCCTGGGCAGCTCTCAGGGGCCCAAAGCAACCCTTCCCCAGAACCTGCTTAAGGACAGATGTGGCCTGTTCTGGACACAACTCATCTTTTGAGCCTGACTAACGCCTTACGATCCCAGAACCAGAGACTTCAGTGGTTTTCTGTGAACTATAGGTCTTTCCTATCCCTATAAAATCTAGTGGACTTGTAGGGAAAAAGAATTGAAATTCAATTTATGAAAACAAAGTCATTATGTAATCAAAAGGCAAACATCTCCAATTTAAGAATAAATGAAGGAATATTAGATTATATTTTGACCTGATTGTTAATTTTTAGTTCTGATAATGCTGTTGTACTTATGTACACAAATGTTCTCATTCTTAGCAGATGCAGCTTGAAATACTTAAGCGGTGAAGTGTCATGATGTCTGCAACTTACTTTCAAATGGGCCAGCAAAGAAGTATTTATATTTATAGAGAGAGTTATTTTATAGAGAGAGGTATAAATATGTATCTTCCCCCAGTGGCTCAGCAGTAAAGAATCAGCCTGCCATGCAGAAGCCACAGAAAAGTATGGGTTCGATCCCTCTGTTAGGAAAATCCTCCGGAGATGGGCGTGGCAACTCACTCCAGTATTCTTGCCTGGAGAATTCCGTGGACAGAGAAGAGTCAGACATGGCTGAAGCAACTGAGCAGGCCACAGGCATAAATATATAGAGAGAAACCACATATGGAAAAACATTAATTATTGAATCCAGGTGGAGACCATCATTGGATTACTATCCCATTCTTTCAACTTTGTCTATATTTAAAATTTTTTCAAGGTGAAAAGTTGGGAGGAAAAAAACAATAAAGGAAAAATGAGGGAAATTTGCAGGATAATTGCAGTGAAAATAATCATAATTTTTCCTAAAAAAAAAAAATCCTCAAAAAGCAAAAACCCAGACCTTGTCTCCAGACAGAAACATCTGGCATTCTCGGCTGGCTGGCAGCCAGTCAGTCTATCAGTTACTGAACACGTGTTCATTACAGGTCTCTGTTAGGTTTAGAACTTCTCTAACAAGTGAAAGGGACACAAAAATGTGCTCTATGGGGTGTCTGTCCTCAAAACTGCTAAGGATTAAGCTCAGCTCCACAGAACTTTTTTTTGCTCTGGATCTAATCTCTTGGGAAGTTCTAAAAAAGCATGTAAATTATCCACACCTCTGTTAGCAAAGATGCTTCATCCTCAGACAGAATGTCTTTTTAGAAACTTCTTAACCAGGAAGAGAATCCAGGATGTTCTAGGATGTCAGAAAAGAGAGATTATACTAAGAAAAATTCCTGCATCCAATACCAAGGGGGCCAATGCGCTGGACACAAGATGCACTGTGTCTGGAGGTCCTAGGAAGGAAATGAGTGCAGAGCTGGGGCAATGTTAAGCATGGCAGAACAGAAGAAAGGTTTGACCTCTGTAGGGATGAGGGATGGAAAGCCCTGGAGAGAAAAGGGCTTGAGACAGAGGGCCTGATGAGCCTGATGAGGTTGGTGACGAGAAGGGGACACAGTCACAGCTTGTCCTACTTCAAGGATGGGGCAGCGAGCTGGGCAGGTGACCGTGAGGAAGTGTCTGGGAATCAGCTCCCTTAGGCTAGCTGCAGGATCAGGTGAACAGGCCTAGGGGTAATTTCTGAGCTGTTTTTGTGTAAGGAGGTAATGGGAGGGGGAACATTTCTCCCCATGAAGATAACTGACCATTCCTGAGGATTTCATTGAGTAATTGGGGATATAGGGTCCAAAGTATAAATCTCCAGTAAGCTGAGTCACCCATTCGGCAAAGACTTTTTTGAGTATATACTTTTTTCAAGCTCTATTATAGGTTACAGGAAACACTGATGAAGAACACAGAGAAAAACCTCTGCTTTCAAGAAAAAAAAAAACCTCACACTTCTTAGTATAGTGTATACAAGGCTGAGGAAATGGGTTTCAGTTCACTTGGATCTTCTGCTCCAGACTTGGTTGTGGGGTGGGGAGCTGGAGGTGGGTCCCAGAGGTTAGCCCACGAGGCACTTCAGAGAGTGAGAAGGAGCACCAAGAGGCTCCAGGTGTCTGCAGGAACCTCCCAGACTCCCACACCCGCTAAGCGAGCCGAGCTGACCAGAATGGGTAGGGAGCAGACGCCGCACTAACATATCTCTGACTTGCAGCTGAAACCAGGAGGCTCTGCCTAGAATGATTTATGAAGATGTTTTGTTTTTATTTTTGAACATAGTTGACTTTGAATAAATGAACCATGCTCCTAAGAAATTTCTAATTAAGGTGTTGCTCTGTGAAACAGCCTTTACACTCAAGAAACTTATTGCCTCGTTTGAAAGACAGAACACACAAACAAAGAATAGACAGGAAGGTAATAAAAAGTGTCAAAATGCTGGGGTGGACAATTAAGAGGTCAACAGAAAATTTTAAATGCAATATATGTGGTAGAGAGCAAGACATGATTCTAAGTCTCTTTTAGGTTTCCAAACAAAAAAAGGTTTATTGAGCTTAATCTCCCACTGCATTGATCTGGCTTTAAATCAGAAGCAGCTCTCAACTGTAGTTGTGCTAAGCTGTGCTCAGATGCTCAGTCGTGTCCGACTCTTTGTTACCCCATGCACTGCAACCCACCAGGCTCCTCTGTCCATGGAGATTCTCCAGGCAAGAATACTGATGTGGTTGCCATGCCCTCCTCCAGGTTGGGATCTTCCCAACCCAGGGATCAAACCCAAGTCTCCCGCACTGCAGGCGAATTCGTTACTGACAGAGCCCCCAGGGAAGCCCCCAGTTATAATTATGACAGCTCAAAAAGAAAAGGCAGGTACATGTGGGCCAGAGTGCTGGAAGGGTTGTGGGGGAGGGTTTGCGTTAGGCTCTCACGGGTAAATATTGTGTAGTCTGAAGTGTGGTCATTCTGGGACGATGGATGGACGAGGGGACAGAAGTGGGACAGGTGACAGGCAGAGATGGCAGCAGTGGAGGGGTGCAGACAGCTGTGGTCCAGGCGGCGCCCAGCTGGAAGTGGGCTCACAGACCTGCACATCTGAACTCGACCCAACAGGCATGGGGGCGGGGGGAATGGAATAAACTAAAAGCAGTGTTGTAGGGTTTTTCAAAAGATTAGTAGATGACTCAGGATGTACTGCAGTTGCAAGCCTGTTAGTGCCATCGGCGTGGGGCTGGGGTGGATCTGAACTTGGGTAGGTGCTCCCCGGCAGGGGTGTCAAGGCAGACTGTGTAAACAGCTCCTGGTCCCCTCGGGTGAGGAGCTCCTCCTCTGAGGGTCTCCACAGGGCAGGAGGCTCAGGCTCCAGGCAACAGGGGACAGTGGCAGGTGGGCTCAGTGAGGAGCCCTGCTCACTTGTTCACCCAGTATTACTGGGCACATGCTTGGTGCTGGGCACTGCCCTGGGAACTTGGGTAGCATCAGGGAACAAAGGGTCCTTTTGGGGCTGACATTCCAGCACAGGGGTGAGAAAAGTGACGAGATTACTCGTCACAAGCAAGGAGAGTGAAGAGTGCGTTTGGAGGCAGAAGGTGTGCTGGACGGAAGGGGAGGGGCACAGCGGGGTGGTCAGGCTACAGTGTTAAAGGGGAGGCCTGGCAGGCCCCATGGAGCCCAGACTGCTGGGGGTGAGAGGGTTTGCCAGCAAGTCCCTAGGGAAGGGCTTCCAGGCAAGAGCCCGAGGAGCCAGGGCGTGCTCTGAGGCGGGAGCTTGTCTGGCCTGCAGGGTCAACAGGGAGGCCAGTGTTGCTGGATCAAAAGGAGAGTGAAGGGAAGGAGACTAGAGATGGGTCAAAGGCTGAAGCCAGCTGGGGACGTGGGGCCCCATGGGTGCCATAGGACTTGGCTTCTGCTCTGAGTGAGACGAATGCCTTGGGGGATTTGGGGCAGAGGAGACGTGCTGGATGCCGGCTGCTGTGTTGGCAGCACGCATGGAGAGCAGGAGCAGGAAGATCTTCAGAAAGGAAATGCGATCACTGAGACGGGGTGGTGGCTCAGATGCGGGTACAGCGGAGCAGGCGAGGAGCGTCTGTCTCTTCAATCTTGAGGGTAGAACCAACGAGACTTCCTGCAGGTGGTAAGTTGGGTCTGGGAGAGAGAAAGAAGTTAAGGTTGATGTAGCTTAAGGGGACTGTGCCCAGAGCTGCCCTCAGCAGAGGCAGCAAGACAGGAGATAGGGCTGGTTCCTGGGGAAGGAACAGGGGGCAGGGGTGGGGGTGTTGAGTGAGAGATGTCCCACAGACTCTCTGAGACAATCGCAAAACTGTGGACAGGAGTGTCTGGAGTTTGGGAGGGAGGTGAGGGTTGAGATGGATGTGGTGGCCCCTGGCCGTGGAGGGGTGACTGAGGACACCAAGAGTGCAGGGAGGTTGGGGACAGGTGCTGAGGACTGAGCTCTGGGGTCTAAAGTTCCTTGGAAAGTTAAATACAGTAAAATACAACTGAAAATCTAATATCAAATAAAAATAGGGAGAAGAGGGAGGGGAAGCGAGGGAGAGAATTCAATGAACTCTGGAATTGTGTTGCAAAGAAGAGCAAGGAAATGAGGTGATGGGTGAGTTAAGGATCCAAACACAATGTTTGATGAGGGGTGTTTGTAAGGCGAGTAGGGGAATGTCCTCTCAGTGGGCATGTCAGTTAAGGGCAACGGTGTGGTGCCCCACTCAGGGGAGCACTGCACCACTGAGGCCACTGGTGGGGCCTGTACGGCAGGAGGAGCTGGAAGCCGCACAGAGGAGCCGCGCAGCTATTGTTTCATAGTTCTGGAGGTTGGAAGTCCAAGATCGAAGGGTCTGCAGGAGCAGCTTCTCTGGAGGCTGCTCTCCTTGGTGTGGAGGGTCTGTCTACACTCAGACAGACCTTGTGTAGGTCTCCCCTTGTCCCTGTGTCCTCCCTGTGTCTTACTATGGTCCTCCCATGATCCTTCCTCTGTGCTTGTCTGGATCTCTTCTTCTTAAAGGAAACCAGTCACATTGGATTAGGGCCCAACCTATGACCTCATCTGAACATAATTACCTCTTAAAGGTCCTGTTTCCAAATATAGTTACATTCTGAGGAACCAATTCAACATATGAATTTGGGGAACATAATTTAACCCGTAACACTACAGAACAAATTAGATCAGATTTCTTCCTGAGGTGGTAAAACTGGAGTCAGAATAAAGCCGTGGTTAAGATGGGGGCAGATGCTGTCTGCTAAATCCTCCCACCAAATTAAATGTGCAGTGGAGAGCAGCAAGCGTTAGGGTATGAGACATAGAAATCCCCAGTGTAAGCAGACAAGGGCAAAGCCAGGACCTGCGGCCAGGCTGATCTCAGGAGGGAGCTCCCACAAGCCTGGCTTTCTGCCACCCCTCAGAGCCTCCCAGGCCTGCTCTGTGCGTCACGCTTCTCTGAAGTACCTGCTTCCTCTACCTCTGGGCTCACAGGCCAGCTGTGGCCCTCCCAGGCCCCATCCTACCGCCTAGCAGATTTGAGCGGTGATCTGGTGGCTCTAGTGGTAAAGAATTTGTGTGCCAACGCAGGAGAAGCAAGAGATGCAAGTTTGATCCCTGGGTCGGGAAGATTCCCTGGAGAAGCAAATGGCAATTTTCTTTGGTATTCTTGCCTGGAAAAATCCATGGACAGACAAGCCTGGTAGGCTATGGTCTACTGAGTGACTGAACACACACACACACACACACACAGACACACACACACAGACACACACACACACACACACTGAGGCTTAATTCGAGATTCCTAGGAACTAAAAGTCCAATTGGCTGGATTGAGTAAAATTCATCCCCTCTCCCAAACAGTGAGAAAAGGGAACACTTTTACACTGTTGGTAGGAATGCAAACTAGTACAGCCACTATGGGGAACAGTGTGGAGATTCCTTAAAAAACTGGAAAGAGAACTGCCATATGACCCAGCAATCCCACTGCTGGGCATACACACCGAGAAAACCAGAACTGAAAGAGACACGTGTACCCCAATGTTCATCACAGCACTGTTTATAATAGCCAGGACATGGAAGCAACCTAGATGTCCATCAGCAGATGAATGGATAAGAAAGCTGTGGTACATATACACAATGGAGTATTACTCAGCCATCAAAAAGAATGCATTTGAATCAGTTCTGGATAAAACTGGAGCCCATTACACAGAGTGAAGTAAGCCAGAAAGAAAAACACCAATAGAGTATGCTAATGCATATATATGGAATTTAGAAAGATGGTAGCGATAACCCTGTATGCGAGACAGCAAAAGAGACAAAGATGTAAAGAACAGTCTTTTGGACTCTGTGGGAGAGGGTGAAGGTGGGATGATTTGGGAGAATGGCATTGAAACATGTAAATTATCATATGTGTAACGAATCGCCAGTCCAGGTTTGATGCATGAGACAGGATGCTCGGGGCTGGTGCACTGGGATGACCCAGAGGGATGGGATGGGGAGGGAGGTGGGAGGGGGTTCAGGATGGGGGACACATGTACACCCATGGCTGATTCTATGGCAAAACTCACTACAATATTGTAAAATAATTATCCTTCAATTAAACAAATTTATATTAAAAAAAAAAAAAGCACAGAATACAAGTATGGCTGAAGGGTCCACCCTGGGATGCCTTCAGTAAGGAGCCTGCCAGGGAGGGTATGGAGTGGGTGAGGCGAGGTGAGAGGAGTCAGAACTGAGTGCAGGAAGGGAGCCACGAAGAGCTCCTGTGCAGAGCAGACAGGTGAGGGAAGCAAAGATAGGTCTGAATGGCTTTGGGAGAGTGAGATCCAGAAATATGCAAAAAAGACAGTGACAAGACAGTTTAGGCCAGGTAACGCTCCAGGGACTGTGAGTG
Source organism: Ovis aries (assembly GCF_016772045.2). NCBI lineage: Eukaryota > Metazoa > Chordata > Mammalia > Artiodactyla > Bovidae > Ovis > Ovis aries. The sequence continues at coordinate 1,628,276 of NC_056078.1, read as the reverse complement.
CACATCATGAGGCAGAATGACAGGGAATGAGGGGCCCCAGACGCTTACCAGGTGTTGTTTCTTTCCTGTGCTTAGAATACTTGGGGGCAAATTCAGGGAACTTTCTATGTGGAATAGAAGACAAAAATGCCACAGAGAATGGGTTATCAAATAGATTGCCCCTAAAGCAGAAATCAATTCATTATGTGAATTGAATCTGCCAAATGAAAGGGAATATTTGGAAATATTCAAACATTTAAGAATGATTAACTTTGCTTTGGGGCTTCTGTGGTGGCTCAGTGGTAAAACAATCTGCCTGCAATGCAGGAGACCCAGGTTCGGTCCCTGGGTCGGGAAGAGCCTCTGGAGAAGGTAATGGCAACACACTTCTGTTCCTGCCTGGAAAATCCCCATGGACAGAGGAGCCTGGTGGGCTATAGTCCACAGGGCCACAAGGAGTCGGACACGACTGAGCGAAAAGACACAACTTTGCTCTTGATGACTGAAATTTAACAAATAAGTCTCTTTTCTTTGCCTCTAACATGTGAAAGGGAGTCCCTCGTAGTTCAGTTCATAAAGAATCTGCCTGCAATGCAGGAGACCTGGGTTCAAGTCCTGGGTCAGGAAGATCCCCTGGAGAAGGAAATGGCAATCCACTCCAGTATTCTTGCTTGAGAAATCCCATGGACAGAGGAGCCTGGAGGGATACAGTCCATTAGGTCGCAAAGAGTCGGACACGACTTAGCGACTAAAACAGAGAGCCACTGTGATAAATTTTTTCTCACTGGGCCTTGTCTTAGTTGCTGTAGGATGATGCTGAGTGAGTCACACTCTCTTGGAACCTTAGTTTATCCGTCTCTAAAATGGGTATCATACAACTTATTCTGCTGCCTCGCCAGGCTACCAGAGACTCACCTGGGCTCACGGGAGAGTGTTTGGAAGAATTTTGCAAATAACAGAGCTCATCTGTGCCTCAGCCCATCTCTGTTCCTGAGGGTGGGTGGGTGACATTCCCCAGTGGCTTGTGCCATAACCGTGTGGCTTGGGAGGTGGTAGCAGGTGGTGGGGAGCAGGCCTGCTGTTGTCCCCAAAGGGGGTTTCATGTCAAGTGCCACTGCACAGCAGGCTGGCCAGCTGCCTGCCCAGACCTGCAGGGGACTTGTCCTGTCGAGTATATTTCAGCAGCAACTGTAAGTGATGCCGACAGGCCTGCTCCACGTGATCGATGCACAGTGAGACCCTGCCTCCTGTGCCCCTCCTCTACTCACCCACTGGTTCATGTAGACTTGTGTTTACGATCATCAAGTTTATTTCTTCTTCATCCAGACCTTGGTGCCAGAGTCAGAGCGTCATATACACAGAAAACTGGCACAGCTCATTCTCATCGAGGGCTAACACTTTAAACCTTTTCTCATGTAGTAAATAAACTGTGTCACTCTCCCTTTCCATCAGTTCAACTAGTTTTCAGTCTTTTGTCCCAGCTCCCCAAGGTACAAGATGTTAGATGTGCAGTCTCATGAGAAAAGCCCTGTGACCCACCCCCTGGTGAATATTACTGGGATGACCGCTCCCACATGAGCCCGAGCTGCTAGAAAGCCTCCTGGCTCAGGTGGGATGCTTGGAGTCACCACCTGACTCTGGCTGTGAGCACGTTTAGTAGTGGCGAAGGAAGCTGAAATCTGCAGTGGCGGTTTATTTTACTTTAGTCATTCTTAGCTGCCCAACACAATCAAACATCCTCCCCACATTAAAAAAATGATAATTTATTTTTACTGAGGATAATTGCTTTACAGAATTTTGCTGTTTTCTGTCAAACCTCAACACGAATCAGCCATAGGTATACATACACCCCTCCGTTTTGAAACTCCCTCCCATCTCCCGCCCTTTCGCACCCCTCTAGGTTGATACAGAGCCCCTGTTTGAGTTTCCTGAGCCATACAGCAAATTCCCATTGGTTGTCTGTTTTACATATGGTAATGTAAGTTTCCATGTTACTCTTTCCATGCATCTCACCCTCTCCTCCCCTCTCCCCATGTCCATAAGTCTATTCTCTATGTCTGTTTCTCCAACTTTGCCCAGTAAATAAATTCTTCAGTACCATTTTTCTAGATTCCATATATATGTGTTAGAATATGGTATTTATCTTTCTTTTTCTGACTCACTTAACTCTGTATAATAAGCTCTAGGCTCATCCACCTCATTAGAATTGACTCAAATGTGTTCCTTTTATGGCTGAGTAATATTCCACCGTGTATATGTACCACAACTTCTTTATCCATACATCTGTTGTTGGACATCTACATTGCTTCCATGTTCCAGCTATCGTAAATAGTGTTGCAGTGAACAATGGGATACATGTGTCTTTTTAAATTTTGGTTTCCTCAGGGTATATAATGAGGAGTAGGATTGCTGGGTCATATGGTGGCTTTATTCCTAGTGTTTTTAAGGAATCGCCATACCGTCTTCCATAGTGGCTATATCAATTTACATTCCCACAAACAGTGCAAGAGTGTTCCTTTTTTCCCACACCATCTCCAGCATATATTGTTCGTAGACTTTTTGATGAGGGCCATTCTGACTGGTGTGAGGTGATATCTCATTGTAGTTTTGATTTGCATTTCTCTACTAATGAGCAATGTTGAGCATCTTTTCATGTGTTTGTTAGCCATCTATGTCTTCCTTGGAGAAATGTCTGTTTAGGTCTCTTTTCCACTTTTTGATTGGGTTGTTTGTTTCTCTGGTATTGAGTTGTATGAGCTGCTTGTATATTGTGGAAATTAATCCTTTGTCAGTGGTTTCATTTGCTATTATTTTCTCCCATTCTGAGGGTTTTCTTTTCACATTGCTTATAGTTTCCTTTGCTGTACAAAAGCTTTTAGGTTTAATCAGGTCCCACTTGTTTACTTTTGTTTTCATTTCCATTACTCTAGGAGGTGGGTCATAGAGGATCTCACTTTGATTTATGTCCTCGAGTGTTCTGTGTATGTTTTCCTCCAAGAGTTTTATTGTTTCTGGTCTTACATTTAGGTCTTTGATCCATTTTGAGTTTATCTTTGTGTATGGTGTTAGGAAGTGTTCTAATTTCATTCTTTTACATGTAGCTGTCCAGTTTTCCCAGCACCATTTATTGAAGAGGCTGTCTTTGCCCCATTGCATATTCTTGCCTCCTTTGTGAAAAATAAGGTACCCTAGGTGCATGGGTTTATTTCTGGGCTTTCTATGTTGTTCCATTGGTCTATAGTTCTGTTTTTGTGCCAGTACCATACTGTCTTGATGACTGTAGCTTTGTAGTATAACCTGAGGTCAGGAAGCTTGATTCCTCCAGCTCCATTCTTCTTTCTCAAGACTGCTTTGGCTATTCAGGGTAGTTTGTGTTGCCATATGAATTGTGAAAATGATTTTGTTCTAGTTCTGTGAAAAATGCCATTGGTAATTTGATAGGGATCACATTGAATCTGTAGATTACATTTGGTAGTATAGTCATTTTTACAATATTGAATCTTCCTACCCAGCAACATGGAATATCTCTCCATCTATTTATGTCATCTTTGATTTATTTCATTAGTTTCTTCTAATTTTCTGTGTACAGTTCTTTCATATCCCTGCTGCTGCTAAGTCTCTTCAGTCGTGTCCAACTCTGTGCGACCCCATAGACGGCAGCCCGCCAGGCTCTCCCGGCAAGAACACTGGAGTGGGTTGCCATTTCCTTCTCCAGTGCATGAAAGTGAAAAGTGAAAGTGAAGTCGCTCAGTCTTGCCCAACTCTTAGCGACCCCATGGACTGCAGCCTACCAGGCTCCTCCATCCATGGGATTTTCCAGGCAAGAGTACTGGAGTGGGTTGCCATTGCCTTCTCCGTTCATACCCTTAGGTAAGTTTATTCCTAGATATTTGATTCTTTTTGTTGAAATAGTGAATGGGATTGATTCCTTAATTGCTCTGATTTGTCATTGTTAATATATAGAAATGCAAGTGATTTCTGTGTATTTATTTTGTATCCTGGAACTTTGCTAAATTCACTGATTAGGTCTAGTAATTTTCTGATACTACCTTTAGGGTTTTCTATGCACAGTATCATGTCACCTGCAAACAGTGAGAGCTTTACTTCTTTTCCAATCTGGATTTCTTATATTTCTTTTTCTTCTCTGATTGCTGTAGCAAGGACTTTCAGAACTATGTTGAGTAATAGTGGTGAAAGTGGACACCCTTGTCTTGTTCCTGATCTTAAGGGGAATGTGTTCCATTTTTCACCATCGAGAATAAAGTTTGCTGTAGGCTTATCATATATGGGCTTACCATGTTGAGGTAGGTTCCTTCTACGCCCATTTTTTGAAGAGTTTTAATCATAAATATGTGCTGAATGTTTTCGAAGGCTTTTTATATATCTATTGAGATGATCTTCAATCTTTCAGTTTGTTAATACGGTGTATCACACTGATTGATTTGTACATATTGAAGAATCCTTGCATCCCTAGAATAAACCCAACTTGATCATGGTTCATGAACTTTTTGATATGTTGCTGAATTCTGTTTGCTAAAATTTTGTTGAGGATTTTTGCATCTATGTTCATCAGTGATATTGGCCTATAGTTTTCTTTGTATGTGTGTTGTCTTTGTCTGGTTTTGGTATCAGGGTGATGGTGGCCTCATAGAATGAATTTGGAAGTGTTCCTTCCTCTGCAATTTTTTTGAAAGAGTTTTAGAATGTTTGATAGAATTCTGTAAAGCCATCTGGTCCTGGGCTTTTGTTTTTGGGAGATTTTTGATCACAGCTTCAGTTTCAGTGCTTGTAATTGGATTGTTCATAATTTCTATTTCTTCTTGGTTCAGTCTTGGAAGACTGAACTTTTCTAAGAATCTGTCCATTTTTTCCAGGTTATCTATTTTATTCCCATATAGTTGTTCATTACAGTCTCTTATAATCCTTTGTATTTCTGTTGTCTGTTGTAACCTCTCCTTTATCATTTCTACTTTTGTTGATTTGATTTTTCTCTCTTTTTTTCTTGATGAGTCTGGCTAAGGGTTTGTCGATTTTGTTTTTCTTCTCAAAAACCAGCTTTTAGTTTTATTATTCTTTACTACTGTTTCTTTCATTTCTTTTTCATTTATTTCTGCTGAGATCTTTATGATTTCTTTCCTTCTACTAATTATGGGGTTTTTTTTCTTCTTTTTCCAGTTGCTTTAGGTGTAAAGTTAAGCTGTCTATTCGATGTCTTTCTTGTTTCTTGAGGTAGGATTGTATTGCTATAATCTTCCCTCTTAGGACTGCTTTTGCTGCATCGCATAGGTTTTGAGTTGTTGTGTTCTCATTGTTATTTGTTTCTAGAAAATTTTTGATTTCCCTTTTGACTTCTTCAGTAACCTGTTGGTTATTTAGAAACGTGTTGTTTAATCTCCATGTGTTTGTGTTTCTTACAGTTTTTGATATCTAGTCTCATAGCGTGGTCAGAGAAGATGCTTGATACGATTTCAATTTTCTGAAATTTACTGAGGTTTGACCTGTGACTCAAGATGTGGTCTATCCTGGAGAATGTTCCATGTGCCCTTGAAAAGATGGTGTATTATATTGCATTTGGATGGAATGTCCTGAAGATATCAACGAGATCCATCTCATCTAGTGTATCATTTGAGACTTGTGTTTCCTAATTTCTGTCTTGATGATCTGTCCACTGGTGTGAGTGGGGTGTTAAAGTCTCCTACTGTTATTGTGTTCCTGCCCATTTCTCCTTTTATGTCTGTTAGTGTTTGTCTTAGGTATTGAGGTTCTCCTATGGTGGGTGCATAGAGATTTACAGTTGTCATGTCTTCCTCTTGGATTGACCCCTGGATCATTCTGTAGTGTCCTTCCTTATCTCTTGTGATCATCTTTATTTTAAGGTCTGTTTTGTCTGATATGAGGATTGTTACTCCAGCTTTCTTTTGCTTCCTATTTGCATGGAATATATTTTTCCATCCTCTCACTTTCTGTCTATGTGTCTTGAGGTCTGAAGAGGGTTTCTTATAGACAGCATATATATGGGTCTTGTTTTTGTATCCATTCAGCCAGTCTGTGTCTTTTGGTGGGAGCATTTAATCCATTTACATTTAAGGTAATTATTGATATATATGTTCCTATTGCCATTTTCTAATTGTTTGGGGCTGATTTTGTAGATCTTTTTTCTTCCATTGTATTTCTTTACTTTACAAGTCCGTTTAACATTAGTTGTAAAGCTGGTTTGGCGGTACTGAATTCTCTTAACTTTTGCTTGTCTAGAAGTCTTTTTATTTGTCCATCAACTTTGAATGAGATCCTTGCTGGGTACAGTAATCTTGGTTGTAGATTTTTCCCTTTCAGTGCTTTAAATATATCCTGCCATTCCCTTCTGGCCTGCAGAGTTTCTGCTGAAAGATCAGCTGGTAAGCATATGGGGTTTCCCTTGTATGTTACTTGGTGCTTCTCCCTTGCTGCTTTTAATATTCTTTCTTTGTGTTTAGTTTTTGTTAGTTCGATTAGTATGTGTCTTGGTGTGTTTCTCCTTGGATTTATCCTGTTTGGGACTCTTTGTGCCTCTTGAACTTGATTGACTATTTCCTTTTCCATGTTGGGGAAATTTTCAACTTATCTCTTCAAAATTTTCTCCTACCCTTTCTTTTTCTCTTCTTCTTCTGGGACCCCTATAATTTGAATGTTGATGCATTTGATATGGTCCCAGAGGTCTCTGAGACTGTTCTCAACTCTTTTCATTCTTTTTACTTTATTCTGCTCTTCAGAAGTTATTTCCACAATTTCATCTTCCAGCACACTGACTTGTTCTTCTACTTCAGGTATTCTGGTATTGATTCCTTCTAGACTATATTTAATTTCAGTAGTTGTGTTGCTTGTCTCTGTATGCTTATTCTTTAATTCTTCTAGGTCTTTGTTGATTGATTCTTGCATTTTCTCCATTTTGTTTTCAAGGTTTTTGATCAAGTTTACTATCATTATTCTGAATTCTTTTTCAGGTAATTTTCCCATTTCCTCTTCATTTATTTGGACTTCTGTGTTTCTAGTTTGTTCCTTCATTTGTGCAGTATTTCTCTGCCTTTTCTTTTCTTTTCTTTTTTTTTTAAGTTATTGTGTTTGAGGTTTCCTTTTCCCAGGCTTCAAGGAAAGTTGAATTCTTTCCTTTCAGATGGTTGAATTCTTTCTTCCTTTTGGTTTCTGCCCTCCTAAGGTTGGTCCAGTGGTTTATGTGAGCTTTGTATAGGGTGAGGTTTGTGCCGAGTTTTTGTTTGTTTGTTTTTCCTCTGATGAGCAAGGCTGAGTGAGGTGGTAATCCTGTCTGCTGATGACTGGGTTTGTATTTTTGTTTTGTTTGTTGTTTAGATGAGGCGTCTCACATGGGGTGCTGCTGGTGGCTGGGTGATGCCGGGTCTTGTATTCAAGTGGTTTCCTTTGTGTGAGTTCTCACCATTTGATACTCCCTAGGGTTAGTTCTCAGGTAGTCTAGGGTCTTGGAGTCAGTGCTCCCACTCCAAATGCCCAGGGTTTGATCTCTAGTCAGGGATAAAGATTCCACAAGTGGTTTGTTATCGCTGTAAGGGAGAGTAAAACAAATATCCAAAAATGAGAAACCAAAGATGAACCCTAGATCAATGGCAGTTACAAAATCAGGCAAATAATAACTAAAATAATGGAATATACACATATACATATACACCCATGAGCAAAGTGAAAACAGTCCAACAAAATTAAAGTACAGTAGATTGACCTGGTGAACAAAAGAAATCAAAAATTATATTTACCAGTTAAGAACAAAACGAAAGCACAAACTGGAAAACAAAACTAAAGCAAGGTGCCAACTGGGGAATAAAGCAATGAAAATAAAACTAACAAATACGCTGAGAGGAAAGAGGAAAAAAAGAAAGAATGGATATGCAAAGTTAAATAGAGGTAGATAAAGAAGATTTATATATATTAAACAGCTGCAAGGGGAGAAGTACAGTAGGAAAAGCAAACAAAGGAATAAATGTAGAAAAAATAATAGGTTTAAAAAATTAAGAGAAAAGAAACAAAAAAAGAGGAAAATGCCACAGAACTACAAAAGCCCAACATAGAGGCAGAGGTTTATGACAACAATAGAAGATGTGACTGAGGAAAAAAAAAAAAAAAAAAGCTCAAAAGCTTAATTGGATTTCTTAGTGCCAATAAAATCAATGACTACAACAGAGTGGGGGAAAAAAGAAAAGAAAAAAATCCAAAAGAACCTACAGAACAAGTCAAAAAATAAGAATGATAAATGTTTTTCTTGAGTCACTGCTGACAGAGTCCTTTCCCTTGCTGGGAGTCACAGTCCACCTCACCTCCCAAGGATGCCTTCCAGCACTGTACTGGTCTCTGGACCTGCTGTGGGGGCAGCTCAGATTCTAGTCTGGTCCTACTCCTGTATGTTCTTGCCTCCAATGTCCACAGCTATCAGAGCTAGTGTGTTTTCTTTTGTGGGAGCTCTCAATGGCCTTTTATTTATTCCATAGACACAGAGTCCACCTAGTTGATCGAGTGGATTTAATCTGCAGCTTGTGCACCTGGTGGGAAGGTTCTGGGTCTTGTTCCTTAGCCACACTGCCCCTGGGTTTCAACTATGGTATTATTTCCACCTCTACATGTGGGTCATCCACTGGGGTTTCCTCCTGAGGCTGCCCTGGAGGGCTTGGGCTTGCCCCTGTGAGGGCCAGGTGTGGAGGTGGTGCAGCTGCTCGAGTCACAGGGGTTCTGGCAGCACCAGGTACTCAGGGGAGTTGGCAGCTAGGGCAGCAGGTAGTATAGTGCTCTAGAAGGGTATGGCAACCAGTACTGGCCAATACGCTCCAGTATTCTTGCCTGGAGAATCCCCTCTCTGACAGAGAAGCCTGGCAGGCCACAGTCTACAGGGTCGCAAGGAGTTGGACACTACCAAAGCAACCCTGCGTGCATAGATGTCTGATTTTTTCTGCCTGTGGCAGCTCTGCTCCAGTGAGAGTTGAGCATGAAAGTGGTGCAGCTGCTTGACTTGCGGGGACCCTGGTGGCACGAAGTGTGCAGGGACACAGACTGCCTCTGCCGCAGGAGTTATGACCCTATCAGAGTATTTTTTCGAGCCTCTTGTAGCTGGTGATCAGAAGGCCTCTTTGGCCAATCTTTCTCCATAACTCCACCTGTTCAGGCACTTAGAAGGCTCCCTTGCCTGGGGTCCTTCTCTGTTGTTTGGCATGTCAGGCACATAGAGGGGCCCCCCTGGCTGGGATCCTACATAGATCCTACGTAGATCGGCACATCAGTCACTGAAAGGGGCACACTGGGTGGGGTCCTGCTCCAGTGCGTCAGGCGTTTGATGGGCCAGCCTCTATTGTTCACCTTCCGATGCTGGCATGTGGGGAGAGAGAGACTATGGTGATGGCCCCACCCCCTACACGTGACTCAGCAATATCGCCTTGCTTCCATGGCTGCCTGGCTTTCCTCCACTGGCATTTCCCACCACGATCTCCTCCCTCACATCCCCTCCATCCATCTCTCTGCAGTCAACAGCAGCCCTCACCCTGGAATTTCTCCACATTCCCTAAACTCTAGCTCCCAGCTGCTGCCCCTTCCAGGATACCTGTGCTGCTGCCCGGCATATGTATATGTGCCACCAGGACTGTGTGATTCTCATTCCATTTAGGCTGCCACAGATCAGCTGTTTCACTCTCAGCCTTAAGTGTTTCTCCTCTGACTCAGACAGTTGACCCACTGTGGGGATCGGACCCCTTCTTCAGTTCCCCCACCCACTGAGGGCAGGTCCAGTCCTACTAACACTCCTATTTTTTCCCCTACTTCCTTTGTTCTACCGAGGTTTGGATGGTTCTATATATTCTTTTCCACTGGCCAAGTACTCCTGTCCGCTCTCAGCTGGTGTTCTGAATGCACTTCTGTCTGAAGGTGTATTCCTGATTTATCTGTGGAGAGAGATGTACTCCATGTCCACCTAGCTCTCCGCCATCTTGTTCTCCCATCCTCCTCACATTTTGATGGTTGGTCCCACCGTGATTCCCACCTTTGCAACCCAAAGGCCCCACCCCCTTGCTGCTGGGTGGCTTGGGTTCTGCCAATCAGCTGTGCTCTCCTGAAGATTCTATTGGATGGTAGATGACCAGCTGTTCTGTTTTCCCTGTCACTGATTGTATGTGAGGCTTTCAGTGCTGAAATCGGTGAAGTCCCCAGCAACCTGGCTGATCTGGTCCCTATTTATAGCTTCCTGTGTGAGGAGCAGGCTGGGCTGGGCACCCACTTTGCTGGCCTGGGTAGAGGCAACTTGGGTTGATGGTAGTAGCAGCCACCTTTCAACCCAGTGCTGGCAGAGGAGTGAGAGCTGGAGTTGTGTCTGTAAATTTTCCAACATTTTCTGGGCTTCTGAATATTCTCTAAGGTATCACTTCCTGTAAACTAGCTAGAGGGAGCTCTGGCCAGAGAGAGGGGCTTCAGGTTCATCAGAAGCTCAGGAGTGGCCTTGGAGACTATTTCTATTTCTCCAATTAGCCCTCCAGCTTGGGGGGCTCCCCTGTGGCTGCTGGATGGCTCACAGGTGCAGAAGGAGTGCAGAATTTTCTCACTTGTGTCCAGAGGGAGAAGCAGTACTTCTGCCCCAGAAACCCAAGCAATCTAGAAATTTAGGCTGATTGGACCTACGTAGACCATACTCCCCACCAGATGATGATATGGCCAGAGGAATGGAAGGTGCTCATTGGCTTAAGAAGAGTCAAACTTTCCCCAAAGCACATGGACTGTGTTGGCAAGAGGCAGATGTCAGAATTAAGTTGGTTTTCTGTTAGGGAGTGGAAATGTGAGGGAAATGGGGCAGAGGAGGTGACAAGAAGTATCTTGACATGTGGCCTTTGCCTTGCTGCTCATGAAACCTGAAATTCAGCTCAAACACGGCCTCCAGCATAAGCCGTGATGCAGACCCAACACAGGGGGCCCTTTCTTTCTTTCTTTCTTTTTGCTTTTTAATTGAAGTATAGTTATTACACAATGTTGTGTTCATTTCTGCTGTACAGCCAAGTGACTCAATTATACACATATATACATTCTTTTTTCATGTGCTTTTCCATTATGGTTTAATCACAGGATATTGAATATAGTTATTTATGCTATATAGTAAGACCTTGCTGTTTATCTTTTCTCTACATAATAGCTTGTATCTGTTAATCCCAAACTCCCACTCCAGCCTTCTCCCAGCCCCCCTGCCCCTTGGCAACTACCAATGTATCTATCCTCTATGTCTCCATGGAACTCTCCTTTGAGATCTATTCTGCCTACTGGGTATAGCATGCTCACATATAGCCTATGTGTTGCTCTATGTACCTATGCCTGGGCCTAGTCATCTCCCTGGCTGCACTGTTGGAAGAGGCCAGGGCCCCACCTGACATGTTTCTGCAGCCCTGTCCTGCAGACCACAGGGCACTGACAGCAGAGGGGTCTACTACACATCCAGCCCCTCCAAGTTCCTGATTCCAGCCCCACCAGGGTGTCTGAAGCTGGTCTACTAGGAACTCTGTTTCGTGAGAACTTACCCTATGAAAATACGCACATCTCAACTTTTTGTGTGTTTCAAGTCTATTGCATGGTGCTGAGGACTCGGGCCTCCAAATTTCTGCAAATACTCTTCTCCTGAGAGGTCAGTCACATGGAGCATCTTCATCCCAGGAGGCAAAGCCCTCACCTGCTTATTACATATGGAGTGATACAGGGCAGGGGGCCTGTTCTGCTGTGAAAGCAGCCTCCACTGGGATCAGCTGAGCACATGGTCTGGCGTGGAAGTGATGACTCAGTATTTAAAAGCTCCCCCCAACAGGTTCTTTCACTGGTGGTTGGGGATGAGAACTGAGAAGAGGACTTATTTTAAAGACACCTTTAATCAAAGTACTCAATAAAAGGGCTGAAAGAGAAAACCCATCATTTTGAAATGAGTAGGCTGGTTGTTTCAAAGGGAAGTATTAGCATATTTCAAGAACACTGTTACAGTAGGTTTGAGAAGGGAGTATTTGACCAGATGGATTTTTTTTTAATCTGTAAAATGCCCTGTGGAATCGGTGTTTCATAGGACTAACAAAGTAAAATTCATGTTTTATGACAGGACAAGAAAAATCTGAGAGTAGAATTTTAATTTAAGCACTGAATTTTTCTCTGCCTGTTTGGGCCTCCTCTTTCCCCTTGTGTATATTAACCAGACCGCCTTAAGATATGATCTTCCTTCTTAATCCTGTAGGGACACACGATATCCTGCTAGTCATTTTATGTGCAGATATGGATCATATAAACTGTCAATATGTCATTTGATGTATAACCCTTTGTCTCAAAAAACTATAACTGTACTTTGACCTCTAGCAGGCAGAATAGGCCTCTGAACTTCTGAAAGACTGTCTCCTGGGTTATAATCCTCAGGTTGGCTCAAATAAAATTAAAATTGTCTTATTTCTTTCTTAGATTGACTACTTATTAACTTTCTCATCAACAGGACACAGCTGAGAAATATTGCCTTGTCCCATTCCCAGGCCTCATTTTGACCATCAGCTTCAGACTCTTTCTACCAACACTTTCTCAAAGAACCACACCAGGTTCACAGGTGGCTCTGAGGAGCAGAGGAGGATCCCAAAGTACACAGTAGGGTCAGGAGATGCCCAGACTCCACCCGCCATGAAATCCTCCCACAGAGACTCTGCAGGGCAGGCTCAGGGTCAGGGGAGGTCTGACAGCATCTGGAGAGGGGTCAGAACAAGGCCTGCTGGCCAGTGTGTGTGTGAAGGGCATGGCTCAGGCCCTTTTGGAGATGGAAGTGACTAGTAGGCACACAGAAGGGTGGAAGGCTGGCTGGTTGTATGGACTGACAGCCTGTGGTGGGGTGAGTGGGTAAGTAGACGCCTAGTTCCTGTCAGGGGTCCCAGGAACTCAGGTCACCTCAAACAACCTGGATGGCAGACGCCGGCAGACACTAGAGTCATACTCCCAGTAGAGAGGAGGTTTCTCCTAAGGTAACCCCTGTCCTGTCCATCACTGGTTCAAGGATTAGCAGTACAAAACAGACTGCAGGTATCATTTGCACACCTGTGTGGGGCTGGGGCCAACCTAGGGGGTCAGCTATACTGATTCACAACAACCAGCAAATTAAGAGGCTAGGGTCTGCCTCATAAGGCAAAGCCACTATTAATTGTTAATAGCAAGAAAGAAGTCCGGAAAACAAGGTAAGAAGATCACAGGCACATAGCAGCCATGCACAGGTGTGGGGGTCATACCCTCTGCCAGGGTGGCTGGTCACAGAGGCGGGCAGGGCCTGCAGCCTAGCCTAAGTTCCACTTGTGAAGATAGAGGCCCTCATAGAGGGGCTGTGCACACTCATGAAACGGGGCGCCTTTTACTAACTCATGGAAAACCTGGAAGAGGCTCTGACGGGACACCAGACCTTAGCTTGTGAAGGGAAGAATGGGGACGTGGCTGGGGACATTCAGGCACTTTTCATATGAGATTTGGGCAAATCTTGTGTAAAAGCTAAGAGTATAGGCAAATCCAAAGAGAGAGCTGGTGGGGACTGCCAGGTGAACAAGGCCCGGAGGGAAGGCCTCATGTCATCCGGGTGAAGCCAGCCAGGCGTCCCACATGGTGTCTCTCTGAAAGCTCCACACCCCCGCCTCCCAGTGGGGGCTCTTTCCCATGAGTTAAAGGTGTGGTTCTGACCTCAACGGCTGACCACGTATGAACTCTTCTATTTTTAATAGAGTAACAGGAGCCAAGAATCTTGGGAAAGCTTTACAGCCACACCTGGGAGTGGGGCTGGGAATGCAGCCCTTCCACAGACCTTGCTTGGATGTCTGGTGGCCAAGGAGGTCCTGAGAAGCTTCTGTTGCTGCTCCCTGTGTACTTCGTACCACTTGCCTCTCCCAGCTGCTCTTTAAACCTTACATTTTATACCATTTTTACTGGATTACTGTACATCCCATATCACAGAGAAAATAAATGTCACCAGAAATGGGCATCTTGGAACTTTCTGCCCAGCATTGCTGTGATATTGTGATATAATAAGAAATGTGTATTTTGGTTTTGCCCCTGGCTCCTGGCCAGAGCTCCTAAAACCCTTATAATCTCCTAAGTGAAAAAATCCTCTCGCATCTTTTGTTGTAATATTTGGAGGGGAGTGATAAAAGTGAAAGGAGCCCCTTTCAACCACACCTGAGTTTATGCTACTGAGGTGACCTTTGGCTGGTCTCTGAGGATGGGGGACTATTTGCAACTAGCATATGATTAGAGGGTTGGAACTTTCAGCCTCACCTGAAAGGGAGGGGAGAGGGGCTGGAGGTTGAATTGATTGATCACTGATAGCCAATGATTTAATCAGTTGTGTTACATCATGAAGCCTCCATAAAACCCTAACTGAAAGGGTTCAGGGAGTTGCTTCGAGGTTCCTGACCTGGAGGGTGGTGCACCTGGAGATGGGGTGCAAACTCTGTGTATCTCAACTCCCAGACTTGCCCTATGCACCTCATCCATTAACTGTTCCCACGTTGTAGCCCTTACAGTATGTAAAATACATACATAAATAAATGTCTCCCTGAGTTCTGTGAGCTTTTTCTAGCAAATTACTGAACCCAAGGGAAGAATTGTGGAAGCTCTGATTTATACTTGCTTGGTCAGAAGTGCAGGTCACAACCTAGACCTCGCATTGGTGGCTAATGTGGGAGCAGCTTGTGGGATTGAGCCCTTAATGTGTGGGGTATGCTAACCCAGACAGGTAGTTAGTGTAAGAATTGTCTAATATAAGGAAATGTTCCCCTCTCTCCCCACACACGTGGTGTCAGAAGTACTGTGGGAGTAAAGAAAAATGTTTTTTTTTTTTCTTTTCCTTGCAGACGTTTGTTCTAACGGTGTTTATTCTTTGTTCATTCTCTCTCGCCTGCAGAAGGAAATATGTGATTCAACAGAAAGAAAAATTTTCCCTTGCTTCAGTCGAAATTTTAAGCTCCTATTTCTCCTTCTCTCTCTCTCAGCACAAAATTTCTTAAAAGAATATCATAGATTTCTGCTTCATCCCATGATAGAATACAGGGACTGGATTTACTCTCAAGTCTTAAGCAAAATGTCATAGAAAATTGTACAAAATTATTGTTTAATATTTTTTAGACTTTAGACAACTAGCAATGCATGATTGATATTTCTGGGAGAAGGGAATTAAATCAGATATTGCTCCAGTGTCATGCCTGGAGACAATTCCCAGGATGTTTTGCAGGGAAGGGGTCCCAGATGGTCTGATGATCATACTGAGTTCAGGATAAAGAGCTCAAAACTGGGGGAGAGGGGGCAGGATGACTAGAATTTGTGGGATAGAATACTGACCAGGGGAAAATAAGAGCTCAGTGGAAAAAGAGTTCAGGATGTCTGTAGAAGGAACCACTCAAGTGTCTAGATGAATACTGATCTGCCTCTGTATGAAAAGGGAGTTACCTGAATCTGATAAAAGAATCCTGCAAACAGAAGGCTAAACATTCTTAGAATTCACATATGGGTAAGAATAAGTTATATTTCCAACACTGAGACTGGAAATACTTTGTAATATGCAGAATATCAGGTATAATCCTTAGTAGTTGGGATAAATTCAGAGGAGGCAATGGCACCCCACTCCAGCACTCTTGCCTGGAAAATCCCATGGGCGGAGGAGCCTGGTGGGCTGCAGTCCCTGGGGTAGCTAGGAGTCGGACACGACTGAGCGACTTCACTTTCACTTCTCACTTTCATGCATTGGAGAAGGAAATGGCAACCCACTCCAGTGTTCTTGCCTGGAGAATCCCAGGGACGGGGGAGCCTGGTGGGCTACCGTTTATGGGGTCGCACAGAGTTGGACACGACTGGGGCGACTTAGCATCAAAGACTACTTGAGACCAGCGCTAAGAAAACTTAACAGCAAAGCATGAAAGGAGCAAAGATATTCCATGGAACTTAACAGCCTTTTATAACTAAGTCCTACAACTTTTAAAGCAACACAAAACTAGCACTCTCAAAATGTAAAAATCACAATATCTACTATTTAACCAAAAATTACTAGGCATGCAAAAATGGTAAAATGTGAACCATTATTAGGACAAAAAATAATCAGTAGAAATATACCTAGAATAATAGATATGACAGGAATAGCAGACAAGGATATTAAGAATTATACTTCATTGTTTAATAAAATACAGGAAAAGACAAATGTGACGAAATAAATGGAAGGTATAAGAATACCTGAATGGAACATATAGAGATGAAGAATACAATATCCAAAATTTAGAAACACAGTAGAATTAACAGGAGATTAGCTATATCAGGAAGAAATGTTAATGAATGTTAATAAAGACATAGCAACAGAAACCCTTCAAAATCAAGTACACAGAGAAAAAAAGGGTTTGGGAAAAAATCAGAATATCAGTGTGTGAGGAAACATCTATCTGGGGTCCCAGAAGTTGTGGAAAAGAGAGGGAGAAAGAAAAATAAAGAAATAATGGTCAAAGTTGTTCCAGACTTGGTGAAATCTATAAACCAGAGATTCCAGCATCTCAACAAAACTCAAACAGAAGAAACAAAATTACATAAAGGGTTATAACCAAATTGCTGAGATCCAGAAATAGAGGGGATTTTTTTTCAAACAACTAAAAGAAAAAGACACAGAGAAAGAAAAATAAGAATGTCAGAAGAATTCTTGGTAGAAACTATGTCAGCCAGATGACACTGGAATGACATTTAAAACACTGAAAAAGGAAAACTGTTAATCTGGAATATCATATGCAGGAAAAATAGCTTCAGAAGTGAAATAGAAATAAACACTTTTTCAGATAAACAAACTCTGAACTATTTATCACCATCAAACCTGCACGATAAGAGATATTCAGTTCAGTTCAGTTGCTCAGTTGTCCAACTCTGCAACCCCATGGACGGCAGCACACCAGGCTTCCCTGTCCAACTCCTGGAGCTTGCTCAAACTCATGTCCATCGAGTCAGTGATGCCATCCAACCATCTCATTCTCCCCCTGCCATTCTCCTCCTGCCTTCAATCTCTCCTCCAATCTTTCCGCCTGCCTTCAATCTTTTCTAATGAGTCAGTTCTTCACATTAGGTGGCCAAAGTATTGGAGTTTCAGTTTTAGCATCAGCCCTTCCAATGAATATCCAGGGTTGATTTCCTTTAGGATTAACTGATTTGACTTCCTTGCAGTCCAAGGGACTCTCAAGAGTATTCTCCAACACCACAATTCAAAAGCATCAATTCTTTGGTGACCAGCTTTCTTTATAGTCCAACTCTCACATCCACACATGACTACTGGAAAAACCTAGCTTTGACTAGATGGACCTTTGTTAGCAAAGTAATGTCTCTGCTTTTTAATATGCTGTCTAGGTTGGTCATAGCTTTTCTTCCAAGGAGCAAGTGTCTTTTAATTTCATGGCTGCAGTCACCATCTGCAGTGATTTTGGAGCCCAAGAAAATAAAGTCAGTCACTGTTTCCATTCTTTCCTCACCTATTTGCTATGAAGTGGTGGGACCAGATGCTATGATCTTAGTTTTTTGTAATAAAAGATATTACAGGAAGTTAATTCTTTAGGAAGAAAATGGTTCCGGATGAAAATTTGGAGCAATACAAAGGAATGAAGAATGCAGAAACATTTAGATATTAAACAACATATTTCTAAATAGTCTATAGGTCAACGAAGAAATCACAAAGGAAATTAGAAGATATCTGAGGAAATATAACACATCAAAATTTGTTGGTTTCAGTTAAAACAGTGCTCAGAGGGAAATATATAGCATTATATACTTAAATGATATAGATAGCTACCCAAAATCAATGAACCCTAGGCTTCCTTCTGAGCAGACTATAAAAGGAAGAGTCAAAGTAATCAGAAAAAAAGAAAATAAATAGTACTGAAATGAAATGAATTAAGTGGAAAATAGAACAATAGAGAATAACCAAAGAGACCAAAAGCTAATTCTGTGAGAAGTATAAAATTTATAACCCCCGAGCCCGACTGACAAATAAGACATAAAAAGAATAAGAAAAGACAAAGAAAAAATTAAAAAGAGAAAAGATACCAATTACTAATATTAGGAATGAAAAAGGAGCAGTATTTCAGATTTTACAAACATAAAGAGAATATAAAGGAATAGTATAAACAATTTACATCTATAAATCAACAAATTAAATAAAATGGGCAAAGTCCTTGAAAAACACAAGCATAACTTATGAAGAAATAATTTATTGATAGCCCTGTAACTATTAATGAAATTAAATTTATAGTTTAAACTTTCCTGAGAATGAAAAGAGTAAATTTACACTGAAGAAATCTGAAAAACATTATCTCAGGTAGGTAATCAAAATTAGTATCAATAGTGATAATTTCCGTTAATAGCATGTGCCCTTAGTATAATGAGATGAAAATAATACTTTTAACTCTGTGGTCTTCCTCCCCAAAACTCATCATCCAGATCTAATAATGAAAAAAACATAAAACAAGCCCCAATTTAGGGACATTCAATAAAATACCTTGAGCAGTGCTCCTCAAAACCTTCAAGATGATCAAAAGAAGAAGATCTTAGAAACTATCTTAGCCAACAAGACTTCTTAAAAAATTTATTCAAATAGAAGGGTAATTGGTTTATAGAATTTTGTTGTTTTCTGTCAAACCTCAACATGAATCAACCATAGGTATACATATATCCCCTCCCTTTTGAGACTCCCTCCCATCTCCCTCCCCACCCCACCCCTCTAGGTTGATACAGAGCTCCTGGTTGAGTTTCCTGAGCCATACAGCAAATCCAACAAGATTTTAAAGTGACAGGAAAACTAGCAGTATCATGGTGCCCTATGTGATCTTGGAACAAAAAAGGACATTAAGAAAACAATTTAAATATGAATAGATTATGAACTTTAGTTAATAATAGTGTATCTGTATCAGCTAATAATTATGATAAACATACCGTATTAATGCAAATGTTAATAAGATAAGTTTGATGTGGAGTATACGGAAACTCTGTACTATCTTCATAGCTTTTCTGTAAACCTAAAACTATTCTAACATAAAAAAGTTGCTTAAAAAAACACACACACTAAGAAAACTCCAGGCCTGGAGGCCTTCACTGATGAGTTCTAGTAACCATTTAGAAAAGGAATAACACCAATTTACAATCTCTTCAAGAAAACAAAAGAGGAAGGAACATTTTCCAAATCATTCTATGAGGCCAATGTTGTCCTGATAACAAAACAATACAAAGACATTACAAGAAAAGAAATTGCAGATTAATATCTTTCAGGAACACAGGAAAAATTCTTAGCAAAAGTTTAGCAAAAGCATGGTCCAGAATACATTATTACCAAGTAGGGTTTATGCCAGGAATACAAAGCTTAGTCATCATGTAAAAATCAATGGAATTCACCATGTTAACAGATTTAAAAAGAAAAATCACACGGTTATCTCAATAGATGCTGAGAAAGCATTTGACAAAAATGTAGTATTCATTTCTGATTTGGAAAAGAGTCAGACATGACTTAGTGACTGAACGACAACATGATTTAGAAAAACTCAGCAACAAGTGAAGTGGAATGCAAAGCATGAGAGGAAGACAATGTCCTCAGCCTGACACATCTAACTGTTATACTTGGAGATGAAAAACTGAATGCATCACCCCTAATTTCACCCCTAATATTTAGACCAAAACAGGATTATCTGCTCTTGCTTTCTCCATTTTACTTTGTACTGGAAGTGCTCATTGGTTCAGTAAAAGTGAACCAATGAGCACTTCTTTTCTCCAGAAAAAAACAAGTCAAATGTGTAGACATCAAAAGCAAAAAAAAAAAAAAGAGAGAGAGAGATTATACTCATGGATGATGCGACATGATTGACCACGTATAAATACTACTGAATTTACAAGAGTGGTAGCTAACCTTTTAGGTGAATTTAGTAATACTGGTATTAAAAAACAATTGTATTTATGTATACTAGCAATGAACAATTAAATTTAAAATATAATGGCATTTACAATTACATCAGGCTTCCCTGGTGGCTCAGATGTTGAAGCGCCTGCCTGGGATGCAGGAGACCTGGGTTCAATCCCTGGGTTGGGAAGATTCCCTGGAGAAGGAAATGGCAACCCACTCAAGTACTCTTGCCTGGAGAATCCCATGGAGGGAGGAGCCTGGTAGGCTACAGTCCATGGGGTCGCAAAGAGTCAGACACGACTGAGCAACTTCATGACAATTGCATCAATATTTAGTGACATATTTCAGAAAATGCATGCAAGATCTGTACCCTGAAGACTACAAAATAGTGTTGAGAAAAATTAAAGAAGATCTAAATAAATGGAGAGAACATTATGCTCATTAATTGGAGACTCAATATTTTTTAACATCACTTTTGCCAAAATTTATTTATAGATTTAGAGACTCCTAATCAAATTTGTAGCTGGCTCATTGGGTAAACACTGGCAAGTCACATCTAATATTTACATGTAAATGTAAATGCCCTAAACTAGTCAAAACAATTTTGAAAAGTAAGAACCAAACTGAAATACCCACACTGATTTTAAGATTTACTGTAAAGATATAGTATTCCAGAGATTGTGACATTTCTATTTAGATAAATGTATAGATCACAGAGACACAATGTAAGCAAGAATGGCAGAGTAAGAACCTACAAAACTCTTTAAGGGCAATGAGACCATGAGAAAATTGTTGGATTCATCTTTTTCCTATCTCTGGAAATCATCCAAAGACTTACAGCAAATTGAGGAGTCTATTCAAGAAAAATAGCTGAATCTTTGTAAGAACACATTATCTAATTTCCATACCCATTTCCCCAATTCTGAAGCAGCTTTGAAAACAAACAGCCCACATTTACAGTGAACACCAGCAGCCTGGCAGTGATCAGAGGGGGCAGACTGGAGATGGAACTCATCTGAAACCTCATTCCCAGAGAACTGTCATTATTTGACCCATTTGGTGGTTCTCCAAGAGACCAGTCACAAAATTCTTCTTCATCTGACCTGACTAGGAGTTTGCCTAGTGCAAAAAACCTTTGCCCAGGAATGTTTGTTGGAGACAGCCTGAGGCAATTGTCTAATATTGCAAATATCTGAAGAACTGGTTTAGCCTTTAGGGTAAAGAATGTGTTCTCCAAAAGCATTAAAGTAAAAGGTGGATAATAAGATGTTTATGGGAGGCTTTGAAAAGCTCTGGTATGTTTCTGGGAATCTATAAGGTCACATGTCCATGTAGAGCCGTATGCATGCTCAGAGCTATGTGCATCCTCAGGAAAAACTTGAGGAGGCTCCCTTCTGGTTGACCTTGAGGCTGTGTGAAAATAGCAAGTGAAGGCCAAAGCAGAAATGTAGACTGCCTGGCTGAGTGTTGAATGTATTCCCTAACATACACATAGAGCCCCATAACAAAGACTGGGAGACATATTGGTTTCAGACATTTAAGGACATTTCTGATGAGTTGACCTCAAGCTCACCCAGTAAAAACTTCAGAGGCACACATGATCAAAAAATACAGACTCAACAGAATTAGTTCAGAAAACTAACAATCATAAATCTTAGAGGGAGGGAGATTCTGACTTCCAGAATTGCCACCTTGTATTATTTGAACAAAAAGTTTTGAGAGATGCAAAGAAAAAAGAAAGCACAGCCCATGCACAGGAAAGACAAACCAGCTAATAGAATACTCTCTCTGATGGAGCGCAGATTTTGGATTTACCAGACAAGATTCTAGCTCAGATATTTTGAATATGTTCAGAGAACTAATGGAAGACATGTACAAGGAACTAAAGGAAAGTATGAGAACAATGGTTCAGTGAAGAGAAATAAAGAGATACAACAATGTATGTATATATCTAATATATTTATATGTGTATATATACACAAATAGAAGTTAGAAATTCTAGGATCAAAAAGTACAACACTTAAAATGAAGGGCTAGATGGACTCAACAGCAAATGTGAGCAGGAAAAGAATCAGCAAACTTGAAAATAAGTCCATTGAGATTATTCATCTGAGGAAGAGAAAGAAAAACGAGTGAAGAAAACTGAGCAGAGCCTTACAGAGCTGTGGTTTACTGTCAAACATACGTCAACATGTGAATAATGGGAGTTCTGAAAAGAGACGCTGCACAGGAAGACCAGCAAGACTATTTAAAGAAGTAGAGGCTGAAATCTTTCCAAATTTGATGCAAAACATTACATATCAATAAGCTCAATAAACTTCAAGCAGAATAAATTAAAGAGGTCAACACCTAGGCACATCATAGTCACATTGCTGAAAGTCAAAGACAAAGATAGAACCACAAAAGGAGCAAAAAAACAAACAAACAGCTCATCAGTATGGAGCAACATGAAGATCAACAGTATCTCATGAAAAACTATGGAGATCAGAGGCAGTGGGATTGAACAGTCAAAGTCTTGAAAGCAAAAGATTTTTAATCAAGAAGTCTACAACTAGCAAAGCAATTCTTCAAAAATAAAGGAAAAATAAGACATACTCATACAACAAAACTTGAGGGAATTTGTTTCTAGCCAACCTACGCTCCAAGAGCTACTGAAGGGAGCCTTTCAAGCTGAAATAAAGGACACTTAACAGTGATTCAAACCAACATGAAGAAACAAAGAGCTCTGTTAATGGTAGATATAAAAGGCTATATGAATGTATTTTTAATTAATTTTTTCCTCAGTTGATTTAAAGTATAACTGAAGAAATCAATAATTAGATCAAATGGAAGAAATTAAGACCAGAAATGTAACCACTGGAATATGCTGAATTGAGTTTTAGCAAAGATATCAGTTCAATGGGGGAGTAGATTGTCTAACAAATACTAGAACATCATACCAAAATGACCCTTAGATCATATTCAAAATTAATTCAAGTTGGATAATAAACCTAAACTTAAGACATAAAATTATAGGGACTTCCCTGGTGGTCCAGTGGTTAAGAATCCACCTTCCAATGCAGGGGACATTGTTTTCATCCCTGGTCAGGGAACTAAGATCCCACATGGTGTGGAGCAACTAAGTCCATGCACTGCAAGTACTGAGCCTGAGCACCACAACCAGAGAGTCTGTACACTGCAATGAAAGTTCCCATGTGCTGAAACTAAGACTCGACCAGCCAAATAAATAAAAAAATAAATTAAAAAAATAAAACTATAGAGGAATCTCCTAGAAGGGAAAAAGCATGAACCATGAAAGAATAAATTGTTATGCTGAGCATCATAAAAATTAAAAATGCTCATAAGAAAATGAAAAGGCAAATCACAGCGTGGGAAAGAATATTTGTAAGCATATATTTGATAAAGAGTTTGAATCTAGAATATACAAAGAACTTTTACAACTCAATGAAAAAGTGGGTGAAATTTTCATTGACACATTACCAAATTAGATATTTAATAAGCTGATGGAAAAATGTTCAAATTATCTATCATCAGGGGAATGTAAATTAACATCCCAGTGATAGTCTACTATATATCCCATTTGAAGAGCTAAATTAAAGAGATTGTCAATGTCAATTTTTAGCAAAGATGTGTGGCAACTTTGTCAAAACTTGGTATTTTTGGTGGAACTCTCACCCATTGCTGTTGAGTATGTAAAATGGTGCAGTCACTTTGGTGAATACAGTTTGGCAATTTGTTATAAAGTTTTATGTGACCCTGCTTTATTTCTAGAAATCTTTTTACTAAGTATTTCAGAGAAATGAAAAGAATATGTCCACGTGTTCTCATTTATACCTAGCAGTTTTATTCATAATTGCCTCAAACTGGTAACAACAAGATGTCCATAAACTGTTGAAAGGGTTAACACTTTCTAGTATATTCATGCTAAGGAATACTATTCAGCAAGAAAAAGGAGCAGACTGCCGAAACACAACAACATGGATGTATTTCTACAGCATTAGGCTAAGTGGAGAAAGCCAGGAAAAAAAAAAAAAAAGAGAGAAAACATGATTCCATTTATATGAAATTCTAGAAAAGGCCAAACTATAGTGGCAGAAAGTAGATCAGTTGCTAGGGCCCTGAGATGGAAGCAGAGGTTTGACTGAAAAGAGCACAAGGGAACTTTTTGGAAAAATAAATTTGTTCTGTAACATGATTATAGTGGCAGTTATACAACTACAGTCAACCCTTCATATCCACAGGTTCTGCATCCTTGGATTCTAATCAACTGTGGATCCAAAATATTTGGAAAGAAGAATTTCAGAAACTTCTAGAGAGTTAAGCTTTGCCTCACATTAATTATATGTTGTTCACATTGTATTAAAAGTAATCTAGAAATGATTTAAGGTATGCAAAGACTGTGGTGTTTATGTGCCATTCTACATCATTTTATTTAAGGGACTTGAGAATCTGTGAAGGGAAGGATCAAGGTGTGGGGTGGAGGAGGGGCTGGAATCAATCCTCCGAGGATCCTGAGGGATGATTGTATTTATACATTTTTCAAAAGTCATCAACATGTACATGTAAAATTAGTGGGTTTAATTAGTTTTAAAATTACACCTCAACAAGGCAGACATAAAAACACACAATATACACACAGCAAGGCTGACTTAAAACACACACACAACAGAAGTCCCTTCTTGGGGCCTTTGAACCTAAAGCTCACCCTGGACCTTCTCACAGAAATCTGTGTGGCCCACTCCCTCACTGCAGCCAACTCCCTGCCCAAGCTTCACCTGTCCTGGGGGCCTTCTCTGTGCCCTCTCTTGAAAATAGAACCCCTAGGACTTCCCAGGTGGCCCAGTGGTGAGGACTCTGCACCTCCACCGCATCAGATGTGAGATTCCTCTTGGGGGAACTAAGATCCCGCGTGCTGCGTGGAGTGGCCAAATGTGTACAGATAGACAGACGGCACCCGTGCTTTATCAGCGTCTATCCTTGGTTGCTGTTTCGTTGTTGAGTCGCTATGTCATGTCTGACTCTTTTGCGATCCCAGGGCCTGTAGCCTTCCAGGCTCCTCTGTCCATGGGATTTCTCAGGCAAGAGTACTAGAGTGGGTTGCCATTCCCTTCTCCAGGGGATCTTCCTTATCCAGGGGTCCAACCCAGGGATAGAACCCACGTTTCCTCCACTGCAGGTGCTTTCTTCTACTGCTGAGCCACCAGCGAAGCCTAAATTCTTACCCTGTGTTATATTCTCTGTGGCAATTACCACTACAAAAATTAAACAGACGAAATAAACACACAGCAAGAAGCACAACCCCTGTTGCTCCTTCCTCCCCTACAGCTTGGCACAAACAGCCGTTTGTTTTGCCCCACCTTTCTATGAGACTCCTCCAGGTTGCCTCTAGCTTCAGTCTCGGTCAGGCTCACCTTGCCGTAACATTTCACATTTTCAATCTCTTCCTTCTTCCTGGCGTGTGCTCTTTGCTGGCTCACATAATCTCCCTCTCTTCTGAACTGTTCTCAGCTGCTTGGCTTCTCCCTTTCGGTTCTCTTTCCAAGCCTCTCCTCCTTCACCCCTTAGAGGCGGGCCTCCACCAGGATGTTTCTTGCTTTGGTTCTGCCCTTAGTGAGCTCTGGGCATGTTATCCTACCCTCTACAGAATCTCACTCATCACTTCCAAATACAGCAATCCAGGCCCAATCATGTCTTGGCAGCCCAGGGGGTCTTACATTGTCAAGGGCCATAAGAAAACCGTAAGAGAAAGGAGTATAAATTAGCTTTAATTTAAACCAGTCTGTATCACACAACTAGAAGGGATGTGTGAGAAATACATGGTTAGAGTAAAAATCAAATGAGCACTAGTGTTGCAACTCCAACGGAAGTTTATAATCACCATCCCCAATCTAATCCAGCCCAAGCTTTACAGCCACACAGGAGACCTCCCCACCTTCCATCATATGACAGCAATAACGTTCCTGGCAACCACTGCTCTGTCCCCATGACGGCTCCACCCCTTCTTCAGCTCAGCCCTTGGCACGTGTGCAGAGCTGATCATGAGGGAACCTGCCCACTGAGACATTTTCCCAGACAAGCAAGCCTCCCTTTACTATTCATTCTCCTTTTGGATCCAGGATGCCTTGCAGACCTGGGAGCTACCTCATAAAGCAATGTGCCTGCTACCCTATGTGAGACAAAGGAGCATGTCACTATGAATTTGAGAAAATAAAATCTGTCCACAGTAAAATGGATTTAGTGGTCACAGTGGTATTCATAAAACACCTCTCCTCAGCTTCTGAAGCACAGGCTTTAATAATTTAATGTTTTTTCTGCTGTGACAGAAAGTCCACAGTAAGATAAAGCCTACATCTGCCCCATTTTCATGGCAGCAGAACTATTGTCTCTTCTATCACCTTTAAACACTTCTCTGTGTAAACTCTCTTCATACCAGAGCACTGATTTGGGATGCCCGTCTCCTCCAGGCTGATCAGGATGAAAGGCCCAGTTCTTGAAAGGTTTAGCAAAGAAAAAGGATTTCAGTATTTGCATTTGACCTAACTAACTTATATAGTTTTTTTTTTTTCAAATTCTGAATCCTTAACCTAACTACAAAAGTAACAAGATAAATGCAAAACTAAACATCTAGTATCCTGCCACACCGACCAGATAGATGCTCCACAATTACTTTCCCTCTTGTGGGTTTATTATTGTTACTAAAATTTTCCCAATTAATGCAATATATCCAAGGGTTTTGTTGTTGTTTGGGTGTGGGGGAGCTGTGCAGCACCAAGGATTGCAACTGTGCCCCCTGAAGTGGAATCACAGAGTCTTAACCTGCCAAGGAAGTCCCATATCTAAGGTTTTAATACATTAAAAATATCTAAACATTTTTAAAATATAAAAAGTAATAAATATTCCCACTGAAAATTTGGAAAATAGAAAATATACAAAGAAGATAACTGCAATACCTATAACTACACTGGTGAAGAATCACTGCAAATACATCTTATAGCTATTCAGTTTTTTTAATGGGCATGCACACAGATTTGCACGTCTATGAGGTCATACAATATATACTGTTCTATAGTCTATTTCATTTAATAATTCACTGTGAGCATTTAGTGATCATATAGTATTTTCAATGTCTTTATAGCATTCCATTATATGCCTTGTATCATTTATATAACACAGATCTTATTTTTTAAAAATGTTTCAGTTGTTTCTATTTATTTGCTTATAAATAATACATGCTTATATATTTATTTTAGTACATCTCTATTTCCATAGGATGAATTCTTGGATGATATACTATAATTTTTGGTAAGATAAACCTAGGATTTTGAAATGCCCCTGAAGATCTAGGACTTGCCAGTTAGGACCCTGTACATTTAATAAACTCTCCAGTGATTCTTCTTAGAGCCCAGCTGCAATCCCGTTGTTTGCAAGTCTTAAGAACATGTAATGAATTAGGTGTTTATTCTCAAAGCTGGCATTCTAGGACCTGCCTTCTAGTTATGTATCGGGCTCTCTACAAGTCCTAACAGAGGACCAAGGGAGATGCTACTGTTTTCAAGTTATAAGTATGGAAATCGAGAGAGATTCAATCCCTTACCCAAGGTCTGCTGCTGCTGCTAAGTCGCTTCAGTCGTGTCCGACTCTGTGCGACCCCATAGACGGCAGCCCAGCAGGCTCCCCCGGGATTCTCCAGGCAAGAACACTGGAGTGGGGTGCCATTTCCTTCTCCAGTACATGAAAGTGAAAAGTGAAAGTGAAGTCGCTCAGTCGTGTCCGACTCTGTGCGACCCCATGGACTGTAGCCCACCAGGCTCCTCCATCCATGGGATTTTCCAGGCAAGAGTACTGGAGTGGGGTGCCATTGCCTTCTTCATACCCAAGGTCATAACCACTAATAGATGGGACTTGGACCCAGGTCAGTGACGCGCATGTTCTTCTCCTACAGGACTCTCACTAAGGCCCCGCCCACCCCCCTGGAACGGGGCGTGCATTCTGCTGCAGGGGCCGGCCTGTCTAGGTTGGAGCCCATCCTTAAGTCTAGCCCTGTGACTTCATACAAATACTGTCCTTGTTGGCATTTGCTTCTTCATTTCCAAAATACAAACAAGAACAGTACGCATAGGGATGAGCAGTGGGCTAGATCAGTTAACGCTTCGACTTGTGCCTGGGGCTTTGGAAATATTCATTACATTTGTCATCATTGTCATTGTTTCTGCTATTACATTCCAGGCAGACCAGCATTACTGGCCATTGTCCAAACACAGGCTGGTCACTGATCTGTTCTGCTCACACTGTTTTCTACGCTTGGCATGCTTACCCCATCTTCGTACAATCGACTTTATGGCTAATATTTATTGGTGATGCTGGTGGAATAAATCCTCCGTATCCTCCCAAAGCCATTCTCTTCCGTATTGTTCATGATCTCTTCCTTTCTACTATACTACCTGTAACTCTTCTATATTTTTCATCCTGTCTGTCTTGTTTCAGAGTTTGTGTAGACTTGCTTACTTCCTTACTAAACCAGAAGCTTGCTGAGGGAAGAGACTGTCCTGGGAGCTGTCACACACGCAGTGTGAAGGACACTGCAAAGACGATGCCAGAGAGCCCACGTTCAATCCCAGGCCCGCCCCTTTGTTTAAGTGCTCTGTAAGCCGGTTTTACATCGTAAAGGGGCCATGGTAATAAGACCTATTTGTAGATTTGTTGGGGGATCAAATGCATCAATATATGTAATGTGTTTGGAATTGTGTCTGGAGCATAGCAAATGCTCAAAAAAATGCTAGTTTCTCTAATTTTACATAATAGCCACTGAGTGTTACTTAAGTGAATGCCAACACGTATGAATCACAATTAGTCATCAGACATTTGCCTTAACTGTCCCCTCTTTGATATCTGAGTGAAAAGCTGTGTGGACTCTCTGGATATTATTTGGTGCAATCAGGAATAATTTCTTAAGATTAGTCTTCTCATTGGTGGTGCTAATGGGTTAGGGTAGTAGTAGTAGTGATTATTGAGCTCTAAGCTCTGGGTCAAAGAGAACAGATATAGGTAAATCTTATAAAAATAAAGGAGAAAATAACTCCTGGAAAATGACCCTTTAATTTCTCTAAAAGTCAAACCGTTTGTGAGAAACACTGAGGCCAACAGCAAACACCTTGCTGAAGGCATCTTGGGGCCACAAGAATAGACCTGTTTGGTCGTTAGTGTTACATCCAGAGGGGTGGCCAGCTATAAGTAGAACCTGGGAAACTGCTGCTGTCTAGTTACACTTCTTGTTTCCCTAGAACTTCTGTTCCCACCCCAAAGAGCAATATGGCTGCCATCCATCCCATCAGTTCAGTTCAATTCAGTTCAGTCACTCAGTCATGTCTGACTCTTTGCAACACCATGGACTTCAGCAGGCCAGGCCTCCCTGTCCATCACCAATTCCCAGAGCTTACTCAAACTCATGTCCAGTGGGTCAGTGATGCCATCCAACCATTTCATCCTCTGTCATCCCCTTCTTCTCCCGCCTTCAATCCTTCCCAGCATCAGGGTCTTTTCCAATGAGTCAGCTCTTCGCATCAGGTGGCCAAAGTATTAGAGTTTCAGCTTCAGCATCAGCCCTTCCAATGAATATTCAGGACTGATTTCCTTTAGGATGGACTGGCTGGTTCTCCTTGCAGTCCAGAGACTCTCAAGAGTTTTGTCCCATACCACAGTTCAAAAGCATCAATTCTTTGGCCCTCAGCTTTCTGTATAGTCCAACTCTTACATCCATACACGACTACTGGAAAAACTATAGTTTTGGCTAGATGGGCCTGAAAGATGGACTGAGCTCAAATTTAATAAGGGATCAGAACATCAGCAATTTGTTCTGACCTTTGATTTCTGACCTCTTATTAAATTTGAGCTCAGTTGCCAGCTCTCAGGCTTTCATGATTTTCTTCTTAGTCGGGGTGTTATACAGTCTGTTTTAACTCTTTTAGTGGTTACCCTTGGAATCATAATGTATATTCTCAGTTTATCATAAGTTAGTGTTAATCTTGGGGCTTCCCTGGCAGCTCAGCAGTAAAGAATCCATATGCAGTGCAGGAGCCACAGGAGATGTGAGTTCGATCCCTGGGTTGGGAAGATCCCCTGGAGGAGGGCATGGCAAACCACTCCAGTATTCTTGCCCGGAGAATCCCATGGACAGAGGAGCCTGGCAGGGTACAGTCCACAGGGTCACACACAGTTGGATATGACTGAAGTGACTTAGCACACACACGGTGTTAATCTCTACTTTTACCTTCCTTCTGGGTAATATACTGCCTCTCTGGAAAAATTACTGTTATACTGCATGATACTAAAATACATTTCTCTGGCCATGATGACTGAATCCTTCTCATCATTAAAGAGGTTATTTCAAAGAAGGAAAACAGGTTTCAGTATGTCCACATCAGTTAGTAATAGCCAGAGCTCTGAGGCAATGCTTAGGTGCAGAGGGAAAAATGAGCCTTGAGGTCTTTTAGGAGTCAAATAGAAGTCAGAGATTAGATCCGAGAGTAATCAGAGATATCCGCTAGAAACATATAACCTACCAAGATTGAATGATGAAGAAATAGAAAATCTAAAAAGACTAATTTGTAAGGAGATTGAATCAGAAACAAAAAACCTACCAACAAACAAAAGTCCAGGATGAGATGGCTTCACTGGTGAATTCTACCAAACATTTAAAGAAAAATTAATATCTTCTCAAACTCTTCCAAAAGATAGACTAGGAGGGAACACTTCCAAACTCAATTTATGAAGTCAGCATTGCCCTGATACCAAAATCAGATAAGAACATCACAAAGAAATGAAAGTTATAGGCCAATATACCTGATGAACATAGGTGCAAAAATCTTCAATGAAATATTAGAAAATCAAATTTAACAATATATTAAGAAGATGATGTACCATGATCAAGTGGGGTTTATTCCAGGGTTGCAAGGATGGTTCAATACCTGCAAATCAATCAGTGTGATACACCACATTAACCAAACGAAGGATAAAAATCATATGATCATCTCAGCAGATATAGAAAAATATTCAGCAAAATTCATCATCCATTCAATATAAAACTTCTCAACAAAAAGGTGTGGTATTGGTGTAAAACAGACACATAAATGAATGGGTCAGAATAGAGAGCCCAGAAGTGAACCCACACATATACGGTCAATTAATCTATGACAGCTGCAGTCCATGGGGCTGCTAAGAGTCAGACACGACTGAGCGACTTCACTTTCACTTTTCACTTTCGTGCATTGGAGAAGGAAATGGCAACCCACTCCAGTGTTCTTGCCTGGAGAATCCCAGGGACGAGGGAGCCTGGTGGCTGCCGTCTATGAGGTTGCAGAGTCAGACATGACTGAAGCGACTTAGCAGCAGTAGCAGCCACAAATATGCTGGGGGAAGGGACAATCTCTTCCATAAATGGTGTTGGGAAAACTGGACAGCTATGTGCAAAGGAATGAGACTGGATTTCTATCTTACACCATACACAAAAACAAACTCAAAATGGATTAAAAACCTGAACATAAAGACCTAAAATCATAACACTTCTAGAAGAAAACATAAGGGTAATTTCCTTGACATTGGTCTTGACAATGGTTTTTCTTTCTTTCTTTTTTTTGGATTTGACACCAAAAACAAAGGCAACAAAAGCAAAAAATAAACAAGTGAGACTACATCAAATTAAAATACTTCTGCATAGCAAAGGAAACTATCAAGGAAATGAAAAGGGAACCTACTGAAAGGAAGAAAATATCTGCAAATTGTGTATCCGATAAAGGGGTTAATATCTAAAAAGTTGAAGAATCTATACGATTCAGTAGGAATACAACAAAAAAAACCAACAAAAAAGTAAGCAGAAGAACTGAACAGACATTTTTCTGAATAAAACAACCAAATGATCAATTGATATGTGAAAAGATGCTCAACACCGCTAAACACCAGTGAAATACAAATCAAGACCACCGTGAGGTATCACCTCACACCTGTTTGAATGACTTTTATCAAAAAGATAAGAGATCATAAACGTTGGTGAGGAGGATGAGGAGAAAAGGGAACCCTGTGCACTGCTGGGGATGTAAATTGGTCTCAGGCAGTACAGAAAACAGTGTGGAGAGTCCTCAAAAAAAATAAACGTAGACCTGTCATATGATCCAGCAGTTCCACATCTGGGCATTCATATACAGAAAATGAAACCATTATCTTGAAAAGACATCTGAACCCCTATATTCTTTGCAGCATTCTTTACAGTAGCCACGGCATGGAAACAGTGTTTCTATTGATGGAAGAATGAATAAAGAAAATGTTGCCTACATACAATGGAATATTATTCAGCCATACAAAGAAGGAAACCTTGTCATCTGCAACAACATGGACGGATCTTGAGGGCACTGTGCTAGATGAAATGCCATCAGAGAAAGACAAATACTAATATGATCTCATTTACATGTGGAACCTTAAGAAGTTGAGCTCATAGCTACAGAGAACCTCCTGCTGATTTCCAGAGCGGGTGTTTGGGGCAGCAGGGGGCTGGAATAGTGATCAAAAGGTACAGATTTTCAGTTTTAGGAGAAAGAAGTTCTGGGGATGTAACATACAGCATGATAACTATAGTTAACAATACTGTATTATATATTTGAAAGTTGTTAGATCTTAAAAGGTCTCATCACAAGAAAAATACATTTTTAACTCAGTGATATATGTTAACTAAACTTATTGTGGTAATTATTTCATGTTACATAAATATATCAAAACCTTACACTGTACCCCTTTGACGAATACAACGTCAGTTGTATCTCAATAAAACTGGGAGTGGGGAGACCTGGCTAATAAAGGACTTAAGCAACACATGTCTTTCCTGGGGATTGTTTGGGGGCTTCCCAGCTTACTGGTGACTTCTTGCAGTTAAAACTGTGCTCTCTAGGATGAGGTAACAGCTGTTGGAGGGCGCCCTGCTCACATGGAGATTGTGAGAATGCAACGCCTGTGCTTGGACCAGGCTGGTCGTCATCACATCAGGGGAACTGAGATCAGAACCGGGTATTAGCAAACAGAAAATACCAGAGCAAGAAAGGAGGTAATGCATTTTGCAGTGCTTACTCCTAAGATAAAATGTGGAGCACAGAGCAAGCTGACTGGGAGTCAGAGCGGAGCTCGGCCTTCAGGTGATCTTAGGAGGCCTGGGTTCTGCCTCTTCTATTGGTTGATACGTCACAGTGAGATTTCCTTAAATCAATGTGGTATGAGGTTTCCTGAGAGAACCGAGATGTTGAGTGGCCAGGTGAGAAAGACAGCTTGTCGCCAGTGCTGGGCACAGACGTGCGGACACTGAGACCCAGGTTTCCAGGCCCAGTGCTCGAGCATGCCTGGGAGCTCCCTGTCCACATGCTAACAAGGCACTCAGAACAGGGAAGAACCAGACTTTTCTCTCTGTTCCCCATCCCACTCTGGGGGCATTTGAAACTCCAGGGAGCAGAGAGTTAATAGAATGTGATGAATAAACACGGAATCTTCCAAGAAGTGGGCTTTCTCCAGAGGTGTACACCGAGACACAACAAACCCCGGGAAGACACCAGCGAGGCCCAAGCCAGCAAGCCCAGCTCTTTTTAAAACTGCTTTTGGAAGTGATCAGAATGCTGACATCCTTCTCATCTCCACTGGCTTCAAGAAATGAGACCATTGGAGGGAAAATATTAAATTTAACCGGGGCCTAATTCTTCACCTTTGTAGGGTGCAGGTTAGGTACCTAAGAATGGGTATACACCTAACTGGACTAGTGGTGCAAAACTGGGGC
The DNA here is from genome assembly GCF_016772045.2 of Ovis aries. NCBI lineage: Eukaryota > Metazoa > Chordata > Mammalia > Artiodactyla > Bovidae > Ovis > Ovis aries. Next base: position 1,594,572 of record NC_056078.1, on the reverse strand, counting down.
CCTGTGCCCATCCCCAAATCCCACTGAAACCAGAGGATGACTGGTAACATCCTTAGGTGTTGCTACTCCTGAGACTTCGCATTTTACCGTCGTAAACCATCAAACCGAAGACTTATCTGGGAGAAGGAGCTCTCTCTCAGCCTCCCAGACTCTTGGAGTTTACTAGGCTTCCTCAGCTGCTGATCCACTTCCTTATGGCCCAAGATGATTCCAAACAAAAATGACTGGGAGTCCCCTTTTTTGAGTGGCTCAGCTGATATAAATGGATACCATTTTTACGTCCTATTCCTCCTCCCCTCCAACCAGCAGTTAAGTTTGAACTCCTTCATTAGCCAGTCAATTTATTTCTGCCTTCCATCTGACTTGTGCAAAATTTAATCTAATTTAAAACTTAATCAGGTGAAGCAATCAACACAACATGGAAATCCAGGATTTCCTCTGCATAGTGTACAAATAAGAAAAACGTGTTTACCAGCATAATTCGGGAAGAACGCTTTACAGCGTAGGGAGCAACCTAGGGGAAGACCACGTACCTGCTGCTGGGGGATGATGAGGTGTCCACTTGCTGACCAGAACCCCTGACGCAGGCAGACAGAAGAGCTGGTGACACCCTGGCAAGGACACTGAGGACAGGTTCGGGTGTCCATATGGGATCCTAACAGGCTCATCTGACAGTCAATCCTGGTTCAGCAGAAAAGGCAGTGAGTTTTGCCATGGAAGGTGTCTCATCATTGCATCATTGATGACTCCCTGTGGGAGCCTCAGTTCTCTTATCTGGCCAGTGGGGACCCGTCCCTACCCATCATGGTGGTTACGGGCACCACCTGGGTCACAAGCCCAAGCTGGTCATAAGCACAAAAGCACTCTGCAGGTACTAGTTATTTTTTTTTAATCAAAGGAGGCTGGCTATGCAGTAAGCAATCATAGGAAGCAGATGCGTCAATCAATCAGCAGTTGGTGTGGGACACCTCACAGTGGCAGCGTTCAGGGGCGCAGGACACCCAAGGGCCCGTGCTGCAGCGGCACAGCCCTTTCGGAAATGGGTCGCAAGATAAGTCTGGGCAGTGGGTGTCGGTGAGTGCTGAGGATGAGATGATGTCGGGCAGAATGAGGAGTTTAAATCTGCAAGGATGAGGAAGAAGCCCTTCAGGATTCACTCCTTCATTAAAAAAAATTATTTGCTCAACAAATGTCTATTGTGTGTTTGATCTAGATTAGGCAGAGGAGCAAAGCCGCGAGGCAAAGCCGTGTAGCGCATGCTGGGAGCCTCCGAATAGAGCTATGAGAGCATCAGGAGAGAGAGACAGGGGAGGGAGGGAGAGAGCAGGCAGGTTGTGGTGGATCAAGGAGTCTGCCTGTATGCCTGGCTTTGATTCAGAGGCGCAGAGCCACTGCCCTTGACGACAGACCCAAGGAGAATGAATAAGTCTTTCCTTCGTTTTGGTGGATGCTCACCTTGCTGACGGGGCTGATTCAGAGAGTGGATTTGCAGGCAGTTGAGCAGCGGAGTGCCTGGAGCAGAGGCGCTTCTGAGGGTTCCCAGACAGAGCCCAGGAGGGCTTTGGGCCAGTTCACTGCAGGCAGCTGGACCTCTCTCTCTGTCACACACACGTGCACACACACAGACATGCACACACACCACGTGGCTGGCTCAAGCCTGGGACCAGATCCTATGATCCTTCACCTAGTGGAAGTCCTGGTCCCAGCACCTGAAACCTTGACTACTCGGCTTAGGATGGAGAGGATTCCAAGGAATCCTCTCTCGCATCTTTTGAGAGGGGGACACCTTGCCACTGAGGCAAAATCAAGGTCCTGGTGGCCCAGATAGGCAAGCGAGTGGCACCAACAGCCCAAAAACGGGCTGTGAGGCTCAAACCCACTTGCTCCCAATGTGAGCTTGGTCTGAAAATAAGATGGGAATAACCCAAGCTGTCCCTCCATTCCCCATATGTTCCTCCATCCCCCAAATGCACTGGGTGGAAGGGAGGGTTTTCACTGGTGGCTGAATTGGCACATTGTGAAGACCAGAGGCTGGAGGGTCAGGAGGCCTGGAGTCCCTCACTGCCCCCTGATCGGCTGGTCTTATGACCGTGGGAGCTTGCCTTGTCCTTCTGGGCCTCAGTTTACTCCTTTGTAAATGGGAGGTGTTGGCTTAGAGCTATGGTCCTCACCTGGCAGGTGGTGGTGGAGGGATGCAGAGTCAGCCCCTTGGAGGAGGGTGGGATAGGTGAGTGTGGACCCTGCTGGAAGGGTGTTGGCTGGATGAAGGTGACGAAGTTGGGGCCTCAGAGAATATGTCCACCTCACCCTGCTGCCCTAAAACCTATGTTAACTTTTTAAACTCCAGACCATCTCACAACTGATCATTACCACTCCTAAGGCAAGTACAGTAGAATTGATCTTCCTGTTTCCAAAAGAAGAAATCAATAAAAAAGTGACGTCTTCCAGGAAACAGCTGAATCTTCAATATGCGAGGATGCTGAAAACAAACCATTAATCCCCAAATTTCAAAACATCACAAAGTTATAATTGAAACAATTGATTGGTAGCCCTGACACTAAACTGAAAATTCACACCCCACCCTAACCTGGCACCACCCTAGGGCGTGACATCTCACAAGCCTTCTTGGAGTTGGTGGGGACAATTTCAACCCCAGCCTCCTCTCTGCCTTTGGCTCCAGCTTCCACGCCCTCTGCAGTATGGGATCCACCCTCTGGCCTCTGCCTCCTCCCTCCCTACACAGTCCCAGGGCTGGGCTCTCTTCTTTGCCTGTCCTTCCTGCCCTCCCCTGGCTCCCAAGACAGTGGGCCCCTGGCCAGGTCCCCAGGGCGCTGCTCACCTGGTCCAGTTCTTTCTCTCACCCCTTCCCATCAAGCTTTGCAGCCTTCATCCCTTTCCTGAAACCTCTCTATGTCTTCTGCACAGAGCAACCTGGCCTCTTACTCCACAGAGAAGGGCAGGGCTCATCTGGAAGCAACATTCTCTCGACCGCCCTGCTGCCCAGACCAACCAGGGCCCCACTGTGCCCAACCCCTCCAGCCTCAGGGCCTGCACTCTGGACTCCCTCCTTCAGCTGCCTCAGCCCCTTCAGCTCAGGAGTACACGGCCCCTGGAGATTTAAAGAAAGACCTGTGTACTAACAGGGAGAGCTCTATGCCTGGCGATCAGGAGACCCACACCACAAGGCCGCGCAGTCTCCACCACCTCCAGTCCCCGTGAGCAAGCCCACTCCATCCGGCCCCTCCTCTGGCTGTGCCCCCTCCCTCCAGCCCTCAGCCCTCAGGTCCTGCAGGCCCTTGCTCTGGCCCAAGGCCCTGGTGCTGGCTCCATGGGGCCACCTGCTGTCTCACACGGGCTGGAGGAGGCTCCATAGCTCTGGGTCCTGATGGTGGAGGGAGGCAGGGAGGAAAATGCCCAGTGTGGTCCAGCCCCTAGATGAAGCAGACATGATGCAAACCACGATTTCTCAATATTCTCAGTGTGATTCTGTTCAGTGAGACTGTCCTCGTCTCTCTTGGATCAAACTCTGCTCACTTTCCTTCTTTGGCATGAGGAGGGATGGATGCATCTCCAGGGCAGAGTAAGGGGGAGGAAAACTCCCCATTACAGGGAGATGCTCTCGGTACCCCAGAAGAACAGTCCTCTGACCTTGCTCCTGCTGCCCTCAGCCTGCCCTCTGACCTCCTTCTCCCCATCATTCCCACCTGGAGAACGTGGAAATTCCCTGCATCTCATCAGCATCCCTAGTCCCTTGCTCACTCTCCACTTCTGCTTGCCGCCCACAACCCCTTCCTCTGAAATGGCCCTCCCCAAGTCCTCACCGCCCTCCAGTCGCTACATCCAGTGCAGAGCTTAAAATCCTTCTCATTTGCCACTTCAGGCCCCGGAAGCAGAAGTAATCCTTGCTTTTCTCTAAGCTATAGGCTGTTCCTTCCCCAATTCTCTGCCTCTTAGATGAGAGTATTTCTTGTCTGCTCTCTGAATTCAAACCTCAGTGAGAGACTCACAACCTCCCCATGGAACTTAAGGCCCCCAAAGCTTAGTAGCTGTAAGTCTTCTACAAAATGGCCACCAGGCATTTCGAGCTCAGTCTGACCCAGATCGAACTTGTTGCCCTCTTTTCTAAATCTCGCAGCACTTTTTTCTCTTTTCATGAATGCCACGATTGTTCATGACCGTTTATCACCTGCACTCAGCCTCCATCTCTGCCTGGTCCCCTCCTCCTCACCCACCACACAAGCCTTCCCTGAGGCCTCACCACTCTCCTCCAGGACACTCCGCGGTACTGCCGGCATGAACTTCCTGAAGCTGCTCCTGGGCTTTAGACCCTTCCATGGCTTCCTGTTGACTCCTGTAGATATGAAACCCAAACCTTAGCGGCAACAGGCTCTTCTTATTTGAATAATGTGAGACTGCAAGAGACTCAGCGGGATCCAAGCTCGACAGCGCCCTCCGATGGATGTTGTCTGGGGCAACAGCCAGTGTAAAGAGCTTGGGTTTGCTTTTTATTGATTGATTAATTTTTAATTAAAAATTATTGGAGTATAGTTGATTTACAATATTGTGTTAGTTTCTGCTGTACAGCACAGTGAATCAGTTATACATATACATATATCCACTCTTTTTTAAAGATTCTTTTCCTACATAGGCCACTACAGAATATTGAATAGCTCCCTATGTCATACAACATATTCCTACTTGTAATATTTTTTGTATACAGTAGCGTATATGTGTCAGTCCGAATTTCCCAGTTTATCCCTCCCCCTTTCTCCCTGGCAACCATAAGTTTGTTTCTACATCTGCAACTCTATCTCTGTTTTGTAAATAATTTTATTTGTACCCTTTTATTAAGATTCCACATGTAATTGATATTATATAATATCTGTCATAGTCTATCTGACTTGCGTAACTCAGTATGACAATCTGTAGGTCCACCCACATCACTGCAAATGACATTATTTCATTCCTTTTCAGTCAGTCAGTCATTTCAGTCGCTCAGTCGTGTCCAACTCTTTGCGACCCCATGGACTGCAGCATGCCAGGCCTCCCTGTCCATTGCCAGTTCCCAGAGCTTGCTCAAACTCATGTCCATTGAGTCAGTGATGCCATCTAACCATCTCATCTCTGTCGTCCCCTTCTACTCCTGCCTTTGACCTTCCCAGCATCAGGGTCTTTTCCAATGAGTCAGTTCTTCACATCAGGTAGCCAAAGTATTGGAATTACAGCTTCAGCATCAATCCTTCCAATGAATATTCAGGACTGATTTCCTTTAGGATGGACTGGTTGGATCTCCTTTCAGTCTAAGGGACTCTCAATAGTCTTCTCCAACACCACAGTTCAAAAGCATCAATTCTTCAGTGCTCAGCGTTCTTTACAGTTCAACTCTCACACCCATGCATGACTATTGGAAAAAACTATAGCTTTGACTAGATGGACTTTGTTGGCAAAGTAATGCCTCTGCTTTTTAATATGCTGTCTAGGTTGGTCATAGTTATTCTTCCAAAGAGCAAGTGTCTTTTAATTTTATGGCTGCAATCACCATCTGCAGTGATTTTGGAGCCCAAGAAAATAAAGTCTGTCACTGTTTCCATTGTTTCCCCATCTATTTGCCATGAAATGATGGGACAGGATGCCATGATCTTAGTCTTCTGAATGCTGAGCTTTAAGCCACTCTCTTCACTCTTCTCTTTCACTTTCATCAAGAGACTCTTTAGTTCTTCTTCGCTTTCAGCCATAAGGGTGATGTCACCTGCCTATCTGAGGTTATTGATATTTATCCCGGCAATCTTGATTCCAGCTTGTGCTTCCTTCAGCCTGGCATTTCACATGATGTACTCTGTATATAAGTTAAATGAGCAGGGTGACAACATATAGCCTTGACATACTCCTTTCCCAGTTTGAGACCAGTCCATTGTTCCGTATCCAGTACAAACTGTTGCTTCTTGACCTGCATACAGGTTTCTCATGAGGTCTGTGGCAGACCACCTGAATTTTCCACAGTTTGTTATGATCTACACAGTCAAAGGCTTTGGCATAGTCAATAAAGCAGAAGTAGATGTTTTTCTGGAATTCTCTTGCTCTTTTGATGATCCAACAGATGTTGGCAATTTGATCTCTGGTTCCACTGACTTTTCTAAATCTAGCTTGAGCATCTGGAAGTTCATGGTTCACGTACTGTTGAAACCTGGCTTGGAGAAATTTGAGCGTTATTTTGCTAGTGTGTGAGATGAGTGCAAATGTGGGGTAGTTTAAACATTCTTTGGCATTGCCTTTCTTTGGGATTGGAATGAAAACTGACCTTTTCCAGTCCTGTGGCCAGGGCTGACTTTTCAAAACTTGCTGGCATATTGAGTGCAGCACTTTCACAGCATCATCTTTTAGGATTTGAAATAGCTCAGCTGGTATTCCATCACCTCCACTAACTTTGTTCATAGTGATGCTTCCGAAGGCCCACTTGATTTCACATTCCAGGATGTCTGGCTCTAGGTGAGTGATCATGCCGTCATGGTTATCTGGGTCATGAAGATCTTTTTTGTACAGTTCTGTGTATTCTTGCCACCTTTTCTTAATATCTTCTGCTTCTTTTAGGTCCATACCATTTATGTCCTTTATTGTATCCATCTTTGCATGCAATGTTCCCTTGGTATCTCTAATTTTCTTGAAGAGATCTCTAATCTTTCTCATTCTATTGTTTTCCTCTATTTCTTTGCATTGATCACTGAGGAAAGCCTTCTTTTCTCTCCTTGTTGCTCTTTGGAAATCTGCATTCAAATGGGTATACCTTTTCTTTTCTCCTTTGCTTTTCACTTCTTTACTTTTCTCAGCTAATTGTAAGGTCTCCTCAGAGAACCATTTTGCCTTTTGCATTTCCTTTTCTTGGGGATGGTCTTGATCCCTGCCTCCTGTACAATGTCACTAACCTCTGACCTAGTTCTTCAGTCACTCTATCAGATCTAATCCCTTGAATCTGTTTGTCACTTCCACTGTATAATTGTAAGGGAATGGTCTAGTGGTTTTCTCTACTTTCTTCAATTTAAGTCTGAATTTGGCAATAAAGAGTTCATGATCTGAGTCACAGTCAGCTCCCAGTCTTGTTTTTGCTGACTGTATAGAGCCTCTCTATCTTTGGCTGCAAAGAAGATAGTCAGTCTGATTTCGGTGTTGACCATCTGGTGATGTCCATGTGCAGAGTCTTCTCTTGTGTTGTTGAAAGAGGGGGTTTGCTATGACCAGTGTGTTCATTTGGTAAAACTCTATCAGCCTTTGCCCTGCTTCATTCTGTACTCCAAGGCCAAATTTGCCTGTTACTCCCGGTGTTTCTTGACTTCCTACTTTTGCATCCCAATCCCCTATAATGAAAAGGACATCTTTTTTGGGTGTTAGTTCTAGAAGATCTTCATAGAACCGTTCAACTTCAGCTTCTTCAGCATTACTGGTTGGGGCATAGACTTGGATTACTGTGATACTGAATGCTTTGCCTTGGAAACGAACAGAGATCGTTCTGTCATTTTTGAGATTGCATCCAAGTACTGCATTGCAGACTCTTGTTGACTATGATGGCAACTCCATTTCTTCTAAGGGATTCTTGCCCACAGTAGTAGATAAATGGCCATCTGAATTAAACTCATTCATTCCAGTCCATCTTAGTTTGCTGACCCCTAAAATGTCAACATTCACTCTTGCTGTCTCCTGTTTGTCCACTTCCAAGTTGCCTTGATTCATGGACATTTGCCTTGATTCTAGGAACATTCCAGGTTCCTATGCAATATTGCTCTTTACAGCATTGGACCTTACTTCCATCACCAGTCACATCCACAACTGGGCATTGTTTTCGCTGTGACTCTGTCTCTTCATTCTTTCTGGAGTTATTTCTCCAGTCTTCTCCAGCAGCATGTTATAGGGCACCTGCTGACCTGGGGAGTTCATCTTTTAGTGTCCTATCTTTTTGCCTTTTCATATGTTCATGGGTTCTCAAGGCAAGAATACTGCAGTGTTTTGCCATTCCCTTCTCCAGTGGACCACGTTTTGTCAGAACTCTCCACCAAGACCTATCTGTCTTGGGTGGCCCTACATGGCATGGCTCATAGTTTCATTGAGTTAGACAAGGCTGTGCTCCTTGTGATCAGTTTGATTAGTTTTCTGTGATCGTGGTTTTCATTCTTTCATTCTGGAGGTAATGAGGATAAAGGCCACCTCCTTCAAAAGGTCCTGGGGATGCAGTGCTGCACTCAGTGCCCCTGACCCTGCAGCAGGCCACTGCCGACCCCCACCTCCACCAGAGACTCCTGCTTCTCACAGGCAAGTCTAGGTCAGTCTCTTGTGGGGTTATTGCTTCTTTCTCCTGGGTTCTGGTGCACACAAGGTTTAGTTTGTGCCTTCCAAGAGTTTGTTTCCCCAGTCCTGTGAGTTCTGTAATCAAATCCCATGGGCATCCAAAGTCAAATTCTCTGGTGGTTTTCGGTCCCTTTGCCAGATCTTCAGGTTGAGGAATCTGTTATGGGTCCTAGAACTCTCTTAACAGTGGGAGAATTTCTTTGGTGTAATTGTTTTGCAGTTTGTGGTTGTCTGCTCGGAGGCTCTATGGTGGGGTTAATGGCGACCTCCTCCATGAGGGCTTATGCCACAGTCAGTGTGACCCGGGTAGCAGCACCCAGAGCCCCTGCCCCTGCGGCAGGCCACTGCTGACCCGTACCTCTGCAGGAGACTCAAACACAGGTCTGGCTCAATCTCTGTGGGGTCTCTGGATCCTGGTGCACACAAGGTTTTATTTGAACCCTCTGAGCGTCTCTGGCAGGTATGGGGTTTGATTCTAAATGCAATTTTGCCCCCCTACTGTCTTGCTGGGGCCTTTGTCCTCGGATATGGGATATCTTTTTTTGGTGGGGTCCAGCATTCTCCTGCTGATGGTTGTTCAGCCGTGAGCTGTAATGTTCGAGTTCTTGCAGGAGATGAGCACACGTCCTTCTATTCCACCATCTTGAGAGCTCATTCTTTTTAGTGACTGAATAATATTCCATTGTATATATACACCACAGCTTCTTTATACATTGCTCTGTTGAAGGACATTTAGGTTGCTTCCATGTTCTGGCCTTTGTAAATAGTGCTGCAACGAACACTGGGGTACATGTATCTTTTCAAATTATGGTTTTCTCGGGATATATGCCCAGTGGTGGGGCTGCTGGGTCATAAGGTAGCTCTACTTTTCCTTTTTAAAGGAACCTCCCACAGTATGTATTCTCCATAGTGGCTGCACCAATTTACATTCCCATCAACAGTATAGGAGTGTTCCCTTTTCTCTAGACCCTCTCCAGAGTGTATGGTTTGAGATTTTTTGATGAGGGTGGGTTTGTTTTTTAAATAAAGGAGACAAGTAGAGATACAGAGGATTCACAAGGACCAGAGGATAAATGAGTCTCCTGGGAACATTGTGAGCAGTGGAGAGTGGCATGCAGGGCAGATCCTTTGTGTATTTAGGTGTCTGCTCCCAAAGCATCTGCTATTCTTCTCTGATTAGGGTCACTGTTTTGAACACAGGTATTTTTGTTTTTGTTTTCTTTCTGGAATGCCCTCTTGTAACTGTGTGATATGGCCCTCCTATAGTATGTGTTTAATTAAAATGTTAGCACAGTCTTTGAAAAGATGGATAAATGTGTCTCCTGGCCCAGCAATGTGCCAATAACCCAGTGGTGCCTAACAATAAATTAGACTGGATGAAGTCACCCTAGAAATTTATGATAGACTCGTGGGGACAAAGATCACAGACTTTTCTAGAGGGAGAAGTGGGTTCAGGGGAAGAGGAAGACCTGGAACAGAGCATGATTCCAGGATCCAGCCTGCGACAGGCTTAGTGAGGGCCCAGAACAAAGGGCCTCTGGAAACACAAAATCACTGGAGTCTGGGAAGCAGTGGAATTTGGTAGAGTTGATGTAGAAAGAAAAGAAGAGGCGTCCCTGGTCTCATCTCAGCTGGAGGCTTCCCAGCGCTCCAGGGACTGGCCTGTCTCTGGTGCAGCTGCACTGGGCTTGACAGTTTCTGGGCTACCCCAGGTTCTTTGACCTTAGTGCTCCAGGTGTCAAGAGTGCTTTCCTTTCTTTATTTTAAGCTGTAGGTTTCATCAGTATTCATGTGTGGTGAGACCAACAGATCAGGAGATGACTGTTGTTGGAAAGAGTCTATTATTGCTGTGGACTGAACATTTATGTCTCTCCTTCAACTCTTAGGTTGAAAACCTAATGCCTAATTCAAAGGTATCAGGAGATGGGGCCACTAGGAGGTGATCAGGTTATGAGGGTGGAGCCCCCAAGAATGTGGTTAGATGCCCTGAAAAAAGAGACCCTTGAGAGCTCCCTCCCCCTTCTCCACCTGAGGACATGGTGAGAAGAACCAGGAAGTGGGTTTCACTGGACACTGAGTCTATTGGCATCTGATCTTAGACTTCCAGTCCCCAGAACTGTGAGAAATAAATGTCTCTTGGACTTCCTTGGTGGTACAGTGGATAAGAATCCATCTGCAGAGGACAAGAGTTTGATCCCTGGTCTAGGAAGATTCCACATGCCACAGGGCAACTAAGCTCAGGCACCACAACTACTGAGCTTGTGCTCGAGAGCTGGCAAGCCACAACTGCTGAAGCCTGAGTGCCTAGAGCTTGTGCTCCACAACAAGAGAAGCTACTGCCATGAGAAGGCTGCTCCTTGCAACAAAGAGCAGCCCCTGCTCATTACAACCAGAGAAAGCCCACATGCAGCAATGAGGACCCGGGGCAGACAAAAATAAATAAACATTATTAAAGAAGAAATACCTGTCTCTTATTTATGAACCACCTAGTCTGTGCGGTATTTTGTTATAACAGCTTCAAGATGGGTATGCTCAGATAATAGCACTCACAGATCCTTAGGGGAGGGGGCACACCTTGCCGTGGGTAGGTGGGAGACATGTGGGGAAAGCTCCAGGGTGCTCAGGTGGCAGAGGGAAGGGGAAATGTAGGCAAGGAGCCTTTGCTGTGGTTTCTAGGGGAAGAACAGGCAGCACAGGGTCAGCGGGCCCAGGACTGGCTGGTTTGGATCATTTCCGGGCTCTGGGGCATAGGGACCCTCTGGTTGCCCGGTACCTGCCCTGGGCAATGAGGTTATATTGATAGTGGTTCTACAGAGTGAGAACCACAGAGGTGGTGGGCTGTGGGCTCTGGGTGGTTGGTTTGCATTTGAAAGGTGCTCTCTAGGAGAGCTGTCCATTCTGTGGGAAGAGGGAAGCCGAAGAAGGGGCAGTGCCTCCAGGGTCAGAAGGCCCAGATGTCAACACATCAGAAAACATAAAATAAAAATCATGATTAACACATCTTTGCTCCTCTTGGCTCCACCCCCTTCTCCTTCCAGGTTCAGCCTAAAAACCTACCTCCTTGAAGAAGACAATAGGCAGGGAAGGCTTTTTCTTTTATTTCTTTCAAAGAACTCAACATGAGTTAAGGTTATTGCTTTAGCTGCAGTTCCTGGAAAACAGAGTGAGGCAAAGATTTAGTGGCAATGTTCTATTTGGGAGGGAAGAGTTTGAGGCAGTGAGAGAGAGAAGGGAAGCGAGGTGGGGAAGGAGGCATCATCTGCCCAGTGAGGTACTGCTCTGCTGGGGCAGCTTCCGTGGGCTTCAGGTGGCCACTCAGCAGGAGCCCCTGTTCCACTTCCAGTACGCAGCTGCCAGACAGGCTGCATGGAGACGAGGCAAGGCAGGCTCTCCCCTCCTGCTCTCCCTCCATGGGTCAGTGCTCCTTCACACTCTGCGCTGCCTGATCTGACCACTTGAAGCTGGACCTTCAGACCAGTGTGGTGGCATTTTTAACTCAAGTCTGGAAGTGGCAAGAGAAGACATCAACTCTGAGCCCAGGGAGAGAGCTGGCATTCCAAGGGCGGTTTACTGGTCTGTCCCTAGAAGGTCCAGGGAGTGTTGGAACTGAGAGGTCTGGAGCTACATCTGACCTAGGTCCCCAGCTAGGCCAGAAACATCTTCCAGGCAGAGACTGTGTCTGCTTGATTTATACCTTGTTGCCAGACCCAGCATACTGCCTGCAAGAAAGTAGGTGCTGAACCCAGGCTTGCAATTCCAAGTTCAACTTCTAGAGAGTTGCGCAGCTGTGTGTTCCCCAAGTGACTGACTCACTCTTGTCTCCACAACATGTTCGTAGCTAGGCTGTGGGGACCCCGAGGATGGGGAGCATTTCCTCTTTTCCTAGTGATTAGCCCAGAGTCTGGGGTATAGTAGGTGCTCAGTGACAATGTGCTGCGATGTGCTGAGTGAAGGCATGCAGCTCGCAGAAGGGTGGCTAGACCATCCGAGTTATTTCACAAGTGGGCCCACTTGACTTGCAAGACACTCTCCTGGGCTGCTTGTTCAAATACAGTGAAACCAAGGCGCTCCCACCTGGAAGACACCATTTCATTTGTTCATTACTCACTTGTGGTAGCAAAGACCTTCTTTTCTGGTAATATGCCAGAGTAGACAACCTGAAGATTTTCTTGCTTATAGAACACCTGGAAATAATGATCAAAATGTTACATCCATAACTCAGTGGGACCCTGTGGGGTCTTCCCAAGACAGAGCTCCCCATGTCCTCTGCCTATCTCCTGTTTGTAGAAAAGCTTTAGTTTTCCAGGCCTCCCCTGAGTCACAAAACCTGACTCGAGAATTAATGACTAAAATAATGAGTACATGTAGCAACAACAAAAACGAAAAATAGCAGTTGGACCACAAGAAACAATGATAATTTATACAATAGATAGATCAGCTGTATAGCAGTCATAGAATTTTTAGTTCTTCCCTGGAGGACAGGGGTAGCAGTGTCTGATGCACATTTCTGAGTCATTTTACAGATGCTAAAACCCCCACCAGATGGAAGAAGGTCACTGCTGGAGCCTGAGACTGATGATGTTAACCCCTGTGACGCCACCTTGTCACCTCTCCAACAACCGAAAGATCATGCATGAGCTGATTACACACCCTGAAGCGCCCCCCTCACCTGACCTGTAAAGACCCTTCCCCGAAACCCACTGGGAATTGGGGTTTTTAAGCATTAGTTGCCAACATTTCTTGTTTGGCACGTGCAATAAATGCATTTTCCTTCACCACAAACCGGTGACAGTTGATGGGCTTTACTTTGTACAGGTGAGTGGACCCAAGTCTGGTTCAGTAACACTGTCTATTGAGACGCATAATTGAGATTTCAAGAAAGGAAGGAGTCTCCCCAGGGGCAAAACCAAATAGTTACATTTGATCTTCATTATTCGTAAACTCCGTATTTGGTAAATAGGTTAATTGCAGAATTTATTTGTAACTCCCAAATCAATCCCTGGGGAGCCTTCACAGTTATTTGCATATGTGTTCAGTTCAGTTCAGTTCAGTTGCTCAGTCGTGTCCGACTCTGTGACCCCATGGAGCATAGCATGCCAGGCTTCGCCGTCCATCACCAACTCCCGGAGCTCACTCAACACATGTCCGTCGAGTTGGTGATGCCATCCAACCATCTTATCCTCTGTTGTCCTTTTCTCCTCCTGCCGTCAATCTTCCCCAGCATCAGGGTCTTTTGCAATCAGTCAGTTCTTTGCATCAGGTGGCCAATATTGAAGTTTCAGCTTCAGCATCAGTCCTTCCAATGAATATTCAGGACTGATTTCCTTTAGGATTAACTGCTTTGATTTCCTTGCAGTCCAAGGGACTCTCAAGAGTCTTCTCCAACACCACAGTTCAAAAGCATCAATTCTTCAGTGCTCAGCTTTCTTTATAGTCCAACTCACATCCTTACATGACCACTGGAAAAACCATAGCTTTGACTAGATGGACCTTTGTTGGCAAAGTAACGTCTCTGCTTTTTACTATGCTGTCTAGGTTGGTCATAGTTTTTCTTCCAAGGAGCAAGCATCTTTTAATTTCATGGCTGCGGTCACCATCTGCAGTGATTTGGGAGCCCAAGAAAATAAAGTCTTTCACTATTTCCATTGTTTCCCCATCTATTTGCCATGAAGTGATGGGACCGGATGCCATGTGTGCAGAGCCACAAAAAAATGTGAGCCAATCTGTGTGCAAAAAAAATGTGAGCCAGCTGAGGTTGGTCAAGGTGATGCTCTTGTCTCAGCTCTCACACTAGACAGGCACCCTCTCCACAGGCTGCTTGGTGCTACATTTTCACATTTTCCTTTGCGTTGTTGCTTTCACTGTTTAAAATGGCCTGCAAATGTAGTGCTGAAGTGCAGTCTGGTGCTGCTAAGTTTAATAGAGGCATGTCGTGTCTTACAGAGAAAATCTGTGTTAGATAAGCTTCATTCACTCAACCTTATGAGTTATACGGTTGTTGGTTGTGAATTCAATGTTAGTGAATCCACAATACTATTTTTTAAAGTATCCTTAAACACACATAAAGAGAACAAGGGAAGAGAACAATTATGTGTTGATCAGTTGATGAAAATATTGTGACCAGAGGCTTATAGGAATCTAACTGTAGCTCCCCTGGGAACAGTAGTTCAGTATTCAGTTATTCAGTGATTCTCGACTTTTCAGAAGGTGACTACCACAAACAACAGGAATCAAGTTTATCTAATAAGAGTTTCAAGAGAGAATAGGGAAAATTGATGTTTGAAGTGGCTGAGAATTTTCCAGAATTGATTTAAGAAACATGTTTTCAGATTCACTAAGTACAATGTGTCCCAAGCAAGATCAAGAGAAATTCATATGTCGACTCAGCATACAGAATCCACAGAAAACCCACCATAAACATCTTAAAAACAACCACACCAAAAAGACAGTATAAAAAGTAAATACTATTAGATTGACAATACAATTCTTGATAGCAGCAACAGACGATAGAATACAGTGGAATTTCATTTCAAGTACTAAGAGAAAATAACTGATATCCTAGAAATCTATGTCAATATAAACTATTCAAGAATCAGGGGAAAACAAAGATATTTCCAGACAAACAAGGATTAAAATGATTTTCTGCTAGCAGAACCTCACTGAAAGAATGACTGAGTATATGTTTCAGGAGTAAAGAAACTGAACCCACAAGGAAAGAGTGAGCTGCCACAAAGCAGGAAAGAAAGAAATTTATCAACAAGGAAGTAAATCTACAGAAACACTCCATGTAAAACAAACACAGACAGAGCTTGAGCAGTATTCTCAACATTTGTTCATTCAATAAATATTTATTGAGCATGTAAAATCAGTGTTAGTAAGATAATGGTGAATAAAAAAGACCCAAAATGCCAATCCTCAAGAGAATTATAAATAAATAGATAAAATATTTAGCATGCTGCAGGGGGATACATGCAATAATGAAAAATTAAGTCAGGGAGGGGGAGGGGGACAGGGATAAACAAAGCTCCAGCCTCACCTTGAAGTCCAGTCAACTCAAAGGATAATAAGCAAACTGGAGGCTGAGGGTGAGATACCTGGTTCCTGTCTCTGCATTCATCTTCTTAGAGGCAAGATCACATTTTTTTCCCCCTCATCCAAAGTGACTTAAAAAAAAGAAAAGGGATACTATGAGCAGCCACCCTTGTACGTGCGTGCTAAGTTGCTTCAGTCGTATCCGACTCTTTGAGACCCCATGGACTGTAGCCCACCAGGCTCCTCTATCCATGGGATTCTCCAGGCAAGAACACTGGAGTGGGTTTCCATGCCCTTCTCCAGCCTCCTTCTAAAGGGACAATCTATGAAGATCAGTGCAAGTGGCAAAACCATGGGAGGTAAACGCAATGACCATCGGGCAGTTTGGCAGTGGAGGTTGTCTACAGCCAATCTGGTTCTTCCCAACTTTAAGGAAAATGCAACAACCTAATTGGGCAGAAATTCACAGGACTGAGAGGGTCCTGGTAAGTTGGAGAGATATTAGAATTTAGCATTTGGAAGAGTTTGGGAAGAAGGGTGTTTAAATCAAACCCTTCTGAGAAAAAGCGAGTAAGAGATTTTGTGGGTTGTGGCCAGTTGTAAATTTATTTTAATGCCAGAGTTTTTAAAAAGTGGATTTTACAATCTATGAGTGAGTTTTATTTATGAACTTAAACTTGATCTATTTTCTTCCTGTTCTCTTGCATAAAATAGGCCAAGCTTGCCTGGTGTGACTCAAACTGTGAAGCAGAACAATTGTGCAATATCTGAGTTCTCCAACTTGTAAAATTCAAATTTGTCTAATTTATAAACAATATTTATGAATGGTTTTCTAGGATAAAGGCACCGTTCCTCCAATACACTTCTAGGCACTTCCCTCCCTGTGCAGGTCCTACTGTGCTCAGCCAGGTGGGGAGCACTTCCCAGTCTCAGCTGATGCCCCAGAGCCAGGGACAGAGGGAGTACAGCACTGCCCTGCCCGTGAGGCTCTCAGAACTGACTTCCACCATCCTGTGTGTGAAATGGTCCAAATAGAGTCTCCAAGAGAAAACAAACTGAGTTACAAACAGCTGAATCCAATTAATTTTTGTAATTCATAATCACATGTTCAGTTCAGTTACTCAGTCATGTCTGACTCTTTGTGACCCCATGAATCGCAGCACGCCAGGCCTCCCTGTCCGTCACCAACTCCCAAAGTTCAATCAAACTCATGTCCATCGAGTCCGTGATGCCATCCCGCCATCTCATCCTCGGTCGTCCCCTTCTCCTCCTGCCCCCAATCCCTCCCAGCATCAGAGTCTTTTCCAATGAGTCAACTCTTCGCATGAGGTGGCCAAAGTACTGGAGTTTCTGCTTTAGCATCATTCCTTCCAAAGAAATCCCAGGGCTGATCTCCTTCAGAATGGACTGGTTGGATCTCCTTGCAGTCCAAGGGACTCTCCAGAGTCTTCTCCAACACCACAGTTCAAAAGCATCAATTCTTTGGCACTCAGCTTTCTTCACAGTCCAACTCTCACATCCATACATGACCACTGGAAAAACCATATCCTTGACTAGACAGACCTTTGTTGGCAAAGTAATGTCTCTGCTTTTCAATATGCTATCTCAGTTGGTCATAACTTTCCTTCCAAGGAGTAAGCATCTTTTAATTTCATGGCTGCAGCCACCATCTGCAGTGATTTTCGAGCCCCCCAAAATAAAGTCTGACACTGTTTCCACTGTTTCTCCATCTATTTCCCATGAAGTGATGGGACCGGACGCCATGATCTTCGTTTTCTGAATGTTGAGCTTTAAGCCTACTTTTTCACTCTCCTCTTTCACTTTCATCAAGAGGCTTTTTAGCTCCTCTTCACTTTCTGCCATAAGGGTGGTGTCATCTGCATATCTGAGGTTATTGAGATTTCTCCCGGCAATCCTGATTCCAGCTTGTGCTTCTTCCAGCCCAGCATTTCTCGTGATGTCCTCTGCATATAAGTTCAATGAGCAGGTGACAACACACAGCCTTGATGCGCTCATTTTCCTATTTGGACCCAGTCTGCTGTTGAGAGGGATGCAAAGTCAGAGGACAATGACGGACGATCAAGACAGGCGATTCGTAACTTCACTGAGGA
The DNA here is from genome assembly GCF_016772045.2 of Ovis aries. Lineage (NCBI taxonomy): Eukaryota > Metazoa > Chordata > Mammalia > Artiodactyla > Bovidae > Ovis > Ovis aries. Next base: position 1,577,095 of record NC_056078.1, on the reverse strand, counting down.
AACTGCTATGCTGTCAACCCCCAGATTCCTCAGCATTTTCTTGGAGAGCTGGACCCCTCCAGGCTGGGGAGGGCAAGAAGCTCATTCTAGTCAACCCAAGGAGAATGAATCACTCTTACCACCTAGGAGGTAAGCCAAAAAAAAAGAGGTCAGTCACATCCTAATTTTCCCTTGGAAGCAACTTCAATGGTTTCTGCTCCCTGTAGGAGGGAGTGGGGTGCACCCAACAGCCTGGAGGAGAAGCAGTGCTGGGAGGCGGGCACCCCTGCATCCCGAGGGGCAGGCTCTCCTCTGGGAGTCTAGGTGATGGGCGGAGTGTAAGTCGGGGTGGGGACTGTGCTCGGGCTCAGTTCTCTGTGTCCTCTGAGCTCTAGTGAGAACACACCTGGGAAGGGCCACCATAGATGGAGCTGGGAATTTGGAACTTGAAATCCAAGGCTTATATCTGACTCAAGGAGACAGGAGCTTGTGTGACAAAAAAGGAAACTGGAATGAGTAATATCTGTTGTCCTGGAGCTAAAACCTGAGGAATCTGATCACCAGCACCACCTGGGGAGCCTGAAGAAAACAGGCAGATATTGGCCCCACCCAAGAAACACCAGATCAGAGATTCTGGCACAGAGTCCAGGATTGTGTGCTTTATCAAACTTCCCTGGTGATTCAGATGATAAGCCTGGTCAAGGAAAGCATGGTATGTGGAATCCAACAGGAAGTATCACACTGGAGATTCATTCATTAGAATTATATTGGCGCAGAAAGCACTCTTCCAAATCAATACGGAAAATATGGCAATCATATGGAAATATGGACAAGGCAGTTTTATTTTTAAAAACACAAACGGTCAATACTTACTTGGAAAGATGTTCACCCTAACTATTAAAGAAGCAACCAGATGCAATTGTTTCTACACAACAAATTGGCAAAGATGGAAACATTGGATTGTTCTTAGCGTGGGAGGGTATGGCAAGACCTGCATTCTTGCGCTCCGTTGGTGGGACCGTAAATGATGCCACCTATTTAGGGAGCTTTTAAATGAAAGTACAATTTTTAAATAAATGTAGCTTTCATGAAGCCTTGGGGTTTCCCAGGCGGCACTAGTGGTAAAGAACTTGTCTGCCAATGCAGGAGACATAAGAAATGTAGGTTTGATCCCTGGGTTGGGAAGGTCCCCTGGAGGGGGAAATGGCAACCCCCTCCAGCATTCTTGCCTGAAGAATCCCATGGCCAGAGAAGCCTTGTAGGCCTCAGTCCATAGGGCTGCACAGAGTCGGACACGACTGAAGCGACTTAAGGGTCACAGGCAGCTTTCGTGAAACAATTCCAAGGGCTTTACTCAGATACACAGATATTTGAGGAAGCAAGTCAAACATATATGCATAAAAATGGTCCTTGCAGCATTGTTTATCATACCAAGACCTGGAAATGACCTAAATGTCCTTCAATAGGTGGCAAAACCACAGAAGAGACTATAGTAATTCAACTGTTAAGAAGAATCACTCAAAAAAAAAGATGACCCGGATCTACATGTGCTGACATGGAACAAGGTCTGGAGATGCTGTTTCATAAAAAAAAATAAAAGTAAAATAAGTGAATAAAAGCAATATATGTGGTTGGAATTCATTTTGGGTAAAACAAAAGTGGGTAAAAATGGGTATTTGTGTTTATATGTGCATAGAACACTGAGGAAGGGACGTAAGAAACTGTAAACTGAAGTTAACTTCGAGAACGGGAATAAGACTTCGATAAGAGGCATTTTTCATTTAGTTTTCATTTGACAATCTTATAAATGATTTGAATTTTACCATGAGCATATATTACTTTTATAAAACAAAATAAGGTAATTAAGCCAAAGGCTTCAGCAATACATGAACCATGAACTTCCAGATGTTCAAGCTGGTTTCAGAAAAGGCAGAGGAACCAGAGATCAAATTGCCAACATCCACTGGATCATGGAAAAGGAAGAGAGTTCCAGAAAAACATCTACTTCTGCTTTATTGACTATGCCAAAGCCTTTGACTGTGTGGATCACAATAAACTGTGGAAAATTCTGAAAGAGATGGGAATACCAGACCACCTGACCTGCCTCTTGAGAAACCTACATGCAGGTCAGGAGGCAACAGTTAGAACTGGACATGGAACAGCAGACTGGACTGAACTGAAGGGAAGCAGGAGCCCAGCTGTAAGCATATGCAGCGGCTGTGAGAAGGGCGGCCTCGTTCTGGGGCCGCTCCTCCGGCAGTCACCCCCCTGCAGTGGCTGCCTCTGCAGCTGACAGCAGCCCACCCTACATATTTCCACAGTGAAGTTAGACTCACCTCCAGCAGGGAGCACTCGCCACAGGCCTGTGTCCTTTTGCTTTCCTCCCCAGACCCTGACGGATGTCCTGAGTCTGAGGTCTGAGGGATTCAAAGCCCCAGGAGCGGTGTTGATGGGAACTGGGTGGGTGGCGCCTCAGCTCAGGGAAGCGCTCTGCGCTCTTCTCAGAGGGCGCCCCCACCGTCTGTCTCCCCACCCTCCGGCACCCATGCTCTCGGTAGACACCTAAATAAACCACTGCACTCAGGAGTTTGGCTCAGGGTCTGCCTTGCAGGGAACCCTGTCAGAACTGCACACCCTTGGAGGTCCTTTTCCTAGGGCTCTGCAGAGGCCCTGTTGAGAGCATGTTGCCAAAAAGCCGGCCTCTGTTCGCCAACACCGAAGATAAACATGGAGACAGAAGTTTGAAGGAGTAGGAGGGAGTATCTTCATTACTCTGCCAGCAAAGGGGGACCATAACACGTGAGCACTTTCAGGACTGTGCCCCCCTTCCTGGGAAACCGGAAGAGGGCTTATAGCTTTAGGTTGGAAAACGGGGCTGAAGATAAGGATCAGGGCTGATGTGGTCTTGCATTCTCCTCCTCCTCCTCCTGGGAGCATTGAGATCATGAGAGCTGGTGGCATCACGTGATTCCAGGACAGGTTCTGGTGGCCCTTGAGGTGACTGTCTGGTGACATTCTTTCTGGAATGAAGAATGCTCCCAGAGGAAAGGAGTGTTAGGCAGTGTTGTCTTGCAGGGCTAAACATCAGGTATATCTAGAGGGCAACCACTTTCAGAGTGCGATTAAGCAAGAAAGAGGGAGAGCAAACATCCGTAGGTTAAATCGGTGGATAGAACAAGGGCTGGATAAGGAGCTAACAAAACGGGATACTGTTGGGGGCCAGCGTGAGGAACTCCGCCCATGGCAAAGTCATGAGGAAGGAAGCTTGGCATACACAAAGGCGTGATCAAGCCTCAGGAAACCCCCTGTTCCCGAGCATCTACCCCCCAAACCAGAGTACTTTATGGGGGGCTCTCCCCATAACCATTTCTCTCAGAGAAGGAGTTAACTTGCAGCTCCAGCTAATAAAAATTCCTGGGCGTGACAAGAGTGTTTCAACTTACAAACTCTGAAGGTTCTCTGGCCTGCCTGATCAGGCTCGTCCGGGCCGCATGTGATTGTTTACAGCCTCCGAACTGTGAGAGGCATGGGATGTTTTAAAACTTTCTAAATACAGACTCTTTTGAGAAGTTAGAAGATCATTAGTATAGTATTAGTAGGTTGATCAGAAATTATATTGGTGAAGGGTTTCTTCATTTGTCGTGCCAAGAATTACTGCTAATTCCCTGCCCTGGGTGTGACAAGGATGTCTCAGGTCAAACCTCTCTGCTGACAGACTAGCTTGTGTGACAGCCTCTCAACCATAAACAGCACAGAGAGTTTGGAGTATTAGCATAGGGCTTTTTTCATTGATGAGTCAATGATTGCCATCAGGCCTCCATATCCTTAGGCACCTGGGAATATGTTAATCAATGTATTTGGAATATAGAAAAGGAAATATAGTAGTTTTTTGATGTTAGCAATACTAGACTTTTTGAGTTAATGAATTCTTTTATTATAGACCACTGTACTTTGTTATAAATCATTGTGTCCTTGCTATGCAAAAATATAAGTTTATCACTATCTTAAGACAAAATAGATCTTAAGGGGAACATTGTTGAAGGGTTTACATTTGTTGAGCCAATATTTGCTGCTAAATCTCCGTATTCCTGCCCTTATAATGAATATAACTAGCATATAGGAGAAATAAGTATTAACCTTTAAGATTAATCATGTTAAACCTTAGGTTAAGTAAATTCCTTTCTTGACTGTAACTCACTACACCCTCACCCTATAGGAATACAACTTTATTTGGAGGGTGGCGCCTGATTTAAGAAAAAATCACCCCTGGAAAAATAAGTTTCCTGGTTAACTGACCGGTATCAGAAAGGGCCATAAAATGTCAGTAGACCTCATGGCCAAAAGATGATGAAACTCATAAGACCTTTGTATAATTTTATATGAAGCACCTGATTGTGACAAGGGTCAGGTCTGCTGACCCCCGCGTGACTCTGTATTCATCCCTATGTATAACAAAAAGATATATAAACAAACCTGAAAAATAAAGAAATCGGATCAGTTTCTGGAAAGACTGATTCCCCCGTGTTGTTTCTTTCTCACTCCCCGTTTTCCTGGCTGAACCCCCATCTGAAATGTGGGTACTCACCAAGCCTGCTAATTCTGCCTGGGCTTCTGAGATCGGACCGGGGAGGCCTCAGTGCCTCCTCTCCTTCGGGAGAATGGAAAGACGCCTGTGGCCTACATAGGTGGTGATTGGGATTCCATGTAAACCAGTTGTTCAGCCTCTTTTCTCCACTAATTCTCCTACTACACTATCTGTTTCTAATCTCCCTCTATATCTGTAATTAAATAAGTTTTTTCCAGGACGCTGATTCCGTCCCCACCTTCGAATCACCCTGGATCCCCCAGGGCTGGACCCTGGCAGGACACCTCAGTTTCTGCTATGGCACCACTGACAACAGTGTGGCGTTCAATGACCAAGATTCAGCATCGTGGCAGGCCCTCCGCTGGGGCTCTCCAGGACCACCTCGTTTCACCATTCCATCCACCTGTGCACGCATGCATGAGTGTGTGTGTGTGTGTGTGTGTGTGTGTGTGTGTGTGTGTGTGCGCGCTTAGTCATGTCTGACTCTGCAACACTATGGACTATAGCCTGGCAGGATCCTCTGTCCATGGGGATTCTCCAGGCAGGAATACTTGAGTGAGCTGCCATGCCCTCCTCCAGGGTATGTTTCTGACCCAGGGATCAAACCCACGTCTCTTAGGTCTCCTTCATAGGCAGGCGGGTCCTTTACCTCCAGTGATACCTGGGAAACCCTCATCGACCATTTTACCCTTGAGAAAACTGGGGTGACTGAGTTTACTGAGTCTCAGAAAGCTGGGGTGGATGAGGAGCAGCCCCCTAGCTTTAGATGGGCCCGCTCATGCTCCTTGGGCTCTTGCTTGTAGAATAAAGGGCTCACAGGTCGCTTCCTGTGGGGCTCCCACTCAGCAGAGATAAGAGGCTGATTAGCAAATCTAAACTGGGAAAATCAGTTTAAGATGCTAGAGTCAGGCAGTTGGGAACTGAAGGGTGAAGACAGAGAAAGCGTTTCATCTCAGGAAGGAGAAAGGCAACCTCTGGAGTAATGCTTCGGGGTGGGGGGTGGGCATCCAGGGAATCACCCCTCTACACTGTGTCCACATCATTAGGCATGGGCCTGGGTATGGCTGCAAAAAGAGTGGAACATGGCATGGGAACAGTTAGTCAGCTTGATCACCAGCAGCTGTTACTCTGGGTATTGGGCTTTCAGAGAAAAACTGGAGCCTGAGAACAAGACCACAGTTTGAGGAGGGGTGCACATCTCCGCTGGGCTTTACTGGTGGGTTAGTGGTAAAGAATCTGCCAGCCAATGCAGGAGATGTAAGAGACGTGGGTTTGATCCATGGGTTGGGAATATCCCCTGGAGAAGGAATGGCTGGGGAAATCCCATGGACAGAGGAGCCTGGTGGGCTACAGTCTTAGGGGTCCCAAAAGATTCGGACACGACTGAGCAACTGAACAACAATAACAACCCCCACAGCTCTGCCAAAGCTCCTGTGGATGTGAACTCCCTCCTTAATCACCTATCAGATTAAGAAGAATATTCTGCAAGTGAAACAACTGTGCTTGCAAATGTAGCTTCAAGATAAATCCCTTAGTCTGCCTCCAGCCTTGATGCCACTCCTTATCCCCACTCCCCAGTGATAATTTGGAGCTTCTTTAGGGATGGGGTGGGGGTAGGGTGCTCAGCAAACTGGTCTTGCTCCATTTGGGAATTCTAACAAGGCTGACGGGGCAAGCCCTCTGGGCTGAGGCCAATAAGGGTGGACATGGTCCTGTGGGGGTGGTCCCTGCCTGCCAATACCGCACACACCTGGCCTGGTTTTCCTTGGGGCTGGGCTTTCTGCAGGCATCACACAAGCCATGTCTCCGCAGATGGCCCCCTGAATCTAAGATGACAGCTGCTGCTCCATGCAAGTTCCGTGGCCTAAACTGCAGGGGATCCTTCCAAAATCTTATGGATGAGGGCTCTGAGAAAGGTACAAGTAGGAAGGGAGCTTAGAAAAACAAGGGGAAAGAATTTTATTAGCAGAAAATGCCAGGAACAGATTATTTTTCACTGATCAAGGCTCCAAGTAGTCTTTGAATAATATTTATTCAAAGGGATGTTTTAAGTGGATAGACAAGCAAACATCTGAACCCAGGATTGTCTCAGATTCTCTCGGGGGAAATAATCCTGGATGTGGGACCTGCCTCTGCAGTGTCCAGAGAAGGGAAACACAGTTGGCCTGGCCACAGCCTGGTGCATTAAATTTTCAGGTGCTTCCCAAAGGTTAAAGCTCAGATAAACCCTGACAGGTGCCTAGGTTTCCAACCTGGAGCTTTCTCCAGTAGCTGGAATGTTCTGATCCTCCTTTAGAGTGCAAATAGTGGGAGGGCATGGGGTACTACGGCTGTTAGCAACCCTTTATTCCTGCTGGGAATGAGGGCTTTGAGAAAATGTTTTGAAAGAGAGGGAGGAGAGATGTTATAGGTTGAATTGTGCTACCCGGACCCACATGTTGAAGTCCCCCGGTACCTCAGAATGTGACCTTAATCAGAAATAAGGCTGCTGCAGATGTACTTCATTAAGACGAGACTGGGCCCTTAATCCAGTGTGACTGGCGTTCTTATAAAATGGGGAAATTTGGACACAGGCACACAGACGGAGAAAACACCACATGACGATGGAGGCAGATGTCAGGGTGATGCCGCTGTAGACAAGGAGCACCAAAGATCACCAGCAAACCCTCAGGAGCTAGAGGAGAGACTGGCACAGATTCCCCTCAACCCTCGAGAGAAACCAGTGCCATTGACATCTCGGTCTCTGACTGCTACGTGCCAGTCAATTTCTGCCGTCACCCAGTCTGTGGTTCCCTGTCACCATAGCCCTAGCGTCACAGAGTCCAGGCTTGTGCTGCTCACCACACGACAGGCCAAGAATCAGGAGGCAATCTGCTGGGGGCAAGGAATAGCGATTTTATTTGGAAAGACAGCAGTCAGAGAACATGGCAGACTAGTGTCCCAGAGAACCATCTTTCCTGAGCCAGAATCCAGCCTTCTTTTCTACTGAAAGGGGAGAGGGTGTGGCTGGTTGGTGCAAACTTTGGTGCAGGAATCCTTTGTTCTTGCAGCTGTCCACGTAGCTCAGGTCATAATGTTCCTGTAAAGCTCCAACAAGGCAAATGCTGTTCTCTGTTTTGCAGCTTTTTATTTCTAAACGAATGGAAAGATGTTATAACCTTAAAGGTCAGAGAGCTGACAATGGGCTCTCTGTCTATTTCAGACTACAGCCGACATTCTTACCTTGTAGCAAAAGCAATAGAATACAAAGATTAAAGTAAAAAAGACATCCAGTATGGAGTCAGATGTGTTCTTCCCTGTTGCCTGAGCTGATCAATGATACAAGGAGTATGGACCGTGGTGGAATACACAGGAGGACAGAGGCCACACCTGGGAGGCTGGGACCGTGGGCCAGACTGCTTGGAGTTGGTAACCGATGAAGCGAGCAGGCCTGGGCACAGTCAGGACCAGGCTGTTTCCAGCCAGGCCAGGGGTGGGGAGAAAGTTTGCCTCCTCTGTCTCCTTGACTGAACACCCACCCATCTGCAGGCATTCAGGATGGCGAGCAAAGCTAAGTTCCTCCCACCTCCCTCAGGCGATCTGCTGCTGCTGAGAGCAGGAAGTTCAGGTGACTCCCGGCTCTCTGAGGCCAACACACACCACGGGTAGCAACCAGTCCTGAGAAGAAGTAGGAGCTCTAGTCACATCCAGCCCACTTTGGGCAAAACTTGTTTTTTCTGCCTCCAGCCTGCCTTCTTTTTGGATTTGCTGATGAATTTTGGTTCTTGTGCCATGTGGAAAAACCCTTATGGTGATTCACTACTTTTCCAAAGAGTCTCCCTGAAGATGCTTCATTCTCTAGAGTTATAGTTTCACCCTGGAGTTCATAGGGAATCTTGGAGTGCTGAAGGTGGTTCTGCAGGGCAGACATCCATGATGGGCAGAAGTTACAGATTACTGCCTCCTCTGATGCCAGACTTTGCCGGGAGGCCCCTCTGAGGGGCAGGCAGAGGGCGGGGACCTTGGAGCTCCAGCGCTGAAGCCTGTGAGCTTGGCCTCCCCCATCGTCCCTTCCAGCCTGCGGCTGGACCTTGTGCGGAGCGCGGGTGGAGCACCCATGGCCCCTGGTGGCCATCCAACTTGTCAGCCTCTTTCAAAGCATGGCTGAGACCTGCTCCAGTTCAGCTGGGCCCAGCCCACTCGCATGCCTTCTTGGCCCTCTCCCTGCAGTACACACACACTCAGGCTGTCCTCCTTCCCTTTCTTTCCTTACTCAGCAGTACAAGCATCCTCCAGCCTCAGAAGCCTCGGTGTAATCTGTGAGTCTTGCACCCTCTGAATCTGCCAACTGCAGGCTGCCTCTCATGTCTTCATTTCTTCCCATTCCATTTAGCTTTTCCAGAGCCCAGGTCTTCACCTTGTCTCCCTTTGACAGTGCAGTGGCCTCCAGACTTCCTTGCTGCTGACCCCCGATCCTTTGGCCCTGGACTCTGAGTCTCCTTCAGAAAGCGCAGCTGCCAGCCCAGATCCCCTCAGTGCCCCTGAGTGCTGTATATGAGACGCTCCCAACTTGGGCTGGAATCAGCATGGCATGTGTGCTGAGCTGAATTTTATTCCTCCACCTTCCCCTTGTGGGGAGTTCTGGCAAAAGGGAGGAAAGAAATTGCTCCCCTGTTAGTATAATGCTGCCCTAGGACTGTGCTCCAAGGAGGGGCACGGTGGGTTCACACCTGCTCCACTCTGAGATGCCTGAAGGAGGGGGAGAGAGAGAAGCAAAGTGGACCCAGGCAGGCCCAGGGCAGGGGCATCCTGAGAGCTGGGATAGGCCAGGGAGACAAGGGGCACCCACGTGGCCCCTCACTTTCCTGGGAGGCAGTGATGCAACGTCGGGTGGGGGCCTATGAAGCCCAGCAGGAGGGTCTGTCTCAGGTCCTTAAAGGAAGCAGAGGTCACGGGTGGAGGGCAGTGGTACTGGGGCTAAAATTCCCTTCGTTTTTGCTTGCCTGTGGCTGGAATTGGGGGAAAGAGAGAAGGAGGGTCCAGGGTGGAGCTGGAGGATGAGGAACTGAGGCTAACTGAAAACTCTGAGCTCTTGTCTTAGCTCCTGCTACCCCATGACAGGCCCTGGGGGCCCCCTGGACTCACTGCTTGTGTTCATATTTCCCTCTGTCCACACAGCTCTTCTCCAGCTCTAAGTGCTAGATAAAAGACCAGCACCACTTAAGATCAGCTCAAGCGTTGCCTCCTCCAGGAAGTTTTCTCTGATTTCCCAAGTCGGGATTAACTCCCTTCTGTATGCCTCTCTTGGTACTTTTCTGTTCGATCAAACCATTTATCATGTTCATGGATGTTTGTTTGATAGTGCATGAACCCCCAGAACTTGGCGTAAGTACTAAATAGATGCTTATGGACTGAATAAAGAAAAATTAGACAGATGGGTATAGCAGAAGCCACCTCTAATCCAGACTCCTCTGCAGCAACCAGCATGCTCTTACGTCTTGTTGCTCCTCAGTAAATGTTGGTGACGTGTTAACTTGATGGAGCTTGTGATTATAATAATCTTATTTTGTGTCATTATTTTTACCCACTTCCTATGGGAGATATAAAGGAGAATGTCCTGCCCTGAGCTCACGGCAATTGTATTTTCTGACTTTCAGGCAACATAAACGGTTTAGGGCTTGCACTGGGTATGCGGGGAGGCCCAGATGGCTGGGCAGCTTTGTTGGAGGATGCCCAAACACCAGATGACAGGATCATCTTGGAGTCTGTGGAGCTCCTTTTTGTTCTTTTTCATAAGTCTTTGCACTCACTTGATCTTATCTAGAGCTCCCAGAGTCAGGAAGTGTCAGCCTGGCTTCCTCGACCAGGAGGGGTACCTCTAGGGAATGAGATAAAGGGCCTCCCCTGGGCCACAGGGCAATTGACTGGAGAACCTGCTCCACCCGGAGCCCTGGCAGGAAGCCTCCTGTTCTGCCTGGGCACAGGGAAGTCCCATCACAACTCATAGCCCTTGCGGACAGTTTCCTGGGGCTCCTCTTTCTCTCCCATGGACCAACATCTTGTTTTAGCCCTGTGAGATTCTGAGGCAGGAAACCAGGGTAAGTTGGACTCCAGGCCAAGGCCACCTTACTGTCCCCACAGAAGCAGTAAAAGCAGGACACTGCCTGTGCCATCCTGGTCTTTGTTGAGAAACTTCCATCAGTGCCCTCACACCTCCCCCTCCCATGGACCACTGCCCCCTCTCACTCTCAGAGCTTGAGTTTGTTTCTTTTTGAACTCACAGCTTTTGCAAACCACTGGAGAGAAGAAAGCCATCTGGAATTTCAAGCTTCTCAGCAGATTTGGCCCTGGCTGCAGTCCCTGGAAGCAGGAGAATCATCCTCCCAGCTCCTTGTACCCAGGGGGACTGTGATTCAGATCAAGGTTCGAGGCTGCAGCCTGAAGTCACTTCCTCACAGGCTGGGCACCACCGCCCTCCCCGCACCTCCTGCTGCACAGGAAGAGGGCCTGGGAGACGGGCTCACAGAACTCACTGCAGTCGACAGCCAGCTGCATGCGGGGCAGCATCATCTCAGGTCACACTCATCACCAGCCTCATGCATCTTCCTCACCAAGTGCTCAAGCAGCTTGCGGGGGACCCTGGAAACACTCTGTCAGAGTCTGGCTTGAGCTCTTAATAGAATCAGGTTTTAGGGTCTAGATACTTGGGCTACTTGAAGGAAGCTGACCCAAAGGGCTTGCTTTCTAGAACCCTCTTTTCCATCTGTAGACTTCATTGTAAGAACTTAGATCAAAAATCTACTTTCCTGAGGCATCTTTTTCTTTTTGCCTGGCGTACCAATACCCAGCCCTCTTAATCCCAGCATCCCCTTCTTCTAACATCCAGAGTCACGGCATCAAAGACGGAAAGGAATGGCCTGACCCAGCACAAGAGGTTGGTGTGGAGTTAACAGTGGGACCCTGGAACTGCTCTGCCTGATCCAAATACTGGTCCTACCACTGCTCTCCATGTGATCTAACTGATCTGAGCCTTGGTTTTCTCATCTGAGAAATGGGGGGTGTTTTGTTATGTCTTTCCAAAGTTCATGTTGAAGCCCTAACCCCCAGTGTCTCAGGATGGGACTCCATTTGGAGACACTGTTTTAAAGAGATAATTAAGTTAAAATGAGGTCAATTAGGGTGGGTCCTAATCCAATCTGACTGGGGTCCTTATAAGAAGAGGAAATTTAAATATACAAAAAGCCATCAGGGAAGCGAGCTCGCAGAAGGAAGTTCGTGTGAGGACACAGCCAGGTGGCAGCCGTGTGCATATCCAGGATAGAGGCCTTGGGAGGAACTGTCCTGCTGACACCCTGACCTTGGACTTGCAGTCTCCAGAGCAAAACATTTCTATTGTTTAAGCCCCCTAGTTGTGGCATTTGTTTATGGCAGCCTGGGGGACTGAGACAAGGGTGTCTGTAACTATTCCAGGACCCATTCTGGTTACATTCTTTTTAGAATCAGATTGCCTGAGGTCCAGTCCTTCACTAGCTTTGTGATTCTGAGCAGGTCATCTGTCTTTCCTAAGCTTTCATTGTTCAGTCAGTACAATAGGGATACTTTTAGCACCTGCTATGAAGTCTGAAGAGTTTGTGTACATTAAGTGCTAAAGCCCACAGAGTTAGCAAACATGCAAGCAGGGATTCAAACACAGGTAGTCTGATTCTGAATAAATGCACCCAGAAAAACTCTATGGCAAGTCTATATTCTTCATCATAAACTTCATCTCACTGGCTGTGAGGCATAGAAACAAAAGTAGTATTGCCCTCTGGACATAACTGTCAGCCAAGACTTCTATTTGGCCATGGAGCCGAAGAGCAGGGTTCTCTGGGGGTTTCTGCCTCACCCTTCAGCTCTCTGCATCCCCTGAGGTGCTCCCCAGACCCATCCACTAGCACCTTCCATCCAGCATACAGCACAGGGCTTCCAGAGAAAATAACTCAAAACCTCAGCAGAGGGACTTCCCAGGAGGCACAGTGGATAAGAATCTGACTGCCAACACAGAGGATACAGGTTTGACCCCTGATCCGGGAAGATTCCTCATGCCACGAAGAAATTAAGCCCATGAGCTGCAACTATTAAAGCCCACTTGCCTAGAGTCCATGCTCTGCAACAAGGGAAACCACCGCATGGCTCACCCACAATGAAGAGTAGCCCTTGTTCTCCTCAACTAGAGAAAACCCTTGCAAAGCAATGAAGACCTAGTGCAGCCGAAAATTAAATAAATAAAAATAAATAAGGTTTATTTTTAAAGCCTCAGCAGAAAAGCTGTCACTTACCTCATGTTGGGCAAACCTTGGAAATGGGACAAAAATTAGCATTGACCACTGCTCATCATTCAGATGGAAGCAGTGCCTCTCACTGCTGGTGAGGTCTGGGAGTTTGGGGAGGTTGTGTTCACCCATTTGGGATGGAGTTTTTCTGAGGCACTTGACACCCCAGTGGTGGGCATCCGGTGGAGCCCTTGACCTGGGCAGGTGCTGGGATAGGTCCTATTTGGTAACTGCAAAATGACGAGAAACAGGCAAAATCCAGGTCCTTTCTTTGCTCTATCAAGCTGGTTCTGCCCAAGAGGAGCTCACGCCCAGTGAAGAGACTGAGCCCCCCTTCTGCTGGGATGCGGTGTGTCCCCAGGGTGTGGGCACTTCCTGCTGGATTGTTGCCACACACCAGCAGTGTGACCAAAGCCCCGCTTTCACAAATATCCACGACTGTACCTGTGCTTCAGTAAGACTTTAAAAAGTGACTCATGTCTCCTGTTTCCTGGCTGGAAAGTGTGCTCTGGGGCGTGTCCTCTCACCTTCTCAGGGCCCTCCAAGGTGCCCAATCTGCCTCACTTCTCTGCGTCCACTCCAGATGAATAATCTGCCATAGGTTGAAGTAAAATGTGTTGTCAAAAGAGAGGAAGCTATGGAGAAGGGTCTTGCATACTTGGTGACAGGGTCTGCTTCTGTGTGAACCGTCCCAGGGCCTCAGAGGGTGGATGTCCCTGATGGGCTGGTCACCAGGATGCTTGCCAGCTGAGGTCTTCCCACTTTCCCCAGGTGGCCTCATCTTCAGCAAAGTCATGTCAGTTTCTGAGGAGAAGGCAGGTATTTATATTTCTTGAGGTGACTAAGATTACACGCTTGACCTTTAGATGAAAAAGTAAGAAGTCAAGAGAGAAAAGGAGAAGAAAATTTTTAGCACGTCTCTGACTCTTTGTGATCCTATGGACTGTTGCCCACCAGGCTCCTCTGTCCATGGTATTCCCCAGGCGAGAATACTAGAGTGAGTCACCGTGCTCTCCTCCAGGGGATCTCCCTGACCTAGGAATCTCCTGTGTCTCCTGCATTGGCAGATGGGTTTTGTTGTTGTTGTTGTTGTTGTTTTAACCACTAGTGCCACCTGGGAAGCCCCGTGTTTGATCTTTAGAAGACAAAAATGAGAAATCAGGAGAAAGGGAGTAAAGGAGAAGAAAATTTTCAGCACGTTATTTCTTTTTTTTTTTTTTCCTTCCGTAGAACTAGGGCTGAAGCGTTGCCAAGGTTAAAGAGCCTGCTCCAAGTATAGAGACAGTACAAATTCTGTATTTCCGTCTCCCTTACCTCTCTTTTGATTCATCACGAGAATGTCTGGATTTCTCCCCTCAAGGATCACGGCCCAGACCTTTCCTTGGCAGTCAGTTGTAACTGTTTCTAAAAAGGGTTTTGTATTTCCTTGAGGCCATATCTCAGAGCTTCAGAAAATTGTGCAGGACCTGAGAGACTCAGGCTCAGGCTGTGTGGGTCTTCCTGAGGATCCACAACCACTTTGTGTGGCTGAAAAGCAAGACGGCGTGAGGTGAAAGGCCCCTTCATGCAGGTCTGGCCTGCACATCCTGAGACCTGCAGCCATTCAGAGGAATGCCTGAGGAGGAGCAGGAGAGAGGCTTCAGGTTGGCACGTCCTCTCCGAACAGTTGTTACAGTACTGAAATCCCAGGTAAGCCCTGGCTAATGAGACGTGACAGAGCAGAGGCACACCGCTTCTTGGGTGCCTGTTCCTGCTGCTGGCAGAGGGGTGGGGGGTGAGCCCCGAGATCTAAAACCAAGAGACCCTACTGGCCCAGCCCACCACAGGCCACGCTCCCCTGTCCCCTGGTGACTTCAGTGAGTCACCTCTGTCTTGGAGCCTCCCCCTGAGACGGCGCATCATGAAGGGGACCCAAAATTCCATAGGGAAGCTGCTGGGTATAGCTCTGTCCCCGCCGCCCTCATGCTTCATCTATTTATATGAACAGGTCATAGTACAAACACATACATGGCGTCTTCTGCTCTGTGCCAGGCCCTTTGCACGCATTCACTCCTCTGAGCCTTCCAACAGCCATAGAGCGCCCTTTTACAGAGGAGGACGTGAGGCCAGAGAGACGGAGGTTAGAAGTGAACAGGTTAAGAGATTAAGACACAGAAAGGTGACCTTCCCAAACTCAGGGAGCAAGGGTAGAGCAGGTCGAAATGCAGGCTGCCTCCCCGCTCCACCCCCTCCCACTGCTTGCCCTTCACCTTGAGATCCTGACAGCTTCCTTGCACCAAATACAACAATGTGATCTTTCCATATCAATCCATTTTCTTTTTAACAACTGCATAGTATATTCCACTGTATAAACCTTAATATGTAAGCTACCACCTGCTGATTCACGATTAGGCGGTTGCTGTTACTTTGTTATTACAAGGGATGTTCTGGTTGATACACCATTTTGCACAAGCGAGGCTGTGGCAGGCAGACTGTCCATGCTGACCCCCCCAAATGTTCATGCTCTAATCTCTCATACTTGTGAGGATATTGCTTTACATGGCGTAGGGCCTTTCAGATGGAGTTACAGTCTGGACCTTAAGAAAGGGAGATTGTTCTGGATTCCCTGGGTGCACAGTTGAATCATATCAGCCCTTGAAAGCACAGAAGTTTTTCCAGCTGGAGGTGGAAGAGATGAGGAGATGCCAGAGAGATGTGAATCATGAGAAGGACGCAGCCCACTATTGCTGGCTTGGAAGGTGGTGGGGACTGTGAGCCAAGGAACGTGGGCAGCCTCTAGAGGCCGAGAATGAGTCCTGGCCCACAGCCAGCAAGGACGCAGGGATTTCAGTAGCACAATTGCATGGAACTGAATTCTGCCAACAACCTGAGTGAGCCTGGTGCTGTTCTCCCCGAGAACCTCTGTGTAAGAGGCCAGGCTGCCACCCCCTGGATTTCAGCCTTGTGGGACCTGGAGCACAGAAATCAGTGGAGCCTTCAGACTTTCTGAGCTGTGAGATGATACATCTGTGTTATTTTCAACACCATGGTTGTTGTCATCTGTTACAGAAGCTATCTGAAAGGAATGCACTGCTGAATATCTACAAGTAGAATCGCTGGCTCAAAGGGTATTCACACCTGACATATTGATAGACCCTGTCAAATTGCTCTCCTTGGAAGGATAGCCAATTTGCAATCTCACCAGCTATGTATAAGGGACTGCTCCCACATCTTCACCCACTCAGCATGTAATCAAACTCTGATCTTTCCCAGTTAGATACAGGAGACTGCACAGAACTTACAGTTCTGTAGCAAGACTGCTGCTTCCAGCTAGATTCTAGGTCTACCTGGAGTAGATTTGGGTGGGAAGCGGTTTCTGATGGAAAGTGCCAGCGCTCTCCTGGGGACTGCTGCTATCAAACAGGCTAGAGGGACAGCTCAACTTCTCCTCCTGTGCAGAGAGAGATGGGTAGGGAAGGTCAGGCGGGGGGACTTGGGGCCAGGAAGTGTCCAGCCGAGGGAGACTAAAGTCAGCAACCCGAGACCTGGTGGGCACAAGGGAAGGGTCCTGTGCTGCCTCCTTGAGGGCCCCGGGAGGACAGAACGGTCTTAAGCCAGCTGTGAGAGGCTGGGGGATGGGGTGCAGAGTGTGTGTCTGTGAGGCTGAGCCCGGGAGCTCCTGAGACAGTGAGGTGCAGGGGATGGGGCTTCGTAAGAAGCCCCAAGGCTGCACCCAGCTGTGAAAGCAGAACAGTGCAAGGGAGCCTGGGAGGAAGGGAAGTTACCAAGCAGGCGACTCTGAACAAACCAGGAGCTCAGCCCCAGAGAGCATGGGGGTCCGTTCGAGATGGGAAACAGGAGCTTCATGCTCTCCTTGTCCTGCCAAGCCAGGAGTGGAAAGTGGATGAGAGAGTGGGAACCGAGGGCCGGAAGGGAGAGGGCGAAGCTGACAGGAGGAAGCGCAGGGGAGGGGCAGCTGACAGCCCAACCAGCCAGCAGCCTCTGGGCAGCTTCCCTACTGGCTCTCCTGCCCGGCCAGGTCGGTTAGAGGCTTGCTGACTGCAGGCTGTGCTCCAGTCTCGGGCCGTCGGGGCAGCCAGTGCCGGGCTCGGGGGCGGTGGAGAAGGGGCCGGGACTGCGCACTCACTGTGGACTCAGCTGTTCGCCAGCTGCGAGACTTGTCTCACGAGTGCTGCAGGCTTGCAGCTTCACTTTCTGAGCCGGAACACAGGGATGATGACAGCTTTGTAAGGATGAGAAACGAATAGACATATATATACACTCATAGGTGTATGTCAATTGATCTAAGAAAGACATGGAAAGCTTTATTTGAGCCGTATTTGAGGCTTAAAAATGGGGAAAAGCGTCTCAGAAAGCCTCAAGAATTATCTCACCTGTTAGCAGTCCAGGCAGAGTTATGTCAGTTTTTTGAGACAAAAGGCTGGACATCAAATGACATATTATTGACAGTTTACACAATCCAGATCTAAGAGTCATAGTGGCCCCTGTGAGATCAAGAAGGAATGCTGTCTTTAAGGGGTTGTCTTGTTGATGCTGGGAGAATGTTGCTCCTAACGGGTGAGCAGGCATTTCTGTCCGCAGGGGAGGTTTGGTGGATGTCAGAGGCAGACACACATACACAGTGCGGGGAGAGAGGAAACCAAAGTGTAGAAAAGGTTTCTTATGTTTAAATTTTTCTTATCTTGTCATAAAATATGAATTTTATTTCACACATATGCGCATGTATACTTTATATATATATAATATGTATGATGCTGGGAAAGATTGAAAGAAAAAGGAGAAGGGGGCAGCAGAGGATGAGATGGTTAGATGGCAGCACAGACTCAATGGACATGAGTTTAAACAAATTTCAGGAGACTGTGAAGGACAGAGGAGCCTGGCATACTGCAGTCCATGGGGTCACAAAAGAGTCTCAGTGACTGAAAACAACAACTCACAGACACAAGTGTGTGTGTCTACATGTATGCATGTACCCAGGTACGGCATGCAGACACAGCACATACGTGTATACATGCATGGATGTGCATACACACTGTGTAGCTCACCTACGTATCAACATATTCACACACGCATGTTAGAGAGAGGTCCCTCACGTACCTTGAACATGGTAGGTACTTGAAAAATGATAGTCACTATAGTTTCAGATATGCTGAAAAAGATTTATGGTGGGAAAGATTGAAGGCGGGAGGAGAAGGGGATGACAGAGGAGGAGATGATTGGATGGCATCACCGACTCAATAGACATGAGTTTGAGCAAGCTCCAGGAGTTGGTGATGGACAGGGAAGCCTGGCGTGCTGCAGTCCATGGGGTCGCAGAGTCGGACACAACTAAGTGACTGAACTAATAGTTTCAGAAGATTTTCTGGTATCTCAGCTGGTAAAGAATCCACCTGCAGTGCAGGAGACCCCGGTTCGATCCCTGGGTTGGGAAGGTCCCCTAGAGGAGGGCATGGCAACCCACTCCAGTATTCTTGCCTGGAGAATCCCATGGGCAGAAAAGCCTAGTGGGCTACGGTCCACGGGGTCACAAAGAGCGACTAAGCACAGCATCAGCACATAGTTTCAGAATCAACTGAAATTTATCTAAAAGCTTATCTCATACAACGACTGGAAAACAGGGCTCAGGAAAATATGGCGCTGTGCCTGGAGCTGGGTCACAAAAGACGCAGGCCCCAGTCTTCTTGTCGCGGAAGCTGGTCTGGATGCCAGAGGCAGCGACAAGCTCCCTTGAAGGAGGACAGGTCCTTTCCAGTAAGGGCACTGCTGTACTGGGGCCACCTGTAGCGCGTCTGAGCCTGCTCTGGGTGAACACAGGGCTCCCCCGCAGAGCACTAGAGGGCCCTGTGTCCTCTTGTAGGGCTGGGATGAAACACAGAACCCAACGAGAAAGGGCACCCAGACAAACAAAGGTGGCAGGACCAAGTCCTTTTCTTTCTTGAAAGAAATAGAAAGGATTATTGTAATTGATCTCTCCATGGAGCAGGGCAAATTCTAGAGAAAACGAAACCTTGAAAGGAACCATTTTTAGATGACTTATCTGAGTCTCTTCCGAATGCCAGCTCCCACCCTGCTGCACCAGAGCCTCCAGGGTGCTTATAGAGAACACACATTCTGGGCCCCCTGAGACCCGCTGGGTCATCCCTTGTACCCCCAGGGATGAGGTTTGGGAAGCTGATGTGTGATGAGCTCTTTGGGTGACTCCTACTGGCATCCAGGGGTGGACACGGCTGCCAGTTACCTGTGACTGAAGGCAGGCGTCCAGGGTGCTTGTGACAGGAAGCCCCCTGGACCGCGAATCAGCCTGTCTGATGTCACAGGCTTGGTAGAAAACTCTTTCCCCTGCACCTTCTCATTCTGATTCCCATAAGCTCAATGAGCCTTCTGGAAAACAAAACTCAGCCTTCCAAGTATTAAATGTCAATCGGGCAGACTTTCGCCACCCTCCCAGCTCCTCTTGGAGCACTGGGGCCTTCTTCCTGTCTCTCAGCTGCCCTCTTGGGGTGCCCCCAGGCCTCCCCCGTACCCATTTCCCCTTCCCGCTCAGGTCCCTGCTTCCTTCCCCGTCGGTGCTCAGGGCTCTGCTATCCTGGTGCTGATGCACTTAAACAACCACTGTGTTGTAAAGTAGTCAGGCTCCAAATAAAATAAATTAATTTAAAGAACGGGTGCCAGCAGATAAGATCAGCAGGTCACTCGGCTACTCATCTGCTGTGAAAAGGAGCCTTCTGGTAGCTCCGCCTGGATTCTGCAGGTGCTGCTGTGCAGAGTGGTATGGGGAATGCAGGCGGTGTGCAGAAAGGGGGAGCACTGGCTTCAGCGAAGGCCTTGGAGGGTCCCTGCAGCTTTGGTACCCGCTTGGGGTCTACAGTCAACCCTGAATCTGAGAGGTCTCCGCCTTGTCACTCTAATACCCCAGATGGCCTGGTTCCTGTCCTGTTCTAGCCACCTCCTGCTGTTGCAAAGTTGTGTTTCCTCCCATCTATGTTTTTACTGATTGTATCTGTAGGACCAGATGGGCTCTTGCTCTTAGTCATCAAGGTCCCTCTGCCCCACAGTCACATGGTAAGTTTGTTCTGTGGATCAAGAGGTCTGGGCTTCCTTGTTCCTTAGGCCAGACCTGTGATCCAGGTAACAGGTGGAGTGTGGTTGGAGGGACACTCAAGCGAAGGTTCTGCCAGGTGTATGTAGGAAGGAAACACTTGTAGTGGCAGCCCAGACGTCAAAGACCAGTGAATCCACTTGACAGAAGAAGAAACTGCAAATTAGAAAAGCACGATGGTATTTCTGAGTCAGAAATAGAACTGGCAGGAGTTTCACGGCATTTCATTGTTTTATTGTGTTTCTCATTAGGTCATACATACCCTAGGTTCAAAGTCAAAATGATACAACACGTATGTAATATGTCAAGAGGCCTTTTTATAGCTCATCCCTCTCTGTCTCTGTGCCATCTGCCCCGAGTTCACTTTGTCTCTGAGAAATCCTTACAGTGTTTCCTCATGCAGGTATAAACGAATATGAATACATATTGTTATTTTCTGCTTTTTTGCATCAAAGGCAGTATAGTAAACATACCACTCTTTGTTTTGTCTTTTCACTTACGAGGTTTCAGAAAGCTTCATCATCTTCAATAATTTTTTTAGAGCTGCATTGTATATAGTTCTGTTGATTCACCCGTTTTTTTTTTAACAGTTTTATGGAGATATGATTCATATACCATAAAATACCACCGTCTAGCATCATAAGATCTGCAGTGTATTTAGACATGTAGACTCCACACAGTACCATAGCTTTCAACCAGTCACCTATGAAGAAACAACTTATTTCCAATCTGTCACTATTACAAAGACAAAAAGGGGCAGAAACACTCTTGTTTATACCTCTCTGTGCACAGGCCTGAGTCCTTCTCTAGGACAAACAGCTGGGGATGGACGAGCAGCAACACTGAAAGGACACACACACAGATTTGGGGTCTGCCTTGTTCTCCAGGTGGACTGTGCTAATTTATCACCTTGAGGGAGAAGACCCTCCCTCCCCAATCTCTTCCCTTCCCCATCAGGCCATTATTCTTTTTAATTTTTACATATCTGAAGTATTAAAACTGGCATCTCATTAAACTTTCAAGTTGTCACCAATTGTGCTTTTATTTTAAAAATACATCTTCCGTCGCAGTAGTGTTGTGGCTCCGCAACGGTTCTCACCCTGCTGTATGCTCTCCTCCTGCGAATCAGGGCTGCCTGCATACCTCATGGAACACAGAAGGTGCAGCATGTATGACTTCAAGTCAAGGTCATAAAGCATGTTGCCTCATTCTCTTGCTTTAAGAAGAAATTATAGCCGTACCTGCCTGCACTCCCCAGGTGGCACAGGGAGTCACATCTCAGTCTTGGCTCCCAAGCTGGCAAACTTTGCCACCTCAGGAGGTGGGAGTCAGGACTGCCACCTCGATTTCTGCTGACCTGGCAGCAGGCGTCAGTTTGCTTCTTTGGTGGTGATGATGTTGCTGGAAGGGGTTGTTGCCCACCCATCGTGTCCCCTCTCCTGGGGGCTCCGGACCTCTGCCCCACGGAACTGCATTTCTGGTACAAGTAGTTCTGCGTTCTGGAGGTGGCCCAAATTGCTTGTGATTGTTTCCTTTCCAAGAGGCACAAAGATTGTGTTTTGTTTTGTTTCTGTCCAGTCAGTCTCAGCAGGGCAAGATCCGCTGTCTCGGCTTTTTTTCACTGAGCCGTCCTCTGTATTTCATACTCACAAGTACAGTTTAACAACAAATTGATAATGAATGGAAAATCAGTAGTTGGCTCTGGCAGGCTCTTTTGTCAGGAAAGCTATTAATTTACAGCCACAGTTCAGAGTTTAAAAAAGCAATACAGTTATGGAAGAGCCTGAAAAAAGGGAATGTTCTCTGAAGGTTCCTAGCCAGCCTGTGAGAATGCTTGTCAGTAAATACCCTCCCTGCATGTGGAGGTGTCACTTTGAACACAGCATGGACTCCTCTTCAGGGGTCCAGGACTTTTCAAGCCTGACTTCTCCAGGGACTTTTCAGAGAGGCCAGAGGTGTGTATTTTAAAGATGTAGAGCTCATTTTACACTTGATCTTAGCCAAAAGGCCAAGAAGCGATAGAACTCATTTTAAAAGTGAAGTTGAAAACAGGGACAGACAAATCCTTTCCTTGCGGCTACCACCCCTTCATATGCACAGAGGACTTCCTGTTTTAAATTGATATAACTTGATTCACAATGTTGTGTTAGTCTCTGCTGTACGAAAGTGCGATTCAGTTATGCATGTATAAACAGATATATTCTTTTTACATATTCTTTTCATTAAGGTTTATCACAGGACATTGACTATAGCTTCCTGTGGTATGTAGTAGGACCTTGTTTATAAATTCTAAATATAATAGTTTGCATCTGCTGACACCGCATTCCCAATCCACCCTTCCTCGCTCTCCCCTTCTCGGCAGCTATAGCTCCGTTCTCTACCTCTGTGAGTCTCTTTCTGTTTAATAGATAGTGCGTTTCTGTCACATTGTAGATTCCACATGAAAGGGATACGTGGCGTTTGTTCTTTGTCTGCTTAGATGCTAATCTCTAGGTCTACCCGTGTTACTGCAAATGGCATTATCTTATTATTTTCATGGGTAATTTCCATTTTGCATACATCAGCTCAGCTCAGGTCACTTTTGTCGCTCAGTTGTGTCTGACTCTCTGCGACCCCACGGACTGCAGCATGCCAGGCCTCCCTGTCCATCACTGACTCCCTGAGCCTATACAAACACATGTCCATCAAGTCGTGATGCCGTAGAACCATCCAACCCTCTGTTGTCCCCTTCTTGTCCTGGCTTCAGTGTTTCCCTGCATCAGGGTCTTTTACAATGAGTCAGTTCTTCGCCTCAGGTGGCCAAAGTATTGGAGTTTCAGCTTCAGCATCAGTTCTTCCAATGAATATTCAGGACTGATTTCCTTTAGGGTGGACTGGTTGGATCTCCTTGCTGTCCAACGGACTCTAAAGAGTCTTCTCCAACACCACAATTCAAAAGCATCAATTCCTCGGCACTCAGCTTTCTTCATAGTCCAGTTCTCACATCCATATGTGACTATTAGAAAAACCGTAGCTTTGACTAGATGGAGCTTTGTTGGCAAAGTAATTTCTCTGCTTTTTAATATGCTGTCTAGATTAGTCATAAATTTTCTTCCGAGGAACAAACATCTTTTAATTTTATGGCTGCAATCACCATCTGCAGTGATTTTGGAGCCCCAGAAAATGAAGTCTGTTACTTTTTCAATTGTTTCCTCATTTATTTGCCAAGAAATGATGAGACTGGATGCCATGATCTTCAGTTTAGTTCGGTTCACTCGCTCAGTCATGTACGACTCTTTGCGACCCCATGAATCCCAGCACGTCAGGCCTCCCTGTCCATCACCAACTCCCGGAGATCACTCAGACTCACGTCCATCGAGTCTGTGATGTCATCAAGCCATCTCATCCTCGGTCGTCCCCTTCTCCTCCTGCCCTCAATCCCTCCCAGCATCAAAGTCTTTTCCAATGAGTCAACTCTTCACATGAGGTGGCCAAAGTATTGGAGTTTCTGCTTTAGCATCATTCCTTCCAAAGAAATCCCAGGACTGATCTCCTTCAGAATGGACTGGTTGGATCTCCTTGCAGTCCAAGGGACTCTCAAGAGTTTTCTCCAACACCACAGTTCAAAAGCATCAGTTCTTCGGTGCTCAGCCTTCTTCACAGTCCAACTCTCACATCCATACATGACCACTGGAAAAACCATAGCCTTGACTAGACAGACCTTAGTTGGCAAAGGAATGTCTCTGCTTTTGAATTTACTATCTAGGTTGGTCATAACTTTTCTTCCAAGTAGTAAGCGTCTTTTAATTTCATGGCTGCAGTCACCATCTGTGGTGATTTTGGAGCCCAAGAAAATAAAGTCTGACACTGTTTCCACTGTTTCCCCATTTATTTCCCATGGAGTGATGGGACCGGATGCCATGATCTTCATTTTCTGAATGTTGAGCTTTAAGCCAACTTTTTCACACTCCTCTTTTACTTTCATCAAGAAGCTTTTTAGTTCCTCTTCACTTTCTGCCATAAGGGTGGTGTCATCTGCATATCTGAGGTTATTGAGATTTCTCCTGGCAATCTTGATTCCAGCTTGTGCTTCTTCCAGCCCAGCGTTTCTCATTATGTACTCTGCATAGAAGTTAAATAAGCAGGGTGACAATGGACAGCCTTGACGTACTCCTTTTCCTATTTGGAACCAGTCTGTTGTTCCATGTCCAGCTCTAACTGTTGCTTCCTGACCTGCATACAGATTTCTCAAGAGGCAGGTTAGGTGGTCTGGTATTCCCATCTCTTTCAGAATTTTCCACAGTTTATTGTGATCCACACAGTCAAAGTCTTTGGCATAGACAATAAAGCAGAAATAGATGTTTTTCTGGAACTCTCTTGCTTTTTCCATGATCCAGCAGATGTTGGCAATTTGATCTCTGGCTCCTCTACCTTTTCTAAAACCAGCTTGAACATCAGGAAGTTCATGGTTCACATATTGCTGAAGCCTGGCTTGGAGAATTTTGAGCATTACTTTACTAGCATGTGAGATGAGTGCCATTGTGCGGTAGTTTGAGCATTCTTTGGCATTGCCTTTCTTTGGGATTGGAATGAAAACTGACCTTCCCCAGTCCTGTGGCCACTGCTGAGTCTTCCAAATTTGCTGGCATATTGAGTGCAGCACTTTCACAGCATCATCTTTCAAGATTTGAAATAGCTCAACTGGAATTCCATCACCTCCACTAGCTTTGTTCGTAGTGATGCTTTCTAAGGCCCACTTGACTTCACATTCCAGGATGTCTGGCTCTAGATGAGTGATCACACCATCGTGATTATCTGGGTCATGAAGATCCTTTTTGTACAGTTCTTCTATGTATTCTTGCCACCTCTTCTTAATATCTTCCGCTTCTGTTAGGTCCAGACCATTCCTGTCCTTTATCGAGCCCATCTTTGCATGAAATGTTCCCTTGGTATCTCTAATTTTCTGGAATAGATCTCTAGTCTTTCCCATTCTGTTGTTTTCCTCTATTTCTTTGCATTGATCGCTGAAGAAGGCTTTCTTATATCTTCTTGCTATTCTTTGGAACTCTGCATTCAAATGCCTATATCTTTCCTTTTCTCCTTTGCTTTTCACTTCTCTTCTTTTCACAGCTATTTGTAAGGCCTTCCCAGACAGCCATTTTGCTTTTTTGCATTTCTTTTCCATGGGGATGGTCTTGATCCCTGTCTCCTGTACAGTGTCACGAACCTCATTCCATAGTTCATCAGGCATTCTATCTATCAGATCTAGGCCCTTAAATCTATTCCTCACTTCCACTGTATAATCATAAGGGATTTGATTTAGGTCATACCTGAATGGTCTAGTGGTTTTCCCTGCTTTCTTTAATTTAAGTCTGAATTTGGTAATAAGGAGTTCATGATCTGAGCCACAGTCAGCTCCTGGTCTTGTTTTTGTTGACTGTATAGAGCTTCTCCATCTTTTGCTGCAGAGAATTTAATCAATCTGATTTTGGTGTTGACCATCTGGTGATGTCCATGTGTAGAGTCTTCTCTTGTGTTGTTGGAAGACGGTGTTTGCTATGACCAGTGCATTTTCTTGCCAAAACTCTATTAGTCTTTGCCCTGCTTCATTCCGTATTCCAAGGCCAAATTTGCCTGTTACTCCAGGTGTTTCTTGACTTCCTACTTTTGCATTCCAGTCCCCTATAATGAAAAGGACATCCTTTTTGGGTGTTAGTTCTAAAAGGTCTTGTAGGTCTTCATAGAACCATTCAACTTCAGCTTCTTCAGCATTACTGGCTGGGGCATAGACTTGGATTACTGTGATATTGAATGGTTTGCCTTGGAAACGAACAGAGATCATTCTGTTGTTTTTGAGATTGTATCCAAGTACTGCATTGCAGACTCTTTTGTTAACCATGATGGCTACTCCATTTCTTCTGAGGGATTCCTGCCTGCAGTAGTAGATAATGGTCATCTGAGTTAAATTCACCCATTCCAGTCCATTTTAATTCACTGATTCCTAGAATGTCGATGTTCACTCTTGCCATCTCCTGTTTGACCACTTCCAATTCGCCTTGATTCATGGACCTGACATTCCAGGTTCCTATGCAATATTGCTCTTTACAGCATTGGACCTTGCTTCTATCACCAGTCACATCCACAGCTGGGTATCGTTTTTCCTTTGGCTCCATCCCTTCATTCTTTCTGGAGTTATTTCTCCACTGACCTCCAGTAGCATATTGGGTACCTACTGACCTGGGGAGTTCCTCTTTCGGTATCCTATCATTTTGCCTTTTCATACTGTTCATGGGGTTCTCAAGGCAAGAATACTGAAGAGGTTTGCTATTCCCTTCTCCAGTGGACCACGTTCTGTCAGACCTATCCACCATGACCCTCCCGTCTTGGGTTGCCCCGTGGGCATGGCTTTGTTTCATTGAGTTAGACAAGGCTGTGGTTCTAGTGTGATTAGATTGACTAGATTTCTGTGAGTATGGTTTCAGTGTGTCTGCCCTCTGACGCCCTCTTGCAACACCTACCATCTTACTTGGGTTTCTCTTACCTTGGGCGTGGGGTATTTCTTCACGGCTGCTCCAGCAAAGCACAGCCACTGCTCCTTACCTTGGATGAGGGGTATCTCCTCCTGCCGCCCTTCCTGACCTTCAATGTGGGACGGCTCCTCTAGGCCCTCCTGCGCCCGCACAGCCACCGCTCCTTAGTTTTCTGAATGTTGAGTTTTAAGCCAGCCTTTTCACTCTCTTCTTTCACTTTCTCAAAAGACTGTTTAGTTCTTTGCTTTCTGCTATAAGGGTGGTGTCATCTGGATATCTGAGGTTATTAATATTTCTCCCTACAATCTTGATTCCAGCTTGTGCTTCTTCCAGACCAGCATTTCTCATGATGTACTCTGCATAGAAGTTCAATAAGCAGGGTGACAATATACAGCCTTGACACACTCCTTTCCCAATTTGGAACCAGTTTGTTGTTCCATGTCCAGTTCTAACTGTTGCTTCCTGACTTGCATACAGATTTCTCAAGGCGTAGGTCAGGTGGTCTGGTATTCCCATCTCTTTAAGAATATTCCACAGTTTGTTGTGATCCACATAGTCCAAGGCTTTGGCACAGTCAATAAAGCAGAAATAGATGCTTTTCTGGAACTCTCTTGCTTTTTCTGTGATCCAATGGATGTTGGCAATTTGACCTCTGGTTCTTCTGCCTTTCCTAAATCCAGCTTGAACATCTGGAAATTCATGGTTCCCATATTGTAGAAGCCTGGCTTGGAGAGTTTTGAGCATTACTTTACTAGCTTGTGAGATGAGTGGATTTGTGCGGTAGTTTGAGCATTCGTTGGTATTGCCTTTCTTTGGGATTGGAATGAAATCTGACCTTCCCCAGTAATGTGGCCACTGCTGAGTTTTCCAAATTTGCTGGCATATTGAGTGCAGTACTTTTACAGCACCATCTTTCAGGATTTGGAATAGCTCAACTGAAATTCCATCACCTCCACTAGCTTTGTTTTTAGTGATGCTTTCTAAGGCCCGCTTGACTTCACACTCCAGGATGTCTGGTTCTAGTTGAGGGATCACACCATCGTGATTATCTGGGTCATGAAGATCTTTTCTGTATAGTTCTTCCAAGTATTTTGTCACCTTTTCTTAATATCTTCTGCTTCTGTTAGGTCCATACCATTCCTGTCCTTTATTGAGCCCATCTTTGCATGAAATGTTCCCTTGGAATCTCTAATTTTCTTGAAGAGATCTCCAGTCTTTCCCATTCTATTGTTTCTCTCTATTTCTTTGCATTGATCACTAAGGAAGATGTTCTTATCTCTCCTTGCTCTCCTTTGGAACTCTGCGTTCAAATGGTATATATTTCCTTTTCTCCTTTACCTTTCACTTCTTTTCTTTTCTCAGCTATTTGTAAGGCCTCCTCAGACAACCATTTTCCTTTTTGCATTTCTTTTTTCTTGGGAATGGTCTTGATCCCTGCCTCCTGTACAATGTCATGAATCTCCATCCATAGTTCTTCAGGCACTCTGTCTATCAGATCTAATCCCTTGAACCTGTTTGTCACTTCCACTGTATAATTGTAAGGGATTTGATTTAGGTCATACCTGAATGGTCTAGTGGTTTTCCTTACTTTCTTCAATTTCAGTCTGAATTTGGCAATAAGGAGTTCGTGATCTGACCCACAGTCAGCTCCCAGTCTCATTTTTGCTGACTGTATAGAGCTTCTCCATCTTTGGCTGCAAAGAATATAATCAATCTGATTTTGGTGTTGACCATCTGGTGATGTCCATATGTAGAGTCTTCTCTTGTGTTTGCTATAATCAGTGTGTTCTCTTGGCAGAACTCTATTAGCCTCTACCCTGCTTCATTCTGTACTCCAAGGCCAAATTTGCCTGTTATTCCAGGTATTTCTTGACTTTCTATTTTTGCATCCCAAACCCCTATAATGAAAAGGACATCTTTTTTGGGTGCTAGGTCTAGAAGGTCTTCATAGAACCATTCAACTTCAGCTTCTTCAGCATTACTGGTTGGGGCATAGACTTGGATTACTGCGATACTGAATGCTTTGCCTTGGAAACATACAGAGATCATCCTGTAACTTTTGAGATTGCATCCAAGTGCCGCATTTTGGACTCTTTTGTTGACTATGTGGCAACTCCATTTCTTCTAAGGGATTCTTGCCCACAGTAGTAGATACAATGGTCATCTGAGTTACATTCACCCATTCCAGTCCATCTTAGTTCGCTGATTCCTAAAATGTCAACATTCACTCTTGCCATCTCTTGTTTGACCACTTCCAATTTGCCTTGATTCATGGACCTAACATTCCAGGTTTCTATGCAATACTGCTCTCTACAGCATCAAACTTTACTTCTATCACCAGTCACATCCACAACTGGGCGTTGTTTTTGCTTTGGCTCCATCCCTTCATTCTTTCTGGAGTTGTTTCTGCACTGATCTCCAGTGGCATATTGGGCACCTACCAACCTGGCGAGTTCATCTTTCAGTGTCCTATCTTTGACCCTTCATACTGTTCACGGTGTTCTCAAGGCAAGAATACTGAAGCGGTTTGCCATTCCCTTCTCCAGTGGACCACGTTTTGCCAGAACTCTCCACCATAACCCATTGGTCTTTGGTGGCCCTACATGGCATGGCTCATAGTTTCACTGAGTTAGACAAGGCTGTGGTCCGTGTGATCAGACTGGTTAGTTTTCTGTGATTGTGGTTTTCAGTGTGTCTGTCTTCTGATGGAGAAGGATAAGAGGCTTATGGAAGCTTCCTGATGGGAGAGACTGACATACCATACATACCACATTTTCTTTATACATTTATGTGTTTCTGGATATTGAGGTTGTTTCCATGGTGTTAGAGCCATGCTGTCTGATGTGGTAGCTATGTGTGGCTATTTAAATCTAAGTTCAAGGTAATTCATATGAAATTAAATTAAAAATTCAGTCCTTCAATGACACATCAGCCACATTTTAAGTGCTCAGAAGCCACGTGTGGCTGGTGGCTGCTGTAATCAAGAGTACAGATTATGGAGTGGTTCCACATCTTGGAAAGTTCTGTTCGTCATTTCTGGTTCAGTTTTGCCTGGTGCTTTCTGTGTGAAAACAAATAGAACGTAACATCCCCTACTTCCCCCACACACACAAAGGAGCAAGACACTAGAGCCAGAATTTTCTGACTCATGCTTTAGCTGATATTTCTTTTGTAGAGATACTCAATAGTTAAAAATAATCAAAATTTGAGTTTTGAATATATGCAAAGCCAGAAGTAACTTTCTCTCTTTCTTCCCTGTTACAAACAAACCAAAAGAACAACAAACATGGGGTTCACTTAGTGGGTGTTTCTGTTATTTTGACTGTTGGAGTAGAGACCATGCTTTCCCTATTTTATGGAAACAATGCTTGGAATAACTGGTTAATACTTGCAAATCCTTTTGAAGATGGGAAGCACAGTTGCATAAGTGCCAAGTGCTATTTCCTTTATTAACATCTGTATTAAAAACAAGAAAATGAATGCTTTGTTATGATGGGATTTCTTCAGATATATCAATTCCAAAATATAGTTTGTACATCCACCTCTTTTAGAGTTTAAAAGAGGAAATTAAAAAACTCAGTAAAAGAATGCATGAAGATCTACCAGCAAACTAGACGATGTCCATTTAAAAGGCACTTATAGCTCCGTGTTCCATTTATGCCTTGCACTATCTAAGTTAGATTCAAAAATATTTTTCAGGGAACACCAAGTACCTTGAGAGCCTTTGTTGGCTTCTCCTTGCTTCACAGAAACGAATCTATATGGGTGGCGTGTCCCCAAGTCAACCCCACTCATGAGCAAGTAGCAGCAATAAAAGTAAACTGAGCATTTTTTGAGAACTTATGTCAGAACTTATGCTCTGGCCAAGAGCGTCACATGAATCATCTCATTTAATTCCCACCATAGCCACAAGTTAGAAACTACAGTATTGTCTCCATTATACAGACACGCCAACTGAGGCAACACAGGGTTTTCCTGAAGGCAATGGGAAAGTGGAAGATGGCTAGAGACAGCAGTCTTTATGGCTGGCGTTCTATATTCTGTGAAGGGACTCTGCTCTAGAAATTTCTGGAGGAACCTTGAAACTAAGAAGGATCCTACAAGCTTTCCTGGGTACAAAAATCCCTCTGTGTCCCCTATTTCCTATTTATAGGAAAAGGCTTCAGTCTCTTCGGCCTTCCCTGAGCTCCAGTAAGCAGATTTAAGCAGCTACTAAGTAGAGAAGCGAGAGTGCAGAAACTAAGCAAAAGCAGTCAAAGAACAGTAGTTCAGGGACAAAACAGAGACCTAGTTCCTCCTCCAGGAGTATATATAATAATTTGACACATATCTTTGAGTTGTTCTGCAGAAACTAAGACCCTCATCCAGGTGGAGGATAGTGACCACAAGCTTGTAAACCCTAGACTCTTTGGAACCAGAAGATTAATGACTAAAATTCTTGGAACACCATCCCATCCCCTCACCACCAGTCAGTCAGAAGAAATTCATGCCCCCCTACAGCCCTCATCCCAAATGTTGCCTTTAAAAGCCACTCAAAAGGCAGAACGGAGTTTGGGTCTTTCAAGCATGAGCTGCCCATTCTCCTTGCTTGGTACCCTGTAATAAATGCTGTCTGTGCTTTCCTTCCCCACAGTCCAGGATCAGTAAGTTGGCTTTACTGCTCAGCAGGTAAGCAGACCCAAGTTCTCTCCAGAACAAGCCTCGAGCAGAGAAGAGTCCACATTTTATGCAGTCTAAAAGAAAAGATAGCCCATCTGAGGCCTCAAACTCATTGCCAGTTGAGCCTGGGATCCAGACAAGGGTGAGAAAAAATAATTGTAAATGAAATAATATATCACAATGTCTTGGACCTCAGCGGTTTCAGTCAACTAGAAAGGAGGACATTTAGAAAATGGGATCCTAAGATCTTCAGCAACAGATGATAGAGTTTACAGGGAATAGAAGACAGAAATGAGAAAGTCAGAGGATTAAACAGCCCTTGACTGCCAGTCCCCTGGTGATCTCCAGATGAAAAGCTTATGACACCCTTTTCTGTGATAGAATACTTCCACATACTTAGCAGCTCAGGGATACCAAACTTAACATTCAAATTTCACAAAACAAGAAGAACCCCCTCCAGAAGTTGGTGAGTATTTGAGAAGTAAGGCTCTGATGAGTTCACCACCCTAAGAGTGGTGCATACGGAAGACCTCTTCTGAGAACTTTTTGAACAGTGTCTGCCTGGATAGTGAAAGGGCTTCAGTGACGGCGGATTCATGATGATTGCTACAGGTCGGAAGGGCTGGTGGAATCCCAAAGAGAATGCACCCAGCCCTGATGGCTCAGATGGTAAAGAATTTGCCTGCAATGCAGGAGACCCCAGTTCAATCCCTGGGTCAAGAAGATCCCCTGGAAAGGGAATAGCAACCCACTTCAGCATCCTTGCCTGGAGAATTTCAAGGACAGAGGAGCCTGGTGAGCTACAGCCCATGGGGTCACAAACAACTGGGCACAGCTGAGTGACTAACATATACACTCTAGGAAGAGGAGACTCATGAGTTGGGAGGTCCGCGGGGGCTGAGTGTTGTGCTGGGCAACCACCCCCAACCCATTTGCTTCTTCCCTTCCCTGGGGATCAGGGACTCAGGGATGAAAGGACCCCCAACAAAGCATAAGGGGCTATTTAGAAAGCAAAGCCCAACCCTGGCCTCCTGTTTCACTCCCCGTCTTTGTCACAGGGCTGTGAGTTGCCATCCATCTTGAGGTCAGAAGAGGGGGATCTGACAAAGGGAGGGTAGGTAAGGGAAGGCCCCTCTTATTCCTGGTGCCTACAAAGGGGGTGAAGACCCTTTTAATGACTTCCAAGCTGTTAAATATTCACCCCAAACCTTAATTATTTTCATGTAAATCACAGGAAGGTTTTAGATAAGAATAGGTCAATGAACCGGCTTACATTCACATTCCCAAGCTCCTTTCCTCTGACCTGTTAATCCAGCCTCCTGTCCCCTCTTAGAGCAAGGGAGCAGCCTACATGGCAGGGAGGTTGTGGGCTGCCTAGAGCCTCTGAAAATCAAGTCCGGAGACCTGGGGTTCTGTGGGGAGCATTGCAGCTGTGGGCCCAGGCCTCCTCAGCTGCTGAACTGCAAATTCCAGGAACACAGCCCATGCAGTAGAAGCTCAAACTTTCCAAAGTTTTTCTATTACTTTGTTTCTACTTTGGTTTCTTTAGGGTGTGGTTTTCACCTTCAAGATGCTTGTAGTACCCTGGGACAGAGGAGACAGCCTCTCGTATCTGTCTCTGGTGTGCCTCCTTTACTGGGATGTGAGTTCCCAGAGGGCAGAAATCTCTGCCTTGCTCGCTGATATGTGGCTAGCACCTGGGACAGTGGTGAGCAGTAACAGATAATCTCTGTGCTTGTTGAGTGAATCTAAGGTGAAGGACAAGGAGACACAAGGAAGATCTCTAGTGTCACAGAAATTAGCAGGAAGTGATTTTAAGTACCACCAGGATGACAAGGAAAAGGTCTACAAAGAAGATGGTACTTTGCATTCTGTTTTCCCAAAATTTTTTTCTTAATATTATACCAAGTTAACTGAATTTACCACTTGCTAGCTAATACTTCGTAGTATTATTTAGAACTGAACATGGAACAACAGATTGGTTTCAAATCAGGAAAGGAGTACATCAAGGCTGTATATTGTCACCCTGCTTATGTAACTTCCATGCAGAGTGCATCATGAGAAAAGCTGGGCTGGATGACGCACAAGCTGGAATCAAAATTGCTGTGAGAAATGTCAATAACCTCAGATATGCAGATGACACCACTCTTATGGCAGAAAGTGAAGGAGAACTAAAAAGCTCGGGACAAAAGTGAAAGAGGAGAGTGAAAAACCTGGCTTAAAGCTCAGCATTCAGAAAACGAAGATCATGGCATCTGGTGTCATCGCTTCATGGCAAATAGATGGGGAAACAATGGAAACAGTGAGAGACTTTATTTACTTGGGCTCCAAAATCACTGCAGATGGTGACTGCAGCTATGAAATTAAAAGATGCTTGCTCCTTGGAAGAAAATTTATGACTAATCTAGACAGCATATTAAAAAGCAGAGACATTACTTTGCCAACAAAGCTGCATCTAGTCAAGGCTATGGTTTTTCCAGTGGTCATGTATGGATGTGAGAGTTGGGCTATAAAGAAAGCTGAGTGCTGAAAATTGATGTTTTTGAATTGTGGTGCTGGAGAAGACTCTTGAAAGTCCTTTGGACAGCAAGGAGATCCAACCAGTCCATCCTAAAAGAAATCAGTCCTAAGTGTTCACTGGAAGAACTGATGCTGAAACTGAAACTCCAAACTTCGGCCACCTGATGCAAAGAACTGACTCATTTGAAAAGACCCTGATGCTGGGAAAGATTGAAGGCAGGAGAAGGACGACAGAGGATGAGATGGTTCTGTGGCATCACCGACTCAATGGACATGAGTTTGAGTAAGCTCTGGGAACTGGTGATGGACAGGGAAGCCTGGTGTGCTGCAGTCTGTGGGATCGCAAGGAGCTGGACATGACTGAATGACTGAACTGAACTGAAGTTAGTACATACAGAAATAAAGAGCAGGGATTTCTCTGATGGCCCAGCGGTTAAGAATATGCCTTGAATGCAGGGGATGTGGGTTTGATCTCTGGTTGGGGAACTAGGATCCCACATGCCTCAGAGCAACTAGCCCGCTCACCACAGCTGGAGAGCAGCCCATGAACTGCGACTGGAGAAGTCCACCCGCTGCAACTAAGATCTGATGCAGCCAACTAAATAGATATTTTAAAAAAGAAAGAAACGAAAAAGCAGTTCAGTTCAGTTCAGTTCAGTCACTCAGTTGTGTCTGACTCCTTGCAACCCCATGAATCGCAGCACACCAGGCCTCCCTGTCCATCACCAACTCCCGGAGTTCACTCAGACTCACGTCCATCGAGTCAGTGATGCCATCCAGCCGGCTCATCCTCTGTCGTCCCCTTCTCCTCCTGCCCCCAACCCCTCCAAAGCAGTTCATAACCTTGCCAAATGTGAAGTTTACAATTAGCAATGGAATCTGTACTGAAGCTCACCCTGTGTCTCTTTATTAAAGTGCAATCTCTGTGAAGGCACATTTTACAAAGTGCACGTACATTTTCTTTAATGTTCAATTCCAAGTGCTTTCCATCTGTGCTTGCAGTATGCATTGAAGGAAATTGTGGAGTGGTGTATGTTTATAACAATCAAGTGTTACTTGCGTCATATTTTTTAGTAAGTGAGAGCATGAGGCTGCATGCTTGATTTTGGTTGAAATAGAAGGTTGCACGTACTGGGCTACAGTAATCATTCAGGAAGGTCTGTGGGTCTCCATCTCATGCGGAGATGGAGGGCTGATGAATGATGGAGCATCTTCCTTGAAGGTCGAAATGAATCATCTTTGTGTAGCTGCTTGAAGGTGAGAAGATGGGCAAGATGAATTTTCAATGTGTGATTCTAAAATGCTGCCTGCTTTTAAATCGTAACAACCAAGCATGCCACAGATATTATTTAACAACCACTGTGTGCGTGGTCCATGCTGTTTATACAAATGCATACAATGACTTGTGAGACATGCTCATTACACTGCCTGTGAGGAGCTGGTGCCCTGCAGGAGCAGGCAGAAGGACAGGTCATGTGAAGCAGTAAATGGGAAGGGCCAGGTGCCTGTGAAGCCCTTCTCCCACCATCTCTGCCTTCCCCAGCTCTCCCTCAGTGCTGCCTCTCGTCTGGCCTGGTCTCACAGGCAGGAATCTACAAGTGGCCACAGTCCAGTTCAGTCCCAGCACATGCAGGGTGCTGGGCAGAGCCCTAGAAGTCTCTGACACAGTAAACGCTCAACTAGGACTTCTGGATGGGTGCCTGCGTGTGTCCAGGCATGTGAGAGTAGGTGGGCGTGGAAGGGGATGCGCCAGGAGCAGTGCAGCACCAGAGGGGACATGGGCGCGCGCAGCACACCGCGGTGGTGATGGGAGTTACCGGGGTCAGTCAGGGAAACTTCCTGCAAGAAGGTGGTCTTGGCCAGTCTTGGAAGAGTTTGCCGGGTGGATGGGAGAGGCGTTCCAGGCAGGGTGTCAGCAGCCTGTGTGAACTAGGCGCGGCTGAGGGGCCACTGAGCTCCAGTGCGGTTGGGGGTGAGTGGAGGCCCAGTGGAGCTGCTGCCATGAAGACTCCCACGAGGCCGTTCCCAGCTGGTGCTGGGTCAGCAGGGAGCCAGTAGGGCATGTCTGTGGCCTGACTGTGTGTGGCTCAAGTCAGTGAATGAATGAGTGAATCAACGACGCTGTTGCAGTGGTGATGCGGCCTCCGCCTCCCCACTGTGA
Organism: Ovis aries; assembly: GCF_016772045.2. Taxonomy (NCBI): domain Eukaryota; kingdom Metazoa; phylum Chordata; class Mammalia; order Artiodactyla; family Bovidae; genus Ovis; species Ovis aries. The sequence continues at coordinate 1,541,292 of NC_056078.1, read as the reverse complement.
GGTGCTCTTGGTTTGGGGTGTTCTCAGCCTGGGCATCCTGGTGACCTGGCTCCACAGCGCCCCCGCCGGCGGGTTTGAGAGTAGAGTCTCCTGCTCTTTCCGCAAGTCCAGCTGCTGGTGATCCAGCTCCAGGTGGCTATTCGGACTGTGCTCTGAATTGCTTGTCCATCCCCGAGCCGGGTCAGATGAGGTGGAGGGAAGGCGACGAGAATGAAGGCTGGGCCATGAGGAGACCAGAAGAACGAGCGGCAGGAGGCAGAGAGCAGGGAGAGAGCTGGGCTGGGGGCGGGGGCTGAGTGGCCACATAGCGGGGTTTGGGGAGTGTGCCCAGCACCGCGGACCTCTGCTAAACACTAGTTATGCGAATTGATTTGAAGAAATGGGAACAAAGCCCTCTCAAGGACAACAGACTCAGAATAAACATAGTTGAGTTCACAGGGAGAGGCAGTGCTCACTGTGCAGCTGATAGAGCCTCTTGGTGATGTGCATTCAGCTGAGATAAGAAACGCTGGCGCGCGGCCAGAGCCTCATGGGTTTGCCCTGGGGCAGAGGTCTTGGCAAAGGGCGGCCTTGGCCTGTTGAAGCGGATAGAGTCCCAAGGGTGAGGCTCGAGCTGCCATAGAGATCTTGGAGGGCACACAGCCCTCCTGAGGAAACATAAATGGAGACCAGGAGAAGGAGGTCCAAGTGGCTCAGGCTAGAGAGTTGGTTCTGTGGTTTGATATTGATCTGTTCTGCTACTGATAAATCCTTCTGCTTAGAAAATAAGCAGTCTTCTTGTTGACCTTCTGCCCTCCTTTTACCAGAGGGAGTCCACTGCCAAGTGCTCTCTGAGCAGCCAGTAATTTGTAGTGTTGCCAGACACTGGGGCATGCCCCTGGGCCCTGTCAGCTGTCTGGCATGTGTGTGCCATTTACCTCCAGTATAAATGTTCTCAGCATGGCACTCAAAATTCTACTTCCATAAATGCACCCCACTCCAAACATGCCCTGAGCCAGCAGAACTGCTGACTTTTCCAACCTGCCCCATATCCTCCCAGCTTAGCTCAAGCTCTTCCTGTGCTTGGAAAGTTCCCTCCGACCCTCATCACTGGATCTACAAATCCCACTACCCTTTCAAAAGCCACCTCAATTCAGGCAAACATTCAGAAACTTCCAGAGAGTTCTCCCTATCTCCCAAAGCCTTTAACCAGGAGCAGAGTGGAGGGAAGGGGCCTTGGGACCAACAGTTTCTAACTACAACTCTGCTTCTATTTCTTTGGGAATCCCCAGGGGACCCAGGGGACTCAGGGGATGGACTGACCATAGGTTTGGCTTGGAGGTCAAACAGATAATGCCTAGAGATCAACTAAATGTTGCCAGTTGATCACTAGGGGTCAGTTTTTTTTTTTTTTTTTTTTTGGTAAATGAGTCAGAAGCAGAGATACTATGTGGCTTTAGGGGCAGGTTGTGTGACAGCTGATGTAGTGGGTTGGTGCATTGTTCTCTATGCAGATAGCACACAAAGAGAGAACTATGTATCCAGTTGGCATGACATCCCTGCTAAGGAAGGATGGAGACATCTTTGGGGCTAGAAAAGGGTTTCTGTTCCAGACAGTAGATGGCAAGCATTCAGTTCACTTCAGTTCAGTTCAGTCACTCAGTTGTTTCCGACTGTTTGTGACTCCATGAGCTGTAGCACGCCAGGCCTCCCTGTCCAACAACAACTCCCGGAGCCTATGAAACTTGTGTCCATTGAGTTGGTGAAGCCATCCAACAATCTCCTCCCCTTTCATCCCCTTCTCTTCCTGCCATCAATCTTTCCCAGCATCAAGGTCTTTTCAAATGAGTCAGCCCTTCTCATCAGGTGGCCAAAGTATTGGAGTTTCAGCTTCAACATCAGATCTTCCAATGAACACCCAGGACTGATCTCCTGTAGGATGGACTGGTTGGATCTCCTTGCAGTCCAAGGGACTCTCAAGAATCTTCTCCAACACCACAGTTCAAAAGCATCAATTCTTCGGTCCTCAGTTTTCTTTATAGCTCAACTCTCACATCCATACATGACTACTGGAAAAACCATAGCCTTGACTATACAGAGCTTTGTTGGCAAAGTAATGTCTCTGCTTTTTATTATGCTGTCTAGGTTGGTCATAACTTTCCTTCCAAGGAGTAAGTGTCTTTTAATTTCATGGTTGCAATCACCATCTGCAGGGATTTTGGAGCCCAGAAAAATAAAGTCTCTCACTGTTTCCACTGTTTTCCCATCTATTTGAAGTGATGGGACCAGATGCCATGATCTTAGTTTTCTGAATGTTGAGCTTTGAGCCAACTTTTTCACTCTCCTCTTTCACTTTCATCAAGAGGCTTTTTAGCTCCTCTTCACTTTCTGCCATAAGGGTGGTGTTATCAGCATATCTGAGGTTATTGAAATTTCTCCTGGCAGTCTTGATTCCAGCTTGTGTTTCTTCCAGTCCAGCATTTCTCATGATGTACTCTGCATAGAAGTTAAATAAGCAGGGTGACAACATACAGTCTTGACGTACTCCTTTTCCTATTTGGAACCAGTCTGTTGTTCCATGTCCAGTTCTAACTGTTACTTCCTGACCTGCATACAGATTTCTCAAGAGGCAGGTCAGGTGGTCTGGTATTCCCATGTCTCTCAGAATCTTCCATGGTTTCTTGTGATCCACACGGTCAAAGTCTTTGGCATAGTCAACAAAGCAGAAATAGATGTTTTCCTGGAACTCTCTTGCTTTTTCCATGATCCAGCAGATGTTGGCAATTTGATCTCTGGTTCCTCTGCCTTTTCTAAAACTAGCTTGAACCTCTGGAAGTTCACGGTTCATGTATTGCTGAAGCCTGGCTCAGAGAATTTTGGGCATGACTTTACTAGCATTGGAGATGAGTGTAATTGTGTGATAGTTTGAGCATTCTTTGGCATTGCCTTTCTTTGGGATTGGAATGAAAACTGACCTTTTCCAGTCCTGTGGCCACTGCTGACTTTTCCAAATTTGCTGGCATATTGAGTGTAGCACTTTCACAGCATCATCTTTCAGGATTTGAAATAGTTCAACTGGAATTCCATCACCTCCACTAGCCTTGTTCATAGTGATGCTTTTTAAGGCCCATTTGACTTCACATTCCAGGATGTCTGGCTCTAGGTGAGTGATCACACCATCATGATTAACTGGGTCATGAAGTTTTTTTTTGTACTGTTCTTCTATGTATTCTTGCCACCTTTTCTTAATATTTTCTGCATCTGTCAGGTCCATACTATTTCTGTCTTTTATTGAGCCCATCTTTGCATGAAATGTTCCCTTGATATCTTTCATTGTCTTGAAGAGATCTCTAGTCTTTCCCATTCTATTGTTTTCCTCTATTCCTTTGCATTGATCGCTGAGAAAGACTTTCTTATCTTTCCTTGCTATTCTTCGGAGCTCTGCATTCAAATGGGTTTATCTTTCCTTTTCTCCTTTGCTTTTCACTTATCTTCTTTTTACAGCTATTTGTAAAGCCTCCTCAGACAGCCATTTTGCTCTCTTGCATTTCTTTTTCCTGGGGATAGTCTTGATTCCTGTCTCCTGTACAATGTCACGGACCTCTGTTCATAGTTCATCAGGCACTCTGTGTATCAGATCTAGTCCCTTAAATCTATTTGTCACTTCCACTGTATAGTCATAAGGGATTTGATTTAGGTCATACCTGAATGGTCTAGTGGTTTTCCCTACTTTCTTCAATTTAAGTCTGAATTTGCCAATAAGGAGTTCATGATCTGAGCCACAGTCAGCTGCTGGTCTTGTTTTTGCTGACTGTATAGAGCTTCTCCATGTTTGGCTGCAAAGAATATAATTAATCTGATTTCGGTGTTGTCCATCTGGTGATGTTCAAGTGTAAATTCTTCTCCTGTGTTCAAAACTCTATTAGCCTTTGCCCTGCTTCATTCTGTACTCCAAGGCCAAATTTGCCTGTTACTCCAGGTGTTTCCTGCCTTCCTACTTTGGCAGGCATAGTTACTGCATACTGAAAATTACTCTGATTTATGGAAGCTCTGATTATTATAAAATAATAGTATTTTCAAAGTGTTTGTCATTCCTTCAACAGTCACCTGTGTGGCAGGCACTGAGATGTGTACCCAGACTCGATTTCTGCCACCCAGTCACTGGGGGCTCTGTCAGCAGGTGTGGTCACCTTTAGGGCTGCCTCCCTGCAGGAGCTGTCTCACCATATCAGGTTCGTTTTTGGCACAGAGGCTGATTTAAGGTATAAAAGCCTGGCCATCTTGGCCCAAGGTGTGACACATCTGAGGAGGGATCGGTGTAGTTCCAGTGTTACTTGCGGGATTGGTTGAGTCTCTTGTTGGGCCTGAATCCAGTTTCCTGCTTCCCTACCCTCTCATCCATAGTGCCAGTGCCGAGGCTGTTCCTTAAGATACAGACTGCATGGAGATTTCCACTCAGCAGCTGCTTCTTGGGTGATCAGCAACAGGCTTCGTGCTGGACCAGTGCTGTGGATGATTGCCAAAGGTTTAAATCTCACTATACATGTTTGAGAACTGTTTAGAATTTCCCACCAATTCAGATATAGCATATCCCCAGGTCACTGTGAGTATTTAGTAAACAAAAGAATGGGCAATTAAGTGGATCTTCAAAACTGGATTAGAAGGCAACATGCTAGTCTAACTTTCCCGTGAACACCTTCTTTGCATTGTGTCCACAGATATTGGTTGGAGAAATGACCTTCCCAGAGAAAGGATATGGCTCTTGAGTTAGCATAAATGGAGTCCTTCAGTTAGATTCTGATGTCAAACTCCAAGGCCCATAGCCAGACAGTGGCTGAGTTGAGATGAGGAGGGAGCCTCCTCTTCCCAGTCCAGTCCCTCTTCACAACTTCTCTGAATTCATCTTGGGGGCTCTACAAAAATATCCGAAGCTATTTCTGATTTAGTTTGTTGAATCCTATTTCACATAGCCTTGCAAATCAGTGGGGACTCTGGCCTTGGGGTCCAGTGGCAGACATGGGCACCACTGAAGTGGCACATTTCGCATCTTCAGTACAGGTGAGGACCTCTGGCTGAGTCCAAACCAGGCCTCCTAGCATTCAGATGGCCCTCGAGCTGTTGTAGTGAGAAGATGTGAGGCAGGTGGAACCTATGGGTTCAACCACTAATTCTTGCAACTTCTAATCCCAAGAACAGGTTTAGGTCTTAAAGACCTAAGCAAAGATTAAATGTATAATTTTAGAAGTTTTATGGAAAAATACCTGGGCTAATAGTCAGAGCACTTGGGTTCTGAACATATATCTGCATCTAACCAATTTTGTAATCCAGGACAAAACCATCCACTCATTCATTAGAATATTTGTTTTCCAAAAAAAAAAAAAAGAGAGAGAGTGAGGAAAGAAATAGGTCTTTCTACCTGTGTCCTTTCTCTTATCAATTCTTGGAGCAGTTCTCAACCCTCTACACTCATTCATATAACTCTTATTTACTTTTAAATACTAACAAGTATTTGCAAGTAATTTTACTCTCAAAGAAGCATACCCATATCACCCAACCACCAGTAGCACCCTGTGCAGGATACCTCAACTAAACAACAAACAAAACAAAAATACAAATAAAATTATCAGCAGACAGGATTGCCATCTCACTCCACCTTGCCCATCAGAGGAAAAACAAACAAGCAAACGGAAAAAAAACTCAGCACAAAGCTCACCTTATAGGAAGCTTACATAAACCACTACACCAACCTTAGGAGGGCAGAACCGAAAGGAAAAAATAATTCAGCCTTGAAGGCTGGGAAAAGGAGACCTCAAACACAATAAGTTAAAAAAAAAATGGAAAAAAAGAGAAATACTACACAAATGAAGGAACAAACTAGAAACACAGAAGACAAAATAAATGAGGAGGAAATAGTCAAACTACCTGAGAAAGAATTCAGAATAATGATAGTAAAGATGATCAAAACCTTGAAAACAGAATGGGAAAAAATGCAAGAATCAATTAACAAAGACCTAGAAAGTTTAAAGAATAAACATGCAGAGACAAACAACACAATTACTGAAATTAAAAATACTCTGGAAGGAATCAGTAGCAGAATATCTGAAGCAGAAGAATGAATCAGTGAGCTGGAAGATAAAATTGTGGAAATAACCTCTGAAGAGCAGAATAAAGTAAAAAGAATGAAAAGAACTGAGGATAGTCTCAGACCTTTTGGGACAATATCAAATGCAGCAACTTTCAAATTATAGGGGTCCCAGAAGAAGAAGAGAAAAAGAAAGGGTATAAGGACATTTTTGAAGAGATTATAGTTGAAAATTTCCCCAACATGGAAAAGGAAATAGTCAATCAAGTTCAAGAGGTGTAAAGAATCCTATACAGGACAAACCCAAGGAGAAATACACCAAGACACATACTAATCAAACTAACAAAAACTAACCACAAAGAAAGAATATTAAAAGCAGCAGGAGAAAAGCAACAGGTAACATACAAGGGAAACCCCATATGTTTAACAGCTGATCTTTATGCAGAAACTCTGTAGGCCAGAAGGGAATGGCAGGATGTATTTAAAGTACTGAAAGGGAAAAATCTACAACCAAGATTACTGTATCCAACAAGGATCTCATTCAAAACTGATAGAGAAATAAGCTTTTCTGACAAGCAAAATTTAACAGAATTCAGTACCACCAAACCAGCTTTACAATAAATGTTAAATGGACTTACATAGTCAAGAAATACAAGAGAAGAAAAAGATCTACAAATGAATCCCAAACAATGAATAAAATGGCAATAGGAACATATATATCAATAATTACTTTAAATGTAAACAGATTAAATGCTCCAACCAAAAGACACAGTCTGGGTGAATGGATAAAAAAAACAAGGCCCATATACATGTTGTCTACAAGAAACCCACTTCAGACCTAAAGAGACATATAGATTGAAAGTGAGAGAATGGAAAAATATATTCCTTGCAAATGGGAAGGAAAAGAAAGCTGGAGTAACAATCCTCATATCATACAAAATAGACCTTAAAGTAAAGAAGATTGCAAAAGATAAGGAAGGGCACTACAGAATGATCAAGGGATCAGTCCAAGAGGAAAGACATAACAATTGTAAATATCTATGCACCCAACATAGGAGCTCCTCAATAAATAAGACAAACACTGAGGCTGCTGCTGCTGCTAAGTCGTTTCAGTCATGTCCAACTCTGTGTGACCCCATAGACGGCCTCCTACCAGGCTCCTCTGTCCCTGGGATTCTCCAGGCAAGGACACTGGAGTGGGCTGCAATTTTGTTCTCCAATGCATGAAAGTGAAAAGTGGAAGTGAAGTCACTCAGTCATGTCCAACTCTTAGTAACCTCATGGACTGCAGCCTACCAGGCTCCTCTGTCTATGGGATTTTCCAGGCAACAGTATTGGAGTGGGGTGCCATTGCCTTCTCCGAAGACCAACACTAACAGACATTAAAGGATAAATCGACAGCAACACAACAATAGTAGGAGTCTTTAACACCACACTCACTCCAACGGACAGATCATCAAAACAGAACAGTAATAAGGAAACACAAGCCTTAAATGACACGTTAGATGAGACGGATCTCATTGATATCTTCAGAAAATTCCATCCAAATGCAGAAGAATACACCTTCTCCTCTAGTGCCCATGGAACATTTTCCAGGATAGACCACATCTTGGGTCACAAAACAAACCTCAGTAAATTTAATACAATTAAAATCATATCAAGCATCTTCTCTGACCACAACACTATGGGACTAGATGTCAATTACAAGAAAAAAACTGTCAGAAACACACACATGGAGATTAAACAATATGTTTCTAAATAACCAACAGGTTACTGAAGAAATCAAAAGGGAAATCAAAAAGTTTCTAGAAACTAATGACAATGAGAACACGACAACTCAAAACCTATGGGATGCAGCAAAAGCAGCTCTAAGAGGGAAGTTTATAGCAATACAATCCTATCTCAAGAAACAAGAAAAACATCAAGCAAACAGCCTAACTTTACACCTAAAGAAACTGGAAGAAGAAGAACAAAAAACAACCAAAATTAGTAGAAGGAAAGAAATCATAAAGATCCGAGCAGAAATAAATGGAAAAGAAATGGCAGAAACAATTGTAAAGAATAATAAAATGAAAAGCTGGTTCTTTGAGAAGATAAACAAAATTGACAAACCTTTAGCCAGACTCATCAAGAAAAAAAGAGATAAATCAACAAAATTAGAATTGATAAAGGAGAGATTAAAAGAGAAAATGCAGAAATAAAAAAGGATTGTAAGAGACTATTATGAACAACTGTATGACAATAAAATGGATAACCTGGAAGAAATGGACAGATTCTTAGAAGAGTTCAATCTTCCAAGACTGAACCAAGATGAAATAGAAATTATGAACAACCCAGTTATAAGCACTGGAATTGAAGCTGTGATCAAAAATCAGCCAAAAACAAAAGCCCAGGACCAGATGGCTTCACAGGAGAATTCTGTCAAGCATTTAGAGATGAGCTAATGCCTATCCTTCTAAAACTCTTTCAAAAAATTGCAGAGGAAGGAACACTTCCAAACTCATTCTACAAGGCCACCATCACCCTGATACCAAAACCAGACAAAGACAACACACAGGAAGAAAACTACTGGCCAATATCACTGATGAACATAGATGCAAAAATCCTCAAAAAATTTTAGCAAACAGAATTAAGAAACACATCAAAAAGCTCATAAACCATGATCAAGTTGGGTTTATTCTAGGGATGCAAGGATTCTTCAATCTACAGAAATCAATCAATGTGATACACCACATTAACAAATTGAAAGATAAAGCCATATGATCATCTCAATAGATGCAGAAAAAGTCTTTGACAACATTCAGCACCCATTTACGATTAAAACTCTTCAAAAAATGGACATAGAAAGAACCTACCTCAACATAGTAAAGGCTATACATGATAAGCCTACAGCAAACATTATTCTCAATGGTGAAAAACTGAAAGCACTCCCCCTAAGAACAGAAACAAGACAAGGGTGTCCACTTTCACCACTGTTATTCAACATAGTTCTGGAAGCCCTAGCTACAGCAATCGGAGAAGTAAAAGAAATAAAAGGAATCCAGATCGGAAAAGCATTAAAACTCTCACAGTTTGCAGATGACATGATTCTGTACACAGAAAACCCTAAAGATAGTATTAGAAAATTACTAGAGCTAATCAGTGAATTTAGTAAAGTTCCAGGATACAATATCAATACACAGAAATTACTCACATTTCTATATACCAACAATGAAAAATCAGAAAGAGAAATTAAGGAAACAAGCCCGTTCACCATTGCAACAAAAAGAATTAAATATCTAGGAATAAACTTACCTAAGGAAACAAAAGAACTGTACCGAGAAAATTATAAGACATTGATGAAAGAAATCAAAGATGACAAACGGAGAGATATTCCATGTTCCTGAGTAGGAAGAATCAATTTCATGAAAATGACTATACTACCCAATGCAATCTACAGATTCCATGTGATCTCTATCAAATTAGCAGTGGCATTTTCCCAAGGACTAGAACAAAAAATTTCACAATTCATATGCTAATAGCCAAAGCAGTCTTGAGAAAAAATGGAGCTGGAGGAATCAACCTTCCTGACTTTAGATTATACTACAAAGCTACAGTCATCAAGACAGTATGATACTGGCCCAAAAACAGAAATATAGACCAATGGAATGAGATAGAAGGACCAGAAATAAACCCATGAACCTAGGGTACCTTATTTTTGACAAAGGAGGCAAGAATATACAATGGGGCACAGACAGTCTTTTCAATAAATGGTGCTGGGAAAAATGGGCATCTACATGTAAAAGAATGAAATTAGAACACTTCTTAACACCACACACAAAGATAAACTCGAAATGGATTAAAGACCTAAATGTAAGACCAGAAACTATAAAACTCTTACAGGAAAACATAGGCAGGACACTTCATGACATAAATCAAAGCAATATCCTCTATGACCCACCTCCTAGAGTAATGGAAATAAAAACAAAAGTAAACAAGTAAAACTTAAAATATTTTGGATAGCAAGGGAAACTACAAGCAAGGTGAAAGACAACCCTCAGACTGGGAGAAAATAATAGCAACTGAAACAACTGACCAAGGATTAATTTCCACAATATACAAGCAGCTCACACAACTCAATACCATAAAAACAAACAACCCAATCAAAAAGTGGGGAAAAGACCTAAACAGACATTTCTCCAAAGAAGACACAGATGGCTAACAAACACATGAAAAGATGCTCAACATTGCTCAATATAAGAGAGATGCAAATCAAAACTACAATGAAATATCACCTCACTCTGGACAGAATGGCCATCATGAAAAAGTCTACAAGCAATAAATGCTGGAGAGAGTGTGGAGAAAAGGGAACACTCTTGCACTGTTGGTGAGAATGTAAATTGATTCAGCCACTATAGAAGACAGTATGGAGATTCTTTAAAAAACTGGGAATAAAACCACCATATGACCCAGAAATCCCACTCTTAGGCAAATACCTTGAGGAAACCAAAATTGAAAAAGACACATGTATCCCATTGTTCACTGCAGCACTATTTGCAACAGCTGTGATACATATACACAATGGAATATTACTCAGCCATAAAAAGGAATGCATTTGAGTCAGTTCCAATGAAGTAGATGAACCTAGAGCCTATTATACAGAGTGAGTAAGTCAGAAAGAAATAGATAAATATCATACTATAATGGAGATATGTACAAAATCCAGAAAAATGGTACTTAAGAATTAATTTACAGGGCAGCAGTGGAGAAACAGACAGAGAGAATACTTATGGACACTGGGAGAGGGGAAGAGAGGGTGAGATGTGTGGAAAGAGTATCATGGAAACTTACATTACCATATGTAATAGGGATAGCCAACAGGAATTTGCTGTATGGCTCAGGAAACTCAAACAGGGGCTCTGTATCAACCTAGAGTGTTAGGATGGGGAGGGTGATGGGAGGGAGTTTCAAAATGGAGGGGTGTATGTATACCTATGGCTGAGTCATGTCAAGGTTTGACAGAAAACAAAATTCTATAAAGCAATTATCCTTCAATTCAAAATAAATTAATGAAAAATATTGATACTGTTCTTACTATTCTTTTATTATTTTAAGTAATTATTTTAAATATCCATAGGTTGAGTAACGATGGCCGTCTTTCAATTCTAATAGTAGTTTGAGTCTTTGCAACTTTTTATTTGTTTGATAATCAGCCTGGCTAGAGAGATTAATTTTATTGATCTTTTCAAAAAGCCAGCTTTGATTTATTGACATTTTCTCCTAATTTCCTGTTCCAAATTCACTGATTTTTGGAGTTAATTTGCTCTTCTCTTTTTTCCCTTTTAGTTTCCTATGATGGAAACTGATTATTAACTTTAAATCTTGCTTCCCTTTCTAATATATGTATTCAGTGCTATCAATTTCCCAACAAGGACTGCTTTTACTGTATCCTACAAAACTTGTTAAGTTGCATTCTGTTTTATTTAGTCTGAAATATTTAAATTTTCTCTTGACAATTCTGGATCCTTATTTATTTGGACATGTATTATAATCTCGAAGTTTTGGTTTCTCCAGTTATCTTTCTGTTATCAATTTCTAGCTTATTTCCATTGTGGTTTGCGAGAATGCTTCATATAATTTCTATTCTTTAAAATTCACTATGGTGTGTTTTGGGGCTTCCTTGGTGGCTAGCCAGTGAAGAATCCACCTGCCAGTGCAGGAGACATGGGTTCAGTCTCTGGGTTGGGAAGATCTTTTGGAGAGGGAAATGGCGACCTACTCCAGTACTCTTGCCTGGGAAATCCATGGACAGAGGAGCCTGATGGGTTCCCCAGTCTGTGGGGTTGCAGAGTCAGACATGACTTACTGACTAAAACAATAACTAACAAGCACATTTTATGGCTCAGATTGTGACCTATTTTAGTAAATGTTCTGTGTTAGTTTGAGAAGAATGTACTATGCTTTTGTTGGATGATATATTCTATATATTTCAACTAAACCAATTAATGGTGTTGCTCAGTTCAGTTATATGCTATTGGTTTTTCACTGGCTGAATTGGTATATTCATGAAAGAGGGATGTTGAAGTCTCCAATTATAATAGTATATTTGTCTATTTTCCTTTATAGTTTTATCAGTTTTTGCATAACATATTTTGAAGCTGTTTTTAAATGCATAAACGTTAACAATTATTTTGTCTTCTTGGATGATTGACCCTTTTATCATTACATAATGCCCCTCTTTATCTCTGATAACTTTCTTTGCTCTAAAGTCTGCCTAGTCTGAAATTAATATAGCTATTCCCACTTTCTTTTGATTAGTGTTAGGATGGTATATCTTTCCCCATCCTTCTATTTTAAATTTGTGTTTTATATTTAAAATGGATTTTTGCAGACAAAATATTAATGTATTTTTTAAAGCATTCTGACAGTCTCTGTGTTTTTAAAAAAAACAACAACAACTTTTTCTTCCAGTTTCACTAAGATGTAACTGACATACAGCACTGTATAAACGTAAATTGCACAGCATAATGATTTGACTTACACCATGAAGTGATTATCACAAATTCAGTGTACATCCACCATTTCATATAGCTACAAAGTTAAAGAAATAGAAAAAATTTTCTTTGTAATGAGAACTCTTAGGATTTACTCTCTTTTAACAACTTTCATATGTAACATATACTCATGGCATCTGGTCCCATCACTTCATGGGAAATAGATGGGGAAACAGTGGAAACAGTGTCAGACTTTATTTTGGGGGGCTCCAAAATCACTGCAGATGGTGACTGCAGCCATGAAATTAAAAGACGCTTACTCACTGGAAGAAAAGTTATGACCAACCTAGATAGTATATTCAAAAGCAGAGACATTACTTTGCCAACAAAGGTCTGTCTAGTCAAGGCTATGGTTTTTCCCCTTGGTCATGTATGGATGTGAGAGTCGGACTGTGAAGAAGGCTGAGCGCCAAAGAATTGATGCTTTTGAACTGTGGTGTTGGATAAGACTGTTGAGAGTCCCTTGGACTGCAAGGAGATCCAACAAGTCCATTCTGAAGTAGATCAGCCCTGGGATTTCTTTGGAAGGAATGATGCTAAAGCTGAAACTCCAGTACTTTGGCCACCTCATGTGAAGAGTTGACTCATTGGAAAAGACTCTGAAGCTGGGAGGGATTGGGGGCAGGAGGAGAAGGGGATGACAGAGGATGAGATGGCTGGATGGCATCACTGACTTGATGGACATGAGTCTGAGTGAACTTCGAGAGATGGTGTTGGACAGGGAGGCCTGGCGTGCTGCGATTCATGGGGTTCCAAAGAGTCGAACACGACTGACTGACTGAACTGAACTGAACTGAATGTTAATTATGCTCTAGATCCTTCAAGCTAGGCTTCAACAGGACATGAACCAAAAACTTATAGATGTATAAGCTGGATTTTAAAAAGACAGAGGAACCAAAGATCAAACTGCCAACATCTGATGGATCATAAAGAAAGCAAGAGAATTTCAGAAAAACATCGACTTCTGCTTCATTGACTATGCTAAGATGTTTGACTGTGTGAATCACAACAAACTGGAAAATTCTTAAAGAGATGGGAATACCAGACCTGCTTCCTGAGAAACCTGTAAGCAGGTCAAGAAGCAACAGTCAGAACTAGACATGGAACAATGGACTGGTTCCAAATTGGGAAAGGAGTATGTCAAGGCTGTAATTGTCACCCTGCTTATTTAACTTAAATGCAGAGTAGTACATCTTGTGAAATGTCAGGCTGGATGAAGCACAAGCTAGAATCAAGATTGCCAGAAATATCAATAACCTCAGATATGCATATGACACCATCCTTATAGCAGAAAGTGAAGAGGAGCTAAAGAGCCTCTTGATGAAGGTGAAAGAAGAGAGTGAAAAAGCTGGCTTAAAATTCAGCATTAAAAAAACAAAGATTATGGCATCTTGTCCCATCACTTCATGGCAAATAGATGGGGAAACAATGGAAACAGTGAGAAACTTTATTTTCTTGGGCTCTAAAATCACTGTAGATGGTGTCTGCAGCCATGAAATTAAAGGATGCTCGCTCCTTGGAAGAAAAGCTATGACCAACCTAGATAGCATGTTAAAAAACAGAGACATCACTTTGTTGAGAAAGGTCCAGTCAGTCAAAACTATTGTTTTTCCATTTGTCATGTAGGGATGTGAGAGTTGAACCATAAAGAAAGCTGAGTGCTGAAGAATTGATGCTTTTGAACTATGGTGTTGGAGAAGACTCTTGAGAGTCCCTTGAACTGCGAGGAGATCAAACCATTCAATCCTAAAGGAAATCAACCCTGATTGTTCATTGGAAGGACTGATGCTGAAGCTGAAGCTCTAATCCTTTGGCCACCTGATGCAAAGAACTGACTCATTGGAAAAGACCTTGAAGCTGGGAAAGATTGAACGCAGGAGGAGAAGGAGACAACAGAGGATGAGATAGTTGGATGGCATCACCAGTTCAATGGACGTGAGTTTGCACAAACTCCAGGAGGTGGTAAAGGACAGGGAAGCCTGGCATGATGCAGTCCATAGGGTCACAAAGAGTTGGACACAACTAAGTGACTGAACAACAACAGTGGTAATTATATTTATCATGCTGTACATTACATCACCATTACTTATGTTACAACTGGAAGTTTGTCTTCTTTGACCACCTTCATCCAGTCCTCTCCTGTTCCCTCCATGTCCCTGGTCTGTGTCCTTCGCAAGGGCTTCTCAGCACCCCCACTCCACCCTTAGATGAGACAAGATGGTAGAGGGGCTAGAGCTCTACACTTCCCTTCTTCCACATGGAAATCTGTAGTAAGGGCTGGAGTTGAGTATCTGCCTTTGCTCAGGTTACTTAGGGTTCTGATAAAACCCTAAGAGCAGTTTGAAAGTGAAAATGAAGTCAGTCAGTCATGTCTGAGTCTTTGCGACCCCATGAACTGTAGCCTACCAGGCTCCTCCGTCCATGGGATTTTCCAGACAAGAATACTGGAGTGGGCTGCCATTTCCTTCCCCAGAGCAGTTTAGGCTCTGGTAAAGCAGTTTCTCTTGAGAATAGGCTTTGTTAAGAACAACAGAAGGTTCTACGTGTTTCAAATTGGTTACTTTTCTCTTCCCCTTGCCGGAAGCATTAGATATTCCCCCCCACCGATAGCCAATGTGAGACGCTCATGGGCTCCTGGATGTAAAACACAAAAGTGTGGTGACTGCATCCAAAGAAAATGGGTCCCCTGGAGCTTTTAACTCTCAGATTGGTCCACACTGAGCCTCCAGACATTTTTCAGTTACCGTTTAGGTTTTTTACCTGCAGTACTGGTTCCAGAGATTTGTGCTCCAGAAGCTGTATCTTGTTTTTGTTTTAATTTTAGAAGTAAAACAAAATAATATGAATGTACTCTTCTCGTTTGCACTTCTTCATAAATGCCCCTCTCCTTGTGCAGAGTCATCCATTGCCTCTGAAGATTCAGAACTGTTACAAACCAACAAAATGCGACTACCAAAGCAGACATCTGAAGCTAATTTCGAATTCAATAGCTTGGAAAGCTAAAACTTTTGATATGCATAAACTCAGGTTCTTGTGAGAGATAAAGAGACAGAAAAGATCATGAAAATAAAAAGACAAAATTCTTGAAGGAGAAGGACATAAAGTTTGCCCATAAAGATTAAATCATACATTTATCGAGAGTAGAATGGATAACCAAATTGTGCTATTTTACAAAAAGAACCATTACAGAGTTGGAAAAGTAAAAAAAAAAAAAAAAAAAAAAAAAAAGATGTTACCGTGTCCTTGTGGATGAGTCTTGAAAACATAATTTTGAGTGGAAGGAGCAGATCACAAAGAATGTTACAGTGTGATTCCAGACATAAGCAGTTCAAAAGTAGCACAGTGTATTTATAGGGATACATGTATATATGTATATGAATCACATACATATATATGATTCAAAAAATAACAACAAGGGAATGATTAAGGAAACTTCAGGATGATATTTCACTAACTCGAGCACAGGGTACAGACTCCTAGAGTTTGCCCTGTGACTGGGAGTTGAGGAGATCAAGCACCTCCTGGGAGCCCAGGACACCCAGGCAGGAAGCATCTCTAATCCTTACAGACATTCAGAGCCTCAGAAGCTCCACAAAAATTTGTTGTTGAAGAGTGGGGTGTAAGAGAGCCATGATTACTTTCAAGTGCCACTGATAAGAGAGGAAGATGACAGTATCCTGGATCCCCTTGAGTAGGAGGGTATTTATAGTATTTATAGCTGAAGGCTCATTCTGAAGAGCTGGGACCAGGCCTGGGGTTTATAGTGTGAATTTTTCTTCTCTGATTTTTAAATGTACATAGACAAACCACAGAGTTAGATAACATGTTTTAAAATTCCATGCCTCATAAAGTCATAGGACATGGAATATATAGAGAACACTCAAAATTCAATAATAAGAAAGAAAGGAATAGGGAAAAGACAGTGCACGCCAGAAGATATGCGGATGACGAATAAGCACAGGAAAGATACTCAGCATCATTAGTTATTAAGGAATGCAAATTAAAACTGAATGAGATCCCACCCCCAGTTTTTAGAATGGCTAAAACAACAATGACAACAAAAGCAAGAATGCAGTAGTAAGTGTTGGTGATACTGTGGAGCAATGGAAACTCTCATCAGTTGCTGGTGAGAATGCAGAATGGTGCAGCCACTCTGAAAAATCACTTGGCAGTTTCTTCAAAGTTAAGCATACTCTTATCAAATACAAAACCTGTACACAAATGTTTATTCCTTATTTGCGGCCCAAACTGGAAACAATGAAAATATCTTAACTGATAAATGGATGAATAAACTGTAGTCCATTCATCCAGTGAACACAGAAATAAAAGGTACAGACATGTGATAACATGAGTGAGCCTTATGCTAAGTGAGAAAAGCCAGGCTCAAAAGTCTATATATTTTATGATTCCATTTGTATGAAATTCTGGACAAAGCAAAGTTACAGAGACAGAAAACAAGTCAGTCTTTGTCTGTGGGGTTGGGGGAAAGAACTGACTACAACAGTGTATGAAGGAAATCTTCGGAGTGAGGGGACAGTGCCGTGTTTTCATTGTGGTAACGGCCACATGACTATTCATTTGCCACAAAGCTCAGAGCTGTTCACTAAACATATGAGTTATTCTTTGTGTAAATTATAATTTAATAGAAAACATTATAATATCTCCAAAGTTTAAAAATCACATATCTCTGCATAGTTATAATCAGAATGAATATTGTACACAAAGACTTGCCTTTTGCAGTCACAGTTTCATCCCGCACAGTCCTTAGCCGTGGCTCTTGCAGCATTTAAAAGTACCCAGTTCCAAGGAAGATATTCATTTCCCGATATCCCCACACCACATGGCTCTCTGTATCATTTGCATGCTGGAAACTAAAATTAGAACTGCTTATTCACTTTTCCCTAAAAGATCAGCAGGACTAATTGTATTATTTATTACATGCTATTTTCCTATTTTCCCATGTCACCACACTCTGACATCCAGATTAGCCCAAATCAGCCAGACTCTCTGGCCTGGGATTCAAGTAGGAACTGCGTCCAGCTGCTAGTTATAGTGACCAGACCATAATGGTTAAACAATTAATGCTTTATTTTCCCACAGTGTCTGTGATCAGGGACCCAGGCTATTTTAATATTTGAACAGATGCTTTTGAGAATATTTGGAATTATTTTCTTAGAATAGAAACTCAGAAATGGTTTAAAATATTCGTATTTTGGTGGACTCTTGATTCATCGATGTACTGCTTTCCCAGTTGGACTCATAATGTCACTGGCAATGTGTCAGAGTCCTCGTTTTACTGCAGAAACTTCTGAGAAATATTTCACTCTGGTAACGGAGACTCAGGTTGACCAGATGACTGCCTGTGGCTGGTATTTGCATTCCAGCCTCCTGATTTCTGGTCCTATGTTCTTTTGCTCAGAAAATCTATGAAAATTACTCGATTACCTGGATCCTTTCCCCCTCCCACCCCCCCACCCCCGCCTCTCTTTCTTCTTTCTATACTTCCCTAGCTGTTCACTGAGGTCCGTGGTGTGCCAATCACTGGATATATCTGTCATTGTCTTGACTCTGGGGGGCATTGGATAATCTTCTTGGACTGTTTTCTTCCCTTGCCTCCTACTGCATGGCAGCTCTGCCTGGGCAAGCAACAGATGAGAAAAGGGTGGGGACGGGGATGTGCAGAGTCTTGCTGGGGATGAAGGCATTCTCCCCCTCTGCCTTCCTGATTCTTCAGAGTAGCAACGGGCTCAGCTGAGTATGACGCCAGATGAGAGTAAACTGCAAGTTGCTGAGTGGCACTTCCAGCAGATCTGTAAAGGGAGCTGACCACTTTTTGGGTTTGCCTGCTCTTTATTTCCTGTACACATTGGGGCATGTCTAAGGGTCGGTCCTTATACCTCTTCTTGTCTCTAATACATTTAATTCCCAGATAGTCTTGTCCAATCACAGGACTTTAAGTGTCATCTACAAATTGGCCACTTCATTTTCTCTCTAGAGCTTCGGCTTTGTAGACACAGCAGCCACCCCAGCACCTTCCTGTGGGTGACTAACAAGCAGCAAAGCCAAGATGTCCAGAGCAGATCTCTTCATTTCACACTTGAAATGAACCCTCCCCCTCAGCTTCCTTTTCAGTACGTGGCACCATCATTATTCACCAAAATGCTGGGGTCAGATCTAGGAGTCATGCTGAACTCTGCCCCTCTCGTACCCCACATTCACATTGAAGCAAATGCTGGAGACTCTGTACCTTGCCTCTGATCACGTGCTGCCGCCCTGCAACTTCCTTGTCTGGTCCCCACTACCACACACAGACCGCCAGCTCTCACCTAGACACCAGGGCAGCTTCCAAACTCTTCTCCATCTTTCTGTGCTTGTATTTGACAATCAAATCTCCTAACTGTATCTAGAATAATTTTTTACTAACTTAAGTATATGTCATATTCTTGCTTGAAACCTTCCAATGTTCCTCACGAGATTCAGTTCAGTTCAGTTCAGTTCAGTCCAGTCACTCAGGTGTATCCAACTCTTTGTGACCCCATGAATCACAGCATGCTAGGCCTCCCTGTCCATCACCAACTCCCAAAGTTCACTCAAACTCATGTCCATCAAGTTGGTGATGCCATCCAGCTATCTTTTCCTCTGTTGTCCCCTTCTCCTCCTGCCTTCAATCTTTCCCAGCATCAGGGTCTTTTCCAATGAGTCAGTTCTTCCCATGAGGTGGCCAAAGTATTGGAGTTTCAGCTTCGGCATCAGTCCCTCCAATGAATATTCAGGACTGATTTCCTTTAGGATGGACTGGTTGGATCTCCTTGCAGTCCAAGGGACTCTCAAGAGTCTTCTCCAACACCACAGTTCAAAAGCATCAATTCTTCCATGCTCAGCTTTCTTTATAGTCCAACTATCACATCCATACATGACTACTTGAATAACAATAGCCTTGACTAGACGGAGCTTTGTTGGCAAAGTAATGTCTCTGCTTTTGAATATGCTATCTCAGTTGGTCATAACTCTTCTTCCAAGGAGTAAGCGTCTTTTAATTTCATGGCTCCAGTCACCATCTGCAGTGATTTTGGAGCCCCCCAAAATAAAGTCTGCCACTGTTTCTACTGTTCTCCAACTATTTGCTATGAAGTGATGGGACCAGGTGCCATGATCTTAGTTTTCTGAATGAGCTTTAAGCCAACTTTTTCACTCTCCTCTTTCACTTTCATCAAGAGGCTTTTTAGTTCTTCTTCACTTTCTGCCATAAAGGTGGTGTCATCTGCACATCTGAGGTTTTTGATATTTCTCCCAGCAATCTTGATTCCAGCTTGTGCTTCCTCCAGCATAGGGTTTCTCATGATGTACTCTGCATAGAAGTTCAATAAGCAGGGTGACAACACATGGCCTTGATGTACTCCTTTTCCTATTTGGAACCAGTCTGTTGTTCCATGTCCAGTTCTAACTGTTGCTTCCTGACCTGCATACAGGTTTCTCAAGAGGCAGGTTAGGTGGTCTGGTATTCCCATCTCTTTCAGAATTTTCCACAGTTTCTTGTGATCCACACAGTCAAAGGCTTTGGCATAGTCAATAAAGCAGAAATCGATGTTTTTCTGGAACTCTCTTGCTTTTTTGATGATCCAGCAGATGTTGACAAATTTATCTCTGGTTCCTCTGCTTTTTCTAAATCCAGCTTGAAGATCTGGAAGTTCATGGTTGATATATTGTTGAAGCCTGGCTTGGAGAGTTTTGAGCATTACTTTGCTAATATGTGAGATGGGTGCAATTGTGTGGTAGTTTGAGCATTCGTTGGCATTGCCTTTCTTTGGGATTGGAATGAAAACTGACCTTTCCCAGTCCCATGGCCACTGCTGAGTTTTCCAAATTTGCTGGCATACTGAGTGCAGCATGAGATTCATAACGAACCAAACTCCTCTCTGCTATCTCATCCCTGTCTGTCAGGCAGGTTCTTCAGAGTCAAGAGCTGCATCTTACTCCTCTTCTTATGCAAAGCATAGTGCCTGGCACATCACAAACACTTAGTAATATCTGCAGAAATGTTGATTGAATTTGATGCCCCCAGATAGCTAGAAGAAACATTTCGTGCTATCTGTACTAGAAATAAAAAATGGTATATGCCCACCATTGCCCCAGCCCCGCAAAGAGAATAGGGCAGCAAATGACAACATTGTCAGGTCTTGGAGAAAAGTCTTCTAGGAAATTCTTTCTGACCACAACCTGTGCTTTCCTACCCAGCAACCTGTGCTTTCCTACCCAGCAACCTGCGCTTTCCTACCCAGCAACCTGTACTTTCCCACTGCATCCTGAAAACTTCATGGCAAGGCTTGGGTTGTTTTTTCATTTTCTACATTTTGTGAATTTTCTTTCAAGTTTGTTTGCCTATTTGGGGACACACTGTTGCAGGATATGAATAATTGAACACAACAAATTTGGATGATAAGTTATGAATTACAGATGCTGAATTATTTTGGAACTGTTGCTCTGTGTGTTGTAGCAAGGCAGTGGAATATTAAAAATGTGTATTTTAAATGATGTGTTGCTTCTGGAAAAGAAAAAAGAAAAACCACAATAGCCCACAGCCTGAAGGGAGAGTGCCATTTGCTTGGAGCCTTCTGGCAGGTGTCTGTCTGGAGTAAGGCTGCTGATGCCCCAGGAGGTGGTGCCCACTGGGCTCCAGTGGCTTTGAGCTTGGGGGGACTGTGAAAAGTCATTTCTGCATAGTGGAGCCCTGATTGCACTGCATCGTGATTGCTGGGTGGGGGAAGGACTGGGAACTGGAGGATGGGGGGTGGTGGGGCGTTGTCAAGGGGAATTTGCAGATTGTGCAGCCATCCTGGGAACTTGGGAGGTGGGGCAGAGCCCAGCAAACAATATTCCTCTTGCCATCCTGCTGTGGAGCTGAGGAGGCAGCCAGGCCCAGCTCTGCGTGATGTAATGTTGGATTTCTTCCTATTTTGAATGGACAAGAAGGAGTCAGAGCCTAATTACGGGCACAGCAAAGGCTCACAGTCAGCGGTGTGGGTGCTGCTTCTGCACAGGTGCAGAGACTGCAGCCTTGGGTCCCGACCAGGGCTGCAGAGGCCCTGCCTGCATGACCTGCGGGGCTAGGACAGCCGCCACGGCAGGAAGGGGCAGCAACTGGTGCTACCCGCTACCCTTGGAGCCAGAGAAGCTCTGGGAGATTTTACAGCTTCCCGTCCCCATCTCCTCTGTTTACCAATTTTGATTTTCCAAGGGAGGGTAGAGTTTGTTATTGACTCATTGGGGACAAGAATAACAATTCCCTTCAGAAGACACAGCAGGTTGGTAGGCTTGGACTCTGGGTAGGGAACCAAATTTGTTCCAAAGAACTTTGAGTTATCACTGGGTCCTCAGATTCGAGTAGCTGATATGGCCCAGTGCTGCCCAGGCAAGGCCCTGTCGTAGGCCTCTGTGACCACTGTTTGGTTGGGTATTTGATGTGAGTTATATAAGCCCCCTTCAAATATGTGCTATGGTAATAGAAACGTCTCCTTCCTTCTTTCTGCTGATAGAGACTGGCATGTTTCCGAAATGTGAGCTAGTAGCTTAGGCCTGAGCCCTCACGCTTGGGTGGTCGTTGTAGGGACAGAGGGAAGAGGAGCGAAGGCCGCTGTGCAGGCGCCTGTCAAGGAAGGTTCTGACCGGGTCCCACACCAGCGGGTGGCAGGGTGGGAGGCAGCTGTGTTCTGACACAAAGCAGGGTGGCATCCTGTGCTATCACTGAGGTTGCAACAGGGAGTTTCTAAATGCTGGGGAAAGTGTATCAACACTTTATAAGAAGGAGGTGGTCCTGCGGGGGAAGAAAAGGGACCTCTGTCCTTGTCTTTGAAGAAAGAGACCAAGATTGGGAAATAGATTAAGTGTTCATTAGAAGCAAAATATGTGTGGAAGAACACATGGGCAAACAGAGTGAGTTGTGCCCAGGAGGAATGGCAGCCTTCTGGGTTGTCTCTGGCCAGTCATCTTGCTTGTGCCCATATCTGGTCTGACTCAGGGTCCTTCCTGGTGGGGGTGCATATCTCTCAGCCAAGGTGGATTTCATCACTAAGGTTTCTGACAGGCAGACAGGACACATTATGGGCTGGTGCCCCCTCCCTCTCTGGGGCCCTTCCCAGACTGAGGATCTTCTCTGTGCATGAGTGGGCTGGGAAACCCCCTTGATCACAAGAATGATGAAGTTTTGTCTTCCACTCAATCTTGAAGCGTCAGCAGGAGACTGGTTGTAGCTGCCCAGCCTGGAGCCCATCTGTTTCTTACCTCAGAGGGTCTTATTATTTTCCAAGATCCTTAAGAAAGGAGCACCAGTAGGAAACCCAAGAGGAGGAGGGCAGAGCCCTGGGAAAGGAGAGCTGGCTGTGGTCCCTGGGGAGGCTGACTGGGCCAGGAGATAAAGTCTTCCTTCCTGGGTAGGAAGAACCCAGGGACCTGCAGACTGGGTTGGTGTGGTTGAGGGCACAGAACACCTAGGCTTGTCCTTGGCTTGCACAGTACAGTCCGTGCTGGCATAATCAGAAATGTGCAGGGTAAAGCTCGGTGCCCAGCTACGCAGATGTCAGAACAATCGCTTGGAGCCTTCAGGGGTGGCCAAGCAGGAAAGGCAGGGACTCTTATGGAAGGTACATGCTGAGATGTAGCGGGAGGGGCTCAAATTGGAACTGGATGAGTCTCTGTGGCAAAGAAGTGTGTCCTTAGGGCTTTTTAATGAGGTTCCCACAGAAGCAAGCATTCTGACTCATACTAGAGGGATGACTCACACTACAGCCCGGTGCTCTTCTTACCCAGGGGGGAATATGGCATCTCCTGGCCCAGTCAGCCTTCCCGGGGACCCAGCCAGCTCTCCTTTCCCAGGGCTCTGACTTCCTCCTCTTGGGTTTCCTACCAGTGCTCATGAGAACCCTGCGTGTTCTCAGGTCCCCCTCTCGGGTGGAACAAGACCTCCGGACTCTCCTGCACCAAATGACACTCATAACACTACTCACGTCCCACTGCAGGTAATCAAGCACATTAAAAAAAAAAAAAAAAAAAAAAGCCAGTTTAGCAGGGAGTGAAAAAGGCCAGAGTCCAAAGTCAGGTCCGGATTCAGATTTGGGCGTCACTACCAGTGTGGTGTGTGACCCCTGGTAGCTATTTAACCCCTCTGAACCACAATTTCTCATGAGTAGAACGCAGGCGTCACTACCGGGGTGGTGTGTGACCCCTGGTAGCTATTTAACCCCTCTGAACCACAATTTTTCATGAGTAGAATGCAGGTGAAAATCTATCTCCCAAGGTTTAAAAAGATTATGGTAAAACACACATAACATAAAACTTACCATCTTAAACATTTTAAAGTGTGCAGTTCAGAGGCATTAAGTACATTCACACTGTTGTACAGCCACCACCACTATCCATCTCCAGAACCTTTTTCATCTTGTAAAACTGATCATCCATACCCGTTAAATGCTGACTCCCCATGCTTCCTCCCGTAGCCCTGGCAGCCACCAGTCCACTTTCTGCCTCAGTGAATGTGACTGCTTTAGGGACCTCAGGTAAGTGGAGTCATATGGAATGTGTTCTTTTGTGCCTGGCTGACTTCTCTTAGCATAGTGTCCTCAGGGTTCATCTACATTGCAGCACGGGTCAGAGTTTCCTTCTGTTTCAAGGTTGAATGATTTTCTGTCATATGGATACCCTACATTTTGTCTATCCATTCATCTTTCTATGAACACTAGGTTGCTCCTCCTCTAGGCTATAATGCAAGTATGAACTTGGATTTACAGATACCTGTTAGAGTCCCCAATGTCAACTCTTTTAGATAAATAACAGAGATGGAATTTCTGGAACCTATGGTAATTCTACTTTTAATTTTTTGTGGACCCGCCATACTATTTTCCATAGTGGTTGCACCACTTTACATTTCTACGAATAGCGTATAAGGTTTCTTCAACACCTCACCAACGCTTATTTCTGGCAGCCATTTGGATGGATGAGTATGGTTTTGATATGAACTTCCTTAATAATTGTTCGTGTTGAGAATGGGTGTGCTGCTTGTCTATTTGTTTATCTTCTTTGGAGAAATGTCTATCCAAGTCTATTCAGATGTCTAATTCAAGTCTTTTGCCCATTTTCTAATCAGGTTATTTGTCTTGTTGTTGAATTGTAGGGGTTCTTTATATACTCTGGAATTAACCCCTTAGCAGACATGTGATTTGCAAGTACTTTCTCCTATTCCAGATGTTGGAATTCCAGTCCTTTTTACTCTGCTGATTGTGTCCTTTGATGTGCAAAAGCTTCTCATTTTCAGGTAGCCCAGTTTACTAATTTTACTTTTGTTTCTCTGATTCTGGTGTCATAACCAAGAAGTCAATGCCAAATCTCTCAAGGTATTTTTGAAGAAAGAAGAAAGTCTTTGTAAACTATGAAATAGTATAAAAACGTTAGCAGTTCTGTAAGGACTTGAACATCAGACATGCAGCCAAGCCCTATAGGGATGTTTCAGAAATTAACAAAAAATTGTTAGTCAAAATAGTAGATTAAAAACAGACGTATAATTTCTTTCTCACTTCAAACCTTACTAAAGAGATAATGTGTTGTGTGCTCAGTCGCTCACTCATGTCTGACTCATTGTGACCCACCAGGCTCCTCTGTCCATGGGATTCTCCGGGTGGGAATACTGGAGTGGGTTGCCATGCCCTCCTCCAGGGGATCTTTCCAACCCAGGGATTAAACCAGGTCTCCCACATTGCAGGCAGATTCTTTACCATCTGAGCCACCAGGGAAGTTCAAAGATATAATTAAGGGATTAACAAAAAAAAGTCTTGTTGAGGCATAATTTAAATACAATCAAATGCACCTGTTTTATAAAGTTAGATGAGTTTTCATTAATATGTATATTGCTGTAACCACCACTGCCATCAAAACACTGAATATTTATATCATTCAGAAAGCTCCCTTATGCCTTTTGACAGGCAGCCCACTAATAACTCTGTTCCCAGGGAACCACTAATCTGCCTCTGTCACTATAGGTTAGTGTTGCCTTTTTGAGAATTTCCTATCAAAGGAATCATACAGTGTGAAGTCTTTTGGGCCTGGTTTCTTCCACTCAGCATGTTTTGAGATTTATACAAGTTGTTGAAAGCACCAGTAGGTTTTTGTCTTTTATTGCTGTGCGATATATTACAGTTTGGATTGACAACAACTTGTTCATCCCTTCACCTGTTGTTGAAGTTCTTGCTCTTATGACTAAGATATTTAAGTACAAGAATTTGTGAGGATTTGTTTTCATTCTCAAGTGGGCAGAAATGCTGGGCCATATGGTAAGTATATGTTAATGTTTAAAGGAACAGCAGTTTCCCCAAATTTACCGTAGTAGCATTATTCAGGGATTCTAATTCTTCTGGATTATCGATAACCCTTGGCAAGGCCAGTCCCTTCAATTTCAATGGGAGTGTAGTGACATCTCATTGTGGTTTTAACTATCAATGATGTTGAATATTTTTCATATGCTTATTTGCCATCTCTGTATCTTCTTTTGTGAAATGTCTGTTTGACCTTCGCCATCTTGCAAAGGGTTGTTTGATCATCTTATTATTCAGTTATAAAGATATATATATATATATATATACAAATCATATAATTATTTTTCAAATATATGTGTTATAAATACTTTCCCAAGTCTATGAAATGTAGCAAATACTTTCTCCAAGCCTATTGTTTATAGCTTTATTGAGGTATAACTGATATGTACCAAGCTCCACATATTTAAAATTATAATTAAAAGAGTTTTAACAAGTATGTGTGTATATATATATATATGTGTATATATATATATATATATATATATATATATATATGTAACCACACACTCTCATAAAGCCATCACCACCATCAAATGGATATGTCCATCATCATTCGAAGTCCAGAGTTTTTTTAGGACACTTTTTAATGCCTCCTTCCTATTCCCTTTTGTATTGATCCAAATTTTAACATAGTATAGTTTTTTTCCTACCTGTAGGACTTTTACATTTCTTGTTGTGCAGGTCTACTGGCAAAGAATTCTTGCAGATTTTGTTTGATTGCTTTTGTTTAATTACTTCACCTATACATTTTAAAAGTTTGCTTTCTGTTTGAAAGTTTGAATTCTGTTTGGCATGGTTTTTCTTTTAGCACTCTGCACATGTTATTTCATTTTCTTCTGATAAGCAACATTTCTAACAAGTCTGAAATAATTCATCCTTACTCCTCAGTATGTGATATATCATTTTCTCGGAATGTTTTTAGTGTTTTCCATTTATCACCAGCTTCAGCCATTTGATTATGATGTGATTTGGTGTGGTTTTCTTTGTCATTATCTTGCTTGGGCCTTCTTTCCCTTTTGGACCTATGGGTTTATAACTTTCATTAGACTTGGAAGAACTGCATGTTTTCCTAAATGGGCCCCCAACTACTTGCATGTTACACTGATTTCCCACTGATGCTTTGTTCCTTGTGTTCAGTTCTTCCTCTCCCTGTATTTCATTGGGTGGTCTTCTATTTTATGACTTCAAGTTCACTCATCATTTTTTTCTGCAGTGTCTAATCTGCCATGAATTTAATTAGTGTTTTTTTTTTTAATTTTAGACACTCTATTTTACCTTCAAAAGTTCAATCTATTTTTATTACATCTTCAAATTCTCTCTTTATTCTGTTTCTTTAAAAAACCCTTATATGTATTTGTAACATGTAAATAAGTGATTAAAATCTTTGTTATTTCCATCCCATCATTTCTGTTGACTGTTTCTACTGGCTGATTTTTCTCCTGGTTTTAGGTCATGCATTCCTGCTTTTTTGTATATCCAATAATTTGTTATTGGATGCAGTACCTTGTGAATTTTATGCTCTGGACTCAGATCTGCCCCATAGGTAAGGTACTTGATCCTTCTGAGTCTTGTTTTTAGGTCTCATTTTTGAGTCAGCCTGCTGCTGCTGCTGCTGCTAAGTCACTTCAGTCGTGTCCAACTCTGTGAGACCCCATAGACAGCAGCCCACTAGCCTCCTCTGTCCCTGGGATTCTCCAGGCAAGAACACTGGAGTGGGTTGCCATTTCCTTCTCCAATGCATGAAAGTGAAAAGTGAAAGTAAAGTCACTCAGTCCTGCCCTACTCTTAGCAACCCCATGGACTGCAGCCCACCAGGCTCCTCTGTCCATGGGATTTTCCAGGCCAGAGTCCTGGAGTGGGGTGCCACTGCCTTCTCCTAGGGTATTTTTATTCCAAGTCTAGTTTAGTTTCCCTTGTAAAGCATTTCATTTTCAGAGCCCCATGTATTCTTTCAGGTTTCCCCACTTGTGGGAACTCAATGATTTTCTGCCTGTGTGATTCCATTATGAATTCTGGGAATTGCTCAATCGACAGCTTCCCAGAATTTTTGTTTCTTCCCAAGTTGGTTTTGCACAGCTTAATGGAGTTTAGCCAGCCCCATTTGTGTGCAGATTGGTGTTCTTACAGGCACTGCAGGGGGATTCCCACGCAGACTCCAGGTCTCTTTCTCTGTGTAACTTCCAAGCTGCCTGGTACTCTGTCCCTCCTTGTCGCCTCCTTAAACTCTGACTCTTCAATTCTGTGAGCCTGCTGAGCTCTGCTGGATTTCCCTCCGTGCTGTAGTCTGCAAATGGCCTCCAGGCAGAAAGCTGGGACAATCACAAGGCTCATTTTGAGTTCCACGTCTGGGTATCAGTCTGGCACTGCTGTTGCCAATGTCTAAAAAAGAGTTCTTTCGTATATTTTGTCCAATTTCCTAGTTATTTCTGGACAGAGGGTAAGACACATAGCAGTTAATTTTTTATGGTTTGTGTATTGGTTTCCTACTACTGCTGTAACAAATGACTAATACCACAAAGTTAGTGATTTAAACACATAAAAACACAAAAGTATTATCCGAACGTTTCTGTAGGTTAGAAGTTCAAGGGTCTCATTGGACAAAAATCAAGATGTTAATGAGTTTGGATTTCTTCCAGGAAGCTCTGGTGAGAATTCATTTTCTTGCTTTTTCTAGAGGCCACCTGTATTCCCTCTGGGCCCCATTCTCTTCCTCAAAGCCCAAGATGGCAGGTTGAATCCTCCTCACATCACATCACTCTGGCCTCCTCTTCTGTCACCATCTCCCTCTTCTATTTTGTAGGGCTTTTTTGATTACTGGAGCCCTGGATAATCCAGGAAACTTTTCCTATTTTAAGGTCAGATGATTTGCAAATCTCATGCCATCTGCAACACAATTCCCCTTTGCTATATAAACTACATACTCATAGGTTGTGGGGGATTAGGATATGGACATTTGAGGATCATTCTTTTGATAACCACAATTAGAAATTAGAAGTTTGAAATTATAAAATAAGCATAATTCCCCAGAAGGAGAGAGAATACTGTAATTAAAGTAATGGCAACAAAATTTGGAAGCTGAAAGGAATAAAATGTTTAAGGAGGTCTGGAAAAGAATAATTCTTAAACCAACAAGGGGGAGAGCTGAGAAGGTAACTCATTTAGACTGCAGAATCCTCAAAGTCTTGGAATTGGAGGCACCAGGTACCCCTGGTTGTGTGACTAACACAGGATGCTAAAATAAGGTGTAGAGGTTGGGTATGTCTTTAAGAAGCAGTTAGAGTCCTAAATATCCTTTCCAACTCTGATTATTCAGATAACTGCCCTCTAAAGTGCTATCACAAAGCAAGGGGTTTCATTCACCAATGAAATGTCTTCCCTAACAATATGACTAAGCCATAGTGAGCCCACCATGGACAAGCCCAGTCACGTGCTCAGAGCTGCCAATCACACCTGTGGTCCTCATTCAAAAATGCTAGCAAGCAGTCAAGGAGTACCAGACACTTGGGGAAAACTTGCAAACAAGCCACTTAAAGAAGACAGACTTCAAGAAATGGAAATGTTCAGTAAACTACCTTTATTTTTGCTCTGATCTTTATGATTTCTTTCCTTCTACTAACTCTAGGTTTCGTTTGTTACGTCTGTAGTTGCTGTAGGTGTAAGATTAGGTTGAGTATTTGAGATTTTTCTTGTTTTCTAAAGAAAGATTGTATTCCTATAAACCTCCCTCTTGGACCTACCTTTGCTGCATCCCATAGGTTTTGCATCACTGTGCTTTCCTTTCAGTATTTTTTTACTTCCTCTTTGATTTCTGCAGTGATCCATTGGTCGTTTGGTAGCATATTGTTTGGCTGCCAAGTGTTTGTGTTTTTTTTTTTTTTATATATAGTTTTTTTCCTTGTAGTTTATTTCTAATTTCATAACGATGTGATCAGAAAAGATACCTGTTATAATTTTTGTTTTCTTAAATTTCCCAAGGTTTGCTTTGTGGCCCAGCATGTGGTCAATCCTGGAGAATGTTCCATGTACACATGAGAAGAATGTGTATTCTCTTGATTTTGGATGGAATGCTCTATAAATTAAGAATGATATTGTCTAAATGTTTGTTAGAATTTGCCTATGAATGATTCCTCAGAGTGTCATACAGATTGAAGGAGGTCAGACAGAGAAAGAGAAATATCATATGATCTCTTTTATATGTAGAATCTAAAATGATACAAGTGAACTTACTTATAAAACAAACAGACTCACAGACTTAGGCAATGATCTTATAGTTACTGGGGGGACATTTGGTGGGGAGGGATAGTTAGGAAGTTTGGGATTGACACGTACACACTGCTATATTTAAAATGGATAGCCAATAAGGACCTACTGTATAGCACAGAGAATTTTGCTCGATATTATGCAACAACCTAAACGGAAGAAGAATTTGAAAAAGAATAGGTACGTGTATATTTATAACTGAATCCCTTTGCTCTACACCTGGAACTAGCACAACATTGTTGACCAACTGTACTTCAGTATAAAATAGAACGTTAGAAAATGCGTTAGACTCGCCTCAATTTTTAACCCCTCCGAAAAGTTATCTTTAATATCTTTAGAGATAGTAGAGAAAATACTGAAACTGTGAAGCAAAAATGATACCCCTCATCCCAAACCTCCAAACAATCTGAAAACTAAAATTTCAAGCAAACAGAAACAAATGTTTTTGAAATTGGAAACTCAGTAGAACGATTGGAAAATAGACTAAGGGACTTATTTTCTGCTGCTAATAAGCGACACAAGATATAAGATTTTAATAAAATAAGGAAAGTGCTGTCTGTGATAGAATCAGGAATTGAAGGGTATGGAGGACACACAGATAAACCTTCCCTGTCCTCCCTTTCCAAGATTCTGGCTAACTTTGCAACGCAGATAGGAAGACTAGGGTCTAGTGTGAACATATCTGGCCGAGGCAGCCCACCCAAAGAGGCTGAGCCTTTGAGGGCCCAGGAGTCCTCGTGGGCTGATGCTGACCATGGAGACTGGGGAGCTGAGGACAGTCCTTGGGGCTTCTGGCTTCTCCACAAGCCTTCAGAGAGGCCAGAAGTTCAGTAAATATGACAGGTAAGACCTTGGCAAAACTGTGAAGCCATTTTGATGTGCCTGCTGGGGTGCTCAGCCCCTCTGTCCATCCCACCCTGGCCTCAGCACCCACTCTCTCTAGCTCTCTTGCTTCCTCCTCCAATCCCCTATCCTCCCCAAGGTCACAGTCTTACCATCCCTGCCTGGTCCCACGGTCCCTTCTTGTTCACAAAACACAAAACACACACATAGCTATATCTTTTGGGGGTTACGCATTGTTCATTCAAAGTTCAGATTTCTGCTTATTCTGCTACCCCCCGCCATGCCCCCCCCCCATTTCATTCTTTTAGGGCCACAGGTAGGAGGACAAAGCGGGGCAGAGAAGCTCTTCCTTGGCTGGAGCTGGTGCCGACGGTTCCATGCATTCTTGCTCGGGCTGGTGTTTCTCACATGTGGAATCTAAAATATGACACAAATGAACCTATCTATGAAACAGAAACAAATTCACAGACAGAGAGAGCAGGTTGTGGTTGCCAAGGGGGATGGGTTGAGGGAAGGATAGGGTTGGGTTTAGCACATGTGAGCTATTATACACAGGATGAATAAACAACAAGAAAACTATATTCAATATCCTGTGATTAACCATAATATTAAAGGTATTTTTAGAGATTTATATATGTGTATAACTGAATCATTTTGTCTGACATAACATTGTAAGTCAACTATTTTTCAGCAAAGAAATCACCCAGTATAAATCAAAATAAATACATAGAGTGACCTCTTTCTCCCTCGAGCATTGTGTTAGGTTCGTGGAAGGCCTCCTTGCTCTCTCTTTCCTGGGTGGGCTGCTGTCCTCCCCTTTTGTGTAGGCTTGTTGGCCATCCATCGGCACTGGCCAGGCAACAAGGGACCACTCATCTTTTGAACTCCAGGAGACACTCCTTTTTCAGGCTCCCCATCTGGTTCCTGGGCTTCCAGCCCCCTCACCCCTGTCCAGGGGAGCCTAGGTGCTACCCAACGCATGCAGAGGGGCTGCTGCCACAGAAAATGCCATGCAAGTAGTGTTCCCTGCTGTTGTGCCCAGCAGTCAGTTGTCCCAGGGGTGTGTCGTGGTTGGTCCCTGTGCTTCACTATGTCTGGGAGCTGGACATCTGGTCTGCCTGAGGCTCTGTTGAAGCTGGCTCTCCTTAGGTGAGGCAGAGCAAGGTGACACTCTCAATGCCCTCTCCTTGAAAAGTGGTGGTGGGGTGGCGGGGGGAGGCGCTCACAAAAAGGCAGCATCTCTCTCCAAAGAAATCTCTTTACAGATCCTCTCCTTTGTAAATCCCCCCTAGTTTTGCAGCTTTTTAAGTTTGTTCCCTGTGGGGTTGTCATTTAACTGATTCTTGTGCTCTGATATCTATCATCTGAGAGTAAATGACATCGCTCCTCATTTAACATTTTGTCACATGTTTGTTTTCAGCAAAACTGAATTACTGTAACTTGTCCTTTTCACTTGTCAATATCATATATATCCCTACAGGTCCATAAACATAGACACAAGTCTTTTTTCAAAATTTCTTCTGCACAGATACATCTATAAATAAGTCTATGTGAACAGCAGGGCTGGAACTGGGGTGGGGCAGATGGAATGCCGAGGGAGCAAAATCCAGGGAGGTGCTCATGTGGGGTCTCGCCTGATGAGTGAAGTTGCATCATACTTTTTGTCCTTTGGGCAGTCCTTTTACTCTTAGGAGGCAACGTATGAGTAGGTAAGAGCACAGACTCTGGAACGAGATTGCCAGACTTGAGTCCTGACCCTGCCATGGTGTGGACTTGGGCAACTTGACGCTCTGTGCTGCAGTTTTAGCATCTAGTAAAATGGGTCAGTAATAGAATCTGATAGCATCTACTCTGTTGGTGTGTTACAAAAAAAATACATATATATGTAATTTAGAAGATAGAATATATGATACATTTATGATTTAACCCATGGGCTAAACTTCAGCTATGATTTAACTGGGCTAAATCATGATGTTCAGTAGGTCAAGAGTTTTAACTTAGGCTATTTTCAACTTCCTAAAGGCAATGGCAACCCACTCCAGTACTCTTGCCTGAAAAGTCCCATGGATGGAGGAGCCTGGTAGGCTAGAGTCCATGGGGTCGCTAAGAGTCCGATATGACTGAGCGACTTCACTTTCACTTTTCACTTTCATGCATTGGAGAATGAAATGGCAACCCACTCCAGTGTTCTTGCCTGGAGAATCCCAGGGACGGCAGAGCCTGGTGGGCTGCCATCCATGGGGCTGCACAGAGTCAGACATGACTGAAGCGGCTTAGCAGCTTAGCAGCATGAGCTTATCAGGACATAACCCCATCATAAGGCAAGGAAGATTTGCATACACGTGTATCTAATGCACCTATATCATCTATACCTTGATCACCTCCTTCTATACCATGTCTGTGTCTCTCTACACCCATGGAACAGTGTCTCACACCAAGAGAGCAGTGTAAGTACTATTGGTACTATTGTCATTGTTATATATGTTTGCCTCACACCTCTCTCTCGTCTTCCCCTCTTCAGCTGCATGATGTACTGTCCCCTCCCAGCCTCCAATGATAACACATGTGAATAACTCAATAGTATTTTTTAAAATGAATTTAGTTTTTAATTGAAGGATAATTCCTTACAGAATTTTGTTGGTTTCTGCCAAACATCAACATGCATCAGCCATAGGCATACATATGTCCCCTCCCTCCTAAACCTTCCTCCTATCTTCCACCCCATTCCACCTTTCTAGATTGTTACAGAGTCCCTGTTTGAGTTCCCTGAGTCACACAGCAAAAAGACTTCATGCTCATTGCCATATAAACTTTGTCATATATGAAATTCTCATTTGAAATGAGGATCTATTTCTTGATCATATTTTTCTTCTAACAGATCTGTGTGCTTATTCCTCTGCTAATATAACATTGATTTGAGTACACTAACTTAACTGTTTGGATCAATAGAAAAACAAGTCCTCATATTTTCCTTCCAAATTTTACTTGGTTACTTTCACCTATTTATTCTTTCAAATGAACTTTAAGATAATTTTATCTAATTTTAGAATGAAGAAATTCTGTCAGAATTTCAATTGAAATTATAGTAACTTTACATAAAACCTTTGGGAGAATTAACTTTATGGTATTAGGTCTTCCCATCCATAAAAAGATATATCTTCTGTTATTTAGAACTCATTTTATATCTTTCAAATATATTTTAACTTTTTCTTTATATAGCTATTGTACTTTCACCATATTTATTTACATGGATTTTACATTGGTAGTTTTGTCACAATTATAATCAGAGTATTTTTTTATTAATTTCTTTTTCTGTATGAAAAGCAGCCTAGAGAAAGGCTACTAATTTTTGTGTATTTTTCTTATATCTAGTTATTTTGCTAAATTTGTTTCTTAGGTTAAAAAAATTATGTCATCAGTAAAAGAAAATTTATTTTTTCTTACTTAATATTTGTGCCAGTTGTATTTTCTTCTGTAATTGCATTTGCTAAAGTCTCCAAGGCACTGTTCCAAAAAAATGACAGAGTTGGCATCCTATTTCTTGATGGTACTTGAAATGGTTTTGCTGCTGCTAAGTCGCTTCAGTCGTGTCCAACTCTGTGTGACCCCATAGGCGGCAGCCCACCAGGCTTCCCCATCCCTGGGACTGTCCAGGCAAGAACACTGGAGTGGGTTGCCATTTCCCTCTCCAGTGCATGAAAGTGAAAAGTGAAAGTGAAGTTGCTCAGTTGTGTCCGACTCTTAGCGACCCCATGGACTGCAGCTATTTGGGGTGTTATTGTCTAATGAAACTAAACAGCCTGTAACATACTTAAGTTGATTCTTTCTCTTATCTTATTTAGAATTCTTTTGAAAAATGACTTCTGAACTTATATTAAGTGCCTTTTCAACATCTGTCGATATGACTATGGGTTTTGTCTTTTAATGTGTTGCTGTAATCAATCTCATGTACAGATTTCCTGAAATTTGAACCATGCCTGCATTTCTACAAAAAATTTTATTTCATCATAATATATTTCTTCTGAGGCATTGTTATTTTATTTGCCAATATTGTAGCAAATGGACTTTCCTGGTGGCTCACTGGTAAATAATCCACCTGCAATGCAGCAGACACAGGAGACAAAGGTTTGATCTCTGGATCAGGAAGATCACCTGCAGGAAGGCACAGCAACCCACTCCAGTGTTCTTGCCTGGAGAATCACAAAGACAGAGGAGCCTGGCGGGCTACAGTCCATAGGGTCGCAAAGAATCAGACACGACTGAAACAACTGAGCTCGCCCACATTGGATCAAATGTTTGTTTTGGTATTCAGAATAAGATTAGGCTGTAGTGTTTTTTATTTTTTCCTTCTGTACTATATTAGGTTTCTGTATTAACCATATAAAATAAGTTTGAAGAACTTTAATCTTTTCTACAACTTGGAATGATGTGTTATTGGAGTTATCTGTTCTTTAAAGGTTTGCCAGAACCAAACTCAAAAGCCATTTGTTCCCAGTAACCTTTTTAGAGGTAAGATTTTTATTCACTTTTCCTATCTCAACTATGATAACTGGTCTATTCAAGTTTTCCATTTCTTCTTAATTTTTCCATTTCTTCTTAATATTTCATTGAAAATCATCCATTCTGTTTGGAGACTTAAATTTGTTGCCCAATTATTATCTTAGAATTTTTTATTTGTGCTTTTTCTGTTTTTCCTTCCTCCCGCCCTGCCTCCATCTTTTCAAAGACCAGCTTTGGGAACTATTTATCCTCTCAAAATTTTTTATTTTTTCTATTTAATTCCTTCCTACTATTTTGGTGTATTTCCCCCTCCTTTTTATAGAAAAGCATAGCATTCATTTTCAGATTTTTTTCTTAAAAAAAAAAAGACATTTAAAGTCATAAATAACTTTTGCTATGCACATAGATTTTGACAGAAGTATACTTTTTTACATTGCTTTATAGACCGACAACTTATAATTTCACTTCTGATTTCCTCTTTGATCCAGAGGTGGGCTCTCAATTTTATAATAAAGTTTTTTATGTCCTTCTTTTTCTTATTTTTTCCTAGCTTTATTGACTTGTGACTAGATAATATAGTTTGTAAAACTACTTTTTCTTTTTTTATTTTAAGGATTCTATTGTGGCTAAGTGAGAAAAGACACACATTAGTGTATCTTGTTTACTTTTGCTTTTGTATTTCCAAAACTGAGGACTTCAGAGTTTTTTCTGTTTTGAGGTCTTTGTTTTGAGTTAGTTTTTATTTGATCAGGATTCTTTGGGCTCCAAATCACTGCAGATGGTGATTGCAGCCATGAAATTAAAAGATGCTTACTCCTTGGAAGGAAAGTTATGACCAACCTAGACAGCATATTCAAAAGCAGAGACATTACTTTGCCAACAAAGGTCCGTCTAGTCAAGGCTATGGTTTTTCCTGTGGTCATGTATGGATGTGAGAGTTGGACTGTGAAGAAAGCTGAGTGCCGAAGAACTGATGCTTTCAAACTGCGGTGTTGGAGAAGACTCTTGAGAGTCCCTTGGACTGCAAGGAGAGCCAACCAGTCCATTCTAAAAGAGATCAGCCCTGGGATTTCTTTGGAAGGAATGATGCTAAAGCTGAAACTCCAGTACTTTGGCTACTTCATGTGAAGAGTTGACTCACTGGAAAAACTCTGATGCTGGGAGGGATTGGGGACAGGAGGAAAAGAGGATGACAGAGGATGAGATGGCTGGATGACATCACCAATACGATGGACGTGAGTCTGAATGAACTCTGGGAGTTGGTGATGGACAAGGAGGCCTGGTGTGCTGCAATTCATGGGGTCACAAAGAGTTGGACATGACTGAGTGACTGAACTGAACTGAACTGAGGTGCTTCTTGTTGGATGGAGTTTATAGAAGTTTGCTGATTGAAGCTGAACCATGTAGCAGCTGAAGTTGTGAGAGGAATATATATATACTCCAAGTTCTTGGATATTATAAAATATATTTCTTAATAATATCTTGGCTGAGAAGAGGATACTTGGGTTGCAAGTTTGTTCTTTTTATAGCCTGTAGCTGCTAAATTACCATATTCTAGTCTCCAGGCAATGCAAGAAATCTGCTGCCAATCTGAAAGGCTTACTTTATAAATCACTTGTCTTTACTCTCTGGAATCTTGTAAGAGTGCTTCTCTAGCTGCCTGCCTCTCCTCCAGATATTTTGCTTCAGTTGTTCCTTTTCGCCGATTCTCCATCGCCTTAGAAAACACTTCAAGGTAGAGAGACAGAGGAGAGAAACCCCTAAAAGGGTGTCAAGGAGAGGCTCTGAGTTTCTCGTCTGGCTTCAGCAACTGAAAACTCTACACAGCTGCTTGGCTAGATTGCTGTCTGACCGCTGACTGGACCCAAAGCTCATGAGAGTGATGTGCATTTAATAAACAACTGTTGACATACCAACTCACTGCAAGGCTGTAGGGGCAGCTGCAGTCGCCACTGAGCACTACTGTGGTTTCTGCTGCTGCTGCTGCTAAGTCGCTTCAGTCGTGTCCAACTCTCTGAGACCCCACAGATGGCAGCCCACCAGGCTCCCCCATCCCTGGGATTCTCCAGGAAAGAATACTGGAGTGGGTTTAACAAGTTCTAAATATTAGTTTCCTTTGTCCATTCAGAGGACCACTGGCAGTTCCTGACTTTAGGTAAGTCAGGCCATTCTTTCAAGGGGACAGTCTGAGAAAAACTCTAAATAGGAGTTACTGTTAATAAAGATGCACTTGGGAAAATGCACAACAGCTCAATGAATGATCACAATCTGAAAACACCATATAATCAGTGCGCACAGTGAAGAGAGTAGCCTAGTTAGCCCTGATGCCCCTTCCAATCGCTTGAAGCCAGGATAAGTTTGGACTTTTTCTTAGAGGTTCTAGGAAGCCGTTAAA
Source organism: Ovis aries (assembly GCF_016772045.2). Taxonomy (NCBI): domain Eukaryota; kingdom Metazoa; phylum Chordata; class Mammalia; order Artiodactyla; family Bovidae; genus Ovis; species Ovis aries. The sequence goes on along the minus strand of NC_056078.1, from coordinate 1,503,342 downwards.
GTTTTTTCACAAAGATGAAAACAGTGTTTCTCAGCTTTGGCACTACTGACATTTGGGGCTAGATGATTCTTTGCTGAGCACCCCAGTTGTGACATCAACAGATGTCTCCAGACACTGCCACATGTCCCCTGGGGGCAGAATCTCCCAAGGGGGTGGGGGTGACCGTTGGGTATAGTGGACAATCTGTGAAAACAGACTGGTGACTCTGGCAGCTGTCTCTGAGGTGGTTGGCAGAGAACCACTGAGGAGGTGACTGGTGGGGAAGCAGGTTCGGGGACAGGCGAGGGGTGAGTGTGGCCAGTGCCCCAGGACTGCTGGTGGGCAGCGTGGAGGTCAGATCACACAGGAAAGCGTAGGCAGCGCTCAGAGGCTGACAACTGGGAAATGGGCGATGGCAAAGAGTCAAAAATGCACACCAGGCTGGCGCCTGGGAGAGTCAGAGCACCACTGTCAGGAACATACAAATGTTAAGAAATGGAGAACTTTGGGGGTGAGGTTACCAAAAGTTTGGATTTTAACACCCTTTTAGGAAAGTAGAGGTTGGGAACTACATTGTTATCTCCAGTTTATAAATGAGAAAATTAAGCCAAACAAAGAGGAGTCAATGGGATCGGGACTCCATCACCCCATTTCAGCCTGGCCTGGATTGCCAACTTTGAGGTCTCCATTTATTTTCTTTCAAAGTCTAATGACCCTGAACATGTATTCCACTGTCCTGTCTTTCAAAAGTGCCTCAGTTCCAGCACAGCCCTGCCCACAGGGAAGAGGAGAGTCCATCTTTCAAGAAAGCAATAAAGCATGAGTTGGTGTGGCATCTGGAAATTATTTACCACTTGCGGGAGGAACAGCTGCAAGCAGTGGCCCTGGAGCACCAAGCAGGTAGCCAGCCCAGCAGGTGATGCGGAGTTGATCTCACTGGGTGACTTGGTCAGAGCCTGGTCAGTGGCCATAGAGTGCACACCATCAGGGACATCCTCCAGAAAGCCCTGGGAAGGTGGGGTGGGAGAGAGTTGGGGTAGGAAAGAGAAGTGAGAGGTTAAGCTCTGGGGTAGCCAGCACCCCGTGATGCCCAGAGTGCATGGGCAGCCTCGTGGTCACCAGGTGAAGGGTTAGACAGACATGTGGTCCATCAGCAATCAAAAGGGTCTCCCAGACTAAGACATCGGCTTCTTGCACCATTCAGCATCCTATGAGAGCTGCACAGGGCACAGATATGAAGCATTCAAGTTTGGTTTCCTGTGCCCATTCTCCAGGGAAGCACCATCCAGAGCCTTGGAGCGCCGTAGAAAGGGAAGACAGAGCACAGGACCCATGGGATCAAAGGACTGGTTCCTCATCACTTAAACATTGACCCCTTCCTCTCCTCTGCCGCTGCTGTTCCCCACGCAGCCCATCACCCCAGGCATACTCACAACTACCTGCACACCACCTTCCAGGCCTTGCTTCCTCCAGGAAGCCTTCCCAGGTGCACCATCCTCCCTGCTCCAGGAACACAGCCTCCTACCCAGCTCTTTGTACTCTGCCTGTTTGCAGGTTGGCTTCTCTACCCTGACTCTAAGCTCCTGAGGGCAAGAGTTCACCATATTCATTTATGTTTAGCCCAGAAGCCCAAGTTCTCCATGCTCCTAAGTCACATGGCTGTAACTCAGGCCCCACTGAGTATGCGTGGAGGAAGGCAGGACCCCCAGATGCCCAACATCTCCTGCCAACTCTCTCTACCTCCTGCTTCAGCTGCTGCTCTGAGTGAGTTGGTACCAGTGGACCCCATGCCTCTTCTTTCCCTCTGACCCATCCCCAGCCTTTGGTTCTGCACAGCCCAGCTAACAATAAGCCAGGGTGTCTTGGAAAGCACTATTAAAGGCGAAGGGTAACATTGGGTTAATAAAAAACCTAGGAACAGAAAGCTGTGGAAAACTAGCCTCTCAAGATCAGATACCAATGCTCCTGAAGTCCTCACCTGGCTCTGTCTCTGGGAGTTTTCCTCCAACCATCAACATTCTTGATTGTGGCTGGCAGCCATGCTTCCTGTGATCCACTCCAGCCCACACAAGAGTCTCCCCGTTAAAGCCTCCCTCCGCTGATGCTCCGGACATTGTGATCTCTCTCCGTCGCTGTGCCCCCCACCCACTAGGATGACAGGCTGTCTGTAGAGTGTGCTCAGTGGTCTGCACCCCTCCCAGTCACCCCCTGCCACACCTTAGCAGAAGTAAGACAACTTAATGGATATTCCAAATACAAATTCTAGTACCACCCTTAGACTATAGGAGCTGTGATTTTAAAAACCTACCCTTCACATATAGTTTTTTTTTTCTTTCACTTATGATTAAATTCAAAGGACTTAACATGGGTGTCTGGGACATGCTAAATGTGCAGTGATGTTGGTGGACTGAATTAATGAACCTAATATCTGGTCCCATCACTTCATGGGAAATAGATGGGGAAACAGTGGAAACAGTGTCAGACTTTATTTTGGGGGGGGGCTCCAAAATCACTGCAGATGGTGACTGCAGCCATGAAATTAAAAGATGCTTACTCCTTGGAAGAAAAGTTATGACCAACCTAGACAGCATATTCAAAAGCAGAGACATTACTTTGCCAACTAAGGTCCGTCTAGTCAAGGCTATGGTTTTTCCTGTGGTCATGTGTGGATGTGAGAGTTGGACTGTGAAGAAGGCTGAGCGCTGAAGAACTGATGCTTTAGAACTGCGGTGTTGGTGAAGACTCTTGAGAGTCCTTTGGACTGCAAAGAGATCCAAGCAATCCATTCTGAAGGAGATCAGCCCTGGGATTTCTTTGGAAGGAATAATGTCAAAGCTGAAACTCCAGTACTTTGGCCACCTCATGTGAAGAGTTGACTCATTGGAAAAGACTCTGATGCTGGGAGAGATTGAGGGCAGGAGGAGAAGGGGACGACCGAGGATGAGATGGCTGGATGGCATCACTGACTCAATGGACGTGAGTCTGAGTGAACTCCAGGAGTTGGTGATGGACAGGGAGGCCTGGCATGCTGCGATTCATGGGATCACAAAGAGTCAGACACGACTGAGTGACTGATCCAAACGGAATATCCTTTGACTGTGTGGATCACAATAAACTGTGGAAAATTCTGAAAGAGATGGGAATACCAGACCACCTGATCTGCTTCTTGAGAAACCTGTATGCAGATCAGGAAGCAACAGTTAAAATTGGACATGGAACAACAGACTGGTTCCAAATAGGAAAAGGAGTATGTCAAGGCTGTATATTGTCACCCTGCTTATTGAACTTACATGCAGAGTACATCATGAGAAATGCTGGGCTGGAAGAAACACAAGCTGGAATCAAGATTGCTGGGAGAAATCTCAATAACCTCAGATATGCAGATGACACCACCTTTATGGCAGAAAGTGAAGAGGAGCTAAAAGCCTCTTGATGAAACTGAAAGAGGAGAGTGAAAGAGTTGGCTTAAAGCTCAACATTCAGAAAACGAAGATCATGGCATCTGGTCCCATCACTTCATGGGAAATAGATGAGAAAACAGTGGAAACAGTGTTAGACTGTTTCTGGGCTCCAAAATCACTGCAGATGGTGATTGCAGCCATGAATTAAAAGATGCTTACTCCTTGGAAGGAAAGTTATGACCAACTGAGATAGCATATTGAAAAGCAGAGACATTACTTTGCCAACAAAGGTCCATCTAGTCAAGGCTATGGTTTTTCCAGTGGTCGCTGGACTGTGAAGAAGGCTGAGCGCCAAAGAATTGATGCTTTTGAACTGTGGTGTTGGAGAAGAGTCTTGAGAGTCCCTTGGACTGCAAAGAGATCCAACCAATCCATTCTGAAGGAGATTAGTCCTGGGTGTTCTTTGGAAGGAATGATGCTAAAGCTGAAACTCCAGTACTTTGGCCACTTTATGTGAAGAGTTGGCTCATTGGAAAAACTCTGATGATGGGAGGGATTGAGGGCAAGAGAAGAAGGGGACGGCAGAGGATGAGATGGCTGGATGGCATCACTGACTCGATGGACATGAGTCTGAGTGAATTCGGGGAGATGGTGATGGATAGGGAGGCCTGGTGTGCTGCAATTCATGGGATCACAAAGAGTCGGACACGACTGAGCGACTGAACTGAACTGAACTGAATATCTTTTGTTATTCACTTTTGATGAGAGATAAAACAGTATCTGTAACTTGTTTAATGAAATAACTGAGATGGTGGCTGCATGAGATGGTGGGAAACTTTTTCATTTCTATCTTCTAACTTTGGAGTTGGTCGAGGCTAGTCAATTTATCATTTTCCAGTTCATGTCCTCAGAATTAATAAACCTGTGTGATCCAATTCAAAGAGCCCAAGCAGAGAATGGGACTCAGGGAAAGGACAAAGGGTTGAAATTCCTTGTCTCAATTATGGGAGGCCAGGCCTGGCCACAGTTACAGGGTGGGCTGGATGATTTTAGCCCAAGAGCTAGAAAGCAGGGAGCAGAGACAAGCTAGAATAAGAAAATGGAGTAAAATTTGAGTCAAAGTTGAGGTGCTAAGCCAGCAAGATAGCCTTGGCTACGAGGTCACAGGTCAGTCACTGGTACCCAGAACACAAGGACTGAGAGCTGGGCTGGGCAACAGAGCCTTGCCAGAGCCCTAGAGCTGCTGTGCAGAAACCAACGGTGGTTTCCGTGGAGCAACTCTGATCTGGTGGCCAAGAGAGCTTTAGCAAGTAAGTATCAACCAGAAGTGAGAGTTCAGAGTTGGCTTGAAACCCAGGCAGGCTGCCAAAGGACGAGAACAAAACCCAAGTGTCCTCTGACAAGAGGGTGCGTGGATACAGTGTGGCTTGCACAATGCAGCAACCAAATGACCAAACTACAGCTATGAAAACACTGGAGCTCCTGCAAATGCAATACTGAGAGAAAGAAAGAGGACCCCGAAGAACACATGCATGTAATTCCATTCACTGAAACCTGGGCAAAACATTTTTAAGGTTTTAAATAAAAAACTATTTTAAAAAAAGTACAGAAATTATTAGGCTAAATAAGATAGTATATTTCCTTTGGAAAGGAGGGATACGTGGGGCTGGGGGTGGTAATATTCTGTTTCTTCCCCTGATCAGTGGCTACAAGTGTTTGCTTTTTATTTATCAATTAAATTGTCCACAGACGTCTTGTGCACTTTTTCTATGTTCTATTTCATAATTAAAAAAATAAAAAAAAATTTTTTTAAAGAAATCATACAAGTTAAAATTCCACAAGCAGTCCTTTTAAGGAAGGGTTCCAAACATTGCTTTGTTCACCAGCCATAAATAACAATTTCAGCAAGCTCCCCACAGGCAAAACCTGTGGGCTTCTTGGCCCAAGTATTCAATCAACACGCACTTAGCAGGAACTTACTGTGTGTGGGCGTGGCGCCGGCTGCTAGGGGCTCAGGAGGCACCTTGCCCCCTCTTCTTCCTGGGAAAGGAGAACATCTCTGGTACAGGACGCTTCCCCACCCCCACCCCCAGAACGTCTGGAAGCTCGGAGCTGAAGTTTGTTGTTATTTTTGGTAGCTTTCCCTGTTGTAGATTTGGGGATAATTTAAACCATTGGTTTTGCAAAAGTTGCCACGTGTGACTGAAGCCTTCTCAAATCCTTTTGGGTAGTAGTCAGAGAAAATTAATAGCAGTGACTCTTGCCTGGAAAATCCCATGGATGGAGGAGCCTGGTAGGCTGCAGTCCATGGGGTTGCTAAGAGTCGGACACGACTGAGCATCTTCACTTTCACTTTTCACTTTCTTGCATTGGAGAAGGAAATGGCAACCCACTCCAGTGTTCTTGCCTGGAGAATCCCAGGGACGGGGGAGCCTGGTGGGCTGCCGTCTATGGGGTCGCACAGAGTCGGACACGACTGAAGCAACTTAGCAGCAGCAGCAGCAGCAGTGAGCCCCTTGCTCTCCTCTTGGCCCTGCCCCCCTCAACTCTGCCCTCCTCCCACTCCTTGTGCTATCTGCCCCTCTCCAAACACAAGGCAAATTAATCCTGGGTGGAGAGGCTGAGCTCCCATTACCCTAGCCCCTCCAAACAGAAACACACTTTCATCTACCATTTTGAAACACCCTTAATTAGCTCTCAGAACCCACTTCCCTTTGCTGGGAAATATACTGGGATGAAGCTTATTAGTTCAGCTGGCTGGAAAGGCCAGGTAACTTTGCAGCAGGATGAAATCTTATTTAAGATGTTGCCTCAAATGAATGTGAGGCAACATTCATTTGGTTCCCCAGATGAATGCATCATTCATCTGGGTTGGCCCAGAATTCGTTCCAGATTTGCAGGTACCTTTCTGGGTAGCTCAGATAGCAAAGGATCTGCCTGCAGTGCAAGAGACCCGGGTTCAATCCCTGAATCAGAAAGATCCCCTGCAGAAGGAAATGGCAACCCACTCCAATATTCTTGCCTGGAGAATTCCATGGACAGAGGAGCTTGGCGGACTACAGTCTCCTTAGGGTCTCAAAGAGTTGGAAACAACTTAGTCAATAACACTTTCAATGGAGTGGCTGGAGATGTGGGTGGTGCAGCTGTGGAAACCAGGCTTGCTTTCTTTTTCCTCTTGAGATAATAAACCTACCTAGGCATCTTAAAATGTGACCATGCCAAAGATCCTGTTCCCTTCATGACTGCCAACTTCTGGGCCATTTCCAAGACATTATCTGGAAACAGAAAAATGTTCAGGGAGCTGAGGGAAAAGCGGATTAATTGTGTTTAGAGTCATTTTCAGGGAGACTGAAATAAGTTTGGACTGTTCTGGGGAAATGGGCAGAGAGATTTGTGCCTTATGGCTAGACTTTGTCAAGTTGGAAGAAATGCATTCAGAACAACACTGTGAAATCTTGAAAATGTGGGCAGTTTCAATGAAAACACAAACCTTCTATTGGTCCTAGTACACATGTGCATGGCTGCACATCCCCCCCCCACGAGTTCACACCGTGTACACACACGAACACATATGTGAGCACATATGTACATACACACACTTATGTGTACACAAACGCACATGTGCACATACACACTCAAACATGCACACACATATCCATTCGCCTGAATGGACATGAACGTACAAGTCAGAGAGAGAAGGAGGAAAAGGGGAAAGTATAGAGGAAAGAATCTTTCAAGAAAACAGTGTCTTCAGTCCAAAAAACCCAGAGAGCAGTGGATCTGAAGTTTGTTTGTACTACATACTGTTCCATTGATCTATATGTCTGTTCTTGTGCTAGTATCATACTGTTTTGATGACTGTAACTTGATCCCACTCCTGGGAATATGGCCAGAGAAAACTAATTTGAAAAGATATATACACCCCTATGTTCATAGTAGCACTATTTACAGTAGCCAGACATGGAAGCAACCTCAATGTCCATTGACAGAGGAATGGGTAAAGAAGACATGGTACATATATACGATGGAATATTACTCAGCCATTTAAAAAATTCAAATAATGCCATTTGCAGCAACATGGGCAGACTTAGAGTTTATCATACTAAATGCAGTAATTGAGAGTGGAAAAGACAAATATCATATGATATCGCTTTTATGTGGGATCTAAAAATGTGATACAAGTGAATTTATTTACAAATCAGAAATAGACTCATATAGAAAACAAACTTATGGCTACCAAAGGGGTAAAAGGGGAGGGATAAATTAGGAACTTAGTAGTAAAATACACTCACTACTACACATGGGTTTCCCAGGTGGCACTAATGGTAAAGAACCCGCCTGCTAATGCAGGAATCATAGGGGATGCAGGTTGGATCCCTGGGTTGGGAAGATCCCCTGGAGGCAGACACGGCAACCCAATCCAGTGTTCTTACTTGGAAAATCCCATGGACAGAGGAGCCTGGTGGGCTGCAGTCCATAGGGTCATTAAGAGTCAGACGTGACTGAAGTGACTTAGCATGCACCCATGCACTGCTACATATAAAATACATAACCAACAGGAGCCTACTGTATAACGTAGGGAGCTATAGTCACTCTCTTGTAATAATCTATAATGGAAAAGAGTCTAAAAAAGAATATATATATACATGTATCTGAATCACTTTGACATACACTTGAAATTAACACAACATTGTAAATAACTATATTTTGATAAAATTTTTTAAAGTTTAAAAATAAGAATAAAATAGTAAAAATAAAACTGATGTATCCTCTATAAGATAAAAAATGCACTGCAGACAATGATAACATTACATCCAGTCTTGGAAGAGGTCAGGGTAAGTGTGGACTGTGATGCTTCAGCCTCCTAGATCAATGGCAAATGCACCCGTGGCTAGAGTTTTCCAGCCCCACCCACTGTCAGTAAGTTCCTCTGCAGATTTTCCCAGCACTTCTGCCTGGGCCACCCCAGGCCCCAGAGCCTGATCAAGGGATGCCCAGGGCTCTGCTCCTCTTTGTTGTAGCTAGTATGTCTAACCTGGGAACGGCAGTTTGCCCCCACTCCATGTTCCCTCTTTTTCAAATCTTCTCTCTGGATTCTTTACTCTCCTTCTGCCTGCTAGAGTGTCTCAAAACTATGGAACTGAGACTCAATAGACACCCTATAAAAAATGAAACACTGACTTTTATGAAAAACTTCCAGATTGAAAGCTGTGGATTTTTAAAGCAGACCAGTCCTTGAAAGTAGGTCTTCAGATGCCAAGCATTTGGGGCAAAGTCTTTTCCTGAATTTCTCACTTTCCACGTGTGGAATGCCCTCTGCACTGCTGAGATGGTCTAGTGATCACTATTATGTGTGAGGAAGAACATCTGAAGAAGGGCATGGAAAAGCATATCCAGGATCACAGAACTATTTCCTAAAGCATGTTACTTGATACGCTGGCTCCATAGAAACCTGTGACTGCAGGCTGAAATTTGATTTGGGAAATGCTAGCAAAAAACAAAAAAACAAACAGATTATGATCTGGGGATTTCTCTGAATCCCTAATATGCTAAGGTAGGTTGTGAATCTCCAAAGGGGGACTGGAAGATGCATTAATTCCAAACTTATCAGACTTTGAGGGTGTTTCTCCTTCAAGAAGCAGAGTTTGAGACAAACCCACATGGGAATGCAAGTGAAGGCAACAGTGCCGCAGCTGGATTTGGTAGGGTTCAGGACTTGATTTTGCTGACTATTCTTAATGCGGGAGGGAGGTAGGCAGAATGTTAGGATGGTGTGGATCCTTCTAATGATTGCTTCTTATAAATTCTGCTGTAATAAGCCACCAAGGGACTGGTAGGGAATGTTTGCCATTGGTTCCAGCTACCCAGCCTCTGAACCCCCTGGACTTGGGGGGAGCACTCACTTAATGAGTTTTGCAGAGAAGCAGAGCCCACCTCCTGCTCATGAAACTGAAAATGTGAACTTCAGGGAGGAAGCAGGGGCTTGGTTTGTCACAAAAAAACACACGTAAGGTTATTCACAACAGCAGGATGGCGACAAACTGGGAATCAGCTAACTGTTCACCAGCAGAATAGATGAATGAGCTGTGGTGTAGTCATACAGTGGAGTATGAGAGAATGAGGGAAAGATTTAATAATGACTGTGTAACAACACGGATGAATCTCACAGTCCTAACGTTGAATGAAAAAAGCTTGACACAAGTACACCTTGTGATTACACTTATTTGAAGCTCAGGCAAAACTAAACTCTGGAGTGAGATTCCAACATGCTAGCTGTATTGGGGGAGTATTAACAGGGCAGGGACATGAAGGAACTTCTTCAGGTTCTGGAAATGTGCAAAATGTTATCAAGCTATACATTTATGTGTTGGCGTTCAGTCACTAAGTCGTGTCCGACTCCTTGAGACCTCATGACTGCTATAGGCCAGGCTCCTCTGTCCTCTAGTACCTCCTAGAGTTTACTCAAGTTTTTGTCCATTGAGTTCATGATGCTGTCTAACCATCCTATCCTCTGCCCCCCTTCTCTTTTTGCCTTCAATCTTCCCTAACATCAAGGTCTTTTCCAATGAGTTGGCTCTTTTGCATCAGGTGGCCAAAGGATTGCAGCTTCAGTTGTAGCATCAGTCCATCCAGTGAATATTCAGGGTTGATATCCTTTAGGATTGACTGATTTGATACACTTGCAGTCCAAGGGACTCTCAAGAGTCTTCTCCAACATCACACTTTGAAAGCATCAATTCTTCGGTGCTCAGCCTCCTATATGGTCCAAATCTCACATCCATACATGACTACTGGAAAAACCATAGCTTTAACTACATGGACCTTTGTTGGTAAAGTAATGTCTCTGCTTTTTAAATTCACTGTCTAGGTTTGTCATAGGTTTTCTTCCAAGAAGCAATTGTCTTTTTAATTTCATGGCTGCAGTCACCATCTGCAGTGATTTTGGAGCCCAAGAAAATAAAATATGTCACTGCTTCTACTTTCCCCCTTCTGTTTGCCATGAACTGATGGGACCGGATGCCATGAACTTATTTTTTTCAATGTTGAGTTTTAAGCCAGCTTTCTCACTCTTCTCTTTTACATGCATCAAGAGGCTCTTTAGTTCCTCTTTACTTTCTTCCAGCTTGTAATTCATCCTGCCCAGCATTCCACATGATGTACTCAGCATAAAGTTGAACAAGCAGAGTAACAATATACAGCCTTGTATTCCTTTTCCAATTTTGAACCAGTCCATTGTTCCATGTCTGATTCTAACTATTGCTTCTTGATCTACATACAGGTATCTCAGGAGACAGGGAAGGTAGTCTATTTTTCCACACTTTGTTGTGACCCATACAGTCAAAGGCTTTAGCATATGAAGCAGATGTAGATGTTATCCTGGAACTCCCTTTCTTTCTCCATGATCCAACGAATGTTGGCAGTTTGATCCCTGGTTCCTATGCCTTTTCAAAATTCAGCTTGTACAGGTGGAAGTTCTTGGTTCATGTACTGCCAAAGTCTAGCTTGAAGGATTTTGAGTGTAACCTTGTTAGTATGTGAAATGAGCCCAGTTGTAAAATAGTTTGAACAATCTTTGGCATTGCTCTTTGGGATTGGAATGAAAACCGACCTTTTCCAGTCCTGTGGCCACTGCTGAGTTTTCCAAATTTGCTGAAATATTGAGCGCAGCACTTTAACAGCATCTTCTTTTAGGATTTGAAGTAGCTCAGCAGGAATTCCATCACCTCCACTAGTTTTGTTTGTAGTGGTCCTTCTTAAGGCCCACTTGACTTCACACTCCAGGATGCTTGCCTGTAGGTGAGTGACCATATCATTGTGGTTACTTGGGTCATTAAGGCCTTCCTTACACAGTTCTTCTGTGTATTCTTGCACCTCTTCTTAATCTCTTCTACTTCTGTTAGGCCCTTACTGTTTCTGTCCTTTATCACGCCCATCCTTGCATGAAATGTTCTCTTGGTAAAATCTCCAGTTTTTTAGAGATCTCAGGCTTTTCCCATTCTATTGTTTTGTTCTATTTCTTTGCATTGTTCATTTAAGAAGGTCTTCTTATTTCTCCTTGCAATCTCTGGAACCCTGCATTCAGTTCACCATATCTTTCCCTTTCTCCTTTGCCTTTCACTTCTCTTCTTTCCTCAGCTATTTGTAAAGTCTCCTCAGACAACCACTTTGCCTGCTTGCATTTCTTTTTCTTGAAGATGGTTTTGGTCATTGCCTTTCCTGGTGGCTCAAATGGTGAAGTGTCTGCCTATAATGCAGGTAGACCCAGGTTCAATTCCAGGGTTGGGAAAATGCCCTGGAGAAGGAAATGCAACCTACTCCAGTATTCTTGCCTGGAAAAATCCCGTGGATGGAAGAGGAGCCTGGCAGTCTATAGTCCATGGGGTCGCAAAGAGTCAGACACAACTGAGCTACTTCACTGTCTTTCTTTCTGTACAATGTTACAAACCTCCATCCATAGTTCTTTAGGCAGGCAGTCTATCAAATCTAATTGCTTGAATCTATTTGTCGCCTCTCTATATAATCACAAGGGATCTGATTAAGGTCATACCTGAATGGTCTGGTGGTTTTCCCTACTTTCTTCAATGTAAGCCTTAATCTTGCAATAAGGAGCTGATGGTCTGAGCCACTGTCAACTCCAGGTCTTGTTTTTGATGACTGTATAGAGCTTCTCCATCTTTGGCTGCAAAGAACATAATCAATCTGATTTCAATATTGACCATCTGGTGTTGTCTGTGTGTAGAGTCATCTCTTGAGTTATTGGAACAGGATGCTTGCTATCATCAGGGTGTTTGCTTTACAAAACTCTGTTAGCTTTTGCCCCCCTTCATTCTGTACTCCAAGGCCAAATTTGCCTGTTACTCCAGGTATCTCTTGACTTCCTACTTTTGCATTCCAGTTACCTGTGATGAAAAAGACATCTTAAAAATATTTATTTTTTAATTGAAGGATAATTGCTTCACAGAATTTTGTTGTTTTCTGTCAAACCTTGACATGAATCAGCCATAGGTGTATGTAATATCCCCTCCATTTTGAACCTCCCTCCTATCTCCTTCCCCATCCCACCCCTCTAGGTTGATACAGAGGCCCTGTTTGTGTTTCCTGAGACAGCAAATTCCTGTTGGCTATCTATTTTACATATAGTAATGTAAGTTTCCACGTTACTCTCTTCATACATCCTACCCTCTCCTCCCCTTTCCCCATGTCCATAAATCTGTTCTCTACGTCTGTTTCTCCATTGCTGCCCTGCAAGTAAATTCTTCCTGTACAATCTTTCTAAATTCTGTATACATGCATTAGTATATATTTATCTTTCTCTTTCTGACTTACTTCACTCGGTACAATAGGCTCTAGGTTCATCCAACTCATTAGAACTGACTCAAATGCATTCCTTTTTATGGCTGAGTAATATTCCATTCTGTATAGGTACCAAAACTTCTTTATCCATTCATCTATCATTGGACAGCTAAGGTTGCTTCCATGGTCTAGCTATTGTAAACAGTGCTGCAATGAACAATGGGGTACTTGTGTCTTTTTCAATTTTGGTTTCCTCCGGGTATACGCCTAGGAGTGGGATTGCTGGGTCATCTGATGGTTTTATTCCTAGTTTTTTAAGGAATCTTCATACCGTCTTCCACACTGGCTGTATCAACTTACATTCCCACCAACAGTGCAAGAGTGTTCCCTTTTCTCCACACCCTCTCCAGCATTTGGTCTGTAGACCTTTTGATGATGGCCATTCTGTGTGTGAGGTGATATCTCATGCGGTTTTGATTTGCATTTCTCTGATAGTGAGCGATGTTGAGCATCTTTTCATGTGTTTCTTAGCCCTCTGTGTCAAGGACATCTTTTTTTGGTGTTAGTTCTAGATGGTGTTATAGATCTTCACATAGCAAGTCTACTTCAGCTTCCTCATCATCAGTAGTTGGTGCATAGACTTAGATTAATTGTGATGTTGAATGGTTTGCCTTGGAACCCAACTGAGGTCATTCTGTCATTTTTGAGAATGCACCCAAGTATTGCATTTCTGACTCTTTTGTTGACTAGGAGGGCCACTCCATTTCTTCTAAGGGATTCTTGTTCACAGTAGTAGATACAATGGTCATCTGAATTAAATCTACCCATTCCCACCCATTTTTGTTCACTGATTCCTGAGATGCCGATGTTCACTCTTGCCATCTCCTGCTTGACCATACCCAATTTACCTTGATTCATGGATCTAACATTCCAGGTTCCTATGCAATATTGTTCTTTACAGCACTGGACTTTAATTTCACCACCAGACACATCCACAACTGAGAGTCATTTCTGCTTTGGCCCAGTCATTTCATTCTTTTCAGAGCTATTAGCAATTGCCCTCGGCTCTTCCCTAGTAGCATATTGGATGCTTGCTGACCAGAGGGCTCTTCTCTGGTCGCATTTATTTTTGCCTTTTCACACTGTCCATGGCAATCTCCAGGCGAGAATACTGGGGTGGGTTGCCATTTCCTCCTCCAGTGTACCATGTTTTGTCAGAATTCTTCACTATGACCCATCCATCCTGGGTGGCCCTGACGGCATGGCTTATAACTTCACTGGGTTATGCAAGCACCTTCTCCATGACAAGTGCTGTGGTCCATGAAAAGGTTATACATTTAAGATCTATGCAATTTTCATATTAGTTAACTGCTCCCAAAGAGGCAAATAAATAGAAAGATGGCGGAAGCACAGTATTTACTAACGACATCATAACTAACATTTAAAAAATACATGCTAGGATTTATATATATAATTATTTGTATTGCTTAAAATATGTGGTCAAAGCTTTGAGACTTTAAAATAAAAATAGCTTGATTGAGGTATAGGTAACAAAACAAACTAAACAAACAAAACAAAACAAACTGATAAAATTAATTGTCTTGATGCATGTAAACACCTATGTAGTCACGACAACCATCAAGAGGTCGAGCCACCCTCAAGTTTTCTCATGCCTCTTGGCAATCCACCCCCCACGCCCACCTCCCCCTACTCCTTTCCCAGCCCTCCCCTGCCCCAGGCACCCACCAGTCTGCTTTCAGGCACTACAAATTAGTTTGCATTTTCTTCAGTTTACATAATTGGAATCATGCCTAATTCCTCCTCACTGCTGAAGAGTATTCAGTGACATACTTTGTCTTCTCACCTGTTGGTGGACAGTTGGAATGTTTCCAGTTTGGGATGATTGTAAATAAATCTTCTGAGAACGTTTTCGTACACATATCTGCATGAACTCGTGCATTCTTTTGAGTGAATACCTAGGAGGAGAATGGTTGGATCAAATGATGACCTTTTAAGAAACTGTAAAATTTATTTCAAAGTTGGATGTTGCATTTCACATTTCCAACATTAAGCTATGAGAATCCTAGTTCCTGCTCATTTTTACCAACACGGATGCAATCTCTAACCATCCTAATGGGTGTTTAGTGGTTTCCTGTTGTGGTTCCAATTTGCATTTTCCTAATGAATAATGATGTTGAGCATCTTTTCACGTTGACATATGTGCATCCTTTTTGATGACGTCTCTGTTAAAATCTTCTTCCCATTTTAAGTTTTATGTTGTTTATTTTCTTATTATTGAGAATTATTTTCAATACTTCTTTATTGGTGTATAGTTGATTTACAAGATTGTGTTAGTTTCTGTTGTACAGCAGTGAATCAGCCACACACACATATATATATCTGTTCTCGTCTAGACTCCATTCCCATATGGGTGATCACAGAGGACCAAGAGAATTCTCAATATATTGTGCATACTAGTCCTTTATCACATATATTATTTGCAAATATTTTATTGCAGTCCATGATACCATTTGAAGAACAGAAGGTTTTGGTTTTGATGAAGTCCAGTTCATTAATTTTTTATGTGCTGTGTTTTTGGTGTTGCATCTAAAATATCTTTGCCTTACCCAAGATGTCAAAGATTTCTCCTCTGTTGTCTTCTAGAATTTTTATAGTTATAGGCTTTGTGTTTAGGTTTATGAAGTATTTTGCATTAATTTTTACATATAGTATAAAATATGATTGAAGAATTTTTTTGAATATGTGTATCCATCGTTCTGAAACTTTTTGTTGAAAAGAGAGTACTTTACTGAATTGCCATTGTATTTTGATCAAAAATCAGTTTACTATATATGGTTCTATTTCTGGATTCTCTATCCTAGTCCAGGGATCTATTTGTCTATCTTTACACCATAGCTCTGTTCTACTTTGTCAACACTGTTTAGGCTATTTAAGATTTGAGATATTTCCATATGGATTTTCCTTTTTAGTTTGTTAGTATGGTGAATTATATGGGTTGTTTTCAAGTATTAAATTAATTTTACAGTCGAAATAATCATTGTGGTCAGAGGAATTACCCTTTCTTGATATTTTGGATTCAATTAACTAAAATTTTCTTGAGGAATTAGCATCTATATTAATGAAATATGTTTGTCGGTAGTTTTCTTTACCTGGTTTTGGTATTGGGCTTGGTATCAAGACTGGCTTCAGGATGAATGGAGGAAATCCTTCCTCTTCAATTTATAGAACTAGTATTCTGGAAGCATTTGTAGTTATTTGGTGTTATTTCTTTCTAAAATGTTCGGCAGAATTTGCTGATGAATTATCTGGTCCTGGAAATGTTTGTTTTCTATTTTCTGTTGTGTTTTTTGGGGGGAGGGGGGTAGAAAGGGGTTGTTTACAACTTCTTTAATTTCTCTAATAAATATATGGCTACTCAGGTTATCTATTTCTTCTTCAGTGACATTTCACAATTGGTGTCTTTTAAGGAATTTGACCATCTCAACTAACTTGTTAAAATCTATTGGCACAAGGTTGTTCATCATTGTACTATGTTGAAATTCATGTCCTCTTGAATGATCTTTGTTCATTTCCAAGGCAAACCATTCAATATCACAGTAATCCAAATCTATGCCCCAACCAGTAATGCTGAAGAAGCTGAAGTTGAACGGCTCTATGAAGACCTACAAGACCTTTTAGAACTAACACCCAAAAAGATGTCCTTTTCATTATAGGGGTCTGGAATGCAAAAGTAGAAAGTCAAGAAACACCTGGGGTAACAGGCAAATTTGGCCTTGGAGTACAGAATGAATCAGGGCAAAGGCTAATAGAGTTTCACCAAGAGAATGTACTGGTCATAGCAAACACCCTCTTTCAACAACACAAGAGAAGACTCTACACATGGACATCACCAGATGGTCAACACTGAAACCAGATTGATTATATTCTTTGCAACCAAAGATGGAGAAGCTCTATACAGTCAGCAAAAACAAGACTGGGAGCTGACTGTGGTTCAGAGTATGAACTCCTTATTGCCAAATTCAGACTTAAATTGAAAAAAGTGGGGAAAACCACTAGACCACTCAGGTATGACCTAAATCAAATCCCTTATGATTATACAGTGGAAGTGAGAAATAGATTTAAGGGCCTAGATCTGATAGATAGAGTGCCTGATGAACTATGGACTGAAGTTCATGACACTGTACAGGAGACAGGGATCAAGACCATCCCCATGGAAAAGAAATGCAAAAAAGCAAAATGGCTGTTTGGGGAGCCATACATATAGCTGTGAAAAGAAGAGAAGTGAAAAGCAAAGGAGAAAAAGAAAGATATAAGCATCTGAATGCAAAGTTCCAAAGAATAGCAAGGAGAGATAAGAAGGCCTTCTTCAGCAATCAATGCAAAGAAATAGAGGAAAAGAACAGAATGGGAAAGACTAGAGATCTCTTCAAGAAACTTAGAGATATCAAGGGAAGGTTTCATGAAAAGATGGGCTCGATAAAGGACAGAAGTAATATGGACCTAACAGAAGCAGAAGATATTAAGAAGAGGTGGCAAGAATACACAGAAGAACTGTACAAAAACAGATCTTCACAACCAAGATAATCATGATGGTGTGATCACTCACCTAGAGCCAGACATCCTGGAGTGTGAAGCCAAGTGGGCCTTAGAAAGCATCACTAGGAACAAAGCTACTGGAGGTGAGGGCATTCCAGCTGAGCTATTTCAAATCCTGGAAGATGATGCTGTGAAAGTGCTGCACTCAATATGCCGGCAAATTTGGAAAACTCAGCAGTGGTCACAGGACTAGAAAAGGTCAGTTTTCATTCCAATCCCAAAGAAAGGCAATGCCAAAGAATGCTCAAACTGCTGCACAATTGCACTCATCTCACACGCTAGTAAAGTCATGTTCAAAATTCTCCAAGCCAGGCTTCAGCAATACATGAACTGTGAACTTCCAGATGTTCAAGCTGGTTTTGGAAGGCAGAGGAACCAGAGATCAAATTGCCAACAACTGCTGGATCATCAAAAAAGCAAGAGAGTCCCAGAAAAATATCTATTTCTGCTTTATTGGCTATGCCAAAGCCTTTGACTGTGTGGATCACAATAGACTGTGGAAAATTCTTCAAGAGATGGGGATAGCAGACCACCTGACCTGCCTCTTGAGAAACCTATATGCAGGTCAGGAAGCAACAGTTAGAACTGGACATGGAAGAACAGACTGGTTCCAAATAGGAAAAGGAGTACGTCAAGGCTGTATATTGTCACCCTGCTTATTTAACTTATATGCAGAGTACATCATGGGAAACGCTGGGCTGGATGAAGCACAAGCTGGAATCAAGATTGCTGGGAGAAATCTCAATAACCTCAGATATGCAGATGACACCACCCTTATGGCAGAAAGTGAAGAGGAACTAAAAAGCCTCTTGATGAAAGTGAATGAAGAAAGTGAAAAAGTTGGCTTAAAGCTCAACATTCTGAAAACTAAGATCATGACATCTGGTCCCATCACTTCATGGGAAATAAATGGGGAAACAGTGGAAACACTGGCTGACTTTATTTTTTGGGCTCCAAAATCACTGCAGATGGTGATTGCATCCATGAAAGTAAAAGACACTTACTCCTTGGAAGAAAAGTTGTGACCAACCTAGATAGTATATTCAAAAGCAGAGACATTACTTTGCCAACAAAGGTCCGTCTAGTCAAGGCTATGGTTTTCCAGTGGTCATGTATGGATGTGGGAGTTGGACTGTGAAGAAAGCTGAGTGCAGAAGAATTGATGCTTTTGAACTGTGGTGTTGGAGAAGACTCTTGAGAGTCCCTTGGACTGCAAGGAGATTCAACCAGTCCATTCTAAAGGCAATCAGTCCTGGTTGTTCTTTGGAAGGACTGATGCTAATGTTGAAACTCCAATACTTTGCCCACCTGATGCAAAGAGTTGACGCATTGGAATAGACTCTGATTCTTGGAGGGATTGGGGGCAGGAGGAGAAGGGGATGACAGAGGATGAGATGGCTGGGTGGCATCACTGACTCGATGGAGATGAGTTTGAGTGAACTCTGGGAGTTGGTGATGGGCAGGGAGGCCTGGTGTGCTGCAATTCATGGGGTCACAAAGAGTCAGACATGACTGAGCAAAAATGAACTGTGACCTTATTTGGAAATGGGATTCTTTGCAGATAGAATTAACTAAGAAGAGGTCACACTGGATTAGGGTGATCCCTAAATCTAATATGACTATTGTCTTGGAAGAAGGATACATGGACATAAGGGAAATGCTATATCATGACACAGACAAAGTCTGGGTGGCAACACGGCAAGGCAAGGACTGCTAAGAATCTGGCTACCACCAGCAGCTAAGAGAGTCCAGGAAGGGTTCTACTCTGTCTCAGAGGGAATATGGTTCTGTTGATACCTAGATTTTGGACTTCTAGCTTCCAGAACCATGAAAGAATGCATTTCTGTTGTTTTCAGCTGTCCAGTTTGTAATACTTTTTTATGGTAGCCCTAGGAAATGAATACAATAACAATTCCTTTGTTATCCTTTTAATATCTGTGAAATCTGTATGAATATCATCCATTTTCATTCCTGATGTTAGTAATTTACATCTCCTCTTTCATTTTTCCTGAGCACTCTGTCTTGAGATATATCAATTTCATTTATCTTTGCAAGGAACCAGCTTTCATTCCACTGGTTTTTCTCTATTGCTTGTATCTTTTCTATTCCACTGATTTCTACTCTAATATTTGTTACTTCCTTTCTTCTACTACCGTGTGTTTGTTTTGCTTTCCCCCCATAGAGTTTCTTAATGTAAAATCAGAGGTCATTGATTTGAGACCTTTCTTCTCTTCTAGTATTTTGGATTAGTGTAATAAATTTTTTTCTCAGTACTGTTTAGCAATATCCTACACATTTGGACATGTTATGCTTTCATATTAATTCAGTTCAAAATGCTTTCTAATTTTCCTTATGATTTCTTCTGTGACCCTTGGCTTATTTAGCAGTATGTTGCTTAGTTTCCAAATATTTGGAGATTTGCCAGTGATCTTCTGTTAATTGATTTATGTTTTAATTCCACTATCATCAGAAAATCCATTTGTATGAAAATCATTTGATATTAATTGAGATTTGTTTTATGGCCCATTTACCTGTCCTGATTCATGATCTGTGTGCTTTTGAAAAAGATGAATATTCCGCTGCTCTTGTATAGAGTGTTCTATAAATGTCAACTACATCGTTGGTTGCTAGTAATTTAAAAAATTTTCCATGTCCTTACTAATTTTCTCTCTTCTAGTTCTATCAGTTATCAAGAATAGGATATTGAAATCTCTATCATTGTGTATTTATCTGTTCCTCCTTGTAGTTATATTGATCTTTGATTCATATATTTTAAAGCTCGTTTATTAGGTGCATACATATTTCATATTGTAACTTCCTCTTGATGAACTGATTTGCTCTGTCATTATGAAATAACCCCTTTACACCAATTAATATTATTTCTTCTGAAATCTACTTTGTGTTATATTAATATAAGTAATTGTTTTCTTTTCATCAGTGTGAGCACCATTAACGTTTTTCCATCATTTTAACTTAACTGCTATTAGTATTTGAAGTGACTTTCTTGTAGGCAGCGTATACTTGGTCATTCTGACAATCTCTACCTTTTAATGGGATATTAAGAACATTTGCATTGTATTTTCAGAGAAGGCAATGGCAAACTACCCCAGTACTCTTGCCTGGAAAATCCCATGGACGGAGGAGCTTGGTAAGCTGCAGTCCAGGGAGTCACTAGGAGTCGGACATGACTGATCGGCTTCACTTTCGCTTTTCACTTTCATGCATTGAAGAAGGAAATGGCACCCCACTCCAGTGTTCTTGTCTGGAGAATCCCAGGGACGGGGGAGCTTGGTGGGCTTGGTCTATGGGGTCGCACAGAGTTGGACATGACTGAAGTGACTTAGCAGCAGCAGCAGCATTGTGTTTTAAAAACCTGGTACCAAAAATATCAATTATCTCAGTAATTTTTACATTGATTACATACTGAAATTAAGATATTTGAAGTATTTTGAGTGAAATAAAATATACTATTAAAAATTTTTAAAGAACATTTGTTTTATATTTACTGTAACTGTTTATATGGTTAGCTTTAAATCCGTCATCTTGCTATTTGTTTTCTATTTGACCCACTGATTCTTTCTTCCTCTTTTTCTCTTTTCTTGCCTTCTTTTGAATTAATTGAATAGTTTTATTATTCCTTTTTAGTTCTTTTTTGGGGCTTACTTAAAATTACTCTTTATTTTAGTGGTGAATTTAGAATTCAAAGTATACATTTATAGCTTATTACAGTTTAACGTCAAGTGACTTTATTCGATTCACCTATAGTATCTTACAGCAAGCAGTACACTACATCTCTTCTCCCAATCTTCATGCGACTGTTGTCATGTATTTCCCCTTGACATATATCTTAAACCCCATGCTACATTGTCATTACTTTTGAACAATCACTTACCTTTTAAGGACATTTAAATAATTTAAAAATCCTATGTCATCACTCATATTACCATTTCCACTGCTCTTCAACCTGTGCACATGTTTGTATTTCCATTCGGTATTATCTCTTTAAGCCTGAATGACTCCTTCACTATTTTTTGTAATGCAGATCTGCTGGTCATAAATTTTTTTAGCTTTTGTGGTTCTGAAAAAGTCTCTATTTTGCTATTACTTTTGAAAGCTACTTTTTCCGGGTATAGAATTCTATTTTAATAACTTGACTGCTTCTAAGATTTTCTTCTTATTACTGTTTGTTTGGCAACTGTAGTCATTTTTCTTATTTATCTTGCACTGAGATTTAGCTTATTGAGAAATACAATAAAGTTTGATTTGATGTTTTTAATATCTTTCCTACCTCTGCTTAACTCTTTAAACATATGGAATAAAACTACAGTGACTCTTTTAAAGTCCTTATCTGCCATTTCAAATATTTATGTCACTTCTGGCTCAGTCTTGATTGCATGTAGATGACCTGATCTCATGTTTGTAGTGGCATTCTAAGGCACACATCGTGAGTCATTTTACAAATAGTTTTTGAGGGCTTCTGACATGCTGGCCCTGTTCTAGGTACTGCAGAAATAGGCTTGAGCAAAGTTGACTCAAGCGTCCCGCTCTCTTAGCACTAGCACTCCTACAGGAGGCAAGAGACAGAACACAAAGCAACAAGTAAGCAATAGAGCACAGGAGGCGGTGATGTCCCAAGGACAGAGTCAAGCAGGGGAGAGGTGGAGAGTGTGTGTGTGCGTGTGGTGAAAGAGTTGGCCATTCAAACAGGGAGCTCAGGAAAAGCTTCACGAAGAAGTAATGTCTACATAAAGATGGAAGTTCAGGGAGTGGAGCACAGAGGAGGGCACTACCGTAGCGGCAGCGACAGGCGCCGTCCGTGAGACACTCCTAAGGTCCAGCCCTGTGAAAAGGCTCTATGCGTGCTCTCTCCACATGAAAAAATGAGTAAGTTGTTTTTTCTAAAATGTAAATATATTTATCATGCTTTTAAAATTATAAATAAAGCCCATAAACTGGTTGTAAAACAGAAATAAAGCAATACAGAAATATATATAAACCTCTTTCCACCCTTCCCCCACATTTACCAGAGGTAACTCTAAGAAGTGGGTGAACCCTCCTCTGCATTTGTAAACATATATATATATACACACACACACATATTTATATGGGGCTCATGGTATCACGTAACCTAGTTTTATTCCCATTTCACACATATATCATAAGCAGCTTTCCATGCCAATGTACAGACTACATCTTTTTCAATGATGTATCTGAATGTACTATAGATACACCTTTGGATGCATATGTAAGAATGTTTTGCTATTATGTAAAATGCTACAAGGGAGATCCTTATACACTTTCCTGATTGTGCCGGATATTTTCCATTTGCTCCTTAAGATCTAGGGAAAAAAGTAGGGCTGAGAAAAGTTGAGTAACCTATTTAAAATTCTAGCTACTTGCAGACAATAGAGTTCATTATAGGCTGCATCAACACGTGTAATTGGATTGTCCATAGCAATAATTAACTTTTCCATATCACCAAAAGGTCAATTTAGTTAAACCACCAGTATGTTTTCCCCACTGAAACAGCAGTCAGGTCTGGCCACATATATTGGCAGCCCTGGCCAGACTTTTAAAAATTGTCACCAGAATCCTGGAGCATGAGTCAGAGTTTGCATCTCAGTTTATGTAAGATCGGAAGTATTCTGAGGTGCAAGCATGGGGTGGAAGTACTCTGTCTGGGGGAGAGGGCATGGGGGCACTGGCATCTCAGGTGGGATTTGCAGGGGTTGCTCCTGGTTCTAGTCTTTCTTTCCTGAGCTGACTGTCCTGCAAATGAGACCCACTGCTCTCCTCTCTCTTGAAAGAACGCAGGGTGTTTTCACAGGCTCCACTCTTCTGGACCCCACAGTGCTCACCGTGCTCTTCTCTGCCTCTCAAGCTTCAGAAGCAACAAGAGCCAGGACCCAGCTGAGGTCACTGCCAGAAATTCCACTCAAACTAGCTCAAGGGACTGGCAAATCCAGGATGTGTAGAAAGGCTTGGAAAGGCTTAATCTAGAGGCTGAGACAGGCTTTCACTCCCTGACCCCCACCTCACTTCCTCTACCCCTCCTTTGGGCTTTACATGACAGATGCGTCTTCTTATGCTGGGAAACCCATCACTGACACTTGCATCTTTGTCTTACTTTGTGAGTCATAAAGGTGTGAGACCTTGCCCCTCTGAAATCTCAGGGAAACTCTGACGGATGCTGACTGGACCCCTGATCCCCTTTGATGGGGAAGAAGGGGAGCAGACAAGCGGCCGGAGGAGACCGTGATCATTTTGAGGGCAAACACAACTGTGTTCCTCATCCAGTCCACCTGGTGTGTAGCAGGGGCCCTGTGAGATATTCTTTTCTTGAATTAAATGGAATCTTAATTGTTTCCAGCCACCCTGCCTTTCCTGAATATTTATGTATAATCCATTCCTTCCAGAGAGGTCAGCAGCTCTCTTTCCATGGATTCTCTATCCTCTGGGGTCTCTAGGTTGCAGTGGTGCTCGAGGGTGAGAGTCGGGGGATGCTGACGGCAGTCACTACAGTTCTGTGCCAATGAAGTATCTGAGAAACACCCATGTGATGCCTGCCTGGACATGTGTTTGTTTTCCTGCTCTTCAATATGACAAAGGTCCCGAGCATCCTCCCCAGACCCACCTCTGAATGCTGGACTAACATGGAAACACCTTAAATGCCCATTGACAGAGAAATGGATAAGGAAGATATGGTACATGTATATACAATGGAATGATACTCAGCCATAAAAAGGACTAAATAATGCCATTTACAGCAACATGGATGCAACTAGAGATTATCATACTAAGTGAAGGAAAAGAGAAAGACTAATACCATAGGATATCATTTATATGTAGAATCTAAAATATGACACAAATGAATTTATCTAGAAACAGAAACATGGACATAGAGAATAGAGCTATATGTGGCCAAGGCGGAGGGGGTTGGGGAAAGGATGGAGTGGGAGGTTGGGGCTACCAGATGTAAGCTATTATATATAGAATGGTCAAACAACAGGGTCTTACTGTATAGCCCAGAGAACTATATTCTGTATCCTATGATAAACCACAGTGGAAAATAATATTTTTAAAATAGAATATATATATATATATATTCAGCATGTATAACTGAATCACTTTGATATGCAATAGAAATTAACACAACATTGTAAATCAACTATATTTTAACTGAAACAAAAATTTTTTAACGTTAAACTAACCCAGATGATCATAGAATATTTGTCTCTGTGATGTGGTCCTCTTTTGTTTTTCTTCTTCTAGGGATCAGACATAGAACAGCAGTGGCTTCCTGACTTTACCTGCTCAGAGACTTGCAGAGACCTCCACCAACCCCACATACTCACCACTGTAGCCAGCCTGTGTCTTTCAGTCACAAGCTACTCTTTCTTAAGTGTAAGGCTGTCAGGACTCAGGACAAAGCCATCTATTGCCTCCTCTAAGAATTTGCTTTTCTTCTTTAAAAAGGAAAAGGAACTTGGTTTCTAAGAATGACAAAGGAATACAAGAAGCATTAGGCTAAACCCACTTTTCTGTGAGCTCAGGATGATAACTTAATTAAACTGTCAAACAAGATCATTAATTTATCAAAAGCTATGGCTTCTACTTGAGACAAGTTATTAGTCTAGAACACCATAGATGCTATCCTATATGTAGCTTATCAAGCTCTAGTAATAAATCACATTCTTCCTTCTTGCCAAAAGAAAAATCGATTTTTTTACATTGTTCAGAGAAGAAAATCACGTATTGATTTAAAAAATATATGAATAACCTAAGTCTCCAAACTCAGCTACAATATGACAAGAATAAAAAGGAATAAATAGAAGTAGGCAGGGAAGAAAAACTCCAGAAAAAACCACTAACTTGCTAACAACAAAAAAGCGAGTCTTAGATGGAAGTATTAGAAAAACATTGTAGACGCCCTCATTTGACCCTTGCATGATAACTTCCTTTGGTGAGTGAAAATAAAGAAATGACTATTACTTTCATTTCCTTCTGGAAAAGAATTAGTGGTTTATGTAGTGACCAGAGCCTGGAGGGGAGAGGGAAGAACACAGTGGTCCATGAATGATGCTCCATGCTGGGTGGAGCCAGAAGCACAGAAATGTGTTCCTATGAGTGTTAGCAGGCATCCTGATTCCCCACCCAGCAGGGCCCAAGACACCAGACGTTAAGACGCCAGACATTGTTCTCATGGGAAGAGTTAAGGAAGGACATGCCTCTGGCTTCATCACTTTTGAGTCAGGATTGACAGAGACACAGAGCGTTTTCTAGACACTAGAGGAACCGCGAAATGTGAGCTCAGTGATTGTTATAGTCTAATCATAAAGGTCCTCAAAAGTAGAGTTTCACTATAAACAATTTCCAGGTAAAAGAAAGTGTTTTTTGATATGCTTCCAACCATTTCTCCTATACAGTATCATTGTCTCTTTCCTATCCCTTCTTTTCCATCATGTTTTCTCGCAATCAACAGCCGCCAGATGGTTATTGAACACAACCACAACTGTTCTGAAGCTCACATCTTGACTGGTCCTTTCATCCTTGTCCTTTTCTTGGCAAACAGTGGTTCACTTTGCCATATTCTCTTCTCATTTCCACCTTTTTCGCCAAGCAAAAACTCACCAAGCAAGCCAGACCACTTGCTTCATACTTCTGGCTCTGCCACTTACTAGCTGTGTGGGCTTGTGCTAATCACTGACTCTCTCTGTGCCTCATCTTCTCCATCTGAAAATGGGGTAATAGTAACCATAGCATCTGAATAGTGCTCTTTTGAAGAGCAATTTAATATGTGAAATGTGCTTGGAATGGGGCCAGCAATATAAAAAAGATCAAAAGAAAGTTCATCCTAGAAAATAACTTTAAATTTTTTTCACAGAGCATATGTCTCCTGTACAGAAGTCAGGAAACATGAACAAGCAAGGAAAAAGGATCAAAACAAGACACAGTCCCAGAGGCTCCAAGGACCCTTAGCCAGTACTCCTCACTGCTGAGCCTCAGGGCCGCCTCAGGCTTGACCGTGGCCTTGGGGTCAGGCTGCCTGTGGACCTGCGCCAGTGCGGGTGGGAATCAGGCGCTCTGGGATTACCTCCCTTTCCATCACCTGCAGCTCTTTCACGCTCCTGTGCAGGATTTTCCTCATGGGTAGGATCTGTTTACTTTTGTTCTCTGTTCGACTATTTCCTTTTAAAATTCCTAAACGCAGACTTTGATGCATTTAATTCACTTTTTTTGATAGTTAGTGCTGTAGGGCTTTTTCATGGACTTTTTCACTTGTTTCTCATTATGATATTGACAAGCATCCCTAGTAAACAAGGCAGAACCTTTAAAATAAAAAGGAGGGGTGTGTGCACACGAACCAAAGTGAACTTGTGGAACAACTACCCAGCCTATGGGGGAGGGAAAGAAATGAGAGCTAAGTTTTGGGGTCCTGGACAGGCGCTGAGTCCAGGCCAGCAGGGAGGAGGAGGGTCACCTGGTTGTCTGGTTACGGTGGGATCGGGCATTATGGGGGCTCAGCTAAAGCAGAGGATGAGCACACCTTGAAGTGAATGGGGAGTGTGCTCCTGGGTCTGCTGCTCACCTGGGGCCCTGACAGCTCTAACTTCAGGCTAAGGAGAAATACCCCTGCCCAAGGGCAGAGGTGAATGAATGGCCCTCTGACTAGGACTTTGTATTCTTCGCATCTAGAGGTGACACCTTGCGGCACAAAGGACCCTGCAGGCCAAGAAGTGGGAAGGCAGGTGACAAGTGGATGTGCTGGCATGGGGTGACACCCCGTGGCTCCTGGGACCTGTGCCAGCGAGATTTTGCAACTCCTCCATTACAGTGACCCTGAGGAAAAGGTGGATGAGGGTTTGTCTGTGATTGTTTTTCTTTTTCCTGTAGGTGACCGATTTGCAGTGATGTTTCAATAGGGACACCTGTCCTGCAGTCTGCTGGGATGGCCTGGCTGGAGGCAGATAAATGCATGCTTCAGGGCAGCAGGAAAAACGCTTAGTTTCCCCCAGCAGCTCGGAGCACATTCCTCAGAGGGAGGGTCTCACTTTCCTAAATTCTCTTTGCACCTGGAATACAGGAGAGGGATCACTGAGTGAATCAAAGAGTGGGTGATGCATCTATTGATTCCTACACCTCAGAGAGTAAAAAGGAAAAAAATGTGTAAAGCTATATTCTGATACCAGCATGTGTAAATGAGTCTATCCCTGAGAGATCTGTGAAGCAAGGTGTCAATGAGGAGGGAGAAGAGGAAGAGGGATAGAGCTCAGAACCCTAGAGGCTGAGGATTCAAAATGCAGGAGGAAGCATCAGAGACTATAGATATGTGACCATTTAATTTAACTAGTTCAATACAATTTTGAGAGTATATTGTAATGATTAAAATTATGGACTGAAAATTGGCTTCTTACATTGATGGATATATTATTTTAAAAAAACCCTTTTAGGGGAAAATTCTTGCTAAAAATAAAAAATGTTCACTGAAGCAAAATTTTATTTATTATTTTTGAACTGTTTCATTTTATATTGTATACTGTATAGTTGATTAACAATTTTATGTTGGTTTAAGGTGCACAGCAGAGTGGTTCACTTATAGATGCACGTATCTGACAACAGACTGGTTCCAAATAGGAAAAGAAGTATGTCAAGGCTGTATATTGTCACCCTGCTTATTTAACTTTTATGCAGAGTACATCATGAGAAATGCTGGACTGGAAGAAACACAAGCTGGAATTGAGATTGCCGGGAGAAATCTCAATAACCTCAGATATGCAGATGACACCACCCTTATGGCAGAAAGTGAAGAGGAACTAAAGAGCCTCTTGATGAAAGTAAAAGTGGAGAGTGAAAAGGTTGGCCTAAAGCTCAACATTCAGAAAATGAAGATCATGGCATCTGGTCGCATCACTTCATGGGAAATAGATGGGGAAACAGTGGAAACAGTGTCAGACTTTATTTTTTGGGGCTCCAAAATCACTGCAGCTGGTAATTGCAGCCATGAAATTAAAAGACGCTTACTCCTTGGAAGGAAAGTTATGACCAACCTAGATAGCATATTCAAAAGCAGAGACATTACTTTGCTGACTAAGGTCCTTCTAGTCAAGGCTATGGTTTTTCCAGTCAGTAGTCTTGTATGGATGTGAGAGCTGGACTGTGAAGAAGGCTGAGCACCGAAGAACTGATGCTTTTGAACTGTGGTGTTGGAGAAGACTCTTGAGAGTCCCTTGGACTGCAAGGAGATCCAACCAATCCATTCTGAAGGAGATCAGCCCTGGGATTTCTTTGGAAGGAATGATGCTAAAGTGGAAACTCCAGTACTTTGGCCACCTCATGCGAAGAGTTGACTCAATGGAAAAGACTCTGATGCTGGGAGGGATTGGGGGCAGGAGGAGAAGGGGACGACAGAGGATGAGATGGCTGGATGGCATCACTGACTCGATGGACGTGAGTCTGAGTGAACTCTGGGAGTTGGTGATGGACAGGGAGGCCTGGCGTGCTGCGATTCATGAGGTCGCAAAGAGTCGGACACGACTGAGCGACTGAACTGAACTGATCTATTATTTTTCAAATTCTTTTCCCATTTAGGTTGCTACATATTATTAAGCAGAGTTCCCTGTGCTGTGAAGTAGGTCCTTGTTAGTTATCGATTTTAAGTATAGCAGTGTGGACTTGTCATTTCCAAACTCTCCCTCCCCATTCCCATCCCCACCTCAACTTTCCCATAGGTTCATTCTCTGTTGTGTAAATGTCAGGCAAGTGTATTCTCCTCGGTTCTGTCTTGTCACAACAAAGATTTGGAGTGATGGACATTAAAGCCCCCTCAACCTGTCACAGCTCTTGGGTCTTGGACAGATCGTGTTATAGCTCTCAAGTCTCGAACAGACCTTGTTATTGTTAGGCAGGGTGGTAGGCTCAATGAGGTGCATAACAGCGCCGGGGACCTGAGTCATGTTTCCTGTTTTCTTGAAGAACATTCCTTAACCAAATAAGGAAAGATTTCTATATGCGATAGCATAAGGAAGGCGTTGCATGAGCTCATTCTGCCTGTCCAATCAGGTATCGCCAAGTACCCTGTAACTGAGACAAAGAGCTGACTGTATATAAACCACCATACTGCTTTGTTCGGGGCTCTCGTCTGATTCCGCTGCGTCGGATGAGGTTTGAGCCCTAGCGCGCTAGAAATAAAAAATTCCCTTCTTGCCTTTGTATTACCACGGTGGACTTGTTCGCTCTCTCGGTTGGTTTGGAGATACGGGCTCAGTGCATAACAGTTATAGCTCTTAGACAAATCAGTGTTACAGCTCCATTTTATTTAGATAATAGCAGGAAAATCCATCCTCGAGGTGTGAGAGCATATTGACACGAAGACGTGAAGAGAAGAGCACCCCAGCACGCAGGAAAGAGAGAGGCCCCCAGCCCTTTGGCAGCTCTTTTTGTATGCTTTTTCTCCCCCTGGCCTGCCCTCTGTAAACTGGGCTAGCCAGGAGTGTTGTTTGTTCTAGCTGAGGTCCGCACTCTGGTCCTTGGACCTCCCTTTGTTCTATTTTCGTGGGCTTTCCCCTTCCTTGTATTTTAGTCACTGCTATTCTGGACTCCTGGTTCCTATTCTAACTACCTAACAGTAAATAAGTTCACTTCTATCATTTTTTAAAGAATCCATATATAAGCAATATCAGGTGATATTTCTCTTCTGACAATATTGATTCTTCCAATACAATAACGCGGCATATTTTTCCAACTGTTTGTCATTTTCGATTTCTTTCATCACAGATAGCTTATGATAAAGAGTGTCTGATTCATGACCTCTGAAGAAGATTCAGGACCAGGGACCAGCCTTGATCACTCAAGACCTTTTGTGTAGCAGAGTTTTATTAAAGTATGAAGAGGGACAGAGAAAGCTTCTAACTTAGACATCAGAAGAGGGTGGAGAGTGCTCGCTAGTCTAAGCAATGGAGTTATATACTTTTAAAATTGGTTTTTACAATAAAACAAAAGAATGTCTCAAGGTTGTAAAGATCTTACTAGACCCTCTCCCATAATTTACATTTTAAGATGACAGGATTAGAACTAACAATAGAAAGATCATACCAGACCCACTCCCATAATGCACATTCTAAGATAACAGGATTAGTCAGAGGTTTTCAAGAGGCAGAAGCTGTCCTCGGCAGGATACATTGTTGTTCAGTTCAGTTCATTCACTCAGTCATGTCCGACTCTTTGAGACCCCATGAATTGCAGCACGCCAGGCCTCCCTGTCCATCATTAGCTCCCAGAGTTTACCCAAACTCATGTCTATCGAGTCGGTGATGCCATCCAGCCATCTCATCCTCTGTTGTCCCCTTCTCCTCCTGCTCCCAATCCCTCCCAGCATCAGAGTCTTTTCCAATGAGTCAACTCTTCGCATTAGGTGGCCAAAGTATTGGAGTTTCAGCTTTAGCATCAGTCCTTCCAAAGAACACCCAGGACTGATCTCCATTAGAATGGACTGGTTGGATCTCCTGCAGTCCAAGGAACTCTTATGAGTCCTCTCCAACACCACAGTTCAAAAGCATCAATTCCTCAGCACTCAGCTTTCTTTGTAGTCCAACTCTCACATCCATACATGACCACCAGAAAAACCATAGCCTTGACTAGATGGCTCTTTGTTGGCAAAGTAATATCTCTGCTTTTGAATATGCTATCTAGGTTGGTCATAACTTTCCTTCCAAGGAGTAAGCGTCTTTTAATTTCATGGCTGCAATCACCATCTGCAGTGATTTTGGAGCCCCAAAATATAAAGTCTGACACTGTTTCCACTGTTTTCCCATCTATTTGCCATGAAGTGATAGGACCAGATGCCATGATCTTAGTTTTCTGAATGTTGAGCTTTAAGCCAACTGTTTTGCTTTCTTCTTTCACTTTCATCAAGAGGCTCTTTAGTTCCTCTTCACTTTCTGCCATAAAGGTGGTTTCATCTGCATATCTGAGGTTATTGAGATTTCTCCAGGAAATCTTGATTCCAGCTTGTGCTTCTTCTAGTCCAGTGTTTCTCATGATGTACTCTGCATAGAAGTTAAATAAGCAAGGTGACAATAGACAGCCTTGACGTACTCCTTTTCCTATTTGGAACCAGTCTGTTGTTCCATGTCCAGTTCTAACTCTTGCTTCTTGACCTGCATACAGGTTTCTCAAGAGGCAGGTCAGGTGGTCTGATATTCTCATCTCTTTCAGAATTTTCCACAGTTTATTGTGATCCACACAGTCAAAGGCTTTGGCATAGTCAGTAAAGCAGAAATAGATGTTTTTCTGGAACTCTCTTGCTTTTTCCATGATCCAGCAGATGTTGGCAATTCTCTGGTTCCTCTGCCTTTTCTAAAACCAGCTTGAACATCTGGAAGTTCACGGTTCACGTATGGCTGAAGCCTGGCTTGGAGAATTTTGAGCATGACTTTACTAGCATGTGAGATGAGTGCAATTGTGCGGTAGTTTGAACATTCTTTGGCATTGCCTTTCTTTGGGATTGGAATGAAAACTGACCTTTTCCAGTCCTGTGGCCACTCTTGAGTTTTCCAAATTTGCTGGCAAATTGAATGCAGCACTTTCACAGCATCATCTTCCAGGAATTGAAATAGCTCAACTGGAATTTTATCACCTCCACTAGCCTTGTTCCTAGTGATGCTTTCTAAGGCCCACTTGACTTGACATTCCAGGATGTGTGGCTCTAGGTGAGTGATCCACCATGGTGATTATCTTGGTCATGAAGATCCTTTTTGTTTAGTTCTTCTGTGCATTCTTGCCACCTCTTCTTAATATCTTCTGCTTCTGTTCCGTACATTTGTATGTTCTGCTTCTGTTCCATACATTCCATACAAATGTTCCATACATTTCTGTCCTTTATTGAGCCCATGTTTGCATGAAATGTTCCCTTGGTATCTCTAATTTTCTTGAAGAGATCTCTAGTCTTTCCTATTCTGTTGTTTTCCTCTATTTCTTTGCAAAATTTCTTATATAAATTGTTGTTATATAATCCTTAATACAGAGTTTGAACTGAGTTGCTTGTTGTGTAACCATCAGTTCAGGGCTTAAAGAAAAAAAAAAAAAACGCTTTATATGACTAAGACTAACGAATGTAGAGGGGAAAAAAGTGTTGTCCTTTCCTCCTCCTTGAGAATTCCAGACTCCTTTCTCCTCCCCAGGGTCCCAGACTTCTTATCAACTTGCCTAGGAATTGACTGTCTCATCCCTGTCTTATAGTTTGTGGAGTACAGATCTTTTGTCTCCTTAGGTAGGTTTATTCCTAGGTGTTTTATTTTTTCTGATGCATTGATAAATGAGATTGTTTCCTTAATTTCTCTTTCTGATCTTTTGTCATTAGTGTACAGAAATGCAACAGATTTCTGTGTATTAATTTTGTAACCTGCAACTTTACCAAATTCATTGATGAGCTCTAGTAGTTTTCTGGTAACATCTTTAGGATATTCTATGTATAGTATCACGTCATCTGCAAACAATGACAGTTTAACTTCTTGTTTTCCAATTTGAATTCCTTTTATTTTTATTTTTTTCTTCTCTGATTGTCACAGCTAGAACTTCCAAAACTATATTGAATTGAAGTGGTAAGAGTGGACATCCTTGTGTTGTTCCTGATCTTAGAGGAATGCTTTCAGCTTTTCACGGTTGAATATAACATCAGCTGTTGGTTTGTCCTGCATGTGTGTGTGCTAAATCACTTCAGTTGGGGCCAACTCTTTGCGACCCTGTGGACTGTAGCCTGCCAGGCTCCTCTGTACATGGGGATTCTCTAGGCAAGAATAGTGGAGTGGGTTGCCATGCCCTCTTCCATGGGATCTTTCCAGCCCAGAGATTGAACCCACGTCTCTTATGTCTCCTACATTGGCAGGCTGGTTCCTTACCACTAGCACCACCTGGGAAGCCCTGTAGGTTTGTCATATGTGGTCTTTATTATGTTGAGGTATGTTCCCTCCATACTTACTTTCTGGAAAGTTTTTAATCATACACAGGTGTGGCTGAATTTTGTCAAAATCTTCTTCTGCATCAATTGAGATGAATATTCCAAAGCTCAAGAAAAGAATTTCAAAATTAAATCTTGTTCACTATTTTAGCTCTTACCATTTCATTTATTGAGGGTCTCCCTCACTTCTGGGGAGATGTATTTACTGTCTTCCTATTTGCAGATCTGATTTTGAATAAATGCAACTTTCTGAAAATATGAAAAACTCTTAACAGAAGTTTTTGGCTCTCCATGCATTGATTTCTGAGAGTAAATATTTCCAAGTGATTTTGAAAAAAATTTCCCATTTCAAATTTAGAGGGCTTAAAAAAGACTTCTGTATCATTGCCAAATACACAGATAAATTTACAAATTAATTTTTCAAAGATTTAACTTTTTCTAATATCTGATTAGTGATGGCCAGTAAAGAGGGAAAGCTCATACAGCCCTGCTGAAGGAGCTACATCAGCTTTGTACAACTAGATGTTTTAGTTTAGTTGCTCTATATAATATGTTTTAAAATTTTTTGATGCTTACCATTTCTCTTTGGTAAAATAGCACAGCTTTTACAGACATATTTAAGAAGTATGTGCAAACCACAAGTTGTGGCAAATATTCTTAATTAATAAGAGAATCATTCTAAAGAAAATACCATGTTTTGTAAAAATTTATATCTGTATAATCACCACACAAATGATTTTCTTTTTAATGCTGATTTTTTTTTTTTTTACTCAGTTACAGTAGTATTTACAATGATGTCAGATGTTTCATCATGATGGAGTAAACTTCCAAAAGCTCTACTTTGATGGAAAGAGTATGAAATACACATCATTGCTGAGATATTCTTTTTGAAGAATCTGATGACAGTCTTATATTACTGGTATTACTTATCTGTTTTCAAAGTTTCTCTTTTGCCAAAGTAACAAGTGTCACATAATTTTACTTTTCAGACCAAAAAGTAAAATTAATTTAGAAGATCAGTTATTTGATGTAAATGAGTCTTGCTTCATACAGTTCATGTAAATAAAACTTCTGCTCATGTAATATTAAAGTGTCATTTTAGGACAGAGTCTTCTTAAAGTGATGATTAACTTTCAAAGTAGATGCTGGTTCCCTTTCAGCATGTTTGGTCCTCTGAATTGGATGTGGTCAGTGATACAGCCCCTATTGTTCCTGTTGTTTAGTTGCTAAGTTGTGTCCGACTCTTTTTGACTCCATCAGGCTTCTTTGTCCATGGGATTTCCCAGGCAGGAATCCTGAAGTGGGTTACCATTTCTTTCTCCAGGAGATCTTCCCAACCCAGAGATCAAACCTGTGGCTCCTGCATTGGCAGGTGGGCTTTTCCACTGAGTCACCAGGGAAGCCCACAGCCCCTATTGCGCATATTAATGACAAACATCATACATGAGTTATACAAGCCATCAACTGTCTTGAGAAATGAAAATTTGCTAGTTAATTTGATTAAATATTCATTTATTATTGTTTAGGTCTTCCCTATGGCTCAGACAGTAAAGAATCCACCTGCAAAGCAGAGGACCTGGGTCAGGAAGGTCCCCTGGAGAAGGGAATGACTACCCACTCCAGTATTCTTGCCTAGAGAATTACATGGACAGAGGAGCCTGGTGGGCTATAGTCCATGGGGTCACAAAGAATCAGACATGGCTAAGTGACTAACACTTTCACTCATTGCTGACAAAAGGGCTTATTGTAAAATTTAAAAAAAAATTGCCAAACAATAAAATAAGCACTTCTAAACTTACACCAGAAAATAAGACAAAACAGCAGTAGTAACAGCATTTGGATTATGCTCTACTGCTTAATGACTGGCCTGCTCAGTCTGCACACATCTGTCACATACATCTAATATGTAATTTTCCACATTCCCACCAACTCCTCTCACAGTGTCCTGGCAGCTCCATACCCTCAAAAAGGCACGTCATGGGACTGGCTCTACTGGCAATGCAACGAGTAATCAGCTAGTACAGGGATGCCAACTACTTTTACCATTGCCTCTAGAAAGTGAAGAGAGTTAGTTGACCCTAGCTCCTTGGAACAAAGCATACTTTCTTTCCCATGCAGATTCCTCTGAATATTGTTCTTAAAAGGAAGGGGTGTATTGAATCACATCTGGAAAAGAGTCAAGAAAATAGGTTGTTGCTGTTCCTATTTCAAATTTAACCACCTAGGAAAATGAGAATTTTCTGAAATTCATATGAACCTCTCAAATGTCTATGGCAGAAATTGAACTATAGAGATTTGTCAAATATGTCCTGGCTCATTTTGACATAATTAATACAAATACCTTATTAAATATGGAAAAAGTGCTAAATAAGGTGATACATAATATTAATAGACATAAACCATGACTGTTTTGAGAAAACAGAGCATAAGGGCCACACAAAACACAGGACAGAGAAGAAATCCTACCAGTTCCAAAAGTGGAAAAGATAGAGAAAGGTGTAAAAGCAATTTTCGAAACCAGGTTAAAGGCTCAGTATTCTCCAAAACTGATTAAAGACCTGAAGGCATTGCTTCAGGCAGATATCATCAAAATGGCAGAATGGGAGTTTCCGATTGTCTTCTGAAAGAAGGCTGTTTCTAACAGTCATCTAAGGATGAGAGTACATTTGAGGAAGTCTAGGAGTCAGCGGAGAAGATTCAGCATGCATTTTTTTTGGAGGAAAAAAATCTGAGCTAGGACATATCAAAGAGGCCAGTCAGTAAAGACTGGAGGAGATGACTGCTTCTTTAAATGTCAAGACAACAATATAAAACTTTAAGGAACATGAAGACTCAATGAAAAATGACATCACCAGAGGTTCAAGATAGCTTTCCAGTGGCTGACCCAAAGAAATGGTGATCAGCAATTTTCCCAACAAAGAATTTATTATAGTCTTAAGGAAGCTCATACTGTTCATGGGATTCTCAAGGCAAGAATATTGAAGAGCTCAATGAGTTACAAGAAAACACAGAAAGGCAATTCAATAAAATACACAAAAAACACAAGTTTAACACAGAGGTAGAAATCATAAGAGAATCAAATAGAAATTCTGGAGCAGAAGAATGCAATGTATGAAATGCAAAAAAATGTAATACAGAACATCAGCAGCAGACTGGATCAAGCAGAAGAAAGAATCTCTGAAGACAGACAACTTTGAATTATCCAGTCAGGGAAAACAAAGAAAAAAGAATGAAAAGAAGTAAAGAAAGCCTACATGAACTATACAGTACTATTAAGAGAACAATCTACACGTTATTAGTGTCTCAGAAGGAGAAGAGAGGGAGAAAGGGGCAGAAATCTTGCAGAAATAGTGGCTGCTGCTGCTGCTAAGTCGCTTCAGTCATGTCTGACTCTTTGTAACCCTATGGGCTGTAGCCTGCTAGGCTCCTCTGTCCATGGGATTCTCCAGGCAAGAATAATGGAGTGGGTTGCCATGCCCGCCATCAGGGGGTCTTCCTGACCGAGGGATCAAACCTGAATCTCTTACATCTCCTGCATTGGCAGGCAGATTCTTTACCACTAACACCACCTGGGAAATCCAAATAGTGGCTGAGGACCTCCCAAATCTGGGAAGAGATTTAGACATCCAAGTTCATGAAGTCTCTAAGTTCCCTAACATTTCAACTCAAAATGTTCTTCTTCAAGACACATTATAACAAAATTGTCTAAAATCAAAGGCAAAAAGAGAATTTTAAGCAACAAGAGAAAAAAAAATATTTCTTCACATTCAAGAGAATTGTAACAGAACTCTTTTTTTTCAACTCTTTTTTTAAAAAATTATTTTCCCTTATTGTCCATCACAGAGTACTGCATTTGCTGTGCTATACAAGAGGTTCCAGATGTTCAAGCTGGTTTTAGAAAAGTCAGAGGAACCAGAGATCAAATTGCCAACATCCACTGGATCATGGAAAAGCAAGAGAGTTCCAGAAAAACATCTATTTCTGCTTTATTGACTATGCCAAAGCCTTTGACTGTGTGGATCACAATAAACTATGGAAAATTCTGAAACAGATGGGAATACAGACCACCTGACCTGCCTCTTGAGAAACCTATATGCAGGTCAGGAAGCAAGAGTTAGAACTGGACATGGAACAACAGACTGGTTCCAAATAGGAAAAGGAGTATGTCAAGGCTGTCTATTGTCACCCTGCTTATTTAACTTCTATGCAGAGTACATCATGAGAAACATTGGACTGAAAGAAGCACAAGCTGGAATCAAGATTGCAGGGAGAAATCTCAATAACCTCAGATATGCAGATGACACCACCTTTATGACAGAAAGTGAAGAGGAGCTAAAAAGCCTCTTGATGAAAGTGAAAGAGGAGAGTGAAAAAGTTGGCTTAAAGCTCAACATTCAGAAAACAAAGATCATGGCATCTGGTCCCATTACATCATGGCAAATAGATGGGGAAACAGTGTCAGACTTTATTTTTCTGGGCTCCAAAATCACTGCAGATGGTGACTGCAGCCATGAAGTTAAAAGACGCTTACTCCTTGGAAGGAAAGCTATGACCAACCAAGATAGCATATTCAAAAGCAGAGACATTACTTTGCCAACAAAGGTCTGTCTAGCCAAGGCTATGGTTTTTCCTGTGGTCATGTATGGATGAGAGTTGGACTGTGAAGAAAGCTGAGCACTGATGCTTTTGAACTGTGGTGTTGGAGAAGACTGTTGAGAGTCCCTTGGACTGCAAGGAGATCCAACCAGTCCATTCTGAAGATCAGCCCTGGGATTTCTTTGGAGGGAAAGATGCTAAAGCTGAAACTCCAGTACTTTGGACACCTGATGTGAAGAGTTGACTCATTGGAAAAGACTCTGATGCTGGGAGGGATTGGGGGCAGGAGGAGAAGGGGATGACAGAGGATGAGATGGCTGGATGGCATCACTGACTTGATGGACGTGAGTCTGAATGAACTTCGGGAGATGATGATGGACAGGGAGGCCTGGCGTGCTCCGACTCATGGGGTCACAAAGAGTTGGACATGACTGAGCGACTGAACTGAACAATAGGTTCGTATTAGTTATTTATTTTACATATAGTACTGTGTATATGTCAATTCTGATCTTCCAGTTTATCCCCTACTTTTCCTCGTGGTTATCATAAGTTTGTTTGTTTTCTTTCTTTCTTTCTTTCTTTTTTTTACTTTATTTTACTTTACAATACTGTATTGGTTTTGCCATACATCAACATGAATCTGCCACGGGTGTACACGTATTCCCCATCCTGAACCCCCCTCCCACCTCCCTCCCTATACCATCTTTCTGGGTCATCCCAGTGCACCAGCCCCAAGCATCCTGTATCCTGCATCAAACCTAGACTGGTGATTCATTTCTTATATGATATTATACATGTTTCAATGCCATTCTCCCAAACCATCCCACCCTCTCCCTCTCCCACAGAGTCCAAAAGAGTGTTCTGTACATCTGTGTCTCTTCTCCTGTCTCGCATACAGGGTTATCGTTACCACCTTTCTAAATTCCATATATGTCTGTTAGTATACTGTATTGGTGTTTTTTTTTTTCTGGCTTACTTCACTCTGTATAATAGGCTCCAGTTTCATCCACCTCATTAGAACTGATTCAAATGCATTCTTTTTAATGGCTGAGTAATACTCCATTGTGTATATGTACCACAGCTTTCTTATCCATTCATCTGCTGATGGACATCTAGGTTGTTTCCATGTCCTGGCTATTATAAACAGCGCTGTGATGAACATTGGGGTACACGTGTCTCTTTCAATTCTGGTTTCCTTGGTGTGTATGCCCAGCAGTGGGATTGCTGGGTCATAAGGCAGTTCTATTTCCAGTTTTTTAAGGAATCTCCATAGTGTTCTCCATAGTGGCTGTGCTAGTTTGCATTCCCACCAACAGTGTAAGAGGGTTCCCTTTTCTCCACACCCTCTCCAGCATTTATTGCTTATAGACTTTTGAATCGCAGCCATTCTGACTGGCCTGAAATGGTACCTCATTGTGGTTTTGATTTGCATTTCTCTGATAATGAGTGATTTTGAGCATCTTTTCATGTTTTGTTAGCCATCTGTATGTCTTCTTTGGAGAAATGTCTGTTTAGTTCTTTGACCCATTTTTTGATTGGGTCATTTATTTTTCTGGAATTGAGCTGCAGGAGTTTCTTGTATATTTTTGAGATTTGTGGTTTGTCAGTTGCTTCATTTGCTATTATTTTCTCCTATTCCAAAGGCTGTCTTTTCACCTTGCTTATCCTTTGCTAACAGAACTCTTAACAGTGAATTTCTCAGAAGAAACCTTGCAGGGCAGGAGAGAGTGGGATGATATAGTCAAACTGCTGGAAAGAAAAACTGGCAATCAAGAATATCTTATCAAAGTTTTATTTGAAAAATAAGGGAGAGAAAAACTTTCCTAGAGAAACAAGGGTGAGGTGGCTTATCACGACTAAACCAGACTGATAACAAATACTGAAAGGAGTTCCTCAAGCTAAAATGAATGGATGCAATTAGTAACATGAAAGTGTATGAAAATATAAAACAATGTGATAAAGATAAATACATAGTCAAATTAGAAATACTTTATATAATATGATAGTGTATCAATCACTTAACTCTAGTTTAAAGGTTAAAAAATAATAGTATCAAAAATAATTATAGCTACAGATTATTGCTAATTTGGTAATGAGCACACAATATAAAAACACAAAAATTATGGCATAAAAATCTATGAAATGTGCAAAGGGGTGGGAAAGGGTAGGGTTTTGAACATAATTAAAGTTGGATTATCAGTTTAAAATGAGCTTTTATACCCATAACATGTTTTATGTAAGCTTTATGGTAACTGTAAACCAAAAATCCACAGTAGATAAAAAAAGATAAAGAGAAGAGAATGAAAGCATACCACTATGAAAAATGACCAATTCCCAAAGAAAGAAAACAAGAAAGGAACAACAAATTATCCATAAAACAGTTCATAAGAGGGGATTAGTAAGTACTTACTTATCAATAATACTTTTAATATAAATGAATCAAAAGGAATAGAGTGACTGGATAAAAAAGCAATATCCAACTATACACTGCCCACAAGAGGCTCATATCAGCTTTAAGAAAACAAATAGACCCAAAGTAAGGAGATGGAAAAATACCACATGCAAATGGAACTAAAAGAGAATATAAATAGCTATATTATATTGCACAAATGAAACTTTTAGTAAAAAACTGTAACAGGAGACAGGGAAAGTCACTATATAATGATAAAGCAGTCAGTGCACCAAAAAGATAGAACAACTGAAAATATATACACACTCAACATTGGAGAATCTAAATAGATTAAGCAAATGTTAACAGGTGTGAGAATACCAGACCACGTTACCTATCTCCTGGGGATACCAGAGCACCTTACCTGTCTTCTGAGAAACCTGTACGCATGACAAGAAACAACACTTAGAACTGGACATGGAATAATTGACTGGTTCAAAATTGGGAAAGGACTACATCAAGCGTGTATATTGTCACCCTGCTTGTTTAACTTATATTCAGAGTGCATGCTAAGTCACTTCAGTCATATCTGACTCTGTGATCCTATGGACTGTAGCCCACCAGACTCCTCTGTCCATGGGATTCTCCAGCAAGAATACTATGGTGAGTTGCCATTTCCTCCTCCAGAGTCTCTTCTCAACCCAGGGATCAAACCCACATCTCTTACATCTCCTGCATCAGCAGGCAGGTTCTTTACCATTAGTGTCATCTGGGAAGCCCTTATATACAGAGTACATCATGCTAAATGCTGGGCTGGATGAATCATAAACTGGATCAAAATTGCTGGGAGAAATATCAACAACCTCAGACATGAAGACTATACCACTTTAATGGCAGAAAGCAAAAAGGAACCAAAGAGCCTCTTATGAGGGTGAAAGAGGAGAGTGAAAGACCTGATTTAAAATTCAACACTCAAAAAACTAAGATCATGGCATCCAGTCCCATCACTTCATGGCAAATAGATGAGAAAACAATGGCCATAGTGATATTTTATTTTCTTGGGCTTCAAAATCACTGCAGATGGTGACTGCAGCCACAAAATAAAAAGACGCTTGCTTCTTGGAAGAAAAGCCATGACAAACCTAGACAGCATTATTAAAAAGCAGAGATACCATTTTGCTGATAAAGTTCCATACAGTCAAAACTATTGTTTTCCCAGTAGTCATGTACAGATGAGAAAATTGGACCTTAAAGAAGGCTAAGCACCAAACAATTGATGCTTTCATTGTAGTGCTTGAGAAGACTCTTGCGAGTCCCTTGAACTGCAAGGAGATCAAACCAGTCCATCCTAGAAGAAATCAGTCCTGAATATTCATTGGAAGGATGGATGCTGAAGCTGAAGCTCCAATACTATGGCCACCTGCTGACTCATTGGAAAAGATCCTGATGCTGGCAAGGTTGAAGGCAAGACTGAAGGCAAGAGAAGGGGATGATAGAGGATGAGATGGCTGGATGGCATCACTTACTCAATGGACATGAGTTTGAGCAAACACAGGGAGAGAATGAAGGACAGGGAAGTCTGGCGTGCCGCAGGTCATGGGGTCACAAAGAGTCAGACACAACTTAGAGCCTAAACAACAACAAAGCGGGTGTGAAGGGAGAAACAGATAACAACACAGTCATCCTTCATTACCTCACTCTCAACAGTGGGGAGGCCATGCAGACAGAAAACCAGCAAAGGATACTGGACTTCAACCACACTTTAAGTCAAATTGACCTAACAGACATATACAGAGCATTCCATACAACAGCAGCAGAAAGCACACTCTGCTCAAGTGTGCATGAAACATTCCCCGGAATAGATCATATATTAGATCACAAAGCAAGTCTGAGCAATTTTAAGAAAACTGAAATCATATCAATTGTCTTTTTCAAACACAGTGATATGAAACTACGAATTAATACTAGGAAAATTGGAAAATTCACTAATATGTGCAAATCAACAGCACACTTCTGAATAACCAATGGGTCAATACAGAAATCAATAAAGAAGTAAAACATATAGTAATTCCCTTTCATTCATGAGAGATACTTTCCAAGACCCTCAGTCGAGGCCTGAAACCACAGAGAGTATTGGACCCTTTATATACTGTGTTTTCGCTTGTATAGACACACCTATGATAAAGCTTAATTTATAAATTAGGCACTATAAGTGGTTAACAACAATAATACTAAAACGGAAAAACTATAACAAAATACTGTAATAAAAGTTATGTGAATGTGGTATAAATCTCTATAAAAATATCTTATTTCGCAGGTTTAATGCCTTTCCCTAATTAAGCAGGTTTCATGCACTGTGGCGCTTAGTTTTTGCAGGCTTAGGTGTGGCAGCAGAAATGAATTTCTTTTACTTTTGTCACCATAGACGATTCATTCTTCCACAGAGCTTAACAATTCTTTTTCTTTCCTTATCACATTGAAAACTTTCACCTTTTCACTTAAAGGAAGCATTTATGGCATCACTGCTCTTGTGTTTCAGAGCCATTATTAAGTAAAACAAGGGTTTCTTGGTCACAAACCCTGCAATACTACCACAGCGGATCTGCTAACCTAAATAGCTACTAAGTGACTAATGGGAGGGATATGCTGAACAAAGGGATGATTTACATCCCAGACAGGACAGAGCAGGACAGTGCAAAATTTCATCACACCACTAAAATGGCACACAATTAAACATTTATGAATCATTTATTTCTGGAATTTTCCATTTAATATTTTCAAACCATGGTTGACCAGGGCAACTGAAGCTATGGAAAGTGAAATCACAAGTAAGAGGTAACTAGCGTATCTTGAAACAAATAAAACCAAAAATAAAACATGCCAAAATTTATGGAATGCAGCAAAAACAGTCCTAATAGAGAAGTTTACTACAATAAACACCTACATTGAGAAAACAATCTCTAATAAGCAACCTAACTATACACTTCAAGGAACTAGAAAAACAAGGATAAATATAAACTCAAAGTTAGAAAAAAAGGAAATAATTAAGATTAGAGCAGGAACAAAGGAGGGGCTTCCCGGGGAGCGCTAGCGGTAAAGACTCTGCCTGTCAAAGCAGGAGATGTAAGAGATTTGAGTTCAATCCCAGGGTCAGGAAGATATCCTGGAGAAGGAAATGGCACCCCACTCCAGTATTCTTGCTGGGAGAATCCATGGACAGAGGAGCCTGGCAGACTACAGTCCATGGGGTCACCAAGAGTTGGACTTGACTGAGCGTACGAACAGAGCTGTGTGTGAGGAATAAATGAAATAGAGATCAGGAAAATAGTAGGAAAGGTCAATGAAACCAACCTTTTTTAAAAAAAAAAATAAGCAAAATTGACAAACCTTTAACTACACTAAGAAAA
The DNA here is from genome assembly GCF_016772045.2 of Ovis aries. Taxonomy (NCBI): domain Eukaryota; kingdom Metazoa; phylum Chordata; class Mammalia; order Artiodactyla; family Bovidae; genus Ovis; species Ovis aries. Next base: position 1,459,704 of record NC_056078.1, on the reverse strand, counting down.
AAGAAAAAGATCCAAATAGATAAAACCAGAAATGAGAAAATAAATAGTGAAAGAAGTGGCATTATAACTGAACCACAGAAATATAAATGATCATAAGAGACCCCTATGAACAATAATATGTCAACAAATTGAATACTCTGTATTATTAACAGGCTTCCTATGGATATATCCCTAGAAATGTACAAACTACCAAAACTAAATAAAGAACAGAAATTCTTATTAATGAATAAGAAGATTGAATCAATAATCAAGAGACTCCCAACAGAGAAAAATCCAGAACCAGATTGTCTTCTGGTGAATTCTATCAAGTATTTAAAGAAGAATTAATGCCAATCTTCCTCAGACTCTTTCAAAATATAGAAGAGAACATTTCCCAGTTCGTTTTTATAAGGCCAGCATTTCCCTCACACCAAGCCAGATAAGAATACCACAAGAAAACAAAACTATAGAAGAATGTTCCTGATGAATACAGATGAAAAAATTCTGAACAAAACATTAACAAACTGAATTCAACAATACATTTTCACTGTGATCAAGTGAGATTTATCCCTGGGTGCAAATCAATAAACATGATACATCACATTAATAGATTGAAAGGTAAAAACAATTTATCCATCTCAATATCTGATACAGAAAAAGGTTTTGATAAAACTCAATGTTTCACAGACTGGGCCTCAACAAAGTGGGTACAGGGGGAATGTACCTCAACATAATGAAGACCGTACATGAAAAATCCACAGGGAACATTCTATTTATGGGAAAAAGCTGAAAGATTTTTCTTTAAGATCAGAAACAGGACGAGGATACTGACTCTTGCCACTTTTATTTAATATAGTACTGGAGGTCCTAGCCACAGCAATGAAACAGAAAAAATAAATAAAAGGAATCCAAGTTGGAAAAAAGAAGTACAACTGCCACTGCCTGCAGATGATATGCTAGATGCAACCAGAAACTATTAATGAATTCAGTCAAGTTGCAAGATGCTTAATTAATACTCATAAATCTGTGGTGTTTCTATATGCAAGTAACAAGCTATCAGAAACAAAAATCAAGAAAATAAAGGAGGCCTAGTTGAACAGAATACACAGTGGATCGATTGGAAGATTCCATATTGTCAAGAGTGAATCATCCCCAAATAGATGAGTAGATTCAATGAGATTCTAATCAAAATCTCTACAGTACTCCCATCCTAGTCTCGCTGCCTCATTCTGTTGTAATTAAACTTCTGTTCAGTTCCGTTCAGTCGCTCAGTCGTGTCCGACTCTTTGCGACCCCATGAATCGCGGCACGCCAGGCCTCCGTGTCCAACACCATCTCCCGGAGTTCACTCAGACTCACGTCCATCGAGTCCGTGATGCCATCCAGCCATCTCATCCTCGGTTGTCTCCTTCTCCTCCTGCCCCCAATCCCTCCCAGCATCAGAGTCTTTTCCAATGAGTCAACACTTCGCATGAGGTGGCCAAAGTACTGGAGTTTCAGCTTTAGCATCATTAAGTGTGTATGTAAAATTCAGATGGCCAAAACAGGGTAGATAAACTTGTTACTTCAGATGTTAAGATGTATCATAAAGCTATAGTAACTAATAAAGTGTTATGTGGGCTCAAAGATAGAGATAGTCCACTGTGATGGAAAAGAGAACCCAGAAACTTCCCAGTGTATATATGGACACTTGATGTATGACTATTTTGGCACCAAAAGAGGGATGGAAAAGAACAGTGTCTTTGTAAATGGGGCCAGGATAATTGAATATCCATTTGGGAAAATGACATCTTCCATAAAACATAAATACAAATTAATTCCACTTTGATGGAAGCTCTGAATGTGAAAGACAAAAAGCAAAGCTTTTAGAAAATGATCTGTGAAGATAACCTCATGAATTCATGATAGGGCAACCTTACAGAAGACTCAAAATCACTAGCCATAAAGGAAAATATGGACAAACTGGATTCCATTACATTTAAGAGCTTCTGTTCATTGGAAGGCACTGTAGAAGAATGAAAATGCAAGCCACAGAATGTGAAAAGATGTTTCAACATGTGAAAAAACCAATGAAGGGTGCATATCTAAAAGACATGAAACATTTATATATATCAGTGAGAAACAGACATATAACCCAGCAGAAAGCGTGGGCAAGTGGCTTGAAAGGACCAGTCACAAACAGGGCATCTGAATAACTGATAAGCGTGTCTGCAGCCCCGTTGACAATCAAGGAAATGCATTTGAAATGTATGATAATAGATTTTCAACCACCCTCCCTTCATAATGCCTAAAACTAAAAAGAGATAACACCTGATACTGGTGAGGATACGGCACATCAGTCACCCCTACCACCTCTAGTGAGTGTAAATCAGTACAACTTTTGAAAATAAATAATTAGATATACAAGTGGAGTATATTCTTAGCCTTTTACCTGGCAATTCCACTCCTAGTTATATACACAATATAAATGCATGCACAGGTACCACACGAGACTACATTCAGATGTTCATGGTGGTAGTAGTAGTAGTCGTAGTAGTAGTAGTAGTAGTAGTAGTAGTAGTAGTAGTGAAGTCGCTCAGTCGTGTCTGACTCTTTGCGACCCCTTGGACTGTAGCCTACCAGGCTCCTTCATCCATGGGATTTTCTAGGCAAGAATACTGGATTGGGTTGCCATTTCCTTGTCCAGGAGATCTTCCCGACCCAGGGACTGAACCTGGCTTTCCCACATTGTAGGCAGATGCTTTACCATCTGAGCCACCAGGGAAATATATTTATAATGTAAGTATGAGTTTAAATAATACTTATATTTGACATCAATAGAGTAGGTGAGGGGCAGGGTAGGTGAACAGATAATAGAATCGATGAATATTCCTACCACAAAAAGAATTCATAGTACTGCAGTGAAATAGAACAAACCATGGCTAAAGAGACTTGAAGAGATCTCACAAGCAATGCTGAGTGTAGGAAATCAGATGCAAGAGAGTAAAACTATATGATTCTATTTCTACAATTTAACAAATAGGAAATATAAAAAGAGTGCTAAAAGTGATATAATGGCTTGAGCTGGAGGGAAAATACTATGATTAGGCAATTGCATGAAGAGTGGATCTGGATGCCGCAGTATTCTTTTTCTTGACCTGGGTCAGGTTACACCGCTGCTTACTTTATAGTGATTTATTGAACTGTACAATTTTTGTTGTATGATTTTTAGGTTTTTTTTTTTAAGGCATTAGATGTAGGACAAAAACAGAAAGTTACTATCTCCCTATCGATGACAAGTTTCCAATCACAATCACACAGCTTTAGGAGACCTGAATAGAGGCAAAGAGGAATTCCCTTGGGGAGCAAGCTGACCTTGAATACTTAACGTTTATTTTTGTATGATTACAAAATAACACAAGATCATTACAGAAAATTAGGAAAGTAGAGAAAAATTTGAAAAAGTAGAAATTTCAGAAGCCATCACTGCTCACATTTTCATTATTTCCTTTTTTTTTTTTTGTATTTTTCTATATTTGTCATCCTGTAATAGCTTTAAAAATCATCCTTCGTATCTCAAACTGTCTCTTCGGAATTTTACATGTTTAAAAGGTCTTTTTAGGTATCCTTTTTGGAACTCACAATGTTTCATGCAGTGGTTGCACTATATTGGAAATTTAGGTTGTTTATAATTTTTCCATATTATAAATGAGTTTTTGGTCAAAATCTTGTCCAGAAATATTGATTTGTATGTTGGATTGTTTTCCTAGGTTAGATTACCTAGGAGGGAAATGATTAGAATAAATAGTAGAAGCATTTTTAACACTCTTGATAAATATCTTCACATTGCTTTTCTGATAGTTCATAACAACGATTTATAATGCCACTGACACCCACTACTGTTGCTATGCTCTCCTGTGTGGAAACCACAGTGTTGAACAGACAGGGATTTTTATGGAGGAGAAGTCAGATGTGACTCTCATGGGGAAAGGTGAGAGCTTCTCGCAGGTTGTGTGTCTCCATGCGCAATCAAACTTGGGCACCTGTGGGGTAGCCTCTGTCTGGGGCATGGCCCCTTATCTCTGTGGACTTGTGAGTCTTTCTCCCCGAGATCCTTAATTATCACATTTGAGAAATCTGCAAGTTTGAGCACCCCCAAGACCCTCCCACTCTGGTCTCTCCCATCACACACATATCCGCACTCATGCACATTCACAGACGCATACACACCATACCCAACACAGACATATACTCACACAGAGATGGAAAAATCTATTAGCCACAACTATGTTTACCTATATTCGTAAACAATCCTGTCCATTCCTGTGGTGCTCCACATATTTTGGCAGTTTTGTGAGAGTGACCTTAGTAGATTTCTGTTTTGGCATTCACAGCACGTGCTTTTGCCATATGTGCTTGTGCATAGCACCTTGGGAGGGTCATGGCCCAATAAAACATTCATTCATCATTGTAGCTGACTAAGTCCTTGTTCTCCTACCTCTCTCTAGACTTCCCTTTTTATCAGAACCAAAACATACATCAAATCAATTCTGATACCTGTGAAAGTCCCAAACTCATTATTTGGACTATGAGCTTGAAACTCCACGAAAGTAAAATAAAGCATACGATAATGCAGGAGACCTAGGTTTGATCCCTGGGTTGGGAAGACCCCCTGGAGAAGGAAATGGCAACCCATTCCAGTATTCTTGTCTGGGAAATTCCATGGACCGAGGAGCCTGGTGGGCTACAGTCTATGGGGTCGCAAAGAGTCGAACGTGACTGAGCATGCATGAACCTTGGATTACACCACAAGAACCAATTTCGCCATTTACCACTGACAGGAGCATGCAGACCATCCTCTCTTTACCTCCTTTTCATTTTCCAGTATTCTGCCTTTAAGTTACCCCTTTACTCTCTCATAGCTCAGTTGGTAAAGAATCCGCCTGCAATGCAGGAGACCCTGTTTCAATTCCCCTGGAGAAGGGATAGGCTACCCACTCCAGTATTCTTGGGCTTCCCTTATGACTCAGCTGGTAAAGAATCACCTGCAAAGTGGGAGACCTGGGTTTGATCCCTGGGTTGAGAAGATCCCCTGGAGAAGGGAAAGGCTACCCATTCCAGTATTCTAGCCTGGAGAATTCCATGGACTGTATATAGTCCATGGGGTCACAAAGAGTCAGACACCACCCAGTGACTTTCACTTACTTCACTTACTCCCTCACCTTGAAAGGGCTCCAGAAAATTCCTTCTCTCTGGGCAGCTTTCACATCTGCTGAGTTTCAGTTCAGCAGCCCACAGATGGCACACTATGGTGTGCTGAGCACTGAGATAGGTGGTGAGTGTATGAAGGGATATACATGATCCCATCGCTTAAGGCCTCAGATTCCAGAGGGAAGAGAGGTGGGGTTGTGGCCCAAAGGCATGGCAAGCATCTCTGGGGTCAGCATTAGCGCCAATCAAGGGAGGAGGAGCAATGAGAGCGCTGGAGCACAAAGTGGGGGCAGGAGCTTCCACTTACCTGCCCCTCCCACTTTTTCTCTAGTTAATCATGTGTTCCAGACCCCTGAAACAGAGACCCCTAGGAGCGCAGGAAGAAATATGTGCCACTCTAGGATTTAGTTAAGACAAATTGTTTCCTCTCTGCAACTACCTACATGACCTCATAAAACACTTAAAAATAGAGGTTGTTTCTTTATGGACAACTTCCTACACTTTTCTTAAAATACGGAGAAATTTCTACTTAGATGACCTTATAATACATTTAAAAATTATTTCTTGTGTCCTTATGGACAATCTCCTGCATTTTTTTTCAAAAGGAGAAATTCACGAGTGGAAGAGGCCTGCACAGCTGTTCTGTCTCCTATCTCACTCTCGTTGCTGCCCCTCAGTCCTTACGACTCACACAGACAGCCTCTGGGTGCTCCCGTGGGGAAGGCGGTGTGAAAGGGGCGTTTCCAGTGGCACTCTGGACGCACGGCGATCACTCCTCGAAGGAGACAAATTGAAGCGTTAAGTCTAGTGCACACTGTGTGTCAGAGGAGACGTATTCTGCAGAGTTGACAGCTCTTCATTCAGGGACACGCCACAAAATAGGGGGAGACGGGTATTTCACTTCTAGGAATGAGAAAGAGACTGACCAGCAGAAGCCAGATCCTCAAAATATCTTGACACATGGAATCACTTTCGTGTTTGCTCTCTGAATACTTTAAAGAGGTGGATTAGTTAATTAGTCCATCTATTTGATAGAACTTGCCTGAGGCCAGGAACTGGGTGAGCTCTGGAGACACCTGCAAGGTCCTTCACGGAGTCCCTATCCTAGTGGGGAAGACAGTAGACCAATAAGGGGAAGATCGGCTGCGACAGCGGGGCGGCTGCGACCGGGCGCACTAGGCGCGGGCGGCGGCGGCGCGGCCGAGAGGAGTTACCCCACATCCGAGGTCAGGGGCAGCGGCCGAGAGTGCCAGGCTGCCACGGCACAGGAACAGCCGAGAGGAGCTACCCAAGACCGAGGTCAGGGGCGGCCGGGAGAAGCCACCTCGCGCCTGAGGCCAGGGGCGGTGGCCCTGAGGAGCCACCCCACGCTGGAGGCCAGGGGCGGCGGTTGGGAGGAGCAACTCGAGGAGCGGTGGCTGCGCGGGCATAGGAGGGCCTAGAGGAGCTATCCCACGCTGAAGGTCAGGAAGGGCGCAGTGAGGAGATACCCCTCATCCAAGCTAAGGAGCAGCGGCTGCACTTTGCTGGAGCAGCCGTGAAGAGATACCCCACGCCCAAGGTAAGAGGAACTCAATTAAGATGGTAGGTGTTGCAAGAGGGCATCAGAGGGCAGACACACTGAAACCATAATCACAGAAAACTAGTCAATCTAATCACACTAGGACCACAGCCTTGTCTAACTCAATGAAACCCAGCCATGCCCATGGGGCAACCAAAGATGGGCAGGTCATGGTGGAGAGGTCTGACAGAATGTGGTCCACTGGAGAAGGGAATGGCAAACCACTACAGTGTTCTTGCCTTGAGAACCCCATGAACAGTATGAAAAGGCAAAATGAGAGGATACCAAAAGAGGAACTCCCCAGGTCAGTAGGTGCCCAATATGCTACTGGAGACCAGTGGAGAAATAACTCCAGAAAGAATGAAGGGATGCAGCCACAGCAAAAACAATATCCAGCTGTGGATGTGACTGGTGATAGAAGCAAGGTCTGATGCTGTAAAGAGCCATATTGCATAGGAACCTGGAATGTCAGGTCCATGAATCAAGGCAAATTGGAAGTGGTCAAACAGGAGATGGCAAGAGTGAACGTCGACATTCTAGGAATCAGCGAACTAAAATGGACTGGAATGGGTGAATTTAACTCAGATGACCATTATATCTACTACTGCAGGCAGGAATCCCTCAGAAGAAATGAGTAGCCATCATGGTCAACAAGTCTGAAATTCAGTACTTGGATGCAATCTCAAAAATGACAGAATAATCTCTGTTTGTCTCCAAGGCAAACCATTCAATATCACAGTAATCCAAGTCTATGCCCCAACCAGTAATGCTGAAGAAGCTGAAGGTGAACGGTTTTATGAAGACCTACAAGACCTTTTAGAACTAACACCCAAAAAGGATGTCCTTTTCATTATAGGGGTCTGGAATGGGAAAGTAGGAAGTCAAGAAACACCGGGAATAACAGGAATGCGGAATGAAGCAGGGCAAAGACTAATAAAGTTTTGCCAAGAAAATGCTCTGGTCATAGCAAACACCCTCTTCCAACAACACAAGAGAAGACTCTACACATGGACATCACCAGATGGTCAACACCAAAATCAGATTGATTCTATTCTTTGCAGCCAAAGATGAAGAAGCTCTGTACAGTCAACAAAAACAAGACCAGGAGCTGACTGTGGCTCAGATCATGAACTCCTTATTACCAAAGTCAGACTCAAATTGAAAAAGTAGGGAAAACCACTAGACCATTCAGGTATGACCTCAATCAAATCCCTTATGATTATACAGTGGAAGTGAGAAATAGATTTAAGGGACTGATCTGATAGATAGAGTGCCTGATGAACTATGGAATGAGGTTTGTGACATTGTACAGGAGACAGGGATCAAGATCATCCCTATGGAAAAGAAATGCAAAAAAAGCAAAATGGCTGTCTGGGGAGGCCTTACAAATAGCTGTGAAAAGAAGAGAGGCAAAAGCAAAGGAGAAAAGGAAAGATATGAGCATCTGAATGCAGAATTCCAGAGAATAGCAAGAAGAGATAAGAAAGCCTTCTTCAGTGATCAATGCAAAGAAATAGAGGAAAAGAACAGAATGGGAAAGACTAGAGATCTCTTCAAGAAAATTAGAGATACCAAGGGAACATTTCATGCAAAGATGGGCTCGATAAAGGACAGAAATGGTATGGACCTAACAGAAGCAGAAGATATTAAGAAGAGGTGACAAGAATACACAGAAGAACTGTACAAAAAGATCTTCACGGCCTAGATAATCATGATGGTGTGATCACTAATCTAGAGCCAGACATCCTGGAATGTGAAGTCAAGTGGGCCTTGGAAAACATCACTATGAACAAAGCTAGTGGAGGTGATGGCATTCCAGTTGAGCTATTTCAAATCCTGAAAGATGATGCTGTGAAAGTGCTGCACTCAATATGCCAGCAACTTTGGAAAACTCAGCAGTGGCCACAGGACTGGAAAATGTCATTTTTCATTCCAATTCCAAAGAAAGGCAATGCAAAGTATGCTCAAACTACCGTACAATTGCACTCATCTCACATGCTAGTAAAGTCATGCTCAAAATTCTCCAAGCTAGGCTTCAGCAATACGTGAACTGTGAACTTCCAGATGTTCAAGCTGGTTTTGGAAAAGGCAGAGGAACCAGAGATCAAATTGCCAACATCCGCTGGATCATGGAAAAAGCAAGAGAGTTCCAGAAAAACATCTATTTCTGCTTTATTGACTATGCCAAAGCCTTTGACTGTGTGGATCACAATAAACTGTGGAAAATTCTTCAAGAGATGTGAATACCAGACCACCTAACCTGCCTCTTGAGAAATCTGTATGCAGGTCAGGAAGCAGCAGTTAGAACTGGACATGGAACAACAGACTGGTTCCAAATAGGAAAAGGAGTACATCAAGGCTGTGTATTGTCACCCTACTTATTTAACTTCTATGCAGAGTACATCATGAGAAATGCTGGACTAGAAGAAACAGAAGCTGGAATCAAGATTTCCGGGAGAAATATCAATAACCTCAGATATGCAGATGACACCACCTTTATGGCAGAAAGTGAAGAGGAGCTAAAAAGCCTCTTGATGAAAGTGAAAACGGAGAGTGAAAAAGTTGGCTTAAAGCTCAACATTCAGAAAACAAAGATCATGGCATCCGGTCCCATCACTTCATGGGAAATAGATGAGGAAACAGTGGAAACAGTGTCAGACTCTCTGTTTTTGGGCTCCAAAATCCCTGCAGATGGTGATTGCAGCCATGAAATTAAAAGACACTTACTACTTGGAAGAAATGTTATGACCAATCTAGATAGCATATTAAAAAGCAGAGACATTACTTTGCCGACTAACGTCCGTCCAGTCAAGGCTATGGTTTTTCCAGTGGTCATGTATGAATGTGAGAGTTGGACTGTGAAGAAGGCTGAGCGCCAAAGAATTGATGCTTTTGAACTGTGGTGTTGGAGAAGACTCTTGAGAGTCTGACTGCAAGGAGATCCAACCAATCCATTCTGAAGGAGATCAACCCTGGGATTTCTTTGGAAGGAATGATGCTAAAGCTGAAGCTCCAGTACTTTGGCCACCTCATGTGAAGAGTTGACTCATTGGAAAAGACTCTGATGCTGGTTGGATTGGGGGCTGGAGGAGAAGGGGACGACCGAGGATGAGATGGCTGGATGGCATCACGGACTCGATGGAGGTGAGTCTGAGTGATCTCCGGGAGTTGGTGATGGACAGGGAGGCCTGGCGTGCTGCGATTCATGGGGTCTCAAAGAGTCGGACATGACTCAGCGACTGAACTGAACTGAACTGTTGGAGGGTAATTGGGGTGGGGTCCACCCTAGTGTGTTATGACATAAGGCCTCTCTAGAGGCATTCAGCTATGGAAAAGATACGGGGAATCTGGGCGACCTCTCTAGTTCTGTATTGCTAGCTATGTAAGTTTGCTGGGACTGCCTTGACACAGCTAATTAAGTGGCTTCAGCAAAGGTTTTATTGTCTCATGGTTCTGGAGGGTGGAAGTCCAAGATTGAGTTGTCTTCAAGGCCAGCTCCTCCTGAGGGTTCTCGGCTAGCCTTGGAGATGGTCACCCCTTTGTACCCCCACACTCTCCTCCCTCTGTGTACATCTGTGTCCTCATCTGCTCTCATGAAGTCACCAGTCAGACTGGGTCAGAGCCCACTCTTTCTTAACTTAATCACTCTGTAAAGGCTACATCTCCAAACACAGGCACATTCTGAGGTCCTTTGGGTTAGGGCTTTAACCTAAGAATTTGAAGGGATACAGCTGAGTCCATACACTAGTTACAATAATAAAACGAGCCCATGTTTGAGACTCTATCATGGGTCAGATGCTTGACCTCTCCCAGTTCTTAACCCCCACCTCCACCCCACCCCCACCCACAGTCTCCAAGCTACAATCTTGAGGAAACTGAAGCTCAGGGAAGGTAAGGGACTCACCCAAAGCCAAAAAGACAGAAAAATCTAGAAGCAGAATTGAAACTTAACTTTATCAGCATCAAGATTCCTCACCACAGCTAAACCTCCGGGAAGCCACTGACAGAAGCCTGGTCTCGAGCAATAGCTTTGTAGCCATGAATCAGGGGTGACACTGGGTAGACTCTAAGGTGGATGAGGTTCTCCCCCTGCTGGCCTCTACCCTCTGTTCCCAGGAAAGCAAGGAGGGCTGTGTGATAGTGTCTGCAGCTGCGCTCAGCCATGCTCTGCAGTGTCCAGCTGTTTGATTCTAGGCACGTTCTTAAACAACTGAAAGCTACTCCATTTTCCCATTTGTAAAAGACTTCAAAGGGGGTTGTGGTGATTACAAGAGATAAGATTCATGAAGTATATAAAGTATGAGGTTCATGTTCTGTGAACTGCTAGGAAACTCAGTTTCTTCACCTGTGGAATGGGAATATTAGCAGTCACTCTTCAGGACTTTGGAGCTATGTGACTGAGTGGGTGGTGTATGCAGCAGGTTCACAGAAATGGCAGCTGCGAGGTTGCTGGTCTTTCCCTCCCCTTTCCCTTGTGCTGCCTCTTCTTTTTCCCACCACTTCTGCTCTGTGGACCCTGCCTGTCTGGCTTGAGCCTGTCCTAGTTGTGTGGTGACGGTTCATTGTTCTCATGGACTACTTTTCTCCCACCCAAACAGGTTCTGAACACATTTCCAGGAGCACCTTATTCCAATGGGCAGGCGGGTCTCTGACCGAGATGATACATCACGTCTGACTGACTCAGAGCAAAATGGCAACGGTTTCATGTAACACCAGCAATCATCTAAGCCAGGCCTGACAGCTAAAGCAGTGGACGCCTGATTAACTGATTTAATGAAGACTTCGCCAATTCATAAATTGTTCAGGCGTGACTTTAACACAAAAGATCTCTTGGCTAATTGCTCAAGCAATTTTAAAAATTGTTTTAATGAACTACACTGCAATTGGATTCTGTACTATTTATTTTTGTATCAATATCAAAAAGGCACATAAATGTATGAAAAAAAAAAAAGAATCAAGTGAATCGACTTAGGTTCTGATCTGGAATGAAATGTATGATGGGAAAATAGACCTGCAAGGCAGCAATCTTGCCCTGGCCCAGGGTTGCAAAGTCACATCAAAAGCTGGATTTCTTTCCTTTCCTCTTCTTTCCCTCTTGTATCATCTCACACATTCTGCTTGAAGATTGTGTCAGGGAGATGCAGTAACTCAGAAGCTGTGTGAGCCCATCACGTTCATGCACAAAATCTACCAGCCCCATGATACTGGGGGGGTGGTTTACAGCCTGACAACAAACTCCCTCCAGCTGCTAGATGATGCCGGGTCTCCTGGATATTGATAAGCTGTCATCCCTCCCACCCAGCTCCATTCTCCTCCCCCTTATACCTTATATGTATCTTTCCAGATACATATCTCTGGAAAGGATCCAGAGGGGTCATGGGAGGTTTATAGGCTCATGTGTCTCCAGAGGTGAGCGAAGTGAGAACCAGGTGGATGGCAGTTCTGACATGACCTCCTCTAATACTACCCTGGATCTGACAGAACAAGAAGTGGAAGGAGGGTGACAGAGAGGCAGAGAAGCACAAAGGAAGTGCTTGTAAGGGAGAGAAAATGAGTGAAAGACAAAGGGGAAAGGTACCTAGACAGAGTAGAAGAGAAAGACAGTAAAAAGATGGAAAATGATTACTCTAAAGAGAAAGAGCTAGAAATTTAGGAAGAATTAGGAGTGAAGACAGAGGAAAACAGGGAGGAAATGAGAAATAAAACAGAGAGAAAAGGAAGATAGAGTTAGTGAGTGAGGAGATGAAAGAAAAAAAAAGTGTGTGCATGTGGGGGGCAGAAATGAAATTTTCTGGAAATGTTACTTGTCAAGGTAGTGATGTGAGAGCCATTCGCTCTCTCTGAAGTTAGAGATAATTTCTGGACTTCACTCCTGAAGCCTTACATCCCCGTTTATGTTCACAAGGTTGTTCAGATAATGACTTCATTGATCTAATCCTGACTCGATTGGACTTGCTGTTTTTACTACACAAGCGTAGTGACTGGGCCTGGAGCTTTGTGGAAGTTTACTGAAGTGTGACACCCAGCCCTTGCCCCAGCTTCTTCAGTCTTAACTGCCGGCTCACCCTTCTGTGCCTCCAACTTGTTCAGGTTGCTATTCAAAACATTTGCTCTTTTGGGAGACCCATGCCCATGACCATGGAGCAGAAACCCTGAGCAAGCCTGATGAGGAGAGGTTTATGGAAAGGCATCTCAACCTGTACCCATGAGACCACTGAAAGTTGAATTTCCCAGATGACATAAACATCCCTACCGCCTGTCACTCCTGCATTTGTCCTTAAAGGCTGGGAAATGTTGCTTACTTGTTTCCTTGTGAGATCTGAATTACAGACAACTTTTTCTGAAAAAGGGACTTCCCTGGTGGCTCAGAGGTTAAAGTATCTGCCTGGAATGCAGGAGACCAGGGTTCAATCCCTGGGTCAGGAAGATCCCCTGGAGAAGGAAATGGCAACCCATTCCAATACTCTTGCCTGGAGAATCCCATGGAGGGAGGAGCCTGGTGGGCTGCAGTCCATGGGGTCGCAAAGAGTCGGACACGACTGAGCGACTTCACTTTCACTTTTCTGAAAAGGCAATACTGTTTTTTAAAATTGAGGTATAGTTATTTCACGGTGTTGTTTCAGTTTCAAGTATGTAGCACAGTGATTCAGTTATACATACATATGTATTCTTTTTTAGATTATTTTCCCTTATGGGTTATTATAAAACATTGAGCAGAGTTCCCTGTGCTATGCAGTAGGTCATTGTTGGTTATTTATTTTATATATGATGGTGTGCACACGTTGGTCTCGGCTCCTAATTTATCCCTCTCCTCATTTGCCCTTTGGTAACCATAAATTCTTTGAGTCTATTTCTGTTTGGTAAATAAGTTCATTAGTATCTTTTTAAAAATGCCACCTGTAAGTGATATCATGTGATATCTGCCTTTCTTTGTCTAACTTACTTCACTTAATATGATAATCTCTAAGTCATCCATGTTGCTACAAAATGGCATTATGGCGCTCGTTTCTATGGTTCAGTAATATCCATTGTCTATGTATACCATGTCTTCTTCACCCATTCATCTGCCAGTGGACACTTAGATTGTTTCCATGCCTTGACTATTATAGATAGTGCTACTATGAACATTAGTGTGCATGTATCTTTTTGAATTAGAGTTTTCTTTGGATGTTTGCCCAAGTGTGTGATTGCTGGATCATATGGTAAGTCTATCTTTAGTTTTTAAAGGAACTTCCGTACTGTTCTCCACAGTAGCTTCACCAATTTACATTCCCACCAAGAACATAGGAGCTTTCCCTTTTCTCCACGCCCTCTCCAGCATTTTCTACTTGTAGACTTTTTGATGATGGCCATTCTGATCAGTGGGAGGTGGTGCATGGGTGCCCAGTCTCTTAGTCATCTCTGACTCTTCGCAGCCCCATGGATGGTAGCCCTCCAGCCTCCTCTGTTCATGGAGTTTTCCAGGCAAGAATACTGCAATGGGTTGCCATTTCCTTCTCCAGGGGATCTTCCTGACCCAGGGATTGAAACCTCATCTTTTGCATCTCCTGCGCTGGCAGGTGAATTCTTTACCACTGCACCACCTGGGAAGCCCCCAGTGTGAGGTGGTACCACGCTGTAGCTTAGATTTAAGGCTATACTCTTCATCTTTACACTGCTTATATATAACAGTTGCACAGGTGTTAATTGTTCCTCATACCTAAGTCAATAACCAGCTCCACTTAATTTTCATGAGGGTACTGTTACCATCCTTTCCAATATGGTTAGTGGTTTCTGTGTCTTGCCTACTTCAGAGTCACAAAGAAGTTCTCCTATGTATGCTCATGAAGATTTACTGTTTTATCTTTTCACAGGTAAATCTACAGTCCACTCGGAATTTAATTTTGTATGCGGTGTAAGGTGGTAAGAAGGGTCAAGTTTCATCTTATCCCCATCTGGATACCTAACTGATGCATCATCATTAACTAAAACTCTGTTTCCCCCTTGCTGTTTCCAAGTGCTCCTCCTGAACACACACGTTTATGAATCTGTTTTCAGTCCATATTCTGTGCCATTGGTTTATTTGTTCTTGCTCTAACATCACTCATTCTAGCTCTATAATAAGTAAGAATGATAAAGTAAGTCCTTTATGTTGTGCTTCTTTAGAATGTCACAGTTTTTGCATTTCCCCATAAATTTTAGAATCAGCTTGTTGATTTCTACACAAAAACACACCCACACATCAGTGGGAATTTTATTGAATCTATCAATCAATTTGAGTATATCTCTACAAATTTTCTCCATTCTCTGATTTTTTTCTATTGTTTGGTCTATTTTATTCATGATCATTGTACTTTCCTCCATTTATTTAAATCTTCTTTAGTTTCCCTTAATATTGTTTTCTTGCCTTGAATATCTTGTTAGATTTGGTTCCATGTGATTTAATATGGTATTGTGTATACTATTGATTTTAGAGTTTATTTTATATTTATTGCTTCTGTATAAGAATACCGTATTTTTTATTTTCTGTATTGACCTTGTATCTGGCAATTTATTGAAATAATGTATTTTGTAAATTAAAAATTTTCTGCATACACAATTATGTTATTTGAGAAAAAACAGTTGTAATGTTTGCCTTCCAATTTTCATACCCAATATTTATTTTCATTGCTTTACTGTATCGATTTGAATCACTAATATAATGTTAAATATTGGTGGTGGTAGTAGACATCCTTATCCTGACCCAAGAGAGAAAGCTTTACATATCTCACTGTTAATTATAATGTTTGCTGAAGAGTTTTAAAAAATAAATGGGTACGGAATGCTATCAAGTGCTTATTCTGCATAGATTGAGATAATTGTAAGCGTTTTCTTTTTTATTTTATGTAATGAGTAACACTGACTGGTTTTCAAATGTAAAACTTGTCTTGCATTTTTAGAATTAACCCAACTTGGTAAGGTTGTGTTATCTTTTTTATATGTACTGCTGGATTAGATTTGCTGGTATTTTATTTAGGAATTTTGGACAATTCATGAGGTTGGTCTATAAGTTTATTTATATAGAGAACAATATATATATACCACCTTGTGGGCTTGGGGATCAAAGTTACACTGGCCTGGTAAAACAAGTTAAGACAAGTTCCCTCTTTTTCTATTATTTTTTGCAAGTTTTAGTTCTCTGTAGATAGGCATTACTTTTACTTAGATAGTAGGTATAACTTGGCAGAGTGATGTCATCCAGGACTGAAATTTCCTTTGTGGAAAGAGTATTTTAAAGTGTTTTAAAAACACCAATAGAGTATACTAACATATATATATGGAATTTAGAAATATGGTAGTGATAACTCTGTATGTGAGACAATAAAAGAGACACAGATGTATAGAACAGTCTTTTGGACTCTGTGGGAGAGGGAGAGGGTGGGATGATTTGGGAGAATGGCATTGAAATATGTATAATATCATATGAGAAACGAATTGCCAGTCTAGGTTCAATGCAGGATACAGGATGCTTAGGGCTGGTGCACTGGGATGACCCAGAGAGATGGTATGGGGAGGGAGGTGGGAGGGGGGTTCAGGATGGGGAACACGTGTACATATGTGGCAGATTCATGTTGATGTATGGCAAAACTGATATAGTATTGTAATGTAAAATAAAGTAAAATAAAAAAATAAATTTTTTTCAGTATAATTTACAAAGTGTAAGAATATATATATATATATTTTTTAATTTAAATTTTATTTTTTTAGTTTACAATACTGTATTGGTTTTGCCATACATTGACATGAATCCACCACAGGTGTACATGAGTATTTTAATATGTATATTTTTAAAGTATATATAGTTCAATAAGTTTTCATGGTGGCTATAATATTTTTATATTTATAATTCATATTTAATTTATATAATATATTATGTATAATTATATATAATATATGAATTATATATTAATTAAATATATAATGTTTAATTGAATATATAAAAATAATTAAATATGTAAAAATAAATTAATTAAATATATATAAATTAATTAACTAAACATATATAAATTAATGAAATATATAAATCTAATTAAATAATTATATGTTTAATTAAATATATGATTATATATAATATTTAATTATATCAATATTAATTTATTTATTATAATCTATACATTTAATAAATTACATAATATAATGTAATTATATTATATTTACATAATATATTATATATAATATAATACAATATAAATAGATTGTATAATTATTATATAATATTTAATTATAATTAATTGTAATTAGTTTAATATGATTTATTTAATAATTACTGGGGTTGCAAAGAGTCGGACATGGCTAAGCAACTAACACACACATGGTATATAATATATATTATATATGTATAATTTATATGTTAATTTATAATAATATTTCCAAAGAGGCTATAATATTTTCCATTGTAATCAGCATCCTCATCAATACTTGATATTGTAGGTTTGGAAAAAAACAACTACTTGAGTTTGGGGTTTTATTTTTTTTATCAGCTTAAATAACTTTTATTTATTTAAAATCTTTTATTTTTTGTTATAGTCAATTTACAATGTTATGTTAGTTTCATGTATACAGCAAAGTGATTCAGTTATATATATATTTTTGTTTAGTTGCTGAGCTGTGTTTGACTCTGCAACCCCATGGACTGCAGCAAGCCAGGCCTACCTGTCCATCATCATCTCCCAGAGTTGATTCAAACTTGTGTCCACTGAGTTGGCGATGCCATCCAACCATCCCATCTCATCCTCTGTTGTCCCTTTCTCTTCCCGCCTTCAATCTTTCCCTGCATCAGAGTCTTTTCTAATGACTTGGCTCTTCGCATTAGGTGGCCAAAGTATTGGAGCTTCAGCATCATTCCTTCCAATGAATTTTCAGGATTGATTTCCTTTAGAATTGACTGGTTGGATCTCCTTGCAGTCCAAGGGACTCTCAAGAGTGTTCCCCAACACCACAGTTCAAAAGCATCAATTCTTCTGCGCTCAGCCTCCTTTATGGCTCAACTCTCACATCCATACATGACTACTGGAAAAACCATAGCTTTGACTAGACAGACCTTGTTAGTTACTTGTTTTAAATATAGCAGTGTATAGGTATCAATCCCAAAGTTCCAATTTATCCTTCCCCCCATTGGGGGTTTTAATGTGCACACTTTTAGGGAAAAAATAATACTAGGTATATTTTCATGTGCTTATTTGTAATACCTATAACTTCTTTAGTGAAGTATCTGTTTAGATCTACTCAGTTTTTGTAGAATTGCCTCCTTATAATTTAATTGGAAGATTCATTTATATATTTTGGATACACATCTTTTGTGTTTTTATGTGTTATATAAATATTTTCTAAGTCTGTAGCTTGTTTTTTTCATGTTAAAGAGCAGAAATTTAAAATTTTGATGCAATCCAGTTTGCCATTTCTTCTTTTATAATTCATACTTCTAGTGTCTTGTCTAAAAATACTTTGCCTAACCCAAGTGACAAAGATTTTCCCAAGTTTTCTTCTATTAATTTTATAGTTTAGCTCTTCCATTTAGGTCTATGACTTTGAGTTAATTTTTGTATATGTTGTAAGTGCTCAAGATCTTTTAAAAATTTGTGGAAAAGACTATCATTTCTCCATTGAATTATCTTGGTAACTTTGTCAAAATACAACGGCCCACATATGTGTGGGTCTATTTCTAGGCACTCTGTTTCTATATGTCTATTCTTATGCCCAAACTCCATTCTTTTGATTACTGTACCTTCATAGTAAAACTTGAAATCAGATGTTGGGGATCCTCTAACTTTGTTGCTCTTTTTCAAAGAGTCTTATTTCCAATATATTTTACAACCTCCTTGTCGATGTCTACAGGGGAAGAAAAAAAGGCCTGCTGGAATTTTGTTTGGATTTGCATTCAATATGTAGACCAATTTGGAGAGAACTGACATCCTGGTAATATTGAATTTTCCTGTTCATAAATGTGATATGCCTTTATTATATACATTTGTATATATTATATACATTTATTTAGATCTTCTTTAATTTCTATCAGCAGTGTTTCATAATTTTTGGCATCCAAGTTTTGCCCATCTTGTTAGATTTATCCCTAAATGTTATGTTTTAAGCTATGGTGTTTCAAATTTCAATTTCTGATGGTTTGTTGCTAGTATGCAGAAAGAAAATTGATTTTTGTATTGACTTTTTATCTTGTGAACTTGCAAAATCCACTGATTAATTTCAGCTTTTTTTCTAGATTCTTTGAGCTTCCTACAGAAAAGAGTGTTGTCTGTGATTAAAGATCTGCTTATTTCTTTCTTTTGTTTCACATTCTTGCCTCACTGTGCTGGCGAAGGTCTCCGGTGTAAGACCATGGCAGTAAACATCTTTTCAGTCTTGCTGCTAAGTCGCCTCAGTCGTGTCCGACTCTGTGTGACCCCATAGACGGCAGCCCACGAGGCTCTGCCGTCCCTGGGATTCTCCAGGCAAGAACACTGGAGTGGGTTGCCATTTCCATCTCCAATGCATGAAAGTGAAAAGTGAAAGTGCAGTCGGTCAGTCGTGTCCAACTCTTAGCGACCCCATGGACTGCCGCCCACCAGGCGGGTGGGATTTTCCAGGCAAGTGTGCTGGAATGGGGTGCCCTCGCCATCTCCATTCAGTCTTAAAGTATTCAGTCTTTCATCATTAAATATGTATGAGGTTAGCTATAGTTATCTGATAGATTCCTTTTGTCAGATTGAAGAAGTTCCTGCCCATTCGTAGTTTTCTGAGTGTTTAAATCACAAACAGAAGTTGAATTTTAACAAATGTTTTTTTCTGCCTCTGTTGAGCTTATCATGTGGGGTTTTAATTTTCCTTTTTAATTCTGTAGATTGGGTGAATTTCAGTGTATGGTCATTGAACCATACAAGGTATGGTTATTGAATCAACCAACATTCCTAGGATAAACCCAACTTGGTCTCTTTTAATATATTGTAGGATCAACTTGGTAATTAAAAAAAATTTTTTTTATTGAAGGATAATTGCTTTACAGAATGTTGTTGTTTTCTGTCAAACCTCAACATGAATCAGCCAGGTACACATATAACCCCTCCCTTTTGAACCTCCCTCCCATCTCCTGCCCCATCTCACCTTCTAGATTGATACAGTGTCCCTGTTTGAGTTTCCTGAGCCATATAGCAAATTGCTGTTGACTGTCTGTTTTACAGATGGTAATGTAAGTTTCCATGTTACTCTTTCCATACATCTCACCCTCTACTCCCCTCTCCCCATGTCTATAAGTCTGTTCTCTATTTCTATGAGAGAAATATTTCTACATTGTCTATTTCTATGTCTATTTCTACATTGCTGCCCTGTAAATAAATTCTTCCATTCTAGTACCATTTTTCTAGATTCTGTATATGTGTGTTAGATCATGATATTTATCTTTCTCTTTCTGACTCACTTCCTTCTGTATAACAAGCTCTAGATTCATCCACCTCATCAGAACTAACTCAAAGGCGTTCTTTTTTATGCCTGAGTAGTAAAACAACTTCTTTATCCATTCATCTGTTGATGGACATCTAGGTTGCTTCCATGTTCTAGGTATTGTAAATAGTGCTGCAATGAACAATGGGATACATGTGTCTTTTTCAACCCTGGTTTCCTCAGGGTGTATGCCTAGGAGTGGGATTGCTGGTGATTGGTGGGATATGGCTGGGATATGGTGATCTTATTCCCAGTTTTTTAAGGAATCTCCATACCATCTTCCATAGTGGCTGTATCAATTTACATTCCCACCAACAGTGCAAGAGTGTTCCCTTTTTTCCACAACCCTTCCAGCATTTATTGTTTAGAAACATTTTGATGATGGCCATACTGACTGGTGTGAGGTGGTATCTCATTATAGTTTTGATTTGCATTTCTCTAATAATGAGCAATGTTGAGCATCTTTTCATATGTTTGTTAGCCATCTATGTCTTCTTTGGAGAAATGTCTGTTTAGGTCTTTTTCCCACTTTTTGATTGGGTTGTTTGTTTTTCTGGTATTGAGTTGTGTGAGCTGCTTGTATATTGTGGAAATTAATCCTTTGTCGGTTGTTTCATTTGCTATTATTTTCTCCCATTCCGAGGGTTGTCTTTTCACCTTGCTTATAGTTACCTTGCTGTCCAAAATATTTTAAGTTTAATCAGGTCCCACTTGACTACTTTTGTTTTTATTCCCATTACTGTAGGAGATGGGTCATAGAGGATCTTGCTTTGATTTATGTCATGAAGTATCCTGCCTATGTTTTCCTCTGAGACTTTTATAGTTTCTGGTCTTACATTTAGGTCTTTAATCCATTTTGAGTTTATCTTTGTGTATGGTGTTAGGATGTGTTCTAATTTCATTCTTTTACATGTAGATGTCCAGTTTTCCCAGCACCATTTATTGAAGAAGTTGTCTTTGCCCCATTGTATATTCTTGGCTTCTTTGTCAAAAATAAGGTACCCATAGGTGCATGGGCTTATTTCTGGGCTTTCTATCTCATTCCATTGGTCTATATTTCTGTTTTTATTCCAGTATCATACTGTCTTGATGACTGTAGCTTTGGAGTATTATCTGAAGTCAGGAAGGTTGATTCCTCCAGCTCTATTCTTCTTTCTCAAGACTGCTTTGGCTATTTTGGGTCTCTTGTGTTTCCATTTGAATTGTGAAATATTTTGTTCTAGTCCTGTGAAAAATGCCACTGGTAATGTGATAGGGATTGCATTGAACTGTGTTGGGTAGTATAGTCATTTTCACAAAATTGATTCTTCCTACCCAGAAACATGGATTATCTCTCCATCTGTTTATGTCATCTTTGATTTCTTTCATCAGTGTCTTATAATTTTCTGGGTACAGTTCCTTTTCTCCTTCAGTTCATTTCAGTTGCCCAGTCGTGTCGAACTCTTTGTGACCCCATTAATTGCAGCACTCCAGGCCTCTCTGTCCATCACCAACTCCCAGAGTTCACTCAAACTCATGTTCATCGAGTCGGTGATGCCATCTAGCCGTCTCATCCTCTGTCCTCCCCTTCTTCTCCTGCCTCCAATCCCTCCCAGCATCAAAGTCTTTTCCAGAGTCAACTCTTCGCATGAGGTGGCCAAAGTACTGGAGTTTCAGCTTTAGCATCAGTCCTTCCAAAAAACACCCAGGACTGATCTCCTTCAGAATGGACTGATTGGATCTCCTTTTTATTTCCTTGCAGTCCAAGAGACTCTCAAGAGTCTTCTCCAACACCACAGTTCAAAAGCATCAATTCTTCAGCACTCAGCCTTCTTCACAGTCCAAGTGTCACATCCATACATGA
The DNA here is from genome assembly GCF_016772045.2 of Ovis aries. Classification (NCBI taxonomy): domain Eukaryota; kingdom Metazoa; phylum Chordata; class Mammalia; order Artiodactyla; family Bovidae; genus Ovis; species Ovis aries. The sequence goes on along the minus strand of NC_056078.1, from coordinate 1,437,682 downwards.
CCACAGGAAAAGCCATAGCCTTGACTAAACGGATCTTTGCTGCCAAAGTAATGTCTCTGCTTTTGAATATGCTATTTAGGTTGGTCATAACTTTTCTTCCAAGGAGTAAGCGTCTTTTAATTTCATGGCTGCAATCACTATCTGCAGTGATTTTGGAGCTCAAAAAGTAAAGTCAGCCACTGTTTCCACTGTTTCCCCATCTATTTCCCATGAAGTGATGGGACCAGATGCCCTGATCTTCGTTTTCAGAATGTTGAGCTTTAAGCCAACTTTTTCACTCTCCTCTTTCACTTTCATCAAGTGGCTCTTTAGTTCCTCTTCACTTTCTGCCATAAGGGTGGTGTCATCTGCATATCTGAGGTTATTGATGTTTCTCCTGGTAATCTTGATTCCAGCTTGTGCTTCTTCCAGCCCAGAGTTTCTCATGATGTACTCTGCATATAAGTTAAATAAGCAGGGTGACAATATATAGCCTTGACGTACTCCTTTTCCTATTTGGAACCAGTCTGTTGTTCCATGTCCAGTTCTAACTGTTGCTTCCTGTCCTGCATATAGGTTTCTCAAGAGGCAGGTCAGGTGGTCTGGTTGGTAAGTTTATTCCGAGATGTTTATATCTTTTGTTACAATGGTGAACTGGATTGATTCCTTAATTTCTCTTTCTGATTTTTCATTGTTAGTATATAGAAATGCAAATGATTTTTGTGTATCGATAATGTATCCTGCAACTTTGTTAAATTCACTGATTAGCTCTAGTAATATTCTGATAGTATCTTTAAGTTTTTTGTGTATAGTATCATGTCATCTGCAAACAGTGAGAGGTTTACTTCTTCTTTTCCAATCTGGATTCTTTTTATTTCTCTTTCTTTTCTGATTGCTGTAGCAAGGACTTTCAGAAATGTGTTGAATAATAGTGGTGAAAGTGGACACCCTTGTCTTGTTCCTGATCTTAGGGGGGATGCTTTCAGTTTTTCACCATTGAGAATAATGTTTGCTATATGCTCATCATATATGGCCTTTACTATGTTGAGGTAGGTTCCCTCTATATCCATTTTTTGAGGAGTTTTAATCAAAAATGGGTGCTGGATGCTGTCAAAGGCCTTTTCTACATCTATTGAGATGATCATGTGGTTTTTATCTTTCAATTTGTTAATATGGTGCATCACATTGGTTGGTTTGTACATATTGAAGAATTCCTGCATTCCTGGAATAAACCCAACTTGATCATGGTGTATGAGCTTTTCGATGTGTTGCTGAATTCTGTTTGCCAAAATTTTATTGAGGATTTTTGCATCCATGCTCATCAGTGATATTAGCCAGTAGTTTTCTTTTTTGTGTTGTCTTTCTGGTTTTGGTATCAGGGTGATGGTGGCCTCATAGAATCAGTTTGGAAGTGTTCCTTCCTCTGCAATTTTTTGGAAGAGTTTTAGAAGGATAAGCATTAACTGTTCTCTAAATGTTTGATACAATTCTCCTGTGAAGCCATCTGGCCCTGGGCTTTTGTTTTGGGGAGATTTTTGATCACAGTTACAATTTCAGTGCTTGTAAATGGGTTGTTCATAATTTCTATTTCTTCCTGGTTCAATCTTAGAAGATTGAACTTTTCTAAGAATCTGTCTATTTCTTCCAGGTTATCCATTTTATTGCCATATAGTTGTTCATAGCAGTCTCTTATCATCCGTTGTATTTCTGCATTGTCTGTTGTAACTTCTCTTTCTTCACTTCTAATTTTGTTGATTTGATTCTTCTCTCTTTTTTTCTTGATGAGTCTGGCTAAAGGTTTGACAATTTTTTTTTTTTTTAATCTTCTCAAAGAACCAGCTTTTAGTTTTAATATTCTTTACTATTGTTTCTTTCATTTCTTTTCCATTTATTTCTGCTCAGATCTTTATGATTTCTTTCCTTCTACTAATTTTGGGTTTTTTTTTTTTGTTCTTCTTCCAGTCGTTTTAAGTGTAAAGTTAGGCTGTCTATGCGATGCTTTCCTTGTTTCTTGAGGTAGGATTGGAAGTGAGAAATAGATTTAAGGGCCTAGATCTGATAGATAGAGTGCCTGATGAACTATGGAATAAGGTTCCTGACATTGTACAGGAGACAAAATCAAGACCACCCGCATGGAAAAGAAATGCAAAAAAGCAAAATGGCTGTCTGGGAAGGCCTTACAAATAGCTGTGAAAAGAAGAGAGGCAAAAAGCAAAGGAGAAAAGGAAAGATATAAGCATCTGAATGCAGAGTTCCAAAGAATAGCAAGAAGAGATAAGAAGGCCTTCCTCAGTGATCAATGCAAAGAAATAGAGGAAAACAACAGAAAGGGAAAGACTAGAGATCTCTTCAAGAAAATTAGAGATACCAAGGGAACATTTCATGCAAAGATGGGCTCGATAAAGGACAGAAATGGTAGGGACCTAACAGAAGCAGAAGATATTAAGAAGAGGTGGCAAGAATACACAGAAGAACTGTACAAAAAAGATCTTCATGACCCAGATAATCATGAAGATGTGATCACTAATCTAGAGCCAGACATCTTGGAACGTGAAGTCAAGTGGGCCTTAGAAAGCATCACTACAAACAAAGCTAGTGGAGGTGATGGCATTCCAGTTGAACTATTTCAAATCCTGAAAGATGATGCTGTGAAAGTACTGCACTCCATATGCCAGCAAATTTGGAAAACTCAGCTGTGGCCACAGGACTGGAAAAGGTCAGTTTTCATTCCAATCCAAAAGAAAGGCAATGCCAAAGAATGCTCAAACTACCACACAATTGTGCTCATCTCACATGCTAGTAAAGTAATGCTCAAAATTCTCCGAGCCAGGCTTCAGCAATATGTGAACCGTGAACTCCCTGATGTTCAAGTTGGTTTTGGAAAAGGCAGAGGAACCAGAGATCAAATTGCCAACATCCGCTGGATCATGGAAAAAGCAAGAGAGTTCCAGAAAAACATCTATTTCTGCTTTATTGACTATGCCAAACCCTTTGACTGTGTGGATCACAATACTGTGGAAAACTCTGAGAGAGATGGGAATACCAGACCACCTAACCTGCCTCTTGAGAAATCTGTATGCAGGTCAGGAAGCAACAGTTAGAACTGGACATGGAACAACAGACTGCTTCCAAATAGGAAAAGGAGTACGTCAAGGCTGTATATTGTCACCCTGCTTATTTAACTTCTGTGCAGAGTACATCATGAGAAATGCTGGATTGGAAGAAACACAAGCTGAAATCAAGATTTCCTGGAGAAATATCAATAACCTCAGATATGCAGATGACACCACCTTTATGGCAGAAAGTGAAGAGGAGCTAAAAAGCCCTTGATGAAAGTGAAAGAAGAGAGTGAAAAAGTTGGCTTAAAGCTCAACATTCAGAAAACGAAGATCATGGCATCCAGTCCCATCACTTCATGGGAAATAGATGGGGAAACAGTGGATACAGTGTCAGACTTTATTTTTTTGAGCTCCAAAATCACTCCAGATGGTGATTGCACCATGAAATTAAAAGACGCTTACTCCTTGAAAGAAAAGTTATGACCAACCTAGGTAGCATATTCAAAAGCAGAGACATTATTTTGCCAACTAAGGTCCGTCTAGTCAAGGCTATGGTTTTTCCTGTGGTCATGTATGGATGTGAGAGTTTGACTGTGAAGAAGGCTGAGCATCGATGAACTGATGCTTTTGAACTGTGGTGTTGGAGAAGACTCTTGAGAGTCCCTTGGACTGCAAGGAGATCCAACCAGTCCATTCTGAAGGAGATCAACCCTGGGATTTCTTTGGAAGGACTGATGCTAAAGCTGAAACTCCAGGACTTTGGCCACCTCATACGAAGAGTTGACTCATTGGAAAAGACTCTGATGCTGGGTGGGATTGGGGGCAGAAGGAGAAGGGGATGACCAAGGATGAGATGGCTGGATGGCATCACGGACTCGATGGACGTGAGTCTGAGTGAACTCCAGGAGATGGTGATGAACAGGGAGGCCTGGCGTGCTGCTATTCATGGGCTTGCAAAGAGTCGGACACGACTGAGCTACTGAACTGAACTGAACTGATAAGTTAAATAAGCACGGTGACAATATACAGCCTTGACATACTCCTTTTCCTATTTGGAACCAGTCTGTTTTTCCGTGTCCAGTTCTAACTGTTGCTTCCTGACCTGCATATACGTTTCTCAAGAGGCAGGTCAGGTGGTCTAGTATTCCCATCTCTTTCAGAATTTTCCACAGTTTATTGTGATCCACACAGTCAAAGGCTTTGGCGTAGTCAATAAAGCAGAAATAGATGTTTTTCTGGAACTCTCTTGCTTTTCCCATGGTCCAGCAGATGTTGGCAATTTGATCTCTGGTTCTTCTGCCTTTTCTAAAACCAGCTTGAACATGTGAAAGTTCACAGTTCACGTATTGTTGAAGCCTGGCTCGGAGAATTTTGAGCATTACATTACTAGCGTACGAGACGAGTGCAATTGTGTGGTAGTTTGAGCATTCTTTGGCATTGCCTTTCTTTTGGATTGGAATGAAAACTGACCTTTCCCAGTCTTGAGGCCACTGCTGAGTTTTCCAAATTTGCTGGCATATTGAGTGCAGCACTTTCACAGCATCATCTTTCAGGATTTGAAATAGCTCAACTGAAATTCCATCACCTCCACTAGCTTTGTTCATAGTGATTCTTTCTAAGGCCCACTTGACTTCACATTCCATGATGTCTGGCTCTAGGTGAGTGATCATACCATTGTGATTATCTGGGTCGTGAAGATCTTTTTTGTACAGTTCTTCCATGTATTCTTGCCACCTCTTCTTAATATCTTCTGCTTCTGTTACATCCATACCATTTCTGTCCTTTATCAAGCTCATCTTTGAAATGAAATGTTCCCTTGGTATCTCTAATTTTCTGGAATAGATCTCTAGTCTTCCCCATTCTTTTGTTTTCCTCTATTTCTTTGCATTGATCGCTGAAGAAGTCTTTCTTATCTCTCCTTGCTATTCTTTGGAACTCTGAATTCAGATGCTTATATCTTTCCTTTTCTCCTTTCACTTCTCTTCTTTTCACAGCTGTTTGTAAAGCCTCCCCAGACAGCCATTTTGCTTTTTTGCATTTCTTTTCCATAGGGATGTTCTTGATCCCTGTCTCCTGTACAATGTCACGAACCTCATTCCATAGTTCATCAGGCACTCTATCTATCAGATCTAGGCCCTTAAATCTGTTTCTCACGTCCACTGTATAATCATAAGGGATTTGATTTAGGTCATACCTGAATGGTCTAGTGGTTTTCCCAACTTTCTTCAATTTAAGTCTGAATTTGGCAATAAGGAGTTCATGATCTGAGCCACAGTCAGCTCCCGGTCTTGTTTTTGCTGACTGTATAGAGCTTCTCCATGTTTGGCTGCAAAGAATATAATCAATCTGATTTCGGTGTTGACCATCTGGTGATGTTCATGTATAGAGTCTTCTCTTGTGTTGTTGGAAGAGGGTGTTTGCTATGACCAGTGTATTTTAGCAAAACTCAATTAGCAAAACTCAATTAGCCTTTGCCCTGCCTCATTCTGTATTCCAAGGCCAAATTTGCCTGTTACTGCAGGTGTTTCTTGACTTCCTACTTTTGCATTCCAGTCCCCTATAATAATACTCCACTCAGGCTATCATTAATTTAGAATTTGAAAAGGGAAGGAATCTTGTTTGTTTCCAGCTGTTCAAGCCAGAAGCCACGTTGGGGCAGTGATTACTTCTCACATTTCCATCAAAACCACATCTCCATGTTGGCAGCTTCATTCCACCACGGCAGCCCTTCTCCCTGACCCATTTCCATTGTGAGAGCTGTTGGAGCACAGCCACTATGCCAGGAGATGAGTGACGTCTTTATGGGAGGGAGGGGCACCTGTGGTAAGTGCTCCCTCTTCTCCAGGTGCTGCTTCTGTGCCGTGAAGGTGAATACTCTGGTGCTGGACTCAGCTTCCTGATAGGCGGCCCTCCTGGGATGCGGCTGTGCTTCCACCAACGGGCACGGCAGATGGGCTGCCAGCCGGGGCCCAGAGTTGTGAGTTCTGGCCACAGCACAGGGGCTGCTGCCATAGCCGTTAAGTCCCTGCAGGACCAGCACGGAATGGTTTTCTTCTCCTGCAGCCCCAAGGGCATGCTTGTCACCTTCTAGAACTGGGGATAATCAAGGGAGAGGATGCCCTTTTCTAGCCCATTGAAGAAGCCAAAAATGGTCTTCTTTCAGTGTAAAGATCATTAGTCAGACATAGGTCTGAGGTTTGTGGTCGAAAAGACAGGTCTAATACAAAAAGGATGATGATGTAAATAAACATGCTAAATTCAGCCATGAGTTTGAGAAAGCTCTGGGAGATGGTGAAGGACAGGGAAGCCTGGTGTGCTGCAGTCCATGGGGTCGCAGATAGTCAGACTCGACTGAGCCACTGAACAACAACAATCCCAGTCAAACAGTGTGGCAGCTGGAGGTCTGGCCATCTGTGAGGAGTCAATAGGAGGAGGTCATGGGAAAGGAAAGTGCAGGTGCCCAGTTGGGGAGAACGTCCTTTTTGGAGAACTTTGGCACAGTAAACATGAAGCCAGGATCACCTTGACCATCAAGGTCACCAACAAGTCCCTGGCAGTATTCTAGCCAGTGAGCCATGGGCCATTAAGACTCTTCAGCTGTTGAAGTGAGTAGTTGTGCTGCGAGAAGGTCCTGTCTCAGCACCCCCACTCGCCTTGCTGGTGGCACCAGGCACCTGGCAAGAGCCCCTCCCTGGTCACTTCCACTCCCTGTCCCAGGTAGGGAGGGGTTGGGGCCCAAATGCTCTCCAAGTGTCTCTCCTGCCTCCCACTCCTTCTGCCAGCCCAGTGGCCTGGCATCAGGGGTTCCCCAGAATGGACCCAACCCCCTCCCGTTATTTTCTGGAAAGTCCAGCCAAGGAGAGGTAACAGGGCCCCCTGGCCCCTCGCGTGACCCCCGGCCTCTGGACTAGGCCACCCACCCACCTGCCCACCACACCTCAGAACCCCTTCCCCAGCGCAGCCACTCCCTGCTCCCTGTCCTGTCCTCTTCTTTTGTATTTGGAAACAACATGTTGTAGTAAACCCTGAGATGGATGTTTAAAAAAAAAAAAGAAGACTCCTCAGCCAACTGAGAGGCAATCACAAAAGTCATATGAGAAAATAACTCAAACGTCATTTGGAATCAACACCTTACTAGGAGCACACCTGTCAGCCACAGACAGATTTAGATTTAAATTTAGAAATGCTGGAGACATCCAGCCCATAGGAAGACCACCTTAAGGTGGCTTGTGTTTGAGGAGTTGACAGACAATTTTCCATCTATTTCTCATATTTCTTCACATCTTGTGGGCAGAAGTATGACTGCCTTTGCTCTAGACTACCTTTTCAGGGATTTTGGAAAACAGAGACAGAGTCTCCCCTCAGAGTCGAGGTCAGCCTTCTTTACTTTCAGAAGACAAGCAGGATCGTTGCCTCTAGAAAAAGTTCCAGCTCCTGAGCTCAGGGCTCCTGCCCTGTCACCACCACGTGTGTTGGTGTCACCCAGCATCTTCACATCCCACTGTGGGGACTGGCACTTGGGGAACCAGTCAAGGCTGCAACTCTGCATACTACTTCTGCTGCGAGTGCCTCTGCCCCAGGCGTCTCACATCTTTTGCCAGCAAAACCCACCAAACCTGTGAGTTTGAAAGTAAGCTAAAATCTTAGACTCCTCACAATTCTTGAAATAAGCACTCTGTTCATATTTAGTGTTTAAGTTTCTTCAGTCCTTGAGGGATGTTACCCTATGCAAGTTAGAGACCAGCGTTGTGATTCATAGTAAAACTAAGTGATTTATACTTATGGTCCTTAATTTGAAATTTACTATAACAGTGAACATTGTAGCAATATTTAAGAAGATCTAGATGAATCCTGTTTATAATCACAATTTTAATTAATAATTAAATCTAATTATTGATGAAAATTACCTAAAGACCCTAGAGGGGTTTGGTTTATCCATTAGAACAATGTTGTTGTTACTGTTCAGTCACTAAATTTTGTCCAACTCTTTGGGACCCCATGGACTGCAGCATGCCAGGCTTCCCCGTCCTTCACTTCTCCCAAAGTTTGCTCAAACTCATGTCCATTGAGTCAGGGATGCACCCATCTTATCTTCTGTCACCCACTTCTCTTGCTCTCAGTCTTTCCCAGCATCAGGGTCTTTACCAATGAGTCGGCTCTTCATATCAGGGGGCCAAAGTATTAGAGCCTCAGCTTCAGCATCAGTCCTTCCAATGAATATTCAGGGTTGATTTCCTTTAGGACTGGTTCGTTTGAATCTCCTTGCTGAGAGACCCAAGAGACTTTCAAGAGTCTTCCCCAGCACCACAATTTGAAAGCCTCAATTCTTTGGTGCTCAGTCTTCTTTATGGTCCAAGTCTTACAATCATATTAGGTCATTAAATTACCTTAAAAAGGAAATAAAATATATTACACTTGTAAATCCCATTTTAAATGTCTGAAGGAGTTGGTGATGGCTGGGGAAGCCTGATGTGCTGCAGTCCATGGGGTCGCAAAGAGTCAGACACAAATGAGCGACTGAAATGAACTCACTCCTTCTCTAACAATAAGAGTGTCAAACACAGTAACTTTTCTTGGACTCACCAAAGAACAAACATCACAAGCTAACTAAGTAGACCTCTGCCTTCTTTAAGTCTTTGAGGTGGCATGTAGCCCAGAAAGAGACATTGCTTCTGATTTTCTATCTTAGCTGGGTTGCAGAAGTTTCAAGAGTTTCCACTTGGCTTTTCTTAGCATTGTGGTTCTTAATCTATAAGAGTGTTCTTCAAGTTGATAAGTATGTCTATTCCAATTATAAACTCAGGGACCAGGAAAATGAACACCAGGTGGTATGTGATTCACTAGACCTCTAAGAGACGGATTCAGAGCCAGAATTTCCCCACATCAAAAAGAGGGCTGTGATGGATTTTGGATTTTGTGGCATTGGTTTCAGTTCAGATCTTGTACTCACAGATCTTTGAGGACATGCAACATCCCATCCTTCAGAAGTGGTTCTAGGGCCTCTTGGTCCTAGATGAAGATAATCACTACTGTGTAAACTTGCTGTGACATTGCAGGGTTATTCCTCAAGGACACCCATCTCCACTTCAGTAGACTGGCTATCTGACAAGTGGCTCAGAAATGGAAACTGGGCAAAGGATCCTGAGTTTCCATTGCAGCAGCTGGCGTCAGTCTCTGACTCACCTGCTCTTGGTCTTCAGTTACACAGCTCAAGCAGTGCTCCAGTCTCACTGTTGGGAATACCACGGTCTGTGAATCACTGCTCCCTTGAAAGTGAAAGTGTTTGTTAGTCGCTCATCATGGCTGATTCTTTGCAACCCCATTGACTGTAGCCCCCCGGGCTCCTCTGTCTATGGAATTCTGCAAGAACACTGGAGTGGGTAGCCATTCCCTTCTCCAGGGAATCTTCCTGACCCAGGGATCAAACCCTGGTCTCCTGCATTGCAGATCTCCTGCCTTACCATCTGAGCCACCAGAGAAGCCCTCAATGTTCTTAGTGTTGCAAATAAGAGTCCAGGTTGCCTTTGCAACTTTTCTACAGCTATGATAGCTGTCCACCTTGCCTTTGATGGTTAAGTGCTGTCAACTCTCCTGTACTCGTCCCAAAATCTGTCATCCCCAGACACCAGGGAGTCCAGACACAGAGCAGCACAGAAAGGCCAATTGTCAGGTCGACTTCAACCAGGCTGGCCACCCCTTGCTGGCATGTTCCTTATTTTACTAGTGAAGATCATGCCCTCTGGTTAGTTGGTAGACAATCTGACCTTATTTGTCTGCTTCCCTCACTGAACGTTCTGCCTCTGCAGCTACCCAGGCAGTTCTAGCATCCACATCTCATTTTCTCAAGGCCAGCATCATTTCTGAGCTGCAGGGGGCTAGCTCAGCCGCAGATCAGGACTGGCTCTCAGTGCTCCTGCCAGGATACAAATCCTGAGTCCTGGGGGACTGCCCGAATATCAATAACCTCTCCTTTATCCATGCTTATATCTTACCCCAAGTCCAGTCCATAAAATTCATTTCCAGATGTGACCTCTTGGGTCATGTCAGTATGTGTGAGTGAGGTTCTGTGACCTTTTCTGAAGTGTGACAGAGTCTCTCTCATCTGCCAGGCCAAGCTGTGGGAGGCCTTAGTATTGGCCTGGAGCAGGATTGGTACTCTATGGCCCATTGCTCAAATACAGCCCGTTTTTATAAATAAGGTTTTGTTGGAATCCAGCCACACCCATTTGTTTGCATATTATCTATGCTGTCTTTGAAGAGCAGGCTTAGAGCTGACGCTCCAATACTTTTTGGCCACTTGATGTGAAGAGCCAACTCATTGGGAAAGACCCTGATGCTGGGAAAGACTGAAGCCAAGAGGAGAAGTGGGTGATAAAGGATGAGATGGTTGAATGGCATCACCAACTCAACAGACATGAATTTGAGCAAACTCCAGGGGACGGCGAAGGACATGGAAGCCTGGCATGCTGCAATCCATGGGGTTGCAAAGATTCAGACATGACTTAGTGATTAAACAATAACAACATGATACTTTTGGACATAGTGGAAGAACTGAGTAGTTATGACAGAGACTGTTCTGCAAAGCCTAAAATATCTATCATGTGCCCCTTTATAGGAAAAGTGTGCTGACCTAGAAGCTGTGCAGGCTGGTAAGGAGATCTTGAGAAGGGCGAGTATCACCTGCAAGACCTCTGCCTCAGCAGAGAACTCGGCGTGGTCTCAAAGAAAAGGACACTGCAGCTGTCTACAGGAGGAATGGGCCTCATCTTCAAGCCCAGAGAGTTCCAGGGACTCCAAGGATTGAGAACGATCCAGCACACCTACCTAGATGTCCCCATTCTAGGTCCCTGGGGTCACTAAATCCAGGCCCTTGACTTTAGCATAGGATATTCACTAGGGCCATGGCTTCACACTTCTCTGTATTTTTGTCAGCAGGGTATGCCATCCAGCCACAGTACATAGTCTTTTTAGGTGCTGCCACCGAGGACTTCTAGCTTCTAATTCTGGCTTACTTGGTTGGTTGGCTTGCTCAAGCTGCCGTTTTGTCCTCCAGCGCATCCATTCGCCTAACAGTCCCCAGCCATCTCCATAGCCCTTACAGTTACCATGGCCGTCACACCTCTCAAATGCTAGTGATCCGGCATCTTCTGTCACCTGCAGCCCATCCTGTACCAGTCAGACTCAGTCAGGAATCATATGCCCTACCAGTGATTTCTACAGAAAGAATTTAGAAAATTTTAAACCAGGTATTGAGGGACTGGACAGGAAAATGCAGGCTGTGGACATGTGCACACCCATCTCCCCCAGGCGCTGGGCGTGCAGAGCAGGGCCCTCTCCCCAGCGAGGCTACAGCAGCCCGCCTCCCCACCGCTGTCAGCCAGGTGGTGCTGGCTGTGCTGGGCAGGAGAAAGCACCTAGACTGTCATCGTCTTGTGAGCTTACCTTTTCTGGGTGCTTAGCAAGCCCAGGAAAAGAGCAAATCCTGTCCCCAAACAGAGTACCCTCTTACTGGGAACGATTTATGCCAATGATGTCAGAACTCAGGGCAAGGTTCAACTTTGCAAGACTCCTTGAGCTCTCTGATTCCCACATTCTATAGTGTCTGATGGTGACTTCCTGGGGAGCCAACAATACTTAATTCCCTTTCAGATGAGACACCTTATTTCAGTCCATCTCTCAATGCCTGCTTACAAATTGGCAAGCCCACTCAGTGTATAACATAGGATGAGACATCTCCAACCTGGTTGATTGAGAGAATACTTCATGATTCTTTTTTCCTTTTTTGATGGTCTATGATGAAATCATTAAAACACACACACAAACAGAGAGAAATTAACCCTCAGGAGCTCATCACTCAGCTCTGGCCATTGTCAACTAATGACCACTCTTGTTTTCCACCCACCCCCACCATCCCCGGATTATTTAGCAGCTACTCCCAACATCATATCACTTTAATGCTCTTATAAAAGTAGTGATTCCAAAGCTACTTCCCCTGAATTTTCTGGTTTAGTAAGTCAGGAGTGGAGGCCTGAGAATCCATATGGTTTTTCAATTTCTCAGGCTTAGGAACCTATAGTATTAAAAAAAAAAAAAAAACTAGCACGGGCCTTTATAGCGAGAAAGTCATGATTTGAATCTGGACTTTGCCCAAGCTATGCAATTTTGAGTGAAAACTTTAAATTATCTAACCCTAAATTCTTTATCTTAAATAATTGCCATCTCTGTGAACTTGTGGTCCACTAAGACTCTCTGATACTTTTCACATTAAATAAATTCTATCAAATCTAGTGTCCCTCAAGTCTTTCCTTGTCTTGATTTAGGGGTAGGAATGAGGGCTGGGTTACTTGTCAGCTGTCCTCCTGCTGACGATGGCTGTGTCAACAAAATTTCTTCAACTTGCACTCTCCACCCACCCAAGGTGCGCCCCTTCCCAACTTCACCAGTGTGTCCCCTTCAGTCCCATTGTCATCTCCCTCCCTCTGTTTACTCCAACCCTCTCTCCCAGTAAGTTGGGAACCCAAGGGATCAGACCTACCCCTGAATGGTGGTCTTCAACCCCCAAGTTCTCAGACTTAAGAGTAAAACTGCTTTTGGTTCATGTTGCTAACCACTTTTCCCAAGGAAATCTTAGCTTCTCTAGTTGGCATTCAGTGTTCATGAACAAGAAAACAGACTTTGCTGAATTGCAAAAGCAAGAACTTTGTTCACTTTTGGTGAACTGAGCATTTTTCTGAATGAAGACTGCAGCTACTCATAACACATAAAGCTCTTTGGAGGAAAGGGAATAGTTATTTAATTTAGTGGAATCAAAGGCGGGGGGAGATAAATAAGAGAAGCAAGTAGGGATCCACATTGAACCAGAATGAGGAAGGCCTGATTTCTTGAGGCGGAACACATTGTACAGTGGAGCCTGACTTCATTCTCTCCAGTGTTGCCCCTGCAAATTGTTTTCTCGGCTGTTTATCAGAGATAAATGCAAGCTTTTGCCATGACAACTAATAGTAAGGGGAGATCTGGAAAGTTCAGGTCTGGGAGAGATTTATTTTCAGTGGGAGTTTGGAAATTATCACATGTGAAAGCTAAAAAGAACTGCAACAAACTCATTACTCCTTAAAAACTGAAGCTAAAACGGCAGCATTGCCTGCTGGATGCTGCAGAGCTGCTTGGTCAATGAGCACAAGACAGCAACCTGGGTTCCTGACTGGTGCTTGTTCCACTGAGATGGATAGTTGGAAGCATGGATGTAGGAGGCAGCTCTGCCAATTATTGGTTTTAAGCCTGAGGTCTGATAGTTGCTCCTTTCTGTCTAACTCTTTGTGAACTCATGGATTGTAGCCTGCCAGGCTCCTCTGTCCATGGAATTCTCCAGGCTAGAATACTGGAGTGGGTAGCTGTTCCTTTCTCCAGGGGAATTTTCCTGACCCAGGAATCGAACCAGAGTCTCCAGCATTGCAGGTAGATTCTTTACTAACTGAGCTAAATCTTGGGCAAATTAATTAACTCTCATCGGGTCTATATCAGTCAAGCTTCCAGTAGGAAACAGATGGCACACCCAAGTTAGCATTCTTGGCCTGAGAGGGGGAGTATCTACTTCCAAAGGGATTCATTCATGCAGGTAGGGTATGGGGACACCCAGGATTAGTGCAGGGACTCAGGGCTGGCAGTAGTGGAGCTGTCACCACCTTAGGACAGAGGTAATGAGGGCAGAGAGAGGTTACTGCAGCCCAGAAGGAAAATTGGCCTCCAAAGCAGCGGCATCCTCAGGCTGGGAACACAGACACACATGGCCACTTTACAGAGAGGAGGCCAGGCTGGCACAACCCTGACCACACTCCCTCCACCCCTCTGTTCTCTTGATGATGCTCCTCACTGGCTAAACTCAACCACAGGAGTATGTAAGCTTATTGATGTAGCCCATATAGACCTGGCTCCTAAGGCAGAAAGCGTGGTGGAGGGGTTGGGACAAGTAGACCCATGGCATCAGACAGCACATATCTGACACAGAGCCCTAGTATTCCCACCAGTAAGATGGGAGTCAAAATGAAACCAACTCACAGCTTGTTGTTAAATCTGACAACTGAAGGGCTGCAAAGCACTTAGAATCGCAATGTGTCTCATAGATGGATATAGATAAATAGATAGATAGGGATAGATAGAGGATAGATACAGTTAACCCTTGAACAAAAGCATGGGAGTTAGGGCCACTGACCCTCTGTCATGCAGGTGAAAATAACTGATAGTCAGCCCTGGTAACTAGCTCCTCTGTACCCAAAATTCCAAATCCATGGAGACAACGAACCTCAGATCACATAATACTGTAGCATTTACTATCAAAAAAATCCACATATAAGTGGACACGCACAGGTCAAAACCTTCTGGAAGGGCTACCAAGAATGACTGATAATTTCTTTCATAGTGTGCATCAAGTGTGTGAAGCTCATTTTCACTGAGAACCTGGAGTTTGACCCATTGGAAGGGAGAGTATCAGGGGCTTTGTGTGGCGCAAAGAAGGTCACAGCACCCAGAACCCATGGAGAGACCACTGGGATGGGGAGTAGGGCAGAAAGGCAAGAAAAGCAGAGGCCAAAGACAAATGTCTTTGACATCAAAGTGCTGCTTAAACATGGTTCCCTTAAAGAATAGGAAAGGAAAAGCCTTCCTTGGGAAGGAAAGATCATAACTCATCCATCTTGGTCCCTGTCTGGGTTTCCCCCATCCTGTGCCCTCTTCCAACTGCCCCAACTCCATCCTCACCCCTGTTTGAAGCCCACTTAATATAATTCTGCTCACCTGTCTTGATGCTCTTTGGCTCCTAGGATCAGCTTCAGAATATATCTGGTCCCTAAGTCAGTTCTGAGATGCTGACCCACACTCCTGTCCCCATGCTTGGACCTCATTTCAGCTATGTGCTTACTTTCCCACCATGAGCTTTTCTCAACTGTGGGCAGCCGTAGGAGCCGCTGGGCTGGTCACCGTTCCATACTGGTGGCCAGTCTGTCCAAGTCAGCAAGTGCCCCAGGCATCGCTCTTCACCTCTACTCTCTATAGTCCCTGCCCCAGGGAGTGTGGAGGGGAAGGTCCTCTTCTTGTTCTGGTTTTTCCTAAACTAGATGCCATCTGTCACCCAGGACCAGTGACTCTGGCCGGTTCTCTAAATACTTTATCCTAGTTACATTAGAACTTATTTTGCTATTAATATTATTGTGACCAGTGAAATTAACTACTGGGTGTAAGATTCTTTCTTCAGGGAAATAGTGCAAGTTTTAAACAACCAACTTGCAGTGAACTTTGGAGAGATCACCCGTGCTAAATGAACTTTTGAAAAACTCTCTCTGCACATATTACAAGGAGATTGGGAGTATGTAGATATCACTCAATGGGCCTCAGTGCTATTTTTGTCCCCATATTGGAAAAAACTCTGCTGCTGGGAGGGATTGAGGGCAGGAGGAGAAGGAGGCCTGGCGTGCTGCGATTCATGGGGTCGCAAAGAGTCAGACACGACTGAGTGACTGAACTGAACTGAGAGTACAATTAGCATTCAAGCCACAAACTAACTTCACCCAAGACCAGAAGCTATAAATACCACTCAAGTGAGGTTATTCAGATCCTCCATCAGATTGACCTGATCTAGGCCAATTATTTTTCCAGCAGAGTTAATTAGAATATGTCTAAAGTGAGTGAGATGTGAAAGGCAACTTTCCATTACCTATTCTTTAACAGTTGCCTTATAGCTGGATTTTTGTCCTTAATTTCTCATCACAAGGACTTTCTAGAGAGAAGCTGAGCTATGTGTATCCTTGAAACACAAGAACCAAAGTATGTTCCCGACCGTTTCAGCTGAAATATTAAATTAGGTGGACGGTTAATCACAGCGATATAGGAAGAATTAGAAAAGAGAAACAGAAATCCCAGGGAGGAGGTGAGGGTGAAGAGCAGAAATCAACCTGCACGGATCTCCACTTTCTTCACTTAAAGCCTGAAACCTTTGAGTGGATTCAGCAGAAGTGGAGAATCTTCTGTCCCCCAGTGTTCCATCCTGCATCTGGTTTATGGTTTGACTTCAAGATACATCACCCAACATCACCCAACAAGAGCATGTCACTCATCACGGTCCTCAGACTTGCCACCCATGAAATGGGAATATGCCTGAAAAGTTGTTGCTGAGTCGTGAAAGATGCTGGGATTCTTGGCCTCCAGAGGAGAGGAATTCAATCTGAGACCAGTGAAGAGGCTTGATAACTCAGAGCTTTTGTGTGATAGTTTGATTAAAGTATAAAAGAGATAGAGAAAGCTTCTGACATAGACATCAGAAGGGGGCAGAAAGAGTGCCCCCCCACTAGCCTTTAGCAGTATGTTATGTACAATCAGAAAATTGTTAATTAGAGAAAGGGCACGTCTAGAAACTCAGAGTGGCATCAGGCCCCTCAACCACATGTATTCTGAGATAACACTGGCACAAGGTGAGTTTCCCTGGGCCATAAAATGATTGACATGAATCTTGAAGAAAGGCAGATTTCCAAGTAAATATATAATTTCATTAACACAGATTAGGAGAACAATGTATGAGTAAAACATCTCTGGTTTGTTAAGCCCTGATCGGTTCTGAGCCTTAAGTAGAACTGACTTGAAGAAAGACAGAGTCTAGGGTGAATATGCAGTTCATTAATATAGCTTAAGAAAAACATTTCCATAAGAAAAACGCATTGTTATCTTAAGGTTTGAGAAAAGTTAAGTTCAGGTGGAACCAGATGTCCTAATGGCAACACAGAATTTTAAGATAAACCTCCTTTTAATTTTGTATCAGTTCAGTTCAGTTCAGTTCAGTCGCTCAGTCGTGTCCGACTCTTTGCGACCCCATGAATCGCAGCACGCCAGGCCTCCCTGTCCATCACCAACTCCCGGAGTTCACTCAGACTCACGTCCATCGAGTCCGTGATGCCATCCAGCCATCTCATCCTCTGTCGTCCCCTTCTCCTCCTGCCCCCAATCCCTCCCAGCATCAGAGTCTTTTCCAGTGAGTCAACTCTTCGCATGAGGTGGCCAAAGTACTGGAGCTTCAGCTTTAGCATAGAAAAGGGAAAAAATCTGACACTTGTAGTTTGTTTCCTCTTGCTGCTTAAGAGAGAGTTTAAAAAATGACACCTGTAGCCTGTTTCCTCCATTTGGAGCCCCTGGCCTCCCTGTCTGTTACCCTTTCATGCCTTCTTGTGCAGATTGGCGTTGATGGTTCACAGTGTTCCAGTCTCGGAACACTTTTGACAAATACAAACATGAGAAATTGCTTTCAGGGTAAACAGCTCGTGGTGGTGACCCAAGGATGAAAGAGCAGATGAAACCAAGGAGGGTCTTGGAATGAAGGAACAGAAAATTCAGACCCTTGTTGTCCTTCCTTCCCGTCCCCAATGTTGTAACTATTAATGAATTTCAGGTCCTCCTGACCAGTATAAACTGTCTCCCCTCCTTCTCCATGTAGGGAGAAGGTATTTACTTTACTCTTTCCCCACAACCAATATATCTACCTTATCCAATCAGCAAATGACCCATAAGATCCATATCCTGCTCCTTACACCCAGGGTATCAAAATAAATCAAGAACCCCTGTTCACTGTCGGCTCTCCCTGACTGTCAGGAAGCTGGCCTGCTGTGCTGGCAGAGACTCTCTCCTCCCTACTCTAACAAACTTTCCTCTTCTTTCACTCTGCCTCATGTCTGGAAATTCTTTTCCAACCCACACACGACACTCATCATTTATTAAGAAAATAAATAAATAAAGTGGAGAAGGAAGCAAAAAGCAAGATCAATAGCTTTTCTGATTTTGAGCCAGAAAAGACACAAGCATATGCCACAAGCAAAGACACAAGGCTTTCTCAGGCGCCCCCTGACTCTGTTGCAGGGATCAGACAAGGAGAAGAGCAAGATAGCCAGGAAGTCACCCTCCCCAGCCAGAGAAGACCTCAAACCCAGCCCCTTTCCCTCTGGCCCTAGAAGGTTTTTCTTGTGGAAACAAGGTTCTGATTGCTGATTTCTGTTTCGAAGTCCAAGACGCACTTTAAACATTTGTGTGTAGTGTGGGCAGAAGGGGTGTGTGTGTGAGTATGTGTGTGTGTGGGTGTTCATGTGTGCATGCAAGAGGAAAGTGATGGAGTCAGGGTGGGATTATCTCCAGGAGGTGAAAGAAAATAGCGAAGCGGCAAGTACTTCTCAGTACCCCAGGCCCTTCTGTCCAGGCTCTGTGTGCAGAAATGACTTGAGCAGGACATGGGGTAGGCTGGGGCCACACAGGCTCTGTGGCCCTGCAGTGCATGGGCCCCTGACACACAACCAGCCCATTCTCAGGGGCCTCCTAGACAAGAACCATCAGCAGACCTAGAAAACAGAAGGCCACGCTTCTGACAAAGCTCTGTGGCTTTCAAGAATATAAAGGTTTCCTTTTTTAAATTAAAAAAAAATTTATTATATTTTTTAAAGTTCTCAAAAATACACAAATTATGACTATACATCTCAATGCACTTTTACAAAATGAATCACCATGTAACCATCATCAAGATGAAGAAACAGAACATTACAAACACCCTAGCACCTCCCTTCACTGTCAGAGTCAATACCTCCCCCTGGAGGAACCATCTGTCTGGCTTCTGCCACCACTGGTTTCTTTTGGCTGTTTTTCATCTGTATTTAAGTTGAAAATATGGTGTGTACTGTTTGTGTCTGGTTTCTTTAGCTCAACCTTGTAATTTGTGGGTTATGATCTGTGTTGTTGAGAGTAGCAATAATTAATTCCTTCTCAATATAAGAATGTATCACATTCTTTATCTGTTTTATCTATTTCTTTATCTATTTTACTGCTGATGGAAGTTTGGATTCCTTCCAATTTAGTGATTTTACAAATATTGATACTTTTTGATATTTCTTGATGTGTCTACACACACATTTCTCTCGATTATGACTCTAGGAGTGGAATTCCTGGGTCATAGGGTTATACGAAGATTTCTGAAAAAAATCTACCAAGATACTGTGGACAGAACCACACAGAATCAGACAGATCTGACTGGGGTCCCACCTCCCCTCTCGCTGGCTTGAGATCTTAGTCCAGACGCCCATTTTTCCTCACTGACAAGTAGATTTTCCAGGGTGTTCCTGCAAAGGAACCCTTCTTGACCCACTTTGCCCCTTCCTTTCCCTGCAGAGCTACTTCAAGAAGGTGTCAACACACCCCATCCCCTAAGTCTCTCCTTCCACTCTGTCTCCAACTCTCCCACCAGGCCTCTGTCCTCAGCACGGCCCAGCTTCTCGGCCTCTCTCCAGCCACTTTCCTCCTGGGTGCTTAGCAGCAGGAGCAGAAGGGGGCCTCCCTGTTGACACAGGCGTCCCTGGTGTCATGGGCCTGCAGGCCTCTGGCCCTTCCTTCTCAAACTCTTTTGCTGGTTCAGTCTCCTCTCTCTAAACCCCATGTGTTGCCAAGCCCATGGCTCAGACCTTGGGCTTGCTCTTGGCTGTGGAGCGTCACTCACTAGACGACCTCATGCACGACTGTGGTTTCCATCCCTCTGCTACTGCCTCTCAAGTATTTTTGTTATTTAGTCGCTCAGTCATGTCCAACTCTTTGTGACCCCATGGACTGCAGCACGCCAGGCTTTCCTGTCCTTCACCGTCTCCTGGAGCTTGCTCAAACTCATGTTCATTGAGTTGATGATACCATCCAACCATCTCATTCTCTGTCACCCCCTTCTCCTCCTGCCATCAATTTTTCCCAGCATCACTGTCTTTTCTAAAGAGTCAGATCTTTGCATCAGGTAGCCAAAGTATTGGAGCTTCAACTTCAGCGTCATTCCTTCCAATGAACATTCAGGGTTGATTTCCTTTAGGATTGACTGGTTTGATCTCCTCGACTGGTTTGAGTCCAAGGAATGCTCAAGAGTCTTCTCCAGCACCATAGTTCAAAACCATCAATTCTTCAGTGCTCTGCCTTCTTTATAGTCCAACTCTCATGTCCATACATGATTACTTGAAAAACCATAGGTTTAACTATACAGACCTTTGTCAGCAAAATGACCCAAGCAGTTATCTCCCACCAGACCTCCAGTCTGACTCACTGATCAAGCTGCCCACTCTACATCTGCCCTTGGATAGCTCCAGGCCTTCTCATACTCCACACAACCTGAACGGACATCCTGCGCTTCCCTCCCCGGCAGCCCTGCCTCTCTCAATGAAGGTCAACACAATGTCCCAGCTGCTCAGGAAAGAATCTCTGAAAACATTCTTGACCCCTATCTTCCTGTCAGCCCTCACATCTGGTCCAGCTGCAGATGCTGCTGGCTCCACCTTGGAGATGGAGCTGGCCACTTCCTTGGTGGTCCAGTGGTTAGGAGTCTGCCTCCCAGTGCAGGGGACATGGATTTCATCCCTGGTCTGGGAACTAAGATCCCACATGCCACGGGGCAACTAAGCCCATGTACTACAACTACTGAGCTCATGTGCAACATCTCCCGAAGCCCGTGTGCTCTAGAGCCCATCCTCTGCAACAAGAGAAGCCACCGCAATGAGAAGTCCAAGCGCAACAACTAGGGAGTAGCCCCTGCTTGTCCCAGCTTGCCCTTGCTCACCTCAATCAGAGAAAGCCCACATGCAGCAACGGAGACTCAGCGCAGCCAAAAAAAAAAGTTTTGGGCATTGGGCCCCCTCCTGCCAGCCCCGTGACCATTATCTGGAAGGCTGGCTACCCCTCCCCTGCTAGACAGGCTCGCTTTTCTTGCCCTGGCCCATGCCCTCTCCCATGGGATCAACACCTGGCCAACACTTGGGTAGACGGCATTCAGGGAACTCTTGCTTCTTGCAGACTGAGCCTACACTCTAACAATGGACACCTTCTCTCCCCGTCAACCCTTGAACCCTGGCCCCTCCTTCTCCACTCCTGGGTCAGCTTTCTGGAAAAGCACATGTTCCTCAGGCCCTTTGCACCTCCTCCTGCTCTCACGGCCTGCACCACTCTCCCTTCACCGCCAGAGACCCCAGAGCATTCTCTCTCTCATAGCTTTCCATCTTTTCTCAAAATTTACCTCCTGGCCATCCCACCTAAAAGGTTCCACGCCCCACATTTCCAGCTGCCTTGCCTTGCTTGGCCTTTCTCCTGACGCTGACCATTGCTGGTGGCATGCTCGAAGTTTTCCTTGTTTCTTGTGTGCTCTTTGTCCCTCTCTTCTCAAAGTCTGGTGAGAGTGGGCAGCTATGTTCATTCAGCATCATCTGCAGGTGGCACCTGCCTGGAGGAAGTGGACTTTGGGCACAGAGTCGATGTTTCAGGCGCAGAAGGAGCAGATGGAACACCTACAATTGTGTTTCAAACACAGTAACCACTCCATAAAAATGTATTTGGTGAACACATCAGTTCATGAAAGAATGAGTGGAAGAACACGTCAGTGAACTCATGACCGTGAGGAGATAACGTTCAGGAAACAGCCCAACCCACCCTGAGTGCTCCAAGCACCGGGTATTCCTTCAGCATCCCCCTTGGTCACCTAAGCTTGACCTTGAGTGTGCTTGACCTTGACCTGAGCCGGGACTGCTGTTTGCACTGGGGCTGCCGCAGGAGCCATGGTGGGCACTGCTACCCGGGGCACCAACAGCTTCCTGGCCCTTGCTTTCAGAGTCTGGATACTCTCAGCAAGCCCTCAGGAGCTGACCACTTCAGGGGCAGTTGCTCGCACACCCTGCGCGTGTTCCTCAGCCCTGCAGTCAGAGGGAGAGGCGTGTGGAGACTGACACTCTCTGGACACCACTGGGAAGAATGTACGAGGCAGGTGCCAGGCATCACTTGGCACCAGTCCCTTCTTTCTTGAACCTAGCCTTCCACTCGCCCAGGGGCAGGGCTTCCATCAAGTCCATGTCCTCCCAAGGTGGCCTGTGGGCTTTCTCCCTCTACCAGGGCATCTCTGCTGCCGGCCCATGAGGGTGCTGAGCTCCACCTCCCCAGGGTGGGGGCTGGCCCCCTCTGTGCCCACCAGCCAGCCAGCCCTCCTCCCCCCAGCGGTCACCACCTCCAGGTTTCACCTGTCCTGTGACATCACCTACTCATCCAGCGTTCCGCTCAGCAGACCGAGTTCTGACAGCAGAACATGTTGATTCATGCCCCACATCTTGCCTAGGGAATAAGGGAAGGGGAAATAAAATTCATTCTTTTAGAGCAACGAGAGCATTAGCTATGCGTCTGCTAAAGTGATGTGGTAGCAGGAGGAAGGGCTGTAGAAGTACCTTATGGGCTCCTTGGAGGAAAGCACCCGCTCCTTCAGTAATACGGTAGCCCTGTTTGGTATGGCTGTGTGTGAGCATGTCACTCTTCTCTGCATGTGAAGACTCAGAAGCCCAGGGACCTGAGGCACTAGGTCAGGCTCCAGCCTCCTTGCCCGGGAAGGAATGGAGGCCCAGGGCCATCCCGGGTGTCAGTGGAGGACACAGGCAATGAGAGAAGTGAGGTTGGAAATGCAACCCGTGAGTGGCCCAACGGGGGGAGCTGTGGATGCACGCATGCTTGTGTGTGTGTGTGCTATGCGGGTGTGTGTTGCATAATATGCCCACACGCATACCCATGCATATTTTGAGAATAAAAAGAAAAGAAAAGCAGAATTCTCTTGAGGAAGTCAGTGTCACTCACTGCCTTGTGAGGAGCAGGCTCTGTTTGCAGGGCTCACCAGCTTTCTGGGTGACCCACCAGGGATGCCTCTTTATGCCCCACCCACAAAAAGGGAGGTAACATGTGTCTTCTTTAGATTTAGGCTTCCCTTCAGCCTTAGTTCTGAAGCCTTAGGGCTTCTTAGGGCTTCCCTGGCGGCTCAGACGGTAAAGCGTCTGCCTGCAATGCGGGAGACCCAGGTTCGATTCCTGGGTCGGGAAGATCTCCTGGAGAAGGCAATGGCATTCCACTCCGGCACTCTTGCCTGGAAAATCCTATGGACGGAGAAGCCTGGTAGGCTACAGTCCATGGGGTCTCAAAGAGTCAGACACGACTGAGGGACTTCACTCACTCACTTACTCAGCCTTAGTTCAGTTTTCTTTGATTGTTTTTTTTCACTGGTTTCAATGCCAAAAATAAGATGGGGTGCAGACACACCTTTTTTCCAAGAAGTCTTGAGCATGACCACAAATTTTCCAAGAAGCCTTGAGCATGACCACAAAAATAGAAGACCCCTCTATTGGTTGAGGGTGGTTGGTTGGAACGGTCTGGAAACGACTTAGCTCTCGGAGGTGTTAGGGAATACGAAAGCACACCACTGGAGTACAAGCTCATATGAATTCATTTTGAATAAAGAAAAGGGAAATGGAATATTTGGGGAAGGGCAAAATAATTACAAGTAACATTTGTTTGTGCTGTTTATAATGGTGATGCACCATTTTGCCATTTAATTAAAACCTTGTAAGTTTGGCGCGATGGCTGCCTGAGGAAACTGCCTACTCTCCACAGCGTGCATGGCCTCCCCAGGGATCCAGCCCCCCCTGGCGTTATCTGAAATGGGAGATCCTGCCATAGGTGGCTGCCAGGCTACGAAGCCATCAACCTCCTCTGCTGGCTGAGGAGCTCTAGCCTCACTGCCAGATTAAGGACATGTTCTGTAGGTGACAACCTGGGTGGCAGGGTTGAGCAGAAGTCCCAAGAAGACCCAACATGCCCTGCCCTGGCCTAGGTAACTCTCTGCTCTCAGCTGAGGAGTGGGACAGAGCAGTGGGCTTCTAGAATCTACCAACGCCCATACACGGCCTCAGACACTCTGACTTAACTGGCAGCCGGGCCTGCGCTCCCACACCTCAGGACGTGAGCTTCCTTCCTTCTGAGCCTTCTTGAGTGGTGCAGTTCTGCAGAGAGAAGCTCCATTTGTCCTCTTCAGAGCTGGGCCGGGGGAGGGTGGGCCTGGCCAAGACATTTCCTTCCTCCCTCTCTGGTCCCCCAGCCTCTCTGTCCCCAAGGCCTGTGCTATGCCTGGTCTCTGAGCCCTTGCCTCACCTCAGGGCTCCCCTGGGGCCCAACCTTGCATGCAGACCTTTCATTTTGCCTCCCAGAAATGATCCTCCCACCTCCAGGCCCCTCAGATCCTGCCAGGGGACTTGGGCTGAAATTGCTTTCTCTGTTATGCTTTGAACTGTGTTCCTCCTAAATTCCTGTGTTGAAGCCTTCGCCCAGCACCTCAGAATGTGACCTTATTTGGTGTCTTAGTCCATTTCAGCTGCTATCACAAAACGCCAAGACTGGCTGGTTTATAAACGACAGAAATTCATTTCTCACTGCTGGGAGGCTGGGAGTCTGTGATCAGGCTCCGGCACAGTCACGTTCTGGTGCGGGCCTCCTCCTGGGTCACAGCCAGCACCTTCCCTCTGCGTCCTCACACAGTAGGGGTGTCTGTGAGGTCTCTTTTATAAGAGCATGAGTCTCGTCAGGGGGTGGGGCTCTCACTGTCTAAGCACCTCCTAACAGCCCAGCTCCTAGTACCATACCTAAGGGGTTAGGATTTCAATGTATGAGTCTGGGCAGACACAAACATCTAGGCCATAGCATGTGAAGACAGGGTCTTTACAGAGGCAACCAAGTTAAAAACAGGGTCATTAGGGGCAGTTCTACTGCAACATGTCTAGGAAATTTGGAGACAGACACACACAGGCAGGATTTCACGTGAGGATGAAGACAGCCATCTACAAGCCAAGAGGCCTGGGACAGCTGCTCCCAAACAGCCTTGGAGTGACAACCCGGCTGACGCCTTGATCTTGGACTTGCAACCTTCAGCTCTGGGAGCACATCTCTGGTTTGAGCTGCCTGGTGTGTGGTGCTCAGATGGCCCTTGAGGATTAACACTGCTCCCGTGAGGCTGGGTCCATGGTACCCAGCACAGAAAGGGGCACGTGGTGACCATTCAGGTAGTGCGTGTTGTATTAACTAATAAAACAATCAATCCAATATCCCTCTGCAGAGGGCCCTCTGCTCCCAGGGCTCACAGGGCAGACTCACAGGGGACTGGCACAGTGTCGTGAAGGAGATTTCCTTCTCCTCGAACTACAAGGGGGTGCAGTGACAGCTGCTGGACACGGGATCTTCTGGGGGTCCCCTCCCTCCTTGCTGTCAGTACAAAAGTTACTGGTTGGTCCCCCGACTTGGTTCCCCGGCCTCATGATCACTGCCACCACTGTGCTCCCTCCCATTGCTCAATTGCTGCTGCCTCAAGAGCCCCTTTCTGCTATGTGGACTGTAGATTGGACGTTAGCTTGTTCACCAGCAAAGATGCAGGGGTTACGAAAATGAAGGTCTTATCCCTGGCCACCTGGAAGCTCACTAGGGACCCATCAGGGTGCCCTGTATACCAGGCCGGTGCTGTGAGAGCTCAGGGCTGTGGGGGTACCAAGAAGCAAAGTCTAGCCAGACCTGGGGCTTCTGAATACTTGGAAGTTTGTTAAGCATTAGCCTGACGGGCAAGATCTGGGGGGTCATCTAATGACACCCGCCGGACTGGGACTACAGGTTGGCTCAGCATCACAGGTAAGATAAGTCAGAACTGGGGCCAGACCAGGGTCCCAGCCTCAAGCCCCGCATGCACCCTGGAAGCCCACACCGAGTGGTCGAGACCAGCATCCCCCTCTAGTGCTCAGCCTGGTGGCCCCCTGGTGCACAGAGCTCAGCCTCCTCCCCATCCTCACACCACTCACACCGACCATAAGTTTTCACAAGCACGTAGCCAGGGCAGGTTTCCCTGGTGGCTCAGCAGTAGAGAATCAGCCTGCAATGAAGAAGAGGCAGGAGACATGGGTTCAGTCCCTGGATGGGGAAGATCCCCTGGAGGAGGGCATGGCAATCCTCTCCAGAATTGTTGCCTGGAGAATCCCATGGACAGAGGAGCCTGGCAGGCTACAGTCCATGGGGTCACAAAGAGTTGGACACGACTGAAACAACTGAGCACGCACACACGCATAGCCAGGGCGTCATAAACTTGTCCTCCCTGTACACAAAGGAAGACAGAGAACCGGCGCCTTTGAGAGGCTCTGGGTCAGAAAGCGTCTCTAGCAGCTGTGAGCCACCCGCAGTCCTAAAGCTGAGTCATGATGCCTCCCTCCTGCAAGGTTCTGCAGGCCCCTGGGCTCCTGCGAGGAAAATGATGACACCTGCCCTAATAGCAGAGAGTGAGAACCTCCCTTCCCTCCGGACGCAGCAGACAGTCCCAGGATGCTTCAGACGCATCTTCCGCCTCTGCCTCTTCTGTTCCTCCTAGGGCCTCACAAGGCCGTGATGCCTGACAACAAGCGGGCACTCGGAGGGCAGAGACATGATGTCTGGTGATGTCTTCTTTTCTTTGTGCACAGGATCAAAAAGCTGTCATTAATCCCCGACAGTCCAAGGTCATTGTAACTGAAAAGTACCCTGGACCTGAACTGTAACTGCGAAGTAAACCCACCTGCTAGCTTCCTCCTTGAAACAAATTTGTCAGCCTAGACTCTGATGTTAGTGAACTATGAGCCATTTTGCTGTTTTCCTAAGTGCCTGAAGAAGCCCGTAAACTGGACTGATCAATAGGAAAAAGGAGGCAGAGGCAGTCAGGCCCTGCCGGCCACTGCACCCCCAGGCCTCCCTATTGCCTACGACTGTCTAGGGCTTCCCATGTGGAGACTCGGGGACCAGGAGTTCTCCTGCCTGGGGAGCTAGCCCACACCCACAGAGGGTCAGTGCTGCCCCACCCTGGGCCCTGGCACCTTCCTCTGCTCCTATACGCTCACTCCCTTGATGCTTGCATGTATATGTCCATCTCCACCACGGGACCACAAGCTCATTGAGGACAGACTGTGTCTTGTTTGGATTAATCTCCCAAAGAGAGTGCTCAGCCAGGCTTGCTGAGGTGCACGGACACTCCTGCATCGCCCACAAAGCCTGGCGCCATTTGGTTCAAACTCACCCTTCAGCCTGTCTCTCACTCTCTTTCCCTGCACAAACCCTCCAGCCTGCCAAGCTGAGCATCTTTGGTACTTGGTTCTCCTTGAGTAGCCCCTCAAAGCTCCCCCTCTGCCCTTATTCACTCCTGTTCCTGCTCCCTGGGGCTCAGAGCCAAGCTTGCCGGGCTCCGCATAGCGCCCGGGGCATCCACCACCAGACCCTGTGCCCCCCAGTTGTGGGATGCGGTATGAGTGGCAGGGTCTCTGAGACACTCTCCCATTTGCCTGGCACTTGGGGTCATTCGCTCCCTTTCTAGGTAGTCATTGTTTTCCCAGCTGGGGGCCAGGTCTTTTCTGCCCGCTGCCCACCACCACCATATCCTTCATAACCTAATTCCTTCATCCATGTGCCACAGATTTCAGGCTGCCTAAGATGGTCCAGGGGCATGGGAGAAACAGGTTCTGTGTCAGCAATTCCAGGCAGGGCCCAGGAATCTGAACCCCTTCTGATATTTCTTCTCCTGCAAATAGCCCTATGCCTTGCTTTGAAAAATAGCTCACCAGGGTTCAATACATATTTGCAATATACAGATTTGCAGGGCCACACCCTGTAACTCCCTTGCTGGTGTGACATGCCTGCCCCAGTGCCCTTTCTGCACTTTTCAGTCTGGTTCTTGGGTTCTGTTTCCAGGCAGATGTAGTGAAAGCAGATAAGAAGCAGGTGCCCACAGAGCCTCCTAAGCCAGTGAGGGGGAGCACAGGCTAGGTCACAGCCCCTAAGCACAGCTGTCTCCATGCTGAGTGGGCAGGCCCATAGCTGGAGGGGTGCCCCTCAAGCTCCATCCTTGGCATAACCATTCAGCATCTTCCCCTGGGCTCCCAGTTCTC
Source organism: Ovis aries (assembly GCF_016772045.2). Classification (NCBI taxonomy): domain Eukaryota; kingdom Metazoa; phylum Chordata; class Mammalia; order Artiodactyla; family Bovidae; genus Ovis; species Ovis aries. The sequence continues at coordinate 1,409,862 of NC_056078.1, read as the reverse complement.
CTTCTCTGCCTTTTCACAGGCTCCTGCTGTTTAGCCTCCAAATATGCTCACATTACTCCAGCCTTTGCCTTCAACTCCCCCCACCAAATCACCGGTTCTCACTGCTCCCTCATCCCCAGTTGGTGGACTCCGAGGATACATTCTCAGAGCTTGCCTGTGGGCAGTCACCCCGATGGGCAGATGGGCTCTGAGCAGGTACAGAAGCACCCAGGCTAAGGACAGTGGTTACATGGTGGCCCTTGAAGGGGAACATCAGGCCGATGACAAGGGAGACGTCACATATTAGGAGAATTTCCTACAAGTGGCAATGTCTCTTTATAGTTTGCATGTTGACATTATAAGGGCACCAGGTACTCATGAGTTGCAGGCCAAGAGATCCACTGTCCTGTCCTCTGTCCTCACCCTGGGGGTCATCACCAGGGCCTACCCTCCTAGAAGCTCCCCACTTCCTTCAGCATCACCTCCTCCTGACTTATGGGTTAAGAATGTCCTAGTCCCACCCCGACAATTTCCCCACCTCGACAATTTCCCCACCCTCTAGTTTCTTTTCCTTTTGCTCCATCAGTGTCAGTGATACTCAGGGCCTGACCTCAGCCTTCCTCTCCTCTCTCCAGGCACACGGTCTCTGGGTCATTTCATCCCATCCTGCGGCTTCCCATGGGTCCATGTATCTGAAACTCAGCCCTGCTCTCATTAAGGAAAATCATCACTCCTTGCATTTATGAAGGTGAGAGTTACTATGAAAATCTCAGAAAAGAATTTTAGAAGCATGGAATATCAGAGTTGGAATCCACCTAGAGATGATCTGGTGAGAGGCACTCCTATTAAAATAATAACAAAGCCGGTAATAATGTTTACGCACAGAACATTCATGCGCAGATTTCAGCCCCCAGGTATGTAGAATCATTTAATCTTCACATCAATCCTCTTAAGGTGCAGTATTATTACCCTATTTTACAGATAAAGACACTGAGGCCTCAAGACACTTAAAGGATAAGCCCAGGTCTCTCAAACACTGCAGAGCAGAGCCAGGGGAGAGCAAAGACTTGCTTTGGATTGTAAGAGGTTCGAGGTCAGACTCTAAGTGACCACTCAGCCTGAGCAAGACTCCTGGCCTTGGGTCACAGGTCCCTTCTCAGTCTAGCCCCCCACCCCTCCCCCCTTTAGCCCCACTTGCCTCTCCAGGCTGCATCCATCTTCACTCTTCACTTTTGCTATAAGCTTTCCACGTATCCATGTCTTTCTTGACCACAGGGCCTTTTCACATGCCATTCTCCACCTGGAACATTCTTTCCCACCCTCTTTCCCCCAGGATCATTCCTCCTTCTGGGCTCTGCTGAGTATCCTGTGCAGGGGAGCCTCCCTGTTCCCCGCTCCCTCCCCAGCCTGGGCAACTGCCCCTCATATGCCCTTACATTAGCAGCTACAGTGTCATATCTGTTATGACAATTCAGCTTCTCCCTCTAGACAGTGAGTGGCAGGAAGAGTGAGGGTGGTCTGCTTACCACTCACCCTCCAGGGTCAGTACCCATTGGGTTCCATAGATATATGTTGACTATATGACTAAATGGCAGAATGAACAGCTCTCCTGAATCCCAAACAGCTTCCCTGGAATTCTACACTCCCCTGCGCCCCCATTATAGCTCAGGAAAATAGTCCCAGTGATGGCAGAAAAAGATCTTAATATTATGTGCACTGGGTTCAGAAGAAACATCCAATGCCCTTCTTGCTGGTTTAAATTTCTTTTTATTTTCCCTGTAAATCTAGAAAAATATTCACATTTCATTCAATTTTTTAAAGTGTATCTAAATGAGGGTAAAATATAATTTTGTGAATGCTACCATGCTGTAATTTCGTATCTAAAGAAAAAAAAACAACAAACGGTTGAAAATGAGGCGATGGGCAAGACTTCACCAGTTTCCACCCTCCACATCTGCTCCAGATAAGATTTGCCACAGAAAGTATCTGTGTGCTTCCTGAACGTGTGCTTGATTGTGTCCTGGTGTTTCTACAGATACATTCTAGACATTTATGATTCCTGTGCCTTGGGTGGAAAAGGGGATAGGGAGAGAGGGGGATCGGTGCTCCCTAGAGGCCCCAACTATCTTTCTGGAAACCCTGGTGGGCAGTGAGGCAGAGCAGGGTGTCCTCTGGGGTCGGCAGAGGCTCTCCTCCCCAGGACTTCACTGTGACAGGCACTGGGGCCCACCTGGTTTCCTCTGGGGCAGTCACTCCAGGCAGCTGTTTCCTGGCACTCAGATACCAGCCCCTGGGATGATATTAAATCTCCCTATGGAGTACAAAGTCTCCTGTTAAAAAGTGATCAAAATCAGCCTTGGGAAGAAGTGGATGATAAATTAATGAACACAGTCTTTTCCTTCAAATTGTGCTGGGGCAGAAATTAATTACTGGGCAAATGAGGGACAAAGAGGGCTCCCGCCTCCTGCAGCCTCTGAGCCCTGTGCTAGTTTGTTCTCCTGAAATCTGATCTCCATGAGACACTTCAGGGCAGCACACATCGGGAGCATAAGAGTTTCTTAGCAGGCGTGCTAATATGAATGGCATCATTCCATGGTAAAGAGCATGCTGTGCTCTAAAAACGTGCGACTGACAAGGATGATATCTCAGAGGGGCCCATGGCTGGTTCCCAGACCCTGTTAATAACCACTGTACCGAATGGGTGCTGACTGAGCTAGGGAGACTGGTGACTGTAAACTGTGTTTATAGGCACATCCACAGATAGATAGGGACAAATACATAAAATCTTTATTTTCAATAGCATAAATTCTAGCCCTGCCTAGAATGTAAATGAACTTCCCGGTGATTCAGTGTCCTTTGCAGAGAGTTTCCAAGGCAGAGCTCCCCGCAATGTCATCTCTGAAGCTATTTATAGGGCTCTGGCACGTGGCTTGCGCTGACTGATGGGGCAGGCCCAGTGACACTAGGGGTGTGGCTGCTGGCCTCCTAAATCACCCCTCTCATAAGTCCCTTCTTATTCCCAGCCTGGACCACAGAGGACAGAACAACTGCTTCTCGCTGGTGTGGGGCCACCTGCCGGGCTGCTCAGGCCCTGGGAGCGGGAGATGCTCAGGCCCTTGGAGGGGAGAGATGCTCAGGCCCTGGGATGGGAGAGATGCTCAGGCCCTGGGAGCAGGAGATGCTCAGGCCCTGGGATGGAGAGATGCTCAGGCCCTGGGAGCACTCCTGGGTGAGGAGGGATGCTCACTGTCCTGGCCTCTAGCCGGCCTGTGCTAGGAGACACACCCATGGAATTTGTAAGTGCCATCTTGTCTTAAATATTAAGAAAACAATATCAGAGGTCATACTTCTCTCAAGACAGACAGCTAGTAAGTGGCTAACAGAGCCAGGTGCCCCCCTCAATAGCCCTGCTTTCCCAATGCTTTTTTACTGCTGAGTCACTGCCTCTTGGTTTTCTTTATTCCACTTCACTCTCAGGAGCCAGCTAGTGATGACTCTGATCTCAGAAAGGGAGCAGGATGTGGCCCAGGCCTGGGGGATGCAGGGGGGCATACTCTCCAGGCCGCAAGGCCTGCTGGGACTCCTCTCAGCCTCCCTTTCTGCCACCCTGTCAGCGAAGTGAGGATATTGCTCTGCAGAGCCCAAGGTTAGACACTGTGCAGTGCACAGGCCTGCCAGGGTGGTTGCAGTTCTAGGTTCTGCTCCTACCGCTGCTGTTCACCAGCCTTTTCATCTTAGAAAAACCATCTCATCAGTCTGAGCATCAGTTTCCTCACCAGTGAGCTGGGAATCATATCTTCCCCACTACTTTACATGCAATGTAGTGAAAACTGTACGAAATTTGTGTGTAATTTGAAAATCACAGATTGTCCTACAAAGCTAAGTTTGTACCACACTAGAAGGTCACCAGGATCCCCAAAATTATAAGATACAAACTTACACCTATTAGGATGGCTGTTATTTTAAAAAACAAAAAGCCAACAGCACAATAAATAACAAGCATTGGCAAAGATGTGGATAAATTGAAACCTTTATATACTGTTGGCAGGAATGTAAATTGGTGCAGCTACTGTGGAAAACTGTATGGAGGTGCCTAAAAAACTAAATATAGCACAATCATATGACCCAGAAATTACACTTCTGGTAATATACTCAAAATAACTGAACACAGGGACTTGAACAGATTTTATATTAATGTTTTATTGTTGTTGTTCAATCACTCAGTCATGTTCAGCTCTTTGCAGCTCCATGGACTGCAGCACACCAGGCTTCCCTATCCTTCACCATGTCCCAGAGTTGCTCAAACTCATGTCCATTGAGTCAGTGATGCCATCCAGCCATCTCATCCTCTGTCGTCCCGTTATCCTCCTGCCTTCAATCTTTCCCAGCATCTGGGTCTTTTCCAATGAGTTAGCTCTTCACATAAGCTAGCCAAAATATTGAAGTTTCAGTTTAGCATCAGTCCCTCCAATGAATATTCAGGACTGATTTTAGGATGGACTGGTTGTATCTCCTTGCAGTGCAAGGGACTGTCAAGAATCTTCTCCAACACCAAAGTTCAAAAGCATCAATTCTTTGGTGCTCAGCTTTCTTTATAGACCAACTCTCAGATTCATACATGACCACTGGAAAAACCACAGCTTTCATTAGATGGACCTTTGTTGGCAAAGTACTGTCTCTGCTTTTTAATATGCTGTAGGTTGATCCAACCAGTCTATTCTAAAGGAGATCAGTCCTGGGTGTTCTTTGGAAGGAATGATGCTAAAGCCCAAAGTCCAATACTTTGGCCACCTGATGCGAAGACTTGACTCATTGGAAAAGACTCTGATGCTGGGAGGGATTGGGGGCAGGAGGAGAGGGGGACGACAGAGGATGAGATGGCTGGATGGCATCATCGACTCAATGGACATGAGTTTGTGTGAACTCCGGGAGTTGGTGATGGACAGGCAGGCCTGGCGTGATGCAATTCATGGGGTCACAGAGATGGACATGACTGAGCAACTGAACTAACTAACTAACTAGGTTGGTCATAGCTTTTCTTCCGAGGAGCAAGCATCTTTTAATTTCATGGCTGCAGTCACCATCTGCAGTGATTTTGGAGCCCAAGAAAATAAAGTCTGTCACTGTTTCCATTGTTTCCCCATCTATTTGCCATGAAGTGATGGCACCAGATGCCATGATCTTTGTTTTCTGAATGTTGAGCCTTAACCCAGCTCTTTCACTCTCCTTTTCACTTTCATCAAGAGGCTCTTCTTCACTTTCTTCTTCACTTTCTGCCATAAGGGTGGTGTTATCTGCATATCTGAGGTTATTGATATTTCTCCCGGTGATCTTGATTCCAGCTTGTGCTTCCTCCAGCCCAGGGTTTCTCATGATGTACTCTGCATATAAGTTGAATAAGCAGAGTGACAATATACAATCGTGACGTACTCCTTTCCCAATTTGGAACCAGTCTGTTGTTCCATGTCCAGTTCCAACTGTTGCTTCTTGACCTGCATACAGATTTCTCAGGAAGCAGGTAAGGTGGTCTGGTATTCCCATCTCTTGAAGAATTTTGCAGTTTGTTGAGATCCACACAGTCAAGGGTGTTGGCGGAGTCAATAAAGCAGAAGTAGATGTTTTTCTGGAATTCTCTTGCTTTTTCTATGATCCAGTGGATGTTTGCAATTTGACTTCTGGTTCCTCTGCCTTTTCTAAATCCAGCTAGACCATCTGGAAGTTCTCGCTTCACCTACTATTGAAGGCTAGCTTGAAGAGTTTTGAGCATTACTTTACTAGTGTGTGATATGAGTATAATTTTTTTAAATATAAATGTATTTATTTTTATTGGAGGCTAATTACTTTACAATATTGTATTGGTTTTGCCATACATTAACATGAATTCGCCACAGGTGTACACGTGTTCCCCATCCTGAACTCACCTCCCACCTCCCTCCCCATACCATCCCTCTGGGTCACCCTAGTGCACCAGCCCCGAGCATCCTGTATCCTGCATCGAACCTGGACTGGTGATTTGTTTCACATATGACATTATACATGTTTCAATGCCATTCTCCCAAATCATCCCACCCTTGCCCTCTCCCACAGAGTCCAAAAGACTGTTGTATGCATCTGTGTCTCTTTTGCTGTCTCTCATACAGGGTTATCATTACCATCTTTCTAAATTCCATATATATGTGTTAGGAGATGAGTACAATTGTGTGGTAGTTTGAACATTCTTTGGCATTGCCCTTCTTTGGGATTGAAAGCTGATCTTTTCATCTTTTGGGATGAAAACTGATCTTTTCCAGTCCTGTGGCCACTGCTGAATTTTCCAAATTTGCTGGCCTATTGAGTACAGCACTTTAACAGCATCATCTTTTAGGATTTGAAATAGCTCAGCTGAAGTTCCATCACCTCCAGTACTTTATTCGTAGAGATGCTTTCTTAAGCCCACTTGACTTTGGATGTCTGGCTCCAGGCAAGTGATCACACCTTCACGATTATCTGGATCATTAACATATTTTTAATATAGTTCTTCCATGTAGTCTTGCCACCTCTTCTTAATATCTTCTGCTTCTGTTAGGTCCATACCATTAATATTCCCTTGGTATCTCTAATTTTCTTGAAGAGATCTCTAGTCTTTCCCATTCTATTGTTTTCCTCTGTTTCTTTGCATGGATCACTGAGGAAGGCTTTCTTGTCTCTCCTTGTTAGTCTTTGGAACTCTGCGTTCAGATGGGCATATCTTTCCTTTTCTCCTTTGCCTTTAGCTTCTTGTCTTTTCTCAGCTATTTGTAAGGCCTCCTCAGACAGCCATTTTGCCTTTTTGCATTTCTTTTTCTTGAGGGTGATCTTGATCACTGCCTCCTGTACAATGTCATGAACCTCTGTCTATAGTTCTTCAGGCACTCTGTCTTTCAGATCTAATCCCTTGAATCTATTTGTCACTTCCACTGTATAAGCATAAGGAATTTGACTTAGGCATACCCGAATGGTCTAGTGGTTTTCCCTATTTTCTTCAATTTAAGCCTGAATTTTGCAGTAAAGAGTTCATGATCTGAGCCACAGTCAGCTCCCAGTCTTGTTTTTGCTGACTGTATAGACCTTCTCCATCTACAGTTGCAAAGAATATAATCAATCTGATTTCAGTATTGACCATCTGGTGATATCCTTCTGGAGAGTCATCTCTTGTGTTGTTGGAAGAGGGTGTTTGCTATGACCAGTGCATTCTCTTTGCAAAACTCTATTACCCTTTGCCCTGCTTCATTTTTTACTCCAAGGCTAAATTTGCCTGTTACTCCAGGTATCTCTTGACTTCCTCCTTTTGCATTCCAGTCCGCTATGATGAAAAGGACATCTTTTTTGGTGTTAACTCTGGAAGGTCTTGTATGTCCTCATGGAACCATCCAACTTAAGCTTCTTTGGCATTACTGGTTGGGGCATAGCCTAGGATTACTGTGATTTTGAATGGTTTGCCTTCATCATTCTGTCTGTTGTTTTTGAGATTACGCCCAAGAACTGCATTTCGAACTTTTCTGTTGACTATGGTGGCTACTGCATTTCTTCTAAGGGTTTCTTACCCACAGTAGTTAATATAATGGTCATCTGAATTAAATACATCCCAGAGCTCTGTGCTCTGCTCCTATCTTCTGGGCCCCACCCCTCCTCCAGCCACTTGGCCTCAGGCTGGCAAGGCCCCTCTCAGCAGTTTGCCCAGGAAAGGAGTGGTCCAGGGAATCCCCTCAATTCACTCAAAGTACAAGGTGAGCAGTCTGCGAGGCAGCTCTGCAGGGTCACAGCATAAGCATCAGCTGGAAGGTACATCCGGAGGTGGCTGTACCTCCTCCTAGGTCATGCCCCTCCTTGATCACCTCCGGAGATCACCCAGAGCCTGTCTCAGGCTCCGCTCTCCAGGCGCCCCAGATGGACACGCGGGAATGGGGTGAAGGAGCCCTGATCCCGCCCCCCACCCCCGCCCCTGTGGAGTTTCGTGGTTCTTGCTACACTCAGAAGGGCTGTCCCCTGATATTCAGAGGCAACCCAGAGGTCTCTGGTAACTTACTTCATACCTGGTAGCACTGGGGAGCTTCCATCATCCCTGAGTCTCCTGGTGAAATGCCACAAGGAGGCACCAGCACAAGAGAGAGGTTACAAGCAGACAGCCAGGGGCAGAGTCCTATACTGCTATGGGCTAGTTTATAACCTCAGGCAGATTACTAACCCTCAGTGCAACTGGAAAATAGAAATGATGTTCTTTTTTATCTGATACAATGGAGTAATTTTGTGAAGAATTTAGCCTGATACCCAGTAACTGCTTAGCTAGCTCCTGTTACTATGATCCTCTCTTGGACGTTGGCTTGTCTGTTATGGAGACTTGAATGGGTTTTAGATGCTGACTCTTCCTTTGTTCTAGAAAACAACCTGAGTGAAGAAGACTCCAATCCCTGTTCCTGGAGAAAGTTGTAAAGGCACCATTGACCGAGACACAGACGCCTCGGACTCTACAACCGAATAAGCTCTTTTGCTTGCTGTGTAACACAAATTTTTGGACGTGGGAAGGGCAGGGCTTTTTCTCTGCAGATTTTGGCGGTGGGCCTGAGCGCTGACGGGGTAAGCGCAGGGGAGATCAGAGGAGCAGATGAGCCAGAGGAAAGATCTCAAAGCAGAAGTATAGCCCAAAGAAGGCAGAGACAGGGCACCAACTGACAAGGAGCTAAGGACCATGGGCACACTCTGCATGGAGAAAACTTGAAGGAGAAGACAGGCCATGCTATTTGATGAAATTTGGGCATCGTGTACATGTGACATCATTGTTTGCACCAACAGCAGTACAGAGTCTGGGAATCTAATTCGCCTCAGGGGCCAATGCAGCCAGAGGCAGGCAACGAGCTGGGGTCACTGGACACACCCAGGTTGGCATTGTAAATATTCTGCAGATTGGCCCTGCCTCTGCCTAGCACACACAGGCAAAACAGCCATCAGACACTGCTGCAGGCAAAATTCCAAACCAAGTGTGCTTTAGAGATTCAAGCCTTTAAAACAAATGCCTTTCACCTAGAGTGTTTGTTTCCATTGTAAGTTGAAAATGTGCTCTGGTTAGAGACCTAAGAAAGAAGATGAGAAAGATCCCTGGCGTCCTTACCACCTATTGATAGATACAGTTGCTAAGCAGGTCTTTTTCATTCAGGTTTTCATGCACATTTAAGCACTCTTTAGGAGGCTGGAATCATCAGAGAGAGGTAGATGACAGATAGATTTTTCTGATGGGCTTTTTTATGGGAGTATTTTCCTTTTTATGAAAAAATTTCTTTTTTATTTTAATGGCTACATTTCTCTACACTTATGGCTCTGTCTTCTTTATTTAACTAGTTCCCATTGTTGACTGTTTAGGCTTGACCCAATTTTGTAACTCCAGAGGCTGTCTTTCCACAGCATTCTTTGTCTTCATCCAGGTTGTTTCCTTCACAGAGCTCCTTAGGAGTAGAGTTTACTGGCGCAAGTGCCCAGAACATGGTCAAGCCCCTTGCCTCACACTACCAAACTGCCTTCATCAACTTTTATTCCCACTATCTCTGCTCTTGCTTGTGTTGCGTGCATGCTAGGTCACTTCAGTTGTGTCTGACTCTTTGAGATCCCATGGACTGTGGCCCACCAGGCTCCTCTTGTGGCAAAATCACTGTATAAGCCATTTGATAGAGATATGGTACATTCAGAGACCCCTATCTGGGTGCTTGTCCTGGGCTTTGGATCTCCTGGGTGAGATTCCATTAATAACTCGGCTTAATGATCTTGAAACACCCATCCTGGTTTCTTTACCAGTGCGCCTTTCAACCACCCAAGAGCCAGGGTGGATGGAAATGTGGGTGCCAAGTGATGCTTCCCGTGCATCCTGGCAGCAAGCCTCCAGGGTCTCCAGGGTGGGACTGCTGAGGTTGCAGAACAAAGGAGCCCAGCTTGACCTAGACAGCCTGGCACCCCCAGTCCTCATCCCTGCGTGATGATCAGTGTGAAGATCAGCTTCTGAGAGAGGCCAGGAGCTGGGGTCGTGGGGAGCGTGCTGAGGGCTCAGTCCAGGTGGGCCAGAGCACCTTTCAGGGTCCCTCTCCTCCCCTGAAAGTGCTGGGACCCTGTCCTGCACTCACCTCGGGAGGGCACTGGGTCGAGGGGAAAGGGCTGGGTCAGTGCTGTCCTGGAAAAATATTGAAGGAAGTTGAAAACATGGCTCTCAAACAAAGCAGAATGAACACATGCCCAAGATTTTATTAAGATCATCAATTAAGCAGTGAGCCAGGAAGTTGGTAATGCTGGTCCAAATGGCATTTCAAGTACTAGAATTTATGTAGTCCACTGGGAAAGACTCACTAAAATAGATCTTTAACGTTTGAGGCAAATCTGGTTAATGTCCTACAGGGCAATAAATCAGTACTTCTCTCTCTTCAGTGGACAGGGAATCATTTCATGTCTATTGGACAAATACCTACAATAGAACATGGAACTTCACAGAATCTGAGCCCTTAACTAACTGGATGAGTCAAGCAATCCTCCTAAAAATGTGGCTAAACCTTGGGTAGGCCTGTAAAACAAAGCCTCCAGGCAACCCTGGAAGCACACACAGGCCTCTTGGCCTTATGTCCAGAGTTTGGATGCTTTCTGTTAACACATGAGCTTATGACCACTTATCAAAACAACTCAGACTCTGCTTTGCCAACTCCGCAAACACACACCTCCATGCACGAAAACATGAGAAAACATGCGTTCCTGAGAACTTGGAAGAAAGACGCAACTAGCCTCACCAGCAGGGATTCTGCCCTGAATCTCTGTCTTAAATGAGATGCATGTGGTCTTTAACATCCTGGTTTTTGATGTATTTATGGGTCTTATACCTCCAACCACATGGTAAACTTTTATGGTAGAGCCCGTGACTTACATTCATAAACTTTTTTTTTTAATTTTCATTTTTACTTTATTTTACTTTTACAATACTGTATTGGTTTTGCCATACATTGACATGAATCCACCACGGGTGTACATGAGTTCCCAAACATGAACCCCCTCCCACCTCCCTCCCCATAACATCTCTCTGGATCATCCCCGTGCACCAGCCCCAAACATCCTGTATCCTGCATCAAACATAGACTGGCGATTCGTTTCTTACGTGATAGTATATATGTTTCAGTGCCATTCTCCCAAATCATCCCACCCTCTCCTTCTCCCTCAGAGTCCAAAAGTCTCCTCTACACATCGGTGTCTCTTTTGCTGCCTCGCATACAGGGTCATCATTACCATCTTTCTAAATTCCATATATATGTGTTAGTATACTGTACTGGTGTTTTTCTTTCTGGCTTACTTCATTCATAGACTTTTAGAAATAGAGCTACTTTAAGAATTTTTGGTCCAAGGCTCGTGTTATCAGATGGCCTGTGCCCCAGCTTTATTAAGGGACTTTCCTAAAGCTAGCTCGCTGAGGGGTGCAGAACCAGGAGAAACACCCTAGCCCCTGCCCTAGGTCCTGCCTAGTCTTCTTCCTTCACCCCCAGCACAGCTTTGGATACACAGTACATACAAATGAGATGGAAGCATAGATAGATGGATACGTGGATGAAAATGTGGGCAGGTAGATGGACGGATGAATGGGTGGGTGAATGGACGGATAGACTGATGTAAACATAATGTTGTTTTTCCTTTTAGAGAAGAAAACGACTTGTGAACACAGTCATTCCCTTTCATGGGAGGAGAAGAAAACATTGGTTGTAACTGCACATCCCTTCACCAGTGTCCTACTCTTACATGTACTCTGTTTTACAGGCCTACCCAAGGCTTAGCCACATTTTTAGGAGGATGGACCATTGCTTGACTCTTCCAGTTACTATCAGTTAAGAACGATCAGCTTCCTAGGGGGATGGAGGAGGTTGTTAGGCCTTCTTTTGCACAGTTCTCAACACCAGCCTGCACATAGAAATTTCCTGATATTGGGTCTCCTCCTCAGGCCAATTAAATCAGAATCCCCACAAACGGGGCACCAGCATCACCTTTGTATCATAGCCCCTCCAGATAATAATCACGGACGATTGCAGTGAGAGGATGACAAGGAAATCTGGGGACCAAGAGCGGACTGGGCTGCACTCTGTACGGGAGGAGCCACTGTGCCAGGGAGCCTCTGTGACTTGAATGCTGTTTTCTGCTCCTTGGGCTCAAAACTAACCAATCCAGTAAAAGTGCCCCTCAGCAGGGCACCGCAGAGGAGCCAGGGCGGCCAGACTGTGGTTAGGCTGAGGGAGGAGACCCCTCCCCAGGGAGGGATGAGTGGCAGACCATCCAATGGCTCTCATGGAGTCAGCCTCCAGAGAGATAAGAGCTAATTGCCTTTGAAGGAAAATCCAGCTTTAGGAGAAAACTCCAGCTGGAGCCCAGCAGAGAGAGCCTCTCAGTGTTGGAGGGGGCTCAGAGGACACACTCTGCATAAAGTATTTCTGCCTGCTTATCTGTTAATTTGTCCTTATGTCCTTCTAAGAAAAGAAGCTTAACCTTTCATCAAGGTTTGCTATAAGTGGACGTACAACAGTGTCTGAATCCTTTGTGATACCGCTGTTCATTATGTTATTCAGTCACTTAAAACGAGTCTTAACGCATCCCCATTAGAATGAATGACAGGAAAATGTTTCTTTGAACAAATGGGGCAATCCTTTAGTCAGACAATAGAACCATTTTTGCTTTCACATCAAGATGAACACCACTTTTACTACTAAATTACATGTATTCTTGCAAGCCCAGACCTCTTGGAGAACCATTTTAGTTCCCCTGTGCTCTGCATCTGACCCTCAACTGCCTTGTTCTTGATCTCTGTCTTTTTCATTTTTCTGCATTAGTATTTAATGTGTGTCTATGGGATGCAAGTCACTTTACATATGTTTTTTCCATTGAAACCAGGCCACAGTGCATCCTGTGAAGTGAGGACTCTCCAGGGAGCACACACCTGCCATCTTCACCACCTCCCATACTCCTCTTGTCAAGACAGCTGCTGATTCAGGGAAGAAAGCTTGGGAACCCCTGCCCCATCCCCTCCCCAGGAGTGGGGCCTGGGGAGGCCGAGAGCACCCACTCAGCACCTGCTTCTCAGTGCCCCGCAGAGACAGGGCTGTGCCAGGCTCCCTGGGACACATGCCAGGGCCCTATACCCAGGTGTACCCTGGTCTAAGAGGCACTGGCCACAGAGCTGGGCATGAGCTCCGCCAGGCAGGAGGGCGGGTAGGGCTGCAGAAGCAGCGTCTCACACAGCACCTCAGAGGCTGTCCCGTGGGCTGACTGCAGTGACGCCGCAGCCCAGGCACAGGGCACAGCCGCAGTCGGGACCATGGTTGTTGTCGGTTGTCGTCCAACCAGTGTTACTGGCCTGGGTGTAACTTTCGGTCTAGACAGGATAGACCCAGTGAGTGTCCATGTGTGGGTACATGCTAAGTCTCTTCAGTTGTGTCCAGCTCTTTGCAATCCCATGGACTGTAGCCTGCCAGACTCCTCTGTCCATGCGGATTCTCCAGGCAAGAATCCTGGAGTGGGTTGCCATGCACTGCTCCAGGGGCTCTTCCCAAGCCAGGGACTGAACCCGAGTCCCTTACATCTCCTGCACTGGCAGGTGGATTCTTTACCACTGGAGCCACCTGGGTGTCCACTGATATCAATTAGGACACTCGGCAACATTTTTAAATTTAAACAAAAATTAATCAACATTTTAAGCACATAATTCATGTATAATAAGCTGTATTCATTTAAAGTGTATAATTAGATGGACTTTAACGTCACTGTCACCAAAGACACAGATGGCACCATGTCACTCCAGAACATTCCCTCATGCCCTGCCACTGTGCATCCCCTCTCCACACTGACCTCAGGTGACCACAAACCTGCTTCTGTCTCCAGTTTCATTTTGAGTTTTCTAGAATTTTACAGAAGTAGACTAATACAATGTACCCTCTTGTGTCTGGCTTCTCTCCCTCAGGCTGATCATCCTGAGATTTACTGGTGTTGTTTTGAATGTCAGAAGTCTGTTCCTTTTCACTGCTGAGTAATGTTCCACCATATTGATAATCCTCATTTGCTTGTTGATCGGCCCAGTGAGCTCTCACCATGTGAGTGAAGTAGGTGTCCCGGGATGGTGTTGAGTGGCAGGTGCACCCTGCCTTTGCCAGGGTGACTGACAAGGTCACGGGAAGTCACGTGGCACCCAGCATATGGCTGGATATCCACCATCGGGAGGGTGGCAAGGAGAAGAGCAGGGCCTGAGATAAGGCGCCACCTCAGGGGCCAGAGAGGAGGGTGTTTGTGCCAAGATAACAAGGAATTCAGAGCAATATCTGAGGGAGAGGCCATCCTGCTGAAGACTAAGAAGGGAGGGAGGCGGGCTGGTGGGGATGCAGGGCCGGGCTGTGCCTGGCTTGGGAGAGTGTTGGAATTGGGCTTGGAAGCAGAAGGGTTCAAACAGAGGAGTATTGTGGTTAGATTTGTTGATCAGCCCATGCGACCTTGGTTTGAAGAACAGGTTCTTAGGATCAACATGGACATGGGAGACCAGTGAGAGGCTACTGCTGGTCATCCAGGCCAGAGACGGGATGTGAGCAGAGCAATGGGGGATGTGTGGGCCATTTAGGACACAGACTGTACTTGACTTCAGGATCCCAAAGCCGATGGTGAGGGGATCCCGACATGGGGAGGAGGCCAGCAGCTCTCCCTATGTTCCCTGAATCTGGACAGTGGGCTTCCATTTGCACCCCGCCCCCTGCCACCACCACCACGTTAGTCAGCTCAGGCGGCCATAGCAAATACCACAGACCGAGGGGCTTGAACAGTTTGGAGGCTAGAAGTCCAAGACGAAGGTGTCAGCAGATCTGGTTTCTGGTGAGGCCTCTTCCTGGTATGTAGATGGCCACCTTCTCCCTATGTCATTACGTGGCAGAGAGAAGGGAAACAGCTCTCTCAAGTCCTCTTATAAGGACGCTAATCCCATCATGGGGGCTCCATCACCTCCTGAAGACCCCACCTCCTATGTTAGGGAGTTTGGCTTCAACATATAAATTTGGAAGACATTCAGTCAATAACACGCCTTGGCCTCCCGCCCTGGATAGCCTAGCTGCTCTGTCTAGAAGCCCAACTTCCCTGGGACTACCGACCCACTCTCACTCCAGTCATCATTCATGGTCCGGGGCCCTGCCCCGCCCACAGACCCCTCCTGCAGGAGGCTGGCTCCTGCATTCCAGATCCCCCAGGCATGGGCGTGAAGCTGGCTGGGAACCTGAGGGCACACCCAGACTGCTCATCTGTACCCCCGGCTATGGCAGAAGCAGCTCGTTTTCCCCAAGGACTTCCTCTCCACCCAGACCCGAAGCTGCAGGCTGTCACAGAAGCTCCATCCCAGACTTTGCTCCAGACCACAAGTAGTCTCACCAGGGCCTAACATTCATTCCAATCCCCTGGGTTCTCTCGCTCCTGTTCTGTTGCCTCCACTCTGGCCTTTGCCTCTAAGCCCAGACCCTTCCCTCTGTTGAGCTTGTCTATTGACTCATCTTCCAGCTTTCCCACTAGGCCCAGCTCTTGGGACATCTTCGGGTCCAGGCTCAATACCCTGCTGGACCAGTCTTGTTCACTTTCCTGAGCTCCACATGGTCACTACAGCTCAACACAGCCTGGGGGGAGGGAGGAAGGACAATGGCCTCTCATTGCCACACACTGCCCATTGCAGGGCACCTGGGCATCAAGCTTGCCTGGACTGGTATTGACGGGTTGGCCTTGCCCTCTGACCCCAGCCCTGCTCTGGGGCACCTGTGCCCAGAAGTTCCTCCAGCCCTTTAGCCTCTCCCTCCTGGCCCTCTCATGTGCTCCACTGCTCCTCTTTCTCAAAGACCCCAGATTCCCATTGTAACCAAGGGCACATACTTAGCTGACTCAATGAGAAATCCATACCTGTGAAGAACACATGAGTTCAAGGTCATGCAGAAACTTTGGCATATTGGCACACAAAGGCCACATGTGAGCCAAAAGTTAATGAAAGACTACATAGTCTCCTTTGCCAGTAATTCTGCATAATACCTGGCTTTATAATGTACTTTGAAAGGAATTTGACTTGAACAGCTCAAAATTATACACTTAACTACTTGCAGCTTCATTTGCCTTGATTCATGGCTCAGTCCTGCCAGGGAGACACCTGGCAACAGTTGTTCAAATGAGTGGCTACATGAAGAGGCCAAATGTGTTCACATCTTCTGATCAAAGATGCAAAACACTGATTTAAGCTAAGTATTATCTGAGCTTATCTTAGACAAGCCAAAGCCTCAGGCCAAGAAAGCCACTTTTTACTGGATGCTCACAAGCCAGGTGATCTTTAAGATCCCTTGAAGCTGTACCACAACTGACTATTGTTTTTGCTTTGGCTCCATCTCTTCATTCTTTCTGGAGTTATTTCTCCACTAATCTCCAGTACCATATTGGGCACCTACCAACCTGGGGAGTTCATCTTTCAGTGTCCTATCTTTTGTCTTTTCATACTGTTCATGAGGTTCTCAAGGCAAGAATACTGAAGCGGTTTGCCATTCCCTTCTCCAGTGGGCCACATTCTGTCAGAACTCTCCACCATGACCTATCCATCTTGGGTGGCCCTACACAGCATGGCTCATAGTTTCATTGAGTTAGACAAGGCTGTGGTCCATGTGATTAGACTGGTTAGTTTTCTGTGATGGTGGTTTTCATTCTGTCTGCCCTCTGATGGAGAGGGATAAGAGGCTTATGAAAGCTTCCTGATGGGAGAGACTGACTGAGAGGGAAACTGGGTCTTGTTCTGATGGGTGGGGCCATGCTCTGCTGCTGCTGCTAAGTCGCTTCAGTCATATCCGACTCTGGGCGACCCCATAGATGGTGGCCCACCAGGCTCCCCTCTCCCTGGGATTCTCCAGGCAAGAACACTGGAGTGGGTTGCCATTTCTTTCCCCCAGGCCATGCTCAGTAAATCTTTAATCCAATTTTCTGTTGATGGGTGGAGCTATGTTCCCTCCCTGCTATTTACCTGGGCCAAACCATGGTGGAGGTAATGAAGATAATGGTGACCTCCCTCAAAAGATCCCATGCATGCACCGCCACACCCAGTGCCCCCAACCCTGTGGGCCACCACTGACCCACGCCTTTGCTGGAGGCAAGTCTCCTGTGGGGTCACTGTTCCTTTCTCCTGGGTCCTGGTGCACAAGGTTCTGTTTGTGCCCTCCAAGAGTCTATTTTCCAGTTCTATAGAAGTTCTGACAGTGCTATAGTGGGGTTAATGGCAACCTTCTCCAAGAGCACATATGCCATACCCACACCCAGAGCCCCTGTCCCTGCGGCAGACCACTGCCGACCTGTACCTCCACAGGAGAGGCTCAAACACAGTTCTGTCTCAGTCTCTGTGGGTCCTTGGGTCCTGGTGCACACAAGGGTTGTTTGAGCCCTCTGAGCATCTCTGGCAGGAACAGGGTTTGATTCTAAATGTGAATTCGCCCCTCCTACAGTCTTGCTGAGGCTTCTCCTTTACCCTTGAATATGGGGTATCTCCTCACAGCCACTCCAGTGCCTACCATCTTACTGGAGTTTTTCTGACTTTGGACATGGGGTATCTCCACACAGCCAATCCAGCAAAGTGCAGCCACTGCTCCTGAGCTTGGACATGGGGTATCTCCTCTTGGCCCCTCACCACTCCAGCACTGGGCTCAAACTACCGCACAATTGCACTCATCTCACACACTAGCAAAGTAATGCTCAAAATTCTCCAAGCCAGACTTCAACAATATGTGAACTATGAACTTCCAGATGTTCAAGCTGGTTTAAGAAAAGGCAGAAGAACCAGAGATCAAATTGCCAACATCCACTGGATCATGGAAAAAGCAAGAGAATTCCAGAAAAACATCTATTTCTGCTTTATTGACTATGCCAAAGCCTCTGACTGTGTGGATCACAATAAACTGTGGAAAATTCTGAAGGAGATGGGAATACCAGACCACCTGACCTGCCTCTTAAGAAATCTGTATGCAGGTCAGGAAGCAACAGTTAGAACTGGACATGGAACAACACTGTTTCCAGATAGGAAAAGGAGTACATCAAGACTGTATATTGTCACCCTGCTTATTTAACTTATATGCAAAGTACATCATGAGAAAGGCTGGATTGGATGAAGCACAAACTGGAATCAAGATTGCTGGGAGAAATATCAATAACCTCAGATATGCAGATGACACCACCCTTATGGCAGAAAGGGAAGAAGAACTAAAGAGCCTCTTGATGAAAGTGAAAGAGGAGAGTGAAAAAGTTGGCTTAAAGCTCAACATTCAGAAAACAAAGATCATGGCATCCGGTCCCATCACTTCATGGGAAATAGATAGAGAAACAGTGTCAGACTTTATTTTGGGGGGCTCTAAAATCACTGCAGATGGTGACTGTAGCCATGAAATTAAAAGACGCTTACTCCTTGGAAGGAAAGTTATGACCAACCTAGACTTCATGTTAAAAAGCAGAGACATTACTTTGCCAACAAAGGTCCATCTAGTCAAGGCTATGGTTTTTCAGGTAGTCATGTATGGATGTGAGAGTTGGACTATAAAGAAAGCTGAGTCCTGAAGAATTGATGCTTTTGAACTGTGGTGTTGGAGAAGACTCCTGAGAGTCCCTTGGACTGCAAGAAGATCCAACCAGTCCATCCTAAAGGAAATCAGGCCTGAATGTTCATTGGAAGGACTGATGTTGAAGCTGAAACTCCAACACTCTGGCCACCTGATGCAAAGAGCTGACTCATTTGAAAAGAGCCTGATGCTGGGAAAGATTGAAGGCAGGAGGAGAAGGAGATGACATAGGATGAGATGGCTGGATGGCATCACCGACTCAATGGACATGAGTTTGAGTAAACTCCAGGAGTTGGTGATGGACAGGGAGGCCTGGTGTGCTGTATGTAGTTCCATGGGGTCGCAGAGTCGGACATGACTGAGCGACTGAACTGAACTGAAGCTGTACCACACCACAGTCCCTCTTCAGCCATAAAAGTGGTTCTGTGTCCTCTGAATGGCAGAACATCTGACCAGGTGCCCTGCTTTCTGCCAGCATGATTTTAATGCATGTCTACTTAATTATACTTAATGCCCCTGGTTAAACTGACTCCTTTGAAGACAGAAAGACTAATTTGCATTCGAATGCAAACAGAACAAACAGAAGAGATGCAGGGGGAAGGAAGGAAGTGTTTTTTATGGGTTATCAAAATAGCAACACAGATGCCTCGTCTACACAGCAGTCTACTCATGTTGGCACTAAATGTTTATAAAGCACCAAACAGTTTGTAAGGGTTCCCACATGCCTGATCTCATCATATCACAAGCACCTCAGTGGTGGGTCTCCCACTCCTGTGCTCAGAAAAAGGATTTCAGATGGGACTTCAGAGCCATCTTCAGTTCACACTGCCTGTGCCCTGAGACCAGCCTGGTTCAAAAGTCTTTTCCACTCTGTATCTTCAGGACAGACACTTGGCCCTCACTTCCGCTTCCCGCAGGGCCAGAGGCTGGTAAACACGAGTCATTTGCTTGATGCTTTTCGGAGGAAGGGGATCAGCACCCAGGCAGGTGTGTGCTCATACATGATGTGAGGCTTGGCTGTGTCCCTAGACACTGACGTGGGGATTGCCAGAACTGAGGCTTTAAAAATAGGATGAGAGGGGCTTCCCTAGTGGTCCAGTGGTTTAGACTCCATGTTCCCATGTTCCCACAAGGGTCCAGAGTCTGTCCCTGGCTGGGGAACTAGATCCCACAATCATGGGCAACTAAGAGTTCACATGCTACAACAAAGGAGACTTCATTCCTCCACTAAGACCTGGTACAGCCAAATATGTAAACATTTTTTTAAAAATTAGGAGGAGAGTATTATTTTTCCCAATCACCATTTACAACCAATGAAAGCCATTTTTCATGAACATCACTAAAAATGCTATAACTGGGCTAAAAACAAACAGAAAATGTTTGCCTCTGATGGAAGATTTTCCGCAAATTAAAAGAATGCAACCAAATGCTGCGCAGAGTGAAGAGGCCAGGACACTCGAGCTACAGACAACTGATGGGGATGCCTTGCCAGATGCTCTCGTGTTAGAGATGAGCAGACAGAAGGCACACAGGGAAGGACCGGCTGCCTGGGCAATGCCTCTGGTGTGTGGCAGAGCCAGAGCCAGACTCTCAGGCCTGCTCTTCCCACCAACATGTATGGGGCACACACTCCCGGGAGGCAGAAGGGGGTGAACCTGGGGCTGGCAGAGCCACCAGCCATATCTGCACACCTTCTAGAGAGTCAATTCTACCCACAGGGGTTTAGAGAGAAAACAATGTAATTATAGCAAAACACAAGGGTCTGTTGAGAAGAATGAAATGCTTCCTTGAATTTTAACATTATACAAACTGTACACATAAACTTTGGTCATGTGGTAGGTCAAGGTAGGCCAGACTTCGAGGTCCTGCTGGGGTGGAGGCTCCTGGTTAGGGAACTAAGGTGAGAACTCAACCACCCCACCTCCAGCATGACCCCAGGCCACCTGGGAATAGAAAGATGGTCATCATTTAGCTGAGACTTCCCTGTGGGTCAAGCACACTTAAGGATAGTAGAGAAGAAAGTGTCTGATCACCTCCCTAAAGCATCACTAGAGCAGAGTTGCTGCTTCTTTCTGCTGCCAAAGCAGTGTCCAGTTGAGCCAAGGGTGCTCTAAAAGGAGTGTCCAGCCAGGGCTTCCCCAAAGAAGAGAGAAGGGCCACCCTGGGGAGGCTGCCCCATCGGTGCATTGTGGACTCAGCCCAGAGGCCCAGGACATTCTTCACAGATTCTATCTGGTCACCTGGCTGCTCCCAAGCCTGGGGCCTGCAGCAGAAACCTTCCTCATCCTCTCCATCCTTACGTGAGCTCCTGAGAGATGTCAGGGCTCCTGTGATGGGGGAGTGAAAAAAGGGAAGGGCAAAGCAGTTAGTTGCTCCCTTTGGAGAAATGTCTAAGGAAGACCAGCCTGTTCTGTGCAAGGTGGCAAGGCTGTGTTTTTACGTTTGTGGCTTTAAGAAACTGCATGTTCATCACCAACCAGCACAAAGCACTAAGCCATACCATATTCACAATGGATTTGTTTATTGAAAGAAACACGACGCTCTGACTAACACAGTGGAAGAAACTGTACAGAAGGAAAGAGAATCTGCATGTGAGGCGGAAGGCACAGCAGGAGCTAAGCATCTGTCCCCACACTGGGGCAGAGACACACCACGTGCACAGAGGTCTCCCTGCTGGGAGCCCAGGCAGAGATGAGCCAGAACATGGAAAGTGGCTGCTCTGTGTTTCCAAGACCCCTAGGATGTTTTTTCCCAGAAAAGCCTTCCTCTGTCCCCAGGAAGAGGCATGTGCTAAGGAGTTTTCAGGCAGCAGCTGCCGTGACTCCCCCTTTCCACACACCTGCCCCTACCTTCAAAGGTGTTTGCTCAGGTGATATTCTTTGCCAAATTTGCCCTGGCATACTTCTGTTCCCTGTTTCTGCATTGTTTTCCTCTTGAGTGCCAATCACTGTTTTTTAACTCTATCTTTACTTACAGTTTTAATGTTTGTCCTTCCCAGGTATATATGGTACATTAACAAAATTTGATCACATACCTCAAGAAACATCATGAACAAATTTCAAAGAATCATCATGCAAGCCACAGTCCCCCAATCACAATGCAATTACCCTGGAAATCAGATGAAGGGTGTGTGATGTTCAGCCAAGGAAGTTGCACCAGGGGTGACAAAAGGAGACGGGGAAGCATGGATGGGTCCACCGTCAGCAAAAAAGGCGCTGAGGGCATCAGCGTTTCTAGGCCAGGTAACCACTGGGTGGCAAAGCCATGAATCAAGGGACAGGGGAAACTGGAAGAAAGGTTTGGGGCACAACATAAAGCAATGTCAGCTACTTTGAGGAGGTTAATGGGACAGAGACTTGGAAAGCAGGACCCAGGACCAACTCCAGGAAAGCACACGGTCAGTGGGCCACATTCAGGCTGTGACAGTTTGAGGAACGAACAGGAGGCAAGGAAGTACTATAAGCGTGGATCTCTCTTCCAAGAAATTTAGTAAGGAAAGAAAAGGGAATGCCAGGGAAAGAAAGATTTGTCTGATTTTGTCTGTTACTATCAATGGGAAAGACATGAGTGAGATGAAAGTGAAATGTCTGGGAGCACAGCGCCTAAGGGCCCCAGGGGATCACCCCCAGCTCTTTTCCACCCCTAATCCTGGCTGCACTGCCCACTGTCCACTTTGCCTGTTAACCCTTAAGTGCTTGTGGGGCTGGAGGGTGCAGCTCTCCATCACCCCCACCATTCCATTGCCAGCCCCTAACCATCGAAAAATCTTTGCCATTTCCGGGTCCCACCTGCTGTAGTCAAAACGCCCAAAGGGGGGGGGAAAAAAAACAAATTACTGCTTTTGAATTTTTAAATCATGCCAAGAATATCATGTCGGTGCCATCCTGGGTTTATTATAATCATTTACTGAGTACTTAGATTGGAATAAAGGGTTTGTACTGGCTTGTACTATGCATTTTATTAATAAATACATAGTAGTCAATAATAGTAAAAAAGAAAAAAACTACTGACAACAGCCCCCCAAGTCTCAGGTACTGATAGGCTCAGCTGCAAGGAAAAGAAAAGCTGAAGGGTAAGATGGGGTGTGGGGTTTACAGAGCACAAGGGTGGTGGAGAACATATTGATCATTTTGGTCCCAACTGATCGGTCTTTTTCTAAACTACTATAAGATTGAATGGATTGCAGTGGGATGGGGCAATGAAACTCACATTCTAATATATGCAGGCAATTTGAAAATGGAATTGTGTTAGAGCCAAATATAAAATATAGCTGAAATTAAGGATGCATCTATTCGATTTCCTCTTTTGTAGTAGCAGGATGTTAGGAACAAGCACAATAAGTTGGAGGATAATGAAATGACAGTGTGTAGACGAACCTAAAATTGTTATAATTAGCCTTGTAATTGTTAGTCAACCTCCTAAATGCAAGAACACAATGGAGCCAAATTATGTTACCTTAAATTAGTGATCTGATTTTTTCACATGTCTTTGTTCCATTGTCTCCTTCCCCTGCCCCATATCTGTTTCCTCCCCCAACCCCAGGTGCCCTGAACTTGCCTGTGGCTCTCTGCCCTGCCAAATACATACCCTCCCCTTCTGAGCCCTTTTGTGGCCTTGTCTCTGTCAGGACTTGCCAAAGCCTACTCGGATAATTTTTTTCTTATTAAAATTTAATATATTACATTGTACACACTTTAGAAAATATGCTCATTGTAAAGAAAAGCAAAAAGACGAAAATAAGAGTCATCTGTTATCCTCACCACCCAGAGGTATCCACTGAAGGTTATTTTCATGTATAAAATTATCTTATTTCTTATATCTACTGTATACAGAGATGTATATTAAAATTCATTAACCAGCTGGCACCAAAATTGCTCTCAGGGAAATAACTGGCTTTGACAGATAAGATAGAAACTTGAAGTAGATGAAAGCTGAGAGATCCCATCCCACCTCACACCCCACCACCCACACCCAGAGCCAAGAGGATATTGCTTTATGTAAATATCTCAGGACGGGGAAAGGACTGCCCCCAGAGGGGTCAGGGAGGGAGAGGAGAAACAGAGCAAGAGAAGGGCAATCAGTATATGGTGTCCACTCCCTGAGTGACGTCTTCATGATCCCCAAGTCCTTGTAAAACTCGAATTCCAAAAGCCTGGTGTGGGGGACTTCCATGGTGCAAGTAAAAGAAGGGCCAGGTCCATGTCAGTAAAAGAGGCTGGGCCACCGTTGAGAAAGGTGGAGTTGCAGAAGCAAAGAAGATTCAAAGGATGCAAAACCCTGGTCCAGTCTGAACCCCAGGAATGAACAGAAATCTCCACAGAGGATTAAGGGGATCACGGTAATTTTGAAACAAATTTGGTATTTGGGACATTTTGCTGAAAGGCTTATAGCTGAACAAACATCTCCCTCAGCAACAAAATAAAAAGAACCATCAATTCAGCTCAGTTGCTCAGTTGTGTCCGATTCTTTGCGACCCCATGGACCGCAGCTCACCAGGCTTCCATGTCCATCACCAACTCCCAGAGCTTTCTCAAACTCATGTCCATTGAGTCAGTGATGCCATCCAACCATCTCATCCTCTGTCATCCCCTTATCCTCCTGCCCTCAATCTTTCCCAGCATGAGGGTCTTTTCCAATAAGTCAGTTCTTCATATCATGTGGCCAAAGTATTGGAGCTTCAGCTTAGCATCAGTCCTTCCAAAGAATACTCAGGACTGATTTCCTTTAAGATTGACTGGTTTGATCTCCTTGTAGTCCAAGGGACTCTCAAGAGTCTTCTCTGACACCATAGTTCAAACACATCAATTCTTCAGCACTCAGTCTTCTTTGTGGTCCAACTCTCACATCCATACATGACTACTGGAAAAACCATAGCTTTGACGAGACAGACTTCATTGGCAAAGTAATGTCTCTGCGTT
Source organism: Ovis aries (assembly GCF_016772045.2). Classification (NCBI taxonomy): domain Eukaryota; kingdom Metazoa; phylum Chordata; class Mammalia; order Artiodactyla; family Bovidae; genus Ovis; species Ovis aries. The sequence continues at coordinate 1,385,357 of NC_056078.1, read as the reverse complement.
TTAATATGCTGTCTAGGTTGCTCATAACTTTTCTTCCAAAGAGCAGCGTCTTTTAATTTCATGGCTGCACCCACCAGCTGCAATGATTTTGGAGCCCAAGAAAATAAAGTCTGTCACTATTTCCATTGTTTCTCCATCTATTTGCCATGAAGTGATGGGATTGGATGCCATGATCTTAGTTTTTTGAATGTTGAGTATTAAGCCAGCTCTTCACTCTCCTTTTTCACTTTCATCAAGAGGCTCTTCAGTTTCTCTTCACTTTCTGCTATTAGGGTGGTGTCATTTGCATATCTGAAGTTATTGATATTTCTCCCGGCAATCTTGATCCCAGGGTGTGCTTCATCCAGCCTGGCATTTCACATGATGTGCTCTGCATAGGAGTTAAATAAGCACAGTGACAATATACAGCCTTGATGTACTCTTTTCCCAATTTGGAAACAATCCATTGTTTCATGTCCAGTTCTAACTGTTGCTTCTTGACCTGCATACAGATTTCTCAGGAGGAAGGTCTGGTATTCTCATCTCTTGAAGAATTTTGAACAGTTTGTTGTGACCCACACAGTCAGAGGCTTTGGTGTAGTTAATAAAGCAGAAGTAGATGTTTTTCTGGAATTCTCTTGCTTTTTTTGTTGATCCAACGGATGTTGGCAATTTGATCTCTGGTTCCTCTGCCTTTTCTAAAACCAGCTTGAACATCTGGAAGTTCACGGTTCACATAGTGTTGAATCCTAACTTGGAGATTTTTAGCATTACTTTACTAGCATTACTAGCATTACTTTACTTTTAGCATTACTTTACTAGTGTGAGATGAGTGCAATTGTGTGGTAGTTTGAACATTCTTTGGCATTGCCCTTCTTTGGGATTGGAATGAAAACTGACCTTTTCCAGTCCTGAGGCCACTGCTGAGTTTTCCAATTTGCTGGCCTATTGAGTACAGCACTTTAACCGCATCATCTTTCAGGATTTGAAATAGTTCATCTGGCGTTCCATCACCTCCACTACTTTGTTCGTAGTGATGCTTCCTAAGACCCACTTGACTTCAGACTCCAGAATGTCTGGCTTTAGGTGAGTGATCACACCTTCATGGTTCATTAAGATCATTAAGATCTTTTTTATATAGTTCTTCTGTGTATTCTTGCCTCCTTTTCTTAATATCTTCTGCTTAGGTTAGGTCCATACCATTTCTGTCCTTTATTGTGCCCATCTTTGCATGAAATGTTCCCTTCATATCTCTAATTTTCTTGAAGAGATCTCTAGTCTTTCCCATTCTATTATTCTCCTCTATTTCTTTGCACTGATCACTGAGGAAGGCTTTCTTATCCCTTCTTGCTATTCTTTGCAACTCTGCATTCAGATGGGTATATCTTTCTGTTTTTCTTTTGCCTTTAGCTTCTATAAGAAGCTAAGAAACTATAAGGGACTAAAAATAATTGCACACATGTGCAGTTGCCCCTTCATGGATCACAACCTAATGATGAAGGGGCTTGCCTAAGTCAGTAAAGCTATGAGCCATGCTGTGCAGAGTCACCCAAGACCCAAGTCACAGTGAAGGGTTCTGACAAAACATGTTCCTCTCTAGTAGGAAATGGCAACCCACTCCAATATTATCGCCTGGAGAACCCCGTGGACAGTGTGAAAAGGCAAAGAGATATGATACCAGAAGATGAGACACCCCCTCCCCAGGTCTGAAGGAGTCCGACATGCTACTGGGGAAGAGTGAAGGGCAATTATGAACACCTCCAGAAAGAGTGAAGCAGCTGGGCCAAAGTAGAAATCGATGTTCAGCTGTGGATATGTCTGGTGGTGAAAGAAAAGTCCAGTGTTGTAAAGAACAATATTGCATAGGAACCTGAAATGTTAGGTCCATGAACCAAGGTACATTTGTGGTGGTTAAGCAGGAGATGACAAGATTGACATCAACATCTTATAAATCCATGAACCGGAGTGGGAGAATTCAATTCAAATGACCATTATATTTACTATTGTGGGCAAGAATCCCTTAGGAGAAATGGAGTCTCCCTCATAGTTAACAAAAGAGTCAGAAATATGGTGCTTGGGTCCAGTCTTAAAAATGACAGAATGATCTCGGTTCATTTCCAAGGCAAACCATTCAACATCACAGTAATTCAAGTCTATATCCCAACCACTAATGCCAAAGAAGCTGAAGTTAACTGGTTCTTTCTATAAAGATCTATAATACCTTCTAGAACTAGCATCAAAAAGATATCCTTTTCATCATAGGGGATTGGAATGCAAAAGTAGGAAGTCAAAAGATACCCAGAACAACAGGCAAATTTGACCCTGGAGTAAAATGAAGTAAAATCAAGCAGGGCAAAGTCTAACAGAGTTTTTTCAAGAGAACATGTTGGTCATAGACAACATTCACTGAATCATGGAGAAAGCAAGCGAATTCCAGAAAAACTTCTGCTTCATTCACTACACTAAAGCTGTTCACTGTGTGGATCAAAACAAACTGGAAAATCCTTAAAGAGTCGGGAGTGCCAAACCACCTTACCTGTCTCCTGAGAAACTCTGTGCAGGTCAAGAAGCAATAGTTAGCATTTGACGGGGAACAATTGACTGGTTCCAAATTGGGAAAGGAGTACAACAAGGCTTTTAACTTATATGCAGAGTACATCATGCAAAATGCCAGGCTGGATGAATCACAAGCTGGAATCAAGATTGTTGGGAGAAATATCAACAGCTTCATATAAGCAGATGATACCACTCTAATGGCAGAAAATGAAGAAGAGCCAAAGAGCTTCTTGATGAATGTGAAAGAGGAGAGTGAAAAAGCTGACTTGAAACTCAAAATTGAAAAAACTAAGATCATGGCATCTGGCCACATCACCTTATGGCAAATAGAAGGAGGAAAAGTGGAAGCAGTGTCAGACTTTTCTTGGGCTCCAAAATCACATCAGATAGTAGCTACAGTCATGAAATTAAAGAGGCTTGCCCCTTGGAAGAGAAGCTATGATAAACCTATAGAGCCTATTAAAAAGCAGACACTGCTGTTTCACTCTGCTGACAAAGGTTTATATGGTCAAAACTATAGTTTTTTCCAATAGTCATGTATGGATGTGAGAGTTGGCCCACAAGGAAGGCTGGATGCCAAAGAACTGATGCTTTTGAATTGTGGTGTTGGTGAAGACTCTTGAGAGTCCCTTGAACAGCAAGGAGATCAAACCAGTCAACCCTAAAGGAAATCAACACTGAATACTCATTGGAAGCTCTGTTGCTGAAGCTTCAATACTTGGATCACCTGATGTGAAGAGCTGACTCATTGGAAAAGACTCAGATGCTGGGAAAGATTTAAGGTGAAAGAAGGGGGCAGCCAAGGATGAGATCACCAACTCTATGGACATGAATTTGAGCAAACTCTGGGAGACAGTGGAGGACAGGAGAGCCTGACATGCTGTAGTCCATGAGGTCTCAAAGAGCCAGACATGACTTAGAGACTGAACAACAATAACAAAAGCAATAAATGAGCAGTTGAGGCAAATTATGGACAATAAGGTGTGAGAAGACTAAATACCCAACTGCCGCTTCTAAAGAGCCAGGAGCATCAACAGGGTTTTGAGAGCAAAAGCAGTGTATTGTGCATGCCGCTTGCACACAACACTACTAAAGGGGTGGGCAAGTCACTTGAGCCACCCCTCTGGCATGCCCCCTGGACACATCCCTACCTTCACCCCATAGAAAGAGCCAGCTCAAGCCCCTTTCAGTGAACAAGCTTGCAAGACAATGTGTTCCTTTTTCTTGCTCCCCCACTGCTGCAGGAAGGGCCCCAATATAAAGCCTTGCTTGGACTTCTTGTCTGGTCTCTGATCAATTTCTATTGATTAAGGAGGCCAAGAACCTTGGTCAATAACAATATTTTCCTCCAGCACTCAACAAATGGGGAGGCCATTGACCAACTTCCCAATCTCTCTCTCTCTCTCTCTCTCTCTCTCTCTCTCTCACACACACACACACACACACACACACACACACAGGTTTTTTTTTTTTTTCCTGCAAAAAAACCCAGGATATTACTACAAATTTACAAACAATTACAATTGTGATGATTAGCTTTGCTTCACCTATGGCATTTCTAACCTCTGATCTCAGTATATTCAGCAGTCTTCACTTTGCAGAGTAAAGATGGACTAGGGAAAAAACCATGTAGTCAGAAGAAACTGTCAAATGAACTGGATAATCATTGAGAAAATCATGATCATTAAGCAACTTCTAAAAATTTCCATCCAAACATTAAAAGTACTTTTGTTTCAGTTCAGTTCAGTTGCTCAGTCATGTCCAACTCTTTGCGACTCCATGGATTGCAGCACACCAGGCTTTCCTGTCCATCACCAACTTACAGAGCTTGTTCAAATTCATGTCCATCGAGTCAGTAATGCCACCCAACCATCTCATCCTCTGTCGTCCCTTTCTACTCCTGCCCTCAGTCTTTCCCAGCATCAGGGTCTTTTCCAATGAGTCAGTTCTTCACATCAGGTAGCCAGCGTACTGGAGTTTCAGCTTCAGCATCAGTCCTTCCAATGCATATTCAGGGCTGATTTCCTTTAGGATGGACTGGTTTGATCTCCTTGTAGTCCAAGGGAGTTTTCTCCAACACCACAGTTCTTTTGTTCAGGGGTTATAAATATATATGTAAATGAAAAACTAGTAAACCAGTATTATTTACCACATTAATTTAAAACACTGAAAACATCGACAGGGTGTTGCACTCCTTTTTAAAAAATTAGTAAGAGTCATTGAAACAGTGGTTATCTTGTTGTATAACTTACTACACTGAGTTAGCAGCTTTTTTGTGCCTTGACAAAGTGTCATAGTTCTTTCTAAGTTTGGATTAGTTTTCAATAGCTTATCCTTTAATCCTTTCAATGTCACAAGCTACCTCTCAGAGTTCCATTAAGTGAGTGAGTGAGTAAGTGAAGTCGCTCAGTCATGTCTGACTCTTTGTGACCCCGTGGACTGTAGCCCACCAAGCTCCTCTGTCCATGGGATTCTCCAGGCAAGAATACTGCAGTGGGTTGCCATTGAAGTTTTTTTGCTCGTATCACTCTCTTGTTCATAGTGAGGCAGGAGATAGATGGGTCCCCAGGCTGTGCAGCTGGAAACTTTTCCCTGTGGACAGATACTCCAAGACAAAAATGATGGCAAGAGCAAGGAGGAGCTGAGTCCTGCTTGAGTAAGAGATAAGAGAATACATATTTCTCATTCTTGAGGTCAAAGAGCTCTTCCTGACTGCACATGCAACAGAAACACCCTTGAGGGTTAAAAGGGATAGGACGCCAACCAATAAGGTATATTGTCAACCTTCCCCTAGGTCTCTGGGCTGGAATCAATCTTGGCAAAATGATGCACACGCATGTCAGGGAGTGTCCTAGGACAGGTCAGGTGTGGAAAGAGAAGTGAGATAATTGGACAAAGGTGAACAAAAACCTGGAAGCTCTACACTATATAGATTTAACTGCCTCTTCACTGCACTCCAACATCCATTGCATCATCGAAAAAGCAAGAGAATTCCAGGAAAATATCTACTTCTGCTTTATTGACTATGCCAAAGCCTTTGACTGTGTGGGTCACAACAAACTGTGGAAAATTCTTCAAGAGATGGGAATACCAGACTACCTTACCTTCCTCCTGAGAAATCTGGTCAAGAAGCAACAGTTAGAACTGGACATGAAACAACGGACTGGTTCCAAATTGGGAAAGGAGTACATCAAGGCTGTATATTGTCACCATGCTTATTTAACTTCTATGCAGAGTACACCATGTGAAATGCCAGGCTGGATGAAGCCCAAGCTGGAATCAAAATTGCTGGGAGAAATGTCAATAACTTCAGATATGCAAATGACACCACCCTAATGGCAGAAAGTGAAGAGAAACTGAAGAGCCTCTTGATGAAAGTGAAAAAGGAGAGTGAAAAAGTTGGCTTAAAACTCCACATTGAGAAAATGAATCCTGGCATCCAATCCCATTACTTCATGGCAAATAGATGGGGAAACAATGGAAACAGTGACAGACTTTATCTTCTTGGGCTCCAAAAATTACTGCAGATGGTGACTGCAGCCATGAAATTAAAAGACGCTTGCTCCTTGAAAGAAAAGCTATGACCAACATAGACATCATATTAAAAAACAGAGACATTACTTTGCCAACAAAGGTCCATCTAGTCAAGGCTATGGTTTTTCCAGTAGTCATGTATGGATATGAGAGTTGGACTGTGAAGAAAGAAGCAATGAAGAATTAAAGCTTTTGAACTGTGATGTTGGAGAAAACTCTTGAGAGTCTCTTGAACTCCAAGGAGATCAAACCAGTCAATCCTAAAGGAAATCAGTCCTGAATATTCATTGGCTATTCATTCATTCTGCATGAATGCCACATCCTGAATAGTCATTAATTCATTCATGCTGAAGCTAACACTCCAATACTTTGGCCACCTGATGTGAAGAACTGACTCATTGGAAAAGACCCTGATGCTGGGAAAGATTGAAGGCAGGAGGAGAAGGGGATGACAGAGGACAAGATGGTTGGATGGCATCACTGACTCGATAGACATAAGTTTGAGTAAGCTCCAGGAGTTGGTGATGGACAGGGAAGCCTGGTGTGCTACAGTCCACGGGGTCACAAAGAGTCAGACATGACTGAGCAACTGAACTGAACTGAACATTGATGGGCTATTTCCAGGAATCATTGATGTGTTTGTATTTGCAAATAAGGACACAAAAGAGTGCCACTCATCACTCACTGGGAAGCAGATGCAAAGAGGGTACCCCAGAGTGGCACAGACAGCCTGAGAGATCTGGAGGAACCGGCAACATACAGCAGGGGATTGATAAGGCAAACACCAACATGAATCCTCTCCAGGGGAGAGGAGCAAGCAAGGAGGTGAGGACAGGCCACCCTGTGTTGTAAACTCACGGTGCGGTCACCCTGTGCACCGAGTCCTCTGGGTGGTTTCCTCCAACATCTGTTCCATAGAGAAAGGACTCCTGGTTTCACCTAAACAAGTGGTAGAAGCCTGGGTTGTTCCACTTTTTTAGGGCAGGGGTGCTGCACTGTTATTTTTTGTAAAATGAAAAAATTAGCCCCAGCTGAAACCCTCTCTCAGATAAGGGCCAGTTAGCAATCTTAAAGGCACCTTGAAGAAAACAAGTCATTTGATTTATAGAGCACAAGCTAAGTAGGTGAGGAGAGGCAGCCAAATGTGTCCCTCTGAATCCCCATCAGTCTCATAAAATTTCGACATGCACTGAAGCAGCAAGACGCAAGCAGAAGGTGTTTGTTTTGCTCTGATAATAGGCTTTCCTGGCGAACTGCTTGGTGCTTGCTTCAGGGAGCTGGTGGAGCAGAAGCAGAGCCTAAAGCACCTGGGAGGAATTCAAGGAGATCTGCAGAGAAAAACAAAAGTTCCTTACCCATGTAGCCCCAACAGCAATATGACCTGGGCTCCTTGTAATTCTGCTTTCACCGCTTCCAATGGTCTTCCTGACTGTCCAGAGTTGTGTACGTAGAGATGTTCTAAACGCAGAGCCAACAGATAGAAGGCTTTATGCCACTTGCAACAGACACAGCCCCCCAAAGCACTCTGCTTAATAGCTACTCTCCTCTTTTCTTATAGGAGATTGTATAGATGGTTACTGCATGGATATGTAGGTGGTGAGTGTATGGAAATATATTTTCTCACTTGCTGAGGTCATGGTTCTCAAACTGTGGACCATCACCATTAGCGGTGAATCTTATTTAAAATTCAGAATCCTGAACCTTGCTCCTGGAAATCTTAAATCAGAGAATACAGAGAAATTGCACCCAGGAATCTTCACTACAACAAGTCCCCATCCTGGTATGCTCACTGAACTCTGCTCTAGGTGTTCTCTTTGAGGTCCACCACAACGGCCAGTGCTAGGAACACTGCCATGTTTCCCTGCTGACTCAAACAGTAAAGAACCCATCTGCAATGTAGGAGACCTGGATCTGACCCCTCAGTCAGGAAGATCCCCTGGAGAAGGGAATGGTGACCCACCCCAGTACTCTTGCTTGGAGAACTCTGTGGACAGAGGAGCCTGGTGGGCTACAGCCCATGGGGTCACAGATGAGTCAGACTCGACTGAGCGACTAAGCCCACATGCAGGAACCCTATCAGGAATCCCACTCCTCAGACCAGGACCAGTTTCATGACTGCACTTCTCTGCTTTTAGCAGCATCTTCCTTTCCTGGTGGTGCAGAGGTTAAAGCGTCTGCATGCAATGTGGGAGACCTGGGTTCGATCCCTGGGTCGGGAAGATCCCCTGGAGAAGGAAATGGCAACCCACTCCAGTATTCTTGCCTGGAGAATCCCATGGACAGAGGAGCTTGGTGGGCTACAGTCCACGGGTGGTAAAGAGTTGGGCACGACTGAGCGACTTCACTTCATTTCTTGTGTACAAAGTTGTCACGACAGCCTTTGGACCTTGGATCTGCTTTATAGATATTGGTCACTCAAATGTGCTCTGGTTAAAACAGTGAGCTCCACTCAAGTGCCTGGAAGCCTATGGCTTCTTCTGTGGAGGGAACGAACATGTGCCAGTGAGACTGGGCCATTGTCTCCAAGACCCAGACTCATGCTCCTCCTGGACTGTTAGGAGGCTCTTGTCCTGGTGGTAGGGAGACCAGTAGTCCCAGTTTTCTCAGGGTTGAGGGGGGTTCCAAGGCAGAGGACTTTCAGTTTTAAAACAAGGAAAGTTCCAGGAAAACTGGAATTTGGTCACCTTACAGGATAGCATTATTATATTCTAGCAAATCATCAGAGACAGAGAAACCACCATCCAATTTATTTAATTGTCAAACACATGTTGGTTAGTCAACTCAATCAAGCCACCATGTAAAAGTCTATTTGGGAAACCAAACTGCTATCAAAAGTTTGGTGAGAGAGAACAGAATCAGAGCAAAGAAGAGGGATGATCTTAAGTGAGAGGCTGGATGACCTGTGCAATGCTGACAACAACCAGTCCTCAGCTCCAGCTGTGTGTCCTACAACAGGGGTACCCAGCCTCTGGGCTGTGGACCATTACTGGTCTGTGGCTGGTTAGGAGCTGGGCCTCATAGCAGGAGGTGAGCATCACACAAGTGAGTGGAGCTTCATCTGCATTTACAGCCCTCCCCATCACTTGTGTTACTACCTGCGCTCCACCTCCCATCAGGTCAGTGGTGGCACAATAAATGTAAAGTGCTTGAATCATCCTGAAGCCATCCCTCACTCACCCCAGTCGGTGGAAACATGTTCCTCCATGAAACTGGTCCCTGGTGCCAAAAAGCTTGGGGACTACTGTTCTACAAGTCAATTCAGTTCTGACACCATCCACTTGGGGTCAGCACTGACTCCACAGTCAAAGGCCCAATCTCACAAGACTACTTCCAAATCAGGTATGAGTTGCAAATCTTGGGGGCCATCCACCCACCTGACCAATGGGCTATAAATTTAGAGAATTCCCATAACCTCTCTGCAATTTTAATAATTCACTAGAATGCCTCCTATAACTCAGGAGAATGCTACCATCATGGTTTTATTTAAAGGGTACAATTCAGGAATGGCCACATGGAAGAGAAATAATACATGGCTGATTATGGGGGGATGGGCACAGGCATAGAGTTTCCACGCCTTCTCCCTTGGGATTGGGCATGCCACCTTCCCAGAACATCATGGTCTTAGCCAACCAGGAAGTTCTCTTATCCTCATTGTTTTGGTGTTTTTATTAAAGTTTTATCACATGGGCACTGTTGATAATTGGGCTTCCCTTGTAGCTCAGCTGGTAAAGAATCCACCTACAATGGGAGACCTGGGTTCAATCCTTGGGTTGGGAAGAGCCCCTGGAGAAGGAAATGGCTACCCACTCCAGTAGTTTGACTTGGAGAATTCCATGGACTGCATAGTCCATGGGGTTGCAAAGAGTCAGACATGACTGAGTGACTTTTACTTTCTTTACTTTCTATTGATTAAGTTATTGGCCAAGTAAATGAGCTCAACCTCCAGCCCCTCTCCCAGGACTCAAAGGGTCTGAGCTCTAAACCGCTAATCAAAGAGTTGGTTCTCCTCGTGGTCAGCCCCCACCCAGAGGCTCTTTTGTGTCTCCTTCCACACCTAGGGCCAAGATTCATCTCATCCATATAAGCTCAGGTGTGATCTGAAGAGGCTTGTTGGAAATTACCAAAGATACTCCTATCAGGAAACTCCAAGGGTTTGGGGACTCTGTGCCATGAACTATGGACAAAAAACAAATAGCCTTTCTATTATGCTGCATATCTGTAACACTGTTATATCTGTAATATTACAAGGGCACAGGAGCACTCCTGTCTACCAATGAGGGCATCCTTGCCAGCAGGGCACCAGGACAGGACCTACTGCACTCTGACTCAGTCACCAGAGTGCACATCCTCATGATGGGACATAGCAAATGTCCATCATGGCAGCTGGGAAGCAAGGCCTTGGTCACACACCTCCTGGGAGCACAGCTGCACCCAGAAAACTGGAACCCTGCCCCCTGTGCCCCACTGAGGCCCCCACAGAAGAAGCTCAATCTCACAGCAGCACCCTGAGGACATCGCTGAGGGTGGGTAATCATTGGAAGTCCAATGTCACTCATTTCCCTCAGGTCCTGACTGCTACAGGCACATCCCATTTAAAGCTACTCTCTCTCTGACCTCATACAGACCTTTCTCGACACAGAAGCTTTCAAAATTGTAGTATGATTTATAATTGAGACAAACCGGGAAACAAGGACAAGGTTAAAGAAGCTGTGATGAAATACCAAATAGATTATTTTGCAGCCACTGAAGTGATGTTTAACTTTTACTGACATGGGAAATTGTTCAAAACACAGTGTGAAGTCATATGTGTACACAAAAGGCTGCAAAGAAACATCTGCTATCAGTGGGGTGATGCGAGAAACATGGAGTCTTATTTTCTTCTGTCTTTTCCTTCTTTTTCCCTACAATGATCTTCCATAATTTTATAGCCAAAATCTGTAAATCTGTATCTATATCTATATAGATATGTGCTGTGCTTAGTGGCTCCCATCATGTCCTGCTCTTTGAGACTCCATGGACTGTAGCCCGCCAGGCTCCTCTCTCTGTGGGAATTCTCCAGACAAGAATCCTGGAGTGGGTTGCCATGCTCTCCTCCAGGGGATCTTCCCAACTGGGGAACTGAATTTGGGGTTCCTGCATTGCAGGCAGACTCTTACTGTCTGAACCACCAGGGAAGCCCATATATATAAATAGATATAAAATTTCCTTATAAAGAGAGCATATAATTAGAAACATTCCTGGTTTGTCCCTTGCCTGGGCCAGCTCACTTAACTTTCCCTCTGGCCTCTGGCTGCCCCTCAAGTCTCTTCCCGAGCCGTCTCCTGTGAGTGCCCATCACCAAGGCCCCCTCTGCCCTCCTAGCCTCAGAGAAAGCCTATCAGTGACTGTGTTCCTCCCATCCCTGTTCCCATCCCTATGACCAAGCTGGAAAACTTTCCTCAGAATCTGTTTCTACTAACTTCTACACAGCAAGGAGCACCATCATGATGAGGTCAGACATTGAAGGAGATAAATAAGTTAGTCAGCAATAAGCCCACTGCATTCCACTATAGATCCATAAGTGTGTATATGACTGGAATATCACATGTCACCTGCTGAAAATTGATACCTTAGCAGCCCTGAGATCCACAGCAGACCCATTTCCAAGATGACCTTATTTTCACAGGCAATTGTCCCCCTTAATCAATTCAAGGTCAAGTTCAACAAGCATTGTGAGCGTGTATTGTGTGTTGCAACCCCATGGACTGTAGCCTTGCTCTTCCAGGCAAGAATACTGGAGTGTGTTGCCGCACCCTCCTCCAGGAGATCTTCCCAACACGGGGATTGAACCCATGTTGCCTGCAGCTCTCACATTGTAGGCAGATTCTTTACCGCTGAGCCACTGGGGAAAGCCCATGGAAAGAAATAATTCCATTCAATTTAATGACAGATACAGTGTGTACTAAGTAAATGTGTGTTGAATAAAAAAGTAAGGAAACCTGAGTCTGTCCAAATAGCCAGACAAAGGAAAGACTACAGCTTGAATCTTCTCTTTATCTGATAACCCAAACCTCACGTAGAATGTTCAACATGTGACTCAAAGGTACCAACCTTCCCCTCTTTCTTCAAAGGAAGTCTTCCTCCCAGCTTCTCTCCTTCTAGTTAACTACACATATCACAGTTCAGAAGATCCAGCTCTTCTGAGGCCAAGTGACTGCTCAGGGTCTTTATCAAGATCACACATCCTGAAACTTTTTAAAGTATTTAATGGTAGTGTGTCCTCCTGAACCTTCATTTCTCTAAGTCAGTGGTTCTCACACAGGGGTGACAGTCAGGGATTATCTCCCAGGGGACACTTAGCAACGTCTAGAGATGTTGTTTGTCATCACAGCTGTGGGAGAACAAGCTGTGACACCAGGGTGGAGGAAACGGGTACCAGTAAACAGCCCACAGTGCACAGGACAGTCCCCAACAAAGAGCAATCCAGCCCCGGTGTCAAAGCACCACTGCTGAGAAACCTGGGCTAGTTGGAACACCCCGGGATGCCTGTGTGGTCATGCAGTGAACTTAGTTTGTGTATTCTCTCCCCAAATCCTATTCAGTTCAGTTCAGTTCAGTCGCTCAGTCATGTCCGACTCTTTGCGACCCCAGGAACCGCAGCACGCCAGACCACCCTGTCCATCACCAACTCCCAGAGTTCACTCAGATTCACGCCCATTGAGTCCATGATGCCATCCAGCTATCTCATCCTCGGTCGTCCCCTTCTCCTCCTGCCCCCAATCCTTCCCAGCATCAAAGTCTTTTCCAATGAGTCAACTCTTAGCATGAGATGGTCAAAGTACTGGAGTTTCAGCTTTAGCATCATTCCTTCCAAAGAAATCCCAGGGCTGATCTCCTTCAGAATGGACTGGTTGAATCTCCTTGCAGTCCAAGGGACTCTCAAGAGTCTTCTCCAACACCACAGTTCAAACACATCAATTCTTCGGCGCTCAGTCTTCTTCACACTCCAACTCTCACATCCATACATGACCACTGGAAAAACCATAGCCTTGACTAGAAGGACCTTAGTCAGCAAAGTAATGTCTCTGCTTTTGCATATGCTATCTAGGTTAGTCATAACTTTGCTTCCAAGGAGTAAGTGTCTTTTAATTTCATGGCTGCAGTCACCATCTGCAGTGATTTTTGAGCTCCCCCCAAAAATAAAGTCTGACACTGTTTCCACTGTTTCCCCATCTATTTCCCATGAAGTGATGGGACCGGATGCCATGATCTTCGTTTTCTGAATGTTGAGCTTTAAGCCAACTTTTTCACTCTCCTCTTTCACTTTCATCAAGAGGCTTTTTAGTTCCTCTTCACTTGCTGCCATTAGGGTGGTATCATTTGCATATCTGAAGTTACTGACATTTCTCCTGGCTATCTTGATTCCAGCTTCTGTTTCTTCCAGTCCAGCGTTTCTCATGATGTACTCTGCATAGAAGTTCAATAAGCAGGGTGACAATATACAGCCTTGACGTATTCCTTTTCCTATTTGGAACCAGTCTGTTGTTCCATATCCAGTTCTAACGATTGCTTCCTGACCTTATTTATCTAACATTCCCTGAAAATACAGAGCCTAGAGCTGACTGTCATGTCCAAGGATGGTGCAAGTGTAATAGAGAAGAACAAATCTGACTATATTACGTCTGTTACTTTTAGCTTTTGCTTCCAGTTAAGACTGCTGCCTATAGCCTGAAATATACAGGATAGCCCATTCTTAAGGCTCTGACCTTCAATGGTGTAACAATTTTCCATTCATATAGAGATAAAAAGTTGCAGAACATTTGTCTTACTGGAGGTTCACAAGAACATTCTGAACTGACCAAGTGGATAGCTGCAAGAACAAAGGATTCTCACACCAAGAAATTTACAACAGCCGACCATATGCCCCTCCTTCACCTTACCTTTGGAGATGCTTTGCTGAAATGCTGCGGGGCATTCAGGGTCTTGGGGGGTCATGAGCCACTCCTCTCCTTGCACAGAATGCAATAAACATTTCTGTGCTCCAAACTCTGACATTTCAGTTTGTTTGGCCTCACCATGGGTCAGGCGCACAAACTTGCATTGTCTAACACGATGGGTGAACAGAGATTTCTGTCAGCCCCACAGCAGAAGGTTATTTCTGGACTTTAAAGGTTGGCCCAAGGCCACTGTGGGCTCTGCCCCTCACCACCTGGGATCCCTTGGCTGAGCTAATGAGCCTCCCTACAGTGAGTTTTCTCATCTTTAAAATAGCTGTAAGTAGAGAAAAGTAGTGACAGAAGTATGAAATAGTACCCTCATCTTTGGAAATATTGGGAAGTTTAATAAAAGGACCCATGGGATGCACTTCAAGCAAGTCTGGGCACCCTGATGAGCTCAGATACTGCTGGTTGAAGATGATCACGCATGGTCTAAGTTAAGATTTGAAACTTTTCTTTTAGGGGTTGTTTATTTCTAAAATTAACTACCTTAATTGGGATTTAGAGGCCTTCAAACCCATATCTGTGCCTGTCAGGAAACAACTTTCTGTTTTTCTCCATTTATTCATTCAACAAAAAGTCACTGGAGTCCCTGCTGGGCACCACCTCTTACCTTCACTTCCTGCCAGTGTGCGCCTCAGAGAGGGGCCGCACCTGAAAGCTGTTAGATCAGTTCACAGCCACTGAAGAGAAGTTCATGTTTCCAAGCCTAGAGAGACAAAGTAAGCAATAAAAGACACAGAGCACCCTTCGCTACAATAATCCTTGATGTATATACTGCTTTACAGCTTACAAAGTACTTACATCCATTATCTCATCCTATTTGCCCAGTTTCCCCTCTGGCTGCCCAGGGAAATGACCCAGGGAGTGGATGCGCTCTTTCCCACATTCATTATTACTCATCTCGGACAAACAGCAATGACCGCTCCATTCATGAAGAGGATAACACTGCAGCTAAACCAGCCCAGAAAACGACAAGACTTGGAATCAGCTCTCTCTGCTAGTCACAGGGAAAATGGTACTCTATTGATCCCTCTAATTAACAGCTGTAACAAGGAAAACATCCCATGGCTGCTTCTCAGGGACAAGTGGTCCCAGTTTTTCTGACTTTTGGAGGGATCCATTGGACTATAGATGAAGCCTAGTGACAACCAGAATAGTTGGTATCAAAGGCAGCCTGAGCCCCAAGCTTTCTATGTTAGAAAACTGAGACAGCAGGCTGACTTCAAACACGAATCGGAGACTTAGCATGGGATGGGTAGGTCTGCCTCGCATAGCTGCTGTGACTCTGTTGGGACAAGAGAGCATGCAGAGCCAAGCTCAGGAAAGCCTGAGCTATGTTCAGCTCAGTTCAGTCACTCAGTCGTGTCCAACCCTTTGCGACCCCATGAACTGCAGCACGCCAGGCCTTCCTATCCATCACCAACTCCCGGAGCCTACCCAAACCCACGTCCATTGAGTCGGTGAGGCCATCCAACCATCTCAGCCTCTGTCGTCCCCTTCTCCTCTTGTCCTCATCTTTCCCAGCATCAGGGTCGTTTCAAATGAGTCAGCTCTTCTCATCGTGTGGCCAAGTACTGGAGTTTCAGCTTCAACATCAGTCCTTCCAATGAATACCCAGGACTGATTTCCTATAGGATGAACTGGTTGGATCTCCTTGCAGTCCAAGGGACTCTCAAGAGTCTTCTTTGAACATCACACTTCAAAAACGTAAATTCTTCTATGCTCAGCCTTCCTTATAGTCCAAATCTCACATCCATACATGACCACTGGAAAAACCATAGCCTTGACTAGATGGACCTTTGTTGGCAAAGTAATGTTTCTGCTTTTTAATATGCTGTCTAGGTTGGTCATAACTTTCCTTCCAAGGAGCAAGCGTCTTTTAATTTCATGGCTGCAATCACCATCTGCAGTGATTTTGGAGCCCTAAAAATAAAGTCAGCCACTGTTTCCACTGTTTCCCCATCTATTTCCCATGAAGTGATGAGACTGGATGCCACGATCTTAGATTTTTGAATGTTGAGCTTTAAGCCAACTTTTTCCACTCTCCTCTTTCACTTTCATCAAGAAGCTCTTTAGTTCTTCTTCACTTTCTGCCATAAGGGTGGTGTCATCTGCATATCTGACGTTATTGATATTTCTCCCGGCAATCTTGATTCCAGCTTGTGCTTCATCCAGCCCAGCATTTCTCATGATGTACTCTGCATAGAAGTTAAATAAGCAGTATACAGCCTTGATGTACTCCTTTTCCTATTTGGAACCAGTCTGTTGTTCCATGTCCAGTTCTAACTGTTGCTTCCTGACCTGCATACAGGTTTCTCATGAGGCAGGTCAGGCGGTCTGGTATTCCCCTCTCCTTCAGAATTTCCCACTGTTTATTGTGGTCCACACAGTCAAAGGCTTTGGCGTAGTCAATAAAGCAGAAATAGATGTTTTTCTGGAACTCTCTTGCTTTTTTGATGATCCTGTGGATGTTGGCAATTTGATCTCTGGTTCCTCTATCTTTTCTAAAACCAGCTTGAACATCAGGAAGTTCATGGTTCACATATTGCTGAAGCCTGGCTTGGAGAATTTTGAGCATTCCTTTACTGGCATGTGAGATGAGTGCAATTGTGCGGTAGTTTGAGCATTCTTTGACATGCCTTTCTTTGGGATTGGAATGAAAACTGACCTTTTCCAGTCCTGCGGCCACTACTGAGTCTTTCAAATTTGCTGACATATTGAGTGCAGGACTTTCACAGCATCACCTTTTAGGATTTGAAATAGCTCAGCTGGAATTCCATCACCTCCACTAGCTTTGTTCATTTTAGTTTACTGATTCCTAAAATGTCAGTGTTCACTCTTGCCATCTCCTGTTTGACCACTTCCAATTTGCCTTGATTCATGGACCTAACATTCCAGGTTCCTATTCAATATTGTTCTTTACAGCATCAGACCTTGCTTCCATCACCAGCAACACCAACTGGGCATTGTTTTCACTTCGGCTCCATCTCTTCATTCTTTCTGGAGTTATTTCTCCACCAGTAGCATATTGGGCACCTACCAACCTGGGGAGTTCATCTCTCAGTGTCATATGTTTTTGCTTTTCCATACTGTTCATGAGTAAAAAATACTAACATGGTTTGCCATTCCCTTCTCCAAAGGACCACGTTTTGTCGGAACTCTCCACCATGTCTTGGGTGGCCCTACATGGCATGGCTTACAGTTTCATTGAGTTAGACAAAGTTGTGGTCCATGTGATCAGTTTGATTAGTTTTCTCTGACTGTAGTTTTCATTCTGTCTGCCCTCTAATAAGGATAAGAGGCTTATGGAAGCTTCCTGATGGGAGAGACTGACTGGGGGAAACTGGGTCTTTTCCTGATGGGCAGGACCATGCTCAGTAAATCTTTAATTTTCTCTTGATGGGCGGGGCTGTGTTCCCTCCTATTGTTTGACCTGAGACCAAATTATGGTGGAGGTAATGAAGATAATGGTGATCTCCTTCAAAAGGTCCGATGCTAACACTGCCCAGCTCAGTGCCCCTGACCCTGGAGCAGGCCATCACTGACCTAGGCCTCTGCCAGAGACTCCTGGACCCTCACAGGCAAATCTGTGTCAGTTTCTTTTGGGGTCACTGCTCCTTTCTCCTGGGTCCCAGTACACACAAGGGTTTTTTTTGTGCCCCCCCCCAATTGTCTGTTTCCCCAGTCCTGTGGAAGTTCTGTAGTCAAACCCCAATGGCCTCCAAAGTCAAGTTCCCTGGGGGTTCTCAGTCCTTTTGCCAGATCCTCAGGTTGAGAAATCTGTTGTGGGTTACAGGACTTTCTTAACAGTGTGAGAATTTCTTTGGTATAATTGTTCTGCAGCTTAGGGTCATCTGCTCAGAGGCTCTGTGGTGGGGTTATTGGTGACCTCTTCCAAGAGGGCTTATGCCACACTCCATGACCCAGGCCTACTGCAGCCAGAGCCCCTGCCCCTGCGGCAGGCCACTGCTGACCTGTACCTCCACAGGAGACTCAAACACAGGTCTGGCTCAGTCTCTGTGGGGTCTCTGGATCCTGGTGCACACAAGGTTTTGTTTGAGCCCTCCAGGCATCTCTGGTGGGTGTGGGGTTTGATTGTGAACATGGTTTCATCCCTCCTACCATCTTTCCGGGGCTTCTCCTTTGCCCTTGGACATGGGGTATCTTTTCCGGTGGGATCCAACCTTGTCCTGTCGATGTTTGTTCAGCAGCAAGCTGATGAGCGCATGTCCTTCTACTGCACCATCTTGCCAGGAACAGCAGAGGCAACGGGAATAAGTCAGAAGGAGGGAGGGAGAGGGGGGAAGAGCCAACAGAGCCCACAGGTGGGGGCAGGGATGCCTGTAAGAAAGGGAAGACACTTCCTCCAATTCCCCCATCTGTAGGCTGCCTAGGCAGGGGGCTGAGGAAGGTCAGGGAGAGTGGAGAGGGTTTGTTCGAACCACCATCACCACCTCTTTCTCACACTAAACTGCTGGTCCATCGCAGGACTCAGTTGGAGGAGAAAGGAAATAGCTGACAATTTTGATAGAAGTTGTAACTTTTTATTAGTACATATATTCTAGACTGGTATTATATCCTGGCTTCTCTGGTAGCTCAGCTGCTAAAGAATCTGTCTGCAATGTGGGAGACCTGGGTTCTATCCCTGGATTGAGAAGATCCCATGGAGGAGGGCATGGCAACTCACTCCAGTATTCTTGCCTGGAGAACCCCATGGACAGAGGATACTGCCAGGCTGCAGTCCATGGGGTCACAAAGAATCAGACACGACTGAGCATGCATATTCTAGACTAAATATTCTAATTTCTGAATTAAGACTGTGTTTGTGACTTAAAGTGACCGCAAGACTTTTTATTATTCAAGTACTAGCAGAAAACTCACACACCATCCCATTTTCACCCAGAAAAACTTCCACTGATGATACATTTTAAAAGAAAAGTAGAATACAATATAAAGATGCTTTTCAGTTTTATTATAGAAGAGTTTCTTACTCAGTTGTATTATTATGCCATTAGAGGAGAGTTTCTTTTCCTATTATTTGGATTCATACCAAATAATAGGGGAGAATGGGGCTGGCTGGAAGGTAGGGGCTCTAGGAGGTAATACAGAGGTTTCATTTTTCATTGAATCCTGCAGGAATGCCTAGCTGTGCCTCATTTAAAAAAAAAACAACAACAACAACAACACTTTGAGGAAACAACCTCTTAGGGGTATTCTAGGCTTTCTCAGACTTTAATAGGTAGGGTTATTCCCATTCAATAGAGAGATGCCTGACCCCACAGGTGACCATCTCAAGAAGTCAGTCTCACCTTAAGGAAGCCACTATGGAGAAAGGAAGTAAAAACCACCCAGGCCCGTCCCCTCCAGGTGTCAGTCCCCTATCACAGGCACTGAGAGGGTGGCAGAGAGGTGGTCAGGCAGCCTGCACAAAGCAACTCCTGGAGAAATGGCAGTTCTGGAGAGCCTCAGGTCAGCTCAGGCCCGCTGAGCCCAGCTCCCCCAGAGCCCAGCAAAGTGGATGTTTCATGGGCCACTAAGACCTTCTCTCGTCCCTGCTGCCGGCCTGCACTGCCCGTCGGCAGTCAGAGCAGTCTCTCAGTGTGAGGTCAGCCCAAGTGCACAGGGTCCTGGCCTCCAGTTCTTCAGTTCAGCAGCGCCACTTCCTACAATAACTCTCTCTGTGTTGAGGCTCCAGAAACACAAAGGCAGTTGTTTTAGACCTCCTCTCCACAGGGCTGTTCACCAAATGCAGCCGAAGAGGAGCCAGCAATCCATTCTGATCTGTCAGCCAGGCGCCTTCTCCTCAATAAAGCACAGCCCAGTGGGCTTGACGCTGCAGATGAGTTTGCCCACAGGAACCATGAAGCTTGGAACAGGGCTCCCCACAGAGATGTGCAGGATGCAGAACAGAGATTTTTAGAGTTACAGGGGGCTCTCAGCAGGGGTGGCCAGTGGAGGCGAGGGTACAGTTCTTTACAAACCCTGATACAGAAAGTTTACAAAGTTGTACATGAAAGAGGGAGCCAAGTCCAGGATTGTGCTATCACAGACATGAGACCCAAAGTCAATTATGGCTCTCTCTGTCTCCCTCCCTCTCTCTCCTCTCTCTCAATAAATGTACATGGTTTTAAAAGTCAAATGTTACTGAAGGCTAATAATAAAGAATATCAGTGCCCTGCCTGCCTTCATCCTCTCCCAGGCTTCTCCTCAGGAGCAAGCCCTCTCAAGTCACCTAGCTTTGCCCTTGCTTTAACGTCTACATTTCTAAATAAGTCGTGTCTGACTCTTTGCAACCCCATGGACTATAGCCTACCAGGCTCCTCTGTCCATGGAATTTTCCAGGTAAGAATACTGGAGTGGGTCGCCATTTCCAACTCCAGGGGATCTTCCCAAATGAAGGACTGAACACATGTCTCTTGTGTCTCCTGCAATGACAGGCGGATTCTTTTCCACTGCACCACCTGGGAAGCACTGCTGAACCCTAAATTCATAGACACTGCCCACCAACAGTCTACGGTGTGCGCTGAGGACCTAGCTCTCCTGCTGTGTCTCACTCCACCTTCCGCTCCTCTCCAAAAATGGTTATGGCACCATCTTTGAGTAAGTCAATACACAGGGTTTATGTGACCACAACTGTAAAATATAATTCCCTTGTCGACTAAAAAAGATGTACAACTTGAGAGTTGTGAGTTAAGTTTTATTTGGGGAAAAATGAGGACTGTGGCCCAAAAGGCAACATCTCAGATAGCTCTGAGAGACTGCTCCAAAACAGCAATGAGGGTAGGTCAATATATAAGGTTTTGGTGAAGGGGAGTTCAATACCATGAAGCATTCATTTTACAAAAGGTTTCTGTGAGTCATGAGGATCTGATGTCGCCATGAAGGGATTTAGTGCTTCTCTAGATGTGAGGAGATGCAAGGATGGAGATCATAAAATCTGTTCCTAAAAACATCCAACTATCTAAAGACCTGTCCCACCAGACTCCCTGGAGCACAGAGCACCTAACTCTACCCTGAACGCCCTCAGGGGGTGTTGAAGGTCCACAGCTATAGCAGCAGGGGGCTCAGTCTCCATAGAGGCAGATGGCAAACGCCTTTGCTGTTCAGCAGTTGGCAGTTCTCTTGGTAAGTGCCAACTTGTAGTTGACACGGTCCCCTTGTGGTCATAAATCTGACCATACTGTGGGGGGCATTTCATGACCACTTTGTCCCGCATGGCTAGGAAGGCTCGTTCCCAGTTCTGAAGAAGGTTTTTTTGATAAGACACTCACTGTGCTATTACTGGACTAGGTCTCAATAGTCAAAGATCTCTGGACACCTGTGTTCTAGTTATGGTCCAGGAAAGTATTCCCTCTCATACCTAGGGTTACACTATTACAATCATGGTTCACATATCGAGCTATACGTTTAATCAACTGCTTCAAGTCTAGTCATCATTTCCGTTGGAGGCTCAGTCATATACTTGGTAATACAGCAAATAATCTTGTGAAACAAGCAAAATACACGTGGTATAGTTAATAACATTAGCGGAATTAAAAGTAAATATTTTAGCTATCAGCCTCCACACCATTTTTTTCTTTAAGATCATCAAGACTAGGGAATGAATCTCTTAAAGTAGAAATCTAATTTTTCATGTGGTTCAAATGTGTCACATTAAAGGATTTATCAGGTATGAAAATACAGCATTCAGTTTGAATTGTAGCACAGATATCTCCCTGAGATACTGTAAGGTGTCACGGGCCTTGCAGTTGCATAGCACTGCCTTTCTTATCATAGAGACAGAATTCAATAGGCTAATAGCCCGGTTACTTATGAAAGTTGTTAACACTTAGATATGGTCAATTACATCCTCCAACCCCATTGAAGGCGCGCACACACACATGCACACACAAGCTGCTACTGACCACTCATCTAAAATAAATTTCCTAGGGGGTATCCAATCAGAGCCCCAGAGAACAGAAATCCACCTAGAGAACAGGTAACCCAGAAGTACTACGCACAGGTAATTGGCCACAACCCAACAACTGGATTGAGTTTAAACTCGCATAGAATCATGTCCATAATAGAAAACATGTGACTGATAGGTATAGGCCCAAGGAATCAAGAAAACATTATAAATGATCATAAAATTCAGATCAGCATCTTGGGCAAGCTGTCTACTTCTGATGGCATCTTCTTCTCATCCTAGTGTAGTGTAGTTTCCTCAGTTTGAGCACTGTTTTAAGGTGAGTTTGAGTACTCTTGCCTGGAAAATCCCATGGACGGAGGAGCCTGGAAGGCTGCAGCCCATGGGGTCGCTGAGGATCAGACACGGCTGAGCGACTTCACTTCCACTTTCCACTTTCAAGCATTGGAGAAGGAAATGGCAACCCACTCCAGTGTTCTTGCCTGGAGAATCCCAGGGACCGGGGAGCCTGGTGGGCTGCCGTCTGTGGGGTCGCACAGAGTCGGACACGACTGAAGTGACTTAGCAGTAGCAGTGAGGTCAGCAGACCTCTCTATAGACCAGTCCAGCTTAGGAACCTTTGGGAGTGGAAGTTAACCCAAGAGTCAATTTCCCTTCTATTTCACTAGGCATGAGCTAGTTTAGAGTACCTGATAGGAAGGTCCTTCCACCCAGGTTGGAGAGAGTTCCTTAAATTATATCTTATTCCAATCTTGATTGCAGGTCATGCATGAGGCATCTGATCTTCATCCAAAGACAGATTACTAAAATAAGCTTCAGAAGCAACCCTAGAGTGTCCTTTAATAATGCAATTAAAATTTCCCCTAACAACAAAGAACTATCCAGGAAATGAGTCTTAGTAGATACAGACGTCCATTAACAAACTGGGATTTAGCATTCATTGAAACATCTTTTTCTCCCTAAAATCACCATCATTTTTATCAAGTACAACCAAATTAAGACTTTTTTGTAATATAGGTCTGGTCTCAATAAACTTGGCCTGATGACTGATATAACCATAATTGATCATAAACTTTTTTGCTTTGCTGAGACTGTAAAAGTCTCAGACTGAACTTTTAAAATAAAACATTTTAGGGCTAGGAAGGTCATGCCAAAGGTTTATCACAGATTTTGCCTAACAGATCTAAGTGAATTCCTCCCTTCTCAAGGTCTGAGATTCCTTCAAGTTCCTTCATATTTCTTTACCTGTTAGTGAGATAACCTTCCTAACTTACCTGATAAAGTTACTGGAAACTAAGAGTTTCTCTGGAGGGTTCAAATAGAGAGAAAAGATCAATGTTTCAGTTTGTTTATAAAATATAATGTTACAAAATTACTGTCATAATTAGTTTGAGGGGAAGTTTTTCTTACACCTGGAAAACGCAGATTCAAATCAGTTATTTTTCATATAGAAAACATAAAATTTATAAGCATATTCACCAATTCATTCAGTCCTTTTGTTAACCTTTGTAAAGTCATCAGGTTTCTCATTAGAATCTTTACCCAGTTCAGAAACTGATATTTATTCAAAAGTGCTTTTTATAAATCTTGAAGAGAAGCATTTTTTCAGAACTTGGTTAGTGTTATGACAATATTTTGAGATAGTAACTAGAATTATACCTGATAACATTTTACCCAAACATAAAAATTTTAGGAACTCCGTACAGTTTTTAGGATATCTATATTAGTAACATATTACCATACAATATAGGACTTCCCTGGTGGCTCAAATGGTAAAGCGTCTGCCTACAATGCGGGAGACCCGGCTTCGATCCCTGGGTTGGGAAGATCCCCTGGAGAAGGAAATGGCAATCCACTCCAGTACTATTGCCTGGAAAATCCCATGGACAGAGGAGCCTGGTAGGCTACAGTCCATGGGGTCGCAAAGAGTCCGACACGACTGAGCAAATTCACTTCACTTCACCATACAATATAACCTGAGACTTATTGCTCACTTCACAATACTTCCCATGTAATTCTGTGTACAAAATGAACCTAATTAGTGTAATATCTCTCTTTGGGATGTTTCAGGGGGCCTCTGAAACATCCCAAAGTTAGCTAGAAATCCATTAGAAAGCTTTAGAAGCTTTGTCAACAAATATTAAAAAGGTTTAGAACAGTCAGTCAGATGGAACTGTAGGTCACTGTGAAACAATGCTGTTCACTTTTTGTACCAAAAACACACTTCCTGCTTCCCTTAAGCAACCAAGAACTGACTTTTTATTAACATTTTATAGATAAATAAGTACCAGTGATAATTTCTAAGACCTTTGTTTTCTTAGAGAACATTTTAGAATGGCATCAAACATCATTTGGAGAAGGAAACGGCAATCCACTCCAGTACTATTGCCTGGAAAATCCCATGGAGAGAGGAACCTGGTAGGCTACAGTCCATGGGGTCGCAAAGAGTCAGACAAGACTGAGTGACTTCACTTTCCTTTCCTTTCCTAAACATCATTTGTTTTTAATCCCAAATCTCTTTAGCTTCTCTGTAAGAGACAGTGTTTAGTAGTAAATGTTTGAAATTCTTATTTTATTTGGAAATGATTTAGCTGTTCAATAGACTTCCAACACTTAGTTTACCCCAATCTGGATAGAATATTTTAGACAGACATTCCTAAAGCATAATTATTCTTAATAGAGTTTATCTAAAGTCTTATATCACATTTACATTTTTTAAGAAGTTTTTTCACTTCTAATTTCCTTGTTAACAAACTTGTAATATTTAACTTATATTAAACCTAGGTACAATGAAAATATTCTGCTTATTGTTAATTACTCTTAGACATGCCTACATTATTTAGATCAACAAAAAAACATTAATATCAGGTATTTAATACTGAATATTTCCCAGTTCACGTGAACCTGAAGTTCATTTAGGTTACTTTCTCTTGTATTTAGAATTATTTGATTTGTAAGTACTTACTTTTTTTTTTTTTTAGGCCAATTAGATTAGAGCTCATTTACAAACTAATCTCAGCAATCAGCAATATTATTAAAAAAAAAAAAAAAGGCAAACACACGCACTGAGACATACATACATCCAAATAGTCACAAGAGATCCTATAGCTTTGTTTTCCAAACTTAGTTACAAATTTAAAAAAAGGGGGTTGGAGTAAGATTTTTAAAGGCTTTGTTCCCCTTTTTGTTACTTTTGGTTTCAGGACTTAGATATGGTCTAGATAAGCGATCAGAGAGCTCTGGTCTAAATGTGTAGGAGTTATTTCCTCAGGTCAAGAATTCTTAAAGAGATAATTTTTCCTTCCTCAGGAGCCTAAAGAATATTGTGACCACGTTGTCAAAAATTTTATTTTTGTGTATGTGTGACCATAGTTTTATAGCCAAAATTTAGACCAACTAGACCCAGATTTAGTACTCAACTTGGCCCTGATAACAAGGGCAGATTAGTCCCAGCAGGGATTGCCCCTCTGAGGAAGTAGGGGTCTTAGTTTGATCAGCCCCAGGATCAGCAGGAAGTCCTGGACATAAGGGCACTTCAGTTCCTTTCCCTATCCTATGTCAATAAAGATCTAATATTTTTAGGCCACTTTTCTTGTCATTAGATCATAGCTATAGATTGACCAGTCATTTAAAACATTTTCCCAAGGGTTTCCCAGGTGGGGTGTGGAAACTTAGAGTGAGCAATTCACATATTAGCTTGAACGGTTTGTACCAGATGTCTGTGCACTCAAACCAAACCAACAAACCAAACCAAACCAGAACTTTACAAGCCAGGAGTCACACTCCAAATGAAACAAAAGCAAAGAGATGCCCAGAAATCAAAAGCCAAGTGACAAGAGTGCCCCCAAAAGATGGTAAAGTGATGCCCCAAAATCAAAAGCCAAATGGCATAAATGCCGAATGTGACCTCCCAGTTCCACTAGACCTGCGACCTGGCAAAGTCAGTGCTAGCAGCCTTTTTAGTTCTGATAGTTTTAAGCAATTTCTTGTTGATTTTCTGCGAATAAGCTAATCTATCATTTCCTGTTTTAGAAGTTTCTAGATACCAATCAAACCATGGCCAGCCTTTTCTAATTGTGCACACAAAAATATCAATTTTAGAATATCAAAAGAACCCCAGTTTGGCCATTTTAGGTTGAGATCCCTTTTAGTATAATTTCTCCAATTACCTAGGTACTTGCACGTATGCGCTCCCTATGTATTGTACATGAATCCGTCCAGAGTGTTAGTCAGAGGCTGGCTTTCTGACACCCCTTTGTTTCTGTTTTTGAGAGATTCTGCTTCCCGTTTTAAGCTGAATTTGTCAGGGATAAAAATCACTAGTACACTTGTGTAGTGGGCCCATGTGCAGCTTGTGAGCTTAACTCTTCCAGGAGTCACCCCGGAGTCGTTTCAGCTGGTCCTACGTATCTTGGATTCTGTCTCCAGCAATCTAAGACCATCATGGCTGCTCAGGTCACTAAATAGCCAGTCCCTATGTGTGACCCCCGGCTGAACAAGTATGTTAATTAATGAGTGGGTCTCCCTGTGGGACCACTGCACGGTACGAGGACTAGGCCTCCACCATGCCTGTAAATTTCTCAGTCACCTGAGAAAACTGAAGCTGGCCAGGAGCAGTCTTGTCCCTTTTCTGCAGAGCCAAGCTCTCGTGTATTTTCCTCACTTTTATCCTGACAACTTCTATAATGGCAGTCAAGTTTAGTGTCAGATCAGCCTCATACTTAACCACTCAGCCAGGACCTTTCAGTCCCCTACAACGGAGCGACTTCAGCATCTTTCAGCTGAGCCCTGGGTAGTCCTCGATTTTGTTCCAATTGAGCCCCCTTACCTTTCCACTGGGTTGGAATTCTCCTGGCATCTTTCAGCCAGCCCCCCATCTAGTATCTTTTGGCTGAGTGGGAATTCCTTTGAACTGAGCCCCACTCAGTGTCTAGACCATGAGTGGGTATGCCCTGGATGTTTCACCCAGGCGCACCAGTATCTTTCCTACTAGGAGGGGGCAGGTAACCTGCTCCACCACCAAATAAAACTCAGAATCTCAACCAGTATGGGAGATTCAAGAACCAGGATTCGTCTGCACTCCCCGAGGAGGCGGATGGGCGCAAGGGGCTGCTGCTGGTACCAAAGCTCTGGTTCCTCGTGGAGTCCAGTTGAAGAAAGGAAGTCCACTCTGGGTCTCTTCATGGTTGCCATAACTGTCAGCAAAAAAGATGCACAACTTGAGAGTTGCGAGTTAAGTTTTATTTGGGCCAAAATGGGGACGGCGGCCGGAGAGGCAATATCTCAGATAGCTCTGAGAGACTGCTCCAAAACGGCAGTGGGGGAAAGTCAGTATATAAGGTTTTGGTGAAGGGGAGTTCAATACCATGAGGCACTCATTTTACAAAACGTTTTTGTGAGTCATGAGGATCTGATGTCGCCATGAAGGGATTTAGTGCTTCTCTAGATGTGAGGAGATGCAAGGACTGAGATCATAAAATCTGTTCCTAAAAACATCCAACTATCTAAAGACCCATCCCACCAGACTCCCTGGAGCACAGAGCACCTCACTCCACCCTGAACGCCCTCAGGGGGTGTTGAAGGTCCACAGCTATAGCAGCAGGGGGTTCAGTCTCCATAGAGGCAGATGGCAAACGCCTTTGTTGTTCAGTAGTTGGCAATTCTCTTGGTAAGTGCCAACTTGTAGTCGACACTCTCTTCAGCCAAAATGTTCATTATGATCATGTTTCCTTCCTCCTCCGATTCTTTCTTTCCTCCCAAAGTTAATCATGACTCTGTTTTTTCATTTGTCAAATTTTCTATGTTCCAATGGTTTCTTCCCCCTCCCCCCTCAAATAATCCAAAATCAGTAACAATATTTATGTCTACTCAAGTACAGACGTTCTGGGCTTCCCAGGTGGTGCTAGTGGTAAAGAACCTGCCTACTAATGCAGGAGATGTAAGAGACACAGATTTGATCCCTGGGTCCAAAAGGTCTCCTGGAGGAAGGCATGGCAATCCACTCCATTATTCTTGCCTGGAGAATCCCATGGACAGAGGAGATGGCAGGCTACAGTCCATAGGGTCACACAAGATCGGACACGACTAAACAGACTTAGCATACACGCATGCCACAGAGGTTCTATTCTTCACTTCTGCTGGCAAATTCCTCTAATAAAGCTCTGATCGCTGAACCAGTCTGGAGGCTGCTACCCATTCTTGTGTAGAATCATCTGTTATGTAGGTGATGTACCATCTTTCTCTTTCTTGATTAATTTCCTTCTTCTGCTGAGGCACATCTTCTGAAGGAAAGTATATAGAAGGTAAAATATTTAAGCCTTCAGTTTTCTGGAAATGTCTTTCTCTTACAGTTTATTTGGTTAATAGTTTGCCTGAGGATCGAATTGTGGCTGAAAGTCATTTTCCCTAAGAATATTGAAGGCATGTGTCATTATCTTCTATCTTTCAGTTTTGCTGTTATGAAGTTCCATGCTATTCTGGCTTCAAATCTTTTATCCATCACACATACACTCATACACACACACACACACACACACACACACACACAATCACACCTGGAACTTCTGGAAGTTTGCCCTTTATTCTGGGTAATCCTACATGATGATATGATACTTTTCCAGAAATTCATTATTGTGGGCACTCTGTGTTCCCTTTCAGTGTTAAGTATTTGGCCCCTCCATTCTGGAAGGTTTTTAATCAAGGCTTTGATAATTTCCTCTCTGCTAGTATCTCTGCACTCGTTTCACTGTTTCTCTTTATCAGATATAGAATCTCCCTGACTGTATCTAAGTTCTCTTTTCCCACTTGCCATAGGTTTGTTTCTGTGGTCCAATTCAAATTATTTGGAATAGTTCCTGAAGTTTATCTTCTAATCCCGTTCATGTAGTTTCTATATTTATATTCTATTTTTCAAATCCTAGTTTTAATTTCCAAGAGGCCTCTCATAGTCCTTGAAGATATTTAGAAGTTTGGGTTTGCTTGTTTGTTTTTTTTACTTTTCTGTCTCCTATATTATCAGTGTTTTCTCTGGATTCCTTTTTTCTATTTATCTTTCTATTTTGCTCTTTTTTATATTGATGACTATTGAATATTGGTTCATATTAAAAATTCAGACATCAAAAAGCTGACAGTAAGATGTGTGTGTGTCGGAGGGGGGGGGCGGGGGGGCAGGGAGTGGGTGTAGGTCTATCTACAAGGGCGACTCACAACAATCCATATTTTCCAATGGGGGAATCCCAAGTGTCAGCCACCATCTGTCTGGAGAGAGGTCTTTCCCTCTTTTCTGCTATCCAGAGACAGCAGGGGTGCAGGTATGACTTCCAGCCTTTGACAAGAAGCTGAATGAGGGTCCATTGTTTAATCTGCTTCCCTCATACTCAACCCCCTGTCACCCCCTCTCTCTCTGGGATCTCTGATCAGCTTTTCTAGATATAAACTCCTCATATCTCCTAGGTGGAGGGAGACAGGAGAGGAGGTATGGGATTTAAATGCTGTGTGCACATCTCCTTGAACCCCTACTCCATGTTTCACCCCTGTTTTCTGTGGGACTTTGCATTTTCCAAGTCCTGAGGCTTATTCAGGACTTCTGCAAATTACCGCTCTGCCTTCAACACTCAAACTAAGACTTCTAACCCACTAAGTCAGTAACAGCTCTGTTTTTCATCCTGAAAAAAAAAAATGTATTGAAACTTATCAACTATTGCCTATTTTCCCAACCTCTTTTTCTTGTAGGTTAAACTTTTTCCTTTAGAGTTTATGGATGGTGAGAAAATTGACTCTATGGCTAGCCTGCTCTGTTTTCAGACTCCGTACTGAAAATCATTCAAATCTCCTCCATTTATTAACAGTGGGGTCTTGAGCAAGTTCAGTTCAGTTCAGTTACTCAGTCGTGTCCGACTCCTTGTGACCCCATGAATCGCAGCACACCAGGCCTTCCTGTCCATCACCAACTCCCAGAGTTCACTCAGACTCACGTCCATCGAGTCAGTGATGCTATCCAGCCATCTCATCCTCTGTCATCCCCTTCTCTGCCTGCCCTCAATACCTCCCAGCAACAGAGTCTTTTCCGATGAGTCAACTCTTCGCATGAGGTGGCCAAAGTACTGGAGTTTCAGCTTCAGCATCATTCCCTCCAAAGAAATCCCAGGGCTGATCTCCTTCAGAATGGAATGGTTTGATCTCCTTGGAGTTCAAGGGACTCTCAAGAGTCTTCTCCAACACCACAGTTCAAAAGCATCAATTCTTCAGCGCTCAGCCTTCTTCACAGTCCAACTGTCACATCCATACATGACCACTGGAAACACCATAGCCTTGACTAGACGGACCTTTGTTGGCAAAGTAATGTCTCGGCTTTTGAATATGCTACCTAGGTTGGTCATAACTTTTCTTCCAAGGAGTAAGCGTCCTTTAATTTCATGGCTGCAGCCACCATCTGCAGTGATTTTGGAGCCAAAAAAAATAAATAAATAAATAAATAAAGTCTGACACTGTTTCCCCATCTATTTCCCATGAAGTGATGGGACCGGATGCCATGATCTTCGTTTTCTGAATGTTGAGTTTAAGCCAACTTTTTCACTCTCCTTTTTCAGTTTCATCAGGGGCTTTTTGTCATAAGGGTGGTGTCATCTTCATATCTGAGGCTATTGATATTTCTCCCAGTGAACTTGATTTCAGCTTGTGCTTCGTCCAGTCCAGCGTCTCTCATTATGTACTCTGCATAGAAGTTCAATAAGCAGGGTGACAATATACAGCCTTGATGTACTCCTTTTCCTATTTGGAACCAGTCTGCTGTTCCATCTCCAGTTCTAACTGTTGCTTCCTGGCCTGCATATAGGTTTCTCAAGAGGCAGGTCAGGTGGTCTGTATTCCCATCTCTTTCAGAATTATCCGCAGTTTATTGTGGTCCACACAGTCAAAGGCTTTGGCATAGTCAATAAAGCAGAAATAGATTTTTTTTGGAACTCTCTTGCTTTTTCCATGATCCAGCGGATGTTGGCAATTTGATCTCTGGTTCCTCTGCCTTTTCTAAAACCAGCTTGAACATCTGAAGTTCACGGTTCACGTATTGCTGAAGCCTGGCTTGGAGAATTCTGAGCATTACTCTCCCAGCATGTGAGATGAGTGCAATTGTGCGGTAGTTCGAGCACTCTTTGGCACTGCCTCTCTTTGGGATTTCAAAAGACGCTGAAGAATGAAGTTGTACCTCTTTCACACACAATTCATATAGACTAACTCAAAATGGATCATAAAACTAAATGAAGAGACAAAAATCATTAAATTCTTAGATGAAAATATAGTTAAGCAATTGTTTCTTGGATAAGACACCAAAAGCACAAGCCAAGAAAACATGCAATAGGAAAAAAAATAGATGAATTGGGCTTCATAAAGATTAAACACTCTATAATAAAAAGGATAGCATCAAGAAAATGAACAGACAATCCATAGAATGGGGGAAATATTGGCAAGTCTATAAAGGACATGGATGTAGAATATATAAAAAACTCTTACCATCAACAGTAAAAAGATAACTAACCCAGTAAAAAAATGGACAAAGGATCCTTTTTTGTTTGTCTTATTGAACATAGATAATTGTTCAAAAATATATGCAAAAGAACAATAAACATATAAAAAGATACTCAATATCATTAGTCATTGCTGCTGCTGCTGCTGCTGCTTCTACTGCCAAGTTGCTTCAGTCATGTCCGACTCTGTGCAACCCCACAGACGGCAGCCCATCAGGCTCCCCATCCCTGGGATTCTCCAGGCCAAGAACATTGAAGTGGGTTGCCATTTCCTTCTCCAATGCATGAAAGTGAAAAGTGAAAGTGAGTCATGTTCGACTCTTCGCGACCCCATGGACTGCAGCCTACCAGGCTCCTCTGTCCATGGGATTTTCTAGGCAAGAGTACTGGAGTGGGGTGCCATTGCATTGTCCTATCATTAGTCATTCAGTTCAGTTCAGTCGCTCAGTCGTGTCCGACTTTTTGCAACCCCATGAATCACTGCACCCCAGGTTTCCCTGTCCATCACCAACTCCCAGAGTTCACTCAGACTCACGTCCATTGAGTCAGTGATGCCATCCAGCCATCTCATCCTCTGTCATCCCCTTCTCCTCCTGCCCCTAATACCTGCCAGTATCAGAGTCTTTTCCAGTGAGTCAACTCTTCGCATGAGGTGGCCAAAGTACTGGAGTTTCAGCTTCAGCAACATTCCTTCCAAAGAAATCCCAGGGCTGATCTCCTTCAGAATGGACTGGTTGGATCTCCTTGCAGTCCAAGGGACCCTCAAGAGTCTTCTCCAACACCACAGTTCAAAAGCATCAATTCTTCGGCGCTCAGCCTTCTTCACAGTCCAACTCTCACATCCATACATGACCATTGGTTAAACCATAGCCTTGAGTAGATGGACCTTAGTCGGCAAAGTAATGTCTCTGCTTTTGAATATGCTACCTAGGTTGGTCATAACTTTTCTTCCAAGGAGTAAGCGTCTTTTAATTTCATGGCTGCAGCCACAATCTGCAGTGATTTTGGAGCCCCCCAAAATAAAGTCTGACACTGTTTCCACTGTTTCCCCATCTATTTCCCATGAAGTGATGGGACCAGATGCCATGATCTTCATTTTCTGAATGTTGACTTTTAAGCCAACTTTTTCCACTCTCCTCTTTCACTTTCATCAAGAGGCTTTTAGCTCCTCTTCACTTTCTGCCATAAGGGTGGTGTCATATTCATTCTGAGGTTTTTGATATTTCTCCCAGCAATCTTGATTCCAGCTTGTGCTTTGTCCAGCCCAGCATTTCTCATGATGTACTCTGCATAGAAGTTCAATAAGCAGGGTGACAATATACAGCCTTGATATACTCCTTTTCCTATTTGGAACCAGTCTGTTGTTCCATGTCCAGTTCTAACTGTCGCTTCCTGGCCTGCATATAGGTTTCTCAAGAGGCAGGTAGGTGGTCTAGTATTCCCATCTCCTTCAGAATTGCCCACAGTTTATTGTGGTCCACACAGTCAAAGGCTTTGGCATAGTCAGTAAAGCAGAAATAGATGTTTTTCTGGAACTCTCTTCCTTTTCCCATGATCCAGCGGATGTTGGCAATTTGATCTCTGGTTCCTCTGCCTTTTCTAAAACCAGCTTGAACATCAGGAAGTTCACAGTTCACGTACTGCTGAAGCCTGGCTTGGAGAATTTTGAGCATTACTTTCCCAGCATGTGAGATGAGTGCAATTGTGCGGTAGTTTGAGCATTCTTTGGCATTGTCTTTCTTTTGGATTGGAATGGAAACTGACCTTTTCCAGTCCTGTGGCCACTGCTGAGTTTTCCAAATTTGCTGACATATTGAGTACAGCACTTTCACAGCATCATCTTTCAGGATTTGAAATAGCTCAACTGGAATTCCATCACCTCCACTAGCTTTGTTCATAGTGATGCTTTCTAAGGCCCACTTGACTTCACATTCCAGGATGTCTGGCTCTAGATGATTATCTTGGTCGTGAAGATCTTTTTTGTATAGTTCTTCTGTGTATTCTTGTCACCTCTTCTTAATATCTTCTGCTTCTGTTACGTCCAGACCATTTCTGTCCTTTATTGAGCCCATCTTTGCATGAAATGTTCCCTTGGTATCTCTAATTTTCTTGAAGAGATCTCTAGTCTTTCCCATTCTGTTCTTTTCCTCTATTTCTTTGCGTTGATAACTGAGGAAGGCTTTCTTATCTCTACTTGCTATTCTTTGGAACTCTGCGTTCAGATGCTTGTATCTTTCCTTTTCTCCTTTGCTTTTCACTTCTCTTTTCACAGCTATTTGTAAGGCCTTCCCAGGCAGCCATTTTGCTTTATTTGCATTTCTTTTCCATGGGGATGGTCTTGATCCCTGTCTCCTGTACGATGTCACAAACCTCATTCCATAGTTCATCAGGCACTCTATCTATCAGATCAGTCCCTTAAATCTATTTCTTACTTCCACTGTATAATAATAAGGGATTTGATTTAGGTCATAACTGAATGGTCTAGTGGTTTTGCCTTCTTTCTTCAATTTCAGTCTCAGTTTGGCAATAAGAAGTTCATGATCTGAGCCACAGTCAGCTTCTGGTCTTGTTTTTGCTGACTGTATACAGCTTCTCCATCTTTGGCTACAAAGAATAGAATCAATCTGATTTCAGTGTTGACCATCTGGTGATGTCCATGTGTAGAGTCTTCTCTTGTGTTGTTGGAAGACGGTGTTTGCTATGACCAGTGCATTTTCTTGGCAAAACTCTATTAGTCTTTGCCCTGCTTCATTCCATATTCCTAGGCCAAATTTGCCTGTTACTCCAGGTGTTTCTTGACTTACTACTTTTGCATTCCAGTCCCCTATAATGAAAAGGACATCTTTTTTGAGTGTTAGTTCTAAAAGGTCCTATAGGTCTTCATAGAACCGTTCAACTTCAGCTTCTTCAGCATTACTGGTTGGGGCATAAACTTGGATTACCGTGATATTGAATGGTTTGCCTTGGAAATGAACAGAGATCATTCTGTTGTTTTTGAGACTGCATCCAAGTACTGCATTTTGGATTCTTTTGTTGACCATGATGGCTGCTCCATTTCTTCTGAGGGATTCCTGCCCACAGTTGTAGATGTAATGGTCATCTGAGTTAAATTCACCCATTCCAGTCCATTTTAGTTCACTGATTCCTAGAATGTCGACATTCACTCTTGCCATCTCCTGTTTGACCACTTCCAATTTGCCTTGATTCATGGACCTGACATTCCAGGTTCCTATGCAATATTGCTCTTTACAGCATTGGATTTTGCTTCTATCACCAGTCACATCCACAGCTGGGCATTGTTTTTGCTTTGGCTCCATCCCTTCATTCTTTCTGGAGTTATTTCTCCACTGGTCTCCAGTAGCATATTGAGCACCTACTGACCTGGGGAGTTCTTCTTTTAGTGTCCTATCATTTTGCCTTTTCATACTGTTCATGGGGTTCTCAAGGCAAGAATACTGAAGTGGTTTGCCATTCCTTTCTCCAGTGGACCACACTGTGTCAGACATGAGTCATTAGGGAAATTAGTCATTAGGGAAATGCAAATCAAAAGCACAATAAGTATATCACTTCAAACCCACCAGGATGACAATGGTAAAATTAAAACATATATATTTGGTCTTTGCCCTTTGTTTTTGGTCTACAGTTCCTAAACTCTTTGGAATATCTTGAGTGGTAAGAGTGTCTTTTGTTATTCAAAATGATGCCTTTTTGATCAGATCTGAATTTATGCCGATGAGGTGGCTCTTTGTGGGCCCTTCACCATGAGGACTTGTTGACAGAGGAACCAACTACATGATTAGAAAGTTAGAAATAACTTTCTAACCCTGGTCCTCTAGGCAAAGGAGAGAGCGATTGAGTTCAAACACCAAAGGCCATTGATATAATCAGTTGTGCTTAGTCAATGATCTTTGATAAAAACACCAAAACAAAGAGGCTAAAAGAGCTCCGAACTGTGACCATGTTGACGTGCTGGGAGTGCGGCAAACCTGTAGAGGGCAGGGAAGCACTGCACCCCACTACCCCTGCCCTGTGCATCTCTTCCACTTGGCTTTTCCTAAGTTGTATCCTTTAAAATAAAACTGTCATCATAACTATAGTGGTTTCCTGAGTTCTGTGTTATTTCAGCCAATTATTGTACCTGAGGTGAGGTCATGGAAACCCCAAATTTGTAGTCACCACAGCAGAAATGTGAGTAGTCTGGTGACCCCATTTGCGGCTGGAGTGTGAAGTGGAAGCAATCTTGTGAGACTGAGCACTTAAACCTGTGGTATCTCTGCCAACTCCAGGTACTTAGTGTCAGAATGGAATTGAATGGCAATGAAAGCAAGCGGGACTCTGTGGGGCTCTGCGTATGGAAGCCTTTCTGTGTCCTCAGTTTCTTGTTTGTAGAAAATATGTTTCATGCAGACTCCATGACCTTCCCTGAGTTCCAAAGGGCAGGTTCAAACAGTTGGTAATCAGGAAAGGGAGGGGACGTGGAGAGAAGAGAGGAGCAGTCAGGAAACGGTGGTCTAGCTTGGAGCAGGGTCCTGGTTCCCCCTCAAGTGAGACACATAACAATATTTTTAGCTGTTTTGCAGATACTGAACCCCTCACCAAATGGAAGATATTAACTATTTGATGAAGCATTCTTTGTTCTAGAGAGACCGTCACACAGTCTCTTGAAACCTTGAAACCTTGAAAACCACAGAAGCCCATCACGAAACCACCTGATGCCAAATGATCTCTGAATTGAAGGGATGCAGTCTCTGCATGTACCCTGACCTTTATCAGCAATCTCACTCCTTGATTCTAAGACTCCTCACAAACCCCCTGGATTGGGACACACAGTTTTGAGGGTATCACCCCGCTGTGCCCCCACTTGCCTAGCAAAGCAATAAAGTCACATCAACTGCAAATTGGCACTTGCCTGTCAACTACTAACAGGCACTTGTCAAGAGCATTTTCCAGTGACTGAACAACAATAAGGACATTTCCATCTGCCTGTGCTACTGCAGCTGCTGACTTTCAACATTCCCTGAAGGGAATTCAGTGTGGAGAGTGAGTCACTCTGTGCTCCAGGGAAACTGGTGGAATAGGTCTTTTCAGGAACTGATTTTGTGATCACAATCCTTGAATCTCCTCATATCTAGAAAAGCACTAAACCCCTTCATGGTAACATCAGCTCCTCATGACTAGCAGAAAACCTTTTGTAAAGTAAGTGCTTGATTGTATTGAACTCCCCCTTCACCAAAACCTTATATATTGACTTTCCCCAACTGCCTCTTTGGAGCAGTCTCTCAAGCTATCTGAGGTGCTGTCTCCCAGTCTGCAGTCCTCATTTTGCCCCAAATAAAACTTAACTCCCAACTCTCGCATTGCGCATCTTTTTAATTGACAGCGATTTTTCCTACTTCACCCAAACTCTTTCTCTGAGATTCAGTTCAGTGCCAGTGTACAGAGGCTGACTTTCAATATCACTAGGACACCCAGTTGAAGTCAGAAAATTGATGAACTGGTTGTTCTTGCCGGGTGGGGAGGGGAGTCTGTAATGAAAAAGACAATAGGAAGTGTTGGTGAGGACATGGAGAAGTTGGAGCATTTTACATCGCTGGTGGGAACATAAATGGTGCAGCCACCTGGCAAAACAATCTGGCAGTTCCTCAAGATGTCCAACACGCTTACATATAACCCAGCAGTTCCACTCCTGGGCGTATTTCTGGGAGAAATGAAAACACATATCTACCATAAACATTGTACATGAATGTTTGAGGCAGCATTATTCATAATAGCCAAAAAGTAGAAACAATCCAAGCATTCAACTGATAAAAGTAGCTTATTCATTCAATGGACTATTATTCAGAAATAAAAAGGGATGAATAACAGACACGTGTAACAATATGGATGAACCTCATAACATTGTGCACTTAAGTGGAAGAAGTCAGTTACAGAAGACCATATACTATACGATTCCATTTATACGCAGTGTCTATAGAGACAGGAAGTAGGTTAGTGGGCACCTAAGTCAGGGGATGTGGGGTGGGGGTGGGTGATGGGAAGTGACTGCTAATAGGCATGTAGTCTCTTTTGGCGATGAAAAAAATGTTCTAAAATTAGATTGTGGTGATGATTGCACAACTCCAAGAAGATACAAAAACCATTGAATTATCCAACACAATGGATGAATTGTACAGTTATATGAATTACATGTCAACAAAACTTCTTTTAAAAAGTAGTTTGCAGACTATAAAATTAAATACAAAAGTCAATTTTTAATTTAACATTATTATAGGTAGTAAAACAATATAAATATTGGGGATCATTTCAGCCACCAGTCTTAATTATAATTTGATGTTTATTTCTCAGCTGCCCTGATGCTGATCAGAATTGCAGATGAAACCAACTGCTCCTTAGGAATCTGTATCAAGCACTATGGATCTGTCTGGATGCAAGAAGGCTGTGATAAAGACAACTGATGTTTAGGATCACCTGTGTATGTGGTCCCCTCCTGTTTGAACCATATTTGATGACTTAACAGTCCCCGAAAACTCTTTCCTGAGTAGAATAATGTTGCTTCACATCTCATAAGTCAAAGAGCAGTGAGTTCCAGTAAAAACGCTCTTCTCAAAGCCACTTGACATTAAATTTTCAGCTCAATTTCCTGAAGAACTATCAGAGCCATAAAATGCAGATAGTAATCATACTCCTCCTAGTCACCACATAACAGGCAAGAAGGCCCACTGTTTCTAAATTCACAAGCACGAACCTGAAACCATCTCACAATGGCTCAGCTGCTTGATGATAAAAATCTGAAGTGGGGTTAGACAGAGGAAAGGAGTGGGACAAGGTGAGCCCAGGGCACTGCTATACTGCAATCATGTGCAAAACACAGGCAAGAAACAAGAATACGGCCCATTTCATCACGCTGGCAGAAATGCTTCCCATGAGTAGAAGCATATTATTTTATAGAAATGAAATTCTATGGAAAATACAGCTCTGTAGCCTGTGTTTTTTACTTAGCAGTATGTTATGAAAATCTACTGACAGCATTTAAAAGAAATCTGATCGTTGCAATGTATCCCTCCACATAACGATACCTTCATTTTACCAATCTTGCCTGTTAGCTATTTAAGACTTCAGTTGGGTTTGGTCATTTTCTATGATAAACAAGTCTTCAGTGGAGCCCCAATATTCATGCTCCCAATGGTCCCTGCTGTCTTCTGGGGGCTATTTTTACACCATAGGAAGAAGGGTACAATTCTTCTTCTGATGCTTAGCTGAAATAAAATTTTGTTCCAGAATTTTGGGGAACTAGTCAGGAATTCAGGCAAGATGTCTGAGAAATAGACACAGGAGGACGTTTACCAAGAGCCAAACATGTTTCAGACACTTTATAAAAAGTCACGTCCCAACTCCTTACTTTATAGAGGGGGATACTGAGATCCTGAGTAAACCACAGAGCTTCTTGGTTTATCTGACACTGAAACTCAAGGAAGCATGAAGGCGTGAAAGCCATGGGCGGGGGGGAGATCACTGGAGGCCCGAGGGCTTAAGGCAGCTGGGGCCGAGTCATAGCCCTGTGACTCTCCTGGAGATGCTGGGACACCTGGAGGGCTCTGCCACACTCCCAGATGGACCCTGCAACGTGACTGTATGCTTGTGTATGTGAGAAAGTGTTTCTAAATTAAGATAATTTTTGCTCCTTTTCTTAAGAAGAGTCCTCATCATTGTTTCTGCACCAACCTCCATAAACTTCACAGAGGTGCTGGAGCTGATACTGTTTACAGTGGGAGAGTGGGGATTGGGGGTGGGGGTGGGGGAGAGGCCTGAGACTGGGGCTGCAGGAAAGTGAAAAGTGAAAGTGAAAGTCGCTCAGTCCTGTCCAACTCTTTGTGACCCAACCAAGGGATCTCTGTGTTCGCCCTTCTGGTCTAGATCACAATCTTTTCTGTCCTGGCCTCCTCAGCAAAGGGCCTGCAAACATTCAAGTTCTGTCTTGTTACAGACTCTCCTGGCAGTTCACAGACAGCTGTGAGGACAGACTCCACACACTTTTGAAAAGAGCCCCGGCTGCCACTAGAACCCTTTTTCTAAGGGAGCTGGGCTACTATGCCTGAATCCCATAGTAAATGAAGGGTTGAGAAGAAAAGAATTTTTAATGTCACATTACCGAAACTCCTGGCTCCCAGATGGCTGATGCTCACAGGTAAGGTCAATCCAGGTAACAATCCTGGAAGTCTGTTCTCTTAAGAAACACAGACATCTCTATGATGCTCCTTAACCAGCCGTGAAAAAGTTGCCCTTTTAGCTTCTTATAGTGAGAGATTGTCATCAATTGTTTGAGAAGACGTTGGGTTGTGGTTTGGAAAGATTTCTGAATTCAAATGAAAATAATTACAATTGATCCAATCGATTGTATAATTAAAATAAACAGAGATTTCATGTTTAACCATGTCAACTGAAAAAAGATGTACAACTTGAGAGTAGTGAGTTAAGTTTTATTTGGGGCAAAATGAGGACCATAGCCCAGGAGGCAGTGTCTGATAGCTCTGAGAGACTGCTCCAAAGTGGCAGTGGGGAAAAGACAATACATAAGGTTTTGGTGAAGGGGGAGTTCAATACCATGAAGCACTCATTTTACAAAAGGTTTTTTGTTAGTCATGAGGATCTGATGTCGCCATGAAGGGATTTAGTGCTTCTCTAGATTTGAGGAGATGCAAGGATTGAGATCATAAAGTCTGTTCCTAAAAACTTCCAACTATCTAAAGACCCATCCCACCAGATTCCCTGGAGCACAGAGCACCTCACCCCACCCTGAACACCCTCAGGGGGTGTTGAAGGTCCACAGCTATAGCAGCATGGGGTTCAGACTCCATAGAGGCAGATGGCAAACGCCTTTGTGGTTCAGTCGTTGGTAATGCTCTTGCTAAGTGCCAATTTGTAGTTGACAACCCATATGCTTTCCCTACATTTTACGACTGATGTAATTCCACCAACCTTCGCTGCTTCAGTCCACACTCCTGTGTGACAGAGCCTGAGACCACCAATCCTCTGCAGGCGGTGCTTCTCTCCTTGTATCTGCAGGGTGTGAACAGGGCTGTCTTCCAAGGGAGCTGGTTTCAGGGTGCAGGTGAAGGGAGGAAGCCAGGGCTTCCCGGGGCCACAGGACACCCTGGAGAGTCAGGTCTGATCCCTGCTTTCACAGATGGGCCATGAGTGGGCAGTCAGCAAGGGGATTTCCCTGAGGTCACCCAGCTCTCAGGACCAGAGCTAAACAATTAAGTTTTAATGAGCTGACTAAAAAGCCCACATACGTCCACTCTCTTACAGCTAATTAGAGAAACCTAAGTGAAGTCGCTCAGTCGTGTCCGACTCTTTGTGACCCCATGGACTGTAGCCCACCAGGCTCCTCCCTCTATGGGATTCTCTAGGCAAGAGTACTGGAGTGGGTTGCCATTTCCTTCTCCAGGGGATCTTCCCATGCGGGGATCGAGCCCAGGTCTCCTGCATTCCAGGCAGATGCTTTAACCTCTGAGCCACCAGGGAAGCCCAGAGAAACCTAAGGACAGAATCAAATCTGACTTTTGGAACTTTCTCCCTCTCCTCCCCAAACACTGAGACCCACCACTCCAAGCCACTGGCCACACTCATCATCTGTGCTAGACAGTGTGACCTGCCACCCACATCCCGGCTCTACTCAGGAGTCACCCCATCTGAGGCTTTCCACATTTTCCATGGTCCCCTCCTCCCACAGCAGTTTATTCAAACTTCTTTGATGGAATTGATCCCATTATAAAGAAATCCTTGTCAATAGACTGTTGGTTTTGTGGGGACTGGTGAGGTTTTCTGTCATCAGACTGTAGCCAGCTCCTGACATGGAGCTCAGAGAGGTTATAGAAAGTTCAGAGTCTCTGTACACAGGTGCTAAATCAAATTCTATTTTTAGGTGAAGTAGAAAAGGATAGCTTTACTGCTTTGACAGGCAAAGGGGAACACACCAGGTTTCTGCCTTTAAAATCTATTTGTCACAACTCCAGAGAACTTGATGAGGGCTTTTATACCAGAGGGTCCAAGGTGGGGTCTCTGACAAGATTAGGGTGTGAGCAAGGCCTGTAGACCCTCAACCTCAGGTGGTTGATCTTCTAATCTTGATGAGCTTCTCTGGTCAATTTAATCTTGCATCAAGTGATTTCTTGGCTGCTTCTCCTTTGATTAGCAACTGTTTAAATTCACTCTTTGGAACTCAGGGAAGATCATAATGATCATCATGGCTGGAGTCTTGCTTACAAAAAATGGGGAGCAGAAAGGCCTCTGTGCCTGGGAACCCCGCAGAGCCTCACTTGGTTCCATGCTTGTGGACTGGAGAGCCCCTGCCTGGTTTGACCCCAGCCTTCCTGTCACTGGCCTCCCACTCAGCCTTCCTGAAAAACTCAACCAGCCTCTCAGGGGCCACATCCAGCCCCAGCCCAGACAAGCCTTCAACTTTCTTTTCCACACTTGCCCAGGGTTTGAGGCCCCACCTTCCCAAGCTGATGCTGTCCCCGCTGCCTTGGCCCACGCCCTCCACCTCTATGTCCTGGGCTTCCTACAGCACCAGGAAGAACTCTGATCTCAGGCTTCGAGACATCACTGTTTGAGGTCTCTGAGGGAAAGCTCCTTTCACAAACTAACTTCAAATAACAGCCAGCCTCTTAGGGAAACAATGAGACCTTTCCAAGTGGGTTTCCCCATCTGTGCGCTGTCCAACACAATGCCACCAAGAAACAGAGCTGCAGGAGAATTCCATGGAAAGAGTTTATAATGCAATGTGATTACAGAAGAGTGGGTTACACACACTACAGCAAATGAAGTATGGTCACGTCTCTGTACACACACGCACACGAGCATTCATACACTCAATAATGCTTGGAAAGTAACTACTCCAAAGCTTAGTCACAGTTACTTCTTAGTGGTGGGATTTCAGTTAATATTTCGCTTCTTAAAAACCATAGTTTTCAAAAGGATAGATTTATCCAGTCCTTCTCCAAATAACATTTTTTAAAAAACATTTGGAAAACATGTATTATTTTGTAATAAGGCAGAAATTGTAATGAGACATAAAATAATATAAAGTTACTTTTCAAATGCCAAATGTGTACATTCAAATTCCAAAAGTATACATTTTATGGATATTAAAACTGACAGTGTTAAACAAGACTTGTTATCACATTAGGATCTAAACAAGATACCCAAATATACACCTATGACTCAACTCTACTTCCAGAAGCAGAAGGTAAGAGATCCGCTTATATGAGTCAAGTGGTTGCAGAGCGGAGGAGGAAGGAAAGAGGAATGTCTCCTGGAAAAGCCGCTGCCACAGCCCCCTCAGGGGCAGCCCCCACTCCGGGGCTTACACGGTGCTGCGCAGGAGGCTCTGTGTGGCAGCAGCCGCTACTGCGGGCTCCTTGAAGAGCACCTCCTAGTGGCAGGGGTCACTCTGGCCCTCCATCTCCCAATTTCTTGGGATGGGCCCCCTGACCTGGCACACAGGGTGCCAGGAGAGCTCAGGCCCTACCATGCTCTGTGGTGTCTGCTCCACCCAGAGGACACATCCAGGCTGCACCAGACTGAACTAGCCTGCAGTCTGTGGCCCTGCCCTGCCCTCAGCCATCTGCTCTTGCGTAGGCTCCCCCACCCCCACCCAGGGCGCTTGGGGCACCGCAGAACCCTGCCCCCTCAGCTGGACTCCCTCATCTCTGTCAGGGTGCCCCCAGCCCGAATGGGCCTGGGCTTACAGGGACCACCCTATTGCTGCCCCGCCCAGCAGGAGGCTCCAGCCTGGAGAGGTAACTCCTTTAGAGGCACACTCTTTTGGCTCAGTGGGAAGAAGGGGATCCCCTCTTAACTGACACACTAGGTTTGCACAGGGCTGCCACCACAGGCTTTTCCCTGCCTGCTCTCTTCTCGGCCTCTGGCCTGGAGGGAGCGGGTCAGGGGGAGGGAGGCCACTTGTGCTGCAGGCCCAGTTGGGGGTTGTCCTCGGAGGCTCGCCCAGGGTCC
The DNA here is from genome assembly GCF_016772045.2 of Ovis aries. NCBI lineage: Eukaryota > Metazoa > Chordata > Mammalia > Artiodactyla > Bovidae > Ovis > Ovis aries. The sequence goes on along the minus strand of NC_056078.1, from coordinate 1,341,864 downwards.
TGTGCCCTGTTTTTCTTCAGCTCTAGGCATTTGGCTTCAGTCTCAGGAGAAGGGAAAACAGCCCAGCCAACTGTCCCTGGGGGCGGGGAAGCCCAGCGAGAGATTCTGGGAAAACACTGGGGACCTGAGGTCCTGAGTGTCCCAGACAGAGGAGGGGGAGCAGTGGCCTCAAGGAGAAGGTCCGTGCCAGAGGGGGGCCAACCACAGTCCCCCGTGTTGTCTAGGGTATCCATAAGTGTCCCCACCTTCTTTCTGTGCCTCTTGTCCAGGAGGTGGCCTGTCTCACAGAGGGCACACAGGGGACCCAAGGGCTGTGCTTCACAGGTGAAAACAACGCTGCCAAGGATGCTGATTTCTGAGCCCAGGGCCTACTCTCAGCAGGAATAGCAAATCGATGCTCCAAAGTCAGAGACTCAAGCTGCCTGACTCCTTGGGCATCCCCAGCCCCACCTCATCCCCCCAGCCCCTTGGAAAAGAGTTAGGTCCCAAAAGAGTGTAAGTTGCTTTGAAAGTCCAAGAAGTGTATTAATAACCCTACAGTGCTCCCTGGAGCTATATAAATGCCAAGTAGAACAGAAATTACTCCTCAGGATCCTCTCACCCGAAAGATCAGATATAGCTTCTTTTGATAAGTCATCAACACGACTTTTAAAATAAAGCAGCCTCAGCCCTTTCAGTTCTGACCACAAGACAAAGTGTATTGAACCAAAGGTTAAAAACTCCGATTGATGCAGGGCTTTCTCTGGCTTGTCCCTCTTCTAGATCCTTTTTATTGCAATGAATGAAGATGGGCCCTGGGGTTGCCTTTGTTGAGGTGGTCATCACTGTGATTGTTTTTGAGGTGGTTGTTGTGGTTGTTGGCACTGGTATTCATCCCCTCACCCATTCCTGGATGAACAGCCCAGAAGTGGATTTACCTTTTTGATTTGAAATGCCAAATGGGCAAATAAAATAGAACTCTCACCCACTCACATTGTCTCTCAGAATAAATTGGAACATGCAAGTTTCAATTAAGTTTCCTGTGACCTCATGTTGACTAAATATAAGGGTTTTCTTTTCCCAACTTCAGTGGGTCATATGTCGTCAGTCCTTAAGATGGTTGTGTGCGCTTTATTGGAGGGATTTCTAGTTTGTTCACTGGGTTGCAATGCCCCTCCCGCCCCCACCTACTCCAAAAGCCTGTACAGCAGACAGGAGTCTGCACAGAGTCCTTTTCACCCTGGATTTCTTGTGCTCTTGATCTGGTGTTCCTCTTAATACCTCATCTCCTTCCTTTTCACCTTAATTAATCCTCCATCTCTTGCCTCACAGTCCCTGCGTCCTTCCTCGTATTCCCATGGGGTCACATGGTGAAAGCCTAGCTGTTACCATGGCTCCAAGCTGTGCTTTCTCTCTGGTGCCCTTTTGGTGCTTCATTCTAAGTCTGGACTCTTTACAATGATATCAGACTCTTCAGAGTCAAAATGGAATTTCCTTCTTATCTCTTTTTTTCCATTCATCTCTCTCTCCTGAATTCTATCTTGAATGGTAACTATAATATCTTTAAAGTTCATAAACTTAAAGGAAAGGAAATTTGAAACCCCTTAGCTAGTCTTGCTAATGGCTCCAGAAATTGAAGATGTGATCAGAAAAAAAATGCTACCTGAGGCTTAAATCTGACAAACAAGAGAAATTGGGTCAGTTCAGTTCAGTTCAGTCGCTCAGTCGTGTCCGACTCTTTGCAACCCCATGAATCGCAGTACGCCAGGCCTCCCTGTTCATCACCATCTCCCGGAGTTCACTCAGACTCATGTCCATTGAGTCTGTGATGCCATCCAGCCATCTCATCCTCGGTCATCCCTTTCTCCTACTTCCCCCAATCCCTCCCAGCATCAGAGTCTTTTCCAATGAGTCAACTCTTCACATGAGGTGGCCAAAGTACTGGAGTTTCAGATTCAGCAACATTCCCTCCAAAGAAATCCCAGGGTTGATCTCCTTCAGAATGGACTGGTTGAATCTCCTTGCAATCCAAGGGACTCTCAAGAGTCTTCTCCAACACCACAGTTCAAAAGCATCAATTCTTTGGCGCTCAGCCTTCTTCACAGTCCAACTCTCACATCCATACATGACCACAGGAAAAACCATAGCCTTGACTAGATGGATGTTTGTTGGCAAAGTAATGTTTCTGCTTTTGAATATGCTATCTAGGTTGGTCATAACTTTTCTTCCAAGGAGTAAGCGTCTTTTAATTTCATGGCTGCAGTCACCATCTGCGGTGATTTTGGAGCCCAAAAAAATAAAGTCTGACACTGTTTCCACTGTTTCCCTGTCTATTTCCCATGAAGTGATGAGACCGGATGCCATGATCTTCGTTTTCTGAATGTTGAGCTTTAAGCCAACTTTTTCACTCTCCTCTTTCACGTTCATCAAGAGGCTTTTTAGCTCCTCTTCACTTTCTGCCATAAGGGAAATTGGGTCAATGAAATGGAAATAGCAAGAATCTTAAAAGGGATGTGACCATCTAACTGTTAACTAAAATAGTGCTGTTATTGATTTCATAAAATAAACATTGAGTCATTATTAAAAATTCAGGCAGTAAAGAAAAATAGAAGAAAATAATGAATTACTCAAAATTGTAATGCCCAGTAATAATCAGCGTTAACATTTGGTGACATCACCACATACACCTCTTTTTGCTTATATAAAAAGGCAGTTTGATGGATAGATAGACAGGTGGATAGACGGTTTAAAGATGCTGTTCCCAAGATGTTAGTTCCTTAAATATCTCATCGTACTGAAGAAAAATGACTATAAAAATTGTTTAAAAAGTTAGAGTCATTTTTTTAAACTACATGTTTCAGTTTCAGGGAATATTGACTACGTGCTATGAGAAATAAGACATCCAGTATTCTCAAGCTTCTCTGAAACACCCCTTGCCCCACCCTTCCAAGATTTGTTCTCTGCATTATCTTTACTTGCAGAGGCCTCGTGACACGTGTTCTGATGTGCAATTCTGACCTACCCTCCCACCCCCACTCCAGTTGCTCAATCTTAGTGCTTAATTAAGCAGCTTAACTGAATGAATTCAGCAGTCAGGATCAGGGTTTGCCTGGTGACCACAACTTCTCCATCTTAAATTCTTAGCTTTGGTTCACCTCTCAAGTTGCTGAATTTTATTACTAGGAAGTTTTTAATGAAGAAGCTTATGCGGGTCTCATACTCTCGGTGTTTTACATTTGTGAATGTCCACCTGCTGTCTCTGTATGTAAATGACAACTACTACAACAGTGTTCTCAAACGGCTCTTTCCTTTAGAATTCTGTGGATGTTGTTCCATTTCCTGTCTATGCTCTCCTTTTAAAATGTGTATGTTCTTAAGCTCACATGTAGTTTGAAACACTCGTGAGGAAGAAGATGTTTCTGGTTTAAGGACTATGTTTCCCTCCAGGCTGGATTCTTCTGTATTTTTGAATGCAGTATAAACACCCTTCTTTTTAATTTTGTGTGTATGGTGGGGTGTGTGTGCAGAGTTGCCAGACCATTTCTTTTCACCTTGCTCATGCTGAACAGGAAGAGTTCTGTCTAGACCTTCTATTTTTTTGGTATATTAAACGTGAATTTTCCTTAGTACATGCCTCACCTTATCTGGAACCAGTTTGTTCCTTCTTACCCGCAGAGTCACAATTTCTGGATTGAGTATTGTTTTCTACCCACTTTCTGAAGCCTGAGGGAACAGGAGTAGGGGAGTGGGGAGGCTGCTACTGGGGAACAGAGACTCTACTCTCTTTCAACATCTCATGAAATGCCCTGTGTTAAATGCCCACTTCACTAAGTTAGAGATGTGTCCCATATCTATGAGCTCTGCTTGTCCCTCCTACTCCACCCAGGTCACTAGGAAGTTTTTAAGCTCTGGCTGTCTGCTCATATCATTTTCATGTGTTAAATGACGAGAATGTTAGGCATTTCAGACTAGTTTTATCTTCATACATTCAACGAACATTTATTAGGTATCTTCCTCTGTAAAAAGACTCCAACGTGCATGACAGAGGGTCCGTAGCTTCTCCATTGCCTTCAATCCTAACCCCCTCTTCCCTTTCCGCCTATATCCCCCACCCTGTGGACCTTGATTGACCAACAAACTGCAAGACTTGCAAAAACAGTTCTTAAAAGTACTGTTCTAACAGGTACCAGGATGGGGCCACCCAATCCTGAGCAAGATGCAGGAAAACCAGGGCAGCCGCCGAAGGGCAAGTTTCACAGCAGTGAAAGACAGAAACTTCTACCTGACCCAGCAGCCAAGCGTGGCCGCCTGTCCTTCCCTCGCTACACAGAGCTCCATCTGGAGCCTGGAGAATTATGTCAGTGAACTAACATGTACCTGCTGAATAAAGCCTTTGACCTCCACTACAGTCCCTTGAATTATTTTCTTTGGACAACCCGTGGGAGTCCTGGTGTCGGGCACTGGACACACAAGTGTGTTCAAGACATGCTCTAGGTGAGGAATACAAACATCAGTGAATAAATACAATACAGGGCATAAGTCTTTCCCTTTCTTTGAGAGTTGCTATATGAATAAGCCAAATAATCAGGAAAATGTGACATCTTCACAAAATAATTTCCAAAACTCACAAACCACATAGGGAAAGACCTCAGAGACAAGGCCTGGGATGAAGCTGGAATCTGGGCCATCCGTGGGCTAAGTCTAAGGCATCAATATGTCCAGGCAAGGTCCCTGTTAATGCTCCTGAATTCTGTAAGATGGTGTTTCCTCTTCATTAGAAGAGAAAACACAATCCCTGTTTCTGCAATACACGGAGCACACCGTGAGAGAGTTTCTCTACTGAAGCAGCATTTCTTCCCAAGGTATCTTACTGAAATGTCCTCAGAAAGGCAGTAGCGTGCTCCTCGGCATGTTGACGGTCAACCTTGCAGAGAGTCTGCCACAGCGGTACATGCCACAGTGCTCCTTAGAGGAATTATGTACTAAGCAAGAGGATGAGACAAGGCTGATCCTTCTGAAGCCCCATGAGAATCCCCCCAGCTTATTTATAGGTTGACTGATTTGTTTTGATGGATGGTTGTGCCAGCTGTTGCTCACTTGATGCTGACTTGATCTCACCTCACAAATCTGTTGAGATTTGCCAACAGGAGTGATTGGCTCACAAGAGGAACAAGTGATTGTGTTTCTGTTGCCATTGATCTCAGTAGACAGAAGCCCTGAACAGGTTTAGAGGTGCAGTGGCTTTGGGCAAAGGAGCAGAATCTGATTTTCTTGTATAATAAGAAAATAAGCAAAATTTTACCCAAACCAACTCCCAACAAGCTCAAAGGAGAAGGAGCTGTAACTGCTGAAAGAGAGGCTTAGAATTCAGGTACACAATTACTGAGTGCTCCAGCGGAGAGGAGGCAGGCACAGAGTCTGCTTTTCTCTGGCAGGGTGAGGACTTTGGCCCAATTCCTTTCTATGCAAGAAAGAATGGCAGTTATCTTGGAAACTTTCAGAATAGCCGTGCTAGGTAATCTGCTGATACTGGTTTCAGATTGAAAGAAAGAGAACGTAAACACAGGAGTGGAATTAAGACCAGCTGGTGTTTAGAGCTCAGCTGACTTCCATTCAAAACTAAATAATAGCTTGTCCTCCTGCCTCTCAAATGCCATATAACCCACATACGTGAGGTCCCCTGATCACAAAATGAGCCCTACCCAGGGAGCCCACTCATAGAAACTTCCTGCAAATGGCTGCCTACCATCATTTCTCCAAGTAAGTCCTTGCAAAATATTATTTATGGTGACAAGCAGCAAAAAGGAGGACTTCAGATAGATATGTGTTGTGGGGGTGCTCACACCATCGTGGGGCTCTTACATAGTTTGTCAACACCCAAGAGAGACCCTGTGCTGTGCTTAGTCAATCATCATGTCTGACTCTTTGCGACCCCATGGACGGCAGCCCACTAGGCTCCTCTGTCCCTGGGATTCTCCAGGCAAGAGTACTGGAGTGGGTTGCCATTGCCTTCTCCAAGAGAGACCCTGCAGTTCCTCAGTTCATTCCAGACATTGAGCAGAAACTCACCAACCAGTTTAAGCAAAGGAGGCAGGGGTGTCCTTGTAGAGACAAAGAAAGGGTTCACTGAGGGCCTGTTAATATCAAGACCATAGGGGTGTCCACATTCTCATCAGCTCTATGAATATAAATGGCATTATATGGGGCATTCACAGCACTTTGGAGTGTGGGGGAGTTCTGCATGCTGTCTATGACTCGAGATCCAACAGCTGTGGTGGGAAGGAGGAGAGAGATGTGAAGAAGTCCTGAGTTTGGTGTAGAAGGATGAGCATCGCATCTCTGAATGGAGAAGATGGGTGATCTCTTTATGAGCTCTAGGGAGGGTAGTAAGAGGCAGTGGAATCAGCTTGGAAATCTATCTGTAAACTCAGAGATGCTCCAGTGTTCACTCTTCTCCTTGTGGAACATCCCTTTTATAGGCAACATTCATTCAAAACTGCATTCTCTCATGTTGATATTTGGCAGAAAACAAAAATTCTGTAAAGCAATTATTTTTCAACTAAAAAAAAATGAATTTTTTTGAAAAAAGTACATTCTCCTAGACCTCTCCTTTTTCCCCTCTTGTTTTTCTTAGTCCTCTTGCTTTCTTATCTTCTTTACTTCTCTGTTTCTCACTGTTGAAAATTAGTGTTTAGTTTTAAAGGAGACACCAGAAAATATAATGTCATTCCTGTTCTTAATCTTCCTACAACCTGGTTTGGGAATCAAGAGGATTATCCAAGTGAATACATGATTGAGTAATCAGTTTGGGGGTTCAGATGGAAGTGCTACCAAATATTAGAGAAGGAAGAAGTCACCAGAAATTTGGCTGGAGAAATCAGATCATTTTAACATCACACCCATTTAGCGAGCAATTTACATGTGACAAGGACTCTGCAATGTAATTTTTTAAAAATGTAAATCTTCCCAACAACATCTGGAGATAACTATCATGATCCTCCTTTTAAAGAGAAGAACACTGAAGCACACCGAGTAGAACTTATCTTGGGCAAGACAGATTTTGCTTAGATGAGAGAGAAAGTGGTTACTCCTAGTGGGGAAATTTCCGAGCACTGCACTTACATGCACTTGTGCCCACATAGGCACTCAAACCCCCAGGAATCCAGGGCACTAGACTAGCAGGCCAGCTTGGTCCTGGGTTAGGACATGAGGCCCTGTTAGAGGGAATCAGAGCAAAGGAGCCAGATAGTTAATCCTCAGCCAAAGATCCCCGGGGACTGCTAAGCGATGAACTGGAACACAAAGTTCAGTTAATAAAACCAATGTGTAAAAAAAAAAAAGAAAAAAAAAAAAAAACAGGAGAAGAGACAGAAACTGGATATAAGACAAAATGGATCAGAGAAAACTGGAATGATGCAGGGGTAATGTATGAGCCAGAGATTCTACAGTGAAGCTTTTCAAACAGCATGGAGGGGTGGATGCTCACAGGATAGGTCACTGGGCAGCAGTCTGCTTGTCTTGAATGTGAAGATGGTCAGAGGGACCCAACAGAGACCAAGACACAAGACCAAACTGGATCTGGCTGCAAACAGAATAGCCTACAAGAGGCAATGTGTGTGTCCACCAGGTGTGAGGTCATAAAGCCAAAGGCAAGGCCGGGTCAGGAGGAGCTTTGAACACTAAGAGTTGGGACCCAAAGCACACAGCTATCAGAAGCCAATGGAGAGAAACAAGGTTTTAATTTCTCAACTTAAAAAAAAAAATCCCACACCTATATTTTTGATAAAGTAACCCCCAAATGTGAAAAAATTTCTAATACTTTCAGAATTGTTTGCTTTGCAATTTGATCAGTGACCATGAGACAGACCATTTATAGGCATCAAAACCCAGTTTCAATGTGACTTACTTCTCCAAGGATTAGAGACAGTCAAGGCTTGATATTCAGATGAGACTTCCACAGCTAATCACTGTCACTCTGAAAGTAATTGACTCTCGAGTGGATAAAACTCCATATGTTTTCCAGTAGGAATTTAAATTGTCAGATTCTCTACTTGTATACGGAGAAGGCAATGGCACCCCACTCCAGTACTCTTGCCTGGAAAATCCCATGGGGTCGCTAAGAGTCTGACCTGACTGAGCGACTTCACTTTCACTTTTCGCTTTCATACATTGGAGAAGAAAATGGCAACCCACTCCAGTGTTCTTGCCTGGACAATCCCAGGGATGGTGGAGCCTGGTGGGCTGCCGTCTATGGGGTCGCAAAGAGTCGGACACGACTGAAGTGACTTAGTAGCAGTAGCACCTACTTGTATAGTCACTCAAAAACTACTCATTTCTAATTCCATAATACCAGCTCTACTATTATGAACCAACATCCTATCCCTTTGTCCACACAGATACATTCCATGTAAAATATAGAAAATAGTAAATATATTATATCCAGGTTCTGGATGACAAATTCCAGAAAGAAAGACTGTGTCTTTCAACCACATAACTGGTGCTGCTGAGAGCTTGTAGCTACATATTTTACAGAGTCACAGAGACCCAGAACAGATCTGTCTCCTTACAGAGCATTCAAGGGTGTTAAGATTCATGCCTTTGACCAGAAGAGTTTGTATTGTGAGAGATGTCCATGTTGGCTTACTGGAGGAAGAAATACTGCTTTGCTTCCTTTCTCCCCCAAAAGAAGAACGTGGAAATGTGGGCTTCATGATTGGCTAAGGCTCATATGGCCATTAAACACACCACTAACAGTCTTCCCGGCACTGTACTTTATAGCAGCCTCCTCCCTCCACACAGTTATTTGTTTTTCCCTTCAAAGCATTTCTTAAAATGCAGGCTTTCTGAAAATCTATTTCTAACCACTTCCTTATGTCTTAATCTGTTCAGTCAGACTTTTGGCCATGATTCAGTTGTGCCGTGAAACTAACCAGCAACCTGTGGTCACTGCGTCCCTATGCCCTCCCCCTCCTCCTACTCTCCCCTCCCCCCTTCCCACTTCTCCTTCCCTTCTCCTCCCCACCCTAAGCCTGCTCCCTCTCCTCTTTGCTCTCTGCAGCATTTGTCACTGCTCACTGCTTCTCCTTCGAGAAGCTCTCTCCTCTCCCAGTTTCCTGTACCCCCCCATTCACTTTCCTGCTTCTTACTATCCTCCATCCCACCATCCAAGTCTACTTTATGACCTCCTTTCTTCTCCTGTCCTCATAATCACACTGAAGTGATCTCCTTGTCCTTCTCTTCTCACCCAACTTTCATTCTCTGAGTGATTTAATTCCTGCTCATGCCTACAGTTACTTCCTTCCACAAGGATCTCTCCTGAATCAACACTATTTGCCATCCCCCCTTGCAGCAGCTTCCTACTTCCTGACTGACTGCCACATGCCTTGATGTGATCACCTGTGGAGCCTCACACTGGTGACTCCCAGCATGGACCCGATTACTACCCCTGTGGAGCCTCACACTGGTGACTCCCAGGGTGGACCTGATTGCAACGCCTGTGGAGCCTCACACTGGTGACACCCAGCTTGGACCTGATTGCAACCCCTGTGGAGCCTCACGCTGGTGACACCCAGCTTGGACCTGATTACAACCTCTGTGGAGCCTCACGCTGGTGACACCCAGCTTGGACTCGATTACCACCCCTGTGGAGCCTCACACTGGTGACACCCAGCTTGGACCTGATTGTAACGCCTGTGGAGCCTCACGCTGGTGACTCCCAGCTTGGACCGTCCGATTACAACGCCTGTGGAGCCTCACACTGGTGACACCCAGCTTGACGTGATAACAAACTCTGTGGAGCCTCACACTGCTCACACCCAGCTTGGACCTGATTGCAAGCCCTGTGGAGCCTCACACTGGTGACACCCAGCTTGGACATGATTACAACCCCTGTGGAACCTCACACTGGTGACACCCAGCTTGGACCTGATTACCACCCCTGTGGAGCCTCACACTGCTCATACCCAGCTTGGACGTGATTACAACCCCTGGGGAGCCTCACACTGCTCACACCCAGCTTGGACCTGATTGCAACGCCTGTGGAGCCTCACGCTGGTGACTCCCAGCTAGGACCTGATTAGAACATACTCAGTAAGCTCACCTTTGGAGGAAAAAAGGGCCCTTCCACATCAAGCATGGCGTGAGGGCTGGGAAGATGGGTCAGCTTGGACAGGGGTCTTCCTCAAGGAGAATGGGCACTCTTAAATGAGATCAAAGCCAGCACAGAAGACTCAGGTATGATCCAGACCTGGATTCCTAACCAGGAAGCTCTGTAATGTTACTGATCAACATTCAGTCCATTCAGATCCTAAATCAGGGAGAATTATCTGGGATGAAGTGACAGACTCCAGAAGCAAAGCCCAGTTCAGGGGAAATGGGTTGACAGGAACTCCCCCAGAGGACCAGGGCTCTATGAAGAGCCAGGCCAGAAGAGTCCTATGTACTACATAGAGATGAAGGTTTGTATTCACATTAGGACCTGGCACCCAGGATCATAGTGTGCAGGGGCAGATCAGTTCTTGGCACAACTCACTGCAGAGGAGTTGCTTCTAGTGGACACCAACCCACTGTTGATTCTCATTGTTCCAGAGCCCAGAAGCAGGCATTATTCGGGCAGCTGGGATTGGCAGGATCTAGCAGAGCTCACTCTCTCTTAATGTAGAACTCATTTTCAGAGTCATTTCCAGACAGGACAGAGACCAGGTTTTCCTTTCTCTAGTGAAGGCTTGGAATCATTATGGACCCCAGAGTGGGTCCCACCCATTTTCCAGTCCAGTTGGTTCTTAATCTAGGGCTAATCTATCTGTGCTCCATGTCATTCCAAAGAGGATATGCAGTAACTTGCAGAAGTTGGTGTTCAGTCGCTCATCAATTTGAAAAAACCTATGTAGCAAGAAAAAGCTGGGACAATCCACAGCTGACGGCTCCCACTGGCATCCCAGTCAAGGTCCTGGTGGGGTAATTAAACCTCTTGCAGGTGCAGCCGTCTAGTAGCCTGTGACCATTCAGGTGTGGCCCCAGGAGTACTTGCTGGGCTGTGCCCTCCACATGCCCATCCTCCCCTGGAGGAGGAATCCCAAAGCAACACTCAGGCACACAAGTCCTTGCAGGTAGCAGGGCTGTGGTGGGGCCATGGTTGGAGCCCCGAGGAGTCCAGCTCTGCTCTGAGCTCCTTTGGAAGCAATGACTCGGGCGCCTGGTGCAGGAGTGCACAACCTGCCAGCAAGGGAGTAAAATTAGCCATGCACACTTAGCATTTAGGCACCACTGTCTGGCCGGCCTCATCAGTAGTTCTCACATTTCCTATTTCTTCCAGGAATTGCTTCTCAGAGAAATGATTGTTACCTTGTTAGTGGCATGAGTCACACTCCTGTCTGGCCTTGAGACCAAAACCCAGCCAGAGATCAGCCCCAGAGACACACAGGCCTGCCAAGGATGCAGTTCTTATCCTGCCACCTGTGGTTCAGCAGCCTTAGCCACTCATGTGGCCTAAGCAGGCCTAAGCTTCTTGGCTGCAGGTGAAGTGAGTGGGCCATAGCATCTCTAAGTCCCCTCCAGCCTAAACATCCTATGCCAGAGGCAGTCTCTTTGGCTGAGAGGCAGGCCCAGGCAGAGGCTGCCAACCTAGAGAACTGTTCTCCATTCCTGACCATCCTCAACAATGAGGTTGCCATGTCCTTCAAGGCGCTGTGTGTCCACTTCCTGGGGGATACATAATTCTAGCACAGACTGCACCCTTTAATTTGCTGTCAGCTTGGTAACAAAGTGAACCAACAGTTTTGGATGTTGGTCTAGTGAATGGATTCTGTTGATTCTTCATTCAGGTCACTGTGCATGTCTCAGCCACTGATGCTGAGCATGGACATTTAGCTGCTGGAGACTAGTGGCATTTAGGTCCTTTATAGAGCAAACCATCTGTGATGCCCCACCTGCCATTCAGGGTAAGTTCACACCTCACAGTTTGCACTTGCGGCTTCCACTGACTCTCACTTTCCAGGTGGAAACAGGTAAGCCTGACAGGTAAGGCTCGGCAATGGATGTGCACACACAAGAGGCACTCAGTCCTGTTAGGAGAAGGTATATGGTGTCTTTCCCACATATCCCTTTGCCAATAGGATACTCAATACCCACAAACCAGCAAATCTCTACCTCATCAGGGCCCACAAGGCTCATCCCATGAGTGCCTATGGTGTGGTGGGGCTGTGAGACTAAGATCGAGGAGTGAGACTTAAGTGCACTGAGAGGCTTTCTGAGGTTCTGTATGGGACAGGCAGATGGACAGGGAGGCTGTTTTGCCCTTTCCTCTCCCTGGAATGTGCATGGGATACTGGAGGTCCTGAGGCCATCTGAACCTTGATGTGACCTGAAGAATGGAAGCCCACGATGAGCTGGCAGGCAGGGGGTGGCTGGTATCACTGACCACTCCAGCCTTGCTCTGTCCACCCTGGACTTCTAGGAGAAGAAAATAAACTTCTTTCCACTTTGAGAAGATTTTTAAAAAATTTTTATTTATAATTGGAGGATGGTAGTTTTACAATGGAGAAGGAAATGGCAACCCACTCCAGTGTTCTTGCCTGGAGAATCCCAGGGATTGCGGAGCTTGGTGGGCTACCGTCTATGGGGTTGCACAGAGTCGGACACGACTGAAGCGACTTAGCAGCAGCAGCAACAACAGCTTTACAATATTGTGCTAGTTTCTGCCATATATGAATTGGCTGCAGGTATATATATGTCCCCTCCCTCCAACCTCCCTCCCCATCCCACCCCTCTAGGTTGTCACAGAGCACTAGGATTGAGCTCCCTGTGTCACGTGGAAAATTCCCACTGGCTATCTATTTTACATATGGTAATTTATATGTTTCAGTGTTGTTCTTTCAATTTGTTCGCAGTGCATCTGAGTCTTCTTTTAAACACTGACAGTGTAACCCTAACTGCACAGCCACCCAGGGCAACAATCCCAGTTGTGGAGAGGTGTGCTGGCCCATATCTTCTGTGATCTGGAACAATTTTCAGAGGCAGCCTAAGGGCACCATGGGGATTAGGGTCTGGAGCCACCTCCGTCCCCTTCTCACAGGCTAGCAGACGCCACCCTGGAGCAGAGTCCAACCTTTGTGTTTTGTGTCTGTTTTGTTCTCAGCAGGAGGGATTACTGGCCCTTCCTACAGGTTCTGAGGTCAGAGCTGGGACCAAGGTGTCCCTGAGCTCAGCAAGGAGGCCATGACAAGGGATGAAATTGATAAACAGAGCACAGAGGCCCTTTCAAGAAAAGGCACTGAGAATGCCAGGAGGTCAAGACTGTTATCATGGCAATGCAGGGCTGAGGCTGGGACAGCAGGGATGTTGGCCGTGAACAAGCAGCCAGAGGGCCCCGCAGCAGTGGGAAGCCAGGTTCCCTTTTCTCTCACCTCTGGTTCAAGCATCTCTGACCTCCAAAAAGGGAATATGCCTTTCAAAGCCAAGCAGGGCACCACGCAGCCCTGACCTTTCCCCTCCAGAGAGCCTGCTCTGAAGCCCACTGCATGGAACCAGGTCTCCTCTTCTGCTATGGGCAGGGGAGAAAAATCACAGCCTCTTGCTTTCCTGTCCATCTTATTCTCTGTCAGAGCCCCTAATTCAAGAAGATTATGTAGGTGGAGCAGGCATTGAAACATGTATAATATCATATATGAAATGAATCGCCAGTCCAGGTTCAATGCATGATACTGGATGCTTGGGGCTGGTGCACTGGGACGATCCAGAGGGATGGTACAGGGAGGGAGGAGGGAGGGGGTTCAGGATGGGGAACACAGGTATACCTGTGCGGATTCATGTTGATGTATGGCAAAACCAATACAATATTGTAAAGTAATTAACCTCCAATTAAAATAAATAAATTTATATTTTAAAAAATCTGTCTGCCAATGTAGAAGACACAAGAGATGTAGGTTTGATCCCTGGGTCCAGAAGAACCCTTGGAGTAGGAAATAGCAAACTGCTCCAGTATTCTTGCCTGGAAAATTCCATGCACAGAAGAGCCTGGAGGACTACAGTCCTTGGGTCACAAAGAGTCAGACACGAATGAATGCACACACACACAAGTGTGCGAGAGAGACAGGATAAAAGCTTCCCATACCAACCCCAAGCTCTCTGGGCATATCAGTAAGAAATTCACTTGCCTGAAATGGAAATCTAATTAGAGGGACTTTAAAAGCAAGTGTTTATGGTTCTCACATATCACAATGTCTGTCTGGGCAGTCTAGGGCTGGAGAAGCTGTTCAAATACTGGAGGCCAAGCTTCATTCTCCCTCCCTGTTTCACCACTCCCTGCATGCTGGCATTAATCCTTAAGCTGTTCCCTCTTAGGTGGCTGCAGCACCTACAGATCTCACACTCATGTTTTGGACAGAAATATGAAAGAAGAAGAAAAAATGAAGTGGAAACATCCGAGGCAGGGAAGCGAACATTTCCAGAAACCCTCAAAAGAATTGTTTCTTTTTTTAAATAAACGAAAAGTTTTTATTTGGTCCGGAGCTCCTTTTATTGGAACTCAAGTCTGGAAACCACCCATGGAGACTCATCCTAAAGGGATGGGGACTGAAAACTGATGTAATAGAAAAATCAAAAAGAGGAGGAGGCGGTCCTAAGATGGCAGAGGAATAGGACGAGAAGACCACTTTCTCCCCAACAAATTCATCAAAAGAGCATTTGAATGCTGAGCAACTTCCACAAAACAACTTCTGAATGCTGGTGGAGGACACCAGGCACCCAGAAAGGCAGCCCATTCTCTTTGAAAGGAGGTAGGACAAAATATAAAAGACAAAAAGAGAGACAAAAGAGTTAGGGATGGAGACCCATCTCAGGGAGGGAGTCGTGAAGGAGAAGTTTCCAAACAGCAGGAAACCCTCTCACCAGCAGGTCTGTGGGGAGTTTTGGAATCTCAGAGGGCAACATAACCAGGAGGGGAAAACAAAAACCCACAGAATATGCACCTAACTGCAACTCCCAGTGAAGAAGTAGTCCAGACGCTCGCTCCCACCATCAGCAAGTGGGGGGCTGAACAGGGAGGAGCAGGCTGCATGCTTAGGGTAAGGACTCGGCCTGAATGCCCTGAGGACAATCTGAGGGAGCTAATGTGAGATAGTAACCCAAACTGTGGGATAGCCAGAGAGAGAGAGAGATTAAAAAAAAAAAAAAAAACAGAAAGAAAGAAATAAAAAGAGAGAGAGAAAGAACTTTGCTGGAAAAGCCCTAACCTAAGGCACTGCCAGCTTGCTCACAGAACAAAGGACTGAGCGAATACCAGAGGAGAGCTAGCAGGCTGTGGACTGGCCCATCCCTCATCAAAGGCAGAGAGGCAGGCTGGCGACACCCAGAGCCGGGAGGCAAGGAGCAAACTCGGCCCCAGAGATGGCATCCTCTACCAAATTGTGAGCAGGCTCCCAGTTGCTAACCAAGTCTTCTTGGGATACTGGACGGTTGACATCTGCCAGGAGGGTTACAGCCAGAGAGCAGCTCCCCAGAGGAGCTGAGATGGCACACGGCACGCCTGAGACAGTGCTCCCGCAGTGCACCCAGGAAACGGAGCAGCTGGGACCGGGGAGGTGATTAAGATGCACTGCCTACCTGGGACGGTACACTCACCAAGTACCTGGTCACCTGAGCTGCTCAGAACTGGATACAAAACTCATGCCCAACTGAGTCTGTGCCCCTGTGGAGTACCCGAGAACCTGAACCTGAGGAGCTTAGACCTGGGAAGTGCATGAAACCCAGGGCCTGCTTTGGACAGTGCCCCTGCTGAGCAACCTGAAACCTGAGCAGTGTAGACCAGGAAAGCACATGTGCTGTGAGCAGGGGGCAAACCCAGTGTGGTCCATACACTGCGAGCACTCCCCACACATGCCAGTGATATTTCTTTGCTGTGTTTCTCCCTCCCCACAGCAAACTGAACAAGTGAGTCCAAATAAGTGACCACCTTCGCCCCCATTAGACACTGAAGAGACCTGCAAACAGAAGAAGCCCCCCCCCCAAAAAAAAATAACCACACACAAAGAAGAGGAGACCGCTCAGGCAGTGACAGGTGCAACAGATTAAAACCCTGTAGTTAGCACTGACTAAGCTTTAGAAGACGCCTATAGACCTTGAGAAGAAATATAAGCTGGAGCAAGGAACTATCTGAAACTGAACTGACCCCACACTGCCCTCAACAGCTCCAGAGAAATTCCTAGATAAAATTTACTATTATCATTTTTCACTTAAAAAATTTTTTTAAGTTCTTTATTACTCCTTTAGTTTTCATTTTTATAGCCTACTATTACCTTGCAAAATAAAAGACCCTATTTTTAAAGCAAATTTCATATATGTATATATTTAAATAATTTTTGTGATTGATTTCGTTTTGAATTTTTGTTTTGTATTGTATTTTTCAGAGTCGAACATCTACTCTAGATTTTTAATCTTTGCTTTTGGGTATTTGTTATCAATTTTGTACCTGTAAGAATCTAATCTTCAGCACCCAAATTTGCTTAGGGGTGTGATTACTGGCTTAATTGCTGTCTCCCATTTTGACTCTCCCTTTTCTCCCCCAGGTCACCTCTATCTCCTCCATCCCCCTTCTTTTCTCTACTTAACTCTGTGAATCTCTCTGGGTATTCCAGACTGTGGAGAACACTTAGGGAACTGATTGCTGGCTGGCTTGCTCTCTCCCCTTTTGATTCCCTCTCTTCTCCTCCTGGTCACCTCTATCTCTCTCCTCCCCCTTCTTTTCTCCATGTAACTATATGAATCTCTCTGGGCGTCCTACACTGTGGAGAATCTTTTCACCATTAACCTAGATGTTTTGTCATTGGTGCTGTATAGATGGAGAAGTCTTGAGGCTACTGTAAGATAAGACTGAAAGCCAGAGGCAGGAGGCTTAAATCCAAAACCTGAGAACATTAGAAAACTCCTGACTCCTGGAAACATTAATTGACAAGAGCTCATCCAAAAGCCTCCACATCTACACTGAAACCAAGCTCCACCCAAGAGCCAACAATTTTCAGAGGAAGACATACCAAGCTAATTCTCCAACAATGCAGGAACATAACCCTGAGCACAAAAATACAGGCAGCCAAAAGTCACACCAAACCCATAGACATCTCAAAACACACCACTGGACACTTCATTGCACTCCAGAAAGTAGAGATCCAGCTCCACCCACCAGAACACTGATGCAACCCTCCCTAACCAGGAAAACTTGACAAGACACTAGTCCAATCCCACCCACAGGGAGCAACCTCCACAATAAAGAGGAATCACAAGCTTCCAGCATACAGAAAGGTTACATCAAACACAGCAATCTAAACAAAATGAAAAGGCAGAGAAATATTCAGCAGGTAAAGGTACATGATAAATGCCCACCAAACCGAACAAAAGAAGAGGAGATAGGGAGTCTATCTAAAAAAGAATTCAGAATAATGATAGTAAAGATGATCCAAAATCTTGAAAACAAAATGGCGTTACAGATAAATAGACTTGAGACAAGGATTGAGAAGATGCAAGAAATGCTTAACAAGGACCTAGAAGAAATAAAAGAGTCAATCAATAATGAATAATGCAATAACTGAGACCAAAAGTACTCTGGAGGGAACCAAGGGTAGAATAACGGAGGCAGAAGATAGGATAAGTGAGGTGGAAGATAGAATGGTGGAAATAAACGAAGCAGAGAGGAAAAAAGAAAAAAAGAATGAAAAGAAATGAGGACAGCTTCAGAGACCTCTGGGACAATGTTAAATGCCCCAACATTTGAATCATAAGAGTCCCAGAAGAAGACAAAAAGAAAGGCCATGAGAAAATACTTGAGGAGATAATAGTTGAAAACTTCCCTAAAATGGGGAAGGAAATAGCCACCCAAGTCCAAGAAACCCAGAGAGTCCCAAACAGGATAAACCCAAGGCAAAACACCCTAAGACACATATTAATCAAATTAATGAAGATCAAACACAAAGAACAAATATTAAAAGTAGCAAGGGAAAAACAACAAATAATACACAAGGGGATTTCCATAAGGATAACAGCTGATCTTTCAACAGCAACTCTTCAGGCCAGAAGGGAATGACAGGACATACTTAAAGTGATGAAGGAGAAAAACCTACAACTCAGATTGCTATACCCAGCAAGGAGCTCATTCAAATATGAAGGAGTAATCAAAGCTTTACAGAGAAGCAAAAGCTGAGAGAATTCAGCACCACCAAACCAGCTCTTCAACAAATGCTAAAGGATATTTTCTAGATAGGAAACAGAGGAAAGGTTTATAAACGCAAACCCAAAACAACAAAGTAAATGGCAACAGGATCATACTTATCAATAATTACTTTAAGTATAAATGGCTTGAATGCCCCAACCAAAATACAAAGACTGGTTGAATGAATACAAAAACAAGACCCCTATATGTGCTTTTACAAGAGACCTACCTCAAAACAAGGGACACATAACAGACTGAAAGTGAAGGGCTGGAAAAAGATATTTCATGGAAATGGAGACCAAAAGAAAGCAGGAGCAGCAATGCTCATATCAGATAAAATAGACTTTGAAATAAAGGCCGTGAAAAGAGACAAAGAAGGGTGCTACATAATGATCAAAGGATCGATCCAAGAAGAAGATATAACAATTATAAATATATATGCACCCAACATAGGAACACCTCAATATGTAAGACAAAGACTAACAAGTATGAAAGGGGAAATTAACAGTAACACAATAATACGTATCTGTAACACATCTATAGATATATCAACTAAACAGAAAATTAGCAAGGAAACACAAACTTTAAATCATGCAATGGACCAGTTAGACCTAATTGATATTTATAGGGCATTTCACTCCAAAACAATGAATTTCACTTCTCAGGTGCACACAGAACATTCTCCAGGGTATATCACTTCCTGGGCCATAAACCTAGCCTTGGTAAGTTAAAAAAAAAAAACAGAAACTGAAATCATTTCAAGCATCTTTTCTGATCACAATGCAGTAAGATTAGATGTCAACTACAGGGAAAAATATATTAAAATATAAATATATGGAGGCTAAAACACACTTCTAAATAACCAACAAATCACAGAAGAAATAAAAAATAAATCAAAATATGCCTAGAAATGAATGAAAATGAAAACACAACAACCAAACACCTATGGGATTCAGTAAAAGCAGTGCTAAGGGGAAGGTTCATAGCAATACAAGCTTACCTCCATAAACAAGAGAAACATCAAATAAATAACCTAAATAACCTAACTCTACACCTCGGAGAAGGCGATGGCACCCCACTCCAGTACTCTTGCCTGGAAAATCCCATGGATGGAGGAGCCTGGTGGGCTGTAGTCCATGGGGTCGCCAAGAGTCGGACATGACTGAGCGACTTCACTTTCACTTTTCACTTTCATGCATTGGAGAAGGAAATGGCAACCCACTCCAGTGTTCTTGCCTGAAGAATCCCAGGGACGGGGGAGCCTGGTGAGCTGCCATCTATGTGGTCGCACAGAGTCGGACACAACTGAAGGGACTTAGCAGCAGCAGAAGCAGCAACTCTACACCTAAAGCAACTAGAAAAAGAGCAAATGAAAAACCCCACAGTTAGCAGAAGGAAAGAAATCCTAAACATCAGGTGGGAATAAATGAAAGAGAAACAAAGGAGACTATAGCAAAAATCAACAAAACTAAAAGCTGGTTCTTTGAGAAGGTAAAAAAAAATAGACAAGTGATTAGCCAGACTCATCAAGAAAAAAAAGGAGAAGAATCAAATCAACAAAATCAGAAATGAAAAATGGAGAAACCATAACAGACAACATAGAAATACAAAGGAACATAAGAGACTACTATCAGCAACTATATGCAAATAAAATGGACAACTTGGAAGAAATGGACAAATTCTTAGAAAAGTATAACTACTTGGGTCCAGCCCCAGTTGGATCCAGGGTATCCAAAGCATGGACGGTGAGGCGAGAGAGGTATATAGATATAGATTTATAGACTTAGATATATATATAGAGATAAGAAAACAGTTATGAAAAAAGAGGAGAGAAAGAGGCTGATATTCCTTGGTTTACACAAAAAGCCAATGAAGTCTCAAGACAAGAGATTTGCTCTGTTCACGTAGGCCACAGGCACCCACTTGAATAGCGGAGGGTGCCACGCCTTGGGCTCCCTCTCGCGTGGGTCTTAGAAGCCCGGGCAGAAAAGTGAACACAGAGAACCTCTGTGTTCCAAGGGATCAGCCTGAAAAAGAGAAGGAGGGAGAGAGAGAAAGAGAGAGAGAAAGAATTGACATGAGGGAGGCCAAGCTTGTGCAAAAACCCTATAACTTTATTTTCAAAAGGTGCTTATATACCCTAAGTTTTACATAATGGAAGATGCAGAGTCACACAGGGGCAGCAGTCCTGACCCTTATCGATACCAGGCTTTCTTTCTGCATACTTTTCCATATGCAAAAGGTCTCAGGTGATTTACATTATCTTCTGGCCAAGAGGCCTGTTAACATTTTATGGTTCTTTTCCCAGATGAATGTTAATCAACCAAAAAACCCATTTTCCCTTGAAGTGTTTTTCTTTAATCTGCATCACCCTCAAAGTACTAAATAAAGTTACATCCTTATAGAACAAAGGTGCAGTGGGTTACAACAAAGAAAGTACTTAACTCAAAGATCGATGTTGCTACTTGTTTTTTCTATATACCAACTATATTAATTAATGCACTCCTGGGTACACAACAAATAAAGGATATGAAAACTTGGCAGCAAGTATTGGCTCAACAATGAAACCCTTAGCCAGTTCTATTCTAATGATTTTTAACTCCTCAAAAGGCTCTATATTCCTAGAATGTTTTAAGCTTCCTGTGCCTCTCACAGTTGGAAGGCTGTAAACAATCATATGCGTAGTTGTAAAAGGTCCGGATAAACCTGTCAGGCAAGTTAGAAAGCTATCAGAGGGGTTTGAATTGAAACACTATTATGCCCAGGAGACTTATTAACTAGAGCTCTAAGTTAATTTTCTTTAGAGAAAGGTGGTCGGGGATAGCCCCCCGTTAATGTCAGAAGAGTATAGTATAGCAAACAGTAAACAGACAGATTTTGGTTTGGGGGTAGATGCTTGAGCAGATCTGGGGAATCCCTTTGAGTCCTGATCCAGCCTTTGCCTGTCAGGGCTGTTCCTCGTGACCTTTGTGATGGGTGGGATCTCCCGTGCTGGCTCCCGGCATACAACCTTCCAAAACTGAACCAGGAAGAAATAGAAAGTCTTAACAGACCCATCACAAGCATGGAAATCAAAACTATAATCAAAAATCTTACAACAAACAAAAGCCCAGGACCAGACACTTCACAGCTGAATAATACCAAACATTTAGAGAAGAGCTAACACCTATCCTACTCAAACTCTTTCAGAAAATTGAAGAGGAAGGTAAACTTCCAAACTCATTCTATAAGGCCACCATCACCCTAATATCAAAACCAGACAAAGATGCCACAAAAAAGAAAACTATAGGCCAATATCACTGATGAACATAGATGCAAAAATCCTTAACAAAATTCTAGCAAACAGAATCCGACAACATATTAAAAAGATCATACATCATGGCCAAGTGGGCTTTATCCCAGGGATGCAAGGATTCTTCAATATCCACAAATCAATCAATGTAATATACCACATTAACAGACTGAAAAATAAAAACCATATGATTATCTCAACAGACACAGAGAAACCTTTGACAAAATTCAACATCCATTTATGATAAAAACCCTCCAGAAAGCAGGCACAGAAGGAACATATCTCAACATAATAAAGGTATATGACAAACCCACAGCAAACATTATCCTCAATGGTGAAAAATTGAAAGCATTTCCCCTAAAGTCAGGAACTAGACAAGGGTGCCCACTCTCACCACTACTATTCAACATAGTTTTGACCACAGTAATCAGAGCAGAAAAAGAAATAAAAGGAATCCAAATTGGAAATGAAGAAGTAAAGGTCTCACTGTTTGCAGATGACATGATCCTCTACACAGAATACCATAAAGACTCCACCAGAAAATTACTAGAGCTAATCAATGAATATACTAAAGTTGTAGGTTATAAAATAAACACACAGAAATCCCTTGCATTCCTATACACTAACAATGAGAAAATAGAAAGAGAAATTAAGGAAAAAATTCCATTCACCATTGCAATGAAAAGAATAGTTCAGAATATATCTACCTAAAGAAACAAAATACCTAGATACAGAAAACTATAAAACACTGGTGAAAGAAATCAAAGATGACACTAGATGGAGAAATATACAGTGTTCATGGATTGGAAGAATCAATATAGTGAAAATGAGTATACTACCCAAAGCAATCTATAGATTCAATGCAATCCCTATCAAGCTACCAACGGTATTTTTCACAGAAGTAGAACAAATAATTTCACAATTTGTATGGAAATACAAAATACCTTGAATAGCCAAAGCAACTTTGAGAAAGAAGAATGGAACTGGAGAAATCAACATGCCAGACCTCAGGCTATACTACAAAGCTACAGTCATCAAGACAGTATGGTACTGGCACAAAGACAGAAATATAGATCAATGGAACAAAATAGAAAGCCTAGAGATAAATCCACGCACCTATGGACACCTTATTGACAAAAGAGGCAAGAATATACAATGGAGAAAAGACAATCTCTTTAACAAGTGATGCTGGGAAAACTGGTCAACCACTTGTAAAAGAATAAAACTAGATCACTTTCTAACACCACACACAGAAATAAACTCAAAATGGATTAAAGATCTAAATGTAATACCAGAAACTATAAAACTCCTAGAGGAAAACACAGGCAAAACACTCTCTGACATAAACCACAGCAGGATCCTCTATGACCCACCTCCCAGAGAATGGAAATAACAGCAAAAATAAACAAATAGGACCTAATTAAACTTAAAAGCTTCTGCACAACAGAGGAAACTGTAAACAAGGTGAAAAGACAGCCTTCAGAATGGGAGAAAATAATAGCAAATGAAGAAATAGGCAAAGAATTGATCTCAAAAATATACAAGCAGCTCCTGCAGCTCAATTCTGGAAAAATAAACAACCCAATCAAAAAATGGGTCAAAGAACTAAACAGACATTTCTCCAAAGAAGACAAACAGATAGCTAATAAACACATGAAAAGATGCTCAACATCACTCATTATCAGAGAAATGCAAGTTAAAACCACAATGAGGTACCATTTCACGCCAGTCAGAATGGCTGTGATCCAAATGTCTGCAAGCAATAAATGCTGGAGAGGGTGTGGAGAAAAGGGAACCCTCTTACACTGTTGGTGGGAATGCAAACTAGTACAGCCACTGTAGAGAACAGTGTGGAGATTCCTTAAACCACTGGAAATAGAACTGCCATATGACCCAGCAATCCCACTGCCGGGCATACACTCCGGGAAAACTAGACTTCAAAGAGACACGTGTATCCCAATGTTCATCACAGCACTGATTATCACAGCACTGATTATAACAGCCAGGACATGGAAGCAACCTAGATGTCCATCAGCAGATGAATGTGTAAGAAAGCTATGGTACGTATACACAATGGAATATTACTCAGTAATTTAAAAAATACATTTGAATCAGTTCTAACGAGGTGGATGAAACTGGAGCCTATTATACAGATGGAAATAAGCCAGAAAGAAAACCACCAATATAGTATACTAACACATACATATGTGTTTAGAAAGATGGTAATGATAACCCTGTATGTGAGACAGCAAAAGAGACACAGATGTATAGAGCAGTCTTTTGGACACTGTGGGAGAGGGCATGGGTGGGGTGATATGCGAGAATGGCATTGAAACATGTAAATTATCATATACGAAACAAATCACCAGTCTAGGTTCGATGCGTGATACAGGGTGCTCGGGGCTGGTGCATTGGGATGACGCAGAGGGATGGGATAGGGAAGGAGGTGGGAGGGGGGTTCAGGATGGGGAACACATGTACACTCATGGCAGATTCATGTCAATGTATGGCAAAACCAATACAATCTTGTAAAGTAAAAACAAACAAACAACAACAAAATACTCTGGAAGGAATCAATATCAGAATATCTGAAGCAGAAGAATGAATCAGTGAGCTGGAAGATAAAATGGTGCAAATAACTTCTGAAGAGCAGAATATAGTAAAAAGAATGAAAAGAACTGAGGACAGTCTCAGAGACCTCTGGGACAATATCAAATGCACCAACACTGAATTATAGGGGTCTGAGAAGAAGGGAAAAAGAAAGGGTATGAGAAAATTTTTGAAGATATTATAGTTTAAAATTTCCCCAACATGGAAAAGGAAATAGTCGATCAAGTCCAAGAGGTACAAAGTGTCCCATAAAGGATAATCCAAGGAGAAACACTCCAAGACACATACTAATCAAACCAACAAAGACTAAACACAAAGAAAGAACTTTAAATGCAGCAAAGGGAAAGCAACAAGAAACATACAAGGGAATCTGCATATGTTTAACAGTTGATCTTTCAGCAGAAACTCTGAAGACCAGAGGGGAATGGCAGGATATGTTTAAAGTATTGAAAGGGAAAAGTCTACAGCCAAAATTACTGTACCTGGCAAGGATCTCATTGAAAATTCATGGAGAAATAAAAAGCTTTTCAGACAAACAAAAGTTAACAGAATTCAGTACCACCAAACCAGCTTTACAAAAAATGTTAAAGGGACTTACATAGTCAACAAATACAAAAGAAGAAAAAGATCAATAAAATCAACCCCAAACAATCAACAAAATGGCAATAGGAACATATATATAAACAATTACTTTGTGGGTCATCCCCATGCACCAGCCCCAAGCATGCTGTATCCTGCGTCAGACATAGACTGGCGATTCAATTCTTACATGACAGTATACATGTTAGAATGCCATTCTCCCAAATCATCCCACAGAGATGTTATGGGGAGGGAGGTGGGAGGGGGGTTCATGTTTGGGAACGCCTGTAAGAATGAAAGATTTTAAAATTAAAAAAATAAGTAACTAAAAAAAAAAAGAAAGTAAAAAAAAAAAAACAATTACTTTAAATGTAAACAGATTAAATGCTCCAACCAAAAGACACAGACTGGCTGAATGAATACAAAACGACCCATATATATGCTGTCTACGAGAAACTCACTTTAGATGTCAAGACACATATAGACTGAAAGTGGGAGGATGGAAAAATATATTCCATGCAAATGGGAAGCAAAAGAAGCTGGAGTAGCAATCCTTATAGTAGACAAAAGAGACCTTAAAGTAAAGATTACAAGAGATAAAGAAAGACATTACATAATGATCAAGGGATCAATCCAAGAGGAAAACATAACAATTGTAAATATCTATGCACCCAACATAGGAGTACCTCAATACAAAAGACAAACACTAACAGACATAAAAGCAGGAACTGACTGTAATGCAATAATAGTAGGAGACTTAAACACCCAACTCACACAAATGGATAGATCATCAAATCAGAACAGTGATAAGGAAACACAAGTCTTAAATGATACATTAGATGAGATGGATCTCATTGATATCTTCAGGACATTCCATCCAAATGCAGAATACACTTTCTTCTCAAGTGCACATGGAACATTCTTCAGGACAGACCACATCTTGGGTCATAAATCAAGCCTCAGTAAATTTAATAAAATTGAAATCATATCAAGCATCTTCTCTGACCACAACACTATGAGACTAGATTTCAATTATAAGGAAAAAGAAAACACTATAAGAAACACAAACACATGGAGATTGAAGAATACGTTTATAAATAAGCAACAGGTTACTGAAGAAATCAAAGGAAAATAAAAAAATTTCTAGGAACAAATAACAATGAAAACACCATAACTCAAACCCTATGGATGCAGCAAATGAAGTTCTAAGAAGGAAGCTTATAGCAATACAATTCTACCTCAAGAAACAAGAAAAACATCGAATGGATAGCCTAACTTTATGCCTAAAACGACTGGAAGAAGAAGAACAAAATACCCCAAAATTAGTAGAAGGAAAGAAATCATAAAGATCCAAGAAGAAATAAATGGAAAAGAAATGAAAGAAACAATAGTAAAGATTAATAAAACCAAAATTTGGTTCTTTGAGAAGATAAACAAAATTGACAAACCTTTAGCAGGACTCATCAAGAAAAAAAGAGAGAAGAACCAAATCAACAAAATTAGAAATGAAAAAGGAGAGGCTACAACAGACAATGCAGAAATACAAAGGATTACAGGAGACCATCATGAACAACTATGCGGCAATAAAATGGATAACCTGGGAGAAACGGACAGATTCTTAGATAAGCTCAATCTTCCAAGACTGAACCAGGAAGAAATAGAAATTATGAACAACCCAATTACAAGCACTGAAATTGAAGCTGTGATTAAAAAAAATCTCCCAAAAACAAAAGCCCAGGGCCAGATGGCTTCACAGGAGAAGTCTATCAAACATTTAGAAAGGAGCCAATGCCTAT
This sequence comes from Ovis aries, assembly GCF_016772045.2. Classification (NCBI taxonomy): domain Eukaryota; kingdom Metazoa; phylum Chordata; class Mammalia; order Artiodactyla; family Bovidae; genus Ovis; species Ovis aries. Next base: position 1,315,412 of record NC_056078.1, on the reverse strand, counting down.
CCTTCTAAAACTTTCAAAAAATTGTAGAGGACAGAAGACATCCAAACTCATTCTATGAGACTACCATCACCCTGATACCAAAACCAGACAAAGACAACACACAAAAAGGAAACTACAGGCCAATATCACTGATCAACGTAGATGCAAAAATCCTCAACAAAATTTTAGCAAACAGAACTCAACAACACATCAAAAAGCTCATACACCACGATCAACTTGGGTTTACTCTAGGGATGCAAGGATTCTTCAATATATACAAATCAATCAATGTGATCTACCATATTAACAAATTGAAAAATAAAAACCATATGATAATCTCAATAGATGCAGAAAGGCCTTGACAAATTCAGCATCCACTTATGATTAAAACTCTTCAAAAATGGGCATAGAAGGAACCTATGTCCACATTGTAAAGCTGTGATAAGCTTTACAGCAAACATTATTCCACATTTGTGATAAGCTGACAGCAAACATTATTCTCAGTGGTGAGAAACTGAAAGCATTCCCCCTAAGATCAGGAACAAGACAAGGGTGTCCACTTTCACCACTATCATTTAACATAGTTCTAGAAGTCCTAGCTACAGAAATCAGAGAAGAAAAAGAAATAAAAGGAATCCAGATCAGAAAAGAAGTAAAGCTCTCACTATTTGCAGATGACATGATACTGTACATAGAAAACCAAAAAATACTATCAGAAAATTACTAGAGCTAATCAGTGAATTTAGCAAAGTTGCAGGATGCAACATCAATACACAGAAACCACTTTCATTTCTCTATACTAACAATGAAAATTCAGAAAGAGAAATTAAAGAACCAATCCCATTCACCATTGCATCAAAAAGAAAATAAATACTTATGAATAAACTTACCCAAGGAGATAAAAGAACTGTACACAGAAAATTATAAGACATTAATGAAAGAAATCAAAGATGACATAAACAGATGGAAAGATATTCCATTTTCCTGGGTAGGAAGAATAAATATTGTGAAAATGACCATATTACCAAATGCAATCTACATATTCAATGTGATTCCTATCAAATTATCAATGACATTTTTCACAGAACTAGAACAAGAATTTTCACAATTCATATGGAAACACTAAAGAACCTCGAATAGCCTAAGCAGTCTTGAGAAAGAAGAAAGGAGCTGGAGGAATCAACTTTCCTGACTTCAGATTATACTACAAAGCTACAGTCATCAAGACAGTATGGTACTGGCACAAAAACAGAAATATAGACCAATGGAACAAGATAGAAAGCCCAGAAATAAACCCATGCACCTAGGGTACCTTATTTTTGACAAAGGAGGCAAAAATATACAATGGGAAAAGACAGCCTCTTCAATAAATGGTGCTGGGGAAACTGGACAGCTATATGTAAAAGAGTGAAATTAGAACACTTCCTAACACTATACACAAAGATAAACTCAAAATGGATTAAAGACCTAAATGTAAGACTAGAAACTATAAAAGTCTTAGAGGAAAACATAGGCAGAACACTTGGCACAAATCTAAGCAAGATCCTCTATGACCCACCTCCTAGAGTAATGGGAATAAAAACAAAGCAAGTTTAAGTTTAATCAACAAGTGGAACCTGATTAAACTTAAAACCTTTTGCACAGCAAAGGAAACTATAAGCAAGATGAAAAGACAACTCTCAGAATGGGAGAAAACAACTGCAAATGAAACAATTGATAGAGAATTAATTTGAAAAATATACAAGCATCTCATACAACTCAATACCAGAAGAACAAACAACCCAATCACAAAGTGGGGAAAAGACCTAAACAGACATTTCTCTAAAGAAGACATACAAATGGCTAACAAACACATGGAAAGATGGTCAACATTGCTCATTATTCAGTTCAGTTCAGTTCAGTTTAGTCGTGTCCAATTCTTTGTTCCCCGTGAATCGCAGCACGCCAGGGCTCCCTGTCCATCACCAACTCCCGGAGTTCACCCAAATTCATGTGCATCGAGTCAGTGATACCATCCAGCCATCTCATCCTCTGTCATCCCCTTCTGCTCCTGCCCCCAATCCCTCCCAGCATTAGGGTCTTTCCAATGAGTCAACTCTTCGCATGAGGTGGCCAAAGTATTGGTGTTTCAGCCTCAGCATCAGTCCTTCCAATGAACACCCAGGACTGGTCTCCTTTAGGATGGACTGGTTGGAACTCCTTGCAGTCCAAGGGATTCTCAAGAGTCTTCTCCAACACCACAGTCCAAAGCATCAATTCTTCAGTGCTCAGCTTTCTTCACAGTCCAACTCTCACATCCATACATGACCACAGGAAGAATCATAGCCTTGACTAGACGGACCTTAGTTGGCAAAGTAATGTCTCTGCTTTTGAATATGCTATCTAGATTGGTCATAACTTTCCTTCCAAGGAGTAAACATCTTTTAATTTCATGGCTGCAATCACCATCTGCAGTGATTCTGGAGCCAAAAAAAATAAAATCTGACACTGTTTTCACTGTTTCCCCATCTATTTCCCATGAAGTGATGGGACTGGATGCCATGACCTTAGTTTTCTGAATGTTGAGCTTTAAGCCAACTTTTTCACTCTCCACTTTCACTTTCATCAAGAGGCTTTTAGTTCTTCTCCACTTTCTGCCATAAGGGTGGTGTCATCTGCATATCTGAGGTTATTGATATTTCTCCCGGCAATCTTGATTCCAGCTTGTGCTTCTTCCAGTCCAGCGTTTCTCATAATGTACTCTGCATAGAAGTTAAATAAGCAGGGTGACAATAGACAGCCTTGACATACTCCTTTTCCTATTTGGAACCAGTCTGTTGTTCCATGTCCAGTTCTCACTGTTGCTTCCTGACCTGCATACAGGTTTCTCAAGAGGCAGGTCAGGTGGTCTGGTATTCCCATCTCTTTCAGAATTTTCCACAGTTCATTGTTGGAGAAATGCAAATCAAAACTACAATGAGATATCACCTCACACCAGTCCAGTCAAAATGGCCATCATCAAAAGTCTACAAACAGTAAATGCTGGAGAGGGTGTGGAGAAAAGGGAACACTCTTGCACTGTTGATGGGAATGTAAATTAATTCAGCCACTATGGACGATGTTATGGAGATTCCTTTAAAAACTAGGAATAAAACCACCACATGACCCAGTAATCCTACACCTCATTATATACCTTGAGGAAACCAAAATTGAAAAAGACACATGTATCCCATTGTTCCTCGCGGAACTATTTACAATAGCTAGAACATGGAAGCAACATAGATGTCCATTGACAGATGAATGGATAAAGAAGTAGCGGTACATGTACACAACAGAATATTACTCGGCCATAAAAAAGAATGCCTTTGAGTCAGTTCTGATGAGGTGAATGAACCTAGAGCCTATTATACAGAGTGAAGTAAGTCAGAAAGAGAAAGGTAAATATCGTATTCTAACACATATATGGAATTTAGAAAAATGGTAATGAAGAACTTATTTACAGGGCAGAAATGGAGAAACAGACATAGAGAATAGACTTATGGTCATGGGGAGAGGGCAGGAGAGGGTGAGATATATGCAGAGTAACATGGAAACTTACATTACCATATGTAAAATAGATAGGCAATGGGAATTTGCTGTATGGCTCAGGAAACTCAAACACTGTCAGGAAACTCTGTGTCAATTGGGAGGGATGGGATGAGGAGGAGATGGGATGAGGGTTCAGGAGGGAGGGGATATATATACCTATGGCTTATTCATGTTGAGGTTTGACAGAAAACAACAAAATTCTGTGAAGGAATTATCCTTTAATAAAAAAATCAATTAATTTAAAAAAGGAAAATAAACAAATGGTAAATAAGCACATGAAAAGGTGATCAATGTCAGTAATCACTTGTTGCTGTTCAGTCGCCCAGTTGTGTCCAATTCTTTGCAACTTCACAGACTGCAGCACATCAGGCCTCCCTATCCCTCACTATCTCCTGGAGTTTTCCTAAGTTCACATTCACAGCATCAGCAATGCCTTCCAGCCCTCTCATCCTTTGACACTCTCTTCTTCCCTCAGTCTTTCCCAGCATCAGTGTGTTTTCCATTGAGTCAGCTCTTCATATCATGTGGTCCAAGTATTGGAGCTTCAGCTTCAGCATCACTCTTTCCAGTGAATATTCAGGGTTGATTTCCTTTAGGACTGACTGGTTTGATCTTCTTGCTGTCCAAGGGACTCTCAAGAGTCTTCTCCAGCACCACAATTTGAAAGCATCAGTTCTTCGGTGCTCAGTCTTCTTTACGGTTCAGCTTTCACATCTGTACATAACTACTGGAAAAACCATAATTTTGACTGGAAAAGTCATAATTTTGATGGCAGAGTGATGTCTCTGCTTTTTAATACACTCTCTAGGTTTGTCATAGCTTTTCTTCCAGGGAACAAGCATCTTTTAATTTCATGGCTGCAGTCACCATCTGCAGTGATTTTGGAGCCCAAGAAAATACAATCTGTCACTGCTTCCACTTTTTCCCCATCTATTTGCCATGAAGTGATGGGACCAGATGTCATGATCTTAGTTTTTTGAATATTGAGTTTTAAGCCAGCCTGTTCACTCTCCTCTTTCACCCTCATCAAGAGACTCTTTAGTTCCTCTTCATTTTCTGTTATTAAAGTGGTATCATCTACATATCTGAGATTGTTGATATTTCTCTTGGCAATCTTGATTCCAGCTTGTGATTCATCCAGCTCTGCATTTTGCAAGATGTACTCTGCATGTACGTTAAATAAGCAGGGTGACAGTTTTGTTGTACTCCTTTCCCAACTTTGAACCAATCAGTAGTTTCATGTCTGGTACTAACTGTTGCTTCTTGATCTGCATACAGGTTTCTCAGGAGACAATAAGGTGGTCTCATATTCCCAACTCAACAAACTCTTCCACAGTTTGTTGTGTTCCATGCAGTCAAAGGGCACCAGGTGGCACTAGTGGTAAAGTACTCACCTGCCAATTCAGGACAACCAAGAGATGCAGGTTTGATCCCTGGGTTGGGAAGATCCCCTGGAGGAGGACATGGTGACCCACTCCAGTATTCTTGCCTGGAGAATCTCATGGACAGAGGAGCCTGGTGGGCTACAGTCCATGGCATCACACAGAGTCAGAAACGACAAAGCAACAGCAGCAAATGCAGTCAAAAACTTTAGTGTAGTCAATGAAACAGAAGCAGATGTTTTTCTGGAACTCTCTTGCTTTCTCCATGATCCAACGAATGTTTGCAATTTAATCTCTGGTTCTCCTGCCTTTTCTAAACCTAGTTCGTACATCTGGAAGTTCTTGGATCACATACTGCTGAAGCCTAGATTGAAGGATTGTGAGTATCATCTCACTAGCATGTGAAATGAATGCAATTTTATGGTAGTTTTAACATTCATTGGCATTGCCTTTCTTTGGGATTGGAATGAAAATTCACATTTTCCAGTCCTGTGGCTACTGCTCAGTTTTCCAAATTTGCTGGCATATTGAGTGAAGCACTTTAACAACATCATCTTTAAAGATTTTAAATAGCTCAGCTGGAATTCCATCACCTCCACTAGCTTTGTTCTGCACACATGTGCAGTTAAGGCAAATTCTGGACAAAAGATAGAGACCAAAAAACTCAATTGCCACTTTTGAAGAGCCTGGAACAAAAGTAGGGTACTACACATGCCCCCTACCCACAGCACCACCTAAGGGGTGAGCAAACCACCTGAGCCACCCATCCAGCCTGACCCCTACCCTCACCCCATGTAAAGAACATGCTTGTCTCCACTTGGGGAATAAGCAAGCAAGGGAATTTGTTGCCTATTCTCACTTCTCCTGCTGCACCCAACTGATTCAGGGGCCTCAGAATTTCCTTGCCATAATTTCTTGTCTGTCCTCTAGTCAATTTCTATTCACTAAGAAGGCCAAGAATCCTGGTCAGTAACAATACCTATCAGAGTGACTTTATAAAAAATTAGTGATAACACCAAGTGTTGGTGAAGATGTGGAGAAACTGAGCCATGCATCATTGCTGGTAAGAATGTAAAATGGTGCAGCTACTCTGAGAAACCATTTGGACATCTCTCAGCCTACTAATGAGGAAAGAGTTGTCATGAATAGTGTGTGAGTGGATAGGCTAGGTTATGCTGCAGTAACAAAAACACAGAAATGTCAGTGGCTTAAACAATAAAAGAGGCTTTAGTGGCAGTTAGTCAGGCATGGTGGTTGAGAGAGGCCATGTTGTCACACACACTTCCAGTTACCATGGCGAGACAGTAGGGACTCGACAAGCTACGCCAACTCTGAAAGCCCCTACCCTGAAGTTGCCCACATCTTCACATCTTCACTGCCACTCACATATTTAGGGCCAAACAAGGATGTATCCACCTACTTCAGGAAGGGGAACAGGAAGTTTGGAGTCAGAATAGGGGTCACTATGGTGTCATCAAGCACAACTGTCTCAGCTACAAAGGAGAGGGCCTGGGTTTGAAGCTCTGTCAGTACCTCAGAGCTGAAACCTGGACCCAACTCGAGACCTGTCTTCCCACAGGAAGGGTCTCCACAGTCCGGTGTTTGAGTCCAAAGAAAGAACAGTAACTCCTCACAAAGTGCTACAGGACAGCTCAGGTGATAACTGATTATGAGTAAAACTTGTCTTGACCAGGAAATGGAAGAGACATGGGGGAAATTCTTTTCCTGTAATACTTGTCAATTATTTCTCAGTTTTGGGCTCTTTGCTTTAGAAAAGTCTTCCCTGGAGGCTCAGCTGCTAAAGAATCTGCCTGCAATGCAGGAGACCCCAGTTCAATTCCTGGGTCAGGAAGATCCCCTGAAGAAGGGATAAGCTACCCACTCTAGTATTCTTGCCTGGAGAATTCCATGGACAGAGCAGCCTGGCAGGCTATAGTGCATGGAGTCACAAAGAATTAATTAGAGTCAGCAAGGAGATGGGTATCTTCTCTGGTCAGCATCTTCTATGACAGTCTTCATTCAAACACAGCAACTCATTCTTTCTGCAAAACAGCTCTCCTGGCACCACATGCAATCAGATGCTTAGAAAGCAATTTCTGGTGAATTCAGTGATCAGAAAAAGGTGCAGTGAAGGGTTTGACTATATAGCTGCAAAAGAAGACTAACAATTTCCCTAAACAATTGAATCCATGAGACTAGAACGCTGTTTCAGCTTGATCAAATAATAAAAATAGCTGTGCTGGAGACTATTGACTCCCTGGAAGTAGTGCTAAAGCAGCCTGTAACCAGTGCTAAAGCAGCAGCCTCTCTGTATTCCCACCTCCCTTTGTGGCACCTCCCATTCTAAGAGGTCCAGGTGAGCACCATCCATGACAGCCATTTTTCAGGCTGATGACCTTCAACCTGCAAGCTGATTGAAAGAGGAGCTGATTCCAACCCATAACTTATCTCGGGAATCTGAATTTAAAATGCTTAAGGAAGAAGAAATTACAAGAGAAATAAAAGCTAAAACGTCAAGATGATTAAAGAGCTGGGGCAGCCATTGTTGGCCATGAGCAAGCCAAAGTTACCAAGAAAGAAATGTCAGGCAGAGCTGAGGAAGCAGGGAGAGGAGGCATAGAGTGGAGCAGATGGGCTGAGAGGAACAGGGATACAAGAGGGTGCCCCGAGCCTGGAGACCCAGGGCCTGTCAAGCAGCCTCGCCACCAGCCCAGAGCCCTGGGCCCTCCTTCCACCTCTGTTGGTTTCTCAGCACATCTTCCTAAGCAAAGGTGATTCTCTACTAAGGGCAATCTGGTGCCAGCTGTTCACACACCTCTTTCTTACTCTGCTGCAAACTAAAGCACAGCCTACACTCTGCCTCTGAGTCAATCAAAGGGAGCAGAAATCTCTGCCCACCACCAATGGGAACAAAAATCAACAACATGGGTCGATTTAGTCTGATCCCAGTTCTCACAGACACTTTGGATAAAGAATGATGCCTGTTGTGATCCACAGGAAGGTCTCAGTCACATGTGAACATATCAGCAAACCATTAGGGCCTCACTGGTCTCAGACCCCTGCCAGTGAGGCCCGTGAGCCCCAGCACCATACACACCAACAAGGACAAAGCAAGCCTGCTTTCAGCTCGGTCCAGGGCACAACCTCCTTGGGAATCCATGTTCTTATCAGCAAAACAAGAGACATGGATTAGAATAGCTGATCTGGACAAGGCACCAGAGGGCCCAGGGGATTCTATGCAGTGGCCTGGAAACCTGCACAGAAGGTGGGAGGCAGCAGACTCCTATCTTTAATAGAAGCATCTCACCTCTGGTCCCTCTTCCCATGGGGCTGTGGGTTCAGAATGCAGTTGAAGAAATGTTCCCATTGCTGAGAACACTTGCAAATCATCTGCTTCCATCTCATCCACAGCGCCTGTTTGTCCACAGCAAAGCACCCATTATTGCACACGCAACTGCTTCTGTGACACTTAGCAGACCATGTGACTTCAAGGCAAAATTTATATCAAGGTGATCCGCTCTTGGAGCCAAAGATCAGAGAAAGGGATTTCCCTGGGGCCACGGTGATGCACACCCAGGTCCACTTCAGGCATGCCCAGCGTGGATCCTCTACTGAGAGGATGGTCCAGCCCAGGAGTAGGGGGCTGCTAAGTTGCTCCTTGGAAGGAAAGCTATGACAAATCTAGACAGCATATTGAAAAGCAGAGACATCACTTTGCTGACAAAAGTCTGTATAGTCAAAGCTATGGTTTTTCCAATAGTCATGTATGGATGTGAGAGTTGGACCGTATAAAAGGCCAAGCTCCCAAGAATTGATGCTTTTGAATTGTGGTGCTAGAGGAGACTCTTGAGAGTTCCTTGGACTGCAAAAAGATCAAACCAATCAATCCTAAAGGAAATCAACCATGAATACTCATTGGAAGGACTATGCTGAAGCTGAACTCCAATACTTTGACCACATAATGTGAAGAGCCAACTCATTGGAAAAGACCCTGCCTGAGGCTTGGAAAGATTGAAGGCAAAAGGAGAAGGGGGAGGCAGAGGATGAGATGGTTAGATAGCAACACTAACTCAATGGACACAAATTTGAACAAGCTCCAGGAGATAGTGGAGGACAGAGGAGCCTGGTGTGCTGTAGTCCATGAGGTCACAAAGAGTCGGGAACAATTTAGCAACTGACCAACAACAAAAGCAAAGTTGGATGGAGCTGGTCTTACTCCTGACACTGAGAGTTGGTTCTCTGTCCACATGTATTCTCTTCTTCTGCAGCAGAATCCCGTTATTTCATCTCAGCATATGTCACTCAGAGTGAAAGCCATTTCCCAGCCCCCTTGCAGCTACATGTGGCCACAAAGTCCAGACAATGAGATATAGGCAGAAGTGCTATCTGGGACACCTGGGGTAGTTCTTTCATCAGGGAACAGTGTCTAACGCTCAGTAGCCATTTTATGTCATGAAAGCCAGGCTAGAAAGGTGTCTGGGTTGCTGGTGACCTTGGAGCCACCATATTAGCTGAGACTGTGTTTCTAGATTCTTCCTGTGAGAGAAACATAAGCTTTCATTTTATTAAGCCGCTGATATTTTGAATTTGAGATCACATTTAGTTTGACGCAACATGGCAAACAAGCAGTACCTGGAGTGGCATGGTACAAGAGGTAGAGCCTAAAATGTAAGTGTCGTTAATGTAATATCGGATGGCAGATGACGAGGGCTCAACTCCTTGTAACGTAGCTTTCAAACATTTGGTAAAACTGCCACCTATTGTCCCCTGGATAAGAAACTGGGCTGCAATGACATTTCAACAGTCAACTTGCTCAGGCCAGACTACCTTCCAGGAGGCCCTTTCCTGCAGGCACCCGTGAGGTAGGCCACATGAGAACCTCTTTTGAGACCTGGAGGCCAGGGGCAGGCAGCAGGCTTTGTATGGTTCCCCTCATGTTCCCCAGCATCACTGACCTGCTGGCTCACCTCCTTGGTGGGAAGCTGCAGTTGACCTGTCTCTGCCGTGTTCTCTGCAGCCTCCTACAGATGTGTGTTCCTGGCTGCACAGGTGTGCAATCCACGCAGGATCCCACTTCTAAGCACCCTGCCTTCAATGAATGGTTTGCTGTCACCTTCTTGACGTTCAGAACTTTGGAACAAGTTTGGAACAAGTATTACTGAATCCAGGTTCAGCTGTTTGCCACTCAGAAGCCAATAACCTAAGAGGTGTGTGTCAGTAGAAAGGACTTTTAAAGTGTTTTAATCAGAAGGCCGGCAATTTGGGGAGAAGGTGGACTCGTGTTCAGAGACCAACTCTGAAGATTCTGCTCATCTAGAACAGTTTTTAAAGGGGAAAATGGGGTAGGGGGAAGAATCTGAATGAATCATCAAGGCAGGAGGTTGGGTTCTGCATTCTTCTCCATTGAGTGCAAACTGGCTGATTCTCTCCTCAGAAATGAGCTGCCTGCAGGACTGCTAAGGAAGCTGTTGCAGTTAGAGAGCTGGTCATTCTTTAACACTTAATTCTTTATTCTTCCTTCTTTTCATCTAGGAAAAGAATTAAGAAGCTAGACAGGCATGGTGTGCATTCAGGAGCACGTAAGTTAGGGGTTAGGTTAAATTGCCTAGTGATCTCATTACTACAAGTAGGTTCTTTTAAGGTTAGAGAGGACAGAAATGGGCAAATGGGAAAGGGAAAAAAAAAAAAGGAGTCCCTTTCACAAGGAACTCTGCATTGTCACTTTGCATTGGGTCCAGCAATTTAAGCAGCCAGTCTTGCAAAGTAATTCCACATCTCTGTTCACAAAGTTTTGTGTGTGTGTGTGAGAGAGAGAGACAGAGGGGGGTGGGGGGGGGGCAAGCTTGAGCTCAGCACAGTGATTAAGCCCCCAAGCAGAGAAGGTAAGGAGACTGCAGAGCTGAGGAAGGGACTGTCTACTCATAGCCCCTGCTTTTGCATCCTAGCAGAGCTAGAAAGCAGCCATTTAGAGGAAATGAGATGATGATCTCCACATAAAGACAGTGAGACTACTAGCAAGGAGATTAGCCTTCGAGACAAAGCCCATTGTTTAGATGGCCTCAAACAGAGGCATTAAGTTGAGGACAGAGCAAACAGTAAAAGATGAGAATCTTCAGGTTTAAAAACCATGTACAGACAAGATCTTTAGTTGATTTTCCTTAATCTTTTATTTTATATTGGAGTACAGTTGGTTTACCATGCTGTGTTAGTTTCACGTGTTACAGCAGAGTGGTTTAATTATGCATATTCAAATATCTATTCTTTTCCAGATTCTTTTCCCATCTAGGTTACTAACAGAATATTGAGTAAGTTTCCCTGTGCTATACAGCAGGTCCTTGCTGATTGTCTGTTTTGTGCATAGTAGCGTATTATGTTAATCCCAGCCTCCTAACTTACCCCTCACACCTACTCTCCCCTTTGGTAACCATAAATTTGTTTTCTAAGTTTATGAGCCTCTTTTTGCTTTGTAAGGAAGTTCATTTGTGTCATTTTTTTAGAGTCCATATATAGGGATATCATCTGATATTTGTCTTTCTCTGTCTGACTTACTTCACTTAGTATGATGATCCTTAGTTGATTTACACATAGAAAAAGACGAAAGAAGATGAACTTAAAAGCTACCAAGTTTTTCAGAAAGCATATTGAAAAGCAGAGACATTACTTTGCCAACAAAGGTCCGTCTAGTCAAGGCTATGGTTTTTCCAGTGACCATGTATGGATGTGAGAGTTGGACTGTGAAGAACGCAGAGTGCCGAAAAATTGATGCTTTTGAACTGTGGTGTTGGAGAAGACTCTTGAGAGTCCCTTGGACTGCAAGGAGATCCAACCAGTCCATGCTGAAGGTGATCAGCCCTGGGATTTCTTTGGAAGGAATGATGCTAAAGCTGAAACTCCAGTACTTTGGCCACCTCATGCAAAGAGTTGACTCATTGGAAAAGACCCTGATGCTGGGAGGGATTGGGGGCAGGAGGAGAAGGGCACGACAGAGGATGAGATGGCTGGATGGCATCACGGACTCGATGGACATGAGTCTGAGTCAACTCCGGGAGTTGGTGATGGACAGGGAGGCCTGGCGTGCTGCGATTCATGGGGGCGCAAAGAGTCAGACACGACTGAGTGACTGAACTGAACTGAACTGAAAGAAATCCCAACCTCACTGGCCTGCAGATTGAAACCAAAGGCAGAGCATTGGGCCACGGAAGAAAAGAGATGACAAAGAATCCCCAGAGGTCAAAGTGAGGTCCAGAAAGCAGAAGCAGAGTTGCCTGGGAGGCTGAGGTAGGAAACCTGGTACACTGCCCAGCAGGGCTTTGTAACAACAACCAACTTCAGATGCAAAATATCCGCTGGCTTGCGGTGCCCCACGTGCCCCCTTTTTCTGAATGCACATTTATTTTTTCCTGTCGCTTCTCCAGCATTGGAGAAGGTGAGGGATAAGTTAGGAGGTTGGGATTAACATAATACGCTACTACGTAAAAAATGGATAATCAACAAGGACCTGCTGTATAGCACAGGGAAATATTCTGTTAGTAACCTAGATGGGAAAAGAATCTGAAAAGAATAGATATTTGAATATGCATAATTAAACCACTCTGCTGTAACACCTGAAACTAACACAGCATTGTAAACCAACTGTACTCCAATAGAAAATAAAAAATTCTAAAAACCAACCAAAGATCTTGTCTGTACATGGTTTTTAAGCCTGAAGATTCTGGTTTGACAAAGGCAGACATTTGTCTGTTAGTTTGTGACAACATTTTGAGCTGACAGAACCGACTGCACAACAATCAGTGTCCCAGGGGAAGGAGCTGGTGGGTATGCGGGGCTGCGTACCTGCCAGAGACCCCAAAGTGAAAGTTGCTCAGTCATGTCCTACCCTTTGAGACCCCAGGGACTGTAGCCCACCAGGCTCCTCTGTCCATGGGATTCTCCAGGCAAGAATACTGGAGTGGAGTGGGTTGCCATTTTCTTCTCTAGGGGATCTTCCTGATCCAGGGATCAAACCTGGGTATCCCACATTCTGGGCAGATTCTTTACTCTCTGAGCCACTTCACAAGTAACACAGAGTATTGTTCTGTGTGTGGCTGACACTGCACTGTGGCTCGCTTGGAGCCTAGCCTATTCCTTCTTCCCGACCCAGGAATCGAACCAGGGTATCCCGCACTGCAGGCAGATTCTTTACCAGACCCAGGCACACTGCAAATAAAGAAAGGCCTGTAGGCATGCAGTTAGCCCTCCAACCTCTTCTACCTTCTTAGCAATAAAATCTCAATGTTGGCTTAGCATTCCAGACCCACAACAAAAGATCTCTTTTGTCAGCTTTCTAGTGAGGAAGTGTGGACATATGACTGAAGTTCTGGACAGTGACATGTGAGCAGAAGGGCTGGGGAGAGTGTGGTGTCCGATGCTCAAGCAGCCATTTTGCACCATGAGGACACATGCTAGGTTGGAGGAACAGCAAGCAGAAGGAGTATGGGGACCTGGGGTCTGTGGAACCCCTTTACTAGACCTGGGCAGCTGAACTCCTGACTCGTGTGCGAGAGAAATCTTCTTACCTGCCCAAGTGACAGTTAGCTCTTTCATGGTGGCCTAGGCTAATCCCAGCTAATTCATCCCAGTGGTTCAGAATTCTAGCTGTTTATCAGAATCCAAGCTTTCCTTATCTATTTGAGCACATAGTCAAACTCCATTTCCCACCTCCTTTGCAATTAGAGATGGCCATGGGTAACAAATTCTAATCTGTGGGAGTCTGAGTGGTTTTTAGGATATGGCAGTGACTCCTCCCTTTCCTTGATCCTCTTCTTCCGAGAATAGACAGTGATCACACTGTTGGTGGTGGAACCACAAACTTAAAGGAGTCAGAATCCCTGAATAACTATAGAAGCAGAATCCCCTAACAACAAAAACCACCACTGGGCTTAACTATTTGAAGGTGAAATAAGCTTCCAATGTGCTTGATCTGCTGTGCATTTGGAAACTATTTATTATGGGGATTCTATATAGACCCACAGGGAGGAAGCTAAGACTCTAAGAAGAGTGCCCTAGGCCCCAGGTGTGGGAGCTTACATTCTGAGCTCTAGTTTGAGCAGAGAAATAAGAGGAACTCTAGTTAGGAAACTGGACCCTAAATGCTGTCCTGAAGCCCAGGTTGGGGGAAGTTCCATTCTAATGGACTTGTAGATAAGTTTGATTCACAAGTGGGATTGAAAATGAATAAACAGCCACAAGGACTGTGTTTTGGGGGTTAAGCTAGAACAAACCTGCACCTACACACAGGGCCCCATCTGAGCACCAAGCATAGCCAATCAACCAAGCCAAGTGGGACATATTCCACTCGGAACTTTTCAGTTCAGAAACTGGTATGATAAGCAAAAGCAGTGTGTAGTGATTAAGTCTCCAAACTAGCTGCTGCTATTCCAACTCCAACCCTGTGGCTTACCAGCAGCTAAGCAGCTGCACCACTTACTTTCCTGAGCTTCGGTTTTCTTAGCTGTAAAATGGGTGTTATTACAGCACCTTCAGACTGTTGTTGGGTTAAAGGAAGTAACACAAATAAAGCACCAGCGTGAATGCTGGTGTGTGGTAAGAACACCAAATTTGTTACATGTTAATATCAGCAAAAATGCATCATCTCCACCACCACTGTTGCTTGTGTCATCCCATTTTGGACAAACAGACCTACAGACAACCTTTGAGACCCAAACTTTTGTAAGTAGGGTGGCCTCTGGAACTAGCCTACACATGTTTACCCAACAATATTTCAGATAAATCTACACGCTATTGTGATTATAAAATGCAAGTCCTTAAAAAAAAACCCTGAATTTGTGATCATGTGGCATTATACTATTTCCTCAAGTAATACTCTCATTTATTCAACAGCTATTTGAGAAGGACTCACCAGGTTCCAGTCTCTGGGCTGGGCTCTGGGAACACAACAGAAAACAAGCCAGCAGGGCTCTCACCCTCCCAGCAGCGACATTCCAATGGGAGCTCCAAAAGGGCCACTGCCACCTTTATGTCAGGTCAGCCACATTCCCAGACCATGTGCTCAGAGAGGCAGGACCCTGGGGTGATAGAAACTCTTTTCCCACCCCCACAACTCTATCTTTCTATCAGACCCCGAGCAATCATGCCCACTGGCTCCTAAGACCACCTTTAATATCACTTTCTTCACCTGAATCTAGATTTGGATGCTTCCTCCAAGGACGCCCCACATCCTAATAGGAGGAGAACTTTCTCCTCAAAATCTGCAGCTCACCCTTCCCTACTGAGGCTTGCTCCATTAGATACCCCTCTTCTTCTGAAAAATGAGAAATTGAGATTATCTGGAGACCTGTTGGACCTACAGTTGTTTCTCTTCTTACACTCTTCTCCTTTCAGAAAGGCAGACATCCTGAGGTTATGTTCATTGCAGGGCCAAAGACTCAGTGGGCTGGAGGAAACCAGGAGAAAAAGGGCTTTCCAGGTGTCAGAGCCAAAGAAAGCTGGAGCCAGCTATAGGGTGACATTACACCCTGAGTAACCAGACCATGCCACCAATTCAGCCAAGAAGTGATGATGACAAGCCAGTGTCAGAAGGTTATTGACACAGAGATTCTTGCCATGGAACCTCTGTCTCAGGGGAGGAGTTCCACACAGAGTCAATGTGCAAAGAAAAATTGATATAAAAGGAAATGGCAATCCATTCCAGTATCCTTGTCTGGAAAATCCCATGGACAGAGGGAACCTGGTGGGCTACATTCCATGGGGTCACCAAAGAGTCAGACCTGAGCTAGCAACTAAACAACAAAACAACAAAGGGTCAATGGTGCTTTGCATGTGGGAAACATACAAAGTGTTGATATCCATAGACCACCAGTTAATGCCCATCTTCAAGGCAGAATTTTCTGTCTGCTGTGTCTTACCAAAGCCATCTTCACTAGGGCCCCAATCAACCCTGCTGTCCCTGGAGCTCTTGGCATCTCCCCTTCCCAACCGTAGGGTCATAGGTACTAATTATCTCCTCCTGTGATGCCTGATTGTGTGTGTGTATGTATACATATATGAGTGAGATCACATGTGTATGTGTCTGTGTGTGAAAGTAAGTGTGTGTGCTTATGTGTGTGAGAGAGAGAGAATGTGTGTGTGAGTGTGTAAGAGAGAGAGTTTGTGTGTTTGTGAGTGTGCTTGTGTGTGTGAGATAGACAGAGTGTGTGTGTATGTGTGTGTGTGTGAGAAAGAGTGCCTGTGTGTGTCTGAGTCATGGACAAACATCCACCTAATCTCTCAACTGACCCTGAAACATTATATGACTCCGAATCTTCAAGGAGCTGTCTCATTGCATTCTGGATCCCGCTACTGAGTGCAGTGCAAGGTACCATGCTATTACCCAGTCAATGCTGAGCCTCAGGGTGGCTCTCCATCAGATTTACCTACTCCTCCTGCCCTGCAGATGGGGTGAGCACAGCAGAGTTCTAGCGGCTGGCATGGCCTCCCCCACCTTGTAGGAGCGCTCAGCTGTGAAGAGCAAAGGTCTGAGGACCCTTCTTCCCACCTCTCCCTGCCAGCTGTTATCATCATGGCTCTTAGCAGCAGTAGCCAGACAGTCCCACCAGGTGGGCTCCCAGCCTCTGAAAAATTGCAGTGCTGTAAAGGAATCCTATGTTTTGTAATTCACGTGTCATAGCTGTGTCTACACTTAAATTACTGTGTTGTAACAAACTTGCATCATCTTGTTATGACTTTAAAACCTACAAACTACAACTAATTAAAAAGATACTCTGGTGAACTGAAGAAAGCCTCATCACATGGTCCACGTGTACATGGCAGGATTAAATGTATGCTTTCTCAGCAATGTGCATGGACACCCCAAGATGTGCTGTCCCAGAGCCCAGCGGGGTAGTTACCAGACATTTCAGGCCACTACTGGGCAGTTACACATGAAATAAAGTGAAGGTCTTTTCCTTACTCAACAAACATTTCCTTACCTATTCTGTATGTTCACAAAACAGACACACTCAGCATCATGCAGAATGGGGTGTCCTGAGAGGGTAGAAGATAGAAGGGCCCCAGGCTAGGCAGCTACAACCAGTCTCCTGTTGAAACTTCAAGGTAAGATACTAACAGAAGCATCAGGTCCTGACTGGGTGGAAGACAAACCAAAAACAGCTTCTGCATTTTTGTAGTCAAAGGGATTTCCAAGCCCACACATGCAGAGAAGGTCTTCAGTCTGGGAAGGGACAAAGGAGAGAGGGGGCACCAACCCATAATATGTCCTGCCAGCCCCCTAGAAACCTTTGTGCTGAAATCCACTTTGGTTTAGATGTGCACACCCTCTAGGAAGGACCCCGAGTCAGACCAGATACAGGCACAAGCAAGATGACTGGCCAAAGACAACCCAGAAGACTGCCCCTGTATAAGCGAGCTAAGCACTCCTACTGGACGCAACTGCCTCCAAGTTCACCTGTCTGCTCTTCCACATAATAAACACTTTATCTGCTTCACAATCTGGGTCTCTTTGCTGAATTATTTCTTTAAAGAAGACAAGACTGAGATCCTACTTCCAGCTGTCTTGCAGCTAAAATCACTAAAACATGGACATTTGTCTCCAGGGCCTCCTAGACTAGCTCAAGAGACAAAACAAATGGAGATACGATGATGTAAGTACTGAATTGCATGGAAATGGCAGTAAATAGAGTAAAAATTGAAAGCAGATTTTATTTTTAAAAAAAAAATGCTTCATGAAGAGATGTGAAGGAAGCTGTCTGCCCACATCACACCATTTGTGTGTGTGTGTGTGTGTGTGTGTGTGTGTGTGTGTGGCAGAGACACCATTTCAAATCACAGCTCTTTGCAAATGGGAAATTGCAGTTAATATCAGATGAGAAAGACCTCACAGCCTAGATTCAGAGGTAGGTCTTCCAGGTCTAAGATCTTTGTCCTTTCCAGTGTACTAATTTCGATTCCTGGGGTCGCAAAGAGTCGGACACGACTGAGCGACTGAACTGAACTGAACTGAAATTTCATGTGTGTGTGTGTGTGTGTTATTCACTCAGCCATGTCTGACTCTTTGTGACCCCGTGGATTGTAGCCCACCAAACTCCTCTGTCCATGGGATTCTCCAGGCAAGAATACAGGAGTGTGTTGCCATTCCCTTCTCCAGGGGACCTTTCCTACCCAGGGATCGAATCTGGGTCTCCGACATTGTAGGCAGATTCTTTGCCGACTGAGCCACCAGGGAAACCCATCAATTCATAGCTGTTAGAAATTTAGATACTTGCTCTTCATCCTGTTTGTGAGGGGACAGTTTCAGCCTTCTTTGGCAGGATAGTTAGATTTATGGAATCCACATTTATTGGTCAAAGAGTGGGCAAAGCTGTACTTGTCAACTTGTGTGAACCAGTGTCTTTGTCCACTGGGCACACTGCAGCCCCGCTGCTTCATCTTCTTCCACCTTCACCCTCTGGGGATGTCCTGGGGGAACGGCCATTTTGCCACTTTAGACCATCTCTGCAGTTTTCTTCTGCCCAAAGAAAACTCCCTCAGCTGGGTTTCATCATCTGTGTTACACTGTTACACGTAGCCAACCACTGTCCTCCTATTTGCTCCCAGTCCTGACTGCTGCTCTGTCCCCTGGTCTACCCAGGGACATTTAGATGAACCAGGGCAAGGGCCATGCACTCAGCAGTGGGTGGGAACATATGAGGAAGTTGGCTTATCCATCTGGATCTTTCTGGAAATTCTGTGAATCTTTCAGAATTTATGGTTGCAGGTGCCCCATTTTTCCCTAATATTTTTCACCTTGAGATTGTTAAAACCTTTCCTTGCATCCAGGGGTTAAATAGAGGCTCCAATCATAACTGTTCTTGCTATGCAGACTTTCAACTGATTAGCTTTTACAGAAGCTTATATCCAAGGGGAAATTCAAGATGTCATGTTGGCATCAGGTCTGTGCTGGAAGCTGTCTCCTTTTCCCTTATGTGTGCAATAAAAACTTTTATACTATGCATTTAGAAGCAGAAAAAAGTAAGCTACCCATAATAGGAAATTAAGAGGAATTGCCATAGAATTGCCATCAAAAATTAGATAGGCTGTCAGGAAAATATGACAGAATGGGCTGCTATAGAAAGGCTTATTTCTCTGAGCACATTTATTTTTCATGAGTTTTTATTATTCAGTAGCTTTAGACTTAATCAATGTGCTTCCATCTGTATGTGGCCAGGGTCTTTTCCAGAGAAGAAGAGGCGGAGGCTCCCCGTCATGTTCTGCCTGAAATCATGAAGGAATTTGTAGAAGAATGTTTCAAGAAACAAAGAAAGCATTTGCCTCCAAGGAGCTGGTGCATAGGCAGTTGAATGAACTTCTCAATGAGCACAGATGAAATCTGAAAACTTACAGAAATTTGTAAGCTTGTCAATACAAACACTTCTGTCAGACCTTCACCACGAGGTCTTAGAGTGTACTTCTAGATACTTTAGACTTCTAGATTATTCCAGGTACTTTAGATTGTAAAATATCACCAACAAAGTGTTAAACAAGGATCTAAAAAATCCTGTCAAGCCAAATAGTTTGCCCTGAGTGCATCAGGCTCCCCTCAACAAGGGCAACCTTGTGCCTAGAAGCCTGGAGAAGGAGACAGTGGGAGGCAGAGGGAGGTCTTCTCTTGTCAGCCTTGACTGGACTCCTCCTGTTTTCTTGTCCTGTTTGGGAGACATGACCACAGGGACTGGGTATGCTATACTCAAGAAGGTTCTTCACCCCATCTTAAAGAAGATCTATCATTTCTGGGTCAGAAGGACTGAAGGTAGAAGTCTAAAGATGGGGAAATGGGTTATCAGAACATAACTCTTCATTTTTTGATGGAAGTTGTCTGAATTACTGAGCTCATGGGAAGTATTGTTCTCAAGTAATCTAACACCCTGACTTTGAAAGATCTTGAACATTTTTACAGGGCATTATACCTGGTGTTAATTGAGACAAAAACACGATAATGTTACCACTGCCCTTTTTTACAGGGAAGAAGATATTTTAATATTCTCCTTTATTTTCCAGATGTATCAGAGTCACTGTCTTTTTCAATCAATTTTTTATTGAAGTACAGTAGATTTACAATATTGTGTTAATTTCTGCTATAGGGCAAAGTGATTCAGTTATATCAGAAGATATATTTATATACATTCTTTTAAATATTCTTTTCCATCATAGTTTATCATAGGATATTGAATACAATTCCCTGTGTTGTTTATACATCCTATATACAATAGTTTACATATACTAATGCAAACCTCCCCCTCCATCCCTCTTCAAACCCCCTCCCACTTGGCAACCAGAAGTCTGTTTGCCATTGCCTTTAAAGGGCTTTGGTACAGAAGAAAGTTTTAGATAAAACTCCAGGGCTTGATAAAAGGAGGAAATGAGCTCCCCAGACCCCTGTATGTTGTAGTTCTCCCCACCTCATCCTCAGTCTCATTCCTCTCTAACCTATTCCTGGCCTTGAATTTAAGTCTGAGAGAATTATCTGATAACAGTACACAGAGTACAAGAATGAGAAGACAAGCTTATTAAGCAGGAGTTCCAGGGGCTAGTCTCAGCTATACTCATAACAGGCTTCCCAAGTCCTGGCTCAGAGATAGTGCATTTTGCCATTCTGGGATCCATTCTGGGAGTTTGTAATGTTCCATGTATATAACTTTAAAACCTGCACTTGTATTGGGCCCTGTAAACAGACTTAACCATTAATTCATCCACTCAACAAATATTTATTAAGCACCATTATGGGGTTTTTTTAAATCTGGGATTTTTTAAATTATGAAAGTATAATAATGTATTTATAAGAGACTTTACAAATATAGGAAAAAAGATACATATAGTTCTATTGTATATTACCATTATTTAAGTAGATAAATATTTTTAGCTGAAGTTTCAATATCATACTCTCAAAAATTAATAGAATGGGAGGGGCAGTCCTAAGATGGCAGAGGAATAGAAGTGGGAGACCACTTTCTCCCCCATAAATTCATCAAAAGAACATTTAAACGCTGAGTAAATTTCACAAAACAACCTCTGAATGCTGGCAGAGGACATCAGGCACCCAGAAAAGCAGCCCATTGTCTTTGAAAGGAGGTAGGAAAAAATATAAAAGACCAAAAAAAAAAAAAAAGAGAGAGAGAGAGACAAAAGAGGTAGGGATGGAGCTCCCTCCTGGGAAGGGAGTCTTTAAAAGAGAGGTTTCTAAACACCAGGAAACACTCTCACTGCCAAATCTGTGGTGAGCCTTGGAACCACAGAGGGCAACATAACTGGGAGGAAAAATAAATAAATAATTAAACCCCACAGATTACGTGCCCAATGGTAACTCCCCCAGTGAAGAAGCAATGCAGACCCCTACATCTGCCACTAGCAACTGGCGGCTGGGCAGGGAGGCGCAGGCTGCATTGCTTAGAGTAGGGACCAGGCCTGAATGCCCCGAGGGCAATCTGAGGGAACTAACTTGGGCTAGCAAATCAGACTGTGGGATAGCTACTGCGTGAAAAGCCCTAACCTAAGACATCACCAGGCCTGTTCACAGAACAAAGGACTGAACAGAGCTAGCCCACTTGAGACCATCCCCCTCCAGTGACAGGCAGCCAGAGCCGGAAGGGGGAAACTGCAGCCCCAGAAAGACATTATCTACCAAACTGCAAGCAGGCTTCTTTGCTAACTGAGACTTATTGGGGTTCTGGATGGTCAACATCCACCTGAGAAGTTGCGCCGGTAGTACACCCAGAAAACTGAGCGGCAGGGACGGGGAAGGTGATAAGTCGCAGCGACCACACTCACCATCATCTGAGCTGGGAAGGGCACAAAATGCAGGCCCAACTGAGTCTGCGCCTCTGAGGACTACCCAAGTGCCTGAACCTGAGCGGCTTAGACCTGTGAGGTGCATGGAGCCCAGGGCTGGCCTTGGACAGTTCTCGGCAGAGCAAACTAGAGCCTGAGCAGTGTTGGCAGGGAGGGCACATGTGCCGTGAACAGGGGCAGGCCCAGCGTGGCCGAGACACTGTGAGCACACACCAGGGTTATTTGTTTGCAGCGTCCCTCCCTCCCCACAGCGCAACTGAACAAGTAAGCCTTAAAAAAAATGTCCATCACTGCCCCCCTTGTGTCAGGGTGGAAATCAGACCCTGAAGAGACAAGCAAACAGAAGCTAAAACAGAGGGAACTGCCTTGGAAGTGACAGGTGCAATAGATTAAAACCCTGTAGTTAGTAACGACTACAGAGGAAGGGGCCTATAGATCTTAAGAAACATAAGCCAGACCAAGGAACTATCCGAAAGTGAACTGACCCCACACTGCCCACAACAGCACCAGAGAAAATCCTAGATATATTTTTACTATCATTCTTTTTTTTAATTTTTAAAAAAATTTTAAGTCCTCTATTACTCCTTTAATTTTCATTTTTATAACCTACTATTACTTTGCCAAACAAAAGACCCTATTTTTTAAAGCAAACTTCATATATATATATATATATATATATATATATATATATTACAATTTTTGTGACTTTTTTTTCTTTTCTTTAATATTGTATTTTTAAAAATCCAACCTCTACTCCAGATTTTTAATGCTTGCTATTTGGTATTTGTTATCAATTTTGTACCTTTAAGAACCCAATTTTCAGTACCCATTTTTATTTGAGAACAAGAACACTGGCTTGAATGCTCTCACCCCTTTGGACTCTCCTTTTTCTCCACCAGGTGGCCTCTATCTCCGCCCTCCCCCTTCTCTTCTCTACCCAACTCTGTGAATCTCTTTGTGTGTTCCAGATGGTGGAGAACACTTAGAGAACTGATTACTGGCTGGATGTGTCTCTCTCCTTTTGATTCCCCCCTTTATCATCCTGGTCACCTCTGTCTCCTTCCTCCCTCTTTCTTCTCTGTATAACTCCGTGAACATCTCTGAGTGGTCCAGACTGTGGAGTGCACATAGGGAAGTGATTACTGGCTAGCTTGCTCTCTCCCCTTTTGATTCCAACTCATCTCATTCAGGTTACCTCTAACTCCCTACATCCTCTTCTCTTCTCCATGTAACTCTGTGAACCTCTCTGGGTGTCCCTCACTGTGGAAAAACTTTTCATCTTTAAACGTTTTATCAATGGTGCTGTATAGATGGAGAAGTCTTGAGACTACTGTGAAAATGAGACTGAAAACCAGAAGCAGGAGGCTTAAGTCCAAATCCTGAGAACACCAGAGAACTCCTGACTCCAGGGAACATTAATTGACAGGAGCTCATCAAACACCTCCATACCTACACTGAAACCAAGCATGACCCAAGGGCCAACAAGTTCCAGAGCAAGACATACCACGCAAATTCTCCAGCAACACAGGAACATAGCCCTGAACTTCAATATAAAGGCTGCCCAAAGTCACACCAAACCCACTGACATCTCAAAACTCATTACTGGACACTTAAGTGCACTCCAGAGAGAAGAAATCCAGCTCCACCCACCAGAATACCAACACAAGCTTCCCTAACCAGGAAACCTTGACAAGCCATCCGTACAAACCCACCCACAGTGAGGAAATTCCACAATAAAGAGAACTCCACAAACTGCCAGAATACAGAAAGGCCACCCCAAACGCAGCAATATAAACAAAATGAAGGGACAGAGGAATACCCAGCAGGTAAAAGAACAGGATAAATGCCCACCAAACCAAACAAAATAGGAAGAGATAGGGAATCTACCTGATAAAGAATTCTGAATAGTGATAGTGAAAATGATCCAAAATCTTGAAATCAAAATGGAACCACAGAAAAACAGTCTGGAGACAAAGATTGAGAAGATGCAAGAAAGGTTTAACAAGGACCTAAAAGAAATAAAAAAGAATCAATATATAATGAATAATGCAATAAATGAGATGAAAACCACTCTGGAGGCAACAAATAGTAGAATAATGGAGGCAGAAGATAGGATTAGTGAAGTAGAAGAATGGTGGAAATAAATGAATCAGAGAGGGGGGAAAATGAATTAAAAGAAATGAGGACAATCTCAGAGACCTCCAGTTCAGTGTTAAATGCCCCAACATTCGAATCATAGGAGTCTCAGAAGAGGAAGAAAAAAAGAAAGACCATGAGGAAATACTTGAGGAGATAATAGTTGAAAACTTCCCTAAAATGGGGAAGGAAATAATCACCCAAGTCCAAGAAACCAGAGAGTCCCAACAGGATAAACCCAAGCTAAAACACTCCAAGACAAATATTAATCAAATTAATGAAGATCAAACACAAAGAACAAATATTAAAAGCAGCAAGGATAAAACAACAAATAACACACAAGGGGATTCCCATAAGGATAACAGCTGATCTTTCAATAGAAACTCTTTAGGCCAGGAGGGAATGGCAAGACATACTTAAAGTGATGAAAGAAAATAACCTACAGCACAGATTACTGTACCCAGCAAGGATCTCATTCAAATATGAAGGAAAAATCAACAGCTTTACAGACAAGCAAAAGCTGAAAGAATTCAGCACCACCAAACGAGCTTTCCAACAAATGCTAAAGGATATTCTCTAGACAAGAAACACAAAAATGATGTATAAACTCGAACTCAAACAATAAAGTAAATGTCAATGGGATCATACTTATCAATAATTATCTTAAATGTAAATGGGTTGAAAGCCCCAACCAAAAGACAAAGACTGGCTGAATGGATACCAAAACAAGACCCTTATATATGTTGTCTACAAGAGACCTACCTCAAAACAGGGGACACATACAGACTGAAAGTGAAGGGCTGGAAAAAGATATTCCACACATACAGATTTATAGATTTTCCACGCAAATAGAGACCAAAAGAAAGCAGGAGTAGCAATACTCATATCCGATAAAATAGACTTTAAAACAAAGGCTGTAAAAAGAGACAAAGACAGACACTACATAATGATCAAAGTATCAATCCAAGAAGAAGATATAACAATTATAAATATATATGCACCCAACATAGGAGCACTGCAATATGTAAGACAAATGCTAACAAGTATGAAAGGGGAAATCAACAATAATGCAATAATAGTGGGAGACTTTAATACCCCACTCACACCTATGGACAAATCAAGTAAACAGAAAATTAACAAGGAAACACAAACTTTAAAGGATACAATAGACCAGTTAGAACTAATTGATATCTATAGGACATTTCACCCCAAAACAATGAATTTCACCTTTTTCTCAAGCACACACGGACTTTCTCCAAGATAGAACACATCCTGGGCCATAAATATAGCCTTGGTAAGTTCAAAAAAATTGAAATCATTCCAACCATCTTTTCTGACCACAATGCAGTAAGATTAAATCTCAATTACAGGAGAAAAACTATTAAAACTTCCAACATATGGAGGCTGAACAACATGCTGCTGAATAACCAACAAATCACAGAAGAAATCAAAATATGCATAGAAACTAATGAAAATGAAAACACAACAACCCCAAACCTGTGGGACACTGTAAAAGCAGTGCTAAGGGGAAAGCTCATAGCAATATAGGCATACCTCAAGAAACAAGAAAAAAGTCAAATAAATAACCTAACTCTACACCTAAAGCAAATAGAAAAGGAAGAAATGAAGAATCTCAGGGTTAGTAGAAAGAAAGAAATCTTAAAAATTAGGGCAGAAATAAATGCAAAAGAAACAAAAGAGACCATAGCAAAAATCAACAAAGCCAAAAGCTGGTTCTTTGAGAGGATAAAGAAAATTAGCCAGACTCATCAAGAAACAAAGGGAGAAAAATCAAATCAATAAAATTAGAAATGAAAATGGAGAGATCACAATGGACAACACAGAAATACAAAGGATCATAAGAGACTACTATTGGCAATTATATGCCAATAAAATGGGCAACGTGGAAGAAAGGACAAATTCTTAGAAAAGTACAACTTCCCAAAACGGAACCAGGAAGAAATAGAAAATCTTAACAGACCCATCACAAGCACAGAAATTGAAACTGTAATTAGAGATCTTCCAGCAAACAAAAGCCCAGGTCCAGACGGCTTCACAGCTGAATTCTACCAAAAATTTAAAGAGCTAACACCTATCCTACTCAACCTCTTCCAGAAAATTGCAGAGGAAGGTAAACTTCCAAACTCATTCTATGAGGCCACCATCACCCTAATACCAAAACCTGACAAAGATGCCACAAAAAAAGAAAACTACAGGCCAACATCACTGATTAACATAGATGCAAAAATCCTTGACAAAATTCTAGCAATCAGAATCCAACAACACATTAGAAAGATCATACACCATGACCAAGTGGGCTTTATCCCAGGGATGCGAGGATTCTTCAATATCCACAAATCAATCAATATAATTCACCACATTAACAAATTGGAAAACAAAAGCCATATGATTATCTCAATAGATACAGAGAAAGCCTTTGACAAAATTCAACATCCATTTATGATTTAAAAAAAAAACTCTCTAGAAAACAGGAATAGAAGGAACATACCTCAACATAATAAAAACTATATATGACAAACCCACAGCAAACATTATCCTCAATGGTGAAAAACTGAAAGCATTTCCCCTAAAGTCAGGAACAAGACAAGGGTGCCCACTATCACCAGTGCTACTCAACATAGTTTTGCAAGTTTTGGCCACAGCAATCAGAGCAGAAAAAGAAATAAAAGGAATCCAAATTGGAAAAGAAGAAGTAAAACTCTCACTGTTTGCAGATGACATGATCCTCTGCATAGAAAACCCTAAAGACTCCACCAGAAAATTACTAGAGCTAATCAATGAATATAGTAAAGTTGCAGGATATAAAGTCAACACACAGAAATCCCTTGCATTCCTATACACCAATAATGAGAAAATAGAAAGAGAAATAATAATAAAACAATAAAATGTGGACAATTCTGAAAGAGATGGGAATACCAGACCACCTGACCTGCCTCTTGAGAAATCTGTATGCAGGTCAGGAAGCAACAGTTAGAAGTGGACATGGAACAACAGACTGGTTCCAAACAGGAAAAGGAGTACGTCAAGGCTGTATATTGTCACCCTGCTTATTGAACTTCTGTGCAGAGTACATCATGAGAAACGCTGGGTTGGAAGAAACACAAGCTGGAATCAAGATTGCCGGGAGAAATTTCGATAACCTCAGATATGCAGATGACACCACCCTTATGGCAGAAAGCGAAGAGGAACTAAAAGCCTCTTGATGAAAGTGAAAGAGGAGAGTGAAAAGTTAGCTTAAAGCTCAACATTCAGAAAACGAACATCATGGCATCCGGTCCCATCACTTCATGGGAAATAGATAGTGGAAACAGTGTCAGACTTTGTTTTCTGGGGCTCCAAAATCACTGCAGATGGTGACTGCAGCCATGAAATTAAAAGACACTTACTCCTTGGAAGGAAAGTTATGACCAACCTAGATAGCATATTGAAAAGCAGAGATATTACTTTGCCGACTAAGGTCCATCTAGTCAAGGCTATGGTTTTCCAGTAGTCATGTATGGATGTGAGAGTTGGACTGTGAAGAAGGCTGAGCGCCGAAGAATTGATGCTGTTGAACTGTGGTGTTGGAGAAGACTCTTGAGAGTCCCTTGGACTGCAAGGAGATCCAACCAGTCCATTCCGAAGATCAGCCCTGGGATTTCTTTGGAAGGAATGATGCTAAAGCTGAAACTCCAGTACTTTGGCCACCTCATGTGAAGAGCTGACTCATTGGAAAAGACTCTGATGCTGGGAGGGATTTGGGGCAGGAGGAGAAGGGGATGACCGAGGATGAGATGGCTGGATGGCATCACTGACTCGATGGACGTGAATCTGAGTGAACTTCGGGAGTTGGTGATGAACAGGGAGGCCTGGCGTGCTGCGATTCATGGGATCGCAAAGAGTCAGACACGACTGAGCAACTGAACTGAACTGAACTGAACTTTCAATTTTCAGTGGTTTTGCTTTTAAAAATTTATTTAGCTTTGTTTTAAAATTCTCCATATATTTATATGATTCTGAGATTAAATATACAAAAGGATGTATATTTAGGTAAGTCTAATTTCTATCTACACTCCCTCTACCTTACTGCCTCCCTCTCCTATTGATGTTGTTCAGCTGCTAAGTCACGTTCAACTATTTGTAACCCCATGGACTGCAGAATGCCAGGCTTCCCTGTCCTTTATCCTCTCCCAGAAGTTGCTCAAACTCATGTCCCTCGAGTCAATGATACCATCGCACCATCTCATCCTCTGTCATCTCCATCTTCTGCCTTCAATCTTTTCCAGCATCAGGGTCTTTTCCAGTGATTCTGCTCTTCACATCAGGTGGCCAAAGTACTGGAGCTTCAGCTTCAGCCTCTGTCCTTCCAGTGAATGTTCAGGGTTGATTTTCTTCACGATTGACTGGTTTGATCTCCCTGTGGTCCAAGGGATGCTCAAGAGTCTTCTCCAGCACTACAGTTCTAAAGCATCAATTCGGTAAATCGGTATTCAGCCTCCTTTATGGTTCAACTCTCACATCTGTACATGACTACTGGAAAAACTATGTTTTGACTATATGGACCTTTGTCAGCAAAGTAATGTCTCTGCTTTTTAATATGCTGTCTAGGTTTGTCATAGCTTTTCTTCAAAGGAGCAAGCATCTTAATTTCATGGCTGCAGTCACCGTCCACAGTAATTTTGGAGCCCAAGAAATAAAGTCTGTCACTGTTTCCATTTTTCCTCCATCTATTTACCATGAAGCGATGAGACTGGATGCCATGGTCTTAGTTTTTTTTCATGTTGAGTTTTAAGCCAGCTTTTTCACTCTCCTCTTTCACCCTCATCAAGAGGCTCTTTAGTTCCTCTTCACTTTCTACCATTATGATGGTATCATCTGCATATCTGCAGTTGTTGATATTTCTCCTGGCAATCTTGATTCTAGCTTGTGATTCATCCAGTCTGGCATTTCACATGATGTACACTATGCATAGAAGTTAAATAAGCAGGGTGACAATATACAGCCTTGATGTACTCCTTTCCCACTTTTGAACTGGTCCATTGTTCCATGTCCAGTTCTGTTGCTTCTTGATCTGCATGCCATTTTTAATTCTTTATCTTTCCATTTAAAATATATATATATATATATATATATATATATAAGCAAACTTGTATATATTTTTTATTTCTCCTTTTTTTTATTGAATAGCCTTCTGTACATTCCACAAGAATGTTATAGTAGGCAGTGTTTTCCCAAAATTTGACCATGAAACTCTTTTTCTATGAAGCACCCCAATAGGTGAATATTGGGCAAAACACATTCGTAAAATGCAGCTATAATTCATAGAAGAAAAATAATCTGTGGACTCTTAATTAGTATACACTAGCTGAAACAGTTTTTTCTCCACAAAATGAAGAGGTCTTTCTGTTCTTTATTTAATCAAGCCTCTTTCTAAATTTGTCAGTCCTTTCCTAGAATAAGATTTCTGTGACTATTCTTCTGAGAATACCCACTATGGAACTGTGATTGGTAGTTTGCAACTGTGGTTGCAAAGTCCTACAACATTGTAGTCTCTTGACTCCTCACACAACAGGTTAATGCCAGTCCCCTGTGGACAGGATCACTTTCTGGCCTTATTAGCTGTCTACAACCACCAAAGATTGTAAAGTAAATCACAAAGACATTTTCCTGATGTTTTACCTCCACTCTCACCTTCCTGGTGTCATTAACTTGAAAGTCCAAAGCCCTCCCCTTGCTCACAGGTTCAAGTGCACATCCTGCTCTGAAGAAGCTATATAGTGGGCCTATTTGTCAGAATATGCATTGTTTGTCCCTGAAGACTCATTTTGTGTGTTTCCTTTACCTGTAGTTGAAAGACTTCTCTTTTTGCTCCAAGCACCAGTGGTGGTTAGTGGATTTTGATGGAAGATAGGACGACTTGACTCCTCAATAGAAAGTTAATAAAGGATTCGGAGCAACACTCAGTGTACCTGAATTTTTAAACTCCTACTGAGACAGGTCTTTTAGGAACTTTGATGATGAGATCAACCCCACTTCCTCTATTTGTACTCAGCTCTCCGATAAATCACTAAGGCAATTTGACCTGTATAACAACCTAGCATGAATCGCTACAAAGCTAAAATCGTGTCCCTAGAGAGCTCCTGGAAATGGAGAGGAGCATCTCATGAAATAGGCCACACTACTGCAGAGGCAAAAGTTCATCTAATCAGTGTTTGCAGTTTCCAGCAAAGCAAGGTTTTCTAGCTGCTTTGACTTTAGCTGTCTTCCTTCTGGGCTGCTCTTGTGTTTGACCTTCCTGTGTGGAATAGCTTCAGCCCCTTTATCCTGACGGGCACCTTCCATACACAGTCTAGGCAGCCTGTGGAGGGAAAGCAGTTACGGATTCGAATGCCTTCTCACTCCCTGCTCACACTCTCCTATCTCTTGACCTTCTATTTGGTTGAGAAGGCTAGCTCTTTCTTATTGGCCCTTTGTTACCCTATTCTTGCTCCCCTGCTAGTCTTTTACCCAAGTAGAGGCCCCACTCATGTGTATGAGATTGAATTCTATAGTAACACCAAGATACTTCCATCAGTTCAGTTCAGTTCAGTCGCTCAGTCGCGTCCGACTCGTTGCGACCCCATGAATCGCAGCACGCCAGGCCTCCCTGTCCATCACCAACTCCCGGAGATCACTCAGACTCACGTCCATTGAGTCAGTGATGCCACCCAGCCATCTCATCCTCTGTCGTCCCCTTCTCCTCCTGCCACCAATCCCTCCCAGCATCAGAGTCTTTCCCAATGAGTCAACTCTTCACATGAGGTGGCCAAAGTACTGGAGTTTCAGCTTTAGCATCATTCCTTCCAAAGAAATCCCAGGACTGATCTCCTTCAGAATGGACTGGTTGGATCTCCTTGCAGTCCAAGGGACTCTCAAGAGTCTTCTCCAACACCATGGTTCAAAAGCATTAATTCTTCGGCGCTCAGCCTTCTTCACAGTCCAACTCTCACATCCATACATGACTACTGGAAAAACCATATCCTTGACTAGACGGACCTTAGTCGGCAAAGTAATATCTCTGCTTTTTAATATACT
The DNA here is from genome assembly GCF_016772045.2 of Ovis aries. Taxonomy (NCBI): domain Eukaryota; kingdom Metazoa; phylum Chordata; class Mammalia; order Artiodactyla; family Bovidae; genus Ovis; species Ovis aries. The sequence continues at coordinate 1,284,456 of NC_056078.1, read as the reverse complement.
GTCTAGGTTGGTCATAACTTTCCTTCCAAGGAGTAAGCATCTTTTGATTTCATGGCTGCAGTCACCATCTGCAGTGATTTTGGAGCCCCAGAAAATAAAGTCTGACACTGTTTCCACTGTTTCCCCATCTATTTCCCATGAAGTGACAGGACTGGATGCCATGATGTTCGTTTTCTGAATGTTAAGATTTAAGCCAACTTTTTCACTCTCCTCTTTCACTTTCATCAAGAGGCTTTTAGTTCCTCTTCACTTTCTGCCATAAGGGTGGTGTCATCTGCATATCTGAGGTTATCGAAATTTCTCCCGGCAATCTTGATTCCAGCTTGTGTTTCTTCCAACCCAGCGTTTCTCATGATGTACTCTGCATAGAAGTTTAATAAGCAGGGTGACAATATACAGCCTTGCTGTACTCCTTTTCCTATTTGGAACCAGTCTGTTGTTCCATGTCCACTTCTAACTGTTGCTTCCTGACCTGCATACAGATTTTTCAAGAGGCAGGTTAGGTGGTCTGGTATTCCCTTCTCTTGAAGAATTTTCCACAGTTTATTGTGATCCACAGAGTCAAAGGCTTTGGCATAGTCAATAAAGCAGAAATAGATATTTTTCTGGAACTCTCTTGCTTTTCCCATGATCCAGCGGATATTGGCAATTTGATCTCTGGTTCCTCTGCCGTTTCAGAAACCAGCTTGAACATCAGGAAGTTCACAGCTCACATATTGCTGAAGCCTGGCTTGGAGAATTTTGAGCATTACTTTACTAGCATGTGAGATGACTGCAATTGTGCGGTAGTTTGAGCATTCTTTAGCATTGCCTTTCTTTGGGATTGGAATGAAAACTGACCTTTTCCAGTCTTGTAACCACTGCTGAGTTTTCCAAATTTGCTGGGATCCTTAGCTGAGGTTTTTCTAACAAATGTCCACAGACCACCTGCATCAGAATCATCTTAGAGTGCCTGTTAAAAACAGAAAGTATGGGGTCCCACCCTAGACCTTCTGAACAGGATCTTTTTATTTATTTATTTATTTATTTTTAGTTTACAATGTTGTATTGGTTTTGCCATACATCAACATGAATCTGCCATGGGTGTACACGTGTTCCCAATCCTGAACCCCCCTCCCACCTCCCTCCCCATACCATCCCTCTGGGTCATCCCAGTGCACCAGCCCCAGGCATCCTGTATCCTGCATCAAATCTAGACTGATGATTCATTTCTTATATGATATTATACATGTTTCAATGCCATTCTCTCAAATCATCCCACCCTCTCCCTCTCCCACAGAGTCCAAAAGACTGATCGATACATCTGTGTTTCTTTTGCTGCCTCGCATACAGGGTTATCGTTACCATCTTTCTAAATTCCATATATATGCGTTAGTATATCGTATTGGTGTTTTTCTTTCTGGGTTACTTCACTCTGTATAATAGGCTCCAGTTTCATCCACCTCATTAGAACTGATTCAAATGTATTCTTTTTAATGGCTGAGTAATACTCCATTGTGTATATGTACCACAGCTTTCTTATCCATTCATCTGCTGATGGACATCTAGGTTGCTTCCATGTCCTGGCTTTTATAATCAGTGCTGCAATGAACATTGGGGTACACGTGTCTCTTTCAATTCTGGTTTCCTCAGGGTGTATGAATAGGATCTTTTGTAGGAAACCCAGAATCTGCCCTTTTAACACCCAAATGCTTCTCTTTGTATTAGTTCAAAAACCACTGGCCCAGACCTTGTAGATCTGGCTCTTTCTTTAGAAAAACTTTTATCTGTTTGCAGAGAAGACCCACCTGCCTCACATCCATAGGCTTATAGTGCTAAACACATTGTTTTCATTTCATTTTACACCTTACTGTAAAAGTCCCATGAACTTAGCGCCTTGTATGTCTATGGTCTTTTTTAGTTCTAGTCAAAAGAAAGAGGCAAAAGAATGAGAGAGTCTAAAATTACCTTCTGAGACACAAAAGGGTCAGGGCACAACCTTTAAAAGAATGGCATAGCCCAATGACACAGCATAAACTGAGGAGGTCCAAGATGGCGGACTAGTCAACTTCTACTCAACCTTGAGCTTCAGTGTATGCCCATTGCAACACATCAGCACACTAAATGCTATATTCCAGGTGCCATGTTGGTTCCAAGGATGACCACAAGAGGTCAAAAGTGGGGTGGGGGGTGGGGGGTGGGGGTGGTCCAATTTCTGGAAATCCGCAGTGAAAAGTGAAAGTGAAAGTCTCTCAGTCATGTCCAACCCTTTATAACCCCATGGACTATACAGTCTATGGAGTTCTCTAGGCCAGAATATTGAAGTGGATAGCCTTTCCCTTCTCCAGGGAATCTTCCCAACGCAGGGACTGAACCCAGGTCTCCCACATTGCAGGCAAATTCTTTACCAGCTGAGCCACAAGGGAAGCCCAAGAATACTGGAGTGGGTAGCCTATCCCTTCTCCAGTGGATCTTCCTGACCCAGGAATCAAACCAGGGTCTCCTGTATTGCAGGCAGATTCTTTATCAACCGAGCTATGAAGGAAGCCTGGAAATCCCCACCTCTCCCCCCAAATAACTGGAATACTCATTCCACTCATTCCCACTCATTAGCCTATGAAATTACTCATCCCTTACAAAAACTGACAACCTCATATCCTGGTTCCACTCTTGCCTCTCTGGCCTTCTGAGATGGCCCATACTCTGTCTAGAGAGTGTTTTTGCTCCCTGAATAGACCTTCTTTCACTTTACTATGGCTCACTCTTGAATTCTTTCCTGCATGAAGCCAATATCCCACATTTGGAGGCCATCCCAGGGACTCAAATGTGACTTGCAATGTGACCATCTTCTCTTGCTTCAGTCTCTTTTCTGCATCACTTCTACCATTACAAAAAAGCTGAAAACAGAATAAACTGCTTTCAGACAATGGACAGCAGGCAGTACAGGGCTGTGATCACTGAGAAAAAGGGACAAGTGAGTGAGTTATGTAGTCCTCTGGTCCACCTGCCTGGAGGCAATTTCTGAACTGCTATTCAGGCTGAGAGAGAACTCAGATCCCAGCAGTCTGATCAGATTTAGACTACAGAGATCAAAGTTCAGAGAAGCCAAGGCAGCTAGAATTTAAGGGAGAGTACAGATAGGAGGAGATACACAGAGAAAGAGCTCCAGAAATCTGAATGATGTCCCTTTCAGTCTCTGACTGAAAAAGCCATCTGTACATGCTCAGGAATAAGCTCCGCAAGGAGGGAAAGAGAACTTTCAAGAAAAGAGCATTACAAGGTGTTTCAAGCTAAATAATTCCCAGAGCTCACACACAGCTTGAAATCATATGAGCATCCACCTGCCAGAGTGGAGGGAACATCACTGAATACATTTAGCATAAACTCCAAAGAGTCACATCTTAGAAATAGAACTAAACTACCCTTAAAGTAAAGGCTACTCTAGGCCTAGTTTATATGAGCTTTAAAAACAAGTTTTGAAAGAGTCAAACTAATCCACAAGTAATTTAATTGCCTGTCAAACTCAAACACACCATAAAGGAATAAGACAATATCTAGCACTCAACAATGAAAAAAATGCAATGTCTTATATCTAAAAAATTAGTAGACTTCCAAGAAGCAGAAAAAGTGTGTCACATAACTAGTAGAAAAATCAGTTGATTAAAAAGGACCCAGAAAAATGTAAATCAGTGCGGTCACTATGGAGAACAGTTTTTTCAAAAATCTAAAAAATGAGTTACCATATGACCCAGCAATCCCGTTCCTGGGCATATACCCAGAGAAAACTATAATTTGAAAAGATACATATACCTCAATGTTCACTGCAGCACTATTTACAATAGCCAAGCAACCTAAATGTCCATTGACAGATGAATAGATGAATAAGATGTGGTATATATACAATGGAACATTACTGAGCCATAGAAAAGAATGAAATAATGCCATTTGCAGCAACATGGATGGACCTAGAAATTATCATACTAAGTGAACTTGGTCAGACAAAGACAAATATCATATGGTATCAATTATATGTGGAATCTAAAAAAATGATGCAAATAAAGCTCCCAGACAGAAAGAGACTCACAGATATACAAAACAAACTCATGGTTACCAAAGGGGAAAGAGTTGGGGAATGGAACAAATTAGGAGTATGGGACTAACAGATTCATACCACTTTATATAAGCTACATAAACAACAAGAGCCTACTGTACAGCAAGGGAATTATATTCAATATCTTGTAAAAATCTACAAAGAAAAGTTATCTGAAAAGGGATAGATATATAAACATACATGTAGGTATTACAACTGAGTCACTTGGCTGCACATCTGAAACTAGTATAACATTGTAAAGCAACTACACTTTAATAAAAAATTTTAAAATAATGTAAATAAAGTGAAAATGTCAGAATAAAATCTAGTTTATTGATTATGTGCAATAAAAATAGACATAAATATTCCTCAGAAATTACAAGGACCCAGAAATAATAAAGAAACTGAATTATCAGAAAAACACTAAAATAAATGTGATATGCTCAAAAATAAATGTGTGATATACTCAAAGATTCAAAGAAAAATACAAGTATAATGGGAGAAAAGGGAACAGTGTAAAAGAGAAGCAAATGAGAAATACAACATGAAAATTGTATTTTTCCAATTTTTACAGAGTAGAATTTACAGACTAGATACCCCAGAATAAAAGAACAATGAATTTGAATTCAAAAAGAAACACAAAAAGAAAAAATTATAGGAAAAAATTAAAAAAGGAACCTCAATGGTCTTTTGGACATTATCAAATAGTCTAGCATAAATACAATTAGAAAGAGAAGGAAAATAGAAAAAATACTTGAATAAATGATGCCTGAAAATTTTCCAAAATTGATGAAAACTCTAAACCCAAAGATCCAGAAATTCTCTGGATGGGTTGCCTAGTGGTTTAGACTCTGTGGGTTCAATTACTGGTCAAGGACCCAAGATCCTGTAAGCCACACAGTGCAGCCAAAAATTATTTTTAATTAAAATTTTTAAAAAAAATCCAAGAAACTTAACAAATCCCAACTAGCACAATAATCAACAAGGAAAACTATACAAAGGAACACTATAATGAAACTGAGGAAAATTTGTAATAAAGAGAAAAACCTTAAAAGTAGCCAGAGAAAAAAGCATGTTATTGACAAAGGAAGAAAGATATGAATTACTATGAACTTGTTTGAGCTTACAGAAGCCTGAAGACAATGGAGTTCTGAGAAGGGGAAAAATCACTAGAATTTTACACCCAATGTAAAACTAAAAGCAAAGTAAAAACTTTCAGATGAGGAAAAACTGAAATATTTTCCCACCAGCAGACATATCCCATAAGAAATATAATTTTGACAGGTAGCCAGATGGCAGAATAGGAAGATCCTGGCTCACCTCCTGCCACCGAAACCAGAACTACAACTATTCATAGAGCCACCATCAAGGAGAATCCACAGCTGAAGGAATAAAGAAAGATCCACAACAAGAAGGGTAAGAGGGCATGATGAGATCAAGAACCACCAGAGATCAAGAACCAGACGGGCAACCCACAGGCAGGAGTATAGTCAATAGTAGACATCTCGCCAAGAAGTAAGGGGTCCAAGCCCCAGCTTGGGTACCCCAGCACAAGGAAGATGAGCCTCTAGAACATGTAGCTTTAAGGCCAGTGGGGCTTGTACACAGGAGAGCCAAGGGCTGTAGGAAACAAAGACTCTGCTCCTAAAGGGTACATATAAAACTGCACATGATCCAAGACCCAGAGCAGAGGCAGTTACCTTTAAGCAGCCTGGATAACACACACTTACTGAACTTAAAGAGCTGCATAGAGAGGCAGGAGGCAGTTGGGGCTTCCCCTTAGGGATAGAGACACTGGCAGCAGCCATCACCCAAAGCTCATGAAACAGTGATGACTCTGGTGCTGATGAGGGCGACTTGGAGCCCTCCCTCTCGCCTACTAGCACGTGGGGCTTAACTGCTTATCAGCTGATCAGCACTGGCCATAGACCACTCCCCTAACTCCCCCAGCCAGCAGCCCCAGGACCCAGTCCCAACCACAAGCAGGCCCAGGACCTGAACTTACCCATGAGCAGGCTGGAGCCAGTTCTAGGAAAACCAAAGTCCCAGTCCTGCCCACTAGTGAGCTGGCACCAGCCCTAAGGCTCCAGGCAACAGTGTTAGCCATACCAGTACACTGCCCTATCCACCAGTAGCCAGAAACCTCCATACCAGGAAATCCTGGCAGCCAATGAGTGGGGACCCTGCCTTGCCAACCAGCATGCCCACAGTGGCTGGCTCAGCCACAACAGAAGGACACAGACAGCCCACATGGGGGTGGGGGGTCCCCCTAGAGCATGCAGTTCTGGTGACCACGGCAAATGTGCTGCTGGGCCTCCCACATCTCCTACATATGGCAGTTTTTCAAGACTGGGAAAGTAACTGACCTATCAAATACATAGAAACAAAACAGACGATTAGGTAACATGAGGCAACAGAGGAATGTACCCCAAATGAAGGAACAAGATAAACTCCAAAAGAACTAAGTGAAGTTGAGTTAAATAACCTACCTGATGAAGAGTTCAAGGTAATAATCATAAAGATGCTCAATGTACTCAAAAGAATGGGTGATCACAGTGAGAACTCACACTTATACGGTCAATTCTTACCTCCATGACAAAGGAGGTAGGAATGCATAAGAAGGAAAAGACCATCTCTTCAATAAAGGGTGTTGGGGAAACTAGAGCTGCTGCTGCTGCTGCTAAGTCGCTTCAGTCGTGTCTGACTCTGTGCGACCCCATAGACAGCAGCCCACCAGGCTCTGCCGTCCCTGGGATTCTCCAGGCAAGAACACTGGAGTGGGCTGCCATTTCTCCAATGCATGAAAGTGAAAAGTGAAAGTGAAGTCGCTCAGTCGTGTCCAACTCTTCACGACCCCATGGACTGCAGCCTACCAGGCTCCTTCGTCCATGGGATTTTCCAGGCAAGAGTACTGGAGTGGGTTGCCATTGCCTTCTCCGGGGAAAACTAGAGAGCTACAATCAAAAAAAATCAAACTGGAGACGGGAGTTAGAAGACAACAAAGTAGAAGGATGTGAGCTCACCTCTTCTTACAAAAACGCCAAAATCACAACTAACTGCTTAGCACCCATCAGTAACAACAACAAAAACAACAAACCTACCCCAAAGGAACCTACACCCAAAAAAGTTTTCCACAGTTTGTTGTAATCCACACAGTCAAAGCCTTTTGTGTATTCAATGAAGCAGAAGTAGATGTTCTTCTGGAATTGTCTTGCTTTTTCTATGATCCAACAAAGGTTGACAATTTGATCTATACTTCCTCTGCCTTTTCTAATCCAGCTTAAACATCTGTAAGTTCTTGATTTACATACTGTTGAAGCCTAGCTTAGAGAATTTTGAGCATTTCTTCGCTAGCACATGAGATGAGTGCAACTGTGCAGTACTTTGAACATTCTTTGGCATCACCTTTCTTTGGGATTGGAATGAACATTGACCTTTTCCAGTCCTCTGGCCACTGCTGAGTTTTCCAAATTTGCTGGCATACAGCATCATCTTTTCGGATTTGAAATAGCTCAGCTGGAATTCCATCACCTCCACTAGCTTTGTTTGCAGTGATGCTTCCTAAGGTCCACTTGACTTCCACTCCAGGATGTCTGGCTCTAGGTGAGTTATAACACCATCATGGTTATCTGGGTCATGAAGATCTTTTTTGTATAGTTCTTCTGTGTATTCTTGCAACCTTTTCTTAATATCTCCTGCTTTTGTTAGGTCCATACCACTTCTGTCCTTTATTGTGCCCATCTTTCCATGAAATGTTCCCTTGGTATCTTTAATTTTCTTAAAGAGATCTCTAGCCTTTCCAATTTTATTATTTTCCTTTATCTCTTTGCATTGATCATTTAGGAAGGTTTTCTTATCACTCCTTGCTAGTCCTTGGAACTATGTATTCAGATGGATATATCTTTCCTTTTCTCCTTTGCCTTTCACTTCTCTTCTTTTCTCAGCTATTTGTAAGGCCTCCTCAAAAAACACTTTGCCTTTTTGCATTTCTTCTTCTTGGGGATGATTTTGATCACTGCTTCCTGTACAATGTTATGAACCTCTGTCCATAGCTCTTCAGACACTCTATGCCAGAAAGTGAAGAGGAACTAAAGAGCCTCTTGATGAAGGTGAAAGAGGAGAGTGAAAAAGTTGGCTTAAAACTCAACATTCAAAAAACTAAGATCATGGCATCCGGTCTCATCACTTCATGGTAACTGGATGGGGAAACATTGGAAACAATGACAGATTTTTATTTTATTGGGCTCAAAAATCACTGCAGATGGTGTCTGCAGCCATGAAATTAAAAGATGTTTTCTCCTTGGAAGATAAGCTATGACAATCCTAGACAGCATATATATATATATTTTAATTTTTTATTTTTACTTTATTTTACTTTTACAATACTGTATTGGTTTTGCCATACATTGACATGAATCCACCACGGGTGTACATGCGATCCCAAATATGAACCCCCCTCCCATCTCCCTCCCCACAACATCCCTCTGGGTCATCCCCGTGCACCAGCCCCAAGCATGCTGTATCCTGCATCGGACATAGACTGGCGATTCAATTCTTACATGACAGTATACATGTTTCAATGCCATTCTCCCAAATCATCCCACCCTCTCCCTCTCCCTCTGAGTCCAAAAGTCCGCTATACACATCTGTGTCTTTTTTGCTGTCTTGCATACAGGGTCATCATTGCCATCTTTCTAAATTCCATATATATGTGTTAGTATACTGTATTGGTGTTTTTCTATCTGGCTTACTTCACTCTGTATAATCAGCTCCAGTTTCATCCATCTCATTAGAACTGATTCAAAGGTATTCTTTTTAATGGCTGAGTAATACTCCATTGTGTATATGTACCACAGCTTTCTTATCCATTCATCTGCTGATGGACATCTAGGTTGTTTCCATGTCCTGGCTATTATAAACAGTGCTGCGATGAACATTGGGGTACATGTGTCTCTTTCAATTCTGGTTTCCTGGGTGTGTATGCCTAGCAGTGGGATTGCTGGGTCATATGGCGGTTCTATTTGCAATTTTTAAGGAATCTCCACACTGTTTTCCATAGTGGTTGTACTAGTTTGCATTCCCACCAACAGTGTAGGAGGGTTCCCTTTCTCCACACCCTCTCTAGCATTTATTGCTTGCAGATTTTTGGATCACAGACATTCTGACTGGTGTGAAGTGGTACCTCATGTGGTTTTGATTTGCATTTCTCTAATAATGAGTGATGTTGAGCATCTTTTCATGTGTTTGTTAGCCATCCATATGTCTTCTTTGGAGAAATGTCTATTTAGTTCTTTGGCCCATTTTTTGATTGGGTCATTTATTTTTCTGGAATTGAGTTGCATAAGTTTAAAAGCAGAGACATTAATTTACCAAAACATGTCTGTCTAGTCAAAGCTATGATTTTTCTAGTAGTCATGTATGGATGTGAGACTTGGACCATAAAAAAGGCTGAGCACTGAAGAATTAATGCTTTTGAACTGTAGTACTGGAGAAGACTCTTGAGAGTCCCTTGGACTTCAAGAAGCTCAAACCCCTCAATCCTAAAGGAAGTCGGTCCTGAATATTCATTGGAAGAACTGATGCTGAAGCTGAAACTCCAATACTTTGGCCACCTGATGCGAAGAGCTGACTCACTGGAAAAGATCCTGATGCTGGGAAAAATTGAAGGCAGGAGGAGAAGGGGATGACAGAGGATGAGTTGGTTGGATGGCATCATCGACTCAATGGACATGTGTTTGAGCAAGCTCCAGGAGTTGGTGATGGACATGGAAGCCTGGCATGTTGTAGTCCATGGGTTTGCAAAGGGTTGGACATGACTGACCCGCTGAACTGACTGACCCAAAATGATATCCTGACAAAGGAGAAGCCACAATAAGACAGTAGGAGGACAGCAATAAACTCAAGTCCCATACCCACCAGGTGGGTGACCCATGAACTGGAGTAGAATCATAACACAGAAGTTCTCCCACAGGAGTGAAAGTCCTGACCCCATGGGAGGCCTCCCAGCTTAGGAGCCTGGAAATAGGAGGAGGAGCCCCAGAGAATCTGGCTTTGAAGACAAATGGGGTTTGACTGCAGGAACTTCACAAAATTGAGAAAAACAGAAACTCTACTCTTGGAGGGCACAAAGAGAATCTCATGCACACCAGAACACAATGAAAAAAGCAGTTACCTCACAAGAGACTGGGCTAGACTTACCTGTTAGTATTGGAGAGTCTCCTGTTGTGGTGGAGGGTAGCTGTGGCTCACTGCAGGTACAAAGACACTGGCAGAGGCAATTCTAGCAAACTGCTAGGAACAAGAAAATTATGAATGGAAAAGCTCACTGGTAAGGGCAAACATACAGCAAATATAGGACATCATTCAGAGATAAATGTGATATCAAAACGAGCAATTTTGAGGAAAGTACAAATGCAGGATATTGGAAGTGCATTTGAAATTAAAAGACCAGCAACTTAAAATAGTATTGTTAATATAGAGACTGCTATATCAAAACCTCATGATAACTGCAAACCAAAAGTTTGTAATAGATACACACACACAAAAGAAAAAGGAATCCAAACACAACACTAAAGTCAGTCATCAAATCAAAAGAGAAGAATACAAAACAGGAAGGGAAGGAAAAAGACCTGCAGAAACAAAGCCAAAACAATTCAGAAAATAGCAATTGGAACATGTATATAGAAAATTTCCTTAAATGTAAATGGATTAAGTGCTTCAAGCAAAGAATATAGACTGGCTAAATGGATTCAAAAGCAAGACCCATATATATGCCATCTATAAGAGACCCACTTCAGGTCTAGAGACACATGCAAACTGAAAGTGAGTGGATGGAAAAAGGCAGACCATGCAAATGGAAATCAAAAGAAAGCTGGAGCAATACTAATCAGACAACATAGACTTTAAAATAAAGACTGATAACAAGAAAAAGAAGGACACTATATAATGATCAAGGGACCAGTCAAGGAGAAAATATAATAATTGTGATTACATATGCATACATATATATAATAGCACCCCAGTATATATGGAAAATACTAACAGTTCAAAATCACTGCAGATGGTGATTGCAGCCATGAAATTAAAAGATGCTTACTATTGGAGGGAAAGTTATGATCAAACTAGATAGCATATTGAAAAGCAGAGACATTACTTTGCCAACAAAGGTCCGTCTAGTCAAGGCTATTGTTTTCCAGTAGTCATGTATGGATGTGAGAGTTGGACTGTGAAAAAAGCTGAGCGCTGAAGAATTGATGCTTTTGAACTGTGGTATTAGAGAAGACTCTTGAGAGTCCCTTGGACTGCAAGGAGATCCAACCAGTCCATTCTAACGGAGATAGTCCTGGGTGTTCTTTGAAAGGAATGATGCTAAAGCTGAAAGTCCAATACTTTGGCCACCTCATGCAAAGAGTTGACTCATTGGAAAAGACTCTGATGCTGGGAGGGATTGGGGGCAGGAGGAGAAGGGGACGAAAGAGGATGAAATGGCTGGATGGCATCACTGACTCGATGGACGTGAGTTTGAGTGAACTGAGGGAGTTGGTGATGGACAGGAAGGCCTGGCGTGCTGCAGTTCATGGGGTTGCAAAGAGTCGGACATGACTGAGCGACTGAACTGAACTGAACAGTCATAAAAAGAGATATCAAGAGTAACACAATAATAGTGGGGGAATTTAACACCCCACTCTCATCATTGAACAGATCATAAAGACAGAAGATTAATAAAGAAACACAGGCCTTAAAAGTCACATCAGATTAGGTGAACTTAATTGATAGTGATAGAGCATTCTATACAAAGGCAGCAGAATACACATTCTTCTCAAGGGCATGGTGAAACATTCTCCAGGTAGTTACAAGTTGGGCCACAAGGCAAGCCTCTGTAAATTTAGGAAAATTGAAATCATATCAACAGTTTGAGATCAGAAATCAACTATGAAGAAAAAAATATGTGAAAACAAAAACATGTTGATACTAAGCAACATGCTACTAAACAACCAATAGCTCACTGAAGAAATCAAAGAGGAAATTAAAAAACACCTAGGGACAAACGAAAATGAAAGCACAACAATCCAAAATGCAAAAGTATTTCTAATATGGAAGTTTTTAGGGATACAATCTTACCTCAGGAAACAAGAAAAATCACAAATAAACAGCCTAATCTTATACCTAAAGCACCCAAAGAAAGAAGAAGAAATAAAACCCAAAGTTGGTTCAGTTCAGTTCAGTCACTCAGTCATGTCCAGCTTTTTGCAAACCCATGGATTGCAGCATGCCAGGCCTCCCTGTCCATCACAAACTCCCAGAGTTACTCAAATTCATGTCCATTGAGTCAGTGATGCCATCCAACCATCTCATCCTCTGTCGTCCCCTTCTCCTCCCGCCTTCAATCTTTCCCAATAACAGGGTCTTTTCAAATGAGTCAGTTCTTCGCATCAGGTGACAAAAGTATTGTGGTTTAAGCTTCAGTATCAATCCTTTCAATGAATATTCAGAACCGATTTCCTTTAGGAAGGACTGGTTAGATCTCCTTGCAGGCCAAGGGACTCTCAAGAGTCTTCTCCAACAGCACAGTTCAAAAACATCAATTCTTCAACACTCAACTTTCTTAATGGACCAAATCTCACATCTGTACATAACTACTGGTAAAACCATAGGTTTGGCTAGACACACCTCTGTTGGCAAAGTAATGTCTCTGCTTTTTAATGTGCTGTCTAGGTTGGTCATAATTTTCTTCCAAGGTGTAAGTATCTTTTAATTTCATGGTGCAGTCATCATCTGCAGTGATTTTGGAGCCCAAGAAAATAAAGTCTGTCACTATTTCAATTGGTTCTCAAAGAACCAGCTTATAGTTTCATTGATCTTTTCTATTATTTTCTTCATTTCTATTTCATTTATTTCTGCTTGATCCTTATGATTTCTTTCCTTTTTGGAAAACTCAGCAGTGGCCACAGGACTGGAAAAGGTCAGTTTTCATTAAACCCCAAAGAAAGGCAATGCCAAAGAATACTCAAACTACCACAAAATTGCACTCATCTCACATGCTAGCAACAGAGAAGGCAATGGCACCCCATCCAGTACTCTTGCCTGGAAAATCCCATGGATGGAGGAGCCTGGTGGGCTGCAGTCCATGTGGTCGCCAAGAGTCAGACACAACTGAGCAACTTCACTTTCACTTTTCACTTGCATGCATTGAAGGAGGAAATGGCAACCCACTCCAGTGTTCTTGCCTGGAGAATCCCAGGGATGGCAGAGCCTGGTGGGCTGCTCTCTATGGGGTCGCACAGAGTTAGACACGACTGAAGCAACTTAGCAGGAGCAGCAGCAGCACATGCTAGCAAAGTAATGCTCAAAATTCTCCAAGCTAGGCTTCAGCAATACATGAATTGTGAACTTCCAGATGTTCAAGCTGGTTTTAGAAAAGGCAGAGGAACCAGAGATCAAATTGCCAACATCTGCTGGATCATCAAAAACGCAAGAGAGTTCCAGAAAAATATCTATTTCTGCTTTATTGACTATGCCAAAGCCTTTGACTGTCACAATAAACTGTAGAAATACTGAAAGAGATGGGAATACCAGACCACCTGACCTGCCCCTTGAGAAACCTGTATGCAGATCAGGAAGCAACAGTTACAACTGGACATGGAACAACAGACTGGTTCCAAATAGGAAAAGGAGTACGTCAAGGCTGTATATTGTCACCCTGCTTATTTAACTTCTATGCAGAGTACATCATGAGAAATGCTGGACTGGATGAAGCACAAGCTGGAGTCAAGAATGCTGGGAGAAATATCAATAACCTCAGATATGCAGATGACACCATCCTTACGGGCAGAAAGTGAAGAGGAACTCTGATGAAAGTGATAGAGGAGAGTGAAAATGTTGGCTTAAAACTCAACATTCAGAAAACTAAGGTCATTGCATGTGGTCCCATCACTTCATGGCAAATAGATGGGGAAACAGTGGTTGACTTTATTTGGGGGGGCTCCAAAATCACTGCAGATGGTGATTGCAGCCATTGAAAGGTTGTTGCTGAATCAAGAAAGACGCTGGGATTCTGGCCTCCAGAGAAGAATTCAATCCGAGGCCAGAGACAAGTCTTGACAGATCACTCAGAGCTTTTGTGTAATAAAGTTTTATTAAAGTATAAAGGAGAAAGAGAAAGCTACTGACACAGACATCAGAAGAGGGTAGAAAGAGTACCAGCTTCTTAGTGATAGCAATGGAGTTATATACTCTCCAATGAATCCAAAGAATGTCTGGAGGTTGTAAAGATCTCACCAGACCTACTCCCATAATTTACATTTTAAGATAACAGGATTAGCTAGAAGGTTTAGTCCAGAGACTGCCTTCAGGCAGGATACACTGTTGTTATATAATCCAGAATGCTCAAACTCAATCCCAAATGCACAACTGTACTCATCTCACATGCTAGTAAAGTAATGCTCAAAATTCTCCAAACCAGGCTTCAGCAATACGTGAACCGTGAACTCCCTGATGTTGAAGCTGGTATTAGTAAAGGCAGAGGAACCAGAGATCAAATTGCCAACATCCGCTGGATCATGGAAAAAGCAAGACAGTTCCAGAAAAACATCTATTTCTGTTTTATTGATTATGCCAAAGCCTTTGACTCTGTGGATCACAATAAACTGTGGAAAATTCTGAAAGAGATGGGAATACCAGACCACCTAACCTGCCTCTTGAGAAATCTGTATGCAGGCCAGGAAGCAACAGTTAGAAGTGGACATGGAACAACAGACTCGTTCTAAATGGGAAAAGGAGCACGTCAAGGCTGTATATTGTCACCCTGCTTATTGAACTTCTATGCAGAGTACATCATGAGAAACGCTGGGTTGGAAGAAACACAAGCTGGAATCAAGATTGCCGGGAGAAATATCAATAACCTCAGATATGCAGATGACACCACCCTTATGGCAGAAAGTGAAGAGGAGCTAAAAAGCCTCTTGTTGAAAGTGAAAGAGGAGAGTGAAAAAATTGGCTAAAAGCTCAACATTCAAAAAACGAAGATCATGGCATCCAGTCCCATCACTTCATGGGAAATAGATGGGAAAACAGTAGAAACAGTGTCAGACTTTATTTTTGGAGGCTCCAAAATCACTGCAGATGGTGACTGCAGCCATGAAATTAAAAGACGCTTACTCCTTGGAAGAAAAGTTATGACCAATCTAGATAGTATATTCAAAAGCAGAGACATTACTTTGCCGACTAAGGTCCGTCTAGTCAAGGCTATCATTTTTCCTGTGGTCATGTATGGATGTGAGAGTTGAACTGTGAAGAAGGCTGAGCACCAAGAATTGATGCTTTTGAACTGTGGTGTTGGAGAAGACTCTTGAGAGTCCCTTGGACTGCAAGGAGATCCAACCAGTCCATTCTGAAGGAGATCAGCCCTGGGATTTCTTTGGAAGGAATGATGCTAAAGCTGAAGCTCCAGTACTTTGGCCCCCTCATGCGAAGAGTTGACTCAGTGGAAAAGACTCTGATGCTGGGAGGGATTTGGGGGCAGGAGGAGAAGGGGACGACAGAGGATAAGATGGCTGGATGGCATCACGGACTCGATGGACGTGAGTCTGAGTGAACTCCAGGAGATGGTGATGGACAGGGAGGCCTGGCGTGCTGCAATTCATGGGGTCACAAACAGTCGGACACGACTGAGCGACTGAACTGAACTGAACTAAAAGACCGACCAAAGACCAACCACTGACCTCAGTTCAGTTCAGTTCAGTTGCTCAGTCGTGTCCGACTCTTTGCGACCCCATCAATTGCAGCACGCCAGGGCTTCCTGTCCAACACCATCTCCTGGAGTTCACTCAGACTCACGTCCATTGAGTCTGTCACCCCGTCTTCCTCCTGCCCCTAATCTCTCTCACATCAGAATCTTTTCCAATGAGTCAACAATTCGCATGAGGTGGCCAAAATACTAGAGTTTCAGCTTTAGCATCATTCTTTCCAATCACCCAGGACTGACCTCCTTTAGAATGGACTGGTTGGATCTCCTTGCAGTCCAAGAGACTCTCAAGAGTCTTCTCCAATACCACAGTTCAATAGCATCAATTCTTCAGTGCTCAGCCTTCTTCACAGTCCAACTCTCACATCCATACATGACTACTGGAAAACCATAGCCTTTACTAGACGGACCTTTGTTGGCCAAGTAATGTCTCTGCTTCTTAATATGCTATCTAGGTTGGTCATAACTTTGCTTGCAAGGAGTAAGCATCTTTTAATTTCATGGCTGCAGTCACCATCTGCAGTGATTTTGGAGACTAAAAAAGTCAAGTCAGCCACTGTTTCCTCATCTATTTCCCATGAAGTGATGGGACCAGATGCCATGATTTTCGTTTTCTGAACATTGAGCTTTAAGCCAACTTTTTCACTCTCCTCTTTCACTTTCATCAAGAGGCTTTTTAGCTCCTCTTCACTTTCTGCCATAAGGGTGGTGTCATCTGCATATCTGAGGTTATGGAAATATCTCCCGGCAATCTTGATTCCAGCTTGTGTTTCTTCCAACCCAGCATTTCTCATGATGTACTCTGCATAGAAGTTCAATAAGCAGGGTGACAATATACAGCCTTGACGTATTCCTTTTCCTATTTGGAACCAGTCTCTTGCTCCATGTCCAGTTCTAACTGTTGCTTCCTGACATGCATATAGGTTTCTCAAGGGGCAGGTCAGGTGGTCTGGTATTCCCATGTCTCTCAGAATTTTCCACAGTTTATTGTGATCCACATAGTCAAAGGCTTTGGCATAGTCAATAAAGCAGAAATAGATATTTTTCTGGAACTCTCTTGCTTTTCCATGATCCAGCAGACATTTGCAATTTGATCTCTGGTTCCTCTCCCTTTTCTAAAACCAGCTTCAACATCAGGGAGTTCATGGTTCACATATTGCTGAAGCCTGGCTTGGAGAATTTTGAGCATTACCTTACTAGCATGTGAGATGAATGCAATTGTGTGGTAGTTTGAGCATTCTATGGCATTGCCTTTCTTTGGGACTGGAATGAAAATTGACCTTTTCCAGTCCTGTGGCCACTGCTGATTTTCCTAAATTTGATGGCATATTGAGTGCAGCACTTTCACAGCATCATCTTTCAGGATTTGAAAGAGCTCAACTGGAATTCCATCACCTCCAAGAGCTTTGTTCATAGTGATGCTTTCTAAGGTCCACTTGGCTTCACATTCCAGGATGTCTGGCTCTAGGTGAGTGATCACACCATCGTGATTATCTGGGTTGTGAAGATCTTTTTTGTACAGTTCTTCTGTGTATTCTTGCCACCTCTTCTTAATATCTTCTGCTTCTGTTAGGTCCATACCATTTTTTGTCCTTTATCGAGCCCATCTTTGCATGAAATATTCCCTTGGTATCTCTAATTTTCTTGAAGAGATCTCTAGTCTTTCCCATTCTGTTCTTTTCGTCCATTACTTTGCATTGATCACTGAGGAAGGCTTTCTTATCCATTTTGCTATTCTTTGGAACTCTGCAATCAGATGCTTATATCTTTCCTTTTCTCCTTTTCTTTTCATGTCTCTTCTTTTCACAGCTATTTGTAAGCCCTTCCCAGTCAGCCATTTTGGGTTTTTGCATTTCTTTTCCATTGGGATGGTCTTGATCCCTGTCTCCTGTACAGTGTCTCCAACCTCAGTTCATAGGTTCTCAGGCACTCTATCTATCAGATCTAGTCCCTTAAATCTATTTCTCACATCCACTGTATAATCATAAGGGATTTGATTTAGGTCATACCTGAATGATCTAGTGGTTTTGCCTACTTTCTTCAATTTAAGTCTGAATTTAGCAATAAGGAGCTCATGATCTGAGCCACAGTCAGTTCCCGGTCTTGTTCCTGCTGACTGTATAGAGCTTCTCAATCTTTCCTAATAGATGGCCTAATACATAATGAGATTAAGTATTTCATTGTACTTTTAATTTGCATTTTCCTAATGACTAATGTGTTGAGCACATTTTTACATGCTTTTTAGCAATTTGTCTGTTTTCCTTCATGAAATGTCTACTGAAATCTTTTCCCTGTTCTATAAGTGGGTCATTTGTCTTTTCATTATTGAGTTATAAATGTTCTCTATGCATTCTGGATAGGATACCCCTAGTCCAAGGAAAGGAGCAGTGGCTGCGCTTTGCTGGATCAGCCATGAAGGGATACCCCATGTTCAAGGTAAGAGAAAACCAAGTAAGATGGTAGGTGTTGCAAGAGGGCATCAGAGGGAAGACACACTGAAAACATACTCAGAGAAAACTAGTCAATCTAATAACACTAGCACCACAGCCTTGTCTAACTCAATGAAACCAAGCCATGCCCGTGGGGCAACCCAAGATGGGCAGGTCATGGTGGAGAAGTCTGACAGAGCGTGGTCCACTGGAGAAGGGAATGGCAAACCACTTCAGTATTCTTGCCTTGAGAACCCCATGAACGGTATGAAAAGGCAAATTGATAAGATACTGAAAGAGGAACTCCCCAGGTCGGTAGGTGCCCAATATGCTACTGGAGATCAGTGGAGAAATAACTCCAGAAAGAATGAAGGGATGCAGCCAAAGCAAAAACAATACCCAGCTGTGGATGTGACTGGTGATAGAAGCAAGGTCCATGCTGTAAAGAGCAATATCACATGGGAACCTCGAATGTCAGGTCCATGAATCAAGGCAAATTGGAAGGGGTCAAACAAGAGATGGCAAGAGTGAACGTCGACATTCTAGGAATCAGCGAACTAAAACAGACTGGAATGGGTGAATTTAACTCAGATGACCATTATATCTACCACTGCAGGCAGGAATCCCTCAGAAGAAATGGAGTAGCCATCATGGTCAACAAAAGAGTCCGAATGCAGTACTTGGATGCAATCTCAAATGACAGAATGATCTCTGTTTGTCTCCAAGGCAACCATTCAGTATCACAGTTATCCAAGTCTATGCCCCAAGCAGTAACGCTGAAGAAACTGAAGTTGAACAGTTTTATGAAGACCTACAAGACCTTTTAGAACTAACACACAAAAAAGATGTCGTTTTCATTATAGGGGACTGGAATGCAAAAGTAGGAAGTCAGGAAACACCTGGAGTAACAGGCAAATTTGGCCTTGGAATGCGGAATGAAGCAGGGCAAAGACTAATAGAGTCTTGCCAAGAAAATGCACTGGTCATAGCAAACGCCCTCTTCCAACAACACAAGAGAAGACTCTACACATGGACATCACCAGATGGTCAACACTGAAATCAGATTGATTCTAGTCTTTGCAGCCAAAGATGGAGAAGCTCTATACAGTCAACAAAAACAAGACCAGGAGCTGACTGTGGCTCAGATCATGAACTCATTATTACCAAATTCAGACTTAAATTGAAGAAAGTAGGGAAAACCGCTAGATCATTCAGGTATGACCTAAATCAAATCACTTATGATTATACAGTGGAAGTGAGAAATCGATTTAAGGGCCTAGATCTGATAGATAGAGTGCCTGATGAACTATACACTGAGGTTCATGACATTGTACAGGAGACAGAGATCAAGACCATCCCCATGGAAAAGAAATGCAAAAAAGCAAAATGGCTGTCTGGGGAGGCCTTACAAATAGCTGTGAAAAGAAGAGAGGTGAAAAGCAAAGGAGAAAAGGAAAGATATAAGCATCTGAATGCAGAGTTCCAAAGAATAGCAAGAAGAGATAAGAAAGCCGTCTTCAGTGATCAATGCAAAGAAATAGAGGAAAAGAACAGAATGGGAAAGACTAGAGATCTCTTCAAGAAAATTAGAGATACCAAGGGAATATTTCATGCAAAGATGGGCTCGATAAAGGACAAAAAATGGTATGGACCTAACAGAAGCAGAAGATATTAAGAAGAGGTGGCAAGAATACACAGAAGAACTGTACAAAAAAGATCTTCACGACCCAGATAATCATGATGATGTGATCACTAATCTAGAGCGAGACATCTTGGAAAGTGAAGTCAAGTGGGCCTTAGAAAGCATCAGGACGAACAAAGCTCTTGGAGGTGATGGAATTCCAGTTCAGCTGTTTCAAATCCTGAAAGATGATGCTGTGAGAGTGCTGCACTCAATATGCCAGCAAATTTGGAAAACTCAGCAGTGGCCACAGGACTGCAAAAGGTCAGTTTTCATTCCAATCCCAAAGAAAGGCAAAGCCAAACAATGCTCAAACTACCACACAATTGCACTCATCTCACATGCTAGTAAAGTAATGCTCAAAATTCTCCAAGCCAGGCTTCAGCAATATGTGAACCGTGAACTCCCTGATGTTCAAGCTGGTTTTAGAAAAGGCAGAGGAACCAGAGATCAAATTGCCAACATCTGCTGGATCATGGAAAAAGCAAGAGAGTTCCAGAAAAATATATATTTCTGCTTTATTGACTATGCTAAAGCCTTTGACTGTGTGGATCACAATAAACTTAGAAAAATCTGAAAGAGATGGGAATACCAGACCACCTAGCCTGCCTCTTTAGTAATCTATATGCATGTGAGAAAGCAACAGTTAGAGCTGGACATGGAACAACAGACTGGTTCCAAATAGGAAAAGGAATATGTCAAGGCTGTATATTGTCACCCTGCTTATTTAACTTCTATGCAGAGTACATCATGAGAAACGCTGGACTGGAAGAAACACAAGCTGGAATCAAGATTGCCGGGAGAAATATCAATAATCTCAGATATGCAGATGACACCACCCTTATGGCAGAAAGTGAAGAGGAACTAAAAGCCTCTTGATGAAAGTGAAAGAGGAGAGCGAAAAAGTTGGCTTAAATCTCAACATTCAGAAAACGAACATCATGGCATCCGGTCCCATCACTTCATGGGAAATAGATGGGGAAACAGTGGAAACAGTGTCAGACTTTATTTTCTGGGGCTCTAAAATCACTGCAGATAGTGACTGCAGCCATGAAATTAAAAGACGCTTACTCCTTGGAAGAAAAGTTATGACCAACCTAGATAGTATATTCAAAAGCAGAGACATTATTTTGCCGACTAAGGTCCATCTAGTTAAGGCTATGTTTTTTCCTGTGGTCATGTATGGATGTGAGATTTGACTGTGAAGAAAGCAGAGCGCTGAAGAATTGATGCTTTTGAACTGTGGTGTTGGAGAAGACTCTTGAGAGTCCCTTGGACTGCAAGGAGATCCAACCAGTCCATTCTGAAGAAGATCAACTCTGGGATTTCTTGGAAGGAACGATGCTAAAGCTGAAACTCCAGGACTTTGGCCACCTCATGTGAAGAGTTGACTCATTGGAAAAGACTCTGATGCTGAGAGGGAAGGAGAAGGGGACTACAGAGGATGAGATGGCTGGATGGCATCACGGACTCGATGGACGTGAGTCTGAGTGAACTCCGGGAGTTGGTGATGGACAGGGAGGCCTGGCATGCTGCGATTCATGGGGTTGCAAAGAGTCGCACATGACTGAGCGACTGAACTGAACTGTGGTCCCAGTGTGATTAAAATGACTATGGGGAAACAGTGGAAACAGTGTCAGACTTTATTTTGGGGGGCTCTAAAATCACTGCAGATGGTGATTGCAGCCATATAATTAAAACACGCTTACTCCTTGGAAGAAAGGTTATGAGCAACCTAGATAGTATATTCAAAAGCAGAGATATTACTTTGCCTACAAAGGTCTGTCTAGCCAAGGCTATGGTTTTTCCAGTAGTCATGTATGGATGTGAGAGTTGGACTGTGAAGAAGGCTGAGCTCCGAAGAATTGATGCTTTTGAACTGTCGTGATGGAGAAGAGTCTTGAGAGTCCCTTGAACAGCAAGGAGATTCAGCCAGTCCATCCTAAAGGAGATCAGTCCTGGATGTTCATTGGAAGGACTGATGTTGAAGCTGAAACTCCAATACTTTGGCCACCTGATGCGAAGAACTGACTCATTTGAAAAAACCCAGATGCTAGGAAAGATTGAGGGCAGGTGGAGAAGGGGACGACAGAGGATGAGATGGCTGGATGGCATCACTGACACAATGGACATGAGTTTGAGTGAGGTCTGGGAGTCGGTGATGGACAGGGAGGCCTTGTGTGCTGCAGTCCATGGGGTCACAAAGAGTCGGGCACGACTGAGCGACTGAACTGAACTGAACCAGTACTCTTGCCTTGAAAATTCCATGGACAGAGGAGCTTTGTAGGCTACAGTCCTTGGGGTCACAAAGAGTCGGACCTGACTGAGCAACTTCAATTCAATAATAAGGGATAAAAAGAAAAATAGCAACATGTTAGACTTAATCCCAATCATGTCCATACCTATATTATAGAATGTAAATACTACTATCAAAATGCATGTATTGCCAGTCTAGATTTAAAAATCAAAATTGGATTATATACAGTCTATATGACTCGATGGACATAAATCTGAGTGAACTCCAGGAGTTGGTGATGGACAGGGAGGCCTGGCGTGCTGCGATTCATGGGGTCGCAAAGAGTCAGACACGAATGAGCGACTGAACTGAACTGAACTGAACTGATATGATACTCACGTTAAATATACACAAGTGGAAGTAAAAAATGGAAAAGATAAACTATTCGAACACTACTCCCCTGAAAGCTGGAATACCAATATTAATATCAGAAAAGTAGATCTCAAAACAAGAAATACTACCAGGAGTAAAGAGAGACATTTTATATTGATAGTGGTGTGAATTCATTGGGAGGATGTAACAATTCTAAATATAGAAACACCTAAAAACAAAGCTTCAGAAAACATAAAGCAAAACTGATAGAACTGTAAGGAAAAATAGACAAATCCACAGAGCTGGAGAATCTTTCACTCTTATCTCAGTAATAATACAAGTAGACAGAAAATTGGCAGAGACGTATAAGACTTGAAGGATACATAAAATAGGATGTTCAGTAAGACTTATGTCCTGGAATTGGCACTAAGGCCTATAGCTGAAAACAAGAGACTCTAAGTATCCAATATTCTAAAGATAGCTGCCAAAAATGGAAGCCAACACCCCATTATTAAGAGACAGACAAATTAGCCCTACTACTACTCCCTACCATCATTCCAACTAACATCTACCTGCCTCTCCACTAGCTCATATGGGGAAAAATTGTTAAGAGGAAAAATTAAAGTTGGAAGTCTTTGACCTTGGCAGCAGTCTAAAGTTCATATTAAAGAGCCTCCCCAGCACAGTTTTAGGAGGGTTAAAATCCCTTGTAGAATCTGAGATTACTTGTTTGAAGGAGAGACTACCATCTCTCCACTGGCTGCATCCTTGGTTAGCAGTAAGCCAGCAGGCCCATAATAAGGTATGGAGAGAAATACGAGAATTATTGGGAGAACTTGATCTATATCCCTGGAAGTTGTACAGCACCTGTGAGTTTGATAAAGACATCTTCTCTGGAAATTTCTGGAGGCAAGAAGCCTATATGAGCAGCTGAAGGCAGAAGGAAAAGAAAGCGCTATGACTCTCAAGAAAAGGATTTTCAGCATCCTCTCCCAGCTCAGAGAATTGGAAGGGAGAAGCAGAGTCCCTGCAGCCCCACTGGCAGAGAGCCTCAAGTGTGGAAGAGACAAGAAGATGAAAGCCAAGATGATGGTCCAGCAGCCACCTGTCAAGCGGGGTACTCTCAAGTCAGGCCTGTAAGATCTCTGCCCTCCTCCTCTTCCAATCTCCAACACCATGGGAATTAGACCTGGAAAATCAGTGGGAGTTGGGATAATAACAAGCTCAAAATCACCTTCCTTCTAAACATCACAGAGAAGGCAGTGACAGAGAAGCTCACATTCCCTCCCTCCCAAGAGAGGCCTCTGGGCTCTGCAGTGCTGGGGAAGCAGACAAACTCAGCCTGAAGTTACATCTAAATCTGGAGTCTGAATAACTGAAAGAGAATGGAAACTGGAGTTGGCCAAAAATGCTGCCATGGTAAAGAAAGGAGGACTTGGTAGAGTACAGTGATTGGGAAAGCATTAAGCTTTTCTTGTTAACAACTCATTAACTTTTGAGAGTTTGACAGAACCAGACTGAGTATTACTGTGTACCTAAACAGTGCACATATTTGTCAGTTTTGATGGCATTTCATCACACTGGTGTGTGTTGCATTTTTTTGTAGATGCAATGATGTGCCTAATAATGTACCTTTCATTGAACATTTGAGTTATTTCCATTTTTCCCCTTAAGGATAAGGTTGCTATAAACATCCTGGGATACATCACTCTTTATTTTTTTTTAGCTATGTCCTTAGGCGTATGCCTGAAGATTCCCTTCCATGGGTCCCTTCCTCACATCTACCCTGTCACTCTACTGTGACATGCCATCAGTGTGACAAGTGCAATGAGTTGGTTTTCCTTCTGTATAGCTGATAGCATGCAACTCAGGCTGGCTTATACACAGAAGAGACGTTATTGGCTCATATAACTGAAAGTCCAAGGGCAGAGCTGACCACAGTGCTTCAATGCAGAGGCTCAGAGCACATCAGCTGGCCATTTTTCTAATCTCTTTGTTCTGCCTTCTCCAGGAGTTGATTTTGTCCTCTGCTATATACTCCATGGAACTGTGAAGGCAACGGCAGCTGCTAAGCTCACACCTTCATAAAATACAGTAAAAGAAAATGTACCTTTCCCACAAGCCCCAGCAAACATCTTTATTCATCTCATTGGCTCCAAATGAGTTATATACCATCTCTGAACCAATTACCGTGGCTGGGGGATTGCGATGGTTGGTGAAATACTGCGATAGAATTAAATTAAGGGTGGCTGGGTGAGTGGTCAATCTATTCACATGGTGGAACTGATGATGTTTCTTAAAGAAGATTTGGACTCTTGTTGTCAGAAAGAAGGCGCATGCAGTCCACTACAACCATTAATATGCCTCTTTCTCCCTATAGGACTATAAACTCTGAGGACAGGAATTATGCAGACTTCACCATTGTGTTCACAACACCCAGAACAATGTCTGACACAGGGAAGGTGAGTGGTTAGTGACTATTCATTGAATGGAAAAAAATAATTCCCCAAAGTGAAATAACCAAGCCAGAGAAATTAAGCATTTTATAAAGGTCTTATTACCTGCTGCCAGATTCAACTCCAGAAAAAAACAATGTACCAATGTATAGTAGAATTGTGGTAAATAATAGGTTGATGGTAATGTACATTAGGATTACAACAGACTGTTTCCAAATTGGGGAAGGAGTACATCAAGGCTGTATATTGCTACCCTGCTTATTTAACTTCTATGCAGAGTACATCATGAGAAATGCCAGATTGGATGAAGCACAAGCTGGAATCAAGATGGCCAGAGTAATATCAATAACCTCAGATATGCAGATAACAACACAACCTTTATGGCAGAAAGTGGAGAGGAACTGAAGAGCCTCTTGATGAAAGTGAAAGAGGAGAGTTAAAAAGTTGCCTTAAAACTCAACATTCAAAAAACTAAGATCATGGCATCTGGTCCCATCACTTCATGGCAAATAGATGCAGAAACAATGGAAACAGTGGTTGACTTTACTTTGGGGGGCTCCAAAATCACTGCAGATGGCGCTGCAGGCATGAAATTAAAAGACTCTTGCTCCTTGGAAGAAAAGTTATGACCAACCTAGACATATTAAAAAGCAGAGACATTACTTTACCAACAAAGGTCCATCTAGTCAAAGCTATGGTTTTTCCAGTAGTCATGTACGGATGTGAGAGTTGGACCATAAAGAAGGTTAAGTGTTGAAGAATTGATGCTTTTGAACTGTGGTGTTGGAAAAGACTCTTGAGAGTCCCTTGGACAGCAAGGAGATCAAACCAATCAATCTTAAAGGAAATCAGTCCTGAATGTTCGTTGGAAGGAATAATGCTGAAGCTGAAGCTTCAAAACTTTGGCCACCTGATTCAAATAGCCGACTCGTTGGAAAAGACCCTGATTCTGGGAAAGACTGAAGGCAGGAGAGAAGGGTCGGCAGAGGATTAGATGGTTGGATGGCATCACTGACTCGATGGACATAATTTGAGTAAGCTCCAGAAGATGGTGAAGGACAGGGAATCCTGGCATGCTGCAGCCCATGGAGTCATAAAGAGTTGGACACGACTGAGTGACTGGACAACAACAACACTATTAGGATAGCTATGCAAAGGACCCATGCAGTACATTCTGCTTGTTGTTTGTTTGTTTAGTTATGTATTTATTTTTTACTTTTGGCTGTGCTGGGTCTTTGTTGCTGCTCAGGCTTTTCTCTAGCTGTGGCGAGCAGGGGCTACTCTCTAGCTGCAATCCACAGGCTTCTTACTGCAGTGGCTTTTCTTGTTTTGGAGCATGGGCTCAAGGGCGTGAGAGCTTCAGTAGCTGTAGTACGTGGACTCAATAGCTGTGGCTCCTGGACTCTAGAGCACAGGCTCAATAGTTGTGGCACATGGACTTAGTTGTTCCACAGCATACGGGATAATCCTGGATCAGGGATCAAACGTGTCTCTTGCATTGGCAGGCAGATTCTTTATCAAAGTCACTACCAAAGCCCCTGGTTCATTTCTGATAATGTAGTATGTGTCAGCAGATTTTTAAGATGCTTTATTTTATGCATTTAATCATTAACAAAGTTGATCATTTGCAGGGCTAAAATATTATATTAATTTGGCCAATACATTTTTTCAAAATAGTAAGATTTTATAAATCCTTCTTTCCAAATTAAATCTTTCAGTACATTTCCACACTTTATTGGTCTCTGAGGATTATTTAATTGTAGTAAAATATACATAGTATAAAATTTGTCATCTTAGCCATTATTCAGTGTACACTTCAGTGAAGTGAAATGAAGTGAATTTGCTCAGTCGTATCCGACTCTTTGCGACCCTGTAGACTATAGCCTACCAGGCTCCTCCGTCCATGGGATTCTCCAGGCAAGAATACTGGAGTGGGTTGCCATTACCTTCTCCACAGGATCTTCCCAACCCAGGGATTGAACCGAGGTCTTCCACATTGCGGGCAGACGCTTTATCCTCTGATCCACCAGGGAAGCCCATAGAGTTCAGTAGTGTTAAGTTATATTCACATTGTTGTGAAACCAATCTCCATAACTCTTTTCATCTTGTAAAACTAAAATTTTATACCCATGAAACATCAACTCCCCATTCTCCCCTTCACCCAGCATCTAGCAACCACCATTCTACTTTCTGTCTTCATGAATTTGACTCCTCTGTGTACCTCATATAGGACTTCCCTGGTGGATCAGATGGTAAAGTGGGCAGGCACAGGAGGGCCTAGAGGAGCTATCCCAAGTTGAAGGTCAGGAACGGCGGCGGTAAGGAGTTACCCCTCATCCAAGGTAAGGAACAGTGGCTGTGCTTTGCTGGAGCAGCCGTGAAGAGATACCCCACGCCCAAGGTAAGAGAAACCCAAGTAAGATGGTAGGTGTTGCAAGAGGGCATCAGAGGGCAGACACACTGAAACCATACGCACAGAAAACTGGTCAAACTAATCACACTAGGACCACACCCTTGTCTAACTCAATGAAACCAAGCCATGCCTGCAGGGCAACCCAAGATGGGTGGATCATGGTGGAGAGGTCTGACAGAATGTGGTTTACTGGAGAAGGGAATGGCAAGCCACTTAAGTATTCTTGCCTTGAGAACCCCATGAACAGTAGGAAAAGGGAAAATGATAGGATACTGAAAGAGGAACTCCCCAGGTCGGTAGGTGCCCAATATGCTACTGGAGATCAGTGGAGAAATAACTCCAGAAAGAATGAATGGATGGAGCCAAAGAAAAAACAATACCCACTTGTGGATGTGACTCATAATAGAAGCAAGATCCGATGCTGCAAAGAGCAATATTGCATAGGAACCTGGAATGTCAGGTCCATGAATCAAGGTAAATTGGAAGCGGTCAAACACGAGATAGCAAGGGTGAACGTCGACATTCTAAGAATCAGCGAACTAAAATGGACTGGAATGGGTGAATTTAAATCAGATGACCATTATATCTACTACTACGGGCAGGAATCCCTCAGAAGAAATGGAGTAGCCATCATGGTCAACAAAAGAGTCCGAATGCAGTAGTTGGATGCAATCTCAAAAATCACAGAATGATCTCTGTTCGTCTCCAAGGCAAACTGTTCAATATCACACTAATCCAAGTCTATGCCCCAACCAGTAACACTGAAGAAACTGAAGTTGAACGGTTTTATGAAGACCTACAAGACCTTTTAGAACTAACACCCCCAAAAGATGTGTTTTTCATTATAGGGGACTGGAATGCAAAAGTAGGAAGTAAAGAAACACCTGGAGTAACAGGCAAATTTGGCCTTGAATGTGGAATGAAGCAGGGCAAAGACAAATAGAGTTTTGCCAAGAAAATGCACTGGTCATAGCAAACACCCTCTTCCAACAACACAAGAGAAGACTCTACACATGGACATCACCAGATGGTCAACACTGAAGTCAGATTGATTTTATTCTTTGCAGCCAAAGATGGAGAAGCTCTATAGAGTCAACAAAAACAAGACCAGAAGCAGACTGTGGCTCAGATCATGAACTCCTTATTACCAAATTCAGACTCAAATTGAAGAAAATAGGGAAAACTGTTAGACCATTCAGGTATGACCTAAATCAAATCACTTATAATTATACAGTGGAAGTGAGAAATAGATTTAAGGGCCTAGATGTGATAGATAGACTGCCTGATGCACTATGGACTGAGGTTCGTGACATTGTACAGGAGACAGGGATCAAGACCATCCCCATGGAAAAGAAATGCAAAAAAGCAAAATGGCTGTCTGGGGAGGCCTTACAAATAGCTGTGAAAAGAAGAGAGGTGAAAAGCAAAGGAGAAAAGGAAAGATATAAGCATCTGAATGCAGAGTTCCAAAGAATAGCAAGAAGAGATAAGAAAGCCGTCTTCAGTGATCAATGCAAAGAAATAGAGGAAAAGAACAGAATGGGAAAGACTAGAAATCTCTTCAAGAAAATTAGAGATACCAAGGGAACATTTCATGCAAAGATGGGCTCAATAAAGGACAGAAGTAGTATGGACCTAACAGAAGTAGAAGATATTAAGAAGAGGTGGCAAGAATACACGGAAGAACTGTACAAAAAAGATCTTCACGACCCAGATAATCATGATGATGTGATCACTAATCTAGAGCCAGACATCTTGGAAACTGAAGTCAAGTGGGCCGTGAAAAGCATCACTATGAACAAAGCTAGTGGAGGTGATGGAATTCCAGTTGAGCTCTTTTAAATCCTGAAAGATGATGCTGTGAAAGTGCTGCACTCAATATGCCAGCACATTTGGAAAACTCAGCAGTGGCCACAGGACTGGAAAAGGTCAGTTTCATTCCAATTCCAAAGAAAGGCAATGCCAAAGAATGCTCAAACTACCGCACAATTGCACTCATCTCACAAGCTAGTAAAGTAATGCTCAAAATTCTCCAAGCCAGGCTTCAGCAATATGTGAACCGTGAACTCCCTGATGTTCAAGCTGGTTTTAGAAAAGGCAGAGGAACCAGAGATCAAATTGCCAACATCTGCTGGATCATGGAAAAAACAGGAGAGTTCCAGAAAAACATCTATTTCTGCTTTATTGACTATGACAAAGCCTTTGACTATGTGGATCACAATAAACTGTGGGAAATTCTGAAAGAGATGGGAATACCAGACCACCTGACCTGCCTCTTGAGATATCTGTATGCAGGCCAGGAAGCAACAGTGAGAAGTGGACATGGAACAACAGACTGGTTCCAATAGGAAAAGGAATGTCAAGGCTGTATATTGTCACCCTGCTTATTGAACTTCTATGCAGAGTACATCATGAGAAACGCTGGACTGGAAGAAACACAAGCTGGAATCAAGATTGCCGGGAGAAATATCAATAACCTCAGATATGCAGATGACACCACCCTTATGGCAGAAAGTGAAGAGGAGCTAAAAAGCCTCTTGATGAAAGTGAAAAAGGAGAGCGAAAAAGTTCGCTTAAAGCTCAACATTCAGAAAACAAAGATCATGGCATCTGGTCCCATCACTTCATGAGAAATAGATGGGGAAACAGTGGAAAGAGTGTCAGACTTTATTTTCTGGGGCTCCAAAATCACTGCAGATGGTGACTGCAGCCATGAAATTAAAAGACGCTTACTCCTTGGAAGAAAAGTTATGACCAACCTAGATAGTATAGTCAAAAGCAGAGACATTACTTTGCCGACTAAGGTCCATCTAGTCAAGGCTATGGTTTTTCCTGTGGTCATGTATGGATGTGAGAGTTGGACTGTGAAGAAGGCTGAGCGCTGAAGAATTGATGCTTTTGAACTGTGGTGTTGGAGAAGACTCTTGAGAGTCCCTTGGACTGCAAGGAGATCCAACCAGTCCATTCTGAAGGAGATCAACCCTGGGATTTCTTTGGATGGAACGATGCTAAAGCTGAAGCTCCAGTACTTTGGCCACCTCATGCGAAGAGTTAACTCTTTGGAAAAGACTCTGATGCTGGGACGAATTGGGGGCAGGAGGTGAAGGGGATGACCGAGGAGAAGATGGCTGACTGGCATCACTGACTTGATGGACGTGAGTCTGAGTGAACTCAGGGAGCTGGTGATGGACAGGGAGGCCTGGCGTTCTGCATTTCATGGGGTCACAAAGAGTCGGACACGACTGAGCTACTCAACTGACAAATCGGGAGCTCTGGGTTTGATCCCTGGGTCGGGAAGAGCCCCTGAAGAAGGAAATGGCAACCCACTCCAGTACTGTTGACTGGAGAATCCCACAGATGGAGGAGCCTGGTATGCTACAGTCTACAGGGTTGCAAAGAGTCGGACACGACTGAGGGACTTCACTTTCACTTTTCATGTACCTCATATACATGGAATTGTATAGTATTTGTCCTGTTTTACTTGCTTTACTTACTACAATGTCCTCAAGGTTCATCCATGTTGTAGTTGTGTCAGAACTTCCTTCCTTTTTAATGCTGAATAATATTTGGCTCAGTGGTTTAAAAAGAAAAAAAAAAAACAAAAAACAAAAACAAGCCAATGCAGGAACAGCAGGAGATGTGGGTTTGATCCCTGGGTCAAAAAGATCCCTTGGAGGAGGAAATAGCAGCACATCCAATATCCTTGCCTGGATAATCCCATGGACAGAGGAGCCTGGCGGGCTACAGTCCATGGGGTCACAAAGAATTGAACAGGAGTGAGTGACTCAACACACATGCAATATTTCATTATATGTGTATATTACATTGGTTTATCCATTCGTCTTGGATGGACACAGGTTGTTTCCATTTTTGGGGTATTTTGAGTAATTCTTTAGTCGACATGCTTGTACAGATATCTGTTCAAGGCCTTGTTTTTCACAGTGACAACACCATTTTACATTTTATTTTCACAGCAATAGTGCATAAATGCACTATTTCTCCATTTCCTCACCAACATTTTCAAGAGCCAAGAAAATTATGGAGAAGCCATGGGTTGTTTCCCATTGAACTATCTTCCTGGTGTCATTGTCAGGAAGCCAGACATTTCCTGAGAATAAAAAAATAATGGCATCTCTTAACATATGTAACTCTATTTCTTTCAATTGATCGCTGAGGAAGGCATTCTTATCTCTTACTATTCTTTGGAACTCTGCATTCAGATGCTTATATCTTTCCTTTTCTCCTTTGCTTTTCACCTCTCTTCTTTTCACAGCCATTTGTAAGACCTCCCCAGACAGGCATTTTGCTTTTTTGCATTTCTTTTCCATGGGGATGGTCTTGATCCCCGTCTCCTGTACAAAGTCAGGAACCTCATTCCATAGTTCATCAGGCACTCTATCTATCAGATCAGTCCCCTAAATCTATTTCTCACTTCCACTGTATAATCATAAGGGATTTGATTTAGGTCATACCTGAATGGTCTAGTGGTTTCTGCCACTTTCTTCAATTTAAGTCTGAATTTAGCAATAAGGAGCTCATGATCTGAGCCACAGTCAGCTCCTGGTCTTGTTTTTGTTGACTGTATAGAGCTTCTCCATCTTTGGCTGCAGAGAATATAATCAATCTGATTTTGGTGTTGACCATCTGGTGATGTCCATGTGTAGAGTCTTCTCTTGTGTTGTTGGAAGAGGGTGTTTGCTATGACCAGTGCATTCTCTTGGCAAAATTCTATTAGCCTTTGCCCTGCTTCATTCCGTATTCCAAGGCCAAATTTGCCTGTTACTAAGGCAATGGCACCTCACTCCAGTACTCTTGCCTGGAAAATCCCATGGATAGCGGAGCCTTGTAGGCTGCAGTCCATGGGGTCACTAAGGGTCTTCACTTTTACTTTTCCACTTTCATGCACTGGAGAAGGGAATGGCAACCCACTCCAGTGTTATTGCCTGGAGAATCCCAGGGACAGGGGAGCCTGGTGGGCTGCCGTCTATGGGGTCGCACAGAGTCAGACACGACTGAAGCGACTTAGCAGCAGTAGCAGCCAGGTGTTTCTTGACTTCCTACTTTTGCATTCCAGACCCCTATAATGAAAAGGACATCTTTTTTGGGTGTTAGTTTTAAAGGTCTTGTAGGTCTTCACAGAACCGTTCAACTTCAGCTTCTTCAGCATAACTGGTTTGGGCATAGACTTGGATTACTGTGATACTGAATTGTTTGCCTTGGAAACGAACAGAGATCGTTCTGTCGTTTTTGAGATTGCATCCAAGTACTGCATTTTGGACTCTTTTGTTGACCATGATGGCTACTCCATTTCTTCTGAGGGATTTCTGCCCACAGTAGTAGATATAATGGTCATCTGATTTAAATTCACCCATTCCATTCCATTTTAGTTCGCTGATTTTTAGAATGTCAACGTTCACTCTTGCCATCTCCTGTTTAACCACTTCCAATTTGCCTTGATTCATGGACCTGACATTCCAGGTTCCTATGCAATATTGCTCTTTACAGCATCGGACCTTGCTTCTATCACGAGTCACATCCACAGCTGGGTATTGCTTTTACTTTGGCTCCATCCCTTCATTCATTCTGGAGTTATTTATCCACTGATCTCCAATAGCATATTGGGCACCTATTGATCTGGGAAATTCCTCTTTCAGTGTCCTATTATTTTGCCTTTTCATACTGTTCATGGGGTTCTAAAGGCAAGAATAGTGAAGTGGTTTGCCATTCCTTTCTCCAGCGGACCACATTCTGTCAGACCTCTTCACCATGATCCACCTGTCTTGGGTGGCCCCACAGGGCATGGCTTAGTTTCATTGAGTTAGACAAGGGTGTGGTCCTAGTGTGATTAGATTGACTAGTTTTCCGTGATTATGGTTTCAGTGTGTCTGCCCTCTAATGCCCTCTTGCATCACCTACCGTCTTACTCGGGTTTCTCTTACCTTGGACATGGGCTATCTCTTCACAGTTGCTCCAGCAAAGCGCAGCCGCTGCTCCTTAACTTGGATGAGGGGAATCTCCTCACTGCCACCCCTCCTGACCTTGAATATGGAGTAGCTCCTCTCGGCCCTCCTGCTCCAGCGCAGCCACTGCTCCTTGGAGGTGTAGTTGCTTCTCTCGGCCGAAGCCCCTGACCTCGAGGGTGGGGTAGCTCCTCCCGGCCACCGCCCCTGGCCTCAGGCGTGGGGTAGCTCCTCTTGGCCACTGCCTGTCAGGTATGGGGTCCTCCCGGCTTCTGCCCCTGATCTCGGACGTGGGGTAGCTCCTCTCGGCCCCGCTTGTGTGCCATCATAGCCACCCACAATTGTGCACTGTCGCAGCCTTTATTTTTTGGGCTTCAAAATCACTGCAGATGGTGACTGCAGCCATGAAATTAAAAGATGCTTACTCCTTGGAAGGAAAGTTTTGACCAAACTGAATAGCATATTGAAAAGCAGAGACATTACTTTGACAACAAAGGTCCGTTTAGTCAAGGCTGTGGTTTTTCCAGTGGTCATGTATGGATGCGAGAGTTGGACTGTGAAGAAAGCTGAGCTCCGAAGAATTGATGCTTTTGAACCATGGTGTTGGAGAAGACTCTTGAGAGTCCCTTGGACTGCAAAGAGATCCAACCGGTCTATTCTAAAGGAGATCAGCCCTGGGTGATCTTTGGAAGGAATGATGCTAAAGCTGAAACTCCAGTACTTTGGCCCCCTGATGTGAAGACTTGACTCACTGGAAAAGACTCTGATGCTGGGAGGGATTGGGGACAGGAGGAAAAGGGGACGACAGAGGCTGAGATGGCTGGATGGCATCACCAACTCGATGGACGTGAGTTTGAGTGAACTCCGGGAGTTGGTGATGGACAGGGAGGCCTGGCGTGCTGCAATTCATGGGGTCACAAAGAGTCAGACATGACTGAGCGACTGAACTGAACATATGTAACAGCAGCAAAAGAGAATAATGGGAAAAATATAAAACAAGAGGATAAATGATGGAAAATATTATGGATTTCAAGGAATATAGATGACAGTTCTGAGAAAGAGAGTAAAAGAAACCAAGCTTCATGTGAATAAAAGGCTGCAAGTCTTCCCCAGGTCACCAGCAATAAGGACAGTAGAAACGAGGTAGGAGATAGATAGGCCCCTGGGCTGGACACCTGGCGTCTGTCAAGTGGGGTAAAATTGAAGCTTTGTTTTCCTAGAGACTCCAAGGACAAAATTAATGACAGGAGCTGAGCTCTGCTGGAGTAAAGAGATAAGATGACCACTCCTGATGTCAAGGAGATCTACCTAACTAAAGAAAGGCTCCTCAGGAGTCAAAAAGAAGACGGCACCATGCCATAATAGGTGATATCAAGCCTCCCCCAGGCCTCTGTGCTGGAATCCATCTTAGAAAAAGATGCGCATGCAGATGGGGGAGGGTCCTAGGGCAGATCAGATGTGGGAAAAGAAGTGAGATAACTTGGCCAAAGGTAAAACTGCTCTGTATAATGGCTTAATCACCTGTTTATGGTGCTCTTCCTCAGGGAGGACACTCACACCCCTTCTCTCTAGGTGCATATTCCTGCCTTGCTTCTGTCTTAACTAAACAAACCCTTTCTCTGTGTGCTCTGCCACTTGTGCTGTGTCTCTAATAGTAAACTTTGTTCCCATCTCTACAGTTTTCGACTCTTTGAGAAATTAAGTTTTCAAACAGGGTAAGAGTCAGGGAAACTTTGCTTCTAGTTTCCAGTCCTCGGTGATCTAGTGGTCAGGATTCCTGGTTTTCCATCCAGGCTACCCAAGTTCAATTCTTAGCAGGGAACTAAGACTCTGCTTCATGACCACTTGCTGCTATCTTCCCAAGGTCAGAAAAACCAAAAGAAACATCTTGAGAGAAGTGAACAGAGGGTGATGGAGAAGTTCATTTATTTACTGAGCTTGTTTTATGTGTCAGGCAATTTTGGAGACACTGGAGGTTAGACCATTGAACACAATAGACAAGTCCCACCTTCATGGAGTTTTCATGATAGAGAAGGAAGCTGATGATTAAGGAAATATATAGCATTTTAGATGGTAAGTTCTATGGAGAGAATGACACAGAGTAAGGGTAAAAGGAGTACATTGGCAGGACTGGTATGTGTTCCCATGCTATACAGAAAGACCAGAAGTAGACCCTCGATTATAGTGATATTTGAATAGAAATCTGAAGGAACAGAGGGACTGAGAGTGAATCATTCAGGTATCTGGAAGCAGAACAACCAGACAGAAGAAAGAGAATGAGAAAAGGCACTAGGGCAGAAACAAGCCCAGGGATATTGGAGGAACAGTATGGAAACGCATGTGGCTTGAAGGGATGGGAGAAGGGAAAGTGAGAGGAAACAGTGTCAAGAGTAGCAGGGGGCCAAATTGTGCAGGGACTTTGGGTCTTATTCTGAGAGAGCTGACAAGCCCCAGAGGAGTTAGAATGAGGGATGGTGTGACCTAACTCCTGTTTTTAAAATATCATTCTGTTGGAGTATTTGGCAAAAAGAGGAAACTGTCTAGGGCTGATTGCAAGCAGAGAAGCCAGTTGGAATGCAATTGCCATAATCCAGGACAGATGGCAGTAGCTGGGATGAGGGTGGGAGTGATGGTTGTGGAGGAAGTTGTCAGGGTTTAAATGTATTTTGAAGGTTAAGCTGTCAACATTTGGTGATGATTTGGACGTGGAGTGTGAGGGAAAGAGAGGGTTAAAATGATGTCTGGACTTTGGCCTGAGCTACCGGTAGGTTTGGCTTGTCATTTGCTGAGAAGACCAGAGTAAGAGAGATTTGGTGAGAGTGACCAGGAGTTCAGGTTTGGACTTAGTCTTAGAAGCTAATTAGATGTGGAGTGGTTAAGAAGGTAGTTGTATGCAACAGTTGGCAGCCCAGGGAAAGTTGGGGTGAGAAAGGCAGCCCCATACATAGCCCAGCCACCTCTGACTGTGAATGTCACCACAGCCAAAGATTAGCGGCTGGAACATAATTCACATATCTCACTTTTTTTTATGTTATAAGGTATTTGTAATGAGTTGCATAGATCTAAAACCTAACAGAATTAAGTATCAGTAATGTATATAACAATATATTTTCAAGTAATATTTTTCAGTAAAGACTATATCCTCCCCATGACCCATATGTATTCATCTTGTCTCTTGTCTCCCTGTTAGAGCCCCCCATATCGCCTCCCACCACCCAGAGCCTCATGCCACAACAGTGACCCAGGGTCCTGTATCTCGTTCCTCAGAAGCCTCAAGCCCTGAGCTCCAGCCATCCTACAAGTGTCAACCCTTCCTTCCAGGGGTAGTTTTATATTTATTCTAGTGATTATGTGATTAACATCCCTCTTGCTCATTACAGTGTAAACCTAGTATAAAATTTTATTCACAGTAGTTTCTCTGGGACCTAGCCTATATCTGGCACAGATACTCAATCATTGTTGCATAGGTGAGTAAAGAGAAAGGAAAGCAGACAATAACATTTTACCTTAATGGTTTGAGAAACCTGAGCAACAAATGTGGTCACTAAGGTCCAAGCCCTCTAGTTTAATATTAATAATACCTTTAAAACCATGATAAAGTGAAAGAAAAAATTTAGATGTGTTTACATGTTATTTGTTGTTGTTCAGTCACCCAGTCACGTCTGACTCTGCCACCGTATGGACTACAGCATGCCAGGCCTCCCTGTCACTCACCATCTTTTGGAGTTTGCACAAGTTCATGTTCATTGCATTGGTGATGCCATCCAGCCATCTCATCCTCTGACGCCCTCTTCTACTTCTGCCCTCAATCTTTTCCAGTACCAGGGACTTTTCCAATGAGCCATCTTTTCAAATCAGATAACCAAACTACTGGAGCTTCAGCTTCAGCCTCAGTCCTTCCAGTGAATATTCAGGGCTGATCTCCCTTAAGATTGACTGGTTTGATCTCCTTGCTGTCCAAGAGACTTTCAGGAGTCTTCTCCAGTACTACAGTTTGAAGTCATCCTATAAGAGGATCCTACTTCCCAAAGAGCTAAAAAAACTTATAAAATTGCCCCTCACACCTTTGCATTTCATATTTGATGACATTTCCATCATTCTTTACATATTCATAAATTTTGTACTTTTTCTTTGACAGTTTTTTAAAGAAATTGAATACACTCTCAACTGACTTTTAAATACCAGTCAACTGAGGTTAAAGTTTCACTGTCAGCATACCTGATGGTTTGTATCATTGTTTTAATCAAATTAAGTTTATAAGATCTATACTTTTATCACTATTATTGGCACTTTCATTTTCCTTTCATTTTTATAAAATAATGAGGGACAAATGCACTATAATACTTGAATGCATACACTATTGTACAGATGGAAATGGTGACAGTAAAACAGAGTAGGAAGTTCAAGCAATCCATCCTTCCACCTAAACAAGGATCCAACTGGACACAACTGTCTGGAGTAACAATTTTTGAACCCTGTCATCTAGTTAAACACTTATAGTATCCAGGGGAGACCTTGATAAAGAGGCCAGCATGTTTCAATGATTTCAGCCTGTTGTATATTAGATTACCAGTTACCAGTGCCTAACCCTGTGGCAGGCATCTGTGGGGATAATTGCCAGCACTCCCGGTGTAGCTTCCTAGAACCAGGCTGGACATAGGACCTTCTCTTCCAAATGTCAAGATTGTGTATTCTGATTGCTAGTTGCTGCTTTTGGTCACTGAGGAACTAGCAGTCACTGTTTCAGCTCCCATGGGTTGCAGTGGCTTCCCAAGAACTTAAAGAGACTCTCCTTTTTGGAATCAAACATTTAAGTAAATCTTTGTCAAGACATTGACTGACCACGGAGAAAATGGAATAGAAACTTCAGCAACAATACACAACAAGGAATACATACTTTGCAAAAATAGTCTGGAAAAGTCACAAAAGATGGGTCCAATTCTCAAAAAGCAATTTCTGAGGACTTTCAGAATGACCATAATATCTGAAATGTCCAGCTTCTCAATAAAAAACTATAAAATTTGCAAATAAATAGGAAAACATAGCCCATTCATGGGAAAGAAGCTTTTGGTATTG
The DNA here is from genome assembly GCF_016772045.2 of Ovis aries. Lineage (NCBI taxonomy): Eukaryota > Metazoa > Chordata > Mammalia > Artiodactyla > Bovidae > Ovis > Ovis aries. The sequence continues at coordinate 1,246,021 of NC_056078.1, read as the reverse complement.
GAGGAGATTCTTGAGAGTCCCTTGGACTGCAAGGAGATCCAACATGTCCACCCTAAAGGAAATCAGTTCTAAATATTCATTGGAAGGACTGATGCTGAAGCTGAAACTCCAATATTTTGGCCACCTGATGGGAAGAACTGACTCATTTGAAAAGACCCTGATGGTGGGAAGACCCTGAGGCAGGAGAAGAAGGTGATGATAGAGGATGAAATGGTTGGATGGCATCACTGACTCGATGGACATGAGTTTGAGGAAGCTCTGGGAGTTGGTGATGGACAGGGAAGCCTGGCGTACTGCAGTCCATGGGGTTGCAGGGAGCTGGACACGACTGAGCAACTGAACTGAACTGACTGATCCCTAGGGAAGCCTAGACATTGAAATTATTACTCAAGATGTTAAATCAACTGTCTCAAATATGTTCTGTGAGCTAAAAGAAATCATGTACAACAAACAAAAGGAAATCAAGGAGACAATATATGAACAAAATAAGAACGTTAATCAAAATATTGATATTATAAAAAGAAACTGAGCACATTGTGGAGCTAAAAAGTACAATAACTAAGATAAAAACTTTACCAAAGGAGTTCAACAGCAAGTTGATTAAGTGGAAGAAAGGATCAGTGAATTTAAACAGAAGAACATTGAAATTATCCTGTCTTTGGCACAGAAAGAAAAAAAAATGAGGAAAATGACCAGAAGCTGAGGGATCTATAGAACACCATCAAATGCACCAATGTTCACATTATCGGACTTCTGCAGGGGAAGAAAGAAATGAGCAGAAAAACAATTTGAGAAAAAATAGTCCCAAGCTTCCCAAATCTGAGGGGAGATATGAATATATGCATCCAAGAATCTCAGTGAACTCCAATAAGGATTAAATTCTAAAGAAATCCACATAGAAACACATTACAGCCAAACTGCTAAAACACAAAGACAAACAGAGAATCTTGAAAGTAGCAAGAAAAAAAAATGACTCATTATGGCCAAGCAATCCTCAACGAAATAAATAGTTAATTTCTTCTCAATAACCATAAAAGCCAGAAAACAGTAAGACTTCTATCAACCTAAAAGTCTATACCTAGCAAAACTATCTTTCAAGAATGAGGGATAAATTAACATATTTCTAAATAAACAAATGCTGAGAGTTAATCACCAGTAGACCTGCTTTATAAGAAATGCAAAGGAGAATTCTTCACACTGAAATTAAAAGCCACTAGAGAATAGCTTCAGTCAGTAAAGAGTCTTCCTGCAGTTCAGAAAACCTGGGTTCAATCCTTAGATTGAGAAGATCCCCTGGAGAATGAAATGCAACCCACTTCAGTATTCTTGCCTGGAAAATCTCATGGACCGAAGAGTCTGGTGGGCTATAGTCCATGGGGGTTGCACGAGTCGGACACGACTTAGTGACTAAACCATCACCAAGGATGTCATCAATAGAGTGATAATATAATGCGCAGAATGAGAGAAAGTATTTGCAAAAAAATCTGCAGATCATATATCTGATACACAGTTAAAATACAGAATATATAAAGAAACTCTAAAACTCAACAATAAAAAAAAATCAAACAGCCCAAATCAAAAATGGGCAAAGAATTTGATGGACATTTCTCCAAAGAAGATATACAAATGGAAGCAAACACATGAAAAGATGTAAATAACCTTAGTCTTTAGAGAAATACAAATCAAAAAACTGCAATGAGATACCACTTCATATCCACTAGCATGATTATTATGAAAAATTAGAAAATAAAAAGTGTTGGTGAGGATGTGAAGACATTGGTACACTTATACACTGCTGGTGAGAACATACAATGTTATCGTTGCTGCATCGCACCATTTAGTGGTTACCTCAAAAAGGTAAACATAAGATCCATCAATTTCACTCTAAGCATATGCCCAAAGAATTGAAAGCAAGTATTCAAAACAGATACTTCTATACTCCTGTTTACAGCAGCATTATTCACAATATACCAAAAGGTACAAACAGTTCAAACATCCCTCAACAGATGGATGGATAAGGAAGTTGTGGTCAGGGGTGGGGAAAGAAGGAGAGGGTAGGACGAATGGAGAGAATAACATATACACTGTCATGTGTAAAATAGCCAGTGGGGATTTGCTGTGTGACTCAGGAAACTCAAACTGGGGCTCTGTAACAACCTAGAGGGGTGGGATGGGGTGGGAGGTGTGAGGGAGGTTGAACAGGGAGGGGACATACGTGTACCTATGAGTGATTCATGTTGACATATGGCAGAAACCAACACAGTATTGTAAAGCAATCATCCTTCAATTAAAGATAAATAAATTTTTTAAAAAGAAACCATACAACAGAATACTATTTAGGCCTTAAAAAAAAAAGAAATTCTGACACATCCTAGAACATGGATGACCTTGAAGACATTATGCTACATAAAATAACCCAGACACAAAAGAATAAATATGGTAATAAATCCACTTATATGAGGTATATAGAACACACAAACTCATGAGACAGAAAGTAGAAGTAACTTGAGGCTGCTCAGAGTGGTAGTGGAGAGGTATTGTTTGTTGTTTTTTTTTTTTTTTAATTTTTAGTTTTTTATTTTTCAAACTTCAAAATCCTTAATTCTTACATGCATTCCCAAACATGAACCCCCCTCCCACCTCCCTCCCCACAACATCCCCCTGGGTCATCCCCATGCACCAGCCCCAAGCATGCTGCATCCTGCGTCAGACATAGACTGGCGATTCAATTCACATGATAGTATACATGTTAGAATGTCATTCTCCCGAATGCGTACAGAGTTTCTATTTAGGATGATGAGAATTATCTGGAATTGAATAGTGGTGGTGGTTATACAACAGTGTGAATGTAATTAATGCAGTTGAATTGTTCACTTACGATGGTTAAAAAAGGAATTTTTTTTTTGCATTTTGTCACAATATAAAAATAATAAAATAAAACAGGGCTTCCCTGGTTGTTCGGTGGTTCAGTGTTTAAGAGTCTGCCTGCCAATGTAGGGGACACAGATTCAATCCCTGGTCTGGGAGGATCCCACATGCCATGAGGCAACTAGGTCTGTGCACCACAACTACTGAATCCTGAGAACCCTAGAGCTTGTGCACCATAACAAGAAAAGCCACCCCAAAGAGAAGACTGCATTGCACAACTATAGAGTAGCCCCTACCCATTACAGCTAGAGAAGGCCCTTGTGCAGCAACAAAGATCCAGTGCAGCCAAAAATAAATTAAATAAATAAAAATGTAAAAGACAATAAAAAGATCAACCCAGGTATACTGTCCACATTTGTCATTTTATCACCAGCCCCTGACTCATAGCAGACACTCAAAAAGTATTTGTTGAACACATGAATGAATGAATGAATGTTAGCAAGAGGCAGTTCTCAAACTGTGTGCTATTAGAATGTATTTCTGTGTCAGAATATTTGGAGGCTTTGTCAGTGCATACATTGCTGGGCCCAGAGCTCCTGATTTAACAGATCAAGGATGAAACCTGAGAATTTGCATTTCTGACAAGTTTCCAAGGTAACACTGATGCTGCCAGTCTGGGACCACACATTGAGAACTACTGATTTACAAGAACAATCACCATTGTTGAAGAACAAGGCCCCTGCTCAAATATGAAGTAAATAAGTAAAGCCTTAGATTCCTCTTAAAATCCTAGGCTGGGGAGCCCAAAACATGACTGAATCTCTTATCACCCTAAGTGGAGGATACAGAAAGCCAGATTTAAAAAGATTGAAAGAGAAAGTAATAGAGCTTTTTGTATATGTGACTGTTAAATTTTTACTCAATAAAACAGGTAAAGAAAACAGTTCCTGAAGGAAGTTAGTCCTCAATGAGACCCATAAAGGCAAAACCAGAAACACTGAAATTCTGAGTGCTGCTCACTAGTTGTGTAACTTAGGGTGGAATAGCCACCCTAAGTTGCTCTCTGAACTTCAAATACTATACCTTAAAATAGAGATGGGCTTCCCTGGTGGCTCAGGTCAGTTCAGTCCAGTCACTCAATCGTGTCCGACTCTTTGTGACCCCATGGACGGCAGCAAGCCAGGCTTCCCTGTTCATCACCAACTCCCGGAGCTTGCTCAAACTCATGTCCATCAAGTTGGTGATGCCATCCAACCATCTCATCCTCTGTCATCTCCTTCTCCTCCTGCCTTCAATCTTTCCCAGCATCAGAGTCTTTCCTTGTTGAAAAAAATTAAGTTATTTTAATTGGAGGCTAATTACTTTGCAGTATTGTAGTGGGTTTTGCCATACGTTGACATGAATCAGCCACAGGTGTACATGTGTTCCCCGTCCCTCTGGGCTTCCAGTGCACTGGCTTTGAGTGCCCTGTTTCATGCATCAAACTTGGACTGGTGATCTATTTCACATATGGTAATATACATGTTTCAGTGCTATTCTCTCAAATCATCCCACCCTCGCCTTCTCCCACAGAGTCCGAAAGTCTGTTCTTTACATCTGTCTCTTTTGCTGTCTCACATATAGGGTCATTGATACTGTCTTTCTAAATTCCATATATATGCACTAATATGGTGTTTTCCTTTCTGGCTTATTTCACTCTGTATAATGGCTTGAGTTTCATTCACCTCCTTAGAACTGATTCAAATGCATTTTTAATAGCTGAGTAGTGTTCCATTGTGTATATGTACCACAACTTTCTTTTCTAATAAGTCGGCTCTTCAAATCAGGCTGGCAAAGTATTGGAGCTTCAGCATCAGTCCTTCCAATGAATATTCAGAACTGATTTCCTTTAAGATTGACTGGTTTGATCTCCTTGCAGTCCCAGGGACTCTTAAGAGTCTTCTCCAACACCACAGTTCAAAAGCGTCAATTCTTCAATGCTCAGCTTTCTTTATACTCCAACTCTCACATCCATACATGACTACTGGAAAAACCACAGCTTTGACTAGATGGACCTTTGTCAGCAAAGTAATGTCTCTGCTTTTTAATATGCTATCTAGGTTCCTCATAGCTTTTCTTCCAAGGAGCAAGTGTCTTTTAATTTCATGGCTTCAGTCACCATCTGGAGTGATATTGGAACCCCAAAAAATAAAATTTGTCACTGTTTCCATTGCTTCCACATCTATTTGCAGTTAAGTGATAGGACCAGATGCCACGATCTTAGTTTTTTGAATGCTGAGTTCTACACCAGCTTTGTCAGTCTGCTCCTTCACCTTCATCAAGAGGCTCTTCAGTTCCTCTTCACTTTCTTCCATAAGGGTGGTGTCATCTACATATCTGAGGTTATTGATATTTCTCCCAGAAATCTTGATTCCAGCTTGTGTTTCATCCAGCTGAACATTTCACATGATGTACGCTGCATATAAGTTAAATAAGCAGGGTGACAATATACAGCCTTGATGCACTCCTTTCCGGATTTGGAACCAGTCTGTTGTTCCATGTCCAGTTCTAACTGTTGCTTCTTGACCTGCATACAGATTTCTCAAGAGACACGTCAGGTGGTCTGGTATTCCCATATCTTGAAAAAATTTTCCAGTTTGTGGTTATCCACACAATCAAAGGCTCTAGCATAGTCAATAAAGGAGAAGTAGATGTTTTTCTGGAACTCTCTGGCCTTTTAGATGATCCAGCAGATGTTTGCAATTTGACCTCTGGGTCCTCTGCCTTTTCTAAATTGAGCTTGGACATCTGGAAGTTCATGGTTCACGTACTGTTGAAGCCTGGCTTGGAGAATTTTGAGCATTACTTTGCTAGTGTGTGAGATGAGTGCAATTGTGCGGTAGTTTGAGCTTTCTTTGGGATTGCCTTTCTTTGGGATTAGAATGAAAACTGACCTTTTCCAGCTGAGTTTTCCAAATTTGCTGACATATTGAGTGCAGCACTTTCACAGCATTATCTTTGAGGATTTGAAACAGCTCAGCTGGAATTCCATCATCTCCACTAGCTTTGTTTATAGTGATGCTTCCTAAGACCCACTTGACTTGGCATTCCAGGATGTCTGGCTCTAGGTGAGTGATCACACCATCGTGGTTATTAAGATCTTTTCTGTATAGTTCTGTGTATTCTTGCCACCTCTTCTTAATATCTTCCGCTTCTGTTAGGTCCATGCCATTTCTGTCCTCTATTGAGCCCACCTTTGCATGAAATGTTCCCTTGGTATCTTTAATTTTCTTGAAGAGATCGCTAGTCTTTGCCATTCTATTGTTTTCCCCTATTTATTTTCACTGATCACTGAGGAAGGCTTTCTTATCTCTCCTTGCTATTCTTTGCAACTCTGCATTCAGATGCGTATATCTTTCCTTTTTCCTTTGCCTTTAGCGTCTCTTCTTTTCTCAGCTATAGGTAAGGCCTCCTCCAACAATTGTGCCTTTTTGCATTTTCTTCCTTGGGAATGGTCTTGATCAGTGCCTCCTGTAAAATGTCACAAACCTCTGTCCATAGCTTTTCAGGCACTCTGTCTATCAGATCTAGTCCCTTGAATCTATTTGTCACTTCTACTGTATAATCATAAGGGATTTTATTTAGGTCATACCTGAATGCACTAGGGATTTCCCCTACTTTCTTCAATTTACATCTGAATTTTGCAATAAAGAGTTCATGATCTGAACCACAGTCAGCTCCTGGTCTTGTTTTTGATGACTGTATAGAACTTCTGGTGGCTCTGACAGTAAAGATCTGCATGCAGTTGGGAGACCTATGTTCCATCCCAGGGTTGGGAAGATCCCCTGGAGAAGTACATGGCAACCCATTCCAGTTTTCTTGCGTGGATTATCCCCAGGGACAGAGGAGCCTAGTAGGCTGCAGTACATGGGCTCACAAAGAGTTGGACATGACTGAGCAACTAAGCACAGCACAATATAGAGATGGCAACAGAAAACAGATGGGGTTATCATAAGCTTTAGAAGAAAGGGAGCAAAATTAAAATATAGGTAATGCTCTCTTACCCAGCTGCTACTCAACCAACTTGCCAATTTAATTTCTCCATCTTCCTGACCTAGGGCTGCTGCAGGTTCATGGCCGGCATGCTCTTGCCTGTCCTTCCCATGGAATCAGCCTTCTGTATCCACAGATGCAGACACCTGGATGTACAAAGCTGTCTATACTCCAGTGTTTTATATTGTATAAGGTACTTGAACATCTGTGGCTTTTGGTACCCATGAGAGTCCTGGAACCAATCCCCATGGATAACATGCATTGATACTGTACTTCTGCTAACACCAGCAGAGTCAGAGGCATTACAAATCAGGTGTGTCTGTTATCAAACCTGTGTGCTGGATGTACTTACAAATGTACTTATGTAATTTAACTCAATATTACTTAAGTCCCTGAAATATGAGCACAAAAAAAAGAACACTATTGTTTCTATGAAAGACAAGTTGAATGCTTTGGAAAGTCTCCTAAAGGCAAGTTGTTAAATAAATTACTATCAGATTTCATACACGTGAGACATCTGTGAAAACGTGGGAGAACAGTTAAAATCTATAAAGATGCTTTGCTTCATTGGTCCACATACCTTTAAGTCCTTGCTCCACTTAAGAGGATCTCAAACTGGAAATCTTAGCAGATAGATCACAGAAGTGGTTTATGCAAGAATAACATATGGAACACCTGTCAGCTTCTGCCCTCAAAGGAAGAGTTTCAGCCTTGTATCAATAGATCATCCCCCAAAATGAACAGAATCATGTTTTAAAGTAAAATGTTTAAAGTCTGAAGATATCACTCCGTATTCTTCCCCACTTCAACTTTCACAGCCCACAGCACCAATCCAACCACCCTGGGTAAGAAGTGTTCACAGTCCTTGGTGCTGCTGAAATGTTACTTCTTCTCCCACCACTACCCCTGCCACCTTGAGAGTTCCATTTGGTTTCACACCCAAATGTCATTCCTGTTAACATTTCATTGGTAAATACACACTGTTGAAGTGTGCTATTTGCAGAGACAATTTGAAGCCCAGGACATTTCCATTTTACACTTTCTAGAAGCCTCCCCCCACAGCTCAGCAAGATCCAGGGAGGCTGGGGAAAGTGGCAGCACAGACACACTCATGAATATTCATCCAGCCTTCAATACAAGTATAGCACCTGCTCTTACACAGCACGCTAATGATGATAAGCTCTTGGAAGATGATAAGCTCCTGGCACCCCTCGGAGCTGGGCCACTGCTGTTCTTTTCCACTTAGAAGGTTAGGGAGTGGGTCACAGAAAGGTTAATTGACTTGCTTAAGTCAGCACTACAAGTCAATAGGAGAGACGGAGTCAGATGTCGGGTGGCTGAGGTTGCCACCTGTCAGACCTGGTCTTGAGGCTTCCAGTTTAATTCCTTTCCCAAGAGCTTATGTGTGTTCAGCACAATAATACCTCTATGTAAAATATAAAGTATGTGTGTATGTGTGCGTGTGCATATGCATGTCCATCTTTCCTCCTTCATGAGAACACCTGGAAAAGAAGCAGTCTGTTTAAAGTTTTGTCACGTTCGCTTTCTCTAGTCCAACTGACTGGAAAAAGCCCAGCTCCCCCACTCTTGCTGCCCCCATTTCTGCATTTGCTGATAACTTGTTTCTTAAAGAAGCAGATTCCAGGGCCACTGCATCCGCCATTCCAGTGCATTCACAGCAACGAGAAAAAGCTGGGAGAGACAGTCCAATCTGGACAAAGGACTGCAGCCTGGAGATAAACTCGCCTGAAGACCAGGCTGTCCTTGCCCTCATCAAGTCCTAGAATCAGAAGACAAGCATCCTATCTATGGCTAAAACATCCTGCTCTGTAAAGATAGGGTTCCTTGGTGCTCAGAACATTCCTCTTTCCCAGGCCCCTCAGCCGTGGCCAATTCATGGTTAGGACACTTGAAGAGGTTGGTCATAAGTTGTGACCATTGACACGTAAGCTGCTTGCATGGTAAAAGGAGGAAAAGTTATACAAATATCACCTCAGTCTGAGTTGCAAATACAGGTGGGCCACAGAGTGAATGTAAGCAGGGAGGATTGATAAGATCCTGTCTTCTCTTCCAGGGCCCACCTGAGAGCCTCTGGGACCAACATTCAGTCATCCACAAACATCTATCAAGTAGTTACTGTGCGCTCTGGGTGCTGACCTTCAGAGGAAACCCCCACTTCCCACAGCATGGAGGGGAGGAGGCAGAGAAAGATTAGGAAGAAGAACGAGGAAGAGACTGAGGCACCCATGGGCTTGGTACAGTCTCTGTAGCTGCCTAGTGAGTCACCGTGTGCCATCCCGAACTCCACCCTGAGACCAGAACCCCTTCTGCCTGCCCTGTGCCTTCTGCTTTCCTCCCAAGCTTTAGGGATCCATAGAGGGCGATGGCCCAGACCTATGAGGTTGGTAGGAATCTGTATCATATGGAACCAGCAAGACCATAAAGGAATCCTTCATTCTGGTCTTGGTGTCTGTGTGCATGCTCTGTCGCTTTAGTCGTGTCTCCAACTTTTTGTGACCCCCATGGACTGTAGCCCCCAGACCCCTCTGCCCATGGGATTCTCCAGGTAAGAATACTGGAGTGGGTTGCCATGCCCTCCTTCAGGGGATTTTCCCTACCCGGGGATCAAACCAGTGTCTCCCTTTTCTCCTGCACTGCAGGCAGATTCTTTACTGCTGAGCTACTGGTCTTGGTAGAGCAAAAAATAGGGAATGAATTTCAACTACTTTGCTTCTCAAGTAACTCAGATTTTCAAGGCCACGCATGGGCCTAGAAACCCTTCAGGGGTCAGTCTCTACCTGTTAGCTCAAGATCAGTGTAAAGTCATATAACTGTTATAAAAAAGACAAGAGATAACAAATGCTGATGAGAATGTGGAGAAAAGGGTTAACACTTGTGCATGATTGGTAGGAATGTAAACTCATGCAACCTCTATGGAAAAGAGTATGGAGGTTACTCAAAAATTTAAAATAGAGTTACCATATGATTCAACCCTTCCCTGGTGGCTCAAATGGTGAAATATCTGCCAGCAATGCAGAAGACCTGGGTTCAGTCTCTGGGTCAGGAAGATCCCCTGGAGGAGGAAATGGCAATCCACTGTAGTATTCTTGCCTGGAGAATTCTATGGACCGAGGAACCTAGCAGGCCATAGTCCATGAGGTTGCAAAGAATCAAACACACTAAGCAACTAACACACAACACACACATATGATCCAGCAATACCACTTTTTGGTATTTATCAGAAGAAAATGAAACACTACCTTGAAGAGTTATCCGCACCTCCATGTTCACTGCAGCGTTACAGTTGAGACACGAAAACAACATAAGTAGTTAAATAAAATGTGATCTACATATATTTTATTTATAAATAAACCTATATTTATACTATACACACACAACGGAATATTATTCACCCAATAAAAAAGAAAACAACCTTGCCATTTGTAACAACATGAATAGACCTGAGGGCATTATTCTAAGTGAAATAAGTCAGACAGATAAAGACAAATACGGTATGGTATGATCTCACTTATGTGTGGACTCGAAGAAAGCCAAATTCACAGAAACACAGAGTAGATGGGTGGTTTCCAGGGGCTGGGAGCTGGTGGAAACAGGGAGATGTTCCAAAGTACAATCATCAGTTAGATGAATAAGCTCTGGAGATGTGACGTACAGCATGGTGACTATAGGTAATAATACTGTATTATTGCTGGAAGGAAAACTATGACAAATCTAAAATCCAGCATATTAAAATCAGAGACATCACTTTGCCAACAAAGGTCCATATAGTCAAAGGTATGGTTTTTCCAGTAGTCATGTATGGATGTGAGAGTTGGACCATAAAGAAGGCTGAGTGCTGAAGACTTGATGCTTTCAAATTGTGGTGCTGAAGAAGACTCTTGAGAGTCCCTTGGACTGCTAGGAGATCAAACCAGTCAATCCTAAAGAAAGGACTGATGCTGAGGCTGAAGTTCCAAAGGTTTGGCCATCTGATGTGAAGAGCTGACTCACCAGAAAAGACCCTGTTGCTGGGAAAGATTGAAGGCCAAAGGAAAAGAAGGCAGCAGAGGATGAGATGGTTAGATAGCATCACCAAGTCAATGGACATGAATCTGAGCAAACTCCAGGGGATAGCAAAGGACAGGGAAGCCTGGTGTGCTACAGTTCATGGGGTCGCAAAGAATCAGACACAACTTAGTGACTGAACAACAACTGTATTATAACTGGAAAGTTGCTAAAGAGTAGATCATAAGTGTGTTTAACACACAGAGACAAAGTAATTATGTGAGTTGGTGGAGATGTTAACTAACATTTTGGAATAATTTCAAGATATATACATATATTAAATCAACACATTGGACACTTTAAACTTACACAAAGTTATATGTCAATTATATCTCAATATAGCTTAGAAAAAAGAGAGAGAGAGAGAAAGACACATCACAGAAAAGCCAACATTTGCAAATGTGACCTTGCTTACTTTTAAAAAAAGAACGTATTTTGGAGGCAGCGTGTGAAACTGAAGCAGCATTAACTATCCTGAGGTTTAAGGAGACCTGGCAGGGACATTCCTAAAGGTCCAGTGGTTAAGAATCTGCTTGCAGTGAAGGGGACACAGGTTCAATCCTGGGTCCAGGAAGATTCCACATGCCATGGGACAATGGGGCCCATGGGCCACAACTGTAGAATCCATGCTCTAGAGACCCTGAGTCACAAATACTGAAGCCTGTGCATCTAGAGCCCACATTTTGCAGCAAGAGAAGCTGCCACAATGAGAAGACCACACACTGCAACCAAAGAAAGCCCATGTGCAGCACAACGAAGAACCAGCATAGCCAAACATAGTTAATCAATTAATTAATTTTAAAGAAGAAGGAGAAGAGCTGGCATCCCAGCTCTGTTACAAACTAGTGCTGGGCCAACTGATTCACAACACTCAGACACCTCACGTCACCCATTGGCCCCTGAATTTGGGGTACGCATTTCACAAGGTATGCAGAGCCCATTGGTGTCTGAGTCCTGCTTCACAGGAGAGCTGAGGGCTGGTCCTTCATTCCTTATCTCAATGAAAGAGTGACTATTTGCTTCATATGTTTCCAGAACCACCTTCTAAACTCTGTTCTGAATAGAAAGCCGGCGGGTGGTCAGGGAGTGAGGTAATGGCCCACATTTCCTCCTGGCCCATTCACTGAAAGAGGCAACAGCCCTGTGATGAAGCCCTACTGCCCCTTCAGGTCCCAGGTCCAGAACCACGGCTGCTAGGAGCCCCACTCAAGCTGTTCTTTGAGGTTCCCCATCATGTGGATGGAACTCCAGGGCACCAGGCTATAATCCTTCCTGGGGACTCATTTTGTGGAAACCAAAGTCTCAGTCCCCTGGCCTCATTTACAAAGAGCTGACCCCATGCCAGAGTCCCTGGGAGATCAACTGAGGCTTTTATTAGAATTATAGCACAGTCAACTTCCCCTGAGCATCCTCATTCCCTTACAGGTACTGCACCCCAGAGCCCTCCTCCACCTCTTATCCCCCTTACTCAATCTCTAGCTCAGAGTCTGTCTCTCAGCCAAGAAGCTAATATAATCTAGGACAGTTACACACCACATCCACAAACAGGCTCATTCAGATGTTTTAGAATGACAAAGGAACACTTCATCCCACACCTCTTGCTGAAACGATGACTAACTGCAGGGTGGTGTGTGTGTGTGTGTACACACATATACATGCATCTACTCCAGAAGAACTGAGAGAAAACCAGTGATGTTATACATGGAACAGAACATGAGATTAGGTCAGATTGGCTAATTAAGGCTCAATCTCTGTCGTCTCCTGAGATGAAAGCTACCATGGACTCACACAGGAAACAATTAACCCCACTTGAGTTCAAGCAGCTTATGTGAGCAGAGAGCCCATTCCTTCTTCTGGAGTCATTAATTAATAAGTCTGCTTCTTCCCCATCCCTCATTACCATCAAAGCTTCTTTCACTGGTGGCATCAATTGTCATGCTATGCAATTCCCCAACTGACAGCACGAATGCAAATTTGGAGGGGAAATCACAGGGTGAGGGCACACTGTGCCAGGGGATGTTAACAGCTGTTTCTGTGGAGATGCTCCTTTTGCTTGAAAGCATATCACAGCCTGGCTCAGGCAAGGAGCAGCAGTCTGGAGAAACACCAACCATAAACCCAGAGGTCCTAAGAATCCTCGCTAATATAAATGAATGTGGCTTCCATTTGACAGGGTGAGGAAAATGGTGTGTTTTTAAATAAGACCTGAAGCATTGTAGGTAAATGAGAGGCCTTTCACAGGCATGCATATGTACCACTCAGATCCTTGGGCTGGATGCTTGTTTTGGAATTACCCCTATGCATAGTGCTTTTAAATGGGCCTAGTTATTCGTAAACAAGGTTACTGTCAATTTGTCATTTTTAACCACACTGGTCCCCAAAAAGATGTACTGCCTTCTCACGGGGCCTTTTCCCTTTATGCTTGTGATCTTGTATTTCTCCAAAGTTGTAATGTAAAGCAAAGAGAGAGATTGGTCCAGGTAAAGGATTCTAGGAATTCTGCAGATCTCAGACCAGTCTTTAAGGGGATAAATCTCAACAGCTAAGGCCATGGGAGACGGAATTATAAAGGAGAAGGCCACTGATGCACAGCCCGGGAATGAGCGCATAATGTGGAAGGAGATGCGTGTGTGTTTGCAGACAGAAACACTCAGAGCCACTGTCCTGCGCATCTCACTATGAAGTTATCTGAAGTAGTAATTGGAAAATTAAGCAGAGTCAGAGCAAAGGGAGCTGTATGGGTTATTTTATCCAGTTTAGGGAAGACCATGGAGAATGGTCTCAGGGCTGAACTAGAGTTTACTGTTGGAGAATCTATAATTTTTATCTTTCTTTTAAATTCAGTCGTTTTTCTCCCCATCAGGCAATGCTACATAAATACAAACTCTTTGTTTCTGAACACTTCTTTTTCTAAGCTCCATATATACTACCATCCTACAGTTGGCATTTATCATAAAATGTTGCAATTACCAATATTATATGTTTATCACATAAAAACTAATAAATTTGAAACAGATGGGTGGCATTTCAGGGAGGCTCTGAATAGCTCCCAGTCCTTTATGTCTCAGCATAGAAAGAATTCAGCGAGAAGCAAAGTGATAGATAAGAAGTGATTTATTAGCATAGGATGCTTGTGAGGCTTACAAGTGGGTGGGCAAGAAGGTACCATGTTCCAAGAACTTTGTGAGCTACAGTTTCATAATCAAAGGAAAGGTGAAGGAAAAGATTTCCTTATAATCAAAAGAAAAGCGGACAAGAATTATTTGTCATTCTTGACATTCTGCTTCTATCATGAGCTCCTCCTCAAAGTTGGGTAGGGAAGTTTCCCTGAAATACATGTTTAGGCTAGGTCTACAAATTACTGCTTTTTCTGTGTGCAGAGTATGCCCTAACTTCCTGAGCTCACAGGGCACAATGTGGGTCTCATACCACCGCTGTTTTATTGTTTGGAGGGCATATCTTGTGCATCTGTTGCCTGGTTTTCTTGCTAAGCAAGTCTGCTTGGTTTTGTGGTTAATCAAACTTGCTTTCTTGTGTAATCATTAACTTAAAGGCGTCTCCCATATTTCCATATTTTTTTACATACAATTCCCTAGTGAGATTAGCTATCTAATCTCCTACTTTGTCCCTTTACTCTGTCTCTGTCAAATTTACTTTAGGTTACAGTATGTATTCTGTTCTTCATTGTAGGGGTTTACCTGTGTGATGTTTCACCATGTTCCTACTATACCCATATTCTTTTTCTAATTTATGACATTAGGATCCATATGGTGATCTTTAAAATTATAAAGTTCTATTAGAACTCAAATTGAGGAACTAAGAAACAGAAAGGGATGACAGAAGTAACAATAAGAAAGGACAGTGGAGGAAGGGTGGACAGATAAGTGAATTTGTTGGGGAAATGAGCCAAGAGTCACACTCACATATGTGAAAGAAATGTAGAAGACACAATGTTCCAAGAATGAAGAAATCTTTGGTATAGGGTAAAGGTGGCCAACCTGCAGCTGTAATTAGTAATCTTAGGGTTTCCAAACTCTGTGTGCCACCTGCTACATCAATGAATTCCCAAGGGTTTACAAGAAACCCTTTAGAAAACAGTTCAGACCTACGCAACTTTTAGTCTCAAATCCCTAACTATTTCCTACCTAGAGAACTGGGCTGTAAAACTTCTTTAGCCCCGCTACACTAGAAAACAACTGCCAGTTCCATGTATCCTTTCTCCAGGGAATGGCCCTCATTTCCATAGCTTTTTTTTTTTTTTTTAGTTTTTATTTTTTAAATTTTAAAATCTTTAATTCTTACATGTATTCTCCAACATGAACCCCCCTCCCACTTCCCTCCCCATATCATCTTTCTGGGTCATCCCCATGCACCAGCCCCAAGCATGCTGCATCCTGCGTCAGACATAGACTGGCGATTCAATTCACATGATAGTATACATGTTAGAATGTCATTCTCCCAAATCATCCCACCCTCTCCCTCTCCCTCTGAGTCCAAAAGTCCGTTATACACATCTGTGTCTCTTTCCCTGTCTTGCATACAGGGTCGTCATTGCCATCTTCCTAAATTCCATATATATGTGTTAGTATACTGTATTGGTGTTTTTCTTTCTGGCTTTCCATAGCTTTTTAAAATGATGTGAAGTGAGAAGAGAGGAAGCACTTCTGCAACAGCAGAGTAAGGATCTCCCAATCCCAGCTCTTCCATAACAACACCTATAACACTAGAAAGAAAGTTACCAAAGTCAATGTTTCAGGATTCTCAAAGTTAACCAAAGTCTTGCAACGATTAAAAAAAAAAAATTATTCAAGAAAAAAAAGCTGAATATTGGTAAGAACAATGAGCCTTGCAGTATTTTCACTTGTCCTAACTCCACTCCCATCTCCCAAGCTCCATATTAGCCTCGAAAACCAATAGCCTAACAATACAGTGACTATGAAAGTCGTCAGCCAAACAACCACTAGAGTGGGGAGAATGGGTTTGAACTCTTCCAAAAACTTGTTCCCAGAGCATTATCAGTCTTTAAACAGTTTGACAGCTGACTGAAACGCTCCATTCTCAGCAGCTGTCTTTATTTGACCTGACTCGGAGTAAGCAGTCCTATTCCCAGGGCATTTGTCAAAAACAATGAGTAGCAATTGTTTAACATTTCAGCTGCCTAAGGCAGAATACCTCAAGGGATATTCTGAGGCTGAAAACAGGTTGAACAAAAAAATCTAAAAGGAAGAGCTGAAAAACAGAACCCTCAAGTAAAGGAGAATAATTTTACAGAGAATGAAGGGATGGAGCCAAATCAAAAACAACACCCAGTTGTGGATGTGTCTGGTGATAGAAGCAAGGTCCAATGCTCTAAAGAGCAATATTACATAGGAACCTGGAATGTTAGGTCGATGAATCAAGGCAAAGTGGAAGTGGTCAAACAGGAGATGGCAAGAGTAAACATCGACATTATAGGAATCAGCGAACTAAAATGGACTGGAATGGGTGAATTTAACTCAGATGACCATTATATCTACTACTGTGGGCAGAAATCCCTTAGAAGAAATGGAGTAGCCATCATGGTCAAAAAAAGAGTCTGAAATGCAGTACTTGGATGCAGTCTCAAAAATGATAGAATGATCTCTGTTTGTTTCCAAGGCAAACCATTCAATATCAAGGTGTTCCAAGTCTATCCCCCAACCAGTAACGCCGAAGAAGCTGAACTGGAACGGTTCTGTGAAGACCTACAAGACTTTTTAGAATGAACACCCAAAAAACATGTCCTTTTCATTATAGGAGACTGAATGCAAAGGTAGGAAGTCAAGAAACACTTGGAATAACAGGCAAATTTGGCCTTTGAGTATAGAATGAAGCAGGGCAAAGGCTAATAGACTTTTGCCAAGAGAATGCACTGGTCATAGCAAACACCTTCTTCCAACAACACAAGATAAGATTCTACACATGGACATCACCAGATGGTCAACACCAAACTCAGATTGATTCTATTCTTTGCAGCCAAAGATGGAGAAGCTCTATACAGTCAGCAAAAACAAGACTGGGAGCTGACTGTGCCTCAGATCATGAACTCCTTATTGCCAAATTCAGACTTAAATTGAAGAAAGTGGGGAAAATCACTAGACCATTCAGGTATGACCTAAATCAAATCCCTTATGATTATACAGTGGAAGTGAGAAATAGATTTAAGGAACTAGATCTGATAAACAGAGTGCCTGATGAACTATGGATGGAGGTTCGTGACATTGTACAGGAGACAGGGATCAAGACCATCCCCAAGAAAAAGAAATGCAAAAAAGCAAAATGGCTGTCTCAGGAGGCATTACAAACAGCTGTGAAAAGAAGAGAAGTGAAAAGCAAAGGAGAAAAGGGAAGATAAACCCATGTGAATGCAGAGTTCCAAGGAATAGCAAGGAGACATAAAAAAAAAGCCTTCCTCAGTGATCAGTGCAAAGAAATAAAGGAAAACAATAAAATGAGAAAGACTAGAGATCTCTTCAAGAAAATTGGAGATACTGAGGGAACATTTCATGCAAACATGGGCTCAATAAAGGACATAAATGGTATGGACCTAAAAGAAGCAAAAGATATTAAGAAGAGGTGGCAAGAATACACAGAAGAATTGTACAAAAAGATCTTCATGACCCAGATAATCATGATGGTGCGATCATTCACATAGACCTGGATCACGTAGACATGCACATCCTGGAATGTGAAGTCAAGTGGGCCTTAGGAAGCATTACTATGAACAAAGCTAGTGGAGATGATGGAATTCCAGTGGAGCTATCTCAAATCCTGAAAGATGATTCTGTAAAAGTGATACATTCAACATGTCAGCAAATTTGGAAAACTCAGCAGAGGCCACAGGACTGGAAAAGGTCAGTTTTCATTCCAACCCCAAAGAAAGGCAATGCCAAGGAATGCTCAAACTACCACACAATTGCACTCATCTCACACGCTACCAAAGTAATGCTCAAAATTCTCCAAGCCAGGTTTCAGCAATATGTGAACCGTGAATTTCCAGATGTTCAAGCTGGTTTTAGAAATGGCAGAGGAACCAGAGATCAAATTGCCAGCATCTGCTGGATCATCGGAAAAGCAAGAGAGTTCCAAAAAAACCATCTATTTCTGCTTTATTGACTATGCCAAAGCCTTTGACTGTGTGGATCACAATAAACTGGAAAATCTGAAAGAGATGGGAATACCAGACCACCTAACCTGTCTCTTGAGAAATCTGTATGCAGGTCAGGAAGCAACAGTTAGAACTGGACATGGAACAACAGACTGGTTCCAAATAGGAAAAGGAGTACATCAAGGCTGTCTATTGTCACCCTGCTTATTTAATTTCTATGCAGAGTACATCATGAGAAACGCTGGACTGGAAGAAACACAAGCTGGAATCAAGATTGCCGGGAGAAATATCAATAACCTCAGATATGCAGATGACACCCACCCTTATGGCAGAAAGTGAAGAGGAACTAAAAAGCCCCCGATGAAAGTGAAAGAGGAGAGTAAAAAAGTTGGCTTAAAGCTCAACATTCAAAAATCTGAGATCATGGCACCCAGTCTCATCACTTCAAGGCAAATAGATGGGGAAACAGTGGAAAGAGTATCAGACTTTATTTTCTGGGGCTCCAAAATCACTGCAGATGGTGACTGCAGCCATGAAAGTAAAAGACGCTTACTCCTTGGAAGGAAAGTTATGACCAACTTAGTTAGCATATTAAAAAGCAAAGACATTACTTTGCCAACTTTGCCATTATTTTGTCCGTCTAGTCAAGGCTATGGTTTTTCCAGTGATCATGTATGGATGTGAGATTTGGACTATAAGGAAAGCTGAGCATAGAAGAACTGATGCTTTTGAACTATGATGTTTAAAGAAGACTCTTGAGAGTCCCTTGGACTGCAAGGAGATCCAACCAGTCCAATCTATAGGAAATCAGTCCTGGGTATTCATTGGAAGGACTGATGTTGAAGCTAAAACTCCAATATTTTGGCCACTTGATGCGAAGAGCTGAATCATTTGAAAAGACCCTGATGTTGGGAAAGATTGAAGGCAGGAAGAGAACTAGACGACAGAGGATGACATGGTTAGATGGCATCACCAACTCGAAGGACATGAGTCTGGGTAAACTCCAGGAGTTGGTGATGGACAGGGAAGCCTGGCATGCAGCAGTTCATGGGTTCGCAAAGAGTCAGACATGACTGAGTGACTAAACTGAACTGAAAAGTTTTCAACATAATCCTAAAACTCTAGATGGTCACACAAATGTACAGAGTCATGTACATGCCTAGGAAATGCCTGAGAAGGCCCTAATTTACCTCTAGCTGGCCTTCAGATTCTACATAAGCAAAAAGTAAAGACTATAAGGAAGATTTATAAACTGCCTGCCAGCACCTTGACGGCATACCTCAAAACACACACAGGTAGCCACTTGTCAAACACTAGCAGATGTATTGATCCAAAGCATTTAAACAAATCTGAGTCTAATCATTGTGAGAGTCCAATCATTAGCTGACAACTATGTTAAATGATCACAGATATCACTGGCTACACATAACACTCATATCAATGGCTATACATAATACAGAGTGTACAGATTCAATTTAGGGAAATCTCTAAACAAATACAAAAACAACGAACAAGATTGTTTAGTTCAACAACTGGAGATCAAGGTGATTTTATTTCTAGAATTACTATATTATAATTATCTGATTTCCAGTTTTAAACAAAAAGATGAGGATAAACAGGAAAGTATGGCTCCTATATAGTTAAAATAAACTGTCAAGATAAACTACTTCTGAGGAAACTCAAATATTGGAGTTACTAGAAAAAGAGCTTAAATAAGCTATTATAAATATGTTCAAAGAACCAAAGAAAATTATGTCTAAGGATTAAAAGAAATCTTTAGAATGATGTTTCACTTCAAATAGAGTATAGCTTTAAACAGATGGAAATTTTTTTTAACCATACAGATATTCTTGATTTGAAAAACACAGAGTTGAAACAAAAAATTCATTAGAGAAGCTCAACAAAGATTTGAACTGGCAGCAGAAAGAATCAGCAAACTTGAAGACAGATCTACTGAGATCATCTAGGCTGAGGAATAGAAAACAAAGAATGAAGAAAAATGAACAGACCTTAAGAGAGACCATCAACTAACACACACATGAGAGAAAAGAAAGAGAGGAGAAAAAGAATATTTGAAGAAATAATGGCTAAATACTTTTCAAACTTTATGGAAAACATTAATCTGCATATCTAAGTGGTTCAATAAAGTCTGAGTGGGATATCTTAAATAGATTCACACCTAGACACACCACTGTCAAACTGTCAAAAGACAAGATAGAGAGGTAACTCATCATATACACAGGCTCTTCAACAAGATTAACAGCTGAAAACATGGAGGTCAGAAGACAGTAGAATGACATATTCGTTTCTGAAAGAAAAAGATAATCAGCAATTCTATATCCAGCAAAATGATCTTTCATAAAATATTTTCTGGAAATTAAAATATTTCCAGAAAAGTAAAAACTCAGAGAATTCATCACTAGCAGACTGGCTCACAAGAAACAGTGGAGGGGGTCCTTCGGGCTGAAATTAGAGAACACTAGGCAATAATTTGAACCCACAGGAAAGAATAAAGAGCACCAATAGTAGTAACTACACAGGTCATGGTCTTCCCAGGTGGCGTTAGTGTTAAAGAAGCTGCCTGCCAATGCAGAAGACCTGAGATGTGGCCTCCAAACCTGGGCCAGGAAGCTCACCTGGAGGAAGAAACGGCAGAATGGCAGCCCCCTCCAGTGTTCCCACCTGGAGAGCACCACGGCCAGATGGGCCTGCTGGTCACAGTCCACAGGGACGCAAAGAGACGGACACAGCAGAGGCACTCAGCATGCACCCACATAGGTAAATATGACAATATGAATGTATTTTCTGTAATTTTATTCTCCTACCTGACTTTTGTTTAAAGCTGCACACAGTGCTATTTATAAAACTGTGTTGGTGGACTTATAATGTACATGGATCTAACTTGTATTATAAATATAGTACAAAGGAGGGGAAAAACACAAAGCTATTTTGGAGCAAAGTTTTTGTATATTACTGATATGAAGTCAGTTTTAATATGAACCATATTGTTTTAAATTAAAATGTTAATTTTACCTCCCAGGGAAAGCACTAGGAAAATAACTTTAAAATATGGTAAAAGAAATAGCAAGGAAATAAGAATAACATATTAAAACTATCTAACTAAAAAGAAGGTAGTCATGAAGGAATAAGAAGATCAAATGAGACATGAGATACTAAAATCAAATAGCAAAATGGCAGATGCAAACCATACCTTATCAACAATTTCAATTAAATGTAAACGGAGGCTTCCAGTTCAAGATGGCAGAAGAAGGACATGTGTCCATTTCCTCCCGTGAGAGCACTACAACCAAAACCAACTGTTGAACAACTATCAATAGGAGGACACTGGAACTCACCAAAAAGAGATACACCATGTCCAAAGACAATGACCCCTCAGTGAATGGTAGCAGGGGCACAATCATGATAAAATCAAATCTCATTCCCATTAGGTGGGTGACTCACAAACTGGAGAACAATAAGACCAAAGAAGTTCTCCACTGTTGTGAAGGTTATGAGCCCAACATCAGGCTTCCCAGCCAGGGGATCCAGCACAGGGACTGGAAATTCCCAGGAAATCTGACTTTGAAGGCCAGTGGGATTTGATTATAGGACTTCCACATGACTAGGGGAAACAGAGACTCCACTCTTAGAAGACACAAACAAAATCTTATGCACACAAAGACCCAGGGGAAAGGAAGAATGACACCACAGTGAACTGCTGACACTACACTAGTGACAGGACCAGACCTACACCTACTGTTGGAGGGTCTCCTGTGGGTCAGCAGTGGCTCACACAAGGATTGGGGCACTGGTAGCAGCAGTCCTGGGAGGTTCCCCTTGGTGTAAGTCCTCTTGGAAGTTGCTACTAACCCTACCACAGACGCTGGAGACCCCAGGGTTAGGTGACCACAGGCCAAACAACTAACAAGGACGGAGCTCAATCCCACCCACCACCAGATAATTGGATTAAAGCTTTATGAGGAAGGCCATGCTGACTAGTTCAGTTCAGCTCAGTCCCTCAGTCGTCTCCGACTCTGCGACCCCATGAATTGCAGCACATCAGGCCTCCCTGTCCATCACCAACTCCCGGAGTTCACTCAGATTCACGTCCATCGAGTCCATGATGCCATCCAGCCATCTCATCCTCTGTCGTCCCCTTCTCCTCCTACCCTCAATCCCTCCCAGCATCAAAGTCTTTTCCAATGAGTCAACTCTTCGCATGAGGTGGCCAAAGTACTGGAGTTTCACCTTTAGCATCATTCCTTCCAAAGAAATCCCAGGGCTGATCTCCTTCAGAATGGACTGGTTGGATCTCCTTGCAGTCCAAGGGACTCTCAAGAGTCTTCTCCAACACCACAGTTCAAAAGCATCAATTCTTCGGCACTCAGCCTTCTTCACAGTCCAACTCTCACATCCATACATGACTACTGGAAAAACCATAGCCTTGACTAGATGGACCTTAGCTGGCAAAGTAATATCTCTGCTTTTGAATATGCTATCTAGGTTGGTCATAACTTTTCTTCCAAGGAGTAAGCATCTTTTGATTTCATGGCTGCAGTCACCATCTGCAGTGATTTTGGAGCCCCAAAAAATAAAGTCTGACACTCTTTCCACTGTTTCCCCATCTATTTCTCATGAAGTGATGGGACCAGATGCCATGATCTTCGTTTTCTGAATGTTGAGATTTAAGCCAAATTTTCACTCTCCTCTTTCACTTTCATCAAGAGGATTTTTCATTCCACTTCACTTTCTGCCATAAGGGTGGTGTCATCTGCATATCTGAGGTTATTGATATTTCTCCCGGCAATCTTGATTCCAGCTTGTGCTTCTTCCAGTCCAGCGTTTCTCATGATGTACCCTGCATAGAAGTTAAATAAGCAGGGTGACAACAGAAGCCTTGACGCACTCCTTTTCCTATTTGGAACCAGTCTGTTGTTCCATGTCCACTTCTCACTGTTGCTTCCTGGCCTACATACAGATTTCCCAAGAGGCACGTCACGTGGTCTGCTACTCCCATCTCTTGAAGAATTTTCCACAGTTTATTGTGATCCACACAGTCGAAGGCTTTGGCATAGTTAATAAAGCAGAAATAGATGTTTTTCTGGAATTCTCTTCCTTTTCCATGATCCAGCAGATGTTGGCAATTTGATCTCTGGTTCCTCTGCCTTTTCTAAAACCAGCTTGGACATCAGGAAGTTCATGGTTCATGTATTGCTGAAGCCTGGCTTGCAGAATTTTGAGCATTACTTTACTAGCATGTGAGATGAGTGCAACTGTGCGGTAGCTTGAGCATTCTTTGGCATTGCCTCTCTTTGAGACTGGAATGAAAACTGACCTTTTCCAGTCCTGTGGCCACTGCTGAGTTTTCCACATTTGTTGGCATATTGAGTGCAGCACTCTCACAGCATCGTCTTTTAAGATTTGAAATAGCTCTACTGGAATTCCATCACCTCCACTAGCTTTGTTTGTAGTGATGTTTTCTAAGGCCCACTTGACTTCACATTCCAGGATGTCTGGCTCTAGGTGAGTGATCACACTATCGAGATTATCTGGGTTGTGAAGATCTTTTTTGTACAGTCCTTCTGTGTATTCTTGCCACCTCTTCTTCATATCTTCTGCTTCTGTTAGGTCCATTCCATTTCTGTCCTTTATCAAGCCCATCTTTGCATGAAATGTTCCCTGGGTATCTCTAATTTTCTTGAAGAGATCTCTAGTCTTTCCCATTCTGTCCTTGTCCTCTATTGCTTTGCACTGATCGCTGAGGAAGTCTTTCTTATCTCTTCTTGCTATTCTTTGGAACTTTGCATTCAGATGCTTATATCTTGCCTTTTTTCCTTTGCTTTTCCCTTCTCTTCTTTTCACAGCTATTTGTAAGGCCTCCCCAGACAGCCATTTTGCTTTTTTGCATTTCTTTTCCATGGGGATGGTCTTGATCCCTGTCTCCTGTACAAAGTCAGGAACCTCATTCCATACATAGTTCATCAGGCAGTCTATCTATCAGGTCTAGGCCCTTAAATCTATTTCTCACTTCCACTGTATAATCATAAGGGATTTGATTTAGGTCATACCTGAATGGTCTAGCGATTTCCCTACTTTCTTCAATTTAAGTCTGAATTTGGTAATAAGGAGTTCATGATCTGACCCACAGTCAGCTTCTGGTCTTGTTTTTGTTGACTGTATAGAGCTTCTCCATCTTTGCCTCAAAGAATAGAATCAATATGATTTCGGTGTTGACCATCTGGTGATGTCCATGTATAGAGTCTTCTCTTGTGTTGTTGGAAGAGGGTGTTTGCTATGACCAGTGCATTTTCTTGGCAAAACTCTATTAGTCTTTGCCCTGCTTCATTCCGCATACCAAGGCCAAATTTGCCTGTTACTCCAGGTGTTTCTTGACTTCCTACTTTTGCATTCCAGTCCCCTATAATGAAAAGGACATCTTTTTTGTGTGTTAGTTCTAAAACGTCTTGCAGTTCTTCATAGAACCATTCAACTTCAGCTTCTTCAGTGTTACTGGTTGGGGCATCGACTTGGATTACTGTGATATTGAATGGTTTGCCTTGGAAATGAACAGAGATCATTCTGTTGTTTTGAGATTGCATCCAAGTACTGCATTTCAGACTCTTTTGTTGACCATGATGGCTACTCCATTTCTTCTAAGGGATTCCTGCCCTCAGTAGTAGATATAATGTTTATCTGAGTTAAATTCACCCATTCCAGTCCATTTTAGTTCGCTGATTCCTAGAATGTTGACGTTCACTCTTGCCATCTCCTGTTTGACCACTTCCAATTCGCCTTGATTCATGGACCTGACATTCCAGGTTCCTATGCAATATTGCTCTTTACAGAGTTGGATCTTGCTTCTATCACCAGTCACATCCACAGCTGGGTATTGTTTTTGCTTTGGCTCCATCCCTTCATTCTTTCTGGAGTTATTTCTCCACTGACCTCCAGTAGCATATTGGGCACCTACTGATCTGGGGAGTTCCTCTTTTGGTATCCTATCATTTTGCCCTTTCATACTGTTCATGGGGTTCTCAAGGCAAGAATACTGAAGTGGTTTGCCATTCCCTTCTCCAGTGGACGACGCTCTGTCAGACCTCTCCACCATGACCCGCCCAATCTTGGGTTGCCCCATGGGCATGGCTTAGTTTCATTGAGTAGACAAGGCTGTGGTCCTAGTGTGATCAGAATGACTAGTTTTCTGTGAGTATGGTTTCAATGTGTCTGCCCTCTGATGCCCTCTGCAACACCTATCATCTTACTTGGGTTTCTCTTACTTTGGGCATGGGGTATCTCTTGACGGCTGCTCCAGCAAAGCGCAGCTGCTGCTCCTTACCTTGGATGAGAGGTATCTCCTCACTGCCGCCCTTCCTGACCTTCAACTTGGGATGGCTCCTCTAGGCCCCCTGCGCCCGCGCAGCCACCGCTCCTCAGATGTGGGGTTGCTCCTCCTGGCTGCCGCCCCTTACCTCGGACATGGGGTGGCTCCTCCTGGTCACCGCCCCTGACCTCGGACCCACGGTGGCTCCTCCCAGTCGCCACCCCTGGCCTTGGATGCGGGGTAGCTCCACTTGGCTGTTCCTGTGCTGTTGCAGCCTGGCACTCTCAGCCGCTGCCCCTGACCTCAGACGTGGGGAAACTCCTCTTGGCTGCCGCCCTTCAGGCATGGGGTCCTCCCGGCTTCTGCCCCTGACCTCGGACATGGGGCAGCTCCTCTCAGCTGCGCTTAGTGTGCTGGCCGTGCCACCTACACTTAGTGTGCCTGGCGCCACCGCCTACTAGAGCAAGACCCACTTTTTCCCAACCAGTTCCCCCATCAGCAAGTTTACACAAGCCTCTTAGCCTCATCCACCAAAGGGTAGACAGAAGAAGCAAGAAAAGTAATCCCACAGCAGCTAGAATGAAAACCATATTACAGAAAGTTAATTAGGATGAAAAAGCAGAGGCTTATGTCCCAGACGAAGGAAGAAGATAAAACCCCAGAAAAACATCCAAATGAACTGGAGAAGGGCAACCTTCCAGAAAAAGGACTCAGAATAATGATAGTGAAGATGAACCAGGATCTTGGGCGGGGCGGGGGGGGGGGGGGGATGGAGAAAATGTTAAAAATGTTTACCAGAGACCTAGAAGAACAAACAAATAGAAATGAACAAAATACCAGAAGGAACTGATGGCAGAATAATTGAGGCAGAAGAATGGAAATTGGCTTGGGAGATAGAATGGTGGAAACCACTGCCATAAAGCAGAATATAGAAAAAAGAATGAAAAAAAAATGAAGACAGCCTAAGAGACCTCTGGGACAACATTAAATAAGCCAAAATTCACATTATATGGTTAACAGAGACAGAGAGAACCTGAGAAAATGTTTGAAGAGCTAACAGCTGAAAACTTCCCTAATATGGGAAAGGAAATAGTCAACCAAGTCCAGGAAACACAGAGAACCCCAGAGGATAAACCCAAGGAGGAACACACTGAGACACATTGTCATCAAACTGACAAAAGTTAAAGACAAAGATAAAATGTTAAAAGCAACAAGGGGAAAATGACAAATAATATACAAAGGAACTCCCATAAGGTTATCAGCTAATTTCTCAACAGAAACTCTACAAACCAGAAGAGAATCAGTTCAGTTCAGTTGCTCAGATGTGTCCAATTCTTTGCCACCCCCATGGGCTGCAGCATGCCAGGTTCCCTGTCCATCTCCTGGAACTTGCTCAAACTCATGTCTATGGAGTCAGTGATGCCATCCAACCATCTCATCCTCTGTCATCCCCTTCTCCTCCCACCTTCAATCTTTCCCAGCATCAGGGCCTTTTCAAATGAGTCAGTTGTTTGCATCAGGTGGCCAAAGTTTTGAAGTTTCAGCTTCAGCATCACTCCTTCCAGTGAATATTCAGGACTGATTTCCTTTAGGATGGACTGGTTTGATCTCCTTGCAGCCCAAGGGACTCTCAAGAGTCTTCTCCAACACCACAGTTCAAAACCATCAATTCTTTGGTGCTCAGCTTTCTTTATGGTCCAACTCTCACATCCATATGTGACTACGGGAAAAAAATCATAGCTTTGACTAGACGGAGATTGTTGGCAAAGTAATGTCTCTGCTTTTTAATATGCTGTCTAGGTTGGTCATAGCTTTTCTTCCAAGGAGAAAGCATGGTTTGCTTCATTGCTTTCATGGCTGCAGTCACCATCTGCAATGATTTTTGAGCCCAAGGAAATAAAGTCTGTCACTGTTTCCATTGTTTCCCCATCTATCTGCCATGAAGTATTAGGACCAGATGCCATGATCTTAGTTTTCTGAATACTGAGTTTTAAGCCAGCTTTTTCAGTCTCCTCTTTGACTTTTATCAAGAGACTCTTCAGTTCCTCTTCATTTTCTGCCATAAGGGTGGTGTCTACCATGAACAGAATAGAGTGGCATGAAATATTTAAAGTGATGAAAGGAAAGAACCTACAATCAAGAATATTCTACCCACCAAGACTTCATTCAGATTTGATGGAGAAATCAAAATCTTTCCAGACAAGCAAAAGTCAGGAGAATTAAGCACCACAGAGGAACTAAAAGCCTCTTGATGAAAGTGAAAGAAGAAAGTGAAAAAATTGGCTTAAAGCTCAACATTCAGAAAACTAAGATCATGGCATCTGGTCCCATCACTTCATGAGAAACAGATGGGGAAACAGTGGAAACAGTGTCAGACTTTATTATTTAGGGCTCCCAGATCACTGCAGATGGTAATTGCAGCCATGAAATTAAAAGATGCTTACTCCTTGGAAGAAAAGTTATGGCCAACCTAGTAGCATATTCAAAAGCAGAGACACTACTTTGCCAACAAAGGTCCGTCTAGTCAAGGCTATGGTTTTTCCAGTGGTCATGTATGGATGTAAGAGTTGGACTGTGAAAAAGCTGAGCACCAAAGAATTGATGCTTTTGAACTGTGGTGTTGGAGAAGACTCTTGAGAGTCCCTTGGACTGCAAGGAGACCCAACCAGTCCATCCTAAAGGAGGTCAGTCCTGGGTGTTCATTGGAAGGACTGATGCTGAAGCCAAAACTCCAATACTTTGGCCACCTCATGCGAAGAGTTGACTCATTGGAAAAGACCCTGATGCTGGGAGGGACTGGGGGCAGGAGGAGAAAGGGACGACAGAGGATGAGATCGCTAGATGGCATCACCGACTCAATGGACATGAGTTTGAGTCAACTCCGGGAACTGGTGATGGACAGGGAGGCCTGGCGTGCTGCGATTCATGGGGTCGCAAAGAGTCAGACACAACTGAACGACTGAACTGAATTGAACTGAAACCAGCTTTACAGCAAGTGCTAAAGGAACTCCTCTAGGCAGGAAGCACAAGAAAAGGAAAAGACATACACAAAATAAACCCAAACCAAGAAAATTAAGAAAACGATAATAGGATCATACATATCGATAATTACCTTAAATGTAAATGGATTAAATGCACCAACCAAAAGACACATATTGGCAGGTCAGATGAAAACATGTGCATGCATGCACTTCTACTTACCACATCACTCTACTTAATCCCCCAAACTGTATGTAATTATTTTACACTGTTGAGTTAATCACATTTCCATTATGGCTTGCAGCTGTAATTATACTTTTCTGTCTGGCTATTGATTGTGAAATCTAGTAAACATCTTTTACTATTGTGATTATGTATCTATTATTCACTTAAATACCATTGTATCATGATTGGTCAACAGAAAATGTTATGGTTCTATATCACTAAAATTATTGTTTAATAGAAAATCCTGCAATCACTTTTTAAAATATGAATGCATTGCAGAATTATCTTGGACTTTTTTGAAGAATACAAATGCTAAGCATTGCTTTTTTTCTCCAAAGCTCCAGATGTGTTTCTAATAAGAAGTCATGTTTAAAAATAACTGGAATATATGATGATCTTTTACTTTAGTTTGTTTCACTTTTTCTATTTCATATTCAGTGCTCCCATTTCATTTAGTTTATGTTTTCTAATTTCTCCATTTCTATTTTTTTAATGTTCTTTCTCGAGCCCTTATCAAGCACAGTAGAAAAGCTTTTGTGTATGTGTGTGTGTGTGTGTATATATATATATAATGTATAATATAATATATATACTTTAGGTAACATGAATTTTTGCCTAGCTAAAAGTTTTGTGACATTTTGATTCCACTTGTTTGACTGCATGTGAATAGAATGCTAGATTTCTAATTTATATTATTAGTTGTTGAGTTTTTTTTCCAGTTGTTGTGTTATTTTTTTTAATTTTTTTAATTTTAAAATATTTAATTCTTACATGCGTCATTGAGTTATTTTTACAACTTAAAACTTGTATATGCTTCCACGTATTTTGGCATCTAATATTACTGCTAAAAGTTTAGAAAGTTTATTATCTTAGTGATTTTTTAAAAAATTTTTAATGAAGCTTGGAACTTCTAATCCAGTTCTGAGAATATAAAGAAATACTATGAAATAAACAGGAAATTAACTTGTGATACAGTATTATTAACTAAAGTACAAATTTTGTTCAAATTTCACAAAATTTTATGCTAGTGTCCATTATTTGTTTTCATACCTTATTCAAGAGTCCACATTTTATTGAGCAGCTTCAGCTGATGCAACAAATCCTGTTAAATTTTCTTTTCATTTTTATTCTATTACAAATATTTTCTATTTCTTTGTTATGGCTCCTTAGATACACATATCATTTAAAAGTGGATGTTTAATTTCTAAATACATGGAATTTTAAAGTATGTTTTCTATTAATTTCTCATTTTGATATTAATTTCTCATTTAAGTGATTTCTTTTCTGCAATCACCTTCTGTGTTTTCTCAGTCTTTTCACTTTACTGAAGCTTCCAATGGCTGAGTCAAAAGATCTCTCTTGGTAAATGTTACATTGCACTTGAAAATATGTGGGTTATTTTCAAATGTTTTTTAATATTGATATCTAACATAATTCCACAGTGACAAGAGAAGAGATTCTATGATTTCGGTACCTTTAGATCATCAAATTTTTGCACCTGGCCTTATGTCTCTGTATATGTCTCCTAGTGTCTCCTAGTTTATAGTCTCTGGGAAATTGAATAGAATTTGTACCCTACTGTTGTGTGAAAATTGTATAAACCTTAAATTTGTTGAATTGGTTCATAGCGCTTTTCAGGTCTGCTGTATCCTTCTACTTCTCTATATATTCATTCTATCAATTTTTGAGAGCTTGATATTGAAATTCTTAATTTATCTTAATTTATTCAACTGAAATTCTTAATTTATCTACTTATAATTGCAATATATAGTGAAACTATATGTAACCTTGCCCTGTATTTTCCAAATCTCCTGTAAATATTTTCACAATTAAAAAAATTTTAATGTAAATGGAATAAACATTTTAACCAAAGGGTAGAAATGATTGGCAGCATAGTTTTAAACACTGGATGGCTCAGTGGAAAAGAAACCAGCTGCAATGCAGGAGCCACAGGAAACATGGGTTCAATTTGTGGGTCAGGAAGATCCCCTAGAAAAGGAAATTACAACATACTCCAGTATTCTTGCCTGAAAAATCCCATGGACAGAGGAGTCTGGGGCAGGGGGAGGCTACAGTCCATAGGGTTGCAAAAAGTTGAACACAACTGAGCACAGTCACCCATATCAACTATATATGCTGTTTTCAAGAGACAGTTTAGATTTAAGACACAACAGATTGAAAGCGAGAAGACAGAAAAAAGACATATCATACCTTAGTACAAATAGCATCAAACAGAGAGCTGGAGGGGCTATGCAGACAAAACAGATTCAGATAAAACTGTTACTAGGAGTAAAGGAAGATATTTTATAATGATAAGAGGAACAATCCATCAAATATATATAGTATACACCTGTTTTTGCATACGAGTCCCAAGATACATGAAGGAAAAATGACAGAGCTGAAAGGATAGACAGTTTAACAATAACAGTTGGAAATTTCAATACCCTACATTCAATAATGGATAGAACAACTAGACAGATCAACAACAAAGAAATAAAGAGGATGAGAAGAAATATTTCTTTTCTGATTGGATGACAATCTAGACCTTCTTTATTGCCCATGTTCCTTTAGAGAGAAGAAAAAGTAGTCCAAAGAAGAAGAGGGATCCAGGAGCACCGAAAGTGGGGTGTTCTCAAAAGAGTGCCTCCCTTTGACGGGATAAAAGCTTTTAATCTCTTTGTTTCTCCTAGAGAATTCAGCCCACACAAAAAATTGACCATCTGCTGGTCTTTCATCCATATCAGCACTTCTCATCAGGGAGAGGAGTAGGGTAGGATGGAAGCAGGGTCCTTCAGTTCAGTTCAGTTGCTCAGTCATGTCCGACTCTTTGTGACCCCATGAATCGCAGCACGCCAGGCCTCCCTGTCCATTACCAACTCCCGGAGTTGACTCAAACTCATGTCCATTGAGTCAGTGATGCCATCCAGCCATCTCATCCTTTGTCGTTCCCTTCTCCTCCTGCCCCCAGTCCCTCCCAGCATCAGAGTCTTTTCCAGTGAGTCAACTCTTCGCATGAGATGGCCAAAGTATTGGAGTTTCAGCTTCAGCATCAGTCCCTCAAATGAACACCCAAGACTGACCTCCTTTAGGATGGACTGGTTGGATCCCCTTGCAATCCAAGGGACTCTCAACAGTCTTCTCCAACACCACAGTTTAAAAGCATCAATTCTTTGGTGCTCAGCTTTCTTCACAGTCCAACTCTCACATCCATACATGACCACTGGCCTTGACTAGATGGACCTTTGTTGGCAAAGTAACATCTCTGCTTTTGAATATGCTATCTAGGTTGGTCATAACTTTTCTTCCAAGGAGTAAGCATCTTTTAATTTCATGGTTGCAGTCACCATCTACAGTGATTTTGGAGCCCAAAAAAATAAAGTCTGACACTGTTTCCACTGTTTCCCCATCTATTTCCCATGAAGTGATGGGACCAAATACCATGATGTTACTTTTCTGAATGTTGAGCTTTAAGCCAACATTTTCACTCTCCTCTTCTACTTTCATCAAGAGGTTTTTAAATTCCTCTTCACTTTCTGCCATAAGGGTGGTGTCATCTGCATATCTGAGGTTATTGATATTTTCCCGGCAATCTTGATTCCAGCTTGTGCTTCTTCCAGCCCAACGTTTCTCATGATGTACTCTGCATATAAGTTAAATAAGCAGGGTGACAAAAAACAGTCTTGAAGTACTCCTTTTCCTTTATCTTCCCTTAAAAATCAGAATGTGTATTATTAAAGAATAATAAATAATTTATTTTTATTAGCTAATAAAAGGTAAACAATTTCTGCCTCATTTGAAGATGCCTATATTTTTTCCATTCATATGCATCTGGGGAAAGTTTGGCACTTCCCTCAAGGTTTCAAACATTTTGCAATGTCATCAAGCAAGCAATGATGAACTGATTTAAGTTCAACAATCCACTGTAGAATGCATACATTAAAGCGGATTTTCTGTTACTTTATAATTTATTGACTAATTCCTTCAATCAAGTCCATTTAAGGGTTTTAATAGATTTCTAGTTTAGTTTAATGACTTTTTGTCAATGCCCTCCTACAATAGTACTTTTTTTAATCTTTAAGAACTTCATAATCTTTAATTAGTTCATACTACTCCACTGAGGTTAGATGATAACTACTCAGTTTTTATGAAAGACTTAGTGGATTCTCACAAAAGAGTATACACCAAAATCACCAAGGTTACTTATTAAAAGTGAATATTCTTAGGCCCCATCCCATAGAAAACTTTGATTCAATAGGTTTCATTGAGACCTAATACCCTGTAGTTTAAGTAAACAGTCCTTATGTAGATGGCAGAGAATATTTCAAAATGTTTTTAGAACATTTGGAAAAACACTAGCTTAATCCACAAATATCTAGATAGGAAAATATTTTGTTTTCCAAACTACAGCAGTTTATCTACTTTGATTTCAACCCTACAGGATTACTTTCAGATTATATTGTAAAATAGCTTTGGTGCTTGAAAATATGTGATACAGCTTTTAAAAACTGTAAGTCTGAGGAGAAGCTAAGGAATATCTAAAGGGCAAGAACTCAAGGAATTGAGAACTGAAGCACTGAAGCCAACACCTGCCTTGAAAGCTAGAGCAGTGAATTTCATTTTCAGATTTTACACCTTCAGGGAACATATGACACAAGAGTGAAAAATCAGGGACTGCCCAAGGTGAGAAATGTTTAGAAGACGCCTCCATTATGCTAGGATGCCAAGGGGTTATACTCTCAGCACAAGGGTGAATCAGAAGTTAATTTGTCCTCACTCACAGCAAACCATGATAAAAATTGCAGACTCACATTGGCCCTGGATGGAGTGGAGGAAGAAACTACCCTGAAATTCATAACTACACAGTAGTTCTCAAATGGATTTTCAGCCTGAATTCACACCATCTGTATAATTTGAAAATCTCAAATTCAGTCTTCAAAAACAGGTCCTGGGGTCAGTCCATTAAGAAGATACAGTACTTATAAGTGTTTATACACTCAACACAAGAGCACCTAAACATATGAAGCAAGTATTAACAACTTTAAGAGAGAAACAGAGAGTAATATAATAACAGTGGATGTTTAATACCCCACTCCCATCAATGCATAGGGCATTCAGACAGAAAAATCAGTAAGGAAACATTAGTTTTAAATGTCACATTGGATTACATGGACTCAACATACATATATAGAATATTCCATCTAAAAGAAACAGAATACAAATTCTTCTTAGATACACATGATACATTCTCCAACACAGATCATACATCAGGCCACAAAACAAGTCTTTATAAATGTTAGAACACTGAAATCAAATCAAGCATCTTTTCCAACCACAATGATATTAAACTGGAAATCAGTTATAAGAAGAAAACTGGAAAATTGACAATTAGTGGTGATTAAACAATATCTTACTAACTAAACAGTGGGTCAAAGAAGAAACAACACAGAAATAAAGCAATATCCTAGACAAATGGAAATCAAAATATAGTATACCAAAACATGGGATGCAGCAAAAGCAGCTCTAAGAGGGAAGATTATAGTGATAAATGCCTACATCAAGAACAAGGAATATCTAAAATAAACAACTGAACTTTACACCTCAAGGAACTAGAAAATGAAGAACAAACTAAACCCAAATGTAGTAGAATAAAGAAACTAACAAATATCAGAGCAGAAATAAACTGACTAAAGACAGCAGAAATTACCAATGAAAGTAAGAGGATTTGGTTTCTTTAAAGATAAATAAAATAGATAAATCTTCAGCTAGAATCACCAAGAAAAGGAGAAGACTCAAATAAATAAAATCAGAAAGAAAAGAGGAGATGTTACAAGTGATACTACAGAAACACAAAATATTATAAGACCACTACTAAGAATTGTTTTTGTTCTTGCTAGGTCATGTCTGAGTCTTTTGCAACCCCAGGGACTGGGAGCCTGGGGCTCCCCAGGCTCCTCTGTCCATGGGATTTCTCAGGCAAGAATACTGGAGTGGGTTGTTATTTCCTTCTCCAGGGGAATCTTCCTGACCCAAGGATCAAACCCACATCTGCATGCAGATGGATTCTTTACCACTCAGCCACCTGGGAGCCCACTATGAACTATTATATACCAACAAATTGAACAACCTAAAATAATGAGTAAATTTCTAGAAACACACATCCTAACATGACTTAATCATGAAGAAATAGAAAATCTGAACAGACTGTTTATTGGTAATGAAATTGAATCAGCAATCAAAAACTTCCCCAAAACAAAAGTCCAGGACCAGATGGCTTCCCTGGTGAATTCTACCACACGTTAAAGGAAGAATTAATACCAATCCTTCTCAAACTCTTCCAAAAAGCAGAAGAGGTGGAAAGACTTCCAAATTCATTTCACATGGCCAGCATTACCCCGATAGCAAAGCCAGACAAGGACACTACAAGAAAAGAAAACCATAGACAAATATCCCCGATGAACATAAATGTAAAACTTCTCAACAAAATATTAGCAAATATATTCAACAACATATTAAAAGGATCACACATTGTGATCAAGTGGGATTTATTCTAGAGAAGCAAACATGGTTCATATCTGCAAACAAATATGTGTGATACACTACATTAACAAAATGAAGAATAAAAATCATATAAAATAAAAATAAAAACTATCCCAGTAGATACAGACAAAGCATTTGACAAAATTCGATATCCACTTATGATTAAAAACTCTCAACAAAGTGGATATAGAAGGAACATATATCACCATAATAAAGGCCATTTCTGAAAAGACCAGAAACAACATCATACTCAATGGTGAAAAGCTGAAAGTGTTTTCTTTAAGATCAGGAACAATAAAAGGATGCCCAGTCTAGACACTTTTATTTGACATAATATTGGAAGTCCTAGCCAGAAAACTTAGGCAAGAAAAAGAAATAAAAGGCATCCAAATAAGAAAGAAAGCAGTAAATCTCTATTTATAGATAACATGATATTAAATTTAAAAAAAAAAAACACCAAAGACCCCATCAAAAAACTGTTAGAATAAAAAAATTCAGTAAAGTTACAGGATATAAAATCATTATGAAAAATCAGTTGGGTTTCTATGTGTGAATAATGAATTACCCAAAAGAGAAGTTAAGAAAACAATCTCACAATTGCATAAAAAATAATTAAATACCTAGAAATAAATTTAATCAATAAGGTGAAAGACCTGTACAATAAAAACTATAAGACACTGGTGAAAGAAATTAAAGACACAAATAAATGGAAAGATATTATTTGTTCATGGATTAGAATAATTAACATTGTTAAAATATCTATACCACCAAGCAATCTACAGATTCAATACAATTCCTTTCAAAATTTCACTGACAGTTTTCACAGAAATAGAAAAAAAATCCTAAAATGTGTATGGAATCACAAAAGACCCCAAATAGCTAAATCTTGATCATCTTGAGAAAGAAGAACAAAGCTAGAAATATGACACTTTCTGATTTCACACTATTACAAAGCTATAGTAATCAAAGCAGTATAGTACTGGCATCATTTCAGTTCAGTTCAGTCGCTCAGTCATGGCCGACTCTTTGCGACCCCATGAACTGCGGCATGCCAGGCCTCCCTGTCCATCACCAACTCCCGGAGTTCACTCAAACTCATGTGCATTGAGTTGGTGATGCCATCAAGCCATCTCATTCTCTGTTGTCCCCTTCTCCTCCTGCCGCCAATCCCTCCCAGCATCAGAGTCTTTTCCAATGAGTCAACTCTTCACAGATACATAAATCAATGGAACAGAATTGAGTGCCCAGAAATAAATCCTTGTATATATTGTCAATTAA
Source organism: Ovis aries (assembly GCF_016772045.2). Taxonomy (NCBI): domain Eukaryota; kingdom Metazoa; phylum Chordata; class Mammalia; order Artiodactyla; family Bovidae; genus Ovis; species Ovis aries. The sequence continues at coordinate 1,209,590 of NC_056078.1, read as the reverse complement.
TTTACAACAAAGGCACCAAGAATATGCAATGAGAAAGGACAGTCTCTTCAATGAATTGTGTTGGGAAAACTGTACTTCCACATGCAAATGAATGAAACTGTTTCACTACCTAACACCATACACAAAAATTAATTCAGAGTAGATTAAAGGCTTGAATGTAAGACCTGAAGACTTAAAACTCCTAGAAGAAAATATAGTAGGTAAGCTCCTTTACAATGATTTTTTGGATTTCATGCCAAGAGAAAAGGCAACAAAAGCAAAAATAAACAAGTGGGACTACATCAAACTAAGAAGCTTCTGCACATCAGAGGAAACCATCAACAAAATGAGGAAACCTACCAAATGGAAGAAAATACTTGCAAATTATATATTCAATAAGTAGTTAACACACAAAATACAAGAAAAAAAACTCATACAACTTAACCTAATTAAAAAATGGGCACAGGAGCTGGACAGACATTTTTCCAAGAAGAACTACAAAGGGAGGGTGCTCAGGACTGGTGTATTGGGATGATCCAGAGGGATGGGATGGGGAGCGAGATGGGAGGAGGGGTTCAGGATGGGGACTACATGTACACCCGGGGCGGAGCCATGTCAGTGTATGAGAAAACCACTACAATATTGAAAAGTCATTAGCCTCAAATTAAAATACATAAATTTATATTAAAAAACAAAAATTGAAAAAAAAGAACTACAACGGGCCATCAAGAGTATGAAACACCACTAATCATCAGAGAAATACAAGTTGAAACTACAATGAGATATCACCTCACACCTGTTAGAATGACTACTATCAAAAAGACAAGTGTTGGCCAAAATGTGGAGAAAAAGGAACACTTGTCTACTGCTGATGGGAATGTAAATTGCTTCAGCCACTGAAAAACAATATGGATGTTCCTCAAAAATTAAAATAGGACTACCCTATGATCCATCAATTGGCCTACTGGGTATCTATCCAAAGAAAACAAAGTCACTCTATGCCTTCTTCCTATATCATGTTCATTGTAGCATTACTTATAATTCCCAGGACATGGAAGCAACATGAGTATGTAAGTGTCCATCAATAGATGGATGAATAGATACAGAAAATGTGAGATATATGTGTATGTGTGTATCCATATATATGAACACAACATACTCAGTCACAAAAAAGAAGGAAATCTTGCCATTTGGAACAATGTGGATGGACCTTGAGGGCATTATGTTAAGTGAAATAAGTCAGACAGAGAAAGACAGACGATGAATGGTCTCACTTTTATGTGGAATCTTTAAGAATAAGACAAACTCATAGATAGAAAGAACAGATCGGTGGTTGCCAGAGGCAGGGAGTTGGAGGTGGAAAATGGGCGAAGGTGGTCAAAAGGTGCAAATTTCCAGTTATAAGAAAAATAAGTCCTTGGCATGTGATGTACAGTATAGTGACTACAGTTAATAATACTCTATTGCATATTTGAAAGTTAAGAGAGTAGGTCTTAAAAAGTTTGCATAACAAGAGAAAAGAAATTTGGGACTTCCCATGGCTAAGACTCCACAGTCCCAATTCAGGAAGCCTGGGTTCAATCTCTGGCTGGGAAACTAGATTCCACATGCCACAACTAAAGTTTTGCCTGCCGCAACTAAAGATCCCACATGTTGTAATGAAGATCAGAGATCCTGCATGCTGCAACTAAGACCCAGAATGAAGACCAAAGACCCTATGTGCTGCAACTAAGAACCAGCACAGCTGAATATATAAGTGTTAGTCCATCAGTCATGTCCAATTCTTTGCGACCCCACAAACTGTAGTCCTCCAGGCTTCTCTGTCTATGGGATTCTCCAAGAATACTGGAGTGGATTGCCATTCCCTTCTCCAGAGGATCTTCCCAATCCAGAGGTTGAACCTGGATCTCCTACATTGCAAGCAGATTCTTTAACATTTGAGCTACAGAGAAGCCCACAGCTGAATATATATATATTCCTGAATATATATTCATATATATATATGAATGCTGAATATTTTATATATATATATATATATATATATATATATATATATATATATGCATGCATGCCCAGTCGCTCAGTCGTGTCCAACTCTGTATAACCCCATGGACTTTGGCCCACTAGGCTCCTCTCTCCATGGTATTATTCAGGCAGGAATACTGGAGTGGGTTGCCATTTCCTCCTCCAGGGAATCTTTTCAACCCAGGGATCGAACTTTCATCTCTTGAGTTTCCTGCATTGGCAGTACATATACATACTGTAAAAAAAATATATATATATATAATTATTGTATTGAAGGATGTTAACTAGGCTTATTGTGGTGATCATTTCATGATATACAAATATTAAATCATTATGTTGTATACCTAAAACTAATATAATGTTATATGTCAATTAGTTTTTGGTTAAAAAAAAAAAAAAATCCTGAGTATCTCCAAGCAACTGACAGGTACAAACCATTCCTAGAGAAAACCACTTTCACAGGAAAACTCAGTTTCCACAGTTAAATTTCAATAATTATCAGGTCATAATAAAATTATCATTTAATATCAAGGAAATAAGTCTCCATGCTGCTGCTGCTGCTAAGTCACTTCAGTCATGCCCGACCCTGTGCAATCCCATAGACGGCAGCCCACCAGGCTCCTCTGTCCATGAGATTCTTCAGGCAAGAATACTGGAGTGGGTTGCCATTTCCTTCTCCAATACATGCATGCACGCTAAGTTGCTTCAGTTGTGTTTGACTCTGTGCGACCCTATGGACAGCAGCCCACCATGCTCCCCTGTCCACAGAATTCTATAGGCAAGAATACTGGAGTGGGTTGCCATTTCCTTCTTTCTCCAAAGTCTCCATGAGACAGACCCAGGGGAAAAAAAAAAAACAAAAAACACAGCAGAATCAGATCCACAAAAAATTGAAAAATTACAACTCTTTTCAGATAGAATATAAAAGCATTTGTATAATATATTTAAAGAATAAAAGTTTTAAATGAGATTTTTGTTGTTACTATGTACTTGCTAAGTCATGTCTCTTTTTGCAGTCCCATGGACTATAGCCCACCAGACTCCTCTGTCCATGAGATTTCCTAGACAAGAATGTTAAAATGAGTAACCATTTCCTTCTCCAGGGAATCTTCCCACCCAGGGATTGAATCCATGTCTTGTACATTTTAAGAGCTTACTCTTGTAAGATCTGTGCCCTCTTCCCAAAGCATGTTCATTGCAGCATTACTAATAATTCCCAGGACGTGGAAGCACGTAAGTACATAAGTGTCCATCAACGGATGGATGAATGGATACAAAAAATTTGATTTATATGTTCATATGTGTATACATATATATGAACACAACATAGTCGTAAAAAGAAGGAAATATTGCTATCTGAAACAATGTGGATGGAACTTGAGGGCATTATGCTAACTGAAAGAGAAAGACAAATGATGACTGGTCTCATATCTCTTGCATTGGCAGGCAGATTCTTTACCTCTGAGCCTCCAGGGAAGCCCTATATGAGGTTGAGAAAATTTAAAAACACGATAATTGAAATTTAAAACTCCATGTTGAGTTTAACAGCAGATGAGATACAGATGAAGAGAAAATTAGAGAATGGAAAATAAATCTGAAGATAGTATGTAGAATGAGGTATAAAGAACAGAGAGAGAAAATTTTAAAGAAAGATTAAGAGAAATGGTAAAAGAGTGAGAAGAACTAATGAATGAATACTGGAATTCCAAAAGAAGAAACAGATAAATAATTTCAGAGACAGTATTTAAAGTAACAATAGCTGAGAATTTTCTAAAACTTATAAAAGATAAAAATCATTAGATTCAAGTATCCCAAAGAATCCTAAGCAGGATTAAAAAGACAATTCAAATTGCAAAATACCATAGACTAAGGGTCAGCAAACTTTTCCTGAAAAAGGTCAGTTTGGTAAATCTTAGGTTTTGCAGGCCAAACTCTTGGCATTACTTCTACTCAATTCTGCTGTTGAAGAACAAAAGCAGCTACTGTATGCAAAAGAGTGAGCCAGGCTGTAGTCCAACAAAGTCTTATTTACAAAAACCACTGGTGCCTCAGATTTGGTATGCAGGCTGTTTGTTGATTCCTGGCATGGAAGAAACACCTTAAAAGCAATTAGAGAGAAAAGACAAACTGTCTACAAAGGGATGACAAATAGATTTGAATCTAACTTCTTAATACCAAAATGAAGACAGTGGAATAATGTCCTCAATGTGCTAAGAGAAGAACCACCGACCCAAGATTATATCAGTCAAAATAACTTTCACAGATGGAAGAGGTAAAAAAGTTATTTCTTATAAATAAAAATTGTAAATTAAGTACAAACAGACCCTTGGTTTTTAGAAATAAATTCTGATGAATATATTTCAAGCACCAGGAAGTATATCCATGGTGGGAGGTCTAACTTTAAAAAAGAAGAAAGGAAGGAAGAAAGAAAATAGGGACTTGCCTGGCAGTCTAGTGGTTAAAAGACTCCATGCTTGCACTTCAGGGAACATCGGTTCAATCCCTAGTGAGGGAACTAAGATCCTGCATATCATGTGGTAAGGTCAAGACAAACAAACAAGCAAAAATTCAAAAACCAAAGGGAAAAAAAAAAAAAGAAATGATGAAAAACAAAGTTGAAAAAAATTAAATTATGAGCAATGTGATGAGATTTGTTTTATGGTTCAGCATATTATCTATTTTAATGAAATTACTTTGGGTAATTGAAAAGAATGTATGCTTTGCTCTTTTTAGGTGGAGTCAGAAAACTAAGATCATGGCATCTGGTCCCATCACTTCATGGGAAATAGATGGGGAAACAGTGGAAACAGTGTCAGACTTTATTTTGTGGGGCTCCAAAATCACTGCAGATGGTGATTGCAGCCATGAAATTAAAAGACGCTTACTCCTTGGAAGGAAAGTTATGACCAACCTAGATAGCATATTCAAAAGCAGAGACATTACTTTGGCAACAAAGGTCCATCTAGTCAAGGCTATGGTTTTTCCAGTAGTCATGTATGGATATGAGAGTTGGACTGTGAAAAAAGCTGAGCGCCAAAGAATTGATGCTTTTGAACTGTGGTGTTGGAGAAGACTCTTGAGAGTCCCTTGGACTGCAAGGAGATCCAACCAGTCCATTCCAAAGGAGATCAGCCCTGGGTGTTCATTGGAAGGACTGATGCTAAAGCCGAAAGTCCAATACTTTGGCCACCTGATGCGAAGACTTGACTCATTGGAAAAGACTCTGATGCTGGGAGGGATTGGGAGCAGGAAGAGAAGTGGACTACAGAGGATGAGATGGCTAGATGGCATCACCAACTCAATGGACATGAGTCTGAATGAACTCCAGGAGTTGGTGATGGACAGGGAGGCCTGGCGTGCTGCAATTCATGGGAACGCAAAGAGTCAAACACGACTGAGTGGCTAAACTGAACTGAACTGGACTGAGGCTACAATCACAATTATATCAAATATTGGCAGTTGTATTATGTAATTATGTATGACAAATTACCCCGAAATAATAAAGTTTCTGAGAGTCAGCAATCTGGGAGTGGCTTAGGTAAGCACTTCTGACTCAGAGTCTCATGTAGGGTTGTGGCCAATCTGTTGGCCAGAGTTGCTGAAAACTTGGTTGGAGCTGGAGCATTCAGTGCCAAGCTCTGTTATGAGGCTATTGGCAGATGGCCTCAAGGCTTCAGTTCCTGGCCACGCTGTCCTCTCTTTAGGGCTGATCACACACTGGCTTCCCCCATGGGGTGAGTAGACTGAGAGCGGGTGAGTAGACCGAGATAGGGTGTGAGCCCCAGGACGGGAGTCACTGTCTTTTCAAAACTCACCTTGCATGTGGCAGACCATCACTTCTGCCGCGATGACATGGGCCACAGATCAGCACTGTGATATGCAGAGAGGAGGACCCAGAGGTGCAAATACCATATCCCACAACTGTGTTATTCAAATTTCTGTATCCTACTGCTATGTGGTTGACTGGTTCTATCAGGTACTGAGAGAGGAATGCTGATATGTCCAACTGAAATTGTGAATATGACTCTCCTTTCAGTTCTGTCATTTTTTGTTTATGCATTTTGGAGCTGTGTTTTTAGATGCATGCACATTTAGAGCTATTATATCTTCTTAGGGCATGGATTCCTTTGTCATAAAAAGACTTACCTTAACTCTGGTGAGATTCTAGGCTTAAGAATTGGTTTTGTCTGATAGTAATAACCATTCCAGCTTTCTTTTGTTTACTGTTCTCATCAACTGACTTTTATCTTATATATGACTTGCTATTTAATAAAAGTGGGTTACCCATGTTCCTTGGCTTTTGACCCCCCCTCCTCCGTTCTCAAACCCAGGAACAGAGGGCAGAGTTTTTCTCATGCTGCCATTTCTCTGTGGCCAGGAAAACCTCTCCACTTCCAAGGACTTGTGTGATTACATTGGACTCACCTGCATAATCCAGGATCAATCTCCCCATCACAAGGCCCTTAACCTTGAGTACTTTCATCTCCTCAAAGTGCTTTTGTGTGACTGACACTCTTGCATTTGATCTGTCTGAGGTACTAGCAAATCCTTGCGCAGCTGCTCCCTTTGTTTACCTTCCTTAGGAGCTCAACAGACTCAGCTCTACGTAGGCCTTTAAAAAGGTAGAATTTTGCAGACTGTTCAGATCTTTCTCATCAGGTAGGAGCAATGTGATCTTGCAGCTTTCTGCATCATAAGTAGCAGTGAAAGTTCTACTTAATAGCTAACAAAATATTTAACTAGAAATTTAATAAAAACACTTTTAGAGAGACAAGGGAAAGGGGAGAAATGAAATTGATTGTGAGATGAGCCAGGGTAAATGCTAATCACATAACTGAGAAGCTGTTACAAGACATCTAAATGAGGAAGGAAAAAAAGATTAGACCTGCAGCAGATTTTTATGCTTTTGATTTTTAAAATTTAAGGCTAATATATAAAGATATAATTCCTGGTTAAATAATCCCAATGCACTCTCAAAGACTGGCATATTTGATACCATCTGGTAAGCAAGATAAATGGTCTCTGGAGTACCCTTAGCTTAGCGGATCTTCATTATCAGAATTAGCATCATATGATCATAGATTAACATACATATCCTTCCACCCGCATTCAAAGCTGGGGGACAACATGACTCCAGCATTTACAATAAAGGACAATATGTGCTGGCAGCTGGCAAAATCTATCCTAAGTCTGGGAACCAAAGAATGTATGTTCCCTGAATCCTGATTCTTGCCCCTAAAAGCAGATAAAATATAGCTCTCTAACCTAGAAAGGGCAGATATTTCAGTCACAGAAATAGAATGGCACCCGAATATCTCCTTGCCCCAAGAAAAGCGAACAAAATTTGATTTGTGGATTTATCAAGACTGGGAACAATGTTTTCTATACATATAGGATGAGTATGCGTGTGGGCAAAACTAGTCTTTTTTATGGCATCTTTTCCTGTTATTTTTTGACATATGTAACGGAAATTACTAAGACTTATGTAGAAGATTTAAATTATTACATGACTTCAAGTCATTTCGATATAGTGGAGACTTTTTTCTTTCAGAACTTCTGAGGCACTGTTGGGTCATGACGAGGAACAAAGAAACAGTGTAGAAAAGCTAAAGAGAGAGTTAAATCTCTTCCAAGCACACTTCTCTCCTACAAGTCACAAACGAGGACCAACTGTCTCTCATTGGTGTGGAAATATTTCCCAGGCATTTATGCTCCTGGGGAAACGATGTAGCAAGGTTCTCTGAGGGATGAGCCTCTGAGCAGTGTGTGTTCACACAGTGAGGTCAGCCAAGGGTGGGTGTATTTGGGGTCACTTATGTCTGTGCTCAGTAATATTGGGTGAGCCAAAGCTTCGTTCAGGTTTTCCCTAAAATCTTACAGAAAAACCCAAAGAACATTTTGACCAATCCCAAAATTTGATTCCACAGTTGTACTGTTTAAGTTGCTTTGCACAGGGAGTCCCAGAGGAGGGGGGAAAAAAGCAAGAAGATACAAAAAAACATAGCATGCTTGTATCCCTGTGCTACCACTGAGGGTCAGCCTACTGCTGCCAGAGTACTTGGCTTAGCTGTTTGACCCTATGACTGGCATGTGTCGCCCAGGGCTGTGAAAGAATGTGGCCATGCGGATGAGTAAAAGCAGAGCACTAGAGCTGCCTGTTCCATGCTGGGCAAAGTCCAGACATGTCTGAAGTTTATTCTAACTCAACCGAGCAAGACTTACATTGTATTCCCACTGGATCAACGCAGAGGCCAGCTTAGTGAGGCTAAGTAACTTATGCAAGGTTGCACAGCTAATAAGCAACCAGATCAGAATTCAGTCCTGTTAAAGCCCTACCTTCCTCAAGGCACCAGCTGCCTCCATCCGGAAGTACATTTCCACTTGCAGCCCAGGAAGTAGCTCTGCCTGGCAGGAAGGACAGCAGCCTATCATCCTGGATCAGCCTCACTGGGCCGGCTACGCTTTGCCAGGGCTATTTTTTGGGATTCTCTAACTCTGGTCTTCATCTGTCCTGTTTGAGACACTCTGTCAGCCAATGATTCAATGATTCTTAAGATGTGAAATGCCAGTTTGTCCAAATCCCCAGTTAGGAAGTGAAGTGTGAAGGCTTTGCCCAAGCTAACCCTGCTCCTAGTGAGACACCTGGCCCTCAGTGCAGCTCCTTCTGTGTACCTGCAGCCCATCTGAGGACAGTCAGAGGCTTGTTTACGCCTGACTCCCAAAGGATGTCAGATGGTCATCCCAGACTGAGTTAGAAAACAACGTCCTTCCATCTGAGGTCGTTGCATGGTCTCTGCTTGGGGTTCTCTGCAGTGGCAGAGCTGATTGGATGCTGGCGGGCAGCCAGGGCTGCTGACTCAGAACTGTGTCCCCTGGGGTGTAGGGATTTTGTGTGTCAGTGGTACCCAGCTCCACTGCATGGACCAAACTCTGAGGGTGACCGGGGAAGTACACCTGAATCCCACCCCACCCTCAAGGCTGAGGTCAAATTTTACCCCCTCCTATGGATGGCATCACTGACTCGATGGACGTGAATCTGAGTGAACTCTGGGAGTTGGTGATGGACAGGGAGGCCTGGCGTGCTGCGATTCATGGGGTCACAAAGAGTCGGACACGACTGAGCAACTGAACTGAACTGAACTGAAATGTTCTCATAGTCAATAAAGCAGAAATAGATGTTTTCTGAAACTTTCTTGTTTCTTCCATGATTCAGTGGATATTGGTAATTTGGTCTCTGGTTCCTCTGCCTTTTCTAAAATCAGCTGGAACATCTGGAAATTCACAGCTCACGTATTGCTGAAGCCTGGCTTGGAGAATTTTGAGCATTACTTTACTAGTGTGCGAGATGAGTGCAATTGTGCAGTAGTTTGAGCATTCTGTGGCAATGCCTTTCTTTGGGATTGGAATGAAAACTGACCTTTCCCAGTCCTGTGGCCACTGCTGAGTTTTCCAAATTTGCTGGCATATTGAGTCCAGCACTTTCACAGCATCATCTTTCAGGATTTGAAATAGCTCAACTGGAATTCCATCACCTCCACTAGCTTTGTTTGTCATGATGCTTCCTAAGGCCCACTTGACTTCACATTCCAGGATGTCTGGCTCTAGGTGAGTGATCACACCATTGTGATTATCTGGGTCGTGAGGATCTTTTTTGTACAATTCTGTGTATTCTTGCCACCTCTTCTTAATATCTTCTGCTTCTGTTAAGTCCATACCATTTCTGTCCTTTATTGTGCCCATCTTTGCATGAAATGTTCCCTTGGCATTTCTAATTTTCTTGAAGCGATCTCTAGTCTTTCCCATTCTGTTCTTTTCCTCGATTTCGTTGCATTGATCACTGAGGAAGGCTTTCTTATCTCTCCTTGCTATTCTTTGGAACTCTGCATTCAGATGCTTATCTCTTACTTTTTCTCCTTTGCTTTTCGCTTCTTTTCTTTTCACAGCTATTTGTAAGGCCTCCCCAGACAACCATTTTGCTTTTTTGCATTTCTTTTCCATGGGGATGGTCTTGATCCCTGTCTCCTGTACAATGTCAGGAACCTCAGTCCATAGTTCATCAGGCACACTATCTATCAGATCTAGGCCCTTAAATCTATTTCTCACTTCCACTCTATAGTCATAAGGGATTTGATTTAGGTCATACCTGAATGGTCTAGTGATTTTCCCTACTTTCTTCTACTTAAGTCTGAATTTGGCAATAAAGAGTTCATGATCTGAGCCACAGTCAGCTCCTGGTCTTGTTTTTGTCGACTGTATAGAGCTTCTTCATCTTTGGCTGCAAAGAATAGAATCAATCTGATTTCAGTGTTGACCATCTGGTGATGTCCATGTGTACAGTCTTCTCTTGTGTTGTTGGAAGAGGGCGTTTGCTATGACCGATGCATTCTGTTGGCAAAACTCTATTAGCCTTTGCCCTACTTCACTCCATATTCCAAGGCCATATTTGCCTGTTACTCCAGGTGTTTTTTGACTTCCTACTTTTGCATTCCAGTCCCCTATAATGAAAAGGACATCTTTTTTGGGTGTTAGTTCTAAAAGGTCTTATAGATCTTCATAGAACTGTTCAATTTCAACTTCTTCAGCATTACTGGTTGGGGCATAGGCTTGGATTAGTGTCATATTGAATGGTTTGCCTTGGAAACAAACAGAGATCATTCTGTCATTTTTGAGATTGCATCCAAGTACTGCATTTCAAATTCTTTTGTTGACCATGATGGCTACTCCATTTCTTCTAAGGGACTGCTGCCCACAGTAGTAGATATAATGGTCATCTGAGTTAAATCCATCCATTCCAGTCCATTTTAGTTCGCTGATTCCTAGAATGTCGACATTCACTCTTGCCATCTCCTGTTTGATCACTTCCAATTTGCCTTGATTTACGGACCCAACATTCCAGGTTCCTATGCAATATTGCTCTTTACAGCTTCGGACCTTGCTTCTATCACCAGTCACATCCACAGCTGGGTATTGCTTTTGCTTTGGCTCCATCCCTTCATTCTTTCTGGAGTTATTTCTCCACTGATCTCCAGTAGCATATTGGACACCTACCGACCTGGGGAGTTCCTCTCTCAGTATCCTATCATTTTGCCTTTTCATACTGTTCATGGGGTTCTCAAGGCAAGAATACTGAAGTGGTTTGCCATTCCCTTCTCCAGTGGACCACATTCTGTCAGACCTCTCCACCATGACCTGCCTTTCTTGGAAAACCTATATGCAGGTCAGGAAGCAACAGTTAGAACTGGACATGGAACAACAGACTGGTTCCAAATAGGAAAAGGAGTACATCAAGGCTGTATATTGTCACCCTGCTTATATGCAGAGTACATCATGAGAAATGCTGGGCTGGAAGAAGCACAAGCTGGAATCAAGATTGCTGGGAGAAATATCAATAACCTCAGATATGCAGATGACACCACCCTTATGGCAGAAAGTGAAGAGGAACTAAAAGCTTCTTGATGAAAGTGAAAGAGGAGAGTGAAAATGTTGGCTTAAAGCTCAACATTCAGAAAACAAAGATCATGGCATCTGGTCCCATCACTTCATGGGAAATAGATGGGGAATCAGGGGAAACAGTGTCAGACTTTATTTGGGGTGGGGGCTCCAAAATCACTGCAGATGGTGATTACAACCATGAAATTAAAAGACGCTTACTCCTTGGAAGGAAAGTAATGACCAACCTAGATAGCGTATTCAAAAGCAGAGACATTACTTTGCCAACAAACATCCATCTAGTCAAGGCTATGGTTTTCCAGTAGTCATGTATGGATATGAGAGTTGGACTGTGAAGAAGGCTGAGCACCAAAGAATTGATGCTTTTGAACTGTGGTGTTGGAGAAGACTCTTGAGAGTCCCTTGGACTGCAAGGAGATCCAACCAGTCCATTCTAAAGGAGATCGGCCCTGAGTGTTCATTGGAAGGACTGATGCTGAAGCTGAAAGTCCAATACTTTGGCCACCTCATGCAAAGAGTTGACCTATTGGAAAAAAACCCTGATGCTGGGAGGGATTGGGGGCAGGAGGAGAAAGGGACGACAGAGGATGAGATCGCTAGATGGCATCACTGACTCAATGGACATGAGTTTGAGTGAACTCCAGAAGTTGGTGATGGACAGGGAGGCCTGTCATGCTGCGATTCTTGGGATCAAAAGAGTCCGACACGACTGAGCAACTGAACTGAACTGAATGTCCTCATGCACTAGCTAGGCTAGTGCCTAGCTCAGAGAGAGTCCTTCACCTGTCAGGTGTACACCCCCGCATGGTACCTGCCACCCGTTTGGCAGGTGGCTGTGAGCTCTCTGTCACCTGAGGCTGTCACATGGTCACAGCATTCCTCTGGGTGAAGGTCAGTGTCACACGTCTGGGGGCCATGGTTTCTCACTAAGTGCCCCTACAGAGCAGACCTTGGTCACCAGCTCCTCACCACTTCTCTTCTCTCTATATACTATCTAACCCAGTAAAAGTAAGTCCCCTAAATGCGAACCTTCACCTTTTAACATGTTTTAATTCTTAAATTTTCTATTTCTCCTTTAATTTTTATTTTTATAAGCTACTATTACTTTTCAAAAAAAAGACCCTATTTTTGCAGCAAATGCCATATATATATACATATATATATATATTTGCATGTGTGGTTGTTGTTTTTTAATAATTCTTGTGGCTTTTTTTTTTCTTTCTTCTTCTTCTTTTCTTTAATATTGTATTTTTGAAAATCCAACCTCTACTCCAGATTTTTATCGTTGCTTTTTGGTATTTGTTATCAATTTTGTACCTTTAAAAACCCAATCTTCAGTACCCATTTTTACTTAAAAGTGAGATTACTGGCTTGACTGCTCTCTCCTCTTTTGGACTCTCCTTTTTCTCCACCAGGTTGCGTTGGTCTCCTCCCTCCCCCTTCTCTTCTCTACGCAACTCTGTGAATCTCTGTGTGTTCCAGACAGTGGAGAACACTTAGAGAACTGGTTACCGCCTGGATCTGTCTCTCTCCTTTTCATTTCCCTCTTTATCCTCCTGGCCACCTCTGTTTCCTTCCTCCCTCTCCTCTTCTCTGTATAACTCCGTGAACATCTCTGAGCGGTCCAGACAGTGGAGTGCACATAAGGAAGTGATCACTGACTAGCTTGCTCTCTCCACTTCTGATCCCACCTCATCTCATTCCAGTCACCTCTAACTCCCCCCTCCCTCTTCTCTTCTCCATGTAACTCAGTGAACCTCTCTGGGTGTCCCTCAATGTGGAGAAACTTTTCATCTCTAACCTAGATGTTTTGTCACTGGTGCTGTATAGATGCAGAAGTCTTGAGTCTACTGTAAAAATAAGACTGAAAACCAGAAGCAGGAGGTTTAAGTCCAAATCCTGAGAACATCAGAGAACTCCTGACTCCACGGAACATTAATTGATAGGAGCTCATCAAATGCCTCCATACCTACACTAAAACAAAGTACCACCCAAGGGCCAACAAGTTCCAGAGCAAGACATACCATGCAAATTCTCCAGCAACACAGGAACACATCCCTGAGCTTCAATATACAGGTAGCTCAAAGTTGCTCCAAAATCACTGACATCTCATAACTCATTACTGGACACCTCATTGCACTCCAGAGAGAATAAATCCAGCTCGACCCACCAGAACTTGGACACAAGCTTCCCTAACCAAGAAACCTTGACAAGCCACTGATACAACCCCACCCACAGCGAGGAAACTCCATAATAAAGAGAACTCCACAAACTGCCAGAATACAGAATGGCCACCCCAAACGAAGCAATATAACCAAGATGAAGAGACAGAAGAATACCCAGCAGGTAAAGGAACAGGATAAATGCCCGCCAAACCAAACAAAAGAGGAAGAGATAAGGAATCTACCTGATAAGAATTCCAAATAATGATAGTGAAAATGATCCAAAATCTAGAAATCAAAATGGAATCACTGATAAATAGCCTGGAGACAAGGATTGAGAAGATGCAAGAAAGGTTTAACAAGGACCTAGAAGAAATAAAAAAGAGTCAATATATAATAAATAATGCAATAAATGAGATCAGAAACACTCTAGAGGCAACAAATAGTAGAATAACAGAGGCAGAATATAGGATTAGTGAAGTAGAAGATAGAAAGGTAGAAATAAATGAATCAGAGAGGAAAAAAGAAAAACTAATTGAAAGAAATGAGGACAACCTCAGAGACCTCCAGGACAATATGAAACGCTCCAACATTCAAATTATAGGAGTCCCAGAAGAAGAAGACAGAAAGAAAGACCATGAGAAAATGCTCGAGGAGATAATAGTTGAAAACTTCCCTAAAATGGGGAAGGAAATAATCACCCAAGTCCAAGAAACCCAGAGAGTCCCAAACAGGATAAACCCAAGGTGAAACACTCCAAGACACATATTAATCAAATTAACCAAGATCAAACACAAAGAACAAATATTAAAAGCAGCAAGGGAAAAACAACAAATAACACACAAGGGGATTCCCAGAAGGATAACAGCTGATCTTTCAATAGAAACTCTTCAGGCCAGGAGGGAATGGCAAGACATACTTAAAGTGATGAAAGAAAATAACCTACAGCACAGATTACTGTACCCAGCAAGGATCTCACTCAAATATGAAGGAGAAATCAAAAGCTTTACAGACAAGCAAAAGCTGAGAGAATTCAGCACCACCAAACCAGCTCTCCAACAATTGCTAAAGGATATTTTCTAGACAGGAAACAAAAAAAGGGTGTATAAACCTGAACCCCAACAATAAAGTAAATGGCAATGGGATCATACTTATCAATAATTACCTTAAATGCAAATGGGTTGAAAGCCCCAACCAAAAGACAAAGACTGGCTGAATGGATACCAAAACAAGACCTCTATATATATTGTCTACAAGAAACCCACCTCAAAACAAGGGACACATACAGACTGAAAGTGAAGGGCTGGAAAAGATATTCCACGCAAATAGAGACCAAAAGACAGCAGGAGTAGCAATACTCATATGAGATAAAATAGACTTTAAAACAAAGGCTGGGAAGAGAGACAAAGAAGGCCACTACATAATGATCAAAGGATCAATCCAAGAAGAAGATATAACAATTATAAATATATATGAACCCAACATAGGAGCACTGCAATATGTAAGACAAATGCTAACAAGTATGAAAGGGGAAATTAACAGTAACACAATAATAGTGGGAGACTTTAATACCCCACTCACACCTATGGATAGATCAACTAAACAGAAAATTAACAAAGAAAACGCAAACTTTAAATGATACAATAAACCATTTAGACCTAATTTATATCAACAGGACATTTCACCCCAAAACAATGAAGTTCACCTTTTTCTCAAGTGCTCACGGAACCTTCTCCAGGATAGATCACATCCTGAGCCATAAATCTAGCCTTGATAAGTTCAAAAAATTGAAATCATTGCAAGCATCTTTTCGGACCTCAATGCAGTAAGATTAGATCTCAATTACAGAAGAAAAACTATTACAAATTCCAACATATGGAGGCTGAACAACACGCTTCTGACTAACCAACAAATCACAAAAGAAATCAAAAAAGAAAGCAAAATATGCATAGAAATGAATGAAAATGAAAACACAACAACCCAAAACCTGCGGGACACTAAAAAAGCAGTGCTAAGGGGAAAGTTCATAGCAATACAGGCATACCTCAAGAAACAAGAAAAAAGTCAAATAAATAACCTAACTCTACACCTAAAGCAACTAGAAAAGGAAGAAATGGAGAACCCCAGGGTTAGTAGAAGGAAAGAAATCTTAAAAATTAGGGTAGAAATAAATGCAAAAGAAACAAAAGAGACCATAGCAAAAATCAACAAAGCCAAAAGCTGGTTCTTTGAAAGGATAAATAAAATTGACAAACCATTAGCCAGACTCATCAAGAAACAAAGGGAGAAAAATCAAATCAATAAAATTAGAAATGAAAATAGAGAGATCACAACAGACAACACAGAAATACAAAGGCTCATAAGAGACTACTATCAGCAATTATATGCCAATAAAATGGACAACGTGGAAGAAATGGACAAATTCTTAGAAAAGTACAACTCTCCAAAACTGAACCAGGAAGAAATAGAAAATCTTAACAGACCCATCACAAGCACGGAAACTGAAACTGTAATCAGAAATCTTCCAGCAAACAAAAGCCCAGGTCCAGATGGCTTCACAGCTGAATTCTACCAAAAACTGAGAGAAGAGCTAACACCTATCCTACTCAACCTCTTCCAGAAAATTGCAGAGGAAGGTAAACTTCCAAACTCATTTTATGAGGCTATCATCACCCTAATATCAAAACCTGACAAAGATGCCACAAAAAAAGAAAACTACAGGCCAATATCACTGATGAACATAGATGCAAAAATCCTTAACAAATTCTAGCAATCAGAATCCAACAACACATGAAAAAGATCATACACCATGACCAAGTGGGCTTTATCCCAGGGATGCAAGGATTCTTCAGTATCTGCAAATCAATCAATGTAATTCACCACAGTAACAAATTGGAAAACAAAAGCTGTATGATTATCTCAATAGATGCAGAGAAACCTTTGACAAAATTCAACATTCATTTATGATAAAAACTCTCCAGAAAGCAGGAATAGAAGGAACATACCTCAACATAATAAAAGCTATATATGACAAACCAACAGCAAACATTATCCTCAATGGTGAAAAATTGAAAGCATTTCCCCTAAAGTCTGGAACAAGACAAGAGTGCCCACTTTCACCGCTACTATTCAACATAGTTCTGGAAGTTTTGGCCACAGCAATCAGAGCAGAAAAAGAAATAATAGAAATCCAAATTGGAAAAGAAGAAGGAAAATGCTCACTGTGTGCAGATGACATGATCCTCTACATACAAAACCCTAAAGACTCCACCAGAAAATTACTACAGCTAATCAATGAATATAGTAAAGTTGCGGGATATAAAATCAACACACAGAAATCCCTTGCATTCCTATACACTAATAAAGAGAAAGCAGAAAAAGAAATTAAGGAAACAATTCCATTCACCATTGCAATGAAAAGAATAAAATACTTGGGAATATAACTACCTAAAGAAACTAAAGACCTATACATAGAAAACTATAAAACACTGATGAAAGAAATCAAAGAGGACACTAATAGATGGAGAAATATACCATGTTCATGGATCGGAAGAATCATATAATGAAAATGAGTATACTACTCAAAGCAATCGATATATTCAATGCAATCCCTATCAAGCGACCAGCGGTATTTTTCACAGAGCTAGAACAAATAATTTCACAATTTGTATGGAAATACAAAACACCTTGAATAGCCAAAGCAATCTTGAGAAAGAAGAATGGAACTGGAGGAATCAACCTGCCTGACTTCAGGCTCTACTACAAATCCACAGTCATCAAGACAGTATGGTACTGGTACAAAGACAGAAATATAGATCAATGGAACAAAATAGAAAGCCCAGAGACAAATCCACACACCTATGGACACCTTATCTTTGACAAAGGAGGCAAGAATATACAATGGATTAAAGACAATCTCTTTAACAAGTGATGCTGGGAAAACTGGTCAACCACTTGTAAAAGAATGAAACTAGAACACTTTCTAACACCACACACAAAAATAAACTCAAAATGGATTAAAGATCTAAATGTAAGACCAGAACTATAAAGCTCCTAGAGGAGAACACAGGCAAAACTCTCCGACATAAATCACAGCAGGATCCTCTATGACCCACCTCCCAGAATACTGGAAATAAAAGCAAATAAACAAACGGGATCTAATTAAAATTAAAAGCTTCTGCACAACAAAGGAAACTATAAACAAGGTGAAAAGACAGCCTTTAGAATGGGAGAAAATAATAGCAAATGAAGCAACTGACAAACAACAAATCTCAAAAATATATAAGCAACTCCTGCAGCTCAATCCAGAAAAATAAATGACCCAAATGAAAAAATATGTAAAAGAACTAAATAGACATTTCTCCAAAGAAGACATACGGATGGCTAACAAACACATGAAAACATCCTCAATATCACTTGTTATCAGAGAAATGCAAATCAAGACCACAATGAGGTACCATTTCAGGCCAGTCAGAATGGCTGTGATCCAAAAGTCTCAAGCAATACATGCTGGAGAGGGTGTGGAGAAAAGCGAACCCGCTTACACTGTTGGTGGGAATGCAAACTAGTACAGCCACTATGGAGAACAGTGTGGAGATTCCTTTAAAAACTGGAAATAGAACTGCCTTATGACCTAGCAATCCCACTGCTGGGCATACACACCGAGGAAACCAGAATTGAAAGAGACACGTGTACCCCAATGTTCATCACAGCACTGCTTATAATAGCCAGGGCATGGAAACAACCTAGATGTCCATCAGCAGATGAATGGATAAGAAAGCTGTGGTGCATATATACAATGGAGTATTACTCAGCCATTAAAAAGAATACATTTGAATCAGTTCTAATGAGGTGGATGAAACTGGAGCCTATTATACAGAGTGAAGTAAGCCAGAAAGAAAAACACCAATACAGTATACTAACACATATATATGGAATTTAGAAAGATGGTAATGATCGCCCTGTATGAGAGATAGCAAAAGAGACACAGATGTATAGAACAGATCTATAGACTTCTGGACTCTGTGGGAGAGGGTGAGGGTGGTATGATTTGGGAGAATGGCATTGAAACATGTATACTATCATGTACAAAATAATCGCCAGTCTAGGTTCAATACAGGATACAGGATGCTTGGGGCTGGTGCACTGGGATGACCCAGAGAGATGATATGGGGAGGGGTGGTGAGAGGTGGGTTCTGTGTTCAGAACTCATGTACACCCGTGGCGGATTCATGTTGATGTATGGCAAAATGAATACAGTATTGTAAAGTAATAAATAAATAAATAAATAAATAATAAAGAGAAAAAATAATCATAAAGTAAAAATTTTTTTTTAATGTAGGTTTCATTCTTGTTCAGATGTGGCCAGTCCAACAGATCAGGTTCAGTTTCAGTTTAGTTGCTCAGTCGTGTCCGACTCTTTGCGACCCCATGAATTGCAGCACGCCAGGTCTCCCTGTTCATCACCATCTCCCAGAGTTCACTCAGACTCACATCCATCGAGTCCGTGATGCCATCCAGCCATCTCATCCTTGGTCATCCCCTTCTCCTCCTGCCCCCAATCCCTCCCAGCATCAGAGTCTGTTCCAGTGAGTCAACTCTTCACATGAGGTGGCCAAAGTATTGGAGTTTCAGCTTTAGCATCAATTCTTCCAAAGATATCCCAGGGTTGATCTCCTTCAGAATGGACTGGTTGGATCTCCTTGCAGTCCAAGGGACTCTCAAGAGTCTTCTCCAACATCACAGTTCAAAAGCATCAATTCTTCAGCGCTCAGCCTTCTTTACAGTCCAACTCTCACATCCATACATGACCACAGGAAAAACCATAGCCTTGACTAGACGGACCTTAGTTGGCAAAGTAATGTTTCTGCTTTTGAATATACTATCTAGGTCGGTCATAACTTTTCTTCCAAGGAGTAAGTGTCTTTTAATTTCATGGCTGCAATCACCATCTTCAGTGATTTTGGAGCCCCAAAACTTAAAGTCTGACACTGTTTCTACTGTTTCCCATCTATTTCCCATGAAGTGATGGGACCAGATGCCATGATCTTCGTTTTCTGAATGTTGAGCTTTAAGCCAACTTTTTCACTCTCCTCTTTCACTTTCATCAAGAGGCCTTTTAGCTCCTCTTCACTTTCTGCCATAAGGGTGGTGTCATCTGCATATCTGAGGTTATTAATATCTCTCCCGGCAATCTTGATTCCAACTTGTGTTTCTTCCAGTCCAGCGCTTTTCATGATGAAACTCTGCATATAAGTTAACTAAGCAGGGTGACAATATACAGCCTTGATGTACTCCTTTTCCTATTTGGAACCAGTCTGTTGTTCCATGTCCAGTTCTAACTGTTGCTTCCTGACCTGCATACAGATTTCTCAAGAGGCAGGCTAGGTGGTCTGGTATTCCCATCTCTTTCAGATTTTTCCACAGTTTCTTGTGATCCACAGAGTCAAAGGCTTTGGCATAGTCAATAAAGGAGAAATAGATATTTTTCTGGAACTCTCGTTTTTTCCATGATGCAGCGGATGTTGGCAATTTGATCTCTGGTTCCTCTGCCTTTTCTAAAACCAGCTGGAACATCAGGGAGTTCACGGTTCACATATTGCTGAAGCCTGGCTTGGAGAATTTTGAGCATTACTTTACTAGCTTGTGAGATGAGTGCAATTGTGTGGTAGTTTGAGCATTCTTTGGCTTTGCCTTTCTTTGGAACTGGTATGAAAACTGACCTTTTCCAGTCCTGTGGCCACTGCTGAGTTTTCCAAATTTGCTGGCATATTGAATGCAGCACTTTCACAGCATCATCTTTCAGGATTTGAAATAGCTCAACTGCAATTCCATCACCTCCACTAGCTTTGTTCGTAGTGATGCTTTCTAAGGCCCACTTGACTTCACATTCCAGGATGTCTGGCTCTAGATTAGTGACCACATCATCATGATTATCTGGGTCGTGAAGATCTTTTTTGTACAGTTCTGCCGTGTATTCTTGCCACCTCTTCTTAATATCTTCTGCTTCTGTTAGGTCCATACCATTTCTGTCCTTTATCAAGCCCATCTTTGCATGAAATGTTCCCTTGGTATCTCTAATTTTCTTGAACAGATCTCTAGTCTTTCCCATTCTGTTCTTTTCCTCTATTTCTTTGCATTGATCATGAAGGCTTTCTTATCTCTTCTTGCTGTTCTTTGGAACTCTGCATTCAGACACTTATATGTTTCCTTTTCTCCTTTGCTTTTCACTTCTCTTCTTTTCAGAGCTATTTGTAAGGCCTCCCCAGACAGCCATTTTGCCTTTTTGCATTTCTTTTCCATGGGGATGGTCTTCATCCCTGTCTCCTGTACAATGTCATGAACCTCATTCCATAGTTCATCAGGCACTCTATCTATCAGATCTAGGCCCTTAAATCTATTTCTCTCGTCCACTGTATAATCATAAGGGATTTGATTTAGGTCATACCTGAATGGTCTAGCGATTTCCCTACTTTCTTCAATTTAAGTCATAATTTGGTAATAAGGAGTTCATGATCTGAGCCACAGTCAGCTCCTGGTCTTGTTTTTGTTGACTGTATAGGGCTTCTCCGTCTTTGGCTGCATAGAATATAATCAATCTGATTTTGGTGTTGACCATGTGTAGAGTCTTCTCTTGTGTTGTTGGAAGAGGGTGTTTAGTATGACCAGTGCATTTTCTTGGCAAAACTCTATTAGTCTTTGCCCTGCTTCATTCCACTTTCCAAGGCCAAATTTGCCTGTTACTCCAGGTGTTTCTTGACTTCCTACTTTTGCATTCCAGTCCCCTATAATAAAAGGATATCCTTCTTGGGTGTTGGTTCTAAAAGGTCTTGTAGGTCTTCATAAAACAGTTCAACTTCAGCTTCTTCAGCGTTGGTGGTTGGGGCATAGACTTGGATTAGTGTGATATTGAATGGTTTGCCTTGGAGACGAACAGAGATCATTCTGTCATTTTGAGATTGTATCCAAGTACTGCATTTCGGACTCGTTTGTTGACCATGATAACTACTCCATTTCTTCTGAGGGATTCCTGCCCGCAGTAGTAGATATAATGGTCATCTGAGTTAAATTCACCTATTCCAGTCCATTTTAGTTCTCTGATTCCTAGAATTCCGATGTTCACCCTTACCATCTCCTGTTTGACCACTTCCAATTTGCCTTGATTCATGGACCTGACATTCCAGGTTCCTATGCAATATTGCTCTTTACAGCATCAGATCTTGCTTCTATCACCATTCACATCCACAACTGGATATTGTTTTTGCTTTGGCTCCATCCCTTCTTTCTTTCTGGAGTTATTTCTCCACTGATCTCCAGTAGCATATTGGGCACCTAATGACCTGGGGAGTTCCTCTTTCGGTATCCTATCATTTTGCCTTTTCAAACTGTTCATGGGGTTCTCAAGGCAAGAACACTGAAGTGGTTTGCCATTCCCTTCTCCAGTGGACCGGCGCACTAAGCGCAGGCGGCTGCGAGAGGAGCTACCCCACGTCTGATTCAGGGGCAGAGCCTAGAGTGCCAGGCTGCAACGGCGCAGGAACAGCCAAGAGGCACTACCCCTCGTCCGAGGTCAGGGGCGGTCAGGAGAAGCCACCTCGTGCCCGAGGCCTGGGGCAGTGACCCTGAGGAGCCACCCTAAGCCTGCGGCCAGGGCTGGCAGCTGCGAGGAGCATCCCGAGGAGCGGTGGCTGCGCGGGTACAGGAGGGCCTAGAGGACCTATCCCACGTTGAAGGTCAGGAACTGCGGCGGTAAGGAGATACCCCTCGTCCAAGGTAAGAGAAACCCAAGTAAGATGGTAGGTGTTGCAAGAGTGCATCAGAGGGCAGACACACTGAAACCACACTCACAGAAAACTAGTCAATCTAATCACGCTAGGACCACAGCCTTGTCTAACTCAATAAAACCAAGCCATGCCTGCGGGACAACCCAAGACGGGTGGGTCGTGGTGGAGAGGTCTGACAGAGCCTGGTCCACTGGAGAAGGGAATGGCAAGCCACTTCAGTATTCTTGCCTTGAGAACAGATCAGGAGACAATGACTATTGTAAAGATAGTTTATTAGTCACAGTTCCCATGAGGAAGGAGTGCCATGTGCCACAGGGGTGAGGGCAGGTAAAGGGAAGGCACCAGGGTGTCTAGAGGGAGGCAGAATCACGAGCAGAATCACTGGACTATGGCTTCCATGGAAATGAACCAGTGAGGCAGGGTCAGCAGGCTCAGGACTGGCTGATTTGAATAATTTCAGGGCTCCAGGGAGGAGGGTCTTCCCTAGTGGTCTGGTAACTGGCCCTGGGTGATCAGGGCAGGGGGACAGTAGCCCTGAGTGAGAGTCTCATAGGGGAGGTGGTTGGGATGTGGGCTCTGGATTGGTTGGTTTGTATATGAAAGGAGTTTATTGTCTTTAGGAGCCAGACAACTTTCAGAGGGGCAGCCCCTCCAGAGTCATGAAGGTCTCAAGACATCAAAACATCAGAAATATAGAAAATAAAAAGATGTGATGAATACAACATGTAATCTGGTCACCCCCTTGTATGTCTATTATACATCAATAAAAAGTGCATAACCACAATGAAGTAGTTGTTTGTAAAGCCACACTGACACCCTCCATTTTTCAGATGCTACACAGGCACACAGGGATGGCAGGCCTTGATTCCTAGTAGGAGAGAAGGGCTCCCTCGGCAGGGCTGGCGGCTGAGGCCAAAGCAGATCCTGGAGGGGCCTTCTCATTCCTTATTGTGGGTAGGGGACCCCTTTGCTGCCCCTTCTTCAGCTCCATTCTCCATGCCCAGCCCCTCCACCCCAGCATCTCCCTGCCCCTGCCATCTTCCCAAGCTGCCTGCTTTGAGGGGCTCCATCTGGGACTGTGTACATAGTTGGAATATAAACGCAAAGGTGTGCCTTCTCTGGAGGATGCTCAATTCATCCAAGACCAAGACCACCTGCCTCTGGTCTGAAAAGGTCTGAGCACAGGGGCCCTCTTTCACTTGGGTGGGTGCCATGCACGGCTTATCACGGGGTGGAGTCTGGCAAGGCTGCTGCAGCATCGTGTTGGGCCACACGGCCAAAGTTCTGGCTGTGCTGCCTGCCCTTAGGATGAGTGTACTAATCCTGCCCTGCCCCAGCCTCCTCGTCTATAAATGCAAATTATGATACTAAAATTAATAAGGCCCCAGGTGACTCTAGTGGTAAAGAATCTGCCTGCAATGCAGGAGAACTGGGTTTGATCCCTGGGTTGGGAAGATCTTCTGGAAAAGGAAATGGCTACCCATGCCAGTATTTTTACCTGGAGAATTCCATGGGTAGAGGAGCATGGTGGGCTCCAGTCCACGGGACTGCAAAGAGTCAGACGTGACTGAGTGACTGAGCACCCTTTATAGGGTTGCTGTGAGTCTCAAAGGAGTTACTATACCTAAAACAGGTCCAGAACATAGAAAATACAATGGGAGTGCTTGTTAAGTTTGTAGAGCACTTTACTGTACTGTCTACTAATTAGGCACAAATGGCCATTAGTTCAAAAAATGGTTATAATCACCGTTAATTTTACCGACTGACATGGTTCTTAGTTGCTCAGTCTTATCCAACTCTTTGCAACCCCATAGACTGTAGTCTACCAGGCTCCTCTGTCCATGGAATTCTCCAGGCAAGAATACTGGAGTAGGGAGCCATTTCCTTCTCCAAGGGATCTTCCCAACCTAGGGATTGAACCCAGTTCTGCCTGTATTGCAGGCAGATTCTTTACCATCTAAGCCACTAGTTTTTCTTTCTTCTT
The DNA here is from genome assembly GCF_016772045.2 of Ovis aries. Classification (NCBI taxonomy): domain Eukaryota; kingdom Metazoa; phylum Chordata; class Mammalia; order Artiodactyla; family Bovidae; genus Ovis; species Ovis aries. Next base: position 1,185,207 of record NC_056078.1, on the reverse strand, counting down.
TTAAAATTATTTACTTTTAATTGAAGGGTAATTGCCTTACAGCATTGCATTGCTTTCTACCAAACATCAACACGAATCAGCCATAGGTTCACCCATGTCTCCTCCCACCTGAACAACCCCCCTCCACCTCCCTCCCCATCCCACCTCACTAGGCTGTTACCTTCTCAAGCCTCAAACATTCATTTTCAGACCCTTACTGAGTAGCTCCTCAGTGCCAGAATCTGAACTACTCTCTGGAGATTTCTAACCCAATGTGTCAGTAGGAGACAGCGGCAGTCATTTGTTGAAAATTTACTAAGCATCAGATCATGTGTTAAATGCTTGGCACAGATGAGCTGGCATAACCCTGCCACATGATCACAGGATGTCTTTAGTCCCAGTTTACACACAAGGGAGTTGGGGCTGGCAGGGCACTGCACTTGCCCACGTCAACAGTGATGTGGTCTGACCAACGTTGACCTGGGCACACACAGCACGGTGAATTTTACCCAGATGGAGAGACAGAGGTTTCAGGAAACGTGACTCCTGACCTGAGATTTGAAGAATGCACTGGTGTTATCCCAGCCAGCAAGGATGAAAGCAGTCTGGGCAGAGGAAAATTGTGGGCACAAAGTGAAGTGCTGGGCAGCTGCACACCTGGATGACCCCAACGTACCTGTGAAACCTGAGGGATGCTGCTGGAAAGGTGCCAGGGGAGAGGCCATTCTCTAGAAGTTATCAGAAGAGTCCAGAATTCATTCTCAGGGGCCAAATTCTATATACCTTTGTCATTTGAAATGGCCAAAATTCCAACCACAAACATGAGACAATTTCCCATCACCTGCCTTTCAGATGACACAGGCCAAATCTTGAAATAAAGGCCTGCCTTTGGTTTAGCGGAAAAATACCAAGTGCTCTGACTCCATAGGACCAGAGGTTCTTTGAATCTGAACACCTCCAACTTCACTGCTCAAGGGACAGGTTTGGCTGGGAATGAAGGGAGGCCACAGGTGGCAAGGTGGCCCTGACCCAGCAGGAGAGTCCTGTTGCAAATCAATCCCAGGCTCACAGCCTGTGGGGCCACACCCAGCAGCTGCAGCTGGTTATTTGGCACAGCGTCTTCCCAGTATGATCAGCAAAGGCAAGGATGAGCTGGGGTATGTGCCAGTTGGGTGAGGTGGTTCCCACTGCCTCTTCCTCCAGCTCTAATCTCACCGTCCACCATGAGCCAACATAGGCCTGCCTCCCACAAGCACTGCCCCCAGCAGAGAAAGGGGCCCTAGATGAGCTCTCAGCCCTGGCTGCCCAGTATTACTCAGAAACTTCTGATTCAGAGAGACTAGGTGGGCTGTGCCCCTCAGATGCACAGAGCTCCACTGCCATCGGAAGTGCAGTCTGGACTCTCCTCCATCTGCCCTGCCTCAGTCTCTGACAGGACACACAGGAGGGAGCCAGCCCCTCTCAGCCCCTGCAAGCCAAATGCAGTTCCCACATGTCTCAGGTGGACACACCTGATAAGAAGCACAGCAAGGAGAGTAACCGCATTTGCATACTGGTCTAGACACACTCCCTCTAGTCTAATCCCACATCCCTGGAAGAGATATTTGAGGACAAGTATTTACCCATCAATTCCTCAACTATGGCCTAAGTAAAGAACAGTAATTGGCCTATATTAGCTGTCTTTTTCTTGTCCAGTGACTGTAACAAGGGAGACACGATTACACACTGGAGGTAGCTACAGGAGGCCAACATCACTACAGTGTGGATTTGAGGGACAAAAGACGAAAAAGAAAAAAAAAAAAAAGAGGTGTCTGCTATGGTGAGTGGGAAGCATCAGAATATAAACAATAACACTGTACTAATGGTCAGTGGTAAGCACAGGGGACCATGCAGAGGGGCCCCAACGTCTACGCAATGGGACAGAGAGGGGCACACCATTTTGAATAAAGCATCTGCACACAGCTTGGGCTATATACATTTGTTTGCTTATTCATTCATTGGTTCATTTGTTTGTTTTCTAAAGGCAGAACCCAGAAAGACAGTCCTAGCAAGGCAGTGATTGGAAACTCGGGACCTGAAGGTGGTCCAAGGGAACCAGAAAGATTCACAGTTCAAGTTTCAAGTTCACACAGCTGGTAATTTGCAGATTGAGTGCTGAGGCCAACCCTATCCAATTTCAAAGCCCATGCTCTTTCCTTTGCTCATCACTATAGCTGCCTCTTGAGAAATCTGTATGCAGCTCAGGAAGCAACAGTTAGAACTGGACATGGAACAACAGACTGGTTTCAAATAGGAAAAGGAGTACATCAAGGCTGTATATTGTCACCTTGTTTATTTAACTTATATGCAGAGTACATCATGAGAAATGCTGGGCTGGAAGAAACACAAGCTGGAATCAAGATTGCCGGGAGAAATATCAATAACCTCAGATATGCAGATGACACCACCCTTATGGCAGAAAGTGAAGAGGAACTAAAAAGCCTCTTGATGAAACAAAGTGGAGAGTGAAAAAGTTGGCTTAAAGCTCAACATTCAGAAAACAAAGATCATGGCGTCTGGTCCCATCACTTCATGGGAAATAGATGGGAAACAGTGGAAACAGTGTCAGACTTTATTTTGGGGGGCTCCAAAATCACTGAAGATGGTGATTGCAGCCATGAAATTAAAAGACGCTTACTCCTTGGAAGAAAAGTTACGACCAACCTAGATAGCATATTGAAAAGCAGAGACATTACTTTGCTGACTAACGTCCATCTAGTCAAGACTGTGTTTTTTCCTGTGGTCATGTATGGATGTGAGAGTTGGACTGTAAAGAAGGCTGAGTGCCAAAGAATTGATGCTTTTGAACTGTGGTGTTGGAGAAGACTCTTGAGAGTCCCTTGGACTGCAAGGAGATCCAACCAGTCCATTCTGAAGGAGATCAGCCCTGGGATTTCTTTGGAAGGAATGATGCTAAAGCTGAAACTCTAGTACTTTGGCCACCTCAGGCGAAGAGTTGACTCACTGGAAAAGACTCTGATGCTGGGAGGGATTGGGGGCAGGAGGAGAAGGGGATGACAGAGGAGGAGATGGCTGGATGGCATCACTGACTTGATGGACGTGAGTCTGAGTGAACTCTGGGAGTTGGTGATGGACAGGGAGGCCTGGCGTGCTGTGATTCATGGGGTCACAAAGAGTCAGACATGACTGAGCGACTGAACTGAACTGATAGCTCTTTAGGTAGAAAAATATTTTGCCAGTCTAAGCAAGTATGAAAAAAAGCTCATAAAGCTATTCATTGGTTTGTTTGCTGATACAATGACTTGGTTTTATAAGGGTTTTGAGAGGCATAGAAAAATACATAATTTTCAAAAATTGCTTATTAAGCATTTACCATGCCAGCAGGCACATGCTAGAGCTTTTACCTACACCATTGCATTTTATCTACAATAGCCCTTTGGTAGGCAGTATTATTATCTCCATTTTGGGGGATGAAAAAAATGGGATTTAAAGAGACTTTAATTTGAACAATGTGATAGTTAGTATGCAGTAAAGCTAGAATTCAAGTCAGGTCCAAGGCCTTAAGCTCTTAACTGTTAGATTAAATAGCTGAAAAGTCAAGGTAAAGGAAAAACATAATTAAGAAATTGCAGCCTGATTATACCCTAGAATTTCATTCCATATCATCTTGATTGGAAGTCAAGAATGAGCCAGAAATACTAAAGATTCCCAGCAGACAAAGCAAAAATGAATACTGATTATGAGCCACAATATCCTTAAGACAGAAACAACTTTTTATCCTTAAGACAGCCCAACTTTTCTGATATTGTGAATTTTACCCACGAGTCTTCACAAAGAGAATAATAGTGTATGATGTCATGGACAATGTCCTGACCACACCTTTACAATAAATACAGTGATAAGCTTTATACATCTTATACTTGCAATTCACACACTTCACCACCGTTAGGATAAAACAAAAGAATGTGTGAGTTTGAGAAGTTTTGTGTGAGGCCAAACAATCGCAATCCAATTCTCAGCTCTCTGAGGAACTGATCTGAGCCAGGGTATGTGTATATGTGTGTGTGTATGTGTGTGTGTGTTCAGCCTGCACTTCTTTCAAGGGATCCTCTGTATGTATTAGATTGGGAGTTATACAGGGAGCCCTCATTGCGATTTCTGTGAAAATTAAGGCACTAAGGAAGGTGGACCCGGGTGGATGGTTGCCCTGTCTACGTGGAATAATTTGGTTTTGATCACTGTTATTCCCTGGTGGCTCAGCAGTAAAGAATCTGCCTGCAGTGCAGGAGTCTCAGGAAGGTTGCCTGGAGAAGGAAATGGCAACCCACTCCAGTATTCTTGCCTGGGAAATCCCACGGACAGAGGAGACTGGTGGGTTACAGTCCATGGGGTCGCAAAAGAGTCAGAAACGACTTAGCAACTAAACAACAACAATTTTATAAATATTGTTTTTAAATATCAATAAACAATGTAAAGTCATTCACAGGAGACCAAATTTAAGACAGCAGTAAAGACCGCGGGAGTCCACTTCTTGAATGTTTGTCAGAATGTCTTCCAATCCCACATCCATCATTTTCCATTGAGAATACAGAAAAGTTCTCAAAGAATGAAGGGTTTTCAAGAAGGGAGGTGCTATTGCATGTGTAGCTTCAAGCCTCGAATACCTCAGAGTAAATCACTTTCCTTTTTTGCCTTCACCCCTGCCTAAGTGGGGCTTCTCCAGTAGCTCAGTGGTAAGAATCCACCTGCAATGCAGGAGACCCGGGTTTAATCCCTGGGTCGGGAAGAACCCATGAAGAAGGAAATGGCAACCCACTCCAGTATTCTTGCCTGGGAAATCCCATGGACAGAGGAGCCTGGCCAGCTATAGTTCATGGGGTCGCACAGAGTCAGACACAACTAAAGCGACTAAGTAAGCAAGCAAAATTCTCTGAATTTTGAATTAATATGATTTTTTTTGAATTCTATGAAATTCTATGAATTATTCTTTTAAGAACAATATATGAAATACAAATTCATATGCCAATGCTATTTTGTGTTCTCTCAATTGTTTTGAAAATAAAGTAGTGATTCTTACTGTTTAATTCTAAATAGAAAAGTATTTTAGGACTTCCCTCGTGGTCCAGTGGTTGAGAATCTGCCTGCCAGTGCAGTGTACATGGGCTCAATCCCTGGTCCAGGAAGATCTCACATACTGTGGGGCAACTAAGCCTGTACACCACAGCTGCTGAGCCTGAGCTCTACAGTCCATGTGTGATAACTAGAGAAAGCCCATGTAGAGCAATAAAGACCCAGTGCAACCAAAAATAATAAATAAGAAAAGAATAGCATTTTAACAATCTAATAAACAATGGCCAGTGTGAGCAGTTGAATTATAGATGGAAGCAAATGAGGCAGTTCCCTTTAAAGTATAGCTTTGATCATGCAATAAAGAATTGTTTGAAAGATTTTCCTCTCTTCTTTATAATGGAAATAAAGTGCCTTATAAATGAAGTTTTTATTAAGAATTTAAAGAAAGCAATGAGAACAAAAGGAACTTGGAATGAAGTGGAATTGGTGAGGAAGACATATTAGTAGAAAGTACATCAAAATATATGAAAATGCCAAATAAAATATGACTTAGAATGTCAGCTAGGTAGTATTCAGCATATAGCTTAAAATTGGAAACAAAATATTCTGATGTTTCTATTTAAGTCAGGAATGAAATTAAAAACTAGTAGGCCTATTAGCATGAAGTGAAGAATTCACAATTTGGTTCATCGAAAAGAATTCCTGGATTTCAACGTAAAAAAAAACTATTAAATTCATTTTAGAATCATCTGTGATAATTTTTGCTCGTGAAATGGTTTTCATAATACAGACTGAATTTAATGGTGGCTAAGATCCAAGGCCTCTGCAAAAAATGAACAGCATGTATATTTAATGAGAAAAAATGGGATAATGATTAGCGAAAATGGGCTGATATCTTTATGACACAAATTACAGAAACCAGAAAAAAATTCACTGAAGAAAAATGTGGAACTTATAAACATCTTTACTGCTGTGACATAGTTATATATTGATGTTTAAGTTAGGATGCAGATTTTAGATGAACTCATCCATTTTCAGTTTTTTAGTTTTAGTTTTAACTAGAATGAAAATAACTTGGTTAAATGCTTTCCTTTTCTTTTGGCCTCACTCACATTTGCCCTTGTGATCACAACCGAATGGTATGTTGCTCCCAGTTGCACCACTGAGAAGACTTGTCTGTCTAATTCTCTCTTATACCCCCAGCACCTAGAACAGTGCACACAATTGCTGCTTAAGAAGCATTTGATAAAAGAATAAATCCTTTTGAATGAGTGAATGAATGTCATTTAGACACAGAAGTAAATACCTCAAAAACTTGGAAACAAACTGACTCTCTGAAAATGACATTAATAAGATATACAGTGGTAGAGAATGTGCCTGCCAGTGCAGGAGATGTGGGTTTGATCCCTGGGTCAGGAAGATGAAGAAAATGGCAACCCACTCCAGTATTCTTGTCTGGGAAATCCCACAGGAGCCTGGCTGGTTATGGTCCACGGGGTCAAAAAAAGTTGGACATGACTTAGCAACGGAAAAAAAAAAAAAAAATATATATATATATATATATATAATCAAGATATGGGTTATGTACTTGGGAGTTATGACATAACATGATGGCAGCCAAGGAAATAAAAGACTAATTTTTTATATGTTGCTGTAAAAAATTAAGTAACAGAATGGGATCTGGTAAATAGGGGGTATCAATGATTAAGAATTTTTTTTCCTCTGGCTACCTTAATAGTAAGAAGATAAGCTCCATGAAGGCAGGGACTTTTTTTTGGTTTGGATAGATGGATGGATGAAGGGATATATGGGTGGGTGGGTTCATGGATGGGTGGATGAAGGAATGGAGGGACGGACAGATGATTCATTTATCCATGTAGTAAAGAATTGTATGGGTTTCCCTAGTGGCTCAGATGGTAAAGAATCTTCCTGCAATGCAGGAGACCTGGGTTCAATCCCTCAGTTGGGAAGATCTCCTGGAGAATGGAATGGCTACCCACTCCAGTATTCTTGCCTGGAGAATTCCATGGACAGAGGAGCCTGGCAGGCCACAGTCCATGATATCGCAGAGTCAGACACACCTGAGAGACTAATACTTTCACTTTTCAAAGACCCTGTCCACACTAATCCAAATGGTAAGAGACTCACTGTGAATCTGTTCCCCACACCTGCATCTCCACCAGCTGCAGGGGCCTCAGAGGAGAAGTGCACATCCTGGAATGCTGAGCACGGCTGTGTCTTGCTGCCAGGGAAAGGTGGGCATAAGAACATGAGGTGAACTATGACTCCCACCTTCCAGCTCTGCAAGCAAAGACATGTTCATGGGCATCGCCCAGCTCTTCCGCCTGGTCGCCTGCCAACCCCCAGGTATTTCTCTTGTCTACCTGGCTGCACTCCAGGTAACAGGAAAAGAACCCAAGCTACTTTCTCCTGGAGAATGATCAGGCAGATGCACACACAACTTCAGGTCGTGGCCACACCAGGTGGGCTGGGAAGCATAGTCTTTATGCTCTGTGGCCACATCCCTGGTGAATCTCTTCCTCTGCAAAGGGAAGATAGACACAGGACAGCATCGGTCCTTTACTGGTGTGGTGGGGCCATTTGTAGGCTATTTTGCAGGGGAAGGTAATCCGGCACAATGTTTGTAAATGAGTTGTTGCAGTTTGCCAATTATATCTCTCCTTGATTGTCTTTCATTTCAACAGGACTCTGAATGAAGATCAAGGCAGAGAGCTGTGGTTGGCACACCTGTGTAAATGAGTAAGGCTTTGATGGCCCATGGACTCTATCAGACAAGCATGTGACAGCAGGGATAGGGAGGGGGAGAAAGGCACAGACCACACTTTAATGCTGGGGGTGGGGGAAAGTGCAGCAGCCTGGGCTAGACAGTCAGGTGTGAGCCCAGGAGCAAGTTGGGACTGTCAGCATTTGAAGCTCAGAGGTACGATGTAAAGACCCATGTGAAGGACCTTGCAGATCCCTTTACACAAAAATCACCCACAAAGGATGAGAACAAGCTTCCCAAGGATTCTGAAACTAGGTAGGGCTTCACACATTCAGTACGAATCACCATCAACAGATCTGTCCCCTGTAAACCTCTTCCAAGTTTGGGGATCATAACATTGTGAGTTAACTCAGAAACTAGCTGACACTGGGCTCACTGATACAGTGAAGGTTCCCAAACTAGCATGAATATATGTCACCAGATCACAGGGGAACCCTGGGTTAGGGGTCCGACCCACCGCAAGCCCTGCCCATACGAGTGGCCTGCTTGTACCACTTCAGCATTTCTATCATTGGCATGACTCATGGCAACAGAATTAGCCTAACACCAACCATGTGACCTCATGGCTTAAATGTGTGTCTTTATACCAGGATGACTGCCTACCAACTAGAAAATGCAACAGGAGGGGGTACACCTGTCCATACAGCCATCCATGTGGGACGCAGGTGCAACTCTGGTCACCAAGAATCACAGAAACTCTCAGGGCAAATAAACACAGAAAAGCCCCAAATACCTTTTCCCCAGCACTAAAAAATTAGACTATTCCAATATTTCTGATTTAACATGACTGATTTGAGATTCACATCTCAAGAGAGGAAAAAGTGACAGATCTCTTGCCAACAGCTACAATGGAAATTAACAAAACTTTACAAAAATATCCAAATCAGAAATATACTGTAAATATAATCAAAGGTATATAGTGCCCTGCCTATCAATTTGCTTAAGTGATCTTTTCATTTTCAGTGAAAATTATAGGCATAGCATTCTCAACAAAGGTGTAATTTTGATGGAAAAAAGCCCAGAGCTAGTGTAAAATTCATCTCCATCAGTTGGTGTTTAGCTATTTCTAAAATGAAATAGAACAGAAACAATTTCAAAGCTCCCAGAAAGTTACTGGATGCAGAGAAGTAGCAAATAAAAAGGAAACACATGCAAAACCCCCAGCATCCAGCCACCTCAGAGGATGTTCTGATTCCAGTAGATTGTGTCCATTTTGCTGCTGCTGCTGCTAAATCGCCTCAGTCGTGTCCGACTCTGTGCGACCCCATAGACGGCAGCCCACCAGGCTCCACCGCCCCTGGGATTCTCCAGGCAAGAAAACTGGAGTGGGTTGCCATTTCCTTCTCCAATACATGAAAGTGAAAAGTGAAAGTGAAGTCACTGAGTCGTGTCCAACACTTTAGGAACCCAAATGTCCTTCTATCTACATATTAAAATACTTGCGTTGCCTGGAGTGAAGACTATCAGTTCAAGTCTATGACCTAAAGGGCAAAGACCACAAAGATAATAATGGCTACAAAGGTCAAGGCTTTTCATAAATTTTGCATTTTCTTTTTCTGGTTCTGTTATTAAACCCTAATTTTTGATACTTCCAAGACCAACTTCAGTGTCCAAAAGGAAAACCCACCAAACCCCAACTTCATGCAAGGGGATCCCTCAACATAAACATCCTTTCCCTGCGCCTCTCTGGCCCAGGGATGGGATGGATATTGTCTGGTCAACTCTAGCTGACCAAACCTGAATATACTAAAGTGTCAGCATGCCAGTTTTCAGTGAAAATCTTCAAAAGAGCCACAACTAATAACAAGCCCCTCAAACTCCCTATGTTGTCCTCACCAAATACAGAGGATGCCCTTCACTACCCAGTTCTTGTGTAACTTTATTTTTTTTTAATTCTTTATTTTAGTTGGAGGCTAATTACTTTACAATATTGTAGTGGTTTTTGCCATACATTGATATGAATGTATCATATCCAAGGAGCGGTGGCTGTGCGGCCATAGGAGGGCCTAAAGGATCTACTCCACGTTCAAGGTCAGGAGGGGCGGCAGTGAGGAGATACCCCTCATCCAAGGTAAGGAGCAGCGGCTGCACTGTGCTGGAGCAGCCGTGAAGAGATACCCCACATCCAAGGTAACAGAAACCCAAGTAAGACAGTAGGTGTTGCAAGAGGGCATCAGAGGGCAGACACAATGAAACCCCACTCACAGAAAACTAGTCAATCTAATCACACTAGGACCACAGCCTTGTCTAACTCAGTGAAACTAAGCCATGCCCTGTGGGGCCACCCAAGAAGGGTGGGTCATGGTGGAGAGGTCTGACAGAATGTGGTCCACTGGAGAAGGGAATGGCAAGCCACTTCAGTATTCTTGCCTTGAGAACCCCATGAACAGTATGAAAAGGCAAAATGATGGGATACTGAGAGAGGAACTCCACAGGTCAGTAGTGCCCAATATGCTACTGGAGGTCAGTGGAGAAATAACTCCAGAAAGAATGAAGGGATGGAGCCAAAGCAAAAGCAATACCCAGCTGTGGATGTGACTGGTGATAGAAGCAAGGTCCGATGCTGTAAAAGCAATACTGCATAGGAACCTGGAATGTCAGGTCCATGAATCAAGGCAAATTGGAAGTGGTCAAACAGGAGATGGCAAGAGTGAACGTCGACATTCTAGGAATCAGTGAATTAAAATGGACTGGAATGGGTGAATTTAACTCAGATGACCATTATATCTACTACTGTGGGCAGGAATCCCTCAGAAGAAATGGAGTAGCCATCACAGTCAACAAAAGAGTCCGAAATGCAGTACTTGGATGCAATCCCAAAAACGACAGAATCATCTCTGTTCATCTCCATGGCAAATCATTCAATATCACACTAATCCAAGTCTATGCCCCAACCACCAACACTGAAGCTGAAGCTGAAGTTGAACAGTTCTATGAGGACCTACAAGACCTTTTAGAACTAACACCCCAAAAAGATGTCCTTTTCATTATAGGGGACTGGAATGCAAAAGTAGGAAGTAAAGAAACACCTGGAGTAACAGGCAAATTTGGCCTTGGAATATGGAATGGAGCAGGGCAGAGGCTAATAGAGTTTTACCAAGAGAACACACTGGTCAGAGCAAACACCCTCTTCCAACAACACAAGAGAAGACTCTACACATGGACATCACCAGATGGTCAACACCGAAATCAGACTGATTATATTCTTTGCAGCCAAAGATGAAGAAGCCCTATACAGTCAACAAAAACAAGACCAGGAGCTGACTGTGGCTCAGATCATGAGCTCCTTATTGCCAAATTCAGACTTAAATTAAAGAAAGTAGGGAAAATCACTAGACCATTCAGGTATGACCTAAATCAAATCCCTTATGATTATACAGTGGACGTGAGAAATAGATTTAACGGCCTAGATCTGATAGATAGTGTGCCTGATGAACTATGGAATGAGGTTCATGACATTGTACAGGAGACAGGGATCAAGACCATCCCCATGGAAAAGAAATGCAAAAAAGCAAAATGGTTGTCTGGGGAGGCCTTACAAATAGCTGTGAAAAGAACAGAGGTGAAAAGCAAAGGAGAAAAGGAAAGATATAAGCATCTGAATGCAGAGTTCCAAAGAATAGCAAGGAGAGATAAGAAAGCTTTCCTCTGTGATCAATGCAAAGAAATAGAGGACAAGGACAGAATGGGAAAGACTAGAGATCTCTTCAAGAAAATTAGAGATACCAAGGGAACATTTCATGCAAAGATGGGCTCGATAAAGGACAAAAAATGGTATGGACCTAACAGAAGCAGAAGATATTAAGAAGAGGTGGCAAGAATACACAGAAGAACTGAACAAAAAAGATCTTCATGACCAAGATAATCATGATGGTGTGATCACTCACCTAGCCAGACATCCTGGAATGTGAAGTCAAGTGGGCCTTAGAAAGCATCACTATGAACAAAGCTCTTGGAGGTGATGGAATTCCAGTTGAGCTATTTCAAATCCTGAAAGATGATGCTGTGAAAGTGCTGCATTCAATATGCCAGCAAATTTGGAAAACTCAGCAGTGGCCACAGGACTGGAAAAGGTCAATTTTCATTCCAATCCCAAAGAAAGGCAATGCCAAAGAAAGTTCAAAGTACTGCACAATTGCACTCATCTCACAAGCTAGTAAAGTAATGCTCAAAATTCTCCAAGTCAGGCTTCAACAGTATGTGAACCATGAACTTCCAGATGTCCAAGCTCAATTTAGAAAAGACACAGGACGCAGAAGTCAAATTGCAAACATCTGCTGGATCATCTAAAACACCAGAGAGTTCCAGGAAAACATCTACCTCTCCTTTATTGACTATGCTAGAGACTTTGATGGTTTGGATAACCACAAACTGGAAAATTTTTTCAAGATATGAGAATACCAGACCACTTGACGTGTCTCTTGAAAAATCTGTATGCAGGTCAAGGAACAACAGTTAGAACTGGACATGGAACAACAGACTGGTTCCAAATCCGGAAAGGAGTGCATCAAGGCTATATATTGTCACCCTGCTTATTTAACTTATATGCAGAGTACATCATGAGAAATGCTGGGCTGGAAGAAACACAAGCTGGAATCAAGATTGCCAGGAGAAATATCAATAACCTCAGATATGCAGATGACACCACCCTTATGACAGAAAGTGAAGAGGAACTAAAAAGCCTCTTGATGAAAGTGAAAGAGGAGAGTGAAAAAGTTGGCTTAAAGCTCAACATTTAGAAAACTAAGATCATGGCATCTGGTCCCATCACTTCATGGGAAATAGATGGGGAAACAGTGGAAACAGTGTCAGACTTTATTTTTGGGGGCTCCAAAATCACTGCAGATGGTGACTGCAGCCATGAAATTAAAAGGCACTTACTCCTTGGAAGGAAAGTTATGACCAACCTAGATAGCATATTCAAAAGCAGAGACATTACTTTGCCAACAAACATCCATCTAGTCAAGGCTATGGTTTTTCCAGTAGTCATGTGAGAGTTGGACTGTGAAGAAAGCTTAGCGCTGAAGAATTGATGCTTTTGAACTGTGGTGTTGGAGAAGACTCTTAAGAGTCCCTTGGACTGCAAGGAGATTCAACCAGTCCATTCTTAAAGGAGATCAGCCCTAGGATTTCTTTGGAGGGAATGATGCTAAAGGTGAAACTCCAGTACTTTGGCCACCTCAGGCGAAGAGTTGACTCTGGAAAAGACTCTGATGCTGGGAGGGATTGGGGGCAGGAGGAGAAGGGGACGACAGAGGATGAGATGGCTGGATGGCATCACCGACACGATGGACGTGGGTTTAAGTGAACTCCGGGAGTTGGTGATGGACAGGGAGGCCTGGCGTGCTGCAATTCATGGGGTCGCAAAGAGTCGGACATGACTGAGCGACTGAACTGAACTGAACTGAACTGATATAAATCAGCCACGAGTGTACATGTGTTCCCCATCCTGAACACCCATCCTATCCCTCTGGGTCATCCCAGTGCACGAGCCCTGAGCACCCTGTATCATGCATCGAACCTGGACTGGCGATCTGTTTCATATATGATAATATACATGTTTCAATGCTATTCTCTCAGATCTTCCCATCCTTGCCTTCTCTCACAGAGTCCAGAAGACTGTTCTATACATATTGTGTCTCTTCTGCTGTCTCACATACAGGGTTATCATTACCATCTTTCTAAATTCCATATATATGTGTTAGTATACTATATTGGTGTTTTTCTTTCTGGCTTACTTCACTCTGTATAAAGGCTCCATTTTCATCCACCTCATTAGAACTGTATCAAATGTATTCTTTTGAATGGCTGAGTAATATTCCATTGTGTATATGTACCTGTTTATCTTTAATAAAAATGTTTTCTAAAAATGTGTCTTGTGACTGTTTAGTTATAGGAGCACAGAGCTGTTTGGTTGCTTTTGTCGTGGGACCTAATCCAGATCAAGGATTGCTTGTTTTATCTCAGTTATTTCTGAATGTAGAATATCCTCACTTTTTCTTTTTTCAGGACATTCACTTTTTGATGAGCTTTCTAGAATGCCCTAAATCCTTGTTTTGTCAGGCTGTTTTCTTGCAGTGTCACTTAAGTTGTTCCTCTAATCCTCAACTTTCTGAAAGTTAGATCTGGAACAGTCTGACCAACAGAAGTATAATGCGTATCACACATGATTCTACATTTGCCTGTTTCCCCACCAAAACATTTTTTAAAACAGGGGAAGTTAATGTTAATAACATACTGAAGTCCCATAACTAAACTTTTTTCATAACTAAACATCATTTTAACACTTAGTATTTTTAGATTAGTAATGAAATATTTTACATTATTTCTTCATACTAAATCTTCAAAACATGAAACATTTATTTATTTATTTATTTTAATGGGAGGCTAATTACTTTACGATATTGTAGTGGTTTTTGCCATATATTGAATGAATCAGCCATGGGTATACATTACATAGTTTTTTTAAACTTAGAGCACATCTCAAGCACATATGACTGGCTGGTGGCTCCCATATTAAATAGTACAGGTCTGGAGACTTGATTAGATTCTGGCAGCAATATTTCTCAGGAGATAATGCGTCAGCAGGTCACTACTTAGTGGTGGTATGTTAACATGGCCAGATCTCTCTTTCACCAAAAACTTTTTTACCAGATCTCTTTACCAAAGATTCCTTCCTCCCTCCTGTACTCAGCAAGTAGTCCGTGGGAGGATACTTCACATCATTCTTGGGACAATAGGAAAAATTTTAATATAGATTGACATTAAATGATTTTATAGAATTATTTTAACTTTTCTTAGGTGTGATGAGGGGATTATGGCTATGTAGAAGAATCACCTTATTATTAGGAGCAGGATAAAGTTTTTAGGAGTGAAACATCATGATGTTGGCAATTTCCTTTTACACTATATTAGCAAAAGTTTTATATATGTAGATACAGATAAATTTGACATATTTACAGAGAGATAAAGCAAATATGTCTAAATATTAACATTTTTCAATCCAGGTGCAGAGCATATGAGTGCTTATTATACTATACTTTGATCTTTCTATAATTCTGGAATATTTTACAAGAAAAATTGGAGGGCAAGTTTTTTGAAATAATGATAATAGCCCTTGTTCTCTTCCGGGGACTATGCTAAAATGTGCTAAAAGTCCATTGCCACATTTACTCCCTGAAACAACTAGACAAGGTAGGTGCTATTATTATCCCACTTTTCCTAACAGGAGAACCAAGGAGCAGAGAAGTTAAGTGATTTGTATAAACTCACTCAGTTTAACAAATGACAAGGAAGATTCAAATTAAGTATGTCTAATTTGGACTCTGTGTTCTAAACCAGAAAAATGCATTGTCTCCTCAGCATTCACAACAAAGAATCAACATTCAGAAAAGGCAATTCCCTAGGTATTTATTCTGAGGATCCAACAGCAGCAGTGGGATATGAACTTAGAAAACTCAAACCTTGATTCAGGATCCTGATGCTGACGGCACCCAAGGGCCGACCTGCTCACAGCACCAGAGGTGCCTTGTCCCCTGACATCAACGGGGCTTTGCACTTGCTTGGTCTATTGTCTCCAAGAACTATGATGATCTTCTCCATCCTAGAACCGACACAAGTTAATTCAAATACTACTGGTTCTAAAGCTAAATTGGATTTCAGCTCATTTCTCTCCCATTGGTAATAGAACAGTGACGATATTGAGAACAGTTACTGCTTACTGAACACTTGCTGAGTACCAGTCACTCTTGTGAACACTCTCACATACTGCCTAACTTAATCCTCCAACCACTCTGTGAGCTGTGTTCTGGGAGGAAAATGAGGCACCAAAGCCACAGGCAGTTAGCAAAGCCTTGGGGCATAGTTCCAGAACATGCTTTTCACCACGCAGGGCAGGGTGGGAGGTGCCATCCCCAGAGAGCTTGTCACATGGAAACAGGGTAAAGGCAGGGCTGGCTGTGAGTACCCTGGCAGTGGCCACGGCATCATATTATCCTCTGAGGAGGAGGCAGGGGATTGGCAGGGGAGAATACCCACACCTGCTGAACTCCTTCCACGGCTGATAGCGGGTATAGTCCTTTAATACCCATTGTCCTGCTTAAGATGCAGGACCCCTCTAGGGTAAATAAGTATTATTTCCATGTCACAGAGGAGAAAATGAAACTTGGGAAATTAAGTCACTTCCCCAGAATCTCACCACTAAGAAATGGTTCTTGCTACACAAAGTTAACAAGTGTTTGCTGAATGAACACACAAATACATAGTTTCATAATTTAAAAACAAAAACACAGAAGCTGTCAGATTCCATAAGCTAGATGTATTGACAACCCTACCATGGGCACACTAGGAGGGCATGGTGGATGAAGGGAAAGAACCCAGAGCCAAATTCTCACATCTAAACAGTCACAGGAAACCCAAGGCAACACCAGCTGACTCTAAGAAGCAGGTTCTAGAACCAAACTTGGAGCAGTTGGTGCACACCCATGGGCACTCAGTGCAGAGTCCACTCAGGAGGAGGCGTCTGAGCTGGAGCAGAAGGCAAAGGCGGTCTGAGTGACCCCACTGGTCACTCTGGAAAAGCAGGTGAGGAGGATCCCCTCAGAGCTGAGAGAAAACGGCTTTTAGCTGTGAGCAAGCACAGGTCCCTAGACACAGGCTCAGCAAACACAACTCAGGTCAGGAAACTTGGGGCAGTGCACCAACTGTACACCTGTACATGGTAGCCCTGAAGGTAGGCAGATAGTTGGAGAATCTCTTTCAGAGCCTCTGGACCCTGGACACTACCTGTCTCCTGGTCCAGCTCTGTGTGGACTGCACCTTCTGCCGACACAAGCTGGCCTCACTGAGCATCCTACCCCTGAGCTTCTCTGGACAGAGGCCTCCTCCCCATCTCCCACCTGAAGCCTAACAAAGCAGGCGCAGCCCAAGGGACAGGAGCAGAGCCCAACTTCCTTTCTAATCTCTCTCTCTGCTTCGCGGTCCTGCCCTAGCTCCTGCTCCCTGGATCACAGTCCAGAAATAAAGTAAGATCACACATGTCCTCTGTCTCACACTCTGCTTTCTAGTGAGCCCAGACTAAGAGAGAATCAACAGAAGCCCCCTTCCCCAGAAAAATGCACACGCAAGCAAACTGAGGCGTGGCGTGCCGGTGGGTTTATGGCTTCCCTGCAGGCCAGGTTAAGACCGTCCGTCTTAGGGGGGAGGGTGGTACCTTCAGTTTCTAAGTAGACACATACTTTGCTTCTCTTATTCATGAAGACCCTCCAGGACTTCTGACACCGGGAAAGCTCGAGAGTTAATCATGGGGAGGGGAGCTCAACAAAGCACAGAGAAGCCTCAAAACAGCACAAGAAGCCCAAAGCAGATGGAAGTGAGGCTCCCGAAGAGCTGGAGGGAGGGTTGAAATGAATCTGAGATGGGAAAGTGTGTTCTTGTCCGACTGCTCAGCCCTTCACCAATCTCAGCTCACATGGTCTTTTCCCAAAAATGCCCTTTGTATCAGCAAGAAGCATCAACATTGTTCAACAAGATGAAAATTTCATTACAAAACTTTTCGCGGTCCAGGAGCCCACCAATGGGAAGGGCTACTCGCCCAGAGCATAGCTCCTCCAGCCATCCCACATGACCAGACATCTAAACCACTGCACCCCTCCCCCAATACCCTGTATCCATGCCTGACCACCTGGACGTGGGTGGGCTTTGTTATTAGATGGCTGACATTTTCAGATATTGAGGTTTGGTCACCTAGAGTTGACCAGAGACATTGGAAGACCTGAAGGTTCTCCCTCATCCTCTCTAAGGAAGGAAGAAGCAGCCCCATGGCCAGACGCCCATCTCTATGAGGATGTGTTTGGAAGGAGCTGGAGGAAATCATCAGCAGTCACTGGACACACAGCTAATAGACATGCAGGCTAATCATTTTGAGAGCTTGTCAACTGACAACCAGCAGCGACATCCAAAAGCTACCCAGAGAACCTCCAAGGGGCAAGTAAGCACTCAGATCTGCCCAGTGCACCTACTTTATGCAAAGTCGCTACAGACAGACAGGCTGGCTGCTTTTAACCCACTTCAGCTCCTCTGGATACTTGCTCAGCTTTTCACATCCCCATTGCAAAGTGAGCTACCAGCCCCTGCATTTCCAGCCCTGTGAGGCGATAAGCCAGCAGCAGGATGTGTGGCCAGGAGCCTCATTGGAATTCAAATTCAGCACAGCTGTCTTCTGCCTGGTCTCAAATTTAAATAACAGCAAAAACTAGGCACCTGGCAGACAGGTTCAGAAAACCTCAGCTTCTGCAGCTGAAAGCACCCTCCTGACATGTACCAGATTACGGATGATGGATCTGGAAATTGCAACAATTAAGAAGCTAAAAAATACAATGCCGGCATCACATTTCCAGATGTGACTAAAACGCAAGCTGTGGGTGGGCTTTAAGTGGAAGGAGGCTGCAGTAAAACTTCCCTGTGGTAAATAGCAACCTCAGAGGTTCAAGCCACACAGCATCAGCCCACTCGCTCATTCTCTCAAATATTTATTCTACAAAGACACTTTCAATGACATTTGTGGAAGCAGGAAGGGGGAGAGCAGGATTTTAAACTGCTCTGCTAAAAGCCCAGAATATCCAAGAGGCTTTCATTAGCAAACATGAACCAAGCACCTACTACGTGCTGGCGCTGTCCCTGGTGCTGAAACAGCAGCAATGAGCACAGTAAGTGGAGTTCAACTTCTACTGGGAGAGGGACACCAGGCAGAATTAGCCCGTAAAATACATATAAATTGGGAGTACAAAATACCGAGGGAAAAGGGATAATGCAGCGAAGGGAACAGGACATTCAAAGTGGGGAGTCTGGAGCTCTAGCTGGGTTCCTAGAGAAGGCTTCCCAGAGAAAGAGACTTTCAAGTAAAGCTCTGAAAGAAAAGGAGACCCTGGTGGTCCATTAAGGGTAGTAGGAGGAGAAGGAGGCAGAGCCAGGAAAACTATGGGGTAGATGAAGGTCAGAGGAGGAAGGGGTGGGGAGGAGGAAAGAACTGGAAAGGAAGGGCAGAGCCTGGGAAGGGGGAGGGAGGCTGAGCCAGAAGAAGCAGGGAACTGGGAAGGGAAGAGAGGGCAAAGCAAGCTGTGCCAGGCACCCAGGCATTTCATTGTGGTAGCCCTATTTTCATCTGTTAAAATTACAGATGATTTTGCATTGGAAAATCATTCACTGTTAAAGGAAGGGAGGAACAGTTTGAAAACACCCTTCAGCCATGTGGTATGAAAGCCTTTGGAATAAGATGGTGCTGGGTTCAATTCCCAGGTCTGTCATTTGTGGCCTGAGCATCCTGGAGCTCTGACTTACATCTGACCCTCCCATTGTGCCCACCCAGTTGAGGGGGCTTGGAGAAAGAGCACCTGGCATAGAGTTTGCAACTTACCAGGACTCAGAGGACTGTTTCCCTGATCCTTCTCTACCACGGTCAGGCTGGGCTTGAGAGATGCAGATTGGGACCTGCCTTCAAGGAACCACAGCCAGGAAGCAAGGTTAGGGAGTGCACACGGACATGGTAAAAGGCAGCATCAGGCTGCTACTGAGCTAGAGATCTAACCTACAGAGGCCTGTTTTCAGCTACAGGGACTGGAAGAGGCAATGAATTAGGGAGGGCACTGGGGTGGAGGAAACGAGCTGCAGGTTTAATAAGTAGGGTATGTTGGAGGACAGCAGACACCTTGCTGAAGGTCCGTCCTTGACAGCTAGAAAGGCTGTCAATGGACTGTAGTCAGATCACAGAGAACCTCCAGTGCCAGGATAAGACAGTGATTTTTAGAAGAAAAAGAGTTCTTAAAGGTTTTTAAGGTGAGGTTTTTAAGGTCTGAACCATTTAGACACTATGTGTGGGATGGATGATCAGAGGGAGTATGAGGCAGGGGGAAGACAGGGGCTGGCTTGTAGTGTGGACGCTGGTGGTGGGTGCTCAGGGCCCAGCAGGTTAGGTAACAGTCCAGGCAGCCAACCCAACAGCCGCCCTGCCCTCTACGGTCATCAACTCCAGAGAAAAGGCAACTCAAGGAGTAGAAACAGGAAATTTTGAGAGGGACTTTGCTCAGAGCAAATTGGTGATAAAGGAGGGATGGAAAGGAAGCAGCTGAGACTGGGAGTGGCCCCTGGGGACATGGGATCTGAGGGAGAGTGAGCACCTGTGGCCTTGGAGCTGAAAGAGGCAGAAAAGCCAAAGGTGCCTGGAGATGAGGAAGAGGGGCCAACCCGGGAGGCCCGGGATCTTCTCAAGAGCAGCTTCAGCAGGAAGGAAGTCAAGGTAAATAGGAACCACAAGCGTAAACTACTCCTGATGTCTGGTTAGTGGCCAGAAGAGGCTGGGGTGATCTGGGTGATTATTGGGCTTCCCTGGTGGCTCAGACGGTAAAGCGTCTGCCTACAATGCGGGAGACCCAGGTTCAATCCCTGGGTTGAGAAGATCCCCTGGAGAAGGAAATGGCAACCCACTCCAGTACTCTTGCCTGGAAAATCCCATGGATGGAGGAGCCTGGTGGGCTATAGTCCATGGGGTCGCAAAGAGTCGGACATGACTGAGCGATGTCACTTTCTTTCACAGGATCAGTAATCAAGTTTATTAAATTAAGGATATTCTGGGTCCATCAGTAAACAGAAAGGAAAATGGTGAGAAGAGAGACAGAGGAGTGGTGAGAAGATTGGGAAAAGGCTTGTTTGACTCATTTCTGTGTGTGGGTGCTCATTCAGTCATGTCCGACTTGCTGCAACCCTTTGGACTGTAGCCCGCCAGGCTCCTCTGTCCATGGGATTTTTCAGGCAGGCATACTGGAGCCAGTTGTCATTTCCTCCCCAGGGAACATTTCCGACTCGGGGATCAAATCCACGTTTCCTGCACTGCAGGTCGATTCTTTACCACTGGGTCATTGGAGAAGCCTGTGTGACTAATGTAACCTGTGATAAAAGCTCAGAATACAAAAGACAGAGAAGGTGCCAGCCAGAGACCCAGGACATTACAGGCTGTGGGCACCCACATCTGAACACACAAGGGCGGCCACCCCAGTCCTGAAAGGGGCCTCGGTGGCTAGCTCAGTGAGGCCGTGTCCTACACACTGACTGCCACGGCTGCCCGCATGCTTGCTGTGGGCTCATCACCACTGTGGCATCCACCAGGCATGATCTGCTGGAAACTTCATGGTTCTGTTTTCTTGAATATGTTTCTCATCCCAAAGCCCGTGGAGCCTGGCCCAGCCGCCTGCAGCACACGCGTCGCCCATCCCGATGAGTTGCACCCTTGGCACTCCTTTGTAACAAGAACCCTGTCCTATTCATCTCAGCTGCATTCAGGATGAACGTTTTTCAAAACTTTCTCTCATCCATGACATTTATGTCCTACAATCGGCCACAGCCTCATACAAAATCATTACTACAGTCCAGTCACCGTTAATTCAGACCACTGCAGAGCTGTGCTGCCTCAGACGCACATCTCCCTCTGAGGAAAATGACATTTTCCTCCCAACAGGTGGGCCCAGATGAGGATTGAGAATAGGATTTTGTGGAGAACCACGGTGGTTGTCACTTCCTCCTGCCACAGTTTGCTGCCCCCTAGAGTGGGAGTGAGCACAGGACAACCAGAGAACAACAAAGGAGAGGATGTTTGCGACAGCATGGGGGGCACATGGGTGGAAGGACGACAGGCAGGCTGAGACGGGGCCGTGTGGAGGCGAGGTGACGCTAGGACAAGCCCTTGGCGTGTGGAGGCTTCTGAGGGAGGGCAAACTGTTGGCGCCTGGTGGCCAATGGGAACAGACGTGGCGACCGCAGGAAGTGGGGCCAGGGGCTGAGGAGGATCCTCAGCTACAAAGAACGGTGGCAGGAAACAGGGGGGACGGGACCCAGAGCCACATCGCCGGCAAGAGGGGGGGCCTTGGAGGGAGTGGGAGTGGACGGGGGGCTGAGTCCACAAGTCAACCAGGGTGCTCCAGCCCAGGGCCCAGGATTGCACAAGTGACACCCGTCAGAGAGAGAACTTTTCACACACGGTGAGGAGGAGAGACACAGAGAGGCTTGAAACCCTCAGAAAGGAAAGTGAAATGAGAAAGAGAAACAAGAGTGTTAGGAACACACAGGAGGGAACAAAGAGTCAAAAGTGACCTAGCCCTGGCCTCTAAAGTAACTCAAAGCATAAAGCTGATTAGACAGAAGAGGCAGGGTTGCAGCTGAATTATTTTGAAGATAATATGAGAAACCGGGCAAATGAAACTTTTAACCCAAATCCCTCCCAGGAAAGCATGAGCCTTTCTTGACCTAATGCTGGGGAGCTGTGGAGGAAGAAGACAGGTCATGAAGGCTCAGCAGCTTTGGTCCATGGGGTATGGTACAGCCAGGGCTTTGCTCCCCAGGACAGCCAGAGCAGCCCCACAAAATCACACCCCAGGCAGACACCCCATGTTAATCCTCTCTACCCAACTCCCAACACCTCTGTCTCACTCTTCAGGTGCCTGTCTTTGGCGAAACCAGTGAGACAAAGTGACGTCTGTGCAGCCTCCTGAAGGCCCCTATTGGCTCCTAGTTATTCAGGCAGGTCTCAACTCAGACGTCACCTGCCCAGGGCAGCCTTGCCTCACCCAGTGCCTGCACTCATGCCCCCTGCAATGACCCTGCTTACCTGGTGGTGGGCTCAGTCAGCATTCGCAGAAGGCAGCCAGCTCCACGAAGAGCAGCACCACCTGGCACAGATGGACTGATGCCCACTTGTTGGGGCCACCTCTCTCCCCACAAGGTCTAGTCTGTTGCTGTTTAGTCGCTGAGTCATGGCCGACTCTTTTGCAACCCCATGGACTGTAGCCCACCAGGTTCCTCTGTCCATGGGATTTCCCAGGCAAGAATACTGGAATGGGTTGCTATTCCTACTTCAGGAGAGCTTACTGACCCAGAGATCAAACCTGCGTCTCCTGCATTGGCAGGCAGCTTCTTTACCACTGAGCCACCAGTGAAGCCCAGAAGTCTAGTCTAATACAGTAAAAATGAGCACAGCTGAGCTCCCATGATTATCACTAAGAATGTGGTTTCCTTTTCCCTGTTATAACCAAAACAGAGTGGAAAATTTTTCCTCCTCCAAGGAAGATTTAGAGTTCAAGCAGAGATGACTGAGGAAATGATGGGGCGGGTGGGGGTGGGGTCATTCGCTGCAGGGACACCTGGATCCACAGCCGCCTCATCCCCTCTCCCAGACTGCAGGCACCTCTGAGCCCGGAGCATGGCCCTGCAGTGCCACCACCAGGACGCCCATGGAACTGCCCCAGGCCTGAGCCCTCTTCAGCTGCTGCTGCTAATTCGTTTCAGTCACGTCTGACTCTGTGTGACCCCATAGACAGCAGCCCACCAGGCTCTCCCGTCCCTGGGATTCTCCAGGCAAGAACACTGGAGTGGGTTGCCATTTCCTTCTCCAATGCATGAAAGTGAAGTCGCTCAGTCGTGTCCGACTCTTCGCGACCCCATGGAATGCAGCCTACCAGGCTCCTCTGTACATGGGATTTGACGGTCCCAAAGCAGGGGGATTCCTGAACTTCTGGCAGAGAAAAAACAGGTGCAAATCTGCGAGGGTCTTAGACATCAGTGACCCTCCTGCTGGGGTATTTGACCAGGAGACTAAGCCAAAAATATGGTTTTAATTCCAGCTCTATTTATAATCTGTATCCTTGAAAGTTCCCCCACGAGCTCTAGCACACCATTTCCAGGTGTGAAGAGAAGTAACATCATCAACCCCTCAGAGGATGATGCAAAGAACCAGACACATGGACAGAATTCTGCCAACACAGTAAGTAAAAAGTGTGAAAGCCCTGGACCCACCTCCAGTAAAGCACTACACAGGCTCAGTTACCCAACACAAGACATACAATCAAATCTGAGGCCTGAAAATGGGTTATTTCCGTTAGGCAGCCAAAAAATATATTTTATACTGTCTGCTACAATTACAGGTGCTTGAAAAAATAGCACTAAAAAAAAGCCTTTTGCTTAGTGATGATCCTTCAAATAAGTCAAGCTTATATTTCGGCTGACTAAAACAGGGTATCAAGAGGACTCCAACATAAATTCCAAAAAGATAATGTATGAGAAAAAAGCAAATGTCCCAGCTGAGAAATAGGCTAATATTACATAAGAAACATAATTGCATAATTTAAGAAATAAAATGGTAGATATAAAAAATGAAAAATCTTAGTAATTAGAGAAATTCAAAACAAAACAACACTTTACCATCAAAGAGGCATTAAAACAAAGAAAATCAATAATAATTAAAGTTGATTCACTGGAGGGAAAATAAATTTGTACACTTTCTGGAGGATAATTTGCCAATATTTACATAAATCCTTAAAAACCAACAGTATTTTCTGACAATACAACTTATGGGAATTTATCTTATAGAAATAATTAAAGACAGAAGGAAAGAGTTGGCTGCAAGCATCATCTGTAAAAGAAAATTTGGAAAGAATCTCACATCTATCATGGGGGATTTATTAAATAAAACAGCTGCATCTGCTCAGCAGATTACTATGCAGCCTCTACAAAGCGTGTCTAGTATCTGCATAGTCCTCAAGATGTTACTAAAATATTACCCAGGAAAAAAGCCTGGTGAGTACAAAAAAAAAAATACATTTATGATCCAATTCAGCAACTACACATTTACTTAAACACATATCTACATATATATATGTGTGTGTGGGTGGAAAGATGATTGTGGCTGTCTGGGCAGCTAAGACAGGGGATATTTCTACATTTTTTCCTTTATTTTTATTTTCTGAGCTTGTTACATATTGCTTAGGCAATATGAGAAAAACAAGAATATTTAATATTAAATTAAAATTTAAAAAAGAAGAAAATAAAATTCCAAAATAAACTTCTGTGTGCAGAAGCAGGAAGAACATGGAACCCCGGGCCTAGAATCTTCTCACAAAGCATCCACTGGCACAGTAGGGGCCACTATCCCTGCCCGGAGCAGCCACCCGGCTGACACCAACCACGTCTCAATGCTCCAATTTGCCCAGCTCCATCCAAAGGTGTAGGAGGAGGGCACCTCCTTGGAAGGAGGGCAGAAAAGCTGTGTTTCAAGAACATGCCCCATGTTTCTTAAAGAATGTAAATGCAAAGAGATTTAAATTGGGCTTCATCATATAACGAGGTACCTGAAGTGAAAAAAACAAGTTCTACCTAATTCCTAGGGACTTCGCAGGTAGCACAGTGGTTAAGAATCCGCCTGCCAATGAAAGAGACACAGGAGATGTGGGTGCGATCTCTGGGCTGGGAAAAGCCCCTGGAGTAGGAAATGACAACCCACTTCAGTATTCTCGCCTGGAAAAATCCATGGACAGAGGAGCCTGGCGGGTTACAGTCCACAGGGTTGCAAAGAGTCTGACATGACTGAGCAACTGAGCACACAGTTCCTGGCGGGGAGAGGGGACCTTAAACCACTGGACTAAGACAAAGAACCACATTCAGAACAGCCACAAGGGAGATCTGGCAATTTTTATTCAACTCACCAGGATCTATTTTCAGGATGCTATTGTAACGTTTACTGCATTAAAAAAATACGTTAGAAAATATCTGGTGTGAAAAAATCAGTGTAAAAGGCAATACATATTATATAAACCCCAAAGGATTTTGCACGCATTTCAGTGCTGTGAATTCAAGCGTCTGAAGCCCGCCATCCTCCAGCGCGCCCAGGCCCAGGCCCAGGGGCGCGGCCTGGCGCAGCTCAGACAGCGTATCTTTTCTCTCCCTCGCGCTTGGCCTTGTGGTGCTTCACATAGTCGCTGTGCAGCTCCTTGAAGACGCTGCTCACCCCCAGCTGCAGTGAGGCCCGCAGGAACCGGATGTCGGACTCGATGCACAGGTCCAGGATGAGGTAGATGCCCTCTTGCAGGAGGACTTTCACTGCTGGATACAAAGTGACCTGGGATGAGGGAATACACTTGTCTGTGAGAGCAAACAGGCAGATGCCAGGCCCTAGAACGCCTGACGACGGAGCCCGACTTTGGCCGCCAATTTGAGAAAAGATGCTCCTTTTAAAATGTCATTTTGCACGTAACTTAATTGAATATTCATATCTCAAAAGTTTGTATCTGGAAGAAATAGAGGTCAACTCAAGCCAACAAAAACTTGTAGTAAAACATCATGAAATCACAGAGGTAGCTTTGCTCTTCAGTAAATGATGCTTCTGTGCTTACCAGGGGTATTTAAATCTGGAAGCTTTAGATTTAAAAACCGTAGAGTGAGAGTCACCTTATTGGTCACAGTCTTCCATGTGGCCAATCTTACTGGAAGCTATCCTACCTGTGGGATGAGGGTAGCAAAGTCACCACTTCCTCCAGAGCAGGGCAGGTGGGCAGCATTCTCCAAGCAGATCCCTGATAGATCTTGTCACAGGGCCCAACGTCAGATGTGATTTCTAATTACCATTTAATAGGTTTTTAGTTCTTTCAACAATAACACAATGGGCCCTAAATCCCTAAATGCCCAGAATAATTTAATCGGCCCCTGTGTCCAAGGAGGCAATCCTTCCAAAGAATCTGGGTTAACCAAAATCTGGGCTACCGCAGAAGTGGGCAGTCCAGCTCTGGTGTGACCACATCTGCTACTGGCACAAACTTTCAGATCAGAGATTCAGATTGGTATCTGGACAAAAAGGCCAAGACAGCAGGCACTGCTCACCGTGCCAGGGCCTCGCAGGCTGCAGCTGGACCTGGGCTGCACAGAGTCTGTACACCACAGCAGCAGCAACCAGAAGCAGCAGGAAGGTTCGAGACGACAACCCAGGGGGCGGCCGGTTCTTTATTAGTGTCCTGATGACCTAGCAGCTCATGCCTCTCTGCAAACATGCAGCTTCTAGCGAGGATACAGTTTATTAACTAGAAGAAGCATGACTCACCAAGGTAACCTCTGGGAGGCATTTGTTTTTACCGCTAATGATGCTATTCTTCACAGTTATGGTTAGTTTCACATGATAGCTCAAAAAGCATTTGACAGATAATCACCTTAATTAAATTCTACTATTTTATAGATGATGAGAACATTCAAGGACAGCAGGAGGAAGGACTGGTCTGTGATTCCATACTAAGGTATTAGGGCAGGAAAGAAAAAATGAAACAGAGAAACTAAAAACAGAAGTCTTTCACCTCACTAGCTGGGGTGAGAACCTGCTCACTCATTCACTGAATCATCACTCACTGAACAAACAATCCCCCTTCCAAACGCAACAAGAGGCAGAGTAATTTCCGCCGGGGCAGAACAGATATCTGAACTAAGTGCTGGAGTTCAGATGTCGCAGTCCTTTTACCTGGCACCTCCTGGTGAAGGCAAAGCCCAGAGCGTGGGGTGGGGTGGGGTGGGGGAACAAGAAGCCAGTAGGATCAGGATAACACAAGCACTGCACACCTTTACCTTAGACAACTCATTGAGAAAACAAGAGGGGGGAGCCAGTTTCTACAACATTGGCCAATGAATGAAAACACTTCTAGGTAACTTTTAAAAGGACCCTAGGCCAGGTGAGTAGGAGAAGGCAATGGCAACCCACTCCAGTACTCTTGCCTGGAAAATGGGCGGAGGAGCCTAGTAGGCTGTGGTCCATGGGGTCGCTAGGAGTCGGACACGACTGAGCGACTTCACTTTCACTTTTCCTTTCATGCATTGGAGAAGGAAATGGCAACCCACTCCAATGTTCTTGCCTGGAGAATCCCAGGGACGGCAGAGCCTGGTGGGCTGCCATCTATGGGGTCGCACAGAGTCGGACACGACTGAAGCAACTTAGCAGCAGCAGCAGGCCAGGTGAGTAGTGCAAATTATTTACCCAAAGCTATCAATAAAGAGGGAAAACTGTAAATCTGATCTACGGGTAAAAGAGAAGATAAAAGTGACCATAATTTCCCTGACACATGCCCAGGGTTAACACAACACTGCATGGAAGGAACAGTCTTCAGCAGTGGCTGCCTCTCCCTGACCGAGGCTGTCTCATCGTCACCAGCCCCAATCACTGACACACCTTCACCCATGGCACCTGCCTCCAAAAAGCGAGGGGAAGGCCAGCTAACACACTTGAGGGGAAGGCAAGCTACGCTTGCCATCCAGCTTGTAATTAAAACAACATGTCTTCCTGGTCTCCAAAGATTTACAGTTCTCTCAGGAGAAGCTGCTAATGCACACGGAATACTTTCTTCATTACCAATTTTAAAAACAAATAAAAGGTAAAACATAGACTGTCCTGCCAATGGATTCTGGGACACAACTCCCTGAGATAATTCCCAAAGCTTTTGGTCTTCAAGATTAAAAATTAAAAAATAACCAATAAGCATAAATTAGACATGTATAAAGAGGCTGGGACGCGAAAGACTTTTCATACAGTAAATCTGAGGATAATAATCAGTGACTTCACGCTTCAAATTACAGACTCCCCTCTTGTCCTTAGGTAAGAGATACTGTGGTATCTCATTCAGTTCCTCAGCTCGTGTTCCAACAAAAGCTCACACAGTAATGACTGCTTGGGAAATATCAAGAGTCTATAAAAATGCTAAATAATTGTAAGGAAACCAAACTCCAAGCCCACATCTCATTCAAAGGACGACTTGAAGGGGCTCCTGCATGTGGCTCTGGCTCCCATACACCTGCCTCCCACCCACCCAACCACCTGCCCACATGATGGGCATCTCCACTGACTGAGGGAGCAGGGTCGGGGCTGTGGAAACGCCCTGAAACAGGGTCAGGATGGAAGCCAAGACCACGCCAGGCTTTCTGAGGAATCCCATTCCGATGACCCTCCTTAGAGGAAACGCTGACTCCTCTAATGTAACACTTTACCAGCGACTCATCACCATTCTCACAAGATTCACAACAGGATATTCTATCGAGAGCAAGATACACTACACAAGTAGAGAGATATACACCTGAACATACTGTACTTTACGCCTCTGACTTTCCATTTAAACAAAGAAGACATGAAGTCTTATAATGAACTTACTACACAGGTCACAGGGGGTCTTGTGGAAATAAAAAGTAGCACATTGACACACCAAAGTGAGATCACTGTTGAAGAATGAATGAATTATCCAGAAGCCTGAAGTCAGATGAACTGGGACTACAGCCTTTAATCCAACTGAACAAGTCTACCCGGATCTTTCCCAGGTCACCTGCTTGAGTGAGAGCAGCTGAGCCCCCTGCTGGGAGGGACCCTAGGACCTCTTTCTGTCTCCCGCTCTAGGACTTGGGTAATACTTCATCTCCCTCATGACCCAAGAGACCAAGCCAAACAGGCCTAGGGCTCGCGCGGGAGCAAGGAAAGGCCTAGCGGCGGCAGCAGGAGCCCACCAGCCTGGCGCCGCCAGCCTCTGCGTCCTTGTGCGGCCCTCAGTGACCCTGCAGGGTGGCTGCACCCGCAGGGCAGCTGCCGCCAGGGAGGCCCACCAGGCCCCACGGGTCATACTGCCAGAAGGCCTGTGATCGAGGCTGTGAACAGAAGCGCCTGGGGAGGCAGGCGGCTCGGCCTACCTTCTGTGCCTCCACCACATACTGGGCCACCAGGAAGGGGGCAAACACCCGGAACTCCTCGGCCCGCGCTGCCAGGTGGCTGTACATCCTTTCCACGAGGCGGGCACACGCCAGCACCGCCGGCAGGTCCTCTGCACTTCCTGTGGAAGCAAAGTGTTTCCAAACTGATTAATTCAGAAACCACGCATTTTAACTCTTCTAATTGTACACTTTCAACATAGCCCCGATTATTCAAACCTTCTGTTTGTTTTTTTTTTTTCCCCTAGACTCTTAATTGGCTCAATTTGAAGACAGAATTAGGGGGAGACATTGCATCCAAATATTTATCTATATTGCAAAGAAAAAAACATTTACAATACTCAAGAGTCCATGATTGTTTTTTTAAGAGATGAACTAGAATAACCAAGATTTTAGGATGAATCTAGGATTGCTATTGTATTTAAAAAGGACACGGATATCTAAAAGAAAACTTAAATGGGGGAAAAAAAAGAAAAACCAACTTAAAAAAAAGGCTTTTGATATCAAATGGTTCTAAAGATAAGATGTGTCTTTGCCTCATTAAGTTTCAAAAGTCGTCTAGGATTTTTCTTTCATAGTTGGAGATATATATATATATGACTCAACTAACATTACTAGATCTACCCAGTTTCCCAGATTTATTTCAGACTCCTAGCTCTTCCCCTAGAGTGCCAGGATCACCCAGGCCTTAACAAACTCCTCCTCAGAATTCCAACAGTCTGAAATGTACCACAACCCAGGGTACACATGCCCCCTCGTCTGTCACAGCAGGGTGGGCCAGATACTCTGGCACAGCAGAGCAACCTCCCTGGTTTTCCCTCAGCATAGTAATAGACTTTTTATTAAATTCTAGAAAATGCAAACAAGCCTATAATGACAAAAAGCACATTGGCTGCTGCCAGGGCTTGGGGCTGGACCCCAAGAGGGCTCTTCTGGGGATGAAACAAATGCTGTTTTAACTGCCGTGGTGCTTTCCTGCATGCATTTATCCGTCAAAACTCACTGAAGTATATACTTCAAATGGATGCAGTTTCTCACACATATATTATGCAACAATGAGCTTAATTTTTGGAATGCACAATGCCTTTTTTTAAACATTGAATGCATATACAAATATCTTACATATAAGCAATTTTTCTAGGTGAATGCTATTTTATGAAAGTACATAAACTGTTAACATCACTCCACTGAACATTTTAATAAGTAATACTTATGAGTGAGCCTCTTTAGCTTCTAATCTATACCACATCTTCTCTCTAGAAACTCTGAAGACACATGCGGTTCACACAGGAATTCCTGGCACCTGTTATCTCAGTCCAAATGTACCATGTGGTCATTAAAGAGTATAACCAGCTAAGATGCTCTGCAATTAAGCCATGAACACATCAGAGAGCCCAGTCTGGCCTGACAGGAGGTGACTGGGCCCCACCAGCAATGACGAGGCAGAACCCAGAGCCCAAGGTCAAACTTGAGGGTATGCTGATGACCACAAGCTGCACACACCCAATCCACCCTGACTGCCAGGCCAGGACCAGGTCTTCTGCCACAGTGGATGGCACAGCGAGAACCAGGCTCTGGCTCTTGAGTTCAGAACTGATCTCAGGGGCCTGAGCAAAGAGCTGGGGTCACGCCCACAGCCAGCACAGGGGCAGGAACCTGTTTCCAAATCCTGTTGCCAGACAGACTCACAAAGTCACATGAGAATGCAAAATGCCTAATTGTGCTACTAGCTGACCCCAAAATCAGGCAGAATAATTTGGGAGTTACAGTAATAACTCTACTTTTTCTCTTTCTGCAAAAGGTAACTGGTTAAGTAGCTTAAATCTCCAAGTCTAAACCCATTAACCTGATTCACAAGTGGGGATTATTGCAACCATATACTTGGGTGAGTACCACCCATATATTTCCAGCCCAGAACTACTGTCTTGGGGTTTCCCCCCTGATGCCCTCCAAGCTGAGCTCTCAGGCCCTCCTTTGTAGTCCTGAGCACCCGGCACATCCACCCTTGTGCCAGGCACAGCACACGCTATGTTCACGCTACACAAATTTGAAACGGCACAGTACAGAGAGTCTCACTTTATATGCAAATTTCTAAATAATGAGAATCTCCCATAAATTAGAAGTTTAGCAAGAATCAACCAACTTCAAGGCTGGAAAACCCGCTGTACACATAATTTACACGATTGCCATATGGCAGTTTGCTTCACTGTTAAACAAACACGACCTTGAAGAGATACAGTGGGAATGGTCAACTGCAGAGACTCCACCCTTTTATTAGATGAGTGATGACTGGCTCGGCTACTGCCTGCTCCCCTTTAATCTCCCCACTGACCTATGAGCTCCAGAAACAGTTCTTGAATCCACAGAAAAGAATCTTCAGAAAAGAACTATTTCAGTTAGGGGGTGTCAAATGCATTCACTGCTGCGGATACAGTAAAAACTGTGACTTTTTTTTTAATGTGACATTTAAAAAACTGTTCTGAGTATTCCTTTAATGATCTGAATATGTTATCTTATTTAAACTTCACTGGGTTGTTTAAGTTGGGTGGTTTTTTACCTTTGGTAACACGTGTGGCCAGAGACACCTGTAAAATAAACACATTTGAAATTGTGCATAATACCGTTTCTCTGAATTACCTTTATCTTTCTGCCGTCCTTCATGTATAACTGAACACACCAATCTATGAAAACAGTTCAGGAAAGAAGGGATGGTTTTCAGCATTACCTGAAATAAGAGACAAAATAATATAAAAATATGTAGGCAACTGTTTATTTCAAGTTCTACTTTAAAGGAAGTTGTTATTTATTTCCTTTTTAACTTTACCCATCAGGATACTCAAAACAGTTGCAACTCCTCCTAGCCAGGACTTGCTAGGGAAATGCTCACTCTACTTATTTAACTGCTTTACATCCTGTTTTCATGGTTGGAGTAGGGCTCCCACACTGCATAACTTTAGGAATCTAATGAAGCCATCCTGGTTTAGAATTTGCTGAATCTGTCTTTTACTCTAAGTTGTTTCTGGTGCATTCTGGATATGGGTAGAAACAAATAACAAAAAGTACAGTAGCCAATGTATTCAAGTATAACGGGCACTAGAGAAAAAGATTACATGAAGCAAACCCATTCAAAATGAGAAACAAAATTTCTCATTTTTTAGCAATGAAAAGGTCTGGCTGGGACTTTATCTTAAAAAATGATATCTTAAGTTATAAACAGGATTCTTTCATACTCAACCATCCTGAGATCTCAAGATTGCCAGAAGAAATATCAATAACCTCAGATACGCAGGTGACACCACTCTTATGGCAGAAAGCGAAGAACTAAAGAGCCTCTTGATGAAAGTGAAAGAGGAGAGTGAAAAAGTTGGCTTACAGCTCAACATTCAGAAAACGAAGATCATGGCATCCGGTCCCATTACTTCATGGCAAATAGATGGGGAAACAATGGAAACAGTGACAGACTTTATTTTGGGGGGACTCCCAAATCACTGCAGATGGTGACTGCAGCCAAGAAATTAAAAGACACTTGCTCCTTGGAAGAAAAGCTATGACTAACCTAAACAGCATATTAAAAAGCAGAGACATTACTTTGCCAAAAAAGGTCCATCTAGTCAAAGTTATGGTTTTTCCAGTGGTCACGTATGAGAGCTGGATTATAAAGAGAGCTGAGTGCTGAAGAACTGATACTTTTAAACCGTGGTGTTTAGAAGACTCTTGAGAGTCCCTTGGACTGCAAGATCAAACCAGTCTATCCTAAAGGAAATCAGTCCTGAATATTCATTGGAAGGACTGATCTGAAGCTGAAACTCCAAATCTTTGGCCACCTAATGTGAAGAACTGACTCACTGGGAAAGACCCTGATGCTGGGAAAGATTGAAGGCAGGAGGAGAAGGGGACAACAGAGGATGAGATGGTTGGATGGCATCACTGACTCAATGGACATGAGTTTAAGCAAGCTCTGGGAGTTGGTGATGGACAGGGAAGCCTGGCGTGCTGCAGTCCATGGGGTCACAAAGAGTCAGATACGACTGAGCAACCGAACTGAACTGAACTGATCCTGAGATCATAATCAAAGCAAGACACTGTCAAATAAAGCAGGCAGAAGCCACACAGGGCTACTGAAATTTAAATTAAGTTAAAATTCAGTTCCTAGTCATACAATTTTTAGCCCACATTTCACATGGTCAAGACATGGCCAACCGTTCCCGTGGGAGATGCAGGTACAAACACCCCCAGCCCCGGAGAAGTTCTATTCGGCAGCACTGCTCTAAGGCTCAGGGTGAACAAGGAGTGGATCAAGCGCTAGGACTCTTTTCTTTGGCACAGTTTATTCAAGCAAGGTCTGGAGAGCATAATATACCATTCTTTATGTCAAATCATCAACTTCCGCAACATGTTCAGAAAAAGGTCATCTTGCCAAATCTCTCAGTGTGTCACCATGTTTCCTGAGGCCCTCGCTTCCTCCTGGCATCACAGTGATGAAAAGCACACAGATCCAAGGTCAGACCATCTGAGCTCACACCCTGCTTAACATGCAGTCCTAGACAGAGCACTGAGTCTTTCCACGCCTATTTCCTCATTTGCAAACTGAGGATAACAACAGGTTGTCATGAAGGTTAAATAAGGTAAAACATATCAAAAGCTCAGAATGGCACCAGCTGCTGTACTGCTGGGTACCCTGGCTGGGCTCACTTTGTGCTGTTCCCTTCAGATTCACCTGAGCAGATTCTAGCCTGGGGTTTCTATCAACTCTTTTGTATCACCCACTGCACACATGACCCAACGCATGGGCCCTGCCCCTGCACTGTGCCCACAAGCTGTCACAGGTCACGCCCTTCTTTATTGCAATGCCATGTTCTTATCCTTGCCAGCTCTCTCCTACTATTAAACGGTCTAATTCTGCCCAATGCTTATTCATCATTGGTTTCGCAGGAGATGCAGACAGCTTTCCAATGTTACTTTCAAAAACTGCTTGAAATCCCACAGCTTTTGCAAGATCTGCAGTTCAGTTTATAACTGATTGGTACTGACCTCTTCCCTGGTGGCTCAGACGGTAAAGCGTCTGCCTACAACGTGGGAGACCCGGGTTCAATCCCTGGGTTGGGAAGATCTCCTGGAGAAGGAAATGGCAACCCACTCTAGTACTCTTGCCTGGAAAATCCCATGGACGGAGGAACCTGGTAGGCTACAGTCCATGGGGTTGCAAAGAGTTGGACACGACTGAGCGACTTCACTTTCACTTTATTGCATGGATATTCTACAGTCGCACAGTAATCTAAGAATCAGCAGTGATCTAACAAACAAAGATGCTGACCAGATGGGCAGCGCCAAAGGCAATTGTTAAGTGGGGAGGACACTGGATGGAGTGCTTAGTTTACCAGAAAATCAATTTTTCAAAAAGTACACTATTGGCAGGTCTCCAAACTTAGCGCATTAAAACATTAAAACATATTTGAATGTGCCTATGTATATGTG
Organism: Ovis aries; assembly: GCF_016772045.2. Lineage (NCBI taxonomy): Eukaryota > Metazoa > Chordata > Mammalia > Artiodactyla > Bovidae > Ovis > Ovis aries. Next base: position 1,150,361 of record NC_056078.1, on the reverse strand, counting down.
TATCTGTCCTTTTAGAAGTTCCCACGTATCACGTAGGGCAGTGGCACAGCAAAATGAACACTGGTCAAAGAACTCCAGTCTTCTAGCTAAAATTCAGACTCAGCGCGGTGACAGTGATCAAATCATTCAGCAGCTCTGAGCATCAGTTTCTCTGCCGATGAAATGGGACTGTCACTGACTACAGAGTTGCTGTAGGGGTGAAACAAGACAAGCAGCACATGTTCAGTAAATGCTAGCTGAACTGAAATCTCTTCTATGAAGCATCTGTTCCTAGTCTCATTTTATTTAAAAAGTGGCATACTATAAAACCAGAACTCAGGATACCTCACTCACTATAATCAACTGAATTATAAACCCAAGATGAGATCTAAGCCAGTGAGTGACATTTAAATATATGATCCCTGTGTCTCAGCAGTAACGAATCTGCCTGCAATGCAGAAGATGCAGGTTCAGTCCCTGTGTTGGGAAGATCCCCTGGAGAAGGAAATGGCAATCGACTCCAGTATTCTTGTCTGGGAAATCCCATGGACAGAGAGAAGTCTGGTGGGCCACAGTCCAAGGGGTCACAAAGAGTCAGACACACCTTAGTGACTAAACAAAAACTGCAAAAACAGAATAACTCCTAATGGGCTTCCAGAAACACATACTACACAGATATGTTTTAAGTGTCAGATTCAACACAGCCTGATGTGAAGGTCACACCCTCCCATGCATGAGAAGCCACCTGGGCCCTAGAAACCACTGGAAGCAAAAAGTTTGCCTTGCAAATCCTTACCCTCCTCCTGCTGCTGTTCTCCTGAAAGTTGCATTTCCCTGCCCACATGCACCCTGCCCTCCTCACCTTGGGGTGACACTGCAGGATTGAAAAGAGCACGTTGTGTGCCCTCGAGAAGATACGCCCATACTCAAGGGGCTTCAGGTGGTCCAAGGGTACGGTCAGCAGGATGCTGAAGGCCAGGCTGACGTGGTGAGGGTTTCTGATGGTCCCTTCCCCCTGCCGCAGCAGCGCAGCCAGGACGTCCAAGACAGGCCCCACTAGAGCCAGGGCCAAGGGCTGCTCCTGACAAGCCTCTCGAGTCTGCAGCTACAGGGCAAGGAACAAAGGACAGAAAATGAAGGCAAATCTCCAGGGAAATAGCCCCAAACCCGAAGTGACAGAGGTAAGAAAGTCCAGACTCCAGCACTGACCAGGTCCCACCCTGATCGCCATCCACACCCCCACCCTCTTCTTCCTGATGCTCCCCCTACCCATACCTAAGTACAAATGGGCTTTGCCCACTAATGCAGATTCCCAGTGAAAACAGAAGATCAGAGAGAAGGCTTAGACCCTATGCCCTGAGAATGTGCTCATCCAGGGCATTGCTCATGTAGCACAAGTTAGACTCAGAGCTGATACTGACGTAAGCGCAAGCTGTAAGCACAGTGCTTCGAGCTCAGGACATGGCCCCAGAAACACGCTCTGCATAATAAAACCCGAGGGTGACAGAAGCAGAAGCGACGGAAAGGCAGGGACAGGGGTGCGCACAGCCCAGAGGTACTCACCATCAGAGCCGTGACCATCTGCGGGCACGCGCGCCAGAATAAACTAGCCTTCTCTTCACTGCACGGACAGTTCAGGAGTAACTTAACCAACGTCGCAGCCGACAACACAGCCTAGGGTACAAGGGAAAACACTAGCAGTGGAAGGAGCTGGCTCCGGAAGGAGGCCCATCTCAGGAAGCAGGCCAGTCACGCTGCTGTGACAAAGCAGAGCCCGTTAAGAGTCCCACGCTGGGGTGGGAATGAGACTCGGCTCTGTCAAGTCCTGAGGGCGACACCCTTTACACCACTTGAGGAAATACATGAACTAGGTGGGCAGAACTGTGGCAAAGGAAGAGCCTCCTCTGTAGCACCTCACCAAACCAAACACGTAAACATGCCGGGACAGTGAAACAGAAGACGCTGCAGAGATGTTAATCAGAGGCCCAGTTCATCAAGGTGGTGTCAAAAGAGGAGGCCACCATCCCTTACCCATGAGATCCATCTGTGCCTAGGGATAAAAAGCAGGGCCAGAAGGAAACACGGACAAAGTGTAACAATTAGACTAAGTGCCATGGTGACAGGTGATGATTTTAAACCATGAGAAAGGAAAGTGACTAGACCCATGTGGGCATCTCACACCGTGAACTCGAGCCTTATGGCGGCCCCTTAATTCTCTCCTAATGTTGTAGCCTCCCCCACCATGAAATCCTAGCTTCTGCGCTTTGCCCTTGCTCCCTCTGACCAGACACCCCCACTCTCTCTGCTGAGATTCACTCTCCTCTCCACCTCCCTGGAGGTTGTGTCTCCCCATCAAGGGTCTGCTCACTGCCCCAGCCCCTGCCATCCATCTCCCTACTCACACCCATTCCACCCCCCTGTCTCCCTAGCAACACCCCCATTTCCATTCAAATCTTCTTTATCTCTGAACTCAGCTCAGTCTCACCTCCTCCACAATGTTCCTCTGACTAGCTGATGGTATCTTTCTTTCTTTTTAATAAATAAATACTGCATGCAAGATCTGTTTCTCGACCAGGTATCAAATCTGAGCTCCCTATAGTGGAAGCACGGGGTCTTAACCACTGAACTGCCAGGGCAGTCCCTGACAGGTGTAAATGGAAGTTCATGGGTTGTATTCGCTGGTTGGCTGAAGGAAAGCCCAGAGGCCTTCTCAAAGCTAGGCCTTCGGAGCTGCAGACACACAGTAAAAACTCCCAGGGAGGCAAGCATATGCTGTTGGGGGGGTGGAGGGAGGGCTCACATGAAGAAGCAGCAAGCTCCCTCTGTCGCCCCCAATCTGCCCCCAACCAGCTCTCCTCCCACTCACATCAAAATCCACCTCTGGGTGCCAATTCTAACCAAAAGTCAAGAAAACCCTCATGAAACAGAGAGAGCCTGGGACCCAGTGAGCCCCTAGCTTTCCTCCTTCTGTGCAAGCAACAGCCTCCAGCCGGTCTGGTGCTCAGGCTGGTCAGGGGGCCGAACTCGAGCACTTTGGCTCTGCACAGAGGCTCCCTGGACACACTGACCTAGTGTGAAGTCAGGGCTTTGTTAGCAATGACCGAGTAGGCTGGGGGCAGAGGGCCCAAGGGCAGCTTGCTACCCTGAGAGATTCTCAAGTGGGAGCTGGGCTATGTGACCAAACCAAGTAACATTTTCAAAAGTATGATGTGAGTGATCTCAAACAATGGAGAGTAGCACTTAACTTTTTATGTGTCAGTAGACGGTTACTCCTTGCAAGAAAAGTTATGACCAACCTAGACAGCATATTCAAAAGCAGAGACATTACTTTGACGACTAAGGTCCGTCTAGTCAAGGCTGTGGTTTTTCCTGTGGTCATGTATGGATGTGAGAGTTGGACTGTGAAGAAGGCTGAGTGCCGAAGAATTGATGCTTTTGAACTGAGGTGTTGGAGAAGACTCTTGAGAGTCCCTTGGACTGCAAGGAGATCCAACCAGTCCATTCTGAAGGAGATCAACCCTGGGATTTCTTTGGAAGGAATGATGCTGAAGCTGAAGCTCCAGTACTTTGGCCACCTCATGCGAAGAGTTGACTCATTGGAAAAGACTCTGATGCTGGGAGGGATTGGGGGCAGGAGAAGGGGACGACCGAGGATGAGATGGCTGGATGGCATCACGGACTCGATGGACGTGAGTCTGAGTGAACTCTGGGAGATGGTGATGGACAGGGAGGCCTGGCGTGCTGAGATTCATGGGGTCGCAAAGAGTCGGACACGACTGAGCGACTGAACTAACTGACTGATTATGAGTGTGTGCGTGCTATGCATGCTAAGTCTCTTTAGTCGTGTCTGACTTAACGCAACCCTACGAACTGTAGCTTGCAGGCTCCTCTGTCCATGGGATTCTCCAGGCAAGAATATTGGAGTGGGTTGCCATTTCCTTCTCCAGGGGATTTTCTCGACCCAGGGATCGAACCCACACCTCTTACATCGTCTTCTGCACTGGCAGGCAGGTTCTTCACCACTAGCACCACCTGGGAAGCCCAATAGTATTCCATATAGTAAGAACACAGTTGTAATTTGAAAGAGCCCCCCTTTGGAAAATACAGCCTCTGTGCATTGAGGACCTGGGCTCCTCTGAGTCCACAGCTCCGTCCCAAACTCCCACGGTGCCTACAGTCGCTGTTGGATTGATATTGCACATTTGTGTCACTTCAGCACTAACACGGGCATTTCTAACTCTTCCCACTGAAGCCAAAGGGGCAACCCACCTGCAGATCTGCTCTCCACAGGTTACTGACGTCCAGTCCCTGGAGGATACACTGCAGCCACATGTGGAAGTCCTCTGTCGTCCCAGACTCTAACATTTGGGTGAACAAAGCTCCCAAGTGAGGCTCAATCTCCTCAACTACCTGAACCGGAATCGCAGGATCTGTGAAGGAAACAAGACTGCTAAGATATGGCAGACAAGGGGCAGGTTAAGTAAACCATCTCAATGAGATGAAATGGTGTGCAGTCAGTAAAGGCCAGCATTTCGGAGACATGGGCAGAGTCACAGTGCAAGTGAGAAAGCAGAGCACACTCACAGCCTGGCGCCGCCCTCTCGCACCCGGCCCTCGCGCCCTGCCCACAGCACCTGTGCACCCAGTGTAGAATCCAAGAGGACGACGGTGGCGACGTCCAGCAGGGCTCACCTCTGGACCGTGGGAGACAGGTGACTGGCGATCGCTTCATACTCTTTTCTACTTTTCTTATATTCTTTTATGAACTCAGTAGGGGCTCAGGGGTGGGGTGGTACTTTTACATAGATGGGGATGTTGAAGGGATGGAAAGAAGCCCAGGCTCATGAAGCCTGTCTGCTGCAGTTACCCCAGTTCCCCTACTTAATGCAGGACAGTCTTACGAAGTACACCCAGGGTCCGCAGGTTCATCAGAGAGCCCACAGTCAGCAGGCTCAGGGCCCTTTACGATCCAACCCCAGCATAACTGTTCCAGCCAGCAGATGAGCCCACCCTGAGCAAGTCCCTCCTGCGCCCCAATCTGTGTTTCCTACAGGCAGCACTGAGGGCGGGTGGACCGGCCCAAGGCTCTGAGAGACAACATCCAGGTCCAAGTGTCCCACAGCTGCAGGATTCTGGAGGCGTGACCTCCCTGAGCCTCAACTCTCTCATCTGTGAAATGGGTGGGACAGCACCAACTCCTAGAGTCGGTCAAACACTGGATGGCTGAACGTCAGCACCGTGACCTCACTGCCCTCCCCTCACCCATCTCCCGTAGGAGGCCTTCACTGCCAGAGTCCACTGTGCTGGTTGCTTCAAAGCCTTTCCTCACCCTGTGACTCTGGTAATTTGTGTGAATGTCTGTTTACTAAATTAGGTCAAAACCAATACCTTATTCATCTCCAGAGGAGGACACAGTTCCACACATATAGGAAGCATTTTTAAGTGATGGTTTTTTATAACTGAATCGAGGTAGTCAATTCTCCTGTCAGACAGCATTTCTTACAAATTCTCATTTTTCTGAGCTGAGACCTACTTGACTTACCCTGAAGGACCAAGGTGGTCACCTTAACCCTTCCTCTCCCAGCCCAAAGCCCCAGGCCATCCCCCTTGGCCTTTCCTCCAGACCTCTCACCACCCTGGTCCCTTCTAGAGGCGAATCTAGCAGCTCAGGTGCGTGAGGCCTGCCCCCATGGCAACACTGGCAACACTCAGGCCAGCGATCTGGGGGTGCAGTAGGGTATGAGGCCTCACCCCCCAACCCAGCTCTGTCTGGGGTAAAAGGTACAACAAGTCCAGGGACACATAACTAGGACTCAGAGGCTGCCTCCAATTATGGGGGTCTCAGGGATAAAGGAGGACACTCCATTCATATTTAACAAAGGGGAAGGGGGCCAGAGCTTTAGACCACCAGCGGCCATTTCTTAGGACACTGGTCTTAAATGCTCTATCAGAACGTGTTAAATGAGTTAACGGAAGACTGAATTTAACCCATGAAGAAGGTGACACCATTCCGTGAGAGTCGCTGACAGAGTGAAACAGAACACAGAACACGTGCCCAAGGCCCCCAAGTCAGTCCACACCCAGAACAGACCAGGAGGGGAGGCAGCAGCCCTCTGCCCTGGCCGTGGCCCAGGAGGCCTCTCTTCCTACAAAGCCCAAGAACATCTGTGGGTGCGAGCATACCATAGCCCCAGCTCGCCACCGCAGCCTCCCCACCAGGGAACAGAGGTCAGTGTGCACTGTGAGGGCTGGGCTAGGCTGGCGGGCCCCCCGCCCCACCTCAGAGGATCTTAACTAGCCTCCACTTCAGTAACAAGCAAATAAGAAGAAAACAGGCCCACAGCAACTGGGAACGGTGCTGCCTTGATGAGATCAAGTTAGGGATGGACTCTGGTCTGCTAACCTCTGACCTGGGGACAGCAGGGAGTGAATTCTGCATCAAGACACTGGCTAGGCTTTTGGTCCTGATTAGCTACCCTGCAAGGGAGACACCCAGCTAAAACACTGCGATGACATCGTGGGCTGCGCCACTGTCCAGTCAGGTCCCAGGGCCCCAAAATGGCCAGGACCACTGAGGCCCGGGGGACGATATCCGCCCTCACAGAGTTTCATGAGGTTCCCCATAAATTAAGTCACCTGCAACTTTAAAAGGTGGGCAGGTTTAATCTTTCTTAAGTCCACCGGTGATGCTGAAGATCTGATACTGGAGAGCCTCCAAAGAGGGATGAAGCTGTCTACGTTGACTTCTGGGGCCAGGATGGAAAGACTCAATCATAGAAGAGTGATTCAAAACTATAAACTAGAATGACCTCCAAAATAAGTGAAGAACTAAAGCATGAAACAATGTATCTAGAAGCCTGCTATTTGTGTAAAAAGCAGGAAAACAACTGTGAGTAACTGCTCACATGCCCAAAGAAGGGAGACGCTAGACGTGAACACCAGGGAGGGCTTCTACCAGCTCCTGGTGTAGCACCCTCTGAAATGCACCCCTGCTTCACAAAAGGGGGCGGGCAGAAAGTCACCTGGCTGCCGCTCAGTGACCTTCCACCAAAAGCTATCCAGTACAGAAGCAGCTCAGGAGAAAGCGCCTCACCTGCAAGGACTTTCCTCACAGCATGAAACACGGAGGTACACACAGAATCCTCCTGAGGATGTAGTTCTGGGACCAAAAAGAACAGAGTTAAAAACTGCACGGCTGCCTGGAAAGATCGGGGATCTCCCGCTAGGGCTGGCAACTCCAACAGGATCTGAGCATAGGTGGTCTGGTAGAGAGTGGTGTAGGCGGACAGCGCTTTGTCTGTCCCTTTCGAAACATCTGTCCAATTGTGCCTGGAGCGCAGGGCCACATCGGCCTCCAAGAGCGAGCCCAAGGACGAGATGACAGTGGGCAGGAGGCGGCCCTGGGCCCCGGGGGCCATGCAGCGCTGGAGCAGGGCCCCCGCCTGCAGCACTACCTCCTTCAACAGCTTGGGCAGCACTTCTGGGGCCTCGTCCTGCTGCTTCTGCTCCTTGACTAAAGGCCCCAGCACTTGGCACACCTTGGTTAAGGACACCAGCATGAGCTGCTGGCCCACAGGAATCTGATTTTCTGACTGTTTGCCTGAAGTCACTTCATTGTGCAGTTGGTGCCCTGAGAGGAAGGCAAGGATTTTCCCAAAATTGAGCCCCAGACTGAGCTTTCTCTGGATAAGCATCTGCAGGAGCTGTTCTAAGAACGTTCCCACCACCTGGAGGAATTCCAGCCAAGAGGGGTCATCCACACTCACAAGAAGCCTCCTGCTGGCTCTGAACAAGGAGGTCAGTGTGATCTCAAAGATATCGCTAACATACATGACCCTGAGCACAGCCTGGGCACTGTTTCCTCTCTGCAGGCAACCGAGAAGCTGGTAGCACGTCCTCAAACACCTGAGGCTCAGGGAGGAGGAGCAAGAGCTGCCCGGCGTGGCGACGGCCACAGACAGTAACAGAAGAAAACAATGCACATGATAGGGTGCCGGGAGGCTGTCCAGCTGTAGAGCAGAAAGAATCCCCAAAAGCTGCAGGATGCTCTCCAACTGCTCCCCCTCCAGCTGAATGGGGGAGTCACCCCTGACCAACGAGAGTACGTTTTGGGCAATTTCTTCTCTTGGCTCTACACCTTCAGATCCAACTTTGGCAAATCTGCTTTCCCAGTGAGCCATGACCATGTAATCCTCTTCAAAGAGCCAGGGCAGCTGCTGGCGGAGAAGAGCTGGCTCCCTCTGGGCAGCGGCACACAGGATGCTGCCACAGCGCGCGGTCAAGCCCAGGAAGAACGCAGAGTGGAGGGACTGCATTTCAGGGAAGAGAGGGCTGTGGAGGACAGCCTGGGAGATCTTTCCGAGTGTGATATCTGGTTCCTCCTCCGCTAAGCCTTCCTGGGCTTTGCTCACTGGTAAAGTTCTCAGCAGGATGCTGGCCAGGTACTGTAGGTCATCTGGACCAAGATATGATGTTAAAATCATGAGATTGGACATGACCAAGTGCCAGTGGGCAATGGGGTAGGTGAGCGCACTCACTGTCCCGACCTGGCCATCCCAGGAAGCTGACGTCCCCCGGGTCACACTCGCTCTCCCAGAGCCCAGGATGTAGGCGGCATCACGCCTCAGAGCACAGAGGGCTTCTTCAGACTGGAAACTGGCTTGCAGTAAGGTGTTCTTCATTCTCTGCAGGTGGAGCTGCTCCAGGCAGTACCGACCAAGGGAGTCGGACTGAAGCGTGAACTCCTCTATCTCCTCCCAACGCTTGGCCTCCACGCCCGGGAGCAGCGGAAGGGGGCCTGAGGGCTCTTGGGTAGCGCCCGCCAAGGCCCCGGGCTCAGAGCGGTATGGGCTGCAGTTCAAGCGCAGCACGGCGTCCACCTGGACCCAGGAGTGGGCAAGCAGAAGCGCAGAGTCGCCAACCTTCTGCTGCCAGAGCTCAGGCGTTGAGGACCAGGGCTTGCAAAGGAGGGCCAGCAGGGGCTTCACGAGGCCCTGCAGCATTCCGTCCATGGCCTTCCGCATGCGCCTGACCACAGGCAGGGGTGAGCCAGCATCCAAGCTCCGCGCGTGGACCATGACACAGCACAGCAGCGAGCTCAGCGACAGGGACTTCAGGGCCATGTCCTCGTCACCCTGCAAGCCAGGCAACACCAGAGACTGGAACTGCTCCTGCACCTGGGCCCACATGTCCAGGACCTGGCTCAGGGGCAGCTCCGGGAGGCACTCTTGGAGCACCGCAGCAGGACCAGCAGCCAGCAGTGGCAGTCTCAGCGCCTCAGCTGCGGGGCGACAGAGCACCCCTAGCACCTCCTCGAACAGCCGGGGTACCTGCCGGAGCCTGGCGTATGTCTGGAAGAGTGTGTGGATCAGTGCCTCCTGGGCTTTCTGGGTCCGCAACTCTGTGACTTCTGCGTCGATCCATGCTGAAGCCAACAGGTCATCCAGGTCTGGCTCCAGGATCAAATGATTCAGGGAGAGCAAAACCTTGAGGCAGCGGAACCAGGCCGGCACGAGGGCCTGTGGATGGTTTAGCAGCAACTCAGCCAGACGACGGTAAAAGTGGAACTGAGCCTCACCATGCCGGATTCGGTCCGCAGCGATGTTGTAGATGGTGTTACTGGCCACTGAGTTTAGAAGCTGTTCCACAACAAGGAGTTCTGCGGTCCAATCGGACACAGACAGGGCTTGCCTCTGCTCCTCCAGGTGGGAGATTCTTAAGCAGCCAAAAAGTTGAGGGAGCACCTTGAAGCAAAGCAGCTGGTTCCCCTCCTTGAGGTAAGACTCAACAAAGAGTTTGTACAGCAAGGCCACAGAGTTGGCCACCACTGAAGCCTGAAGGGGTGGGTCACAGTAGCCAGCATCCACCAGCCTGGCAATTATAGTGCCCAGGGGAGCTAGAAGATTCTTCATGGCCCCTATCTTTGAGTCGCCTTGCTGCTGGTCCAAGAGCTCCTCTCTGTATGAAGGGAGCAACTCAGGCTGAAAAGCTCCACCTCGAAGCACAGCCTCAATCTGATTCCTAATGTCCCGGCCTAGCGCTGGCCGCAGCTGGCCCTGGCCAGCCTGAGTCCATGTGCCCCCCGAGAGAAAGTGTCTCAAGACCAGGCAGGGCTGGAGCAGGTGCCCAGTCAACTCCCCAAAGGCGCGTCTCGGGTTGACCTGCTGCTGCTGAAGTGAGAGGTAGTGGCTGAGGCTCAGGTGAATGACTTCAAACAACTGGGGTGTTACGGCTCCTGGCTGCCGACAGGCCAACCAGCAGAGCTGGCTCAGCAGGTCAACTATCAGCTCCTGCCTGGCCGTGTAGATGACAGCAAGGGCAGGTGTCGAGAGGATACCCTGGCAGCAGCTCAGCACAACACAGATGTTCCTCTGGGATCCCAAAAGAGAGAACTCGGCTATCCTCTCATTGATGATCTGAGTATTGAGAAAGAAAGGAAACTCGTCACTGACGCTAAACCCGCAGACACTCAAAAAACACAACACAATGAGCAAACTCGCTCCTTGCCCTGATCTTAATGAGAAAAAAATGCCCAGATTAGCACATCTAAATGGACTTGACTTTTCCTTAGCACATCAAAAGAAGCCAGAGGACCTGTCTTAATTCCTACACACATCCATCTCCTACCAATATAAATTAAGAAAAGGGCTCCATGCCTTTATATATCTGCTGTCCTTTTCTAAATAGCAGAGTTTTATAAGGCTTAAAGTCCAAAGATTTCATGTTTTCTTAGAACCTAAACCTATAATTCAACTTAGATGCTACAGGTAGATGGGACAGTGACTTCAGTTATGATCCTGTGGTCCAAAACACAATTCTATAATCAGTAATACTGTTTGTATCTAAAAAAGCCAAAGCAAAAGGCATTCTTAAAAGAAGAAAACAAACATTGCCAGTTACGACTTATAGCAAACCCAGTCTACAGCTTTCAAAATTCTGAAAGTCACAAAAAACAGAAATCACAAGGGCCAGGCAGATTCCAAAATTCACTTATGGGCTATGCAACTTGCTTCCAGCCTCATAGCATCTGAGAATCAAATTTATCCCAGGTACCAAGTTATGAGTAGCCCAATGACACAGGTGTGTTTATCTCCATCCATATAACTGCTGGCTCCGGAAAAGCTGAACCAAAAATATTTTGTACTTAAATGCCAGCACTCTACTATGGTAATCTTCAAATATTTCTGATTATACAACTTTTTCTACTTTTATACCTGATAAGGTTATAAATTATACACATGCACCAAAGTACGAGTACTTTATACAATTATAAGGCATACATAAAAATTAAGGTGACCTTTTAAAAATCATATAAAGATGAAATAGTTTCTTCTCATATCCCCTAAGGACCATTCAGAATAGTCCAGTTTGGTGACCACTGACCTATTAGTTTAAAAAGTGACATAATTCAGAGCATAATTTCAAGAACCACTAAAGCTTGTGAACCATCAGGCTATCAACCATTTAATTCCTCTGTTCCCAGCCTCTACTGCTTTTCTCCGGCCCACTGAGTCAAAAACGTTTGAGGAAAATCTCATCTGGATTTTGACCTTTGATCTCCCTCTAGTTCAACAAAAAGGTGGGGGAAAAAAGTCATAAAGTAGCATCATCTGCTGGATACCTTTTCTCATTAAAAAGGTAATTAACCAGCTTATGAAAACGTTCTAATCTTTTATTCAATATTAAATAATATAAAGTGCTTAGTTCAGTCAGTAATGAAAGCCACGGCAGATGAGGCCTGCCCACCGCTCCCCTCCTGCTGTGCAGCCCAGTTCCTAACTCTCAGGGGTTAGGGATGCCTGGTGTAGCGAATTTGATATGCATTCACTAAACATCAATTATCATTATAACTGTAAATGTACTATTTTTTCTTCTCCCCTGCTGTTGTGCTGTGTGTGTGCTCAGTCGTTTCCGACTCTTTGCAACCCCACAGACTGTACCTCATCAGGCGCCTGCATCCATGAAATTTTCCAGCAAGAATACTGCAGCATGTTGCCATTTCCTACTCCAGGAGATCTTCTAGACACAAGGATCGAACCTGCGCCTCATGCATCTCCTGCACTGGCAGGTGGGTTCTTTACCACTAGCACTACCTGGGAAGCCATCTCCCCTCCTACCTTGATATTTTCTGCATCTTGATATAATTAACCATAAGACAATTAAGCCTCTGGCATTAACAGGAAATCAACAGAGATACATGTAACACATACAGGATAACACAGGAAACTGTTAATTACCTTGATGAGGGAAATCTGAAGGTTAACTGTCTTTCCATTCTTGAGGAGGTTCTGCAGTTTTCTGCTATGTAGAATGTTATCTACATAGATCCAAAGCCTTTCAACAACGTCTTCCTTCAGTTCAAGTTTTTTCTTATAAAATCCAACCAACGACTGCCTTGCCCAATCAAGCAATACCTGAATTTGGAAAAAAATATACTTAAAAATAAATGAATTTCTTTATCAAGAAAAACACTGGACATTTATAGGGACATCCCATGAATAACCAAATACAACTGCCAGGGGGAAGAACTTTCTTTACAACTTATCTTTGGTAATATTGTGTTTTGATACCTTAAAATATGTTTATTAAACAATAAACATTAAAATATGTTTATTAAACAATTAAAAAAACACTAACTTTGGAGACTTCCCTGGTGGTCCAGTGGCTAAGACTCCATGCTCCCAATGCAGGGGGCATGGGTTCGATCCCTCATCAGGGAACAGGATCCCACATGTCACAACTAAAAGATCCTGAATACCGCAACAAAGATATTGTGTGCCCCAACTAAGACCCAGCACAGCCAAATAAATAAATTAAACAAAAAAGAAAAAAACTAATTTGGCCATCACCTGGGGCCAATAAAAAGTTTCAAGTGAAATGGTTTCTTCTAACTAATCTCTTCTAAATTGTAAAAGTTAAAAGCACAACAACAATTGCTCAGGATGGCCACAAAAAGAATGACACACAAAAGCAGAGATGCAGAGTCAGGAGACCAGAGTTTGTGTCCCGGCTTCCTGAGTTAACCTGCAGCTTCACCTCTAAACCTACTTATTGCGTTTAGAAGACAGAGTCTTCCATGAATGATTCACAAATGCTGTATCAGGAGGAGGGCTGAACATGGATAGTTTTCATTATTGCGACATGATTCCTTATTCATAAACACAAGGAAAGGTGGTGAGGCCCCAGCTCAAGACACCAGAAATGTCCACAACAGCATGAATAGTGCAAACGCTAAAAGAAAAAAACTCTCCCGAGAAGGATAGTGGAAACCTCGATCAAACTGCCTGCCACAGCTGTCAGGTGACACTTAGGCAGCCAAAACGGTTCTTACGTAGAGCCAGATTCAGAAACTGCTAGTTCTGCTGGTGCTGTACAAAGTGGATCTCCTCATTTCAACAGCGGCAGTCCATCTTTGACAATTATGAACTGCTTTATTGCTGCTGTTTGGCCACTCAGTTGTGTCTGACTCTTTTGCGACCCCACGGACTGCAGCCCGCCAGGCTCCTCTGTCCATGGGATTTCCCAGGCAAGAATACTGGAGTGGGTTGCCATTTCCTTCTTCAGGGGATCTTCCCAACCCAGGGATCGAACCTGTGTCTCCTGCATTGACAGGTGAATTCTTTACTGCTGAGGCACCAAATGACTGTATGTTAATCCATTTTAATGAGTTCATCACCTTGGTGTCTCCATTACATTAACAGTTTTTCTTAGTCAGATAAGTTTGAGAAATGTTAACAAAGAACGATGTCTTTCTTGCTTCCTAGTCTGTTTCTAATCTATCACTTTAGAATCTAATTCCCCTTGGGTTATTACAAATGCTAAAGCTTCTCTACTTCCCAACCTTTGATTCATCAAGTTCCAAAGATGTTCAAAAAGCACCAATAAGAACTGTTTATGGAGCATCACTTAGGATTTACAAATAAATGAAACTGCCAACAGACTCAGAACCTAATTCCTGTAAGTGAAAGTGAAGTCGCTCAGTCGTGTCCGACTCTTTGCGACCCCATGGACTGTACCCTACCAGGCTCCTCTGTCCATGGGATTTTCCAGGCAATAGTACTGGAGTGGATTGCCATTTCCTTCTCCAGGGGATCTTCCCAAACCAGGGATTGAACCCTGGTCTCCCACATTGTAGACAGACACTTTACCGTCTGAGCCACCAGGTAACCCAAGTCCAAATGTGTTCACTGATGCCCAAACTTAGGGCTTCCCAAGTGGCACCAGTGGTAAAGAACCTGCCTGCCAATGCAGGTGATATAAGAGACACGGGTTCAGTCCTTCAGTTGGGAAGATCCCCTGGAGAAGGGCATGGCAACCTACTCTAGTATTCTTGCACGGAGAAACCCATGGACAGAGGAGCCTGGCAGGCTACGGGTCACAAAGAGTTGAACAGGGTTGAAGTAACTTAGCACACACCCACGTAATTTGGAATATAAGAGATATTTCCAAACATAAAAGAAATGCTGAGGTTTTATAACAGAAAAAGTTTGTTAGTGAAATATCTATTAACTTCTTCCCACTGAAACTACTTTTAACTTTCTAACCATGCTTCCTTCTCCAACCTTTTCTCTAATCTTTTAAAATTTTAACTAAACATCAATATGCAATTTAATAAGTGACCATTAGTTTAGGTCGTAAAACCGTAACTTTTGCATTAAACTTACTTGTTCTTTATTTGGAAGAAGACACTGGTGAGAAATCCAAGCAAAGTGAGCTAGTTTTAGTTTATCTTCCCAGGACGTTGTCTTGCTTTTAAGTTTCACAGAAATGCCAGAATAAACAGCTGCCATTTCAGCACTTTACCTACAATTTAAAGCAATGGAAAAAAAATACGTTATATAAAGGTCAAACTTAATAGGCACCAAAAATGAACATTATGTACCTTATTGTCTACGTAACTTATACACCTTTAAAAAATATTCTTCAGTGAATTAAAACACCATTGGGCAGAAGTCAATATATAAGATGCTTGAGTCCATGAGTTTTCTAGACGAAAACTTTCATGCTTTTCACATGAAAGCAGACAGAAGATGGATTACCCACACGTGTAAAAGTATTCCTGCTGTGATCAAACATGACATCCTTAGAGGTCAGTGTGCAGGAATTCACTGAAACAAAACCCAAAGTGTTCAAATTACTTGAGAACACTCAAATTACTTTATTTTCACACATGGCTTTAGATTGAAAGGGTTGTTACAGCAAAAATGTCCTAATACATACATACTGTAGAGTATGTATTAGGATCCACTCCACTAAACAGTTTAAAAAGATAAGCAGTATTTGGAAATGGTAATATTTCTCCAAGTTCAAAAGAAATAAAGTATAAACCCAGTCCCAACAGAAAGACTTATTTCAGCTGCAACAGTAACTTCATTAATTTACCAAAATACACTGCTTCTAAAGACTCTACAGAATACAGTTAAACAATTAATGTTGGAAAAATACAATACAAAAAAAATTATGACTAAAGCACCAATACAAACATACCAACCACTTATAATCCTATAAAACTGAGATAAATGTAGCTTTGAGTTTCCTAAAAGTCATAGTAAAAATGGAAAACATCAGATTAAATCATTCTCATTCTATTAAAGTAAACAAGTCAGCTCCTCAAAGGAGAAAGGTTTTCATGGTACTTAATACTGAAATAGAGATCCCAGGTGGCTCAGTGGATAAAGAATATGCCTGCAATGTAGGAGACACAGAGATGCAAGTCCATCCCCAGGTCCAGAAGATCCCCTGGAGAAGGGCATGGCAACACACTTCAGTATTCTTGCCTGGAGAACCCCGTGGACAGAGGAAGCTGGTGGGCCACAGTCCACAGAGTCACAAAGAGTCGGAAACGACTGAAGGACGGACCACAGCACTGCAAACAGCAACCAAATAGGACCAGTGAAATATGGAGGCAAAATCGCGGCCTCAAGATTCTATTTTAAATACTCTCAAACGAAAAGAGTTTGATCTACTGAGAGCTGGATCACTGGATTTCTTTAATCTAAGGGGTCCGAAATTCTCCAGACCTACCTTCAGAATTAATTCTCTATAGGCAATTTTACAAGGGAATAAGGAATGATACTATTCCTCTGTTACAGAGACCAGAACAGTCAAAAGATGTCAGTCTGCCGTGTGTCAAAACATCCAATATACATCCAACAGTTACTAACTTAACTGTGAAATTCAATGTCGACCATCACGACAGCTACCAAGTACTTAAAAAGCGTCTGAAGAACTGGCTACAAAGACGCCCCAGACAACTCTCCTAGACCTGCCAACCTTGGGCTCCCGGTGACCTCAACGATCTCTGCGAACGCGCGTGGGAAGTCGGGTTGAGGACCACAAACCCGCGAGGACAGCAAAGCCGCGTCCGTCTTGCGCGTTCACACGCCGGAACCCTGAGGAGCTCAAGGAAGCTAACAGCCAGGAGGCAGGCGAGAGGACGCCGGAGGAGCGACCAGCGGGGAGGACCGGGCCTTGGTGGGGAGCTCACCTGGAGGGACGTGGTCACCTGGCAGGAGCCGCGATCGGGGCGGAAGGCCGGCCGGGAGGGGACTCACCTGCCGGCAACCCCAGGTGAGGAACTCACGCAGGCCCCGCCGTGAGGCGCAGCGGACTGGTCGGAGGTCAGTCCCCGAGTCGGGAGCTCTCCCGGCGGTCAGTCCCGGACCTCGCGGGGCCTGACAGCAACAACGGGAGCGACTCCGGAGCTACCACGTGAGGGCCTCGCTCCTTCCGCCCAAAGCCAGCCGCCCGGGTTTGGGCGGCGCGGCGCTGGGAGGGGCGGAAGGAGCGCGGGGGCGGGGCGGCGCGCGCGCCAGGCATCGCCAGCCGAGCGCCGAGGCGCCGCGCCCATTGGCGGAGACAGCTGCGCGTCGAGGCCCGAGCGGCCCGGCCCAGCCCGCGGCGGCTCCGCGTTAGTCAGTCATGGGGCGGCCGCCCAGAGCCGCCGCGGGGGCGGCGGGGCTCGGGGCTCGGGGGTCCGGCTGAGCCGGCCGCGGATAGCGAGCCTGCCGCGAAGGCGACGGAGGCGGACGCGGGGCGACCCCGGCGGCAGCGGCGGCGGGGGGAGCGGGAGCCGCCTGGGATGTTCAGTGAGTGCGGGCGGCGGGCGCGGGTGGCGGCGCGGCCTAGGCAGTGGGGGCGGGGCGGGCCGGCGTGGCTGCGGGCGGCGGCCCCGCCCGGAGGCCCGGAGCGCGGGCCGGCGCTCCCGGGCGTCTAAGCTAGAGGAGTGTCTCTAGGCCAAAGTCGGGCTGAAACTCGGCACATGGTGGCGGGGAGGACGCTGACGAGCGCGGCGGCCCCCACCTGCGAGGGCGCCCTCGAGGCGGCCGCACCCCTGACAGCCGGCTGCGGGCTGTGCGCCGCGGAGCGCCGAGGCCGCGGAGCGCCGGGGCGAGGCGTGGGCGGGGAGCCGCAGGGGAGCGAGCCGGCGTCCTGGGCTCGGCGGAAGTGGGGCCCTTCACACTGCGGCGGGGGCGCCCCGGGTCGGCCCCCCGCGGCGGCCGGCTGAGCCCTGACCTCTGACCTTGCAGGTGGAGGTCTCGGAGCTGAAAGCCGGCCTGCGGGACCCGGGCCGCGCCGGCAGCGGCGCGCGGGGACTGTCTGCTCCTAGGTGACCCAGCGTTGCGGGGAGGGGGGAAGGGGACTGCGGTGGCCGACCTCGGCCTGGGTCCCAGCCCTGCTTGAGGGTGGAAGTCAGAAGAGGAGTTCGGGCCATGTCCTTACACTCAGGGAAGCGTCTCGTAGTGGATGGGCTTGATGTCTACATCGGCCTTCTGTGGAGACCATGTACCTACCTGTAATCTCTATGAGCATTCGTTTCTTCTGGGGTATTGACTGATAACTTAAAAGTGGACTTTTTAAAGGATACCCAAAAGAGGAATAACGTATATGGAAATACCTGACAAATAGGATGTGTTCTGTTAATACTAATTATCGGCTATTACAATTACTTTTTGGGTAGAGTACTTTGTAGGTTCCATGTGGGCGTAAATTTTTTGCATTAAATGTGAAGCATTTTTATGAATTATAAATATTTCCTGCCTTACGAATCCGTATTAAGCTGGAAAACCAAAAAGTGGGCTTACCTTAAGCATTTTTTGTTTTTGGTCATCAACGGTAAATCAGTGTGTTTGGGAATGATTTTGATGCTTCTGCCTCTAAATGTGTGAAGTTTATACTTGGTTCTGTCACTGGGAAATTAGGAAAAGTCCTCCGTTAACTGTGCAGTCAACCAATTTTTTGGTTTTACTTTTGCAAACAGACATCCTCCATGATACCTATGAAGGACACCTTTGGAGAAAGGGGTTTTGTTTGTTTGATGATTCAGCTGGAAGGAGGCCGCAAAGATGCTGTTAAACAGCATTGCCCAGGACAGTGCTAGAAGCCCTTCCCAGCCTCTCTGTGACAGATAGCTTCTCAGGTAGTAACTATTTTGATCATGCCTTCAACAAGCGTGTGGTAAGTTCTCACTGTTCTGTTCCCCAAGAGAACCCTTGGAGCAGCAAGACATAAAGGGGAAGAGCTCAGACCCAGCAGCCAGGTGACCCAAGCACCCCTCTTGGCACTGTGGACCCCACGGCACCTGTCTGACTTCTGTGAGCCTCAACTTTCTCATCTGAGGAATGTTCCCTACCCTATGGGTCAGTAAGTGCTAGGTATTAGTATAGTGGTGGTGTAGGAAACTAATAGTGTGGTGATTCCCAGGATAGAAGTTTGTTCCTGGGTTTGATGGGCAGAGAGAATCAGGCCTGAGGAAGAGATGGCCAGGCTGGGCTGTGAAGCCTGGGTGAAAGTGAAGTCTCTCAGTCGTGTCCGACTCTGCGATTGGTGGACTGTAGCCCACCAAGCTCCTCCGTCCATGAGATTCTCCAGGCAAGAATACTGGAGTAGGTTGCCATTTCCTTCTCCAGGGGATCTTCGCAACCCAGGGATCAAACCCAGGTCTCCCACATTGCAGGCAGACGCTTTAACCTCTGTACCACCAGGGAAGCCTGGGTGAGACTTAGTTAAACCAGGTAGGAGTTGGGGGAGAGGAAAGAGGGAGGAGTTCCTCCAATTAAAGAAGGAGGCTTTGACCAAAGCCCCTAAGGCTAGACAGCGGGGTGGTACCCACCTGTTTTGTAAACAAAGACAGATGGAGTAACCTTGAGATGACAAGGTGGAGATTGGTTTTTTTGTTGGGTTTTTTTTTTTAATCTTCCCCACTGGTGGAGGCAGGAGAAAGTTTTTAAGCTGAGCACAGATGGCATCAGATTAGCTTTTTGGAAAGATTATACTTGTAGTAATGTGGAATTGAAAGTAGGGAAGGCCCAGCCACTTATCTTGGTAGCTTTGTGTCTGCCTTTGACTCTGAAAGGAAAAGGACTGCTTACCAGAGGCAGGCATTTTAATCCAAATCTGGAAGCTTAAAGAGCACTTTGAGACGGCATGAAGAAACCTGGAGACCATTCCAGGCAACTTTTTCTCTTGAAAAGATCTTCAGGGATGTATTGTATATGCCTAACTACAAGGCAGGATTTTCCCCCCACCTCCCCACTGAAGTTCAGTTCAGTCGCTCAGTTGTGTCTGACTCTTTGCAACCCCATGAACTGCGGCACACCAGGCCTCCCTGTCCATCACCAACTCCCGGAGTCCACCCAAACCTATGTCCATTGAGTCAGTGATGCCATCCAACAATCTCATCCTCTGTCGTCCCCTTCTCCTCCTGCCCTCAATCTTTCCCAGCACTGAATTGTTTTCCAGTGAGTCAGTTCTTCGCATCGGGTGGCCAAAGTATTGGAGTTTCAGCTTCAACATCAGTCCTTCCAATGAACACCCAGGACTGATCTCCTTCAGAATGGACTGGTTGGATCTCCTTGCAGTCCAAGGGACTCTCAAGAATCTTCTCCAATACCGCAGTTCAAAAGCATCAATTCTTTGGCGCTCAGCTTTCTTTATGGTCCAGCTCTCACATCCATACATGACCACAGGAAAAACCATAGCCTTGACTAGACGGACCTCTGTTGACAAAGTATCCCTGAAAGTATCCCTCTTAAAAGAAAGTGTCACCACACGCTTAAGTGTCTCCTATTACAAACACTGTAATTTCGCTTTCCAAAAACAAGGTGCCGTTTGCGAAATGTACTGGACTGAAACAATCTTAGTCAATGCTAGTTTGGGATTATTTATACAATCAGTATAGTATTAATAAGTGATAAGTAGAAAAGGTATACCCACCTGAATGGGTATTGATGGCTTTGTTGAGATTTCCAGTGATGTGCGGGTTCAAGAAGTGCTCTGTCATAGGTGATTTGATAGATGCGAAGGTGATGTGTTCTAGAAAATGGAATTGACGATTCAGAGTGGCTAAAGTGACCGCAGAGGCATAGATGTTGAAGATAGAAGTGGATGCTTGCGTGCATGCTAAGTTGCTTCAGTGGTGTCTGCCTCTTTGCTGGTCAGTGGTTTCTGACTCTATAGATTAGAGCCCGCCAGGCTCTTCTGTCCATAGGATTCTCCAGGCAGGAATACTGGAGTGGATTGCCATGCTCTCCTCACCAGGGGATCTTTCTGATCCAGGAATGGAACCTTTTTTTAAGTTAACGAAATATTTTTCTTTATTAATTTTCTTATTGCAAGGGTAAAGTTGTCTTAAGTTTGAGCTTGCTTTTATTTGAATGTAGTTTCATAGACAGTAGGGCTTCCCTCGTGGATCAGAGGTTAAAGCATCTGCCTGGAATGCTGGAGACCCGGGTTCGATCCCTGGGTTGGGAAGATCCCCTGGAAAAGGAAATGGCAACCCACTCCAGTACATGGAGGGAGGAGCCTGCTAGGCTACAGTCCATGGGGTTGCAAAGAGTCGGACATGACTGAGCGACTTCACACACACAGATAGTAACTGCTGCTCTGTTTGTCTGCTGAAACAAATTCCTTTTTCCCTTCTCATTTTTTTTTAACTTGAAGATGGTTTAAAGAACATTGTATATTGGCAAGCTTTAGAAAATACTATAGAAAATTCCCATTCATAAATCTTTGTTTAGCAATCAGATAAGATATCGTTCTGGTAAGATGTATTTAAATGTATCTGGGAGAGTTGGTAATTCAGTAATCAGAACTATTTTGCACAACTTTGTAAATTGACATTTTTAAGTCATGATACTGCTGCTTTACTTTCACAAAATAATACCATAATCTGGAACTGTGTTCAAAACAGTAAGCATTGGCCACGTGTGGTTGCTTTAATTAAAATGAAAACTTAAATTCTTCAGTTGCATCGCTGCTAAGTCGCTTCAGTCGTGTCTGACTCTGTGCGAACCCATAGACGGCAGCCCACCAGGCTCCTCTGTCTCTGGGATTCTCCAGGCAAGAACACTGGAGTGGGTTGCCATTTCCTTCTCAGTTGCATTAGTCACATTTTAATTGCTAAATAGCCCTTTGTGGCTGGTGGCTGCCACACTGAGCAGTGCAGATGGACAACATTTCCACCATTGCAGGAAGTCCTACAGGCAGTACTGTTGTTTTAGTTGTTAAGTCGTATCCCAGTCTTTTGGGACCGCATGGGCTGTAGCCCGCCAGGCTCCTCTGTCCATGGGATTTCCCAGGCAGGAATACTGAAGTGGTTGTCGTTTCCTTCTCTGAGGGGTCTTCCCGACCCAGGAATGGAAACTGCGTCTCCTGCACTGGCAGACGGGAAGCCCATGGGCAGTGCTGCTCTAGAGTAAAGAAGGGGTCTTCCCACTGAGGCACACGTGAGGGCTTAACGCCACTAAAGCACCTTCAAACCTCATTTGAGTCCTGTTTCAGAGAGAATGATAAACATAGGAAACCATATCCCCCTTACTCTGAGAGCACAATATCCTGTGTCTTCTGTCTGCAGACGTTGTAAATGGAGTACATGTGAAAAGCAGACATGGTAGATATAGGTAGCCATTCTATAGATTGTGCCATACCCTTCCACGTTAACAAAGTTTTGTATAGAAATAAGTTTTCTGAGCCCTAAAACAAGTGTTGAAGTAGGAATTAAATATTTGTGGCTTTCTTGGTTCATAAAAATACAGAGAAATCACGTGCCTAAATTAAACCGTTGGGAATTCCAAGCAGGAGCTAGACAAAGCTCACTTTATTTTTAATGTGAATTTCCAAGATAAAAGCCCTGTTCTAGGGAACTGTTCATCTGGGGCAGCTAAGACACAGTGATGGCAGAAGAGAGCAGCTGCATCGGTTGTGGAGGATGGTTTTTAGCATGGAGTAGCATAATCAGATTTGTCTTTTTCTCTGACCACCTTCAAAAGGGTGTTTGAGGTAGGCCTACAGGTGGGAGGGTATTGGATTAGTCCAGATGAGAAGTGATTTGTGCTGTCAAAAAGCAGCAGTGCGGATGTAGTAACACAGTAGCTCCAAGACAGAATCCTGTCTGGAATAGAAGGACATGATGGCCGTTTAGAAGTGAGGCTGGGGGAGACAAGAGAAGATGGCCACTAGTTTTTGCTTGTTTGGTTGGTTTTGTTTGTGGTTTTTATTGTTGGTGTCTCTGTTGGTGGTTGGTGGCACCATTAAGCTGGTTAGGAGAACTAGAAGGAGGAAGTATGGAAGGAAGAGAATTTGAGCACATTGCATTTCAGATGTTGGCAGCATCCAGGTAGAGAAGTCATTCAGTCTTGAGTTCAGAAACGTGATCTGACTACAGACAGCAGAGAGTCTTGTGTCACTGATGCTGTGATGCAGGGAATGTGGAGGATGGGAGGGGGGAGCCGGAAGACACGCTTGCAGGGGAGGTGGCATATTCAACAGCCTGGAGACCATGTAAAGATAATGTGGGGAAATGACTTAGATTTGACAAGAGTTGAGGAATCTCAGGTCTAAGTAAATAGCTCGCTGATGTTGGCTGGCTGGGTAAGGAGACTACTGCAGGTTTGGAGTGGCTGGGGGTAGGAAGCTACGGGAAAAGAATTGACAAGAAAAGACTTCTGGGACTTTATGGAGGTCTCAGCTGATGTTAGAGATCAATTTCTAGTGTCCTCTGGCTGCCGGACTGTGTGGTTTCTGCGCCACCCTATCGCCTCCCAGATTTTACATTGCTTCCTAAGCCCCCAGCTGGCAGCCTTACTCTGTGGCATGTTATTTCCATGGGAAGGAGCACAGCTCTCAGTTATTCTGCAAGTTTTAAAGTTACACATGACCGAAACCGAGGATAGTCTGGTTCATTTATTTTTAAGCTATGGTTTATATTTCCACAAAGCATTTAATCATGATGATTAATGCAAAAACTTAGGTTTTTAGATGCTACTTAGAAGATCTGTCCATGGATTTTGCAAGCCTGTAGAATGCTGCAGTGAAAGAGAAGAGAACTAATATGTGAGTCCCTAGTAGGCACTTTACATCTCACTTTAAAAGTATAAAATGATTTTTATCAGTTTTTAAGCATCATTACAACTGGAAAACATACACTTTAAAAAAAAAAACAAACAAAAACAGAGAAACACCTAGCTGCTGTCCATATACTCAGTTAGGGAATTGATTTGAGGATAGTGGTGGTGAGTTTGCCTGGATTTGTTTTGAACTCATTTATCCTCAAAGCTGTCACCTTGTATCTTAGGGGTGAGGGGAGACATGCTATTCACATGGTGCTCTATTGGCATCTCATGGAATTGGTAGTCCTTAACCCATGAAGTGCTGGGCTGGGGCTATCTCTTTAAGCACCCCTCCAACCGCACACGTTTGAACATAAGTGGGTGGGGTTAGGCTGCAAGGGTGAGTGTTAAGAGAGCAGCTGTGGTTCTTCCTTCCTGGTGTTACTTTGAGGCAGGAAGGTGATCCTGTCCTGATCTTCTGTAGCAACTTTGTTGAAGTATTAAATAGTAGAGAACTATTAATGCATGAGAAATAGATACAATAGGTTAGAATCCTCATTTTAGTTTCCAGAAATACTAATAACGTGATATGAAAAGAAAGGTATGCATGTATGTATTTTTAACTTTAAAGCTAAAATATTTTATGTCAATTGAAAATTAAGAGAAAACCTGAAATTTTCTGAAAAAGATGTAATTAGATTGAAAATCAATTTAACAAGATTTTATAAATATGAGAAAAGATAAACAGGTAAGGGAATTGCAGTGTTAGTCTCATGCCTGAGTCTCTCAAAAAGACCGGTCCATTTTAAGGAGGGTTTGTTTTGTTTTGTTTTTTATTTTCTTCATGTGTCCATTTATGGGTGTTAGTACTGTGGAGATCGAGGTGGCTCAGTGGTAAAGAATTCACCTGCCAAGCAACAGACGTGGGTTCAATCCCTGGGTAGGGAATATCCTTTGGAGAAGGAAATGGCAACCCTCTCCAGTACTCTTGCCTGGGAAATCCCACAGACAGAGCAGCCTGGCGGGCTACAGTCCATGGGGTCGCAAGAGAGTCAAACGATTTAGTTACTGAAAAACATGGCATCTAGGGAAATCAGTCAAGAGAGAGGGACTGATTTCTTTGCAGAACTCTTTATTTATTTCATTTAAAATATGTGTGCGCTGGAATCTAGTCCAGGGAAGTCAGTTGGCTCATGTTTCTGATATTTCAGTTGAGTGCAGCTGTAAAAGAGACTTAATGCCTGTGTTCCTCCCCTCGAGATCCATGGCCTTGCAGATGATTCACTGCCTACCCTCAGGGAAGGTTCTAAGTGGTGGTTTGGAGCCAGAATCTGCTGTTTGGGGCAGCTGCTGCTGCTGCTACTAAGTCGCCTCAGTTGTGTCTGACTCTGTGTGACCCCATTGGGGCAGCTAATTTGGGCAAATTCGTTAGAGTCTGTATTTACAGACTAGTCTCTAGTGATCCCCAGTAGGGCCAGTTGTGTTTCTTTATAACTGTCGTTCTAGCTGCTTTCTCTTCGCTGTCTCGTTTCCCCTCCTCTTTAAACACGCATATACAGTGTCCCACCTTGGGTTCACTTGCCATTCCAGGGTCTGCTCTGTCAGTTTTCCCATGTCTGTCCTGTGTACACGTTTTTCCTGTCGGACAGGTAACCTCTTAACTCCCATCTTATTTGAAACACTGAGGGACATACATTGATAGTTTGCACTCCCATGGCAATGAGAGATGGCTGGTAGGAAATCTGGAAAAGCTTTAGTTTCAGCTAAAATATAAGGAATTGGGCTGCTTTGGAAGAGTTTGGAGACTAAGAATTCTTGAAGTTAGCTATATGTTTCATTGTATCACTGACTCAACCATATCAGACCCACTGCCTCTCCTTTTTAACAAACATTTGATCCTGTCTCTAGTAATCCAGAAATGAAATGCATAGATAATATAATCATTCTATACACTTGGTTTGAAATAACATTTATGATGTTGTAACATTTTATATTTGTATATAAATATATGTATTTTTGTATATGCGTATCTTCAGCCTTTACTGTTTGTTCTATTGTATGACTTTTATACAATTGAAAAGTCAATCTTCAGATTATGTTTTGAAAGAGTCAACCTGAATCAGTTTGCAAGGATTATTTGTCAGTGATTTTGGAACAGCTTGTTTGGTGCTGTATCTGGATAGAACAGTTATATGGTTATTCACGGAAAGAAATTTCAATGGACAAAAATTATATATGGATAAATTTCTTTAATATTTAAAGAATAACAGATTTTTGGAATATGAGGAATTTTAGCCCTGGGATTTCTTTGGAAGGAATGATGCTAAAGCTGAAACTCCAGTACTTTGGCCACCTCATGCGAAGAGTTGACTCATTGGAAAAGACTCTGATGCTGGGAGGGATTGGGGGCAGGAGGAGAAGGGGACGACAGAGGAGGAGATGGCTGGATGGCATCACCGACTCGATGGACATGAGTCTGAGTGAACTCCGGGAGTTGGTGATGGACAGGGAGGTCTGGCGTGCTATGATTCATGGGGTTGCAAAGAGTTGGACACGACTGAGCAACTGACCTGAACTGAAAACAGATGGAGGAAATCACAAAAGAGAAGTCCAGTGCCTATAATTGAAACTGAAAACTTAAACATATCCAAATAAATGATCAAAAACACATCTTCCACATACAGACAAAAAAATTAGAAGCTCTTGATTTAGAGAAAGTCACCTTGATGGGGACAATCACTTGTGTACAGATAATGTTATTTGCATTCCAGAGTGGACACCATGTTTTGATTATGAAGAAGAAAATATTTTTTACATCACCGGAGTGAACGGGGGGGGGGGGGGGGGAGGTGGTGGTGGTGGTGGTGTGTGTGTGTATGTGTGTGTGTGTGTTTGGCTGGCCCAGGTCTTAGTTGTGGCATGTGGGATCATTCCCTGAAGTGAAAGTCTTGGTCACTTAGTCATGTCCAACTCTTTGTGACCCCATGAACTGTAGCTCTCCAGGTTCCTCTGTCCATGAGGTTCTCCAGGCAAGAATACTGGAGTGGGTTGCCATTCCCTTCTCCGGGGGATCTTCCTGACCCAGGGATCAAGCCTGGGTCTCCTGCATTGCAGGCAGATTCTTTACCATCTGAGCCACCAGGGAAACCCCTAGTTCCCTGACCAGGGATTAAACCTGGGCCCCCTGCATTGGGAGCGCATAGTCTTAACCACTGGACCACTAGGGAAGGCCAATGAGTTTCTGTCCTTGTTGATCATAAATTTAGCAGTCAAGGAAGATAGTCCTTTTGAAGGGGAACTTTCAAACTAGCTTGAATTACCACCTCAAATTAGTTTGAATATTATCCCTGCATTTCCTCCCTTATAAGAATTCATGAGAGGATTTCACTGGTGGTCCATTGAGAGTCCACATGCCAGTGCAGGGAATGTGGGTTCAGTCCCTAGTCCAAGAAGTGCCCACGTGTCGTGGGGCACCTAAGCCCAAGAGCCACAGCCACTGAAGCCCACATGCCCTAGAGCTGGTGCTCCGCGACGAGAGAGGCCACTGCCGTGAGAACCTGTGCGGGCAGAGAGCGAGCAGCCCGCTTGTCACAGCTAGAGAAAGCTCGCACGAGACAGTGGAGACCCAGAGCAGCCAGGAATAAGATTAACAGAATTCCTGAGAAACTTTCTGATAGGTATACATGTCCTCTTATTATTTTGATGCTTATCTGTACCTGGTGTTACAGATCAAGAGTGAAAGAGGTAAACAACATGACTGAAATGGAAACACACCGATCTAAATGGAGTTTGGCGGGGATATCTGTGGGGCTTCTATTTTTCTAACTATTTTGTATTGGGGTATAGCCAGTTAACAATGTTGTGATAGTTTAGGTGAACAGCAAAGGGACTCAAGCAAACAGCCATGCATATACATGTAACCGTTCTCCCTGTGGGGCTTTATTATTAGGTTGGTACAAAAGTAATTGCGGTTTTGGACTGTGAATTTTAAATCATTATAGTTATGATTATAATGGTTAAGACACATCTTTATTAATCAAAATAGGAGCTGTTACAATCAACACATTTTTGCCAGTGAGAAAAATGTTTATTTCTGTAGCATAAAAATGCATGCTTTGGGATTTGACGAACTCTTCAAAAGCATTTTCTGCTTTCTGCTGGTTGTGGACACATTTTCCCTGCAAAAAGTTGTCAAGATGCTTGAAGAAGTGATAGTCGGTTGACGAGAGGTCAGGTGAATGTGGTGGATGAGGCAAAACTTCGTAGTCCAATTCATTCAAGTTTTGAAGCATTGGTTGTATGACTTGTAGTCAGGAGTTGTCATGGAGAAGAATTGGGCCCCTTCTGTTGACCAGTGTTGGCTGCAGGCATTGCAGTTTCAGTGTATCTCATCGATTTCCTGAGCATACTTCCCAGATATAACGGTTTCACTGGGATTCAGAAAGCTGTAGTGGATCAGGCAGGCAGCAGACCACTAAACAGTAACTGTGACCTTTTTTTGGTGCAAGTTTGGCTTTTGGAAGTGCTTTGGAGCTGCTTCTCAGTCCAGTCACTGAGCTGATCATCACTGGTTGTTATATAAAATCCACTTTTTGTCCCACAGCACAAGCTGATTGAGAAACGGGATATTGTTGTTGTGTATATTAAGAGAAGACAATACTTCAAAATGATGATTTTTTTGGGGGGGGGGTCAGCTCCTGAGGCACCCACTTACCAAGTTTTTTCACCTTTCCAGCTTGCTTCAAATGCCGAATAACTGTAAAATGGTCGACACTGAGTTCTTCAGTAGCTTCTTGTGTAGTCGTAAGAGGATCAGCGTCAGTGATCGCTCTCAGCTGGTCGTTGTCAACTTCTGATGGCCAGCCACTACTCTTCTCATCTTCAAGGCTCTTGTCTCCCTTGCAGAACTTCTTGAACCACCACGTTAGCGAATTGATCATTAGCAGTTCCTAGGCCAAATGCGTTTTTGATGGCGCAAGTTTTCTCCGCTGCTTTATGACCCATTTCGAACTCAAATAAGAAAATTGTTCAGATTTGCATTTTGTCAAACCTTATTTCCACAGTCTGAAATGAATATAAAATAAACAGCAAGTAATAAGTCATTAGCAAAAAGAAAACAAGGTGAGAAATGTCATTAAAATGTTATATAACATAACCACATTTATTTAAAAATGTATTTCAGTATCAGCAAATTTAACAAGACAAAAGCTACAGTTACATTTGTACCAACCTAATATCGCTATTCTCATTTTCCATGATTGAAGCTGGCCAGGTGGTCATTGGGACAGTAGATAAGGTGGTAGAGAGGGTGAGGTTGGTCATTAAGGCTCTCAAGTTGGCCCGGTGGCCCCTGTCCATGCATGACATCCAGCTGTCCGTGTGACTCCCCCACAGGTCATGAAACGGGTCCGCACGGAGCAGATCCAGATGGCCGTGTCCTGCTACCTCAAACGCCGGCAGTACGGGGACGCGGACGGCCCGCTGAAGCAAGGCCTGCGGCTGTCGCAGAGCACTGAGGAGATGGCTGCCAGCCTCACAGGTACCTTGCCCCTCTCCCAGAGGCAGCAGTTGGCCCAAGTGCCTCTTCGAAAGCCCATCATAACACGTCCTACCTTGGAATCCCAGGGCTTTTGAGCTGTTCCTGATGTTGTGTGCGACTTTCTCCTTCCTTGAATGGGGCCAGGGTCATCTCTCCCCTCTTGCATGGGCCCCTCCCATCTCACCTGGACCTCACTCATGGAAGGCCAGGTTCTCCAGGATGAGTCCTTTGGGAAGTGGTTGGAAGTGTTGGCATCATACGCATATTCCTGAGACTTTCAATGTGTTTTTGCTTTTGTTGTTTGAAATTGGATTTGGATTTTTTAGAAAAAATTTTGAGAAATTTTTCCTGCAGTACTTTTAGATTGGTTATAAGCGTCTTTAAATGGCCAAGGGTGAAGCTTGAGATAACAGTGCTTTCTCTAGCTCAGCCCTGGCTCCTCTTAAGAAGCCCAGCAGGCATCTGCCTCCTTGTCTTCCATGTCAGACCCATTCACTCTCCCTCACCTTCAGACTCAGATGGCTTCCCCTGACAAGGGCGGGGCCAGATGATGGACTTGGAATAGATTCCTGAATGCCTTACTGTTCCTAGTAAGATGGCCAGTGTACCAGTCATGAGTAAGTCCTTCTGAGCTTGGCATCACAGTCTTGGGTAAGCGCCTGCTGCCTTGTCTTCTTTGGAATCTGTGTTGCTGCTGATAGACAGTAGGGCAACCACTGTAAAATTTGTGTTCTCAGTTGTCTTGATTTAGATGATATGGCATATCAGGAGACTGCCTGTTACTTCTAGAAAACTGCCAGGAAAAGTAAGAAGCATGAAATGTGATTATCATAAAATTTTATCCTGAATAATTTAATTGAGTAATCTGAATAATTATGTCTGCGTTCAGCAGACAGTCTTGAAGGCCTGCCAGTGGCCGGGTGCTGAGAAGTTCTAGAGAGAGCTGAGACTTGATCCTGGCTTCTGAGGTGCTTCACATTACAGTTGGGAAATGAGGCAGGTAAATCAGCATTCGTGGGAGAGTGACATAGTGAGTCCTGTGAGGGGGATTCTCAGCCTCTATGCAAACAAAGAACATACTCTTTACAGGTAGATCAGCAGGTCAAAAGGGCTTCCCAAAAGGTCTAATGGTTCCCATAGTAAATCATAGAAAGAGTGAGCTGAGTTTCCCAAGAACCGTTAGGAGCTTATCAGCGGGGAGAGTTGAAGGGGAGTATCCAAGGTACCAAATGTGGATTTTTGGAAGATGACTCTGGTGTCCGTGTTAACCAAGGAAGGGCCAAGATGAGAACCAGGGGAGCTACTCAGAAGGCTACGGTATGATCCAGTCTGAATTGAGGACAGCCTGAGCTGAAAGGCTCAGACGAGTGAGGGGAGGATGAGGTGAGCACTCGTGACTGAGGACTCGAGACTGGCTTCCTCATGGAGGGGCAGCAGAAGGAGGCTGCTCCTACATGTGCAGCCTTCCATCAAGTCTCTTGAGTTTCGGAGGGGACACTGATTCTTCTCACCCATCTTCCCATCTCTGTGTGTTGTATGTCATGGCCCTGCATCCTTGCTGCATAAGTTACATCCATGCTTAATTACGCGTGTGTCAGTGTTTCGTCCAGATTGTTGCTAAAGATGGCTCCTCAGTCCCCAGGCACCTTTTTCCAGTCCTGAGGTTCCCACTCCCAGCAAAAAGGGTAGGAGAACTTTGCTTTTTGCAAAGCATGAACTCACAGAATGGTGATGAAGTGTATGTTTACATCCTGAGTATTGAGATTCCAGCCTTCTTCCTCCTCCCATTACTGAGAATTTTGGCAGCCAAGCACCTACTGACCAGGAAAGTGATTATCGCTCGTCCTGGTGAAACCGCCCTGCCGAACAGAAGAGACCTAAAGACATCACCGGGAAGATGCCATCCGCGTCCTCTTGGTGATAAACCCACGCCCAGAGTTCGTACCAGCTCTGTGATGCTGACTTTCAGAAAACTAGAGACTGTTGGTTCAGACCTTAAAAGAAACTGATCTACTTCACATGAAAAATGGAAGCGAAAAGAAATGATGAGAAGCATCTTGGAGAAAACAAACAGCAGAAAGAAGAGAAACCTCAGCAATATCATCACTGATGGTCTTAAAACAAGAGACTGCTATTTTGAGAGGAAAAAAGAACGTTCAAATGTTTGTGTTGTTGATGTTCAGTTGCTCAGTCATGTCCGACTCTGTGACCTCACGAACTGCAGCACGCCAGGCTTCTCTGTCCATCACAACTCCCGGAGCTGGCTAAAACTCATGTCTGTCGTCCCCTTCTCCTGCCTTCAGTCATTCCCAGCATCAAGGTTCTTTTTTAATGAGTCGGTTCTTCGCATCTGGTGGCCAGGGTATTGAAACTTCAGTTTCAGCATCAGTCCTTCCAGTGAATATTCAGTTTGATTTCCTTGCAGTCCAAGGGACTCTCAAGAGTCTTCTCCAATACCATAGCTCAAAACCACATATTTATGTATGTACATGTACTTACATGACAGTACAACTGAAAAATCATTAGAAGAGTTGAAAGTTGAGAAAGCCTCCCACAGAGTAGAGCAGAAAGATAAAAAATGGAATCTGGGAGAGGTTAAAGGATCAGTTCTGGAGGCCTATCTGGAAATTGTAGGAGTCCCAGAAAGAGGACATAAGAGAGTCAACAAAATGATTCAAGAAAATTTCTCAGAATTGCAAGACGTGAATTTCTAGATTGAAAGGGCCCCCTGGATGCCCAGCACCAAGGTTGAAAATAGACCCGTCCCAGGGCACATGATGGCACAGTACCAGGTCCTGTGCTCAGACGCGTCCAGAGGAGCCTCAAGTCTCTACCTCTCCTCTCATCCGGCTCGTGTGTCCTGTGCTTCATACCTCTTGTTCCTTTGCTGTCACGAAACTGGGTGTCAGGAAGGGCAGCTGGATGCATCAGTCATGCTTAACCAGAGGCCCCGACGTCCTTTGAAAATGCACTGAGAGGCCCAATGCTACTGATGCCCTGCAACACCAGCTGCCACCCATCCTGCCACATTTTAGGCTAATGATTGTCTTTCTGTGTGCATCTTGTGTGTCTCTTCCTCTGCAGTCCAATCTGAATCTGGTTGTACCAACATAGTGTCCGCAGCCCCTTGCCAGGCAGAGCCCCAGCAATATGAAGTACAGTTCGGACGGCTGCGGAATTTTCTCACTGGTAAGTACTCCCCACCAGCACCTTTTTTTGTCAAAAGGGAGTGATGCACATTTCCCTCAGAACCCGCTTTGTTCCAGCTATGGTTTAGGTGCCAGGGATCCAAAGGTAGTTGAACACAAGTCTTGTATTCAAACTTATAGTGTGTTGCAACTCCTGAGAGTTAAATCAGGAGGTTAAAGGGCTCTGAGCATGCTATTCACTAGTCCATGGCCTTCAGCACAATGACTGTGACTTGTGCTGAATAAGTGGAGGCTCAGTCAGCCCTGTAAGGATGCCTCCTTACATGCAGCAGATGTGAAATGGACGTTGCTATACTGCCAGTAAGACATCTCAAAATGGCCTTTTGCCCTTATTTCCAAAAGTGCAAGGGAGTAATAATACTCATGAATCAGCAACACAAAAAATTGAAAGTTGTAATTTAGACCAGTTTGTGGGTGGTGTGATAAACGTGGAAATACAGAACCAGTAGATAGGAATTATAATGAGGTTTCATAATTCACTGTTTGACTTTGTCACTTTTAAAAATGAAGTCATGTAGCCTGTCTGATGCCTTTAGTTCCTCATATGTAGAGTGAACAAGGCTATTCAAAGACAAAACCAAGTGATTTTGACTAGTCCTAAGACAACTGATTATAACTTTAATGTTGGAACAATGATTACAATAAATGTGACTACGTTAATTCTGGTTCTAATCAAAGTCTTTTGAGTACTTTTCCTTCCACAAAACACCTTGAGGTGCAAGAAATAAAAAACTTTCTCTGTCCTCAACAGATGGAGAGTAATTAGCCACATATTGGTTAGTAGAAAATTATAGTTCACATACTTTGAAGTTGTTTTATTTTTCTTTCCTTATTTGAACAATCCTTGAGTTAATAATTTTAGTAAGCAATCAAGTATATAAACCCAAAGTAATACACCTGATTACCACTGAGCGTTCTAATCTCACTTCACCCTCACAGTAGCCAGTGTCTTAAAGCAGAGTCCACATCTCCTGCATTGCGCAGTTGGGCAGAATGACCGGTGTGTTACAGGAGAGAAAGGTTACAAATAAGCCCTGGAGAGGGCTGTCTTATCAGTTTCACAGATGTTGAGGGATGGGATTCATTAAGTAGAGAATAGTCTGTTAAATTGTTACAGAAATTTAAAAATCGTGAAGATGAACAATTTAATAAAAAGAGTCTGTTTAAACTGTAAAGAAAGAAACTCCAGTAAGATCATTATATCATATCAATGTTAAATAGAACAGCGATCAGTTGCTTTCTGTGTTGGTTAAAGATAAAAAAAGAAAAATTGGATTTATAAAAAGAATTTCAATCAGAGGTAAGCAAGAACTTAGAGATGAGATATTTTTAACTATTGGCATTGGTTTTTGAGGCTTTAAGCAATTTTTAAAATTTTTTACAATCTGTTTTTAGAAAATTATTTCACTTGGTTTTTAAAATACAGCTATGATTTCCCCTCTATAGATTTTTCTCATCAATCTAGTGATGAGGAAGTTGGTTTAGAAAGAAATGCCTGGCCTCCTTGAGCCCTTCTCTTGCATCCATTCAGACTGCATGTGCATGAGGCGCTGATCGCACTGGGGCTGGGGTGACAGTAGAGTGTGTTGGGGGGGGGCCTGCCCTCTGATGGTGGAGCCAGACAACTTGGGGGGCTCCAAATCCGTCGCTGAGACAGTCTCTATTAGCCTTTTCCTGTGTAATTTCTCATCTTGTTTCAAAACTGAGAAAGTTTTAATTCTTCAGTTCTTGGTCACAGGTTATTTTGAGAGGGAGAATATATATGGTTTTTCCTTACAGAATGCTTTTTCCTGGAACATTCTTCTCTACCATCGGGTCTCTGAAGAGTAGTCAGCCAAATCAAATAAATAATTATCTCCTGAGCCCCAGGATAGAAGTATAACATACAGTCATTAATCTGAATTGGTGACTAATCCTAAGAGGGCTGACAGTCACAGTTTTTGCATGAAATGTGACTGTAGGGGAAGTGTTTCCGTGGACCAGTATAGAACCAGTCGCGGGGTAATGAGTCCGCACTTGAAGTGAAGGGAGAGAGAGGTTGGGGTGTGGCAGTTAGGGGCGGCCTTCTTTAGGAGGGTAGGCTTTACATTAGCACTTGGATTTCAGACATCTGTGGAAGAGAAGCAGAAGGATTCGGGCTCTGTGCAGAGGCATGAACAGAGTGGCAGAGGTGGTGATTATGCTTTCAGGAACCTTGAAGGAGCCCTGTGTTGAAAATGGGCTTTCAGATTGGAGATAAAGACAGAATGGAGGCAGGATTTGACCACAGGCTTAGATGTGTGACCTTCATCCTGCGTGATGGAGACAGGCCCAGGTGTGACTGTGGGTATGGGAGCAGTGGACAGAGTGTGTGTTAAGGGGCGATGGAGGCCAGCCCAAGTGCACAGAGGCCCTGAGGAGGGAGACAGGGCTGCGGAAGTGGAAAGCGGTGTCTTGAGTCCATAGTTCCATCGTCAAGGTGGGATATCCAGGAGTAAAGGAGGGAGAGCTGAGAATGACGGGCTTGGAGTGGGGGGCGGGGGGAGGTATCCTGGGCAGAGATAAGCCAGGTTTTACTTTCTACATGGTTGGGATGATGGCATCCTGCTGCGCAGCATGTAAGGTGCAGAACTCGGCATCAGCTGTGGGGAAGTACAAATTAAAGGCTAGGAGAAGAAAAACCCTAAAGGAAATAATGGAAAAAGGGAGTGCTAAGGCACCTGCAGTATGTTTCTCCTCTGGAAGCCATGGGGTGAGAGGTTCTGTGAGCTCGCCTGTGGGGCCTTTTCCCAAGACACTCAGTAGGCAGAGCATGGACTGGAGTCAGGCACTCTGGGTCTGAACCTGGGGATACCTGGGACTCTTGGATACAGTTTGGGTGTAAGTGCCTGGCTCATAGAAGGCATACATGCAGTGTTAGTTCCTTAAAGCGAGGTAAGCCTTTGAAGAGCAAGGTAGGAAGAGGAGCTCACAGGCATGGATGCGAAGGGTCAGGTCAGTGGCGCTGCCTACAAACAAAGGAAGGTGTTGGGTTGTGTCTGAAGGCCTAACCCTGTGGAGAAAGGCCAGGGAATGAGGACTGGTGTTTGTTTGACTTAGTGTCCTTTCAGTAAAACATAAGGTGTATATTATGATTACAAGGGAACAAGATTAAAATTGAGCTAAAACTTCAAGTTAATCTCACCTTGTTCCAGATATGTTGATGGGAATTTTTAAAGTACTGCATCCCTGTTTCTAGATGGCTAGTGTTTTGTGTTTTTTTATTCTGAGCTTAGTAAATTAAAATACCTCTCATTTTCAAAAATAAGCCTGAAACTTAAGATTGTAAGGAGTTGAAAACAGCCCTTCACCCCAGTAGAACATATTGAATGTCTGATTGATAAAATTGCATCTTCTTGTTAGTATTTTGAGATTGAAATTCTCCAGAGGTCTTCTAAAGAATTATAGTATTCAGAGAAATACCAAAATCTATATTAGTCAGGGTTCTCTAGAGAAACAGAACCAATAGAATGGAATGCATATATAAAGAAAGAGATTTATCTTGGGTTGGCTCACATGATTGACAAATCCAAAATCTTCAGGGCAGGCCTGCAGACTGGGGCCCAGGAGAGCCACAGTCCATGTCCAGAAGTGGTCTGCTGGGAGAATTCCCTCTCCTCTTTGTGCTCCTAAAACCTTCCGCTGATTGGATGAGTCCCACCCACATATGGAGGGGAACCCACTCTGCTTAGTCTACTGATTTAAATGTTCATCTCATCTAAAAAGTTTCCTTCACAGAAACATCTAGAATGTTTGACCCAATATCTAAGTGCTGTGTCCTAGCCTCATTGACACATAAAATTAACCATCATAAGTCTACCCACTATGAACTTGGCACCCGTACCCATCTTCTTAAAAGATAATTACTCTCCAAATAAAGATGATTAACAAGGTCATAATTCTGCCTAACACTAAGTACAGCTATATTTGGCCACTGGGTACGAATAGCTGACTAATTGGAAAAGACCCTGATGCTGGGAAAGATTGAAGGCAATAGGAGAAGGGGGCAGCAGAGGATGAGATGATTAGATTGCATTGTTGACTCAGTGGACATCAATTTCAGCCAACTGTGGGAGATAGTGAAGGACAGGGAAGTTTGGCAGTCCGTGGGGGTCACATAGAGTCAGACGAGACTTAGCAACTGAACAACAACCAAGAATTCCCTAATCACTTTCTCAGAAGAAGAAACAAAGTCCGCAGGTAATGTTTACTCTTCTTGAAACTCTGTGATTTGAATGCTATGATATAGGGACTTCCTAGTGGCCCAGTGGTCAGGACTCCATGCTTCCACTGCAGGGGGCATGGGTTCAGTCCCTGGTCAGGGAACTAAGACCCTGCATGCCATGTGGCACAGCCGAAAAAAGGAGTAAATACTGTGATGCAAAGTCAGTGTAACTTATATTCTGTGGTAAGGGGATAAGAAAAGAGAGAAAACAAAGATATTTGCTTATGTACAGATACTCACACCAACATGTTATGCATTTTAAAATACTGTGATGCAAAGTCAGTGTAACTTATATTCTGTGGTAAGGGGATAAGAAAAGAGAGAAAACAAAGATATTTGCTTACGTACAGATACTCACACCAACGTGTTCATAATAAAATAAGGAGGAGTACTCATAATAGTTACAGTTCTGGGGTCTGAAGCTGGTCGCATGGTCAGAGCTGGTCTTCAGCTCCCTTCTTCTACTCCCTATCCAGCATTGCTTTTACCTTTAGTTAGCACCTCAGCTGGTCCTGGTTCTTTACATGGTGGCATGACACAAGCCTTCGTTCCTGAAGGGTCTGGACCACTACTAGTCCTGCCTTGGTTGGATTACTGCATTTGTTTATTCACTTTCACCTCAGGGACGGTAGCACTAAGATGCCGTAAGTGACCTCCTCTGTTGCAGACACGCTCTCCTTTCCCCCTGTGGAGCAGCAGTGCAGCCTCCCCGCAGCAGTCAGGCTCAGTCACCCAGGGCCAGCACCAGAGCACCCTGCGCCTGTTGGCTCAGAGGCAGGAGCCTGCAGCAGCTGGGCAGCAGCCCTAATTCAGTGTGGGATCGCTGTAATTGAAGTTCATCTTGTAAGAATGCGTTTGAGTGGGGGCATGTTTATCCTTAAATGCACATACTATGCAGTTAATTCACCTATGGTAAGATGAAATAGAGCATTAAGCAGAGGTAGCATGCTGGAATCATCTCCCTTCTGATTAGAGAGATAAGTGCCCTAATTCAGTATTCCTGAGTCTTGAGACAGGTGTGGATTCCTTTCCATGGAGTAAAAAAAGAAAATGCTATCAGAATGTTATATAAGTGCTAAATTAAAGCATTTTTGTATTATTTACTTAGGTACATACAGACATTACACTAGATATGAAACTTTTATGCTTCCTTTATTTTGTTTGAACCTAAACTCATTTACAAATAAAGTACAAGCAAAATCACAAAAACTAACGTTCAGATTAGCCAGTGAATGTAACAGATGGATTTTGCCATAAATAGCTCACTGCTCCACATGGACCGAGGTGCCGGTGCACAGGCATGCCTCCTTGCTGGCCACTTGCCTCTGTCCACGTGGCCGTGGAGCCTTTGCTCTGTGACAGCTCTCTGCCTTCCCTCACTCAGGTGTCACACACACACCTCAGTGCTGTTCTCATCAGCCTGTGACAAAACTGGACACTAATGTGAACATTCTTTGCCATGTGGTTTCATGGTGTTTAAGTCTCACATTGGCAAATTATTTAGTTTTAATGACGTGAAAATATTCCTCTTATAAATTACCGCTGCAAAGAGAAGTTGTCCTTTGTAACCAACAAAATCTAAATAACTACACTGACAGGTGTGAGACACTTAGGGATGAACAATGTCGTCTTAGCACTGGGACATGTCGACCAGGAGTCTGTACATGTAAGTGAACCCACTGAACTAAGAACTTTGATGTTACTGCAAGAGATGAGAGCACTAAGACTGTATGCCAGTACTTGCTAAAGACCACCCAGATAATTCTGAATTTATCTGTGTTTACTTTTTAAAGTATCAAATTAAAGTTTCTGTGAAGAACTCAGTCTCCCCAGAATCCATGTAGGGTCTCTGCACGGTCTGAGATCCCAATTTGAGCAACGCTAATGCTTTGGGGAAAACACTAACCCAAAGGCCTGGATACAAGCTCCTTTGAATGTGTGTGAGAAGAGGCACACTGTTTAGCCTCTGGGCATCAAATTCCAGGTTTGCTGGCCTTCTGGGTCTGTGATCTTCCTTCCTTGGTCCAAAGGCTTTGGCTTCAAGTTACCAAAATTTTGTGTTGGGCTTATACTTCAGTCCATAGCCTCAGAAAGTAGGGTCCTGGCCAGGAGGGGACTGTGCACTCCACAGGAGACCATGCTGGTTATAAAGGCGTCACTTCTTTTTCCTTACAGATTCTGACTCCCAGCACAGCCATGAAGTGATGCCTCTCCTCTACCCTCTCTTTGTCTACCTCCACCTCAACCTGATCCAGAATAGTCCGAAGAGCACAGTGGAAAGCTTTTACAGCCGCTTCCATGGAATGTTTCTGCAGAACGCCAGCCAGAAGGATGTCATCGAGCAGCTCCAGACCACTCAGACCATCCAGGACATCCTGTCTAACTTCCGGCTGCGAGCCTTCCTGGACAACAAGTACGTGGTTCGTCTGCAGGAAGACAGCTACAACTACCTTCTCCGCTACCTCCAGAGTGACAACAACGCCGCGCTGTGCAGGATCCTCGCCTGGCACATCCATCTGGATGTGCAGCCCGCCAAGAGGACGGACTACCAGCTCTACACCAGTGGTGGCTCCTCCCGCGGCGAGGGTGGTGGCCTGGAGCCCGCCGACATGCCAGCGCCCATCCTGCAGAATGAGGCTGCGCTGGAGCTCCTGCAGGAGAGCATCAAGCGCGTCAAGGACGGTCCCCCATCCCTCACCACCATCTACTTCTACGCCTTCTACAACACAGAGCAGCTGCTGAACACTGCAGAGGTCTCCCCAGATAGCAAGCTGCTCGCAGCAGGCTTTGACAACTCCTGTATAAAACTGTGGAGTCTGCGGTCTAAGAAGTTAAAGTCCGAACCCCATCACGTAAATGTGTCCCGCATCCACTTGGCTTGTGATTTCCTAGAGGAGGAGGTAGGCATGTCGGTTTTTCTTCCCTGTACCTGCTTTAACTAATGTGCTTCGAGTATTCTTACCAAACATGACAGATGTTACAGCAAATGGACTTCATTATATTCCTCACCATATAACTAATGCCAGACTAATGCCTGGTA
Organism: Ovis aries; assembly: GCF_016772045.2. Classification (NCBI taxonomy): domain Eukaryota; kingdom Metazoa; phylum Chordata; class Mammalia; order Artiodactyla; family Bovidae; genus Ovis; species Ovis aries. The sequence goes on along the minus strand of NC_056078.1, from coordinate 1,111,024 downwards.
ACCTGTAACCGGTGAATTCCTGCTAATGGCCAGCCTTGGCCAAGAGGAAAATGTTAATGTGAGCTGAACATCATTAACGAATGGTCAGTATGTATTACTACCTGAAATGTGGATATCATTGCTGAGCCTAAAGACCTTTAGCTATGTGTGTGAGTGTGCATGTGTACATATATAAGCAATCAGAAGTAGGATTACTGGGTCAAAAGGTATATTGCTGTTTCCCAAGAGTAAACTAGGATGCTATTTCTCTTTCCCCTCCCCGCCGACCCTGGGTGCCCTTGGCCTTTCACAGCAGTGCAGTCCTCTGACTTCTCCAGGGTGCCCTGTTTTCATCCGGCAGTCAGCGTAATGATCTTGTTTGCTTTGATTGGGGGTGGTCATTGGAAAGGGCAGGCCTAGTGGCCTGAGTTTCAGGTCACTGAGAAGCACTGGTTCAGAAAAAGCGAAGGCAAAGGGAAATAGACGTGGAACTTCATAGAGTTCACCTTGCCTGAGAGTGGTGCCTTGGAATTTGCAGGGAGAATACCTTTGTCATGTCACCATTGGAATTCAGGTAGCTCAGACTCAGCTTACTTTGGATGGAAAATTCTTTGCACTAGGTTGAAAGGTTAAGGGTTTTCTTAAAGTCATTCAAGTTAATTTTCAGTTGCTGATAAGGATGTCAAGAATATTGGATGTACAAAGTCGGCCTTTTTTACCTATTCCTGTTTTCTGAGTCATTTTCCAGTTAGCATGGCCTTTGAGTCTTTGCTTCTTGAAGTTGAGAGAGGAAAATTAGAGGAGTTTGTTATGATGAACAAAGAATCTAAATTCTGATGCACAAACTTCGATTTCTAGAATCTGTAGTGCCTTCTAGAATACTTTTCATTGCATATTTGAATTATTAAGTTTCTTTTCACTGGGGACAGTTCTAGCTTCTTAGGGGCTCTTCACATGCAGTGAGGGATACTGCCCTCATCTACTCTGAATTTTCTATTTAGAAAAATTATTCCTGCTGACCTTACTAGTTTTGATGATATGATACTGGTTTGAGGATTAGTCTAGGTATTAATATAAAGGAAGATAGCAAAGGTAGAAAGATAGATGGAAAGAACATTAGATTAAAATAAAAATTTTTAAGATTCCCCCCCTGGCTACCACTGAATTTTATAATATGTGAATTTTATCTCATTTTTTAAAAAAGAGCAATAACCAAAATCTTCTGTGTAAGCATAAAATTACCCCCAATTCAACTGGATTTACAGCACTGCCCTCAGCTTCTGCCGTTTGCACTGGAAGGTAATCTTGATTAGCCTCGGGAATCTGTTTGATGGCCCAGCACTGCTGCTTCAGTCACCCCAGTGCTGGTAGCCGCCTCATGGTAGAAATGCGCGGAGTGGAGAGCGGGACTGCCCTCCCACTTTTTTTTTTTTTTTTTTTTTCATTTTATCAGTAATATATTTTTCCCTTAATTTTTTTTCACTTTATTTATTTTAAAGAGATTGTCTTTAATCCACTGTATATTCTTGCCTCCTTTGTCAAAGATAAAGGTGTCCATAGGTGTGTGGATTTATCTCTGGGCTTTCTATTTTGTTCCATTGATCTTCATTTCTGTCTTTGTGCCAGTACCATACTGTCTTGATGACTGTGGCTTTGTAGTAGAGCCTGAAGTCAGGCAGGTTGAATCCTCCAGTTCCATTCTTCTTTCTCAAGATGGCTTTGGCTATTCGAGGTTTTTTGTATTTCCATACAAATTGTGAAATTATTTGTTCTAGTTCTGTGAAAAATACCATTGGTAGCTTGATAGGGATTGCATTGAATATTTCGATTGCTTTGAGTAGTATACTCATTTTCACCGTATTGATTCTTCTGCTCCATGAACATGGTATATTTCTCCATCTATTTGTGGCGTCTTTGATTTCTTTCACCAGTGTTTTATAGTTTTCTATATATAGGTCTTTAGTTTCTTTAGGTAGATATATTCCTAATTATTTTATTCTTTTTGTTGCAGTGGTGAATGGAAATTCCTTAATTTCTCTATTTTCTCATTATTAGTGTATAGGAATGCAAGGAATTTCTGTGGTTGATTTTATATCCTGCAACTTTACCATATTCATTGATTAGCTCTAGTAATTTTCTGGTGGACATTTCTTTTTCTGCTCTGATTGCTGTGGCCAAAACTTCCAAAACTATGTTGAATAGTAGTGGTGAGAGTGGGCATCCTTGTCTTGTTCCTGACTTTAGGGGATATGCTTTCAATTTTTCACCATTGAGGATAATGTTTGCTGAGGGTTTGTCATATATAGCTTTTATTGCGTTGAGGTATGTTCCTTCTGTTCCTGCTTTCTGGAGGGTTTTTTCCATAAATGATGTTGAATTTTGTCAAAAACTTTCTCTGCATCTATTGAGATAATCATATGGTTTTTAGTTTTCAATTTGTTAATGTGGTGAATTACATTGATTGATTTGTGGATATTGAAGAATCCTTGTATCCCTGGGATAAAGCCCACTTGGTCATGATGTATGATCTTTTTAATGTGTTGTTGGATTCTGTTTGCTAGAATTTTGTTAAGGATTTTTGCATCTATGTTCATCAGTGATACTGGCCTGTAGTTTTCTTTTTTTGTGGCATCTTTGTCAGGTTTTGGTATTAGAGTGATGGTGGCCTCACTGAATGAGTTTGCAAGTTTACCTTCCTCTGCAGTTTTCTGGATGAGTTTGAGTAGGGTAGGTGTTAGCTCTTCTCTAAATTTTTGGTAGAATTCAGTTGTGAAGCCATCTGGTCCTGGGCTTTTGTTTGCTGGAAGATTTCTGATTACAGTTTCCATTCCCTCACACTTTGCGACATACTGGACGACGGAGAGAGCTTGTCAGTTGGCAGTTGCATGTTTTTAATATTTATGCAGCATGATAAAACCACAGGTACCAGAAAGAAGGACTTGCCCTCCTTTCCAGTTATGCAGATAGGACACCAGCCTCCCTGCAACCTCAGCCCAGCAGTGTAGCTCCTGTGTTCAGTTCATTTAACATTTGGTCATTCTGCCCCAACCTGGTCATCTTTAAGTTTGAAAAGTAAAGTCAGTGTTGTCAATAATAGTCAGTTCTGTAGTTTGTGTACCAGACTGTCATAGATGTATGCTAGCCAATAGGAATATAGTGTGAGCCATATGTGTAATTTAAGTTTTTCTCATCATCATATTAAAAAGGTAAGACGTAGCTGGTATTAATTTTAATAATGTATTTTCAACTCATTGTAGCCAAAATATTATCATTCTGCATGTAAGCAGTATTTTCAAAATGTTAATGAAGTCTGTTACATTCTGCCTTTTTGTCCTAAGCCTTAGGAACCATACAGCACATGTCCGTTTACACTGGCGGCAGCCGCTGTTTCTCTCCTCGATCAGGCCGCTGTCTGCTCACAGTCGCGGCGTCTCACCTGCTTCCAGGTCTCACCCTCTCCCAAGCCCAGCCATATTTAACCTCTTTCGGCTCCATTGGTAGCTGATTGGAGAACAGCCCAAGGCTTGTTCAGATCCCCAAGCACCCCGACCCAGGACTCACTGTGCTGTAACTAGGGCACTGGGGACACACAAGTCCAGAAGCAGACTCGGGGCTCCTTGGTCTAAGGCAGGGTCAGCAGACTGTAGTGTTCAAAGAGCTGGTTTTTTCTTACTCTTTTAAAATTTCTATTTTAAGCATATCTTAAATGTATATAGTATAGTTTATTATTACGTGAATGTACTTTACAAATTAATTCATATTTGGGATGCATCTGGGGTAGAATTTACTGTGGTGGGGGGCAGGGTTAGACAGTTGTAGAACATTTGGGATGTTGTCCTGTTAGCATGGGAGGGATGGGAGGGGTCTTCGTGGTCAGGCTTGGGTGACCCATTGCTTGTTCAGGGTTTCAGCTCAACTGCACTGAGGCCGTTGTGGGGCTGGCTGACCCACAGAAGAAAATGTGGCCAAACTATTTTAAGCTGTGGTCCTGGCAGGGAGTTGATAGGGCCAGCCTGCAGGGCTATTCTAGTTTCCCTATTTCTTGGTTTATAGAGTCAACAGGCACTTTCCACAGGCTCAGGACAGTCATGGGGCCCCTGAGAAGTCCAGCTGCCTCCCAGTGCGTCCTCCTCTGTCCCTGAGCACTCAGAGGCAGGACCCACTGCCAGGACTTCCTGCTCCAAACGAAGATGTCTTAAGCCTCAGAGATAAACTCTGGTGTAGAGCAGTGAGTCATTCCTGAAATTTTAAAGTATTATTGTAACCTCTTTGGAGAGAAAAATTACTAATATTCTTGGTAATCTCAGTAGAACCTTAAGCTCCCAAATGCTTATGTATTTTCAGTGTTGATTATCTGGAATAGCCATTTTGAATATCCATGAACATCAATGTTTATTTTCTCTTTTCTCAAAAATGTATACGTTGGAGGCATTCGTTCTATTTTTAATTTAATAGTTTTTAAATAGAAATTAAAAGAATGGCTTTTTTCTGTACAAAGGCTCACAAAGGTATTTATTTCTAAGCCAGCAAGGCCCATTTCGTTCAGGAAGCTTCATTTTAAGTCTTTATTCGTCCAGTGTATAACCGAAACTCATTTGACTTTATGAACTCCAGGATTGAGATAGTTGCAGTTGTAAGGAGCTTGTCTGCGAGAGAATGAAAGGAAAGTAGATTTGAACCCAGAGAATATGCTTGGGCGTGCAGCAGGGGGCCTCCCCCACAACCCCTTGCCCCTTTTACCAGGAGTTGTCTTTCTTATCCCCACACATAGGGGTTTATTTCCAGGAATCACAAGAGTAACTTGACTCTGAGAGGAATTCTGAATCCTTGCCTCCTGTTTTACTTTGGGGAAATATTTGAGCCGACCCAGAAGGTCACGGTTTCAAAACTGTTCTTTCTTTTTGGATACCAGCCATTCATGTCTGGTTACAGGGCATGGGGGTAAGTTACCGATGACTGCACTTTCCTAGCCGACGGTTATTTCTGTGATATGTCCAGGGTTTATTTCTGGCTAAACTCCCACAGTGGTTCTGTATGCATCTTGAAATGAAACCACATCTGCCACCATCATTGACCCCAGCTGTGGAGGTGATTTTTCTTAATGGACTAGAAACAGGGAGCACTGTGGCCTACAAAGCAGCCAAGACTGACAGGTGAAGACATGCCTGTAGAATAAAAGAACATAAGATCAAAGAACATAAAATCAAAAATAAATTTTTTCGAGTGATTGACTTTTGAAGTCTGTCCTCAGCGTAAGAATAAGGTCCATGGTCATTACTCTGAAGTAGTAGCCTCGCTATAGTGTTAGCTGCAAGGTGAATTTAAAGAAAGCAAATTTGTAAGTTGTAGGAGACAAGGTGCTATCCTGGGGTCATCCTGAAGGACAGAGTCATTTCCTGGGTAAATGCTGTTTCCCAAGCAGGTCTCTTTGTTTCTGGACATTTTGTTTTCCGTGGCAGACCGCTAAACACTCTGCTCTTGTGTGTGTCCCCACTGCCCCCAGGATGACGAGGACGACAACGCAGGCACGGAGATGAAGGTCCTGCGGGGACACTGCGGGCCAGTGTACAGCACCAGGTTCCTCGCGGACAGCTCGGGGCTGCTCTCCTGCTCTGAGGACATGTCCATCAGGTACTGGGACCTGGGCAGCTTCACCAACACCGTGCTGTACCAGGGCCACGCCTACCCTGTGTGGGACCTGGACATCAGCCCGCAGAGCCTGTACTTCGCCAGCGGGTCCCACGACCGCACGGCCCGGCTGTGGTCATTTGATCGGACGTACCCACTGCGAATCTATGCTGGGCACCTGGCAGACGTGGACTGCGTCAAGTTCCACCCCAATTCAAACTACTTAGCCACGGGCTCAACCGACAAAACGGTGCGGCTGTGGAGCACTCAGCAGGGGAACTCGGTGAGACTCTTCACGGGCCACCGCGGCCCTGTGCTCTCCCTGGCTTTTTCCCCCAACGGTAAGTACCTGGCATCAGCGGGTGAGGACCAGAGGCTGAAGCTGTGGGACTTGGCGTCCGGGACCCTCTACAAAGAGCTGCGGGGCCACACGGACAACATCACCAGCCTGACCTTCAGCCCAGACAGCAGTCTGGTCGCATCCGCGTCCATGGACAACTCCGTGCGCGTCTGGGACATCCGAAGCGCGCACTGCAGCACACCCGCCGACGGCTCGTCCAGCGAGCTCGTGGGCGTCTACACCGGCCAGATGAGCAATGTGCTGAGTGTGCAGTTCATGGCCTGCAACCTCCTGCTGGTGACTGGAATCACACAGGAAAATCAGGAACATTGATTTGGATCTTTGATATGACAGACTGGGGCGTGCGAAGGGCTCCATATGGCAAGTCTTAGGACAGACGGAATCACTGACTGACTGTGAAAGACTCCCCGTGTCCCCCCTTGCCCTGCAGATGGCCTGAAACCACCACTCTCCACTTAGCCCCGAAGTGTGGAAGGATAGGGGCAGGAAGGGTGGTGATGGGGAGCAAACGTGAGATAGGAATCACGGAGATCCCACTGTGTCCTCGTGTGGCCTCTCCCTATCTCTGGCGCCAAGGTGCCCTTGCCTCGCTGGGGCTGCACTTGACCTGAGGATGTTTGCCAGGCACCCTCCCCGGGAGCAGTGCCACAGGGTCACTGGGTGGGAGGGACTCTATACAGGTAGGAAAGTGGGAGTGAGAATTAGGAAAGGGGGCAGGGTCATCCTGGCAAACGTCTTTCCTTTTCTGTGATTACAAAGAACCAGGATTTTTTATTATTGTTATTATAATTATTATTGAGAAGAGGAAACCTAGCACTGGCAGAGGGGGCCTTCTCTGCTCTCATCTTTCAGGTTTTACTCCTGGCACTGGCTGTGATACTTGGAATTTTGAGGTTCAGGGAATTCAGAGAACTTGGTCGCACAGTGTATTGGGAGAAAGGGAAAATTCCTGGGGGGCAGTTGGGTCACTCCAGCTGACATGCTTCTAGAAGTGGGTGGGCAGATTTGACTGAGAAAGTCTTGGGCTCTTACAGCAATGGTGGGAAAGAAAGAGTCTTTTTGTGGCTGCACTTCTGTTAACAATTTTCTTCCCCGAAAGGACGGATTGTGGTAAAGAAATGAAAATAATTAGAAGTGAAAAGTCAAAAGAAAGAATTAAAAAATGTTGAATTTCCCAATGATTCCGAGGTGTGGCTTTTCCAGCATCTTTTCCTCCTGAGATCATCCCTCCCACCTGCTTTGCAATAGCAGTTTAACGAACAGTCTGTGAAACAAATCTTAAGTACGAACACACACATCGAAAACTATGCTCTGAGGATGAAGCGACTTCTAATTTGTGGGAAAAGGATTAAATATTTCTGTTTTCTGAAAAGAGTTATTTTGTATTTTGTTTTCTATTAAAATGTGTTTAGTTTCCAAAAAAGTGTTGGCATTTCTTTTAACAGGCGGGTGTGTGGGCTGTTTTGGAGGGCACAGGTCACCTCTCTTTGGAGTGACAGCCAGTTGTGCAGACTGGACTCCCCAGCTGCCCTCCTGTCTCCCCTTGTATTCTGTTCAGCTGGCTTCAAATTGCGTTTCTTCTTGGCATTCACAGGGATTATTGAAAGCATTGAACACTTTTTTACACATCCAAGCTTGCCAGTTGCTGACCAGAGATGACATATATTTTTCTATCTGTAGTTATTTGGTGAGATCCTACTTCAGTAAAGACTCCATGATAAAATCCCTAAGGGGCTTACAAATGACGTCACTTAACTAACTCAAACCATTTATTGTACCATTTCAGGTAAAGGACTTATTTAAAGATGTAAATGATGTGTGAATTTTTTTAATGTACTTTTAGAACAATTTTCTGAAAAGGACACTAGAATTCCATGCCCAGAAAGTTTTTTTTTAACTTGAGCCTAAAATATTAATTAACAGGAAATGTTTCTTATTCATAAAAACTCATGTATTTGAGACATTGTAAGAAATCTTTGGCAACTTAGCCAGATAGCGTCACCTTCCGCATGGTCTGCTGATAAAGGCTGGGATTCAAATGTGTTCTTATCTATAATAAATGAGCTCTTAGATTGTGTGGTATATTGCTAGAAACCATGAATTCCTAAATTGAGCTGAATCATTCTCAGAAGTGAAAATATCACTAACTTTAGGTTTCATGTTTATTTTTTAATGCAGAATTTCTTTGATTAAACACAAAAATGCCTTAGTTTGGTCAGCCTTCATACTACAGATCACATACACACTGTGATTTCATTTCAGGCTCGTAATGATACGCATCTTGGCCCCTTTTCTTTTCTGGATTAATTTTAATGTGGAGTAATTTAACTTTATAGAATGCCCTTATTTTTCCAGAATCTTAGAAATATTGTAAGAGTCTATATGTGTCCTTATGTCCACAAGGTGCCTAAAAACATGGTTACACTCAACTCTTCAGGTTCCTTTCTTGTATTGTTTTATCTTCAGAGCAATCCTGTGAGGCAGATAGGACTAGAGATATTACCAGTCTGTACCCAACATGGAATAGTCACGTATCAGATGGGCTATAGAGAGGGTCTATATTTCAGATCTTCCAAGTTCAAGATAAAGGATATAGCCCTAAAGATAGAAAAACTTAAAAAAAACTGAAAAGGAAATATAAATTATTTTAAAGGCATGTATATAGTGCCTTCTATCTGCCAGAAACCCCAATTACTTTATGAAAATTAATTTATCTCCATAACATATCTGTGAGTTAAGTGCCATTTTTCTCCTCATTTTACAGATGAAGACTCTGAGGCACTGAAGGGTTAAGTAATGTGCCAAGGGTCATCGGCTACAGCTGATAACTGATGAGGTCAGAATCCGAGCTAGGCAGTCTGGCTCGGGGCCCATGCTTCGTGCAGTTTCCCTTCATCCCCACAGAACCAGGTAAAGAGTGGCCTCAGGTCTGTAGTGACAGTGTTCCTGGCAATAGTTAAAAGACATGCTTTTCTCCGTCAAGTCAACAATAAGCAGGATCAAGAACTGGCAGTAGGAAAAAACGTAATATATAGATAAAAGACACCTGAGAATATTAAGTTATTTTAAAACACAATGATAAATCTTTGTAAATGTAAGGTGGGGGGAAAAAACAGCTGAAATTTCTTAGAAAAATCTCTGTAATTTAGCCAAATTACAGAGACTGACCAAAAGAGCAAAAATTAGGATGAAGTAATGAAAGACATAAAACAGGAAACAATTTAAAATTATGTTCAAGATCCAGCTTCTAAGGAAATCCATGATTCCTAGTTATTCATTTGTTTTGTGCCTGTATTTAAAATGTCTTGGTTGTATTTAAAAAAAAAAAAAAAACCTGCATATGTAGCCTTCTGATTTTGCTATTGCCCAGATTGGTATTAAGTATATGAATTAAAAGGTTAGTCTATACTTCAACTTGTCTTTCAGTTGCATGTTTTAGAAAAGTGTTCATTGTATCTATGCCCAACTGATACCAAGACTATATTATTGTCACCTACATAGCAGCCAGATGACTCAAACTGCTTTGTGGGGAACAGAACATCTTCACTGTGGAACCTAAAGAATGCAGACATTCCTTGTCAGTTTCACCCACTGAAGGGCACTTTGGATCAGTCAGTTCAGTCGCTCAGTCATGTCTAACTCTTTTCAACCCCATGAACTGCAGCAAGCCAGGCCTCCCTGTCCATCACCAAATCCCAGAGTCCACCCAAACTCCTGTGCATTGAGTTGGTGATGCCATCCAGCCATCTCATCCTCTGTCGTCCCCTTCTCCTCCTGCCCCCAATCCCTCCCAGCATCAGGGTCTTTTCCAATGAATCACCTCTTCACATCAGGTGGCCAAAGTATTGGAGTTCAGCTTCAGCATCAGTCCTTCCAATGAACACCTAGGACTGGTCTCATGTAGGATTGCCTGGTTGGATCTGCTGGCAGTACAAGGAATTCTCAAGAGTCTTCTCCAGCACCACAGTTCAAAAGCATCAATTCTTCAGCATTCAGCTTTCTTTATAGTCCAACTTTTACATGCATACATGACCACTGGAAAAACCATATCCTTAACTAGATGGACCTTTGTTGACAAAGTAATGTCTCTGCTTTTTAATACGCTATCTAGGTTGATCATAACTTTCCTTCCAAGGAGTAAGCATCTTAATTTCATGGCTGCAGTCACCATCTGCAGTGATTTGGGAGCCCAAAAATTAAAGTCTGCCACTGTTTCCAGTTTCCCCATCTATTTGCCATGAAGTGATGGGACTGGATGCCATGATCTTCGTTTTCTGAATGTTGAGCTTTAAGCCAACTTTTTCACTCTCCTCTTTCACTTTCATCAAGAGGCTCTTTAGTTCTTCACTTTCTGCCATAAGGGTGGTGTCATCTGCCTATCAGGTTATTGACATAATTCCAGCTTGTGTTTCTTCCAGCCCAGCATTTCTCATGATGTACTCTGCATATAAGTTAAGTAAGCAGGGTGACTATAGACAGCCTTGACGTACTCCTTTTCCTATTTGGAACCAGTCTGTTGTTCCATGTCCAGTTCTAACTGTTGCTTCCTGACCTGCATACAGGTTTCTCAAGAGGCAGGTCAGGTGGTCTGGTATTCCCATCTCTTTGAGAATTTTCCACAGTTTATTGTGATCCACACAGTCAAAGGCTTTGGCATAGTCAATGAAGCAGAAATAGATGTTTTTCTGGAACTCTTGCTTTTTCAATACTTTGGATACTCCCCTGTGAGTGACTGAAATTCAAAAAAAGTTACATTAATGTGTCTGTTATGATCAAAAGTGTTAATGGGTGGAAATAAAATGGATACAGTCCCTGGCTTGAATTTAGAGAAGGGAGCAGGTATTAATCAAATGATAACCAGAAACGTAATTTCAATCTGTACTGCTCTGTGGATGCTATGGAAGTGTATACCCAGGGATCTGAAGTAGTTCAGCTCAGACCTGGAGGGTGGCTGGGAGTTAGCCAGGTGGAGTTCAGGAGGGAATCCGCTACACCAGAGTCCAGCAGGGCTGGGGCAGTGTAACGAGCCCATACGTAACTGGCACAGCTTTGGGCACCAGCAGGAGTTTGGCTCTCATCCCTGGTGTGGTGGAGCTACTGCAGGATATAGAAGAGTTTCCACCTTAATGTCACTGGCAACAGGAGGCATACAGACAGCACATTTACAACTGGAATTCAGTGTCTGGATAACTAGGCATCATTCACTGAACCCAAAGTGCCAGGCACTGCAGGGCACCGCTGAGAGATGGAAGCCATCTGCTCTACCAAGTGGCCCCTGGGGCAATGAACTGAGAGCGGCCTCCAACCAAGAGCCAGTGAGGGACCTAACTCTGCCAACAGCCACACAGGCGAGCGTGGGTGCAGACTGCCTGGCCAAACCTTCAAATAACACTGCTCCGGCTGACCTGGAGGCAGAGGGGTTGCGTAAGTGTACAGATTCCCAGCCCACTCTGGAGTTTGGGATGATCTCTTGTGTAGCAGTAGATAACCAGCCCATCTGTCCCACTGCACAGTCCACTTTGTCAACTAGTACAGTACTAATGACAGAATTACTGATTTAAAAAATGATCAGTGGCAGGCATAAGGAACACAGAGCAGAGGGCCCAACAAAGTTCACTGCAGTCGTGCAGGGGAGAGAGGCAGATGGCTAGGGCGAGAGTGGCCACAAAAGACATGGAGGGAAGAGGACAGATGCACCGAGTGCTTCAGAGTGAGTGACGGAAATTCAAAAAGAATTACATTAATGTGTCCGTTATGATCAAATGTGTTAATGGGATGGGAGGAAAGAAGAAAGGATACGTGGCTGATCCCTGTGTTTCTGGTGGCTAGTGTTGCCACCCACTCTGACGAAACTACTAGAGGAAGAAGAGTTTCAAGGAAAAGAGTTTGCACCTCTTAGGTTTGAGGTGCTTATGAGAGAACCAAGTGAAGATGTCAAACCGGCCTTTGGAGAGGGACAGATGACGTGCTCAGGAGGGGTCAGGCCTGACAGGCTAGTTCAGAGGTTGCCCCCATTACAGTGCTTTCTGCCACTCGGAACAGAAACAGGACTCCAGGTGGCTTTTAAAATAAGGAATCGTCTTAGTTCATATAACAAAGTGGAGAGATCAGGTATCTCATGTGCTTGTCACTAAGGATTCTGCTCTGTCTGTAATTCCACTGCCCTTCCTGGCTGCCTTCATCACAGGCCGGCTTTCCCCAAGGTTGTGAGAGGGCTCCTGACAGCCAGCCTCATCCATGTCCCATGGCCATGTGACCTTACTTTGTAGATCTGACATCAAACCTCCAATTTGAATTAGGCCTGCTAATCACTGAGCCGGGCCTTGACACAGGCAAGAATCCTTGACGTGTAGTTGGAATTGAAAGTTCGGAAATAGCTGTGGTGGCCAAGGATAATGAGGAGGCAATCAGGACTTAACACTTGACGTTCTTGACATTTATAGGTCAGAAAGGAGTTACAGCCAACAAAGGAAGAAAAACAAGCGTGGGCTTTTCCTCCAGAAACCTGGAGGAGAAAATGCTTCAAAATCAGAGTGGTCAGCTTACTACCAAGAATTCAAATGTGATAAGGTTGCGAGAATACCCATTAGATTTGAGGGGTAGGGGTGGAGCAGTAAAAGTTATGATTGAATAATTAATTAGAAAGAGCATTGCAACTGCTCGAAAAGGTAAAAGGCAATAGGAAGCAAATATGAGCACTGTGAAGGTGACATAGACAAAGGGAAGAAGGACAGAATTGGACCACAGTGCTGAGACAACTGGCTATCCACAGGGGAAAGACTAAAATTAGACCCCTACCTCACCACATGTGAAAATCAATTTGAGGTAAATGAAAACCTAAATGTGAAAGGCAAAAATAACAAAGCATTTAAAAGAATATCCTCATGACTTTGAGACAGGAAAGAAGAAAAGGATTGATTAAATTCAAAAACATCCATTCATCGAAAGAACCACAAAAAGAAATAATGGACAGGGTATGAATGGGAGCTGGTACCTGTAACATGGGAGGGACAGAGACAAAAAGTCGAGAGCTGTACTTCACAGTAGAATCAGCTGTGGGGCTGGGAATGTGCTCTGGTTCTGTCCTGTGGAACATTCTGTGAGGCTGGGGATGTTCTCCTGTTCTCTACTGTCCAGTAAGGTAGTTAGTAGCACATTTCAGCATTTGAAATAGTGAGAGTATAACTAAGGATGTGATTTTTTTTTAATTTAATGAATATAGCTTCTTGAGACTATCTGGCTAACATACTAGTCTGCAGAATTCTAAATTATGAAGAAATCGTGTAAACCAGTGAGAAAAAAAGCCTACAGTCGATGGGGAAGAAAAGCAAAGTCTTAAACACTTCAGAAAAGAAACTCAATTGGTCGGTAAACAAATTTAAAAGTATTCATCCTTGCATTACTCAGGAAAATGCAATTTAAAACAGTGAGATTCTATTATAGACACATCAGACTGACAACAGCATAAAAGCTCAACAGTGCTAACTGTTGGTGTTTGGGGACCCTCCTGACACAGGTTGGGAATGGATATTCCTGATGTCTTTCAGACACGGTCTGGAATTACACAGCGAAGCTGCAGAAAGGCAGACTCTGCCATCACCTATCATCCCACCGCTGTCTGAGCTCCAGGCTCACACTGCCCAGGAGTGGACCCTGAAACATCCACACAACAGTGTTCTCCATTCCCCAGAGCCGAAAGCAAACTAAGTGCTCCCAAAGAGAAAGGAAACACTCGTTATTGGGTAGTCACATGGTGATAAACTGCAACAAGAAAAACTGACAGCTGCAAACAGTGAAGTGGCTGTCCCTCACAGTCTTGAGTGAAGAGAGAGAAAGTCCACAGAATGTATCCATTTACACAGAGTTCAAATCTCACAGAATGAACCATATTATTTTCTAATATGTGTTCAAAGACAAACTGTAAGAGGGCTGGAGTCCAGATCAGAAGGGGCCACCAGTGTGCCAGGGGTGACTTACGTAGTGGTGACCCCCGTGGACACTTGAGAACTGTCCCTTATGTGTTATGTGGCGCAGGTAAGCTTTATTTCCACTATGTTTAAAACATTTCCAAAAGAGTAAAAAGTTGAGGTGAGAGTGGAGGGTGGAGCCAGTGCAGGAGACGTCTTAAAAGGGGCAGAAACAGACATGTGGAAGCAGACGGAATTCATCTGCCTGCTTTTATGTTTTTGTTGATTTTAATGAAAGTTCCAAAAGCAAGGCTTTTAAACTTTTAGACTTCAACCTACAGGAAAAAAATACATTTTATACTGTGACAGAGAACGCATAGAAACAGGGTTTCATTGAACCTAAGACTCCATTGATTATAAGACGCATTTTTAAACTCTCATCAAATGATGAACAATGCTTTATTATTGTTTGTAAGTTTTATTTTATGTTTATTTGATGCTTTTGAACTGTGATGTTGGAGAAGACTCTTGAGAGTCCCTTGGACTGCAAGGAGATCCAACCAATCAATCCTAAAGGAAATCAGTCCTGAATATTCACTGGAAGGACTGATGCTGAAACTGAAACTCCAATACTTTGGCCACCTGATGTGAAGAACTGACTCAGTGGTGGAACCCTGATGGTGGGAAAGATTGAAGGCAGGAGGAGAAGAATGAAACGGTTGGATGATATCACTGACTCGAAGGACATGAGTTTGGAGCAGGCTCTGGGAGTTGGTGATGGACAGGGAGGCCTGGTGAGCTGCAGTCCATGGGGTCGCAAAGAGTCAGACATGACTGAGCAACTGAACTGAATTGAACTGATGTTTATTTGAAGCACTTTCAGACTTATACAGTCTTATAAGTGAAATACATTGGTACCAGTTTTCCTAAAGCTTTCTCACCCTGAGTCCCAACTTTCTGAGTCAATCATCAGTGCCTAAGTTTGCCCCTTTTTGACCTCAAATACACCTTGGATGGAACATCTTAGAAGAGGGCAGACTCTTGTCCCTAGGATTTCATTCCAGGCCATCAATACCCATCTGGCAAGGCTTGATGTTGGCACCTTCTTTATCTTGGTGTCAATAGAAGCTTTCCGAAAGCAAAATAAGGCTTCTTATTCCTTCCTAAATCATCCTTAAATATTTTGCTGACAGAGCTAACGAGTGACTGCAGCACTGAGGGCCTGGCACCTGGACTAACAAACCACTTCACATGTCACAACTGCTACCTGGCCAAGGGCAGGTAAGGTGCCATCCAGTTGTGAGGCCCATCCTCTCCTGACTCCAGCAATGTTCAAAAGTGTGTTTTGTAAATTCCATTGTAGACTCAAAAGAGTACATAGAAAACCATTTCCATGTGTGATGTGCTGTGAGATACTAACTTTAATACTGGTCACAACACATGCATTAAGTTCATGGCCCACAAGGGACTTCCCTGGTGGTCCACTGGTTGCAAGTGCGATCCCTAGCTGGGGAACTAAGATCTCACAAGCCATGCAGCAACCCCACCAAAGAAGTTCACAACCCCTGAGTGAGGCCATCACAGGCAAATCGGTCAGTGCTGTCTAGGCCTCCTGAATGCTGGCAAGAGAAGCCCAGAGTGGAGAGAGGTGAGCAAGAGGCACGTCGCTGGCAGAGAGAAGCTTGGCGGCAGGAGTCAAGGAAAAGGGCGGGCAAGGGAGGCAGACTGTAGATTAAAGAATGAGCTTCAGGACCCACATATGTTTAATCACTGGGATTATCTCTGTATTAAGTTTTGTTCACATCATTCAGCTTTGATGACTGGTATGTTTCCTGGAGCAAGTAACTTTTAGCCTCTCTGAACTTGAGACTATTTTTTCAAAATACGAAGGAAAAAACAAGAGAACTAGAGTTGCCCTGATGCTGACATCTTGTCTGGGACAGCCCCAGTGACCCTGCTGCCCTCAGCCTGGACTTGAGCTCCCTGTAACCTCGCCACACTGCTTCCCTCTGGCTTCCATGAGAAGCACCCTTCTGAGACCCCTGAGGTGCCTTGGCAGCCACAGGGCATCTCTTCCTGGCCTCACCCCACTCTGCTCTGCTCTGAGCTATACTGGGATGACCGGGAGGCAAGCCAGGCACTTGCCTCTCCTCTCCCCTGTTTTTGGACTTATTCTCACAGTCCACACACCCCGTCACACAAATGTGCATGGGGCATGGAACAGGAAAAACTCTTCACCAGGCCCAGGCTGCAGGCAGACAGTTCTGCTCAGGCCACATGATCCAACAGTCGTGAAGCTAGTGGAGATGAGGATGTGAGGAGCCGATGGTCAGCTCAAGGGAAAGGCAGGATGCAACTAAGCAGTGGTTGCAGGCGTGCTTAGTCATGTTCGATTCTTTGCAACCCCATGGACTGTAGCCTACCAGGCTCCTCTGCCCATGGGGATTCTCCAGGCAAGAGTACTGGAATGGGTTGCTGTGCCCTCCTCCAGGGGATCTTCTCAACCCAGGGATTGAACCTGAGTCTCCTGTGTCTCCTGCATTGACAGGTGAATGCTTTACCACTGCGCAATTAGCTCGCTCCTTTTTGAAGGTCCTGGAGAGCTTCCCTCACTCCCCCCATTCTTTCATCTTCTTGGTGAAATGCGAAGAGTGAACCCTTTGAGGAGATGAAAGGTGGTTCTTCTCTGTGGAGCCCCACAGTGAAGCAGCAGGACTGGGCGTTAGGTTGTAATCAATGTGAAGCCAAAGCAAAGCTATGGTAAATAAGAAGAAACTCTTTGGGGCAATGTTCTGGTAACTGAGACGTTTGGAGGTGGGAGAGGAGAGGGGAGTAGATGAAAAAGAAGGGAGCAGGATCATAATAAAAGGTGCCACTTATAGACTATACTCTGTGTGCCAGGCGTCAGGCTGGATACCAGAGACTCTGTGATCAATCAGATGAGCTGACACAGGACCGGCACTTCCGTCTTCCAGACCAGAGAGGCCATGGGGTCAGCAGGCACTCAGACAGCACTGAGCTTAAATGCTTGCTGATGGGTGGAATGTCAGCACCATAAAATCTATCTGCTTCTCAGACGTGTGCACAACAGCCCACAAAATTCCTGTGAGCCGTGACACTGCAGATCTGACCTCTTATCAAAAACAAATACCTTAAATACTTCCAGCAGGTCAGCGGGGGTGATGCAGCACAGGGCACTGTCTACTGATGTGGTATCCTGCAAGTTCAAAGAGAAGAATGTTAAGTGTGTCCAGGAATTTTAAGATAATGTAAAAAAAAAAAAGATGTATTACACTTCAAACTACATCAACTAAGCCCTTTCAATATTTGTGGGTGGTGCCCACTTCTAGAAGAGGTTATCAAGACAGTGTCACGTAGCGTAACTATTTCACACTTCCAGATTTGCTTAACTGGTACCTCCCTCTTTCAGTTAACAGAGAGGTCAGATGTGTGACTAGGTACTCAGATACCTGAAATGTCAGCATGTAGGTCGAACAGTGACAACATTTGCTAAGCCTTCCCAGTAACTTGTTTCGTGGGGGTTTTTTGTACCCAGGCATTTAAGCAGTTCCAAAGAACTTGAATGCCCTAGATCTAGCCTATTAAGTAAAAACAAATTTCTTCTGAAGGTCAGTTGATTTAAAACAATACTCAAAATTGAATTTGATGACAAATTTCAACACTTTGTCTAAAACTTAACTCATTTTTTCTCATGTTATACGTTCTCTGACCTGATGATCTGGTCCCATACAAAAGCAGAAAATTGGCAAACTATTTTTCTTCATCATTCATTCACTGGTTTAAGATCACAGAGATTTAGGTCATGTGTTTCTACCATTTTATGTGCCTGACCCAACCTGTGAGAAGGCAGCCAACCCTTCTAGGCATATACAACATGCAGTGCTGGTGTCGAGCTGGTCCAGCTGGACAAGCAAGCAGTGGCCAGCATGCTGGAGCTGTGATAAGACACAAAGATAATCCCCACAAAGATTCAGGAGCTCACCCATCAGGTCAGGGGCCTGCTGGGACACACATGCTAAGTGAAAAGCCAATTGCAGCTCCTGGCATGCCTCCCCACAGAGAGAGAAGCCTCTCTGAATTCTGGTGAGACATTCCACCCTCAGGACAACCCCTCCAGTCCACACACCCCGTCACACAAATGTGCATGGGGCATGGAACAGGAAAAACTCTTCACCAGGCCCAGGCTGCAGGCAGAACAGCTCTGCTCAGGCCACATGATCCAACAGTCGTGAAGCTAGTGGAGATGAGGATGTGAGGAGCCGATGGTCAGCTCAAGGGAAAGGCATGATGCAAGCCTAGCTCTGGAACAACATTATCCTATCTGCTACTTGAAAAATAGCTCCTACTTACATGACTCAGATGGTAAAGAATCTGCCTACAATGCAGGAAACTTGGGTTTAAACCCCAGGTCAGGAAGATCCCCTGGAGAAGAGAATGGCTCCCCGCTCCAGTATTCTTGCCTGGAGAATCCCATGGAAAGAGAAGCCTGGAGGGTCTACAGTCCATGGGGTCACAAAGAATGGGACACGACTCAGTGACTAACACGTTCCACTTTTCATGCCACAGGCTCTGGGAGGGCTCAAGGGCCCTGCATCAGCACCGCCCAACACGTGCTACGCTGTCAGATGCATCAGTTCACAGAGTTGGGGAGCCCAGATACAGCCCGTCACAAGATGGTCCATCTAGTCTGAGCCCGAGCAAGCCAAGAGGGCACATGTGAGCCGTGTGAGCAGTAGCCAAACCGCCCCCCCCCCACCACGGCTGCAGTGGCACCCCTCCCTCAGCCGACAGGGACGGCTACCCGAGGGGGCTCCCCTACAGACAGTTGAAGCGGGAAGAAAGTGCCCAGACTTGATTTATGAGGGGGTGGCTCAATGAGAAAATTCAAGTCAGAAAATAGATTGCAGCTTCATTGTAGCCACACTCAGGAGTGACCCTGAAAGATAGCAGAAAGGGGAAATCTCCTAGAGGACAGTGTACCTGGTTATGTGTGCTGAGCAAAAGAAAGGCGGCCCAGAATGAGAATATATTCGGGCTCACGGGCAGTGGTGAATGACCTGGCTGGCTATTTCAGTGCCGTGGAAGACCAAGGACAAGGAGGTTGGAGATGGAGGACTCCTACGTGGATGGCCACCAGGGCTGGGCTCAGGGTGGGAAGAACCGGGAAGAGCAAGCCGTGCTCAGCAGAAAGCATCCACCGCAGAAGAGGCACCAATCAGCTACACCGATGACCACCTCAGCCTATGGATGTTAGCCGCTCTTCGTCATCAGCCACCCCGGCCCTGGAGAGACGGACACAAATACGGAATGGCCACAGTGCCAGAGATGTACAGCTGACATGCAGCCCATCATGCGGGCTCTACTGGCCAAGCCTGATCTAGCTACCGCTGTCTGTGGATGTCCAGCCCACCACCTCCCTGAGCCCCCACGGTGGCACTATTTTTTGATAGAACCAACCACCTACTTAGTGGCAAGTTTACATCACCCTGGAAAGGTTCACAGTTTGTCCTACAGGAATAAACCCTATTCCAAGCAGGATTGCCCTTCCTTCCCAGAGAACTACAGCCAGCCCCAAACTTGGGGCCTGTGAAGTACCTGACCCTCCTGGTGCTCACCCTAGGGACCCACTTCAGCATCCCACGTGTCCCAGCACAGCCAGGACCCAGGCACTGAGGGGAGGCCCTGCCCCTGCACAACAGAGGAGCCAGCTGGAAACAACATTCTGCCAGAATGAACGCCGTCTTCCAGGTCTCGTGTTCCAGGGTCTGAGGCCTCTATGCAGCTGTGTCTCCTCTAGACAGGATCCAAGGATCCAAGAACCAAGGACATGGGAGTGGCCTGCTCACCATCCTTCTCCAGAGCCCACTGCCACGCCTACCCTTCTGCACTCTGCAGTCAGGGGTCCCAAAGGGAGCCCACCCTTGCCACAAAACAAAGTGTGTACAGAAGCAAGTGGATACGGCTGCTGTCTGGGTGCTTGGTACCCATGTGTCCAGAGACCCAGAGGTAAGAGGACAAGCCCCCGTCTTGGCAGGAGTACCTGGCTGTGAGTGTCAGGAAGAAGCAGAGCTGCTGCCTGACCACAGGGCAGTGGTCACTCAAGTGGTCAGCCTGTGTTGGCCTGTGGACTCCCCCTTCCCTGTCGTGCCCACAAATGCTCGAGTGAAACAAGCTCAAGCTGGGAAGAAGACTGAAATGAGCTGGGGTCACACCAGCAAGCTAGTCACCAGGACTGGCAGAAATGACAGGTGAGGGCAGGGGAAATTAGAACAGCCAGTGGAGGAGGAGCCAGTGTGCGCTGGCTGTGGCCCCAAATCCATGAGCAGTAACACGCTACCCTCCATGGGTCAGGAGCCCCTTGGGGATGAACACACCCGAGTGCCCTGGAGCACCGGCTCCCCAAACCACAGGTAGTGTGAAGCCCTGTGGCATGGGAGGCAGCCAGGGCTGCCAGGAGCTGTGTTCTTAAACCTCTCTCCAAGACAGAACTCACTGGCAGCGACACTGAAGCCACAGTGTCTCGGGGCTCCATCCACCCCTCAATCTACCGCCATGCTCTTCCAAGAGCTCCCAGTCAAGGACTGGGCATGACCTTGTTTGCTCAAATTGGACTCCTTGAGGGACAGCATCGAGCCCAGCCTGCCCACCGAGCTGAGCGAGCCTTTGTCAGATGGCCATCCTAGGCAAGGCCCGCCCTGCCTGT
Source organism: Ovis aries (assembly GCF_016772045.2). Taxonomy (NCBI): domain Eukaryota; kingdom Metazoa; phylum Chordata; class Mammalia; order Artiodactyla; family Bovidae; genus Ovis; species Ovis aries. Next base: position 1,090,425 of record NC_056078.1, on the reverse strand, counting down.
TCTGCTTCCTCCATTCCTTCCACTTGTGTCAGGCCCCCAATATGACCTGCGAGCTCTCCCTGCTCAGTTTTGCTCCTGCTGCTTCTCCTCTGTCTCTCCTAAGCTCCACCTCACTCCCCGCCTTCCGTGAACATGTGGCCATAAATTGGGTGTCTGCCCACAACAGTCTGCAGCGCCTCAGTTCTGGAGCCGGAAGTCCACACTCGAGGTGTCAGAGGCTCTCTGGTAGGCTGACGGAGGAATGGGCCCAGGCCCCTCTCCTATCTTCCAGGGCTCGGGCGCCAGCAAGCCTCGGTGTTCCTAGCGTGGGTCACCCCAGTCTCTGCCCCCAGCCTGAACACAGTGCTCTGTCCTGTGTGGTGGTTTCTTTTCTCTTGAGGGCACCAGTCATATCGGACTAAAGGCCACCCTGCCCCAGAGTAACCACCTCCCAGTTTACATCTTAATTATATTTACAAATATCTGCTTTCAAAATAGTCACGTTCACAGGTGCTGGGAGTTAGGGTTTCAACATATCTTTTTTGCTGGAAGCCAGAACATGATTCAACTTACACACCGCTAGTACTCCCTTACATTCAGTGTCTACTTCCAGAGGCCCCAGCTGACACAAAAGGTAAAAAGGTGGGTGACATGTCAATTCAGTTGACACAAAGAATTACTCAGTCATCTAGCAGGATGTACCATGTTTGACTCTGTTATTTATCATTTCATTGAAGCCCCAGTACTGTGAAGCAGCAATATATAGATTTCTATCAGATAGAAAAGGTCGGCCCAGAGGTTATTGTCCTGTAGGACATTAACCCATTAGCCAGTTCATTTCAATGTCCCTGGACTGACTATGCAAATCTCTACTTCTCAAATTCCCTTCAGAACCGAGCCTGTCATCTTACTGGTTCCCCTCTAATCTCAAATTGAATACAATCTCTGACAAGCGTTCCTTTTGTATCCATCTGAGTCACACTGTAAACCTGTTAACACTGTACTTCACCACCGCGTTGGACGTCCCTGTGACTATGAATTCACCTTCTGGCACCTGCATGCCTCCTCCCAGGAGCCCTGGGCATCCCACACTGAAAGAACACATTTTTGTGGGTCAGCCTTGCAGAAAAACCACGAGCCCATAAAGTTGACACTGGAGATGCTTAAAGGTCAAAGGTGACAAATTTCCTTTGTGTTTTCTCAACTGATAAATCTAGGAAGTTGGTGAATAATAGGAAACTGAAGAAGGCCACTAACAGAGTTGTTCAAATTCAGATTTTGCATGCTAGAATGAGGCATTGCCTGCAGTTTGAAAGGGCTCTGGTGCCTAATTCAAACCTCACTATGAGTGATATTACACATCCTATGGATGAGAAAACTGAGTCTCAAAGGAATGTAAGCAATCTTACGCTATCACCTGGCATGGCTGGGAGTCAAGTCTGCGTTTTCAGTCTCTACACCAGCCTTCTTCACACGTGAACTCCTGCAGAGGGTACTCTTCCTAAAAGTTACGTCATGTGAGTTTTTCCCATGTTGCCAATACATGTGAGTCTAATAATCACGCAGACAAAGAAAGTAATGGGACATCTACCAGGGGTTTCTAAAGTAAATATCGCCATTATTTCTCTATGTCTTAGCATAATATAAATTACTGAAAGTGAAAGAAAGCGAAAGTCACTCACTTGTGTCCAACTCTTCGCAACCCCATGGACTATAGCATCCATGGAATTCTCCAAGCCAGAATACTGGAGCGGGTAGCCTTTCCCTTCTCCAGGTATCTTCCCAACCGAGGGATTCTAAAGTGAATCCAACTCTACAGTAAATCATATGCATTCTTTTTTTATTGAAATATATTTGATTTACAATGTCTTGTTAGCGTCAGGATACAGCACAGTGACTCGTAATATATATATTCTTTTTGAGATTCTTTTCCCTTATATTAATAGACTATTATAAAATATTGAGTATAGTTCCTTGTGCTATACAGTAGGGCCTTGTTGATTATTTTATATATATATATATAAATGTGTGTGTTAATCCCAGCCTTCTAATTTATCCCTCTCCTCACTTCTTTCCCCACTTTGGTAACCATAAATTACTTTTCTATGTCTGTGAGTCTATTTCTGTTTTGAAAATCATGTTTCTGGATTCCACATATAAGTGATATCATATGATATTTGTCTTTCTCTAACTTACTTCATTTGGTATGATAACCTCGAGGTCTATTCGTGTTGCTGCAAATGGTATTAATTCTCTTTTATGGCTGAGTAATATTCCATTGCATATTTATACCATATCTTTTTTGTCTATTTATCTGTCAGTGGACTTTTAGTTTGCTTGTGTGTCTTGGCTATTGTGAATAGTGTGGCTCTGAATGTTTGGAGTTGTGTTTCCTTTTGAATTATAGTTTTCTCTAGATATATGCCCAGGAGTGGGGTTGCAGGATCATATAGTAACTGTAGTTTCAGTTTTTTTAAGGAACTTCTGTACTATTCTCTATAGTGGCTGCAATTTACATTCCCACCAACAGTGTAGGAGAGTTCCTTTTTATCTACACCCTCTCCAGCATTTATTATTTTTAGACTTCTTGATTATAGCCATTCTGAAGGGAGTGAAGTGATACCTCGTTATAGTTTTGATCTTCAGTTCTCTAATAATTAGCAGTGTTGAACAATTTTTCATATGCCTGTTGATCATTGATATGTCTTCTTTGGAGTAACGCCTATTTAGATCTCTCCATTTTTTTATTGGGTTGGGGTTTTTTAATATAAAAAAGTTGCATGAGCCTGTTGGTATATTTTAGAAACTAATCCCTTGTTAGCTGCATCATTTGTAAATATTTTCTACCATTTTTGTTTTTATTTTCATTACTTTAGGAGATGAACCAGAAAAGATACTCTTGCAATTTATGTGGACAAGTGTTCTGCCTATGTTTTCCTCTAGGAGTCTCACCGTATACAGTCTTACCTTTGACTCATGTTTCTTTAATACAAGGGGAATCAAGACTGCCGGGAGAAATATCAATGACCTCAGATATGCAGATGACACCACCCTTATGGCAGAAAGTGAAGAGGAGCTAAAGAGCCTCTTGATGAAAGTGAGAGGAGAGTGAAAAAGCTGACTTAAAGCTCAACATTCAGAAAACGAAGATCATGGCATCTGGTCCCATCACTTCATGGGAAATAGATGGGGAAACAGGGGAAACAGTGTCAGACTTTATTTTGGGGGGCTCCAAAATCACTGCAGATGGTGACTGCAGCCATGAAATTAAAAGATTCTTTCTCCTTGGAAGAAAAGTTATGACCAACCTAGATAGAATATTCAAAAGCAGAGACATTACTTTGCCGACTAAGGTCCGTCTAGTCAAGGCTATGGTTTTCCAGTGGTCATGTATGGATGTGAGAGTTGGACTGTGAAGAAGGCTGAGCACCGAAGAATTGATGCTTTTGAACTGAGGTGTTGGAGAAGACTCTTGAGAGTCCCTTGGACTGCAAGGAGATCCAACCAGTCCATTCTGAAGGAGATCAGCCCTGGGATTTCTTTGGAAGAAATGATGCTGAAGCTGAAACTCCAATACTTTGGCCACCTCATGCGAAGAGTTGACTCATTGGAAAAGACTCTGATGCTGGGAGGGATTGACGGCAGGAGGAGAAGGGGACGACAGAGGATGAGATGGCTGGATGGCATCACTGACTCGGTGGACGTGAGTTGAGTGAACTCCGGGAGTTGGTGATGGACAGGGAGGCCTGGCCTGCTGCGGTTCATGGGGTCGCAAAGAGTCGGACACGAGTGAGCGACTGAACTGAACTGAGCATTTTCCCTTTGTCACCTTTCATTCTGTGAGTGTGTGATATGGCAGTTATTGAGCCTGGAAAGCATACCCTCAACTTGGAGATATGGAAGACCAGTGCTTGATTCAACCTAAATGCTCAAATGGGGTGTGTGCACAAGATGAGCAAAACTGTGCTGAGATTAGCCTCCACTCCCAGCGTTTGTCAGGATGGGATCACAAATGCGTCCTGTGGACCAGACGTGGATCATGCCAGAGAGTGCCCTCATGCGGTCATCGTGTGCCCTACAGATACTCTGCGAGGCCAGAGGGGACCCAAGGCTCAATTCCTAAGGGCTGAGGAAGGAGGACCAAGTGAGTACTTCCAGTAGTGATGCATCAGCCTGGATCACGGGAACAAAGATCCCCAGTAGACTCTCCTGGGATCCTGTGGTACCACCTGTAAGAGGCAACTGACTCATTAGTCACTGAAACATCTACCCTGCCCAGAGAACAGAAGGCAGCCTGAAGACTGTGCCAGTTCAAAGAGGGGCTTTCCCACTCCATATGCCCCTCCACCCCACACATCCTTTTCCAACACTGGAGGGGGCACCAAGAAACTGGATAGGATGCGGGTGCAGGAAGACTGGGAGAGAAGAAGAGGCTGACTGCAAGGGGAAAAAGGGGAAAAAGGACAAAGCCTTGTCCTGATCCACAGGGACCTGCCCTGATCCACAGTGGGGAAGGTAAGGAGGTTTGGTGCTTAGTTAGAATGTACTGTTACCTCTGAATAGCCGGAAATCCTTGTGCCTGCCTGCCTTTTCTTCTAAGAACAAGGGAAGTTTACCTCTGCTCAATAAACTTTATAAGAGCTGTGGAAGATGAAAATAAAATTGAATTTCAAGTTCATGTTACAAACAGTGCTTGTTTCATTGTTATATGCATATCAATACCCAGTAAGAAGGAAACCTGTTTAGCTTTGGCTTAAGGTGCTTACTAAGAAAAGTAATCCATTGTTGTGCAGAAGCTTTTAATTTTAATTAGGTCCCAATTGTTTATTTTTGCTTTTATTTCCAATATTCTGGGAGGTGGTTCATAGAGGATACTGCTGTGGTTTATGTCGGACAGTGTTTTGCCTGTGTTTTCCTCTAGTTTTTTTTAAAAGTTATTATTATTTTTACTTTACAATATTGTGTTGGTTTTGCCATACATCAACATGAATCCGCCACGGGTGTACACATGTTCCCAATCCTGAACCCCCTTCCCACCTCCCTCCCCGTACCATCCCTCTGGGTCATCCCAGTGCACCAGCCCCAAGCATCCTGTATCCTGCATCAAATCTAGACTGGAGATTCGTTTCTTATATGATATTATACACGTTTAGATCTTTAATCCATTTTGAGTTTATTTTTGTGTATGGTGTTAGAAAGTGTTCTAGTTTCATTCTTTTACAAGTGGTTGACCAGTTTTCCCAGCACCACTTGTTAAAGAGATTATATTTTCTCCATTGCATATTCTTGCCTCCTTTGTTAAAAGCTTCTGCACAACGAAGGAAACTATAAACAAGGTGAAAAGACAGCCGTCAGAATGGGAGAAAATAATAGCAAACAAAGCAACGGACAAAGAATTAATCTCAAAAATATACAAGCAACTCCTGAAGATCAATTCCAGAAAAATAAAAGACCCAATCAGAAAGTGGGCCAAAGAACTAAATAGACATTTCTCCAAAGAAGACATACAGATGGCTAACAAACACATGAAAAGATGCTCAACATCACTCATTATCAGAGAAATGCAAATCAAAACCACAGTGAGGTACCATTTCATGCCAGTCAGAATGGCTGCTATCCAAAAGTTTACAAGAAATAAGTGGTGGAGAGGGTGTGAAGAAAAGGGAACCCTCTTACACTGTTGGTGGGAATGTAAACTAGTACAGCCACTATGGAGAACAGTGTGGAGATTCCTTAAAAAACTGGAAATAGAACTGCCCTATGACCCAGCAATCCCACTGCTAGGCATACACACAGAGGAAACCAGAATTGAAAGAGACACATGTACCCCAATGTTCATGCAGCACTGTTTGTAATAGCCAGGACATGGAAGCAACCTAGATGTCCATCAGCAGATGGATGGATAAGAAAGCTGTGGTACATATACACAGTGGAGTATTACTCAGCCGTTAAAAAGAATACACCTGAATCAGTTCTGATGAGATGGATGAAACTGGAGCCGATTATACAGAGTGAAGTAAGCCAGAAAGAAAAACACCAGTACAGTATACTAACACATATATATGGAATTTAGAAAGATGGTAACGATAACCTTGTATGCGAGACAGCAAAAGAGACACAGATGTATAGAACAGTCTTTTGGACTCTGTGGGAGAGGGCAAGGGTGGAATGATATAGGAGAATGGCATTGAAACATGTAAATTATCATATGTGAAATGAATCACCAGTCCAGGTTTGACACATGATACAGGGTGCTTGGGGCTGGTGCACTGGGATGACCCAGAGGAACGGGATGGGGAGGGAAGTGGGAGGGGGTTCAGGATGGGGAACACATATACACCCATGGCTGATTCATGTCAATGTATGGCAAAACCAAGACAATAAAGTAAATAAATAAATAAAACTGAAAGAAAAGAAAAGTAATCCAAAATTTGGAAAGAGGCAAAGGGGATTACTAGCTGCTGTTTCTGTGTCCAGCTCAAAGTTTCTAACAAGCTTCCTAGAAAAATCCTCTTAGTATTGATCAGGCTGTTTTACAATTCTATAGGAGATTAATGCGAAGAAAAGTGATAATACAGCAAATGATATTTGTCTTAAGAGTAGAGACAACATCCAAAACCATCATTTATCGCTCTGTGGGAAATTACCCATGCTTGTAGTAATGGAGCAATCTCATTCTACATTAAAAAAAAAAAGTCTTTCCTGATTAACATATGGACTCTTGTTCCTCAAATGCTCCTTGAAGCGTTACCACCCTGCTGATCCCCTCTTTAATGACTTAATCAATCCCTGACATATTGTGATTTTATATTTGTATGAAATAGTCATGCTTTGTAACTTTTTGAAAATTAAACTTTACAACTGTTTCCAAAACTTACTTAGCTGTCAAAACCCTATAAGCTTTTTTTCCTAATCTCATTAAGCCCACTAATGTCCCTGGGAACCATATTTCAAGGATTTTACTTTGGAAACAGCTGCCAAAGCAGTCTATTAGGAGATCAAAGGCAGTGCGTGGCTTGTAAACAGGCATGATGACCCTTGAGGGTCCCTTGAACAGCAAGGAGATCAAACCAGTCAATCCTAAAGGAAATCGGTCCTGAACATTCATTGGAAGGACTGATGCTGAAGCTGAAGCTCCAGTACTTGGCCCCTAATGCAAAGAGCTGGCTCACTGGAAAAGACCATGATGCTGGAAAAGATTAAGGGCAGGAGGAGAAAGAGGTGGCAGAGGATGAGATGGTTAGATAGCATCACTGATACTGTACATGAATTTGAGCAGACTCTGGGAGACACTGGAGGACAGAGGAGCCATGGGGTCACAAAGAGTCGGACACGACTTAGCAACTCAACAACAATGAATGAACAATGATGATCCGAATTGATTAAGAAAAAGGAAGATTTCAGGCAGTCCAAAAAGACTAAAAATCAAGACAGTACCCCAATTCACACACTCCTTTCATCCCCCAATCAACCCTGATAGTAAGGTGAGGTACTACTGTTTGGGAAGATGGAACTAAAACATCCTCATGTCAAACATTTTGTTAGGTATTTGAATTTTGGCATAGATACATAGATACATGTAGAAACATATGAGATTGCTTTTTAATTAAAAGAAGGTTCTTATTTTATTGATGGCTACTTGGAGAAGACCAATAATCACAAAACTATATATTGGAATTACAGGTAACTGCACCACTCAGAGAGAACTGAGCAGTGTCCACCTTGCAGAATCGGGATCAAATCTAAGATGCTATTAATCTCATCTCCTTACTTCATTTAACAATTTGTCATAAATATTTTCCCTTGTCATCAAATATTGTTCTGCATGATTTTTAATGGCCTCAAAGTTATCCATTCTAGGGAGGTACCAAAATTTATTTGGCGAACTACGGACCATTGAATTATGGACTATTCAGGTTGCTGCAAATTCCTAACAATTTCTTTAGGCTGCGTTCCTGGAAGCAGAATGTTAAAATGAAGTGTATTTGTCAAAAACTTTTTTAACATGTTGCCAAGTTGTTCAAAAAGACTGTACAATTAAGAATTGCACCAAAAGAACTAAAGAGGCTCTTGATGAAAGTGAAAGAGGAGAGTGAAAAAGTTGGCTTAAAGCTCAACATTCAGAAAACTAAGATCATGGCATCTGGTCCCATCACTTCATGGCAAATAGATGGGGAAACAGTGGAAACAGGGGCTGACTTTGTTTTTGGGGGCTCCAAAATCACTGCAGATGGTGACTGCAGCCATGAAATTAAAAGACGCTTACTCCTTGGAAGGAAAGTTATGACCAACCTGGACAGCATATTAAAAAGCAAAGGCACTACTTTGCCAACAAAGGTCCACCTAGTCAAGGCTATGGTTTTTCCAGTGGTCATGTATGGATATGAGAGTTGGACTATAAAGAAAGCTGAGTGCTGAAGAATTGATGCTTTTGAACTGTGGTGTTGGAGAAGACTCTTGAGAGTCCCTTGGACAGCAAGGAGATCCAACCAGTCCATCCTAAAGGAGATCAGTCCTGGGTGTTCATTGGAATGACTGATGCTGAAGCTGAAACTCCAATACTTTGGCCACCTGATGTGAGGAACTGACTGGGAAAGATTGAGGGCAGGAGGAGAAGGGTATGACAGAGGATGAGATTGTTGGATGGCATCACTGACTCAATGGACATGGGATTGAGTGGACTCTGGGAGTTGGTGATGGACAGGGAGGCCTGGCGTGCTGCGGTTCATGGGGTCGCAAAGAGTCGGACACGACTGAGCAACTGAACTGAACTGAAAATGTTGAGTCCTACGCCATAGTACCTCAGAATGTTTGGAGACAGAGTTTTTAAAGAGGTGACAAATTAAAATGAGGTCTTTAGGGTGGGTCCTAATCCAATGTGCCTGGTTTCCGTACAAGAAGAGGAGATTTGGACCCAGACGGGCATACATATGGAAGAAAGGCCAGGCCGTGTATGGACTAAAGGAGAAGGTGGCTGTCTGCAAGGCAAGGAAGAGGCCTCAGAAGAAATCAGACTTGCTGTCCTGCAGGACTGTAAGAAAATAAATTTCTGTTGTTTAAGCCACCAAGTCTGTAGTATTTTGTTCAGGCATCCCTAGCAAATAATAAAGTATCTTAGCCTTGATTAATCATAAGTGACATCAATCTGTAATTATTTTTGCTATTATTTTAAGCAGAAACCAGTATAAATGCTATACTGGCTTTACAAAAGATTTCCCCAACATCTCTTTGTTGAAGTTAATCCTCTAATAGTCTCCTCAAAAGGAACTCATAAAGTCCATATTTCCCAAGCTTTTGTGTACTGAAAACAATTTTTCTATAGTTTTAAGACTTGGAGGACAACACAGTGGGTTGAATGGTGTCCCACAAAAAAAGATGTTCAAGTGCTAACCTCTGATACCCATACATCACCTTATTTGGAAAATGGATTTTTGCAAATATGCATGTGTGCGTACTAAGTCACTTCAGTCGTGTCTGACTCTTTGCAAGCCTACGGACTGTAGCCCACCAGGGTCCTCTGTCCATGGGATTCTCCACACAAGAATACTGGAATGGGTTGCCATGCCCTCCTTCAGGGGATCTTCCCAGCCCAGGGATCAAACGCATGATCTGTCTCCTGCACTACCACTAGCGCCACCTGGGAACCCTTTTGAAATAAATAAATAAATACCTGCAGTCTTGGGATCAGAGTATCCGGGGTTTAGTATGAACCTGAAATGCAATGACTGATGTCCTTCTAGAAAAAAGAGAGTGAGATTTTAAACACAGAGACACAGAGGGAAAGACGAAGTGAAGCCAGAGACAGACATTGCAGCCACGCAGCTACAAGCCAGGAACGTGGAGAGCTGCCGGCACCTGCTGGAAACCAGGAAGGGAGCGGGAGCAGACCGTCCCTCAGGGCCACCGGAAGAAGCTGATGCGGTCACCACCTTGACCTCAGATTTCTGGCCTCCAGCACTCTGAGAGAATAAATGTCCAGTGTTTTAAGCCATCAAGTTTGGTAATTGACTATGACAGCTATAGGCGACTAACACAGACTGAAATCTTCACATTTTTTTCAGTGCTGTTCCACGGTGGCCTGCCTTGTATGTTACTCGGGAGAAGTCTGAAGTCCGATGGCTAATTCTCCTGCCCTTGCAAGCTCTTTAACATGTTTGCCTGGAGGCTCTGAGAATTTTTTCTTTAAGGTATAATTTACGAGACTAGGTCTCAGAATTGGCCGTTCTGTGTCAATTTTCTCAAATAGTTGTGGGTTCTTTCTCATAGAGGCTGATGGAGATTAGCATTTTATTTGTTTCTTTTTTGGCTGCATCATGGCCTGCAGGATCTCCATTACCCAGCTAGGGACTGAACATGAGCCGCAACAGTGAAGGCCCAGAAACCTACCTGAGAGGTCATCAGGGAACTTCCATGTGGCTTCTTTATATAGTAGATTCAAGTTATTTTTATTTTGGAATTTTTCTTGGATTATAGGTTGACATATTAGTTCTGGTCTATTGTTTTGATTTGCTTCTCTAATTATAGAAATTTTGGACCTTTATTACCTACCTTCCATTTCAGCCATTTATTCTCTGGCCCTTTATACTTTTCTCATTTTTATTCTTTGAGGCTTTTTGGACTTTTAATACTTCTCATCAGATTTTTAAAATTTAAACTGTTCTCCCTTGGGCTTGGGCACTATTTTTTCTTTAATTTGACATGAGCTCTGAGTTCAATCAACTCATTTCCTACTTTTTGAGTATTTTGTTCTTAGTTCATTAATTTCTTATTCAAGATGTTCTTCATATCCCAAATGCTTATTCGGAGATAATTCATTTGCTTTTGTTTATTGTATTATAATATGCTTATGTTTTGTGCTCATTTAGAGGGGAAGGAGGGCTTTCCTGGTGGCTCAGACAGTAAAGAATCTGCCTGCAATGTGGGAGACCCATGTTTGATCCCTGGGTCCAGAAGATCCCCTGGAGAAGGGAATGGCAACCCACTCCAGTATTCTTGCCTAGAGAATTCCATGGACAGAAGAGCCTGGCAGGCTATAGTTCACAGGTTCGCAGAATCAGACATGACTGAGCAACTAACAATTTCACTTTCAATTTTTATCAGTTGAAATGCTTTTATTTTCCTTATCTGTTTCCTACTTACAATAATTTTGTGTTGATGAAAATTCTCCATTCCATGAATGGTGGTTTAGGGTTCTATCACAAGATCATAGCTCAGGACTGCCCTCTCTTGTCAGCATAATAAAGTTCAATTTCTTTAATGAATGACTTTCTTTGGGAAAGGAAGAGAAAAAAATTCTATGACTTTTGATTTCAGTTCTTATAATACCAAATTTCCTCCTCTTTCTTTTTTTCTGTCTGTACCACCAAGTCTTCAAAGAACACTTTTTCTTTCCTTTTAAACTTCCTTCCCCTCTTCTCCTTTTCCCTTTTTGAGGCAATTACCTTGGTCCAGCTCACTTTTAGTTTCTTGCTTTTGTAGTCAGTGTTTGATCCACTAGAACACTGTCTCTTTTTTAAAAACTTAGTTTCATACTTAGGTTCTCCGTTCTCTTCTGATCTTAGGTTGACATTTTTTTTAAAAAAGATAGTTGGTGACCAGAATGTTTTTCCACTTGTCTACTCTCATTTTTCGTTGTTCTGGATCTCTGTTGCAATGCATGGGTTTAGTTGCCCCGTGGCACGTGTGGTCTTAGTTCCCCAACCAGGGACTGAACCCCAGTTCCCTGCACTGGAAGGTGGACTCACCACAGGATCTGGTACTTATCAAGAGACTAATTACATTATAATCATATCATCATTCAGCCTTTACTTCAGGAAAATTTTTATTTCCTATTTCATTTGCATCTTCTTGTTTTCCTCTCAGTAAAATTTTATTATCTTCACAATTATCTTGCCTGTTGCTTTTGACTCCTAGGTGTTTTATATTTTTATTGCAATTCTTAATGATATTTTTTGCAGTGTATTTTTTACCTTCATAAAGGAACACTATTGTTTTTGTCAATTTTGGATTCAACTACCTTGTAGAATTCTCCTACTATTTTTTCACTTGACTCCCTTAGTTTTTGAAGGAGACACAACTATCATTTGCATGTAATGGTATTTTATCTTTTTCTTGCTGATAATGACACCTCATTGACTGTTGTCTCTTCCAGTGGCTGGGCCCTCCAGCACACGTGTAACAGCAGCAGGAATGACCAGCATCTTCGTCTTCCTTCTGTTTTCGATAAGAAGTGCCTCTAGCAGTTCACTACTAAGCATAGCTGAAGCTGATGGTTTGATATGTTGTTGTTGTTGTTTAGTCACTAAGTCACGTCCAATTCTTTGACCCTGTGAACTGCAGCACATCAGGCTTCCTTGTCCTTTACTCTCTCCCTGAGTTTGCTCAAACTCATGTCCATTGAGTCAGTGATGTCATCTAACCATCTCATCCTCTGTCACCCCCTTCTCCTTTTGCCCTTAGTCCTTCCCAGCATCAGGGTGTTTTCCAATGAGTTGGCTCTTTGCATCAGGTGGCCAAAGTATTGGAGCTTCAGCTTCAGCATCAGTCCTTCCAATGAGTACTCAGGACTGATTTCCTTTAGGATGGACTGGTTGGATCCCCTGGCAGTCCAGGGGACTCTCAAGAGTCTTCTCAAATACCACAGTTTGAAAGTATCAATTCTTCAGTGTTTTACCTTCTATATGGTCCATCTCTCACATCCATCACTACTAAAACCACAGCTTTGACTATACAGACCTTTGTTGGCAAAGTGATGTCTCTGATTTTTAATAAACTGTCTAGGTTGGTCATAGCTTTTCTTCTAAGCAGCAAGCATCTTTTAATTTCATGGCTGTAGTCACCATCTGTAGTGATTTTGGAAACTAAGAAAATGAAATCTGATACTATTTCCACTTTTTCTCCATCTATCTGCCATGAAGTGATAGGACAGGATGCCATGACCTTTGCTTTTTGAATGTTCAATAGATCAACAGACTAGATCCATTGAATGCCAGAGTGCCTGAAGAGCTATAGACAGAGGTTTGTAACATTGCACAAGAGGCGGTGACCAAAACCATCCCCAAGAAAAACAAACACAAGAAGACAAAGTGGCTGTCTGAGGAGGCCTTACCAATAGCCGAGAAAAAAAGAGACGCAAGAGGCAAAGGAGAAAGGCAATGATATACCCAACTGAATGCAGAGTTCCAGAGACCAGCAAGGAGAGATAAGAAAGCCTTCTTAAGTGAATAATGCAAAGAACTAGAGGAAAACAATAGAATAGGAAAGACTAGAGATCTCTTTAAGAAAATTGGAGATACCAAAGGAAAGATAGACACGATAACAGACAAAAATGGCAAGAACCTAACAGAAGCAGAAGATATTAAGCAAAGGTGGCAAGAATACACAGAACTATACAAAAAAGCTCTAATGACCCAGATAACCACAATGGTGTGATCATTCACCTAGAGCCAGACATCCTTGGAATGTGAACTAAAGCGGGCCTTGGGAAGCATTCAGTTCAGTTCAGTCAGTTCAGTCGCTCAGTCATGTCCAACTCTTTGTGACCCCATGAATCGCAGCATGCCAGGCCTCCCTGTCCATCACCAACTCCCGGAGTTCACTCAGACTCACGTCCATCGAGTCAGTGATGCCATCCAGCCATCTCATCCTCTGTCGTCCCCCACTACTTTTTAATTTAAATTTAAATAAATAAATAAATAAATTTTAATCATAAGTTGAAAAAATTTAAAAAGGAAGCATTACTATGAACAAAGCTAGTGGAGGTGACGGAATTCAGCTGAGTTATTTCAAATCCTTAAAGACGATGTTATTAAAGTACTGCACTCATGCCAGCAAATTTGGAAAACTCAGCAGTGGCCACAGCACTGGAAAAGGTCAGTTTTCATTCCAATCCCAAAGAAAGGCAATGCCAAAGAATGTTCAAATTACCATACAGTTGCACTCACTTCACATGCTAACAAGATTATGCTCAAAATCCTTTAAGCTAGGCTTCAGTAGTACGTGAACCGAGAACTTCCAGATGTACAAGCTGGATTTAGAAAATGCAGAGGAACCAGAGATCAAATTGCCAACATATACTGGTTTCACATAGTATTTTTTAAATCGGGTGTGTATTGTACAAAGTGGCAGTTCTATTTTTATTGTGTTAGTTTAATACTAATAACATTTTCTTAAGTCTTTTAACATTGTACTGGATTTGATTTGCTGTTAAGAAATTTTCCATTTATATACTGATATTTGTCTATGTTTTGATTTTGTAGATATCTTTAACAGCAATTATGAATAAAGGCTATTCATAATGGCTAATGTATTTCATAAACTGAATTAAGAAATCTATCTTTTTCTATGATTTGATACAATGAGGATTAATTACTCTCTGAAAATTTGGAAACAACTTGCCACATTGTCTTTTGTTCTCTTTTTACTTTGCCATGCTGCCCAGCTTTCAGAATCTGTTTCCCAACCAGGGATTAAACCTGGGCCACAGCAATGAAAGCCCTGGATCCTAAGCAGTAGACCACCAGGAACTCCTCCACGTTTTTCTTTAAGGTAATCCTTAGTGTCTTAAAAAATTTCTTCTCCCTTTATCTCTACATAGATTATCTTTAATTGTTTTCTTTGATTTTTGAATAATGGTGAAAAATCCAAAAGTTACAGAAGGACCTTTACCCTTGTAGACCATTTACTTCTCCCCAGAAGCAATCACTGTATCTTGTGTATCCTTCCTAACATATTCTGTGAATGTGAGTATAAGTACCTGTCAGTGTATTTATATTTTTATTTTTTACACAAATATACTATACCACACATGTAGTTCTGCACCTTGCTGTTTTCATTGTGCATCTCAGGGTATGGCTTCAAACTGGTCCATGTAGAGCTGTCTCTACATGGTCTTCCATTGCCTGAAGGTACCTCGATTTAATTCATTTAATTAATGTCCTGACGCTGGACTGAAATGTACGGTCTTGCTATTGTAAACAATACTATAATAAATGTTTTTGTACACATCATTATTCTAAGTGACACACCTGTTAGAATGGCTAAAATCCCAAACACTGACAACAGCAAATGCTGACGAGGGTGTGGAGCAACAGGAACTCTCATTCATTGCTGGTGGGAATGCAAAATATACAAACACTTTGGCAGGCAGTGTGATGGTTTCTTACAAAACTAAATATACTCTTATGATCCAACAGTTGTTCTCCTTTATGTTTACTCCAAGAAGTAGAAAACTATGTGCATACAAAAACCTGCCCACAGACGTCTGCAGCAGCTTTATTTATAATTGGCAAAACTGGGCGGCAACCGAGATATCTTTCACTAGGTGAGTGGATAAATAAACTGTGGCACACCAGGCAATAGAGGGTTAGTGAATAATAAATATCAATGAACTATCAAGCCATGAAAAGACATGAATGAAACTTCAATGCATGTTATAAGTGAAAGAAGCTAATCTGAAAGGCTACATACTACATGGTTTCAGCTGTACTGTATTCTGGAAAAGGCAAAATTACGAAGACAGTAAAAAGATCAGTGGCTGTTGGAAGCTGCAGAGAGGGAGGGATGAATAGGCAAAAAGTAGAGGATTTTTAGGGCAATGAAAATACTCTCCATGATACTATAACAGTGGATACATGTCACTATACGTTTGTCCAACTCACAGGATGTACAACACCGAGAATGAACTCCAGCGTAAATGATGGGCTTTGGATTATAATGCGGTGTCGGTGCAGATTCATCCTTTGTAACAAATGTCCCATCTGGTGGGAATGTGGTAGTAGGGGAGGTTGGGAATGTATGTGGACGAAGGTGGTATATGGGAAACGTTTGTACTTGCCACTCAATTGTGCTGTGAACCTAAAACTTCTCTAGGAAAGAAAGCCCACTTTTAAAGTCATAGGGGAGATACTTCAGGGTTAAAGGACACATACATTTAAGTTTTTAATATATATAATGAGTTTTCCATAAATAGTGCAACAGTTTTCATCAGCATTGCCTATATTTCTACTCACCCTCATCAATACAATGTAACTGAACTTTTTGATCTTTGCTAAATTGGTAATGGACTAGGGTAACTGCTTATCACTTTTTTAAATTTAAATTTATTTATTTTAATTGGAAGCTAATTACTTTACAATATTGTATTGATTTTGCCATACATCAACATGAATCCGCCACGGGTGTACACGTGTTCCCCATCCTAAACCCCCCTCCCACCTCCCTCCCCATACCATCACTCTGGGTCATCCCAGTGCACCAGCCCCAAGCATCCTGTATCCTGCATTGAACCTGGACTGGCGATTCATTTTTTATATGATATTATACACGTCAATGCCATTCTCCCAAATCATCCCACCCTCTCCCTCTCCCACAGAGTCCAAAAGACTGTTCTATACATCTGTGTCTCTTTTGCTGTCTTGCATACAGGGTTATTGTTACCACCTTTCTAAATTCCATATATATGCTTTAGTATACTGTATTGGTGTTTCTCTTTCTGACTTACTTCACTCTGTATAATAGGCTCCAGTTTCATCCACCTTGTTAGAACCGATTCAAGTGTATTCTTTTTAATGGCTTATCATTTTAATTTTCATGTTTATTATAAATCAGATAGAACATCTTTTTTTTTCTTGTATTACGTCTGAGTCACTTGAATTTCCTTTGAGGGTGAAGTGTCTGTTCATTTTCTTTCCATATTTTTCAATTAGGTCTGCATCTAATTTTAGAGTTAGAAATCCACAAATAGGAATGGGAGTGATGGTATTGAGATCGTACATTTTGGATCAAAAAAATATAGTCATCATATACCCCACAGTCAACTTTGCATCTTTAAGCATGAGATGAAATTAAAACAGAATGAAAAAAGTCATAGGGTATGAGCACTTTTTCTATATATCTGGATACAATATCAGGCTCTTAACATAAGAAAAAATACTGTACCTAAATGTTACAAAGAGTATAGAATCAAGTGCACTGTCTACAGTCCTGACCTTTCCTTAGATCACGCAAGGTTCTTTGTGTAGCCTAAAATCTGGAGAGCTGCCGAACATACTTTTAGTAAAACAAAGTTAAGCACTGTAGCATATGGGATATGCAAACTGATGGTTTAAAGTAGCCTGAATAATTCAATTGGGTTGTGGGGAGGCCAACAATGAGGAAACTGACAAATAGTGAGCATCTACTGCAGTATCAAATGAGACACTGACTTTGGTTACTTTCCTAGAGCCGCTGCTGCCGCTGCTGCTGCTGCTAAGTCGCTTCAGTCGCGTCCGACTCTGTGCGACCCCACAGACGGCAGCCCATCAGGATCCTTCGTCCCTGGGATTCTCCAGGCAAGAACTCTGGAATGGGTTGCCATTTCCTTCTCCAATGCATGAAAGAGAAAAGTGAAAGTGAAGTCGCTCAGTCGTGTCCGACTCTGTGCGACCCCATGGACTGCAGCCCACCAGGCTCCTCCATCCATGGGACTTTCCAGGCAAGAGCACTGGAGTGGGTGGCCATTGCCTTCTCCATTCCAGGAGCTACCTTAATACAATTAAAAACAAAAACAAAAACTGGATAGCTTAAAACAGATTTACTGTCTCATGGTTCTGGAGGCTAGAAGTCTGAAATCAGGTTTTTGAAGAGCTATGCTCCCTCTGAAATTTGTGAAAGAGTCCCTCCTTGCCTCTTGGCAGCGTCTAGTGACTTGCTGGCCATCTCTGGCATTCCCTGGCGTGCCGCCGCATAACTGCCATATCTGCTTTGTCTTCACAGGGCATCTTCCTTGTGGGTCTCTGTATTTGCAGGGCCATCTTCTTATAAGGATACACCACTCCTAATCCAATGTGACCTCATCGTTACATCCGCAACAACTCCAGTTCCAAGTAAGGTCCCATTCTGAAGTCCTGGGGTTTAGGATTTCAACATACCTTTTATGAAGGGACACAATTTAATCCATAACAACCTTTCACTAGATTATTTTGGGATAGGTGAGAGAAGATGAAAGTCAAGATTTTGACACCTTCTTTATCCATAGCATTCAGCCCACCTGAGCCATACGGGCATTGGCTATAAGCACACAATGCGGAGGAGTTACCAAAAGTTTAGACTTCAGAGGAACTTACAAAGCATTTCTGCCCCTGGTGGATCCCACCCCTTTCCTCATTTGTGATTCACTGAACTGCATGCTCCTCTTTCAATCATCACCTTGCCACCCTGTCCCTGACAGGATGAGCTGCAAGCTGAAGAAAAAAAGAAATGAACTAAGAAAGGTGAAATGACCCCCCCCTGCCCCCCCGCCGCCCCCACAATCAGATTACAGGTCAGACTGTAGGCCAGGGAGACTTTTGTCCACTTCCTGGGCTATTGTGCCTCGCGGGGGGGCCCCCTCCTGCTGTCCCCGTTGCCGCCTTTTTAAAAAGACAAAAACCCACAGGTGGAGCTATCCCTGAACTAATCTCAACTGATCTCAAGTTTCGACCAAAACACGTCCTTTTTGAATCTGACACCTGTTGGCCACCTAACCTATCAACATTCTATTCATTGAAGGCCAGATTTTGCTACTTGGTTCAGTTATCTCTCCACCAAGAGTCCTCTGTCTCACTGCGCGTAGCATTTGAACTTTTGCTTGTTTTCTCAGAATTAATGTGCAGCCTTTCCTTGTTTTCCTGAGGAATTTTGTACTATTGATCCACTCACATCTAAGTGGTTTGTTTTCTTTTTCCCAAACACATTTTAGAACATTTCTTGCTCTTTTCAGTGGCCAAGGGATTTTATGCTAATTTCTAATGAAAAGTTATTGTTATTTTTAGTTTATTCTGGTTGCGCTAGGTCTCTGTTGCTCTGGTTGGGCTCTCTCTAGTTGTGGCTGTAGGCTTCTCATGCTGGCTCCTCTTGTTGTGGCCCATGGGCTCTAGAGTGCACTGGCTCAGTAGCTGCAGCACAATGGCTCAGCAGTCGTGGTGCCTGGGACTGTCTGCTCTGAGGCATGTGGATTCTTCCAAAACCAAGGATCAAACCCACGTCCCCAGCATTTGCAGGTAGATTCTCAACCACTAGACCACCAGGGAAGGCCTATCCTTATTTTAAAATGGGAAATGCATTATATATACGTGTGTGTATATATATATATTATTGTTGCCAATATATTGGATTGACAAAAACATCTGTTCAGGTTTCCTGTAATATCTTATTGAAAAACCCAAACATTTTGGCCAAACCAATATATTGGATATATGTGTGTGTGTTTGTCTGTGTGTGTACTTAGAGTTGGCAAATCACTAGACCATTCAGTTCAGTTCAGTTCAGTCGCTCAGTCGTGTCCGACTCTTTGCGACCCCATGAATTGCAGCACGCCAGGCCTCCCTCTCCATCACCAACTACCGGAGTTCACTCAGATTCATGTCCAGTGATGCCATCCAGCCATCTCATCCTCAGTCGTCCCCTTCTCCTCCTGCCCCCAATCCCTCCTAGCATCAGAGTCTTTTCCAATGAGTCAACTCTTCGCATGAGGTGGCCAAAGTACTGGAGTTTCAGCTTTAGCATCATTCCTTCCAAAGAAATCCCAGGGTTGATCTCCTTCAGAATGGACTGGTTGGATCTCCATGCGGTCCAAGGGACTCTCAAGAGTCTTCTCCAACACCACAGTTCAAAAGCATCAATTCTTCGGCACTCAGCCTTCTTCACAGTCCAACTCTCACATCCATACATGACTACTAGAAAAACCATAGCCTTGACTAGATGGACCCTAGTCAGATATGACCTAAATCAAATCCCTTACAATTATACAGTGGAGGTGAGAAATAGATTCAAGGGATTAGATCTGATAGACAGAGTGTCTGAAGAACTATGGATGGAGGTTCGTGACATTGTACAGGAGGCAGGGATCAAGACCATCCCCAAGAAAAAGAAATGCAAAAAGGCAAAATGGTTGTCTGAGGAGGCCTTACAAGTAGCTGAGAAAAGAAGAGAAGTGAAAGCAAAGGAGAAAGGGGAAGATATACCCATTTGAATGCAGAGTTCCAAAGAATAGCAAGGAGAGATAAGAAAGCCTTCCTCAGTGATCAATGCAAAGAAATAGATGAAAACAATAGAATGGGAAAGACTAGAGATCTCTTCAAGAAAATTAGAGATACCGAGGGAACATTTAATGCAAAGATGGACTCAATAAAGGACAGAAATGGTAGGGACCTAACAGAAGCAGAAGATATAAAGAAGAGGTGGCAAGAATACACGGAAGAACTGCACAAAAAGATCTTCACAACCCAGATAATCATGATGGTGTGATCACTCACCTAGAGCCAGACATCCAGGAATGTGAAATCAAGTGGGCCTTAGCAAGCATCATGACAAACAAAGCTAGTGGAGGAGATGGAATTCCAGTTGAGCTATTTCAAATCCTAAAAGATGATGCTGTGAAAGTGCTGCACTCAATATGCCAGCAAATTTGGAAAACTTAGCAGTGGCCACAGGACTGGAAAACGTCAGTTTTCATTCCAATCCCAAAGAAGGGCAATGCCAAAGAATGCTCAAACTACTGCACAATTGCACTCATCTCACATTTTAGCAATGTTCAAAATTCTCCAAGTCAGGCTTCAACAGTACATGAACCGTGAACTTCCAGATGTTCAGGCTGGATTTAGAAAAGGCAGAGGAACCAGAGATAAAATTGCCAACATCTGTTCGATCACTGAAAAAACAACAGAGTTCCAGAAAAACATCTATTTCTGCTTTACTGACTATGCCAAAGCATTTGCCTGCAGGGATCACAATAAACTGTGGAAAATTCTTAAAGAGATGGGAATACCAGATCAACTGACCTGCCTCCTGAGAAATCTGCATGCAGGTCAAGAAGCAACAGTTAGAACTGGACATGGAACAACAGACTGGTTTCAAATCAGGAAAGGAGCACATCAAGGCTATATATTGTCACCCTGCTTATTTAACTTCTATGCAGAGTACATCATGAGAAATGCTGGGCTGGAAGAAGCACAAGCTGGAATCAAGATTGCCGGGAGAAATATAAATAACCTCAGGTATGCAGATGACACCACCCTTATGGCAGAAAGTGAAGAACTAAAGAGGCTCTTGATGAAAGTGAAAGAGGAGAGTGAAAAGTTGGCTTAAAACTCAACATTCAGAAAACTAAGCTCATGGCATCTGGTCCCATCACTTCATGGCAAACAGATGGGGAAACAGTGGAAACAAAATAAAGTGTCAGACTTTACTTTTTGGGGCTCCAAAAACACTGCAGATGGTGACTGCAGCCATGAAATTAAAAGACGCTTACTCCTTGGAAGGAAAGTTATGACCAACTTAGACAGCATATTAAAAAGCAGAGACATTACTTTGCCAACAAAGGTCCCTCTAGTCGAGGCTATGGTTTTTCCAGTAGTCATGTATGGATGTGAGAGTTGGACTATGAAGAAGGCTGAGCACCAAAGAATTGATGCTTTTGAACTGTGGTGTTGGAGAAGACTCTTGAGAGCCCCTTGGACTGCGAGGAGATTCAACCAGTCCATCCTAAGGGAAATCAGTCCTGAATGTTCATTGGAAAGACTGATGTTGAAGCTGAAACTCCAATACTTTGGCCATCTGATGCGAAGAACTGACTCCTTGGAAAAGACCCTGATGCCGCGACCCTGGGAAAGATTGAAGGCAGGAGAAGGGGATGACAGAGGATGAGATGGTTGGATGGCATTACTGCCTCAATGGACATGAGTGTGAGTAAACTCCGGGAGTTGGTGATGGACAGGGAGGCGTGGCATGCTGCAGTCCTGGGGTTGCAGAGGCGGACACGACTGAGGGACTGAACACTTTTTTTTCTTTTTCTTTTTTTGGTGTGATGACCATATAAGTCCAGATGATCCTTTAGTCAATATTTAGTCCCTGCTTCTTTCCCCCACTGTGTTTTTTTGAAAGAACCATGGATGTTTTCTCTAGATTCTATGTTAGTAAATAAAAAAATTCTTGCTCATATATCATATGATAGGTGGGTGGGGGTTTTTTTCCAAGCATGACAATTTTTTCAGGGATAATTTTCAGATTATCATCTGACTGATTGTTAGAAGTGCAGGCAACACAGAGAGTTATGGTATCTTCATGAGCTACACTTCAGGTATTTTGTTTTTTGACTCCAGACCCCAGAGAGTGCTGGCTGAAAATGTTGGACTTCATTCTGGAGAAGGCAGAAAGAAAAAGCCAGTCTCACCTTTCCCAGACAGTAGCAGCAACAGTTTTCTGGGAAGTAGAAAAGAGAAAAGAAGAGGAAGATTAGACTTGAATTAAAATTGTCACTTTTTCTCCCACAAAGTCATTATTTGACTTGATGTGGGGTATTCGGCACTATATCTCCCTTGCTTTCAGAAGTCATCTAACAAAATCCCAGGACTTGCTTATTTATAAATCAGCAGTGTAAGCTTCAGTCACATTACACCTTGCATTCTAGAAGGTAGACGCCAGGGAGAGGCGGTGGGGGTGGAGTGGTGAACTATGGACTCCATGCCCCTCTAGGTTCAAGAGGTTGGAATTTAGAGGATGGAATTTAGAGGATTCCTGTTGTCTTCACAGGATTTAGGGTGGGATTTAATCCTACATTACCTCTCCATTATGGGTACTTCACCTCAAAAGTCCTACACTCCTTACCTACCAAAGCCCCAGGTAGGTAAGTGAGGCACTCTCCTGGAGGCAAAATTTAGGGAAACTCTAAATAGCTCCAGTAATCAAGATAAATGGTATTCTAAAGAAAAAAAAATTGAAAACAAATTGCAAACAAAGCTGCTAATTGCTTGATTTTGTAAACAAAACTCTGAGGGCTGGGATCAATGTTGAGAGAGAGAGGTGGGCTTGCCCAAGTGCAGGGACAGATCCTTCATTTGAAATTTTGATACATTGTTCATTATGGATTTTTGCATTAATTTTGATTTTTTTAAAAATTTGAACTAAAATATATTTATCTTGATTCTTAACCATTTCCCCCCCCCGAATCCATAAATATTGCAGCTGAAGCAATGTTTCACTTTCACTGGCCTCATCCGAGTCCCAGCCTTTAAAATACTGAGAGATCAACAAAAAGCTATCCACTTTTCCTCAAACATTATTCTTAGATAAGGACCAGGCCCTGGAGTACGGATGTCAGGCCGTGAAGTCCCTGCGTCCCGGTGGGTTTTGACCCTAATCTGGGCTTTCCGCACTCGGGTATTACACAGCGCGCGTTCTGCCTGGCCTTACCGGGAAGCAGTCAGCCGGCGCAGCCGGGCCACCTCCGCTCAATGCACGTCTGTCCAGCTTATGAGAGGACCCCTCTCCTCACAGAGCTACCCGAGTTGCACCCTCCGCCAAGCCCGCGAACACCAGCAGCCCGCTGCGGTCAGAAGCCGGGCACGTGCGATCGCTCCCGCGCTCCCCGGCGCGCCGGCGTGACCAGGGGCCCGCGCCGCTCCCAGCTTCTTCCGAGCGGTCCAGGGGCGCGCAGTGCGCCCCGCGGGGCAGTGCGCAGGCGCGGCGGCCCAGGCGCTGTCTTCCGCCTCTTCCACCGCGGGGCGGGCGGCTCGCCGGGCTCCGGGCTGCCCGGTGGGGGGCGCTGCCGACCGGCGCCGGGGACGGGCGGGGGCCCCCGGGGTGGTCGGGGCCGGACTCGGCGCCCCGGGGCGGGGCTGCGCGGGCGGGGATGGGGCGGGCGCGGGGGCGGCTAACCGGGCGGGCGAGCGGCGGCGGCGGCGCATGGAGGGGCCGGCGGGCCGAGGCGCACGGTCGGACGCGGCGCCATGCGCGGGCCCCCGGCGTGGCCGCTGCGACTGCTCCTGAGGCGCGGCGCAGCCGCCCGCTGCCCCGAGCCCCGGGCGCTGTGGACGCACCCGGCGTTTGCGAGGCCTGGGGGCGCGCACCCGGCCGAGCTCGCGGGAGGCTGGGCCGCGCGAGCCCCGCGGCGGTGGGCGGGCGGGGGTCCCGGCGGCCCCGCGGGCGGCGCGGGCCTGGCGCGGCTCCTGGCGCTCTGGGCGCGGCCCCCCGGGCTGTCTAGGTGCTGGGCGCTCGCCGGGCCCGTCGCCTCCAGGCCCCCGCGCCCAGCGCTCCCTGGCTGCTCGACCTTGGTCGCGCGGGCCGCGGGAGAGGCTTGGCGGCGCGGGCCGGCCTTGCCTGCGGCCGCGGCGACTCCCGGTCACGACCCGCTGCTGCGGCCCGCGGCGCCCAGGCGCTCGGAGGCGCAGAAGCTCCTGAGCCTGGCGCAGCCCGAGCGCCGGAGGCTGGCAGGTAGGGCCCTCCTCTCGGTCACCGGCGACCTTACCCGTGCGAGGTCCGAGGCCGGCGAGAGGGGCACTGAGGGGGCAGCAGGGGGCCTGGGGCCATTGGAATCGGTGAAGAGGACCTGGGCGTCCTCCTGCAGGTGCGGACGGAGTGCGCCTGCTGTGGCGGTGTGGGTCCGCAGGTGCGCGGACAATCTGTAGCATATTATGCAAGTGGAGAGGCATCTCCTTATTACAGTCGTCAAGTCCGTTTCGCTTTTACTTTGCCAGCGTTCTCAAGTGACCTGGGTTGTTTGTTTGTTTTTACCCTGTCTGTAAAATTAATCGTAGATTCTAGAAGACCTATTTTGTAATATGCTCTTGCACACACAAAAAAACCACATACACGTTATTTGCGTCAGGTTAATTTCTTAAGCAGCTAACATTTTTACTCCGTGAAGCAAAACAATGTTAAACCTTTCAGGTTTGTCCCGTTTTTGCCTCACTGAGTGGTAGGCAGGAAGTTTTTAAGCTCTTCAGAAGAGTCAGCACTGGCTATGGTCAGTGATCGGTAAACTCTAGAAGGGTTGAGAAACTGCAGATCACAACCCAAGTAAATCTTAACTGAGTAATTTTAGAAAGTAAAAGTGAATATTTTTAGAAACAAAATTCAGATTTTGTATAGTCTCATTTTTTGCCATAAATGGAGAAATGTTTAAATGCAAAGTCCTTGTAAGATCTAAATGGTTTTGAGGTTTCTCCAAATCTTCATTTCTTTTAATAAATATTGAGTCTTGTGTCCTAGGCCCTTGGGTTTCATTGATGAGCAGAAGAAAACCTGGTTCCTGCTCTTGCTGGGGCTTGCAGTTTAGTCGGGGAGAGGCATTAATGAAAAGATCATGTGACTAGAGATAAAACTGCAGGTTTGATGAGGGTTGCGAAAGAGGGTTTGTAATGTTCTTAGACTTGAAGCAGGTGAGAATCCCACATTTTTTGTTACAAATGTGTTGCTTTAGGAAGGATAGTCCTAGAGAAGGATTTGTCATATAGGGCAGGCTGGTGTGGGAGAGGAGGGAACAGAATGGAAACATTTTACCTCTCACTGACTTTTACAGCTTAGTGGGTTCTTGGTATTCCGGAGGTATAAAGAGAATAATCTTGTCACTTGGTTGTGCGTGTATTTTTGATGGAATTTTTTTCCCCCTGTTTCTCTTTTAAAAGAAAAACTTGAGATTAGGAGTTCTCATTGGACTATGAGCTTCTTGGGAAAAGAGCTGTGTCTGCTTCATCTTTCTGTGTCTAGTCCTTAGCGTGTGTGTGGCACAGAATAGGGCCTTCAAAGAGTGCCTTCAAAGAAGGAATAAGGGATGGCCTGACCAGGCCCAGGTGGAAACCTGAGTTTAGAAACCCTGAGCACTGCAGGGTGTGTCCATCATCTTCATGTGTAATTAAAAATAGGTGTAGGAAATCCAGTTTTGTTTCTGAAACTTTAGATGTCAAGAAAGGTTTTAGGTATCAGGCTCAGGCTCTGTGGCGCCCACGCATCTGGCCGTGGTAGGTGGCCCAACCCCGCCTCTCCGCATGGTCACGGTCCGTGTACCTTTGTACCTGTTCCCACATGTCCTGTCTGTGAGCCTGCTCAGAAGACAGCCTTTAAGGAAGCAAGAGCTGTACCTCCTTTTATTTTAAGAAGGGGAGCTAGTTAGATTTGCTGCCTTGAAAAAGTGTGAATGTATAATTTGAGGGAGTAAATCTTGGATTGGTACACTAATTTATTCCCACCTTTCAAACAGATAATCTGCCTGCAATGTAGGAGACCCCAGTTTGATCCCTGGGATGGGAAGATCCCTTGGAGAAGGGAAAGGCTACCCACTCCAGTATTCTGGCCTGGAGAATTCCAAGGACTGTATAGTCCATGGGGTCACAAAGAATCGGATACAACCGAGTGACTTTCAATTCACTTTTCAAACAAACAATATATATATATTGTATTTAATATGATGAAAGCTCCTTATGAGGACATAGGGTTGCCTCAAAAGACAATGTACTATTGTCTATATACTATGTTGCACCCACTCTGAATGTTGACATTTGTAAGATTAAGAGAATGTTGAGGGGGATCACCATTAATTTGTAACTTATCCTTGTAGGAGCAGCCTTAGACGTTGGCCCATCTCTTTGTAATGCTGGAAATAACGAGCACATGTGTGTGTGTACTTTAAATCAAGAGGCTGAAAAAAAAGCTGAATTGAAGAGAAGGAATTCCAATGTTTGTTAATTTTTAGAGAAAGGAATACAAAAATTCTTCTTCAGAAGTGTAACTATATGATTGAATAGCAGTGTTTTCATCTGTGTTTAGCAGTTTGCTGAACATGCTGCCTTAACTGTGTGACCAGAAAGCTTTGATCTTACGGGATTTGTATCAGAAACTTTAAAACCAGGGTCTGCCATCTGAGGCGCCTGTGGGTATCTGCTGAAGACTGTCATGTCCGTCTCTCTTCTGAAGGAACCACAGTCCTTGGTGCGCCCCTTGGCCCTTCCTCCTGTGTCTCACTTTGTGTTGGAATTTGTAGATATCTTCCAGGAGCTGTGGCCTACAAGGTTGCTCTGCAGTCATTTTTCGCTGATAACTTGTCTTATCGTCTTGGTCACAGGAGTCTTAAAAGATGAAGGAGCTCACTGCGGGGCCCCTGTGGCTGATGGGATAAGAGGTGACTGGTCTGAGCTGTGCTCCCGGTCTGGCAGATAGAAGAGGCTGCTGGGGCGTCCAGTGAGTGAGAGGGTGGGAGCACCGTGCATGGAGCTGGGAGCTAGGAGTGAGCCCAGGGCCTGAGGGGGCAGTGGGATGACAATGATGGAGGGTCTTGGTGCAGTGGGCACCACAGGGATTGTCTTGCTCATAATTCCCAGGTGGAAAGAAAGAAAGTGAAAGTCACTCAGTTGTGTCTGACTCTTTGTGACCCCATGGACTGTCCATGGCGTTCTTTTAGGCCAGAATACTGGAGTGGGTAGCCTTTCTCTTCTCCAGGGGATCTTCCCAACCCAGAGATCGAAGCCAGGTCTCCCGGATTGCAGGCGGATTCTTTACCAGCTGAGCCACACGGGAAGCCCAAGAATACTGGAGTGGGTAGCCTATCCCTTCGCCAGCAGATCTTCCTGACCCAGGAATCGAACCAGGGTCTCCTGCATTTCAGGCAGATTCTTTACCAACTGAGCTATCAGGGAATATCAATATCCCAGGTGGGTCACTGGTCAAGTGTGGAAGTTGCATGTCCAGCCCTCCACCCCCAAGCTGTTCACTTA
Source organism: Ovis aries (assembly GCF_016772045.2). Classification (NCBI taxonomy): domain Eukaryota; kingdom Metazoa; phylum Chordata; class Mammalia; order Artiodactyla; family Bovidae; genus Ovis; species Ovis aries. The sequence goes on along the minus strand of NC_056078.1, from coordinate 1,062,943 downwards.
AACACAGATAAGGACTTGTGTGGTTTGAGATGAGGACAGTTCTTAGAACCTGATGCCCGCCAGGAGCTTTTGCTACATTCATAGTTGAATATTACAGAGCTAGACCGTTAAGTGACCAGAATGAAGAGACTGATGAAACCAGCGGGTGTAGAAAGCAAGGCGAGGGCGAGGCGTGCTTAGAACGGCTGCATCCTGCACCCCAGGCCAGGAGTGAAAAGTTCTGACAAGGATAGTGCTGGTGGGGCAATGAGGCTGAACCTCGGAAACAAAATTGTTCCAGAAAGCCTTCAAGTGTATTTGCTTCGGAAATACCACATTTCAGAGAAAACCTGAACATCCTGTAGCTGTGCTGTGAAACGTGCTAGTCGGAGTTGATTCAAAAGTGAAATACCAGATATTCAAGGGACTTAGTATGGGGAAAAAATGTGAATTTTCTTTATGATTTAATGTTCATTGATGACTAATACTTTGGATATATTGGATCAAATAAAATATGTTATTAAATTAATATTACCTGTTTCTCTTTAATGTGGCAACTAGAAGATTTTAAGTTCTGTGGGCAGCTCACATGGTGTGTGTGCTGGGCAGAAGTGCCAGTCGTGGGCAGGCCCATTGTGGTTACTGCAGCACAGATGCCACGCCTGTTGCTAGCACTCTAGCCTTGCCCAGACCTTTGTCTCCAGGTCACTCCACAGCCTCAGAGGCTTCCTTGGCGCTCCACTTCCTGCTGACTGTCGGCCCTTTCTACCTCTTGCCTTGTCCAGCTTAGCTACTTGTCAGGCTCCTTCACTTCAGCCTCTCACCTGCCTGGGCCCTCTACTCCTGCGTTCTCTGTGGACACTGAAAACTCCTTTCCTTCTCTGTCCCTCCTCTCGGAGAGTGGGACACAGCTGGCAGGGGCACCAGTCGGTCCTGACTACTTGCTGTGCCAGCTGTAATATAGAGACTCTGTGTGTGCGCTCAGTCATGTCTGACTCTTTGTGACTCTGTGGACGGTAGCCCACCAGGCTCCTCTGTCCATGGGATTTTCCAGGCAAGAATATTGCAGTGGGTTGCCATTTCCTTTGCCAGGGGATCTTCCAACCCAGGGGTCTCCCAGTGGCAGGTGGATTCGTTACCACTAGTGCCAGCTAGGAAGCCCAGTATGTTAATAGATAATAGTGGATACTTATTGTTGATTTAGCTTCCCTGGTGGCTCAGATGGTAAAGCGTCTGCCTGCAATGCAGAAGACCCAGCTTTGATCCCTGGGTCGGGAAGATCCCCTGGAGAAGGAAATGGCAGCCCACTCCAGTACTCTTGCCTGGAAAATTCCGTGGACTGAGGAGCCTGGTAGGCTACAATCCATGGGGTTGCAAAGAGTCGGACACGACTGAGCAACTTCACTTCTCTTCATCGTTGATACTGACACTGGGCTGGAGACATCATGTGTGTGCGTCATTTCTCACATTTCCTTGAGGGAAAGGTTATTTTTATTGCCACCTTCTAGATGCATAAACTGAGGTGCAGAGAGTTTGAATGACTCAGTCGAGGTCAGACAGCTAGATGACAGAGCTAGGGCACCAATCCTGTCAGTCCCAACTTCAGAACTCCCCAGGTCTCCCCAAATCTCAGGTCCTGTGGAGTCTAGCTCTTAAAAAGGCCTGCATTCCTTGTCACCATCCTATCCCCGCTGCCCCTCCTCCCCACTTCACCTTAGTTCCCCTCTTGCCTGGAGCAGGGCAGCCTCAGGTCCTTTCATTTCATTCTACAGCCGGAGTGAATCATTTAAAATACAAACCTGACCTCTCACTCCCCAGCCTGAGACCCTGTTAGGCCTGCCTTGCTGCAGTAGCCCTGTTCTCTTTGAGAGCCTGGAGCCTCTTACCTGTTCTCTGCACCACAGTCCCCACTCCAGCATTATCCGGCAGCCTTTCTGCTCCCTGGCTGGCCTCACCCTCCCCAGCAGAGGTCCCTGGTGTTTTCTCAGCTTGGTTGTGGGAAGATGAAGAAGACAGATTTTTGTCTCGGAATGTGGTTCTGCAGTAGATGAACTGGGTGACCTTGTGCAAGCTCCCTCTAAGTGCTTGAGTTTCCTGTCTGGAAAATGAGGATGGTGAGAGCATTGTTGGAGGAGACAGTGTGTGTGGCAAATGCTTCAGATAGTGGTGGGTAGTTAATGCCTTAGTCCATGAGTGACATGGGGCTTGCTGCACCTGCCTAGCTCAGTGGGCAGATGAGTCCTTAAAAGCGCTGTCCTGTGTCTAGTGGTGGTAGACAGGCTGTACGACCTTTGCTGCCCCCAGACCTGCCGGTCTAGGACCTGAGTACTGGCCACAGCCCTTCTCCGAGCAGCCTGCCTTTCAGGTTTTCCTTCTTTCTTTTCAAGGAGATTGGTCTCATTCTTTGAATGCCATGACTGGATAGACTTAGGGTAACAGAAAAATGCTTGAAAATACCTGTCAAGAGACAGTAACAGTCAGGCAAGGAAGAGGAGTAAGCAAATGCTGAATGAACCATGGGAAAAGATGGAGAATATCCAGAAGGATTGTGGTTTACTTGGCTCATCAGGTCTGGGGAGGAATCAGAGAGGATAGTTGTGGTGCAAATACATGTCAGAGATGGTGTTGTGTAGTAAAATCTTAACAGAAATCCAGCTAACCCAAAGCAGAATTTTTTTTGTTTACTTTGTATACATTTAACTTGTAGAAGATCCAACAAGTCCATCCTAAAGGAAATCAGTCCCAAATGTTCATTAGAAGGACTGATGCTGAAGCTGAAACTCCAATACTTTGGCCACCTGATGCGAAGAACTGACTCATTTGAAAAGACCTGATGCTGGGAAAGATTGAAGGTGGGAGGAGAAGGGGATGACCGAGGGTGAGACGGTTGGATGGCATCACTGACTCGATGGACATGAGTTCGAGTAAACTCCAGGAGTTGGTGATGGACAGGGAGGCCTGACATGCTGCAGTCCATGGGATTGCCAAGAGTTGGACACGCCTGAGTGACTGAACTAAACTGAACTTGTAGAAGAAAGAGGCAAATGGCAGTGATAATTTTTTTTTAATTTAAAGGGGAGATCCTGAAACGATGTTTTTTAGGATTGATTGTTTTGGCTTTGCTGGCTCTGCGTTACTGCTTGTGGGCTTTCTCTAGTTTCAGCAAGTGGGGCTGCCCTCTAGTTGTGGTGCGCGGACTTCTCATTGCAGTGGCTGCTTGCTGTGGAACACAGACTCTAGGCTTCAGTAGTCGCGGCGCGGGGGTTCAGCTGCCTTGCTGCAAGTGGAGTTAGTGTCCTGACCAGGGGTCAAACCCATGTCAGCCGCATTGGCAGGTGGGTTCCTAACCACTGGACCACCAGGAAGCCCCTGGATCGGAGTTTAATTCAGCCAAATTCCCTTCTCTTTGTAATCATTATCATTACTATGTAAGAACTAGTGTGTGTTCATGCTGAACAGGTTCTTGTTTTGGAATCATAACTGAATTTGAAGACTAGAGGTGGGAGGGAGATGAGCTCTGGTAGCGCTTTGCATATACATTACACTTATGGAAGTATTTGCCAAAGGGAAGAAGCAGACTAGAGAAACTGCCTGCTGATGACAGATGAAACAGGTCTTCCGGGTTAATTCCCAGGTCGCCAGGCCACTGGCTTCCGTGGCCAAGCCCTGCAGAACCTGAGCTACATATGCTCCCAGAACCCTTGGGCTTTCAGTCCTCCTGAGCACAGTTATCAGGAACACAAGAGTTTTGAAACAAGATCCTGAGTCTTACAGCAAACTAAAAGGGTACTTGGCCAGGTTTATAAGACACAGTCAGGTACACGGGTTTCCTGGCTCCTGTAAAGGAGTCATTTCCACACAGACTTTCCGAGCTACCAGATCTTATATTTCTCTTTGGGCTGTTGTTGAACTTTGACATGCTTTTCTCCCTCCTTTGCCTAAGTTCAGTTTGTTCATTCATCCAGCCAGTATTTATTGAGCTTATACTCTACGCCTGTCCCTGTAGGCAGTTAGGATATAACAGTGAACAAAATAGAAATCTTTTCTCCTAATGGAGAGATACAGTAGATAAGTGAAACTTTCCAAAGGCTGGGAAATGCCGGAAAGAGAATGAAAGGTGTGTCGGGGTTTGTATTATAGATGGGGTTGCAGAGCAGGCCCCCTTTGAGGGGAGGTGTTAGAAGACCCCCAGAAGGGAGAGAGTCTGGGCAGTATTCCTGACTTAACAAGCTCATATTTCTCCTAGAGCTGTTTGCCAGCTGAATGACCGATTGGCAGAGTTTGCTCTTAACTCTTTGTATTAAGGTTTTGTAAAAGTGAAGCCTTTCACTGAAGTGTTAGCTTTAGGCAAGACACAGAGAAGCTATTTGCAGGGTGTTGGGAGCACCCATCCCCCACACTGTGTCCACTTAGGGTCCTTGCCATTGACTGTTTAGTGATGGTGCTAGCAGTGGGGGCGGAGGGGGGGGCGGGTCAGGAGGGACAGAGGGAGCCCCAGGAGGACTGAACTTGGAAGGTTCACAGTGGCATACATATGCACCCTGCCCCAGGCGCCTGGTGCCACTCTGCAGAAGGAAACGGTTACTCGTTTGTTTCTTCCTTGGAGATGTTTTGTGCGCGCGTGCATGCTAAGCTGCTTCAGTCATGTCTGACTCTTTGCGACCCTGTGGACCCTAGTCCACTAGGCTCTTCTGCCCATGGGATTCTGCAGGCAAGAATACTGGAGTGGGTGCCATGCCCTCCACCAGGGGACTTTTCTGATCCAGGGATCGAACCTGCATCTCTTGTCTCCTGATTGGCAGGCGGATTCTTTACCACTAGCGCTGCCTGGGAAGTTCTTTGACCATGGCCCAGCTGTAAAGGTGAACATATGGATGTGTGTGTTTATTTTTGAAAGGTCATTGGGTGTGTCAGTTTAGGGCCTCCAACAAGCAGATGTCAGAGCAGAATTAGATGTACAAGAGATCTGCTTGGCTGAACGCATGTGAGAGATAAGGCCAAAGGAAGTAGGAGGAGGTGGGCAGAGCCTTTGGTCACAATGCAGGTCTGAAACCATGATTCTCCTTGAAAGCTTCTATTTACTTTCTTAAACTGTGGATGCCAGTGGAGAGGCACCAGGTGTACATTCCAGACATTTAGACAACATATACACACTGAGCCATTTGCCTGTTGGGTACAGAGCTTCAGGCTGAAGAATTTCTGGCGTGGTTTTGTGCCTACATGAGCTTAAGGACCAACTAGCAAAAAAGGCCCACAGACATTTGTGTCCTCGGCTTTTCTTGATAACAGTGTGTCTTAGTGGATTGCCTCATGTTGCTTTCCATAGAGTCACCTCATTGTTTTTAATGACTGCATAATATGTATAAAATACATGTTCCATAATCGATTTAACTTTTCTTCACTAAGCAATGTTTGGAGCATTTTGAATCTTTTGTTGGTATAAGCAGTGCCTTAATGAACACGCTTGAGTGTACCTTTTTTTGCGTGCACATATGAGAGTGTATCTACACGTTAGAGATAGAATTGGTGGACGAAAGGGAGTGTGCAGTTACGCTTTGACTGGTAGGATCTCATCACCTTCCACTGCGACTGTACCAGTTTGCATAGCTACTAACAGTGTAAATGCCGCTTCCTTGCAGCTTCACTAACAGGGTGTTGTCAAACTCTGAACTTTGCCAAACCAGTAGATGAAAAATGATACATCTTTGTGGTTAAATTTGCATTCCTTATTATGAATGTAGTTATCTGTGACACATGCTGCTCCTAATCAGATTTTCTCAATACTTTCTTTTCTGAAAGGATTCTGTGCCTTCGTCTTTTTTTAAGGAGTGTGAACAGTTGGGTTCTTGCATATTTTTATAATCATGATGATATTCTGGTACTTTATTTCCCAAAGCAGTCATATTAAGAAGGAAGGTATCACATATGTAGTGGATGCCCATGTCTGCTTTCCATAGCCTACAGTCTTGTGAACTATTAGACATAATCAAGAGCTTTACTTGGGCAGTTTGATCTTCAAGCTAAGACGCAGTTAGATGCCGAGGAGTAACTACATACAGCATGAACGCAGGGAAAATGTCATCTGAGTTGAACCCCTAGATCAAGAGGCAGGAGGGAGACCAGAGTGGATTTTTGTGGTTAGCTCTCAGTTACTCCTGGGGAAGAAGAGAGCAACAGACCAGGGTGAAGCCAGGTCATCTGGTCTGGATACTTGGGTAGGATCAGTGCCCCCTACTGACACCCTGCCTGATATGGCCCCACAACCAGATCCGGCACTCCTCTTTAGTCAGGGGTCCAGGAGCTAAAGGGAGGAGACTCCTAGCATCGGAGCATCACACGCTCTGAAAAGTTTTTTCGGGAAAGAAGCTGATGAACTCAGCGCCCTGTTCCTTGGGCAAAGCACCGAAGAACCGGAGAGTTGCTTGTGTTTTCCAGCTGCAGTTGGGTTTCTGGCGGTGTCCAGTGTCATCACCATGTCCGCCCCCTTCTTCCTGGGGAAGATCATTGACGTCATCTACACAAACCCCTCTGCAGACTGCAGCTCCAGCCTCACCCGCCTCTGCCTGGCGCTCGGAGGCGTGTTCCTGTGCGGTGCCGCAGCCAATGCCGTCCGTGTCTACCTCATGCAGACGTCAGGTGCCGGGACCTTGCTCCTGGGCGGCCTGGGTGGGGCGGGGCGGGTCTCGTGGGCTCCCTGTGCTCTGGCACCCCCAGGCTGGGGACCGTGGTAGACAAGGGACTCTGTGCTCACCCCTCCTCTCCGGCATTAGAGCTCAGTTGCCTGTGTGTTTCCAGGAGGTTGGGTGGTGGTGCGCAGCTGCTGAGCTGCCCACTGGGGACAGCCCCTGCAGGTGGCGTCGGGTGATGCTGCCCAGTATCGCTGTGTGTTACACCGTTTCTGTCCCTCCCCTCTCCATCCCCGCTGAGCTGCCCGCGGCACAGCCCCTGCAGGTGGCGTCGGGTGATGCTGCCCAGTATCGCTGTGTGTTACACCGTTTCTGTCCCTCCCCTCTCCATCCCCGCTGAGCTGCCCGCGCGGGACAGCCCCTGCAGGTGGCGTCGGGTGATGCTGCCCAGTATCGCTGTGTGTTACACCGTTTCTGTCCCTCCCCTCTCCATCCCCGCTGAGCTGCCCGCGCGGGACAGCCCCTGCACGTGGCGTCGGGTGATGCTGCTCAGTGTTGCTGTGAGGTCTGTTAGCTGATAGGCAGTGACACCACCATGGTGACGGAGCCTGGGACAGCCGACTCCATGTCATTGCTGGCCCTTCAGCTGATAAAACGCTCTGTAGATAATTAGCCAGTTCTTGCCATTTGAAAGTTAAATCCAGGAAAGGATTGTGAGGGAGAAGCAGAATTAGCTTGTGAGAAGTCACTGTGATGAAACTGTAAACTGCACTGCTGATCTCTGTTCTCTGCCATCGGCCCCACGGGCTGTGGTCGCTACGGGGAGCCCTGCGCTGGCCAGCAGCGCATGCGCGTGGCTGTGTCTGGTGTCCCACCAGGCCGTGACCTGGGCAGCTGCGGGTGTGCAGCTGAGCCCCCACTGATCCTGTTTCTTTTGCCTTGCAGGTCAGCGCATCGTGAATAGGTTGAGGGCTTCACTCTTCTCCTCAGTGCTGAAGCAGGAGGTGGCTTTCTTTGACAAGACACGCACAGGAGAGCTGATCAACCGTCTGTCCGCAGACGCAGCCCTCCTGGGGCGCTCAGTGACGGAGAACCTCTCAGACGGGCTCAGGGCTGGAGCGCAGGCCTCTGTTGGCATCGGCATGATGGTACGTCCCTCAGCTTCTGTGTCTGTCCGTGCACCCTGGCAGGGTGAGCCGCACTCCGGAGAGCTGTGCTCAGCACTGTGCAGAGGCCTTGGGGACCCGGGGCAGTTGCCTTGTTGTTGGCACCTGAACCTTCACTTCTTATCTGGAGAACAGAGTGTGGCTTTTACAAAAGCCTTGTTGCCTGGGTTCTAAGAACATGTGAGGGTGGGAATGAGCCCAGGTAGGAAGAGCCCTGGTGCCGAGTGCTGGACCGAGGCGGAGCACTAGGCTGTCAGTCTGTCCAGCCATCTGTCCGCAAAGGCAGGAAACTGCTACTGTCAGTCATCTCTACAGGACCTGAGGGTTGTTCCTGTCCTCCTCCTGTCAGGAGCAGGATGGGCTCCCTCTGCACAGACAGGCAGCTCTGCAATCATTTACCCTCTCCCCCCATCACACCTCTTCCTCCTTAGCTGGGGACTGGAGCCCCTCACATCTGCTTGCCTCCATTCATACGAGGCGTCTGAAGACATACCTTCTCCTGTGCTGCTGGCCAGGAGAAATGTAGTGCAGGCCACGTGTGCAACTTAAATTTTCTAGTTATTGTTGTTGTTCAGTCGCCAAGCAGTGTCTGACTCTTTGTGACCCCAGTACATGGACTGTAGTACACCAGGCCTCCCTGTCCCTCACCATCTGGAGTTTGCCCAAGTTCATATCCACTGAATGAGTGATACCATCCAACCATCTCATCCTCTGTCACCCCTTTCCCTCCTGCCTTCAATCTTTCCCAGCACCAGGGTCTTTTCCAGTGAGTTGACTCTTCCCATCAGGTGGCCAAAGTATTGCAGCATCAGCTTCGGCATCAGTCCTTCCAATGAATACTCAGAGTTGATTTCCTTTAGGATGGACTGGTTGGATCTCGTTGCAGTCCACAGGACTCTCAAGAGTCTTCTCCAGCACCACAGTTCGAAAGCATCAATTCTTCGGTGTTCTACCTTCTTTACAGTCCAGCTTTCACATCCATATATGACTACTGGGAGGACCATACATACCCTTGACTATGTGGACCTTTATATATAAAGTGATATCTATGCTTTTTAATATACTGTCTGGGTTTGTCATAACTTTCCTGCCAAGAAGCGGTTGTCTTCTAATTCCATGGCTGCAGCCACCATCCTCAGTGCTTTTAGAGCCCAGGAAGAGGAAATATGTCACTGCTTCCACCTTTCCCCCTTTTATTGGCCATGAAATGATGGGACCAGATGCCATGATCTTAGGGGTTTTTTTAATATGGAGTTTTAAGCCTCCTTTTTCACTCTCTTCTTTTACCCTCATCAAGAGGCTCTTTTAATTCCTCGCTTTCTGCCTTCAAAGTGGTATCATCTGCATATCTGAAGTTGTTGATATTTCTCTGGTAGCCACATTTCAAAAAGGAAACAGAGGAACTTCAATAGCAGTCTAGTGGTTAGGACTTCACCCTTTCACTGCTGAGGGCCTAGGTTCAATCCTGCAAGCTGTGTGGAGGAGCCAAAACAGTTTTTTAGTAAAACAGAAAGGTGAAACGAGATTAATTTTTGATAATAATTTTACTTAACTCAGTATAAACAAAGTTTATCAATTCAACATGTATTTAATATAAAATTATTAATCAAATGTTTTTCATATTAGGATTTAAAAATATGGTGTATATTTTATACTCACAGAACATCTAAGTCTGGAGGCTTTCATTGGAAATAATCAATATTTAGATTTTGTAAAATTTGTGGTTGAAAAGCACACACCAGAATCTCCAGACATATTTAAAACTTTATTAGTAACTGAACAGAAATGGAATATCAGCTTTTGAAATTTAATTTTAATTACAGCTAAAATTTAAAGTGTAGTTCCCTAGCACACTGACCACCTCTCAGGTGACCAGTAGCCATCAATGCTATCATCTTGGTGCAGTTCTAGACCCTAGAATGAGGACTGTGGCTGATTTTTCCTCATAGGTGGAAAAGCTGAAGTTTCTGACCAGTGTCCCAGAGAGCATTCAGTCCGGAGCAGAAGGCTATGTTGCCAGAGTGAGCCTGTAAGGTCTACCATACAGAATGGAAGACAGCTTTGAAATCTTGTGTACACTCAGCCAAGAGAGAAGCAAAGCTCTGGGAGAAGGCCCTTCTATACTAAATAAAGCACCGTTTCCAGATATTAATAGTCTGGGGCTCAGGAAGAGCAGCAGTTGAAGGGCAGGGCGTCAGAGGGGGCCTGTCTCAGTGCCTGGAGCAGCATAACCGTACCACTAGTGGGGGCTCAAGCAGCAGAAGTGTATTTCCCACAGATCTGGACTCTGGGAGTCCAAGGTCGAGGTGCTGACAAAGTAGGTCCGTTCTGAGGCCTCTTCCCGTGGCTCGCGTGCAGCCACCCTCTCACTGCGAGCTCTGTTCACGTGGCCTTTCGCCTGTGGTTGTGTGGAGAGAGTTGGCTACTCTCTTAAAAAGACAAGATCAGGGCCCTCACCCTTATAACCACATTTTACCTTAATTCCTTCGTTAGAGGCTCCATCCACATCCAGCCCCGTGGAGGTGTAAGGCCTGTGAGTTTGAGGGGGACACAGATGCTCAGCTGGAGAAGGCAATGGCAGCCCACTCCAGTATTCTTGCCTGGCAAATCCCACGGACGGAGGAGCCTGGTGGGCTGCAGTCCATGGGGTCGCTAGGAGTCGGACACGACTGAGCAACTTCGCTTTCGCTTTTCACTTTCATGCATTGGAGAAGGAAGTGGCAACCCACTCCAGTGTTCTTGCCTGGAGAATCCCAGGGACGGGGGAGCCTGGTGGGCTGCCATCTCTAGGGTCGCACAGAGTCGGACACGACTGCAGCGACTCAGCAGCAGCAGCAGCAACAGATGGTCAGCTTATAGCGGGGCCTCATGAGGAGGCACGCCCCGGGATCTGGCCTTCAGGTCTGGAGGGACTGACAGATTCATCCTTTCTCACGGGTCCCTGGACCCGACTATGGTAAGCCTGCTTCCGAGAACCTAATGATGTCTGTGCCATACTGTCAGTTGAGTAGTTTACATGTGGGTTCTTCCTCCCACCATTGAGCTGTGTGTTCCTGATTCTGCAGCACTCCTTTCCGTGACAGCACCTGTCTCATCCTTCAGAAGGTTATCTCTAAGCATGGAACTGGAGCACAGGGAGGAAGGGTCCTGAGACCATCCCCAAGCTCAGGGACAGCAAGGGGTGTTCCTGCCCTGCCGTGCAGACAGCTTGCCTGGGCTGTGTTGTGTTCAGACCTACTCGATTGCCTCGCTGCTCCGCCTGTGTTCTGCAGGCCACTGATACCCCAGTGCCTGCTTGTCTGTTCAGGGTGGCCCATCCCCAGAGGTCAAGGTACTGAGCTCATTGCTGCCTCAGGGCCCTGCACATTCTCTTCCAAGACCACAGGGCACTCCAGGCTTTCTCTCTCTCTATCTCACCTATTTTTTCTCTGACTCCCACCTCACCTCTCCCCTTAGATGGAACTCCCTGTGGGTCAGTTACCTCCCAGGTGCCTAGGATAGTGTCTGCTGTCTGTAGGCCTTAGGTACTCAGTTGTTGAATGAGTAAATAAGTGAATGATTGCTTGATCCATCCTTCACTTTACATTTCAGCCTGCAGCTTTCCCCCTGCATTTTCGGAGAGTCTTACACCGATGAGACTATTTGATAATGAATAATGATGCTAACACCATTTAAAATACAATCACCTAACTGCAGGGTTGGCTATAGGAAAACCCTATTGTGTTACTTACTCTTTGGGCAACTGCAGTTGTTAGGAGACTCCTTTTGTTGAGTCCAGATCCATTTGCCTGAGATTCCAGTCCTCTAAGCCATGGAAACAGCTCTGACTTGGTTGTCGCACCTCTGCAAGTCCGCCTTCAACTTTGTCACATGACGTGGGGATTTTTGGTCTTGCTGCCATCTGAGTCATTTCAGGGAGACATTGCTCTGGTTGCTCAGAACCCTTAATGCAGACTTGAATACAGAACTCCTGGTGTGTTCTGGCCAGTGTGGAGCAGAAGGGGTCTCCTTCCTCCATCCCCGCTGCTCTGTTGAGTAGCGTGGTCTCATTTGGGTAGCACTGGCCAGCGTCGCGCCAGTAGTGGTACAGCATTGCAGGGCAAAGGGGCTCCACAGCCTCAGAGGCTGTCTGTCACGTTACTCCTGTGTGGCGGCTGAATATTCACGGGGCTTTGTGAAGACCGAGAATGTCTGAAAAGTTCTACCAAACAGCACCTTTAGGCCTACCTATTAATTTAAACATACGCATGTTTACAGTGGGCAGTGAGAGTATCTTGCTACTCTGTGTAACACGTATGTTTTGGGTTTTTTGACAGTTTTTTGTGTCCCCTAAGCTGGCCACTTTTGTTTTGAGTGTGGTGCCTCCAGTGTCCATCATCGCTGTGCTTTATGGCCGGTACCTACGGAAACTGACCAAAGTCACCCAGGACTCCCTGGCACAGGCCACTCAGGTAAAGGCCCCTCCCTGGTGTGGTCTCCACTTGGGTGAACTCAGAGCCAGGTTATCGGTGGGCAGACCCAAAGCAATGTGTCTAACCTTTCCAAAAAGTACATCCTTTGCCTCGTGTTAGCCCTGCAGATCCTGGAACCCAAAGCATTCTGCCTTCTAGACTTGATTTCTACCCACACCTCAGCACTGATCCCACTTGACTACATCATATGAGCTTAAGTCACTGTTTTTTATAGGGTGAAAAGGCTAATCATGTTCTGAAAATAGTTGTTCTGGATGATACTCTATCCTTTATTAACTAATAAGTGTGGCTTTCTAGTGCTGTCCTTGTAATGCTGTCCAGTTCTATCTTTTTTAAAAATTAAAAATAATCATTATATTTTCATTATAAAAACCATGCATATTATGAAAATAGAATTTTGAGAAATATAATGAGAAAAAAATGCATAATCCTAGCTCTGAATGAATATTATTAACATTTTGGAGTCTATGATTTTATCTTATCTTTCTCACTGCATAAAAATATATTTATTTATCTACCAACCTTCTCACTTATTTTTCTTTTTTTTCTCACTGATTTTTCTATCTACCTATATATATATGATGTGTCTATGTATAGATACATATTTGTTTCCAGAAGCAGGATTCTTCATGTACTCTGCTTTGTAGTCTGTTTTTCACTTAGTTACATATGACAAGCAGCTTTCTGTTGATAGTATCTTAAACGTGAGAACCACGTTTTAATTTTGCCTCCCGTGAAATGTTTGTATTATTCTCCCAGCTAGCTGAGGAACGTATTGGAAACATAAGAACTGTTCGAGCTTTTGGGAAAGAAGCGACTGAAATAGAGAAATACACCAACAAAGTGGACCACGTGATGCAGTTAGCAAGGAAAGAGGCATTTGCTCGGGCTGGCTTCTTTGGAGCAGTAAGTTGATTATTTTGGAAAGAACGAAAAGTGTAGACGTCGTGATCAGGAGAGATTTTTATTCTGTGATTCTTACCATACACAGAAGATACTTCCCTTCTCCCTCAAGACTAAGAATTACCATTCTTAAAAATATTTTTGTGAAGGAAGGGGAAAGCAAGTAAATGTAATTCAAGGAAAGGTGGTGAGACCAAAACTGTGGGTCAGGCCCTGACATCCGCTTCACCTGGAAACTGGTTAGACACACGGATCCTCAGCTCCACGAAACTCTTAGAATGGGGCTGGCGATCTGTCCTTTAGCCCCAGGTCATTCTGGTGTAGGCAGTTTTAAACCCACTGAGAATTAGCCAGAATAACCTCAGTGTATTCAAGAAGAGGGTATAAGAAAGCTGACCACATTGATCACAGGGAACTCAGGTAGGACACCGAGCTGGAAAATCACCATGATGGCAGAGTCACAATACTTTGAAAGTGGAAAGATGGTAGCGGTGATTCAGTAATGGCCATAGCTCAACAGACGGAAGCCCTGAGGAGGCACGCTTACAGAGACGACGTACCTAATGCACATCAGAGCAGATAGGCCCCGTATCTTACCTGGCTTCTCAGTGCAGCCTGCCCAGCCCACCGTGGTAGAATACATCGGGGAGGCATCCTTAATATCATTTTTTTCCCTTTGCAAATAGATTAGATTGAGTAAAATAGGAATCTGATAGGTAGCTTAGTATCTAGGTTTCTATGTTGATGAGATTATTTCCTTCAATATTATGATATTTCAGAAATATTTTTGAGGGACTTAACCTGACTTTCCAGCAGTTAAGATTTCATGCTTCCATCACAGGAGGCAGAGATTTGATCCCTGGTCAGAGAACTAAAATCCCATATGCTGTGCAGTATAGCCGAAAAAAAAAGAAAGAATTTTAAAGTTCAGATTAAAATGTATTTTGGGAAAATCTTGCTTGATGGTTAAATGCATAAAGGAAATTCTGCACAGTGTGAATGCTTTTTGCATTTGGGGTCTTTTGTTCTCACTGACTTCTGTGTTTTCTTCCCTTAACAGACTGGGCTCTCTGGGAACCTGATCGTGCTTTCCGTCCTGTACAAAGGAGGGCTGCTGATGGGCAGTGCCCACATGACAGTGGGCGAACTCTCCTCCTTCCTAATGTATGCTTTCTGGGTTGGAGTAAGCGTCGGAGGTATATAATTTAAATAGGCTTGGGGAATTAATGAAAAATCAGGTGATAGTTTCTGAAATGAAAACTTAACTTTCCCATTACTCCACTACTCATCAATTAACTAACTGCAAAAACATTTCCTAGAATGTTACTCCAACCTGACTTTGAAGGACGGAATAAAGACGAGTGTGATCCTCCCTGGGTTGAGAAGTGTTAGATTTTTGCAGGCCCCCTGCCCCCCATAGCTCACAGAGCACAGGGTCTCACTGGATCTGTTCCCAGCCAGCACACAGGGCAACCTGTTCCCTTTCACTGTAACATGGATGTTGGGGAGGAAGGATGGTATGAACAGGCATGTGCAGGAACCTCATCCTCTGATGGGGATGCTTTCATGACAGGCAGGTTGCTGGCGGGGAGAAGCCGACCATGTTCAAAACTAGTGAACAGTCCAAAATAGAAGTGATAAAGTACATGAGACACAGTTGCTTGCTTTTGTAAAGAGTCTCTCAGAGCCCAGCTTTCCTTGTCCGCCCCTGAGTGAAGGGAAGCAAGCTCTTTGGAGGCAGAACTGTGTGGAGTCTGCAAAGCCTCAGCCAACCTGGAGCAAATGATTTCCTGCTTTTTGTTTTCCTTCCTTTCTTTGAAAACCAAGATGGAGAGGTTAGATCAACAGCCTCAGTCTGGTTAAAGGAGCTCAGGTATCCCACAGGGTCATCTCAACTTTTTGTTTTCAGGGTTCCAGAGTTTTCTCCTGGTTAAAAGAGAGGCTTTTCCTTAGACATCCGCAGGCAAGTAAGGATATTTTCTGGACTGAGAGTTCCAGAGATCCATTTAAAATAACATTTTAGTTCTGCTGGCTGGTCTTAAAGAAAAATCTGATCCAAGATGTTTCTGGGTGCTGAGTGACTTGCGAGACAAGACCAGTTCAAGATGCTGGAGCGATGATGGTATTGTTTCTTTCTTTCCATCCCTGGGGTTGGGTCTGACGGGCTGTAGGGTCGCAAACCGTGTGGTCATGTTCCCCGCTCCGAACAGATCTGCTGGCCACCACCTGCCCTCTCTGTGACCTTTCTGTGCACCTTTCACAGTTAGCCATCGTCAGCTTTCCTCCTGGCCCCCATCTTGTGCTTTCTGCCACATTTGACTTGATCTTTCTTAGAAGTTTTCCATTTTAATGAACTTTAACTTAACAACATATTCTTTCATGGAGTGTGCTTTCAATAGACTTACAAAGTCATCTCTGAACCCGCAGCCATGTAAGGTTTTCTCCTATGTTGTCCTCTAGGAGCTTTATAGTTTTGCATTTTATGTTTAGACCATTTTGAGTTAATTTGTGAAAGAAGTGAGGCCTGTGTCCTGATTTGTTTTTTGCGCATGGAGTCTGGCTGTTGCAGCAACGCTTGTTGAAAAGTCTACTCTTTCTCCACTGAATTGCGTTTGCTCAACTGTTGAAGGTTGAGTGACTGTAGCTCTGCGGCTCTGTCTCTGCCCGATGCACCCTTGATTTAACCTGAAGGCTTTAGTCTACTCTATCTTCCGCAAATATCAGTGTCCCCAGGATGTTTGAATTGCATTTTTTCAGCACCCTTACTGAGGGAAAGTGTTACAAAGTATGTGTTCTGGCAGTTGGCATGGACCAGTGGACTTGGGATTTTAAATCATAGTTCAAAGGTGACTTTTAAGCCGAGGTTGTTAGTGTATCTAAAATTGCCAAGTTTCTTTTCAGTTTTTAGCTTAGTAAATGTTGTATGTGTTGAGTCTGAAAGATGGGTTGATTTTGTGGATGTGTCTTTTAAGTGAATGTTGGGGTACCTTGTACTCCTTTTTAATATGAGATAAGCATTATATTTTATTTTTATTGCTATGCTTTTGACTAAGCAGACTTTTCTGTAACACTGTGATTTTAATTCAGTGGTTGACTAGTATGACTATATATATTTGTAAATCCCCTGATCAGACCGAAGCCTTATGAGAGATAATGACATTGCAGGAGGAGAAGCTAAAGGAAAACAAGGGTATGAGACAGAGGGAATTCTGACGGATTCCCAGGAAGCTTCTTCAAACCCTTGTTTGAAAGTAACAGCTGCTGCTGCTAAGTCACTTCAGCCATGTCCGACTCTGTGCGACCCCATAGACGGCAGCCCACCAGGCTCCCCCATCCCTGGGATTCTCCAGGCAAGAACACTGGAGTGGGTGGCCATTGCCTTCTCCAGTGCATGAAAGTGAAAAGTGAAAGTGAAGTCGCTCAGTCGTGTCTGACTCTTCACGACCCCATGGACTGCAGCCTACCAGGCTCCTCCGTCCATGGGATTTTCCAGGGAATAGTACTGGAGGGGTCGCCATTGCCTTCTCCTGAAAGTAACAGATTTTATGTTAAAAGCAGGCTGTTGCCACTGTACCCAGAGGGCTCGGGGTAGCAGAGGGCCATTTATTGGCCAATGACAGATGTGTGCCTTTGCTTCTCATCCTCAGGTCTCAGCTCCTTCTACTCAGAGCTAATGAAGGGACTGGGTGCCGGAAGCCGCCTCTGGGAGCTCCTCGAGAGAGAACCTGAGCTTCCTTTCAATGGTGGGTCTGAACTGGGTTTGCTTTTCTTTGCTGAGATTAAACATGTGTGGTTTAGGACAGTGAGACCAGCTTCCTGCCCTACCTGGGAAGGATGAGCATGAACTAGACACTGTCTTTACCACAACAGGGATGGACGGGGCCATCAGAGGGTGGGCAGTGAGGACAGATTGCTGTTGGGTGGTGCTAGGGGCCCCAGGGCGTCCCTGGAGGTGGGGGCCTGACCACACAATGTGCCCCCACCGTTTCCCTCCCTGCAGGTGATGTGTTACCACACACGGCAGGAGGAAGTGCGTGCCGCTCAGGAGTGCAGACAGGAAGGGCCTGGCCAGGCCACCAGAATTGTCTTCCTCAATGATTTTGACATTTGGGGGCAGGGAGGAAAGGAAGAGGGTTCATGCATAGAAAAGCCTCTGAGTTGCTTGGCTTTGGGGATTGGGTGGAGGGTGCTGATGCTAATTGGCTTTGAACCATCTCCTTCGTGAGCTGCTTCACTGGAAGCCCGTGCTTGGGGCAGCTGTGGCCTGGGCCAAGCAGTCAGGCTCAGTGGAAGAAGCAGCGATCATTGTCAGCCACTCCCTGGCCCCAGGGCAATAGTGAATGCCAGCGTTCTCCACTGTGATAGAGTGGCAGGAATGAGCCCAACTGGGAGAGATGGAGCCACTTCTCCCAGTCAAGAGCAGGGTCACCCCCGGATAGAGCCGACCTCTGAGCCCCTCGAGCTCTGAGGCTGTTGTGCAGCGCCTGCCTGTTCATCATCCTCTTAAACAACTCGTTGGAGAAGGTGAGATGAACCCTGGATGGGGGCCTGCAGAGGCAGCCCACAGGGAGCAGG
The DNA here is from genome assembly GCF_016772045.2 of Ovis aries. Taxonomy (NCBI): domain Eukaryota; kingdom Metazoa; phylum Chordata; class Mammalia; order Artiodactyla; family Bovidae; genus Ovis; species Ovis aries. The sequence continues at coordinate 1,045,222 of NC_056078.1, read as the reverse complement.
CCACTGGACTCAGCCGGCAGCTCTTGGGTCGGAAGCTCCATCAGCTGCTGCTCGTATCAGTGGGACTGGGATGTGGACTTGGGCCTCTGAGGGCTGCGAGGCTCCAGCACAGTGGCCCGTGTGCTGTGCTGCTGGTGCAGAGCAGGCTCTGGAGTGGGGACTCGGCTTCCTCCCGACTGCCTGAGAAGCGCCTAGACTCCAGAGCTCACTGCGCTGGGCCGAGGCTGTGGTCAGGCTGGTGGGGTCCTGGGCTCAGCTGTGCACATGTGCTTGGCGCTGAGTGATTCGTGTCCCGTCTTACCTTTCAGAGGGGACTGTTTTGAATGAGAAAAGCTTCCAGGGTGCTTTGGAGTTCAAGAACGTGCATTTCGCCTATCCAGCTCGCCCAGAGGTGCCCATATTCCAGGATTTCAGCCTTTCTATCCCATCAGGATCTGTCACAGCTCTGGTTGGCCCAAGTGGTGCTGGCAAATCCACAGTGATTTCCCTCCTGCTGAGATTGTACGACCCTGCTTCTGGTGAGTGGTTCAGCGTGTTGTGGGACAGGGGCCTCTCTTGAGCCCTTCTACTCCTGAGCCTTGGGAGAGGGTCTGAGTGTGCAGAGGCTATGCATTGTATGAGTTCTGAGTGCCAGAGGGCCTGTTCCCAGGGAGGAAGTCCCTTCGACAGCGGTGTTACTTTTCTGGCTGTGAGCTCACCCAGGAGACCTGTCGGGCATGTCGTATCCTTTGCGTCCATCTCCTCATCTCCTGTGCACTGTCTTCTGCACCTGGAGCGGGGATCAGAAAGGTGCCTCCGTGGGGCGAGGATGGCAGCACGTGGAGAACACGCTGCCTGCACCGTCTGAGCTTGTGCAGGCGCCCGGGGCTCCTTGCAGCCCACCATCCCTCCCACACGGGGCCGGCCTGCAGACAGGGCACGTGGCTGTCAGTGAGCCACTGCTGTGCGGCTCCACTGACGCTCTCTTGAAGCAGTAGGTATTTTCTCATTTTGGAGTTTATTTTTAACTGCATTATAGCATCTTTTAGAGCAAAGAACACATTCTGCTAATCGATATTTAACAGTTTCAGGTGCACACCACAATGATTCACTATGTGTATATACTGTGAAACGATCACACGCTCATTAGTGTGATGTTACTGTGTCGAGTTAACGTCCCTCACCACACGTAGTTGATATCCTGTTTTACATCAGAGTTTAGAGAAGATATTCTGTATGTGTTGGTTTATTTTTGGATTAAGGAAACATTGTTTCTCCACAAGAAAAAAACCATTGGTAAAATAAAAAATGAGTTTATTTATTTTTGGTCATGTGATTTGTGGGATTTTAGTTCCCCGACAAGGGACTGAACCTGGGCCCTCAGCAGTGAGAGATTGCAGTCCTAATTGCTGGACCACCAGGGAATTCCCTAAAATCATGAATTTAAAGAGTAGGTCATAGTCTTTTTGGTTAGAACACCGTGAGAGCTGGTTGTATGCCAGGTATTGATCTGATGTGCAAAACCACCAAGTGTGTTAGTGGACGTCATTACACTGTCTGCCTCTGGAATCACTGCCTGGACTTACCTTCTACTTGCTATAAAATTCTGAGCTTAGGAAATCCTAGCGAGAGGGATGCAAAACATTGAGTGGGTTTCTTCATCACAGTGAACAGATCAGGGAGAAAAGAACTGTACTTCTATTCCTGCCTTGTGGAGCCTGTACCGAGCGCTTAGGCTTTCTAAGTCAATACCTCGGGTTTTTTGTAGGTGTCTGAAAAGTTATTTTGGGCTTGTGTAATTCCATATGCCTAACTGAGAGAGAATCGGATTTCTTGTGTTTACTGTCATCGTAATCAGGAGGCATGATTTCGTTCCCTCAGGGTGTAAAGGAAATTCTGTCAGCTGAGGTCAAAGAGTTACATCTGATGGTGAAAGACTCTGCCCTCGTGGCAGTCAGACAGCAGACGCTTCTGCCTCTGCACTAACACCGGAGGGAAGGCAAGCTGGCGGGACGAGCGAGGTGGGCTGGTCATCCCCCCATCGCAGGGAGAGAGTAGGTGCGGATGATCCGAAGAGTCCCTTCCAGCTCTGAAAGTCACTGAAACCCGCTGGTTTTAGGTTCTGTTTGGAGATTTTGAGTATCTAATCTTGAAAAAACTGAGTCTGGAGTTTTGCCGCCAGATCCTGTCTGTGTTTGTATCAGTCACTGGCCCCATGGCGCCCACTGACCTCTTTCCCTTCTTCCCTGCAAGGAACAATCAGCCTTGATGGCCATGACATCCGAGAGCTAAACCCAGTCTGGCTGAGATCCAAGATTGGGACAGTGAGTCAGGTAAGAGGAGAAGGGTCCGTTTTTATTAGTCTTTCTTTTAAACTTGCTTTTGTCATTTGCTTTTCTCTTGGTCTTGAACCTTTCAAAAGAAAAGGAATGGATGTTTTTCAGAAGTAGTAAACTAACCTCTTTGGGCAGGTTGTTTATGTTTGTAGTGCTGTTTCCTGAAGACCGTAAACATTTTAACCACTTGAAGCATTATCTTTTTCCAAAGGCAGAGACTGTCATTACTTGTAATGCAGGTAGTCTAGAAGATTGGGGAGAAAAAGATACAGCTTTTTAGCTTCTTTTGACTCTTTCTCAGTTCTCATTTTCATTAGTAGCCAGTCTACTGTTTTGCCTGAAGGGTTTCAGAGATAAGCAAGCAAAAACTATGCCAAGAGCCAGGTGCCCTTGCAAAGAGGTAGAGGATTTCAAGAACATTAATATGGTCTCTTTGATGAAGCTGTTTTCACAAGACCACTTAGTGCAGGGGAATTTTGACAAGCTATTTATATTTCTATTACGAACTTTTGTGCACAACAGACAAACCCAAGCCTTCCCCCACTCCTGGGCCTCTCTCTCCAGTGAACCTCCCCTCAGCCCCACTCCTCTGGGGACAGCTGGGGGACAGTGATGGGCTTGGCTCGGGAGGGCAAGGCTCACAGCAGTGCCATCCTCAGTAAAGAGAGAGGAAGAAGCTGGGAGTTTATTAGCTTTTTAGGACAATTCCACAGACTAGTTCTCTGCAAATGCCACTTTCCCATCTGCTTTGTGTTTCAAGAAGTGACAGAAAGAGATGGATTCTCCCTTCGTCCTTGGAAGGCAGGCAGCTGGAGAACGCAGACGGGGTTGAGGTCTTCCTCGGGAAAGGGGACTTGCATTTACAGAGCATCTGCTGCGTGCAGGGTGAGGGCAGGATCCTGCAGTGGTGATCTTCAGATGGTGAAGTCATCCTACTCCTGCCAACATGCGAACTTGTTAGACACCGTGGGGTAAATGGATGGAGAATGAGAAAATAGAACCTCCCCAAAAAACCCAGTATATATTGTCTGGGAAAAGTTCTTAGATGTAAATATTGTACTAAGCTCCACTGTGTTACTGGCCTTTTGAAATATTCAGTAAGTATGTTTTGTTTCCAATGTGTAGGAGCCAATTTTGTTTTCTTGCTCAATCGCGGAGAACATCGCATATGGTGCAGACGACCCCGCCTCAGTGACCGCTGAGCAGATAGAGCAGGCAGCCGCTGTAGCCAACGCAGCTGCTTTCATCCGAAACTTCCCTCAAGGATTCAGCACTGTGGTCGGAGAAAAGGGCGTTCTCCTCTCAGGTGCGTTTTGTTACTCTTCGTCGCAAAATGTCTCTGCTCCAAAAAACTCTCCAAACATTTCCTATCGCAGTGTTATTTTTTAATTAGGCTTTTGTCCTTAGAGTTTATGAAATTAACATTTTTGTTTTCTCAGATCTCTTTTGTACGTGACAATTCCCCAATTCCCTTCACTTTCCACCCCAGAGGTGTTTCCAGGCTCCCACTGGATGTCCCACTGGGCAGTATTCAGCCACATGCTTTTTCTCTTCTGAGAATAGATGTTTTACAATTCAAGATCCTTGCAAGTGAGACGGATACTGGATGGCAGGATGACCTGTCCTGGGAGGCAGAGACTGAGTCAGAGCAGGCGTGCAGCTGGAGGAGATTGTGTGTAGACCTCAGGCTCACAGGCTTTTCTATAAAAGGCCAGAGAGTAGATGATTTAGGTTTGCAGGCTACATGTGGTCTCTGTCACATAGTCATCTTTTTTTTTTAAAACAACTCTTTTAAAATGTAATAACCACAGCGAGGCCCTGGTCCAGACCTGACCCAGGCAGAGTCCATCATGTCCTGTTCTGGACGGTGGGAGCTCTGGACAGTGGAGGTCTGGACAGTGGGAGCTCTGGATGGTGGGAGTTCTGGACGGTGGGAGCTCTGGACAGTGGGAGCTCTGGATGGTGGGAGCTTGCAGGCCTGTGGCACCATGGGACTCCAGTGGTGGGACTCCCTGCGATGTCAGCTCAGGCAGCGAGTCAGATCGCATTATGGAGGCCGAGTTAAGGCAGGGAAACAGAAACAGTTCTGTTGCTTTCAAGTGCAGAAGTGGGACCAATGAAGAGAGAAGTAAGTTCAGTTCAGTTCAGTCACTCAGTCATGCCCTACTCTTTGCAGCCCCATGGACTGCAGCCCGCCAGGCCTCCCTGTCCATCACTGACTCCCAGAGCTTGCCCAAACTCATGTCCATAGAGTCAGTGATGCCATCCAACCCTTTCATCCTCTGTCGTCCCCTTCTCCTGCCCTCAATCTTTCCCAGCATCAGGGTCTTTTCCAATGAGTCAGCTCTTCGCATCAGGTGGCCAAAGTGTTGGAGTTTCAGCTTCAGCATCAGTCCTTCCAGTGAACAACCAGGACTGATCTCTTTCAGAATGGACTGGTTGGATCTCCTTGCAGTCCATGGGACTCTCAAGAGTCTTCCAAACACCACAGTTCAAAAGCATCAATTCTCCAGCACTCAGCTTTCTTTATAGTCCAACTCTCACATCCATACATGACTACTGGAAAAACCATAGTCTTGACTAGATGGACCTTTATTGATAAAGTAATGTCTCTGCTTTTTAATATGCTGTCTGGGTTGGTCATAGCTTTTCTTCCAAGGAGCAAGCTTCTTTTAATTTCATGGCTGCAATCACCATCTGCAGTGATTTTGGAGCCCCCCTCAAAAAATAGAGAAGTAAGATTTTGGTTAAACACAGTTCTGTTTTATTTTTATTACAAATATTGAAAAAAAAAATACAAATATTGAGAAGCGCTTCCTTTCATGATGATCTTTGTCACTGGATCTGCACGAGCAGGGGCAGGAGGCCTCCAAGTCAGAGTGAAGGCTGGAGCAGGAATCCTTTCCAACAGTAAACTTTTTGCTTGAACTTAGGCTATGGATAGTTTAACACAAAAATGTTCTAAGATCGTTGTGTACGATTTGTTAAAGCTATAGGCAGTAGATGAAAGCCTGCTTTTGACGGATGGGGTGAGTCATGGCCATAGAGCTGTTTCTGAGCCTCTGGGACACCGTGTGCTCGGGCAGGATGCTGGGAACTGACAGAGACGGAGGCGCAGAACTGGGAGGGCCTGTGCTGTGCCTACTGGTGCCTGCTCCCTGGGGGCAGAGTCTGTGTGTCCTTCCCTTCACCAGGGTTCCCAGGCTCTGTCTCCCAGGGAAGTAACCGAAGGTTTCAGTCCACTGTGGAGGAAGGGGTGGGCTTCTAGCAACAGACGCCCTGTGTGCTCATTGGCACCTGGGATTTTCAGAGCTGACTAAAGCCCTCAGTGGCCACTCTGCCCACCCACACTGAGCATTCGGATCCCCACCAACCAGAGAGGTTCAGATAGAAAGGGTTTTTCCTCCCTCCCTCATTGTGAGGATGGGATTGCCTGGTTGAGGAACTGAGTCTTCTCACATGATGAACTCAGTTAGGAGTGAGTTGTGTCCTGCTGTGAGACTCTGTCAGCCTTAAGCCAGTGGCCCTGGGGGAGAGGCGAGGGCCAGTGGGACAGCAGTGAGGGGCGGAGCCACCGCTTCCTGTCCTTCCGCATCTCCCCGGCTCACCCCGCCCGCTTTGTCTGGCAGACTTAGAGCTGACAGGCAGAGCAGGGGGTGCTGGAGTGGCTGCTCTCTCACGCCCGCCTTCTCACGCGTGCACAGGCTGCCGCACGGGCGAGCTGCTCCCTGGGCTGGGAGAGAGAGCCGGCGAGAGTGGGAGCACAGGGCCAGGCTCCGGGCAAGCAGGAGTGTTACCATTCCAGCTGCCTCAGCTCTCATCCAGTTCACGCACTGCTCTGAACCCCAGCTCTCCTGAGTTTCCTCTTCCTTTCCTACTGCAAGAGACACTCTACTGGGGGGAGGGGAGAGCAAACGTGTGTGGTGATAAGCACAGCCCATGCACAGTCCAGCAATACGTGAACCAGGAACTTCCAGATATTCCAGCTGATTTTGCAAAAGGCAGAGGAACCAGAGATCAAATTGCCAGCATCCTCTGGATCATCAAAAAGGCAAGAGAGTTCCAGAAAAATATCTGTTTCTGCTTTAATGACTATGTCAAAGCCTTTGACTGTATGGATCACAATAAACTGTGGAAAATTCTGAAAGAGATGGGAATAACAGACCACCTGACCTGCCTCTTAAGAAACCTGTATGCAGGTCAGGAAGCAACAGTTAGAACTGGACATGGAATAACAGACTGGTTCCAAATAGGAAAAGGAGTACGTCAAGGCTGTATATTGTCACCCTGCTTATTTAACTTATATGCAGAGTACATCATGAGAAAGGCTGGGCTGGAAGAAGCACAAGCTGGAATCAAGACTGTCAGGAGAGAAATCAATAACCTCAGATATGCAGATGACACCGCCCTTATGGCAGAAAGTGAAGAGGAACTAAAAAGCCTCTTGATGAAAGTGAAAGAGGAGAGTGAGAAAGTTGGCTTAAAGCTCAACATTTAGAAAACGAAGATCATGGCATCCGGTCCCATCACTTCATGGGAAATAGATGGGGAGACAGTGGCTGACTTTCTTTTTGGGGCTCCAAAATCACTGCAGATGGTGATTGCAGCCATGAAATTAAAAGACACTTACTCCTTGGAAGGAAAGTTATGACCAACCTAGACAGAATATTGAAAAGCAGAGACATTACTTGGCCAACAAAGGTCCACCTAGTCAAGGCTGTTCATTTTCCAATAGTCATGTATGGATGTGAGAGTTAGACTATAAAGAAAGCTGAGCACCAAAGAATTGATGCTTTTGAACTATGGTGTTTAGAAGGCTCTTGAGGGTCCCTTGGACTGCAAGGAGATCCAACCAGTCCATCCTAAAGGAGATCAGTCCTGGGTGTTCATTGGAAGGACTGATGTTTAAGCAGCTGAAACTCCAATACTTTGGCCACCTGATGCGAAGAGCTGACTCAGTTGAAAAGACCCTGATTCTGGGAAAGATTGAGGGCAGGAGGAGAAGGGGACGACAGAGGATGAGATGGTTGGATGGCATCACCGACTCAATGGACATGAGTTTGGGTAAATTCCGGGAGTTGGTGATGGACAGGGAGGCCTGGCGTGCTGTGGTTCATGGGGTTGCAAAGAGTGAGACACGACTGAGCGACTGAACTGAACTGAATGCCCAGTGCAGACCTCGGCAGTGCAGTGACCAGCTGTGGGGCCTCCTACAGGGTGTTCATGGCACAATCTTTCATCTGTGAAAAGGGAATCATTATAGAATCTACCTCACAGGCTTGTTTTTGAGATGAAATGAAATAATATGTGTAATGCATTTAGGAAATGCCTGGCACATAGGAATCCCTCAGTGTTAGCCATGATAATAATTCTTATTATTAATCTTTAGAGTGATGAGGAAATAATATATTTCAAACATAGGTTTCTGTTCTCTCATCTATCTCAACTTGATACCTTCAAATTGCCACGTGGTATATCAGTAAAGCCTGTTACCAAGAATTTTTGTTAAGACCATCAGTTTAAAGTCTATGTATGTTGTCATTGTCAGGTGGGCAGAAGCAGCGAATTGCAATTGCCCGTGCTCTGCTTAAGGTAAGCCTGAAGCCACTTGGTTGGGGGTTTGGGGCATTGTTCTTAACTAGGGACCTTGTAATTAGTAATGCACAATTTTTCTCATTCTTTCTTTTTGGAGGAGGTGGGTAGGTATATTGCTGACAGCTCTGGTGAAAGATGAGTTGGGAATTCCAGTGACTGTGTTCAGATTTAACAAGTATTTCTTGGGTATTAGGAGCTCAGTACAGTGCTGGAATTATCAGAGGGAGAAAAGTTTATCACATAGATCTTCCATCAAGTAGCATACTGAGTATTAAAACAGAATGCCTATATGTGTGTAACTGAGCCACTTTGCTGTACAGCAGAGATTTGTACCACATTGTGAATCAACTGTACTTCAATTAAAAAAATACTAAAATTAAAGACGCATACAGTCTCTAACTGGAGAAACAGTAATTATATCAAAATACCAAAACAGTACAAGTATACTTACTTTTATTGTGTTTAATAACCTGCTCCACTGAGTCTTGGGCTTCCCTGGTGGCTCAGTGGTAAAGAATCTGCCTGCCAGTGCAGAAGATGCAAGAGGCCCAGGTTCAGTCCCTGGTTTGGAAAGATGCCCTGGAGGAGGACGTGCTAAACCACTCCAGCATTCTTGCCTGGAGAATCGCAGGGACAGAGGAGCCTGGCGGGCTGCAGTCCGTGGGATCACAAAGGACACGACTGAGACTGAGCACAACAAACTGAGTGGTACTGACTTGAGATGCTTACACAAGACTCCTGAGAGGAACCGGAAAAGCTGAAATTCATAGGCATTGGCATACTTTAGGAAATGATGGCCTTCTCCTTTGTTAGATAAGTACTCTCCTCAGATTTAAAAGTGATTAAAAAAAACAGCTTTACTGAAGCATGATTCGCATATCATAAAACTGAGTAGTTTTAAATGTACTTTTCAGTGACTTTTAGTAAATTTACAGAGTTGTGCAACCATCATAATCCAGTTTTAGAACATTTCTATCACCTTTATGCGCCTGAGCAACCTTCCTGCATTCCCAGCCCCACCTGCCAAAAATCTGCTTTCACTTTGTCTCGATTTGCCTTTCTGGACGTTTCGGGTAAATGAAATCAGACAGTGGTCTTCTGCTTCTAGCCTCCTTTCCTAGTATAGCTTCTGAGAGTCCTCCATGTTGCAGCCGTATCAGTGCTTTACTCCTTTCCAGCCCTTCGTATGGACAGACCACAATTTGTCTATCACTCATAGGTTAATGAACACGAGTTATTTCTGGTTTAGGGCTGTTAGAAATAGCACTGCTCTGAATGGTGTACAAGTTTTTATGTGGTTATGTTTTCATTTCTTGTAGACAGATTCCTAGGCAAGGCTAGAATTTATCTGTTATATACATTGGCTGACTCTTCTTTCTTTTCAGTTTTGTGTGTACTGCTCCCAACTAAACTCCAAGAGGACCCTGAGAGTTAGACTATCTGACTCACTTTAGAGCCTCATCTAATACTTTTAGTTGTTTCACCTGCAGAATAAAGCTGCACGGTTCATTGATCACTGTGATAATGGTTTAAAGTAATCTCTGACTCTTCATTTACGAGCTCATCTCAAGCACATACGAACTATTTTTCATCCTTCGTAGACGCTGTATTGTGGTAGAATTCACACGCTGTGCAGTTCACTCATGCACGGCGTATAGGTCAGTGTCTGTGTATTCAGAGTTTTGCGTCCATCACTGTAATCAGTTTCAGAACCTTTTCTTCATTGCCCAAATAACATTCGCACATACCCACCCACCTTATTTCCCCATTTACCCCAACCCCAGGTGACCACACATCTGCCCCTACAGATGTGCCTGTTCTGGACATCTCCTGTAAATGGACTTTTATGTCCAGCTCCTTTCATTAGGGTGTTTTCAGGGGTCATCCATGTTGTATCATGTATCAATACTTTATTTCTTTTTATTCCTGAGAGTTATTTTTTTCTAATAAAATTATATCTTTCTTATCTTTTTAATGTTTTTCCTTCAGAATCCCAAAATTCTTCTCCTAGATGAAGCAACCAGGTGAGGATATTTTAATGTGTAATTATATTAAATCAAATTCTTTCTTTATTACAAACTTACTTCTGTATTTCAAGTGACGTGGCTGAGAATACCTTACACTTTAAAGGGATGGGATATGAATTAATCATGTCAGTTGGGAGGCAGGGAACAGGATGAATTGTGAGTTGAGGGTTCTAGGTCCAATTCAGACCTTTGTGATGAATCCTTCATCACTTATCAGCAGATGTGAAAAATCCTTTTTAACTTACATGGCAGTTCTCTGGAGATCAAGGGTTCAGAGCTTCTTTTCTTGATAGTAACTTTATAAAAGTGAAACAGTTGACCCAGGGAGTTGTAGTTTTGATCACAGTAGAGGTTAGCTGCTTGTGAGGGGCTCACGTATGTGTACCGGGAAACACACGCATGAACAGTGTGCATGGCCCTGACACCTTTGCCTTCCTGTGGGCTCTCCTCTTTAGTGCACTGGATGCTGAGAATGAGCACCTCGTACAGCAAGCTCTAGACCGACTGATGGAAGGAAGGACAGTGTTCATCATTGCCCACCGTCTGTCCACGATTAAGAACGCCAACGTGGTAGCTGTCCTTGACCAGGGGAGAATCATCGAGTGTGGGAAACATGAAGAGCTGCTTTTGAAACCAGATGGGATGTACAGGAAATTAATGAACAAACAGAGTTTTATTTCAGCATAAAGAAGCAATTACTGGTATGAGGTTTTAAAGCGAAGCTGCGCTACAAGGGGAATAAAAACTCAGACTGTATGAAATCTGGAAATCAGACTTCAAGTCATTTGAAATCTGCCTATTTTTTCCAAAGTTTGTAAAATACTTTTGAGATGGATCTGTTCTGAAGACCTTTTTATTCAGAATTTTAATAATTATAACTTTCTAAATGGTCTAGAGCACTGATATTATTTTCAGGTTTTGTATTTTATCTTAGAATATTTTGATTAATAGAGCATGGCACTTCATTTTCTTTTATCTGCTGTCATAAATTGAAGCTGTTGTCATATGACAACTTTTAAAAGGGAATTACAAATAAAAAGCCTAATTATTTTAGGCCAGTTCACCAATCACTGTGTAATCTCTTGGTAGTACTCTACCTACTTTGGGTTTCATCTTACCAGGTAGCATGAGAGATGGTGAAAAATATAACCCTTTATTTTATCCTGCTAATCTCATAAAGCAAACTGTATTGTTCAATTGCCAGTCATGTCCGACTCTTTGCAACCCCATGAACTTTAGCACGCCAGGCTTCCCTGTCTTTCACCGTCTCCTGGAGTTCACTCAAACTCACGTCCATTGAGTCGGTGATGCCATCCAACCATCTCATCCTCTGTTGTCCCCTTCTCCTCCAGCCCTCTATCTTTCCCAGCATCAGGGTCTTTTCCAATGAGTCAGCTGTTCGCATCAGGTGGCCAAAGTATTGGAGCTTCAGCTTCAGCACTAGTCCTTCCAATGAATATTCAGGACTGATTTCTTTTAGGAAATATATATATACAGAAATAGGTAATGTCACATGGCAAGGAGGGGTCATTTATATTCCCTGTCTCCTCTGTCTTCAAAGGGATGAAAGTATAGGAATATGTGTTCCTTTGGGCTGAGACTGTTTGCATGTGTGCAGTTTTTCGCACTTTTGGCACTTGAGAGCCTGATGAATTTTAAAAAGGGAAGAAGCCCCATCCTTTGAATATGTGAACTCTGTTTTCATTATTCGTGTATTTGGGAAGTGAGGCGTGAACTGCCAGGTATTATCAAAAAAGATGTGATTTTACACTTAGGTTGTCTGTAGGCATGTATCTTGAAAATTATCTTTTAAGAGTTTATAATTCCTATTCAAATTTTACAGTGTTTTTTCAGTTAAATAGTTATGAAATTTCATTCAGTGAGGCTAAATTCCAAAATTATTAATATAGCTGTAATTTCAATCTTAAAACATTTGAAGGAAGCTTATACATTCTACAAAATGTCAAAAACCTTAAGAACTTTTCACCCTCTGAAAAGAGGATATAATTAACCATCTTTCTTTTATTTGTTGTTACAGTTAAAGCTAAACTTCTCAAAAATTCCTCCAGCAATGTTTTGAGCATTGCTTTGGATTTGTTGTATTCATATCAGCACTGTTAAGTTGCTGTTCCCTCAAGAAAAAGTACTTTTTCTGTAATGATAATGTCAGAACCTAAGAAGTAACAATGTTGATATGACTAAAAAGGAAGTTTTCTCACGTCCTAAGTATTGTGATTAGCTTCCTGATTATACTGGGAGAAACCACTATTTCCTGATAAGCATGGAGCATCACCTTTTATTCTACATAAGGGAATTCATTAATGAATTCAGTGAATAAATGAACTCTGCTTTTTGAGTTTAAACAGTACCTCTGTGACAGTCACCTTTAACCAGCTTTACTCTTGTTCTTCATGGTTTACCACTGTGGTGGTATTCTCAAAAAGCAGACAAAACGCAACTACAAGGTTGGATCTGAAGGAAAGCTCTTTGTGCCATAGAAGTATTTACAAATTGAATGTGATCATTATATTTTATTTTCTAATACAAGGTATTCCCTTTTATATCATGGATTAAAATTTATAGTGAACTTTATCTGTGTTTGTCATTTCTTGTAAAACTTTTTACTACATTCAGTTTCTTACTAGAATATATAAAGATTCAGGACTAAACAAACATTACACACCTAGGAAAGTGAGAGTAATTATAAGTTCCATTCCTTTCGTCCTGATCTTTTTAAAAATTTTTACTTACTTATTTCTGGCTGTGCTGGGCTTTTGTCGCTGTACATGGGCTTTCTGTAGTTGAGACTAGCTGGGGGCTACTCTCTGGTTTGGCTCTGGGGCTTCTCAAGGGCTGACCCTCTGGGCTCAGTAGTTGTGGTACAGGGGCGTAGTTGCCCCTTGGCCTGTGGAATCTTCCCAGACCGGAGATCAAAAGTGTCCCATGCATTCGCAGGCAGATTCTTTAAGATTTTTAATGTCCTCACTTGTTATTTATAAACATTGGTTAGTTGCTTCAGCACAGTCAGGGAGCATCTCCTGCCATGTGTCAGACAAGGAACTGTGCTGTAGAACTGGTGACAGATGAGTGAGGTGTAGTGTCTGCCCTCTAGAAGCTTCCAGTGTAGAAGGAGCCGTCAGGTATATAAAAAAATTAATTACGAGAAAACAGTCACAACGCCTCTGTGACATTTAGCCAAGATAGAGTTTGGTGCCACTCTTTCTTTCCAGAGTGCACATGTGACCACATTGTTTACTTGGACAGCCCTGTAATTTAAATAAATACCTATCACTATTCCCAGATGAGGATGAAAGCACAGGCAGGCTGTGCACTGATGCAGCCAGCCTTGCTGCTGCGTACAGGACGATGCCAGAAAAATGGGCAGGGCTGGCAGGGGGACCATCACCACGACATGGGAAACCCTTGTCATTGTGTGTGCATGAGGAGCCACTGGAGGCCATGCAACGCGTGTAGGCAATATAAAGATGAGCAGAAAGCAAGCTTGATCTATGGGAAAACCTCCATGTGAAGATAAAATCTCACACTAATGAACCGAGTGCTTTGTTGTCCGCTCATCCAGGCTCCTCTCGCTGCAATGTCTCTAACCTTGGACCTTGCTGCTTCCCATGAAATAATCACAAATTAAACCATTATAGGCTATGCCCTGTATTTGGACCTTTATAAAGTAGGGCTATACTTAGGAACTCCACTTAAGCTCCATTTTTCCATAAAGTGCCAAAGCTGTTAGAAAATAAATGAAAACAAATGTAAATGTCACAAAACATGAAGTATATTAGTGAAGGAAGTTTGTGGAAACTGCATTGTAAATGTTTGTTTGGGGATGTTTTTGTATGTTTTTACATCTGAGGCATTGTCGGGCTTAGCTGGTAATCTCCATTCAGCTCACTCAATAAACATTTACGGAGCATCTTCTGTTAAGCTCTGTGCTAGTGGTGGCTGGGCCTTCCTCAGGGAGTTGGTGCTAGTGGTCTACAGCTGCGACCTCTTACCTGTTTTATATGTCCTGCGAAGCTAACGAGGGTTTTTACAGTTTTAAATGGTTTTTAAAAGTTCATAACACTTGAAATTTACATGAAATTCAAATTTCAGTGTTCATAAGTTGTTTTATTGAGGCGCAGCCATACTTACTTGGCAAGAGGCTGCAAGCCAGGGACTCTTCCTCTCTGTCCCTTGACAGAAAGAGTTTGCAGCCCCCAGAACTGATGATAACAACACATGTTCTTCACTGCTTGAAGGATGTTTAAACTATGCTGAAATTTAGTTATTTCAAAAAATTCCCTTGCCACTAGATGAGACTAAAGGGAAGCGTTGGAAATGATTGCGTGTGTACATGCTCAGTGGTGTCCGACTCTTTGTGACCCTATGGTCTGTAGTCCACCAGGCTTCCGTGGGATTCTCCAGGCAAGAATACTGGGATGGGCGGTCATGTCCTCCTCCAGGGGATCTTTCCCACCCAGCGATCAAACCCATGGCTCCTGTGTCTCCTGCATTGCCGGTGATTTTTACCGCTGAGCCCTGGATAATATCCACGATAAGTCCATCACTGTGCCCCTAACTTCCCAGTTGAAGAGGATCATAATTACTGTGTTGCTGAAAACAGAATTCTGACAGTCATACCACATCTGCAGGAAATGATCCTGACTGCTTTCCTGTTGATGGCTGCAGTAATGAGTTCTGCATCAATCAGTTTGGTCCTCATTGAAAGAGCTGTGTTTTAGGAAGCTGGACAGAGGGAGGCACATGTAGGTTGAGCATCTCATACACACACACATACTGCACTTGTGAGGGATTTTTCTTTTTATTTTAATAAAACAAAAAAGGACTTATATTGGACATATTAATTTTTAACCAACCTGTTTTTAAATTTGATGACAATATTTCCCTACATTTTTAAGTATTCATTACACACAGCCATGTGTTCTTTTTAACCTATAGCATTCTATAATGTTAGTATATTATAAATCTATTGTTAGATTTACTTTCTATATTCTCTGCTGTCCTAAACAATGCTGCCTATATATCTTTGTTATTTTTTCAAATTTCTAAAAGTGTACACTATTTGATTTTGCAGTTTTTTTGACATCTTCAAATGTAGTGATATTTCTATTCTCTAATTCTCACAAGTGGGCACTACTAGCAACTTAACAGAGACTCAAAAAGGTGACAGAGATAGTAGAGAGAAAAGGTGGGGATTTGAGACAAGTCTTATTTAATTCCAGAGTCTATACATTCTCTTAATTACTGTTTTCCTTGTTTAGTCGCTAAACTGTATCCAACTCTTTTGTGACCCCATGGACTGTAGCCGGCCAGGCTCATCTGTCCATGGGATTTCCCAGGCTGGAGTGGGTTGCCATTTACTTCTCCAGGGGATCTTCCCAACCCAGGGATCAAACCAGAGTCTCCTGCATTGACAGGTAGGTGGATTCTTTACCACTGGGCAACCAGGGAAAGCCCTCTCAATCACCACACAGTAGTTACCCAAATGTCCTAAGACAAAAAAAAAAAAAAAAAAATGTCCCAAGACAGACGTCTCCATAACACCTGGGAATGCAAATGTTAGAAATGCAGATTCTCAGCCCTCAGCCCAATGAGTCAGACACCGAGGTGGGGCTCAGCTGTCCAGCTTAACCAGCCCTCTAGGTGGTGCTTAGGCTGGAGAGGCCTTTGCACTACACCATTCTTCCTCTGGACTTCTAAAGTGGCTACACTAGATAAAGTTAGGTGAAAAGATAAATAGGGAAATGGCAGCACTAGGGAGGGAGAAACAAGCACCTCGCTGGCTGCCCCAAGGTATGTGTGCTGCACATCTGTTCTACTCGCCTTCTCCACTATTTCCTCTAGGAGGTGGGCCCTCCCACCAAGACGACTGTCCTAGTGTTCTCCTTCACATTCTGGCCTCCTCACACTGAGGTCAGGGCACTTCCATTCCCAGCTGTTCCCTCCTTCTGGGTGGCCTTGAGTTGGTTGTGTCTCCTGATCCAGAGACATGGCCTAGTGACCCCTTCTTTTCTTGGCCCATTTGTTCTTAGCAGCCTCAGGGCTCTATACAATCTCTAACAATCCTTTATTAAACTCTACCCAGCTTGAGAGTGCTATCTGTTTCCTTTAGGATCCTGTTTGATAGTCTACAAGGCCCTTCCCAGGCCCTCATTTCTCCAGATTCCTCCACTTTTAGTCACTTGTCATTGGTTGGTTTGTCTAAAGACCCTGGAATATACCAGGCTCTTTGCTGCTTCTGGTCCTTTGCCAGAGGATCCACTGCTTCAAATACTCTTCCTCTTTTTTAGCCTGGCTGAGGGCACGTCTCAGCAGAGATGTCCTTTTCTCCCAGAGGCCTTTGTAGATCTTCCTCCAAAGTCAGATACCCAGTCTTTCTCTGTCAGACACCCTCCTCTTTTCTTTCATACACAGTTGTACACATATCAACTCGTGGTTGTGTAAATAAATTTGTGTTCATTTGTTTAGGACCTGTCTTTCTCATTGGCCTGTGATCTCCATGAGGGCAGGGCCCACGTCTGCTTTGTTTACAGTTAGAAAACTTAGCACTTAGCATACAGGCTGGCACATGGAAGGCAGTCAATAAGAATGAGTGAGTAACTGTCTATTCACCATCCTCCAACAGTCATACATCTGATACTCCATGTCAAGTCACATAGTATGGGACAATGCAACAGCCTGGGCTTACTGAAATTATCGTTCAATACGCACCTCAGCTAGCTGGGGGTCAGTATCCTGTGTTTTCATAGCCTGAGTTTCCTCAGGGCTCACCAGCTCACATGGTGGTGGCAATCACTGATGACTATGACATCCTTTGTTTACTTATATGGCAGGCAATATTCCACTTAGCAGCTGTAGTGTGGAAGGACAGTGTTGAAGACCATCCAGAGGCGAGAAGACCCAAAAGAAGGCAAAAGGATAAAAAAGAGGGAAGTGTGAGCACTTTAACCAGGGCAAAGGCAATGCAGATGTGGTTTCTACTAGAGATGCTCAGGAGTACAGTGTCCCAGGTCCTACAGTGGAGGAAAGTGTGAAGGATGAATCTAGGATAGAGCTCTTCTTTTTGCTCTGGCCAACTAACCAATTTTATCTAACGGGCCAGAGGTGGTAGTGAAACAGGAGTCCTAAAGAAAACCTGAATTCAGCTTTTAATGAGTAGATTGTGAGGCATGCGCAAGACATCCAGGTGATAGCGGTCCACTAGGGCTGTCAGAAGCCTATGGTTTTTTATCAGGACCTGCTGGAGATACAGCCTTGTTATGTCACTAGCATGAAGGAGAAATGGCAAATCTAGGGAATCACATCTAAAACACGAAATGTGAAACCACTGTCAGCTTTACAGTTTTTCTTCCTTATTTTGGACAAGGGAATGAACTCTTTTCATTTCCCAAGAGGTTCAGGAAGGACCAGCGTGCCGGGGCTTTGCGTTTCAGCTACTAGAGGGGCAGCCCCGCCCTCCAGACCAGAGAAGAGCCCGTGCTTTTCCAGTTTCACTTCCCTGGAAACTCTGGACTCTATCCCCTCCACTGTTCCGCTCCAGGGCCTCTCGCTCAGGCTCCCTCTCAACTTCGAGGGTCCGCAGCTTCCACCACGTCCCACGGCTCGGCGGTCTCCTTTACATCATCAAAGCGCGCCCCATTCCGGTTTCTCCTGCTGGCCCGGCCAAGCCTCGGTAGTCAGCGCGGCACCTCCATGTCACCACAGCGCACCCTACCTCTCAATTTTTCCTGAGGTCTCGACCACGCCCCGAGGCTCGCGCAGAGCTGGACGTCATCACAGCGCACCACACAGCCTGGCGCTGCTCTTTGACGTCTTAATCGCGCGCCCTCCCGCCCATCAGGTGTTCGAGCTCCGCGCGCGGGCTGCGCTTTAGCCCCACGGCTTGAACGTGCGCTGTTTGTTGCCTGTCCTTTCGGTCATGTTCCCGGCAGTCTCCTCTCCGCGGACCCCGGGGACGGGAACTCGAAGAGGCCCCCTGGGCGGAGGCGGGCCGGGCTCCACGCCCCGGGCGACCAGCAGGAAGGGTCTGACGCTGGCGTCTTCTGTCAGCTCCCCCGTGCTCTTCTCTCCGGCCGGCCGTCGGAGCTCCCTGAGCTCGCGGTGAGTGGTCATCCTGGGTTGGGTTTGGCGACTCACAGGCTCATGGGCCTCCAGAAGCCACGGAACCAGGGACGGCGAGGGACGCCAGAGTGTTGGAAAAATAGACATCCGTCACCCTTGCGTGTGATTTATTTCAGCCTTGCGTTGATTAATTCGTCAATTGAGTCTTTGCTTCACACGCTTTGCATGGATTTACCTTTGTGTAGAGGTGGAGTAAGCTCCGGGAGTTGGGGATAGTCAGGGAAGCCTGGCGTGCTGCAGTCCATGGGGTGGCAAAGAGTCGGGTACGACTGACTGAGCCACTGAACTGAACTGAACTGAGAGGTGGAGAGGGGCTTCCCAGGTGGCTCAGCGGTAGAGTCTGCCTGACAAGCAGGAGACGCGAGTTCGATCCCTGAGTCAGGAAGATCCCCTGGAGAAGGAAATGACAACCCACGCCAGTTTTCTTGCCTGGAAAATTCCATGGTCCGAGGAGCCTGGGGGGCTACAGTCCATGGGGTTTCAGAGTCCAGCACGACTTAGCAACTAAACAACAACGGAGGTGTTGAATTAGAATCTGGTGATTAGAATCAGGTGGTTACCTGCCTTGTTCTTATTACCCCTGTGATCTGGTATAGGTCACACATGATCTCTTCATCTGCGAAATGGCAGTAATGAACCTAATCTGAGCCTGCCAAAGGAGTCAAAATAAAATGCCACGATGCAGATGTAAAGTGATGGTGGCAATGAAGGGCTCAAACCCTGTAGAATCGTATTTGCCTAACATACTAACTCCCTGTTAACATCTGCTGATTGGTAATTAAAGGGATTTTAGCTACCGAAGTTAACTCTGCAGCAGAATTAATAGGGGAAAGACTTTCCATAAGCAACGAAATAAGAATAGTTATGTTACCAAATAAAAGTGTGGCACACCAGTGCACATCACTTGTGAGACCACGCTCTGCATCTCCCCTTTCATTGTTAATCTAGAAGTACCTATGTTTCTTGAGTGGTTCCCTTTGAATTCGTCTATCAAAAATGAATTTGCCTCTGTAAGAAAATGGTAATATTGAGTCTTGAACTCATATTTAAAACTTATGTATAGAAAATTGCAATATTTTAAAGGAGAAATGATTTTTAAAGAATAATACCTTCTATTCCTTGACATTTGTACAGTGCTCTTCAAATGGTGATCTTGTGATTGTTTTCTACTCCTTTTGACAAAAGTCAGTGAATAAAAGTCATACTTTGTTTTCATATTTTTATTTTAATTTCTTCTTAACTTTTGGTGATCAACTCAAAGAACCGTTGTTATATTCAGTCAGAAATAATGCTGTCAACCACTCTGTATGTGAACTCATTTAATGATAAGATCCTATGATAAGAGAATAACTTTTATATTGATATATTTATACTTTTTCTGAATGTTAAGGTGAGAAGGAAATATAATCTTTACTGCTGTATCTGTTATTGAAGAAGAGGTAACAGCAGATACTCATGACCCTACTTAATTTCTTGATTTTGATGGTATATCTGGTAAAATCTTATATTTCTAGATTTGATGAGAGCTTAAAGATAATGTAACCCAATGTTTGTAAAACTTTTTGACCATAGAGTATAATAAACTGGGCTCTATATTCTATTTTGTTTTTCAAAAATGTTGAATGAAACCCTCAAAATGACCTATAATTTGAAAAATACTGATTTAGTCCAACCTTCTTATTTCACAATTAAGGAAACAGAATTATAAAGAGTTTAATGCATCTAATTACTGAAGCATGAGAATTGAAGCCAGATTCTGTTAGGTTTTTTTTTTTAAATGAAAAATACATTTACACAGTATACATGAGCCAGAGTTTTTCACTATTAAGCTTCATCTTTGTTTATCAAAGATTTTCTCTTCATTGTGAAAATATATACATAACATTATAATGAATAATGGAAAAATTTTAAGTTATGAGTAAAATAATATGGTCTCATTTCTTTAGAGGAACACCTACGCGAATATTCCCACACCACTCCATAACTGAGTCTGTGAACTATGATGTGAAAACATTTGGATCTTCTCTCCCTGTTAAAGTCATTGAAGCCTTAACGTTGACTGAAGGTGGGTGTCATTTTCCATTTGTCTCTATTAGCAATTCAAATGAAGCCTAGGTCTGGCATGAGGATAGAAATCTGTGCTTTCTCTGGTCACCTGGTAAAGAGTGACGATGCAGGAGACC
Source organism: Ovis aries (assembly GCF_016772045.2). Classification (NCBI taxonomy): domain Eukaryota; kingdom Metazoa; phylum Chordata; class Mammalia; order Artiodactyla; family Bovidae; genus Ovis; species Ovis aries. The sequence continues at coordinate 1,024,963 of NC_056078.1, read as the reverse complement.
CCGGTTCGATTCCTGAGTTGGGAATATCTGCTGGTGAAGGGATAGGCTACCCACTCCAGTATTCTTGGGCTTCCCTTGTGGCTTTGCTGGTAAAGAATCTGCCTGCAATGCAGGAAACATGGGTTCAATCCCTGGGTTGGAAAGATTCCCTGGAGAAATGAACGGCTACCCTCTCCAGTATTCTGGCCTGGAGAATTCCATGCACTGTATAGTCTATGGAGTCACAAAGATTGAGACATGCCTGAGCAACTTTCACTTTGCTTCACTGGTGTACCTTCACTTCCCTGGGGAGAAATAGTTGACTTATTTGGTTTTTCATTGTGTTTGAGAAATATAACAAATTTGGGAAGCAGAATGAGCTCATTTTAGCACAATCAAAATAAGTATTTATGGTTGTACATACTGTGTATGCAAAACTCAGTCCAATTTCAAAAGTTGTTTGAGTATATGAAGTTTAGCTTTCTAAAAATATCCAAAAACTACTGCCCTACCGCCTCACATTATTGGGTTTAATAATGCAATAGAGTGAAGTCTTACCTCCATTTTGGATCTGTGTAGTACCCCAGAAGCTGTATGCATAATTTTTTTTTTTTACCTTTCATGCTCACTTTTATTTTCCTTTTTCCTTCTCACCTAAGAGCTTTTCCACCCACCAATTTTCTTATAGCTATAAAGTGATGTGATGTTGGTCAGGTACCATTTTATCCCCTAAAATTTTGGTGGCATCAAAATATGACAGTTAACCAGTGTTAAATCTATAAAATATTTGTATAGCACAGAACCTGAAGCATTAGCCACTGGGCAATTAAAGCACATAAACGTTGGACAAGACCCTTGTCCTACATGTTCAGAATCAGGTGCTCACAGCCCCTGTCTGGTGGTTGCACATGACTCAAAAGGCAGCATAGGCAGCAGCCGAGTCGCTCTGAAGGACACGGAATACTGTGATCCAGAAGAACATTATGTTGTTACTCCAGTGTCATGTACCACTCCACCTTTCTCCAAAGGTGGTCTCGATAATTCTGAAATGGCAGGTCTGGCTGACACAGGATAAAGACGACAACACAACATTTACCCTGTGGAGATATCCTCACTCCTACTGTGCATGTATGGTGATCTTGAATGCAGCTCGTCCTGAAATCTTGTCGTGATAATTCTGGGTTTTTAGGTTGGGTGATCCATCAATCTTGCACTCAGCTGTTAACTTCTTTTATGTCATCCTTATTACCAAAGATGAACTAGAGGCAGCGCACCTAGTGGCTTAGATAGTCCCCATGCAGTTTTTTCCTGTAACATGAAAAATATTTTAAATCTATCTTTCCACTGGGAAGATAAGTTGATAGAACTGCTGGGCTTTCATTCTTTGCAATACATTCTATCCTTTAATCCAGTCATTCTATTCATTTTCACAAGAATACAAAGGTTTCCTGTGTTGTAGCCAAGCTTGGCATCATCCACACCTCTGCATGCTTCAAGGAAGGCAAGAGGAAACTGACAGGCAGTATAATCTGGACCTTTCTGCTCAGAAGAGTTTCCATTGTTACTTTCTGTGAGATTCTGTTCTTCTAAGCCATATGGCTTTAGAAATTTCTTAAGCTCATCAGTGTACCTTTTATAGGACTCTGGATTAGACATGCCAAATGAAAAATCCAATACCATCACTAGTTTTGGAAAAACCATATAAGTCCTGAACTTGGAATCTGGTCATGATATTTTGGAATCTCTTGTTCAGAGTCTGAAGTATAGCCCACATTGTGAAGGAAAAGAGTGCAGCCAGGAACCCATAAAAGAGTAGGTGGAAGAGCAAGATCAAACCCCAGCTCTTAGCAGTGCACCCCAGGAGCGCCCTGGTGGTCACGTTTTAGATGAAGAGCTTCCACTTGGCCAGGCTCTGTTTGAAGGACTTCTTGTCTGTCTTTGTCATGGTGTGTGCTGACCGCATGGGGAGTGGTGGCGCGGTGGTACAGGAGGCGAGAAGGGCGAGGCTTGTCCTGGTTTGAGCAGCAGCAGAAGGCAGTATGTCCAAGGGACCCTCCTCGCTATGGTGAGCACTCAAGCCAACTGCTCTGCACCATGCCAGGCTGGGCTGCCACTCCGGCCAAATTTATGTTATCAGTTTTGTGCACCATTAGAAGATTCTCTTGGCAGAAAATTATTATTTTTATTTATTTTTAAATATTTGTTTATTTTTGGCTGTGCTGGGTCTTCATTGCTGCTCCCAGGCTTTCTTTAGCAGCGAGCAGAGGCTACTCTCTAGCTGAAGTGCATGGGCTTCTCATTGCAGTGTCCTCTCTCGTTGCAGAGCACAAGCTCTAGGGCATGCCAGCTTCAGTAGGTGTGGGGTATGGGCTCCAGAGTGCAGCCAAAGAGGTGACCCGTGGGCTCAGTCACCCTGCAGCATGTGGGATCTTCCAGAACCAGGGGCGGGACCTGTGTCCTTTGCATTGCAAGGCAGATTCTTAACCATTGGACCACCAGAGACGCCCCCCTGGTAGAGAAGTAGAGTGGAAGTGTGGAAGGTGTGGCCAGCACGAGCTTCAGAAAGAGGCCATTAAGGCTGAGACGCTGGGGTGACTCCGAGAGCAAAGTGCAGAGCATCCTTTGCTTTCTTGGACCAGTGTTTCTCACACTGCAGGTAGTGACTGAAATCACTTTAGTGGCTCATGACCAGCGTTTTTTAAAAATGAAGTAAAGTAGATTGCAGAATGTCAGAGTGCATCTCATTTTGTTTTATTTAAATTGTGTGTGACTACATCATGCTGTGAAATGTATTTCATACTGTGAATGACAGTCAAAGCAGTTTAAAGTACTCCATTCCATAAAAGGGAACATTTCTCATCAACTTGAACTAGCACATCTTACCAATAAGTCCATGGGAGCTTCAGGTACAATTATTTTCAGACAACTAAACTTCTACTAACCTCTGTCATGCATTGTTCCTGGTTTAAATATATATATTTTCTTTTCCCTTCTAAAAATTTCAGCTTAAATAGCATTTAAGCCTTTGACACACTCCTGGTTCATGCCATCAGATCATGTTAATAACAAATAGTACACAGGCTCAGAGGAGAAAGTTTCTAGAAATCAGGATGTGAAAACTGAAGGCTGTGTAAACTTGAGAAGATCTCATCCTCACGTGGAAATTTCCAAGCCCTAGTCAGTTGGTGTACTGAGTCAGGGTTCTCAAGTGTTCACCAGTGGAGGATTTGGAGCTGTCACAGTGCTTTTAGGGAAAGAAAATACCAATCAGGTATCCCAGTTCAGCAAAAAGCCCACACTCAACCTAGGTAGGATTTGATATTTATATTTTAGCCTGTACCTTACTGGTGCCTTTTATTTTGCCCCTCTACCCTGTCTTCAGATGAAGAGCAAAGCTCACATTGATTAAATTTCTAGGACTGTTAATGCATTTACACAGGTTTAGCACCAAAACTTACAGCAGCAATAGAGAAGTCTTCCCTTAGCCACAGGCATAAGCTCCAAGACCCCCAGGGGTTGCCTGAAACAGAATGGCACTGAACCCTGTATATCCTGTGTTTTCCTATACATACATGCCTATGATGAAGTTTAATTTATCAGTTAGGCACAGTAAGAGAATATCCAAATTGCCGCATCACTTCTCTGTGCTTTGTGGCCACGTTTTAGTAAAACAAAGTTACTTGAACACAAGGACTGCAACACCAAGACGGTGACTCTGATAACGGACTACTCCTAAGTGGCTAATGGATGAGTGGTGGGTACAGCGTCCATCCACTGGACAAAGGAATGATTCATGACCCCATCAGGACAGCGGGACACTGCAAGATTTCGTCACAAACTTAGAAGTGTTATTTCTAGAATTTTCCATTTAATATCTCAGGCCCCATTTGACTACAAATAACTGAAACGACAGGTGAAACTGAGGAAACCTAACCCCTTTAGGTTAGCATATAATAATCTATCATACATTCAAAGAGCTCTTATTTGAAAATCTTGTTCTTTTGCAGGGACATGATTTTTCTTTGAAATGTTTTATGTATTTAATGAGGGGGTTTATTATTTGTGTTGCTTTATCAAAATAAAATTATGAATTTTACTAAATATTATAAAAAGTAAGATAAATTTATAACAAAAAAGAAATATTAAACCTAAGACCAGAACATAGTTTTTACCTTTCAATATATTTATAAGAGTGGTTGTCAAACCACTCTTACTTTAGATATTAATAACTCTTGAATTATTCAAGAGTATTTTTTGTTGTGAGTTAATCTTGTGTGTGTGGTGGTTACTGTTTTGAGTGAAGAGTATGGCAGTAAGAAAGATTTTGGTATGAGAAATTTTTGCAGTTTTAATTCATACTGTAAGATTAATTATGTACTTTGTTTTTTTCTTCAGTTGATGATCAGCTGACTGTTCACATAGATGAAGGTGGATGGGCTTGTCTGGTCTGCAAAGAGAAACTCATTATTTGGAAGATTGCTCTGTCACCTATCACTAAGGTAATGATTCTTTAAAGAGCTGGAGGGGGAGAGAGGAGAAAATTCCTAATTGGCTCTGAATTTTTACCCTAACTTTTTAGAGTTGTTGGAAATCTGTAATTTGAATCGACTCAAGCATTATAGATTGCATTTTTATAGTAATATGAAATACCAAGCATGCATACACATTTGTGTATTGGGAAAAAAGTCTCTCTCCTTATCATGATTTTAAACAAGATATACTTTATTTACATTTAATAAAGTTAAAGACATTGACATTTTTAATGAGTGTCTTGCTAGTCACTCTGCAGTGAAGTCTAAGACTAAATGCCATCCACAGAAACTAATGAACCGAGTTCCTAAGAGGACAGGAGCGTGTTGCACTGAATCTACTGAATCACGTGTAAGAAATAGGAGAGAATTATACCAAGTTTTATAATGCTGTTTAACTCTTCATTGTCAGCTTTTCACACGGGGGCTCTCGTTTGTATGTTCACTGCTGGACTCTCAGCAGCCTCTTTCTGTCCACTCCAGATCAGGCATGCTCTCTTGCAGTACTCATGCTCACGGGGCCTCTGTTCCACTGGGACTCAGGCTCCAACTTACCTAAACTCTTCGTGTGTACTGGTCTCTGTACACCTGCTGTCTAGAAAACCATGTTTGTAGTTAGGAGCATAGGTGAGGGAGAGGTCCTGCAGTGGCATCCTGAGTTAGCAGAGGAAGCCTGATATTGGCTGAGTCTCAGAAATATTTTCTAGGCAACTTTGAATACTTACTCTAGTCATGCCAATTTTAAATGTCAACTCAACAAACCAAGATTAGACTGGGAAAATTCCATAGGAAGTCTACACAGTTCTTTCAACAATGGACTTTTTTTTGGTCTGGGAAGAGATTGGAGTAGTTTCTGTTAAGGGTCTGGTCTAGCTGTTAAGTTTTCCTGACTCTCTATCTCTTAAAATATTTTGTTTTAAAATTAGTGAAAATGACGATGGAAGCCTGATCAAAAAGATGTAAGAAGAAAGTATTTCTAGAATAGTATTTCTAGCAGTGAATTAGAATCTAAAGTATGCAGAGAAAGTGAAGTCAGGTGCATGTTCAAAAATTGGATTTGAAATGAGAAATTTTTTGTTTGGATTTGTTTTATAGTTATCTGTTTGCAAAGAACTTCAGCTGCCACCTAGTGATTTCCACTGGAGTGCCAACTTGGTGGCTCTCTCTTATTCTGCTACCTCAGGCGAAGCACATTCTACTCAGGTGGGTGACTTAAGTGCTTACTGAAGTAGATTTTTTTTAAGATAAGGGAGTTCTGAAGTTGGGGGAATCACCCAGTTGGGTTTTGAAACATAGCTGTAAAGCCGCAGAAATCAAGACAGAATGGTCATGGCAGAGGTAGACGCACGGGGCAGTGGACCAGAGCAGTGTACACATACGCCCCACACAGAGATGGTGCACGGATCTTCAACAGGGGTGCAGAAGAAATTCAGTGAAGCGAGGATGGTCTTCTCAATAAATGGTGTTGGAATCATTGACCATCTTTGGGAAGAAAAAAAAATTCCTCCTAAACCTCATGTAAAGATGAACCCCAAATGGATCATAGGTCTAAATGTAAATTGTAAAACTAAAAACTTTTAGAAGAAAACAGGAAAAAAATCATCATGACATGGGGTTAGTTGAAGAGTTCTTAGAAATCACCAAAAATGTGACTCATAAAAGAAGAAAAATCGATAAACTGGACTTAATCAAAATTTGAAACTTGGCTTTGCCAAGTCTTAGTTGCCCTGAGAAGAAAATGAAGACAGAGCTACAGATTGGTAGGAAATACTATAAATCAAATGTCCAATAAAGGACTTGTACCCAGAACATAAAATGAACTCTCAAAACTTGGTAAGAAAACAAACAACCCAGTTTAAAAAGTAAGGCATAGGACTTGAACACTTTACCAAAGAGAATATAAGGATGTCACATAAGCGGTGAAGAGACATTCACATCGTTAGCCGTTAGGGGGATGCAAGTAAAACAGTGAGATACCAGGTCACTCTTATCACAGTGGCTGCAGTTAAAAGCACTGACTGCAACGGCTGGTAAGGATGTGGAGCAGCTGGAACCTCGTACGTTGCTGACAGGCATGCAGAATGGTGCAGCCACTGATTCTCACTTTCTTAGAAAGTTAAAGTGCCCTTGACATATGACCCAACAGTTCCATTCCTGGCTGTTTATTTTAGAGAAATTAAAGCTTTTGTTCACACACAAAACAGTACACTAATGTCATAGCACCTTTATTTCTGATAGCCAAAGGTGAAAACAATCTGAATATCCTTTAGCAAGTGAACGGATAAATAAACTGATTCTTTCATAGGATGAGATACTGCTCAGCAGTAAAAAGACATGAGCTGTTGATCCATGAAACAGCATCGGTGAATCTCAGAGGCATTGTGCTAAATGAGATAAACCATTGTCGAAAGGTTCTGTTCTATATGATTCCGTTTGTTTGGCGTTCTCAGAAAGACAGAACTATAATGATGGAAATGGGGATTGCCAGGGGGGAGGGGAGGGGAGGCTGTGACCAAAGGGAAAGCGTTATGGGGCTTTGGTGCTGATGGACTCTCCTATATCCTGTTTGTGGTGGGACTTACAGGAGTCTAGAAGTGAAAGTTTTAGTCAGTTAGTCATGTCTGACTCTCTGTGACCCCATGGACTGTAGCCACCGGGCTCCTCTGTCCATGGAATTCTCCAGGCAAGAATACTGCAGTGGGTTGCCATTCCCTTCTCCAGGGGATCTTCCCAACCCAGGGATTGAACTTGGGTCTCCCACATTGCAGGTAGATCCTTTACCATCTGACCCACCGTGCGTTTCAAAATTCATAGGACTGTAAAAAGCGAAACATTTTGTACGATCTGAAGAGAAGCCAGAGTATAAAAGTTCATAGAATTATTAAACAGGAGGAGAAAATGTCAGTTTTACTGTATGATGATTCTTTAAATATGGAAAAAAAGAATTTTCCCCCTGATTTCTGTTCATGAGTAATGCATTGCCCTGGTTTCTGTATGTCAGTGTCGTCAGACCGCCGCTTTGGGCTCCTTTTCTTGTGTTTGCTGAGTGTTATGATCTTGTTTCAGGCTGTTACTGTCATGGTTGCCACCAGAGAAGGATCCATCCGCTATTGGCCAAGCCTTGCGAGTGAAGATACCTACACAGAGACGTTCGTAGATCTGGGAGGTGATAAGACCTATAGTTTCCTAACAGCAGTACAGGTATACGATGGATATTCTTCTATATTTATTGGGAAACTGTCATTTGGCTTGGAATTCAGGTTTGGCTGACTAAAAATTTGTGATTTCGAGCAGATCATACAGGTAGGGCTGGGAGAAGATCAAAAAGGAGGCAAGGAAAGAATGTAAGAGTCTAGGATTTGAGCACTTAGGCCGAGGGAAGCCCTTCTCGTGGGACTCTGACCTGTCAGTGGAGCATAGTAGCCAGTGGTATTCGTTTCTGTCAGAAACATCTTTAGAGAGTGATTCAGAAACTCTTAGAGGAAGACTGGTTTGCTAATGCATATTCTGCTGGTTTACCAAAGAAATAAAATCTGATTCTTAATTTGTTGAACCTATGTAATGTGAACCTATAACTTAAAAATCAGAATTTAAAAAAAGTAATTAAAAAAATGGCTCTGAAGTTTTTCTGTGTAGTATTAAGTGAATGGATTCATAAATTATTTTTTAAAAATAGCACTGTTCTTTTTTTATTCTTTAGATTTATGTTGAGGTACAGATAATTTCCCTCGAAGCATATCAAAGTGATTTGTGTTCATTTTCTTTTCTTAGTCTTAAATACTTAACTAATTTCACATTTGTTCACAGGGAGGAAGTTTTATTTTATCCTCATCGGGGGGCCAACTAATCCGCCTGATACCTGAAAGTATAGGAAAAATCCATCAGCATGTCCTGCCTCAAGGACAAGGCGTGCTCTCAGGAATTGGTCGGAAGGTTTCTTCTCTTCTGGGAATCTTATCTCCTAGTAGTGATCTCATTGTAAGTTGGTGAAATGACTGTTTTACTAGCTTGTTTCTTAATGAAATCAGTAAGTTGGCAGTCTCCTATGAAGTTAGCGTTGCCACTGTATGTACAGTGGTGTATGTGAGATGAAAACTTTGATCTTTCAGTGAGGCATTTTTATTATGATGATTAGATGAGTTCATACTAACCCTCTTGCATCCTCTGTAACATTAATTATTCTTAAGTTTTATAGATTATCTGGTAAGCTCATTTTTTGAGTTAAAACTATGATGTAAAGTTATAAATGTGTTCAAGGATTAGTTTTGCTTTCTAGACGTAACCAAAAGTGTGCTTTCCACCCCCGAGCCTCCAGCTGTCTGTGTGGATGATGTCTGCTGGGCTGTGGCTCAGACTCTGGAGTAGTGAGTGAAGATGCTGGGAACTAACATCTTCAACTAACTGCACTAACAGAGCAGTGGGGCATCTGCTCTGCCAGGAGCCCTGTGTGTGTTATCTCCTGTAATAATTGTGATCCGTAATATATAGAGCTTCATGTCCCATTTGTGTTAAATAAATGGGGAAATGGCCTCAGTGAGGCTACCAAAATTGCCCAAAGTTCAAAACTGCTCAGCGACAGATGCATGCCCACATGTGTGTGAACTGAGAGCACCTTCCCCCGCCCCCGACTTTTCTGAAACATTTTATTTTATAGGCGTATAGCTGAGTAGCAATGCTGTGGCAGTTTCAGGTGGACAGTAAAGGGGCTCAGCCATACATACACGGGTAGCCATCCTCCCCCAGACTCCCCGTGCACCCAGGCTGCCATGTAACACTGAGCAGAGCTCCCTGTGCCATGCAGCAGGTCCCTTTGCATTAGCCCTGCTAAGTACTGCAGTACCACATCCTTTATGAAGTGGGGCTCTTCCCTCTGATTTCAGGTTGCTGTCATTATCTGCTTCCTTAAATGGTCTTTGAACGTAAGCTTTAACATGTCTAGAAGAAAATTGCTCGTGTTCTCTTCTCTCCTATTGACTTACAAAACTCATTTTTCTTTTGACCTATTTCTAATGGCACTGTCACCTTTTTCAGAGACCCAGGTATAAAATCCTGGTTGTGTGTGTATGTGTGTCTCCCTCTCTTTATGGGGCAGAATATTTACCAGCTTCTCTAGATTTGAGACATAGTGACAGGAAAAGTGGAGACAAATAGGGTTTTAGTTCAGCAGTCACATATACGCAATTTTTAAGTTGGGTTAGATGTGTTCTTCAGAAGCAAGGGAGATGAAGTGATATAAACGTGTGGAACTACACACACCCCTCCAGATTCCTTCTCCTGTAACAAATCTCTTGTGCTCACAAGCTATGGATATTATCTCCTTAGCTTACTTGGTTTACAAACTGACATTCAAGACTATGCTGTGTGTGAGCTTCAGTTTTGCTTCTTTCCTAGCTATAATCCACATTCTAGTTTAGCAGGACTGTGTTTTGTTCTTTAAAGAGCCTCTGACTTTCCTGCCTCCCTACTCTGCTCTTCCTGGGCCTTCTGCCTGTGAAAATCCTCCTTACTCTCAAGGTCTATTTCAGGATCACTTCTTCCCCTGAATCCTAAATGAAGAATTCTGCTAGGATTACTAATCAAATAGCTATAAAATATATGAATTTTTAATTTCAGGAAAATCATCACTGACACTAGAATTTAATAATCTATAAACTTTTTTTCTCCTCTCCATACAGCTTTCAAGCGTCCTCTGGGATAGAGAGCGAGCGAGCTTTTATAGCCTGACAAGTTCAAACATCAGTAAATGGGAATTAGATGATTCTTCAGAAAAACAAGCACATAGTTGGGATATAAATAGAGTCCTGAAGGAAAACATTATTGATGCTATCTGGGTAAGGAACAGTAACATTCATCTCTGTCATTTTTATTTATATAAAATTGCTAGTTCTTTTAGTAGAACGCATTTCAGTCATCAGATAAGCAGAGTATTCAATCTTTAGAAGTATTGGGACTCACTGGTTTACTTAATTTTTTAAATGCATACATTATTCATTCAATAAGTTTGACTTACTGTGGATGAGGCAGTTTAGTAGGTGCTGGGGATATAAAGGTGAAAAGAAATGATTTCTATACTGAAGGAGCTTACATTGTTGATATTTTCATGTAGGGATCTGAAAGTAACTATGAAGCTATTAAAGAAGGGGTCAACATTCGGTATTTGGATTTGAAGCAAAACTGGTAAGCAACTCATTTGTCATGCAGAGCATAGGTAGTTGTTTGGAAAAACAGATTGGTGTTTGTTATAGAATAATAAGCACCCTTGCTGTCTGTTCTGATGTGTCTAACCCTAATCTTATATTATTCCGCCTTATTGAATCGCTTTGTTCTGTCTGGCAGTGCTAATTCGTTTCAGAAGTGTTGGCAGTTTTCGGCCTTCCACTGAGTGTCCCATTAGCTGTCTGCCCTTGTTAGGGATCATCTGTTCTGCTCGAATAGCTGGAGCTCCTGAGAGCTGCCTGCCCTGCTGCTGGTTGTGTTCCATGCTGTCGTCTCTGCTGACTCAGTGGAGGTTCTGGGGGCTCTTCTCCAGTCCTTTTTTTGTTGCTGAAGGAGCTTTGGCCTGAGTTTGTGGCTGTGTTGAATAAAGGAAGGATGGGTGAGGTTTTGTCCTGGCTCAGTCACGGTTTATAACTGAGTCACGCAGAGTGAATTGCCTCTGAGAACCAATGCTCTTGGTGGTGCTTAAGATCTCAAGTTAGTCTGATAAAGCTACTTAATCCCATGTTGTTGTTTAGCTTTAATATTATGGTCATATAGAACTGAAAAGCCGTTTACAGTAGACCTTCTGTGATATAGTTTATAATGAGTGCAAACATATGATTTGTAATTCTTTAAAACACAGCTTACTGGAAGTTAGGATAATTTTTATGTGTTTTAGAGTAATTTAGTAGAACAAATTCTGCTTGTTTCTTGGCTTACAGTTCTGCTGTTTAATTTTTCTCTCATGGGCTGTTGAGACTTGTCAGGATCCTTCTTTGTAATTTCTGAAAAACTTATATGTAAACTATTAAAGAAGTAAAAATAATGTATATGCTTAATTTCCAAAACCATTTTAATTAAATACAGTTTATCTTGTTTTAATTTATCTTTACTGGACCTCCATCATAAGTTTAGAACTGGTGCCAGGATGCAGGCAACTGTGGGGAAGAGGATGTGAACATTTTTTCACATGTAATTTTCAGAATGGAAACATAGGTTGAGCACAGAGAAGCATGCTTAGGACTTGCTATGCTGAGGCAGACACAGAATGCTGTCGTGCCGGTGTGACTTGATTCTTGTGGGGCCTGTGAGATGCAGTTCTCATTCTCCTCCTTGGCCCCCTCCCACCATTGCTCCAAGAGATCCAGTCGTCACCCTCTGTATTCTCAGTTCCACTGATGCTTGTAGACTGTTCCACGTCTGAGTAGGTGTCTTCTATGTAAGAAGCATGTGTCTCCCTGATGCTTGTTGCTCTTTCTTGATCAGTTGTTGAAGTTTTTACTGATTTGCAAATTAATTATCTTTCTATCATCTTTACTACCCAAAATAGCTTCATGTTATTTTAATCATGAAGATTTTTTTTTGGTAAAGATGTGAAATGAAGCTGATCTAAGCACCACTTCCTGAGGAATTCTTTGTTAGCCGTGTCTCTGGGCCTCATTGGCACCTCTCACCACACGGCAGTCCAGTCTGCGGAGTAACTTCAGTTGACTCACCACAGCATGGCCATCTTTACCTCCCTGCCTAGTGCAGAGGAAGGCTCTCAGGACTGAGTTCTCTGTGGCCTTGCTCACCGCCCTCATCCAGGAGCTGTTTAGGTCACTGCCAGTATGTTCCAGTTTGGACCAGTGTCCTTGAAGTTTTTGAGAGAATTCAGGTAGAAATGATAAGAGTTGGGGAGCTGGGAAAAGGGAACAGTGGAGAAGGAAAATGAGAGCTGTATCGGGACTGCTTGATTTGAAGTGCATGTCATCTAGTCAGTAGCTTGCTTTATTATTTTTAGTTGTCAGTAGAGAGTGCTTGCCATCCTGTTAATATTTCTGAAACTTGAATGAAAGTTGTTAAAAATGCTCCTAAATGTTTTAGGAGTTGAGATTAGAGACCATTTAATTTTTTTTATGTTGGTGGCAACAACTTTGCTAGACTTAAGAGGACCACATACATTTTTAAGATGGAAAATAGTTTATTCTCACCTATACAGCAGCTTGAATATACAGTAGCAGTTCTATGATTGGTTATTAAAGGTAAAACCAAAATGCTTTTCTTCTGTACAAAAGTAAACTTTAAAAAGCAGATTAGATCAGGGCTTGGCAACCTTTTCTGTAAAGGGTCCAAAACTATATTCTTAGGCTTTAGGGACCATGTGGTCTTCGTTGCAGCTATCTTACTCTACCAGGGGTAGCAGTAGAGCATCTGTAGACAGCACACAGACAAGTGGGCATGGCCGTCTTGCAGGACAGATTCATTTACAGAAACTCACCTGTGGTCAGTTTGACTCGAGAGCTGCACTTTGCTAATCCCTGTATTTGATGAATTTGTTGGTCTTTTTAAGTCAGATTTATTGAGTTATATTTTACATACAGTAAATATTTTGTACCCTTTTTAGTGTATAGTTTGGTGAGTTTTGACGAGTGGATAGTCAGTTAACTACAACCACAATCAAGATACAGAACAATTCTATCACTCCAAAAATTACTTTGTACCCCTTTGTCAGGGGCTTTCTGGGTGGCTCAGTGGTTAAAAAAAAAAAAAAAAAAACCTGCCTGCCAGTGCAGGAGGTGCAGGAGACACGAGTTTGATCCCTGAGTTGGGAAGGTCCCCTAGAGGAGGAAATGGCAACCCACTGCAGTATTCTTGCCTGGAAAATCCCGTGAACAGAGGAACCTGATGGGCTATAGTCTGAGTATGCGTGCGCACACTCCTTTTTCAACCCCTTCCTTCACTTCCAGCTCCTGGCAGCCGTTGATGTCTTTTCTGTCCCTATGGTGTAGATGGCATCATACAGTGTAAAGCCTTGGACTCTGGTTTCTTTCACTTAGCATGATGAATTTGATATTCATTCACTGTTTCCTTCCTTTTTACTGCTGAGTAGCTTTACCAGGATTTGTTTATTCAGCAGTTAGAGGATATTGAGTTGTTTCCATTTCTAGCAATTATGAGTAAAGTCACTATAAACATTTGTACACAGGTTTTTGTGTGAAGATAAGTTTTTATTTCTCTTAGGTAAATATCTAGGACTGGGCTTGCTAGGTCATATGGTAAATGCATGCTTATCTCTTTAAGAAATTGCCAAACTGTTTTCCAAAGAGACAGTATATCTTTCTTTTTCATTGATTAGCGATGGGCTCCTAATTTTGGCAGCAGCATGGCACCTGGCAGACAGCCCCTGCCTTGTCTATTACTCTCTGATAACAGTAGAAGATAATGGCTACCAAATGTCAGATTCAGTGACTGTGGAAGTCACTCAGTATAACCCACCTTTTCAGGTAAGATTTCTGTTAACAAGCTAAATGACCAAGTGACAGTAACTTGCTGAGTTTTTTCTCCCTGACCGTTGCAAGGTCAGATTCTTTGAGATATTCACCTGTAAGGCTTAGAAATACGTTTAATTTTTTTAAAAATCTCTTTATTGGGGGACTTTCCTGGTGGTCCAGTGGCTAAGACTCTGTGCTCGCAATGCAGGGGGCCCAGCTTCAATCCCTGGTCAGGGAACTAGATCCCTCATCCCGCAACTAAGAGTTTGCATGCTGTAATAAAAGATCCCACACGCCCCAACTAAAACCTGGTGCAGTCACATGTAAATACATTTTTTAAAGTAAAATCCCTTTGTTTATTTATTGTCATTAGCCACGCCGTGCAGCTTGCAGGGTTTTAATCCCCTGACCGTAGATTGAACTCGGGCCCTCAGCAGCTAAAGCAGAGTCCTAGTCCACACTGGACCACCAGGGAATTCCCAGAAACACATTTTAAGTAGCTAGTGTTTAGGCACTGCATTCTGTTTGCCATCTCATACTCACCCTCTGTTCAGCCTCAGCTAAAGAGAAGTGAGAGTGGGAGCCCTGGGGTGAGCGGTGTGCTCCTCCTGCAGCTCTGTGAAGGGAGCTTCATTTCTGTGTTACTGAGTAGAAAGAAAATATTGACGATGAACTGGAGAGTGAAAAATAGGAAGAAACTTGATGGGAATTGGACTGTGGTTTTGAGTGATATATATTACAGAAAAATCCTCTTTTTGCTCAAATAGGATTATATTTGTAGGTAACTGTATTATATATTTATTAAAATTCATGTGAATAGTTAAAAGGCAAGAGTTGTGGACGTGAGGGAATGGGGTGGACGTGAGGGAATGGGGCGGGCGGGGAGGGGGAGTAATGAATGGAAAGAATAGCGTTAAGCATAGACATTACCATATGTAAAATCAGGTAGTCAGTGGGAATTTGCTGTATGACACCGAGGACGCAAATGCTCTGAGACAGCCTAGAGGGCTGGGATTGGCTGAGAGGTGGGAGGGAGGTTCAGGAGGGAGGGGGCATATGTACACCTGTGGCTGATTCATGTTGCTGTATGGCAGAATCCAATACAATATCATAAAGTGTTTATCCTCCAATTAAAGATAAGTAAATTTTTTAAAAAGACAAGCTGTCTAATTATAAGTTTCTTGATGGCAATTTAACATTGTTTAATAACTGCTGCTATTTAGGAGAGGCCCACACAAGTAGTATCTAATTCTATTGAACTTATTCTTAATACAGTTTGCATAACTGACTACTGTAAGGAAATCTTAATTTGATCTTTTATTTCAAACAGAAATAAACCTTAATGTGTTCTGATTATACAAGAAAAATACATTCAGTGTTAAAATTTTTCACAGACAATGCGAAAGGGATAAAGAAGACAATTTGAGAATTAAAAAATTATGGGATTCCACTTTTATGTTTTAAAATTCTTTTAATAAACAAAGTATCCTTTTGAGCTTTTGCTAATTTTATGACTTACTAAGCCTTATTTTTATTTGTCTAATTTCATATATGAACAAATTAACTCAGTTTTCTTATGCTTGATATCTGGACAGTGAAGAAAGAAACAGTATTTATCAGGGGTTGTTTTAAAAGTATATCTAAATTCTAAAATAATGAACTAATTTTATTTTCTTTCTCGCGTTTGTTAATAGGCTTTTTAGTTGAAATCTTACCACCATGGAAATATTTTCAAACTTTGCTAGTTATTTGCAACTCAGCAAATGATTTCTCTGATTGATGTTTATAAACTTATTTCTGTCATGTTTTGTAAATCATCTCAGGTAATTTTAACAAGGATAATCAGTGAATTATTTTGTCATTTTTATGAGATAGTGTACAAAAGTGTGAATTATGAAGTCATACAAAAGTATTTTTGTTTCAATTCTTATTAAATATAATCTTTAATTTTTAGTCTGAAGACTTGACTGTATGTCGGCTGATGGTCCCAAACTTTTCAAGCCAGACTGCCTGTCTGTACACTGACAGTGCTGTCTACATGTGCTCCACAGGGACTGGGAAGCTTTCTCTTCCTCAGGAGAAAATTGTTTTTAATGCACAAGGTGGGTAATCGGTTTTGGAAAGCAGGATCAGGAACTCATTGGTCATTCTGAGAAGTTTTTGTTCTCTTTGCAGAAGCTTGGCTTCAAGTGTGCCACCTGTGATAACTCAGTGCCATTCCTACACTTGCCGAGAAACCGGGAGGGTGGGAGAGCCCAGTTTACTATAGACAGAAGATAGTAACATTTTCCCCAGAAGAGGCCAAGAAAGAAAGAACTGACGCTCAGAGAAGTAATTGTTTGTTCCTGGTCAGTAAGAATGACTTATTCTGAGTTGATATTCTTTAAACAAGTTTGTTCAGACCCCTGGGTGAGAAGAGTCCCAGGCACTGGACTCATGCAAGGGGGCTGTGGTGGGGGCGGGGGTGGTGGTGTTGGGAGAAGCCAACCAGGATTAGGAAAAACAAGCAGATAGTATTTATCTGAAGGGGCAAAGGGCAAAATCCAGGTGAGCATGGTCCCAGCCCCAGAGCCTTGACTGGTTGGGTGAGATGCTTAGACCTTTTCCTTGCCCTCCCGTTGGCTTACTCAGTAAGTCAGAGTAGGATTGACGAGCTGTTGCTCTGCGTCTTGCAGAAGGGACGATTTTCTTGTTTGGTTCACTGTACTCACTGCTTTTGCACACCACCATGGAGGACTCAGCCTGCCTCTGCAGATAGCGAGGAGCCTTGACTTGATGCAGGGCTACAACTGGGTTCAGAGTAGGAGTAACACAGTAAAGGGCTGTCAGCAGGATCGTCTGCTTAGGGAAGTAGATTTAGGAGGGTATTGTTTGGTAATATGTATTTGATTGCGTATTTTTCTTTCTCTTAGGAGACAGTATTTTAGGAGCTGGTTCCTGCGGAGGTATACCTATCCTTTTCTCTAGAAACAGTGGATTGGTGTCTATTACTTCAAGGGAAAATGTGTCCATATTAGCAGAAGATCTTGAAGATTCCCTAGCATCTTCAGTTGCTGGACCAGGCAATGAGGTAACATGGTTTCATAATTTGTTTTTTTTTTAATATAATTGATTTTGTTGCAGTTGTGTAGTTGCTAAGTCATGTCAGACTCTTTGCGACCCTATGAACTGTAACCTTCCAGGCTCCTCTGTTCATGGGATTTCCTAGGCAAGAATACAGGAGTGGGTTACCATTTCCTTCTCCAGAGAATCTTCTCCACCCAGGGATCAAACCCACATCTCCCACATTGCAGGCAGATTCTTTGCCACTGAGCTACCAAGGAAACCTGTTACAAAGGATTTAAACATTTTTATTGGACTATTTCCCACAAATGTTTGAAAATCATACAGTTTTAAAAGTTATGATGAAGATGTTCTTTTATCTCTCTCATTTCCTTTGTCCTCTTATTCAGAAGCGACTACTTTTAAGTCTCTTAGGTGTTTTTATTTTTTTGGTGTTTTCCTCCATATTTCTAAGTAATATGTGTATATTGCTGTCTCTCATTCATTATTTTTCATCATCTGTAGACCTCCTGTTATTGAAGACGAGGCCTTGGGGTAACTTACACTGAAGTATATTTGCTTACTTTTGTCTGATACTGGGTTTAATCTCCCATCATGTTCCAGCAGCTCTGTAGATGTGTTTCTCTCTAGCTTTGCCCAGTCACGTGTAGAAACCCTGTGCCTGCTGTCTGCTCCTTGTCCTCGGGCTCTGTCACCACACCACTCGAGTTTGCCTGGTCTCCTCCCCACTCTTTCCTCTGCTTTCCATCTTTGTGTGGCTGGAACCACAGATGTGTGGGGGGTTGAGTCTCTTTTTCTTCTTGGTATTCCGGGATGATTTTTGAGGGGAAAGTGGGGTAAAAACTGTCATTTTTTTCGCTGTCATCTCGAAGCTCATAATCTATGAGATTTTTATCGTTCTTTTAAGTATTAACACTTTTGAGTAATTTCTGTTTGAATATGTAAAGTATATAGACTTTTTGTGTAATTCAAAATGAAAATGATTTAGTAACAGTTTTAACAGAAAGTAACTTTTTAAAAAACTTTCATTCTTTTGTAATCATGTAGTTTTCACAATCCTGCTATATGTTCTGAAGCTATCTTAATAGTATTCCTTTTCTTTTAAATTTCTCTGAAGTTTTTCTTTATGCTTGAAATCAACCATTATGATTAGAAATATACTCTGTGATGTAAGGGTAAGCCTATCCAAAGGTTGTGTTGTGATGAAATCCCCAGATAATTTTACTCACAATATAATTCCTGAATTATATGTACATTTTCTATAGGACTTTAATTAATCATTTGATGTTCCCATAAATGTCTTAAGTATATAAGTCACTGATATAGA
This sequence comes from Ovis aries, assembly GCF_016772045.2. Lineage (NCBI taxonomy): Eukaryota > Metazoa > Chordata > Mammalia > Artiodactyla > Bovidae > Ovis > Ovis aries. The sequence continues at coordinate 1,006,613 of NC_056078.1, read as the reverse complement.
GAGCATGGCAAACAGCTTGTATGTCTGTGTTGTTTTCTTCATAGCTTGGTCTAATTTTTTGGCAGTAACTAAGAATATTCTTATACCTTCAACTCTAAACTATAGTTTATTATTTTACAGAGTGTGGTTTTTGATACTTCTACCAAGAATGACACTATCGCCCAGGAAGACAAAACCAAATTGCTCAAAGCTGCTTTTCTGCAATTCTGCAGGTATAACAAGTTTTTAAAATTACGGCTCTTTTGATGTCCAAGGACACTTTACTGACATTTGCTACTTATCTGTTGACTAGTGGGAGTGAGTTGAAGAAATGATGCCATCACGGAGGTGTTTTTCTGAGCTTAGGACTTTAGCAAGCTCTTGTTCTGATTTTGGCAGCTGGGGGAGGGTTCCAGCCAGGCTGGGGAGAGCATGCTGTGACACAGCCCATGCCCTTGTTGCCACACTGTAGCACTAGAAATGGCAGTTGTAGAGGTAGCGTGTGAGCGTCTTTTATGTAGGATGTGAAGGCAGTGAGATTCCATACGTAGGTCATCCTAGCTGTTGTAAAGTGTTGGCCTGGCGGTCGAGTTTTGTACTGTTGCAGTCACCACAGAACTCTCTGGCTTACTTAATACAGCTCCTGGTCCTGAGTTCAGCTGTTCGGGGTTACGCTGGGGGTGGCAGTTTTCCTGGTCCTGCCTGAGCTCGTGCGTGGTCTGAGGTCAGTAGCCAGCTGTCTGGCTGCACTTGCCCGCGTTGGGCCCTGGCTGGTCGGCTCCGTCTGCCTCACATGGTGTCTCTTCATCTAGCAGGCTGCCCTGGCCTCTCTCAAGCCCCAGGGTTCCGGGAGCAGGAGAGAGCAAGCGTTGCTACATGAGCGCTCCTCAAGTCTCTATCTGGTCATGGTTACTAATATCCCAGGGGCCCTGGTGAGGTCCGGGGGAGGATGCTCACAAGAGGGTGTGCACAGGGTGGAGCAGACAGCTGCACTCGCTCCGTCACACTTGCTGACTGGGTACAGTCATCTCTGCTTGTCCCCCACACACATTCTGCATAGTATGTGTCTGGTACCTTCCTTAAATGTTGTGCATTCCATTTATGTTGGAATTAACACTCAGGAAAATTGTGATCCAGCCTTTGCTCTGCCCCTAGTTAGCTGTGTGAGACTGGACAGCCGCTTACTGTTTCTGGAGCTCTGGTTCAGCAGATGTTTGTTTTTAAGAGACACTCATACTGTACCGCCTCCATTCCCCTCACCCTCAGCTCATGGTCCTGTAACTCCACTCCTCGTGGTCTGGTGCACGGAGGCGCCCTCTCAGCTTGAAAGGGGAGGTGCGCTCATGTCTGGAAAGTTCTGGGCCGTTGTAGTGACGGTCTGCTAAGCTTAGTTTCTTGTCCAGAGGAGGGCACCATCAGGTCAGGTTTTGGTTTCTGTTTTTATATAATATTCTTTTAATCTTGTTTCATTGCATAGTGTTCAGTCTGACTGCCAAGATTTGGATTAATACTATGATTTTATCTTGTATAATTTTGTCCTTTGTACAGCTCGGACAGTCTTGTCTCATCTCAACGTTTATATGGTCACAGAGTCACTGTACTAGTTTCCTGTGCCTGCTGTGATAAGCGCCACAAACTGGGTGGCTTAGCGCAGTAGAAACGCATTCTGCCACAGGTCTGGAGGCCTGGTGCCCAAGGTGGAGGTGCGAGCAGGGCCAGCCCCCTCTGAGACTCTGGGCCAGGGCCACTGCTGCCCCTCGCTGGCTCCTGTGGCTGCGCCCACTGGCTCCCTGGGCCACGTCTGCACCCCCCGGTCGTCTCCACTGTCACCCGTGGCTGTCTTCCCTGAGCACCTGTCCTCGCACATCCTGGTAGTGACACCAGTCGTTGGATTTAGGGCCCACCCCAGTCCAGGATAACCTCATCATAGCTCAGCTGATCATATCTTCGGAAACCTCATATCCCAGTAAGGTTACATGCTGAGTTTCTGAGTGTACTTGGCTTTGGGGGAAACACCATTCAGCCCAGCATAGTCATTTCTAAATGTTTTACTGGAGAAGATGATTAAGTACGAAAGGGGTCCCTGACCTTAAGTGCTGATAAGTATAGTAACCTTAGGACTGGTGTTATTGGGCTTCTAACACAACTGTGCCTTCTACTTATACTGTTTAGCATGAAGTACCATGAGGTTAACAAGTAATCATTTCTGGGATGGTATCAGCCAATAGTCTTTAAAAAATTAAGACTTTTCACAAATGGAATTATACCTTTAAAGCAGTATTTCTCAGTCTTCTCACTGCTGACCTTTGAGGCCAGATAATTTTTGCTGTGGGGCTGTCCTGTGAATTGTAGAGCTTTTAGCAGCGTCTCTGGCCTCTTCCCTTTTGATGCTGGTAGCATCCTTTCTCCCCCAGCCTGTGACAACCGGGATTATTTCCATGGGGCCCAAATTGGTGGGTAGTTTAAATATTGTTTAGTTTTTTGTAAAGGTAACATTACTATTTTTTAGTATGGTTTCTTTGAAATTAATTTTCTTTTGATTTTCATTTTGCTGAACTCAGTATAAATATAAAATCTTGTTTGTGAGAATTTTAAGAAACTTCATCTTTCGAGTAAATTAGTTCATTATTATTATTTTTTTTTCATCGCAGCACTGTTTATTTATTTATTTATTTATTTTAGTTTTTATTTTTTAAATTTTAAAATCTTTAATTCTTACATGCATTCCCAAACATGAACCCCCCTCCCACCTCCCTCCCCATAACATCTTTCTGTCATTAGACATAGACTGGCGATTCAATTCACATGATAGTATACATGTTGGAATGTCATTCTCCCAAATCATCCCACCTCTCCTCTCCTCTGAGTCCAAAAGTCCGTTATACACATCTGTGTCTCTTTCCTTGTCTTGCATACAGGGTCGTCATTGCCATCTTCCTAAATTCCATATATATGTGTTAGTATACTGTATTGGTGTTTTTCTGGCTTACTTCACTCTGTATAATCGGCTCCAGTTTCATCCATCTCATCAGAACTGATTCAAATGAATTCTTTTAACGGCTGAGTAATACTCCATTGTGTATATGTACCACAGCTTTCTTATCCATTCATCTGCTGATGGACATCTAGGTTGTTTCCATGTCCCCGCTATTATAAACAGTGGGATTGCTGGGTCATAAGGTAGTTCTATTTGCAATTTTTTAAGGAATCTCCACACTGTTCTCCATAGTGGCTGTACTAGTTTGCATTCCCACCAACAAAATTAGTTCATTATTGAGCGCTCTTGCCGTAGTATACTTTGTATTCCCATAACCTCTAGCACAACTAGGTTTCCAGCTTCAACCTTGCCTTTAACACTTTTTGGCAGTTCCTCTGTGTGTCTCTGATCAGCTCTGTCTCCTGTACTGCCCAGAGACCATTTCAACCCTTTCTTCACGTCCTCTGTCCCCATTTCTCCTCTACCCTTCCACCCCCGCGCCCCCCAGCAGTTGATTCAGCCTCCTGTTCCACAGAGATAACAGAAGCCATGAGGCCAGCTCCCTGTACTCACCACGCAGAGGCTTACCTGCATCCCAGCTCCTCTTTCTCCTTACCTCCCCGGAGAGCAGGAAGAAGAGTTCTTCCCGAGACCCATCTCTGTCTGTTCCGAGTGCCACTGGGTCCTGCTTCCCTTGAGACTGCACTTTCTTAGTTACCCTGTCCTATATCTCTGACATGCCACTCTTAACAAAGAGCAGTCTTTGTGTCCCCTTTGAGCTAGAATCTCTTTTGTTTGTTCCTGTTTATAGCTAAACTGCCTGAAAAGTGGTCTCCAGTTGTTACTGTCTTCCAGATTTTCCTCTCTCTACTCTCTGCACAATGTTTTCTCCTTCCCAGGCTTCACTTGCTGAAGAAATACAAATCTGCCTTGCCCTGGGCCAGTACGTATAATGACGAATGTCCAAAAGCACTTGTGTGTTCCACAGGCAGCTGATTGTAACACATCTGAAACTGTGCTTGTCTTCTCCAAATATTATTCTTTCTTTCCTAGCCTATGTTCCAGCCACATTCAGTTGTTTGGACTCGTCTTTACATATCAGATCCAACCAATGGCCAGAATTTCCCTGGTGTATCTCTTTCTCTTGTATCTCTTTATCTACTTGTCTCCTCCTCTGCTGCAGCTACTGCTAGTGGAAACTCTATCCTCTCTTGCCTGGATAAATTTCTGCAGGAACTTCCTCACTGTATTTTTATCCCTCAGGTCTGATCTCCCATCTCCATAGCATAGGTAGAATGATCTTTTAAAACGAGAGCAAATCGCGTTTCCTTCTAGGCTCACACTCTGTCGCGTGTTTTCTGAGCCCTTCTGCACGCTGTCCTTCAGTTGCTGGTGTTGCTGAGAGGTCTGCCCTGGACCCTTCTTCCCTCCCTCCTCTCTGGGTGATCGCCATTCCCCAGGCCTTCCCTTCTCTTGACGTGGGTGTGCCGGGTCCTGTCTCTGCCACTGTGTCTCCCTCCTGCTGTCTCCCCAGCCTTCTTGCACCTTCTCCTCCAGGAAGGCTCCCTCCCCGCCGGTGGTTCGTGTTTCTCCTCCGCGTGCCCCGTGGCCCTCTGTTAGTTGCCGAGTGTGTGTGTGCCACCGCCTGTTTGTCTTATTCCTCCTGCCGCTGTAGACTTCGTGAAGTCTTGGGACGGTGTTCTGATGTTTTGTTTATTGTTCTGTCTCCAGAGCCTGCATATCGTAAATGTTCAGCATATATTTGTTGAATTAAGGAATGGATAATTGTTGTCTCCCTTTTAAATAAATGTTATTAAAAGTGATAAACTTTGGGCTAACATATGGGATTTTAACTTCACAATTAACTTTCATGGTGAATTTAGTACTTTGAGTTGTAATACTTTTGTTTTCTAATTTTATTTCAGAAAAGATTTAGGTCATGCTCAAATGATAGTTGATGAGCTGTTTTCCTCTCACTCTGATTTGGACTCCGATTGTGAGCTAGACAAAGCTGTCACCCAAATCAGCGTGGACCTGCTGGACGACTACCCAGCTTCTGACCCGCGCTGGGCTGAGTCTGTGCCTGAGGGTAAGAGCATCTGAAGTGTGATGTTGCAGGGAGGTCTGTTTCGAGAAGAATATTCTGGTTCTTTTGTTCAGGCATTTCTTGGTGCATATTTTTTTTTTAATTTTCTGAAACTATTTAGTATTAATTCAGTATTTTGTAAAAGTTTGTAACTTTCCTTATAGCAGATTTTTAAAAGGGCTCAGTGCAGGTAGTTCCCTGGTGGTCTAGTGGTTAGGATTCAAGAGTGTTCACTGCCATGGCCTCATTCAGTCCCTGGTCAGGGAACTGAGATCCTGCCAGCCATGCAGCACACCCAGAGTAAGGAACAGCAACAACAGAAACCCTGCCTCATCTATTTTACGCACGCTCGCACACACGCACACACACACGCGCACACACACACGCACACACACACACAAGGCTCAGAACAGATCTGCCTGGTAGAACAGAAATGGAGGAAACATTGGAGCAAATCCTACATGTTGTCTGAAGTAGATTAATTAGCTCTACTTAGCTTTGTCAGCATTTTATTTCTAAAAGGAAATTGGTGGCATAGGTAAACATTTGACACTTACCGGCCCCAAATTAAATGATAATTTTAGCATAACTCCTGAATTTGGCCAATAGAAATTATATGTTTTTCTAACAGCAGCAGTGATCAAACCTTGGCCTGTAGAAGTGGGCACATGTTCTGCCCTGGGTCTTCTCCAGATTGTTCCTCTTACCCTCCAGGCAGCATTGGGCTACCTGGTGGTTCCCAAGGACCATGGAACGGTCTCAAGAATCCCTTCTCTCCCTAATTTCCTACCTAGTAAGTAGCCATAGGCTCCTTGGAGACTTGGGAAGGAAACAGCAGTGCTCACCTTCTTTGACTGTTTTGAACTCTCAGGCTTAGAGTAATACAAAGTGATGAAGCTAATAGTAATATATTTGTGTTTTGAATAACTGTGATATGAATTTTATCAAAGCCCCAAAGGTTTCCTATAAATTTTAAACCTCTTGGGTAATGTAATTAGTAATTGCATTGAAAGGTCAGTTCTCTCCTTTTGTATAGATCTTTCTCAACTCTTAGTAGCAGTAGTTGTCAAGCCAGCGTGTCATGTGTTTGTCTTGTTGTTGCTTCACCAGAAGCACCTGGGTTCAGCAACACATCCTTGATTATTCTCCACCAGCTAGAAGACAAGATGAAAGCCCACTCTTTCCTTATGGACTTCATCCACCAAGTAAGCACCCCGTGGCTGTGAGCCCCGACTGGCTGGACTCCAGACTCTGCTGTGCCTTCTGTGGCTCTCCCATGACAGCAGGAGACCCTCGCTTGCTGATTCTGGGGTGTTTCACTGGGTGGGATGTGACTGCTGTTGTCCGTTTTCTTTGCTGACTTACGTAAACAATTCCAGGGCTGGTAGGGACCTGTTACCGCAAGAATCAAAGCTGCATTGAAAATAAGATGAAAAGGAGAAAAATAGTATACCTCAGCAAAAATGTTATTTTAACTTTGTTGTTACATTTTATGACACCCTGCTTTTCATTCAGATGTACTGTGTACTTTTATGTAAAGTTTAGGTTTTCCTGAGGTGATTTTGTATCATTAGTGAAGAATCTGAAGGTGATAACAGGTTTTTCTAATATATAGATGTTTAATTTAGCGGTGCCATTGGCATCAAGTACTCATTTAAAGTATTCCTCTTTTTTTAAGGGAGAGGGAAATTCCCATTTATATTGTGCCCAAAATTAGACAATGTTTTTGTTGCTAGACAGAGTTGTTACATAAAATCACCTATCCTTGCCTTGTTGATCAATTGTGTCTCCCAGGCATAATCCAGAAAAGTTAGATTATTCCCATTTTTCTGTGTTTTTCTCCCACATTAGAAATGCCTCTGTTAAAAAAACTGCAGTCAGCTCCGTAACAGAGCACTCTGTAGCGGCGGGCTGGCCTGAGTCTGGCCCAGCGTGGCAGCCTCAGTCCCCAGCAACTGCTGAGTAATCGGAATTGCTGCTGCAGCTGAGGAACTGAAGGGTGTTTTTTTAATTGACTAACATTTCAGTCACTACTTTGTTGGATAATGGCTACCTTATTGGACAGTGTAGTTCTAGAAGATTCCAGAAATGTCTTGGTTGTTTCTAATCCTGCATACCGCTTCACTTTTAATGCACGGTTTGGCTCCTCTGTACTCTTATTATCGTGACAAGACAACTTTATTTATTCATTGAGTTCTTCCTTTTCTTAGTATTTTAGGTGGGCTACAGATCAATGGGGAAAAAACACATTTTCTCCTGATGTAATTGTCAAGTGTATCAGTTAACTATTAATACATAACAAATACCCCAGGATGTACTAAGTTGAAACAACTCAGTGGGTTTGACACGTAGTCCTGCTGACTTCCCATGGGCCCCCTCGTTGAACCACGTTTGGGGTTGACTGAGCTGGCACGTCCCCAGATGTCTTACCTGACTGGCAGGCGGTGCTATTCAATCTGCTGGGGCCTCTTGGTTCCCTCCTACCGAGTCTCATCCTCCTCTAGGCTGGACTGGCCTCCTATGCCAGTGCTCTCCTCCGGGGAGCATTCTGAGGAGGTGAACTTAAGGCTGTAGGCTTCAGGCATCACATATTGTCATTTCCACCAAAGTGTCATTGGTCAAAATAAGTCACAAGGCTAGGCCAGATCAAAGGGATTGAGAAATTGATTCTGCTTCCAGATGGGAGAAGTGGCAAGGTCACATTGCCAGAGGGTGGGCTTGTTGGCATGGGAGGAGTCCGTGGCCCTAACATGCCACACTAAGGGAACGCTTAGTTCTTGGAGGGCAGGAGCGGTCGAGCTGGAGCTGGTGCGGCATCTCTTGTCACAGTCTCCCTGGGCTCAGAGCCTCGTGGAGTCGCACAGCTGCTGGCAGCGGTGTCTGTTGCAAAGGAATGTCTGTCCAGATCTAAAAACCCCACTCTGCCTACGCCGTTACATTTCCTTTAATATTTAGAGCTTATTTCATGGAAAGATTTGCATTAATAATCAGGGAAAATGTACAACTACATACTTGTATCTACGGAAATAGTTTTAAATATAAACTCTCCTTCTGGAGGCAGAAATAGGCATCAAGTAAAGAGGCAGCTGATGCAGAGGGTTAGAGACCCCATCCTCTCCCTGGCTTTAGGGTTCTGGAACAGGAAGACTGCTGAGTTTCTAGTTCCAAAAGTCTGGAGTTGAGAGGAGTTGATTAATGTAGGTAGAAAAGAACAATTTTACAATTCTTTGATAACCATAAGCAATGATTTGAGGAGTAAGGTAGGCAGAGACAACAGTAGTTGACAGAATCTCTGGGGCCACTGTAGTCTTAGAAAAGAAACACCTGTACTTTCTTACAGGTGTAAATTGCCCTGGCTGGGTGCATGCGTGCGTGCGTGCGTGTGTAACAGCCCCAAAGACAGACAGCGGGAGATCTTTCTGGGGGAGACTGGGGCCGGCCTCTCTGTGCCCACTGTGCTTCTGGTGGAATTACGACCGCATCCTCCTGTGTTTTACTTTGAATGCTCTCTAAGAACACATGTTGATTTTTCCACAAGGTCGGCCTCTTTAGACGTCTCAGCACTTTTCCAGTGAGAGGGATGCCAATGGCCACACGGCTCCTGCTCTGTGAGCATGCCGAGAAGCTGGCTGCTGCCATCATCCTCAAGAACCACCACTCGAGGCTTCCTGACCTCATGAACACAGTGATCCTGATGGCTTTGAACAAGAGGGACTGTGACGTCCCATCCAACCTGACGCCCGCAGATGTCTTCTTCAGAGAGGTGAGATGAGCCCCCTCTTCCCCTTAGTACGACTCTGGAGCACTGCCATTTACTGAATGGACCCCCAGCAAGGAGAGGTTTGAGGACAGAAGATCTTGTTTTGAATTGAACTCCATGTTTTCTGGTTAAATTATCGCTCAGAAGCATCACTCACTGATCACTTTCCCTGTAAATGAGAGCTTGGGAAGTTGACGACAAAGTCCTCTCTGTCATGTCTGATGTTTTCTCTGTGCTTCCCCACACCCCTCTTGACTCTGCCCTGGAGGGCATCTCCACAGCGGGCTCCCCTGCCCCTGCGTTGCTCTTGGCTTTGATGGCGCGGCAGTGCCGTCGGCTCAGAGCTTGGAGCACCGTCCCCACCTTCCTTCCCTGCTGCTTCTGCCTGTTTGCTGCGCCTGCTGTTGGACCAGCCTCCTCTTCGGCTGCCCTCTGTGTGTGTCCAGCAACTGCTCCATCCCGGTGCCCCTTCAGGCCTGGAGCGAGTCGTGGCTCCCGCCTCTTGTAGCCCGAGGCTACACCGTCCTGTCTGGGTGCCCTTACTCTTACTCATTGCTTTGTAGATAGTCCCTTCTCTAAACTCTTCTCAGCTGCCTGCTAGGATCCTGTGCTGCATCTTTTTTTTTTTTTTTTTTTTGACTGTGCTGAGTCTTCACTGCTGTGTGTGAGCTTTTTCTTGTTGTGGAGCACAGGTGCTAGATGTGAGGGCTTCAGTAGTTGCCCCACGGCAGGTAGAATCCTCCCAGACCAGGGATCGACCTTGTCCCTTCCATTGGCAGGCGAATACTTAACCACTGGGCCACCTGGGAATTCCTTCCACTTCACTTTTAAAGTCAGATTTATTTTCAGAGAAAAGGAAAACCTCCTGTAAACTTGGGAGGGAGAAGAGATGAAGGTGCTGGAAGTCAGCCCACAGCTCTGGTACCTGAGTGAGCACTCCCAGCCTTTTGAAGGACAGGGCTGCCTCCCGTCTCCATGAGTGACCACTGATACCACGGCCCAGGGCTGGCTGTCTCAGTGGGGACCACAGGCCCTGCTCTGAGCCACCTGCAGCAGTGTTTTGGGCATGCTGATAGGCTGCTTCTGGAGTTCATAGTCCTTCCTGGAACTGTCCCTCCTACCTTTGTGGCATTATCTGAGTTTAGAAACAGTGCTAGCCTTCCCCCAATTCTGTGGAATGTGGAATTGTTTTTTGCATTTGGGAAACTTCTCTGTTTGGTGCCTCTAATTTTGTTTCCTTCCTCCTACAATTTAGCTATAATCTAACAACTAGTAGCCTCTGCCAAGAGTCTCTTTTATTCTGAATATTTGATGTACTGTAACCTGAAAATAATTTGACACTGAACTATGTTCAGATCTGTTGACTCCATAAATGTATCTAGTTTGACGAAGACATCATTTTTATACGTTTGGGTTTGTTTTCTAGGAATGTAAGGCAAAAGATTTTTCTGTTTTATTTTGTTTTTTAATCAAGGAAGTATGCCTGAAATCCGAATTAAAACAAAGAAAGACAATTCACCTCAGGTTTTTTTATCTAACCAAACTATTGTGATTTTTTGTTTCCCTTTTTGTCTTTTTTTCCCCGTGTTCACCTTTTTATTTGAATATTGGATTTAGTAAGGAAAACGATGCACTGAAAATATGTTGTAGAAAAAAATACACAAAACAGGATCATTTTTTTAAGTATAATCACCATAAAGAGAAGGGTAGTTCCAGGTCCTGTGGCATCACAGGACATCACATGTGTCATAACTGTTCCTCATACCCCACTGAGGATGGGACAGGAGAAGGTTGATTTGTCCTCCAGATACAATGTCCTAATTGTCCTTTCCTGCCTTAGCCACGTGGCAGGGTTGGTGCATTTGCACAGATCTCCAGTTGTGAGTGGAGGGAGAGTGGATCGTGAGCACAGTCCAGCTCAGGTCAGGCAGAAACTGTGCTCCTGACCAGTTTCTTTTTTGTTGGGAAGGTGCACTCAGTAATTTCACAAATTACCACATCACTTATGTTCACAGTACTCTGCAGGGACAGCACTATATAGGTGGACTTGGATAAGATAAGATAACAGTGGTAAATTAGCCAGAATTGGGGGCTGTCCTATTTAAGGCATGACGGAATTGTCACCAGAGAAAGTAAACAGAAATAAGATAATTTAATTACTCATCCCCTGGATTTTAAGATTTTGAGCTATGAAAATGGAAATTAAGTTTTGGTAATCAGTGCTAGCATCTAGGATGTGCTGTGTGTTAAGTTGCTTCAGTCATGTCCGACCCACCAAGTCATGTACCACTGTAGCCCACCAGGTTCCTCTGTCCTTGGGATTCTCCAGGCAAGAATACTAGAGTGGGTTGCCATTTCCTTCTCCACCTTTTTGTCTTTATTCATACATAATTTTACATGATAAAAGTTGTTTTTTTTTTTTTTTTAATTATTGATGACAGATTGAATTGAGCAAGAGCCTAATTCCTTTTTTGACTTTTAGATCAAAGTACTAAGCATATAGGTTAATTGAGTATGTGTATGTTTTCCAGTTTACTGGGGAAAAAAAGGAGTCTGAAACTTATCAGTTAGAAGGATACATAATTGATGAGTAGTACCATAGGATATGACAGGAGAAAAAAATTTAAAATATGATTGGTTCCTCAAAAGAACACTCCATATAGAAAATGATAATGTTTAAGATTGTTTACATCACCATTTATCTTCACTTCTCTTTACATTTACTGGTCTTTGGGTAAAGTTCTAAAGGTCCTTCCATATAGCATAATCATAATAAAAAAAGAGAATTCAAGAAAAAAGAATTCAAGAGAACTGAAGAAGGAATACATAAGTTTAATTTGTATCGATTTTTTTTCTTTTTACCTGTCCGTCCACTTGGAAGTAGTAAATTACATTACAAACAGGTATTAGCATTTTAAGAGATGAATTGGTTAACCAAAGTTAGGCTCTGATTGCTGGGCAAGGTGATCTTGCAGTCCAGGTAAAAGATAAAGTAATACAGGCTCTGCTTGAAGGGGCACCCTCCGCCTTGCCTCCAGTCTGAGAAGGGGCCCCACACCTCCTGGGGCTTTAAAAAGCAAGTTCACAGCTTCAGAACTGTGTTGGTTCAGCTTCCAGCTGTGTTGGTACAGCTTATGAGCCATGTTTGAAACCACTGAACACGTAACATATGTGATAGGGTATTTAGCAAATGTTTTGGCATTTTATTTGCTCTTATGTTATTTTCTGCCTCTATGTCACATTTGCTTTCGTTATCTTTTTCACATTAACAGTGTAAAAAACTTACAAATTCCATGTGCCAGAGGTTTCTTGCTCGGGCTGTTAGGATGCCTTTGAGGGACACCAGAAATACTAAAGGAAGAACAAGGTTTGAAAGACAGTGACTTTATTTGGGCTGCATTGTGTGTGTGTTTATGTCTTGTTCCTTCAGCTGGTTTGTAAGCTCCTTGAGGGCAGCAAATCTGATTTCCATTTCTTTTTATCTTTGCGTGCCCAGTGCTATGCCAGCTCTACCTACCAAGTAAATATCCACTTGATAAGTTAAGGGGGGTGAAAGCTCAACTGTGAGCTGAAACTGGAAGCAAATGTTTCAGTGCTTAACATTTTTCCTCACTTACCTTTATGTGTTAATAATTAATGATAAAAGAAAAGAACAGTTATAAGTTATATATTTAGTTTCTATGTAGCTACTGTTGCTGCTGCTAAGTCACTTTGGTCGTGTCCGACTCTGTGCGACACTATAGACAGCAGCCTACCAGGCTCCCCAGTCCCTGGGATTCTCCAGGCAAGAACACTGGAGTGGGTTGCCATTTCCTTCTCCAATGCAGGAAAGTGAAAAGTGAAAGTGAATTCGCTCACCCGTGTCTCTTAGCGACCCCATGGTCTGCAGCCCACCAGGCTCCTCCATCCATGGGATTTTCCAGGCAAGAGTACTGGAGTGGGTTGCCACCGCCCTCTCCAGTGTAGCTACTACTATTCTACAGACATTTCTATTATGTCTAAAGAAAATAAATTCCTCAAAGAAAGAAATTAGCCTGTTCATTAGCCAGTTGAATCACTGTTTTTATCCATTGCTTCATTTGTTTAATTCATTAGTTTAGGGTCTTACATTGTAATGTGACATTATTTGTAGCCTAATACTATTTAAAGGTGGCATTGAGCCTTTATAACTCTAATAAATATTTCAGTTACTTTATATTTAAATAAAAACTCTACCTGCTAACAGTTCAGAATTTGTTTATTTATCAGACTGTTATTTGGGTTCGCTACCTTTTAAAAGTTAGGAGATTCTAGCTTTCCTTGGGTTTTAAATTTGTTTTTGTCACTGACTATCCCCCTGACTACTAAGCAGAGGATGTAACTTAGTGAGAAAAGCCTGCTGGGTCGATTCTAGGCAGTTGTGATTGTCACCTGTCAGCATGGTTCCTCTTTCTAGTGGGTGCTGTCTCTGTCCTCCGCAGGCATCCCAGGTAGATACCATCTGTGAGTGTTTACTGGAGCACGAGGAACAAGTCTTGAAGGACACGTCCATGGAATCAGTTGAATGGGCGGAGGTGGTGATCAATGTGAACAGTATTCTCAAGGTACAAGCATATGAAGATTCTAGCAAATTAAAGCCCAGACTGTGGACAGAAGAGAAAGTGGTTTCCATATTCCTACTCTGCATCACCAGCAATCCATAATGGGTTAGCCATTTGTTGATTCCAAAAAGTTAGGAAAGCATCAGTAATTTTATCAGTCAGTTAGCAGACATTTTGAGTGTGTGCCTTATGCATATTAAAAGTTTCTGCTTGGTAGAATAAACCTTTTATTTTGGAGAAGGACATATATATCATTGTAAATGTATTAACTTTATTGTAATTATCTAAATAATTGTCAGACACCACTTAGCAACTGAGAAACAACAAACAAGTTTCTCTTTTTTAATTACTCAAAAGCTCACTTAAAACATTCCATTTAATTTTTCCTCAAGGATATTATAGTGATGATTTTCCTACTTTGGTTACCGTAATTTTATAAAATTGAAGTTAGATTATGGGGTAAAACAAATTTCAAATGCAGAAAGAATCAAAAAGTAGTCCTACAGGCCTGTGCTGAGTAATTTTTTGTAATAATAGAACTTGATGTTTCAGATAATCTCAGAGATCCTGGGATCCCTGATTCCCGGCATGTGATAACACATTTCATTTTCCAGGACATGCTGCAAGCTGCTAGTCACTATCGACAAAATAGGAACTCCTTGTATAGAAGAGAAGAGCCAGGAGAAAAAGAACCTGAGTATATTCCATGGACAGGTGAGACTGCCGGCACTGATCCCAATTTTCAGATCGTTAGCAGTTCCTCAAATTATATATTTTTTTCTTTTTTTCAGTTGTACTGGTTCTTCGTTGCGCACAAGGCCACAAGGGCTTTTCTCTGGTCGTGGCTAGCAGGGTTTGCTCTCCACTGCCATTGACTGGCTTCTCATTGCAGTGGCTTCTCTGTTGTGGAGCACGGGCTCTAGGCACACAAGCTCCGGTAGCCGCAGCATGGGGCTTAGTAGCTGCGGCACATGGGCTGTTGCTCTGTGGCGTGTGGAATCTTCCTAGACCAGGGAGTGAGCCTGTGTCCCTGCATTAGCAGGTGGATTCTTAACCACTAGGGTGCCCCAAAATGCGTTTCTAATGGTCTGTTGTTTTGGGGAGTCATATTATTCTCCTAGTACAAGTTTGTAAATGAAATAAAAAATAATATAAGTGACATCTCCAAGATGAGCAGATCTTATGAAAAATCACTTTATTCCCTTGAAATAATTTGCAGCTGTCTCTATAGCTTAATTTTTTAACTGATATTTGTGCATCTACTAGGTTTTAGTATGTATTCATAGAAGCAGGCCCTGAAAGTAGCGACTATATTTTATGTTGATTTAACACATAGAAGTAAGTGGAATAGCATTAAAGGAATTTAGAAGGAAGAAGAGTCAGGTTTACTTGACTTTGCCAAGGCCATCTCCATAGAGAAGATGCTTTTGAGCAGTACATAGACAAGTTTCTACTGACCCCTTGTTTGATTTCTTTTTCCATCAAAGGTGACAGGATGTAATTTTTAGGCAGTTGGTCTTCCCTGTAGCCATTATGGAACCCTTACTTGTGCTGTTATTTTGTGTGATTTCACAGCAACCAGCGGTCCTGCTGGTATCCGAACAGCAATAGTGCGCCAGCATAGGACTGTCCTGAAGGTGGTTTATCCTCAGGCAGACAGCAACCTCCGAAACGTTCTAACGGAGCAGCTAGTAGCACTGATTGATGGCTTCTTGGATGGTTATGTTTCTCAGCTCAAGTCTGTGGACAAATCCAATGATCAAGAAAGATATAGCAATCTGGAAATGGAATACCTACAGAAAAGATCAGATCTCTTATCTCCGCTTCGTAAGTGTATATTTAATAGTGAGGGCTATGGGTCTTTGAGTCTACAGAATGAATGGAGGAGTCAGATCATTCAGGCAGAAGTATTCAGTACAACATTGTTAACCCAGTTGTAGTTCAGAACTTAAGCAACACTTCATATGTATGTCTTTCTGTGTTCATCTGTTCGGCCTTATTGTCATTACTTAACCTGGTATCCTAGACAATGCTGAAGATGATTTACAAAGGAATAAATTATCAGCGTGTGGAGACGGCCCTCAAAGAACTTGATACCGTCTGAGACCTTCATAGGAATGGCTAGCCCACCGGCAGAGCAGATAAGGGCCATTCGAGGGTGTGGATGGGTGATGAGACTGCAGCAGAGGACATAGCCAGACGGTCATAGCCAAAACTGAAGAGGAGCTTGTCTTGCTATGTGAAGGAGGGGAGTAGCATCTTAGGTGGGCAGTGATGAAGGAAGGGCTGAATATACATCTTTAATAAGTTTATATGGATTATGAAACTAAATGCCAATAACTAGAAAGGTTTCCATTAATTACTTTTAGTATGTAATAGGAATAAAGGCAAATTTTCAAGTAATATTATTTTTTATTAAGTTTTCACTAATAGGATTTTTTTCTCATCTGTTCTCATTCCCACAGTCACACTAGGCCAGTACCCATGGGCTGCTTCATTGGCAGAAAAATACTGTGACTTTGATATCTTGGTACAAATGTGTGAGCAGACTGACAACCAGACCAGACTACAGCGCTACATGACCCAGTTTGCTGATCAGGTAATGAACACAGGGCTGTAGGCAGTGGATCCTGTAAGAAGGCTTTACCATTTTACGTCTTACTTATGGTTTTTTTTTTTAATGTGTGTAATTTTATTTATTTATTTATTTTTGGTTGCACTGGATCTTCGTTGCTGCACGCAGGCTTTCTCCAGCTGCAGTGAGTGGGAGCTACTCTTGGTTGCAGCCTGTGGTGTCTCCTTGCAGTGGCTTCTCTTGTCGCAGAGCGCAGACCCTAGGCACATGCGCTTCAGGAGTTGTAGGTTTGGGGCCTAGACCACAGGCTCAGTTGTGACGCTTGGGCTTAGTTGATTCATGGCATGTGGAATCTTCTCAAATGCGGAATCGAACCCACATCCCCTGCATTGGCAGGCAGATTCTCATCCATAGTACCACCAGGAAGTTCTTACTTGGAGTTTTTGGAAGACAGTGCAGTCTTTTTGCAATTTACTGGATACTATTCTGTACATTATGTTTCTTTGTAAATTGTCAGACAATTTTTTATATATAAATATTACAGAAGGATTCTTTGACCTTTGAAAAATATGTCAAGACTTTTATTTATATTTTTATATTTTCAAAGTACGTAGATGTAGTAATATTGGTAGAGTTCCACAGTTTGAATGGAAGATCTTGGGAGCATAGAATGCTAGTGTTAAGAGAGCTCAGATTCCCATTTACCTAAGAGTCTTGTTTTCCTTCTTTGATATCATGCTTCCTTTTTTTTAATGCCTAATTTTTTTTTTAAGTTCCCATTATGACACTATCTATGTAAATTTAAGTTGTTCCTTAAAGCCAGTTTATTTAGCCAATCTATGAAGCATGTTTTATTAACTGCTTATTTCACTTAATACATGACAGACATTTGTCCATATCATTGAATATCACACAACCACATTTTTAATGGTGTTATGGTATTTCATGGACTGGATATAACTTATTTGATCAGTACCTGATTTCTGGACCTGACTTATCTTGTATTTCATAACAGTGCTAAAAGAAGTACTTTGTGCTTATTGTAATTTTTATTCTTTTTAAGGATTTTTATTCTCTGTTGACATTTTCCATGCATTCTACTTTGTTTCTTTTACTTAAAAAAAAAAAATTTGTTTATTAAAGTTCTTTTGTGCTAATTCCAAAATGATCGTTCTTAAGTCTGCTTCTGTTATCTACATATTCATAGTTTTCTGCTTCCTAAGTTGTGTTTTGGACTGTGTGTGTGTTAACCATAAAGATGGAAATCAGCACTGGTTTTTCTCCCCTGCTGCTGCTGCTGCTAAGTTGCTTCAGTCGTGTCCGACTCTGTGCGACCCCATAGACGGCAGCCCACCAGGCTCCTCCGTCCCTGGGATTCTCCAGGCAAGAACACTGGAGTGGGTTGCCATTGCCTTCTCCAATGCAGGAAAGTGAAAAGTGAAAGTGAAGTCGCTCAGTCATGTCCGACTCTTAGCAACCCCATGGACTGCAGCCTACCAGGCTCCTCTGTCCATGGATTTTCCAGGCAAGAGTACTGAGGTGGGGTGCCATTGCCTTCTCCCCTGGAAGGCAGATAAAATGAAAGGCAGATCACTCAATTCATCAAGAATAGAGGTAGGCCAGGGCTTGATTGCTGCTTCTGTTACATTCATTCATTCCAATGAACATTCAATGGAACAAAGGTTCCAATGAATTAATTGGTTTCAAATATCTAATGGGACTGGTGGTTCTTTGCAGAATTCCCCTTTTTGTGGAAACATCTTGTAAGTAATGTGTGAGCCTGAAGGACACTTATCTTCCTTCCAGCCCAACCTCTTACTCTACTGCAGGATCCAGCAAATGTCCTGGACATTTGGAGCCTCGCTAAATTCTGATTTATCACGCCAGCCACATGAATGCATGGCACACGGTTCTACCCTGAAATCTTTCACCCTGGAAGGATGGAGTCCCAGGAGTGTCCAGTAGACCTTCCTGTAATGAGATCTTGCTCATATGTGCTGTCCAAAATGGGAGTCTCCAGCCACAGATGGCCTTTTGAGTACTTGAAATGTGACTGATGTCTCTGAGGAATTGATTTTTACATTTTAGATTAAGTTTAAACAGCTACATGTGAGCAGTGACTACCACATTGGACAGAGCACATCCAGATTCCGGGTGACATTGAGCAAGATCCCCATTCTGAATCTGAAGGTCCTCCTCTGTCAAATGAAGTCATTTGAGGACCCTACAATTAGGAACTTAGTGTTTAAAAACAGGATTTCCATGCTGGAGTCTAAGACCTTTGGAAAAAATACATAATGCTTTTTCATCAGAAATGTATTTTTTGAAACTGTATTACTGAATATTATTGGATTCTTGCTTTGTTCTTTACAGAATTTTTCAGACTTTCTCTTTCGTTGGTATCTGGAGAAAGGAAAGCGAGGCAAATTATTATCTCAGCCCATTTCTCAGCATGGACAGTTGGCGAACTTTTTACAAGCTCATGAACATCTCAGCTGGTTACACGAAATTAACAGCCAAGAATTAGAAAAGGTAAGATTTCAGCTGTATGGATCAGATTTAGGCAATTTTCAATTTAGTTTTTAGCTAGTTTGTTTTTTTATAGTAAAATATTACAGATTTTTTTTAAATGTCTATCTTTCTCTCACATACTTTGATAAAAGTAGTTTTCATTTAGGATGATATTGCCATTACTTGTTATATCTCAGTTAAAAGAAATGAAGCCTATTGTAATTTGACTATATTTACAATTTTTAAAAAGCACAAAAATGTCAACACATAAATAGCAGTCATTGGCCATTTTTTGTAATGAGTATTTTCTTATAATAGAAATGTTCAAATTATCAGTAGAAACATTAAATAAACAAGTTTCTCCTTGACAAGGTGTTGCAGTGAATATTATAGAGCAAACGTTTTATACATGTCTCTTCTCCCAGTGACTAGTGTGAGTGGCTGATATTTTATTGTGTGATTACTCTCAAAGTATGCTGCTGATCTGTTTTAAGTTTTCCTGATAGTGACTTGATCTTTCATTGATATAGCTTGAGGAGAGGAAAGCAGGTTTGGGTTTAATTTAATCATTATTTTAACTTGACTTAATACTGAGAATTTTACCACAATTTTCATATTTTGTTATTTTAGGCTCATGCAACACTTCTGGGTTTGGCAAATAGGGAAACTCGTTACTTTGCAAAGAAAAAAACCCTTCTTGGCTTGAGTAAATTGGCTGCTTTAGCATCAGACTTTTCAGAAGATACACTGCAAGAAAAAATTGAAGGTAAAAGGCAGTATTTGAACAAGAAGATGTATAAGTCAGTCATGTTGTCCGTGTAATCTTAGAATGCATCCCTGCTATCAGTTAATGGGATCCTTTAGAGACAGGAGCCATCCCCTTTCTATTCGGTGTTCTTAGACAATTACTCAGTTATATAATCAGGGTTCTCTTTTTATAGAAAAGTAATTTGTGCTTTAAATAAGAATTCCTAAAGAATAAATTCAAATGATTTGGACAGAGTACTCTGATTACACCCTTAGCAAATCATATGCTAAGAACAAACTGCCATGCCAGGAAACATGACATTTATTCAGTGGGTTTGCTGTAGGTGGTGGTAATTCTGAAGCTCTTGGTTTCAGAATTCAAAAATTATTGTTGTCATAGTAGTGAAACTGTTCTGTTTCACATTCTGTATATTGTAGACTGAGAAAATGATTGAGAATATTATTTTTGAGAACCAAAGGGAATGGAGGTATAAATATAGAAGGAAGGTGAGGAAGAACCCTGTATTATTGCATTTGAATTGCATGTATCACATGGAGTCATGGTTTTTTTCTTGAATGTATTTCTTGGCTGTCTTCCTGAAAAGTCCTAAGAGCAGTGTCACCCCTGATAGCATGCATATGCCTCATCCCATACTTTGGGGAGGTGTCCCAGCCATGTGGTTCGGGGTGAAGTATATGCATATACCTCATCCCATACTTTGGGGAGGTGTCCCAGCCATGTGGTTCGGGGTGAAGCATATGTGAATAGGGGTATTGGCGGCAGGAGTAGCCTGTCTGGGGTCTGGATTCACATTCCACTGCTGTCGCGTTCTTCCTCCAAGGAGTAGATGCAGTGGAAGGAATCTGGACAGAAATTAGACCAATCTTGTTTCACATGTGTTTTTCCAACTGGCTAGCTTTGTGACCCAGAAAGGAAATGAAAGTTGCTCAGTTGTGTCGACTCTTTGTGACCCCATGGACTATACAGTCCATGGAATTCACCAGGCCAGAATACTGGAGTGGGTTCCCTTCTCCAGGGGATCTTCCCAACCCAGGGATTGAACCCAGGTCTCCTGCATTGCAGGGAGATTCTTTACCAACTGAGCTCTGAGGGAAGCCCATAGTAGTCACCCAGGATACACTACAAAATGCATAGTTCTAACAATCAGAGACACTGGGTGTTCTTTGAGAAAAATGTTTTACTTTTTGTAAAATTGAGTACTCAAATCATAGGATTAATATTTAACTTTTATTATTGAAATTATTTTTCCCTGTGGGAAGAAATTATTTTTCACTCTTTTATTTTTAAATGCTTATGGTGCCTGTTGTTCTAGAGAAGTGTGTATATGTTTTGCAAAGCTGGTTGGCAGTCTGCAGGGGGAGCCATATTTTAACCTGGCCGTCAGGGAGAGAGCATATTAATAAAAATATTAAAAATATTTTTTTAATTTATTTGTATTATTTTTGGCTGTGCTGGGTCTTTGTTGCTGCATGCAAGCTTCCTCTAGTTGCAGTGAGTGGGAGCTACTCTCTTAATTGCAGTGCCCAGGCTCCTCACTATGGAAGCTTCTTTTGTTGTGGAGCACCGACTTGAGGGTATGCAGGTTCTAGCAGTCATGGTGCATGCGCCCAGCTGCCCTGCAGCATGTGGAATCCTGGACCAAGGATCAAACCCATGTCCCCTGCATTAACAGGTGGACTCCCCACCCTTGGACCGGCAGGGAAGTCCCCGATCAAAATGTTTCAACACGAGGTTTCGCTTCTAGTTCCCCCCACATCTGGTCACTGTGTTGCATTTGATCACTTCTTCTTAGCTTTCGCTTTCTTAGTGTAAGGAGAGTATTCTCAGGCCTCAGTGATTTCCTACAGACTATTGCCGCATTATGTCTGATTGAAGGGAATAGATATTTAGAAGGTAACTTTATATTGGTTATATAAAAATTTCCCTATGGAAATCTGTAAAGTATAGAAAAATAACAATAAGAAAATAATATAATCCCACTACCCTAGAGATGACTACTGTTACTTTTTTCTGTATCCTTTCAGTGTGTTTTCTTAGGTATGGAAATTGCACAAAACAATTCCATTTAGTTTTTACAAGATTGGGATCGTGTGGAATGATGCCAATATTTAAATGAGCATATCTGTGCTTTAGTCATTCCATTTTGCTGTAACTGCTGTTAGCAAACAGTTCTCAGCCCTTTTTCCCTGCAACCCAGCTTGTTCTCATGGGTGAAGCCAGGTCATGATGGTTTACGCAGACCCAGAGCCCCTGTCAGCTCATCATATGGAAATAAATAACCATTGCTGGGTAATAGAATTGGTGCACAGTCCTCTGGGTGCTGTTCTCCTGGGAAGTTCTCATCATGTCCTTTAGTGAACGAGATTATACGAGACACTCCCATAAGGTAAAAAGAAGTGCTTTACAGAGTAACCTTAAAACAGACTGAGACACTTCAGATTTGAGGGACTTCTGTCTCTGAAATTGCCATTTGCTCTACAGTCCCTTCCATCAGGTTTGTTTTCTTAGCTCTTCTCTCCCTGATATTTCTGGTTGCTGGGACAATCCATATGACTTGGATAAGACCATGAGTGTTTGTAACATAGTTAGGAATCAAGAATAGGCAGAATTAATAACATTCTCAGATCATTGAATAGTGATGGGATTACCTTCAGAGCTGTTCCTTTTCCTTTTAAATTTATATTTGTTGATGACAGAGCAAAAGTGAATGTTCATACTGCTCCCTGTGTTGTCTTCTAGAAATGGCTGAGCAAGAGCGCTTTCTGCTGCACCAGGAGACCCTGCCTGAACAGCTGCTCGCTGAGAAACAGCTGAGTCTCAGTGCCATGCCTGTACTGACCGCATCGCAACTCATTGGCGTATGTGCTTTTCACATCCCTACAGCGTCTTAGTCTCAGAACAACCTGTGTTTCCTTGGCCCCTTAGTGCGGTTTCTCAGAGTAGACATCTTTCCATTTCCTATTTTCCTGGTCACTATCCTCGGGAGTCAGGTGTCAGAGCTGCTTAGGAGCAGGATGCCAGTTAGCAGAAAGTGGAGGATCAGCCTCTGCCCCAGTAACTCTCTGTCTGTTCCTCAAGATGCTTATCCAGGTGACCAGAAGAAATTACTTCCATTGTGCTTTTCTAGTACAAGACAGATATGTATGAAGAGATAGAGTTCAGGTTCTTTAAAAAGAAAGATGGTTTTAGGAACTGGATTTGCACAGCCTGTGAGTGCCATCCGCCTCATTCCTCTGCGACATAGCAGGTTCCTGAGGACATAGCTAGATGAGGAGCTGCAGCCCAGAATAAGGCAGTTTTATTGCGTAGTTACACCCTTAATTCTGCTTCTCTCTTTTCCTTTCAAGAAGGTATTTCAAATATAAGAGCAATGTCTTACAGGCACCTTGAGTTTACCCTAATTATGTTACTAAGAAAGCAAGCAATTCAAAAACTTCGGTATTTTAGCCATTATTAGTATTAATAACAGATTGCCTATTGAGCTCACAGCAGCTTCTCCTGATAGAGCATATCTAATTTAAAAACCTGAGGAACTGTTGCCTGTAAGACCATTGTTTTATATACTGGTAAGACGGAAAAAGTTTTAGCAACTTTACTCTGATACATTATCAGTTTTAATACTGCATTCCCATTTCAAAGATGTTGACATCGGGGAAGAAAGGTTCAGAGACAAATAAAATATTGTTTTCAAGTGTTGTAACACAGTGACAACAAGTGGATAGCTTTTTTTCTGAAATGGTTTGAATATTGTCTTTGCTGTTAAAGGATTTTATGCAGTATTTTAAAAAGAAGTGTTATTAATAGGACATTTATGATGTATTATGGGACATTTATGATTATATAGTTAGCTGTGATCTAACCAACCAGGGATAACTGTTGGTAACATACTGGTGTGTTTTCTTGTCTTTTAAGTAAACTGTAGACCAACTGCATGCTTTCTCCTCAGTCTCAATGTTTAAAAAACTATTGAATGAGAACATTTCAAAAGCATTATAGCCAACTTTAAAAATGTAAGAACAATTTACTGATATTTTAAAGCTATACATACACAACTTATACAAGTTAATTACTGAATGAACATAGGTGTGTTTTAAAAGACAGTTTGTTGTGAGGTAGATGGAGTTTAATTTCCAAAGGTGCCACTGTTCTTTGCTATAAAGATACCTCTAAATGTGGTAACTTCTCTGTAAATCTCTCTAGTCTTGTTTATAGGATGACTTACAATAATTCTCCCTTTGTTTTAACTTGCTACAGCTGTATATCTGTGAAGAAAACAGAAGAGCTAATGAGTATGATTTCAAGAAGGCTCTGGACTTGTTGGAATATATTGATGAGGTATGTAAAGTCACTTGATAATCTCAGGTAAGGATCACAATTTGTGTATAGTTTTCTGAAGAACTGAGTACATCGTGAAAATCTCTTAATTTTAAAAGACTACCTGGTTCAGCTACCTGTAACTCTTGGAGTATATAACAGTCTTTAGAAAAGCTGTCAAAAGAGCTCACCTCCTGATAATTCTCACACATTTCCAAGTATCTTTTTGTCTGCAAAAATAAAAATTGCTTTTAAAGGTCCTGACATAGTTTTTCTCTTTCATTTAATGAGTCATTGTTAGTTTGTCAGACTGATAGGCTGCTTTGTCAATTTATTCTTCATGGTGCTCACCCTAAGAGAAGCTGTTTCTCAGCCTGCTTTGAAAAAAAAGATTGTATTGATAATTGTGTAGGGTAAATAGTCAACCCTGCAACTGAGAGTAGTTTGGAAGATTATAAAGACATAATATGTTGATTTTAATGTTCAGTTCAGTTGCTCAGTTGTGTCCGACTGCGACCCCATGAACTGCACCATGCCAGGCCTCCCTGTCCATCACCAACTCCTGGAGTTCACCCAAACTCATGTCCATCGAGTTGGCGATGCCATCCAGCCATCTCATCCTCTGTCATCTCCTTCTCCTCCTGCCCCCAATCCCTCACAGCATCAGAGTCTTTTACAATGAGTCAACTCTTCACATGAGTTGGCCAAAGTATTGGAGTTTCAGCTTCACCATCAGTCCTTCCAAAGAACACCCAGGACTGATCTCCTTTAGAATGGACTGCTTGGATCTCCTTGTAGTCCAAGGGACTCTCAAGAGTCTTCTCCAACACCACAGTTCAAAAGCATCAATTCTTCAGCACTCAGCTTTCTTCACAGTCCAACTTTCACATCCATACATGACCACTGGAAAAACCATAGCCTTGACTGGATGTACCTTTGTTGGCAAAGTAATGTCTCTGCTTTTGAATATGCTGTCTAGGTTGGTCATAACTTTTCCTCCAAGGAGTAAGCATCTTTTAATTTCATGGCTGCAATAACCAGCTGCAGTGATTTTGGAGCCCCAAAAAATAAAGTCTGCCCCTTTTTCCACTGTTTCCCCATCTACTTCCCATCACTATGTTTTCCCATCACTATGAAGTGATGGGACCAGATGCCATAATCTTCGTTTTCTGAGTTTTGAACTTTAAGCCAACTTTTTCACTCTTCTCTTTGACTCATCAAGGGGCTTTTTAGTTCCTCTTCACTTTCTGCCATAAGGGTGGTGTCATCTGCATATCTGAGGTTATTGATATTTCTCCCGGCAATCTTGATTCCAGCTTGTGCTTCTTCCATTTCTCTGTTTAAAGTCTTGACTCTCTCATGCTTCCTGATAAAATTAGGTTATCTCAGAATAATCAGATACAATTTCACATGAAATTATTGACAGTCTTACTCTCCTGAGTCAACTTTAACATCTTACAGAAAGGGAAATTTGCCAGGCTCCTCTGTCCATGAAATTTTTCAGGCAAGAATAGTGGAGTGAGTAGCCGTTCCCTTCTCCCAGGAATCTTCCTGACCCAGGAATCGAACTGGGGTCTCCTGAATTGCAGGCAATTCTTTACCAGCTGAGCTACCAGGGAAACCCTTAAAATTTTAAAGTAAAGCTTAATAATATTTATATAATATTAGGAGCTGACATAACTAAAATTTAAACATGTATTTTTTAAAATCAGGACTTAATGAAGATTTTTTTTTTTGTTTTGCTGTGAAGGAGGAAGATGTAAATATAAATGATCTAAAACTGGAAATCCTTTGCAAAGCTCTTCAGAGAGATAAGTAAGTTCCCATAGAGTGAATCTAAGACATGATTTGGGGAAAGGATTGTTAGGAAGATTATGAGATCATGCATCAGTTCATTTTGTAACCTAATTGTATTGTAATGTATATTATAAAAATGTTAATAGTTTCATTAGCAATCCTAATTTTTTTATTCAGTAATTAAGGAATTGTTTAAGGACTTAGGACCACTGGAGTAATGATTCTCTACTTTTGACTTTAAATTTTGTGTTGTCAATTTGCACAGAAATATATATGTTCCTATTTTCTCAGAAGTTGAGCTAGTTTTTCATAGGAAGACTTGAGGCTACTTTTCTTTTTTAATAAGAAATTAGTACAGTTTGAGAATCAATATTGTCTCCTAAGTTACGGAGACCTCTTTTTAACTGTAATCTCCCTGCAGAGAAGGATTTCTGTCCACTGGAATGGTGGTGTTAAGATTCATTGGCAAAGAGAGACTGAGAATAATCAGTTGTAGAGATGGATTTTTCCCAGGGAAAGAATTTTTCTTTTTAATTCTGGCGGGACTGCATAGGATACAGCATGTTAGTTCCCCAAGCAGGACTCAAACCCATGCTCCCTGCTGTGAAAGTGTGGAATTTTACTATTGGACCACCAGGGGAAGTCCATACTTTTTAAAAAAAAATTTTGGCCCAGAAAATAGTTTTGAAGAGAACGTGACTTGAGTGCTAAAGGCCTTCTCTACTCAATTTTCCTTAATGTGGCTTTGAGAAATTGCAGTGAAACTGTTTTTACTAAAGCATTTCTTCCAGTGATCACTCATAGATAGTTTAAATTGTTGTCAGATATGGTCTTGGAGGTCATCCTCTGAAGCATCTAGCTCTGCCTATTGGGTTCTCCATAGTATGTAAGAAGCATACTGTGTCATTTGACTGGAATTCCTTGTCTTGGCTTCAAAGTATGAGGGATGTAGCCACTGATTACTACAGAGCATGGTTCTGTGGGTTTGTATTTCAGTAGCAGATAATCTCAACCAGATAAAGAAAATTTAGGTTACATCAGACACTGGTTGCCATTTTATGAAAAACAGAATATATTATAATATATTTAAACTATGTTTAAACTATTGTCTGTGCTCTGATAGGTCATACTTTGGGGTCATTACTAGTTTTGTTACTTATTTAGAAAATTTTCTTTGGAAAAATACCTTACTACTTGGTTTAGACATTAAATACATGCTGCCTGGCTGAAGCATCTTATATCTAATATAGAGACTCTGGGTGTATCTAGAGTCTCTGGGTATATCTAATTTGAAGCTCTTTTATTTAAGCAATTTTCAATCGTGTCACAAAATTCAAGATTCTTTACCCCCTGTTGTTGCTGCTGTTCAGTCGCTAAGTTGTGTCTGACTCTTTTGCAACTCCATGGACTGTAGCTCTCCAAGCTCCTCTGTCCATGGGATTTCCCAAGCAAGAATACTAGAGTGGGTAGCCGTTCCCTTCTCCAGGGCATCTTACCAACCCAGGGACTGAGCCAAAGTATCCTGCACTAGAGGCAGATTCTTTACCTCTAAGCCACCAGGGAAGCACACTACAAACATCAAAACAAATCCACAACAGAAAACAAGTCATTTATTTCCGATTATGGCCGTGGTTTCATTTTCTGCTCACGGTGATTTTGTTTTTCAGCTGGTCCAGTTCGGATGGTAAAGATGATCCAATTGAAGTATCTAAAGACAGTATATTTGTGAAAATCTTACAGAAACTTTTAAAAGATGGTAAGTGGTTGGTTAATATTGGAAATTACAGTGTCACTTCTAGGTTTGAAGTCTTAGAATAATGGAGATTTGCCTAGGTATCAAATACCAGAAGGTTAAATTAAATGGTATTGTACTTAGATTTGTTTAAAATAAAGGGAGGGAGCTGTGTCATGGTGGAGTTGCCATCTGCTTGGCCAGTTAACTCTTGTGAAGGTTGAAAATCTGAAATGCAGTTTTTTTGGTGTGTCCCATACTAAACTGGCCATACCATGCTTGAGAACAAACCGCAAAATATTCTACCAGTTCATTTTGGATATTAAAATTAGTTTTAATGACAAAATAAAAGGAAACAAGGGAGTATGTTTTGTACCTGAGACAGAAAACAAACTTCTGTTTCCTAATCAAGATCCAAATAAGTAAAGAGGCTTTTATGGTTAAATGTTTGTTATGAAGGGAGATGAGGTAGAGGATACTTAACTTTTACTTCCTTTCATATAACTAATATATGGAGAATGTTAGACTAGAGGTGAGAGATTTTATGCATTTTATACACGAAGTTGTGATCACTCACACTCACCTAGAGTTGGACATCCTGGAACGTGAAGTCAGATGGGCCTTAGGAAGCATCACTACAAACAAAGCTAGTGGAGGCAATGGAATTCCAGTTGAGCTATTTCAAATCCTAAAAGATGATGCTGTGAAAATGCTGCATTCAATATGTCAGCAAATTTGGCAAACTCAGCAGTGGCCGCAGGACTAGAAAAGGTCAGTTTTCATTCCAACACCAAAGAAACATAATGCCAAAGATTGTTCAAACTACCGCACAATTGCACTCATCTCACACGCTAGTAAAGTAATGCTCAAAATCCTCAAGCTAGGCTTCAGCAATAACCAGACTGCCTGACCTGCCTCTTGAGAAACCTGTATACAGGTCAGGAAGCAGCAGTTACAACTGGACGTGGAACAACAGATGGGTTCCAAATAGGAAAAGGAGTACATCAAGGCTGTATATTGTCACCCTGCTTATTTAACTTCTATGCAGAGTACATCATGAGAAACGCTGGGCTGAAGGAAGCACCAGCTGGAATCAAGATTGCTGGAAGAAATATCAATAACCTCAGATAGCAGATGACACCACCCTTATGGGAGAAAGTGAAGAAGAACTAAAGAGCCTCTTGATGAAAGTGAAAGAAGGGAGTGAAAAAGTTGGCTTAAAGCTCAATATTCAGAAAACTAAGATCATGGCATCTGGTCCCATCACTTCATGGGAAATAGATGAGGAAACAGTGGAAACAGTGGCAGACTTTATGTTTTGGGGCTCCAAAATCACTGCAGATGGTGATTGCAGCCATGAAATTAAAAGATGCTTGCTCCATGGAAGGAAAGTTGTAACCAACCTAAACAGCATATTAAAAAGTAGAGACATTACTTTGTCAAGAAAGGTCTGTCTAGTCAAGGCTATGGTTTTTCCAGTAGTCATGTATAGATGTGAGAGTTGGACTATAAAGAAAGCTAAACGCCAAAGAATTGATGCTTTTGAACTGTGGTGTTGGAGAAAACTCTTGAGAGTCCCTTGGACTGCAAGGAGATCCAACCAGTCCATCCTAAAGGAGATCCGTCCTGGGTATTCATTGGAGGGACTGATGCTGAAGCTAAAACTCCAATACTCTGGCCACCTGATATAAAGAGCTGACTCATTTGAAATGACCCTGATGCTGGGAAAGATTGACGACAGGAGGAGAAGGGGACAACAGAGGATGAGATGGTTAAATGGCATCACTGACTCAATGGACATGGGTTTTGGTGGACTCCGGGAGTTGGTGATGGACAGGGAGGTCTGGTGTGCTGCAGTTCATGGTGTCGCAAAGAGTCAGACACAACTGAGTGACTGAACTGAACTGAATACACAAAGACAAGTATAGCTCATTTATTATAGAATTATTAAAATAGATGATGTTAAATCCAGGCAGTGTGCAAAATAGGCTAACCTAGTATTTACCAATCTTTTAAGATATAAGGACACTCTCTTTAAAACTACCTGGAATAAAGTACACAATGACAGAAACTGTTGTAAACTCAGTAGCCCTTCCAGATGGACGTGAATTTTATTCATGATGCTGACATTTGCATACAGTTGGAAATGTTCCATACCTACATCTGCAGGACACATCATTTGATCTATATAAGACATGCCCAGCCCAGTGCCTGGTACATAGTAGTCACTCATTAAACTTTTGTTCTTTGAAAGGCTAGAATTATTTTACAGATTCGCATTCACAGTTCTTCTGTAGTACATTCCACTCTGCGGTCCTCTGCTTGAGAATCCCTGAAATGACAAGGGCCTCAGAGGAGAACCATGGAGCTCACCATACCAGCCAACATGTGAGTGAGGTGAAAGAGCAGCGACCTCTTGGTGCTTACATGCCACAAGTTTCACCCTGGATAGAACTGTTGACCTCAGTACTGACCTGGAGGTTTATTTATGACTCTTGACTATCCCACATTGACAGTAGGTTTAACGAACACTTTTATTTTCAATGGAGAAGGAAATGGCAATCCACTCCAGCACTCTTGCCTGGAAAATCCCATGATGGAGGAGCCTGAAAAGCTACAGTCCATGGGGTTGCAAAGAGTTGGACATGACTGAGCGACTTCACTTTCACTTCACTTTATTTTCAAAGATGAATAAAGAACACAAAGGCAGGTAAGCCATTTCATTGTCAAAATATAAAAATTTTAAATAATGGAGATAACAAAAGAAATTATCTTTTGCTGAAAAATCCTTGAAATTCAGACAGTTAAAATATATCTTCTAGGCTTTCTGTTTCCTATATTTGGAATTGAAGAAATAACTGGATATGGTTGATTTCTTTGTGCTGTTGAAGAGATTCATTTGGATCCAAATCTGATGCTTTCCATGAAGTTAGTTCTTGTAAAGGTGCTGCTGAACTGAATTGTGGCTAATTAAGTATATTTAATTAAGTATATTTAAAGTTCACCTTGCAGTTTTTGCTATCTTTAGATTATATATCATAGATGGAAAATGAATAGAAACCTATAATTTTCCAAAAACAATTAAGTTTTGACTGAAGGACAAAAACAAGTGGAAACATATGTATTATATAATGATATAATATGTATTAATAATATATATTTATAATGTTATATATATATATAAAACAATACCAAGCCGAAGGCATTTATCTTTGGAATCTTTTTAATAATATGACTTCCATATTGTTTACATTTACAAGAGTAAATGTTTTTAAAGGGCAGATTCTGGAGGTAAATATAGATAGCTTCCATTATATTTCATAGACTTGGGCAGCCTAACAATTACTTCACCTTGTGGGATAAATTTAGCCTGTAGATATATTTAAGTTACCCACCTGGAGCTTTTCAGTTTTTATGTTTTGTTTTTAATATTTATATGCTTCCTTAATATGCTTTTCAGTTTTAAAGTATATTATAATGAGTGAAGTCTCTCAGTCGTGTTCAGCTCTTTGCCACCCCATTGACCCTGCCAGGCTGCTCTGTCCATGGGATTTTCCAGGCAAGAGTACTGGAGTAGGTTGCCATAGAGGGAAAAAAAATTGTGTATCGTTGCATGGAATTTAACATTTTTCCTAATTAGTCTCTGGAATTTAATAATTGAGAAGAGCTCTTACAAAAGTCTTGTTTTCTATGAGAGAACAGAAAGAGAAATTAAAGAAACATTTCCATTCACCATTGCAACAAAAAGAATAATACTTAAGAATAAATCTACCTAAAAAAACAAAAGACCTATATATAGAAAACTATAAAACACTGATGAAAGAAATCAAAGATGGTACAAATAGATGGAGAAGTATACCATTTCATGGATTAGAAGAATCAATATAGTGCAAATGAGTATACTACCCAAAGCAATCTATAGATTCACTGCAATCCCTATCAAGCTACCAACGGTATTTTTCAGAGAACTAGAACAAATAATTTCACAATGTGTATAGAAATACAAAAAACCTTGAATAGTCAAAGCAATCTTGAGAAAGAGGAGTGGAACTGGAGGAATCAACCTACCTGACTGCAGGCTATACTACAAAGCTACAGTCATCAAGACAGTATGGTACTGACACAAAGACAGAAAAATAGATCAATGGAACAAAATAGAAAGCCCAGAGATAAAACCATGCACCTCTGGACCCCTTATCTTTGACAAAGGAGGCAAGAATATACAATGGAGAAAAGACAATCTCTTTAACAAGTGGTGCTGGGAAAACTGGTCAACCACTTGTAAAACAATGAAACTAGAACACTTTCTAACACCATACACAAAAATAAACTCTAAATGGATTAAAGATCTAAATGTAAGACCAGAAACTATAAAACTCCTAGAGGAAAACATAGGCAAAACACTCTCCAACATACATCACAGCAGGATCCTCTATGTTCCACCTCCCAGAGTAATGGAAATAAAAGCAAAAATAAACAAATGCAACCTAATCAAAATTAAAAGCTTCTGCACAACAAAGGAAACTATAAGCAAGGGGAAAAGACAGCCCTCAGAATGGGAGAAAATAATAGCAAATGAAGCAATGGATAAAGAATAATCTCAAAAATATACAAGCAACTCCTGCAGCTCAATACCAGAAAAATAAATGACCCAATCGAAAAATGGGCCAAAGAACCAAGACATTTCTCCAAAGACATACAGATGTTTAACAAACACATGAAAAGATGCTCAACATCACTCATTATCAGAGAAATGCAAATCAAAACCACAATGAGGTACCGTTTCACGCCAGTCAGAATGGCTGCTATCCAAAAGTCTACAAGCAATAAATGCTGGAGAGGGTGTGGAGAAAAGGGAACCCTCCTACACTGTTGGTGGGAATGCAAACTAGTACAGCCACTATGGAGAACAGTGTGGGGATTCCTTAAAAAACTGGAAATAGAACTGCCATACGACCCAGCAATCCCCCTCCTGGGCATACACATCGAGGAAACCAGAATTGAAAGAGACACGTGTACCCCAACGTTCATTGCAGCACTGTTTATAATAGCCAGGACATGGAAGCAACCTAGATGTCCATCAGCAGATGAATGGATAAGAAAGCTCAGTTCTAATGAGGTGGATGAAACTGGAGCCAATTATACAGAGTGAAGTAAGCCAGAAAGAAAAACACCAATACAGTATATTAATGCGTATATATGGAATTTAGAGAGATGGTAACAGTGACCCTATTGCAAGACAGCAAAAGAGACACAGTTGTAAAGAGCAGAGTTTTGGACTCTGGGAGAAGGCGAGGGTGGGACGATTTGCGAGAATAGCAGTGAAACGTATATTATCATATGTGAAATAGATCGCCAGTCCAGTTCAGTGCATGAGACAGGGTGCTCAGGGCTGGTGCCCTGGGATGACCTTGAGGGATAGGATGGGGAGGGAGGTGGGAAGGAATTTCAGGATGGGGAACACATGTACACCCATGGCTGATTCCTATCAGTGTATGGCAAAAACCACTACAATATTGTGAAGTATTTCAGTTCAGTTCAGTCGCTCAGTCATGTCCGTCTCTTTGCGACCCCATGAATTGCACCACGCCAGGCCTCCCTGTCCATCACCAATGCCCGGAGTTCACGCAAACTCACGTCCATCGAGTCAGTAATGCCATCCAGCCATCTCATCCTCTGTCGTCCCCTTCTCCTCCTGCCCCCAATCCCTCCCAGCATCAGAGTCTTTTTCCAATGAGTCAACTCTTCGCATGAGGTGGCCAAAGTACTGGAGTTTCGGCTTTAGCATCAGTCCTTCCAAGGAAATCCCAGGACTGATCTTTAGAATGCACTGGTTGGATCTCCTTGCAGGCCAAGGGACTCTCAAGGGTCTTCTCCAACACCACAATTGAAAAGCATCAATTCTTCGGCACTGAGCTTTCTTCACAGTCCAATTAGCCTCCAATTAAAATAAACAAATTTTAAAAAATGTTTTCTGACTTCTCTTAAAAATCGAAAGATTTGCTACACTAGACTGAACTATTAACCTGGTGGCCATCACCTAGAGCCAATGAACACTGCCCACTTAGATGGCGTCGTAAGTTTTTAAGAGAATTGATGTTTAGGAAATTGATATTTTCACAAGTATAATACTGTTTCGCAGATAAAAAGTCTTTATTGAAAGTGTGTTGATTGTAATGAATGATATATAAATATTGCAGATTAAGTCTCATAGCATTTCTTATAAGATTTTTATTGTATAGTAACTAAGTACCAACAGTGGTGCTAGGCACTTAGATGATGTTAAAAATAAACAGTATTTGATTTTGAGAAGCTTGTGGTAATGTGACAGGTTATAAAATGTTACCTTATTAATTTAAAATGTTTCTTCCAATTTTCTTTATTTATCAAATGAGAAAATTGTATATGCTGTTCTGTAACTACACAGATGCTTTTTGGCTTTCCAGGTCCACAGGGGACTGACAAAGGCGTGGTTTCCCTCCTCCTAGTCTCAGAGAGAAACTGCCAGTATGTTAGATACTGCAGATAGCTTTCATGGCAGTGTTCCACTATATTATTTCCTGAATAGGAGAATATAGAATTGTTGGAAATACTTGTTTTCTTTTTTATTTTTAAAGAATTTTATATGTCTTTTCAAAAATAAACTTGAAATACAAAAGAAAGTTGATCAAAATCAAGGAAAATATATATTACCAAAGTTGACTCTGGAAATTAATTTTAAAAAAATTAAGTGAACCAATTACCCTAGGAAAAAAAACATTAAAAACCAGTTCTCAAATAAGCACCTCTGCAGTCAGGCATTTCTGGAGTGTGGGGAGACCACCCATCCAGGTGAAACAGTGGGTCTTTGATCTGGGGGACAGATAAATGTCTGAAAGTCTTTTAAGAGGGTATAGTATAACTTTGTCTTCCTTGATAACTCGGGATTCCTGTCTTAACAAATTTTACAACTGGTTTATAAGCAATCTTTCACTGATACCTTCTACTTCTTTTACTGTATAGCTGCTTAGAATGCTGTTTGCTTGGCCCTGAAATACTTGTTTTCAAGTGATTATTAACTTAAAACTTCCACACTGAAGGAATGGCCTAAGCTATGGAGAAAAATGAAAATGTTGCAGATTGTTTTAAAGGCTTGAAATGGAATGGCTGTTTTGACGGCTCTTTTGACCACTAGAGTCAAACACGGAGCCCAGATACATAGAACAGTCATGTAGCCCCTACTAAGTGAAGACTGTCATATTGTCAGGCCTGTGAGTATGCTTGGCAGATGGAAGGAATTTAGAACAGAGTATTTTCCAATAGCAGAGTGACGTTATATTTTAAATAGAAGCACAGGTGTTTCTATCATCTGTCATCTTAATTCATTTGAGAATTATGTGAAAATTAAAAAAAAAAACAAAACTGTCTGTGTTTGTATTTTTAGGCATTCAGCTCAGTGAGTACCTACCCGAGGTGAAGGAGCTGCTGCAGGCCGACCAGCTGGGAAGTTTGAAGTCCAACCCTTACTTTGAGTTTGTTTTGAAAGCCAATTACGAATACTATGTCCAGGGACAAATGTGACTTTTTCTTAAAATGATTATTTTTCCTTAAAATTTATATAAGTGTGTCCTTATAAAAACTTTAGACCTTAAACATCTAGGAGTTTGTACAGTTTTATAACATATATTTCTGAGTTTTTTATACTTTATTTGTAAGCTACTACAAAATAGTTTTATGACTGTAGTTTTGGTTTTCAGTTACATGATACTGGTTTTTTTTTTCCTGTTTTCCACTGAAGTTTATCAGTTGTTTTCATATCTACTACTGTTCCTTTTTTTCTCACTCCATCCAGGGTCCTGGTTCCAGCTTCTTGTATGCAAAGACCACTTCTAGGCTTTAGCTTCTATAACTCTAAAAACAGCAAGATTTCACTAAGTCGTCTCTGAAATTGCTGTGACTCTTCGATGTTATGTACTGCAAAGTGTCTGGAATATTTGTTTTGATTTTGATTAGGGCTGGGAGCAGAATATCTACTGGGATAAGTGTCACAATTTGCTAACTTATAAAATAGACAAAACAAAAAGTGGGGCAATTCAGTGTGAGCTTGATAACTGTTTACTTCATTGGGAAAGATGTCAAATTTTTCTACATAAATAATAGTATTAATAAAAATATCTTGGTGAATAAAGCGTATTTACGTTTTCTAGTATTCTTGCCTGGGAAATCCCATGGACAGGAGCCTGGCGGGCTACAGTCCATAAGGTCGCAAAACATCGACATGGCTTAGCAATTAAACCACCACCACCACAACCTATTCAGTCAGCGTCATGCATTTCAGAATGATTTACACTGAACTCCAGCTTCTCCTCAGTCTGTCTAGCTAATGTAAGGTGTGAAACCTTTATAGAAACCTTTATCGGTTTTCTTAGTATGGCAACTGATTTAACTGAAAAGTAGTCGTTCTCAAAGCTTCTTTGTCTTGGCCAGTGTCATCGTGCAGTTTTTATCTGTCTTTAAATAAAGACGGAGTTGCTGGCATATTCAGGCTTTGGCCCAGTTGAATACTCACTAAACAACTTGGTTCCAGCAGCTGAAAAGGTCAGGAGTTAAATGTGGTGAAGAGTCCGGTTCCTGGCTTCGCAGAGCTCAGCCCTCGTGCCGGCTCCACTGCAGGCTGCAGATGCTGCCTCTGATCTGCTCCCAGTGGTAACCAGAGGGCAAGAAGGGGCCGCCCGGCCTCTGGCCTCTGTCTGCATTGCCATGGTGAGGCAGCGTGAGATCAGGGTGAGGAGTGTCCTAACACTTCTAGGGGAGTTAGGGAGAGAGAGTTGTCAGATGGCATAAGAAATGGTTGGATTCTTGTGTTAAAGGATGTTGGTTTTAGAGGGACTTAGTTCTTATCCATACGATCCTGTCCTGTGACGCTGTGCTCTAGGGACACAGGGCCGTGCCGCCTCCTTGAGTGCCACAAGCCCGGTTACCCCCTGTGCGGAGAGGCGGTGACGGTGGCCCAGGCCCACTGACCACAGGGGCAAAGTGCTGCTCTCAGCGCGATGGCTGATGTCTCATTTTGACAGAGAAAAAGGCTCTGCTGCCTCTGTCTGTTAAGGATGGCCATAGCTCTAAGATGGTTGGGGCTTTTAAAAGAGAAACATTTTAACGGTAATAGCGTAATTAAAGCCTAAAGATATTGAGTACTTTTTTTCTTCTAAGTTTTAAAACTTTCCACAACATAGTCTTCATCAAAAAATAACTGATTCTTTTACAAACTAAGTAGTTGGTAAATTACAAAGGTACTATAAAGGTGAGCATGTATATTAAGGAGACAGAAACGGTTCTGACTTTGAAAAGGTTTTCTTTGCTCCTGTCTTTGAACGCTGCTCAGAAAGTCACAGCTTTTGGCCCCAGTCAAACAATAAGGTTGTGGGTTTGATTGTGAGGAGTGGTCCTTGTGTGCTCTCCTGTTTTAGGGATTTGTGACCGTGTCAAGGATTGAGGCAGAATCTGAGAATCACAGCAAGAGACGTGCTAGAGTTCTTGGTGAGGGAGAAGGCGACTGACATGATGCCCTTTGTTTTGGCATTTTGTTTTTGAAGAAAATTTTTTAGAAATTGAATTTTGCTGCTTTTTATCTTTGGGGTCTGAATCATACTTTTCTTGAAGCATCCATCACCCTCCAAGTACTGGGGGACTGTCTGGGGGAATCAGGGTGTGTGGCATAGTCCTCCACGTAACTAGACCTGGAGGAGAGCCACACCGATGACCTTAGCTTCTCCCCATGCATGGGTGTATTTGATAACTACAGAAGTATCAGTGTAGTCCACCTACCTTTTCCTGGACAGTTTATTCAAGGAATCCTTCGAGAGAAAACAGCTGTCTATATTCTTATGTAAAGTTAACTCATTGAATACCAAAGTGTATTTTTTACATAGAATCTTATGTAATTCTATAAGTTAAAAAATACTGTAGGAAATGTGAAACCTCTCAAAAATATATGGAGGAAAATAAACCCCTGTAATCCCACTAGCCAGAGATAACTTCAGTTACCATTTTGAAATATATCCTAGACTGTGCATGTATCACATTTTATAACCTGTGTATTTTGATGTGAGGTATTATGATCAACCTAGACAGCATCTTAAAAAGCAGAGACATTACTTCGCCAACAAAGGTCCGTCTCATCAAAGCTATGGTTTTTCCAGTAGTCATGCATGGATGTGAGAGTTGGACTGTAAAGAAAGCTGAGTGCCAAAAAATTGATGCTTTTGAACTGTGGTGTTGGAGAAGACTCTTGAGAGTCCCTTGGACTGCAAGGAGATCCAACCAGTCCATCCTAAAGGAAATCAGTCCTAAGTATTCATTGGAAGGACTGATGGTGAAGCTGAAACTCCAATACTTTGGCCACCTGATGCAAAGAGCTGACAAATTTGGAAAAGACTCTGATGCTGGGAAAGATTGAAGGCAGGAGAAGAAGTGGGTGACAGAGGATGAGATGGTTGGATGGCATCACCAACTCCATGGAGATGAGTTTGAGTAAACTCGGGGAGTTGGTGATGGACAGGGAGGCCTGGCGTGCTGTGGTCCATGGGGTTACAGAGTCAGACCCGACTGAGCGACTAAACTGACTAACTGATTATGAGCATTTCTATGTATCTTTAGTCCAGTATTTCCCGACCTTCTTTTTCATTATCATTCCTCCTAAGGAGACTTTTTAAGACAAGTTTCTTCAGTCACTCTGTTCCCTTCACCCCTACCTCCATGAAGATTTATACCACAGGTATATTGTATATCTTTTTTATGTACCACAGCCTTTGGAGACACAAATCATTGTAATATCTAAGATTCTTTTAACCTAAGAACTAACTTTCCCCCCTTCAAGAATGTATGTCTTCAGTATTCCTCAAGATACATTTTTTTTTTTAATGACTGCCTGACACTTTACCATATGGCTGTATTATAATTTATTTAACAGACCTCTGTCTCTCTTCTCAACAGTCTTAAAACACTTGGGTTATTGGTCTTAGGTTGGGTTGGGTTGGTTTATTTATTTTTCACCATGTTGAATAAATACTGGAATAAATCTCCGTACAAAAATCTTTGTGCACTCCAGATATATTTAAAATACATTGACTTTTTCTGTCCAAGTGCTCAGTGAGCAGTTGTAATGGTTTTTAGTGTCCTTTGCTCACACTTACCACCTCATCCCTCTCACTGCCTCCAAACCCTTTCAGAAGAAAGATAGTGTATTCCATGCACTTGCCTAGTTTCAACGTTCAAATCAGTCTTAAAGAGTGGCATCCTCAGTTAAGAAGCCTGATTGCCTCTGGAAGCCACCTGCCCGAGGTCACATAGCCCATCAGAGGGACAGGTACACTCAAATGAGCTTTACTGAAGGGCAACCTTTTAACTGATTCACTACAGCTGACAAGTGGGAAGCGCAAGGGGAGATGCAGTAGAGGGAAGGGGGAGGAAAGGCTCCAGTGGAGTCTAGTCCCTTAGAGATGACAAAGCAGAGCAAGTCTCGGCCTGAGAAAACCATCAGTAGAAGATCGAAGTCCTCTCTTCCTGATTGCCACAGTTGACTGCACATTTTTAGATGTGTGGCTTAGGAGGACAGCGAATTTGGGTTTTTTCCTTTACCCACTTGGTTGCTGAACTGTTTCTGACTTTGTGTTGCCAAGCAGCCCCCCTCACTTTTTTTTTTTTTTTTGAGATGACAGAGGATGGCCGCATGTGAAGCTGTGACTTCAAGATATCTTTTGCCCTTCATTGGAGAAGATCCCTTGAGGATCTGTTAAAGTTCCAGAACATACCAAGTGTTGGACAAGTTTAGAGGGAGACAGAAGGTAGCCCAACCACTCCTAGGGAAGGGAGAGTCTTCCAAGTGCCTGCATGTCCCCAGCAGTATGGTACCCAGGACATGTCTGGCTCTTTGGACCTTGGTTTTCTTATGTTTAAAGCTAGTGTAACTAGTACCTGTCTCATGTACCTCCAGATAGTTACAGGATTAACGGAACAATATGAAAACAAGCATTTTAAAAGTTCGCGTCTAAATAGGTCAGAAACCGACAGCACAAGGCTGGGATCCACAAACGGGAGGAGGTGAGGGACGTGGCTGAGGGCATGGGAGGGAGCACATGGGCTGGGCTGTGGCAGATGGGCCTGCCAGATGATCGAGCTGCAGCTGCCCCTGCAAACCTGGAAGCAGGAGTTCTCCTCTGAGCATAGCTTGCATGGCTGACCTTTCCAGGGTCACTCTCAAAAGGCTGTGCAGGCAGTGACCTGCTTACTCAGACGCAAGGCACTGGGTTGATCCCCAGAGCATACATGTATGGAGACTGCCTTCCACCTGCTCCTCGGGCCGTTCCTGAGCCAGTGAGAGTTCAACCACCCCACCGTGGCCCTTCAGGACTATTTCAACCAGCCTGACCCCGGGCAGAGGACAGACATGCCAGCTGGTGTTCTTAGGGCCCACCGCCCCAGGGTTTGCTGTACCATCAGGTCTCTGCTAGCTTGTGAGTGCTTGATTCATAGCTTTTCATGTGTGTTCAAATCTAACAGACTGAGCTTACAAAAGCCTGATTCATAGCTTTGCATTTGTGTTTGAATCTAATAGATCCTGAGCTTACAAAAACTTGCACTGAGAAGAGTTGCGCTGAGCAAGAATTTTGAAAAATACAACCTCCTTGCCCTTTAAGAGGTCAACAAGTTCTTAGGTATTCAGTGAATGACAGCATACTTCTACCTTCAAGACCAAAATTGAAGCTATTCCCCCTACACTGTACACAGAGTGCATTTGCCCCGTTATTTTCCCCTGGTGTCTCCATGCCGCACTGCCACAGCAGAACACAAGGTGCTGAAATGTAGTTCTGCCCATTATTCATTCATTCTCTAATTTAAGAAGCTGCATATGAAGGCACAGTGGCTTGATACACACTAAAGAGGCCCCGTACTAACTCCCTAGTTTGTTATTGACTTTGGTCATTTTTAGGAAGGCCTGCAGTAGTGTGCCGGAGAAGGCAATGGCAACCCACTCAGTACTCTTGCCGGGAAAATCCCATGGACGGTGGAGCCTGGTAGGCTGCATTCCGTGGGGTTGCTAAGAGTTGGACACAACCAAGCGACTTCCCTTTCACTTTTCACTTTCATGCATTGGAGAAGGAAATGGCAACCGACTCCAGTGTTCTTGCCTGGAGAATCCCTGGGATGGGGGAGCCTGGTGGGCTGCCGTCTATGGGGTCGCACAGAGTCAGACACGACCGAAGCGACTTAGCAGCAGCAGCAGCAGCAGCAGCAGTAGTGTGTGGCTGGGGACGAGGGTTTTGCATGTGCTTTTATATCCCTCTTGGAGGACCCACACCTGTCCCAGTTGCTGAGTTCCACCACCGAGTTCCTATTCTGGGAACACTTGAGCACATCAGAAAAATGAGTGGTTCCATTCTGGCTCACACCACATCACTGATGTACCCCTTAAAGCATGTCCCTGAGTTCATTGCAGAAAATTGTTCCTCCTTGTACCTTCCACAGCAAGGTTAGAACTGTTCCCCCCAGGGGAAAAAACAGTGAGAAGCACCAACTTAATAACCTCCTCTGACCCCTACTCCACCTTTACCATAAGTAGATCCAAATCCTTCTAGAAAATCAGAAAGACAGATCCCCCGTGTATCAGTGTATCAGCGGTA
Source organism: Ovis aries (assembly GCF_016772045.2). NCBI lineage: Eukaryota > Metazoa > Chordata > Mammalia > Artiodactyla > Bovidae > Ovis > Ovis aries. The sequence goes on along the minus strand of NC_056078.1, from coordinate 965,872 downwards.
TAAATAGAATCGCTCAGCAGGCTCTGGTGGACGGTGACTCTCCAAGGTGGATTGGGAATCAGCTGGCCTTGGCTGGGCATCACCCTCTAAATATAACGATGAGTTTGTTCAGCCTTTGCAGAAGGGAAAGGTTTTGCCCATCCTAGAGCGCGATGCCCTTGTCCTCTTTACAGGGAGGAGAGACTGGTGAGGCGTCGTCTAGTAAGAGCACCTCTCAGTTCCCACCCTAGGGCTGTGACACTTGCCTTTCCTGCCCAGGACTGGGGCATCGGTGAGCCCCGCCAAGGATGCGGGAGTGGGGTGCTCGGCTCAGCCTGCCATACTCCGGAGCCGGGCAGGTAGTCACTCAACTTCTCTCCCTTCCTGAGCTCCCGAGCCCACAGCGCGTCCCCGAGGCGGGCAGCGCTGGGGGGCCTGGCTCAGTGCCAGAGGCTGCGAGAGCCCAGAGCCGCTGCCCAGCGCCTCCTCCCCGACTCTCCACAGTTGTCCTGGCGACAGCTGCGCGCCCGCCGGCCGCTGGTGGCCCTCTCCGGTGGGGGTGGGGGCCGGCGGCGTCAGCCCTCTGGGCTGGGGAGCTCGGGCTTGGGGGAGAGGCCGAGTTCGCTGGGAATCTGGGGGGAATCTGCCTCCCCTGCCCGGGACTCCGGGATTGACCGCGTCTCCGGTCCTCTTGGCCCCACCACTAGGATACAGAGCCCTCCTCGGTGGAGTCACACTTGAGTTGGGGGGTAAAGAACCCGAACGAAGCAGAGGTGAAATGCGGGCGCACCTTCCCGAGGCTCCGAGAGCCCCGACTGGCCGGGGGCGGGGCGGCTGCGGACAGGTGCAGCCCGGGCGCAGGCCCACTGCGCGCCCCGCTCGCTCGGTGACCCTCGCCGCACCCCAGCCCCTCCGCCAGGCGGCGGGGCGGGGGCGGGCGGGGCCGACCGCCGGGCAGACGCTCCATATACGGCCCGGCCCGCGTTACCTGGGCTCAGGCCAGGCCTCTCCTTCTTTGGTCAGCGCAGGGGACCCGGGCGGGGACCCAGGCCTCGAACTGGTCAGGGGAGGGGGCTCTAGTGCCCGACACCCAAATATGGCTTGAGAAGGGGAGCGACATTCCTGCGGGGCGGCGCGAGGGGCGCGCCCGAGGGCTATATAAAACCTGAGCAGGGGGACGAGCGGCCACCGCAGCGGACAGCGCCGAGAAGTCTCGCTTCCTTCCCACGGTGACCGGGACCGGAGCCGGAGAGCCGCAGGTGTAGCCACCCGCCCAGGTAGGCAGGGGCGGGGTGGGGACAGGAGGACAGGCCCCACGCGGCAGCCGGGAGAACTCCGGGTAGAGTGCGGCCCACTCACTGCATCAGCCCCAGCCCCGCGCCCTGTGAGCCGGCCTCTGGCCCCAGAGCCCCGTGTGCTTTAAAGAAGAGACAGGAGGCCGGGTCCTTTGGAAAGATCTCCAAATTTATTCCCAGCCCTTTGGGGGCAGCTCTCCCTGACACTTCGTGCGTGCCGAGGCAGATGAAAGGTTTTGCTGTAGTCCTCCCCAGGGTAGTTCCTTCCCAACAGAACCAAAGGGCAGTAGAAGGGACAGTATCCCCTGGCTCGCCATCACAGCCAAGGGCGTTTCGGCTGTGAGTCTGAAGTGCCATGGAGGTCCAAAATAAGCCATTCGTGCTCTGGCGGAGTACCCACGCCCTTTCCACGGCGTCTCCTTCCACCCTCACAGTGGCCCAGCAATCAGGGTTCACGGACCTTGACCCCCATGCGACGCCAGGGAGGGGCGGAGAGGGCGGTGCCTGCAGCGAAGGCAGAGAGCTCTGGGGTCCGTGTGTCCTGAGTTCCCAGGTGGAGAAACGCTCTCTGCGGTCTCCTCGCAGTAGAGCTCCCAGCAGCGAAGCTCCGCCCGCGCGGCTTTGACTGCTCCCCCGGCAGGATGGCGCCGGGCTGGGGGCTGGAGGCTGGAGGTGTCCATAGGTCCCCCGGGAGGGAGGGCGCTCCAGCCAGCGGGGCCTCGTGCCTGAAACACTGAGCGTCTCCATGGCATTCCTGTCCTTGCAGAAACCAGACACCATGTGTGACGAAGACGAGACCACCGCCCTCGTGTGCGACAATGGCTCTGGCCTGGTGAAAGCCGGCTTCGCCGGCGACGACGCCCCTAGGGCCGTGTTCCCGTCCATCGTGGGCCGCCCTCGTCACCAGGTCAGGCTGCCGGTTCCCGGAGGGAGCCAGGCCGGGTCCCCACGCGGCCTAGCCCCGCTCCACTGGGAACCTCGGTAATGAGAGCTTGGTATATCCGCTCCGCAGGGCGTCATGGTGGGCATGGGGCAGAAAGATTCCTACGTGGGAGACGAGGCGCAGAGCAAGAGGGGTATCCTGACCCTCAAGTACCCCATCGAGCACGGCATCATCACCAACTGGGACGACATGGAGAAGATCTGGCACCACACCTTCTACAACGAGCTCCGCGTGGCCCCCGAGGAGCACCCCACCCTGCTCACCGAGGCGCCCCTCAACCCCAAGGCCAACCGCGAGAAGATGACCCAGATCATGTTTGAGACCTTCAACGTTCCGGCCATGTACGTGGCCATCCAGGCAGTGCTGTCCCTTTACGCCTCCGGCCGTACCACCGGTGAGAGCCCAGGAGCCCCCGCCCCCTCTTCCCGAGCGCCTGGCCGCTCCCCGAGCGCCCAGCAGAGCGCAGCCGCTCACCTCCGACTCCACCCTCGCGCAGGTATCGTGCTCGACTCCGGCGACGGCGTCACCCACAATGTGCCCATCTATGAGGGCTACGCGCTGCCGCACGCCATCATGCGTCTGGACCTGGCTGGCCGCGATCTCACCGACTACCTTATGAAGATCCTCACCGAGCGTGGCTACTCCTTCGTGACCACAGGTGCGCGGCGCCGCGGGCTCCCCAGGCGGGTGGGCCGGCAGACGGTGCGCTGCCCCCGGGACCCCGCGCTGAGGGCTCCTCTCCCGCCCCGCTCCCCGCAGCTGAGCGCGAGATCGTGCGCGACATCAAGGAGAAGCTGTGCTACGTGGCCTTGGACTTTGAGAACGAAATGGCCACCGCCGCCTCCTCCTCCTCCCTGGAGAAGAGCTACGAGCTGCCCGACGGTCAGGTCATCACCATCGGCAACGAGCGCTTCCGCTGCCCGGAGACGCTCTTCCAGCCCTCATTCATTGGTGAGCCCCGCGCAGCCGCCATCCGGCCCGTGCCAGCCCCGCGGGCCCCCCGGGCCTCCCGCCCTCTGTCTCACGTTCCCCTCCGCGGCCCCCAGGCATGGAATCGGCGGGCATCCACGAGACCACCTACAACAGCATCATGAAGTGCGACATCGACATCCGGAAGGACCTGTACGCCAACAACGTCATGTCTGGGGGCACCACCATGTACCCGGGCATCGCCGACCGCATGCAGAAGGAGATCACCGCCCTGGCCCCCAGCACCATGAAGATCAAGGTGGGTGGCGCCCTCGCCCAAGCCGCGGCCTGTGACGGGCTCCCGGCCGCGACCGCGCCCCTGACAGGTCCTCACTGTCTTACAGATCATCGCCCCACCTGAGCGCAAGTATTCCGTGTGGATCGGCGGCTCCATCCTGGCTTCGCTGTCCACCTTCCAGCAGATGTGGATCACCAAGCAGGAGTACGACGAGGCCGGCCCCTCCATCGTCCACCGCAAATGCTTCTAGACGCCTCTCCGACAGCCGCGACTTCTCCCCAGGACGACGAATCTGCTCGCGGCGCAGGCGGCTGACCTCGAGCCACCGCGCGCAGCTGCTCTCCAACCATCAGCGTTGCCGCTGCCGCAAACTGACACACTGTTTATAATGTGTACATACATTGTTTACCTCATTTTGTTATTTTTAAAACGAAGCCCTGTGGAAGGAAATGGAAAACTTGAAGCATTAAACTCAGCCGTTCTGTTTTGCTGCGTAAAGTTGTCTGTTGTGTTTATTTGCGGGGGCGGGGAGCTGCGGGGTAGGGGAGTAAAAGGGACTCCGTCTTCCTCCGTCACTTTTCACAATACTCTAAATGAGTGCAGGCCTTACAAGGCCTTGAGTTCAGTCTTCCGCAGCTCACGGCCCTCCCCTCTGGCTCAGATCTATTCCTCAGACTGGCACCCGCGCGGTGGCCCGACTTGACCTCCGGCGTGTCCCCTGTGCAGGGCTCTCGGCCGGAGGCGCCGGGGCGGCGCTCGGGCGGCCAGGGCGCGCCTCAGGCAGGGCGCTGACCGTGGTGCTGGCCCGGGGTCCCGAGCGAAAAGCGCACTCCCGCTCCACCCGCGGCGGGCGCGGCCTTACTGAAGCCGGGTTCCCTCCTGCATCTGAGATCTAAACCGAAAGGTGTGCGTTCTGCATTTGAGGAACCAGTTCTCCTTTGTTAAGTGAAGATAACCACTTCTCGGGAAGGCCTTTGCTTCGTCTGGGTGACGAAGCGCCCTTCCCAGAGTGGGGAGGGGAAAGAGCCGCGCCCAGAGGTGGGAGGAGGCGAGAAAGGACCAAGTGAACGCTCCACAAGAAGGAGAGCGCGGCCTCAGCGGGGACAGGCGCTGGGGGAGGGCCAGCGAGGAAATGCCTTCAGGGAAGGGAGCGGAGACAGTGCTGAGCAAAGGCGAGCAACGGAGAGGAAGCAACCCTACTCCACTCCGGCAGAGTCTGAAAGACACAACACAAAGGACCAGCTTGTATTTCTATGAGACAACAGAGCATCTCTACATTTTAAAGTAGTCTAATGTTTCCTAGTCAAAATTCCCGGGAAAAGTGTTTCCTAAATGAAATAGATTTTGACTCAAAGAAGGTGATACACTCATTCAGAAATATGTTTATAAGAATTAACAATACAGCTATATCATATGCCACCTTTCCACGTTTATTCTCTCCTTTTATGGCCCACTGAGAAGCTTCAGGAATCACTGAAGCTTCCAAGGTAGGAATACTGCCAAACCCAGATATCAAGAGAACCAGTCATTCAGTAGAACTTAGGATTTTAAAAAGACAAGTATATGATACCAAATCCATTGAAAACCATCTATCTACCCGGGGTGGACACATGTTTAAAAATGGGCTAAATTCTAGTCTTTCAGAGGAAACCAACTTGTACTGAAAAATATCAGAATTGCGTGAGTCAGCTAACTGGCAGTTTAAATCTTTTTTTTTTTTTTTTTTTAACCAAAACCCAGGTCTCTTAATTAGAATTTTAGTAAGAAATTTAAGGCAGTAATGACCCATTTCTGCTCTGATCATAGTCATCAAGCGACTGACAGAAGTTTTCCTCCTGCCTCATCTTTGACAGTTTTCTTCTGAAAGGATGTACAAAATTTAGAAATTGTGTGGTTTCACTGGAAGTGTGCCAAATGACCTTTCCTTTTCTGGTACTTCTTTAAAAAGCAATAAGCATCACATATTTCATTAGTGTTCTGTATCTTTCCTTCTGTCAAGTAGTTCGTGATTATAGTTATTTGGTAAATTGTGTTACCTATATTAGACCTGAGCGAAGATTTCTGGTGTGAAGTAGTAAATACTTTATATATATGCCCTGGGTGGGATAGGCTTCCCTTGGGGCTCAGGAGTAAAGAATCTGCCTGTAATTCAGGAGACAAGGGTTAGCACCCTGGGTCAAGAAGAAGATCCCGTGGAGAAGGAAATGACAACCCATCCCAGTATTCTTGCCTAGAAAATCCTATGGACAGAGTTGCCTGGCGGGCTACAGTCCCGTGGGGCCCCAGAAAGAATCAGACACAACTTATCCACTAAACATCTATATATATGTATAACACTACACATGTGAAATGCACATGCCTACTGTGTATAGAATACATACACATCTCTGTGCTGGGAGAGGAGAGAAATAACTATTTCCAGCAGCACGAAGTGTGTTTGCAGTAGGAAGAAGTGAGAAGCCGCTGTGCAGCAACAGTGTACTCACACTAGAGGGAATAGTGTTATGGCTGGTTTCCCACTGAGAAGCCATCTCAGAGCTCCAAGTTTTGGACCTGTGAGAGAATTGAAAGCAACAAAAAAACTTCCCGATGATCACTTATGGTGTGTCCCCTTAGACTTGGTAAGTCTTATCAGGGATCTAACTGCAGTTATTTTCCTCTATCAAAATAAATTGCCACAATTTTTATTCACACCAAATCTACTTTACTGGCGCTCAGTTGAAGAAACAAGAGACAAAGAAGAAAATGCGAAGAGAGGGTCAGGATTGAAAAGAAGAATTAGACTGAGTGGGAAAAAATAGAAGAATCTGGGATTGGAGTACACCGAGGCTTCATAACTTAAACCATTGGAAGTGATTAATATAATTAGACCGTGGACTCTCAGGGTCCCTCCTCGATGCATTAATTCCTGAATTGTCCCCAGATATGACAGAACCCATAAGGGGATTCATGCAATATTTTATTGCCCATCTACTATGTGCAAGGTGTGGTTCCCTCCTGCTAAGATGTGGTTCCCTCCTGGGAGTTTGCTGTCACTGCTCCACCACCACAGGGCACCGATGCCTTGCCTTGGATCACCATAAGACTTGCTGGAGGAGCTGGCAGGAAACAGGGAGGCTACCCTGAAGCATGACCACTGGATGCTGTGCTCTCACCACCAGCAGGCTGGCTTCCCTCCCATGCAGCATTGTCCTCTGACAGGCTGGATGGTTCCAAATTTAGATTCTTGTGGGGAAACATCCCTCATTGTACTAGAGAAGGACATAGAGTACGCCACCTCTCCACCAGCAGTACCTCTGCCCTGAGGACAGAAGGCAGAGAGGGCTCAGGCCATAGACCAGCCCTGCCTCTGAGGGCACTCATGTGGCCAGCCCACCTGCATGCTTTTCTCCTTTTCTGTCTTGCCTAATTTGTCATTTCTATTTTCTCTCTGCCTGGTACTGTCCTTGGAAGTTATCCCCTTTAGCACTGTTGATATGTCACAGTTCATTTGGGGAGTTTCCACAAGCCGATGCTCTGTGTCTGGGCTGCAGCTCAGAGAGAAGCTGAAAAGATTTGCTTTGCTGGCACTCTGTTGAGGTGAGCAGCATGGTGATTCCCAGGGCTCCGGGTCCACTTGCATCCTTGTCACCTACAATCAGAGCCACTCCTCCAAGCAGGCCCAGGGCTGCAACTTCTGGAATTGGCATAGGGTGGCAAAAGCAGCTAGAGGTTAGCCAACGTGAATGGACAGCAAGGGCCCCTCATTTCGGGTGGCTCTGTTGCTGGGTGCAGAGTCCTGGGTCTCTTGCTTGGCCCAGCCTCTTCTGGTCACTTTCTTAATGGCTTATCCTGATGAAACACAGCAGGACCCTATGGCGTCTTCCTAGAACAGACACCGCCCTCTCCACCACATGTTATCTGCCTGCCTCTTGTCTGTAGAAAAAACTTCAGCCAAAGAATAAATTTAATCAGAGAAGTGAGAAATTGCAGAAGCAAAGAAGGTAGTCAGACAGGATGGTGTAATAATAATCATTCAGTTCAGTTCAGCCGCTCAGTCATGTCTGACTCTTCGCGACCCCATGAATTGCAGCACACCAGGCCTCCCTGTCCATCACCAACCCCCAACTCCAGGAGTTCACTCAAACTCATGTCCATCGAGTCCGTGATGCCATCCAGTCATCTCATCCTCTGTCGTCCCCTTCTCCTCTTGCTCCCAATCCCTCCCAGCAGCAGAGTCTTTTCCAATGAGTCAACTCTTCACATGAGGTGGCCAAAGTACTGGAGTTTCAGCTTTAGCATCATTCCTTCCAAAGAACACCCAGGACTGATCTCCTTCAGAATGGACTGGTTGGATCTCCTTGCAGTCCAAGGGACTCTCAAGTCTTCTCCAACACCATAGTTCAAAAGCATCAATTCTTCGGCACTCAGCTTTCTTCACAGTCCAACTCTCACATCCATACATGACCACAGGAAAAACCATAGCCTTGACTAGATGGACGTTTGTTGGCAAAGTAATGTCTCTGCTTTTGAATATGCTGTCTAGGGTGGTCATAACTTTCCTTCCTAGGAGTAAGCGTCTTAATTTCATGGCTGCAGTCACCATCTGCAGTGATTTGGGAGCCCCCAAAACTAAAGTCTGACACTGTTTCCACTGTTTCCCCATCTATTTCCCATGAAGTGATGGGACCGGATGCCATGATCTTCGTTTTCTGAATGCTGAGCTTTAAGCCAACTTTTTCACTCTCCTCTTTCACTTTCATCAAGAGGCTTTTTAGTTCCTCTTCACTTTCTGCCATAAGGGTGGTGTCATCTGCATATCTGAGGTTACTGATATTTCTCCTGGCAATCTTGATTCCAGCTTGTGTTTCTTCCAGCCCAGCATTTCTCATGATGTACTCTGCATATAAGTTAAATAAAGCAGGGTGACAATATACAGCCTTGATGTACTCCTTTCCCTATTTGGAACCAGTCTGTTGTTCCATGTCCAGTTCTAACTGTTGCTTCCTGACCTGCATATAGGTTTCTCAAGAGGCAGGTCAGGTGGTCTGTATTCCCATCTCTTTCAGAATTTTCCACAGTTTATTGTGATCCTCACAGTCAAGGGCTTTAGTCAATAAAGCAGAAATAGATGTTTTTCTGGACCCATTAAACAAAGTCAAAGACTATAGGTCCTCCTTAGGATTATAGGTAATATTCTGACCCATGTTCTGTGAGCTGTCCCAGAAGGTGGAAGAAGTTAACTACATGACGACCAGACTGTAGCTATGACATAAGCTGCCACAATTCCAAGAATCGGGTACAAATCAACCCTGGAACCAAAGATGAACTGTACTGAAAACAATCAAGATGACACTGATCAGACCACTGCATGACTGATTTCAAGATGACTATCTGACCCTGTCGTGCTGTTTCTGCATGTATTAGATTGGTGCAAAAGTAATTGCAGCTTGGCATTGTTGAAATTTGCTATCTAATATTGGAATACCTCCTTAAATAAATGCAGTTATGTTACATACCATCTTAATGTGCATTTCTTGCTCTATGTTTTTTGCTAATGACTTACTACTTTCTTTTATTTTATATGTATTTTAGACTATGGAAGTGATGTTAGACAAAAAGAAAATTTGAATGATTTTCTTATTTGAGTTCAAAATGGATCATAAAGCAGGAGAGACGACTTGCAACATCAACAGTGCATTTGGCCCAGGAACTGTTAACAAATGTACAGTGGTTCAAGAAGTTTTGCAAAGATGAGAGCCTTGATGAGCACAATGGCCAGCCATTGAAAGTTGACAAACAACAGTTGAGAGCCATCGTTGAAGCTGATCCTCTTACAACTACATGAGAAGGTGCCGAAAAACTCAGCGTTGACCATTTGACCATTTGGCATTTGAAGCAAATTGGAAAGGTGAAAAAGTTCAATAAGTGGATGCCTCAGGAGCTGACTATAAATTTTAAAAAAAATCATCATTTTGAAGTGTCATCTTCTCTTATCCTGCACAACAACAATGAACCATTTCTCAACTGGATTGTGATGTGCAATGAAAAGTGGATTTTATATGACAACCAGCAATGGCCAGCTCAGTAGCTGGACTGAGAAGAAGCTTCAAAGCACTTCCCAAAGCCAAACCCTTTTTGCATCATAAAAGCGATCATAATCACTATTTGGTTATCTGCTGATCCACTAGAGCTGACCCACTGTGACACTGGGTCAGCAGACCAGTATCAGTAGCAGATCAGCTGGTCTACTACTGCTGATCTGACCCACTACAGCTTTCTGAATCCCGGTGAAACCACTACAGCTGAGAAGTATGCTCAGGAAATCAATGAGATGCACTGAAAACTGCAATGCCTGCAGCCAGCATTCTTCACCAGAAAGGGCCCGATTCTTTTCCACCCAACCGTACATTTTACAACCAACACTTCAAAAGTTGAACAAATTGGGCGACGAAGTCTTGCCTCATCTGCCATATTCACTGACTTCTCGCCAGCCAACTACTATGTCTTCAAGCATCTCAGAAACTTTTTGCAGGGAAAACACTTCCACAACCAGAAGGAAGCAGAAAATGCTTTCCAAGAGTTCATCGAATCCCAAGGCTCAGATTTTTATGCTACAGGAATAAACAAGTGTTTCTTGTTGGAAAAAATGTGTTGATTGTAATGGTTTTGATTAATAAAGATGTGTTTGAGCCTAGTTATAATGATTTAAAATTCAAGGTGCAAAACTGCAATTGCTTTTGCACCAACCTAATAACCTCTCTCTCTGCCTGTGCATCCCTGAAGCTCCCCTTTCAAAGCTCTTGCCATCTGATTGGCACGGGGGAACTGGCCTTTGGATATGAGTGTGCTTTCTCTGCAGGTTGCAGGCCTCCAGAATAAAGCAAGCTTTCCTTTCTACTAATCCTTGCCTCTGAAATATTAGCTTTCGATGATGAGCGTCAGACTGCAGTTCAGTAGCACTGATAATAAACAGTTTCTGGGGGTGGTGACCACGTGAAAGAAAGACTGTGAAATGTGCCAAAGAGATGTTGTATTTCTCAGAGGTGCCCGTGGAATCAGGATTGCCTTTCACATGACAATCACTGGGGTTTCCTGAGCATTATTCCCATGTAGAGAGTTCTGGTCACTGAGCCAGAGGAGCTGGCCTCAGGAGTAGTGGTCACTCTACATCATGAGCCAAGGGGGCCGCAGTAACCCTGGATGCTTGTCCACCCCATCCTTCCTAATTCCCTTTAGAGGACCTGCACTGCGTTACCAAGCACTAGGTGGCTTAAAACAACAGGAATATTATGTCCCCCAGAGTTCTGAGTGCTAGAACCCCAAATCTAAGCTGAGTTTTCTCCTTTTGAGGTCTCTCTCCTTGGCTTCCAGAAGCCTCTTCCTTCTCACCATGGGGGTGTCCACACTTCCTCATAATATAACATTCTGAAAAAACTAAAATACCCTGTCTCCAAATACAGTCACATTCTGAGATCCTGGGGGTCAGGACTTCAGCATATGAATTTGGGGTGGTGATGACACAGTCTGGCCCACAATAGGGGCAACACTATAGACGAGGTTACCATTACCATTTCATTTCATTGGTGTATGCGTCACTTATGTTAATATTGTATCTGGTGCTGCATGGAGAACTTTCAAACACATTAGCTCATTTTATCTTTTAGGTAGCTAGGACAGGGATTATTATTCTGCTTTTGTAAATGGTAACAGTAAGGTCTCAAGACTCAGTGACTTGCCCAAATTTATAAGCAGTTTATAAATTAAGTTTATAGATTAGTAAAAGTAGCAGAGCAAAGACTTTTGTAACTCCTGACTCTATTATTTTCTTTCTTTAAACTATTCATTTTCAATTTTGATGTACCCTCATATTTTATTTTATTATCCTTATATTTTATATATATTTCTTATAAATAGCATAAGGTTGAATAGTTTTTCTAGCCTGCAATTTTGTCTTTTAATTGAGACACTTTGTTCATTTATCTTTAATGTGATTACTGGCATATTTAGGATTAAAGCTATCATTTTACATGAGCCCACCCTGTTAAAAATCTAAAAATTAATCAATATCTTTACCCTCTTTGTGAGGGTGAGAAAGTTGCTCAGTCATGTCTGACTGTTTGCAACCCCATGGAATAGTCCATGGAATTTTCTAGGACAGAATTCTGGAGTGAGTAGCCATTCCCTTCTCCAGCAGATCTTCCCAACCCAGGAATTGAACCAAGGTGTCCCGTATTGCAGGCAGATTCTTTACCAGCTGAGCCACCAGGGAAGCCCAAGAATACTGGAGTGGGTAGCCTATCCCTTTTCCAGGGGATTTTCCTAACTTAGGAATCGAACCAGAGTCTCCTTGATTGAAGGTGGATTCTTTACCAGCTGAACTACCAGGGAAGCCACACTGGGACCCTTTGAGGGCTGCTAATTCATCTATTTGCTTTCCTTCTGACTTGTCGCATATTTTATTCTATGTTTATAAACCCCTGTGTATGATTATTTATCATACATCAGTCATGGTTTTAACCTTCTCAAAGACTGTAATTGTTTTATAAATTTGAGGTTCCCTTGTATATCAATAATTTTTTCTACTCATTTCTTCTTCCTATGGGTCCCTCCCAAGGGAGATTATTTCCCTTATGACTGAAACACAGTCTTTGGAATTTCCTTTCATGATAAAGTGTTGGTTGCAAAATATTTCAGTTTTTGTTTGCTTGTTTACTTATGTTCTTATTTCACCCTCGTTTTTAAAAGACACTTTTTTCCTAACATAGAATTTCAGGATAATGGTTGTGTCTTTGTTGTAATGAAGATGACATTTCTCTGCCCTCCAAGTGCCATCGTTTTGGTGAAAAGTCAGCAGTCAGTCTGGACCTTCTTTGAGGGAATCTGCATTTCCCTTGCCTCACAGTCCAGTTTAATTTCTTTTCTCCTTGTCTTTGATATTCTGCAGTTTCTCTATGTTGTACCTAAAGGTAGGTTTCTTTTTACTTATCCTGAGCTTTTGAATATGTGGATTCCTGTCTTTCAACAGGTTTGGGAAATTATCAGCCTGTGTTTCTTCAAATATTGCCTCAATTCCATTTTTTCTCTCCTCTCACTCTGAAGAATTGACAGACTGGGCTTCATCAAAATTAAAATAGTTATTCATCAAATAACACCACTAAGAAAATGAACATTCAAACCACTCACTAGCAAAACATATATCTGACTAAGGATTGGTGTCCAGGCTATATAAAAATCTAAAATTCGATAACAAAGACTAAAATGCAATAAAACGGGCAAAATATTTTTAATAGACACTTCACAAAAGAACATATAAATGGATGATAAAATAAGCATATAATCATGCTCATTACAATGACTATTGTAACAGACAGAACAAAATAACAAGTGCTGGCAAGAATACGGGGAACTTAGAATCCTCACGCATCGCTAATGACAATGTAAAACCGTATGGCCACTATGGAAAATGTTATAGCAATTTCTAAAAAAATTAATGTTAGAATTACCATCAGACATGGCAATTCTACTTCTGAATATATACAAAGAAATAAAAGCCAGGGAGTCAGAGTGATTTACACACCCGTATTCATTGCAGCATTATTCCCAATAGGCAAAAGGTAGAAGTGGCCCGTGTCTGTTAACAGAAGACTAGGTGAACAAAATGCGGTGTATATGTGCAATGGGATATCGTTTACTCTTAAAAGGGAAAGAGGTTCTGACCCTACAGCATGGATGAGCCTGAAGACATTATGTTAAGAGAAGTAAGCCAGTCATGAAAGAACAAATACTGTACTATTCTGCTTATAGGATGTCCCTAGAGGAGTCAGACTCATAGAATGTAGAATGGTGACTGTCAGGGACTGGGGAGAGGGGAATGGAGAATTATCATTTAATAGGAACAGAATTTCAGCTTGGGGAGATGAAAAGTTCCTGTGGGTGGATGGTGGTGATGGTTATACAACAATGTGAATGTATATAATGTGCAGAACTGTACACTTACAGATATTTAAAATGCTAAATTTAATGTTATATGTTTTTACCACAGTTGGAAAAAATGATAAGCATATGAAAAAGTGCTCAATGTTTTTAGTCATCGGATAGATGCAAAATAAAAGAACAATCAGATACTACTCTATACTCATCATTGTGGCTAAAATGAAAAAGATTGGCACTAAAATTTTGTCAAGTATGTGGAGCAACTGGAATTCATACTCTAGGAATTGCAAACTGGTACAGCCACTTGGGGGAACATTTGGTAATTTCCTATAAAACTAAACATCCTGCTGCTTCTGCTGCTGAGTCGCTTCAGTCGTGTCCGACTCTGTGACCCCGTAGATGGCAGCCCACCAGGCTCCCCTGTCCCGGGATTCTCCAGGCAAAAACAATGGAGTGGGGTGCCATTTCCTTCTCCAATGCATGAAAGTGAAAAGTGAAAGGGAAGTCGCTCAGTCGTGTCCAACCCTCAGCGACCCCATGGACTGCAGCCCACCAGGCTCCTCCATCCATGGGATTTGCCAGGCAAGAGTACTAAACATACACCTGCTCTATACCTGATAGTGCTATTCCTAAGAATTTACCCAGTACGATTGAAAATATAGTCACAAAAGGACTTACACAAGAATGCTATTAGCAACTTGATTCATAGCAATAAAATCTGGAAATAGACCAGGTGTCCATCAGTAGACATATGGATAAACAATCATGTACGGCTGTATAATGGAATATTGTTTAGCAATAAAGAGGAGCAGACTACAGATGCACGTAACATGAATGGGTTTCTAAAGCGTCCTCAGTGAAACAGAAATTTACACAGAAACGTGTGTACTGTTGAACATAACTTGGCAACTGCTCATCAAATATGTACTGTGATATTCCATTTATATAGTATTCTAGAAAAGGTAAAGCTAGTCTATGGTGTAGCAAAATATCAGAGCAATGGTTGCCTCTGCGAGTGGCATGGAAATTGAAAAGTGGCATGAGGAGATTTTTTGGAATAATGGAAATGTTTTATATCTTGATACAGGTTGGGATTACCAAGGTCAAATACAGTGACTGTATGATTAAGATCCGTCCGTTTCATTTTATGTACATTTTAACCAAAAGGAACAATTGCAAGCAAAAAAATAGAATGTCAGAAATTCTGATACTTTCTACATTAATTTTGTTTTGTATTTTTCTTTTTAGGATGTATATCTGAATTACATCTGAGTTACATAGGATAATTTCCTCTTATTGATCTTTCCATCTTCTTCTCACTTACTTAATCTATTGTTAAATCCTTTTGTTCAGTTTTAAATTTCTGGTATTGAATTTTTAACTTTTAGAAAAATTTTTTAAAATTTGTATATTTTTAATTAAATGACACTTGCTTTATAACATTGTGTTGGCTTCTGCCAATATGTCATCATGAATCAGCCATAGAACTTTTAGAAAATGTTAAAAATTATTTTACTACTTTTCAAATTAACTGAGCCATATTTTTACAGTTTTCTGCTTCCTGTGGGTATCTGTTACCTCTCTTCTTGCTTCTCTAACAGAGCAAGTGTGTGAATCTACCAGTCCCAGTGGCTGAAGTCTTGGAGTCTGTCTGCTACTTACTGTTTTGGTTCTTACTCATGCTACCCTTTCCTGTGTGTACTTGACAGTGCTCTGTTCAGTGTCTTTGAAGAAACCCAGAACAAAGATGATCGTCTTCAGAAAGGATCGTATTTGCTTCTGCCAGGGATCTCCTCAGTTCAGTTCCGTTCAGTCGCTCAGTTGTGTCCGACTCTTTGCGACCCCATGAATCACAGCACGCCAGGCCTCCCTGTCCATCACCAACTCCCAGAGTTCACTCAGACTCATGTCCATCGAGTCAGTGATGCCATCCAGCCATCTCATCCTCTGTCGTCTCCTTCTCCTCCTGCCCCCAATCCCTCCCAGCATCAGAGTCTGTTCCAATGAGTCAACTCTTCGCATGAGGTGCCCAAAGTATTGGAGTTTCAGCTTTAGCATCATTCCTTCCAAAGAAATCCCAGGGCTGATCTCCTTCAGAATGGACTGGTTGGATCTCCTTGCAGTCCAAGGGACTCTCAAGAGTCTTCTCCAACATCACAGTTCAAAAGCATCAATTCTTCAGCGCTCAGCTTTCTTCACAGTCCAACTCTCACATCCATACATGACCACTGGAAAAACCATAGCCTTGACTAGACAGACCTTAGTTGGCAAAGTAATGTCTCTGCTCCTAGGATACTACTAATCTGAGATGATGAGAAACTAAATCCATAGGTCTCTTGGCCCCTGTAGGTGACATGGGCTGCAAATATATGAGACAGCTCAGCCTGATTTTACAGTTCCCCAGGAATCTGCCCCCATGCCACTAGCACGCACTCAGCACTAAGGCCACTGGCTTTTCAGGTCCTTGAGTTCCATACGGGCAGGGCTTACTCCTGGCTTACTCCATTACGCTTACCCATGGTGTAGGCTTCAGGGTCCCAGCTTCATGAGGGAGGTACCAAGTTTTGGCAAACTTTTAGCCCTCAAGTGCAAAGTAAATGAGATAAGCAAACATTCTTGGGGCAAGAGCTCTTTCTAGAATCACTGGCCTTGCTGGCTCCTGTCAGATTCTGGACTAATTTTTTGCTTCCTTGTCAACTCTTCAGTGCCTGTAAGATGTTTAAAATACTTGATCTGACTTTTTAGTTGCTTTCCACAGGAGTGTTGTTCCAAGAACTCAGCCTGTAATATTCCCTAAAAATAGAACTTAACATCTCTCACTGCGCAAGCCTGGCTTTGGCCACCCCTGAAATACAGCTCAAATCTCACACATAGGCTTAAGAAATTTTGCCCCAAATTCTGTTGCCTTATTTTTAAAGCTGTTATTTATTTTTCCCCTGGCCTAAAAATGCACTGGGTCTGAAAACTGCCAAGGATGACAGGGCACCAACTGGGAGGCAGAGCTGCCTGGAGCCCTGAACCCCAGCACTAATGTGCCATGTGTCAGCAGGGACCCACTGGGCCAGGGGAAAATAAAGGGCAAAGGATCAAAGCAACTCGCTCAAAGTGATAAATCACCATGATGCTTTCTGTAGAGGGGATGACAGGTGATTTTTTTCTGCTTTTTATACTTCATTATTTTTTTTAACTTTTTTCCAAAATATATGTGCTATGTTAATATTAAACATACTTAAGTGAAAAATGAAAAAAGTTAATAGAGAAAAGGCCCTTCCATACTCACAGCCCTGAATGGTATTCCCAGCAGCAGATATAGGTTTGGACAGATGCATTTGCACCCAAAGGAGTGATGGGAAGCAGAGAAACTGAGCCCGACAGAGGAGCTTAGGACTTTGGGCTGGGCCAGGAGTCAGAGGATGGCTGTGTCCAGCATGATCCCAAGGCAGCCTCTGCTAAAGGGACTAAACCTGTTTCTTCCATTTCTTCAGTCTCAGCTCCTGAGTGAGCTGGGCAGATAGCACTGGGAAAAGCATCTCTGAGTTCCAGCCCCGGCTCAGTGGATGACTTTGGTTTCCATGGGTAACAGCAATGGGGAGCTCTGCTCAAGGTGGTCCCCATTCCTCTGATAGCCTGCAATCCTGCTCCCTTCCAACTCCTCCTGCCTGGGACCCCTGGGACAGGAAGGGAAGGCTGTTCTGAAGCCCTCAGGATGAAGGAGAAGGGGATGAACCAAGAAGATGAGACTCCAGTGCTCTAAAGAGTTTCTTCACCTCCAAGTTCTCTGTGAAGTTCTGAAAAGTCTCCGTTTGCACTTTGCCCTTCTGAAGCCAGAGCACCCACAATTCTGCTCCCTCATCTCCATTCAACCACACATATTTATTGAGTGTCTCTTCTATTGAGTCACTGAAAGGTACTGTGTGGGGTAACTACATTGCACTTGAACTTCTCCAGTAAATGCTTTAAAAGGATGCCTTAGATGCTTCCCAGCTCTGAAAGGTTCTCTGGAGTCTAGGTTTTCCTCTAAGCTTTGTTTTTGGCCTCTAGTTTGGGTGCAGGGCAGGCAGGTGGAAAGCCAGACCCCAGGCAGCCCACATGCTGGGATCACCAGGGGCGCCCAGAACTTGCCTCCTCCCAGAGAAACTATTTATTTCTTCCTACACTGCCCTGATAGCATATTGAAAAGCAGAGACATTACTTTGCCAAAAAAAGGTCTGTCTAGTCAAGGCTATGGTTTTTCCTGTGGTCATGTATGGATGTGAGAGTTGGACTGTGAAGAAAGCTGAGCATTGAAGAATTGATGCTTTTGAACTGTGGTGTTGGAGAAGACTGTTGAGAGTCCCTTGGACTGCAAGGAGATCCAACCAGTCCATTCTGAAGGAGATCAGCCCTGGGATTTCTTTGGAAGGAATGATGCTAAAGCTGAAGCTCCAGTACTTTGGGCACCTCATGCGAAGAGTTGACTCATTGGAACAGACTCTGATGCTGGGAGGGATTGGGGGCAGGAGGAGAAGGAGATGACAGAGGATGAGATGGCTGGATGGCATCACTGACTCGATGGACGTGAATCTGAGTGAACTCCGGGAGTTGGTGATGGACAGGGAGGCCTGGCGTGCTGTGATTCATGGGGTCACAAAGAGTCAGACACGACTGAGCGACTGAACTGACCCGCACTGGCGCTGCCCTGGCTGTGGAGGCCAGGAATTTGAAAGCTGGGGATCTAGCAGCCCTGAAATTATAGGGCATATCTTGCTTCCAAGGGAGGACACACAGTGCTCCAGCGGGGCTGGAGGTGCCCTCACAGCCGAACCTGCTCGAGTCTCTGTGCCCCCTCCCCAGCACCTCCCTGGCTGCCTCCTAGTCCCAGCCCTGCACTGGGTGGTCATGTTTTTTCCAAAGGGCAATCCAGGCACTGTGAGGCAAACAGATTTGTTTCCGGCCACAGGAGAGCACAGGGTCACGGTTCGTTCACAGCCAGGGAAGTGTCCTTTTTCTCCACTTGTCTTCCTGGTTATCCAAGGACAAAGGCGTGGGGCCGTTGGTCCCTCAGCTGGGGGAGCCAAGACATCTAACATCAAGTCTTGATTATTCTTTAGCTCATTTTCCAAAAGCACCCAGAACTCTGTCACTCCCCTCTGGCACACCCTGCAGCTATCAATCAATTTGCTGGTTTACTCAGCAAACATTTGCTGAGCTTCTCCTATGTGCAAGCACTGTGCTGGGAGACAAGGAGGCCAACTGGACAGTCTTGGCCTTAGCTTCAGGGAGCCCGTGTAGGAGACCAAATTTATCAGTTGTTCAGTCGCTCAGTCATGTCTGACTCTTTTCTACCCCAAGGACTGCAGCACACCAGGCTTCCCTGTCCTTTAATATCTTCTGGAGCTTGCTCAAACTCATGTCCATAGAGTTGGTGATGCTATTCAACCATTTCAGCCTGTGTCGCCCCCTTCTCCTCTTGCTTTCAATCTTTCCCAGCATCAGGGTCTTTTCTAGTGAGTTGGCTCTTCGCATCAGGGGGCCAAAGTATTGGAGTTTCAGCTTCAGCATCAGTCCTTCCAATGAATATTCAGGGTTGATTCCCAGGTCAGAATTCATCAGACTATGATACAAATGGATATGAGTCTGTCCGTGTGGCACAGGCTACAAGAGGCATGGCATGTGACCATGTAGACGCCAAGGGGGATGGGTTCCTGAGCAAGCATCTGTGAGGCACTTTGTTTTTTTTGTTTTGTTTTGTTTTTAATTTTATTTTTTTACTTTACAATACTGTATTGGTTTTGCCATACATTGACATGAATCCACCGCAGGTGTACATGACTTCCCAACTCTGAACCCGCCTCCCATCACCCTCCCCATATCATCTCTCTGGGTCTGTGAGGCACTTTGAAGGTGAGGAGGAGGCGGCAGGTGAACTGGGGAGGCTGGAGCTTCTCCACCAGCAGAGAGGTGGCTGTGGCTGGGGTAGGGGTGGGGAAGAGCAGTGGGCAGCAAGGATACAGAGGAAGTAGACGCAGCTTGACGATCCACCACCTCTGAGTGTAGATTTTCTCTTTATTCTAAGAATGATGGAAAACCATGAAACTGTTTCAAGCAGAGAGAGAAGGGGAAGCTGCATTGCTAGGGCAGAAGGGGTTCCAGGATGCCTCTTGGGCCTCTGACTTACCCGTGGATGCCCACTGAAGCAATGGCTCCTGGAGTGTGTGAGCTGTGGCTCGTGTGGGAGCCAGGTAGATTGGTGGTCCCAGGCAGGAGGGGTCCTGGCCTTGAGGGGATGCAGCCTAGACCCTGAGGGGAGGTGCAGCCGAGGCCTTGAGACGGGGTACACGCTGGGTCCCAGGATGGGGTTGCAGCCTGGACCTTGAGAAGGGGGTATACAGTCTGAGTCCTGAGGCGGGAGTGTGCTATGGGCTGCCCCCTCGCACTTTTTCTCCTTCCATTCTGGAACGTTCTCTATAGAAAATTCAGAAAAACCACAGAATGAGGGTTTGTGCTGTTTTCCTCCCATCGCTAGGCACTGAAGCAAGGAAATCTTAAATGATAAATGAGCCTCGCAGAAACCTGCCTCAAATAGCATTGCTTTATCCAGGGTTTGTTCAGAGGGGCCTGGGGGGCGGGGTGGAGGAGGGAAGGAGGGGGAGGGGAGGGACGGCAGCTGTCTGCCCTGCCCGCCGGCCGCAAGGAATCAACCCCCACCACCTGCCTCTATTTTTATATCAGTGCCTGTTCGTATCTAGTGGGTTGAATCAGCCTCCCAGTGGTGGAGGGGAATTATGAAGCCATCCCTCTCTCTTGCGAGATCTTCATCTTTTCCCTGGTCTGCGGTGACCCTGCCAGGCCATCAGAGCTGTGGGGACAGAACAGAGTCACCCCGGACACCAGCCTGGGTTTGGCAGTGAACGAATCCAGCACGGTGGCAGCTGCACAGGGGGCTGGGTGGAAATTGTGCCGCCCGGCGGCGTGACGGCCTCAGTGAACAGCGGTGGATAACAGACCCTAAGAAACCCTCAGAAACTCGGGCAGGAGCCTGGGGTCGGCAGTCAGATGCCCGAGGAGCCTCCCTCCTCTGGGCAGTGCCACCTCCTTCAAACCCATGGCGTCTGTGAGCCCCCTTCTGGTCTCTGCGAGGGAGCAGCGAGCCCAGCCCAGCAGGGTGGGAGGATCTCAGCAAATCACTAGTTCTTCCTCTTTGCTGTGTCTTGAGAAGAGCTCTGCGCACTAGCCTAGCTCTGTGACGGGTACAGGAGCCTTTCTGAGGTCACTGGCAGGGGTCAAGGGCTAAAGGTGCTCTGCCATGTCCCTTTGGGCCCCTCTGGGGCTCAGCCTCGGAAAAGGCAATGGCACCCCACTCCAGTACTCTTGCCGGGAAAATCCCATGGATGGAGGAGCCTGGTGGGCTGCAGTCCATGGAGTCGCTAAGAGTCGGACACGACTGAGCGACTTCCCTTTCACTTTTCACTTTCATGCTTTGGAGAAGGAAATGGCAACCCACTCCAGTGTTCTCGCCTGGAGAATGCCAGGGACGGGGGAGCCTGGTGGGCTGCCGTCTATGGGATTGCACAGAGTCGGACACAACTGAAGCGACTTAGCAGCAGCAGCAGCAGGGGCTCAGCCTGCACTCAGGTAGAACAAGATCATCTCTTAGAGGTCATAGCTTCTCTGAGGTCCTGTACTTTCAATCTCTTGTTTATTTGGTGCATCCAATCAGAGGCTGCTGCTGGTTCCTGGCTCCTGAAGTTAGGTGTTTGCATCAAATCACAGGATGAATATTGCTAGCCTTGGGTCTAGAGACCCTTGGAAGACGGAATCAGGGTTGACTCTCATTGGCAGTGAAGGGGTAGGCTGGGAACAATGCTCCGTCTCGCTTGCTCTGTGGGCTGGGCACCGGCCTCACCAGCCCCCCAGCTTCCAGGCCTGGTGAACAGCCATGAGTCTCGGGTCTCCCCTCTGATGTTCCAAGTGTGAACCTGGTGGCCCAGGCCTTGGGCCTGCCTGTGCCCTGAGGCTGGAGCTAGCCAGGCCAACCCTGACCCGGAGCAGCGCAGAGCCCTAAAGGTCACGGCGGCAGAGCAGGCACCTGGCCACTGGCACAGCCTCACCTTTTGGGGACTCCAGGGCCGGCAGCTGTCCTCCCCTTCACACACTCCACCTGACCCTAGAAGGAAGCAGAGGGGCAGCGACAAGTGGCCAGTTTTTTTTCCCTTTCTCCTTGGGCACTGTGTGCCCTCCCCTTCCTGTTGGGTGTCTGGAAAGCTTGTTCTGCCCATGGCCCCAGTCAGTGGGCAAGGCATGGCCGCCAGGGAGAGGCAGTCGGGTCTTGAGCTCCTTCAAGGCTGTCCTTGGCTTCAGGTGCCTGGCCACCGTCTCGTTAATCTCAGGCGCTCCTCGGGAGTGGGGGCCCTGCCACTCCTCCTAGGGGGCTGGCTCTGGGGCTCCACTGGCCCAGCGCTGGGTCTCTTCCCATGGTGACCTGGGGTTGGGAGGTCTTCCCTGCCCCCTGCCCCTGTGTCAAGGAGCTGCCAGCCCCAGAGGAAAGCTAGAAGTTTTCCCATTTTGCAGATTGGAAAGTCAAGGCCAAGAGGTGATGATACAGTCCCAGGCTGCTGTTGTGTATAGAAGCTGGTTATTTCTCCTAGGATGCATGGGGGAATGTGGTGGTGAGGATGGTGGGCAAGTCTGGGGCAGCCCTGGAAACAGTCAGGGTCCTTACGCGGAAAGACTAAAGGGGCACGACCCTCCTGCATCCCCTCAGTCAGAGTTAGCTTTGAGGACAAAGCTGCCACCTCCTTTAATGGATTTGCTGTTTTTCCCTCTTCTAAGCGGCCTCTCTGCGCTCTGTGCTCCTGCTTTGCCATTTCACAGGTTCATTACCGTTCAGTCTGGGCCACAGACTGGGGACAGGAAGGAGGGTGTGGGGGAAGCTGGCTTTCTGGGCCGCCTCAGCGACAGCTGGGCCGCATGCCTGCCATTCCCCTCGGCGGGCTCATTCTCTCGATATAGGGGCTGCTGGCACAGCCGGGGGCCTGCTTCCAAGGCTGGGCGCCCTGCTGCTTTAGGGCAAGGCCAGCGGGCCGGGCTGGGCGTCAGCTTTCTCTCTGTCCTTGCATGGCCAGGGCCCGCAGCCCGTGTTCTGATTTGTGTGTATTATTAGGTCTCAGGACTCCTGCAGTCCTGGGCGATCCTCGGAGGGTGGGGCCCAGCCTGTCTGTGGAGGGAACGTGTCGTGGAACTTGGACTTTGTCGGGGGTCCTCCAGCCCACTTGAGAGGACAGGCAGACCAGCTCCTGCTGGCAGATTGAGAAGGGGCCTCAGGAGCTATCAACACCTTTTCTTGCTGTTCTGCCACCTGTCTCTGAGCTCCCGATGCTCAGCCATCCCCCCTGCACCCACTGCCTCCCAGGGGCCGGTTTCTGTTCTATAAACTAGTTCATGGCTGATGGAGGCTTCACTGTTTTCTTTCCCTGATAATACTGGGGCAATTGATGCCGTGACTCTACAAGGAGAGTTAGTTTCGGAAATTGGGACCACACTGCTCTGGTGGGCACAGAGGCACCCCCGTGCCCAGGCCTGGCCTGGCTGCTGAGTCCTGAGAAGGGACGGATGCCTGGACGCTATTCCACAATGACTATGAGAGGGGAGAAGCTGAGCAGCTTTGCCATCAAGGGGATGGAGAGACAGGCCCCTCACTCTTTGCTTTCAACAAGGAAAGCTCACTGCCCGCTGCCTTGGGGGCTCAGAGCCAGTGGGCAAGTTTAGTTTGATTTGATTATCATTATTATCATTAATCTTTTGTTTACAGGCAAAGAACTTCATTAACATTTGTTTCAAGGTCTATTCCCAGGCTTCTTCAGCTTAGTGAGCTGTGGAGAGTGAATTGTTGAAGCAAAGGGTGAAAAGAACTGCAGTGTCCAGGAGGCTTGGACTTAAAACTACTAGAGATCTAGATTTTATCAGATTCATGAACAAAAGTTTTAAAAGCAGCCATAACAGAATGGCAGCTCCCAGTTACATCCCAGGTTTTGTCACCTTCTGATGTTGACTCAGTCCAGTTTGCTTGGCTCTTGGAATTCTCCAGGAGATCTGATCCTCATCTTCTCTCCTCACCTGGGTTTGAGCGTAGCTGAGAAGCTGGCCCGGGGAGGCGGTGCTTGAGGCGGGAGCTGCAGGAGGAGCCACCCCTCAGGGTGGGCGCCTCACGCCCATCCCTTGCCTGAGCCCGTGGTGAGACCCCTTCCCAGGGGTTGGCTCAGGGTGAGAACTGCAGTCTTTCTTCAGAGGGCACCTCCCCCACAGCAGGCAGCTCAGGGGCCAGTCTCCCCTGGGCTCTCATGGCCCCGGAGGCCCCACCTCCCCCAAGGACCCTCCACCGCAGATGTGGCCACTGGCCCCAGGGAGGCCTGGACACATATGTGGGCTCTGCCCCTTGCTCCTGCGGACAGTCCCTCCTGACTGAGCCCCTGAGTAGTCTTATCTTCAGGGTCTGTAAACAAGGGGCACCGCGGTCACTCCCCGGGGCCTCTCAGCCCAGCCCTGAAATCCTGCCTGCTCTTCGACTCCAAGCTCAGGACTGAGTGGGCTCCTGAGGCCCTCTCGACTATGGCAGTCCTGGTGGACCCTCCGCCCTTAGGGAGGAGATCTTCCCCGCTCCCTGCTCGCAGCACCGGGGCCAGGGGCCTTTGTGTGTCCTCTGTCCTCTGCCTGCCAGCATGGGCCACCATGTCACCACGTGTCAGAGGGAGAGGTGGTATTTGGGCCGCCCGGAGAAAAGCATCCTGGAGCGGGTAAGTGCAACAGACATGGTTGCTGAATGTATTAGGGATTTATCAATTAGAGATTTTTCAAAAAGGAACTTCTATTTTGGAAACAGTTTAGCTCTGAAGGGAAGTTTCCCTGGGAGGACATAGACTCCCATGCATCATGTCTCCCTCCTCCCCCTGGTTACGCTTCTGTTTCCTGGAACATTTGTCAGTCTTGGCAACCAGCCTTAGTGCGACGCTGTCACCCACTCCGGGCTTTCTTTGGGTTTCTCCTGTTCTGCTTTTGCTGCCCTCATTTTGCTCCAGGACGGCCAGTGCGTCGCACAGGGTTGTCACATTCATTTCCTCTGGTCTGTTTACAGTTCCTCAGTCTTTTCTTGTTTCTTGTGACCTCAACAGTTTTGAGGAGTAGTGGTCAAGTATTTGGTAGAAGGTGCTTCAATTTGGGTTATGCCGGTGTTTTCCTCACAATTAGGCTTGGGTTATGGGTTTTGGAAAAAGCATAGCACATGGCTGAGGGCTGCCCGACAGCGTTCTCCACCCCGGGGACTGTTCCAAATGTCCCCACAATATTCCTTGGCTCCCAGGCGTAAAGGAGAGGGGTGAAGCACCAGCCCCTTGGAGTGGGCACTGTATCTATATACTGTAAGAAACCCTTTGTAAAGAGAAGCGGCCCCTTCTCACCCATTTATATACTTATTCAATCATGATTTTCATTAGTATGGGTTATATATATATATATATATATGTGCATGTATATATAGTTATTTTGTACTTTGGGTTGTAATCTAATACTATATTTTTTATTCTGTTGTTCAAATCCTTCTGAATTTGGCAATAGAAACTCTTTCAGGTTGGATAAGATAGTAGGAAATACATGTATTTTTGGTCCCTGCCATAGGTTCCTGGCACAGAGCTTCTAAGATCCTTGTGATTTCCTGAGTGATAGGAGTGTCTTCTGTTCTAGTGAGGTGACTTTGGGTCCTGGGTAAGGGCGGGTCACCAGCAAGATCCAGGCAGGATGAGAATCCTGGAATTGTCAGCCCCATCCCCCATTGAGAAGAGCTGAAAGTGGAGTTGATGACCCATCAGAAATGGCAGCCTGCTCCAGTGTTCTTGCCTGGAGAATCCCATGGACTGAGGAGCCTGGCGGGCTATAGTCCACAGGGTCAGAAAGAGTCGGCCATGACTGAAGCGACTTAACACATAGACAGACAACTTATGATGAAGTTTCCATAAAGCTCAGGATGCTAGGTCATTAGAGGCTACAGGGAGGGGCCCACAAGGTGCTATCTTGACCCCAGGATCCTAAAAAGTGTGGTCTTCACTTCTGTAGGAGAAGCCTAGTCCAGGCTCTCGCCCAGCACATTCCTGTCTGTCTCTGCCATTGTAGCGGACCTGTGCCTTCACCTCTTGGGACATTGGCAACGCCCAGTCACCAGCCACATGGCCAGTCTGCTGCCAGCCCCCTCCTCTGCATGGGCACAGAAGGGCTGCACTGCCTGGGCCTGAGGTCCCCTCTGTAAGTCGGGACAGAGGGCCCATCTGAAGTTTACGCGGGACACAGAGATCTTGGGAGCACCAAGACTGAAGGGAGAGCAAGCAACACGACTGTTGTAAAATGGATTATAACTCCCTCTGCTTCAGACCTGCTGCAGGTGGGGCTGGCGGAAGGCACTCCCGGCTGGGGCTGCATCAGTGCTGATCCCAGAGGGAACAGAGCTCCCAGGGAGGGAAACAGGATGTGAATCAGACGCAGGCAAGGCAAGGTGGCAGACACTTATTGGGCACCCGCTGTGTACCTGGCACTGTGACCAGGTGGGGAGACGGCAGAGGGAGAAGAGACATCCTGCCCAAAGAGCCCACTGTTTCTGAAGGAAAGAGGCGCAGGAAACCACCGTGTTAGTAGGGGTGCTGGCCAGGGACATCTCCATGGGCCCACCTCCTGGAGACCGAGTCCAAGGTCCCCTGCCTGCCACTCTCATTGCAAGCTCCCAGGGAATCTTCAGAGAGGCGTGAAGGGAGGAGCACATGCCCTGTGCTGGGCCCTTCTGCTTTTGCCTCAAATAGCGGCAGGCCAGGCAAATGGGACCTGTTCCCTTGGAAGCAGAAAAGCCTACAGTAGGGTGATACTGAGGACAAATTGCCCCCAAAGATGTGCGAATCCCCAGGACCTGTGATCCTGGTACTGTATATGTCCAAGGAGACCACAGTTGTGACTAGGGAAAGGGCCTTGAGAAGGGAAAGTTATCCTGGATTGTCTGACTGGGCCCAGTGTAGTCACAGGAGTGCTTACGGGAGGGAGGCGGGGATTCAGAGTCAGACGAGTGAAAATGGGGGTGAGGCAATTCCAGCAGGGGACCAGGACCCAAGGAAGGCAGGCCGCCTCTAGGGGAACGGCCGCTCCTGCCAGGGGGAGCGCAGCCCTGCTGACAGCCTTCTCAGACTTCTGGCCTCCAGAAATGCCAAACGGCATTTGTTACAGCAGTGATAGGAAACTAACACAGGTGCTTTATGAAAAATGACCCTTCCTAGGGCTGACCTCCTTCTCAGCCTGGACCACAGGTTGTACAGAAGTGATGGAGATGGTGTTGTGAAGCGGACTGATTTCTTTGGGGTCTGTGTTAGGGATTGACACTGAGCTCCTACCACCTCCACATCAGAAGCACATTGATAATGTGCATCTACTTTACTCAGATGGAAGCAGACTTGCTTTCTGTTCTCCTTTTGAAGGTAGTAATTATCTGCCTTTGCTATTCAGAGCCTCTTCATTTCCTGAATATCAGGATGACAACAATACCCCGCAGGCAGAGCCTCTGCTGCCTGAGGACTTATTTCCACACATTGCTTTTCCCTTCTCAATAACAAAGTGTCTCAAGGGAGAATGGCTCGCTGGAGCCGGGCACGCAGAATGGTGACATTTCTGTGTGCACGTGTATGTGAGGATGTGGGTGTCATATGCTCTTACCTCTCCAGAAATAGATGGACTGAATTTCCCACGAGATTTGAGGAAGCCTTGAAACAACAAACCCACTACTCTCTGTGCACTCTAGCTGATTTCACACTTAACGAGGAGTACATCCCTTTGGGGAGTGCTCCCTGCAGGCAGAACCTTCCACAGATGGAGGACCCTGGGCATGTCACAGACAAGCCATGAGGAAACCAGCATAGCCCATGCCCCATGCCCTGCCATTCATGATGGCGCTCAGACAGCAGCCCTGCACATCATATAGCATCTTAAACCTATTCTCAGTTCACAACTGAGAGCTGCTTCTTCATCTCTGAGAGAGATGGCAGGGACTGAACTGGGCTCCTTGTCTAATGCGGTGGTGAGGCAGGTTTCTGGTCGAAAGCCAGGTGGTTGTCAGATGCCTCACTTGCTTCACCCTGGAGCCTATGACTCAATCTGGATTACCTTGTGTCTTGAATCCTTTTTGGCTGAAGGATGCTTCATTAATTTTCAACAAAATTGCAAGACTACTGCATGCAAGAGGGACCCCTACCTTACACCAACACAAAATTAACAGAAAATCAGACATGAATCGAAATGCAAAGGCTAAAATCATAAAAATCTTGAAAGAAACATGGCAATAGATCTTTGTGTCCATGGAATAGGTGATAGATTCTCAGATATGGCACCAAAGGCACAAGCCACAAAAGAAATAGGTAAATTGGACTTCATCAAAGTGAAAACTTTTTTCCAAGTTCTGTGTCTTCTTTTTTCTTTAACTGAGATGTAATGGACATAGACTTACATATATTTACTTTTTTTTCCTGTAACAAGACCTTTTAAGATCTACAACATACAATAGAGCATTATTAACTATAATGACCATCTGTACATTACATCACCAGGACTTATTTATTTTACAACTAGAAGTTTGTACTGTTTGACTGCCTTCATCCATTTCACCTTTTACCCCTCACACCCCTGCCTCTGGCTACCACTAGTCTGTACTCTGTATCTATGAGTTCGACTTTGTTCTGCATTTTATTTTTTACGTTCCGCATTTAAGTGAGGCCACACAGTATTTCTGTTTCTCTGCCTGACTTATTTTATTTAGCACGATGCCCTCAAAAGATCATCTATGTTGTCGTAAATGGCAAGATTGACTTCTTTCTTATGGCTGAATAGTATTCCATAATTTCATAATATTCACGTTCTGTTTATCCATTGATGGACTCTTAGGTGGCTTTCATGCTACCCACTGTAAATAATGTTGCAAGGCACATGGGGGTCCATATATCTTATTGAGTTACTGTTTCTGTTTCCTTTTGGACAAATACCTAGAATAGGAGTTTCTGGATCATATGGCAATTCTATTTTTAATTTTTTGAAGAAACTCCATACTACAGTAGCTGCAAAAATTTATATTCCCGTCAACAGTGCACAAGGGATCTCTTTCTTGTCTTTTAAATAATAAACATTCCAACAGGTGTGAGGTGATATCTCATTGTGGCTTTAATTGCGTTTTACTGGTGATTAGTGATGTTGAGCATCTTTTCAAGTACCTGTTGGCCTTTTAATGTACTTATAAGTCTTCTTTGGAAACATGTCTATTCAGATCCTCTGCCCATCTTTCAAACTGCATTGCCCGTTTTGTTTGCTATTGAGTTTTGCACGTCGTTTTATTTTTATTTATTTATTTATTTATAATTATTTAATTTATTTATTTTACTTTACGATATTGTATTGGTTTTGCCATACATTGACTTGAATCCTCCATGAGTGTACATGTGTTCCCCATCCTGAAGCCCCCTCCCACCTCCCTCCACATCCCATCCCTCTGGGTCATCCCAGTGCACCAGCCCGGAGCACCCTGTATCATGCATCAAACCTGGACTGGTGATTCATTTCACATATGATATTTTACATATTTCAATGCCATTCTCCCATATCACCCCACCCTCACCCTCTCCCACAGAGTCCAAAAGACTGTTCTATACATCTGTGTCTCTTTTGCTATCCCGCATACAGGGTTATCGTTACCTTCTTTCTAAATTCCATATATATGCGTTGAACTGAAAGTGAAGTTGCTCAGTCGTGTCCGACTGTTTGCAACCCCATGGAAGGTAGCCTATCAGGCTCCTCTGTCCGTGGGATTTTCCAGGCAAGAGTGCTGGAGTGGATTGCCATTTCCTTCTCCAGGGGATCTTCCCAACCCAGGAATTGAACCTGGGTCTCCCACATTGCAGGCATATGCTTTACCATCTGAGCCACCAGGGAATTATACTGTATTGATGTTTTCCTTTCTGGCTTACTTCACTCTGTATAATAGGCTCCAGTGTCATCCACTTCATTAGAACTGATTCAAATGTATTCTTTTTAATGGCTGAGTAATATTCCATTGTGTATATGTACCACAGCTTTCTTATCCATTCATCTGCTGATGGACATCTAGGTTGCTTCCATGTCCTGGCTATTATAAACAGTGTTGCAATGAACACTGGGGACACATGTCTCTTTCATTTCTGGTTTCCTCGGTGTGTATGCCCAGGAGGGGGATTGCTGGGTTGTATGGCAGTTCTATTTTCAGTTTTTTGAAAATCTCCATACTGTTCTCTATAGTGGCTGTACTCGTTTGCATTCCCACCAACAGTGTAAGAGGGTTCCCTTTTCTCCATACCCTCTCCAGCATTTAGTGCTTGTAGACTTTTGGATAGCAGCCATTCTGACTGGCGTGAAATGGTACCTCATTGTGGTTTTGATTTGCATTTCTCTGATAATGAGTGATGTTGAGCATCTGTATGTCTGCTTTGGATCAATGTCTATTTATTTCTTTGGCCCATTTTTTTGATTGGGTCATTTATTTTCTGGTATTGAGCTGCAGGAGTTCTTGTATATTTTTGAGATTAATCCTTTATCCATTGCTTCATTTGCTATTATTTTCTCCCATTCTAAAGGCTGTCTTTTCCCCTTGCTTATAGTTTCCTTTGTTGTGCAGAAGCTTTTAATTTTAAAAAAGGTCCCATTTGTTTATTTTTGCTTTTATTTCCAATATTCTGGGAGGTGAGTCATAGAGGATCCTGCTGTGATTTATTTCAGAGAGTATGTTACCTATGTTCTCCTCTAGGAGTTTTATAGTTTCTGGTTTCACGTTTAGATCTTTAATCAATTTGAGTTTATTTTTGTGTATGGTGTTAGAAAGTGTTTTCGTTTCATTCTTTTACAAGTGGTTGACCAGTTTTCCCAGCACCACTTGTTAAAGAGATTGTCTTTAATCCACTGTATATTCTTGCCTCCTTTGTCAAAAATAAGGTGTCCATAGGTGTGTGGATTTATCTCTGGGCTTTCTATTTTATTCCATTGATCTATATTTCTGTCTTTGTGCCAGTACCATACTGTCTTGATGCCTGTGGCTTTGTAGTAGAGCCTGAAGTCAGGCAGGTTGATTCCTCCAGTTCCATTCTTCTTTCTCAAGATTGCTTTGGCTATTCAAGGTTTTTTGTATTTCCATACAAATTGTGAAATTATTTGTTCTAGCTCTGTGAAAAATACCGCTGGTAGCTTGATCGGGATTTCATTGAATATATAGATTGCTTTGGGTAGTATACTCATTTTCACTATATTGATTCTTCTGATCAATGAATACAGTATATTTCTCCATCTATTTGTGTCCTCTTTGATATCTTTCACCAGTGTTTTATAGTTTTCTATATATAGGTCTTTTGTTTCTTTAGGTAGATATATTCCTAAGTATTTTCTTTCGTTGCAATGGTGAATGGAATTGTTTCCTTAATTTATTTCTGTTTTCTCATTGGTAGTGTATAGGAATGCAAGGGATTTCTGTGTGTTGGTTTTATATCCTGCAACTTTACTGATTTGCTCTAGTAATTTTCTGGTGGAGTCTTTAGGGTTTTCTATGTAGAGGATCATGCCATCTGCAAACAGTGAGAGTTTTACTTCTTTTCCAATTTGGATTCCTTTTATTTCTTTCTCTGCTCTGATTGCTGTGGCCAAAACTTCCAAAACTATGTTGAATAGTACTGGTGAGAGTGGGCACCCTTGTCTTGTTCCTGACTTTAGGGGAAATTCTTTCAATTTTTCACCATTGAGGATAATGTTTGCTGAGGGTTTGTCATATATAGCTTTTATTATGTTGAGGTGTGTTCCTTCTATTCCTGCTTTCTGGAGGACTTTTATCATAAATGGATGTTGAATTTTGTCAAAGGCCTTCTCTGCCTCTATTGAGATAATCACATTGTTTTTATTTTTCAGTTTGTTAATGCAGTGTATCACATTGATTGATTTGCGGATATTGAAGAATCCTTGCATCCCTGGGATAAAGCCCACTTGGTCATGATGTATGATCTTTTTAATGTGTTGTTGGGTTCTGATTGCTAGGATTTTGTTAAGGATTTTTGCATCTATGTTCATCAGTGATATTGGCCTGTAGTTTTCTTTTTTTGTGGCATCTTTGTCAGGTTTTGGTATTAGAGTGATGGTGGCCTCATAAAATGAGTTTGGAAGTTTACCTTCCTCTGCAGTTTTCTGGAAGAGTTTCAGTAGAATAGGTGTTAGCTCTTCTCTAAATTTTTGGTAGAATTCAGCTGTGAAGCTGTCTGGTCCTGGGCTTTTGTTTGTTGAAAGGTTTCTGATTACAGTTTCAATTTCCATGCTTGTGATGAGTCTGTTAAGATTTTCTATTTCTTCCTGGTTCAATTTTGCAAAGTTGTACTTTTCTAAGAATTTGTCCATTTCTTCCAAGTTGTCCATTTTTTCCCATATAGTTGTTGATAATAGCCTCTTATGATCCTTTGTATTTCTGTGTTGTCTGTTGTGATCTCTCCATTTTCATTTCTAATTTTATTGATTTGATTTTTCTCCCTTTGTTTTTTGGTGAGTCTGGCTAATGGTTTGTCAATTTATTTATCTTCTCAAAGAACCAGCTTTTGGTTTTGTTGAGTTTTGCTATGGTCTTTTATGTTTCTTTTGCATTTATTTCTGCCCTATTTTAAGATTTCTTTCCTTCTACTAACCCTGGATTCTTCCTTTTCAAGTTGCTTTAGGTGTAGAGTTAGGGTATTTATTTGACTTTTTTCTTGTTTCTTGAGGTAAGCCTGTATTGCTATGAATCTTCCCCTTAACACTGCTTTTACAGTGTCCCATAAGTTTTGGGTTGTTGTGTTTTCATTTTCATTCATTTCTATGCATATTTTGATTTCTTTTTTAATTTTCTTCTATGGTTTGTTGGTTATTCAGCAGCGTGTTGTTCAACCTCTATATGTTGGAATTTTTAATAGGTTTTCTCCTGTAATGGACATCTAATCTTACTGCATTGTGGTCAGAAAAGATGGTTGGAATAATTTCAATGTTTTTGAATTTACCAAGGCTAGATTTATGGCCCAAGATGTGGTCTGTCCTGGAGTAGGTTCCATGTGCCCTTGAGAAAAATGTTTTGGGGTGAAATGTCCTATAGATATCAAATAGGTCTAATTGGTCTACTATATCATTTAAAGTTTGTGTTTCCTTGTTAATTTTCTGTTTAGTTGATCTGTCCATAGGTGTGAGTGGGGTATTAAAGTCTCCCACTATTATTGCGTTATTGTTAATTTCCCCTTTCATGCTTGTTAGCTTTTCTCTTACATATTGTGGTGCTCCTATGTTGGGTGCATTTATGTTTATGATTGTTATATCTTCTTCTTGGATTGATCCTTTGATCATTATGTAGTGTCCTTCTTTGTCTCTTTTCACAGCCTTTGTTTCAAAGTCTATTTTGTCTGATATGAGTATTGCTACTCCTGTTTTCTTTTGGTCTCTATTTGCATGTAATATCTTTTTCCAACCCTTCGCTTTCAGTGTGTATGTGTCCCTTGTTTCAAGATGGGTCTCTTGTAGACAATATATATAGGGCTCTTGTTTTTGTATCCATTCAGCCAGTCTTTGTCTTATGGTTGGGGCATTCAACCCATTTACATTTAAGGTAATTATTGATAAGTGTGATCCCGTTGACATTTACTTTATTGTTTTGGGTTCGAGTTTATACACCCTTTCTGTGTTTCCTGTCTAGAGAAGATCCTTTAGCATTTGTTGGAGAATCAATTTGGTGGTGCTTCATTCTCTCAGCTTTTTCTTGTCTGTAAAGCTTTTGATTTCTCCTTCATATTTGAATGAGATCCTTGCTGGATACAGAAATCTGGGCTGAAGGTTATTTTCTTTCATCACTTTAAATATGTCCTGCCATTCCCTCCTGGCCTGAAGAGTTTCTATTGAAAGATCAGGGGGCAGTCCTAAGATGGCAGAGGAATAGGATGGGAGACCACTTTCTCCCTCACAAATTCATCAAAAGAACATTTGAACGCTGAGTAAATTCCACAGAACAACTTTTGAATGCTGGCAGAGGGCATCGGGCACCCAGAAAAGCAGCCCATTGTCTTTGAAAGTAGGTAGGAAAAAATATAAAAGATAAAAAGAGAGACAAAAGAGGTAGGGATGGAGATCCATCCTGGGAAGGGAGGCTTAAAAAAAAAAAGAGAAGTTTCCAAACACCAAGAAACACTCTCACTGGTAAATCTGTGGCGAGCCTCGGAATCTCAGAGGGCAACATCAGTGCAGTTCAGTTCAGTTGCTCAGTGTTGCTCTTTGAGACCCCATGAATCGCAGCACGCCGGGCCTCCCTGTCCATCACCAACTCCCGGAGTTCACCCAAACTCATGTCCATTGAGTTGGTGATGCCATCTAACCATCTCATCCTCTGTCGTCCCCTTCTCCTCATGCCCTCAATCCCTCCCAGCATCAGAGTCTTTTCCAATGAGTCAACTCTTCTCATGAGGTGGCCATCGTACTGGAATTTCAGCTTTAGCATCAGTCCTTCCAGTGGACACCCAGGACTGGTCTCCTTTAGGATGGACTGGTTGGATCTCCTTGCAGTCCAAGGGACTCTCAAGAGTCTTCTCCAACACCACAGTTCAAAAGCATCAATTCTTCAGCACTCAGCTTTCTTTATAGTCCAACTCTCACATCCATACATGACCACTGGAAAAACCGTAGCCTTGACTAGATGGACCTTTGTTGGCAAAGTAATGTCTATGCTTTTTGATATGCTATCTAGGTTGGTCATAACTTTCCTTCCAAGGAACAGCGTCTTTTACTTTCATGGCTGCAGTCACCATCTGCAGTGATTTTGGAGCCCCCAAAATAAAGTCTGCCACTCTTTCCACTGTTTCCCCATCTATTTCCCAGGAAGTGTTGGGAACAGATGGCATGAGCTTAGTTTTCTGAATATTGAGCTTTAAGTGAACTTTTTCACTCTCCTCTTTCACTTTCATCAAGAGGCTTTTTAGTTCCTCTTCACTTTCTGCCATAAGGGTGGTGTCATCTGCATATCTGAGGTTACTGATATTTCTCCTGGCAATCTTGATTCCAACTTGTGCTTCTTCCAGCCCAGCATTTCTCATGATGTACTCTGCATATAAGTTCAATAAGCAGGGTGACAATATACAGCCTTGATGTACTCCTCTTCCTATTTGGAACCAGTCTGTTGTTCCATGTCCAGTTCTAACTGTTGCTTCCTGACCTGCATATAGGTTTCTCAAGAGGCAGGTCAGGTGGTCTGATATTCCCATCTCTTTCAGAATTTTCCACAGTTTATTGTGATCCACGCAGTCAAAGGCTTTGGCATAGTCAATAAAGCAGAAATAGATGTTTTTCTGGAACTCTATGGCTTTTTTGATTATTCAGCAGATGTTGGCAATTTGATCTCTGGTTCCTCTGCCTTTTCTCAATCCAGCTTGAACATCTGGAAGTTCACGGCTCACATACTGCTGAAGCCTGGCTTGGAGAATTTTGAGCATGACTTTACTAGCATGTGAGATGAGTACAGTAGTTTGAGCATTCTTTGACATTGCCTTTTGGGGGGGTTGGAATGAAAACTGACCTTTTCCAGTCCTGTGGCCACTGCTGAGTTTTCCAAATTTGCTGGCATATTGAGTGCAGCACTTTCACAGTATCACCTTTCAGAATTTGAAATAGCTCAACTGGAATTCCATTACCTCCACTAGCTTTGTTCATAGTGATACTTCCCAAGGCCCCCTTGACTTCACATTCCAGGATGTCTGGCTCTAGGTGAGTGATCACACGATCATGATTATCTTGGTTGTGAAGATATTTTTTGTACAGTTCTTCTGTGTACTCTAGCCACCTCTTCTTAATATCTTCTACATAACTGGGAGGAAAAATAAATAACTAAAACCCACTAGCAAGTGGGCACAGGGCAGGGAGCCATGGGCTGCATTCCTTAGAGTAAGGAGCAGGCCTGAATGCCCTGAGGACAATCCGAGGGAACTAACGTAAAGCAGACTGTGGGATAGCTATCCCATGAAAAGGCGAAAAGCCGTAACCTAAGGCACTGCCAGACCCACTCACAGAACAAAGGACTGACTAGAGCTAGCTAGCTGTGGACCTGCCCATCCCCTGCCAGAGACAGGCAGGCAAGGGCAGCCAGAGCTGGAAGGGGGCAATTGCAGCCCCAGAGAGGCATCGTCTACCAAACTGCAAACAGGTTTCGTTGCTAACCGAGACTTCTTGGGATTCTGGACGGTCGACATCCGCCTGAGAAGGTGTGCC
The DNA here is from genome assembly GCF_016772045.2 of Ovis aries. Classification (NCBI taxonomy): domain Eukaryota; kingdom Metazoa; phylum Chordata; class Mammalia; order Artiodactyla; family Bovidae; genus Ovis; species Ovis aries. The sequence goes on along the minus strand of NC_056078.1, from coordinate 930,219 downwards.
AGTTGTACACCCAGAAAACCCAGCGGCAGGGACGGGGGAGGTGATAAGTCGCAGCGACAGTGCTCACCAAACACCTGGTCACCTGAGCTGCTCGGACCTGGGAAGGGCACAAAACGCAGGCCCAACCAAGTGTGCGCCTTAGTGGAGGACCTGAGCACCTGAACCTGAGCGGCTTAGACCTGGGAAATGCATACAACCCAGAGGTGGCCTCAGACAGTTTCCGGCAGAGCAACCTAGAGCTTGAGGTAGACTGGGAAAGCACACACACCCTGAATGGGGGCAAACCAAGTGTGGCAGTGGCTGAGACACTGTGAGCACTCCCCGCAGACTCCAGTGTTATTTGTTTGCAGTGTTCCTCCATCCCTACAGCACGACTGAACAAGTGAGCCTAAAAGAGTGTCCACCACCGCCCTCTTGTGTCAGGGGGGAAATTAGACACTGAAGAGACTGGCAAACAGAAGAAGCTAAAACAGAGGGAACCGCCTTGGAAGTGACAGATGGAGAAGTCTTGAGGCTACAGTAAGAATAAGACTGAAAACCAGAGGCAGGAGGCTTAAGTCCAAATCCTGAGAACACTAGAGAACTCCTGACTCCAGGGGACATTAATCGATAGGAGCTCATCAAATGCCTCCATACCCACACTGAAACCAAGCACCAAACAAGGGCCAACAAGTTCCAGAGCAAGACATACCACACAAATTCTCCAGCAAGACAGGAACATAGCCCTGAGCTTCAATATACAGGCTACCCAAAGTCACTTCAAACCCATTGACATCTCATAACTCATTACTGGACACTTCATTGCACTCCAGAGAGAAGAAATCCAGCTCCACCCACCAGAACACAAGCTTCCCTAACCAGGAAACCTTGACAAGCCACCCATCCAACCCCACCCACAGGGAGGAAATTCCACAATAAAGAGAACTCCACAAACTGCCAGAATACAGATAGGCCACCCCAAACACAGCAATATGAACAAGATGAAGAGACAGAGGAATACCCAGAAGGTACAGGAACAGGATAAATGCCCACCAACCCAAACAAAAGAGGAGGAGATAGGAAGTCTATCTGAAAAAGAATTCTGAATAATGATAGTGAAAATGATCCAAAATCTTGAAAACAAAATGGAGTTACAGATAAATAGCCTGGAAACAAGGATCGAAAAGATGCAAGAAAGGTTTAACAAGAACCTAGAAGAAATAAAAAGAGTCAATATATAGTGAATAATGCAATAAATGAGATCAAAAACACCCTGGAGAGAACCAACAGTAGAATAACGGAGACAGAAGATAGGATAAGTGAGGTAGAAGATAGAATGGTAGAAATAAATGAAATAGAGAAGAAAAAAGAAAAATGAATTAAAAGAAATGAGGACAATCTCAGAGACCTCTGGGACAATGTTAAACACCCCAACATTTGAATCATAGGAGTCCCAGAAGAAGAAGACAAAAAGAAAGACCATGAGAAAATACTTGAGGAGGTAATAGTTGAAAACTTCCCTAAAATGGCGAAGGAAATAATCACTCAAGTCTGAGAAACCCAGAGAGTCCCAAACAGGATAAACCCAAGGCGAAATAGCCCAAGACACATATTAATCAAATTAACAAAGATCAAACACAAAGAACAAATATTAAAAGCAGCAAGGGAAAAACAACAAATAACACACAAGGGGATTCCCATAAGGATAACAGTTGATCTTTCAATAGAAACTCTTCAGGCCAGGAGGGAATGGCAAGACATACTTAAAGTGATGAAAGAAAATAACCTACAGCCCAGATTACTGTACACAGCAAGGATCTCATTCAAATATGAAGGAGAAATCAGAGCTTCAAAATTAAAAACCTTTGTTTTTCATAGGATACTATCAAGAAAGTGAAAAGACCACCTACAGAATGGAAGACAATATTTGCAAATCATATATTTGATAGGAAACTTGTGTCCAGAAAAGAAAAATAATTCCCAAATTCAATGGGAAAATGAGTAACCTTATTAAAAATAGGCAAAGGATTTAAATAGACTTTTCTACAGAAGAAAAAATAAACAAATGGGTAATAAGCACATGATGGTCAATGTCTTTCTGGAAACATGGATCAAAATGCAATGAGAGGCCACTTTGTTCCCACTCAGATATGCAAAAAAATACAAAATATACTGGCAAGGATATGGAGAAGCTGGAATTCTCATGCATTGCTGGTGGGAATGTCAAACGGTGCAGTCACTTTGGAAGACAGTTTTGCAGTTCCTCAAAAAGTAAAACATAGGATTGCCTTATGGCTCAGAAATTCCACTTCTTGATATATATGCAAAACATTTGAAAACAGGTACTAAAACAAACAGTTGTATATGAATGTTTGGAGCAATATTATTCATAATAGACCAAAAGAGATAATAACTCATCAAGAGATGAATGCATAAAGAAATGTAGCCCATTCATATAGTTCAGCAATACAAAGGATGAAGCCCTGATACACGCTATAAAGTGGATAAGTCTTGAAAACCTTACACTAAGTGAAAGAAGCCAAACATGAAGGGTCATATGCTGTATGACTCCTTTTGTATGAAATACGCAGAATAGGTAAATCTAGGAACAAAAAGCGGAGAGGTGGTTTCCAGGAGCTGAGGTGAGGTAGGTTTCAGACGAGGAACTGCTTCCTGGGTGAGGGGCTTTATTTTGGGGTGATAGTGTTTTGGAACTAAACAGAGGTGGGCATGATTGCACAGCATTGTGAATGGATTAAGTGACACTGAACTGTTATTAAGTGACACTGAATGGTTAATTTGACCTCATATCGATTTTATCTCAGTAAGAACACTCAGGATAGTGATTGCCTGCAGAGCGTACAGTGACCAAAGTGAGTCTCTGAGGGGATTCGGGATTGCTGGTGATGCTGTTTGTTAATCAGGGTGTGGAATATACAAGTGAATTCAGAATGTGAAAGTTCATTGAGATGCATACTCACCATCTGACATTTTGCTGGATGTGTATTATAGATCTGTAAAAAGCTAAAAAAGAAAAAGATGCCCCAGACAGTGCCTGGGGCCTCAGACATGTCAATAGCCCCGAACTGCACTCCTGGGCCTGCTCCCTCACTGCTTCGGAAGCACGGTTCTGGGAGGGAGGCGGGCATGGCTCCTTCTCACCAGTAGCTGAGCTGATTCTCAAGAGGGTTCTGTTGCTCCCACTGGAGACATCACACCACAGCTCAGTCCTCAGATGGGACCCAGTTGTCAAATCCTAATGAAGATGCACCAGGCAATGCACTGAGGAAGGATTTTATGAGAAATCACATGGAAAATGGGCTTTAGCCTTTAGTATTTGAAGGATTCTTTCTGCCTTGTTTATTAAACACTATGCTAACTGATCAAATATCCTCTTAAACCCTTTTTATGGCAGTTCACAGAGTGTTTTCTCCAGTTGTTTGTGACCTGAGCTCAGGCCACATCCTGTTCAGACTAGGGTCCCTCGAACCCTACGAGGACATTCTGTCTGCGTTTGTACCGCAGCCCCTCATGTCAAGGATCCTGAGAAGGAGCCGTGGGCCCCACAGGCTCCCAGGCCTCAGAACAGAAAGTGCTCATAGAGGACGCATCCTGTGAACGGGGCCCCTGCCCTGCTCCCCAGGTTCTGGCCCCTAAAGTCTCCTCCAGGTCCTCAGAAAGCCAGTCTCATCCTGCCTTAAGGCCTATGCTTGCAATGTCTCCCCTTCCCCCACCTCTGATATAATAACTCCTTCTGGTTCAGGGAGCAGCTAAACCTCCACCCTGCAGAAGCCCCCCACCCCACCCTGATGTGCTTTCTTTTATCAGGAAAGCCACTCAAACCTGGAAATGACTGCCACAAAGAAGAAATATTTTTATACCAAAGTTCCCTAGAAACAGGAGGTGCCGAGCATTGCAAGGCCACAAGGGGAAGACCGTTTGGTCAGGAGGTAGGGGAACAAGGGGAGATGTGGGCACAGGCTTTATTTATGGCTTGTATGGGAAGGAGAGGGCAAGGCTGGGTCAGCAGCCTCCACGCATGCTGGTTTGGACCATTCAGGGGATGCTGGGTGTGGGGGTCCCTAGTCCTGTGGTCCAGGAGCCATTTGAGCAGGGGATGGGGATCCTGATTGGACTCACATAGAGGAGCTGGTCAGTAGGGTGGGCTCTGGGTTGGCTGCTTTGCATTTTAAAAGTTTGCTCCTGGGGTAAGTTAACTCTCCCTGGGGATTGGCAGCCCCTCCAGTGTTTGCTGGGAAAGAGGAAAGGCAAAAGGAGAAGGGTTGGCAGAGCATGAGATGGTTAGATAACATCACCGACTCAATGGGCATGAGTTTGAGCAGGCTCTGGGAGATGGTGAAGGACGGGGAAGCCTGGCGTGCTGCAGTCCATGGGGTTGCAAAGAGATGGACATGACTGAGCGACTCAACAACAGCAACTAGGTATTCATCACATGTTAAAGTCTGAGAATACAGAAAATAGGAGACGTTGTTACACAGAAGCCTTCCTAGGCCAAAAACATCTAATGTATTTTCTTTCCTTCTTTTTTAATTTTCATTTTATGTTGAAGTATAGTTGACTTATGACGTTGTGTTAGTATCGGGCGTACAGCAGAGAGATTCAGTCATACAGCATCCGTGGTATTTCCCATTGATTCCTCCGCTAGATGCTGGCTCTGGGAAGGGGCCACGTCTGTTGTTTTTACCTGTGTATTCCTAGTGTTTAGCACTTAGTAGAAACCCAATAGTGAATCAATAAGTGAATGAAATTATGTTTGCTTTGGCAAACTGAAATTTTAAGAACTCCTTTACTAAGGCCCTAATTGTATATGTGTGTGATTTTTTTTTTTTCTCCCTAAGTGGGACACACTGGTCTTAGTGGCTGGCAGTCCTGAAATGGAGACTGTCTTCCCATACTGTCAAATCTCCCAAATGTTCTGACAAATGTTCCCACCCATGACTTCATGCTAAAGTGGTGCCTGGAGGGGAAACTGCAGGCTGAAGGAGGCAGGCACACCTGGAGCCCATGTCATATTTTCTTATCAACGCCTCTCCCCACTTTTGGGGGCAGTTTTTGCTTTGAAAGCATCAAGAGAGAAAAGCTTGTACTTCAGCTAAAAGGATATGTTGTCTCCAGCTGACTTGTTTTCTAGACCAGGTCTCTGCTGAGAAGTGATGCTGCGCTAATCCCAACAGAATTAGCTGCTGACCACCCAGCCCTCCACAATGGCCTAATGTGTAGCTGGCTTTTCCCTAGACATGGACGAAGTCCCCTTGGCTGGGGAGCCAAGTAAGCGACTTCTGCAACCAGAAGAAAATGAGATATGTAGTTTCCAACTCCCAGCTGCAAAAAAAAAAAAAAAAAAAAAGGAATAAATAAATGCGAGGGAGGGAGAAGGGAGATGTGTGGACAGAAGGGGGCTGGGGGACCCCCCTGACACTGGTAGCATCACTTTTTCCGTTAGAAATTTGATGGGGAATAAAGGCCTTGGTTGTTGACTTCATTTGCTTTGTTCACTAGTGAGTTGAAGTTTGTTTTTGTGGCATGTGTGTGGCATATGCTCACTGGGCCAGACTTGACCTTTTGTGATGGGCCTGTTGAAAAACACATCCAGTTTCCTGAAAGGACTTTTCACTCCAGCTTCTGAGACAGTTTATATATTGTGGTCTTTTTTTTTTTTTTTTTTTCTTTTGCGCTCCTCATTTTGAGACTTGTAGGTATTTACGCATTATCAGTGTGGATCACACATATAGGCTAGTCTGGTTTTGAATTTAACACTGGTGAGAAAAGCTCTTTGTCACTAGCACTGATAAAATTGCTTCCTCTGGAGTGTGGCTGAACAGGGTGGAGAGTTCCGGTGGGCTGGGCAGCTCTGTGACACCCTTGCTTCTGGGTGAGGTAGGGGAACAGCAGATAGTCATGGGGTGACAGGGAGAATGATGCTGGCAACTTAGAGCTAGGGACAGGGGCCTCCTGACTTGCAGAAAGTTCTGGGCAAGAACCAGAATTTCTCTGGGCCTCAGTACTGACCTCATCTAAAAAGACCATAAACAAATAAAACAAAAACAATAAATGCTGGAGAGGCTGTGGAGAAAAGGAAATCCTCCTACTCTGTGGAAGCGTAAATTGGTACAGCCACTGTGGCGAACAGCATGGAGGTTCCCTAAAACCTAACCTCATAGAGCTGTCATATCGCCCAGCAATCCCACTGTTGGGTATCTATCCAGAGAAAACTGCACTTTGACACAGTGCATGCTCCCCAGTGTTTGCCGATGTTGTTGTTCAGTTACTAAGTCATGTCTGCCTCTGCGACTGCGTGGACTGCAGCACGCCAGCATCCCTCTTCACCATCTGCCAAGTTTTTTTCAAACTCATGTCCTTTGCGTCAGCGATTCTACCCAACCATTTCATCCTCCGTCGCCCCCTTCTCCTTCTGTCTTCAATCTCTCCCAGCATCAGGGTCTTTTTCAGTGAGTCGGCTCTGTGTCAGGTGTCCAAAGTATTGGAGCTTCAGCTTCAGCATCAGTCCTTCCGGTGAATATTCAGGACTGATCTCCTTTAGGATTAACTGGTTCAATCTTCTTGCAGTCCAAGGTGTTTTCAAGAGTCTTTCCCAGCACCACAATTTGAAAGCATCAATTCTTTTGTGCTCAGCCTTCTTTATGGTCCAACTGTCACATCTGTACATGACTACTGAAAAACCATAGCTTTGTCAGCACAGTGATATCTCCGCTTATTAATATACTGTCTAGGTTTGTCAATGCTTTCCTTTCAAGGAGCAAGCATCTTTTAATTTCATGGCTGCAGTCACTGTCGGCAGTGATTTTGGAGCCCAAGAAAATAGAATCTGTCACTATTTCCACACTAATGTTTACTGCAGGACTGTTTACAATAGTCAAGACATGGAAGCAATCTAAATGTCCATTGAAGAGGAATGGGTAAGGAAGATGTACATATATACAATGGAATATTACTCAGCCATAAAAAGAATGAAATAATGCCATTTGCAGCAACATGGATGGACCTAGAGATTATCATACTGACTGAAGTTAGTCAGACAGAGAAAGACATATCATATGATACTGCTTATATGTGGAATCTAAAGCAACGGTACAGGTGGACTGACTTACAAAACAGAAATAGAGTCGCAGATGCAGAAAAAAACCAAAGGGGTTACCAAAGGGGAAAGAAGGTGAGGGATAAAACTGGGAGACTCAGATTCATGTATACACACTATTATATATAAAATAGGTAACTAATGAGGACCTACGGGATAGCACCGAGGACTCTACTCAGTGCTCTTTAATGACCTCTGCAGGAAAAGAGTGGATACAGGTGCATGCACAGCTGATTCACTTTGCTGTACTGCGGAAACTGACACAGCGCTGTAAATCAACTATACTCCAACAAAAATTAATTTAAAGAATTTTAAAAATTATACTAAAAAATATCAACACAAAACCAAAGTTAGCAATCAAAGCCAAAGATACTCAGCCTTTCTTGATGCATCAAACAGCAGCCTCTTGAACAATGAAAGAGTCACAGAATAGAGAGGAAGTGCGGAGAAGAATGACATTTCAGGATATTCTGCTTCATCGAGATCAACAGATGTAAAGATCCATGTGTCTCAGAGTGTGGTCAGGAAATAAGAAAAAAAAAAAACAGAAAGAAATAGAACAAAGCAACTTGGGCCCTACTTTGTCTAACTTCTTCAATGTGAAATGACACTTGTTGTGTTTGTTGAAGCCACTTTTCCTCACCACGCTAGGAACTTCCTGATCACTCTTAGGAGTGATACTGATTTCGATTACATCTTTGAAGGGTTTGGATGATACTGTAATAAGGAGAAATGGATCAAAATGTAAATAAGTTTCATCATGAGGAAATCAGCACTTGATTCAGCCCTGTTATCACTGTGTAGCTGATTTCCCACAAGTAGGGAGAAAAAGCACCTCATACAAAATAAAAATAACACAGCCACTCTGTCTAGTTTTGGTTTCTGCAAAGAACAAAATCTTGAGCAATTCCTATAATCCAGGACTCTCAGCAGGAGCCACATCATCCTGGCTTTGGGTTAATGTCTGAGGCTGTACACAACATCAGGATGTAAGGAGCTGATCTTTTCCCACCATGAACAGATAGATGTAAAATGATGATCTTATGGGGGTTAGATATTGTTGGATTTTTTTAATCGGTTTTATTGATGTATGATTCCTTCGCGTTTTTTGCAAATAATTTTTTTTTCATTTCAAAATACTTTTTGCCTCTGAACCTAGCCTTGACAGATAGAATCAATGAATTTGATCTCATAGTTTTGAAAAGCCATACATGTCTCTCTTTCTAGAGCCATGTGGAACATCTACGGGGACCAGAGCCCCAGTGTCAGCTCTACCACAGCTCCACCCCAGGGCTGGCACCCTCTTTCCATGTGAAACCAGCATCAGAGTTCAAGGGACAGAACCAGCGTCACTGGAAGCCTGATCACAGATCTACCTCACTTGGCCCATGTGTATTCCATGCAATAGACTGTGCTAAGCTTCATTTCTTTACAGGAGCACCTAGCCCTGGGATTGCAGGTCAGTTCAGTTCAGTTCAGTCGCTCAGTCGTGTCCGACTATTTGTGACCCCATGAATCACAGCACGCCAGGCCTCCCTGTCCATCACCATCTCCCAGAGTTCACTCAGACTCACATCCATTGAGTCAGTGATGCCATCCAGGCATCTCATCCTCTGTTGTCCCCTTCTCCTCCTGCCCCCAATCCCTCCCAGCATCAGAGTCTTTCCAATGAGTCAACTCTTTGCATGAGGTGGCCAAAGTATTGGAGTTTCAGCTTTAGCATCATTCCCTCCAAAGAAATCCCAGGGCTGATCTCCTTCAGAATGGACTGGTTGGATCTCCTTGCAGTCCAAGGGACTCTCAAGAGTCTTCTCCAACACCACAGTTCAAAAGCATTAATTCTTCAGTGCTCAGCCTTCTTCACAGTCCAACTCTCATATCCATACATGACCACTGGAAAAACCATAGCCTTGACTAGACAGACCTTTGTTGGCAAAGTAATGTCTCTGCTTTTGAATATGCTATCTAGGTTGGTCATAACTTTTCTTCCAAGGAGTAAGCAGGTGGGTGAGAAGATATTGCTGTGGTCCTGGAGGACTTTGATGACTTTCAAACCAAGTCTCCATCACCTAGGGCCATTTGTCGGCATCCATGTATTTGGAAGGAAATAGAGATACATGGCCTGATCCCTGGAGCAGCCATATGTAACTGAAACCACCTCTGCACTGCAAATCCAGGCTTGTGCTGTAACTGGGTGCCTGCTTTCCATCAGCCCTCCTGGACCCCGGAGGCTGCCCTCCCTAGAGGAAGCTGTGCAGGCAGCCTCTCAGCTCTGATGGAGAGCTAGAGAGCTGTACTCTCAATGTGTTTCTGGTTCAATGTCAAAACTCATGGTTCTAAGCGACCTGTGGCAGCTGCCTGAATCACGCCTGCATCACATTGTAAGGGAAGCTTTCTCACCATGGCAGGTGGCTGCTAGCAGAATGCCTGCCCCATCCCTGCTGCTCAGACTTAGTGAGAGGATCTGAGTGCCGACATTCCCAGCATGGAGGCTTCCCTGGGGCAAGAGAACTGCTGTGCAGGCCTCCAGGGAGAAGGCACTGCTGCGCAGGCACAGGATGCTGAGCTGCCTGGACGCTTTGTGGTAGGCATCTGTCCACACCCTTCTGTCTTCCTGGGGACTGGCTCTCGATGCTGCCCAGCACTATCAATCACGTTGTTGTACTCCCCCATCCCCACAAACCAGGACCAGGCACATGACCCAGGATGAGCCAGAAATAGCACTCAGTCCTGGATGAACCCGTGATCAAATGGTCCAGGGAGAGCCCTCACTCAGGCTGGTTTGCAGAGGGCAGAGATGGGGCTGCTTCCGTGGGATCTGGGTGTCCCAGATCTGGGTGGGAGTCCGATGTGGCTAGGGTCCCACACACCCAGAGCAGGAGTAGGAAGACAGAGAGACAGGCTGGAAGCACTGGGTTTGGGTCTGAGGACCCAGCCCATACCTGTAACCCTTCCCATTACTTGAGTCATGATGCCAAAGGATCAGTTTCTCTGTTTACTGGTTCAAATCAAATCTCGGAGACAGAGTTTTGGGGAAGTAGAAAAGGAGAGCTTTCTTGCTTTGCCAGGCAAAGGGAGACACAGTGAGCTCAGCCCTCAAACCAAGTGTCCCAACCTGGGGAAGATAGTGACAAGTTTCATAGTAACGGTTCAAAGAAGTCATGATCAGCTTGTTGACATTCTTCTGACGGGTTGGTGGTAAGATAAGTAGGAGTCAGCATCAGCAACCTTCAGGTCTAACTTCTCTGGGGTCTACATGCTTGTGGGCAGCATACCATCACTGATTGTTAACTTCTCCCACCTGGAGGGTTTCAGGTAGCTGCAAAACAGCTCAAAGATTTTGTTGTATGTCCCTGTTGATGGGGAAATAGGGCTGTGCTGCAAAGCTGCTCTATGCCGGGGTCCAGCCCCGGTGGATCCAGGGTGATTCGAAGGGGAGATGGAGTAGGTGAGGAAAAAACTTATTTATTAATATAAGATTAGATTAGGAAGAAATAGTGTAGTAGGAAAATCAAGTGGAGAAAAGAGGCTGAATAACTTGGTTTACATGGAAAGCCAATAAAGTTCCAGACAAGGAGCTTGCACCATCTACATTAGGCCACCGGCATCCGTTTGAATATTGGAGAGTGCCCCGCCTTAGGCTCTTTAGAAGGATCTTAGAAGCCAGGACAAGTGAGTATACATGGTGAGCCTCCACGCCCCAGATGGGAATTCAGCCTGAAATTAGAGTAAAGAGGAGACACGGGGAAACCAGTCTTTCCAATGACTGGCCTGGCCTCTATTGTCTAGAAAGGCCTTTTATACTTTTGATTATACATAGAGATTAATGGGTAATACAAAGTTATGCAGCATTAGGAGCCCAGACTCTTATCAAAACCAGGCTTTTCTCTCTGCATACAAGTCTTAGGTGATTTACATCATCTTCCAGCCAAAAGGGCCAATTAACATTTTACAGCCTTTTTTCTGATAAGGGTGTCAACCAGAAGACTTATTTGTGTTGATCTTCCCAAAGTCTGGTGCCACTCTCAAAAAGCACTAAATAAAGTTACATTCTTACATAGCAAGGACACAAGAGGAGTGCAGTGATATAGTAACAAAGAGAAAAGTAATTAACTCAAAAGTCTAGTGTTGCTAACATCAAAACTATTATATATCTTTTTCCATATCCCATTTATATTGATTAACATCCTCCCAGGTGCCTAAAAGATAAAGAATATGGAGGCCTGGCAGCAATCATTGAGTCAACAGTGAAATCCTGTCACCAATATGATTTTTGGCTCTTTAGAAAAGGCTCTGTATCTTTAAGATGTTTTCAAGCTTTGTGCCTCTCGTGGTTGGGGGGCTGCAAGCAATTTACAAGCTGTAAGAGGTCCGGGGGAACCTGTTAGGCAAGCTAGAGTGTTATCAGAGGGGTTTAACTGAAACATCCCTTTCAAATGCAGAAGACTAAAGCCCTGATTTGACTTTTTCCAGAGAATATCAGAAGAGTGGAAAAGCAGGCAGATTCTTGTTTTTTGGGGTACATGCTCAGGAACTACCAGGGGGAAAACCTGAGGTCTGATTAGCCTTGCCATCAGAGCTCTGCCACATGACCTTGTCACGGGTGGGATTCCTCATGCTGGCTCCCGGCAGCTCTAGATCATTTGTTTCTCCTTGCTCTCCCATCCCCTCCTTTCCCTGATTAACAACAGTTTGAATCTGCCTCTTGTAACTCAGGGAAGGTCATGGAGGCTGAATGAACATTGTTTCCTGTAATTAAAGAAACGAGGGATACAAAGGCCTTGTGCCCAGGAGCCCCCACAGGGGGGGCCTGTGTGGTATCAGTAATGAGAATCTACTTCCTTCCCATCTTTGTTGGGCTTCAGTTAGCTTCATCTGGGTTTCTGTCACTTTCACCTGAAATTGTTCTGGCTGTCCCTGGTACCCAGGCAGCTACCTAGTGGTTAAAGGCATAGATGCCTGGGTTGTGATCCTGGTCCTAAGTGCAGGAGGCTAAAGCCTCCAGCCTGTTTTCTCAGGTGTGAGATAGGTCAGACCACCCTTAAAGAGCCTGTTGTTCAAGAGCAGGTGATAACAGGCAAGAAAGCTTCCAATACCTGCCAATCATCATGACTGAGTCTTTTTAAGGCCTCCAAGTCATGTGCTCCAAACAAGTTTGCTGTTGGAAAGAATGTTCTTATTTCTGAGGCAGATTTAAGTGTAACTAGATGGATCCAACAGAGAGGGCGATGGCACCCCACTCCAGTACTCTTGCCTGGAAAATCCAATGGACAGAGGAGCCTGGTGGGCTGCAGTCCATAGAGTCGCTAAGAGTTGGACACGACTGAGCGACTTCCCTTTCACTTTTCACTTTCATGCATTGGAGAAGGAAATGGCAACCCACTCCAGTGTTCTTGCCTGGAGAATCCCAGGGATGGGGGAGCCTGGTGCGCTGCTGTCTATAGGGTTGCACAGAGTTGGACACGACTGAAGCGACTTAGCAGCAGCAGCAGCAGATGAATCCAAAGGCCTCCACTTGCTTATTACAGGGAAATTTATCCAGAGGAAAGGAACACTGTCATTCCCATTTCTTCAGAGAGCCCTTCAAGCAAGGAAACCCTCCTTACACCAAGCTTTCCGCTAAATTCACAGGCAAGAGTATTTTTATAAAATGTATAGAGAATACATATCATGGCCTGTACACTAGGAGGATATGTTCATGATCCAGCTGCAGGGCAGTGTTCTGTAGAGTTCAGATTCCTTATAAAATTGCTGTATGCTTCCATTCTCATTGGGCTTCCCTGGTAGTTCAGTTGGTAAAGAATCTGCCTGGAATGCAGGAGACTCTAGTTCCATTCCTGGCTTGGGAAGATCTCCTGGAGAAGGGATAGGCTACCCACCCCAGTATTCTTTGGCTTCCCTTGTGGCTCAGCTGGTTGAGAATCTGCCCGCAATGTGGGAGATCCCTGGCTTTGATCCCTCGGTTGGGAAGATCCCTTGGAGAATGGAACAGCTAACCACTCCAATATTCTGGCCTGGGTTGCAGAGCTGGACACGACTGAGTGACTTTCACTTTGCATTCATATAGTAATTTGTATGAAAGTCCTTACGAGAGACTGAAATGCTTGTTTGTACACTTTTGGGTTCCAGAAAAGATTTATGATAGTTTATACAAGATTATAAAAGAGAAAAACAAATAAGCAAAGCAACAGGACCATGGAAGGTGGACGTCTAAGATAAATATAGGAGTAAGATTAATTAGACAGGTGGGTATAAATGAACCATAAATTTAATTCTGAGCTTAGTAACATTTTACACAAAGAGGAGGATGAGTCAGTATATATATGTATTAATCATGTCTTTTTATTCTGGTGCTTTGATGTCTTGGGGCCTTGATGACCTTGTGAAGACCATTTCCATCCCGGGACCAGAGACGGTAAACAGTTAGAGACAGGCTGGGCTTCCCAAGTGCACAGTGGTAAAAAATCCACCTGCCGATGCAAGAGATGTGTGCTTGATTACTGGGTCAGGAAGATACCCTGAAGGAGGAAATGGAAACACATTCCAATATTCTTGCCTGAAAAATTCCATGAACTGAGGAGCCTGGCAGGCTACAGTCCATGGAGTTGCAGAGAGTTGGACATGACTGAGCAGAGATAGTAAACAACTGGCCTTCAGGCACTTTTCAAATGCAAACCAGCCAATACCAAACCCTACTTGGCTAAGGGGCTTTCATACTCTGGGCCAAGATCCCTCTGCCCTGATCACCCAGAGTCAGGTAGCAGACACCTATGTCCCCAAACTCACTGAGATTATTCAAAGTCAGTTATTCAAAATCGAATTAGCCAATATTAAATCAGCTTACTCTCCCTCTCCTTACCTTTCTTGTGGAAACCATCATAAAGGCTCTTGGCTGAATTTTCCCCACTCCCTCAGTCTCCTGGCTGACCATGGGGCTTCCCTGTATGGCCCTGAATCTCATTTCCAGGGACCTGTGAGAGTGCAAAATTCTTCATGACAGATGTTTCCATGTCTGTGTGTCTTACCAGACCTGACTAAAACAAATCTCTGGCACAGTCTTACAACAGTGATTTGTGGCGTCCAAGAAGAAAAAAAAGAGACAGTTGATCAAAAGCACAATTATTCATAAAATTGAGGCCAGAAGTAATTATCTCCTGTGAGTCCTCTTAAAGAGGATGTTTTGTCATGGTGTAAGCAAAGGCTCAAAGGCAAATCCACAACTGAATGCCTTGGTATCAGTTAGGATGCTCTCAGCAGCAAGTGATAAAATACTGACTGAAAGAGGCTTAGAAACTGAAGGTCAGGTTGGGGCAGATCCACAGAATTCATAGCTCTGGGAGAACCTGATTTCTTTGTGATTCTTTGGGGGTCTTTTGCTTCACCATTGAGTACCTTCCAAGCCTTAGTAGATCTTATCATAAGTAGCAAGAAAACATTTGAAATACTAACTGATCATTATTATTCTTGGTATTTCCTTCTATCCCATGACCTTACTTTCTAACATTAGAGGTCAAGTCCAGAGAAAGAAAATGGAGTCAAACTCTTAGCCTTGACTCTAAATAAAATAGGCTTGTAAAACTCATAGCAGAGGGAGTGTCTTGAAAGCTAAGGATTTCAAATGACAAGAGTCTAGCCTTTAGGTGAGGTGAGGGGACCAGAAGGATCACAGTGGAGAGCTGAGTGGATGACTTTATTTAGAAATGATAACCGAAAGAATACCTTTTAGCCCAATCTCTCCACCACAGAATGAGAGGAGGAAGGCTTATTTTCTGGGCTACAGGGCAGAGAGTCATTCCAATTAGATGGTAGTGTAGCAAGCGGGGGCTTTCTAGGTGGCTTGATGGTAAAGAATCTACCTGCCAATACAGGAAACGCAGGTATGATGCCTGGGTGGAGAAGATCCCCTGGAAGAGCAAACGGCAACCAATTCCAGTATTGTTGCTGGGATAATCCAATGGACAGAGGGGACAGGTGGGCTTTTATCTGTGGGGTCGTGAAGAGCCCGGACGTGACTGAGTGAACACACAGTGTAGCGGGAAAGGCCACTGAAGCTGCGAGTCTCTAGAAAGGAACTCTGCGTCAGGCACACACAGGCCAAATGAGTCATAATGACACCTATATACGTTGGTGGGGCCACCGAGCGCTGGGATCTGTGCCCTAAGAAGGAACCAGCATGAACCAGGGCTCAGAACAGCATCTAATCAGGGTCTTTGTGTAGCCAAGGTTATGGAGTTCAGGGTGGATCAGGGAAAGGCGCTGAGACCCCAGGAGGTCCAAGAGGTGCTGAGAGAGCCAGGGACCAGGGGAAGGATCATGGTTATGGTGGGGGTGGGGAAAGATACTCAGAGCCGGGGACCTGGGGAAGGATCATGGTCTGGTAGGGGTGGGGATAGAAACTTAGAGAGCCGGGGACCAGGGGAAGGATCATGGTTATGGTGGGGGTGGGGAAAGATACTCAGAGCAGGGGACCTGGGGAAGGATCATGGTTCTGGTGGGGGTGGGGATAGACATATAGATAGCCGGGGACCTGGGGAAGGATCATAATTCTTGTGGGGGGTGGGGATAGACATATAGATAGCCGGGGACCAGGGGAAGGATCATGGTTCTGGTGGGGGTGGGGATAGACATATAGATAGCCGGGGGCCTGGGGAAGGATCATAATTCTTGTGGGGGGTGGGGATAGACACTCAGAGAGCAGGGACCTGGGAAGGATCTTGGTTTTGGTGGGGGTGGGGATAGACAATTAGAGAGCTGGGGACCTGGGAAAGAATCATGGTTCTGCTGATAGCGGGGAAAGACACTTAGAGAGCAGGGTACCTAGGAAGAATCATGGTTCTGGTGGAGGTGGGGATAGATACGTAGAGAGCAGGGGACCTGGAGGAATCACCGTTCAGGTGGAGGTGGGGATAGACACTCAGAGAGCAGGGACCTGGGGTAGAATCATCGTTCTGATGGGGGTAGGGAGAGACACTTAGAGAGCCGGGTACCTGGGGAAGGATCACGGTTCTTCTGTAGTGGGAATAGATACTCAGAGATCACGGGTTCTGTAGAAGGATCATGGTTCTGGTGTGGTGTGGATAGTCATTTAGAGAGCAGGGGGCCTGGGGAAGAATCATGATTCTGGTGGTGGTGGTGGGGATAGACATTTAGAGAGCCAAGGATGTGGCATCCAGGACCATGGCAGGGCTGTGGGGGCGTGCCAGGTGTGAGAATGAGGACCCCACTTATAGGCCACATGGGCAGACATGGGCTTTGGCCAGCACCTCTTGTTCCCACCTGCAGCACTTCTCTGGGTCCCCAGAGCCTTGACTCTTCCCCAGAAGGCTCCATCATCACAGACAGAGCTTGTCTGGAAATGAGAATTTATTTTCACTATTGAGAGAAAATAGGGGCTCAAGACAAGAGTAAGCATTTTCATGGAAAAATTATGTTCTTTTTCATGGTTGAGCTCACAGATACTAGGGAAGTCACTGTAAGATATTTTGGTGTTTAGTAAAATAGCTATTTCACTCCAACTAATACCAGTTATTGATTATTAGCGATAGGAAAGACTCAAACGAGTCTCAGAGTTTCTCTTTTGTCCTTATAGGAAAATAGTTTGCCTGTGTTTTCTCGTTTTAATTAATTTTCCATAATGAACACTATTGCTGTCCCATTTATTCATTCAGTAAACACTACTGAGGATTTCTAGGCATCAAAGACATTGTGCAACACTTTGGAGTAACAGACAAAATATCAGTGACTTAAACAAGATAGAAAAGTATTTCTCTTTCCTATGAAACTGTGGGAGTAGAGAGTGTAGAACTGGAGGTGTGGCTCCACAACTCCACAAGGTCCTCAGGCACCCAGAACCCTTCTCTCGCTCTACGCGGTCTTCTCATTTCACACAATCACTTTCTGGCCCAACATGGCTGCCCAGGTCCATCACACACATATTTAGCTAGTGGGAAGGAGGAAAACAAAGGATATGCCTAACTGTCTTCTTTGGAAAGTTCCTGGAGGCTGCCAGGTGGATACTGCCATTTACATGTCATTGGCAAATCTTGATCAATATGTATTGTTTTAAGGATGACTAAGAAAAGCAGTTTTTAATCTGAGTAGTCATGTGCTCAAAAAAGTGGGAATTCTATAAACATGTAAGAAAAGGGAATGATTTAAAGAGATAACTAGCAATCTCTAATAAGCACTAACAAAATATGTAGGGGTGTTTCATTCAAGTCAATTTAATTCAACAAACACTGATGGAGCATTTAGCACATGCCAGGCACTGGCAAGACAGCTGTGGGCAGGGCCTCCTAGGCAGGGCTTCACCCCATCGTGCTGCTCTCCCTCTGATGAAGCAGCCATTCTTCTTTTCTTTCCCATCCGATTTGGCTTTGCAGAGACAATAAAGGTATTAAAAGTTTTTTCCACTAGCAGTGTTGCTTAATGCTGAACTTTGAGGGTAAATAATTGTTTTACTTACCTGACACTTAATGGGGCATCCTAGACTACAACTGCCTTTAGGATTTGAGTGTGAATCATCAATCAGTATTAAATCGCTCAGATCCAGAAGCACAAAATCTTAAAACTAGAATGGTTTCAGAAGCTACTGAATCCACCCTGCTCATTATACGTAGGAGGAGGGGCTGACTGGTGCTGGAGAATGCCTGGGGTTTGTGGTCCTCTCCAGGCCCCCTGCCTCCCGCCACCAGTGGGAGCACTAGTATCCTGCAGAGGCCAGCATAAAGGACAATCCCAGACCTGTGTCACATGTCCTGAGGCAGCGCCAAGGGAGGTTATAATTGATGCTTCATCCTGCTCTTTAATCCCCAGGTGGCTTGTTCCAATTCTGCAGATACATATCTCTGAGCCCTGCTGGAGGCAAAACTTGCTCCTCATTACCCATCTCCTTCCACCTCTCCTCTCCTCCTCCAGACACCCATGCCATCACCCACCCCACCCCCCCTCAACACTTGCCTACCTGTCTGTATACCCATCTTGCGGTGCAGGGGCAGGGGGCAGAACTTCTCCGCACCAGCCAGGTCAGTGTGTCCTGAGTAGGCGGGCTGAGTATAATTTGTTGCACTAAGAGTAAACAATCTGGTGGTAAGTGATTGAGTGGGTGTACAGACAGAAAATTACTCACGTCCTTCTCACTTGGGCTGAAGTTAAGCCAGGAGGGCTGGGGATTAGCCTCTCCCTGGCATACCCGGAGGCTAACTCAGAGATGCTCCCTTGAGTAGGTTCTGGTCACGCAGCCTCCAGCCTTCGATCCAGTTCCATGGGGGCCCCTGCCCAGCCTGCCGCTTCCTCAGGCACCTTTCCTGTGGCTTCTGGGTCCTCATGTGCCAGGGCATGCGGAAAAGTGAGTCCTCTCCTTGGGCCTGTGTGGGCCTCAGCTTTCTCAGAGTGCAATATGGGAGCGGGTGGTCAGAGTTCTCTGTCCTGTGCATGAACAAACCAGAGTTACAGATGGGGGAGTGGGGTAGAGAGGGATGGAAAAGACCAAGGCAGCATCTCAATCCAACAGGCTTCCCTGGTGGCTCAGATGGTAAAGAAGCCCCCTGCCAAAGCAGGAGACTGCGGTCCAATCCCTGGGTCGAGAAGATCCTCTGGAGAAGGAAATGGCAACCTGCTCCAGCATTCTTGCCTGGAGAATTAACAGACAGAGGAGCCTTGTAGGTACAGTCTATGGGGTTGCAAAGAGTCAGACACAACTGAGCAACTAACACTTTCACTCCAGCGGACGCAAGATGAACCCTCCTCCCACCCCACATTCCGGAAACTGATTGTCAGATGTTTCTGTGATCTGGATTCATCTGACAAGGTCCCAACTGCTTGACACAGTGTAGGGGTCACTCAGGGCTGTCAATACACTGAACCGTCCTTTAATCCTTTGGGGCAGGGGTATGCAATGGGGCTTAAATATTGGGGGAAGGACTGGATCTGTTTTGCTCCACAAGGAGGCAGAGAAAGTGCTGCCTGAGATGCAGAATCTCCTTTTCTTCACCTGCTTTTTTGTTCTCTGTGTGTATCTCCTGCATTTCAGAATTCCCCACAGAAAATCTACTTGGAAAAGAAAAAGCAAATATTCAAGAAATAAAGATGCTTCCTGGAAGTTATGATAGCATCGCCTCACCTGGGGGCTCTGTCCTTATTCAGGAAAGAAAATGGAGGGTTATTATTGGCTCAGACTGTGGGTGGCCTATTTCCTTGCAAGACATCCTAAGTAGAAGGTCTAACTGCTTCAAGCTATTTTCCTTGAATTCATTTGCAAAAAATTGCTCCCAGAGTCTCCCTGCAGAGAAAGAACACACCGTATTATTTTAAAGAGAAAGGAAAACCCAGCCTGAGAATTCCTGGTCCCCTAGCCTTGCCTTCCACACTCTTGATCACCCTTGGTTGCAGGCCTGCACCAGGAAGGCTGTGGTGGGGGAGGGTGGCCTCCCTTTCCAGGCACCATGTGGTTTTACTCTTCCAGGGCATAGGTGAAGGAGGGTGAGCAGCATACCTCGACCTGCCTCCTCAACAGAAAGGTCCCAGTCTCGGGCATTTTGGATGTTACTGTGAGTAACACAAAAATGGCCCCAGGTTACAATATCCTGAGTCCAGGAAGGCCCTCTGGCCAGAGGTCCATTTGGCTACCTTGAGATCTATCCTCAGGGTCACAGAACAGCCTCAGTTGGGGTCCTATTGAATCCTGAACTCTCACTTTTTCTCCTTCCAGCATTGATTCCCTCTCAGGAAACTAATTTTTAAGGAGGTGGCAAGGAGGAATGAGACTTGGTCGGTGAATCTTCGTTTTAGTCTGAGAAATGAGTGAGGATCTATTTCAGGTCATCTTATCTCACCTTCAGCCTTAACAAGAACTGGGCATCCCATTGCACAGGTGGAGGAGATATTATTTATCAAAAGTTCTCCTAGGGAAGCACAGGTATTTATTTGGAAGCAAGTGTCCACAGAATGAAATCCCACAGGTAGAATGAAGCCACAGAAGGTGATTCCCAAGTTGATCCAACAGTACTTGTATTGTTTGGTGGTGGAATGGGGATGGCTAGGAAGAGATGGATGGAAAAGGGCCAGTGAGAAAAATAAGCTCTCTGAATTATCCCCAATCTTAAAAAAATAAACTCACCAAAAGCTCTGGGTAAGTGAACATCTGGTGCAGAGGCTCAGTTTTGCCAGGGAGCAGGCACGCATAGCCTGCATTCATGGAGGACCCAGAGGCAGAGGCTGGCGGTGGTGGTGGGGGGATGGGGTCACAGACATTGGAGTCTCATACTCGAATGGGCCCCAAGCTTGATCATGGGGCTAGGGATGGGTCTCAGCCAAACAAGCATAGACCTTATGATGTAAGGGTTGACATCGGATGCCTGTATTCTATCCCAAATAAGCAAGTGAGCTTGGGATGAAAAGCGCAATCAGCCTGCATTTTCCTTTGCATGCCACTTGAGAATGCCACCCCTGTCATAGCCACAGGCCTTGGGCTGCGTGTTTGTGCTTGACAATGAGTATCCAGCGCTTTGGAGGGAACACCACTGCTGGCTCATTCCTGTGGGCCAGATGACACAGGCACCGCTTTTGCCTGTCTCCTAGACTGAGAGTTCACAACCTGGGAGCAAACACTTTGTGCCTCCAAATACCTCCAACATTCCCCAGGGTGACTTGGGTTTCTTTTTGAAACTTATAGGGCTCCTTTGCCTTTATCTCAGTTCTGCCTCCCCCATGGTTGGGTTGGTGTGTCTTAAATTCTTTTGGTGCATAGTATTGCCCAGTGTTCCTGTTTAGATGAAGATCCTGATTCAGTAGACCTAGGTGGTCCGAGATTGCATTTTTTAACACACTCCAGGTAAGGCAGTGCTGCTGGTCAGTGGACCACAGTTTCAGTACTGACCCTCTAGATTCCAGTTCATTCTCTCTAGCCAACAGGTCCTCAAGAGATCAGCATCAGAGTCCCCTCGGTGGGGGGTGGGGCACAGGTGGCTAGGCCCCAAGCAGCCCAAATCTAGGGAGGATACCTGGCAGCAACAGATTAATAAAGTTCCAAATGATGCTACTGCAGACAGATGTTGGTAAGCAGCTGCTCCAGGAGCAGAAAGACTCACAAACCCTGGGACAGAGCCGGGGTCACGGTGGCCCGCGGATTTGCGCTGCTGCTATGTGCATGGCCTTCTCTTCTGGGCCTCCAGCTTTGGCCCTCTGACTCCTGGAAACAGGAGATCATCTTTGTAGGATGGCTTCAATAAGCAGCAGTTCAAGTCTTGACATAAAGAAGACTTCTAGGGAAATGCCACCTAAAAGAAAAATCACCTAGGAAAGCATTGGTGGGGAGATGGTGGGGAAGGACTCTTCCCCTGACTTTGTTCCATGGAGCATCCCTGGAAGGCTGAGGGGAATCCCCCAAGCCTTCACTGAGGGCATGAGGCTGGTGAAGTGAGCAAAGCTGGCCGGCAGGGCTCTGGTTGCTAACCAAGGATGCTGCCTTGAGGCAGCACCAGCACCCTCCATGGAGGACACAGCCCCTCCTAGAAGATGCACTGTCCCACAGGGCGTCTAGCACAGCAGACCTGGCCCTGCTTCAGCCCCCAGAACTGGATCCCACAGTTGAAAATAGCAGGTGACAAACCATGTAGGGATCTGATCACATGAGCAGATGGTGTGGTCCCCTTGGCACGTACATCTAGTGGCTGCTGAAACTCTAGAAAAAGAGTGAAATTAGAGTGTAATTACACCACCCTTGCTTCATGTATTCATCTCTCATGTCAAGTGAGAAATGTCACCCTTAACCAATGGTTTTATCTTCCACAAAAGCTGTCTGCCTGCCCAGGGTGGACCTGAGGATGATTTCTACTTTCATTTTAATAATGACCCTAAAGTCACCACCATCTCCTATAGCAGTGATGGTGCCCCTTGTGTGTGAAAGTACTTGCACTTTTAAAGAGCAATTCTGCAGTGCCAGATCCACAGAGACCCCGAGCTGCCTCCCCGCCCACTTCTGCCCACTTGAATACACAGGGTGCCTGCCAGGTGCGGCGGGCAATGCAGAGGCGGAGGCAGCACCTGGCGTCGGGGTGTGCACGGCGAAGTGCAGAGACAGACAGACAGTTAGAACCCCTGTCGTGAGTGCAATGAGGGTGGTGCAGCAGGAGGGAAGCTTCCTGAAGCCAGGAGGCCTGCACTGAGCCCTGGAGGCTGAGCAGGAGTCTTTCCCACTTAAGGAACTAGAAGCAGCCAGCAATGCTGATGCTGAGGCTGAGGACAGCATGGGCTCGAGGAGGTGAGGATGGAAAGGCAGGCAGGGGCCAGAGCAGGAAAGGCTTCCTATGTCCTGCCTAGGGGTTTGGCTCCCACCACTGCCAGCAGGAGCCCCGCTAAGGCCTTATGCAAAAGACCCTTTAGGAGTGGGTTCTGGAGGAGGCACAGGCAGGCCTTGTGTGGCTGCCCACCTGGAGAGGGAGGCCTTGGACGTGCCAGCTCTGTGCTGTGCTAGCAGACAAATCCTTGCAGACTTCAATGCTCATCTCATTGTAGGTCAGGTCCTCCACTACCCTTCACGCCCCAGTTGGTACTCTGAACGGATCTAGAGTCAGCCATCTGTCTGCCATGGAGGCAGTGGACCTGATGGAACCCAGCCATCAGATTCATTTTCTAACAATCAGTAGGGAAAATACTCACCACAATTAGAGAAATGGTTCATACAGTCTCACCTAAGAAAATAGGAAATTGACATAAAAAAAAATCAACAGAAAGACAGGCAAAGGACATGGGTAAACAATAATTTCAGATAATATATAGAAGCACAAAGACTACAAATGAAAATAAAATGAAAAATACACAAGAAAAACATTTAATTCATTAGTGACCATGTAAGCAAAGCATTGCCACTTTCCATATATCAAATTTGCCACATTCAGGAAGCAAACACCCAATTCAGTACTGAGTGGTGAGGTACACTCTCCCCAGCCCAGCTGAGGGCTTGTAAGTGGAGACTTTTAAGAAAGCAACTTGGGAAAGTAAAAGCAAAAGCCATGACAATTTCTTATTCTGTGATTTTGCTCTCATGAATTTCTCTTAAGGGAATAAGGCAGCAGATATATTCTCAAGGACACTGCCATATTAAATGGTGGGCCTTGAATGTAGAAGTTGAGTGTTTGAAAAAACAAGATGAAACCAAGAAGCACAAAAAGTCTGTGAGGAAATGTCTCAGGTCATGGGACAGGACAACGGGGAGGGCAGGCCACCGGCCACCAGCCACCAGCTCATGCCTCAGAAGAAGGGTTTCCCAGACTGTGTGCCCTGCAGAGGTGGAGCAGCTCAGCCAGCCTGGACGTGTAACTCTCAAGGGATAGGAGCGGTTCTGAAAACCTGTCCCAGTGACACTGAGTGTGGTTGAGGTCAGCCCTCGGCCCCGCTAAGGGGCAGACTCTTTCCAGGGTGCAGTTGGGTTTAGACAGTATTTATTAGGCATGTGCTGGGTGCTGGCAAACCTATGGGCCAGGGGGCTTGTCTGTTTTTCTCATACCCCTAGAGCCTGGAAGAATGCCAGCCACTAAGTTCACGGTCAGCACAGGGTACATGGGCCTGAAGCTTGCATGATTTGGAAGAGGCTCTTTAAGAAAAAGAACTCAAAAGTCTTTGAAAAATTGGTTCAAAATAAATTATTTAGCACGAGAAAACAGCAGATTCTTAGTTTAAAAGCCTACAAAGGCCACAAGTATGTAAGACACAGGAAAATAGTACAGTCACATTAACCAGCTGACTGACCCACCCCTAACACATCCACGCAGACCACTTTTATTTGGCTGTACCGGGTCTTAGTAGCAGCACGAGGGGCCTTGAGTTGCGGCATGTGGGGGTCTGGTTCCCTGACCAGGGATTGAACCTGGAGCCCCTGCACTGGGAGCACAGGTCTCAGTCTCTGGACCACCAGGGAAATCCCACCGCCACATGTTTCGAGGCTGTGGCTCCACATCTCCCAGGCCTGGGCTCAGTGAGGCCTGCAAGGGTCACAGTGCAGCCCTGGGGCTACCCGGCGGCCTTGGAACCCTGGCTGGTCAGCAGAGGGCAGGGTAAGAGGGCAGGGTCAGAGCGAGCCATGGGATGAATGGCGATGATGGGGGCAATCAAGTACATGAGCCCCCACCCCCAACTCTAACTTAAGTATCCATGTCTCAAGATCCCACCAGCCAGGCCCCAAATTACCAGCAGCCATCCCCATCACATACGAAAGGAAGCGCACTGGGAAAGTTGTGGTTAAAATATCTCACTTGGCAAATTTTACCAAAACCTTTGACTTTCTGAAAGTGTCACTAGAATCCCTCCTGCAGCCTCGATAGGGAACAAGGCGACTGGGGTGGTCCCCAAAGTGAAAGGCCACCTCTGTGCTTAGTAAATGTGTGCTGCTTTGAGGAAAGCACACTGTGACCCTGTGATTCATAATGAGAAATACTCATTTGGTCTTTGTCCCTGTTTCTGACTCACAGCTCCCCAAACCCTTGGGATTTCCTGCGCAGTAAGAGCCACAGAAGCACCTTTTGTTCCGCTTGGGCTCTTGTCCTCTGATCCACAAGGTGAAATGGGTGTCCTGTTACTCACAGAAAGCTCCTTTCCACCACTTCTGGGCTGTCAGTGAGGAGGCCTTTGGAAGTGCCTGCAGATGGGGGCTGGTTGCCAGGGGAACCAACCAGCCCCACACTCTGACTTCCTGGAAAGAGAGAGGCTGGAGATTGACTCAGTCACCAGTGGCCCATGGCTTGACCAATAGAGTCTATGGAGTGAAACCTCTGTAAAACTCAAAAAGACAGAGTCTGAAGAGCTTCCAGGTGGGGGAACAGTTAGTGATCTGGTGAGAGTGGTGCCCTCCTGAAGGGCAGAGAAGCTCCATGTCCTTCCCCATGCCTCACTTGCCATCTGCATCTCCTCCATTTAGCCATGAATATTCATTGGAAGGACTGATGCTGAATCTAAGCTCCAATGCTTAGCCAACTCATTGGAAAAGACCCTGATATTGGGAAAAACTGCAGGCTGGAGAAGAGGGCAACAGAGGATGAGATGGTTGGATTGCATTGCGGATGCAATGGACTGAACTTGAGAAAAGCTAGGAGATGGTGGAAGGGAAGGGAAGGGAAGCCTCATGTGCTGCAGTCCATAGGGCCACAAAGAGTCAGATACAACTTGCCAACTGAGCAACAACAAAAACCCAGGAATCTAGGAAGTAAAATGTTTCTCTGACTTCTGTGAGGTGCTCTAGCAAATTAATCAAGCCCCAGGATGGGGTTCTAGGAACCTCCAAATTATAGGCATTTGGTCAGAAGCACAGGTTAGGGTTAGGGTTAGGGTTAGGACCTGTGACTGGCATCTGAAGTGGGGGTGGTCTTGTGGGGATGAGCCTTCAGCCTGTGGGACCTGATGCTCTCTCCAGGTGAAGAGTGTCAGAACTGAGTTGACTCATAGGACCCCCAGCTGGGGTCAGAGCCCTGCTTGGTGGTGGTGTAGGGAAAAGCACCTCTCCCACTCCTACACCCTGGACTCAGTACTAGAATCATCAGAACTGCACCTGCCCTGGAGGAGCTCTTGTTCCAGGGCAGAGACCTGGGGCATCTAGTCCAGGATGGATTCCTGAGTCTTCTTGGGCATTGCCTGGGCAGCAGGGACTGTGGAGCTGACCTCAGAGCCAGCCTAGGCGTGGGTACTCAGATGTGGGATACTATTCACAAGAGACATTGCGCTCCCTCATGGCCTCGATTTCTTGCTCCAAGGCGGGTCCTCACACTTATATCTGGGAACTCCGCCTTCTAGGCTGGGGGCTACTGTTCCTACTTCTTCAATCCACGTGGAGGCTGGAAGGGGCGGTGGGGAGGCAGTAGGTTTGCTGCGGTCTGCAGAGCCAGGTTTCTGAGCTCTGAGTGGAAATCAGAACCCTATGGGGACCTTGGATTATAAGGGGCAGACCCCAGGGGAGGTATTTTTGCGGACCCATGGTGCGGGTTTGGGAACTAAGTTCATTAAGTGGATGGCCATCACACGTTAACCGTAGTGGAAGCAGAGGCGTCGGGGACGGGGGGCCTGAGAGAGGAAGGCCATGCTGCTTGCTTTCACCCATGCAGTTTTGCTGGTCTCTACCTGCCCAGTGAACCCAGTTGTCTGACCTGCTGGTAGGAAAGCAATTTCAGATGCTCATCTAGAAATCAAGACTCTTCTTCCGGCTCCTGTGAGGGGTGGCCTTGAAGATCCTCACTGGATGGATCCTGTTCTTTGGGAGCTGGATCCACCTGGCTCCTGCATCGCTCCTTGGCTGGGTCGCCGCATCCTCCCTGGGGGCCTCTCCCCACCCTGATTGAGCCCAGGTGTGCCCTCGCTTCCTACAAGACTAAGGGACAGGCTAGAACCAGATCTGTTGCCCTCTGCAGTTGGACCTCAGTGCCCCTCCCGACTCTGGGTCACACCTGTGAGGCTGTGGTCAATGATAAACTGCGATGCTGACCCAGAACTGCCATGCTCTGTGGGTTGGACTGCAAGCAGCCTCTGCTGGGCACACAGGCCAGCCATGCAGCCACTCAGTGGACACTCAACATCTTTGAGGCCCTTCAGTCTTCCACGGGTGAAGTGCTTCTGTTCCAGACCACAGTCCTGGGCACTTTACAAGTTGCCTGAGTTTGTGTAGAATACCAAGGGGCAAGGATTTTGGCAGTTAGAATCAATCAATTCTGCTGGCCACTCTTCAAATGAACTCCGCAGTCAAGTCCACCTTTGTTTCTTTGTTTTAGGATCTGAGAAGCCAGATCGGGACCTTCAGCCACCATCAGTGAGATGGTACAGAGTCGCCCTCCTGGCCACAATGCCCGAAGAGGATCAGACTGAAAGGAGCATCAGATCAGAAAGCAGAGATTCTGGTTCCAGCTTCTCAAAAAGAAAGAAAGACAGAAAGAAAGACAGGAAAAAAGACAGACAGAAAGACAGGAAGAAAGACAGAAAGACAGGAAGGAAGGAAGGAAGGAAGGCAGGAAGAAATCAAGCCATTAGCTTCTTTGGAAGCTGTCTTCTTTTCAGTATTTCAGTTCTTACACATCTCCCAAACTCAGTTCCCTAACCTCCAAGAAAACTTCTGGTCAGGTGCTGACCATTGTTGTCCTAAAACCCCAAATCTAACTTCAAAAAGGAATTGATCTGAAAATCCTCGATTCTGTATCAGCTTGGTTCACTGATTTTATTTCATGCAAAGCAACTGCTGAAGAAAGACAGACATCCCTTTTGTGTCCAGGGGCCCCAAGCCCCTAGGTGTTTGGAGCTATTTATAAATGTGACACACGATGATGCCTGCCTTGGCAAGTGGGTCATACAGAGCATGAAGTTTGGGGAGGTCGGAACAGATACCTCAGTCTGAATCTGGCCATGATGTCATTTACTTTCTAATTCCAAGTGGCTTGCTGCCCGGGGACACCATCTGAGCCTTTGAGGGAACCAGGGCTCCAAGGGAAATTCAGTCCCTGAGGACCCCAGCTGGTAGATTGGAAAACTCTGTACCTGTCAAAGGCAGTGGCGTTGGGAAGGCTCCAGTACTCCGTTTTCTGTTTATGCCCTTGGAGCAGTTCTCGCATATTTTAGTGGAAATCAGGTTTCCCTCTGCCTCACCATCCTCTGCCTTGTCCTTTCTAGGCAACAGCACAACCCAGGGCAGAGCATGATGCTTAAACCACCCAGACCCCAGGCCCAGAGAGTCTACAGCTGAGCCTTCTGAAGATGCTCCTCAATGTCATTTGGAACCCCCTTTTCTTTGGTGATTTTGAAGAATCATTGAGAATGGTAGAAATCAAACAAAAAGGTAAGAAAAGCATTTCTAAAGGAAATTATAATAGATCCTAAGAAACTGTATGTCTGCCTGGCATTGCTCCCCAGAACACTCCTGGGATTGATTGTTGAGTGATCTGTGACCATCACGAAACAGACACAGTGATGGCTGCAGGTCTGCACTAGTTCAGAGCTGGTAGGTCATGCCAACCTCACACCCCAACTTGTTTAGGTAGTGCTGCTCAGCTAATGCCTCAGAGGAAGCCCAAGGAGCATTTCTGCAATTTCATAAAACATGAAATATAAAGTATGAATTAGATCAGATCAATCAATAAAATACCAATGAAGAATATAGACTTCAGATTTAAAATTTTAAATATGAAAAAAGGAGATATATGTATATATATATAACTGACTCACTTTGCTATACATCAGAAACTAACACAACATTATAAATCAACTACATTCTAATAAAAATTAAAAACAAAACAAAACAAATTTAAAGTGTGGGAGAAACATCTTGGCAATTCATGTGAAAAATAATTGGAAAGTTAAATAAACCACAGTGCTATGTGGTCAAAACACATGCACAAACCTGCCCTGCCTGCCTGGAGAAGCTGTGCCCTCCCTGAGAGGAGACAGCCCTGACCCCGCAAGGCAGGTCCTGGCAGGCCAGAAGGAGAAACGCTCAGGGTCTCTTTGAGAGGCAGTGCAGGGCTGGAAGAACGAAGGCCTGCGTTGAGTTAGGGACAACTCAGAGCTCGCTCAGGACAACAGAGGAGTGGCTCCAGGTGGAGGGGGAAGAGGGGTCGTGTTTGCAGGTCCAGGTGGTTGATCTTGGCACACACATGGTCGATAGACCCCACCAGCTTCCCTACATTTTCCTCTGCAACTGGTTGAGTTCATGTGACCAAATCTAAAAATGATGTATGTCACTTCAATGGCCATGGATATTAAGAGTTGGTGTGTCTCCTCCATTCCTGTGAAATTATAGAATATACATATATATATGTACGTATACATATATATGTATATATGTACACATAGATATTTGTATGTATACACACACACACACACACACACACACACACACACACACACACACACACACAGTCTCTGTCTTTGGTTCCAGGCATAGAACTCCTAAAACCCACATAATTTCCCAAATGACAAGAACAGTTGGAGTATCTTTTGTTTCTCTATCTTTGTCTTTTAGCCATCACTATTTTGGACTCCTTTTTCCTATTCTAACCATCTAATGAAATTAAAAGACGCTTACTCCTTGGAAGAAAAGTTATGACCAACCTAGATAGCATATTCAAAAGCAGAGACATTCCTTTGCCAAAAAAGATCTGTCTAGTCAAGGCTATGGTTTTTGCTGTGGTCATGTATGGATGTGAGAGTTGGACTGTGAAGAAGGCTGAGCGCCGAAGAATTGGTGCTTTTGAACTGCGGTATTGGAGAAGACTCTTGAGAGTCCCTTGGACTGCAAGGAGATCCAACCAGTCCATTCTGAAGGAGATCAGCCCTGGGATTTCTTTTGGAAGGAATGATGCTAAAGCTGAAGCTCCAGTATTTTGGCCACCTCATGCGAAGAGTTGGCTCATTGGAAAAGACTCTGATGCTGGGAGGGATTGGGGGCAGGAGGGGAAGGGGACGATAGAGGATGAGATGGCTGGATGGCATCACTGATTCGATGGACATGAGTTTGAGTGAACTCCAGGAGTTGGTGATGGACAGGGAGTCCTGGCGTGCTGCGATTCATGGGGTTGCAAAGAGTCGGACACGACTGAGCAACTGAACTGAACCGAACCGAACGATCCCCCCTCAAGAGACAGAGCTATCCTGAGAAATCTTATCCCCAGAAACTTAATTCTGGGGACATTCATTGGAATGGCACTCATTTGTAGTCTGAATAGGTATCTGAGATCTCCCAGGGGCTCAAA
The DNA here is from genome assembly GCF_016772045.2 of Ovis aries. Lineage (NCBI taxonomy): Eukaryota > Metazoa > Chordata > Mammalia > Artiodactyla > Bovidae > Ovis > Ovis aries. The sequence goes on along the minus strand of NC_056078.1, from coordinate 900,408 downwards.
GGTATACTGAGTGTCCTCTTCTGTTTTCTTCCACAGCTTGACTTGTGAGTAGTGAATCCAGGAGTTGTGTTGGTACCTTGACTGCTGTGGGGGTAGAAAGTATTACAGGGTAGGGGCCCTTCTGTGTGGGCTGGAGTTGAGCCTTTGGGGACCCATCTTTCCAGACTTTAATAGGACTTGAGTCCCTGGACAATAAAGTGGTGGCTCTTTAGAATCTTTGGGTCCTGGTTGACACCCCACATGTGGAATTGCCCAATGGCCATGGTATAAGACTAGAGGGTCTGAGCCTCTGGATCTAAGAAGAGGTTATTGACATAAACAAAAGGTCTCCCATATAGCATCTCATAAGGACTGAGACCAACCTGTTCCTTAAGGGCAATATGGGTGCAGAAGAGAGCTATTGGTAAAGCCTCCTTCCATCCCAGGGAGGTCTCCTGGGTTATCTTTTTTATTGCTGATTTTAAGAATTGGTTGGCTCTTTCTAGGTTTCCTGGAGACTGAGGCCTCCAGGCACAATGGAGGTAATAAGTAATGCCCAATGCTTTAGAGACTCTTGGGTGACCTTAGAAGTAAACGATGGCCCATAGTCACTTTGTAATGACCTGGGGCAGACCAAATCTCGGAATGATTTCATGGAACAGTTTTTTTTTTTTTTTAAATCACCTCCTCAGCCTTCTGTCTGGGTGGGAAAGCCTTCAGTCCATCCTGTGAATGTGTCTATCATGACTAGTAGGTACTGATGCCCTTGAGAAACTGGCATCTGGGTGAAGTCCATCTGCCAGTCTTCTCCTGGTCCCATGCCATCGGATGGGCTGGGCCCGCTGGGGTCTTCGAGCACCTTGGGGGTTTAATTGGCAAATGGGACAAGAGGAGACCACTTGCTTTATAGTCTATGGAGGCCTGTTCTTCTGAAGGACCTTTCTAGTAGTCTTTGGAGGGCCTTCTCCCCTAAATGAGTCGTGGCATGTAGGGAGTTAACCAACTTCCATTGGAGGTTCCCAGGCAGAAAAAGGAGTCCCTCTTTTGAGAAACACCCCATATGATCTTCCTGAAAGCCCTCACTCCTAGCTTTAAGAGTCTCACCTTCAGTATATGAAGGAGTTTCTGGCAAATTAGTCTGTGGAACTAAGGTGGCCACCCCTATTAGATCACTGTTCTGTAACGCTGCTCTCTTAGCTGCCTGATCAGCTGCTTGGTTCCCTTGTGCCACTTCCCTGCTCCCTTTTTGGTGTCCTTTACAGCGGGAGACTGAAACCTCAGCGGGCAGATGGACTGCTTCCAAGAGTGTAAGGATTTGATCACCATATTTGATTGGAGACCCTTGGGTGGTCAAGTGGCCTCTTTCTTTCCAAATAGCAGCACATGCATGTAGCATCAGAAAGGCATACTTGGAGTCAGTGTAAATAGCTACTTTTTCCTTTTTCCAGCTCTAAAGCTCGAGTCAGGGCTATGAGCTCAGCCAATTGGACTGAAGTAACTGGTGGCAAAGGTTTAGCCTCTATGGTCTCAAAATTGGAAACTACTGCATATCTGGCTCTTTTTCCATCTAAGACAAAGTTGCTTCTATCAGTGTACCAGATTTCCTCAGGATTGGCCAGAGGATCTTCTGACAATCTCTCTCAGAGTTTTGTCCAGTGGTCCATTTCTAGGCAAGAGTGAAAGGGGAGAGAGCCCTTGGGGGTAGGCAGGAGGGTAGCTGGGTTAATAACCTCACAAGGGGATATAGTGAGGCCTGGATTTTCCATCAACAATACTTGATATCTGAGGATCCTTTGATCAGACATCCATGAATGGTCTCTCCCATTTAGGAGTTGTTTCATTTGGTGGCTAGTGAAAATAGTTTACCCCTAAGAGGAAGTTTTAAAATATCTTCTATCAGGACTGAAATAGCTGCAAGATTTCAAAGATAGGGAAAGATCTCTTCCTAATAAGGGAGTAGGACACTCAGGGACCACTAGAATCTGGTGGGAAAATATTTGTCCATCCCAGCAACAAAGAAGTGCTCAAGTGAATCTTTTTGTAATTGTTTTTCCTCTAGCATCCAAAATGGTACAGGACTGAGGGGAAAAGGCTCTGGAACAGGAGGTCAGGACAGAGTAGGTAGCCCCTGTGTCAACCGAGAACTTCTCGGACTTATCGTCACATCCAGTTTCACCGTTGGTTCCAGCCAGTGATGGTTATCTGTGACAGATGGGCTGGCTGGAGCCAAGCACTTCAGTCCTGTTGAACCATCTTGAGGGAAGGCATGGCACTTGACCTTGAGTTTCTTGTGTCCTTAGGGCTGAGTGCCACCCAATGTCCCAACTGATGGCACTTGTAGCAAGCCATTTTAGGAGACTTGTCACAGTTTGGACACTCTTTGGCCCAACGTCTTGCCTGTCTATAGATTAGGCATTTGCCTTGTGCCTTGTCCTTCAAGGACTCAGGGTTTGCCGTAGGGCTTCCCTGGAGGGTGGCCAGCATCTGGGCATGCCTTGTCTCTTTCCTTTTTTCCCTTTCCTAAGCCTTGGCCTCCCTTTCCTGTTCTGATATAAAAGATATTGGTGGCTTCCTGGACCATCTCATCTAAGGAGGCAGCAGGATCCTGCTGCTGCTGTAGCTTTTTTTGTAGCTTTTTCCTGATGTCTGATGCACATCGGGACAGGAATCTGTCCATTAAAATCACCCATCCCTCCTAAGAGTCTAAGTCCTGATTGGTAAACTTTTGGAGGGCCTCTTTTAGCCTTTCCAGAAGGGCAGTGGGGTTCTTGTTGGGCTCCTGAATTATTGCTGAGACCAGGCACAGGTCCACAACTAATGGCCTCCTTCTATTTCCATGGATGGACTTCCTTAGGGGTGAGTCTTTCTGAAGTTTATCCTACACAGTACTGTTGCAACCCAAGAGCTTGGCATCCCCGGGTCAGGATGCAGATCCCTAGGCAGGTTGAGGCATGACAACCTCCCAGGGACCAGATCCTGGGGATTCAGTCCAAGGCAGGTTGACCTCCTGGGCCCCTGGACTGGCAGATCCCTGGGCAGGTTGAGGCATGACAACCTCCCAGGGACCAGATCCCTCAACAGATCAGGGCAGGCTGATATCCTGGGATCCCCAGGCTGGAGCTAGGTGTCCCCAAGGTCTCCAGCGTGACTAGTGCTGGGTAGGATTAAGGGGTTGTAATCTTAACTCATTGCCAATTTGTCCACAGTGGATGAGAATAGATACCATGATGTAAAGCATTCAAAGCCTGCGCCCTGAGACTGGGAATCTGGCAAAATAGCCATAAGGTTCACCCTCTTATTGGTCTGAGAGAATGTAAGTCACTGATTTCTTCCCTTAGTCCTCCATAAGAACAGTTTAGAGTGTTTCCAATGGTAAATGTTTCATTGTCATAGACCCACTTTAGGCAATAACAGGAATAATGACAAAGGAGTGGGTTGTCTGGCTCTGTTAGGGGCATTAAGAGTATTTTAGTAATAGGCTGGGTGGAGTGATGTTGCCTACAGAGGGCCAGTGTCATGGCTGTAGGAGTTAGTAAGTGGCTTAAGCACAAAATGATAAGAGACAACAGACCAGATGTTCAATAAAAGCCGAGTGGGGATTTGACCTAGGGGATATGTTTGTAGCTTTAGGAGAAGGGTGGTAAGGGTTTTGGACCAAATGGCCTACAGAGCTAACTCCCAAAGTGGCAAACATTATCCTTGGAAGCCCAGTTGCCCTTGAAGCAATGCCACCAACAGATGGACTTCTAGCAGGCATTGTGGGCCTATGACCCGCCCTCGCAGGTTCGCTGAAAGATGCTGTTGACACACATGTTGTAGGAAACAGGGAAGATGAAGGCCTGAATCTCTAGAGGGTTTGGACATTATACAGTATTTCCTTATGAAAGGCCAACTATTTTCTTGCTGTCCCTCCAGAATATTGTAGAGGCAACATTGTGGGCCCGGATGGGGCTCAGGAAAAGAGCTTGAAACAGGAGGGAAGGGGGCAGGACACAACTTTTGACATAGAATGACATAGCACAAGGGCATAACATAAATCAATTAAATCAAATGGGTCCAAGATGGCTGCTGCTGCTGCTGCTAAGTCGCTTCAGTCGTGTCCAACTCTGTGAGACCCCATAGACAGCAGCCCCACCAGGCTCCCCTGTCCCTGGCATTCTCCAGGCAAGAACACTGGAGTGGGATGCCATTTCCTTCTCCAAAGCATGAAAGAGAAAAGTGAAAGTGAAGTCACTCAGTCATGTCTGACCCTCAGCGACCCCATGGACTGCAGCCTTCTAGGCTCCTCCATCCATGGGATTTTCTAGGCAAGAGTACTGGAGTGGGATGCCATTGCCTTCTCCATCCAAGATGGCAGTATTGACTAAAAAAGATGTATAACTTGAGAGTTGTGAGTTAAGTTTTATTTGGGGCAAAATGAAGACTGTGTCCTGGGAGGCAGCATCTCAGATAGCTCTGAGAAACTGCTCCTAAGTGGCAGTGGGGGAAGTGGGGGCAGTTCAGTTCAGTTCAGTCACTCAGTCGTGTCCAACTCTTTGCGACCCCATGAATCGCAGCACACCAGGCCTCCCTGTTCATCACCATCTCCCAGAGTTCACTCAGACTCACGTCCATCAAGTCCATGATGCCATCCAGCCATCTCATCCTCTGTCGTCCCCTTCTCCTCCTGCCCCCAATCCCTCCCAGAATCAGAGTCTTTCCAATGAGTCAACTCTTCGCATGAGGTGGCCAAAGTACTGGAGCTTCAGCTTTAGCATCATTCCTTCCAAAGAAATCCCAGGGTTGATCTCCTTCAGAATGGACTGGTTGGATCTCCTTGCAGTCCAAGGGACTCTCAAGAGTCTTCTCCAACACCACAGTTCAAAAGCATCAATTCTTCAGCGCTCAGCCTTCTTCACAGTCCAACTCTCACATCCATACATGACCACAGGAAAAACCATAGCCTTGACTAGACGGACCTTAGTTGGCAAAGTAATGTCTCTGTTTTTTAATATACTATCTAGGTTGGTCATAACTTTTCTTCCAAGGAGTAAGCGTCTTTTAATTTCATGGCTGCAGTCACCATCTGCAGTAATTTTGGAGCCCCCTAAAAATAAAGTCTGACACTGTTTCCACTGTTTCCCCATCTATTTCCCATGAAGTGATGGGACCGGATGCCATGATCTTCGTTTTCTGAATGTTGAGCTTTAAGCCAACTTTTTCGCTCTCTTTTTTCACTTTCATCAAGAGGCTTTTTAGCTCCTCTTCAGTTTCTGCCATAAGGGTGGTGTCATCTGCATATCTGAGGTTATTGAGATTTCTCCCGGCAATCTTGATTCTGCTTGCATTTCTTCCAGTCCACCGTTTCTCATGATGTACTCTGCATACAAGTTAAAACAAGCAGGGTGAAAATATATAGCCTTGACGTACTCCTTTTCCTATTTGGAACCAGTCTGTTGTTCCATGTCCAGTTCTAACTGTTGCTTCCTGACCTGCATACAGATTTCTCAAGAGGCAGCTTAGGTGGTCTGGTATTCCCATCTCTTTCAGAATTTTCCACAGTTTATTGTGATCCACACAGTCAAAGGCTTTGGCATAGTCAATAAAGCAGAAATAGATGTTTTTCTGGAACTCTCTTGCTTTTTCCATGATCCAGTGGATGTTGGCAATTTGATCTCTGGTTCCTCTGCCTTTTCTAAAACCAGCTTGAACATCAGGGAGTTCGCGGTTCACATATTGCTGAAGCCTGGCTTGGAGAATTTTGAGCATACTTTACTAGCATGTGAGATGAGTGCAATTGTGTGGTAGTTTGAGCATTCTTTGGCTTTGCCTTTCTTTGGAATTGGAATGAAAACTGACCTTTTCCAGTCCTGTGGCCACTGCTGAGTTTTCCAAACTTGCTGGCATATTGAGTGCAGCACTTTCACAGCATCATCTTTCAGGATTTGAAACAGCTCAACTGGAATTCCATCACCTCCACTAGCTTTGTTCATAGTGATGCTTTCTAAGGCCCACTTGACTTCACATTCCAAGATGTCTGGCTCTAGATTAGTGATCACCTCATCATGATTATCTGGGTCGTGAAGATCTTTTTTGTACAGTTCTTCCATGTATTCTTGCCATCTCTTCTTCATATCTTCTGCTTCTGTTAGGTCCACACCATTTCTGTCCTTTATCAAGCCCATCTTTGCATGTAATGTTCCCTTGGTACCTCTAATTTTCTTGAAGAGGTCTCTAGTCTTTCCCATTCTGTTCTTTACCTCTATTTCTTTGCATTGATTGCTGAAGAAGGGGGGAAGGTCAATATATAAGGTTTTGGTGAAGGGGAGTTCAATATCATGAAGCACTCATTTTACAAATGGGTTTCTGTTAGTCATGAGGATCTGATGTCGCCATGAAGGGATTTAGTGCTTCTTTAGATATGAGGAGATGCAAGGATTGAGATCATAAAATCCGTTCCTAAAAACTTCCAACTATCTAAAGACCTGTCCCACCAGATTCCCTGGAGCACAGAGTGCCTCACTCCACCCTGAACTCCCACAGGGGTTGTTGAAGCTGTAGCAGCATGAGGTTCAATCTCCGTAGAGGCAGATGGCAAATGCCTTTGTTGATCAGTAATTGGTAATGTTCTTGGTAAGTCCAAGTTTGTAGATGACCGCAGACAAGTCAAATTCAACTAAACCTTGATCCTCAATTTGCAAGCTAAATGACACCCAGCGGTGCCATGACAGTTCCATGGCACTGTCAAAAGACCAAGGAGTGGATGGTTCCTCAATTGTTGGAATGGTCCTCCCACTCATTAGCAAGTCAGCCAGCTCACAAAAACTAACCACACCACTTTTCATGGCCGCTGCATACACCCTCTGTGATGTACATACTCTGTGGACTGTGCTTCTCTCTGAATCTGAACAAATCCACCTCTTATCTATTGCTGTGTCTCACTGAATTCTTTTTGCAATGAGAACCTGAGCTTCATTAGGTCCTGAAACGAGGCACCATGGGTTTTGGCAAGGCTCAAGTCTCAGTTGGACATGACTGAGTGACTAAACATAGCAAGAGTCTCTGCCATGTGAGTTTGAGTCCCAATCTCAGGTAAATGATTCCAAGAACAACTTTTAGAAATGGAAAGATGATGACCTGCCCAATACTTTGTAAACAGTGGCATAGATGGGGAGAGGAGCTGAAGGGTAGAGGAAAAAGCAGTGGGAAGAACATGTTGAGGAACCCCTTTCTAACTTGCTGGAGAAACAGCTAAATGCCTGATCTGTGCCCACAATTTCATTTTCATTGGCCTGATTCAAAGGTTGGCCCTTCCCAGAGATGACTGAAGACCCTCTTTACTTCCTCGCTACCTCTCCCTCTGTATTCTCTTTTGACTTTAGTCCCTCACAGCTTCTCTCTCTTGTTTTATAAAAGAACCTGGCATCCAGGCAGGCCTTGACAAGATGGTTACTTTGAAACATTAGTCTGCCATCTTCTCAGTCATCTGGCTTTTCAAATAAAGTTGCACTCGTTGCCTAAACACCTCAGCCTCATGGATTCATTGACCTATTTTGCAGTGAGCAGAGTGAGCTTGTACTCAGTAATACTGTGATAATCTTGAGGTCCATTCATGTTACTGCAAAAAGCATTATTTCATTCTGGCTGAGTAGTAGATCCTGAAATGTTTGTGTTTGTCTACTGGAGAAGCTGGTGGTTTCTTGCTCTATTTAATACACTAAGTAGGAAGTGTTTATGGAGACTATTATCTTATCCAAATGAGATGAAAGGCAGCAAAAACTTGCTCAGACTTCTCTGCTTTTCCAGAGAGTGAGGACTGTGACCTTGGTCTCATCTGTATCACTTGTTGAAGTGCCCTTTGTCAGATGGTCTATACTAAAATTCTTCTGCTCTTTTCAAAAGGCACAAAATCAGTGAAATTTCCTCACATTTATGAAAGTGAAACAGAAGGGAAGGGAGCAGGGCACAACCTTTGAAAGAATGACATAGCCCGAGGGCACAATATAAACTGATTCAAACCAAATGGGTCCAAGATGCTAGACAAGTCAACTTGACTAGACCTTGATCCTCAGTATACACTCATTATAATATATCAGCAAGCTAAATGACACAGCCAGAGGCACCACGACAGTTCCAAGGTTGATCATCAAAAACCAAAAACTGGGTGGCAGCCCAACCCCTGGAAATCCCCACCCCTTCCCCAAAATAGTTGAAATAATCCTCCCACTAGTTAGCCTATGGAATTACCCAGTCCATCAAAGCTAACCATACCACATTTCAAGGCTGCACTCACCTTCTGAGATGGCCCATACTCTGTCAGTGGAGTGTGTTTCTCTCTGAATAAATCCACTTCTTAGCTATCACTTTGTCTCTCACTGAATTATTTCTGTGATGAGACATCAAGAAGCTGAGCTTCATTTGGAACTGAAACCAGGTCTGTGATCTCAGTTGGAAGGTTATGGGTCTTGGCTCAGTTCGAATTCTGGCACATGGGTTCAAGTTCCAGTCTGAGGTAAACAGTTTTAGAAGTCTTGTGAATCCCCCAGTGTACATCTTGCTGCAATGTTCCAACAACTCTATGACAGAGGTGTTGCTACCATTCCCATTTTTCAGGTTCAAAAGCTGAGGTTACATAGGCAGGTGGCTCCCCTAGGGCACAGTGGAGATAGGTGGGGAAGCTGGGTTCTCAGTCCAGGTCTGTCTGACTGAGGAGCCTTTGCTCCTAATGGCTAAGTGACTCTGCTGATATAATTTATTCTCCACTAGTGCTCCTGCAGTGCAGGAGACCCGGGTTCAATCCCTGGATTGGGAAGACCCCCAGAGAAGGAAATGGCAACCCACTCCAATATTCTTGCTGGAAAATCCCACGGACAGAAGAGCTTGACAGGCTACAGTTCATGGGGTTGCAAAGAGTCGGACATGACTGAGCGATTTCACTTCACTTTCACTAGTGCTTGAGTCCCAGAAAGGGTCTTCCATAGTCTACTTGTTAGAGCAGTCAATCACACTTCTGGCCCATTTTAATTTGTCAGAAAGTTCTTCATCCTGAGGTGAAATCTGAGTCCCAGGTCTCCAATAAATGAGTCATGAAGCATTCACGAGTCATCGTTGTCCGTCTACACTATATTCTGTATGCATCTTTCCACTTTAAGGAGGCAAAGGGTCTGTACAAGAAAAGGAAAGAGCAAGAGGAGACTTTCCGGCAGGCTGTCCATTGCAGAGAGAGGTGTCACACAGCAGAACTGATGAGTATTACATAGTACATTCCAGCATCACAGTGAGGGCTTGCCATTGGTCTCAGGATCTTGTGCTGTGCTTTTGTTGCTATTTTAACATATTGTACATGTAAATTATATTTTGAAACATCTTTATTGTGAATCATAGACAACAGTTTTCTTCAGAGTCATCTTTGTGGTTTATAACAGGTGGCTCTCACAGAATATATCTTTTTCCATGTGGGAATAAAGGGAAGTTGATTTATTTTTTGGCTGCACCTTGGAGCATGTAGAACTTCTCTGACCAGGAATCAAATCCATGGCCCCTGCAGTGGAAGTGCAGAGTCTTAACCATTGGACACCACAGAAGTCTCTTCTTCCATGTGTGCCGGGAGCCAACGTGAGGAATCCCGCCCATGTCAATGGTCATGAGGAAGGAAGCCAGACAAAATGCAAAGGCATGATCTAGCTTCAGGGGTTCCCCCTGAGTTTTCCTGAACACCTACCCCCCAAAACCAGAGTCTGCCTGCCTTATTGCATATAAAAAGAATGTCTCGGTCTGAACCCCCTTTGATGGCTCTCTAACTTGCCTGAAAGGTTCCCCCAGACTGTTTACAACTTGTGAATTGTTTTCAGCCCCCCAACTGCAAGAGGCACAAAACTTGAAGCATCTTAAAGATATAGAGCCTTTTCTAAAGAGCTAAAAATCATATTGGTGATGGGTTTTCACTGTTGACTCAATGACTGCTGCCAGGCCTCCATATTCTTTATCTTTTAGGCACCTGAAGGATATTAATCAATGTAATTGGGATATAGAAATAGGAATATAGTAGTTTTGATGTTAGCAACACTAGACTTTTGAGTTAATTACTTTTCTCTTTGTTATAATCACTGTACTTCTTTCATTGTTATAAATTGCTGTGTCCTTGCTATGTAAGAATGTAACTTTATTTAGTGCTTTCTGAGAGTGGCACCAGACTTTGGGAAGAACAACACAAATAAGTCTTCTGGTTGACAAATCCTTATCAGAAAAGGGCTGTAAAATGTTAATTGGCCCTCTGGCCAGAAGATGATGTAAATCACCTAAGACTTGTGTATACAACTAGGTATGCAGAGAGAAAGCCTGGTCTCAATAAGAGTCAGGGCTGCTGATGCTGCATAATTTTATATTATCCATTGATGTCTATGTACAAAAAAAGGTATAAAAGGCCTTTCTGGACAATAGGGGATGGGCCAGTCACTGGACTGGTTTCCCCCGTGTCTTTATTTTCTGGCTGAATTCCCATCTGGGGTGTGGAGGCTCGCCATGTCTACTTACTTGCCCTGGCTTATAAGATCCACAAAAGAGGGAGCCCAAGGCGGGCCACCCCCTGCTATTTAAGAGGACGCCAGTGGCCTAACATAGATGGTGCAAGTTCCTTGTCTTGGAACTTTATTGGTCTTCCACATAAACCAAGTTATTCAACCTCTTTTCTCCACTAAATTTTCCTACTACACTATTTCTTCTTACTCTCTCTTTATATTTCTAATTAAATAAATAAGTTTTTCCTCGCCTACGCTGTCTCTCCTTCGAATTTCCCTGGATCCACTAGGGCAGGACCCCGGCACATGTGAACGAGCCAAATGAAGGATTTAATTCTGCAGCTCTGTTAGTAAGGGTATGACCTTGTGGAACACTCACTAGTACCTTATAAATCTTCACTAGAATCTTATAAATGTGTGTCAGGACCAGCCCAACAATGAACAAACCTGAGGGAGTGGTGCCGCAGAAAAATAAGGAAAAATAAGACTTGGAAATAAAGTGGGGATTAGGGGGCTGATGACATTCGCAGGCAAAAGCCCAGATCCTAATCCTCACATGCCTTTTATTGCTAACTTCTACTTCCATATTTGTGCTCTAGAGATATCTATTCTTTACAATCTCAGATTGGGGATAAAGATATACAATCCACAGTCCTCAATGTCAAACCTTCAGGCCTTTCATGACTTTGTTTAGCCCTTCGGCTAGTGATGCCCTTTCTCAGCAACTCCCTCAAGGCTCTGGAACATCACTAGTGGTTTTCCATCAGTCACATCAGTATTTCAACATCTTGTTTTCAAGATGTCTTTCCAGGATGTACTTTTTACTGCTCCCAGCCCTTCATCTGGGGGTAATGAGAAAGTCATTTTTATTTTTCAAAGAGGCCCTGTTAATTATAGTACAGGCCTGTGCATAGTATATTCCCTAAAATGCGCTCTCAGTTTTTAAGACTAATGGGATGTGGAGTAACCAATATCTAAACAGCTTCTGAATTTTAGGGGACCCGTGAATGAAAACTTGCTATACCTAATCCCATCCCCACTGCCCCAACTTCACCAACAGGGAGTCTAATTTAACATTGCAATCTTGATCAGAAGGCTCTTCTGATACTTTTCCTCTACTTTGTATACTTTATCATCAGGATTTCTTGATGACCTGTATCCTTATGTTTAATCTCCAGTAGTGACAAATTGGGCTTCCCTGAACATTCAGAAAACTAAGATCATGGCATCTGGTCCCATCACTTCATGGGAAATAGATGGGGAAACAGTGGAAACAGTGTCAGACTTTATTTTGGGGGGGCTCCAAAATCACTGCAGATGGTGATTGCAGCCATGAAATTAAAAGACACTTACTCCCTGGAAGGAAAGTTATGATCAACCTAGATAGCATATTCAAAAGCAGAGACATTACTTTGCTGACTAAGATCCATCTAGTCAAGGCTATGGTTTTTCCAGTAGTCATGTATGGATGTGAGAGTTGGACTGTGAAAAAAGCTGAGCGCCAAAGAATTGGTGCTTTTGAACTGTGGTGTTGGAGAAGACTGTTGAGAGTCCCATGGCCTGCAAGGAGGTCCAACCAGTCCATTCTAAAGGAGATTAGTCTTGGGTGTTCTTTAGAAGGACTGATGCTAAAGCTGAAACTGCAGTACTTAGGCTACATTATGTGAAGAACTGACTCACTGGAAAAGACTCTGATGCTGGGAGGGATTGGGGGCAGGAGGAGAAGGGGACGACTGAGGATGAGATGCTGGATGGCATCACGGACTTGATGGACGTGAGTCTGAGTGAACTCCGGGAGTTGGTGATGGACAGAGAGGCCTGGTGTGCTGCGATTCATGGGGTCGCAAAGAGTCAGACACGACTGAGCGACTGAACTGATGATTCAGTGGTCAAGAATCTGCCTGCCAATGCAGGAGACGTGCAGAGATGCATGCTTGATCCCTAGGTGGGTAAGAATCTCTGGAGAAGGAAATGGCAACCCACAATAGTATTCTTGCCTGGGAAATACCATAGACAGAGAAGCCTGGCTGACTATAGTTCATGGGGGTCACAAAAGAGTCGGATATGACTTAGCGACTAACCAACAAAATGAGAAGTTGGGGAGCGCAGCCCACAAAACCACCTTCCTTTTGACACCAATTGCAAATGTGAGGCTCCCCAAAGTCCATCCTTAGGTGACCTCAACTCCCTTTCAGTTACCATTTTCTCCTTCTCTTCCGGCTCACAAAATGGGCAACACTCTGGCTCTCAAGGTTAAGACTGCTGCCTGTGCCTGAGGTCTCTTTTACCCACTTTTAGCCTATTTCTTTCTGCAGATTTTCCCCTTCTCCAAATATGAACAATTTACCTCTGTCTTTAAAAAGCATTTTTATTTGACCTAGTTATATTCTAATTTTCTGTTAGAGTTATTTACCCTAGTTATTCTCCAGAAGGACCGGTAGAACTCATTGAAAGCTGACATACGCATAGTTACAGTTTATAACAGCAAAGGACGTAGCCTGAAAGCAGATAACTAGAGAAGTGTACGGGCAGCGCTTTGGAGAGTGGTGGGCTTCCAACTCAAGCCTTTCAGCTTCCTCCCCCACAGAGACAAGAATGGTGCGAACTCCTCTTAGCAATGATGTGAGGCGGCATGAGGGGAATATTGCTGATCAGGGACGCTCACTCAAGTCTTGGTATCCAAAGCCTTTATTGGGGCTCCATGGTCAGCTGTCCATGTGGTTGACCTCAGTCTCCAGACCTTCTGGAGGTTGAGCTGATACTGCATGACTCAGAAGCCCCCACATCAACACATTGTTAGATATTCTGGTGCAGTCCAAAACCCCAGGTCAACAAAGACACTCACCAGGTATGGCATTCCAAGGGCTTGGAAATTACCCACCATGGGATGGGGGCTAAGGTCAACCCTCCTTTTGGTGAATGTTAAAATTCTTACTATACATGCAGAAATGTTTTCTTTTAGATACACTTGGAAATAACAGTCTTCTTTAAAAACAAAATTTGTTTTCTATTTGAGACAAAACAGAGTGAACTACATCACCCACAGTAAATGCATTTTGAATACCGGCTACTGTGCTTAGAGAATCCAGCGTTAATGTTGACATATTGTACCTTACCATGTCTTAGCCATGTCTTCTCTACTGGCCGAAGGTCCGGGTGTGTTACATGTTACACGCGCCAGCAGCACAGGCTGCACAGGGCTGGGGAGAGGCTTAGTCTGGCTTCTGACCGGTATTGTCATTTTGGGCATGGTTGCCAATTCCCTGGGTTCTGAAAAGAAGCATGATGAGGTGCTGAACAATATCAGCAGCCCCGGAATCTACAGTTGACTTGTCACTGTCACTCAGTTCCCTTTCACATACCACTTTTGTCTTCTCTCCAGGCTCAGAAAATGGACAACACTCTGGCTCCTAAGGGTAAGACCTCTGCCTGTGCAAGAGGTCTCATTTACCCCTCTTTTAGCCCATTTCTTTCTACAGATTTTCTTCTTCACCAAATATGAACAAGTTATACCTGTCTTTGATAAACATTTTAATTTTATCTAATTATATCCCAATTTTCTATTATTTATTTATTTATTAGATTAAACATATGCCAAAGATTTATTAAACTCATGACTAAAGGAACAAGAAAGCTGAGAGAGTTAGTTCAAAGGGTTATGGGAGATACAGAAGTATTTATAGGCACAGAAAGAATGCTGGAGGAAGATTACAGAATCCCATACAAATTGGTTAATGTTCCATAGAGGAATAATAACTGTTGGAGTTTTATTTTCTATAAGCTATAAATCATTTGCATATCTATAGGACAAAGTTCTTTGGATAACAATAATTTGTGAGTGATATTAGTAAAATTATTTTATACCTATTTCTGTTAAACCACATATAAAATATCTTTTCTGGTTACAATGGAATAAAACTAGAAGTCAATAACAAAATGAAAACTGGAAAATATACAAATATATGGAAATTAAGCAATGCCCTCAAACAGCCAGTAAGTCAAAGAAAAAATTATAAGCTAAATTAGAAAATATCTTGCAACAAATGAAAATGAAAACAAAACATAATTATGTTAGGTCAAAACTTAAGTGAGGTGGCAGAAACAGTGCTAAAAGGGAAATCTGCAGTTGTAAACACATTTAAAAAGAAGGACTTCAATTCAACAACCTCACTTTACAATTGAGAAAAAGAAGACAATATTAAACCGTCAGCTAGCAAAAGGAAGGAAAAAGGTTAGAGTGGAGACAAATGAGATAGAGAATAGAAAAACAATGGAAAAAAATCAGTGAAACCAAAACTTGGTTCTTGAAAAAGATTAACGAAATTTAGAAGTCTTTAGCAAAATTGATTAGGAAAAAAAGGGAAGAGAAGAAAAGTCAAATTACTATAGACAGAAATGAAACTGGAGCCATTATTACTTATTTTATAGGAATATAATAAGGCGGACTATAAGAAAGTAATAGGAACAATTGCAGGCCAACAAAATGAATAGCCTAGATGAGATTTACAAATTCCTAGAAACACACAACCTACCAAGATTGAATCACGAAGAAATAGAATATCTAAATAGACCTGTAACTAGTAAGGAGATTATATCATTAATTTAAAATTTCCCAACACAGAAAAGCCCTGGATCAGATTGCTTCTCTTGGGATTTCTACCAATCTTTCTCAAATTCTTCTTAAAAACTTTTTTAAAATATAGATTTAGTTATCTTAATTGGAGGTTAACTACTTTACAATATTGTATTGGTTTTGCCATACATCAACATGAACCCGCCACAGGTATACACGTGTTCCCCATTCTGAACCCCCCTCCCTCTTCCCTCCCTATACCATCCCTCTGGGTCGTCCCAGTGCACCAGCCCCAAGCATCCAGTATCATGCGTCGAACTACTGAAGAGGAGGAAACACTTCCTAGCTTGTTCTGTGAAACCAGCATGTCTCTGATACCAAAGCCAGATAAAAATATTACAAGAAAAGAAAACCACACACCTTTACTTTTGAATATGATGTAAAAATCCTCAATTAGCAAACTGAATTAGCGGCATAGTAAGAGGATTATACACTGGGACCAGGTGGGATTTACTCTCAGAATGCAATGATGGTTCAACATATGGAAATCAATTAATGTAACAAATATTAATAGAATGAAAGAAAAAAATCACGTGATTATCATAACTGATTCAGAGTTGTGTTTTCTTTTCTTTTTTTTTTTTTTTTTTTACAAAATTCAACACCTTTTTATTTTTTATTTTACAATATTATATTGGTTTTGCCATACATTGACATGAGTCCACCACGGGTGTACATGTGTTCCCCATCCTGAACCCCCCTCCCACCTCCCTCCCCATCCCATCCCTCAGGGTCATTCCAGTGCATCAGCCCCGAGCACCCTGTATCATGCATCGAACCTGGACTGGTGATTCATTTCATATATGATAATATACATGTTTCAATGCCATTCTCTCAAACCACCCCACCCTCGCCCTCTCTCACAGAGTCCAAAAGACTGTTCTATACATATGTGTCTCTTTTGCTGTCTCGCATACAGGGTTATTGTTACCATCTTTCTAAATTCCATATACATGCGTTAATATACTGTATTGGTGTTTTTCTTTCTGGCTAACTTCACTCTGTATCATAGGCTCCACTTTCATCCACCTCATTAGAACGGATTCAAATGTATTCTTTTTAATGGCTGAGTAAGACTCCATTGTGTATATGTACCACAGCTTTCTTATCCATTCGTGTGCTGATGGACATCTAGGTTGCTTCCATGTCCTGGCTATTATAAACAGTGCTGCAATGAACATTGGGGTACACGTGTCTCTTTCAATTCTGGTTTCCTTGGTGTGTATGTCCAGCAGTGGGATTGCTGGATCATATGGCAGTTCTATTTCCAGTTTTTTAAGGAATCTCCACACTGGTTCTCCATAGTGGCTATACTAGTTTGCATTCCCACCAGCAGTGTAAGAGGGTTCCCTTTTCTCCACACCCTCTCCAGCATTTATTGCTTGTAGATTTTTGGATCGCAGCCATTCTGACTGGTGTGAAATGGTATCTCATTGTGGGTTTGATTTGCATTTCTCTAATAATGAGTGATGTTGAGCATCTCTTCATGTGTTTGTTAGCCATCTGTATGTCTGCTTTGGAGAAATGTCTGCTTAGTTCTTTGGCCCACTTTTTGACTGGGTCGTTTATTTTTCTGGAATTGAGCTGCAGGAGTTGCTTGCATATTTTTGAGATTAATTCTTTGTCAGTTGCTTTGTTTGGTATTTTATTTCCTCCCATTCTGAAGGCTGTCTTTTCAGCTTGCTTATAGTTTCCTTTGTTGTGCAAAAGCTTGTAATTTTAATTAGGTCCAATTTGTTTATTTTGGCTTTTATTTCCAATATTCTGGGAGGTGGGTCATAGAGGATCCTGCTGTGATTTATGTTGGAGAGTATTTTGCCTATGTTTTCCTCTAGAAGTTTTATAGTTTCTGGTCTTACATTTAGATCTTTAATCCATTTTGAGTTTATTTTTGTGTATAACACCATTTTATGATAAAAAAGAGTCAGTAAACTAGGAATGGAAAGAAATTTCCTCAACATAATAAAGGCCACATAAGAAAACTTTCATATCCAAAGGTGAAAGATTGAAACGTGTTTTTGTTAAGACCAGGAACAAGAAAAGGATGCTCATCTTTTGCAATTTCTTGAAGAAATAAAATTATCTCTGTTTACAGATGGCATGATCATATATGCAGAAAACCCAAAAGATTATACATAAAACTTGTCAGAATTAATAAATGAATTCAGCAAAGTTGCAGGACACAAAATCATTGTACAAAAATCAGTTGCATTTCTATACAAAAACAATGACAATCCAAAGAGGAAATTAAGAAAACAATTCTACTTACAATAGCATCAGAAAAAATAAAATACTTAGGAATAAAGAATCAAGGAGGCAAAAGTCTTGTACCCTGAAAACTGTGAAACATTGCTTAAAAGAAATTAAAGAATACACTAAAAAATGGGAAGACATTATTTGTTCACAAATTGAAAAGATTTTATGTTGTAAAATGCCAGTACTATCCAATGTGTGCATGCTCGATTGTGTCCAAATCTTTGCAACCCCATGGACTGTAGCCTGCCAGTCTCCTCTGTCCATGGAATTTTCTGGGCAAGAATGCTAGAGTGGGTTGCCAGTTTTTACTCCAGGAGATCTTCCCAGCCCAGGGATTGAACCCCAGTCTCCCACATCGCAGGTGGTTTCTTTACCACTACACCTGGGAAGCAATACTATTCAAAGTGATCTGCAGCTTCAGTGAAATCCTTATCAAAATCCCAATGATTTTTTTTTCAAAAATAGAAAAACTTATCTTAAAATTCAAGGTACCCTGAATAGCCAACGAATACAAAGTTGAGGACTCATAATTCCAGATTTCAAAACTTATTACAAAGCTACAGTAATTAAAAAAAAAAAAGTGAGATACTGGCAAACAGACATACACATATAGAAATGAACTAGAATAGAGAGCTCTCAAACAAATCTTTTCACATAAATAAACCTTTGCACAAGGACGCCAAGACCATTCAATAAAGAAAAGACAGACTCCTCAACAAATTGTGCTGAGAAAACTGAATATCCTTATGCAAAAGAGTGAAGTTGTACTCTTATCTTACAACATATACAAAAAAAAAAAAAATCTACTCAAAATGGATCACAGACTTAATTGTAAGAGCTAAAACTATAACACCCTCAGAAGAAAACTGGAAAAAGCTTCATAACATTAGTTTTGGCAACAATTTATTTGCTATGCCACAGAAAGCACAGCAATAAAAGAAAACATACACAAATTGCGCTTAATCAAAATTTAGTTTTATACATTTCAAAGTACACTATCAACAGAGGGAAAAGGCAACCCACAGATTGGGAGAAAATACACGCAAACCATAGATCTGATAAGGGGTTAATATTCAGAATTATAAAGAATTCCTGCAACCTAACAACAACAATTGAAACAACCTGATTTAAAAATGGACAAAATTCTTAAATAGATATTTATCCAAAGAAGAAGTACAAACGCCAATAAGCACATGAAAAGATGCTCCACATCACTGACTGGTCAGTCAGTCAGTCAGTTCAGTTGCTCAGTCGTGTCCGACTCTTTGCAACCCCATGAATCGCAGCACGCCAGGCCTCCCTGTCCATCACCAACTCCTGGAGTTCACTCAGACTCACATCCATCGAGTCAGTGATGCCATCCAGCCATCTCATCCTCGGTTGTCCCCTTCTCCTCCTGCCCTCAATCCCTCCCAGCATCAGAGTCTCTTCCAATTAGTCAACTCTTCGCATGAGGTGGCCAAAGTACTGGAGTTTCAGCTCTAGCATCATTCCTTCCAAAGAAATCCCAGGGCTGATCTCCTTCAGAATGGACTGGTTGGATCTCCTTGCAGTCCAAGGGACTCTCAAGAGTCTTCCCCAACACCACAGTTCAAAAGCATCAATTCTTCAGTGCTCAGCTTTCTTCACAGTCCAACTCTCACATCCATACATGACTACTGGAAAACCATAGCCTTGACTAGATGGACCTTAGTCGGCAAAGTAATGTCTCTGCTTTTGAATATGCTATCTATGTTGGTCATAACTTTTCACTGACTGGTAGGGAAATACTAATCAAACCCCTATGTGATATCACTTCACACCCATTAGAAGTATTGGCAAAGATGTGGAGAAACTGGAATCCTTGTGTATTACTGTTTGGACTGTAAAATGGTGAAGCTGCTGTGTAGAAAATTAAACACAGAATCACCATATGATGAAGAAGTTCCAATTATAGGTATATACTCAAAAG
The DNA here is from genome assembly GCF_016772045.2 of Ovis aries. Lineage (NCBI taxonomy): Eukaryota > Metazoa > Chordata > Mammalia > Artiodactyla > Bovidae > Ovis > Ovis aries. Next base: position 881,093 of record NC_056078.1, on the reverse strand, counting down.
AACTGGAAGCAGGGACCTGAACACTCATGTTCACAGCAGCATTATTCACAACAGCCAAAAGATGATAACAACCCACATGTCTATCGATAGGTCAACGGATGAACAAAACGTGGTATACAAAGCATGGGGCATTATTAAGCTTTCAAAAGGAAGGAAATTCTAATGCTACGAAACTGATGAACTTTGAAGACATTATGCTAATTGGTATGTCAGTCACAGAAGGATAAATACTCTATAGAGCCACTTACATGAGGTACTTAGAATAGTCAAAATTCATACAGACAAACAGCAGAATGCTTGTTGCCAGAGTCTGGGGGAGGAAGGAGAGATGAATTACTGTTTAAGGTAAATGGAGTTTGAGTTTGGGAAGATAAAGATGTTCTGGAGGTGAGTAGTGGTGATGGTTGCACAGCAGTGTGAATGTACTAATGTCACTGAATTATACACTTAAAATGGTAAATTTTGGGTTATGAGTATTTACCAGGATAAAAAAATCATTTGCATTTTTATAAGTTAACATCAATATTTCCTTACACAATTAAAAAATGTCTAATCAATAATTAAGCAAGATACATATCACTAGAGCAGGGTTTCCCAACCTTGGTCCTACTGTATTTTGGGACAGATGATTAATTGTTGTGGGCACTGTCTTGTGCCTTGTAGGGTGTTTAGTAGCATCTCTGTCCTCTTCTCACTATCTGCCACTAGCACTTTTTCCCCTTTGTGACAACCAGGATTGTCCGCAGACATTGGCAAATGCCACATCCTTACTGATTGGGAACCACTAATAAGAGTTTTGGAAATTTTGACTTGATCTCAGACTGAGAGCTGTCCAAGCAGCTTTAACTTGTAAGTCTAAAGCTATAAATTTATTTCTTGAGGTATCGATTGTTAGACATTTCTGGTAAAATCTTTTCTACCAACATCCTAAGACCGTCATTCCCTGTTGTAATCCAACTTCCAGAGTCTGTATTAATAGTTTAGAGAAGAGCAAGTTCATAGCTCAGAGAACTGATCTCCTTCATGGTGTGCATGAAATATTTATGTAATTGACTTGAGTTCCTAAATAGACAAACAAGACTGTTAACCCAAGTCTCCACTGTATTTCATGTGGTAGAGAAAAATTATCAGTATCCTCCTATATGCTGCTGCGTCACTTCAGTCGTGTCTGACTCTGCGCGACCCCATAGACGGCAGCCCACCAGGTTCCCCCGGCCCTGGGACTCTCCAGGGAAGACCTGGAGTGGGTTGCCATTTCCTTCTCCAATGCAGGAAAGTGAAAAGCGAAAGTGAAGTCGCTTAGTTGTGTCTGACTTTAGCGACCCCATGGACTGCAGCCCACCAGGCCCCTCTGTCTATGGGATTTTCCAGGCAAGAGTACTGGAGTGGGTTGCCATTGCCTTCTCTGCCCCCTACATGGTTAGACCATAAAGCCAGACTCCTAATCATTGCTACAAGGAATACAATATTAGCCACGTCCAAATCAGAGCCAAAAGCAAGCTTGTCTAAAGACCTCAAACAGAACCAAAACCATGGGGCAGGGATAGAGGGCAGAGAAGCAGAGAGTCAAAAAACGATTCCTATTACCACTTGGGATTCACTCTAGGAATGAACAAAATATGTTCCTGGGCTTACCTGGCCTCGGGGGTGCACTTTTTTGGGGCAGTGATGTGCTGAAAGTTGAATCTACTTGGACGTCACTGTCAAGGTATATCCCATGGGCTGAATGGTGCCCCTCCAAATGCATTTGTTGAAGCCCCAGCCCTCAATATGACTGCGTTGAGAGATGGGGCCTGTGAGGAAATCAATTTGGGATGCCATCAGGTCTACCTCTGGTGCGTCTCTGTCCTGCCTCAGTGGTAGAATGAGCGGGCTGATGGGAAAGAGTAAGGTGTCTGTGTCAGCAAGGGACAGACCACGTCAGACAAGGAAAGAAAAACTTTGCTGGAAACTCTGTCTCCACCCCCATCTAAAGCAGGGAGGGACACCTCTAGTGAAAAAAAGCCAGGGCTGTGGATGCTGCTTTTTTCTGTCTTACAGATGGGAGCTAGCAGTTCCAAGAACTACTCCTTTAAAAAGTATTTTTATAAAAACTGGGACAAGTTTGATCCCCAGAGTTTAAAAAAGACATGCCTGATCTTCTTCTCTGATACTGAATAGCCACAGTATCCTTTGGAAGAAGGGGAACGCTGGCCGGTTGAAGCGTATCTTGATTATAATATTGTTTTACAATTAGACTGGTTCTTTAGAAAACAAGGGAAATTGGTAGAAGTGCCATATGTATTGCTCTTTTTCTCTCCATGAGACATGTCAGACTTGTGCAGATTTGGGTGTGAATCTGTCACCCACCTCCTATCCTCTTACTTTGCCCCTATATCTGGGGCTTCCAATTGAACAGACTGAGAACTGGGGCATCCTTCCAGGAGGGGTTGCCTCAGACTCAGTAGAAATTCAAACAGTCCCAACTGTGGTCTAGGATCTAAAAAATACATAGAAGCCTTTATGGGACTAACTTTACTTTATGACTTTACTTGGAGAGATGTAACATATGTCTTGGGACAGACACTGACTCCTGATTCAAGAGCTCAAGTTTTCGGGGAAGCTACTACTTTTGGAGATGGCTTGAATGTGAGACAAGTGGGAAAAGAGAACACAAGATAGCCCTCCTCCCGACTGGGAGCCGAGCATTTCCCATAGCAGAGCTAGACTGGGACTATAACATGGCTAAACGAAGATGGGATCAGAGCCTTCTTTGTCATATGTATTCTTGAAGGACTCAAGCGAGCACATGCTAAGACTTTAAACTATGCTAAGTTGGCTGACATAGAACTGGGAGAAAAGGAAACTCCTAACATAGACTATGGGAGGCTCTCTGCAAGTTTACTGACATTGATCCCAAACGTACAGAGGGAGGAATGATCTTAAAAGAGATTTCTCATTCAGTCGGCTCAGGATATCCACTGTAAAGTACTAAAATAGGCATTCGGACCAAATCAGTCTTTAGATGAACTGCTGCAGACAGTTTACTATGGTAGGGAGGATGAGGAGGAGAAAAGGCAGAAAAAGCCCAGGAAAGACTGAAGCTCTGACAATGGCTTTCAGATCCATTCTAAAACAGCCTGAAGAATGCCCAGAAGAACCCAGGCGAAAAGGGACAGGCTTGTTATTACTATGGAAAGGAGGGGCATCTCAAGTGAGGCTGCCCTCAGGCATCTAAGCTGCTCCAGCTCCCTATCCGGTCTGGAAAGGACCACACTGGAGGAGAGACTTCCTGAGAGGCGTAGGCCTCAGGGCTTGGACTCTCAGGACAATCAGGACTGAAGGTGCCTGGAGGTCCCCATATGAACCCCTGCCCTAATAACACCCAAGGACCCCGGGTGTTAATAACTGTGTGTGTGTGTGTGGGGGGTGGGGGGTGGCAGTCAATTGATTTTCTTTTGGACTCTGGGGCAACTTTCTCTGTGCTCACTGAAGGCCCTGGCCTGCATGCTTCCTGATCCACTATCGGGACTGTCTGGATGAGCCAAATGCTATTATTCCAGTCATCCTTTAAGCTGCAACTGGGACTCTACGCTGTGGCTCATGAGTTTCTGATCATGTTGGAGTCTCCCTCACGCCTTCTGGGGAGGGATATACTGAGCAACGTCCAGGCTTCTGGTTTCATGAATATGGAGCCTGCTTTTTCTCTCCCATTATTGGAACAAAATGTAAATCCTAAAGTGTGGACTGATGGAAAAACTGTGGGTCGAGCACAAAATACTGTTCCTATCCTTGTCAAGCTCAAGGACCCTCATCTATTTCCATATCAAAAGCAGTATCCACTGAAACCTGAGGTTAAGGAAGGGTTAAAACCCATCATTGAAAATTTAAAGGAACAAAGACTATTAATTCCCTATAACAGTCCATGTAACATTTTGAGTGTAAGAAAAGTCAAATGATAAATGGAGACTAGTTCAAGATTTATGAATAATAAATGAGGCTGTGATTTCTTTACACCCCACGGTGCCTAATCCTTATACTTTATTGTCTGACTTTAACTTGGATTATACATGATCTTTGAAGAAGGCAATGGCAACGCACTCCAGTACTCTTGCCTGGAAAATCCCATGGGCGGAGGAGTGTGGTGGGCTGCAGTCCATGGGGTCACTAAGAGCTGGACACGACTGAGCTACTTCACTCTGCTTTTCACTTTCATGCATTGGAGAAGGAAATGGAAACCCACTCCAGTGTTCTTGCCTGGAGAATCCCAGGGACGGGGAAGCCTGGTGGGCTGCCATCTATGGGATTGCACAGAGTTGGACACAACTGAAGCGACTTAGCAGCAGCAGCAGCAGCAGCAGCAGCAGCAGCAGCAGCAGCATACATTATCTTGATTTAATGACTATTTTACTGCACATAAATAGGTAAATGGGTCTAGAACGGGTGGTTTTCTCCCTGATGTTTATCAAATATGGAATGAGGTCATATGGCTAACTCCTGAAAAGAGATACCTACTATCTAACACCTCCATATGCTGGGAACCAAAAGAGCCATCCCCAGAAGTTAGCTGACAACTTAATTATAACGACTAGAAACAATTGGGATTTTTGCCCCAAGAAACAAGCAGTGTAACCATTCCTATGTGTTCCAAGCCCAGTTCAAGTCCTCCTTTTGCCTGGCCAGGCACTGATTGGGACCAGATCCCTCAGTCACGCTGGCTTGCTCCTGACAGGACCCACTGGATGTGTGGCTCTTACCTATGGGCGTGGCCTCCCCCTGGCTGGACAGGGAGATGCACCCTAGGTCTCGATTTTATTCATGACTTCATGGTTTCAGAGTTTCCAGAGAAGCCTGCTAATCTGCCACACTTTAAAACTCACTGGACAAGGTCTATATTTCACTGGTATGATTATCTGGCTGCAATATTCATTCCCTCTGGGAACTACTGATATTATGCTATGAGTTGATGCTCTGATTAACTTTACTCAACAGACTTTACAAGATTCTCAAAAAATCAATTTCAGCCCTTAATGCTGAACAAATACAAATTAGATAGGTGGTTTTACAAAACAGATTGGACTTAGATATTCTAATGGCTTCACAAGGAGGAACTTGTGCCATTATTCATACCCAATGTTGTACATATATACCAGATATGAGCACTAATGTTACTCACTTCACTAAGCACATGAACAAGATGATTCAGGCTATGGATACTCCTGAAGCCTCAGTCACCTCATTTTGGGAAACATTAACTAGCTCCCCATGGTGGATAACTATCTTAATAATAATTCTAATTTTTCTGTTTTTATTGTTTGCTCCCTGCCTCTGTAATTGTGTAACTGGGTTTGTTTCTAATCATCCGAAAGCTTTTCAGTTAAAGTGGTTGTCCAAGCTCCTGTGAGTGCCACAGCCTCTCCAACTATTACCTGGGGGCCCTGGATCAGAGACTCAGTGTGAGGGTTAGGGGAATATGCTGCCTCAACAATTTAGGGACCATGCCCCATCCCAGCAGGAAGCAGTTATGGAGTGAAAACACCACCCCTTTTCCTGTGCAACATAATTCTCCTCAAAGAAAAAGGGGGGAATGAGAGTCAGTTCTTAGGTTGATAGGAAGTCCGGGACCCCCAAGGATGAGAAAGGGGTCTGGGGTTCTCAGAGAGGTGAAAAGGATAAACCAGAGCTAATGACTACACAGCAAAACAGCTCATCTTGCTCAAGGATGTTTTCTTCCTTAAACTCTGTACCGATGATTATATAACAATGTATCCTGCTCAAGGACATGTTTCTCCTTCTTAAGAAACTTCTGACTAATCCTGTCATCCGAAAGTATACGTCTGGTTCAGTTCAGTTCAGTTGCAGAGTCGTCTCCGACTCTTTGCGACCCCATGGACTGCAGCACGCCAGGCCTCCCTGTCCATCACCAACTCCCAGAGTTGACTCAAACTCATGCCCATTGGGTTGGTGATGCCATCCAACCGTCTCATCCTCTGTCGTCCCCTTCTCCTCCCACCTTCAATCTTTCCCAGCATCAGGGTCTTTTCAAATGAGTCAGTTCTTCACATCAGGTGGCCAAAGTATTGGAGTTTCAGCTTCAACATCAGTCTTTCCAATGAACACCCAGGACTGATCTCCTTTAGGATGGACTGGTTGGACCTCCTTGTAGTCCAAGAGACTCTCAAGAGTCTTCTCCAACACCACAGTTCAATAGCATCAATTCTTTAGCTTTCTTTATAGTCCAACTCTCGCATCCATACATGACTACTGGAAAACCGTAGCCTTGACTAGATGGACCTTTGTTGGCAAGGTAATGTCTCTGCTTTTCAATATGCTGTCTAGGTTGGTCATAACTTTCCTTCCAAGGAGTAAGCGTCTTTTAATTTCATGGCTACAATCACCATCTGCATTGATTTTGGAGCCCCCCAAAATAAAGTCTAACACTGTTTCCAGTGTTTCTCCATCTATTTGCCATGAAGTGATGGGACTGGATGCCATGATCTTAGTTTTCTGAATGTTGAGCTTTAAGCAAAAGCTCTTGAGTGATCAAGCCTGGTCCCTGGTCATCCCAAAGCTAAATCTTTTTCTTCAGAGATCACAAATCTGACATCATTTACCAAAGTGTTTAATTTTTACCTTCTACTTGTGGTTTGTTATACTCATCCACAATTCAAAAATTATACAGAAACACACACACACGGGACTTCCCAAGTGGCTCAGTGGTAAAGAATCTGCCCGCCAATGCAGGAGACATAGGAGTGCAGGTTTGATTTCTGGGTCAGGAAGATCCCTTGGAGAAGAAAATGGCAACCCACTCCAGTTTCCTTGCCTGGAAAATCCCATGAACAGAGGAGCTTTGTGGGTTATATACCATTGGGTCACAAAGAATTGGACATGACTGAGCAACTGAGCATACACACACACACACACAAATACACACAAATACACACAAACACACATATACACACATATATAGGGCTTCCTTAGTGGCTCAGTGGTAGAGAATCCACCTGTCAATGCAGGAGATGTGGGTTCAATCCCTGAATCGGAAAGATACTCTTGAGAAGGAAATGGCAACTCACTCCAGTATTCTTGCCTGGAAATCTCATGGACAGAGAAGCCTGTTGGGCTACAGTCCACAGGGTTGCAAAAGAATCAGACAGAACTTAGCAACTAAACAACAATCATACATACATACACATATATATACACATTTAAGATTTTTGCATCGTTTTAATGTGCATTCCTCACTTTAGTTTTTGCTATTGATATATTACTTGCTGTTTATATTTATTTCAGACTATAGAAATGATGCTAGACAAAAAGAAAATTCAAGTTCAAAATGGGTCATGAACCAATGGAGACAACTTGCAACATCAACAGAGCATTTGGCCCATAAACTCTAGTGAATGCACACTGCACGGGTGGTTCGGGAAGTTTCGCAAAGGAGACGAGCGCCTTAAAGATGAGGAGCACAGCGACTGGCCAGCAAGAATGGACCCTGACCAATGGAGAGCAGTTGTCGAAGCTGGTCTTCTTACACCTACACAAGAAGGTGCCCAAGAACTCAACGTTGGCCATTCTATGGATATTTGGCATTTGAAAAAAAGGTGAAAAAACTTGAGCTGACTGATAAAAGAAATCATCGTTTGGATGTGCTGTCTTCTCTTATTCTATGGGACAACAAACCATTTTTTGATCAATTTGTGACATGGGACAAAAAGTGGAATTTATACAACAACTGGCTCAGTGGTCAGACTGAGAAGAAGCTCCAAAGCACTTTCTACAGCCAAAATTGCAGCAAAAAGAGGTCGTGGTCACTGTTTGGCGGCCTGCTGCCCGTCTGATCCACTATAGCCTTCTGAATTCTGGCAAAACCATTACATCTGAGAAGCATGCTCAGCAGATCGGTGAGACACACTGAAAGCTGCAGAGCTTGCAGCCAGCATTAGTCGACAGAATGGGCCCAGTTCTTCTCCATGACACTGTCTGACCACATGTCGCACAACCAATCCTGCAAAAGTTGAATGAATTGGTTACGAAGTTTTGCCCCATAGCCATATTCACCTGACCGTTTGCCAACTGACTGACTACCATTTCTTCAAGCATCTTGACAACTTTTTTTTTTAGTGATAAAGAATGTTCATTTTACTAAAAATATAATCCAGCAAAGATAGCAAAGACAATCACAGTCACTTGTCCACTTTGGTCACACAGGGGAAGTGGCAGGGTTGGTATCAAAACCCTGTCCTCCTCTGCCATATCTATAATAACCTTTATTTTTGTCAGAAATAGAAAGTTGTAGTATCACTCGTTGGGGAGACAGGGCCATCAGGGAGGTTAACTTCTTGTCACCTTTGCTCAAGTAAGCACTGTGGGTCCTGTTTCCCAATTGTTGTTTCCGTGCTCACCATCCCTTTTCCTGGCCCATCCCCATTCCTACATTTAATCACACACATCTCAGTGAGATTGCTAGGGGTTTATTAAAAATGCAGTTGACTGCTTAGAACTCCCTCTTCAAACTTTCTTTTCTACACTCTTCCTCTCACTGCATCCCTTTAGGACAGGGCAGTAGGCCATCAGGGAAGAGAAATAAGGGGAGAGTGAAAAGGAGCAATGCTTTCCCCAGTCTTTAGAAACAACCAGCGAGTCCTCCTGGCTCCAGCTAAGACTCTGGTAGGAGGGTGAGATTCAGAGTCAGCTCTTATCTTCAAAGTCCTCCATGCCTCCATTCTGGGGGGCTTTGGTCTTCCTTTTTAATTTGGGCTGTGTTTCCCTAGTCCATTTCCATGGCTGCTTTCTCCTTCTGGGCAAGCCTGATCTGCTGGAGTTTTCTGCGCTTCTTCCCAGAGTCGTGCTGGCACTGGATGCCCAGCTCTTGAGGTGGCACCGCATAAACAGCCTTCACAGCTCTGACCACCCAGTGCTTCAGTCACTGATCCTCGTTCTAAATCTGCTGTCATTTGAACAGCTTCTTCTTCAGCTCAGGTCGTGGCTGGTCGATCTTTCTGCCTGGAGCACCCATGGGTGCACAGAGAAAATGCTTCCACAACCAGCAGGAGGCAGAAAATGCTTTCCAAGAGTTTGTCAAATCTTAAAGCATGGATTTTTATGCCACAGGGATAAACAAACTTACTTCTCATAGGCAAGACGTGCTGATGTTAATGGTTCCTATTTTGGTTAATAAAAATGTGTTTGAGCCTAGTTATAATGATTTAAAATTCATGGGGCCAAAACTGCAATTACTTTTGTACCAACCTAACACAATGTAGTGTTAGTTTTAAGTGTACAGCAAAGCGATTCATATATAAACATCTGAATGCAGAATTCCAAAGAGTAGCAAGAGATAAGAAAGCCTTCTTCAGTGATCAGTGCAAAGAAATAGAGGGAAAGAACAGAATGGGAAAGACTAGAGATCTCTTCAAGAAAATTAGAGATACCAAGGGAACATTTCATGCAAAGATGGGCTCAATAAAGGACAGAAACGGTCTGGACCTAACAGAAGCAGAAGATACTACGAAGAGGTGGTAAGAATACACGGAAGAACTGTACAAAAGAGATCTTCACGACCCGGATAATCACAATGGTGTGTTCACTCATCTAGAGCCAGACATCCTGGAATGTGAAGTCAAGTGGGCCTTAGAAAGCATCACTATGAACAAAGCTACTGGAAGTGATGGCATTCCAGTTAAGCTCTTTCAAATCCTGAAAGATGATGCTGTGAAAGTGCTGCACTCAATAGGCCAGCAAATTTGGAAAACTCAGCAGTGGCCACAGGACTGGAAAAGGTCAGTTTTCATTCCAATCCCAAAGAAAGGCAATGCCAAAGAATGCTCAAACTACCACACAATTGCACTCATCTCACATGCTAGTAAAGTAATGCTCAAAATTCTCCAAGCCAGGCTTCAGCAATACATGAACTGTGAACTTCCTGATGTTCAAGCTGGTTTCAGAAAAGGCAGAGGAACCAGAGATCAAATTGCCAACATCCGCTGGATCATGGAAAAAGCAAGAGTTCCAGAAAAACATCTATTTCTGCTTTATTGACTATGCCAAAGCCTTTGACTGTGTGGATCACAATAAATCGTGGAAAATTTTGAGAGAGAGAGGAATACCAGACCACCTGACCTGCCTCTTGAGAAATCTGTATGCAGGTCAGGAAGCAACAGTTAAAGCTGGACATGGAACAACAGACTGGTTCCAAATAGGAAAAGGAGTACAGCAAGGCTGTATACTGTCACTCTGCTTATTTAACTTATATGTAGAGTACATCATGAGAAATGCTGGACTGGAAGAAACACAAGCTGGAATCAAGATTGCTGGGAGAAATATCAATAACCTCAGATATGCAGATGACACCACCCTTATGGCAGAAAGTGAAGAGGAACTAAAAGCCTCTTGATGAAAGTGAAAGAGGAGAGTGAAAGAGTTGGCTTAAAGCTCAACATTCAGAAAACGGAGATCATGGCATCCAGTCCCATCACTTCATGGCAAATAGATGGGGAAACAGTGGAAACAGTGTCAGACTTTATTTTTTCGAGCTCCAAAATCACTGTAGATGGTGATTGCAGCCATGAAATTAAAAGACACTTACTCCTTGGAAGAAAAGTTATGATCAACATCGATAGTATATTAAAAAACAGAGACATTACTTTGCCAACTAAGGTCCATCTAGTCAAGGCTATGGTTTTTCCTGTGGTCATGTATGGATGTGAGAGTTGGACTGTGAAGGAGGCTGAGCGCCGAAGAATTGATGCTTTTGAACTGTGGTGTTGGAGAAGACTCTTGAGAGTCCCCTGGACTTCAAGGAGATTGAACCAGTCCATTCCGAAGGAGATCAACCCTGGGATTTCTTTGGAAGAAATGATGCTAAAACTGAAACTCTAGTACTTGGCCACCTCATGCGAAGAGTTGACTCATTGGAAAAGACTTTGATGCTGGGAGGGATTGGGGGCAGGAGGAGAAGGGGACGACCGAGGATGAGATGGCTGGATGGCATCACTGACTCGATGGACGTGAATCTGAGTGAACTCCGGGAGTTGGTGATGGACAGGGAGGCCTGGTGTGCTGCAATTCATGGGGTTGCAAAGAGTCAGACATGACTGAGCGACTGAATTGAACTGATATACGTGTATAAGTGGATATATATATATATACACACACACATATACATTTATATTCAGGATTCAAGTGTATTTAGATACCGATTTCCAATTAAAGTATTTAATATCTCTTATGTATCTTATCAGAGAAGGCAATGGCAACCCACTCTAGTACTCTTGCCTGGAGAATCCTATAGACGGAAGAGCCTGGTAGGCTACAGTCCATGGGGTCTCGAAGGGTAATACACGACTTAGTGACTTCACTTTCATGCATTGGAGAAGGCACTGGCAACCCACTCCAGTATTCTTGCCTGGAGAATCTCAGGGATGGAGGAGCCTGGTGGGCTGCTGTCTGTGGGGGTTGCACAGAGTTGGACACGACTGACGTGACTTAGCAGCAGCAGCATGTATCTTATATACCAATATGACATCTGTGTAGCTTTATATTACATATTTCCTGAAAATCTCATTGAATTAAAAAGTTCACATTTTACATGAATTTTGGAGAATAACAATTTTCAAAAAAGAGTTTAAGTCAGCTTCTGAAATACATGTGCTACAAGAAGATCAAATCTGTAAGAGAGGAATTTAGAGCAAGGAAAAGAATACAGCCCTGGTATGTTAATGCCCAAAAGTGCACCATGAATTTGGCTCTATACTTTATAGCAGCTGAAGGAAAGCAAAGCAAAAAAAAAAAAAAAAAAAAAAAATCAGAATTTCCAGTGTTCAAGATGTAAAAAACTAGTTAGCTTGTCAATATAAGACTGAGATGAATTTCTGCCATGGGTTGTCACAGAGGATTATGCACAAAGTGAGGACCAGGTCACCTCCCTTTCCAGATCCAACAGTTCTGTCTGGCTGTTTCCTGTCCAGATGCAATTCAGTAAAAGCAGTTCTGTGAGGGGCCAGAGCAGTGCTCTTGAAGTACATGGTTTTCTACTAAATTGGCTAGAATGCAAGGGAAGAAAATAGACTTTGGAATCCTGGAGCCATGGAGACAGTGCATATTCATTAGGGAATCCTCCAGGACAGATATTTTCTTGCTCCCCAGTCTGGCAGAGTTAGAGACTCTGTTATCCGGGGAGAAAACTTGAAATGTAGGGAGTCTGTGCTGCTGAACTAAGAATGTCATCCTCTCATGAAAATTCTGAAGCCTCAGAGAAAGACAGATATCCTTACATGCATAGTGATGGGCTGATGCAATACAGGCAGTCTGGCCAAGAATGTCTTCAGAAATTTACACAGTTAGGTGGCCCTGGGCTCAGCATCCCCCCACACAGAGCAAGACAGTTGGAATTTGAGTCTGGGCTCACTCTCAAAACAGGCGTTCCCAATGCTGTCAGAAGAGCTGCACATAGAATTCCATGTTCTGACAAATTGCCATGGTAATCACACAGTTTTTCTGGATTTGATGGCTTATTATCAAGTAGTCAAGGTAATTAGGGATATTTTTGCTTCTCTGTTAGATGGAACCAAGAGTGGGAACAGCAAGGAATGGGAGACAGGCACAGCTGGAAGTGGAAGGGTAGAGAGGGGGAGGGTTGGGGGGAGATATGGGGGACTGTTCCAGAAAGGCCCTAAAAGATAAGAGGCAGCAAGGGGTAGGAGGAACAGTAGAGGAGGAGGGTTGCTATGGGTGGAATGTCCTTGTCCCACTAGTTCATATGTTGAAACCTACCTCTCCCCACCAAGGAGATGATTCTAAGAAGTGAGTAAGGTCTTTGGAGGACCATTCAATCCTGAGGGTGGAGCCCCCATGAATGGGATTCTGCTATTATAAGAGATACTGGAGAGCTCCCTCACCCCTTTTCTCACCATATGAGGACACAGTCTGTGAGGGACGAACTAGATTCTCCCCAGAACTTGTCCATTCTGGCAGCTTGACCAGGGCTGTCAGAAATAAAGGTCTGTTGTTGATAGGCTGCCCAGTGTGTGATGCTTTGTTATAGTGGCCTGATCAGACTGAGACGCGTCTTCACCTGAGAGCCGTCCCAGGGCTGAGTAGCCTATCAGGCCACAGCTCAACTGGTGGCCCAGGTCAGGGTCTGCAGTCAGTGGGTCCTGGCACAGAACCTCTCTTTTCCTCTTCTCGGGAAGTGAACAACTCCAGAAGCCCCAGAGATAAGGAGGAGTCTGGGCAACCTCACTGCTGCATAGACAGCCGGTTTTGCACACAGGTTGAGGTTTGCGGTTTGGGAATCCTCTTCTCAAGAACAGGCTCCAGGCTATCAACTTGGGGGTATTTCCCCAGGCTTCTTGGCAGGAACTCAAGCTAAATATTTTGTTGTTTTCAATGCGTATTCTTGACTTTTTCTGTTGCTGGTACGACGTTCAGACATAAGGTTATGACCACCAGGACTGATCCAGTGAAACAAATGTTTCACCCAGATCTTATCCACAAAAAAGGAACTGTTCATATATATTTTTCTATATTGTAGTCCCTGACTACCTCCATTGTAGACAAGGAGAGAAAAAGGGCAGTTAAACAGTACTGAGCTGTATTTGATGATTTTTTAAAAATGTGATTTTTCTCTGCCCACATTTAGCAGCCTGGACCAGCTTGTGGCTCTGACGGCCCCATCCCATCCCAGGCCATAGGAGTGGCTTCCCTCGGCAGTCATCACGGGGTGGGGCTGAGGGCGCAGTAACACAGCCGGGCCCACTGTTGCAGCAGACCCTTCGTTTAGATCGGGTCCTTGTTCTCTGCGAGGCCATGAAGGGCGCTTGATGCTTGTGAGTTGTACTTCCCATCCCTGACCAATGTGATAAGGCGGGATGAACTCAAGAGACACTGTCTGATGGACAAGATCACCCTAGCCTAGCATGTGGGCACCCAGGCTCTAGAATGACCCTGACATTTTGACTCTATGACTGGGAGAATGAAAATGCCATTAACGAAATGGGGAACAGAGACAAAGGGATTGGTGGGGAGAGTAAGATGGGAAATATGAACACTGAATATGAGCTTCTGGCAAGCTGTGCACCAAGGGGGAATGTCCAGTGAGCTGCACAGTGGTCTGGCTCGGGGGCTGGGGGTCACAGAGGTATTGATGCCACAGTATACATAGTGATCACTGCTCTGCACAAGCGGTCCCTTGTGCAGAGATGGTAGGTGGGGAGAGGTGCAGAAAGAATGAGGAATACTTAATTTAAAAAAGAGGAGGAAGAGGAGGGCTTCTCTGGTGGCTCAATGGTAAAGAATCTGCCTGCCAAATGCGAGACGCAAGTTTGATCCCTGGTCTGGGAAGATCCCACGTGCCATACCCACGTACCACAACTATTGAGCCTGTGCTCAGGAGCTGGGGAGTCACATCTGCTGAAGCTTGTGTGCCCTAGAGCCCATGCTCTGCAACAACAGAGGCCACCACAATGAGAAGCCTGCGTGCCACAACTAGAGAGAAGCCCCACTCTCTGCAGCTAGAGAGAAGCCAGCGCCGCAACAAAGCTCAGCACACCTATAAATAAATCAGTAGATACATTTAAGAAAACAAACAGAGGAGGAGGAATAGGAAGCTGCCAAAGAAACCAGATACCAGTCAGCAAGGAGGAAGGAATTAGGACAGTCCAGTGCATCAGGGTGCTCGCTCAGAGAAATCAACACTGCTAATTTTAGGAGAAAAGACATATATCAATATTTAAACACTGCTTGGGTGGCTTCCAGAATCTCTGGAACAGGTTTGGGGCTCTGAGAGGAAGAACACCAGTGGAGACCAATGGAGCTTGCATCCCTGACCCCATTGGCTCTGGACAAAGGCATTTCTGCAAGTGCTGGGGCCACTGCTGCTCCAGGAACTTGGCTCTGAAACTGGCATTTCAGCCAAAGAGAAACCTTCTTGGTCCTTCCTTCTCAGCACCATCAGACCCTGATTACAAGCCTGGGGGCAGGAATATCTGATTAGCAGAGTTTACAGCTCAGTTGGTAAAGAATCCACCTGCAACGCATGAGACCTGGGTTCAATTCCTGGGTTAAGAAGATCTGCTGGAGAAGGGATAGGCTACCTCTCCAGTATTCTTGGGCTTCCCCTGTGGCTCAGCTGGTAAAGAACCCACCTGCAGTGCAGGAGACCTGGGTTCGCTCCCTGGGTTGGGAAGAGCCCCTGAAGAAGGGATAAGGCTACCCACTCCAGTAGTCTGGCCTGGAGAATCCCATGGCTGTACAGTCCATGAGGCCACAAAGAGTCGGACACGACTGAGAGACTTTCCCTTTCAGGTCACAGGCCTCCATTCTAGCTGCAAAGGCTGCTATGGAGAATATCCAGCATCTGTAGCGTCCACGGGTCTCCCAAGTGGCACTTACGGTAAAGAATCTGCCTGCTGATGCAGGAGACATAAGAGATGGGTTCTGTCCCTAGATTGGGAAGATCCCCTGGAGGAGGGTATGGAGCACCAGGTGGGAGGGGTCAGGAAAGGCAGGAGGCGCATTCCTGGAAAGAACACCTGGGGGAAGGAAGGGTGAATCGGGGGCGCTCTTGAAAGATGGTCTCTCTTAGCTCAGAAGGACACAGACATTGACAGACGGGATGGCACTCTGAGGGGAGGGAGTGGCAGTGCCTGGGGCCTCAGGATGCAGGACTCTGGAAGCAGGGAGCCAGGAAGTCCAGCCCAGCTTCCCTGAAGGAGGCCAGCCTGCGGGGCTTGCCACTCTGTGAGGCCGCCAGATGAAGTCACTAGCAGGTTTTCAGACATGGAACCTGTGCATTCGGGTAGCAAATCTCGATTATCTTTCTGTGATCTTTCAGGAGTCTAGCATTGACCTTCCTTTCTATCAGCTCCCGCTCTCTCTTGTAGAGGGATCCACCCAGGGCTGCCTTATGGGGACCCTTATGGGGACCCTGCTGTCCAGTCTCTGATATCCCTTTGGTGTCTCTTTTCTACTGTTTGTTCTGGGAGCTCCACAGGCCAGCCCTAAAGTCTCCCTCTTGCTTCAGAAACCAGTTGCAGGTCCGTATTTGCCACAGTTGTAGCTTATATTCTCTGCTTGTTGGTCCTGATTCTATTTATAAAACAAAACAACACTGTCTTCTACACAGGCAGTCCTTCAGTGCTCTAGGAACAGAGGATTCTCTGCAGGAAAGGTTTACTGCCCTGATAAAGAAATACAACTTTGTGGCTACTGCTTATGATTGTATTCAACGTCTTAACAGTTGCACCTAGGTCAACTAGAACCCAGAAGGTTCTCCCCACACATGCTGTCAAATTAGATCTTTCTCATCCTGCTTTTTTTTTTTTTTTTTTTAACACAAAGACGAATATATGGATGAACATATGTTGTTTTGTCTGCCTACTGCTCCTTCCTCTGGGGAGCCAGTCCTTCCTTGTTCCCCGTGGGTCTCCTGGGGCTGTCAATTTCAGCCTCCCACCCTATCCCCATTCACAGGGTTGGAAACATGACCCATTCCTGGCCAATCATGTCACCTCCTACCCCTGATGACAGCCAGAATCTTTCCCTATAACTGGAATACTAAGAAGTTGTCTGTTGCTGGTGGTCCTCAGCTAAGACAACATAAGCTTGGAGTATAAGCTGCACTTTCTCCAGCTGTGAAGAGGAAGTCCATTGTAGTGGGAGAAAAGGCTAGCCCCCAGAGGAAAGCTCAGAGACCAAGAGAGAGAAGCAGAGTCCCAATGATATTCACTGGATTCCTGGGTCTAGGTTTGCAAGAGCCAATCAATACCCTTTTTTGTTTAAGCTAGTTGAATCAGGTTTTTGTCACTTCCAAGTGGTAAGCCCTGAATAATAATACATTAAAAAATAGAATGAATGGCATGCACCTATCTGCACAATAGAGAAACGTAAAACAAAAAAATCATTCCTAACCCTATTCTTCGGTTATACAGAAAATGGTGTCATATCTCATATACTGTGTGTGTGTGGTTGTGTGACTGTAAAATACCGCCACAAATTCCTCCATCCAGTATGCACACCCCTCTGCAGTGTAAGTTTGCCTCTACTCCTCTCAGGGAGAGGTAGCGTTTCTTGCTCTCTGAATGTGGGCTAGCCTTGGGACTTATTTGAGCATTAGCTTGCAGCAGAGAGATGTATAAGACCTTCAGAGGCCTTCCAACTTCCGCTATTAACTTCTTAGAATAAAGGGCCCGGTGAAGAAGCTAGGCTAACCTCCTGGGGGACAAGAATACAGGGAGGATATCAAGACAGCCCAGCCCACAGCCGGCTCCAGTGTCAGGCATGTGAGTAAAGCCATGTTGAACCTTCCAGACCAGTTCTCCCTCCCGCTGAATGCAACTGTTTGAGTCTAAACCAGCAGAGTGAAACCAGCTTCGGAATGGCCTAGCTAACCCATAGAACTGTGAGAAGTAATACATCTTTGTTTTAAACCACAAGTTTTACGGTACTTAATTATGCAACCAAAGCTAACCAAAACAGATTGTGTTCTGAATTTTTAATGTAACTGCACATCGTCATTCCCCCCGCATTACTAATATATTTATTAAGGTTCTTTTGTTTGCAGCCACGGGAAACCAGTTTAAAGAGAAATGCATTAGCAGGTTCCTGGGATATTTCAACCTATATAAGGTAAAGTTGAGGGGAGAAATCAGGGCCACCATGCCGGTGTCAACAGCGGAGGTCACAAGCGTTTTTCCAGAAAACTGCCATTAACAATTAGTGTTAATGACTTCTGGACAACTACCTTCAAGTTCTCAGAACAGGTTGACTCATCCTGCTTGGGCAGCATCTACCTATGGATCTTTTGGTTATGATGCAGGGTGGCACAGGACATGGAGGCAGGAGGGAAAACAGACGCAAGTTGGTGGAAATCCAGTATGGAAGCCAGAATCTAGGCCTGCTTTTTAACTGCTAATGTTTTGACTTCCCCCAACTTCTTTGCGAGGAGAGATAAGAAAGCCTTCCCAGCGATCAATGCAAAGAAATCGAGGAAAACAACAGAATGGGAAAGACTAGAGATCTCTTCAAGAAAATTAGAGATACCAAGGGAAGATTTCATGCAAAGATGGGCTCAATAAAGGACAGAAATGGTATGGACCTAACAGAAGCAGAAGATATTAAGAAGAGGTGGCAAGAAGACACAGAAGAACTGTACAAAAAAGAGCTTCACCACCCAGATAATCATGATGGTGTGATCACTCACCTAGAGCCAGACATCCTGGAATGTGAAATCAAGTGGGCCTTAGAAAGCATCACTACGAACAAAGCTTGTGGAGGTGATGGAATTCCAGTAGAGCTATTTCAAATCCTGAAAGATGATGCTGTGAAAGTGCTGCACTCAATATGCCAGCAAATTTGGAACTCAGCAGTGGCCACAGGACTGGAAAAGGTCAGTTTTCATTCCAATCCCAAAGAAAGGCAATACCAAAGAATGCTCAAACTACCGCACAGTTGTACTCATCTCACATGCTAGTAAAGTCATGTCAAAATTCTCCAAGCCAGGCTTCAGCAATACGTTAACTGTGAACTTCCAGATGTTCAAGCTAGTTTTCGAAAAGGCAGAGGAACCAGAGATCAAATTGCCAATATCTGCTGGATCATGAAAAAAGCAAGAGAGTTCCAGAAAAACATCTATTTCTGCTTTATTGACTATGCCAAAGCTTTCGACTGTGTGTATCACAATAAACTGTGGAAAATTCTGAAAGAGGTGGGAATACCAGACCACCTAACCTGCCTCTTGAGAAATCTGTATGCAGATCAGGAAGCAACAGTTAGAACTGGACATGGAACAACAGACTGGTTCCAAATAGGAAAAGGAGTATGTCAAGGCTGTATATTGTCACCCTGCTTATTTAACTTATATACAGAGTACATCGTGAGAAACGCTGGACTGGAAGAAGCACAAGCTGGAATCAAGATTGCTGGGAGAAATATCAATAACCTCAGATATGCAGATGACACCACCCTTATGGCAGAAAGTGAAGAGGAACTAAAAAGCCTCTTGATGAAAGTGAAAGAGGAGAGTGAAAAAGTTGGCTTAAATCTCAACATTCAGAAAACTAAGATCATGGAGTCTGGTCCCATCACTTCACGGCAGATAGATGGGGAAACAGTGGAAACAGTGTCAGACTTTATTTTCTGGGGCTCCAAAATCATTGCAGATGGTGAACCATGAAATTAAAAGACGCTTACTCCTTGGAAGGAAAGCTATGACCGACCTAGATAGCATATTGAAAAGCAGAGATATTACTTTGCCAACAAAGGTCCGTCTAGTCAAGGCTATGGTTTTTCCAGTAGTCATGTATGGATGCGAGAGCTGGACTGCGAAGAAAACTGAGTGCCGAAGAATTAGACTCTTGAGAGTCCCTTGGACTGCAAGGAGATCCAACCAGTCCATCCTATAGGAGATCAGTCCTGGGTGTTCATTGGAAGGACTGATGCTGAAGCTGAAACTCTAACACTTTGGCCATCTCATGCGAAGAGTTGACTCACTGGAGAAGACCCTGATGCTAGGAGGGATTGGGGGCAGGAGGAGAAGGGGACAACTGAGGATGAGATGGCTGGATGGCATCACCGACTTGATGGACATGAGTCTGAGTGAACTCCGGGAGTTGGTGATGGACAGGCAGGCCTGTGATTCATGGGGTCGCAAAGAGTCGGACGCGACTGAGCGACTGAACTGAACTTCTTTTCTTTCAAATCTGAGTTACTAATGTATCCAGGCTCCTTTTCATAAAGGGGAAGAATCTGCTCGGGACCGCTCTGGAAACTGTAACAATCAGCGCAACATTGTATACTTAGCATAAAGCAACCAAGTCCGCCAAGGTTTTCTGTGAACCTGGGTCTCTGGGAGGGTGGGTTGGCAGTTTTCATCAATAGCTTCAAAAAAATATGTTCCCCGGTGGCTCAGACGGTAAAGCGTTTGCCTGCAATGCGGGACACCCGGGTTCGATTCCTGGGTCGGGAAGATTCCCTGGCGAAGGAAATGGCAATCCACTCCAGCACTCTTGCCTGGAAAATCCCATGGACGGAGGAGCCTGATAGGCTACAGTCCATGGGGCCGCAAAGAGTCGGACTCGACTGAGCGACTTCACTCACTCACTTACTCAAAAAATGTTCGGGGGTGTAGACAAGAAAGGAGTTACACCAAAGCACTGAAAGGAGTTAAAGCCAGAGTAACAGGTGTTGTGAACAGAGGAAAGGAAGCAAGAGCCAACGCGCGCACGTGGGGCTGTTTCTGGGAAGCGCGACCCTTGCAAGCGGCGGGAAGAGAACACACAACGTCGCTGGGTGGGCGGCTCCGTTCCCTGACGCCTGCTGATGCGGCGGGGGCCCGGGGCAGCGCCTCCCACAACCAGGCTCGTGGGCGCCTCGGGCGGGCGGGGACCTGGCTGGGGTCCTGGGCCAGCCGAGTCGCCCGCATCACACGCCGGGCGCCGAAGTCGCCGCCCCCGCCGAGAGGGGTGGGGGCCGGGGACCGGGAGCGCGCGCGGGAGACGACTGCTCCCGGGGCTGAGGCGGCGCCTTCCCCTACCGGTTGCTGCAGGAGCGACATCTTGCTCGGCAGGAAAGCGCTGGGAGAGCGGGCGGATCCGGGCTGCTGCGCCACTCGCGCCGAGGACCCGCCGGAGCCGCGGGGCTGGAGGTACAAGAAGGAGGTAATCGGGGCTGCCCCTCTTGCCCACACGTCCCGCTCCGGAGACCCCGAGGCCGCCCCGCTCCCCGCGCCCAAGACCCCGAGGCCGCGCCGCTCCCCGCGCCCACGCCTCCCTCTTCCACCTCCCATCCGCGGGCTCCCGCGGCCTCTGGCTTCTGCGCTCGCGAGCCGCCCTCCCGGGCGACCCCCGCGCCCTGCAGCGCGGGCCGCTCGGCCCTCCCTCGCCCCCGGGCCGCCCTCCCGGTCTCCGCCCCCTCCCCAGGCGGGCCGCGCCCTGCCCCCGCCCCTCGCCCCACGCCCCGCCCCCACCTCCCCGCGCCCGCCCCCGCTCCCCACGCCCCGCCCCTCGCCCCACGCCCCGCCCCCACCGTCCCACGCCCCGCCCCCACCTCCCCGCCCCCGCCCCGCCCCCGCCCCCCACGCGCCGCCCCAGCCCGCCGCGGCCGGGCGGGGCCCCGGGTTTAAACGTCGCGGCGGGCTGGGCCGGCGGAGGGGTGGGGCGTGCCTCTGTGTCGTGTCTTGGGCTCTGTAGGCGACCGCGCGGCGCGGAAAGCCGGGCTCCCGGGGCCGACGCGCGGCACCATGTCCCCGGGGAGCGGCGTGAAGAGCGAGTACATGAAGCGCTACCAGGAGCCGCGCTGGGACGAGCTCGGGCCGTGCTACCGCGCGCTGCGCCACTACCGCCTGGGTCGCCGGCTGCTGGAGCAGGCGCACGCGCCCTGGCTCTGGGACGACTGGGGCCAGGCCGGCGCCTCGGACGACTCGGCGTCTTCGGCGTCGTCGGGCACCGGGGCCCCCGCGCCCCAGTGCGCCCCGGGCTCGCCGCCGCCGCCCGCGGAGCCCGAGGCGCGCGCAGGGCCGGAGGAGCGGGGCGTGGAGGCCGCGGGGGACGCGGAGACCAGGGACGCCGGGGACGCAGAGGGCGCGGCGCTGCCAGGTACCGGGCCGGGGAGGGGGCTGCGAGGGGCCAGCGCGCGGGGCTGGATTTGCGCTTGCGTCTCCTGAACCGCTCAGCCGTTTCTCGCAGTGAGAGCTCAGGGCGAGCTCTTTCTTAATTTTATTTAATCTATTTTTGGTAGGCGGAGAATACGCCACCCTTGACAAAATAAGGAAGGCGGCGGCCCCGCACCCGCCGTCCCACCCTGTATTTCCGTAAAGTGTGTCTCTGGGTTGAGCCAGCTGTGAACGCCGTAGACGTGCCGCTGGCGAAGTCCAGGTTTTCACCAGGTAGCCTTGATGGCCTCTGGACCAATAAACTCCCATCTGTTTATTTCTGAACGCTCATTTGTTTTATGAGAGGAGCCCAGCTTTCATTAGACGGCCAGAGGTTAGGAA
The DNA here is from genome assembly GCF_016772045.2 of Ovis aries. Taxonomy (NCBI): domain Eukaryota; kingdom Metazoa; phylum Chordata; class Mammalia; order Artiodactyla; family Bovidae; genus Ovis; species Ovis aries. The sequence continues at coordinate 859,120 of NC_056078.1, read as the reverse complement.
CTAACCTCTGTGAGCTAAGCGCATTGTCCTGTGACTGGGGCTGTTGTTTTCTGTGTTAACTCCCTGACCTGGCCGCGCTTTCCCTTGGGAATATTTTGTATGTGTTTCCACAGACTGTTGCATAAGTGCCGGCTGCTGGGAGATAATCCTTCTAAATGCCGGGTCCGCTCGGCTGCTCGCCTCCTCTCCTCCAGCTGCTGCTGTGAGCTTGGGGAGCGGCAGCTGGAAAATGGCTCTTTGGGGTGGTGCATCTGCTGCTCCCGGCGGGGCCCTGCGCCTTCTCTCCTGCCGGAGGGTCGCAGAGGCGGGCTCCCGGAGAGCGGGGAGGGCCGAGTGGCCGCTGGTGCTCAGGGCCCAATTGAATGAATGCCCCAGATACAGCCTGGAGGAACCCCGTGGGGTTCTATTCTACTCTGACCTGGGCCAGGCACCACCCGACGTCACTCAGTTTTAAAGAGATCCCAGTGAGCCAAATAACTAAAATGGCCTGAGAGCTTGTCATGCATCCAGTCTCCGATCTTAGAGTATATATTTTCTTAGTCAACACTCAGAACAATTCTAAGAGGGAGGACCGTTGTTTTTACCTCGTTTACCTCCATTTTATAGATGAAGAAGCAGAAGCTCAGAATCAATGATTGGTGACTATTTTTGTTTACTGCCTTGTAAGTGGTACTCTGATCAGATTTGTCTCTTGACTCTCATCCTAGCTTGTCTGTGAGATGCTGAGGAGGAGAGGAAGTTGAGTCTTGTTATACTGTTTCCAGCTGTTCTCGGCCCATCATGTGGCAGGGCTGCCCCTCCGTCCTCACATGTTACTTGTGAATTCCCACTCATTCCTGACCTTTGCTAGAAGTTTGAATAACAGAAGATGGGGAGAGTATGGGGCACTGAGTTACTAGCTCAGTTATGAGATGCACTTTATCAGACTGAATGAGCTTTTCTCTCTCCTTGGTTCGTCCCCTTCATTGCTTATGAAAGAGCTGTCAGTTATTTCCAGGTGTATATAAATGCAGTTTTTAGATAGCATTGTAGTATGGAGTATGGGGCTTGTGTTTGTAAGAGTTCATGATTATTTTTGTTCCCTTAGAGACACCGGATCCTCCCAGGGGCTGGCTGAGGTAGTTATTTCTTATTATTTCTGGTTTAGGAAGCTGGGAAGAAAAAATGTTTCTGCTTTCAGGACTCTCCATCCCAGGATCTTTTGCTTTGCTCATGCCTATCACAACTTTTGTTCATCCCTATGTCTGGCAGGATTGAAAGTCCTTGTTTTTAAGTGGACAGAATGATGAGCACTCTTTTGAGTTTCTATGAAACATAGACCTTTAGTTCTTGTCTTTACTGAAGCCATATGTACACATAGAATCATATGGTTATATATGGCTTAGTACAGAGATACAGCAGCCCTCCACCCCCACACCAATTACCTATTCCTTAGGTGACCACTTCCCAGTCCTCTGGTTTTTCCTTGGTGTGTAATTCTGTTTTTCCAAGTAACATGGCTTTTATTAAGATTTGTTGATTGTTGTTGTTGAGTTTTTAGTACCGTCTATTATTGGCTTTAATGCTTTTTGTGTATGTGCGCTCAACTGCTCAGTCATGTCCGACTGTTTGCAACCCCATGGACTGCAACCTGCCAAGCTTCTCAGTCCATGGGATTTCCCAGGCAGGAATACTGGGGTGGGTTGCCATTTCCTCCTCCAAGGGATCTTCCTGACCCAGGGATCAAACCCATGTCTCCTGCACTGGCAGGTGAATTCTTACCACTGAGCCACCTGCTGCTGCTGCTAAGTCGCTTCAGTCGTGTCTGACTCTGTGCAACCCCATAGACGGCAGCCCACCAGGCTCCACCCTCCCTGGGATTCTCCAGACAAGAACACTGGAGTAGGTTGCCATTTCCTTCTCCAGTGCGTGAAAGTGAAAAGTGAAGGTGAAGTCGCTCAGTCGTGTCCGACTCTTTGCAACCCCATGGACTGCAGCCTACCAGGCTGCTCTGTGCATGGGATTTTCCAGGCAAGAGTACTGGAGTGGGGTGCCAATGCCTTCTCCCTGAGCTATCTGGGAAGCCCTTAATTCTTTTTAGTGGTCTCCTAACCCATACATCTGGTCCGTCCTCACCCTTCTGGTATAGTCATCATAGAATTACTTAGATTCAGTTAGGGCCTGTTGAAGAGGTTGCTTAGAGCTACCCTGCATTGTTTGCTGTGATTCCCTTTTCTTCTGCTGCAATACCACCAACACATCAGGTTCACTGCCACCCTCCCCATCGTAAGACATCCCTCCCGGGGCCTCTGACCCACTTCCACCGGGCCTGCGTGCTGCTCTGGCAGCCTGCTGCCTTGTCTCGTCTCGGGAGGGCTCTTGGCCGCCACCCCAGGGACTCCCTGCCTTCCCTCTTGGTAGGACCCTCTGTTGTGTGCGTCTCACATCATCTTCCTGCCTGGTTTATCCTCTCCTGGCAGAGATTATCTTCTAGTACCTTCCTGAGAAAGGGTGTGTGAGAGGCTTAATTTTCTGAGATCTTGCATGTCAAAAGATTCTACCCTCACAATTCAGTAAGTTTGTGAATAGGCATGAAATTCTAGGTTGGAAGTTTTTGTCTCTAAGAAATCTGGAGGCAGTGCTGTCTGGTACTGGGACTTCTGCAGTTGCTGTTATACTCCCGTGTCGTTCTCACTCTAAATCCCTCGTGGATAACATACTCCCTCCTCTGGAAGTTTCTAGGGTCTTCTCTTTGTCCTCTGTGTTCTGAAAATTATCCTCTGTCTAGGCCTGTTTTCCTCTAATGTGCTTCACGAATCCTTGCAATCAAACTTCTGTCTTGTAATCCTGGGAAGTTTTCTTGTTTTCTTATTACTATTATTTTTTTCTCTTTTCTTTCTGAACTCCTTAGTTGGATGCTAGACTTTACAAATATATCCTCTAATTTTCTACTTTGGCTTCCAATCCATCTGTCTTAAGAACTGATGAATTGTTTTCTGGGTTTTCCTTCCTTCTCTCCTTCTTTTAATCCTCTTTAAAAAATAGTATTCTGTTCTTGATTTTTACATATAGTATCCTCACTTGTCCTGCTGAGGACTAGGAATTTTTAGTTTTTGCATGTTTCTTTGGCACAGGTTTCCCCTCCCTTTATCTGGATGTGTGTGTGTTTTAATTTAATTTGTAATCCTGTATTTCAAGTTAGCAGCTTTCCTCAAATGTCTAATGATTCTTGGCTTCTTGTTCTTATTTAAGAGATGGTACTAAAAAGCTTTTGGGAAGTTGCCTGTGTGTGGGGTGTAGGTGTGGGAATGCTTGTTCACTGTGAAATGCCTTCTCTCTGTAGCCAACACGCTTTCAAGAGTGTCCAGAATGTCTCCAATTCATTTTCTTCACATTTCTTTTTAAGTTAAATTTTAGTTTTAAACCACTTATGCATATGCATAATTTTTTAAAATATGCTTAAAATGAAAAAGTAATCTTGGCCCATTCACCACCCATGCCCCTTGCTCCCTGGAGTAACTCTTTACCTTTCTTTTCAGCGCTGTGGCCAATGATTGTCTCATTCAGACTAATGCTGGCTTTTTTATTTTGAAAATTGTATATTGACTTCCCATAATGGGAGATGATTTAGTTTAAGATCTTAGCTTAGCTATTCCTCAAACCCTCCCTTCTTCCCACCTAGACATACGCAAGCACCTCTTTTGTTCCACAGTATTAACTATATGACTATTTCATTTAAGTACTATTCTATATTTGGATGATCATGGCTCTGTGTTATTTGCAGATAATCCATACAGTACATTTTGATTACATTTTCTTTGTTATTTATGTTTTCCCTAGAGGTAATTGTTGCTTTACTTGTATATTTGCTTTTCTTTTTTCTCTTATAACGTAGCCAGAAATAGTCTGGGGGACTGTAGAACTTGTTATATGCCAGGCACGCTAGGTGCTCTACTTGTTGCGTTATCCTCCTTGGGGAAGTAATTTTGGGGGGCCCTTGACGCTCTTGTTTTAATTTAGACTTTATGCTGTCCAGGTCTGACACTGCTGTCATGCTCGAACTTCTCTTCATGTTTGCCAAGTGTTCTTTTTGCTTTCCTCCTTTATCTGATCCCTGTTCTAGAAGCCTCCAATCTCCCTTCCTTTTGGTGGAGCATATCTTCTGTAAATCCTGGGAAATGTTGAAAGGGAAGTAAAGGTTTTGTCACCTTGAAGTCTAAAAATGCCTTTATCCAAGGCTGGATTGCCATTTGGGCAAGACAGAGACGTCCTAGGTTAGATATTTCAGTATTTGAAGGTATTATATTGAATCCTAGGTTTTGGTCTTATTGTTGAGAAGTACCATGTCATCTGACACTTCTTTTGTATATGTGACCTTTTTCTCTTTTGAAGTTTTAGGACAGTCCCTTTATCATAGGTATTCTAAAATACTATGTGTCATTTTTCATTCATTGGGCTGATAACTTGGTGGGACTTTTTATTTAGGTTTTTAATAAGCTTATTTTAGGCCACACCTCATGGCATGGAGTGTGGGATATAGTTTCCTGACCAGGGATTGAGCCCATACTCCCTGCCTTGGGAGCATAGAGTTAACCACTGGACTGCCAGGGGAATCCCTTGGTGAGCCTTTTAAATCTAGAAACATCTATTTTCAGGCACTGTTTAAAATAATTTCTGTTCTGAGGACTTCCTTTGTGGTCCAGTGGTTATGACTCAATGCTGCCATTGCAAGGAGTATGAGTTTGATCCCTGGTCGGGGAATTAAGATCCCACATGCCATTCAGAGAGGCCAAAAGACATTTTAAAAACTTTTTTTAAAATTTCTATTCATTTTTTTCTTGATAGTTATTTTTAGCTGGTTTGTATACCTCCTGGAGCAAACCTCTAGTATTTTTATTTATTTTTGAAAAATTAGAACTTTGGTTTTGTTTTGAGAATGCTTCAATTTTATCTTCTAAATTTTGTTGAAATTTTAAATTCTACCATTCTGGTTTTTAATTTCAAAGAGATTGCTTTTTTGTCCCAAATGTTCTATTAAAAATTGACAAAAAATAGCATCCCTTTCTCTAATTCCCCCTCCACTCCCCCCTGACCCACCCACCCTCGCCAAGCCATAAATATCCTTTGAGAGCTCTCTTATAGTCCAAGCCTAGTTTTTTTCTCTATACTTTGGTCTTTTTCTTATTAAAGGATGTACTCGAATGCTTGCTTTTAGCCTATCTGCTTATTTAAGAGGGAAGCTTGAAGGGCTTTTTGAGAGCTGTGTGCATGGAGGAGCTTGTGACTGTAAATTGTAGGGGGACTCGGCTGCTTTTCTGGGGGCTGCCCACATCAGCACCCGCCTGTTCCTGTGTCAGCTTACCAGACACTGCTCCTCCTTCCTCCTGCCTGGGAGGGCCCGAGCCTGGCTGTCAGCATCCCGGGAACAGAGCTGGGGGAAAGGAGGAGGAACCCCATTCTTTACCATGCCATCCTGTTTTCATCCTGCCCCCCCTCACTTCTCCTGTGCCTTCTGCCTGCTGGTCCTCCTCCTTTAGGGACCTGGGCTATATGGGGTGGGGTGGGCGGCAGCCACGGGCCTTGAGGACCACAGCAAGGACTGTTGAGGGAGTATCATTGCTGCACAACAGGCTTAACCTGGAAACTAGTACTTCAGGTTCCCGTTCTCAGCTGTGAGCTCATGGTTTCTGTAAATTAGAATTTGGCCAAGGCACAGGGTGTGCCCTATCTCTGCTGTGTGCTGACTGCAGCTGTCTGCTAGGACACTTGCAGGTGACTTCTTCATGTGCCTGGCCCTTCTCATCGCTGGCAGGCCGGCCTCCAACAGTGAGCATTCCTGAGAGAGAGCTGGGCAGCTGCTGTATTGCCCATCATGACTTATTTCCAGGAGCCATGTGGCATCTCTTTCACCCCATTCTCTGCTCACAGAAATCTGCCCAGGTTCTAGGGCAGGCAGCATGGACCCTGGTTCCCAGCCGGGGCACATCCTTGTTAAGCTGTCATTGGAGCACATGGCCTGGGGCACTGACTGGGCCTAGCCTTCTGGGAAGTCTGGTGCCTCAGTGCCAGTTACAGCATGGCTCCACGGCGTCCTGTGGGCCCTTCTCCAGCAGGGAGTTTGCATCATTCTGCTGAGTCCCGTGAGTCATTTCTACATCTTCATCACCTTGCACCTTCCAAAATTTGTCTGGTGTCTCTGGCTGCTTGCTTGTCGTCCCTTCCCTCTTTGGCCTTTGTTCCTTCCCTTTAGTGGCTTTGGAGAGGAAGGGACTATAATCTTGTGTCACCAGTGCACATTTAACCTGATGACCTCCTTTGCTCTGTTTTTACTTATTTTTATTTTTTACCCTCTTTCTGTATTAGTCTTGCTAGGGGTTTGTGAATTCTGTTCATTTTTGTTCCATGTCGGTTTTGTTAATTATGTGTTTATTAGTTCACGATTTTTTCCCTTAGTTTCATTTTTTAGTGCTTAGTTTTATAATTTTTTAACATCCTTTTTTATTTTGAATTTATTTTTATTTTTGGCTGTGGGTTCTTGCTTGCTGCATGGCCTTTTCTCTAGCTGCGGCAGTGGGGCTGTTCTTCATTGCCGTGGGCAGGCTCCTCGTTGCAGTGGCTTCTCTCTTTGTGGGGCACAAGCTCTAGGGCTCAAAGGCTTCGGCTGCTGTCCCACGCGGGCTCTGCAGCCGGGGCTCCCAGACTAAAGAGCACAGGCTCAGCAGTTGAGGTGCACGGGCTTAGTTCCTCCGTCGTGTGTGGGATGTTCCTGGACTGGGATTGAATCCATGTCTCCTGCATTGCCAGGCGGAGTCTTTACCACTGAGCCACCAGGGAAGCCCTTTTTATAACATTTTAAGATGGATGCTTATTATTGGTTATTTTTTTCTTCCCTTGCCTTTTTTTCTTTTTGATATATTGATTTAAGGCTCTAGATTTACTTCTGATTACTGCTTTAGCTGCATCATACTTAATGAAGAAATTTAGAAATATTTCTAATAAGAATGGGATTATGCTCTCTATCACCATTACTTTTTTATTTTTAAAAATTATGGTAAAGACACAACACAAAGTATCATTTTAACAATTTTTAAGTGTATAGCTCAATGACATGGAGAACATTTACATTTTTGTGAAATCATATGATTTATTTTTGACCCATGCATTATTTAGAAATGTTTTTAAGCAAAGGGATATATTAGGAGTATGAGATTAACAGATTAAAAACTACTATGTATAAAACAGATAAGCAACAAGGATTTACTGTATAGCACAAGGAACTATATTGAATATCTGATAATAACCTATAGTAGAAAGTGACCTGAAAGAATATATCTATATAACTGAATCACTTTGCTGTAACCTAAAACTAATACCATATTGTAGTTCAATTTAAGAAAAAAACAGAAATGTTAATTTTATAACTGGAGATTTTATTTATCTCCTGGCCACGCCACGATGCCCACAGGATCTTAGTTTTCTAACCAGGGACTGAACTCTGAGCCTCAGTGGTGAAAGCATGGGGTTCTGACTACTGGACCGCCGGGGAATTCTCCTCTAGCTGGAGATTGTACAAGATACTTTTGCTGTTGTATCCAGCTTAATTAGGGCTTCCCTGGCGGCTCAGCGGTAAAGAATCCATCTGTGAGCAGGAGATGGGAATTTGATTCCTGGGTTGGGAAGATACCCTGGAGGAGGGCATGGCAACCCACTCCTGTCTTCTTGCCTGGAGAATCCCATGGACAGAGGAGCCTGGCAGACTTTATAGTCCATAGGGTTGCAAAGAGTTGGACATGACTCAAGTGGCTGAGCATGAGCACGATCTAGCTTAATTGCACAGGAGTCAGAGAATACATACTGTATGATTCCAGTTTTGTGACTATATTAAGATTTTCTTTATAGCTTTGGCTGGGTAAATTCTTGTAAATGTTCGCATGTGCTTGATAAGATTGTGTATTCTGCGGTTTTCAGTGCAGTATTCTGTATGTACCCATTGGGTCAAATGTGTTAATTTTGTTCAAATAGTTTAAAAAAATCAATCTGTTCAAGTCAAACTTTGTAATGATGGGCAGTTTCTCTGTCTGGACCGTGAAACATGCTAACCATGAGCCACATGTTTGAGCACTCTGGTATAACTGAGGAAGTGAAAATTTGTTTCTAGCTAATTTTAATTAATATAAACTTAAATTTAAGTCACCTCTGCTTCATGGCTTTTGTAATGAACAGCATAGTCCTAAATCAAGGCTGAGTTGATTTTTGTCAGTTACTGAGAAAGGTGCTATTAGAATCTTCCACCATAACTGGTGATGACACTGCTTTTATTTGCCTGGAAATGGCTTTATTTAAAACTTTGAATAGGATTTTGAAACATATATACACTTATCTTGTACCAGGCACTGTTTCAAGAGCTTTATAAGTATTAATTTTATAGTAATAAGTTCTCTCTCTTCTGTGTTTTCCATCTTTTTTTCCTGCTACAGGTATTTTTGAGCTTGTGTTCCTTCTTTAAATACATGTTAGTTTTATGATCTGTCAGTGATAACCCCATTTCCCCAAGTCTCTCGCTCCTGCTGGACCTCCTTACTGTCTTGTCTCCTGAGTGACTGGTCATCATCCCCAGGACACTCACTGTTGGTGTTCAGAAAATTATCTGTAGGAATAATCTGAGACCCAGGCTCCCTAGAGAGGATTTTAGTTTCTTGTGTTGGATACTGGTGGACACTGGTGTTTTTAATGTCAGAACGTTCAGTGATCCATGGTGAGGAGATCACTGGGGTCCCCCTGATCTGCAGCCTGCTGCGACCTGGCTCTCCCTATTGCCTGTGCTCCTCTCGGTCATGTGAGACAGCCTGACTGTCCAGACCCAAGTCTGTCTTTTACAAAACTTGTGTAAATATTTTATCTCATGTTCCTTCATTTTATTTAATTGTGGTGCAGCACACCTAACATAGCACTTAACCATCCAGTTTTTTTATTGAGGTTATTTGATTTATGTTTCAGGTGTACAGCATGAAAGTCAAAGTTGCTCAGGCATGTCCAATTCTTTGCAACCCCATGGAATTTTCCAGGCTAGAATACTGGAGTGGGTAGCCTTCCCTTCTTCAGGGGATTTTCCCAACCCAGGGATCAAACCCAGATCTCCTGCATTGCAGGTGGATTCTTTACCAGCTGAGCCACCAGGGAAGCCCAGGTATACTGGAGTGGATAGCTTATCCCTTCTCCAGTGGATCTTCCCAACCCAGGTATTGGACCGGGGTCTCTTGCATTGCAGGCGGATGCTTTACCAACTGAGCTATCAGGGAAGCCCTGGTGGACAACATAGTGATCCACAATTTCCATCCAGAGTTAGACAAAGTGCTGGCTGTATTCCCTGTGCTGTGCAGTGTGCCCTTGTAGCTATTCGTGTTTACATAGCAGTTTGTGACTCTTAAGCCCTAGAATGCCCAGTCTTGTTTTGTCCTCATTCTCCGGCCCTCTCTGTAGAATTTGGCTCTGTTGATTGCTCTGTCCTTTTCTGAACATCCTTCCCCACCTTCTCTCCTGGAAGCTTCTAGACTTTGCTGGCTGTTCTTTTCCCTGGCTCCCTCTCTGGCTCTCCTCATCCCTTCTACCAGCTCAGTAGGTGCTGGTGTCCAGGGGGCCAACCTCTGCTCCCCTTCCGCTGACTCTGTTCCTTCTAGGGGATCTGCTCTGCATCTGAGGCTCAGCCCCCACCCACCTGCTTATGACTCTCTCCAATTCCACATTCTCTTTAGGGCCCCTGATTAAGGGTCCTGCTGTGGCCTGCTTGGTGGTCCCAGGGGTGTCTCATACCTGAGTCGTCAAGTACCCTTTCCCCATCTTTGATGGCTTTCTGCTGGAGGATAGTGTGACCATCCACTCCCAACCCCTGTAGGGGCCCAAGATTCCTCTTTGCCTCCCAGCATTTGCTTTGTGTCTGTCACCCACTCAGCTGCCCGTCTAGCCCTCTGTGGCTATCTGGAGAGGCCAGGGTACCACCTCCTAGTTCACAGGTGCCCAGGTGAGTCTGAGCACCAGCCAGGTATGGTGGGCACTCTCTCCTTTTCTCCCTGTTTGGCCCCTGCCAGCATTGCCCCCTACCCTGGACTCTTCATCTTTTCTGCCCCCACCTCTTTGGGGGAAAGTTTGTTGCTAGATGCCTCATTCCTGAAATGCAGATAGGACCATAGCATTTTTAAGCCTAAAATCCTTCAGTGATTCTTCTTCATTGTTAGGAAAAAATAAAACTCCTGTGTTTGGCATAGAAGGTCTCTATTTCCCCACTGCTACCCACTCATGCCTTCATCCATAGACTCTATGTACCTGTCATTTTTAATTATTCTTTCTTCTCTTCATGTCTTTGTAGAAGCCAGTTCCCCACTTGCTGGAATTCTCTTTCCTAATCTCTCCTTGGTTGGCTTCAGCTTGTCCCGTGAACCAAATCATTATCATCTTCTGTGGACATGCTCCCTGGAAGGTCTGAGTTAGGCATATGGGGGCTGGAGAGGAAGAGAAGGAAATGAATCCCTGAAGATGAGTTGTTTCCCCCTCTCTCAGTGTCGTAACTGCGCCAGGCATGGACCCCCTTCTACTTCCCGTTGTCTAGGTCCTGATGGGCTCTTTCCCTTCTACCTAGATCCAGGGGAGGGAAGAGGATGAGGTGTGGACACATTACTCAGAAGAGTGAGTGATGAGGGGACTTGGGTTCTCAGGATTCAGTGGAAGACTGGCATCTCACGTGTCCCCAGACAGCCTGAGTGCTGGGTTTATAGATATGGTGCAGAGCCGTGCGAAGCGCTGAACCCTAGGGCTGGACGTGTGCTGTCTACTCCTTAAAATGCTTAATAATAAAGGAAATGATTTGGTAGATAAAGGTCATTGCTGAAGACAGAAATGCAGGTGATGTGTCAGGGTTCACACATGTGCACTGTGTCTGGATTACATGGATGTCATCAGGGAAGTGTTCACTATGAGTGAGGGACATGAGTATGTCCTAAAAATGATGGGGTTTGGGAATAGGAACCTGTAAAATCACCACCTAGAGCCAGATTCTGGAGCCTCGGGAGCAAGGGGTTTTCTACAGGTTTGAGCAAGGGGGGTCTGTAAAGTGGTGCCCTGGATGTACAAGGAGCTCTTTCAGTTCAGTGCAGTCGCTCAGTCGTGTCCGACTCCTTGCGACCCCGTGAATCGCAGCACGCCAGGCCTCCCTGTCCATCACCAACTCCCAGAGTTCACTCAGACTCACGTCCATCGAGTCAGTGATGCCATCCAGCCATCTCATCCTCTGTCGTCCCCTTCTCCTCCTGCCCCCAATCCCTCCCAGCACCAGAGTCTTCCAGTGAGTCAACTCTTCGCATGAGGTGGCCAAAGTTTCAGCCTCAGCATCATTCCTTCCAAAGAACAGAGATAAAACATAGGTTCACTAGGGCTTTACACAAGGAATACAACCTGTATAAGATCACATTAAGATAATCAGATCATATAGGATTATACAAATGGTTATAAAAATAATGATTGGATAGTCATAAAGAGTAATCAGGGGAAATAGCTATGTTCTGGAGTGTGTCCTGAATATCTGAGTACACCTCAGATGTGCAGTCCATTCCCCACCAGAGTTTTACCAGCCTTGCTGCCAGATTTAGGACTGTGTAGGCCAGGGGCCCTGGTTCATGTTGTCATGAATAAAAGCCCTCTTCCCGGCTCCTCCCCCTGGGTGCACCCAGTTGTACATGGAGGTGAGGAGCTATGGAAAACACTCCTTATTGTGATGGAGGGCTTTTCGTGTTAAGGTCACCAGCCAGCTCTTATAACGAGTTGGGGAGAGCTGAAAGGAGCATTTTCCATAGTTTTGGAGCATGACAAAGCAGTACAATCCTGAAGCTCTAGTTGAGTAACTTAAAAACTAACCTTTTGCAGCTGGTGAATGATTGTCACAAATCCAGGTCTGTCCCTGAAGCAAGATGGTAAAATGACTGGATTTATCATGGGGAAAGCTATTAGGCCCTGGTGTTTTCTAGCTTTTTAGCTTTTAGTATTCAATTGAGACTCATAATCTCAGAATGTGAATGATGGTTGTTACTTTTGAATAGGCTTGGTTCAATCTTGGTATTTACTGTTGATTTTACAATGGGACAGACTAACTTGTTTCTGTCTGTCCATTTTAAGTGAAACGTGTAGAATCGAGCTGTAAGTAAAACAGTTACTGACTTAATTAGGCTTTGTGAATTTTCCATCCCAGATATTTAAACTGTGTGTAATTATATGTACACCTGAATTTAAAGCATTCATCCTGTCTTATCCCCTTTTTCAAAAAGCGCTGCCAGTGAAAGACGTAGAAGAGAAGCCTGAACGGCAGATCCGGGTGAGAGGCCCTGAGAAAGCAGCCAGCAGCACCGACCCTCAGCCACCACCAGGTGCCTTAGCTGCCCGAGGAGGCAGGAGAACCAAGAGTCCCCAGAGGTCATCCGCGAGAATAAAAGAACACAGGCACCCGTTTGCCCTCTACGGGTGGGGAGAGAAACAGACGGATACAGGAAGCCAGAAGACTCACAACGTCTGTGCTTCTGCCCCCATGCGCGAGGTAGGTGCCAGTGAACGGGCTTTTCTGCTTTCCCCTGGAGGGTGGGGTTGGCCTGGCCGTCACTGGCTATCATACCTGTGGTTGCTGTGATGTTTCAGGACATGGTAGGTCTCAGATGGGCCAAGGAAAGCCCAGGACTGGGCATCTGATCACAAACAGGATGCAGGGTGTTAGCTGCCTAGAGATTGGGGTTTTGCTGGGAGTTAGCTGGTAGCTGGAAGGTTTTACTGACACCAAGCCAGGTATGCAGATGACAGCACCCTTATGGCAGAAAGTGAAGAGAAGCTAAAGAGCCTCTTGATGAAAGTGAAAGAGGAGAGTGAAAAAGTTGGCTTAATGCTCAACATTCAGAAAATGAAGATCATGGCATCCGGTCCCATCACTTCATGGGAAATAGATGGGGAAACAGTGTCAGACTTTATTTTGGGGGGCTCCAAAATCACTCCAGATGGTGACTGCAGCCATGAAATTAAAAGAAGCTTACTCCTTGGAAGGAAAGTTATGACCAACCTAGACAGCATATTGAAAAGCAGAGACATTATTTTGCCAACAAAGGTCCGTCTAGTCAAGGCTATGGTTTTCTCAGTGGTCATGTCTGGATGTGAGAGTTGGACTGTGAAGAAAGCTGACACTGAAGAATTGATGCTTTTGAACTATGGTGTTGGAGAAGACTGTTGAGAGTCCCTTGGACTGCAAGGAGATCCAACCAGTCCATTCTAAAGGAGACAAGTCCTGGGTGTTCATTAGAAGGACTGATGCTGAAGCTGAAACTCCAGTACTTTGGCCACCTCATGCGAAGAGTTGACTCATTGGAAAAGACCTTGATTCTGGGAGGGATTGAGGGCAGGAGGAGAAAGGGACGACAGAGGATGAGATGGCTGGATGGCATCACGGACTCGATGGATGTGAGTTTGGGTGAACTCCGGGAGTTGGTGATGGACAGGGAGGCCTGGCGTGCCGCAATTCATGGGATCGCAAAGAGTCAGACACGACTGAGTGATTGAACTGAACTGAACTGAACTGGTAGCTGGAAGGTTTTACTGACACCGAGCCAGGTGGAGAAGGGGCAGGACACGGGGCTCTCAAGTTCCTGGGGCCCAGGAGGTATGGCCGAGGGGCACAGCCAGGGCTGGCAGCTGCCGGTCTGGATTTGCCTCTGGCCTCCTGAGAAGCTCCTGCTCTGTTGGACGTGATAACTGGCATCTCACGCCTCAGCCCCTTGTTGCTGTCTGTCTATCAGATCACATCTCCTGTGTTTCTCCATAACTATCTAGACTCCTGTTTTCTCTTTGGATTAAATTAGAGTGCATGTCCCCTGCTCATCCCTCCCCCAAGGTTTAGTTCTCCTTGGACTCAGGCCTGGCATGTCCCCAGGCAAAGACCTGAGAACAAGGCAGAAGAGGGCGCCTCACGTGTGGGGTCATACAGCAGTGATTGTGTTAGTGCTAACAGCATCCACCAGCCCAAAGCAAAGAGGGGGTGAAGAGAAGCAGAGGTGCAGGCTGTTTGAATTCTCATTAAATACCGCAGTCCAAGTTTACCAAACAGACTTCTGAACTCTAGCAGATAGTGTTGTTCGGAGCGATATTTGAGATAACAGAGTTGTCCTCTGGCAGTCCTGTGGAGTTAAGTTGAATGGGGTTCATTAAACATCTTAGGTGGTAAAATCTTGAAATTTGCTAGTATTTTGCTATAAAATATATAAATTCCTTCAATGGAATCCTTATTCTTGCTTAATGCAAAGGAGTTCCAATCCTTTTCCAGAGCCAGTTTCTCAAGGCACATGTAGATTAGTTGCTTACCATTTAAACTGAAATTTAGTCTGGTGGACATTTTCTGTTGCCTAGTTTCTGTATTGCTGACAATGGGTAAGACAGAACTCAGGGGAATGGCTCTTCTGGAGAAACTTTTATTCACAGAAGTCCTGAATATGGCGAGACTGACTTGCCTCTGCCCTGCTGCAGGTGACCTGGAGGAAGCTTCATTGTGAATATTCTGGAAAATTAGTGCCAAAGCCACTTGAGTGACTGTTCATTCATTCTGACTCCCCTTAGATCCATGAATCAGCATTGCGAGCCAAGAGCAGAAGGCAGCTGGAGAAGAGGAGGCTGGCAGCTCAGAGGCAGCGGGCTCACTCTGCTGATGTGGAGAAAAATAGGCGGGTCAAGCCTGCCTCCTCGGAGAACCCTTGGATGACAGAGTATATGAGATGCTACTCTGCCAGAGCTTGAGGGAAGGAACAGCTGCTTGGACAACCTCTTTTTAAAAGTGTAAATGAAAGAAAAGAACAAGACAAAAACTATCAAAAGAAATTGGACACGGGTTTAAGAAACCAACTGATTATGCAAGATTTTTCTTGGGGAATTTCCAAAAGATTGTCTCTTTCGATGAATCCTGGTCACCTACCTCAGCAGTAGGGTGGCAGCTGAAGCCATAGAAACTTGGTTACTTATGAGGAGAATTCCCTAAATCTTTGATATTCTTATAAGGGTTTTGTTTTAAAGCATCTCAATCTTTTAAGATACTGACACCAAATGCCTTTAAATGGCTGACAGATGCTTAACTTCAGTATCTGTGCTCAGTTTAGGTGAAGCCTGTTTTCCTCCTGTTCTGAACAGCTTCTCAGATTCTACAGCTGGTAAGGTCACGCCAGCTTGCCACAGAAGATTCCTTTTCCTTATGTGTAGTTTGCTTTGAACATCAAGATAAAAGTGAGTTTCAACACTACCTTTGATTCCATGTATAGTGAAAGCATTGTAGAACATTGGTAGTTCCTAAACAATTAAATGTTTTCTGCGTTTCAGTTCGAGTACCACTTCATGTGGCCTGTGATATTTAAGAACTATCTGGGCTGGGTGAGGGTCATCTTTTCTCTTTAAATTGTCATCTAGGCACATATTAATAGTTTAGTTCAAGTGCATTCCAGTAAATGAAGTGTTTAGAAGTAGTACTGAAGTTTCTTTTGAGTCAAAGACTCACTTTTTAATTAAGATTTTTTAAGGACACTTAATGGGGTACCAGTCACTTGTTGCAGCCTGGCCTTTTGGCACTCACTCACTGTGGACTTTGCCTCTTCTAGAAGAGTTTAGCAATGATACCTACAATTTAAAATCTGAAATTTCACTTAGTAAATTGAGATTGTCTTGCTTACTGGGGATGGGGGACAGATTTTGAGCTACCGATTAGAGATGTGGACCACCCCTGCTTTTCTCCTCCATGGGACGTACCAATAACAAAGCCTTGATGATGTACATTGTTCAGACTTTTGGTTGAAATACATTCTTCATAGGTTCCTAGCTGGTAGATTTTGTGTAGAAGCTAATGTGAGGGCATACTGCTGTGTGTATGGGCATAGATGTGAGCGTTTCAATGAAGTGTTTCCTTCTCTCCAGCACATTTGCTTTTGGGGTAGAAAGTGGTTTTGAGAAGCATTTTTTCCATTTAGTAGAGACAGGAATCTACAGTAAGGATGAATGCTAAATTCCTGATAAGAGAGAAAAAAGTTCTTTGCCAGCTTACCATGTAGAGATGTGTGAATGAAAATTTGGTGTTTGATGTGCATTTGAGCATTTCCTTGATATTTTTACTCTGGGTCTTTGAAGTATTATGGTTGATTTCTACAAAAATGTTTTATTACATGTAAAATCTTCCCACAGTATCATCTTACACAATCATATTAAGCTTTGCAAATTCTTATTGAAGAATCATGAGCTTTTAAAAAAAACTTAAAATATTTGCATTATTTTGAGGTGAATATATAGAGAGCTCTCCTAGTCACTACAGTGTATGTTTAGTAAAAGAAAGGTCTATGTGTTGTCCAAAATGTCCTTGCTAGGGATTCTGGTGAATCTTGCTGTTATTATAACCCTTAAATACTGCAGGAACCTGAAGATGAAATTTCTGCGGTAATGTGGCAGTGGAAACCGTTCCTTTAGAGCACTTCCTGCATGTGTACTTCCAACCACCAGCTCCAGTGCTCTGTTCCCGTTGTAGCCTGCAGTCTGAGGAAGAGGCTGTGGGAGTAGCTCAGGTCTACACTGATGGACTGCCTTAGAAACCCGACCCCTCAAGGCCCTGAGCAAGCCAGACTCTGTCCTTTAAAACACAGACTTATATTTAATATGCTTAATTACTACTGCAAACTCCACATGCAGATCTGGAAGAACCTAGAGGGTGATATTGGCCAGTATTTCCCCCCTTTTAAGTAGAGGACCAATGAACAAGATTTTTTAAAGTGTTTTTAATGTGCATGAACAATGAATGAGTCAATAGGAAGTAACTGGGAGTCCCCTTCCTGTGTCCAAGCCATTAGTTGGTTAGGGTTTCATTTTCTTCTTTCTCTTTAGGGGTAAAGATGGTCTTTTGAACCTACAAAATTTTTTAAGTTGTAACAACTTGATGTCCTACTTTTTTCCTTCTCACTAATGTCATTGTGATCATGTTCTTATTCCTTAAGACAGCTTATGAAACAGTGAGGTAATTTAAAATTGCCTTTCACTTTGAAAAGTTTGAAACTGAGAATCCAGTGATATTTAAAATATAGATTGAAATAACTGCTGCATAAGAGTCTCCTTTTAAAATTTTAGTTTTTAAGTTCTTAATTAAAACAGTTTGTTGTAACTTGTTTTCTGTGTTTACTAAAAGCAATAATAAAATATTAAGTAACACCTGAATACTTCTGGACTGAGGTGAATGAGAATAGGAATCTGTCCTTTTTCTTCCTTTTAAAACCTAAAAGACTGCTCTATTTATGAGGTGTCAAAATGCTTGTTCTCCCCCACTGCCAGAAAATTCCCAAGTACCTATATACATTTCTTTTAAAGTCTACTAAAAGTAAAAGAGGGTATAGTTTATCTGAATTGCTTGTAATGTAGTAAGCACACATTTGTGGTGCTTCTTATGAAAAGCCTTGTCATTGATTCATCAGACATAGATTACTAGTAATTTGAAAGCTTTGAACACTTTGATGAGCAAGTACTAACATTTCTGCTGGTAAAGTTTATGTCCAGCACAGCCTCAGCACTCAAAAGCCACCTTTCTGTTGTGCATTTTAGCGGGCTGAGTTTGCATGACGCAGCTAAAGTGCACAACAGAAAGGTGGCTTTTGAGTGCTGAGGCTGTGCTGGACATAAACTTTACCAGCAGAAATGTTAGTACTTGCTCATCAAAGTATTCAAATGTATTACTGGCAAGGAGGAAGAGGGGCCAAGCATATGTTAAAAGTGAAAACAACTGTCCTGTTGACTACTTCAGTGAAAAATAGCTTAGTGGGCAGTTTTACATTTTACTGGACTGGATAAAAAATGGTGCTAATATTTATACAGTCTGATTCTGTAGTTGGTTTGGGATCAAATTACCAACGCCTGACTCATGGGTCCTTACCATAGTCTTGTGATCAGTTAAATAGGATTTAAAAAGTGATCCTAAAAGTGTAACCATGTATAATATTTGAAATGGATTTTGTACAATAGGCTGAATAGGGAGCTGTCCACTCCAAGTGTTTGCTTAGTACCAAATTGTGAGAGGAGCCATGTCCAGGGTTGAGGCCCAGGTTTCCTCCCAGCCTGCTGGTGTGAGAGGAGAAAGCTGCTCCTTTATTCTCTCCATTTTGAAAGTCAGGACACCTGAGTGAAGACACTGGAGGCTTCTTTTTGGATTTCTTTATAATCAGCAGAACTGGTTTCAGAGCTGTCCCCCTGTCTTGTTGTTGTCTGTTTATTTTGAGCACTGCACTCACTTTGCCATTCTGAAGGCACTAAGGCCAGGCACCTACAGTCACAGGGCTCAGGCGGTGGGCATTCGGGGCTGTGCTTTCTAAGAACTGTGTGTTGCTTTTAGCTTGTATTTAATATTGTAGTTACTTGGAAAAATGTGAATAAAGTTCATTAATACTACAGGCTAAGCTTCTGTTTTGTGGGCAGTAATTCTGATTAGTACATTAATGGTTGAAGAGAATTCAGTGATTATATTGACTCCTAAATGTATTTTTCATTAGATAAATATTCAGTAAGGTATATTACATCCAGGAAAAGATACTTTCTGTGTATATACTTTGAATTAAACTCCACATTTTCCCCAGTCTTTCCCTCAACCTTATTGCTTTGAAAATTAGGGATAGGGCATGGGCAAAAGAAACTTAAAGAGATTTGCTGTTTAGTTGCATTCAACTCTTTGTGAACCCATGCACTGTAGCCCACCAGGTTCCTCTGTCCATGTGATTTCCCAAGCAAGAATACTGGCGTGGGTTTCCATTTCCTTCTCTAGGGACCTTCCTGACCGAGGGATCAAACCCGAGTCTGTTACACTGGTGGGCAGATTCTTTACCACTGAGCCACTAGAGAAGCCCTAACTCAAAGTGAAGTGTGGAGTCGAAAGTGAGAGTTCCTTCAAGTAGTACCACCCCTCACCAACATTCTGCATCCCTTCTTAGAGGAGACCAGGCCTTTTCTCCAGGCACTTGGAGGTACATATACACTGTTTCGTTTTTTTGCACAAATATGGAATAATGCTATACACATTCTGTAACTCCCCAGCCTTCCCTCACCTGCTGTCCTTGTTCACACTGTCCCCCTGATCCCAATTAGCCAGCCAAGCACCTTTGAGAGTGGGCTGCCTGGCAGACCCCTCCTCAGGTCTCAGGCTGACCACAAAATTCTGTACATGTGAGGCAGGTCCAAAGAGCACTGCAAAAGCTTTGAAGGCTGAACTGGCATTGGAACCAGCAGGCCAGGACTTGGGGCATGAGCCTAAACAGATTGATTACTCGATAGAACAAAAATGCCAGCATTCTCCACAGGACTTGGTTGTGTTTCACCATGTAATATTCAAAATACCTGAGAGGCACTCCAGATTACTCAGCATATGAAACCATGGAAATGGCTGTCATCAGTAGCTGCCATCATAGACCTGAAGGAAGCTATTATTGAAAAGTTCAAATGAATACTTGAAATAAGTATTAAGCCAGAAATTATCAGTAGAGAAATAGATAATAGGAAAACTGACAATATTAGAACTGAAAAATACTCCAACTGAAATTTAAAAAATCTTGCTGGATAGACGGAATAGCAGGTTGAAGATGACAAAATAAAGATAATAGATCAACACAGATCATCCAATCTGAAGAACAGAAAAGGGCTGGAGAAAAGTTTCCAGGTTGTGTTATAGGAATCAGAGAAAGAGAAGAGGAAGAGTGTAGTGCTTTAAAATCATCTGCAGAAATGATGGCTAAAATCCTTCCAGGTGAGCTGAGTGAAGCTGAAACAGAATAAACCCAAGAAATCCAAGCCCAGACACATCCTTAACTTTTGGAAGCTAACAGACATCTTGAATGCAGCCAGGGAAAAGTGAGAGGTGACCTACAGGGGGACAGTTCATCTGCACGTGCATTTTTTTAAATCAGAAACTATGGAGGCCAGAAGTAAGTGGCACATTTCTTAAAGTGCTGAAAGAAAAGAATTGCCAACTTAGAATTCTATATGCAGTGAAATATCCCTCAGGAATGAGGGTGAAATAAAGACATTCTCAGATGCAGGAAAACTAAGAGAATTGATGGCCAGAGACCTGCCTTAAAGAAACAGCCAAAGGATGTACTCAGACAGGAGAGAAGTGATACCAAGGGAAGCTGGGAGCGTGGGGGAAGGAGAACAGCAGCTCTAGAATGTGGTCACTCGTCTCGGCCCCAGAAACAGCTCCAGAGCCAGAAAGCGAAAGGAGTGCCTTGTCAGTCGTAATAAGCCCCCTTTTCAACACACAGTTTTGAAGTGACTTTTGGCCAGCCCTAAGAATACTGTCTGGTTGCCAGGGAAACCGATTGGGAAGAAAGGGTTGGGACTTTGAGTCCTACCCCCGACCTCTGACCTCCAGGGAGGAGAGAGGGGCTGGAGATTGAGTCAGTCACCAATGGCCAATGACTTAATCTCTCACCCTATATGATGAAACCTCTGTAAACCCCACAAATCCAGGGTTCATGGAGTTTTCTGGTCAGTGAGCAGGTGGAGATGTGAGAATGGTGTCCACAGACCAGGGAAACTGCACCCTTTCCCCTCCCATGCCCCCTACGTGTCTTCCATCTGGGTGTTCTTGAATTATATCCTCTACAATAAGGCAGTGATCAGGTAAGTAATTTGTTTTTCTGACTTCTGTGAGCTGCTCTAGCAAATTAGCTGAACCCAAGGAGGGGTCTGGGGTGGTTGCTCAGAAGCACAGCTGACAGCCTGGACCAGTGATTGGCATCTGAAGCTGGGACAGGGGCAGGCCCATGGGGCTGAGCCCTTAACTCGTGGGGCCTGCCACTCTCCAAGTATGTAGTCAGAATTGAGCTGAACTGAAGGACACTCGGCTGAGGCTGAAAAACTGCTTGATATGTGGGAAGCCTCTTCTCACCTGGGGTCAGAGTTGGTCAGAGGCGGAAGAGTTCCATAGTGGAGGAGACACAGCAGCGGGCTTCCACTCAGACCCTAACTACAGAGCTTCCAAAGAGATGAGCATCTGTGCCAACAGTGAGAGTGTGGCTGTTCCTAAAGTCTGGCAGACTCTTGTGGGAAGCATGGCAGAGAGCATCTCTACAAAGTGGCAGAATGCGAGATGAACTGGCCTTCTCTGCACGCATGGGGAAAGCAGCGTGATGACAGGGAACACAGTGGCTCGGGCGGACGGATGTCACCGATCCTCCTCTGTCCTGTTAGTGCAGTCTCATAAACGGGTCTTCCAGTAAAAGGGGAAAAATAAATAGTTAAAATACATGCCAGTCATCAAGTTCTAAGGTTTTTATAGCCGGGACTCAGGGCCTTTGATATATCTAATACTGCATACATCACAGGAGCCATTTAAATCACTGTCTTTAATATGGATTATACAATAAAATAAAAATTATTACTCTATTAAAAATTTTTAAAACTACAAAGCAAATTGTCCTGAGGCAAAATATTATGAAGGAACACATCTGACTCTGAGAACTAGACAAATTTACAATTATAGTTAAAGACTTCAATACTCCCATCAGGAATAGAACTAGTAGACAAAAAATTAATAGAGACGTTAGAAGGGCTAGACAACACCATTAACCAACTCACTGACATTTACAGAACACTACCGAAAAAAAGAACAAAAAATTTTCACTGCACATGGAACAATCATCAAGGCAAGTCCATATCCTGGTTATTAAAATAATCTTACATTAAAAATCATACAACTCATGTTTCTGACTATGATGGAATTAAACTAGAAATCCGTAAAGAAGGGAAAATCTCAAATCAGTTGGAAATTAAATAACCTGCTCATAAATAATCCACCAAAAAGATGGTCTCAAGAGAAATCAGAAGATATTTTAAATGGAGAAAAATGAAATGTTGTAATTTTGAAGTTTTTAAAAATGTTGGGCACAGTTAAAGCAGTGCTTAGAAGGAACTGATTAGCATTGACAGCTTATGTTAAGAAAAGTCTCAGCAATAATCTAAGCTTCCATCTTAGACTAGAAAAGAATAAGCAAAGCAAGACCACATCTTCAAGAATGAAGGAAAAAGAAAAGAGCAGAAATCAATGAAATTGAGGACAAAAATAAGCCAAAAGCTGTTTTTTTGAAAGATCAATAAAATTGATAAGCCTCTAGCAAGCTTGACAAAAAAGAACAAGCCATACATTAGCAATATTAGGAATAAAATGTGGTTATCTGAATCTGAATTTCACTATTAGCCTGGGTTAGCTTCTTTTTCACGCTGATCAATCATCTATTTTTTTGATGAATGGCGTATTTATGTGCTTGACCAAGCTTAAAATTATTTGGGACAAACGGGAAAAGCACACTGCCTTTTAATTTTTCAGTGGGTTTCTATCTGCTTAACTAGCTAGGATCTCTGTAGGTCTGACACCACTTTTCTGGTAAACACATCGCAGATACTCCGTCATAGCCCAGTGCTAACTTTTGCTTTCTTTTGTTGTGCTGTTGTTTTCCAGTCACTAAGTGGTATCCTGCTCTTTCTGACCTCGTGGACTGCAGCACACTAGGCTTCCCTGTCCTTCACTATCTCCCTGAGTTTGCCCAAACTCATGTCTATTGAGTCGGTGATACCATCCAACCATCTTTGGAGCAACCAAAACTGTTGCTCCTCTTTCCTCTTCCCCTCAATCTTTCCCAGCATCAGGGTCTTTTCCAATGAGTTGGCTCTTTGCATCAGGTAGCCAGAGTATTGCAGCTATAGCATCAGTACTTCCAATGAATATTCAGGGTTGATTTCCTTTATGATTGACTGGTTTGATCTCTTTGCTGTCCAAAGGACTCTCAAGAATCTTCTCCAGCACCACAATTCAAAAGCATCAGTTCTTTGGGGCTTGGCCTTCTTTATGGTCCAACTCTCATGTAAGTACATGATTATTGGAAAAACCATAGATTTGACTATTCAGACCTTTGTCAGCAAAGTGAACTGACTGCTTAGCTTTGTCATAGCTACTCTTCCAAGGAGCAAGCATCTTTTAATTTCATGGCTGCAGTCACAGTGATTTTGGAGCCCAAGGAAAAAAAATGTCACTGTTTCCATTTTTTCCCCATCTTTTTGCCATGAAATGATGGGATCAGATACCATGATCTTAGTTTTTTGAATGTTGAGTTTTAAGCCGGTTTTTTCACTCTCCTCTTTCGCCTTCCTTAAGAAGCTCTTTAGTTCCTCTTCGCTTTCTGCCATTAGGGTGGTATCACCTGCATATCTGAGGTTGTTGATATTTCTTCTAGCAATCTTGATTCCAGCTTGTGATTCATTCAGCCCAGCATTTCACATGATGCAATCTGCATGTAAGTTAAATAAGCAGGGTGACAATATACAGCCTCAACATACTCCTTTCCCAATTTTGGACCAGTCTGTTGTTCCATGTCCGGTTCTGTTACTTCTTGACCTGCATATAGGTTTCTCAGGAGGCAGGTCAGGTGGTCTAGTATTTCCATCTCTTTAAGAATTTTCCAGTTTCTTGTGATCCACGCAGTCAAAGGCTTTAGCGTCATCAATGAGACAGAAGTAGATGTTTTTCTAGAATTCCCTTGCCTTTTCTGTGACCCAACAGATGTTGGCAATTTGATCTTTGGCTCCTCTGCCTTTTCTCAATTCAGCTTGTACATCTGGAAGTTCTTGGTTCACATACATGTTGTCGAAGCCTAGCTTGAAGGATTTTGAGCATTACCTTGCTAGTATGTGAAATGAGTACAACTGTGTGGTAGTTTGAGCATTCTTTGGCATTGTCCTTCTTTGGGATTGGAATGAAAACTGACCTTTTCCAGTCCTGTGGCCACTGCTGTGTTTTCCAGATTTGCTGGCATAATGAGTGCAGCACTTTAGCAGCAGCATCTTTTGGGATTTGAAACAGCTCAGCTGGAATTCTATCTACACTAGCTTTGTTCCTAGTGATGCTTTCTAAGGCCCACTTTATTTCAGACTCCAAGATGGCTGACTCTAGGTAAGTGACCACACCATTGTGGTTATCCAGGTCATTAAGATTTTTAAAATACAGTTCTTCTATGTACTCTTGCCACCTCTTCTTAATCTCCTTTGCTTCTGTTTGTTGTATAGGAAATACTAATCTCAAACCTCAAACACTTTCTTTACAGATGAGGTATGTAGTGTCACCTACAGAAAGATTCACACTTTGGTCATAATAAAAATTCTGTATGTTCTTCCAGTGCCTTAAAAAAAAAAAAAAAAAAGACAACTCACCTTTTGCTTTTAGACCTTTAATCCAACTAAATTAATTTTTGGTGAATATGAATTTGAGATCCTTTTTTTAGAAAAAATTGAATTAAATGGGTAGAAAAAGGACTTAACACCGTACAGTGAAAAAGCCCTTACTGATTTAAAATGTCACATCATACATCTTCATAAGCTGCAACAGATACAAGGGAAAGGGTCTAGATGCCGCTCCTCTATGGATCTAACCCTGAGCTCAAAGGTTTTAATTTTACAGTGCATTTTAGTATTTGGTATGGCAAGTCTTTTTCTTGGGGATGGTCTTGATTCCTGTCTCCTGTACACTGTCACGAATCTCTGTCCATAGTTCATCAGGCACTCTGTCTATCAGATCTAGTCCCTTAAGTCTATTTGTAACTTCCACTGTATAGTCATAAGGGATTTGATTTAGGTCAAGGCTGAATGGTCTAGTGGTTTTTCTCCAGTTTCTTCAATTTGAGTCTGAATTTGGCAATAAGGAGTTCATGATCCGAGCCACAGTCAGCTCCCAGTCTTGTTTTTGCTGACTGTATAGAGCTTCCCCATTTTTGGCTGCAAAGAATATAATCAGTCTGATTTCAGTGTCAACCATCTAGTGATGTCCATGTGTAGAGTCTTCTCTTGTGTTGTTGGAAGAGGGTGTTTGCTCTGACCAGTGCCTTCTCTTGGCAGATCTCTATTAGCCTTTGCCCTGCTTCATTCTGCATTCCAAGGCCAAATTTGCCTGTTACTCCAGGTGTTTCTTGACTTCCTACTTTTGCATTGCAGTCTCCTATAATGAAAAGGACACCATTTTTGGGTGTTAGTTCTAGAGGGTCTTGTAGGTCTTCATAGAAGCGTTCAACTTCAGTTTCTTCAGCATTACTGGTTGGGGTATAGACTTGGATTACTGTGATATTGAATGGTTTGCCTTGGAAACAAACAGAGAACATTCTGTTGTTTTTGAGATTGCATCCAAGTACTGCATTTCAGACTCTTTTGTTGACAGTGATGGCTACTCCATTTCTTCTAAGGGATTCCTGCCCACAGTAGTAGATATAATGGTCATCTGAGTTAAATTCACCCATTCCAGTCCATCTTAGTTCGCTGATTCCTAGAATGTCGATGTTTACTCTTGTCATCTCCTGTTTGACCACTTCCAGTTTGCCTTGATTCATGGACCCTACATTCCAGGTTCCTATGCAGTACTGCTCTTTACAGCATTGAACCTTGCTTCTATCACCAGTCCCATCCACAACTGGGTGTTGTTTTTGCTTTGGGTCCATCCCTTCATTCTTCCTGGAGTTATTTCTCCACTGATCTCCAGTAGCATATTGGGCACCTACCGACCTGGGGAGTTCATCTTTCAGTGTCCTATCTTTTTGCCTTTTTATACTGTTCATGGGGTTCTCAAGGCAAGAATACTGAAGTGGTTTGTCATTCCCTTCTCCAGTGGACCACATTGTGTCAGACCTCTCCACCATCACCTGTCCGTCTTGGGTGGCCCTACACAGCATGGCTTAGTTTCATTGTTAAGGCTGTGGTCCGTGTGATCAGATTGGCTAGTTGTCTGTGATTGTGGTTTCAGTCTGTCTGCCCTCTGATGCTCTCTCTCAGTGCCTACCATCTTACTTGGGTTTCTCTTACCCAAGATTCTTAAATTTCTCCAAGCCAGGCTTCAGTAATACATGAACTGTGAACTTCCAGATGTTCAAGCTGGTTTTAGAAAAGGCAGAGGAACCAGAGATCAAATTGCCAACATCTGCTGGATCATTGAAAAAGCAAGAGAGTTCCAGAAAAACATCTATTTCTGCTTTATTGACTATGCCAAAGCCTTTGACTGTGTGGATCACAATAAACTAGAAAATTCTGAAAGAGATGGGAATACCAGACTACCCGA
Source organism: Ovis aries (assembly GCF_016772045.2). NCBI lineage: Eukaryota > Metazoa > Chordata > Mammalia > Artiodactyla > Bovidae > Ovis > Ovis aries. The sequence goes on along the minus strand of NC_056078.1, from coordinate 832,980 downwards.
CTTGCCTCTTGAGAAACCTGTATGCAGGTCAGGAAGCAACAGTTAGAACTAGACATGAAACAACGCACTGGTTCCAAATAGGAAAAGGAGTACGTCAAGGCTGTATACTGTCACCCTGCTTATTTAACTTATATACAGAGTACATTATGAGAAACACTGGGCTGGAAGAAACACAAGCTGGAATCAAGACTGCCGGAAGAAATATCAATAACCTCAGATATGCAGATGACACCACCCTTATGGCAGAAAGTGAAGAACTAAAGAGCCTCTTGATGAAAGTGAAAGAGGAGAGGGAAAAAGTTGGCTTAACGCTCAACATTCAGAAAACGAAGATCATGGCATCCGGTCCCATCACTTCATGGGAAATAGATGAGGAAACAGTGGAAACAGTGGCTGACTTTATTTTTCTGGGCTCCAAAGTCACTGCAGATGGTGATTGCAGCCATGAAATTAAAATATGCTTACTCCTTGGAAGGAAAGTTGTGACCAACCTAGATATCAAATTAAAAAGCAGAGATATTACTTTGCCAACAAAAGTCCATCTAGTCAAGGCTATGGTTTTTCCAGTGGTCATGTATGGACATGAGAGTTGGACTGTAAAGAAAGCTGAGTGCAGAAGAATTGATGCTTTTGAACTGTGGTGTTGCAGAAGACTCTTGAGAGTCCCTTGGACTGCAAGGAGAGCCAACCAGTCCATCCTAAAGGAGATCAGTCCTAGGTGTTCACTGGAAGGACTGATGTTGAAGCTGAAACTGCAATACTTTGGCCACCTGATGCGAAGAGCTGACTCAGTTGAAAAGACCCTGATACTGGGAAAGATTGAGGGCAGGAGGAGAAGGGGACGACAAAGGCTGAGATGGTTGGATGGCATCACCGACTCAATGGACATGGGTTTGGGTAGACTCCGGGAGTTGGTGATGGACAGGAGGCCTGGTGTGCTGCGGTTCATGGGGTTGCAAAGAGTTGGACCCAACTGAGTGACTGAACTGAACTGATGGCAAGTCTCCCCACCCCTACCTTGTTCTTTACTTTCTTTGGTTATTTTCTTTCCTATATGAACTTCTGAATGAGCGTGTCGGTTTCTATTTTAACATTCCATTTGGCAATTTCATTAAGCTATATTGAATTTATTAATTTTGAGGCGATTGACATCTTTATAATAGTAGTGAGTCTTTGTATTCCCAAATAGAATGTGTCTCCTTTTAAGTTTGGTCTTTATGTATTTATTTAATAAAGTTTTTATTGAAAAAATCTTTCATATTTCTTGCTAGATTTCTTTTCCCCCTTCCATCTGATTTTGTAAATTTTTCTTGCCTCTGCATAAGAAGAGGTTGAACTAGGAGGAATGATGTTACTTTTCTACTGAATGTCAATGAAGATAGAAATTGATGATGCTGTCACTAATCATATATTTTGGAAGTACCTCATGAGAACCAGAGAACTGGAAACAACCCAGTTGTTTATCAGTAAGGAGCTGGTTACAGAAAACATGGCATATCAACACAGTGGAACATTCTGCAGCCTTCAGTAAGGAGAAAGCTCACTCCAAGATACAATGTGTATGGAAAAAGACAATGTGTATAACATGTTGCTTTTTGTTTAAGAAAGGAAGCAGTAATGACATCTGTATCCATGTCAAGCAACTCTGGAGGGATACACACACTAGCCAGTGGTTACTATGAGGTTAGGGGAAGGGAGCGAGCCAGGGGGAGGCAAGCAGGCCCCAGGGTGACTTTCCACACTGCTTTGACTTTTGACACATAAGAATGCATTAGCATCAAAACAAACAAAAAAAAACTCCTATAGAAAACAGAAAAACGCAAAAACTAGATACCCACTCTTTGAAAATGTGTATCCCTGTGAAAACTAAGCTTGTGATGGTTAAGCCAGGCTGGCCCCCATATCCACAGCTGGGGGCTTGTAGGGCCAAGGACCACAGCCTCCTCTCCTGGGCCTGAACCGGTTGGGAGCATACCTTGAACATCTGTTGTTGTATAGTCTCTAAGTTGTGTCCGGCTCTTTTGCAACATCAGGGACTGTAGCCCACCAGGTTCCTCTGCCCATGGGATTTCCCAGGCAAGAATACTGGACGAGGTTGCCATTTCCTTCTCCGGGGGACCTCCCTGGTCCAGGGACCAAACCCGCATTTCCTGCACTGGCAGGCAGATTCTTTACCATATTCAAACATGGAGATTGCTGGACAGTGAGGTGTAAGTCCTGAATTTACACCAAACAGACTAACCTTCAATGGCACCCCACTCCAGTGTTCTTACCTGGAGAATCCCAGGGATGGGGGAGCCTGGTGGGCTGCCATCTATGGGGTCGCACAGAGTCGGACACGACTGAAGCGACTTAGCAGCAGCAGCAGCAGACTGACCTTTCCTAGGAATAAAATTTTAACTTGATTACACTAACAATAGAAGCTTATCACATTTTTCAGAAGACCCAGGGCTTGCTTAGGTAAGCCAGGCTGCTGGTTTTTCAAGCGCTCCCTTCTGGACACAAAAACTCTGCTCCACCTTCCTTGACAGCAGGACTGACTTCCCAGGAACAGCTGCGGTGTCCACTTCATGACAGCAGCATTCCTAGCCTGTGACTGCTGTTTACAGGTTAAACAATACCTTCTTCATGACCGCCAAAGGTTAAAATTTAATAAAGACAAAATGTAAACCTTAATTGAAAAAAAAAAAAACCTGTGGTTTTTTTGGGAAAAAAGCATGGATTTAAGTTTGGGTCTCCTGCACTGTTGGGCTTCCCTGGTAACTCTGCTGGTAAAGAATCTGCCTACCCTGGTTCAATTCCTGGGTCAGGAAGATACCCTGAAGAAGGGATAGGCTACCCACTTCAGTATTCCTGGGCTTCCCTGGTGGTTCAGAAGGTAAAGAATTTGTCTGCAATGCAGGAGATCTGGGTTTGATCCCTAGGTCGGAAGATCCCCCAGAGGACATGGCAACGTACTCGAGCATTCTTGCCTGCAGAATCCCCATGGACAGAGGAGTCTGGTGGGCTGCAGTCCACGGGGTCACAAGGAGCTGGACACGACTGAGCGACTAAGCACAGCACAGCACTCCCGCACTGTTAGTGGGAGGGTAAATTGGCATAAGCTGTCTGGAGGGCAGTTCGGCTTTATGGGCCTTAAAGGTGAGCACATCTTTGGCCACGCCACTCCCAGGCTTCCCCCACATCCACACGCAGGCAGATGCCCTGGCCCAGGGAGCTGATGACAGTGCAGCCTCCCAAGCAGAAGGGGGCGCATTCACATGCTACTCCTCTCCCACCATCAGGAGCTGCCTGTAGGGGGTACAGTGAAGAAAGGGAAGTGAGGGGTGTCTTCAGCATCAGGAAGGTCCAGCAGATGCCCTCTGCCCACGTCCGCACTGGTGCAGGGAGCCCGGTGGCCTGTGGGCAGGGGATACTATGCCCGTGGCCTAGGATCTTGCTGTGAATGTGGCTTCGATTTAAAGCCAAAACATTGGCCATATTGACTGTGAGAGATGGATCGAACTAGTTAACAGTGACTATTTGTGACAACTAGGCATTCCTGGTGGCTCAGATGGTACAGAATCCACCTGCAGTGCAGCGGTCCCAGGTTCAATCCCAGGGTCAGGAAGATTCCCTGGAGAGAGAATGGCAACCCACTCATGTTCTTGCCTGGAGAACCCCATGGACAGAGGAGCCTGGTGGGGTACAGTCTGTGGGGTTGTCAAGAGTCAGACACAATTGAGCAACTAAGCACACAAGTACTTGTGACAACTATCATCGCTGTTAACCCATCCTTTACTGGTTTTACAACCTAGGTGTTGACTGGGGCCTGAGATCTTTGAGGATTTCACAAGAATGGGGGCAGAGGGAGATTCTTCTGTCTCTATGCTTCTGCCCCTTGAGAGGAACCTTAGGGGTCGGGACCAAATACCTGCTTCCTGCCAAGAGCCCCCTTCAACAGCCCACCTTGCTGGGGCCCCATGCTGGGCACTACACCTGGTCCCTCGCGGATGGTTCCCTCCCAACACTGCTGGCTGTGCCTTCAATGATGCTTTTCTATGAGCTAGACTTGTACCCACACCCAGTGAAGCACTCTGCTGGTGTGAGGTCACCCCATGAGAACAGCTCTGACAATGAGTGAGACACCATCCACTGGGACATCCCTGAGGACAGACAGCAGACTTGGCCTAAAGTTGAGGCCGATACATGGATCCCAAAATGTAACTGAATTGAGTAAAAGTCTGAAGCCACCCACCAGTGTTTAAAGCCAACATTACTCTCGGAAATTAGAAAAGGAAGGCCAGAGTAGAATAATTAGATAGTTACAAATCAAGTAAAAATAAGTGCGTAAAGACACTTTTCTTCTATTCTTGCTCAAGGACCAAGTTAGATAAGCAGAGAAGAGAAGCAGCACAGATGAGGGCCAGCTGGGGTCAGGACTTTATTGGCAGATGGCACGAGTGTTGCCACGGTAACCACACACAGTACACGTAGTGGGAATGGGTGTGAGGCAGAGGCACCCCCCAGGCCAGGAGGGCCACGGCCAGAGCACAGGCCCCCAGGCAGGGTCTCACCTTTACAGAGTAACATCTGACCCACAGCAACTCGGATACAGCTTTCACCACAAAACACAAGAATACTGTGACAAGCATTCTGAAAACCAGCTGGCATGCATTTTCAGTCATGCATTTTCAATTGATAATATTTTCAATGTGTTGAAGGCAAGGACAATAAAACAAGTTATCAAACTTGCAATTTTCTCTTTTTTAAAGTACGGCTTCACAGTGATGAAGTCAACTTGTTTCCCACCTCGAACGGTTTAGCACTAAAGGTATTTTAAACATGGAAAATACTTGTACCAGTTAGGGTGGGGAGGGATGTGGGAGAGGGGTTCAGGATGGGGGGCGACACATGTATACCTGATGTATCATGCTGATGTATGGCAAAAACCATCACAATATTGTAATTATCCTCCAATTAAAACAAATAAAATTAATTATATAAAAAAGAATGCTTTACAGTTCTTGAAATTCCAATAAACGTGTGTGTTTGAAATTGCCATCAATTTTGAAGGGGAAAAAAAAAGATTCCAGTCAACAGAAAACCCAGTGTTCTGTCTGATGGTGCTGCATGGTGGAAGCACAGGGCTTCCCCTGGACCTGCCGTCCACTTCCTGGGGGTGGTGGCCCCTGCCTCCACATCTCAGGCACCTGGGCTGTGAAGTGGGCCTACTTCTGTTCTGTGCCACTGCAAAGGGCTGTTTTGAAGGTTCAATCAGATGTTACATCTGAGAACACTTTTAAATTGTAAAAAAATGCTATGCCCCTTTAGGTCTCAGTTACAGACATTTCAAATGACAATATTAAAAATGAGTGTTAAACTAAAAATTCTCCATAATTTCTTGATAAACTGTGTGTGTGTGTGTGTGTGTGTGTGTGTGTGTGTGTGTTTTAAGGAAGAAAAGTGGGCACGAAATCCTGTACCTTGATCAGAGATACAGTGAACAACCAAAGCAGCGCTTGGGTACTGAATTTCACCAAGTGCAAAAATAGAGTTCTCACCGTTCAGGTAGCATGAACATTTGAAAAATCAGCTAAAAACAGGCATAAACCACCTAAATAGAAAAACAAATTTAAAAGCTTCAGGTGAAATCATTTCATCTTAAAATCAGAGTAGGGAAACTGTTATCTGCCACTCGTCTACTACTGCTTTGAAAAGGCAGCAGTTAGTTTCTATAGCCACAGCTTCTGCTTCAACACAAGGACTTGTCAACTGTAACAGAGTGTGTGTTTACAGAATTGAGCGATTTCACACGTTTCACCCCAACCATTTATTATGACGCATCCTGCAAGTCTTGGATAGCTGAGCAGGTCTAGGCCTGAAAGCAGACATTTATCGACAATCACATCCTCAGCTGCTCCTCACAACCTCATGTACTGGTCAGTGCAGACAGACAACACAGCATCCTGGACAACTGCTTGCCCACAGGCTGTACTGTCATGTAACAATAGGCCAACTAAGAGTGTACAGATAGCGTTTCCAAGAAATACTGATCCAAACAACAAAACCTGCAACAGTAAGGCTCTTCACCTAAAATGTAAAACAACTGGATAACTGCACTGAAGCCAACAGTCACAAATGAAGAGGCTGCTCTGGGAGTTATGGTTTTAGACAGTTTTGTTAAAAACGTGTCTTGGAGAAGAGTGTTTTGGACTGAAACTTGGATGTCCAAATGCCTACCCAGGTTTGGGAAGTTCTCAGTCTATCATTTATTTAAACAAGCTTCCTGCCCTTCCTCCCCCTCTTCTCCTGGGGCTCCACTGATGTGCAGACTGTTTCTTAATGGTGTCTCAGAAGTCCTGTAAGCTTTTCATTTCTCTTCATTCTTCCCCCACCCCCTTCTCTGGATAATTTCAAATGCTCTGTTTTCAAGCTCATTGATTCTTTCTTCTGCTTGATCTGGTCTGTTGTTGAAGCTCTGTATTAACTTCTTCAGTTCAGTCATTGTGCTCTTCAGCTCCAAAATTTGGTTCGTCTTTATATTTTTCTATTAAACTTCTCATTTTGTTCTTGCTTTCATGATTTTGTTAATTGTTTTATCTATGTTCTCCTGTAGCTCTCTGAGCATTTTTAGAACAATTATTTTGAATTCTTTGTTGGGCAACTCATGTATCTCCACTTCTTTAGGGAGGGTTGCTGGAAGTTTACCATGTTCCTTTGGTGGTCTCATGATTCCCCGATTCTGTGATCCCTTAAGTCTTGCATATAGGTGTGTATGCAGTTACCTCATCCGAACTTTATGAGCTGCCTTTGGTATAAGACTTTCACCTTCGGTTGGGGATGTGATGGAACACGCTGTGACCCAGGCCCAGTGGCACAGGGTGGCACATGCAGGTGTGTGTCTGGGTGGGAGGGACACTGTCATTGACTCAGGTCACTGAGGGTCACAGCATCCATTGTGTAGTTCCTGACAAGCACTGTCGGGGGTCTGCAGTGTCTGCAAGGGCTGGTGGGTTCCCCAGTGGCACCTCCAGGTTCAGCATCTAGGGATCAGGCCCGGAAGCAACAATGACCTGGAGCTTGAGGCATGCACACATCTGGCTGGGGAGGCCTGCTGATCAGGGCAGGAAGCAACAATGACCTGGAGCTTGAGGCACGCACACATCTGGCTGGGGAGGCCTGCTGATCAGGGCAGGAAGCATCGAGACCTGGAGCTTGAGGCACGCACACATCTGGCTGGGGAGGCCTGCTGATCAGGGCAGGAAGCATCGAGACCTGGAGCTTGAGGCACGCACACATCTGGCTGGGGAGGCCTGCTGATCAGGGCAGGAAGCATCGAGACCTGGAGCTTGAGGCACGCACACATCTGGCTGGGGAGGCCTGCTGATCAGGGCAGGAAGCATCGAGACCTGGAGCTTGAGGCAGGCACACATCTGGCTGGGGAGGCCTGCTGATCAGGGCAGGAAGCATCGAGACCTGGAGCTTGAGGCACGCACACATCTGGCTGGGGAGGCCTGCTGATCAGGGCAGGAAGCATCGAGACCTGGAGCTTGAGGCAGGCACACATCTGGCTGGGGAGGCCTGCTGATCAGGGCAGGAAGCATCGAGACCTGGAGCTTGAGGCAGGCACACATCTGGCTGGGGAGGCCTGCTGATCAGGGCAGGAAGCATCGAGACCTGGAGCTTGAGGCAGGCACACATCTGGCTGGGGAGGCCTGCTGATCAGGGCAGGAAGCATCGAGACCTGGAGCTTGAGGCAGGCACACATCTGGCTGGGGAGGCCCGCTGCAGGGGCATGTGTGATGGCAGGGGCTGGTTGTAGACACGCACAGAGTGGTGGGGAACGGAGCAGGTACCAAGGGTCTGGGCCAGGTGTGGGCCCATCAGACAGGTGGTGTGCTTTCCCAGAGCCGCAGTGTCTTCCCACAGGCATGTACACAGCAGTGGAAGCTGGCGATGGGGATCAGCCTGGGCGTGTGCAGGCACACAGCTGGAAGGGGCTGCCCACAAGTTTACACCTGGCAGTATGGGCCAGCCTCAGGGGCCTAGGCTGGCGTCTTGCACCTGCGGAGCTTCAGAGGTCCGGGTAGGTTGCCAGTCCAGATACTGGGCTCCAGTGGGGCCAGGGGAGGGCGGGGAGCAGGCAGCGTATGGTTGGGGATCGGAATTCCCATGGGGTGGTAACTGTCGAAAGCTGCAGGGGACTGTGGTTTTAACCACTAGGACCCATGGTTTTAACAGCTGCAGGGCTGACACTTGTTCTGTGTCTCAGCTTTGCCGGTCTCTGAGTGGGATAAACTCAACAGGTCCTTTGTTTGATGCCCCAAAAGGCTGGGGAAGCTGGTCACGCCCATGCCCTTTCCTGGGGCGGGCAACTCTCCCTAGTCTGGGAGGTTTCTCTTGGTGCTGAGCAGAGCCTGCCTAGGGGATGGGAGATTGCAGACACAATGAAGCTCTTTTTCCTCCCATCTCTGTGTGTTTATTCTCAGGTTTTTGTCCCACTGAGTTGCTCAGTTTTCTTAGGTAGACTCCTGAGCTCGCTCAGAGCTGTATATCTTTGCAGATAGCTAATTGTTGGTCTTTGGGCAGGTGGGTGGGCGGCTGGCGGCTGGGGCCTCCTACTTCACCATCTCGGTGATGTCAATTGAAAATGAGCTCTAGGAGTTATGAGGCTCCCTCCCAGAAAGGAAGGGACCAAGCAGGATCATATGGCCACTTTTTAGGGGACTTTGTAAAACAGGTACCTTGCAGTGGATAGGCTTGATGTCCATGTCCTTTAGAAGGACTTGGGAACAAACCCAACTCCGATCACGTGTTCTTTTCAAAAGCACTTCAGTCCCTTCTATGTGCCAGGCCCTGGGCACACAGAAGGCACCCTTTTCAAAGGACATCTCAGCCCAGCAGTGAAGACAAAGACAATACGTGGATCAATGTGACCAACAGCAAAAGAAAGGCCAGGACAGAAACATACTGAAGCAGCGTGTGTCTGCATGTGTCAGGGGTCAGGGCTGGGGACAGCTCCCAACTGCACCTGTCAGGACAAGGGGGCTTCAGCCTGAAAGGCCTGGACAAACAGTGGGGTGCAGCGTAGGTGAGGATAACAACACAGTCCATACAAAGGCACAGAGGTGAGGAGAAATCAGGGGCATTCAGACAAACACGAGTGTCCTCTAAGAGCACCATTTTCCCCAGGAAACAGGCACGGCATGAGGGCATATGACCAATGTTTATGACCACAGAAACCAACAGGATGACTTTTCTGATGCTGTAGACTTACCCAGAAATAATTACATCACAAAACTTCCTAATCAGCGTAAAATGATTTGAGGGCTCCCACCCAACATACATAAATCAGCAGTTTGACTCTCATACAGAGTTAGCTGGCCCACAAATATTTAATGAATCCAATTATTTCTATGGCATTTTGGAATGTGACATTTTCAGAAATTAAGCATTTTTTCTTAAAATTTTTCTTAAAATGCTAGTTTTCCTTTAAAATGAAATTTACACATGACATCAAGAAATTAGAGAAGGGAGCCGTCAGAGCACAGGCTATCTGCTTTTCATCCAGTTCCCACAGGTGAAGGACAACATCCATCCTTGAGTATGAAGGAGCAGGCTGGCATTCCTGCGGACTCAACCACATCATACTCGGTTAGTGTGAAGTTCCATAGATATGTACATCAAGTTCAGTGCATTCCCTCATGTGGACACACTGAGAAGAATTAATTCAGAGGGCCTTGCATTACTACCGTAGCAGGGGTGATACTGAATGTCTTCACAACCAGCATGACCAGGGCTCCCGCTTCTGAGGCTGCACCAGCTGTGAGTGGCAGGTTGGCTGCCCTGTGTCCCTCCTGCAGGCACATTGTCCTCTGGGCTCGGAGACAGAACTTCCAGTACAATTAGCCACATGCTGGGAAGTCACCTCTAGTGATACTGGATAAAGGATGTGTATCTTGCTTCTTCAATACATCCAGAAAACAACTTTATATAATTCCAAGAGAAAAACCATAACCATTCTTGGCTTGTAATAGTATCTCTTCTGAAGCTCCCAATGGTATGTTGACAATAACAAATTTTAAATATATATTCTTGTTGAGATGTATGCTGAACTATTTTTGGGTGAAATGACAGAGGCTTTGGATGTTTGCAGATACTACAGTGTAAACAAGTGGGGCAAAGGTAGATAGAGCAAGACTGGCATAATGAATAGACAGCTGTGGAAAACAGCTGATGTAGCGGTTCTATATGCTATTTTCTCCATACTTGTGTATGTTCAAAAACCCTCAAAATTTAATAAAAAAAAAAAAAAGGAAAACAACATAAATTCTATTTTAAAAGAAAGTAAAGACTCCCTGATCACATTATTTTCTGGCAGTTAGTTTCTAACATTAAGGGGAGATGGCCGACAACTTATTTCTTCTTACTGAATCTGGCAAGTTGAGTGCTCTCAAATAAGTCCCTCTAAAAATTTCTAAAAACAACTCCTTAAAGAAGTAAACATAATCAGGAAACAACCAAGCAACAACTGGGACAAACTTGGACTGTTTTCAATTGATTAATAAAATCACTTTATAACTAGTACAAAAAATTATTCAAAATTCACTGCTGTTTTAAAGACTAACTTTCCCCTCTGGAAAAAAAAGCAAAAAAATAGGACAAATGTGACAGAAAATAAAGCACCATCTACTGTGTCACAGTATGAAATGCGAATCATTTAGATGACTAATCTTAGCATTTTCTTCATTCTGAATAATATTGATCTGCTAGGAATCAATGTTCTTAAGATTTCAAGAACTCTTATTATTTTTCAATAAAACCATTACAGTATCCCAATTTGTAATGTTTTCATTTTCACTTAGATGCTAGACTGTGAAAAAATAAATTAAAATCTCAAGTCTAAATGGAGTGTAGAATCTTCTAGGAAAACTGAGAAAATGCTTTTCTAGAAATGTAAATTAAGGACATCCTGCAAACTTAACAAATTGTGGGAAATGTACACATTTAATAACATTCACTATTAGATATATTTGGTCTTTATTTCTGGTTCCTGACACAAAGCTCCTAAAAGACTAAGAATTTCCTGAGTTTTAGGGGTTCCTTTTGAGCAGAGTTTATGCTGATGAAATGACTTCAGGGTCACCCTAGAGAGGTTCAGGGTGCAGCTGGTTACAAGAAAGATCTAAGGAAGTTTTGGCTCCACCCCTGACCTCAGAGAAGGGGGTGCTAGAGATTAAGACCTAGTAAAAACTTAAACAAGACTTGAGAAGCCTCTTGTTTGGTGAACGGGAAAACAGCCATGAGCCAGGAGGGTGGGGCACCCCAAACTCCATGGGACAGAAGCCCTTGTGCTCGGGACCCTTCCAGGCCTGGCCCTATGTGCCTCCTCATCTGCTGTTCACATGTAGCTTTTGTAACAGACCAGTAATCTCATGGGCTTCCCCGGTGGGCTTAGCGGTAAAGAATCCGCCTGAAATGCAGAAGCCACGGGATTGATCTCTGGGTTGGGAAGATCCCCTGGAGGAGGGCATGGCAACCCATTCCAGTATTCTTGCCTGAAGAATCCCATGGACAGAGGAGCCTGGTGGGCTATAGTCCATAGGGTCGCAAAGAGTCAGACACGACTGAAGCGACTTAGCACACAGTATAATCTCATAAGGAAACTTTCAGTTCTATGAGCTGCTCTAGAAATTAATTAAACCCAAGGAGCGGGTCATAGGAACCTCAGGTTTAGGGCTGGCTGGTGGGAAGCACAAGTGACACCCTGGACCTGTGACTGGCGCTTAGAATGTGTCGGTTTGGGTGGTGGTGGGTGTTGACACAGGCTTTAGCTTGTGTGATCTGATGCCATTTCCAGGTAGACAATGTCAGAACAGAACCCATCTGGTGTCAGAAGAATCAGAGGATTGGCTGGCGGTAGAAAACACTCCAGGGACCATATACCACATCTTCTCTCCTCTTCATTTTTTCCTAAAGGCCTTTATTACGAACCACCATGGTTTGGTTCTCCAGCAAATTTTATTGGTCAAGAAATGTGGAATTATATGCAATACCTGGGGTTTAAATTAACAGGCTCACTTTTAAACCAACATTTACCTTATTTTTAAAAAATTTTGCTTTTGCATAAACTGATGTAGTCAAACAGACATGCTCCTACCCATGCAAAAAGCTGTTCAAAAATGAGCAGCTTGCAAACCCACTGTTAACAAGACACTGAATGAAACATTCTTCCAGTGAGGTCCAAGAAGCAGATCAGTCTGAGAATTTGCTTCATATTTTGACTTTTCAAAATCAAATATTCAAGATATAAAGAAGCAAAATTAAAATATCTAAAACAGTTACATCTTGATATTTTTATCCAAGTCGCTTCCAGAGTTTGTAGTGCTGCTGTGCTCTATTGATTAAAACAAAACAAAAGCAGTAGGCAGCATCTAACTTAAAAGTAATCAAATTTACCACTTTGAGCTAAAAGTCACAGTGGAAGAACACATGTAAGGTGAAGAATGCTATTTAAACCTTTCAGTTTTAAATAGTACTGTATTTTAGCTTTAAAGAAAAGTTCTATATTTTTGCATAAACATTTTAAAATATTAAAACAAGTCTTTGTAATACAATATACATTAACTCATGTCAATTAAAAAACATGTCAACTTGATATCTGTTGTAAGGCATTTAAGTATTTAGCAAAAGTGTACAGAAATTTCTTAGAGGTGTCCCTTTAATATTAACTTTAGTGGGTGTCCTTAAAATGAACGCAAAACAATAAAACACTAAAAAGAAGGCAGTGATGCTGTAATACTTAATCCCAGAAAAAGCACAGTAGCAAAAATGAGTTTTCTAACAGGAAGACCAGATGATCAGCAAACTGGGACCAGGAAAACAGCCCTGGTTCAGCTATTGCACTGACCAATGCTGAGAGCTGCATCTGTTGCCTAGGAAGTTTGGTGAAAGGTACCAGCATCCTTAGTGCCTGAAACACATCGGGTGCTTGGCTCTCCTTCCTGAACTGAGCTGATGAAGATGCTTTAAAATCAGAGTGCTAGACAGTTCATGAGAAAATTTCATTTACCACTTTATTTCAGTATGTGAGTAAATTCTGATCTAGTATTTCCAGTGTGGCTCACGTAACACCTTGTGGACTGTGATAAGTACTGCATCAGCCATCAATGCCAGAATCTCTGAATATCAGGTCACAAACATAACCAACCGTGCAATATAACCGACATAATGATCAAAGCACACCTCACAATGAACAGATTTTAGTTCAGACGATTAAAAAAAATGAAGTATTAGACTGCATTTAGTGCAGTGGTCTATCATACCATATGTCAGATACCATGCTGTGGAGATGCACTGGACAAGCATACGTACAGTACCCAGCCAGGATCCAAACCAGGGTGAAAGGGCGGATATGGGACAGAACACTTTTACATACGTGTATACATTTAACGGTCTTGTCCATTGAACTGGATTTATTATACAGTTTGCTGTGCCACATCTACTAGCTTGCATAATATACCAAATTATTATTATTATTATTATTTTTTCTGCACAAAGATCTACTTCCATATAAAGTAGAAAAAGACGGTGGTTAAAAAAAAAAACCTTCTTCTTCAAGCTTCAATAATTGTGTCCCAAATACCACTGTATGAATACCTAAAAAATATTAAGAATGATTTAGAAATATGCATAATTACAAATGTCCAAACATAGCTTAAAGTCACAAAGGGAACCAGTGAACGCTTCCAACTTTTATTTAAGCTTACTTATGCCTATTAGATAATGTTGACTACACATAAAAAAGAGGAGGCTTTAGAAAGTTAAAATCTCAACTTGCAAATTTTATAAACCAGCCTTAGCTAGAGGCACATTTGATTAGACTTCAACTAACCCAAGAAAGACTCATCACTGACATGAAGGCAGGAGAGTCTGTAACCCAATCATTCCCATCAACTTTCCTTTCTTTCTGAGCAAGAGCATAAAGATTTCCTACAAATTATTTCAAGCAGAATATCTAATTTTTTTTTAATTGGGAAGGTTGACGCTAGCATTTTGTTCCATATTTTCCCCATTTGTTCTATGTCCTTTTTCCTTCTTTTTCTGTCTTCTTTCAGATTATTTAGATTAATTATGTGTTTATTCCATTTTAATTCCCATGTTGATTTAAATTTGCCAAAACCCTTTGTTGTGTTGTTTCAGTGGTGGCTTTAGGTTTTTTTCTTAAGATTTAATTTTTTTTTAGTGCAGTTTTAGGTTCCCAGTAAAACTGAGGAGGAAACAGCTATACCCAGTTCCCAAACACCCCCGACCCTCACACATATACAGCCTCCTCCATTACCAACATCCCGCCCGCTGGCACCTTGTTAGACGGGATGAACCCACGCTGACACATAATAATCACCCCAAACCCACAGTTAAACCGCAGTTCACGCTCATAGGTTCTATGGGTTTGGTCAAATATACGCAGACATATATTCCTCCCTCTCATCCCCAGTCTTTTCACTGTCTCCATAGTTTTGCCTTTTTCAGAGTGCCACAATCAGGTAGCATGTAGCCTGGAGGCTTCTTTTACTTAGTTACCTGCGTTGAAGGTTCTTCTTTCATTTAGTTATATGCATTGAACTTATATGCTAAGTCTTTTCATGGCTTGATAGCTCATTCCTTTTCAGTGCTGAATGATATTCCATGGTCTGGATGGGCCATAGTTAACCCCTTTGCCTTCTGAAGTACATCCTGTTTGTTTGCAAGTTTTGGCAATTATGAACAATGCTGCTATAAACATCCATGTGCGGGTATTTGTGTGGACATGAATTTTCAACTACTTTGTGTAAATACCAAGCAGTGAGACTGCTGGATTATATAGTAAGAGTATGTTTAGTTTTGGACTGTGAATAAGGCTGAGCGCCGAAGAATAGATGCTGTTGAACTGTGGTGTTGGAGAAGACTCTTGAGAGTCCCTTGGACTGCAAGGAGATCCAACTAGTCCATTCTGAAGGAGATCAGCCCTGGGATTTCTTTGGAAGGAATGATGCTAAAGCTGAAACTCCAGTACTTTGGCCACCTCATGCGAAGAGTTGACTCATTGGAAAAGACTCTGATGCTGGGAGGGATTGGGGGAAGGAGAAGAGGGCAACAGAGGATGAGATGGCTGGATGGCATCACTGACTCGATGGACGTGAGTCTGAGTGAACCCTGGGAGTTGGTGATGGACATGGAGGCCTGGTGTGCTGCGATTCATGGGGTCGCAAAGAGTCGGACATGACTGAGCGACTGAACTGAACTGATGCTTAGGTTTATAAGAAAATGTCAAACTGTCTTCCAAAGAAGCTGCACCATTTTGTACTCTTACCAGGAATGAACAAGAATTTCTATTGCTCTACATCCTCACCAGCATTTGCTGCTGTCACTGACTTAGATTTTGGCCATTCTAATAGGCTTTAGTGACAGCTCATTTATGAAGTATTTTTTCCTGTACTTACTGCCATCTGGATACCTTCCTTGGCAAGGTATCTGTTAAGGTCTTTGGTCCATTTTTAAATTAGGTATGTTTTCTTTCTTATTGTTGAGTTTTAAGAATTCTTTGTATATTTACAGTAACAGTTATCAGATATGTCTTTTGTAAACATTTTCTCCTGGTGTGTAGCTTGTCTACTAATTCTGTTGACACTGTCTTTTGTAGAGCAGAAGTTTTTCCTGTTCATGAAGTTCAGCTTACCAATTATTTCTTTCATGGATTGTATCTTTAGTGTTGTATCTAAAAAATCATCAAAATACTCAAGGACATCTACATTTTCTCTCATTTTATGTTCTATGAGTTTTATGATTTTTCATTTTACTTTAGATCTATGACTCATTTGGAGCTAGTTTTTGTAAAGGGTATAAGGTCTGATGTCCAGATTCATTTTTTGCATAACGGTGGCCAATTGTCTCAGGACCATTTGTTGAAAAGACTATTTCTGCTTCACCGTGTTGTCTTTGCTCCTTTGTCAAACATCAGTGTACGGGTCTATTTCCGGGCTCTCTGTTCTGTCCCACTGCTCTCTTATTTCACCAATACCATACTGTCCTGACTACAAGAGCTGTACAGCGCTTTGAAGTTGGGTAGTGGCAGTCCTTCAGTTTGGTTCTTCTCTCTCAGTACTGTGTTGGCTATTAGGGGTCTTTTGTCTCTCTCCACATGAACTTTAGAGTCAGTTTGGTTTTCCTCATATAGGTGTTGTTAAGAGTTCTGCCTGGGTATTTCCTTTTTGGGGACACTGATGTACATGGTATTGTGTTTTTCAGTTCAGGCTGCACATGTTCATTGCTGGCATACAGAAAACGGATAGACTCTTGCCTATTAACCTCGTGTCTTGCAACTGTGCTATTAATGTGTAATCACTTATGTGGGAGTTTGTGGATTCTTTGGGATTTTCTACATAATCATGTCATCTGCCATCAATGTTAGTTAGTTTCTTCCTTCCCAATCTGTGTACCTTTGATTTCCTTTTCTTACTGCATCAGCTAGGACTTCTGGTTTGATGTTGAAAAGGAGTGCTGAGAGGGCACAGTCTTGCCTTGTACCTGATATTCATAGGAAAGCTTCACCTTTCTCACCATTGGGTCTAATTTTAGCAGTAGGTTTTGGTAGACTTTACTAAGTTGAGGTGATTCCCCTCTATTCCTAGTTTACTGAGAGTTCTCATTGCAAAGCAATATTGGAACTTGTCAACTGATTTTTCTACATCTCTTGATGAAATCATGTGATTTTTGTTCCCTGTTGATGCGATGATTACATTAATTGATTTTGGAATGTTGAACCAGTCTTGTATATCTGGGATAAATCCCACTTGGAAGTATGTAATTCTTTTTATACCGTGCTGGATTCCATCTACTATTTTGTTGAGAATTTCTGTATCTATGTTTATAGGAGATACTTAGTTTGTAGTTTTCTTTTCTTTTAATGTCTGTCTGGCTTTGGGATTAAGATAATACTGGCCTCATAGAACGCCTTAGGAGGTGTTCTGTCTGCTTTTGTTCTGTAAACAAGACTGCAGAGACCTGGTATAATCTCTTCTTTAAATGTCTGGAAGAATTCACCAGTGGAGCCACCTGGGTCTGGTACGTTCTGTTTTGGAAGGTTACTAGTTATTGGTTCAAGTTCTTTAAAATAGATATAGGCTTATTCACATTATCTGTTTCTTCTTGTTTGAGTTTTGGCAAATTCTATCTTTGACAGAATTGGTTTATTTCATCTACGTTATCAAATTTGTGGGCACAGAGTTGTTCATAGTCTTCCTTTATTATCCTTTAAATGTCCATAGAATCTGCAGTGATGTCCCTGCTTTCATTTCTGATATTAGTAGTTTATATTGGGTTTTTTTTGGCCTGGCTAGAGTCATTGACTTTACTGTATTTTTTCAAGGAACCAACTTTGCTTTCACTAATTTTTTTTCTATTGATTTCCTGATCTAATTTTTATTATTTCTTTTCTTCTTTCTACTTTGGATTTCATTGTTCTTCTTTTTCTAGCTTTTTATGGAGGAGACATATGATTATATTTAGATCTTTCTTCTTTTCTAATATATGCCTGCAATGCTATAAATTTTACTTTAAGTACTATTTATGTTGAATCTCCCCCAAATTTTGATAAGTTGTATTTTTTTCATTTAGTTCAAAATACTATTAAATTTCTCTTGAGACTTCTTCTTTGACCCACTTATTATTTAGAAGTATGCTGTTTAATACTCACATTTCTGGATTTCCCAGTTATCTTCCAACTATAGATTTCTAGTTTTATTCCACTGTGCTCTGAGAGAGGACACAGAATGACTTCTGTTCTTTTAAATGTCTTCAAGTGTGTTTTATGGCCTAGATGTGGTCTGTTTTGATGAGTGTTCCATGTGAGCGTGAGAAGAACGTGTAGCCCACTGCTGAGAATAAACTTCTAGTTACGCAATCTCCTCTCCTTTCCATAATGCAGCTTCAAAAAGCAACGACAGCCTCCTCGGTTAATCCCGTGTGGGGCTCTGGGTGGGAAACAGGACAGGTCTGAGGGCGACAGGACTGCTGCCATGTGGGCACCTACCTGCGCGCCCGAACTGCCTCAGCAGCCGCACTCCTGCGCGCTCGGGGCCTGTGCACGGCGCGGGGACCGCAGCTGTCTCAAGGCCGCATCTCCGTACTGGATACCTGAGCCCATTCTTTCTGGGTCCAGCTCACCTGAGGATCAAGTAAGTCTTTAGAAAAAGTTTTTATGTTTCTGTGATCCCCAAAATATATTAAGTGAAAAATGCAAAGTGCAGAACACTGTATATATAAAACATTATTTTGAATAAAGAGGAAAAATACACACATATTTGATTGCATGGGCATAAAAATATCTTTGGATGGGTACATAAAAAACTGGTAATAGTGGCTGACTTCAAGAAAGAGCTCTAGATGCAGGGGATAGGAGATGGGGGAAATAGAGGGTGAATTTCACTGTATCCTCTACTTGAATCTGGAATTATGTGAATATATTACGTATACAAAAAGCATTGAAATGAAACCACAAAGATAACCATTCTTCACTATGAGACTGGTAAAGACCCAAACATGATAATATATCCTGTGGACATGGCTTTAGTGAAATAAAACACCTTCATTCATACTAGTGGGAGGATAAACTGCCTCAAGCCTGAAAGGAGGAATCTGACAGCCTCTACATAAATTCCAAATGCCTCTGTTCTTTGACCCAGCAACTCCATTTCTGAGAGTTCATCTTATATATACACTCACACACATGTGAAATGATATGCAAAAGGCCATTCACGGCAACATTGTTTGTAACATCCGGCAACAACTCAAATGTCCAAAGCAGACTGGTTAGATAGATTATGGCAATACACAAAACGGGGTATTACGCAGACACACTACGCTTGTACATATACACTAGCACAATGTGCATGGCGAAGTCTCTGAGGCTGATTTGCAGTGACTGGAAGGTACAGTAATGCAGAATGCGTAATATGCTAACCGTTCTGTATAAAGTGGTAGAGAAAATAAAGGGTTTTGGCCCATATGAACATACTGCCTATTTAGAAGACTACAGTGAAAAAGTACTGCTGAAGAATTCTGACACATCCGTGTATGTTTTTCACTTGATGTAATTACGATTTTGATGATTTTAGGAGAAAAAGATCTTGACAGCTTTATGTGTGTTAACTTATATGCACTGTCTTCATGGGTACCAAAGGGGGAAGGCGATCTAAATAAGTTGAGCCTGATTGTACTCCACACAACGCCAATTTTAATGTTACCTACTTATGCTATAGACTCTTTAAAAAAAAAAAATAACAGTACTGTACCAAGTTGAGTAACTATTTTGTTGCTGTTTTCAGACCAAAAGCCCACCGAGGAGTGGAGCACCCCTCTTTCTGCTGAGACCAGAGGTCTGTCTGGGCCCCAATACTCTCCCGCCGCCTTCCCTGCCCCACCCTCTCTGGCAGTTCCCCTCTCGCCTCTCCTTTACCTTCCTCTCTCTTCTCCCTCAGCATTTACAGGTGCTAAGACTTCTTCCATTCCTGAAACCTCTCATGTTAAATTAACCCTCTGCCTCCTCCTCCAGGGAGACACCCAGGCTCTGCTTCCTCATCTCCTCTGTGCTCAGTTGCTCCATTCCTCCCTGCATCATTCTGCTGGTAAAGATGACTAGTGACTTCCTCTTGCCCACCCCACCGGATACTTTCCAGCTCTAGATGAAAAGTAGATTCATTTGATAATGAACAGCCTTTTGGCTGGATGTGGCAGAAGTTACACTCGTGTTCCTGGGTGTCTTCCTGAATCTCCGGCCTTCCCCGCCTCCTCTCCTCCTTCGGTCTGCAAGGCTTTGCTCTGGGCCACTGCTCTTCCCACTCTTCACTGCTCTCTGGGGGGTCACATTCCTTCCCCTGGGGCACCTGCTCCTATAGACCGACGGCTCCCAAGGGAGCACCACCAGCTGGGTTCTTCCCACAGGTTCCTGGATGGTGCCCTGTGCCTGTTCCAGTGATGCCACCCAGGGAACATTTCAAAACACAGCCACCCTGCTTCCCGTGAACTGGCTTCTCCTCTGGTTCTGCCATCTCATCACTGAGCTACGCAGCTGTGACATGGAGTTACCTGTGGCTCCTCCTCTCTTGATCCCTGCTCTTCCAATACCCCACCAAGCCGAAAGGCCCTGCCCTGCTATTTGGCATCTGAGTCAGGATGCCACTGCCAACATGTTTCTTAGAGTCATCTATGTCTCTTCATCTCTGCTCCTCATCCTTGTTACAGCTTTAATCAGGCATCTTTTCTTGAATTACTCAAACATGCCTCGGTTGGTATCCTGGCCATCAGTCCTGGGCTCCCTTTGGTCCGTCTCTGATGTGACCGCCTACACACACGACGTGTCTCCAGCCACAACCTGACCATATCACTCTCTGCCCCCCACCCTCGAATGGCTTCTCAGCCCTACAGCAGTGGTCCTCTATCTTGGACGAACATGAGAATCACACGGGACAGCTTTTTAAAATGATGATGCTGAGGCCTTAACTCAGCATCTCCAGAGGTGGGGCCTAGAATTCAAATTTGTGCATATCCCAGGCGACTCTTGCGTCCAGCCAAGGTGGGGACTCAGTCACCCAGGGAGCGAAGTTCGAGCCTGGGTGAAGACCACTGGCCTGGCTGCTGCCTCTCCTCAGCCTTCTCTCCCGCCATTCCCCACTGCGGTCTTTCTCTTCTAGTGACTGCAACCTTCCCCCCAGTCTCCACTCATGCTGCCCCTCTGATGGCCTACCCTCCTCCCCACCCCCACGCCTGGTTCCTCCTCACACTTTGAAAGCCTGAGCTCAGTCACCGTCTCTTCCTAGAAGCTCTTCCTGATATCACCTCCTAAACAAGCAGGCTCTCCTTTGTGTGGCCCCAAGATCTGGCGCACTTCTCAGTTACTGTATTGACCACACTGTGTTATAATTATCTTTTGACTGTTTCCCATGAAAGACAGTTTCTTGAGGGCGAGGGCTGGGATTAATTTATTTTTGTATCCCCGCACTTGACAAAGAATAGGCATTCAGTTAAATGAATCAATTAAAAATGTAATGCCACATGTGATTTTGGTGATATTTGAATAAAAATTAACTCTAATAAATGACAACTATATGTTATTTTGTCAGCTGCCTATAGTAGAGTTGTTTTAAATTTATTTTTACTGAAGCAACAAGTAGAACAATAATGAGACAGGTCACTACTGTGACATGCTCAGTTAGCTTCAGAAACAAATTCTCCATGATGCCCGATCTGTAACCAGCAGCATTAAGCGAGGTGCCCATAACTCATTTCCCCTCACACAGTTGCTTCTCTGCCACCACACAGCTGAAAAAGTCCCTGTGAAGGAGGCCTGGGCTTCCACCTGCAGTGTAGACAAGACCTCCAAACCCCTAAGAGGTCACTGCAGGTCGGCAGGTAGAGAGAGGAAACTCCATGACCAAATCACTCCTGGAAATACTGAAAAGTGACGCTACTGAGCTAGAGAGGAAAATGTGCTAAAGGAAAGTTTATTAATGGGAAGTTCTTACCTGATTCAATTTTGTTAAGGATTTTTCTTGCACACTGTACAAAGGCCTCTTCTACATTCTCCCCTGTGAGTGCGCTTGTTTCCAGAAACATCAGCTCTAAAATCAACATCAAACAAAACATGAAGCCATATTTAGAAGATAATCACAATTATTCAACTCATAACCACCTGCTTAATGTATTATTCTCTTAGAATAGCAGACAAAATAGAATTCTGTCCTTATAACCAGGTATTTCTGCAAATAGAAAATCAATAAATGTCCATACATACATATTTTTTAAGTCTTAAAACAATTCCAACTTTTTCTGAAAAGTAACTGGCAGTGTGTGCTAGCACTCACATGTGCCGAAGAAGAAACTAAGCGAGCAGGACGCTGGCGGAAAGCAGTCTGGCCGAGGCGCCCAGCTGCTGGCATAGGGCTCAGCAGCAACTTCTTCCCACAGGCTTCAGGTCGCCAGACACAGCCTGCAAGTGCCGGCGCCGGGGGCCACGTGGCGTGTGGTCCCTGACAGTGGGAGGTCTTATACGAACGAGCCCTCTGCTCTCCACTGGGTGGTCACTCACCCAGGCGAAGGCCTCTCTCCTTGCTTTTGTGAGCAAACCACAACCTCTCCAGACACTTGTTTCCTTATTAGTCAAAATGAGGTGCATGTAAATGATAGAGAAATTCCTTCTGGGCATTAACATTCTAAGCTTACATATTTCTAAACAGCTTCTTTATAAACTCATAATGGCTTATGTTTTTATTGCATGCTTATTTTCTTAGCAGAAAACCTGTTTGTGGGAGTGTAAGTTGGCAGTTCTAGAGTCCCATTGAAAGTTGCTATTAGCGTATTTTATTTCCTGACTGGTTCTAAAAATTAAAGTTATTTTAAAATGTCTGAATTCTCGTCATTTTGCTGTCTATAGGGAATCGTTCATTTTATGTGTCATCCTTATGTATTCTACATAAAAATTCAGCAAGTTTCAAAGGCTAAATCTTTAGCCAAATGACTTAAATTTAATGTAAGCAAAATAAAGCCAGTAAGTCCAGTATCTCATCTACTGCTTCACTTTCTATTTAGATCTAATATTTCACCAACTTAGCTTCAAATTACATTTTAAAAATGATAACATCATCTGATTAGGGCCTTTAAAAATTGTTATAATTCTCACTTCAAACCAAGAGCTGTGATATTAAAGATGCCAAACTGGAACACCATCACAGAGTGCAAAGAGATCAGCTTCTATCATCACAGCAGCCTCTGCAGGCACAATGCAACAGGGTGAAAATATGCTAGATGTCCAAATGTCTAATGGCAACAATAGGAGGTTCCACACTCCGTAAATACAGCTTCATCTTAGACCTCCAGTAGCTGTGACAGGTGAAAGGCCACTTGCCATTTTCCTGAGCAAATCGGGAGGCCTCCAGGAAAGTGACTTCCCGATCGGTGTCCAAGTCCTTCTTGTTCCCGCAGAGGATGATGACAATGTTCTGGCTCGCGAGCATTCGGGCATCTGTTAACCAATTAGTAAGCGCATTGTAGGTTTCTCGGCTGCGTAATATAAGATTGTGAGAACAGTACATGTATTTTATAAAGCTAGCAACTCTTTCCAGTCACTCACACCACCTCTATACACGCAGGGCAGTGCCCACGACCTTCAAAGCACTCAGAGGACCTGGGCGCCCCAAGAGCACACCACATGCCAAGGGTGTGTTCCACCTTGTTTCCAGGGAGATGCCACAGCGAGTCAGACAGCTTGCCACCGGCTGTTTCCCCAAGCAGGGTGCGGTTATTTACTCGGGTCTTGGTTTACACAACACGCGAGCAAAACCTAAGGCTAACTGCTGTCACTCGACGAATCCGTGCAACATGACGGTCCTTTGTTTCACAGGAATTTATCACATTGATTCTCTGCGACACACTCTTATCATCTCCCATTTACACGAGAAACCTAAGGCCCAGAGAGACTGGTTTAAGTTGCCCAAAGTCACACACATGGAGCCAGGACTTGACCAGGTCTGTCTGCCTCCAGGACTGTGTTCAGCTCTTATCTATCTAAGGGCAAAATCCTCGTATATTCTAAGGACCGACCAAGGAACTGAATTTTTCATTGAATTTAACTGTGACACCAAGGTGACAGCTACATGCAGGACAGTGCACTCAGATCCTTAAGATGGGCCAAGAGCTTTATAGGAACCAATTTAACCACCCAACAGCCTCACGAGTATTATGTGGTCACCATGACTCAGTGGAACAGACAAGGAAACTAAAGTCCAGAGGGCTCACACTGCTTTGGGACAGGAACCAGGATTTGAACCCAGGCCACTGCAGCATAGAGCCCGTGCTTGATGGAGGACAATTACTAACAATTTACCACGTGCAAAACTTCAAGCTGTGAATCTTAAGGAAACATGACGACACAGGAGATGCTTTATCTATCTGAAACTTGGGAACAGGTTTCACATGGTGAAGAGGTGAAAGGGGCTGCTCTGAAAACCTGCAAGACCCTCAGGGAAAGGGCGGAGGGTCTTGCTGAGTCCCACCTCTGCTGTCCGCTGCCACACCAGCGGCCTGTGGGGAGGAGCGGGCCCCAGGGAGCATGGGCTGAGTAGGGGTGTTATTACCTGGTGATGTCGTAGACAAGCAGTGCCCCCGCTGCGCCTCTGTAGTAGCTTCTTGTCACAGACCTGGAAGAGTTACAGGCTTTTACTTTCAAGGGAGCAGAGCCCTTGCTCACGAGCAGCAGCCTCCCATGCAAAACACCCGTTTTTGGCCTTGACAACTGCAATACAGTGCCAGATACCTCTCTAAAGAGAAATGATACAAAGACATTTGAAAGCAGACACGAAGGGCTGTTCTGTCCAAAACAGGATCACAGTAGTGATAAGGAGGTGGGGCCATGAGGCTGGGGACGAGTGTGCCCCTCATGGAGTGGGGGGGCCCCGCAGAACTGAGGGACCTTTGAGAACATGTAGGGGAAAGACAGGAAGGCGGCAGCAGGGCTACAGTGCATGAGGCCCTCGGTGGCTCCTCTGCTTGCGTGGGGTCGCCTTCCAGGGCACGGGCTATCACACGCCCTGCCCCAGGCCCGGAGGTGCAGCTCATGCTCCCTCCCTCCTGGGGGCACACCAGTCTGAACTGAGCGCCCACCCAGGTACAACACGTCCATTCTCACAACCTCCAGAGTTTTCCTTCAGTAAACACTTCCCTGAATCATGACTTTCCCTGTTCATTAGATTTTCCCAGGGGCAGAATAAAATGTGCTCGGCACCTCCTGTCTTGAACAAGCATGGTGCAGGCAGCAGGAGGCTCCTGCTACTGTTCCAAAGGGGATTCTTTTGCACCCAGACTTCTCAGTAGCTGCTCCACCAGTGCCTCTTCCTCCTCCTCCTCCATGACACAGCCCATCTGGACCACGCAGCTCCACGGACAGATGACCCAGTGCCAGCTGCCCTCCCCCTCTGCCTCGACCCCCTGCCTCCTCCCTCTGCTCTACAGCCCACTCCGTGTTGCATCACTGGAGACACTCTGATTTCACTCTCATACTTAATGGAGAGTATGGCTGAGTGTACAATTTTAGGTTGGAAAAAAATTTTCATGTTGAGTTTTGAAGTCACGGTTGTAATTATCTTCCAGCTTTTAACTGCTGCTGCTGAAAAGCCCAGTGCAATGGTCGTAGTGCTCCTTGAGATGTGCCTGCTTTTCCCTCTTAGAATCTCTGGCATCTCCAGCCCACCCCTGGCGTTCTGAGATTTCCCATGGCAGACCCTGGCCTCATCTGTGTTTGGTGTAATGTGGAATTTTATAGACTCATTTCCTTTAGGGGAAAATCCTCAACTGTTGCTTCCATTGTCTCCTCTCCTCCTCTGCCTTCAGGAAGGCATCACTGGTCAGGCCTTGGCCTTCCTGGACTGACTCTGGATGATTCTCTATGTTGTCTCTTCTCTTTCTCACCTCAAGTTTATTGTTTAACTTTCTGGAAGAGTATTACTCTATTTAATACATTATTTTAATTTCTCTTTTGAAATTTAAATTTTGTTTTTATTTCCTTGATGCAACCTTTACTCTTACTTGTGAGGATATAGTAGTTTTTAGTTTTTGTCTATTCCCTGAGAGTTCTTACTTATTTTGGGCTCTTTCTTTTATTTTAGAAGCTTTCTTCACATACATGTCTGGCTATCCACAGATCATTTATATTGATCATTTATATTCAAGAGCAAGGAATACCAAAGTGTAAAAGATGCTTTTTATGTGTGGGGTTGGGGGGCTCCACTGTGAGATGGCTGGACAGAGATCGGGCTATTTCATTGGGGAAACCAAAATGTTAGCACCTTTAAGCCTTTTCCTTGTGGCTGTTTTTCTGTGGAGAAGAATCACTTCCTCTGCCTGAGACATACACGCCTGGCTGTCAGTGACTAAGGAGGATGTGGGGGAGAGACAAGGGTCAGCAGTTTTCAATTAACTTTCATCTCTCCAGTCCTTGCCTCACTTACCCCTGCCCTCTAATGGGTCCCTACTTTTACTTTTTCCAGGAATCTCCGCACAGTCCTCCTTAGTGTCTGCACCAACTTACATTCCCACCAGCAGCGCAGGAGGGTTCCTTCCTTCCCACACCTTCTTCAGCACTTACTGTTTGTAGATTTTTTGTGATGGCCATTCTGACGAGTGTGAGGTGACAGCTCACTGTAGTTTTGATTTGCATTTCTCTAATCATTAGCAATGCTGAACATTTTTTCATGTGCCTACTGGTCATCTGTCTGTCTTCTCTGGAGAAATGCCTATTTAGGTTTTCTCCCCATTTTTTGGATCAGGGTTTTTAAAATATTGAACCGTATGAGTTTGTGTATTTTGGAATTTAGTAATCCCTTGTCAGTCGTATCATCTGCAAGTATTTTCTCCCAGTCTGTAGGTTGTCTTTTTGCTTTGTTTATGGTTCACTTTGCTGTGCAAAAGCTTTTAAGTTTAATTAGGTCCCATTTTTAAAATTTTTGCTTTTATTTCCATTATTTTAGGAAATGGATCCAAAAAAATATTGCTGTGACTTATGCCAGAGACTGTTCTACCTCTGTTTTCCTGTAGAAGTTTTATAGTATCTGGTCTCACATTTAGGTCTTTAATCCATTTTGAGTTTATTTTTGTGTACAGTGTTAGAGAATGTTCTAATTTCATTCTTTCACATGTAGCTGTCCCCTTTTCTCAGTACCACTTACTGACGAGACTGTCTTTTCTCTGTTGTATATTCTTGCCATCTTTGTGGAAGATTAATTGTGTGGATTTATTCCGAGGTTCTCTGTTCTGCTCCATTGATCCATATGTCTGCTTTGGTGCAATACCCTGCTGCTTTGATTACTGTAGCTTTGTATTCTTGCCTGAAGTCTAGTTGTGATACTTTTTGAAGCAAACAATTATTAAGCATTTAAAATACTCTACCTGACTCTAAGTGAAATGCTTGCGCTGGGATTGAGTTTAACTGAATTTTGAAATTGTGAATATCTTTTGTTTGACTTTGTGTATTGACTCAAAAAACACAACCAGAATATTAATCTACTTTCCTGCTTTAGCAGTTATTGTTTGTTGTTTAATGTTTAAGTTGTGTCTGATTCTTTTGTGACTCCATGGATTGTAGCCTGCCAGGCTCCTTTGTCTATGGGATTTTTCCAGGCAAGAATACTGGAGTGGGTTGCCATTTCCTTCTCCAGGGGATCTTCCCTACCCAGGGATCGAACCAACACCTCTTGCAGGTGGACTGTTTACCACTGAGCCCACTTCAGTAGTTATGGAATATCAAACATGGAACTTATCTGCGGTGATCTGGCAGTTATTATTCCAAATGTTGATTATGACTTGAGTGTAACGAAAGTGCTAAGGAGAGAATATTTTGTGGACTGTTTTCAGTTCAGTTCAGTCGCTCAGTCATGTCCGACTCTTTGTAAACCTGTGAATCGCAGCATGCTAGGGCCTCCCTGTCCATCACCAATTCCAGGAGTTTACCCAAATTCATGTGCATTGAGTCAGTGATGCCATTCAGCCATCTCATCCTCTGTCGTCCCCTTCTCCTCCTGCCCCCAATCCCTCCCCAGCATCAGGGTCTTTTCCAATGAGTCAACTCTTCGCATGAGGTGGCCAAAGTACTGGAGTTTCAGCTTTGGCATCAGTCCTTCCAATGATCACCCAGGACTGATCTCCTTTAGGATGGACTGGTTGGATCTCCTTGCAGTCCAAGAGACTCTCAAGAGTCTTCTCCAACACCACAGTTCAAAAGCATCAATTCTTTGGCACTCAGCTTTCTTCACAGTCCAACTCTCACATCCATACATGACCACAGGAAAACCATAGCCTTGACTAGATGGACCTTTGTTGGCAAGGTAATGTCTCTGCTTTTCAATATGCTATCTAGGTTGGTCATAACTTTCCTTCCAAGGAGTAAGCATCTTTTAATTTCATGGCTGGAATCACCATCTACAGTGATTTGGGAGCCCCCCAAAATAAAGTCTGACACTGTTTCCACTGTTTCCCCATCTATTTCCCATGAAGTGATGGGACCGGATGCCATGATCGATCTTTGTTTTCTGAATGTTGAGCTTTAAGCCAACTTTTTCACTCTCCTCTTTCACTTTCATCAGGAGGCTTTTTAGCTCCTCTTCACTTTCTGCCATAAGGGTGGTGTCATCTGCATATCTGAGGTTATTGATATTTCTCCCAGCAATCTTGATTCCAGCTTGTGCTTCTTCCAGCCCAGCGTTTCTCATGATATACTCTGCATATAAGTTAAATAAGCAGGGTGACAACATACAGCCTTGACGCACTCCTTTTCCTATTTGGAACCAGTCTGTTGTTCCATGTCCAGTTCTAACTGTTGCTTCCTGACCTGCATATAGGTTTCTCAAGAGGCAGGTCAGGTGGTCTGGTATTCTGATTATTTAATGTAAAGCAAAACCAACCCCCAAAGAGATTTTAAAAAATTCTTAATGTGCAATGCTATACCCTCCTAATGTGCCACTAGGTCTCAAAGAATAAATTATCCTCAAAATTAGAAAATGTTCATTTGGAAGTGATTCCCTAACCCCTAGGGCACATAGCAGGAGATAATTGGTGGGCCAGCCAGTGAAGTTTCATCTGCCACTCCCCATCACTTCCCATTGCTCACATCACCACCTAAACCATACCCCCTCCTCGTCTGTGGAAACATTGTCTTCTGTGAAACTGGTCCCTGGTGCCAGAAAGGTTAGGGACACTGTTCTAACATATTCTTCCATAAACCAATGCTGAATGGAGAAAAATGGAGTTTTAGCTTGTCTTAAAGCTTTCACAGGTGAAGTTTCTAAAACCTGAGGTGGGGAGGAAGGGATCATATACATTAAGAGACCATAATTGATTATTTCAAACCAAATTTTCAAATATTAAGTTAGAGAAAAAGCTACCTGAATCGTTCTTGGCCTGCTGTGTCCCATATCTGTAACTTTACATATTTACCACCAACATTTATTATCTTTGAACCAAATTCCACTCCTATTGTATGATTTGAGTCATCTTTGACTGCAAAGAAAAGGAAATTTAGTTTTAGGACATTAAGGTAACAAGCTTATAAATTTAAACACGTAACATTCAAATCAAGAGTTAAGTCAATAGAATATGTAATTTACTTATGCCATTCATTTCTCCAAAAGTAAAATGATAAAAAGCACTCAATGCTTTAAACAGAATACATATAGTTTCTGTTCTCAAAGAGCCAATCAAGTTTTTTCTCAAAACTCCTAAACAAGCCATATATTTTAAAGCCAATGCTTGGTGACCCTGCCACATGAGGCCATATCTACCCGACCACTATTAAGGTTCTCAAGAAGGGTAACTGCACAAAATACTGGGCACCACCTTGAGAGGCTTACTGCCCAGTGACAGACTGCAACTCGGCCAACGATGGTTTCAGCTATTTGGACAAAGATTCTAAACAAAAAAAAGTAAAGGGAAGGAAAAGCACTGTAGCCCAAGAAGGAAACTTGATGGATACCAAAGATTAAAGGAAAAAGAGGAAAAGATAGACTGAAAAAACACAAATAAACCCCCCTCCCCCCACCAAACCAAGACCTGGATGCAATTATTACAGCTGTTGAGTTCTCATGAACTTCAGCATTGTGTGTGGCAATCATTTGGAATGAATCTGTTGGCAAAATCAATACTGTCTGAATGGGCAGGGATGCAGGCAAAATATGTAGTTTGCCAAACTCAACTGGAATAAGGTGTCTATAAAAGAAAATATCTGTGATGATAAAAAAAAGGGATAAAATAAACATCCTGGCTACACAGTCTGGTTCACAGTTTATAGCCATAGGATAAAATTTAATTGCACCAGAAATCATCTGACAGCTGTGTTCCCTGCTTCCTGGGGACCTGGGGTAGGAAAGGGTTTGAGTCCAGCAGCCTGTCTCATCCTGCACATTCACCAGCACGCAGCTACTGGGCCAGCCTGGGAGGAAACGCCTCCAAAGGTGAGATCTAAAAACCAGGTTAACACACGGCTGAGAGAAATACTGTCGCTATGATCGTGAGAAGCGAAGGGAGGATGTGTGGGGAGAGTGTCTGCTCAGGCCAGGCACCTGGCCAGTGTCCCCTCTGCTGAGATGGAACAACACAGCGTCTACGTGACTGGTTCAGAACCCTGGGCCCACCCAGCAGATGAACGCTTGTTGATGCAGCGGGTCCTGGCGCCGTGACTAAGCCACACTGGGTCTCTGTCACCACACAGAGACTCCAGTGAGCTCCTGGTCGATGGAAACGGATGCAGCAGAAAACATTCTAGAATCGTACTCTTCAAGCTCTTTCCCAGGACACCCTCTGCCTGCATTCTACCCACCATCTAACATATCTCACACACCCTTACCTAGGATGAACTTTATTAAATGAAATTAATTCTGCTTTTGTGCCTTCATCTGACTATAGTAATATAGACAGGTCATTCTCCACAACTCTTTTGATAATTATAAAAGAAAGGTACACTTTAAGGGCCTTTCAAACCTACCATGTTTTACAATAGTTTGGAATACAAAATGTAACCTCCCTTACAACATGGGGCAAGTCAATGACAAAAGATCCTTCTGTGGGCAAAAGGCCTGGATTTGAGTCCTACATGTACAGTCACTACCTGTTTCTCTTCCTGTAAAAGGACTGATGACAACAACTGCCCTAATGACAACACAAGGCCACTGGTGGCCAAACACTACTTTATCCAAGAGGTACAGCTAGGGTTACCAGGCCACTCCCTGTCAGGAAATGGAATTCCACTGCATTATAAGGTATTTTAGCATGTGGAAAATGTACAGGACAATTTACTACATAATGAACAATGACCCACTATGAAACTGAAGTGCTAAATAATCAGATTATTAAACACTTAATAACATAAACTTTTACCGTCATTTTAAAATATTTGTAAACTACAACTTTCTTCCTGAAAACATATTCAGACGTTTTGCCATAAACAAGTTTGTGTCGGAGCACGCTCTCAGAAGACAGCATGAGAGGAGCACGGACCATGTGACGTCACTTACATTTTTTTTCAATAAACTGATGAAGCAAGCAAGACTTGCCAGTTCCTGCATTTCCAATGACCAAGAATTTAAACAAAAAATCTGAAACACAAAAAGAGACTGTGAACAATAACATTAAAACAAGTGCTATGAACTTAGACTACAGTCATAAAATTTCATGAGATTGTAATTGTTAACATCACAGAAAAAACAGGTAACTGAATATTTTGAGAAAACGGCAATAAACACATTGACTTACCTTTCCACCTTTTCAATATCTGGCTTACATGCTAACCCAGTGCCTTTTCTAACTTCTCTGTGGATAATTTCTTTTCTGAAAGTTTGAAATGTAATAACTATAGTGACAAAAGTGACTAAAATCTCTCTCTTTGCTATTCAAATAAATATGCACATCCAGTGACAAGTAAAAATCACTTAGAAACTTCAAATGCTTCCTATACAGAAGAAGAAACTTGGTAGACTCATGGGCTTTGGGAAATTGACTCTTCTTCTTTTAAAAAACGGGTGCAACCTATCTCCGCACTTGCTTCTGTGGCCTGGCCTCTGTTCCCGCACCTAGGGCTCAAGGGAAGGCTGGCTTCTGGTCAGTATTGCCCAATTTGGTCAGTATTCCATGTGTGAAATTTGTCTCACTCAATACAGGGACAGCTCTTCACTTCTTCTTTACACAGAGGAATATATTTAATTTGGGACCTTATTCTGCATAAACTGTAAAAAGAGGCTTTGTAGCATGGAACCTGTGAGTCAGAATGAGGGACACCAGTAGCCTGACATTGCCCTGGTGACTTATGCTGCTTTTTCTGATAACAAAGGAGTCTAGTTCTGCTCAGCCTAGCCTTGCTAGCACAGCTCCCACCCTCACGTGTTGACCACCACCCACCTCTGCCAATCCCCAAGCTGCAAGGCTCGCCTGTGGCTCTGGAGGCCCTGCTCTACCCACCTCTGCCGACCCCCGGGCTGCAAGGCTCGCCTGTGGCTCTGAAGGCCCTGCTCTATGCTTCTGGTTCCCTTGGCCGCACCTCTGATGCTGTCACCTGCACACTCCCGTTTTGGACCTGACCACACATTCCCAGCCCTGGCTCCTTCTCTCCCCCAGCTAAGCCCAAGCAGTCCATTTCTTTGCTTAGGCTTGGCCCAGCCCTGTTTCTAAGAACTACACTCATTATCACTCAGAGATTAAGCCTATTCCACCTCTCATATTTACGGGCACTTAAACTTGTAAGACAGTGCTATCAGGATTGTTAGCACTTACAAACACAGTTACATGCACCTCACTGCCTGTTTCAAAAGCATGCCACGCCCACGTTCATAACAGCACTATTCACAGCAGCCAAAAGCCAGGAGCAACCCAGCTATCCACTGATGGGTAAATAACAAACAAAATATGGCACATAGATACTTTGGAATATTATTCAGCCTTGAAAAGGAAGGAAATTCTGATACATGCTATAGTATGGATGAATTTTCACACTGTGCTAAGTGAAATAAGCCGGACATAAAAGAAGACATACCAGAAGATTCTATTCACATGAGGTGCCCAGAGTGCTCAAACTCACAGAGACAGAAAGCTGAATGGTGGTTGTAGGCGTGCTGGGGGAGAGGGAACGCACAGTCAGCATTCAATGATTACGAGCATCAGTCTGGAAAGATGAGAGTTCTGAGGATGATGGCGGCGATGGCTGCACAATGAATGTGAATGTGCTGAGCGCCAGGGCCTCTAAAACGGCCAATCTCATGGCACGTGTGCATTTCATCACACACAAAGCAAAACAGGCCAGGTCTGGTCATTTGCACTGCACAACTTTTACAGTCCAAGAAATTAAAACTTCCAAGTTAAAACGACAATACTAAAATTTCTCAATTTTGTTCAATATCCTCTTTGAGAAATAAAGCCCAATACATTGTTGCATAAGTTGTAAACACAGGAAAATGAGAATCAGGTAAAAATCCTGCCACCGTGTAGGCAAAAGTAAGTCTTGAGAGAGAAAATAATTTGTACACACAAATGGGAGTGTTTCTTATGCTTCATAAGTACACAGCAAAAGGAGTTTCAGTAATCCATCTAATCCTGAAACAAAACTCCTACGTCTAAGCACAGACTTTGACTTAAAGCTTGTTCCCTTATTATTTTCTGCTTTGGAAGTTTTGCTTAAATGGACTTCATTTGGACACAGGAGCCTGGTGGGCTACAGTCCATGGGGTTGCGAAGACTCAGACACAACTGAGCAACTAAGCACGCCCACGTGCGCATGCGCGCGCGCACACACAGTAACTGTTTTCCAGATCACACCACAGTCTCAACAGGTAAAAGGGTAACAATGTCAACCGATTTTACCTTGCTGGACAAAGACAAGTGAGATGTGCAATTTCCATATATGAAAATATTTAATTCCTCCAAAACACTCTTCACACTCTGAATCTTGTAGCTCAAAGAGGTTAAGTTTTCTTACTTAGGAAACGTTTTTGTTTGAAAACGCTTTTGGAGTCAAACCATTTAAAAAACTATACAGCTGACCTTTCAGGAAAAAGGACTGGAAAAAGCAGTAGGGGCCCTGGAGGGCTGTCAGTTTTGGGTCTTAAGACATGTGGGACCGAGTTCAAGAGTGGACCCATGTGAAGGACAGACAGAGTACAGAGGTCAACCTGAACTTTCGTCAAGGCTTGGCCTGAAGTGAAGGACAGGCTAGGAAACCCTCTCACCAGCTCAGCGGGACAAGGAGCCTTCTCTGACTCTGTCTGGCCTCTCAGCAAAACAAACAAACAAAAAACCATTCCCCTTTGAAGATTTATTATTGGCTGGCTCCACAGGAGTTTGATATTCAAACCAGAAAACACGTGTATGGTGAAACTCCAAGTCAAGAAATTTAAAACAGTAAAAAATGGCCCTAGACAGTGAGGTCACCAGGATGCCTGGAAGAAGCAAAGCAGATCACTCTGGAATCACACTGGCTCGCAGGTGGTGCTAGTGGTAAAGAACCCGCCTGCCAATGAAGGTGACGTAAAAGACTCAGGTTCAATCCCTGGTTTGGGAAAATACCCTGGATCAGGGCATGGCAACCCACTCCAATACTCTTGTCTGGAGAATCCCATGGGCAGAGGAGCCTGGAGGGCTACAGTCCATAGCGTCACCAAGAGTTTGGACACAGCTGAAGGGACTTAGCATACTGGAAGGACACATCCTCCAATCAGGATACTCAGGAGTCCCAGACTTATAGCTTCTCTGAAGATGAGCTCACAATTTAAAACAACAAAACACTCCAGGAAACAATCCATCATGAGTGAGTCAGCAGTCCAAAGATATTACACTCTTAAGAGTTTGATTTTAAAAAGAACCTGATAAGGGACTTCCCTGGTAGTCCATTGGAAGACTCTGCCTTCCAGTGCAGGGAATGCAGGTTTGATCCGACTGGGGGGCTGAGATCCAACAGACCTCATGGCCAAAAAAAAAAAAAGAATAAGAATCTGATGAAGTTTACTCAACATGACTGATACTATAAAAAAAGGAGTTGAATCCATAAGCAAAGAATAAAATGATATGAAAGAATATATCAATTTCTAGAATGTGGTTAGAAATGAAAGCTGCAGTCATCAGAAATAATCAATGGATAAATTAAAGAGCAGAATAAACAAAACTAAGGAGAAAATTAGTGGACTGGAATAGAGACTGGAGAAAATTACCATGAGGCAAAATAGAGAACTGAAGAGAGAGAAAATATGAGAGTTTAAGAAAAATGCAGAGTTGAAAGAAAGGGTCCCACATAGGTCTGATATGTATTTTGGAATAAAAGAGCGAGAGAGAGGATGTGGTATCGAAGGTCAATGTTAAACTGTAACAACAATCAGTAAGAAAGGAAAGACTCCCTACCAAGAAACTAGGCTCCTTTGGGGTTAACCAAAGGTCACCATCTTCAGTGCTGGGACAGAAGCGCAGAAACAGTGCACTGTCTAATGCAGAATTCAATATGCAATGGTCACCCTAAACACCACATGGACTTCTGCTTCCAAAGAGAGGGAGCAGAAAGAAGCACTTTTCCTCATTCCTCCTGCTCAGTACAACCTAGGATCCTAGGCATCACACATAAAAGAAACACAAGCAGACTTGGAAACGTGCAGCGAAGGTGAGAAACGGGCCAGAGACCTAGGGGCCTGAGGAATGACACTGGTTTTTTCCGTGGGTTTTTTCCTTTTCCCTCCTATCTCCCAGACAGGGAGCTGAACAAGCTAACAGCCAACAGAGGCAGATTCTAAGAAGCCACAGCAAAAGCCTGGTCTCTCTACTCACAGGACCAGGAAAGGCCAGCCTAGCAAGACAGAAAACTTACACAGAACTGCTCTATTCCAGGCAAACACTACAGGAAAAACTCACCCCAGGTCTCACCTGCTCAGGCCAGCAAAGGATGGATGGGAACCCGGACCGCCACCCTTTTGAGGCTCTAATGAGGTTCCCCCAACACCAGTAGGGTGCTGTCACAGAGACCAGGGACAGGGCGGGGCCCTCATTCCTGTGAGCCAGTTCTGAGCCGTCCTTGCCCCCACTGCATGGCAGGGGAGACACGGCGGTGACAGGGGGCAGAGGGCACAGGTCACAAGAGCTCTTATCCCAACTCAGCAGCACAAGCAGCAGCCCCTCCACCCGGATGTCCAGATGCTCAGACGGCAACCTGGACTTCCACCTCTACCTGGCAGTAAGAAGGCAGCACCTAGGAGCAGAAATGAGTTAAACAAGGTTTAAGTCAAGATCTAAGGCCTCATAACATAATGCAAACATGCCCATGTTTCGAGTAAAAATCCCTCATCATAGCAAGAACCAGGAAGACCTCAAACAAAGGAAGAATATCAACAGATTTCAATGCCAAGATGATAGAAATGTGAAAACTCTGACAAAGATTTTAAAGCGGCCATCATGAATGCTTCAACAAGCAATAAGAACATGTTTGAAACACATGAAAAGCAGATATCTTCACCAAAAAGAAAGTATCATCAAAGAAAAAGAAAACACATATAAGAACCAAATGGATATTTTCGAATTAAAACATACAATAACTGAAGTATGGGGCTCCGTGGATGGGCTAAAAACAAAATGGGGCAGAGGAAACAGTGAACTGAGCATCAAAGTGACAGAAAATATCCAATCTGAACAACAAAGAGAAAATAGACTGAAAATGTATTGATACAGGCCTCATGGACCTTTCAGACTACCAAAAAAAAAAAAAAAAGAAAGAAAAGAAATCTAACTTTCATGTCACTGGAGTCTCAGAAGGAGAGAAAACAGGATAGGGTTGAAAAAGCACTCAAAAGAAATAATGGCTGAAAACTTTCTAAATTTAGCAAGACAGCAATTCAAAAAGCTAGATTATTCCAAAGGGAAAGTGAAAGACACTCAGTTGTGTCTGACTCTTTGTGACCTGTATAGTCCATGGAATTCTCCAGGCCAGAAAGCTGGAGTGGGCAAGCCTTTCCCTTCTCTGGGGATCTTCCCAACCCAGGGATCGAACCCAGGTCTCCCACATTGCAGACAAATTCTTTACCAACTGAGCTATCGGGGAAGCCGGATTCTTTCCAACAAGAATCTAAATACATTCATGTCAAGGCACATCATACTTAAACTTCTTAAAACAAATAAACAAAAAAATCTTGAATGAAGCCAGAGAAAAATGATACCTTACCTAAAGGGAAAACACAATACTAGCGACAGCACATTTCTCATCAGAAACCATTGAGGCCTGAAAGGGCACACTATTTTTCAAGGGTTGCAAGTAAAGAGCGCTCCATTCAGAATCTTATACCCTAAAAATATCCTTCTAGACTGAAGGATTGAGACATTCTTAGAGGAAAAAAAGAGCTAACAGAATTTGTCACCAACAGCTCTACCCTAAAAGAATGGCTAAGGGAAGTCCAACAGACTGAAAGGAAAGGAATTCCCTGGCAGTCCAGTGGTTCGAACTCAGTGCTTTCACCACTGAGCCCAGGGTTCAATCCCTGGTGGGGAAACTACGATTTCAAAAGCCATGCCAAAAAATGAAAATAAAATAAATCCTGAAAGGAAGTGATAAAACAAATTATAATCATGGAACATTATACAAAGGAAAGTGAAGGTGAAATTATACAAATTATACAAAGGAAGAACATGGTAAACATATTTTGCTGTTTAAGCAAAAATGGTTAACACTATTTGATGTACCTCTAAACAACAGGAAATATTTAAGACCATTCTAAGTGAGGGAGGGTGAAGGAATGCACAAGTCCAGCTCAGACATACTGCGGTTCAGTCCCAGTTCACTGCAACAAAGCAAAACTCACAGTAAAATGAGCGGCACAAATATTTCGGTTTCCCAGTGCATATAAAGTTACGTTTATCTTTCAGTCTAGTCAGTCTGCAACAGCATTATGTCTAAAAAATGTATTCCCTTTAATTAAAAGTATTTTATTGGTATAAAACCTTAACCATCCACTGACCTTCCAGCAAGTCACAGGGTCAGAATCTTTTGCCACAGTAACATCAAAGATCACTGGTCACTATAACAAGTATAGTAATAATGCAAAACTCTAAAATATTTTGAGAATTACCAAAACACGTCCCAGAAACAAGAGGTATGCAAATGTTACTGGAAAAATGATGCCAATAGACTTGCTCAATGGAGCATTGCCACAAGCCTTCAATTTGTTAAAAAAAAAAAAAGTCTCTGTGAAGCACAATAAAGCAAGGTTTGTCCATAAGAGAAGGTAAGGGTTTCACACTTCGCTTGAACTAGTAAAACAATGACACAAGCAGACTGCAGTATGTACCTATGATGTAATACCTGGCGCAACCACTAAAAAAGCTATGCAAAGAGACATACTCAGAAGCACTATAGGTAATTCAAAAAGAATTCTAAAAAATGTTCACATAAACCCAGTAAGACTAGAAAAAGAAAAGAGAAAAATGAAAAATCGAGCAGAAATCAAAAATATAAAATGGCAAAAATAAATTCTAATAGACCAATAATTAGATTAAATATAAACTACATAAATATACCAATTAAAAGACAAAGATTGACAGTGAAGATGAAAAAAAGCCCAACTATCAGCTGCCTACAAAAAACTCACTTAAATTTTGATGTTCAGGCACATTGAAAGTAAAAGGATGAAAAAAGCTCTATCATGCAAATATTAATCTAAGTAAATCATTATCATTATCAGATACAACAGTCTTCAGGGCAAAGAAAACGACCAAAGACAGAAATGGTCACTGTAACAATAAAAGGGAAAATCCGCCAATAAGACACAGGAAACTTTAATGTGTGCACCATAAAACAGAGCTACAAAACACATCAAACCAAAACTAAAAAGAGAAAACTAAAAAGAGAAATAGAAAAGCCCAAAATTATAGCAGAGACATCAACACCTTTCTCTCAATATTGACAGAAAAACTAGACGGAAAATAGCAAAGACAGAATAATTCAGCACAGAAAACCACTAGCATGGAGCAGGACACGTTCTTTTCAAGGGCCCATGTATCAAGATAGACCACACCTTGGGCCATAAAACAAATCTCAGCAAATTTAAAAGAACTAAAATCATGTAGAATGTGTTCTCCAAACACAAGGAATCAAAATAGAAATTTGTAATATATATACAATAAGAAAATCTCCATTCATTGGAAGGATTGATGCTGAAGCTGAAGTTCCAATACTTTGGTTACCTGATTCGAAGAGACAACTCATTAGAAAAGACCCTGATCCTGGGAAAGATTGAAGGCAGGAGGAGAAGGGGATGACAGAGGAGGAGATGGTTGGATGGCATCACCGACTCAAAGGACAAGAGTTTGAGCAAGCTACGGGAGATAGTAAATGACAGGAAAGCCTAGCGTGCTGCAGTCCATGGGGTCACAAAGAGTTGGACATGACTGAGTGACTGAACAACAAAGAAAATCTCCAAATACTTGGATACTAACCAATCTACATCTACATAAACCATGATTTAAAGAGGAGGTCTCCTGGGAAATTGAAAAATGCACTGAACCAAAAGGAAATGAAACTACAACCCATCAAGAGTTGTGGATTACAACTAAAGCAGAGCTGAAAGGAAAATTCAGAACACTGAATGCATATATTAGAAAAGAGGAGAAGTCTCAGTCAATTATCTAAGCACCCATCCTGAAGAACCTGGAAAGAGAAGAGCAAGATAAATGTAAAGCAAACAGAGGAAAGGAATAAAGAGCAGACATCAGGGAAATGAAAGACAAAGAAAATCCATAATTACAGCTGGTTCCTTGAAAAGGTCAATAAAATTGACAAACGTCTAGCATAACTGATGAGTTCAAGGTCTGGAAGTTGATCAAGGGAAAAGAAGGTCCTTGAGATGGTCTCAGCACACAACCACCTTTGTTTTGGTAGCGCTTTGACAGGGTGCATGGGAGGGAAACCCCTCACCACAGGAGGCCTTCCTACTGTCTCCAAAGGGGGAACAGGGCCTAGAAACTCCCAGACATCCAGCATCGCACCCCAGGGAACTCAGTGTCCACGTCATGTTGCTCAGCAGCCGGGCTGGCAGCACCTGCGGGAGCTCTGTCTCAGCCCCAGTTTGTTTAGCAAAGATGAGTAGATGAGTGTGTGGCTTCCTAGGGTATTCAAAGCAGGCAGCCTCTGAATGGCTAAAAACACGCATATTGGGGCTAAATTTAAAGTAACTGAGTGTATAAATAAAAGGTTGTTGCTGAGCCATGAAAGACGCTGGGATTCTTGGCCTCTAGAGGAGAGGAATCAATCCCAGGCCAGTGACGAGCCTTGATCACTCAGCAATTCTGTGTAATAAAAGTTTTATTGAAGTATAAAAGAGATAGAGAAAATTTCTGACATAGACATCAGAAGGGGGCAGAAAGCGTGCCCCCTGCTAGCCTTTAGCAGTACGTTATATACCTATCAGCAAGCTGTTAATTAGAGAGAGATGTCTCAAAACTCAGAGCGGCAGCAGGCCCCTCACCTACAACATGCGTTTTGAGATAACACTGGCACCAGGTGAGTCATCTGGGCCATAAAAGGGTTGACATGAATCTTGAAGAAAGGCAGGTTTCCAGGTAAATATAGAGTTTCATTAACATAGATTAGGAGACCAGTGTATGAGTAAAACATACTGGTTTGTTGAGCCCTGATTGGTTCTGGGTCTTAAGCGGAAACTTACAGTTCTTAAGCAGAACCTGAAGACAGAATCTAGGGTAAATACACCGGGTATCGTCATGGCAACACAGAATTTTAAAAGAAACCTCCTTTTAATTTTGTACAGAGAAGGAAAAAAATCTGACACGTGTAGTTTGTTTCCTCCTGCCGCTTAAAAGAGAAACTTAAAAAATGTCTAACACTTGCAGCCCATTTCCTCTGTTTGGAGACCCCTGGCCTTCTTGCCTGTTACCCTTTCATTAAGAACAGAGTTCGGTGCCAGCAGGCTTCAAACTAACGTCTCGGCTGGTTATGAAGAAGAAAACCACAGAGGGACCAATACGCAGGGCTATTTTAACTCATTTATGTAACAAAGACTGACAACAACAGCAACAACAAAGAGAGGGCACAAATGGCCGATTTCAGGACACAGCACTAGACCCAGCAGGGTAACGAAGGAGTCACCGTGCACACTTGAATTTGTCAACAACAGTAACACATGAAATAGACCAATTCTTTGAAAACAAAAAGTACTACAACTCACCAACGTAAAATAAATAATTTAAGTAGTGATATAACTATGAAGGAAACAGAATTTGTAATTTTAAAACAAATGAATGTTCAGGCCAGGATGGTTTTACTAGAGAATCCTATAAACATTCAGAAAAGAATCAACACCAACTCAGACATAAATGGTTGCAATATTTTCTTAGAAATAAGAAATAAAAGCAAACATAAATGGGACCTAATCAGCTAAAAAGCTTTGGTACAGTAAAAGAAACCATTAACAGAATGAAAAAACCACCTATCCACTGCAAATATTTGCAAATAATGAGACCAACAAGGGATTGACAAAGAGCTCATCCAACTCAATATAAAGAAAATGAACAATCCATCTGAAAAATGGGCAGAAGACCTAAATAAACATTTCTCTGCAGAAGACTAACAGATGGCCAACAGGCACAGGCAAAGATGCTCAGCATCACTGATCATCAGGAAAATGCAAATCGGAACCACAATGAAGTACCACCTCAGGCTGGTCAGAATGGCCACCATCAAAAAATCTACAGAGAGCAATGCTGGAGAGGGTGGAGGAAACCCTCCTATACTGCTGATGGGAATGTAAATTGGTGCAGCCACTACGGAGAAGAGTTCCTTAAAAAACTAAAAATAAGTTGCCATATGATCCGGGTATACCACTCCTGAGTGTATATCCAGAAAGACAAAAAAGCTCTAATTTGAAAAGATACACCCCAATATTCATGAAGCATCAAGTACAATCAATATCTTATAATAGCCCAGAAGGGAAAATAATCTGCAAAAAGTATGTAAATGAATCACTTTGCTAGATGCCTGAAACTAACACAACATTGTAAATGAACTATAATTCAATAATTAATTAACTAAAAAAATCAAACCCAGTTAGAAAATGGGCATACACCATGAACAGGCATTTCACTTAAAAGAATATACAAATGACAAATAAGAATGTGAAGATATGCTTAAGATCATTAACCAATAATCAGGGAAATGTAAATAAAGCCATCATGACGTGTCGCTACACATCTATCAGGAAAGGCTAAAATAAAAAGTAATGACAGCAACAAAAGCTGACCAGGATGCACAGAAACTAGACCACTCACACATTGCTGGAAGAAATATAACATGGAACAGTGAATTTAGAAAACAACTTGACAGTTTCTCAAAAACACTGAACACGCAACCACCAGATGACTCAGCAACTGAACTTCCAGGCATTTACCCAGAAAAATGAAGACTTATGTTCCCACAAAACCCTGTACACGAGTGTCTATAGTAGCTTCATTTGTAACAGCCAAAAACTGAAAAGAGCCCAGATGTTCTTCAACAGGTGACTGGTTAAACAAATTATACATGCAGATCAAGAAACACTACTCAGCAATAGAGAGGAGCGAACCATTGATACTGCAATAAGCGGGATGGATCTCCAGAGAATTATGCTGCGTGAAAATGCCAATCCCCAAAGATTCGACACTGCGTGATTCTATTTACAGAACAGTCTTGAAACAGACGAAAAGATCAGTAGTTGCCAGGGGACAGGGAGAAAGAGTATTCAGGGGCACAGGAGAGATACTTCTGCTGATAGAAGCGATCTATATCAGCAGTTATGGCAACATCAACATTCTAGTTACCTTAGACAGTTTTGCAAGGGGGATGGGGAAATTTTCTATTTTTCTTAAACCTGGCTATGAATCTATAAAGATCTCAAAAGGACAATGACTCTGTAAGTTTACTCTGCACATCCCAAACTGAAAGGATTACTTAAGGCTGGGCTTCATAGAAGTCCTACCTAGAGGGAGGGGAGCAGGTGAGATGCGAGGTATGTGCCCTGTTGCTTCCAGTCTGGAGATACATGTGTTTGGGTGATGCAAACACAACCAAGGACCACAATGGACAACCACTCATTCCCTGCAGGTGACAAAAATCCAACTTAGGAAGAGTTTCTACTAAGTTCCTCCTGTGGACGACGGGATGTGAATTTCACAGCCTCTCCCAGAGATGAGTGCCTTCC
Organism: Ovis aries; assembly: GCF_016772045.2. Taxonomy (NCBI): domain Eukaryota; kingdom Metazoa; phylum Chordata; class Mammalia; order Artiodactyla; family Bovidae; genus Ovis; species Ovis aries. Next base: position 790,225 of record NC_056078.1, on the reverse strand, counting down.
TGTACAAACGGTCTCCCCTTGGAGCATGAGGTTGGATGGCTTATCACAGCAGCAAATCTCTTAACACACCAGGCACGTAGCCATAGATTTAGTAGAAAATGTGCTGGTTTTACTGATTAATTTGTTTTTACGATCTGTGGGATATTTTTCTCTTTCTTTGCTTGAAGTTGGATGACATACACATTGCGTGTCACGTATGTTTCACATGTCAAGTGCACAGTGCCTAATAGCTACAAAAAGGCTTACAGGAGCAGAAAACTAGCCATGTTACAGAGTAACTAATGGAGGGGTGTGAGATACATTGTTAGGTTGTATATGATAATTAAGTGTGAACTAAATAGTTTTGTCCACTTGAGTGGGATTGATGTTGCTTTATTACAGTGGATGTTACTTTGCTCAAAATTACAAAGAAATTTTCGGCATACAACTTCCGATCATTACATTCACCTGATGAGGGTTTCCTCAGAATGAGTTAAGCTGTAGGGTGGGGGAAAGACCATATTCTAGAACAGAAGATCTAAAATAGATCTATGCTACTAACGCACTTTTTTTTGGGGGGGAGGGGACATATTGCATGGCATGCAAAATATCTTAGTTCCCTGCAGTTGAAGCTCAGAGTTTTAACCACTGAACTGCCAGGGAAGTCCATGTATTTTTAATTTTGCATGATAAATGTTGAATGAAATGACAAGAAAGGTATTGAGTAATTAGAAATCAGTCTTGGGCAAAAGTCAGTCATTGAGGAACACAGACGAATTCACATCAGGAAAAAAATGGCCTCCACTGAAACAGCTAACACAAAGCCAGGGGATTAACTCCAGGGTGAAATCTCATTTGGAATGTACTGACTCATTTTTACACTCATTTCAAGCAACCTCCAATTTCCTGGAGCACGGGAGGTTGGCAGCACATGCTACAGTATGGCTGTGGCCACAGGGACAATGACAGCCAGTGACAGGGCGCTGGGCCAAGAAGGGGTGCTAAGAGCCCCGCACACCCACCAGCCGGCCCCCAGCCTCCAGAGACAGCGCCGCACACCCACCAGCCGGCCCCAGCCTCCAGAGACAGCCCCGCACACCCACCAGCCGGCCCCAGCCTCCAGAGACAGCCCCGCACACCCACCAGCCGGCCCCAGCCTCCAGAGACAGCCCCGCACACACACCAGCCGGCCCCAGCCTCCAGAGACAGCCCCGCACACTCACCAGCCGGCCCCAGCCTCCAGAGACAGCCCCGCACATCCAACAGCTGGCCCCCAGCCTCCAGAGACAGCCCCGCACATCCACCAGCTGGCCGCCAGCCTCCAGAGACAGCCCTGCACATCCACCAGCTGGCCCCCAGCCTCCCGAGACAGCCCCGCACATCTAACAACTGGCCCCCAGCCTCCAGAGACAGCCCCGCACATCCACCAGCTGGCCCCCAGCCTTCAGAGATAGTCATGCTGGGTAGACCAGATGCCCTCTGCCTGCCCAGTGTCTCCCACAAGCACTGGTTCTGCTTTTAAGGTTCCCACAGATCTGAAAGGAAGCACAGGTAGAAGATGGCCTTGACTGCAGGATTCACTCCATGTGTTTCCCTTGCTGGGACGGCGGGGTCACCTGAGAGTGGGTTCTGGCCTCTGACACCAACAACTGAGATGAGAAAGCCTGAAGATCCGGAGAACGCATCCCTGTTGCAGAGGCAGGTCCACAACCTACACCCGTGATCCTGGAGGAGACCTGGGGAGGCAGGGCCTGTGAGGGCCGAATGGGAAGGGAAGCTCAGGAGGGTCGGCTGCGAAATGCCCAGGGTCCGACCCCAAGGGGAGCCAGGTCACCGGGGGTGGGGGCCGCGGAGGCCACAGGAGAACCAGGGAAGTGAGAGGATGCAGACAAACGTCACGAGCAGCTCTGAGCGGAAGCTTAGGTAGGATGGAAAGTAAAGCCGGGGCAGTGAGAGGAGGGGGTGGTGTGGACGCCAGCAGACAAGAAGTGACCGCAAGAACAGCGGATGACTAGTGACGCCCGTCCCTGAGACCCGACAGATGAGGTCTGCGCAGAAGGCAGGGCTGAGTCTCAGCCAGGGACACAGGCAGCAGGAACAGGGCCGAGGTGAGGCGTGGAGGGAGACAGACACAGGTGGAGAAAGGGCAGGAGAGCAGGGCGGCTCCTCAGTGCGGCCCCTTTCTCCTCCGGTCATCTAGCGTAGGGCAGCTTGGGGCTTAAGGAGAGCACAGGGAAGGTGCAAACAACCGATGCAGAGGAAAAGCAAGAGGGCCAGGAGACGGGGAGGGTGGCCAGGCACCAGCGAGCTCCCTGCCAGAGGCAAAGGCCACCCATCTACAGGATCTCAATGGGAGAAGAGCTCTGTCCACAGGGCAGCAGGCGGGGCAGGCGGTGGAGAGCCAGGCTGGGGTCCCAGGGTGAGGGCAGCTGAGGAGCAGACAGGGGAAGGCAGGGTTGTGGGCGGCACAGCTGGAGACAGAGCCGCTCACCTCCTGAACAGAAGGGGCCGGAGGGGCAAGGGACACCGGCCAGTGGGCAGCTGGGGACGCAAGAGGTAAAAGCCTGGAAGTAGGGGCAGAAGAGAAGCTTGGAAGGGGACTGGCGATGACATCAAAAAATCGAGACGCCAAAGCTGTTGAGTGACTCCTGCGTGGGGACCCTGCGGCTGCCCGGGGTGGGCAAGGAGCTGGGGTGGAAAGCAGGACCTCAGGGTAGGGGACCTTGGTGGGCGGGTGAAGGAACAGCCGCAAGGACCCCGGGGAAGAGCAACGGGGAGGAGCTAGGAAGGCACAGAACATCACGCCGCACGTTCTGCAAACAAAGCTCTGGTTTACTGGGTGGCAGGAATCAAGCAGCAGAACCCCTGGCAGAGCGCTGGCTGAGGCAAGGTGGCCACACAGTGAGCTGCAGGCGGCAGGGACACACACACACACAGACACAGACACACACACACAGACACAGACACACACACACAGAGTTCACGTCCAAGGCACAGGCCCCCAGCGCTGCTCAAGGCAGAGGGCGGGCTCTGAGCCGCGTGGACAAGCTTGCGTGGGTCTGGCCCGCTGCAGGTCTGAGGTGGGCACCCAGTTCCTCAGCAGGTGAGTAAGCCCAGCCAGCAGCCCAGCGTCAAAACCACAAGTTCGTAGGTGACTTCTACTTGATGTAATAGTATTTTTTGAAAAAAAGAAAAGAAATTATTCTCCTGAAGTAGAAAATGACCCAGAAAAGCAAGCTAGTGGCTGGTGAAGTAGATAGAAATGAAGAGAGCTAAACAAAAAGCAACTATCTTTACCCAGGAAATAAGTTAGGACCCTTTAAGGAGCAGAATGTTTAATCTGATTGAGGTATTTGAAAGGAAAAAATCATTTAAAGAAATAAAGGCAAGTTGTTTGTCAAAAAGTTTTAGAGAACTCTCCAACTAGGGTAATAAAAGGGGAAAAACTGTTATTTTTGTATTTGAGGATTCACACAGACAGTGTGTTTTTCTAAACCACAAGTTTGAAGCAAGCATTGAGTAGTATCTGCAACTTTAGAGATTACACAGATCTATGAAAGCACCCCTCCCAGATGGGAGAGGTTTTCAGCATTAGCACCTACTTCCCAATTCTGTCTTAAGAGTTAGATTTTGACTCGTATCCAATATCCAATGTTTGTGGAGAACACGCCCCTAGAGCTGTGCGATCCAGGGGGTCACCAGTGATCAAAGAGTATAAGGAGGAGACAGATTTCTGTATGGGAAAGAAAAACAGAGTAAGACCTTGACTACCTTTGAGAACGAGTTCAAATGCCAGCCCCGCTGCCCTCAGCTCTGGGACCCTGAGCAGGCACCTGGCCTCTTAGTTTCCTCACCTGTAAGTGGGTCCCAGTGTTTACCTTACTCTGTCCTGATGAAGACAGAAAGTACTTTGTGTAGGTTATTCTAATTTCACCCTTTATCTAGAGATTAAGATTATAATTCAGGCTGACATACCCATGGCTTCCTTAAAATAAGGAAAGATTTCCTAATATAAGGGAAACAGAGTAACAGGTCAATACCAGAAGAATCTTATTCAATGATATTGACCTGAAAGGTACTTTAGTCACATGACTGCTAGAAATGACACTGTTCTTGGGGAAATTTACTTTATCACTAAATAATACATATAAGAAGAAATACAGAGAGGGTCAGTTTTAACTTATAACGCTTTTAATAGTTGTGAATATTTATTGAACTTGTTTATCTAAAAACAAACTTTAATATTAATTTTACCAATAAAGTTTTATTGATGTTTAGACTAGGAAGGTCTCTATGGATTTTAATATTAAAAAGACAATCCAAAATAAGGACTTCATTCTTATAAAGGTATGTGACAGGTATACTAACCTAGTTTACTCATGTATTTATGGCAGAATTACTCATGGTGCTAATTTAAGGAGTGAGGAAATCCAGTACTCTTGCCTGGAAAATCCCATGGACGGAGGAGCCTGGTAGGCTGCAGTCCATGGGGTCGCTAAGAATTGGGCACGACTGAGCGACTTCACTTTCACTTTTCACTTTCATGCACTGGAGAAGGAAATGGCAACCCACTCCAGTGTTCTTGCCTGGAGAATTCCAGGGATGGCGGAGCCTGGTGGGCTGCCCTCTATGGGGTCGCACAGAGTCGGACACGACTGAAGCGACTTAGCAGCAGGAGCAGCAGCAGCAATGGTCACTAAATAACTGACTTTCATTTCCCCTCCAAAGTATTGTCACGGTCAAGGTGGTTCTGAAGGTGAATGTTAGTCTTCAAAATACCAAATGCTTCTATCAGATTCACAGAGACAGTAAAAACTAAGATTAAATCAAAGTATATTGTGTCTGCAAAATAAGAAAAATTTCACTCTTCTTACGAAGATCAGGGATTCTGACCTGTACACACCCGTGGCGGGGCCCACGCCCTTTCCACAGCTCTGATGCAGCTTCCACACCAGAGAAGAGACGTCTAAGTTTGCATCTACTTCAGTAGGATTACTAACTGGAACAAATTAAGTTCAATTGAACTGCAGCTGACATTTTTTTTTTTGGAGACTAGGAGGTGCTACTGCTGTAGATGTCTGTCTAACATTCAGGCTCCTCTGTCTGTGGAATTTTCCAGGCCAGAATACTGGGGTGGGTTGTCATTTCCTAACTCAGGGGATCTTCCCAACCCAGGAAGCGAACCTGCATCTCCTTTGTTTCCTGCACTGGCAAGAAGATTCTTTACCACTGAGCCCCCTGGGAAGCCAGAAACACAGGCTTAAGACAATCATAGCCAGACATTACCTGCCTGTAACTGGCCCAGGGCAGGTACTTGACCTAACTTGGCCCAATGACATAGGAAGGAAGGACTTTATTTCATAAACATGGGAAAGCACTCCTCTTTCCTGTGGATGTAAATAAGGAAGGGTACTCAGATTACAAATAGTAGTCGTTTATGACTCAGGAAATGAGGGAAGAGATAACAGGGTCAGAGGAGAGAGATGCTAAGAATTTAGGTCCCCACTAACATGACTGTGCTTCTCAATCAAGTGGCCCTGAAACCTCATCTATAGCTATTTGCAAAAACACATTTTCATATCATCCATGCCACCTGCAGTTGGAAACCTACTTGATAAAATGACCAAAAGAGCTAACTATTTATATCTATTGAACGGAAATTTTCTTCTAAGCATAATTAAAAGAAAAATTGTTTTTAATTTTTGGTCATGTAGAGTCAATTTATAAACAGAAGGTGGTTAAATGAACATGGATATAAAACCAGGGGAGTACATTTAACAAATACATATTTAGTAACTACCAGCTGCCAGGTATTTTAATATTTGGTGAGCACAGTCAGGTCACCTGGTGTCTGTGCATTCAGTGGGGAGAGGACTGCCGGGGTGCCCCAGGCGCCAGGGCAGGGCACCAGGCTCCCTGACGTGCCTGAAGGCCACAGCAAGGCCTGCCTCTGGGCTCTGTAGCTCCAGGCCACCAGCTGCCCTCCAGCTGTCCTGTTCTCTCCACGCTCAACTGAGCAGGGCCACGTGCTGCCACCCAAGAAGCACCCTCAGCTCCAAGCACTGGGAGCTGATTTCAGATATGACTGGTGGAGGGAAGCCCATTTACAAAAAGAATGCCTGGGTAACCTCTTTAGGGGATGTCTTAATTCGAATTGCGTTTATATCACATACAGTGTAAAAAACTGGTAGCCTTCTACCATAACAGGACCTCCCTGGTGGCTCAGATGGTAAAGTGTCTGTCTACAATGCAGGAGACTCGGGTTCAATCCCTGGGTTGGGAACATCCCCTGGAGAAGGAAATGGCAACCCACTCCAGTACTCTTGCCTGGAAAATCCCATGGACAGAGGAGCCTGGTAGGCTACAGTCTATGGGGCCGCAAAGAGTCGGACACGACTGAGCGACTTCACTTTCCTTTCTACCATAAAGAAAAGAATTAAACTAATCTTCGAATTTGCTTTTCTGTTCACCCTTGCCTTCTGTTTCATGTTCTGTAGCGGAGAGGGAAACAGACCACCTACCTTTCCTACAGGCTGTCCAGGGACTGGTCACAGCACGAGGGACAGACAGTTACGCAAGCAGCCCCCTGCCTTCAAAGAGTCTGTGGTCTGGTCTCAAAAGAGACAAGCTTTGTCACCACTCAGAGTTGACTGAATTGCAAAACAGATCTGCTAAGTCCCCACAGGCAGCAACGAGTGTTTATTTTATGAGGACGGCTGTCATAACCCATGTAAGCAAGTGAACCAGAGAAACCACCGTAATGAAGTGAGCACCTCGCACATAATAATATTGTATATTACAACAAAGAGGGGAGAGAGGCTGTGTTTTTAAGTCCTCAGTCTCTTTTCTGGAAGATTCAAAATTCATATTTAAAAACGATAAACCTCCCTCTAAAATACATCCTCTCTCACCTTCCCTGGAGTCAAGTGGTTAAGAATCCACCTGCCAACGCAGGGGACACCGGTTTGATCCTTGGTCCAGGAAGATCTCACAAGCCAAGGAGCAACTGAGCCTGTGTGCCCCAACGAAGACCCAACAAAGCCAAATAAGTCAAGTTAACTAACAAAATAATACTCTCATCATAAATTGTTAGTACTTTATAAATGGTGTCCTTCCCTCCATATCTAAATATTAGCCACTTTTTAAGACTTCTTAAATGCCCAAAGCCGAGCACATAAGAGAAACAGAAAGAGTTAGAAGGCCAAGGTCACTGTCATCACATAAGGAGGTACCATTCTGAGCGCAGGGTTGCATCTGGCTGTGGCAGAGCAACCAAGTGTGGTTCCTCCAGGTATCACATCTGTCATCATCAGGGATTTGTTTACTGGACAAATTTCTCTCAATGCAAACTTATTTTTGTTTAGAAAGCTCTGTGGGGATTACCAAGGGAGACAATCTGTAGAGACAGAGTCCTTTGACTTGTGCGCCGTGCTGAAGTCCACTATCCTCTACATCTGTCCTTCTTGATCCATCTCTTAAATGACAGTACCCTGCACATCACTTCAGGTTTTGATTCACAGCTAAAGGGAAGCAAAAGTATTCATCAGACACACAGAACTCAGCTATTACCAAGATGAGACTGGCAGGGAAAGCTGTGACATCCAAAGACAAGTGTTACAGGATGCATAGGAATCAAAGGTTTTCCCTCAAACTATTTTCCCTGGCGAGTATTCTAATAGTTATTAGAAGTGGGAAAAAAAAAATCTATTACATCAGTCTGAGCAATTTCTAGAGGATGGTTTAAGAGAAAAGGAAAAAAAACAAAGAAACTCCAGCTTCCTTCTTATTCCAAAAGACATTCAGAGCAAAGATTACCTCCTAGGCAAATGGGGAAAACAAGAGTCTGCGGAATAGCAATGAGTAATCAGCTGGATTTGGGACGTAGGCCAGGCTACCCCTAGCCCATCCACATGGAAGAAGTAGGTAGGAAGTTGAAAACAAAGGTATTTAGCTTGAAGGACTGATGTGGCTAGAAATATTTAGGAGACTTCAGAGAAAGGCAAGTAACAGGCAAAGACTGGAGTGCCTCGCAGTTCAAATGACCATGAAAAATTCTCATAAACTTTTGATTTCTCAAAGACCAATGTTTTCAAAATTCCATGGCCTGGAGGCACCACACATAGCGCCTTGATAATGCAATTGTGGTCTTTAGACCAACAGCACCTGCATGGCCAGGGAGCTGGGCAGGTGCAGAAGTGAATATGCAAAACCAGAATTTGCATCTTAAACACACCAGTGGGCTGTGGCACGTGCAGTTGAGAACCACAGCGGCAGTGTTCCCCAAATTCTGGTCTTTGTTCACCAATTTTCCATGGTGACAAAAATACAAACACTTAAAATGACAAATTCATCCACTTTAGGGAAATGTCCTTTATTCTGAGGTCACATGCTTCCTCTGTTGACATTTTTTATATGCCCTAACAAAATACAGTAATGGCAATTAAGTGATCTCCCTAACAGCAAGTTATCTCATACTTCACTGGAACCAAGGTGAATTTGAAGACATATGTCCTGTGCCTAGAATATTCTGCTTACTCCACTTTGCCTTATCAAGACTAAATTTCTCCTTGAATCATATTTTGACTATTATGTATCGATTTCCTGTGGCTGCTATAACAAAATACCACAAACTGGATCGCTTATTTCGTAGTCTTCATAGTTTTAGGCTAGAAGTCCAAAGTCAAGTTGCCCGTCAGCCTCTCTGAGGACTCCAGGGAAGGGCTCCCTCCTTGCCTCTTCCTAGCTTCTGGTGGCTGCTGGCCACTCTTGGCGGTCCTGGGCTTGTAGTTCTTCAAACCACATTCCTTCCTGCGTGAGTCCACATCCAAATTCCTCTCATCTTACAAGAACTCCAATGCATGAGAGCTCACCCTAACCCGACATGACCTCATCTGAACCTAATTACACCTGTAAAGACCCTGTTTCCAAACAAGGTCACAGTCACAGGGTGCCTGCGCTTAGGACCTGAACATACCTTTTGGGGGATACAATTCAACCCACAGCAGCATACAATCACACATTTTAAAAAGAAAATATCCTGATAATTCTCAAAATTATATGGTAAATACTGTAATATTTTCGAACTAAAGCACAAAATAAAAATATTAAGAGTCCATTGTAATAAAGCTAGTACAGGACCAACAATTTGTGTTCTTGCTTCATAAATTGTCATGGTAGAATGCATAAATTACAGTGTGTATAGAGATTTGGCTTAGATTTTTTTCCTCATTCTCAAACTGCCCCAGCCCTTAAATCTTTTTTTTTTTTTTTAATTTCTAGCATCTTCTATACCACTTATACTTTTTAGCTCCTTTCTGAACATCACTGCTTGATATTAATATTTGATTTGTGAGTTTTTGTCTCACAAATCTTGGTATCAGAAATCACCTAAAGCCAATCTGTGATCAGCCAATCGATCTCCTTGGGAAGTCCCAAGCCACATCAACTGGCCAGGCCTTTAAGAATGCTGTGAATTTAACGGTATTTGTGAAGCACTGTTTAGGGATAATCAGCCGGAGCTTTCAGTCAGAAACCGGTATGTTTGAGATTTCAATGTTGTATTGCAATATTACATAAAGTATTACATAAGGTATGGTATTCATGTGGTTGGTGTTTCTGGAGCAGCAAAATGTTGAACACCAGTCACTGGAAGGTGAAACACTGCCTTAAGAAGCTAAAAGGCATGCGGACACAGCTCATGAACGTGTACTCATTAACAGTATACTGGTAAGCAATAGTTCTTCGTTTTTCATCATATCCCTGGCCAACTACAGAGATTCCTTTTCCAGAAGAGAGAAAGTGAGCACAGAGTACTAAGGAGTTTAAAGATTAGGAAAACATTCCTTTACCATCTACCTAACAGGCAAACGTCTGAAAGGAGGGAAACTGTTTTCCATCTGGGAAACAATGCTATGCAAATCTACCAATGATAAGTGAAGGTGATTGCTTGGTTTGGGGTGACTTTTATTTTGGGTTAGCACTGTGAAGTGCCACACTGCTCTTGCTAAAACTAAATTTCTATGTGTTTCACTTAATTTCTTCTATTAGAGGGAAGGACTACAATTAGTAAAAACTAAAAACATATTTGGAAGCCACCATGAAAGAAGAGGAATAAAGGTCAAAGCCTGATGAACAGAATTTGATCAGTTGACCTGTGATGCTCGATGAGCTCTGTCTGAAATGGAGACACCATCTTTTATCAAGGTTATCATTTCATACAAAATATGGTGTCTCCACTTCAGAGGAAATGGCAATCCACTCCAAAATTCTTGCCTCAAGAATCCCATGGACAGAGGAGCCTGGCAGGCTACAGTCCATTGGGTCACAAAGAGTCAGACACGACTGAAGCAATTTAGCATGCATGTTTCACATGAGACAGATGAAACATAAAAGCTCCATCTTTCAGTCCTCCTCCTAACTCGTAACCCCACTTGGTTTCTTACTTGGACTTTCCACTGCTCCCATGTGCTCCTTCTCCAGGTCAGAGAGGGAAAAAAAAGCGTGGGGAAAGGAGCACTTGAAAAATAAAGAAAAAGCAAAAGCATAACCAACACTTGCTGGAGAAATGGATTTTTTTTTTTTTTTTTTAGGAAATCTGACTATGGTTCTCTATAGAGAGGCAGACCACGTGGATGTGGCAAGTACAGTAACATTAGAAGCTCTGACAACACTGATCCTTACAAGCCAGGGGTGTGGTTTCCGACTCCCTAAACCTTCTAGGAATAGCTGTCTTGCTCCCAGTGTTACCAAGAACAAGGCAGGTACCAGGCACAGGAGTGGCTGAAGGTGGAGCAAATGCCTGGGTGCTTGAGGGGCCTCAGCCACAGTCCTCTTACAGGCATCCTGGATCCCTCAGGGCCTGGGCACTTGTAGACCAGTTAATGCCTCCGTGCCTCAGGTCTGAGTCACATTTCTTTTTAACATACCTTCAGAGACCATATTCCTTCAGAACTCCAGCCTGGGTTTTTTTTTTTTTTAATATTCACTAGTATCATAAGTGGATTAACACTGTATCCCCCAATGGACTAGCTTGCCAAGACCAGAACAGTGCAGGAGGGTACCTTGCACTGTTGGAAACCACACCAGCCCGTAAAGCCGGTCCACACCTATCTGCTGACAGAAAGGGGCAGCACGCCAGGGCACACGGAAGAAGACATGACGAATTTGACTAGAGGTAATGTTTTTGAACTCGAGCCCCTCCCTGGGGCTGTAAAATCAAAATCAGACTTAATCTGAGAATGCCCAATCTCAGAGTGACTCCAGACTGGTAAACACTAGTAAACCTTGATACAAAGCAGAGATGTACTCTATTGTTTATTTTTACCACGCAGGACAAAAACACACAGATTATGAATTGGGAAGGCTTTCGTTTATTTAAAAAAAAAAATGTCTGCTGGCTGCCTTCGGGTGTGAGTGCTACAGAAGAAGCAAAGATCAAGCAGAACAGGCTCTGCTTCCGAGGTGTTTATAGTCTTGCAAAGATACATTTATAAACAGCCACCATACAGCTTGAAAGGTCTCGGAAGGAAGAAATGCCTGTCCATAAGTCCTTGTAATTTGCGTGCAAAGGAAGGAATTTCAAGCAAGGAAAGGTCAAAGTGGAAGAGTCGAAGAACACACTCAACTGCAGGCGTCGTCCCAAGTCCTTCACATCCCTCGCTGGGGACAGCATCGCAGTCTCTAATGGGCTTCCCTAAACCCTGAACTAACATCAGACCAAGAAACGGAAACCCTACCGGCAAGTACGCGGAGAAGCAGCAGGCAGACCCTCGGAGAAGCAGATCACATAGCCGGGCTACCCTCGGGCGGCCGCGCCCCAGCACTGGGATCCCGGTCCCCACGCCCCCGGCCCCGGCCCGCGCCCCCCGCCCCGTACCGTAGGTCTCGGACATGGCCGTCTGCGACATCTTGGGAGCGGCTCCGCCTCTCGCGGGGCGCCGCTGCGGCTCCGCCGGGCCGGCGGCAGGGAGGCCGGGGAGTCGGCCGCGCCTCGGTGGGGAACGCGAGGGGCAGCGAAGCGGAGGAGGGAGGGGCCCGCGGTCCCCGCGGCAACTGCCGGCCCCCAGCTGCTGCGGCCCCGCCGGACTGCGGGCTCCGCGCAGGCGCACGGCCCCGCCCCGCTGTCCGGGCGCGGAGGGGAGGGGAGGGGAGGGGCGGCCGGGAGGGGAGGGGAGGGGCGGTGGGGAGGGGAGGGGAGGGGCGGCCGGGAGGGGAGGGGAGGGGAGGGGCGGCGGGGAGGGGAGGGGAGGGGCGGCCGGGAGGGGAGGGGAGGGAGGGGCGGCCGGGAGGGGAGGGGAGGGGAGAGGCGGCCGGGAGGGGAGGGGAGGGGCGGCGGGGAGGGGAGGGGCGGGGCGTCGGGGAGGGGAGGGGCGGGGACCCGGCGCTCGCTGGGGGCGCGCGGGGAGGGAAGGGGAGGGGAGGGGCGGCGGGGAGGGGAGGGGCGGGGCGTCGGGGAGGGGAGGGGAGGGGCGGCGGGGAGGGGAGGGGAGGGGCGGGGCGGCCGGGAGGGGAGGGGCGGGGCGGCGGGGAGGGGAGGGGCGGAGACCCGGCGCTCGCTGGGGGGCGCGCGCGGGCCGGCTGGGGCGGGGCCGGCCGTGGGGCGCAGCGGAGCCGGGGCGGGGCGCAGCGGAGCCGGGGCGGGGCGCAGCGGAGCCGGGGCGGGGCGCAGCGGAGCCGGGGCGGGGCGCAGCGGAGCCGGGGCGGGGCGCAGCGGAGCCGGGGCGGGGCGCAGCGGAGCCGGGGCGGGGCGCAGCGGAGCCGGGGCGGGGCGCGCGGGGGCGGGCGGCCCCTGCGGTGGCTGCAGGGGTGGGGAGCCGTCGGCGGCCCGCAGGCCCGGAGGTGACCGGGAGGGGCTGGGGGTGTCCGGGGCTGAGCATCACGGTCCGCTCCCGCACAGAGGAGGCTGAGTGCCCGCCTCGGAGAGGCAGGCCGCCCTTTGCCAGGTGGGCCGCCTCCGCAAAGACGTGGCCGTCGTCATCTGGGGCACTCGGCCAACGAAGGACTTCCTCTGAGCTGCAATGATCAACCCGGGTCGGGGTGAATGTGTAACTAGGCGGCGGCGGCCGCAGGTGTCCAGCGGGAGGCCAGCGCTGCCGGCTGGGAGGCAGGCTGACCTGCCGGGGATGGAGCTTTCACTCCTGACCCGCGGGGGCCTCGCCGGTGGGGCTGAGCTGGCGTCTGGGGAAAGCTGACAAAATCTCAGGATGTACCTGTGCCGAAGAGTCCCTAGAAAACTGTAGTCGTCGCCCCTCCGCACTCCACTTTAGGGGAATGTGGCTTTGGACAGGAAGCATCTCTCGGCGCTCAGCCGCGGGTGCATTTTCTACGGGTAGGAGTCGTTGGTTGAATATTTTGATGTAAAGAGCACAGCTGAATTCAGGATCCCCTTCTGTTGTCAATGTAGTGATAAACAGGAAGAGATTTTGGGGAATTTTGCTCCATTGGAGCATGATAAGGACCACGTGGTATGGTATAAGACTCAACCTTGTTCAAAACACACAGTAGAATACTGAAGGTATGCCCTGGCTAAGCTCCCAAGTGACTTGGATGGTGAGGGTAATGCCAGAAAATACATTTTATTCAAGTCCATTTGAGTCTGTCCTCCAAACTGGCATCGGTCCTTCCCTACGGTCATCCCTCTCCTCCCCAGCGGCTCTCTGGCTCTACATGGTTCCGCTCTCTGATTCTCCTAGGAAAGAGATACTCTGCTTCTACATCACAGAGGAGTCCTCCCCACGACCCCTATCCGCTGGGGAATGTGGTTCGGTTCAGTTCAGTCACTCAGTCATGTCAGCCTTTTTGTGACCCCATGAGTAGCAGCACGCCAGGCCTCCCTGTCCATCACCAACTCCCGGAGTTCACTCAAACTCACCTCCATTGAGCCAGTGATGCCATCCAGCCATCTCATCCTCTGTCATTCCCTTCTCCTCCTCCCCCTAATCCCTCCCAGCATCAAAGTCTTTTCCAGATGAGTCAACTCTTCGCATGAGGTGGCCAAAGTACTGGAGTTTCAGCTTTAGCATTAGTCCTTCCAAAGAAATCCCAGGGCTGATCTCCTTCAGAATGGACTGGTTGGATCTCCTTGCAGTCCAAGGGACTCTCAAGAGTCTTCTCCAATACCACAGTTCAAAAGCATCAGTTCTTTGGCGCTCAGCTTTCCTCATAGTCCAGTTCTCACATCTATCTATACATGACTACTGGAAAAACCATAGCCTTGAGTAGTTGGATCTTTGCTGGCAAAGTAATGTCTCTGCTTTTGAATATGCTATCTAGCTTGGTCATAACTTTGCTTCCAAGGAGTAAGCATCTTAATTTCATTGCTGCAATCACCATCTGCAGTGATTTTGAAGCCCCCCAAAATAAAATCTGACACTGTTTCCCCATCTATTTGCCATGAAGTGATGGGACCGGATGCCATGATCTTAGTTTTCTGCATGTTGAACTTTAAGCCAACTTTTTCACTCTCCTCTTTCACTTTCATCAAGAGACTTTTTAGTTCCTCTTCACTTTCTGCCATAAGGGTGGTATCATCTGCACATCTGAGGTTATTGATATCTCTCCCAGTAGTCTTGATTCCAGCTTGTGCTTCTTCCAGCCCAGTGTTTCTCATGATGTACTCTGCATATAAGTTAAATAAGCAGGATGACAATAGACAGCCTTGACGTACTCCTTTTCCTATTTGGAACCAGTCTGTTGTTCCATGTCCAGTTCTAACTGTTGCTTCCTGAACTGCATACAGGTTTCTCAAGAGGCAATGTGGTAGGAACTGTAATTCTCTAGGATTGTTTTGTATGTATCCCTGGTTCAGTAGCTGGAACACATTTTTGCTTTCTTCAGGTTAGGTTTGATCTACACTCCTGAGTATAGTAGTCTCACTCTGATTAGAGCTATTTCAGAAGAAAGAGAGTGATCCGTTCTTTACATTTAAGCGTTCTTGTCAGGAACTTCTGTAGATGATAAGAAAGAAATCAATGAGTTATTGAAGCTGGACCTGATGAATTGTGAAGCCTGGACAGGGTGATAGAAATAAAAATTAAATGACTATTTAAAAAATGAGAGCAGTTTTCCTTAGAAGACGAATACTTAGTTGGGCCTTCAGGAAAGATTGTTTGTTTTGGAAAAACCACCCAGAGAAGCCATTTTTGTTTTAGTTTGCAAATATAAAGCCAAACATCACAATTGGAAGGGGAAATACTCAAGAACTGAGGTTTGAAGGAGCCAGGCTTACTTCAATAATAATGTGAAAGGTGATTGCATCTCAGGAACTTTTGAATCTTCGAGAGAAAATACGTTTCTCCTAAGTGTTCTTGGAGACTGCTTTGATTCTGAGGTACTGATGATTGTGTGTAAGGGAAACTTACCACAAAATTAATTTGTGTTTTCTTCAGCTATTTTCTCCTTTCTCCTCACGGAAGGCTTCCATAAGCCAAGGCACACTGGAGATACTTCTGAGGGAAATGAAAGGAGAAGGATTTCTTCCAAAATAGATACTGCCTCCTCCTCAGGTCAGTGGACACTTTCCTTTTTGTTCCCTGACATGCCTCACATTTAACAAGCAATTAGGAGCTTTGGAGACTGCCAGGCTTCCAAAAAGTCCTGTTCCCCAGGACTGGCAGAAGCCCACATGGGCGGGGGGCGGGGGTGGGGAACAGTGGGACAGACGGGCTCCTAGGCACAGGGCCGGACCTGGAACAGTGGCCTAGTCCCCTGGAGGGGACCTTAGAAAGATCTAGGGATGAGAATCCTGCACGACCCTGACATTTTGGGGAGCAGTGACACCGGGAACAAAAGGACGTGGCATCTTGGCAGTGCCAGGCTTGGCGGAAGGCACTGGTCACGGTCTGTGTCACAGTGACTTTCCTTGGTAACCGGAACTGAAGAACAGGAGCCAGCTTGTGTTTGAGTGTTTGGGGAGTCAGAAGTATCTGGATGATACTGTGAGAAGGCGCCAAGTTCTCCACGGGTTGGTGGAGTCTTGAAAAGGTCCCGTAGTTAAACACTCAGGCTGGTGACACCTGTGACATATAACTCATATTTTTAAGGTGGAGGAGCCTGCAGAAGCTGCTGGGCTGGTTTGCCTTCTAGGGCCAAACAGGGCTACCTCTGTAATGGGATATGTGTGGTGTCAGGGCATATTCAGTCTGCATGGGCTAAGTCAGCGATAGTAACAGACAGACGCCAACACATCTGTGAAGGCCATCTCTCCCTCAGCCTGCCTGCCCAACTCCCTCGTCCTGGCAGAGACTCAGCTCTGCAAGCTGTTGGCAGACCCAGGCTGACCCAAGGCTCAGCTGCACATGTACTCCCACCATCTCTGGGGCAGAAGAAGGACATGGTGCCACATGATTAGCTTGTGAGGACCAACAGGGAGCTGACAGAATCACTTTCATTGACATTTTACAGGCCAAAGCAAGTGATGTGGTTACAGCTCAGGCGGAGAGCACAGTGTCATTCTTGCTCCAGGAAGAGAGAAGAGGGTTGTGGAGAGACGTTTCCCTGCCCTCCCCTGCCACTGCCATCACTGGGAGCTCTCACCTGCAGGCAGCTCATTCTGCTTTTATTTTGAACACTTGCACTGAAGTGTAGCTGACATTTAAACTACACACCTCAATAGTTTTTGGTGTCTGTGTATGCCTGTTAGTGCTACTTGGATGTCCCTGCTTCCAAGCCTTTAAGTTGGACAGAGGCACTTTTTAATGGTTCTGTTTCATTTGCTTTTTGCTTATTAGGAGTAAGTACTTGTGAGATTATGTTCGTGGTTGTTTTAGGGTCTTTAGTGGTTGTTTAGTGGTTGTTTTAGGTCTTGGGGCTTCCCCGGTGGCTCAGATGAAGAATCTGCCTGCAATGCAGGAGCGCTGGGTTCGATCCCTGGGTTGGAAAGATCCCCTGGAGAAGGGAATGGCTACCCACTCCAGTATTCTTGCCTGGAGAATCCCATGGCCAGAGGAGCTTGGTGGGCTACAGTCCATGGGGTCACCAAGAGTCAGGCATGACAGCAGCAATCACTTCACTTCGCTTGGGGCTTCACTGGTAGCTTGATGTTAAAGAGTCCGCCTGCCAAGACAGGAGGCACAGGCTCAGGGCCGGGTCTGGGAGGATCCCACATGCCGAGGAGCAGCGGGGCCTGTGTGCCGCAGCTATTGCGCTTATGCTCTGGAGCTCGGGAGCCACAGCTAACGAGGCCAGAGCTCCCTAAAGCCCTTGCTCTGCAACAGGAGGGGCCCCCGCACTGAGCAGCCCTCACACCGCTGCTGGAGAGTAGCCCCTGCTTGCTGCAACTAGAGAACAAGCCTGGGTAGCAACGAAAACCCAGTGCAGCCAAAAATACCATAAACAGCACGTTTTCTGAAAGGAAGAATTTTGTAGTAAATTCTTTCCCTCGTCACTGTCCACTTTCCAGTCCCAGCAGCTCACCCCTAACTTCCCCACCCACTGTGCGGTACATCTTCTGCCTCACATTTCTTATACACCCCACACATGTTGTGACTAGTTTTGCTTTAAGCAGCCAGTTTACTCTCTTTTCAAAACTGTGATAAAGTTCCTCTCATGAAATTGACCATCTCAACCGTCTGACTTGAAGAGTACAGTTCAGTCATTCAGGCCCTCTGTGACTGTGGGGGATTGGTCTCAGCAGCCCCTGTGGATATCCAAATCCATGGATGCTCAACTCCTTTGGATAAAATGATGTGGTGCAGTTGGTCCTCTGTTTCTGTGGTTCCACAGCCACAGACTGAACCAACCACAGAGGAAAATTTCAATCAGTGGTTGGTAGAATCTGTGGATGTGAAACCCATGCCTATGGGGGGTCCACTGTATACTTATTGAAAAAATCCGTATATAAGTAGACCCATGCAGTTCAAACCTGCAGTGTTCCAGGGTCACCTCTATTTACAGTGTTTAGCCATCACACCCTCCATTCACAAAATTCTTTCCATCTTGCAAAAATGTAACTACACCCATTAAACACGGACTCCCCTTCCCCTCAGCCCCTACCTCAGACAACGACCTTTCCATTTCTCTGTCTACAAATTTGACTGCACCCTGTGAATGCAATCACACATTTGTCATTTTGTGACTGGCTTATTCCGCTGAGCATCACGTCTTCCACGCTCATCCCTGTTGTAGCACATGTCAGAATCTCCTGCCTATATATTCCACTGTATGTTTCGCCACATTTTCCAGCAAATTCCTTATTCAACAATAAAAGCAAGCATTTCATACTGAGCCCATAGGTAGCATATCTAGGATTTCTCAGTCCCTAGTGAGAATGCAGATCTCCACTGCTGTGATTCCCCTTTTGCCCAGGACTTTCCTAGTGGATCTTGAAGCACAGATCTGCTGGTGATGAGTTCTTTCAGCTTATGTATGTCTAAAACCGTCTTTATTTCATCTCTGTTTTTGAATATTTTTGATAAATTTTTATTTCTAAATTAATGTGTTTTTCCCCCTATTAAAATGTTCTCTGGCTTATGTTGTTTCTGGTCAGAAGTCTGCTGCCACTCCTATCTTTATACCTTTGTAGGCAAGGTGTCTTTTAGCTCTGCCAGTACTTAAGATTTTATCTTCATTTCTGGCTTAAGCACTTTGATTATGATGCGCTGCAATGTGCTTTGGTGTGGTTTTCTTTGTGGATTTTGTCCTCCAGTTTCATTAAACTTATTTAGGTGTGTGTGTGTATGAGTTTCTAGTTTTTATCGGATTTGGAAGTTTTTCAGCCATTATTTCTTCAGATATTCTTTCTTCCCCTCCCCTTCTTCTGCACTGATGACTTAGACCACATATATATTTGAATTTGTTCCAGTTAATGGCTGCTCTGTTCATTTCTGGCCAGTCTTTCTTTCTGTGTTTCATTTTGGATAATTTTTGCTGCCCCGTCTTTGAAGTCACTAGTCTTTCTTGCAGTGTTTCATCTGCTCTCAGTCCCATCCAGGGTGTTTTCTATTTCAGACACTGCAATGTCATCTCTGGAAGTGGGTCTTGGGTGTGTGTGCACCACGTTCAGCACTTGGCCTCTTATCCTCACTCGCTCCCTCACTAGTTGATCTCATCTGGTCGCAGGGCTTTAAATATCTTGCCAAGTTGATCCTTCGAGATCGTCCTCTTGCCTTCTGTATGCAATCACTTACTTGATATCTCTCACTTAAACAAGTATGAGGTTTCTTAATACCCAGAAAATAAAACCCAAACATCAAAGTTCTCAACACACCCGTGCCCTCTGTGGGCTTTCCTGCCTCAGCACACGGCAGTTTGCTCAGGACAAACCCTCGCAGTCCTCGACCCCACTGTCACTCGTGACTGCGTTTGACCCTCAGCGAGTCTCCTGGGCTCCACCTTTATCATCTTTGCTGCCCCTCCCCATGTGCCCTCTGCTCCTTACTGGCCTCTCTGCATCTCTCCTGACCGCCCTGCCTTCTACTTTCTATACAGCTGCTGGAGCAAGCCTATTAAAATGTAGAGATGCTTTTGAACTGTGATGTTGGAGAAGACTCTTGAGAGTCTCTTGGACTGCAAGGAGATCCAACCAGTCCATTCTAAAGGAGATCAGTCCTGGGTGTTCTCTGGAAGGAATGATGCTAAAGCTGAAAGTCCAGTACTTTGGCCACCTCATGTAAAGAGTTGACTCATTGGAAAAGACTGATGCTGGGAGGGATTGAGGGCAGGAGGAGAAGGGGACGACAGAGGATGAGATGGCTGGATAGCATCACTGACTCGATGGACATGAATCTGAGTAAACTCCAGGAGTTGGTGATGGACAGGGAGGCGTGGTGTGCTGCGATTCATGGGGTTTCAAAGAGTCAGACACAACTGAGTAACTGAACTGAAGCAAAACATATAGCTTATTAAAAAGCAGAGACATTACTTTGCCAACAAAGGTCCGTCTAGTCAAAGCTATGGTTTTCCCAATAGTCATATAAGGATGTGAGAGTTGGACCATAAAGAAAGCCGAGCACTGAAGAATTGATATTTTTGAACTGTGGTGTTGGAGAAGACTCTTGAGAGTCCCTTGGACTGCAAGGAGAGCCAACCAGTCCATCCTAAAGGAGATCAGCCCTGGGTGTTCATTGGAAGGACTGATGCTGAAGCTGAAGCTCCAATACTTTGGCCACCTGATGTGAAGAGTTGACTCATTTGAAAAGACCCTGATGCTGGGAAAGATTGAAGGCAGGAGAAGAAGGGGATGACAGAAGATGGGATGGTTGGATGGCATCACCGACTTAATGCACATGAGTTTGAGTAAACTCTGGCAATTCATGATGGACAGGGAGGCCTGGTGTGCTGCAGTCCATGGGGTTGCAAAGGGTCGGACAAGCCTGAGTGACTGAACTGAACTGAAGCAAAACATAAAGAACAATCCTTTAGAGCAGCTGATACTGGTGGGGTTGGGGGGGTGATCATGCTCTGCTCAGAACTCTTCCTCTCATCACTTGCCAGGGCTCTATGTCTGCCCTCCTCTGATGCTCTCCTCCCACCCCGTAGTCTTTTGGGTCTAATCACACAGATCTTTTTGTTGTGTCTTGAACACACCAGGCATTCTCTGGCCTCAGGGCCTTTGCACGTATTCTTCCCTCTGCCTGGAATGCTCTTGTTCCAGACATCTCCATGCTTATACCTCCAGAACCTTCATGTTTTCTGCTTATATGTCACCTCACTTTCAGGCCCTCACTTTCATCTCCTACTTTGTCCCCCCCCCCCACACACACAATCACAGCATTTACCCTGTGCATGAATTATTAGTACTAATATATTGTCTGCTGTCCTATAGGCTGTAAGCTCTGTAAAGGAAGGGGATGTATTCATCTTATTTCCTGTTCTGTCCTCATACCTAAAATAGTACTGGTCACATAGCTTCAATAATTAAAAAGCTGTTGAATGGGGAATGACTGGAATAAAACTCAGAAGCTCTGTATTAATTTGGATTAATTTAATATAATGAACTTTATTTTAAACTTGTTGATTTATGGGAAATTTAAAAGTCAGTGTTTTATATGCCACCATGTAACTATGGAAAGATTGCAAGAAAGCCATTTGAAAGTATCATCTAATACTATTTATTGAGGATTTAAGCATCAGATGTAGTGTTAAGTGCTTTACATGTATTATAAAGCCCAATCCTCACAACAAACTCATCAGGTAGGTATCATCACATTTTGCAGGTCAGGAATTAAAGGTCCGAATGGGTATGTATTTTGCCTCAGTTCTCACTGCCAGTATGTAGCAATGTTGGGATTTTTCTTGAAAGCCAAACTAAACTAGACGTGTCTTCCTTTTACCTATAATCTGGATAAGAGGAAAAAAATGCAGTATAAAAGCAATCAAAAACACAGAAGCATGACTTGAAAAGGCATTAAATTGTTTCAAGTAGGGGAACCTGAGAAAACAATGCCCCGTGTGGGGGCTGTCTCTTCCCTTGACCCCCACAGCACCTGCCCAGGTAGCGCTTGTCACCCTCCTTTACAGCCAAGGATGTGCCAGTCCAGGTTTGCTTGGGCACCACCATGTTGAATGTATGGAGATGTGAGAGGGAGAGTTTATGGGAGCACTTCTGGTTGTGAGACAGAATAGACACTGAAGACCGAGCTCAAGGCTTTGGACTTCCCCTAAAAGCACACAGACTTGTTGATCTGACCAGGATATATGGCCAATGCTGTATATGAGTACACAGCGGACAGTGTTCAGGTGAGGATGGAGCTGTGGGTGCAAGGCCGTTCCCCACCTTCATCTTTTTGTTTGAAACTTACCAGTGAACCTTCCATTAGTTCTAATGGTAGTGCTTCTCTGCTTATTTCTGTATTTAATAACACTTGTATTCAGGGATTATTCATGAATTCTTTTATTTTTTTTTCAGAAGAAGATTTTCTGGTTCCTCTTTTTATTATATTTTCTGTATCAGATTAACTATCTGCCTGATACTACAAAACTTTTTTTTTCTTTCCATTTTTCTGATTAAAATACCATGGAATTATATTTATTCTATTTTTCTATTTCTTTTCCCTGTGTGTGTGTATGTGTGTGTGTGTGTGTGTGTGTGTGTGTGTGTGTTAGGGGCTTCCCCGGTGGCACTAGCAGTAAAGAACCTGCTTGCCAATGCAGGAGACATACGAGATACAGGTTCCATGCCTCGGTCAAGAAGATCCCCTGGAAGAGGGCACAGCATCCCACTCCGGTAACCTTGCCTGGAGAATCCCGCAGACAGAGGAGCCTCGAAGGCTATAGTCCATAGAGTCGCAAAGAGTTGGAAGCAACTGAAGTGACTTAGCACGAATACATGTGTGTGTTAGTTGCCCAGATGTGACCGTATAGACAATACTGGAGTGGGTTGCCATTTTCTTCTCCAGGAGATCTTCCTGACCAAGGGATAGAACCAAGGTCTCCTGCATTACAGGCAGATTCTTTACTGTCTGAGCCACCAGGGAAGCCCCTTTCTTTCTATACTATGTTTCAAATCAAATGGCCTATTGTTAGCCTGATTTCTTGCTTAAAAGATGGTTTGCAAAACCAAGTGCTTTTTAAAAATTTTTTTGTTTTGTTGTTATTTTGGATTTTCTCCCCAATCACCACCAAGCTAATTTTACCTGAGTTTTCTTTTTTGGACTCATTTATTTTTACTTTAATCAGCTTTGTGTGCATGTGTGCTAAGTCACTTCAGTCTGTCCATGGACTATAGCCCGCCAGGTTCATCTGTCCAAGGGATTCTCCAGGCAGGAATACTGCAGTGGGTTGCCATGCCCTCCTTCAGGGGATCTTCCCGACCCAGAGACTGAACCTGTGTCTCTTATGTCTCCTGCATTGGCAGGTGGGTTCTTTACCACTAGCATCACCTGGGAAGCTGTTATCAGCTTTCTTGTTGTTCAGTTGACCAGTTGTGTTGACTCTTTAGAACCCCAGGGACTGAAGCACACCAGGCCCCCCTGTCTCTCACCATCTCCTGAAGTTTTCCCAAATTCTTGTCCACTGCATCAGTGATGCCATCCAGCCATCTCATCCACTGTCTTCCTCTTCTCCTTCTGCCCTCAATCTTTCCCAGCATCAGGGACTTTTCCAATAAGTTGGCTGCTTGCATCAGGTGACCAAAATACTGGAGCTTCAGCTTCAGCATTGGCATCAGCTTTATTCAGGTCATCGTCACTGTCGTTTAGTTGCTAAGTCATGTCCAACTCTCTACAACTCGATGGACTGTAGCCCACCAGGCTCCTGTGTCCATGGGAGTTTTCAGGCAAGGTTGCTGGAGTGGGTTGCCATTTCCTTCTCCAATAATCAGCTTTACTGAGGTATAATTTACATGCAACAAAATACATCAGTTTTATATACAATTCAATGAGTCTTGACAAGTTTTATACAGTCGTATAACAACCAAGGGAACATTTCATGCAAAGATTAGCACAATAAAGGACAGAAATGGTATGGACCTAGTAGAAGAAGATATTAAAAAGAGATGGTAACAATACACAGAAGAACTGTACAAAAAGATCTTCACGACCCAGATAACCATGATGGTGTGATCACTCACCTAGAGCCAGACATCCTGGAATGCCAACTCAAGTGGGCCTTACACAGTGTCACTACGAACAAAGCTAGTGGAAGGAATGGAATTCTAATTGAGCTATTTCAAATCCTGAAAGATGATGCTGTGAAAGTGCTGCACTCAATATGCCAGCAAATTTGGAAAACTCAGCAGTGGCCGCAGGACTGGAAAAGGTTAGTTTTCATTCCAATCCCAAAGAAAGACAATGCCAAAGAATGCTCGAACTACCGCACAGTTGCACTCATCTCACACGCTAGCAAAGTAATGCTCGAAATTCTCCAAGCCAGACTTCAACAGTACATGAACTGTGAAATTCCAGAATTCAAGCTGGATTTAGAAAAGGGAGAGGAGCCAGAGATCAAATTGCCAACATCTGTTGGATGATCGAAAAATAAGAGAGTTCTAGAAAAACATCTGCTTCTGCTTTATTGACTACGCCAAAGCCTTTGACTGTGTGGATCACAACAAACTGTGGAAAATTCTGAAAGAGATGGGAATACCAGACCACCTGACCTGCCTCCTGAGAAATCTGTATGCAGGTCAAGAAGCAACAGTTCGAACAGGTCATGGAACGACAGACTGGTTCCAAATTGGGAAAGGAGTATGTCAAGGCTGTATATTGTCACCCTGCTTATTTAACTTATATGCAGAGTACATCATGTGAGATGCCAGGCTGGATGAAGCACAAGCTGGAATCAAGATTGCTGGGAGAAATATCGATAACCTCAGATATGCAGATGACACCACCCTTCTGGCAGAAAGTGAAGAACTAAAGAGCCTCTTGATGAAAGCAAAAGAGGACAGTGAAAAAGTTGGCTTACAGCTAAACATTCAGAAAACTGAGATCATGGCATCTGGTCCCATCACGTCATGGCGAACAGATGGGGAAACAATGGAAACAGTGAGAGACTTTATTTTGGGGGGCTCCAAAATCACTCCAGATGGTGACTGCAGCCATGAAATTAAAAGAAGCTTGATCTCTGGAAGAAAAGCTATGACCAACCTAGACAGCATATTAAGAAGCAGAGACATTACTTTGCCAACAAAGGTCCATCTAGTCAAAGCTATGGTTTTTCCAGTAGTCATGTGTGGATGTGAGAGTTGGACTATAAAGAAAGCTGAGTGCTGAAGTATTGAAGCTTTTGAACTGTGGTGTTGGAGAAGACTCTTAAGAGTCCCTTGGACTGCAAGGAGATCCAACCTGTCCATCCTAAGGGAAATCAATCCTGAATATTCATTGGAAGGACTGATGCTGAAGCTGAAATTCCAATAATTTGGCCTACCGATGGGAAGAGCCGACTCATTTGAAAAGACCCCGATGCTGGGAAAGATTGAAGGTAGGAGGAGAAGGGGACAACAGAGGATGAGATAGTTGGATGCCATCACTGACATGATGGGCGTGAGTTTGAGTAGGCTCCAGGGGTTGGTGATGGACAGGGAAGCCATGGGTCCATGGGGGTCACAAAGAGTCGGACACGACCGAGCAACTGAACTGGGCTAAACTTAACTGAACAACCAACAGCAACCATCATATATCGTGATGCCACCCTAAAAGCTCTTTCCTGCTTTTTCCCAGTCCTCTCTAGGCTGATTTTTAAGAAATTCTGATAGAAGATTACTGGCTTTCCTATGGGAAAATATAATTTGTTCTGTGAAACTGCAGAGCAGGCAGGGCAGATTTTCCCACTGTGAGGACACCTGCCTTACCCTCCATCTGCAGCCTGCCCTCCCTCCTCCAAACTCAGAATTTTCTGTTGGTCTCCACATCTATTTATTTGATGTGCAAATAAAACTGTGCCAAATAGCACTTCTATTCCTCTATGAATTTTCCAGGGCTGTTGTGACAAAGTATTAATTCCATAGACTCGGAGGCTTAAATAGCAGGCGTTTATTGTCCCCCAGTCTTGGCAGCAACACGACGGGGATCAAGGTGTGGGCAGGGTTGGCCCCCTTTGAGGCTGTGCAGGGGGATCTGTTCCCGCTGTTCTCAGCTTCTGGTGGTCATCAACAACCGCCCCCCCCCCCCGCCCATCTTCATTTTCACGTGGTCTGCTCCCTGTGTGTGTATCTGTGTCCAAATTTTCCCTTTCTTTAAGGGCGCCAGTCATACTGAATTAAACCTACCGCTTGTGTGCCAAGTCACTTCAGCCATGTTTGATTCTTTGAGACCCCGTAGGCGACAGTCCGACAGGCTCCTCTGTCTATGGGATTCTCCAGGCAATAGTGCTGGCGTCGTTTGCCACGCCCTTTCCAGGAGGTCTTCCCAACCCAGCGACTGAACCCACATCTCTTAGGTCTCCTGCACTGGCAGGCGGGTTCCTTACCGCTAGCACTACCTGGGGCCTGCCCCAGTGACCTCAACGAATTACATCTGCAACAAACCCGACCCTAAACAAAAGTTCACTTTCTGAGGAACTAGGGGTTAGGACTTCAACATATGGGTGTGGGGGAGGGGACACAATTCAACCCATAAGTAAGACTTTTCATCACCCAATGCCGCACAAGAGCACACAGTATATAGGTCCCACTGTCTTCTCAGACGTGAAGACCAGGCTTCTGCAGAGTCTGAAACTGTAAACACTTAGGAGACTGGCAGGAACAGACTCTGGATCCCAACTCCAGGGGCTCTGATTCATTGGTTCTGCCTCAGGGCCCACAGATCCGTGTATTTTTTAACCAACCTCTCAGTTTTCTGATGCAGGTGGTCCCCACACATGAGGAATCCTGGTGTGGGCCAGGTGGGGGTGGGCTTCCTTACTGAAGGACTTGGGCCCTGGCTGCCTGAGGGACACGCAAGGGAGGGGGCAGAGGCTAAGTAGAGTATTTGAATGCAGTGGGTGTCGGGGCTGCCATGTCTGGAAGTGAGGATGTCTTGCTGGGAGGCAGTCCTTTGGTTAGAAGTATAGAAGAGTTGAAAATACACCGTGGGCTAAAGTGCAAGCTATCCATTTTGGGGGCTGCTCTCTCCCCTTCGAGGCCGCCCCCCCACTTCCCAGTCAGCAGAGCTCCCCAGGGCTGCAGCTGTGCCGTGTCAGCCGTCAAAGGCGGGGAGACAGAGTGTGCGTGCAGGGCCCCTCCTCACTCTCTCACCGTCCTCAGGAGGCTCTTGAAACCCAGGACTTTCCCTGATCCCCTTTGTTGAGATGGCCCATTTCCATTCTTACAGCCCAATGTGTTCAGTTTCTCTCTTTTAGTTTCCTGAGTCCGTAATCGAGCGATGGCTCAGTGTCACTGGGCCGGGAGTCTGAAGGCTCGGACCCAGGAGTGTCTGAGGACCCACCTGACCACTGTTGCGCTCCCTTTCCCCCTCTCTAGCACCTGCCCTGGATCCAGGCACCTTTTAGATGCCCCCGAATACGTGTGGGATCAGTGGCTGGATCAGTGGAAGCTGGTCCCACCTGTGTGGGAACAGGAATGATGGCCATGGAGACTGTGAATGTGTGAGCCACTCAGTCATGTCTGACTCTTCGTTATCCCCAAGGACTGTAGCCTGCCAGGCTCCTCTGTCCATGGAATTTTCCTAGTAAGAATACTGGAATGGGTAGCCATTTCCTTCTCCAGGGAATCTTCTCAACCCAGGGATGGAACCCGGGCCGCTTGCATTGCAAGTGAATTCTTTGCCATCTGAGCCCCTAGGGAGGCCCATGTAGACCATGGCAAGTCTTTAAACCATCCCAGGGGAGCCCCCAGTCTGTGCCAAGGCTGCAAGCCAGCACCCCCTGGATGGGTGAACCACTCCGAGCTGGGACTCAGGGACAGTTATTCTGAGGCTGCTTTTGTGGGTTTTCCTGCTGCCCCTTTTTGCTCAGCTTACAAGCTGCACACTGAATGTGAGTGACAAGGGGCCTTTCTTCACTACCGACGCTCAGGGACTGGAGATTTTCTTTGTTGGAGATGTGATCTGGGGAACTTGAGGGCTTTTTGGGACCTGCTGTGCTGTGGGTTTGGGGGCGAGTCTGTGGGACATGAGGAAAGAGAGGGGTAAGGGGGCGGGTGGGGGAGGAAGCGGTGGCCAGAGCAGACTTCTCTTCTTGGGCAGCTTCTCTGAGAGTTGAAATTCCCTTAGCGAGATAGGAGCTTGAGCCAGTCCCAGGGGGATGACTGTCCTGCTCCTCCACGTACTTCTGTATTCACTGGACTCTCAGGGTCAGTGGGAGCTCCTGGCCCCTCTAACTGAGCTCATCCCAAGGGGGTGCCCTGGATAAGAACCAAGGAGCCACCCTCTTCCTGAAGAACCTAGGAGCACAGGTGTTGACTGCAAAGGTGGAAGCATGAGTTTTAAAGCTGCTCAGAAACCTGTAATTGGGAAACCAATAAATCCTTGAATCTCTCTGGACTATCAGATAGGAAGATCTTAATTTAAGAAATAAAATGAAAAAACAATTCATGAAGGAATTTAATAAACCAACACATCTTTTAGTTATTGTCTGGTCAAGTGGTGCCCCCTTGTGGCCATTTGTGAATTCTCTCAGGCTTCACTTGGGGGCAAGGAGAATCCCAGGAATCCCCAGGTTAGGTCCAGTTCAGTGACTGTCTGTAGATTGTCTACTAGGCAAGAAAATAACTATGAAGGTTTTCTGGGTTAATTTGTGTCCCCGCAAAATATACGATGAAAACCTAAGCCCTGGTGCCTGTGAATGGGACTCTATTTGAGCGCGGGGTCTTTGCAGGTATAGTTAAGATGTAGTTAAGAAGTGAGATCAGGTCTTTAGGGTGGCCCCTTACTCCGGTAACACTGGTGTCCTTATAAGAAGGCTAGAGAGACGCAGCATAAGGTGAAGTCACGTGGGGATGGTGGCAGAGGTCAGATGGTGCAGTCACAAGCCAGGGGACTTGTGGGTAAGACTGCCATCAACACCAGGACCTTGGGAGGGTGTGAAGCATATCTTCCCTCAGCGCTTCCAGGAGGACTTTGCTGACGCCGTGAGTTTGGACTGCCAGCCTCTGGATCTGTGAGGGAATACACTTCTACTCTTTTGAGCCACTCTGTTCATGCTCCTTTGTTATGGCAGCCCCAGCAAACTAATACAGAGAGGGGCTGGGCTTTGAATTAGAAGACCGGGTTTGAATTCCTGTTACCACTCACTACCTCTGTGACCTTGGACAAATCATTTCAGTTCCCCTGAGCCTCAATCTTTTGAACTACAAAATGAGGAAATGCAAGTGTCTCCCTTACTCTAAGTTTCCTGTGAAGATGAAGCGTGACCATGCCATCTGTAAGCTTTAGAGTGTGGTGCAAACGCTATATTGTTATGGAAAGGGAGCTGGGAGGTCGTGCAGTGCAATCTGAGAGTTAGGCTCTGATGTCCGTTTGCCTTGGTCCATGTGCAAAAATATTATAAAGACAGGATTATTAAGTGGGTCAAAGCAGTGATGCCCAGGAATGGGGTTGGAGGAAGTTAAAGGGACCTGTCATTTATTGCACTGTGACAAATTACACCAAAACTAGTGTCTTAATACAGTAAGTGTGTTGCTGCACACAGATTCTGTGACTCGGGAATCCGGAGCACTTTAACTAGACAGTTCTGGTTTGGAGTCTCCTGAGAGGCTGCAGCATCTGAAGTTCGGACTGGGGTTGGGGCTCGATACCAGGGCGGCTCCCTCACGTGACTGCTGATGGGAAGCCTCAGGCCCTTACTATGTGGTCCCTGTAGGTCCGCGTGACTGTTTTCCTGACTTGGCATCTCCTCATATCTCTCACCGCCCCTGTCTGCTTACCTCACCACCTTCTTCCCTTCCCAGTGGTTCTGACCTTAACAGGGATGCAGACTCACTGAGATCTAAAGAGACTTAGGGACACTCCAGTGAAGCCCCTGCATCCACAACACAGAATGTCCCAGAGAGAGTTTTGGGAGGCTCCAAGGTCCACAGAGAGCTCTGTGAAACACAAATCTAACTAGGTAACTTCCTGTTTAAAATTCTTCCATGACTCCCAGTCCCCCAGGATGAAAACTCCTTCATGGCCCAATTTGATTGCCACTTACTTTTATTAATATCAATAACAATGCTAACATCATACTCAGTGTCTTCTGTGTGGTGGGGGCTTTTCATACTCTTCCTCATCCTTCAAAGACCCCTGCAAGAACTGAGTTTTACTATTCCTGTTTTGGAGACAAGGAAAATGTTAGAGCTGAGATATGGCTCGTCTAAGACCATATCTTGGAAAGAAGCCAATTTGGGTTGTATTGTCCATTAAAAACAAACATCTGAGTTAAGGAGGCAGACACAAAGGTGGGCTCCTCTGACTGACTCTCGTCCTATGTTGGCAGTGCCCTTTGCTGCAGGTTTCAGAGTCTGGGTCGCGGACATTCACTACATGCCTGTCAGTTCCGGGTCTGTTCTCTTCCTAGGGCTGCAGCAGCGCACAAGCCACGGTCCTGCCCCCTGCAGCTCGCTTACGTGTCGGAGGAGACAGGACATGAGGGAAATAAGGCAATACAGAATGTGTCCTCTCTGGGAGAGGAGGGGTAGTTCCACATGCTGCGGGGCAGGGACTGTTGCCACCGTCCTCGAAGATGATAGAGGCTTGTGGGGCATGGGCAGTCAAGTAATGGGAAGTAGAAGGGTTCTGTATGTATTTTGAAGGTAAAATCAGCTAAATCTGCTGATAGATTAGACGTGAGAAGTGAGCAAACAGTGAGTGTCTCCAGGCACTGGCCTGAGCCACGGGGTAATCAACATTTCTAATATCTGAGAAAGAGAAGCAGCTGGCTGGGGAGGTGGGGCAGAACGGAGCAGGACTGGGGGTTTCAGCGCTCAATCACTGAGTGACGGACCATCCCAAACTCAGTTCTGCTCACAAGCCTGCTGTGTGGGCAGAACTCAGTGGGGACCTGGTGGGTGAGACGGCTCACACGCTGGCTGGGCCGGCTGAGGCTCCGTGCACGCCTGCGGTTGACACTGGCTGTTGGCCGTAACGGCCCCACCTAGCCTTTCTGCACCAGCGTTCGGTCCCTCCCCGCCTGGGGGCCAGGCTCCAAGAGAGAGACTCAGACAAGGTGAAAGGGCGTGGCATTTTGTGCCCCAGCCCTAGAAGTCCCTTGGCTCATTTCTACTATCTATTGCTTGGGGGGGGGGGGAGCATAGAGGTCTGCCAAGCTCAAGGGCAGGGAGCATGGACCCTGGATCTCCATGGGGGTGTCAGTATCACATTCTAGAGGAGCATATGGGATGGTGGATATCCTGTTGCCCTCTTTGGGAAATACATTCTGCCACAGGAGGGATGAAGAGATCAAGATCTGCCAAGTGTGAGTTGGGATGCTGTGTAGGCAGGTGGATGCAGGAATCAAAAGAGGTCAGAGTCAGAGAAATAAAGGGTGGAGGCTGCTGTATACAGCTGGTATCACAGCTACCTGGGATGAGTGGAAAGGAAGGGGGTTGTGAAGCCTGGCACTACTTACTGCGCCTTGAATGCACGTATTCTCAGTGTCGTGGGAGACAGTTTGTGGAGACTGTGCAGCTGGACTTGCTGCTGAAATTAATGTGGATTTCAGCTCAGTTTCCGACTCTGCATTTTAATCTCTCTCCCAGTGCCCTGGTGCCAGAGCCCCAGGATCAGATCTAACACAGGCCCTTTTGTCCCCAGGAAACTACCCTCTCTGCTGCGCTTTGGAAGTGCCTTTAGGCTATCCCCATGTAACAATAGCCATGAGTATTCAGATTTTTATAAAACCTGAAATCTTCAAAAGGGCAATATTGAGAAATAAAGAAATGAATTACTCCATTGTTGAGCAGCTTCATGTCAGAGTAAGAAAGAACAAGAAATTATGATGGTTAAAGTACTCACTTGAGATTAAAAAGATGAACAAAGAAATGAGATAGGAATGCTGTTTTTCATCCTTAAGAGATCAGATGATGCTTAGAAGCAAGGCTCTAGTAAAGCATCAAGAGATCTTTATTTTATGATCAGACTACACAAGCTTCTTAGCATTATGCATAAAATCTTGCGTAATCTGACCCTTCTCTTTCCCATCTCATGTGATAGCAACCCCTTTTAAGCCCCACTATATTCTGGTTACTCCACTCATATCCCCTAAACCTGCCACATCTGCTCACCTCTCCAGGGCTTTGCTCCCCTTTATTATTTCTGGCATACTCCTACACATCCTTCAAAGTTCATCTTAAATGTCCCCTGCCCTGTAAAATACGTGTCCCTATAGTCTTCGGTAGTCCTGTAAATGCTTATCCCAAGCCGAAGTAGTCTCCTCAGGGCTGTAACCCTGGGTACTCTTTTCAGCACCCTGCTCTGCTGCTGCTGCTGCTAAGTTGCATCAGTCGTGTCCGACTCTGTGCGACCCCATAGACGGCAGCCCACTAGGCTCCTCTGTCCCTGGGATTCTCCAGGCAAGAATACTGGAGTGGGTTGCCATTTCCTTCTCCAATGCATTAAAGTGAAAAGTGAAAGTGAAGTCTCTCTGTTGTGTCCGACTCTTAGCGACCCCATGGACTATAGCCTACCAGGCTCCTCCATCCATGGGATTCTCCAGGCACGAGTACTGGAGTGGGTTGCCATTGCCTTCTCTAGCACCTAGCAAAACTGGGCACAGAACTGTTAAATCACTGTACTTTTTGCTTTTGGAATGGATACACTAAAACTTTTAACACTGCACTTTGGCATAGAAAAGCACTTTGTTTCCCCTCCCATTTCTTGGTCTTCCTTCTAGGTTTGCCTGTGTGGCTGCTGAGGGAGGCCTGGCCCTACTGCTGAGGTCCTTCACCCACTTGTAGGGCAGACCCACAGCCTCGACAGGAGGGCAGTGTTGTCCCCAAACTCAGCTTCATTTCTGCCTGCTTCATAGGTGTTGGTGAGGGAACCCTACAAACTCACCAATTTCCAAGTCACTGGGAGGCTGGCTCTTATCCTGAGCTGCCATAGCCCAAAGTCTGTTGACTTCTGTTCGTAAAACCTGAACTCTTGACAGTTAATGGGCTTAACAAATCGTTTTGATTAACTCGATTCATGAGCTACAGAAGCTGGTCCTTAATGTAGCTTTAGGAAGCTGGAAGGGGACTTCCCCGGTGGCTCAGCGGGTAAGAATCTGCCTGCCAATGCAGGGGACACAAGTTCAACCCCTGGTCCAGGAAGATCCCACATGCCGTGGGGCAATTAAGCCAGAGAGTCGCAACTAGAGAGCAGCAACAAAGACCCAGTGCAGCCAAAAATAAAAATAATAGAATAGATCAATAAAAATAAAGTGAAGAAGCTTGAAGAAAAAGGGCAGAGGGATATATTTGAAGTACCTCGTGGAAGAGGCATGGCTATAAGAACATGTGACTTTATACGTAGCTCTGTTATTTTTATTTATTTAGATTTACCATGTTGTGTTTAATTCTGCTGCACACTGATTTGGTTATATATATATATATATATATGTATGTATATATGTATATATAATATATGTATATATTCTTGTTCATGGTCTTTTCCATTATGGATTATCACAGGATATTGAGTATAGTTTCCTGCGCTATATAGTAGGGCTTTGTTATTTCATCTGCTAACTCCAAACTCCCAATCCTTTCCTCCCTCAACTCCCTCCTCCCTGCAACCACAAGTCTATTCTCTTTGTAAGTCTATTTCTGTTTCACAGATAAATTCGTGTCTTAGATGCCACGTGTAAGTGACATCACACGACGTCTGTCTTCCACTTAGTATGACGGCCGCCTCAGTGGGGTTCTGTGACGTCATCCTCGGCACCTTCAGGTCTCCCCATGGAGTCTGGCAGAGTTGACCAGCCCCCGTCCCATAGTCAGTGAACCTGCAGATTCCACTGTCGCGTAGTGTGGGTTCACTTAACAGTCCCTGAGCCAGTAGCAAGAGATGGAACCTTTGAGGGCAGCCCTCCTCCAGGAATCCTCATTGCTGGCTGGCACTGAACAATCCCTAATTGCCAGAAGAGGAAACTGGGCATTTCCCGGTTTACTTGTGTGTCAGCTGCCAAAAACTGCTAATAAATCAGTGTTTTGGAACCTGGAATGTATTTCCTAGAAGCAATGCCGTGTCTGGCGGTGAGGTGGCAGCCAGCTCAGTTACACGGATTCAACTCCAAGTGACCTCATCCGTTAATCCTGCAGAGACTGGCAGTTGTGTAGGGAGCATTCATGTATGCGTGTGGGGTGGTCAGCAGACATGGACGGGATCTCACTCCTTCCCCAGGAGCCCAGGAGCATCACAAGCTCCCTACTCTCTCACCAGCCCCCATCACGGATGCTGGCTGTGGCTTTCAAGGCTGGAGAAGCCGGGGCGCAGGAGGCAGTGGGTGGGTGGAGCTGCTGTGGGGTGGGCTCCTGCCCGGGAACCACGAGGCTGCAGCAAGTTCTCAGCTGACTCTTTTATACTATTGAACATAGTAATGTTTATTGTTTTTCTTAAGCCAGTAGTCATGGGAATGCATTTTAGAAAACTTTCAAAACATAGATAAACAGAACGAAGGACATTTAAACATCCCATATTCCCACCAACTTGGTGTATAGACTTTGAGTGTTTCTATTCACGTGTCTATGCATAGATTTATGTATATATTCAATACGCTTTACAAATGATATATTGTGAATATATTTTTGGGTCGTTATTTTCCTGCAGCATTTCAAAATGGATAGATACACCATAATTTATTTAATCAACCTCCTGCAGTTGGACTATTAGGTTTGCTACCAAGATTAACCCTGTGATTTGCATGGATCCACTATCATTTCCCTAGATGATTCAACAAGAAGACAAGGTGTATATGTGAGTTGAGGTGTTCAGTGACTTAGTATCAAGGCACCTTTGCCCCCTTCCCTCCCCTTGTGAGTGAGAAGGCTTATCTCCACCTTTCCACCACTTCATGTCAAAACATCTACAAAAATTGTGCTGGGTTTTGTTTCTTTTTTGAGTATTGATGAGCTTGGACATTTTTATATGTTTATTAGCCCTTTTGTGAATCGCTTCTTTCTTTAAATCAAAACACTGGTGTCCTTGGATTGTTATGGCCCTTTGGAACAGAAGTGAGTGGATCCAGTTTTTATTATGCTTTGAAATGTAAGTACAGGCAAACATTCCTAGGGTAGTGAATTGTCTGTCTGACTCCCTAACCCTTTTTGTTCTTTTCTCAAAATTTTATTGGAGTATAGTTGATTTACAATGTTATACTACTTGCTGCTTTACAGAAAAGTGAATCAGTTATACATCTATACTGATATATATCCACTGGTTTTAAGATTCTTTTCCCACGTAGGTCATTACAGAGTATTGAGTAGAGTTCCCTGTGCTATACAATAGGTCCTTATTAACTCAGTATTTTATATATAGTAGGGTGACTCCCAAGTCCATTCACAATCCTTCATCCTCTGACCCCTGCTGCCTTGACTGCATAAGCCCCAGTGTATTCAACACCATTTCCCTGCAGCGCCCGGCCGGGGCCTGTATTGAGATACTTTGCCTTTTTGGAACTTCAAGCTTTTAAGGAAAAGGAATGGAGGATAAAGTTGGATCAGTGAAACAGCAGGAAATCATGAATGGCTTTAAAGCCCTAAGGTTGGAACTGTCCATCTGCTGAAGAGACGTCTGGGTTCTGCCCAGTTCCTGGCCGTCACAGACAGACATGCTGCGAGTGCCTGGGTGTTTGGCAGACGTGCGTCTGCGTTGCGTTGGGTATTTACCTGGACGTGGAATCACTGGGCCAAAGTGCAGGTGTGTGTTCAGCTTTAGTACATAATGCTAAACAGTTTTAAAAAGACCCAGTTTAACCTTTGACCAAGTGGTGTCTGAGAGTTCAGCTGCTTTACACTCTTACTGACATTTGGTATTTTCAGTCCTCTAATTTTCATCGTTCTGGTAGGTTCCATATTTCTTTCAATAAGCTAGTTTGCTGCCATATATTATATTTTTACTTTTCTGTTCTTATTTAGTTTAGTTTTAAAATAGACTTTAATCTTACTAATCTATAGATATTAGATTTTATAGAAACACTGTACAGGATTTTATACAACGCTACCTAGTAAAAAATTCTTGGTATAGTCCCTTTATGATGATTTCACCCTTCTCTGTACTCTTCATGTAGATCCTGCACATTTATTTTTGATAATGTGTTTTTACCACTTCTCATTTATCCTGTGAAGTGGTATCCAATACCTCACTCCTAAGTTCTGTCTTATCCTGCCCTATTTAAGACATGGCATAAATATTAAGCTGAAATAAATTCAGCACGGCTTGTTCTTTATTTTGCCTTCAGGACCTTTGTTCTTCAACCAGGGATTGAACCCACGCCCCCCTGCATTTAGAACGTGGGGTCTTAACCACTGAACCACCAGGGAAGACCCTCTTCAACCTCCTTTTTCCTGAGTTACAGTGTGAAGACTGACTTGGGCTTATATCTTGGCCACACAGTTTACTAGCTGTGTGACCCTGGTTTAGTGACTTAACCTCTCAGAACTTTGGGTTCCCTATCTGTAGAGTAGGAGTAACAGAATCCCTCCCTTAGGATTGCTGGGATGGTAAATGAGGTGGCGTATGTAAAGTGTTCCACATGCGTGATGTGTTCCGTCAGTCTTAGTTTCCTTCTGTGCTGGAAGCAAAGGCATCAGGTGCCTCTTTGCTACATTTGCCTCGTAAGTTCAGAGAGCTACTAAAGTGGGCAGGACTTGACTTCTCTGCTTACTGTGCCTTGCTGGCTGGCAAGAAACGCAAACTGTCAAGCATCACCCGGACTTCATCTGACTCTTGGTTTACCCTGCACACAGGGTAAATCTAAACATCCTACACAGAATGTCACCAGACAAAATAGCATTCT
The DNA here is from genome assembly GCF_016772045.2 of Ovis aries. NCBI lineage: Eukaryota > Metazoa > Chordata > Mammalia > Artiodactyla > Bovidae > Ovis > Ovis aries. The sequence continues at coordinate 753,955 of NC_056078.1, read as the reverse complement.
TATAGTTGTGATTCTGAGAGCCTTCCACAGATCTGTGGGTTAGAAAAGTGCCCTGCTTTTCTGCCACATCTGACACGTTCCCTCAGCACTTGACATTTACACTCATCTTCTAGAGCACTGGGCTGCTGGCTCCCGGTTCAGCTAGAATCTTGCCAAGCAGCCTGGAGCAGGGACCCATTTATGCTCTGGAGCCAACATCATTCCAGTCAGAGACCCTTTCTTCTGCCCGGTGAAAGTGATGGCATCCATCCATTTGACACGAATCCTACTTTTTTGGCGTGAAGACCTTACAAATGGTCGACAGAGCCATGGGGGTAAAACACTCTGGATACTGTAAAATGCTGGCTCCCGCAAGAAAAGGCAGCTGGTGCTTCGAGAGGTGGCTTGAAAATTCTCAGTGGTTCTGCTTTTGCCTTTGTCTCTCGTTCCCACCAGGATGCACACGCACAACAAGGGACTGACATCAAGAAGGTAGCAGCTTGCTTAGTAAGGAGAAGTCATTATCAATCAAAGTTTCAAATACTGACTCTTCTTCCCCCAAGGTTAAGCTCCAGTGCCAGTGGGAACATGCAACTGTAATGGAGAGTAGCATTTACGGCGTCTTCTTGGAGACAGTCTAGGAACTCACCCACAGTGCTGTGAGCACAGTGCTGTGAGCCTGCCGCACGGGCCTCGAGGAGGCTCGTCTCTCAGTCCCCGGGCCATCGTGACTGTCGCATGGGTTTCCAAACCCACTGTCCCTCCTGAGCTCCGGGGCCAGGTCTCCACATGTAGGAGCTGGGTCCCTCGGGGGGTTCACTAGAACACCCCGTGTGAGATGTGGAGGAAAGGAAACCCTCCTATACTGCTGGTGGTGAGGTGACTTAGGGCAGCCATTATGGAGAACAGTGTGGAGGTGCCTTAAAAAACTAAAAATGGAGTCATTCTATCATCCTGCAATCCCACTCCTGGGTATATATCCACAAAAAAATGAAACCATTCAAAAGGATGCAAGCACCCCCGTGTTCACAGAAGCACTGTTCACAAGAGCCAAGACATGGAAGCAGCGTGACTGTCCAGAGAGAGGAGTGGACAGCGGGATAGAGAAGGCATGGTGCCTACACGCAGTGGAACATTCCTTAGCCATAAACAGGAACGAAATGCCATTTTTAGCAACACGGATGGGCCTAGAGCTTACCCTACGCTCCTCTGTCCATGGGACTTTCCAGGCAATAGTACTGGAGTGGATTGCCATTTCCTTCGCCAGCGGATCTTCCCGACCCAGGGATGAAACCCAGGTCTCCCGCATTGTAGACAGACGCTTTACCATCTGAGCCACCAGGGAAGTCCACTAAGCAAGACAGAGGAAGACAATTATGATATATCACTTAAATGTGGAATGCAAAATTTGATGCATGAACTTGCTTGCAAACCAGAAATATACTCACAAACTTAGGAAACAAACATAGTTACCAAAGGAGGGAGGTGGAGAAGTACAAATTAGGAGTATGGGATCAGCAGATACAAGCTTCTGTATATAAAATAGATAACCAACAAGGTTCTCCTGTATAGCACAGGGAAGCATACTCACTATCTTGTCAGATAAATTATAATGGAAAAAAATCTGAAAAAGAATTATGTATAACTGAATCACCTCATCGTATATCAGGAACTAATGCAATATTGTAAATCAACCATAATTCAACAAAATAAACAACATCCCCACACGAATTAATCATCTTGCTTGTCTTGCTGGCCCCTCCTCACTCCTCTTGTTTAATGGTCCCATCGTTTTCTTGGGCCATTCTTGCCACACTGCTCAGAAAGGTCTGGGGTGAAGTGCTCTTGTAACAGAAACTGCAGGTGACCCCTCAGCAGCCATCTGTCCCTTTTTCACGGTTATGAAACTTTCACCCAGGCTGCCCATGACACCAACTCCATCTCCCAGGTTCTCCGTCCCGGGTGTGGCAACACACTGGGTTTAACCAAACGGCTGTGAAACTTGTAGGTGCAATGTGTAGGTCATTTCCTTTAAAGGAAATGGTGTTCTCTCCTTCCACGCCTTCCTCCATCCTGCTGCCAAGACCATGGAGGCTGCAGCAAGCCAGTTCGGGGAACACTAAGAAGAGAATACCACAGGGATAGCAGAGCCCCTGGGGAGGGGGCAGCTGGTCTGAGATGCAGGCGACCATGGGCATGTGGACGGTTCAGTTCAGTTCAGTTCAGTTCAGTTGCTCAGTCATGTCCAACTCTTTGTGACCCCATGGACGCAGCACACCAGGCTTCCCTGTCCATCACCAACACCCAGAGCTTACTCAAACTCATGTCCATAGAGTTGGTGGTGTCACCTAACCATCTCATCCTTTGTCATCCCCTTCCCTCCCCCTTCAATCTTTCCCAGCATCAGGGTCTTTTCCAATGAGTCAGTTCTTCACATCAGGTGGCCAAAGTACTGGAGTTTCAGCTTCAGCATCAGTCCTTCCAGTGCATATTCAGGACTGATTTCCTTTAGGGTGGACTAGTTCAATTTCCTTGCAGTCCAAAGGACTCTCAAGAGTCTTCTCCAACACCACAGTTCAAAAGCATCAATTCTTCAATGCTCAGCTTTCTTTATAGTCCAACTCTCACATCCATACGTGACTCCTGGAAAAACCACAGCTTTGACTAGACAGACCCTGTTGGCAAAGTAATGTCTTTGCTTCTTAATATGCTGTCTAGGTTGGTCATAACTTTTCTTCCAAGGAGCAAGCGTCTTTTAATTTAATGGTTCCAGTCACCATCTGGAGTGATTTTGGAGCCCCCCAAAATAAAGTCTCTCACTGTTTCCATTGTTTTTCCATCTGTTTGCCATGAAGATGGGACCAGATGCCATGATCTTAGTTTTCTGAATGTTGAGCTTTAAGCCAACTTTTTCACTCTCCTCTTTCACTCTCATCAAGAGGCTCTTTAGTTTTTCGCTTTCTGCCAGAAGGGTGGTTTCATCTGCATATCTGAGATTATTGATATTTCTCCTGGCAATCTTGATTCCAGCTTCTGCTTTATCCAGCCCAGTATTCTGCATGATGTACTCTGCATATAAGTTAAATAAGCAGAGTGACAAGATACAGCCTTGACATACCCCTTTCCCAATTTGGAACCAGTCTGTTGTTCCATGTCCTGTTCTAACTGTTGTTTCTTGACCTGCATACAGATTTCTCAGGAGGCAGGTCAGGTGGTCCGGTATTCCCATCTCTTGAAGAATTTTCCGCAGTTTGTTGTGATCCACACAGTCAAAGACTTTGGCATAGCCAATAAAGCAGATGTTTTTCTGGAACTCTTTTGCTTTTTTGATGATCCAATGGGTGTTGGCAATTTGATCTCTGGTTCTTCTCCCTTTTGTAAATCCAGCTTGAACATCTGAAAGTTCATGGTTCATGTACTGTTGAAGCCTGGCTTGGAGAATTTTGAACATTACTTTGCAGCGTGTGAGATGAGTGCAATTGTGCAGTAGTTTGAACATTCTTTGGCATTGCCTTCTTTTGGGATTGGAATGAAAACTGACCTTTTCCAGTCCTGCGGCCACTGCTGAGTTATTCAAATTTGCTGACAGGTTGAGTGCAGCACTTTCACAGCATCATCTTTTAGGATTTGCAATAGCTCAACTGGAATTCCATCCCCTCCACTAGCTTTGTTCGTAGTGATGCTTTGTAAGGCCCACTTGACTTGGCATTCCAGGATATCTGGCTCTAGGTGAGTGATCACACCATTGTGGTTATCTGGGTCTTGGAGATCTTTTTTTGTATAGTTCTTCTATGTATTGTTGCCATCTCTTCTTAATGGCTTCTTCTGTTAGGTCCACACCATTTCTGTCCTTTATTGCGCCCATCTTTGCATGAAATGTGGACGATTACAGGAGAGTTAAATCCATGTCTACCTGGATTTCTGATTGTTTGGGGTCTCTGTGAGAACACTTGAAACTTTTGCTAATGAAAATAGGCCGAGGGGCCTCAGAGCTCAGTCCACTGGCAGGAGCGGATCCCAGAGTGCAGGCAGAGTTTGGAGACAGTGGAGGCAGCTCGAGAAGCTTCAGTGGAAGGCCCTACCAAGCCAGCTGGAGACAGAGCTCAGCATCTGCACGTGCCGCCCTCCCCCTCCGCCCGCCGTAGTCACCTGGACCCAGAGCCTTGCCCTTTCTGACGCAGAGGAGCTGTCACCTTGCCCGCTTCTTCCTGTCTCTGCCGTCCTCTGCACGCGAGCTCTGGGAGCTTCCTGGAGACTCTCTCTGTTTTTCTTCTGTCTTCTGTCCTGTCTATTCTTTGATACCAGATGAATCTCTGTAAAACATTGATTTCAATATCTTGATTTTCCTCCTTAGGAGCCCAATGACTCCCATGTGACTGATGACCTCGTCCTCTCTCTCCTTCTCAAGGGAAAGTTCCCCACCTGCTGGGTGGATTGTGTGTCCTCAGAAATCTGCAGGTTTTGCGTGCACTTGCCATCTTTGCCACTTTGTTAGGTACCCCCGACAGCTATGCCTTTGCCATTCCTTGTCCCAAATCATCCCAGTCCTCCTGCAAAAGTGCCAAGGTCCTTGCCCACTCTGCCCTCTGCTTTGTCTGGGGTTTGCCAGCAGCTGCTTTTTCCATTACTCTTGGTATGAAGTGTCTCTTGCTCATTTCAATAGCTCATAGAGTTTTGGAGTTTGTCAGCGACTCACATGTGTTTTTCCCCAGCTGGAATATAAATTCGGAGTCCTAATCAGAGCCCCGTTTTACAATGCCCCCTCAATGACCACTTTGAGAATAAGAGAATAAACTCTAAATTGCCCAGGTGGCTGTCACGGGCTGTACACTTACAATGCTTTCTCGGAGCAGCACGTTTTACGGGTGGTGTTGGCCCCCACTCTACCCTTTGAAGGAAATCCCAACCCTAGCCTCCTTTTTGGAGAAAACAGTGATGTGACAAGCCCACCAACCGCAATGCAAGTTGAGGAGTTTCCTGACCTCCTGAGCATCTGCCTTGAGTTGAATCAACGGGTCGAAGAGCATCTCTGGCACCCCTGTGTCAGCAACAGAATCTCTTCTGTCATAAGAAGCAGGGCAGGAAAGGCTCCATGGGCATCTCTGGACGATTTAGATTCCTAAGGCTGAATTTCTTTTTCCAGGAGAGCCCAGATCATCTCAGAGACAATCTCAAACTCCAGACTCAACAGCAACACATGGCGGGAGCATAAGAAGCACCTGCTTGCTGTCTGATAATCGCACGGCTGGCCCTGTTGTTCGCTGGGGAGTTCAGCTCTGATCTCAGGGAAGAAATCATCCACCCATTTCCCTTGTCCTTGTCACTTTGCTGCCTCAAACTTTCCTACAGCTCTGGCTAGTCTGGTTTTCATTTCCTGCCTAATTTATGCTGCTTCTTGCTTCTATAGCTACCATATGGAGAGTGAGCTACTGTGGCCTCCCCCTCAAAAAAATAAAAAGGTTTCTTGTATGCTGTGTTTTCTAATTTCTTTTTTTGCAAGAGGCAGTAGACTTCAAAGGTTTGGTCTGGCACTGAAAGTTGGGTGGGCACTCAGAATTTCCTCTAGCCCAGTAGGATTGAAGAGGTTGGGTAGAATTTGTTTAAAGAAAGAACTTAGCCAGCCTAGTGCTTCAGCATTTGCTCTGTTGAGAGTAGCAGGTGTTTGCTTTTAAGCTTAGCAATAATATAAGGTAAGTGTGAGCTGTTGTATTGATCAGTTTTTTCCTAGCTTGTATATATATATATATATATATATATATACACACACACATATATGTATATATATGTATATATATTTCTGTTTAGGAAGCTTCTAGTCAGTGAAAAGAGAGTCTGGCTCTGATGATTATAAACAGAGGCCCAAGAGGAGCTGGGGTGTGGCTTGGAGCAGATGGGAGAGGGGAGTGCAGTGCGGCAAGACCTCTTCCTCCCTTGTTCCCTCTCCCCCAGCAGGCGAGGAGCAGCCGAGCTGGCCCTGCAAGCCCCCAGGCGGTCAGAGCCCAGCGGGGCTGTCACCATGATTTAAAGCCCTGAGGATATAAACGAGGGCGGACTGTGTCACCCTGACCCAGAAAGGCCTCCATCGATCAGTGACAGCACAGCCCCCATAGCACTCCCTTCCAGCTGGTTTCCCGAGGCCCCTGCTTGCCCTGCTCTCCCTGGGTGGGGGGTGGGGTGGGTGGACACTGTCCAGGCTGCCTGACCTCCCAAATCCTAGAGGGACCGGCCTGGAGTCCTGGGTCCAGGCTGGTGCTCAGGGTCTGGCCCGAGAGGATCTGCCTTTGGCAGGGATGATTTCTTACTGCACCAGTTCTGTCTTGTTGGATAAACACGATGACGCTCTGCCCCGTGGACAAGCCAGATTTGTTCCTTCTCCTTTGTGCCTTGTTCTGGGTGCCTCCCTGGCACGGCTGTGCCCGGGTGAGCTGCCAAAGCTCTACTTTGCCCTTGAGTAAGGCAGGGACATCTCCAAGGTCAGCCCTGTTGCTCCCCCAAGGGCAGAGGAGAGGCTGAGACCCTGCCAGGGTCCCCAGGTGCTGTCAGCTTGGAGGTTTAAACTCACTCCTTGCCCTGCGTCTGCCCAGGTCGCTGGTTTGCTCTCCCTCCTCCCGGTGTGGAGAGCCTGGCTCAGGGCGCCCTCATGCCCCTGATGCCAGGAGCCACCCAGTGACTGGTCTTGTTTGTATTTTATGGAACGACTGGGAGTCACACAAGTCAACAGGGCTGAACTTTGCCCCCGGAAATCATTGACCTCTCCTGCTAGGCAGATAGGCACAACTTCATCTTTTAGGAGAAAACCAAGTGGGAGAGAAGATCGGGCAGTGACTCCGAGGAGCCGAGGAGGAAGATTCAGGTGACCCTGCACCTCCAGGATGAACCCCAAACCCCAAGACTGCCCAGCTGCTCCAGGGTCCTCAGCTTGCCCCACCCCTTCCCCCCAACCCCTCCTCCAGCTTCATGCAGGGGCAGGAGATCACCTTCTGGGAGGGGACATGGGGCTTCTCCACTGCGGGTGGTGGGGCCCATCTGACCGTGGACTCACACTTGGTTGGTTGGTTGGCTGGTTTTAGTCACCAGGGGAGAACGAATAGGAGGAGACACGACCTGCTGCTCTGGGATCATGGACTCTGCATATCAGCGAGGTTGGGGGCTGTGGCTGGGATGGGTGGGGGGGTTACCACTCCTGCACACCCAGGGTTGGGTCACTGTCCCCGCATACCCCGGGGGGGATGTTCCCTAAGCAGACATTCTGCCCCTGTGACCCTTGCTGCTGTGTCTGTCTGCCCTGCCATTCTGGCCAAGTGGCCTCACAGGTTACTTCCCACCTCTGTGCCCCACCCCTTGCAGCTGCTAATTTAATTCATAATGGCATCATTGCAGACGAGCACTGTGAGACAGTAAAGGCAAAGCTCCTGAACACTGTCTGGCTCACAGAAAGTGCACACATACTTTCTGTTTCCTGTCTATCCTTATATGTTTTTTCAGTTTAGTTCAGTTCAGTCGCTCAGTTGTGTTCGACTCTTTGTGACCCCATGGACCACAGCACCCCAGACTTCCCTGTCCATCAAAAACTCCTGGAGCTTACTCAAACTCATGTCCATAGAGTTGGTGATGCCATCTAACCATCTCATCCTCTGTCGTCCCCTTCTCTTCCTGCCCTCCATCTTTCCCAGCATCAGGGTCTTTTCTAATGAGTCAGTTCTTCACATCAGGTGGCCAAAGTACTGGAGTTTCAGCTTCAGCATCAGTCCTTCCAATGAATATTCAGGACTGATTTCCTTTAGGATGGACTGGTTCGATTTCCTTGCAGTCCAAGAGACTCTCAAGAGTCTTCTCCAACGCCACAGTTCAAAAGCATCAATTTTTCGGTGCTCAGCTTTCTTTATAGTCCAACTCTCACATCCATACGTGACTCCTGGAAAAACCATAGCTTTGACTAGATGGACCTTTGTTGGCAGAGTAATGTCTCTGCTTCTTAATATGCTGTCTAGGTTGGTCATAGCTTTTCTTCCAAGGAGCAGGCGTCTTTTAATTTCATGGTTCCAGTCACCATCTGCAGTGATTCTCGAGCCCCTCAAAATAAAGTCTCTCACTGTTTCTATTGTTTTCCCATCTGTTTGCCGTGAAGTGATGGGACCAGATGCCATGATCTTAGTTTTCTGAATGTTGAGCTTTAAGCCAACTTTTTCACTTTCCTCTTTCACTCTCATCAAGAGGCTCTTTAGTTCTTCACTTTCTGCCATAAAAGTGGTGTCATCTGCATATCTGAAATTATTGATATTTCTCCTGGCAATCTTGATTCCAGCTTCTGCTTTATCCAGCCTGACATTTCACATGATGTACTCTGCATATAAGTTAAATAAGCAGAGTGACAAGATACAGCCTTGACATACTCCTTTCCCAATTTGGAACCAGTCTGTTGTTCCATGTCCTGTTCTAACTGTTGTTTCTTGACTTGCATACAGATTTCTCAGGAGGCAGGTCAGGTGGTCTGGTATTCCCATCTCTTGAAGAATTTTCCGCAGTTTGTTGTGATCCACACAGTCAAAGACTTTGGCATAGCCAATAAAGCAGATGTTTTTCTGGAACTCTCTTGTTCTTTTGATGATCCAGTGGATGTTGGCAGTTTGATCTCGGGTTCCTCTCCCTTTTCTAAATCCAGCTTGAACATCTGAGAGTTCACGGTTCATGTACTGTTGAAGCCTGGCTTGGAGAATTTTGAGCATTACTTTACTAGCTTGTGAGATGAGTGCAATTGTGCAGTAGTTTGAGCATTCTTTGGCATTGCCTTTCTTTGGGATTGGAATGAAAACTGACCTTTTCCAGTCCTGTGGCCACTGCTGAGTTTTCCAAATTTGCTGGCATATTGAGTGCAGCACTTTCACAGCATCATCTTTCAGGATTCGAAATAGCTCAACTGGAATTCCATCCCCTCCACTAGCTTTGTTCGTAGTGATGCTTTGTAAGGCCCACTTGACTTGGCATTCCAGGATATCTGGCTCTAGGTGAGTGATCACACCATCGTGGTTATGTGGGTCATGAAGATCTTTTTTGTACAGTTCTTCTGTGTATTCTTGCCACCTCTTAATATCTTCAGCTTCTGTTAGGTCCACACCATTTCTGGCCTTTTTTTTTTACTGTTGTTTCATTTTTAGTCAACGATCGGACCTCTCTTGGGTCGTGTCTTCTGAGTTCAGACCGTGGGACCACCATCCATCTGACTTCGACACTTTTCGTTCTGAAAGGTCATTTGCGTCTTAGGATCATCTCTCGTTTGAAGTGTTCCCGTCTTTCCTGTTACGTCTGCAGGATGTGTTCCAAGCTTAGAACAGCTTGCTTGTTTGTGAGCATCCTTGCTGCGTCTCCGGTTCCTGCCTGCGTGCGCGGCGCTCTCGGAGGAGCCGGCAGGGGGCGCTGAGAGGCCACGTCCCAGTTTCAGATCCGGACTGAGTAGCAGCTGCCCCGGAGAGCCTGCTGCGGGAGGACAGGACCGTCCCCCTTAGCTCGGGGTCTCCGCTGTGCACCTGTGCGGCGTTGAGAAGGCAGAAGACTGCGTGTTGAGAGCTTTGCAATCAGACAGCCCCGTGGTGAGGTTTCTTGGTTCTGCTTCCTTGGTTTCTACCCACCTGAGGGTGAGGTACCAGGAAGGTGGCCCTGAAGAGGTGCGGGGGCGATGCTCTTGGAATCACTGGGTGGCTGGTAGAGATCTTAACAACTGAGGGGACCCTGGGGCCTGGCCGTTTGCGCTGATCTTTTCCCTCCTTGCTCCCACCTCCTTTTCCTCTCGGCTCTGCTCCCCCTGTGAGGCCTCGGCTGCGGCCCGCAGTGACACTGAGATGGCCCTGGCCCATCCTGCTGGGCCAGGATGACTGGAGGAGAGGTGAGCCACCAGAGTGCTGAGAGCAAGGCCGGGCAGACCCCCTCCTGCTCTGACGTCACCTCTTACGGGCATTCCGCAGACTGCGTCTGGGCTCCTGGTCCCTTGAAAGGCAAAATTAGCCACAAGCCTCTTCCCATCCCCGCCCCACCCCACCAGGGATGGGAAATGTCACACGGGTGTGACCCATGGAGATCGATCTGTGTAGCCCGGGGATCAGAACTGGCAGTGCTGTGTGGTCATTGCCCTCGGCGGGGTCCATCCTGCTCAGGCCGGGGCAGCTGGGCAGCCGTGGGCGGGGCTGCTTCAGGGTGCCGGGAGCCTGGTGGTGGCAGCTGGGTAGGAGGCGGTCAGGCTCAGTCTAGGCTGGGCATGGCTGGAGGACTGTTCAGGTCTGGGTCAACCCTGATGGTTTGCTTTGGGATAGCTCTGGGAGTGAGGATGGGCACACCCTGCAACTGGGGGGCTGGTCCTGATGCATTCTGACCAAAGGGAGGTTCAGTTTGTTTGAGTCTCTCTGTGGAGGGACGAGGTCCCTGTGGGTACAGTGACTAAACTGTCTTGGCCATAACCCTGAGAGTCCTGGGCCTCAGTATACCGGCCGCCCCGTGGAGCGTAGCACACAAGGCATCCACCTCAGGTGAGGTCCCTGCAGGAGGGCTGTGTGGCCTTTTGGGGACAGGACACTAGGAAGGGAGCGCATGTATCTTCCGCAGTCCCAGAGCGGGCGCTGCTTGCCAGGGGCACCTCTCATAGCGCCAGTGAAGGTGCAGCGGGGCCAGGCCTCCGTCCTCCAGAGAACAGCAGGGAGGGGGTCAAAGACAGACTCGGCTCCAGAGAGGGCACCTGCGCATGGCTCCAGGAGCTGGCGCTCTGCCCCAAAGCGCGGCCTCAGGAGCAGGGCTGAGCACGCAGCAGCTTGCTGGCTTCTGCCTCTCACCCGCTGCCTCGCCACACGCAGCCCGGGGCAGAGCTGGGACAAGGCCAGGCTTTCTTCCAGACCTTTAAGAAGTTCAAAGGAACCCATATCCTTGGGCGATCCGGCTACAGAGGCATCTTGATCTGAGGGTCCTACGCACTCGGTGCCCCCTCCACTGTCCTATACTGCTCTCAGTGTCAGGGTCTCTTGCTCTGGGGGAGGGGAGGCCCAACCTCGCCAAGACCAGCTCTGTGGGGTTTTATGGGATCAGGCTGTGCCCTTTGACCCCACACAGCATCTTGAAGCAGGAACCCTCCTGGCCACAGGCCCCGTGAAGCCGATGTCAGGCTCAGCCCAGAGCAAGGGTGTGGCGGGGCCGCACCCAGGGCCACGCTGGCCGTGCACCCATGCACGCTGGCTCTTCTGTGGGACCCTGGGCCCTGCGGGTGACAGGGAGCCCAGGAGCAGCTGAATGCAGGCTGGGGGTAGGGCTCACAGGCTCTCGTGATGTTTGCACCTAAACATCTTTGCTGCTACCCTGTACCTGCGGAGAGTTTCTAGGGAGCAGTGAAGCAGCTCTGTGCCCTCTGTCCCAGCTGGTGGTACTTAAAGTGCTCAGGAAAATCTTGTTGAATGGATGAATAAGCTCCGCTTATGGAACAAGAGGTCTTCCTTGGTGGCTCAGCTGGTAAAGAATCCCCTTGGAATACAGGAGTCCTGGATTCGATCCCTGGGTCGGGAAGATCCCCTGGAGAAGGGAAGGCTACCCACTCCAGTACTGTGGGCTGAAGAATTCCATGGACTGTATAGTCCATGGGGTCACAAAGAGTCGGACAAGACAGAGTGATTTTCACTTCACATGGAACAAGAAGCTGGGCTCTCCAAAGGGAACCCAGTTTAGTAACTTACAGGTATTTAGAAATGGTACAGGGCTAGTGTGCAAGGAGAAAACTCATTTTATATATTTCCTTTCCCCTAATGACCTTCCCACTCCTCTGCTGCCGCAGGGTAAGGGATAAGATGCGCTCATTAATGCGCTGATGTGACCAGTGGCGGGCTGGCTGCTCAGTGCCCTGCAACCTGGTTTCTGCCCCCTTGCCCTCTGCCTCCAATCCTCAGGGATCAGACAGCCTCAGGATGGCTCAGTTGGTTAGAGACCCAGAACCCAGGCCCTCTGAGTTTTCCTTCACTTTGGTGTTTGGCTGAGCCCCTCCTGTGGCCAATGGGTAAATATTTGGCATCTGTGTCCACATAATTCATGGCACCTTGGGATAGAATGTGTTTGTCTGTTGTTTTGTATCTCCAGCTTTTGGGTCCTTCTGAGTGGAGGTGAGGATTGAGTGCCCCCTTTTTCCTCAGCGCGTGTGCACACACATACACACACACACACACACACCCCTCCCCCACCCCTATGACCCCAGGTCCTCCCACTGGTTGAAGGATTGACTCAGAGGACATGAACTTGTCATATGTCTGTACTTATTCACAATGTGCTGTACAACAGTCATTCTTTAGGATTTGAAACTGCTGATTGAAACTGCTCTAAATTTTACTGGTAACAGAAGTTTAATGCTGTAAAAATAGATACGCTTTTTATGATTTGCAGCTTCTGAAACATGGTCATTTGCTACCTGCCTGAAGAATTTGAGGCAGCAACATCCCTGAAGGCTTTTTTATGTTATTAGTCTGCTACTCAGGCTCTTCTCCGAAATCCCACGATGGTTAGTGTTACCCAGCCCCACACAGGTTACAAAGGCTGTCGCTGAGTTCTGCATCGGTGGAGTCTGAATTCAGCTTGTCTGGCAGTCTTTCTGATTGTGATCCATTTTGGGCAGTAGGTCACTCTGCTGACCAAGCCCAGCATCTCCCTGCAGTGGGCTGGACAGCAGCTCTCATGAGCTTGCAGACTGGCTTTGACTTCCTGCTTTGTCTCTGGTGAATATTGGAAGCTTGAAATTCCTGTGATGCTCTGCTCCTTGGTTTTCCTGCTACATGAGCATAGTGGTACCTATCTTTCAGGACTCTTGTAAGGAGCAAATGAGCTATTTCAGTAAAACATCTGACTCTGGTTTTATCATCTGCAGTTGTGGCCGAAGAAGCGCAAGCTGGAATCAAGATTGCCGGGAGAAATATCAATAACCTCAGATATGCAGATGACACCTCCCTTATGGCAGAAAGTGAAGAGGAACTAAAAGCTTCTTGATGAAAGTGAAAGAGGAGTGTGAAAAAGTTGGCTTAAAGCTCAACATTCAGAAAACTAAGATCACGGCATCTGGTCCCATCACTTCATGGGAACAGTGGAGAAACAGTGGAAACAGTGTCAGACTTTATTTTGGGGGGCTCCAAAATCACTGTAGATGGTGACTGCAGCCATGAAATTAAAAGACGCTTACTCCTTGGGAGGAAAGTTATGACCAATCTAGATAGCATATTCAAAAGCAGAGACGTTGCTTTGCCAATAAATGTCTGTCTAGTCAAGGCTATGGTTTTTCCAATGGTCATGTATGGATGTGAAAGTTGGACTGTGAAGAAAGCTGAGCTCTGAAGAATTGATGCTTTTGAACTGTGGTGTTGGAGAAGACTCTTGAGAGTCGCTTACACTGCAAGGAGATCCAACCAATCCATTCTAAAGGAGATCAGTCCTGGGTGTTCTTTGGAAGGACTGATGTTAAAGCTGAAACTCCAATACTTTGGCCACCTCATGCGAAGAGTTGACTCACTGGAAAAAACTTTGACGCTAGGAGGGATTGGGGGCAGGAGGAGAAGGGGACGACAGAGGATGAGATGGCTGGATGGCATCACCAACTCAATGGACATAAGTTTGGGTGAACTCGGGGAGTTAGCGATGGACAGGGAGGCCTGGTGTGCTGCGATTCATGGGGTTGCAAAGAGTCAGACACAACTGAGCGGCTGAACTGAACTGAACTGAATGGAATAAATTTGGTGTGTTGTGACTAGCATTAAAAAAATAAATAGGACTTTCTTGGTGGTCCAGTGGTTAAGACTCTGGGCTTCACTGCAGGGATTGTGGGTTTAATCCCTGGTCAAGGAAGTGTGTCCAAAAAATAAATAAATAGAATAGGTATTAAGTATGAAGTTTCTCTTTGAGCTGACAAAAATTTAAAAATTCTAGAAGCTCCAAAGTTATTATGGTAATGATGGCAGAACTCTGAGAATTTACTGCAAACTATTGAGTTGTACACTTTGGGTGAATTTTGTGATATGTAAACCATATCTCAATAAAGCCATGTATAAAAAAGTTTAGCAAGCCCTACAAAACTCCTCAAGCTATACATTTGAGATTTATGCACTTTATTATGGTGTGTGAGACTTCAATTAAAAATTCAATATAAAAAATAGAATAAAAAGTATCAGGGTACCTCACCTGTAGTAAGGGCAAGCATTGTTTTTATGAAGTGTGCGTGTGTGTGTGTGTGTGTGTGTGTGTGCGTGTGTGTGTGTGTGTGCACTGGGCTACAGTAAAACATTTCTTACTATGGATTGTTGTGTAAAATATTTTTATGTCCAGGTAAAGGAGGCATTTGACATGGTTATTTAGGCCTGTCCTTCTTTTCTTTCTGGAGTCCACACCCATGTTCAGTTACTAGCCTTGGAGAGCTGGCCCATCTGTGACTCAGAGAGTGGACATTCTGAGTGCTAACAGAGGTCCCTAGCCCTCCTAGCTTCCATGTGCCTGTGCACGCACACACAGACACACATACACACACCCATACACACACACAGACACACACACACACACACACACGCACACACACACCACCCAGTCAAACTCTTCTCCAGTTAAACAAGCATCACACTGTCCAGAGGAAGAGCCGGTAACTGGCCTGTCCCCGCAAGAAGTGCACCTCTGACTTGCTGGTTTTGGAGGTTTTGTGATGTTTGCTTTTCAGGTTCTCTGCTTGCCTCCTTCCTTCTTTCTTTGGCTTTTAAGCCCCACAGTTGACATCAGCTGCCTGTGCATGTGGCCCTGGGAGGGGCTGGTGCTGTCTTGTGGATGAGAGATTCCCCAGCCCCTTCCTCCTTCAGAAGGGAGAGTGGGAGGAGCTGGTACCACACCTGGAGAGACCATGGGATGTGACCAGTGGGAGCCCAGCCACCCACTGCCAGAGCCTGCTGGACTGTAGTTCAGTCAGAGAAACAGATCAAGTTACCAAGTGCGCAGTGACCTTCTGGAGACGACCAAGTCACAGCAACCTCTCATGACTGGCCATCCACCCACACAACACCTTCCATGACTGTCAGAGGGGCTAGCACAGGTGTGTGGAAGGAATGACCGCTTTGGAAATGACTTCACTGATGTCTGAGAAATCAGGGAACTGACCAAAGCATTACTGAAGCATGCCCCTGTTCCGTAAGTTCTGTGTGCAGCTTCCATTTCATGGTGTAGAATAAGGAGCACAGGTGTGTGGAAGGAATGACCGCTTTGGAAATGACTTCACTGATGTCTGAGAAATCAGGGAACTGACCAAAGCATTACTGAAGCATGCCCCTGTTCCGTAAGTTCTGTGTGCAGCTTCCATTTCATGGTGTAGAATAAGGAGCACAGGTGTGTGGAAGGAATGACCGCTTTGGAAATGACTTCACTGATGTCTGAGAAATCAGGGAACTGACCAAAGCATTACTGAAGCATGCCCCTGTTCCGTAAGTTCTGTGTGCAGCTTCCATCTCATGGTGTAGAATAAGGCAACATTGTAACAGGTTGTGTTGGGGGGGTAGTCTCTGACTGGAACCAGCTGCCCTGGGGAATCAGTCTCAGGCCACTTGGACCTCTGATTGCCCAGAGCAAGAGTGGATGTTTTTATTACTTGTTTATTTTATTTTATTTTTTTACTGAGTACGTGGTCACTGGTTAATACCCTGGCCAATGGTCGATGGCCAGTGACAGGTGGTAGTGTTTGATCCGCGACCTTGGAGTCCACCTGGCTGATGAGGATCCTGGCTCTGCCTCCTTCTTACAGCACCTCCTTTAGGCTTCAGCTGCTACACTGCCAAATAACAGGCCTTCCCTGGGGGCTCCAGCAGTAAAGAATTGGCCTCTGTTGCAGGAGCCGCAGGAGAAGAGAGTCCGACTCCGGTCTGGAAGATCCCCATGCACTCCAGTATTCTTGCTGGCACAATCCCGTGAACAGAGGAGCCTGGCAGGCTTCAGTCCACAGGGCTGCAAAGAGTTGGACACAGCTGAGCATGCATGCAAGATAATAGCCCCTCCCTTGTAGGAGTTTGTCTTTATTGTGGTAAAACGCACATAAAAAATGTACCATCTTAGCTATTTGAAGTGCACTGTTCAGTGAGATTAAATACATGCTTACTGTTGTGTAGCCATTGCCACCATCCATCTCCAGATCTCTGTTCATCTTGTAAAACTGAAACTCCATGCCAGCTAAACACTAATTCCCATTCCCCTCCCCAAGCATACAGTACCCTTCTGCTTTCTGTCTCTGCATCTGACTTCCCTGTGTGCCTCATATGAATGGAATCATCCGTTATTTGTCCTTTTGTGACTGGATTATTTCCTTTAGCATTATGTCCTCAAGCTTCATCTATGTTGTAGCAAGTGTCAGAATTTCCCTTCTTTTTAAAGCTGAATAATGGCCCATTGTACGTATATACCATATTTTGTCTATCCATTAATGTGTCGATGGGTTGTTTCCCTCTTTTGAACAAGAGCTCAGATGAACTTTTTCATATGAGCACGAGCGTACAAATGTCTGTTCAAATCCCTGCTTCTAATTCTTTTGAGTATATACCCAGGAATGGACTCCCTGGGTCATATTGTACTTTTGTTTTTAATTATTTGAGAAACCATCATATTGTTTTCCGTGGTGACTGCACCACTTTACGTTCCTACTAGCAACACACAAGGGTCCCAGTTTCTCCACTTCCTTGTCAGTACTTGTTATTTTCCATTTCTTGTTTGTTTGATAATAGCCCTCCAGAATTTTATTTTTGAGGGTTAGATGAGAGAATGCATGAAAGTACATATGTAGTCTTGGCTCAGTACGCTAGAGCCGCTTTTGGTATTTCAGGTTTTGCTTCTCTTTCTGTGGAAGTAAATAATCGCTTCCTCAGAGGTCCCCCCAAATGCCTAGCTGTCACCGCACAGACCACTGGCCCCAGACCCCAAGGGTGCACTTGATAGTGGATTCAGCTCTGCTCTGAAAAGGCCCTTAATGGCTCGGGGCCCATGTCAGGCTTTGAGGTTCTCGAGGGGAGCAGCATAGCTTTTAAGGCACCGCAGAAGAGGGAATCCTTTCCAGTCTTTCTGTTGCTTAGGTTCCCACAACCTTGCTGTTTTATTACCAGACCTAGTAAACACAGGCCGTTTCTATAAATAGAAGAGCAATGAGAATATCCTGTCCCATGAACTTCTAAGGAGAGATATTGTGAGTAAGAACAAGGTTTTTCTTTGATTTACCATGGAAAGTTTAGAAAATGAGTATATTTAACACTTGGTCAATTTTTAAAGGATATTTTAAATAGAATAACTAGATGAACAATGGTCTTTATTTTCTTGAATGAGGCTGCCTATTGATGGAAAGGACAGGATGAACTGAGTTTAGATGGGAAGACAGTTGTCTGGAGTGGTATTTCTTCCATGACTGTGACATCGGGAGGAGGGTTGAGAGAGGACCCACAGCACACTCTAGGCACTGGTGTTCAGGCGAGACTTGGGGTCATTCTCTGAACTGGGCCTTCTGTTTCTTTAGCAAAGGCTGTGCGTTTTAGCTGCAGATTTCTGTACACGTGGACTGTGTCTGGGAAAGAGAAAGCCATAGAGGTGGTTTTTGGATTAGAAAACCAGAAAGAATCCAGTCATTGTAAAAAAAAAAAAGAGAGAGAGGCAGAAAGAATAAAAAGCTCCCTTCAGTCTGGCGTTTTGCTCAAAAGAATCAGAGCAGGTCTTTAGTAGGCATAGTTTGGTCAGCTTGATGGTGTCTCACCCATCTATTTGAAAACAAAGAGAAATGTCAAAGTAATTTAAAAAAAGTTTTTAATATGTAAAAAAATTGAAGTAGAATTTATTTACAATGCTGTGCTAATTTCTGCTGCACAGCAAAGTTATTCCGTTTATATATATATATATATATTTTTTTTTTTTCTTTTCCAGACTAATAGTTTTCATTTAATTTTGATTTCCCCTAAATGATCCCATTGGATGACACTATTATTATATGCTGTGTTTATCTATGTATGCGTGTGTCTATTTGTCTTTCCTACTGTAGGCACACACACACACACAAATATTGTCTGTGTATATAAGAATGGATACCAGTTTCACAGGGTAGTAGTTTATACAATTAGGGTGGCTTTTTTAAAGGAAAAAATATAATGAATCTTAGTTTGGGAAAGTTTCCAGAAACATGCCTGCATTTAGCACACCACTCAGCCACTCTCCACCCACCCCTTTCCCCTCGGCTCTCCCCTGAAGCCTGAGTTCTGTCGTCTCCCTGGAAGCCTGGTCCTGGGCCTGTCGGTCCCTGCGAGGGCTCCTGTCCAGGGGCTCCCTGACAGCGATGAAGCACTGGTCACGGTAACTGGCAGTCAGAACTCACACTCCCCCTAGGTCCAGGCCCCTCCTAGCTTTACTGATTTAAGCAAATACCAGGAAAAGCGCATTTGAGAGCAAATCCAGATGCTCTGGGCTCGAAGTAGAAAGAGGAGAGAAACAGCGACAGCAGCGGGAGCGGAAGGGAAAACAGAGGAAGAGGGCTGGGAGCCGTGGGAAGGGGTGAGAGGTGCGGACGGGGTAGGCAGCTAGGGGAGGGGACAGGGGAGCCGCTGCCTGCCAGGGGTGGGAGGACAGAGCAGTCAGTAGTTCCAGACTCTCCCTCTGACCCTGGGCAGGAGGCTGGAGGCGGAAGTATTCATGAGGAGGAAACTGGCAGCTCAGCTTCTGGAATCCCACTTGGTAAGAGCACGTGGTTTAAAGTGAGCTCAGCAGGATGCCTGGCCCCCAGGTCTCCGGGTCTCGGTTGTGTCTGTCTCTCCTGAAGCTCCGGGAACCAGCCCTTGGGCCATGGGGAGCCACACCGCCCTCTTGGACGGAGGGATCAGGCAGGACACAACAGTAACATGTCTTCAGGGCCCGGCCTTGTCATCCCGCCTCTGTCCTCTCCTGTGTGTACGCCTGTGATCAGAGGTGCAGGGTCCCAGCCTGGGAGAGGAGAGTCAGAGCGATGCCCCTGTGCAGCAGTCCACGGGGGAGACTGGACAGAGACCAGGACAGGTAGCTAAACCCACGTATAGCCGGGATCGAATCTTGGGCTGGTTGTAGAGGATATTATTCGATGTTTGAAGAAGTTTGATGTTTAAAGAACTTGGTATTTGGATGAAGAATATATAGTTGCATCAGATTTTAAATTTTCTGAATTTGAAAATTTTAGTGTTATTATGTAATAGAGTATCGTTGTTCTTAGGGGAAAATGCTGAAATATTTAGGGATAAAAGGGAATGCTGTTTTTGCAATTTACTTTCAAATGTTTCAGAAAATAACAATTATTAAATATGTAAACACACACATATGTATATGGAGAGAGAGAATGTAGCGTAATGTGAATAACTGATGGGATATAGGGAACCTTTTGTAGTAAATTACTTCTCTCTTTTGAAATTGTTCAAAATAAGTTACAAATTTAAAAAGTAGAAGATACGGAACTCTTAGGATCATGTTTTTGGGGCGTGTTTCCCAGTTGCGTTAGAATACCTGGGTGTGTCTGCTCCAGCAGGTTCCGCCTGAGCCTGAGGTGGGCAGCTGCTGCTTTAAGGTCCGTTCCTTCTCCAGGAAAGCGAGCTCACAGTCTGCATGGACAGATATGCCCTGGCGGAGCCTCTTCATCCCACCTCTGTTGTCCCCGGCTCATTCGAGTCCTGCCTGCACTGTGCGGACTCAGTTCTGAGCTAACCCTATTGAGACAGGCGTGATCTCTGGTGGCTGTAGGGTGGGGCAGCTTGAGGTTGGTGGCTAGGAGCAGGGCCTCAGCTCGTCTCTGCTTTGAAGAAAGAGTTCAGCTAAGAGATGAAGAGTAGTGAGGCAAGTAAAGTGTTGATTAGCAGAGAAGATACCTGGGGAGAAAGCATTGGGCTGAGAGGGAGAGGGAGAGGCCTGGGCACTCCCCTGTGTGCATGCTTACCTTTTAGCCGAGATGGATTCCCGTGCGAGGGTCTCTGAGAGGTTTGCAGACATTTTATGGGCGAGTGCCCCTTCCCCTGAGGATCCTTTCTGAGCATGCACAGTCTGGGAGGTCTCCTTGACCCCAAGAATGAGCAATATGTGGCCTCCTTATCTCTGACCTGAGCAGGGCTTAACCCCTCTCTGTTCTGCCACTCCTTTGATCTTGAAGTGCCCACAGGAGACACAGTCCAGCTGCTTACCCGATTCCTGTTATTATCTTTGTCTCAAAGCATAAACAGTAGTAGGTGTCTAACCTGGGGCCTACCTCCTTCCTCAAGAGGCCTAAGTCACCCACCCAAACCCAGGGGTGTCCCACGTGGACTGGACCCCCGATTTTCCTTGTGTCTTTTTGCTGACACTGTGGACATGGTGTCCCTAGAGAGGGCTCAGAGTCCCTCGGTCCTGCCAGAACGCAGAGGTGACGGTACTGACACCGAGAGAGGGCTCCTTAAGAGGTGGTGGAGGTGCTGCTGCCAATGCGAGGGGATGACGGAACCGGGAAAGAGTGACGGTACAGAGAAACCAGGTCGGGGAAAGGCAGGCACAGTGTAGGAGGCAGAGCACAAAACGTGTTTGAAATTGTGTGTTTGTTCACCAAATATTTTATGGCTGCATATCCAGGCACTACATGAGGCACGTAGTATAATCGCCGGTACAGCCCCTGCTCTGTTCTGGAGCTTGCAGGAGCCAGGAGACTAGAAGGCTGGCCCTGATGTGCAATGAAGCCTCGTGAAGTGAGCAGGTGAAGGCGAAATGGTACTGGTTAGAAAGTTTGGTGCCATACGAGGGGGGTGAGGGGGAATTCTTGAATATCAGGGAACCCACTTTACTGCAGGCCCCATCAGCCTGACAGGTAAAACTCAAACTATATGTCCCAATGATAGTAACTATTTTAAAACTCAAAGTTTTCTGGACTCTGCCGATGGCCCAGTAGTCGGGACTTTGCCTTCCAAATGTGGGGGTACAGGTTGCATTCCTAGTCAGGGAGCTGAGATCCCATATGTGGGGGACAGGTTGGATCCCTGGTCAGGGAGCTGAGATCCCATATGTGGGGGTACACGTTGGATCCCTGGTCAGGGAGCTGAGATCCCATATGTGGGGGTACAGGTTGGATCCCTGGTCAGGGAGCTGAGATCACATATGTGGAGGACAGGTTGGATCCCTGGTCAGGGAGCTGAGATCCCATATGTGGGGGTACAGGTTGGATCCCTGGTCAGGGAGCTGAGATCACATATGTGGAGGACATGTTGGATCCCTGGTCAGGGAGCTGAGATCACATATGCCTCACAACCAGGAGGCCTAAGCATGGAACAGAAGTGATGTAACAGGTTCAGTAAAGACTTTAGAAATGGTCCACATTAAAAAAAAAAAAACAACACACACACAAACAAAAATGTTTCATCTCAAGCTCTCAACAGTGGCCTTGAGAATCAGGGATTTCAAAACTTCAGGACCCTTCCTCTGTCTGGTGCCAGGGCATCTCTGTCTTCCAGCAGGTGAGTGACACCCATGTCCAGGCTCCGTGTTGGCCTTGCCTCCAGGTTGCCTCTGGCTTCTCCTTGTAGGGAAGTTCTCAAACACCTCCCTCTCTTCTCTAGAAGGAAATGCATTTGTTCGGCTCTTACTTACTTTTATTTACCATTTGTTGAATAGTAATGTGCTCCAGAGTTGAAAAGTAAAAGGTGTAATAGGTACATAACCATAAAGGGTCTGTACTTTCTCCCAGTCACCAGTCTTCCCAGAGGATGTATTTCTTTTGTATTTCTCCACAGATAGTCTCTGTATTAAGGAATGCATTTTTCTTCATTTTAAATAACAAATTCTAGTACCTTTTTGATACTGTTTTGTATTTGCATCTTTCGCTTATTTAAAATATATCTTGGGAGAACTTCCCCAGCAGTCCATTAGTTAATGCTTCACCTAATGCAGGGAGTGTGGGCTCCATCCTTGGTCAGGGAGCTAAGATCCCACACGCCTTAAGGCCAAAAAACCAAAACAGAAAAAAAGCAATTTTGTAATGAATTCAGTAAAGACTTTAAAAATGGTCCACATCAAAAATATCTTTAAAAAATAAAGTATTAAACATATCTTGGAATATTGGGGCTTCCCTGGTGGCTCAGACAGTAAAGAATCCACTCACAATGTGGGATACCTAGGTTCAATCTCTAGGTTGGGAAGATCCCCTTGAGGTGGGCAAGGCGACCCACTCCAGTAATCTTGCCTGGAGAATCCCCATGGATGGAGGATCAACTAAGCACAGCACAGCACATGGGAAACAAATCTGAAAAAGAATATATATGAAGGAGGAAACAGACAGAACAGGCTCCGTCTTGAAAACAGGACTCCATGTTGGGCCAGACTGTGACCTGTGAGCTGTATGCCCAATATCTGTGGAAACGACATACCAACTGGAATTCCATGCCCCTGGAAGGAAGAGCTCCAGCACTCACACCTAGACTCTCTGTTGCCTAAAAGAAAACCCTAACTCTCTGTGTAACTGAATAGAATCATACATTATATTATGCTTATTGGGGTATGACCACAGGTCTGTTCATAACTGTCCAGTGTTAACTACCTAGGCTTAAGGCATATGAATCATGGGTTAACTTTGATTGTATCTTTCTTTTCCTTTTTTTTTTTTTTTTGACAATTTCTTTTTTTTTTTTTTAACTTTATTTTACTTTTTCCTTTGTTCGGACTAGTTTCAGGGAATTTAGGGATGTGGGTTTGGGCCCTTGTACACTTAGGGTATATAAGGTTTTTACAAAAACTGGTTACAGTCTTTGGCTAAGAGGAGACTCTTCCTTGAGCCCACCAGTGTAATAAATTGCACTCCACTATCTGCATTGTCCTGAGTGAGTTTGTTTCCTGGAATGTGTGGCTATAATATATATACTTATATGTATGATTGAGTCACTTTGCTGTACAACCAAAACTCACACACACTCTTAATCAACTATACTTCAATAAAAATAAAAAAAAAATCATCTTGGAGGTAATCCACCATTGTTGCAGGAAGGGGGACCCCTTCCAGGGCCTGAAACTGGGCTCTTGTCTAATGCTCGGAATTAGAGTGAATTGTCCGAGGAGACACATCTGCTGACAAAGCAAGAGATTTTACTGGGAACGGGCACCTGGGTGGAGAGCAGTAGGGTAAGGGAACCCAGGAGAACAGCTCTGCCACAGAGCTGTGGCTCGCAGTCTTGGGTTTTATGGTGATGGGATTAGTTTCTAGGTTGTCTTTAGCCAGTCATCTGACTCAGAGTCCTTCCTGGTGGTGCATGCCTTGTTCGGCCAAGATGGATGCCAGAGAGGAGGATTCTGGGAGGTGGTTGGACATGTGGTGTCTCCTTTTGACCTTTCCTGAACTCTTCTGGTTGGTGGAGGCTTATTAGTTCTGTGTTCCTCACCAGGACCTCCTGTCGTAAAACAACTCATGCAAATGGTTACTATGGTGCCTGGCCAGGGTGGGCGGTCTCAGTCAGTGTGCTTCCCCTAATGCCATAAGTATGTGAGGCTTGTCCCATTCTTTCTGTGACTGCATTTATTCCATTACATATATGACCTGTGATTTAGTTAATCGATTCTCTCTCTATTAATGGTTGTTTAGGATTTTTGCAAACTCTTCCCATTATAATATGTATACAAATATAATGCAGGTGAAAATCCTAAAAGCGGAGTTGTTGAGTCAAAGGATATTAATGGATCCTGCTGGATTTCCTTCCACTGAAGTACTGATTGCCACGGCCACCAACCATTTTATCAGCGCATATTTTACCCCATGCTTGCTGCCATAATAGTGACCAGTTTTTGACATTTATAATTTTGTAGGTGAAAAAAATGGAGACCCAATGATATTTTAACCTGGATTCCTCTTATTATGACCCGATCTGTACATTTTTCATGTTTTATTTTCATTTTATTTTAGAAGAACTTTCCCTTGATCATTATCTTTTTCAATTAAGTTATTTTTGTTTTTATTGAAAAGGAGCTCTTTATATATTAGACCAGATTGGCTCTTTGTTAGTGGTATGAGTTGCAAAAGGTATTTTTCAGTTGATTGTCTTTTAGCTTTGCTTATGTTGATTTTTGCCATGCAGATTCTAAAACACTTGTATGTAAGTAGTTGACCAAGTTTTTATTTTATGGCTTCTATAATTTGTTTCATGATTAGGAAAATATTCTTTATACCAAAATTATTTTTTAAAACTATCCCATGGGATCTTCTCATGCTGTCATGATTTAATTTTTTATCTTAAAACTTGAGCTCCACACTGCATTTATCCTGGTGTAAGATGTGAAGTGTGAATTCCACTTCATGCTTCCACAGATGGTTACCCACTTGTCCCAATGTCATATTTTCTGCACTGACTTGATGTGCTATCCTTTCACACACTACGTTTTCACTTATGCTTGGGTTTATTTGTGGACTCTTGATTCCATCCCATTTATCTGCCTGTTTTTTCATCAGTATCACACTGTTCCCATGATCAACTGTCTTAATAGCTGCCTAGGCTGACCGATCATCACCCTTCTTTTTCAGAAATGTTCAGACAGCTTTGCTTGCTTATTTCTACATCTTATCTTCATCATCAGTTTATCTAGTTAAACAATCTTGTTGGTATCTTATTTGGATTGCTAATTTATGGGCTATTTATTTAGACAGGAAGTTGGGAGGAATGACATTTATGATAGTTCTCAACCCAAGAATACAGTGGGCCTTTCTATTCACTCAGGGCTTCCCTGGTGGCTCAGACATAAAGCGGTAAAGCATTTGCCTGCAATGTGGGAAACCTGGGTTGGATCCCTGGGTTGGAAAGATCCCCTGAAGAAGGAAATAGCAACCCATTCTGGTACTCTTGCCTGGAAAATTCCATGGACGGAGGAGCCTCATAGGCTACAGCCCATAGGATTGCAAAGAGTTGGACATGACCGAGCAACTTCACTATTCGCTCAGGATGTATTTTTTGTGTCCTACAGTAACATTTTAAATTTTTATAGGAATTTCACTTGTTTCTTGAGGTTTTTTAAAAGAAATTTTTCTTTTCTACCAGAAATTACTCTCTAATATATCTTCTAAGCCACTGTGATTAATTCAAGTGCATACTGAAGGAGATCTAGTTAATTATTTCTGTATATTAATTTAAAATTCAGTCTCCTTGACACATACATAGAGAACAGACTTATGGACACTGGGGTGGTGGAGTAAGGAGAGGGTGGGTGAAATGGAGAGAGTAGTGTGGCAGCATATTCACTACCATATGTAAAGTAGAGCCGGTGGGAATTTGCTGCATGACTCAGGGAACTCAAACCAATGTGTAACAACCTAGAGGGGTGGGATGGGGTGGGGTGGGAGGTGACAGGGCGCTTCAAAAGAGAGGGAACATATGCATCCTTATGGCTGATTCATGTTGATGTATGGCAGAAACCCGGAGAAGGCGATGGCACCCACTCCAGTACTCTTGCCTGGAAAATCCCATGGATGGAGGAGCCTGGTGAGCTGCAGTCCATAGGATCACGGAGAGTCAGACACGACTGAACGACTTCCCTTTCACTTTTCAGTTTCATGCATTGGAGAAGGAAATGGCAACCCACTCCAGTGTTCTTGCCTGGAGAATCCCAGGGACGGGGGAGCCTCGTGGGCTGCCGTCTATGGGGTCGCACAGAGTCGAACACGACTGAAGCGACTTAGCAGCAGCAGCAGCATGGCAGAAACCAACACAATATTGTAAAGCAATTATCTTTCAGTTAAAAATAAATAAATTAAGTAAATTCAGTCTCCTTACTGAATTTTCTTATTGCGTATGAATAAGAAATGCTGAGTGGGAATATTAATCATTGTATGGGAAATGTGGTTCAGGCTGAACCACCTGCTCTCCTCTGGGGGCCTAGGGTACCTGCTGGGCAGGTGTGCTCACAGTACAATCCTTGAGCACTGAGTGTCTCATAAGCATTTTACTCGAATTAGTGCCACCTGTCTCCCCAGGGTCCTAGAAGGGTACCTGGTTTCCTCTAGACCTCACCTGTGTGCCCTTTCTATCTGCTGTGTTCTCACAGAGCCCCAGAGTCCTTCTAGTGAATTACTGAACCCAAGGGGATCTTGGGGACCCCAACACCGCAGATACTCTATTTGTAGTGGAGCCCTCCCCACCCTATCCTCCTCATTTGAAGACCAGTTATTAGCCTAATAGCTGGTGCTCTCAGAAAGCCCTGCTTTCTTGCTATTCAGCTGAAGCCCTGTCTCAGAGCCTGGGAGGCCTGTTAAAGGTACAAAGTTTGACTCCCACCCTGGGAGCTCCTGTGAAGAGGTCTGGGGAGAGAGGGCCCAGGTACCTGCATGGCACCCGGGGCCCCAGAGATGTGACTGATGGTTCTCTGGCAGCCCATGTGTCTGCTTGCTCTTTTCTTGGAGGTTTGTCCTCAGAGGTTTCTCTCTGTTCCTCTTGACTTCCCTGTGTACCTCACATCCGGCCCTGTCCTCTGGGGTGTGGGCATGGGGTATGGATACTTCTCTGTGCTGTCTATTTTCAATCATTCCTCTTCACAGATACTGCTTTTCTATCCCCCAGGTCAACAAAATCTCCTGTCAGGGCAGACGTCTCCTGGATCCATGTCAACACTCGAAAGGCTAAGAGGGGGTCTGCTTTCCCTGATGGGCCCAAGAGCCTCCATCCTGCGTCCAGTCAGGCTATCAGTTTCTTTCTCCTCTAAGGTGGGCAGACTCCGAACTGCCCAAGTGCACAGTAGTGGGTCATGCTGCTTAGACCTACCCTGGGACCCCATCCACCCCTGGCTAAGAAGCTTCAATCAGGGATTAAGATGATCCATATGAAGTTCTTTAAAGGATTAAAGCCATGTTCTGTGGTGATTAATCTGAGTGCACTGGAATGTGGTGGGGAAGATGCTTTGATGTCAGTAGGAACCTGGTACCATCATCCGAGTGTGAAGTAATGAGACGTGAGGGTCAGGGCTAATTGGGAGCTTGGCGGAGGAGGACGCATATGATAATGATGAGACTGGAGTCAGAACCTTTTCAACCATGGAGTCAGTGTCATGTTTTCCAAACCAACAGATTCTTCCAAGCTCCCCTCCCCACCCCCAGTCCACTTGGCACAGCAGAGAACAAACCTCCCTACCAGCCACTGCATCATGTCACTGCCCTACCTGACAGCTGGGGTGTAGCCTGCACCTGGAACTGATAGATGGTTTGGGCTTTCCTGTTAGCTCACTTGGTAAAGAATCTGTGTGCAATGCAGGAGACCCCAGTTCAATTCCCGGGTTGGGAAGATCCCCTGAGAAAGGAATAGTCTACCCACCCCTGTATTTTTGGGCTTCCCTTATGACTCAGCTGGTAAAAGAATCTGCTTGCAATGCGGGAGACCTGGGTTTGATCCCTGGGTTGGGAAAATCCCCTGGACAAAGAAAAGGCTACCCACTCCAGATTCTGGCCTAGAGAATTTCATGGACTATGAAATTCGCAAAGAGTCCAACACAACTTTCACTTTAGGGCTCCTCTAAGTCAGGTTCCAAGGGCTTTTGGCAGCTTCAGCGCCGTCTTCAAAATGTCCAAAGGCAAGTGTGAATTTGATGTAGCCAAGCTGGAGGACAGCAGGGTGAGCTGTGTGACTGATCTGAGGCTTTGCTAATCCACTAAACCCTGTGCTTTGAGCGATTCCAGGCCAAAGCAGGGAAGTCCTATTACTTTCATCAATCAACAGAGTGAGTTTAGACATAATATAGTTTTCACATTGTATCTGCAAGAATGATCAGATATCAGGTTTAATCAGAACACTGCATTCAATTACACACATCTAGCAGCATATTTTTTAAAAATTGGTTATTGATTTATATAAATAACTTGTGTCTATTGTAAAAATTAATAGTCAAAAATTATTAAATAAACATTTCTTTTGAAATTACCCAGTTTTAACACTTTTGGGGGGAATCCTTTCCAATGCTCTATGCATAATATGTACATATTTTAATATACAATATATGTTTATACATGCTTTTTTTTTTACATAAATGAGATCATCCCATATATATTGTTGTTTGTGTACATTTACCCCTGTAAGTGAGCCATTTTCCCTATTGTCAGGTAGAGATAGCTCATTGTTTTTAATGGGTGGAGAGTATTTTGCTATATGGATGTTTCAGTATTTATTTTACATGGTCCCTTTTTTGTTGTTTTCAGTTCTTTTGCTATTAAAGATAATATTGAGATAAATATCTTTGTGCCAAAAACTACTGTACACTTTTGAAAGTTTATCTGTCAGAGAAATTCCTGGAAGTGTAATTGCTGGGTCAAAAGTATGCATTTTTATAACTTCGATAGATATTAACAGGTTGCTCTCCAGAATGGTTGTGCTACTGTATACTCAGCTCCAGCATCTGAGAGAATAACCATATGTTTGGCTACAAAGCTGGGGAGGGGATATCTTTCGTTCACATGCTGACACAGCAGCGTGGAGCAGTTAACGAACCCTAAGATGGGACTCAGGAAATTCTTATAGTTTGGCGTAGCACAAAAATTGGAGTTTTGGAGGTCTAAAGACTTTGATTTTAACCTTGATGCACCATCCAGTAACAGGATGAATCTGGGGCAATTTACTCACTTTCCCTGAGTAAGCATAGTGATGCTGCCCCTGCAGGGCTGCTGTGGAGGTGAAATAGGTGGCGCTTATAACGGCAGTGTTTGCCGTGTCCTGTTTCCCTTACCCATCAGCCTCCATGTCTCAGGCTCCCTTGCAGTGGGTGGGGTCACATGATTGGGTTCTGACCAATCAGATGCAGGCAGAAGTGATGAAGGCCTTCTCCAGGCCCATTCCTTGACTCTGGAATAACAGGTTCATGGGTCGAGATGTTATAGGCATGTGAATCCTGGGAGCAGTGTGCTCCCTGCACAAAGGAGCACCACACTGTGCCCAGCCCAGGTCACACCACACTAGACCAAGGAGTGTGATCTACCAAGTAGTAGAGCCTTTGAGATTTCAGGGTCTGTGGTTCAGACAATGTGACCAAGCCCGCGCTAGCTGATTCGAGGGCCTAGTTAGCACTACAGGCTCTCTGAAAGCATGCGTGCTCCTTCCAGGCCCACAATTGATCTGAGGCTTAGGAAGTCCCTTCCTGAGGCCCCGCATCCCCATCTGTCAAGTGGGAGAGCAGAGCTCAGTGAATCCTAACGTCCTTTCCAGTTCTCATACTCAACATCTTAGATTCAGGAGAGAGCAGTGTATAGGTGTAAATCGTAGGTACCTCAGACCCAGATGCCAGTAAACCTCAAAAGCAAATCGGTGTAGCCTGGCGGTTATAACACAGACCTCATGGCCTAGTTTCATATCCTATCTTCCCCTGTATAAGCTGTGGGAACTTAGGCAGGTTAACGAACCTCTCTGTGATTTAGTTTTCCATAATTTTTATAGTTTTCCTCATATATATCTTGTCCATATTTGTTAGATCTAAGTATTTCAATTTGGGGGTGCAGGCTCTTGGTTTCAAATTCCACTTGTTCATAACTGGTACCTAGAAATACATTAGACTCTTGTACATTAACTTTATATCTTGCAACCTTGTTATAACTCTGTGTTCATTCCAGGAGTGTTTTTATCATTGTTGTTGTTGATTCTTTCAGATTTCTACATGGAGAGTCATGCCCTCTATGAGCAAAGACAGCTTTATTTCTTCCTTCTCAATCTTATATCATTTATTTCCTTTTCTTATTGCACTGACTATGACTTACAGCACAACACTGAAAAAGAGTGGTGAGAAGGGATCTATTATCTTTATTTTTTATTTTATTTTTAGTTTTTTGGCCATGCTGCACGGCATGTGAGATTATAGTTCCCCAACCAGGGACTGAACCAGTGTCCCTGCAGTGGTAGCATGGCGTCTTAATTATTGGACCACCAGGAAAACCCCCACACTTTTAAAGTGGAGACAATAATGGGACCTGCCCAACAGGATTCTTTCAAGGCTTAAGGAATTAGTGCCTGTAAAGTGCTGAGATGAGACATGGAACTCAGTAAACACAATGGAAGCATTTGTTCCAGAAGTAAATTCCTCAGGGCTTCCTCTGCCTGGATGACCCCGGACAGGTTAAGTGACTTCTCCACCGTGAAAGGTGTCAGGTGGGTGCTCAGGTCAGGTGAGAGCTCGTATTCGGCCATAAGGGTGCTAGATCCAGTAAGCCGTCACTAGCAGAGTTGCTTTTCCTGACCACAAGGAGAAGCGACCCAGGCTCATTATAAAAGCTCTCTGTTATTTCTAGTTTAATTTCAGCTGAGGATGGAAGCCGCAGCCCCTGTCTTCACTTCACTTACTGCTCTTATACCAGTGTACCAGTTTCGCCTCAAACCACAAGCTTGAAGAACTGGAAAGGCCCCTTCCTTAGGAAGGCTAATCCGGAAGCTGCCCAAGGCCATGTCCTGCCCAGCGGGAGCTCTTGGACTCCAGGGAGAGGAATGCAGGCATGCTGAGCCTCAGAGGAGTGGCCCCAGACTGTCCTCAGACCCCTCCTAATGGCAGTAGTGTTAGGAAGGGGGCTCAGCTCTCAGGAGTTTGATGTGTCTCTGCACCACCAGAGAAAAGGGTCTCTGGAGCTCTCCTGCCAAGAACCTTGGCCTTGAGCACCATCCAGTCTCTCCCTGTCGCCGAGGATGCTTACAAACTCAGGTCTTCTGAGCAAAGCCATGCTGGATGTAAAGAGAGGGACCTTGACCTGAGCTTGGACTCCTGGGTTTATTTCTGGATTCACCCACTGACTTTCTTTCTGATCTTGGACTTGTTCAGCCTCCCCAGGCTTTTCTCACTCATCTCTAAAATAGGTATTTGAGAAGCCACAGTGAGGAGCTGACAGGGTCCAGAAGTGACCGGTCTTCCTACTGCTGAGGGAGGACCAGCTTTCCCTCCTCCCCTCTCCTCCCTCAATAGCAAGGGAGTGAGTTCATCTTTGAGTCACAGTCAAGGGATTTGGAAAGCAATTGGAAAGTCCTATTTTTAAAGAAGAGCTTCCCAGATGGCTCCGTGGTAAAGAATCCACCAGCAAGGAAGGAGCCATAGGAGACAAGGGTTCAATCCCTGGGTTGGGAAGATCCTGTGGAGGAGGGCATAGCAATCCAGTACAGTATTCTCCCCTGGAGAATTCTTGCCTGGACAGAGGAGCCTGGTGGGCTACAGCTCATGGGGTTGCCAAGAGTCGGACCCTACTGAAGCCACTTAGCATACATACATTGCTTGATTAAAAGTCATTAGAAAGGACTCACAGATGAAGCAGTGGAATCTTTAGATATTCTTGAGCTCTAACCTTAATTTGTGGTCCTCTGGAGAAGGGAATGGCAAACCACTTTAGTATTCTTGCCTTGAGAACCCTATGAACAGTAGGAAAAGGCAAATGATAGGATACTGAAAGAGGAACTCCCCAGGTCAGTAAGTGCCCAATATGCTACTGGAGATCAGTGGAGAAATGACTCCAGAAAGAATGAAGGGATGGAGCCAAAGCAAAAACAATACCCAGCTGTGGATGTGACTGGTGATAGAAGCAAGGTCCGATGCTGTAAAGAGCAATATTGCATAGGAACCTCGAATGTCAGGTCCATGAATCAAGGCAAATTGGAAGTGGTCAAACAGGAGATGGCAAGAGTGAACGTCGACATTCTAGGAATCAGCGAACTAAAATGGACTGGAATGGGTGAATTTAACTCAGATGACCATTATATCTACTACGGTGGGCAGGAATCCCTCAGAAGAAATGGAGTAGCCATCATGGTCAACAAAAGAGTCCGAAATGCAGTACTTGGATGCAATCTCAAAAATGATAGAATTATCTCTGTTCATTTCCAAGGCAAACCATTCAATATCACAGTAATCCAAGTCTATGCCCCAAACAGTAACACTGAAGAAGCTGAAGTTGAATGGTTCTATGAAGACGTACAAGACCTTTTAGAACTAACACCCCAAAAGATGTCCTCTTCATTCCAGGGGACTGGAATGCAAAAATAAGAAGTCAAGAAACACCTGGAGTAACAGGCAAATTTGGCCTTGGAATACGGAATGAAGCAGGGCAAAGACTAATAGAGTTTTGCCAAGAAAATGCACTGGTCATAGCAAACACCCTCTTCCAACAACACAAGAGAAGACTCTACACATGGACATCACCAGATGGTCAACACTGAAATCAGATTGATTCTATTCGTTGTAGCCAAAGACGGAGAAGCTCTATACAGTCAAAAACAAGACCAGGAGCTGACTGTGGCTCAGATCGTGGACTCCTTATTGCTAAATTCAGACTCAAATTGAAGAAAGTAGGGAAAAACACTAGACCATTCAGGTATCACCTAAATCAAATCCCTTATGATTATACAGTGGAAGTGAGAAATAGATTTAAGGGCCTAGATCTGATAGATAGAGTGCCTGATGAACTATGGACTCAGATTCATGACACTGTACAGGAGACAAGGATCAAGACCATCCCCATGGAAAAGAAATGCAAAAAGGCAAAATGGCTGTCTCAGGAGGCCTTACAAATAGCTGTGAAAAGAAAAGAAGTGAAAAGCCAAGGAGAAAAGGAAAGATATAAGCATCTGAATGCAGAGTTCCAAAGAATAGCAAGAAGCGATAAGAAACCCTTCCTCAGTGATCAATGCAAAGAAATAGAGGAAAAGAACAGAATGGGAAAGACTAGAGATCTCTTCAAAAAAAATTAAAGATACCAAGGGAATATTTCATGCAAAGATGGGCTTGATAAAGGACAGAAATGGTATGAACCTAACAGAAGCAGAAGATATTATGAAGACGTGGCAAGAATACACAGAGGAACTATACAAAAAAGAGCTTCACCACCCAGATAATCATGATGGTGTGATCACTCACCTAGAGCCAGACATCTTGGAATGTGAAGTCCAGTGGGCCTTAGAAAGCATCACTATGAACAAAGCTAGTGGAGGTGATGGAATTCCAGTTGAGCTATTTCAAATCCTGAAAGATGATGCTGTGAAAGTGCTGCACTCAATATGCCAGCAAATTTGGAAAACTCAGCAGTGGCCACAGGACTGGAAAAGGTCAGTTTTCATTCCAATCCCAAAGAAAGGCAATGCCAAAGAATGCTCAAACTACCGCACAATTGCACTCATCTCATACACTAGTAAAGTAATACTCAAAATTCTCCAAGCCAGGCCTCAGCAATACATGAACCGTGAACTTCCAGATATTCAAGCTGGTTTTACAAAAGGCAGAGGAACCAGAGATCAAATTGCCAACATCCACTGGATCATGGAAAAAGCAAGCAAGAGAGTTCCAGAAAAACATCTATTTGTGCTTTTTTTTTTTTTTTTTTAACTATGCCAAAGCCTTTGACTGTGTGGATCACAATAAACTGTGGAAAATTCTGAAAGAGATGGGAATACAGACCACCTGACCTGCCTCTTGAGAAACCTATATGCAGGTCAGGAAGCAACAGTTAGAACTGGACATGGAACAACAGACTGGTTCCAAATGAGAAAAGGAGTATATCAAGGCTGTATATTGCCACCCTGCTTATTTAACTTATATGCAGAGTACATCATGAGAAACGCTGGACTGGAAGAAGCGCAAGCTGGACTCAAGATTGCCGGGAGAAATATCAATAACCTCAGATATGCAGATGACACCACCCTTACGGCAGAAAGTGAAGAGGAACTAAAAAGTCTCTTGATGAAAGTGAAAGTGGAGAGTGAAAACGTTGGCTTAAAGCTCAACATTCAGAAAATGAAGATCATGGCATCTGGTCCCATCACTTCATGGGAAATAGATGGGAAACAGTGGAAACAGTGTCAGACTTTATTTTTCTGGGCTCCAAAATCACTGCAGATGGTGACTGCAGCCATGAAATTAAAAGACGCTTACTCCTTGGAAAAAAGTTTTCACCAACCTAGATAGCATATTCAAAAGCAGAGATATTACTTGGCTGACTAAGGTCCATCTAGTCAAGGCTATGGTTTTTCCACTGGTCATGTATGGATGTGAGAGTTGGACTGTGAAGAAAGCTGAGTGCCAAAGAATTGATGCTTTTGAACTGTGGTGTTGGAGAAGACTCTTGAGAGTCCCTTGGACTGCAGGGCGATCCAACCAGTCCATTCTAAAGGAGATCAGTCCCAGGATTTCTTTGGAAGGAATGATGCTAAAGCTGAAACTCCAGTACTTTGGCCACCTCATGCGAAGAGTTGACTCATTGGAAAAGACTCTGATGCTGGGAGGGATTGGGGGCAGGAGGAGAAGGGGACAACAGAGGATGAGATGGCTGGATGGCATCACTGACTCGATGGACATGAGTCTGAGTGAACTCCGGGAGTTGGTGATGGACAGGGTGGCCTGGCGTGCTGCGATTCATGGGGTTGCAAAGAGTCGGACACGACTGAGCAACTGACCTGAACTGACTTAACCTTAATTTGCAAGTCGCTGGGCAGTCATCGCAGTGGGAATAGGGCAGGACGTTCCACCCCTGTTCCTGGAGAGCCTAGAGGGCGAATACATTAGAATTTCTGTGTGTAGAACTGCGAAGGATCCAGCAAAATGTCTTTATCAGAGTATCATTTACAATCTGACACCCTGATGGCAGCAGCATTTCCTGTGGCTTAGTAGCAGTCTGACTGGAATAAATTGTTACAGACCTTCCATTGGAAAAAAATTCTGCCTGGTTGCTTTGACAAGAGCCTTCTGGCCAGACCTGACCGTCCTTATTAAAACTTCTTTCCAAAGCTTTGAGAACAGAACTTCATTCACTGGGCAGAGTAGAGGACTAGGTGGGTGCTTGATATCAATGCTGTGATGATGGGAAGGGAAAGGCTGACCTTTTGTGTGCCACATGCAGCATCCACCCTGGGGAAAGCTGTAATAAGAAGTGACCTCATACTGTAGACAGCTTCTCTGCAGCAGAGACTCATGTCTGTTTCAATAGCAATCTCCACTCAGCCTGGAGGGAGGATCAGGGTCACAGTCAAATGTCTGAGGAGACTCACTGCTCATCAGACCTGCAGGTGTGGTGGGTGGCCCACTTCCATTCACTGTGCTCAGCAATCTGCATGTTCCCACTGCTCAATGTGTGAATTTCAGCCCTGGACACATCCCAGGCAGCATCCTGCAATGGAGTGATACTTGGTAAAGGGGTGAGGGTTTGCCATTTGAGGCTCTCAGACCCCTGGCCAGAATCCACAGAAACCTTCAGGATGTGGTTCAGGGGAGAGTTGCTCAGGGCCCAGTGAGGGTGGCGGGCATTTCCTTCAGAAGAAATCTGTCCTGCTACTGAGGCCCGACCTGTGGGGCCCTCCCTTCCCCAGCCCTGGCGATGGTGGCATGTCTGCCTGCTCCTCCTCAGCTTGGGGGGAAGATGGCAGGCACTCACGTCTTCCAGGTTTTGAGTTCTGGACTTCAGATGTAGGTATAAGACTCTGACCACCTTGGACACTGCGGGAGATGGCCAGGAGGGGAGAGGGCTCAGGCTTGCTGCTGCTGCTGCTGCTGCTGCTAAGTCGCTTCAGTTATGTCTGACTCTGTGCGACCCCATAGACGGCAGCCCACTAGGCTCCGCTGTCCTTGGGATTCTCCAGGCAAGAACACTGGAGTGGGTTGCCATTTCCTTCTCCAATGTATGAAAGTGAAAAGTGAAAGTGAAGTCGCTCAGTCATTTCCAACTCTTCGCGACCCCATGGTCTGCAGCCCACCAGGCTCCTCAGTCCATGGGATTTTCCAGGCAGAGTACCGGAGTGGGGTGCCCTTGCCTTCTCCAGGGCTCAGGCTTAGGGAAGATGAATTGAAGTCAGGGGGGTTCAGCCCAACGCTGTGGAGTAGGGGAAGGAAGTGGGCAGTCATGCCATCCTCTGGGCTCCTCAGTTGCTGTCATTCAGAGGGGACACCCTAGCCACCACTTGACTCACCCAGCTGCCTCTCTCTTGTGGGTGTGTGGCCACCACCCACACACCAACAGTGCTGAAGGGAGGAGGGGAGCCAGTTTGCGCACCATCCTTGCAGAACTAGAGGGCAGAGTGGCTCAGCCTCCATGGGACCAACCTGATGGGGGAGCAGGCTCTAACTCTGCATGGGGCTGGGTGACTTGGTGTCAAGCGGCAAACGACACCTCACCTCTGGATTAGTGGCTGTGGAGGAGAAAAACACTGGTTTGAAGGGAGATAGGCCAGACTGAAATCTAGCTCCATCTCTTACCATTTGGGCAACCTGGGGAAAGCCTTGTCCAATTGTCAGTGTTCCATATGAATGCACATGCTCAGAATGGGAGGGCGTGACATACGGCTTTTATGATGGAGGAGAGACTCTGATTCTGTCATTTTGTGTCTCCTCCAAGTGAGCAATTAAGCCTCCTAAGTCATAAGATTCTGAGGCACACTGTCAGAGGCAGCAGGTGGTCAGATATACATGTGCCAAATGCAGGGAAGCTGGGGTGTGAGCTGCACTGTAAATTGGAAACAGCTTTGTAGCAAAGCGGGGACTAATTGTGCCACTAGGGGAAGTTAAGGAGGCTCCTCCATATCCAGATCACCGTGTTAGAGACAGCGTCTTGGGATTTCCAGATGTCGAGTGGTGCACACCGTGGTCTCATCCTGGTGGTCTGAGCTCCTGGGGGCGGGGGTGCGTGTGTCCTGGGCGCTAAGCGGCGATGGTGCTGGGCAGGGAGGAGGCTGCACTTGCTGTTCTCTCCTCCTCCCGCCTGGGCAAAAGCTGGCAGGTTCCTGCTTCTGAGATGATTCTGGGATCACAGCATTTTTCTTCCCGTGGGCTGCATGAGCTGGTGCAGGGCGGGCAGGGGGCATAAAGGGAGGATGGGCGAGGGCTCAAAACCCAGTCTTTGAACCCAGACCCCCTTCCCCCACCCAAACATGCACCCACCTACCAGTGCCCCTCCATCTCCCAGGAAGCTTCAAGTGGGACCCATCTGCCTCAACCGTGGCTTCTCTCAGCCTGGCTTTGTCTTCATACTGTAGGAAAGATATGCATCTAGCCCACGTCTGCCTGGTGTGTCTTTGAATATCCAGATCTAAAGCAATGCCAAACTGCAGAAGTGTATTTGGTCAAAGCACAGGGAGATGGTTCAGGTGCCTGGCCCCTGGCTCAGGAGTCCTGTGTTCCTGGATGGATCATGCTTGGTGCCCCCAACAGCCTCCTGGGAAGCGTGACTGCTGTGTGGGCGTGTGTGTGTGGGGGCTGCTCTGCCCTGGAGACACTGGAGGTTCAAACAGGCAAGGCCAAGCCCATGTTCCTGGAAAGAGAGCTTCTGTGCTATGTGAGGCTGCCTAGGAAGTCACCTCATCACATCTCTTGTGGACGCTGGCAGAACCCACAAGCCTCCTGAAGCTCACTGCTTGGAACAGACACCATGTAAAGCCAGCCTACTGTTTTTGAGCACCAAATTTGTGCCACGGACTCACACATGCGCTCTCCTTGAATCTTGACAGTTTCTCTGCCAGGGAGACACTGTTAGGTTCACTTTACATGAGTGGAAAGAAAAAAAAAAAAGGCTCACCCAAGCATGTGTGTGAGTTGCTTAGTCGTATCCAACTCTTTGCAACCCAACGGACTGTAGCTTGCCAGACTCCTCTGTCCATGGAACTCTTCAGGCATGGCACTTGCTCAAGGCCCCACGGTGGCAGTAATGGAGCCAGCCCAGCTAGTCTTGGGGCCCACATCTCCCAGCACACTGCCTTGCACACAGGCCCCTGGCTGGCAGCCAGCCTCACAGTGGATGTTCACACAGGAAATGGAATGATTGGAGCTGGAAGATGGGGATCAACAACCCAGAAAAACTGCCAGAGCCATTCTCAGTCTTGTAGCTTCTGCCTTTTCTTTCTGCTTTTAAAATCTGGGGCCGAGTCCTCACCCTTAGACTCAGTGCAATTAGTAAGTTTTTCTGCTCCAGGGTCTCTGTTTCCATGGATAAAATGGAAATAATAAAAAGCACAGCAGGACTCTGAAAGGTTTGGAGCACTAATTCCAGAGAATATTTACTGCTTTGGAAAATCTATTAATGAGGGGTTTTTTTATGTTAATGAAAGTAAAATACATGAAAGCCCAAGAATTCCACAAACTGTGTGTATAATTCAAAAGTCAACTGAGGACAAGAAAGTAGCAACTGAGTTCAACCAGGGCTTAACCCAGCCTCTTATTGAGAGAAAATCCTGGATTCCGCAGATTTCATCCCTCTAAACCTTGGTGAGTTAGTACTAAGTCATGTAGCCAATGAAGTTCTGTATCGGAAGCATTACATCATGGAGGAAAAGGCTCATTGGTTGTCTGGTCTCTGGGACCCACCCACAACCCTCTGGCTGGTGTAAAACTGCTTGTCCTTGGAGCTGGGGAGACAGTGCCTCTTGGAATGATGCTCTGCCAAGCTTCGAGCACCCATCTATTTCTGAAAGCTGTCCACACCTGGAGGTCGGTTCCTGGGGGCCTGGCCATGTTGTCCTCCTCGGAATCCACAAGAAAAGGATCTCTTTCCAGATCCATAGGAAAAAGATGCTGGACTGGAGCGGATTTGGACTCCCGAAGCAGCATTTCCCATTGGCCCTGCCCATGCCCATGGCCATGGTTTCACGGGCACACAGCTTACTCTTGCCCGTGCTTTAACGGTAGAGTTGAGTTGTTGCAGGGACCACATGGCATGCAAAGCTGACACATTTACTCTCTGGCCCTTTACAGACGTAGTCTGTGGCCCTTGGACTAAAGGTTTGAGAAGGTTTGGTACGCTGGTGTTGTAAGATCATTTCTTAAATTCCCAATGAACTTTTAAGCCCTTGCTGCTGGCTCATTTTCTTCAAGAAATATTTGTAGCAAATCCTTTTATAGAAGCTCCCTTGCATTCTGTGTGGTGAGGGGTTACCCATGGTGATGCTGAACCCCTTGTTGCCAAAAGCCCGCTGTACCAGGACAGCCCTCAGAGGGCCACCTCCTCTGCTTTGTCTCAGGAACTGAATCCAATCCCCAGGCTCACATCCACTCTGCCCATGTGGAAGGGTGACAGGTGCTGAGGAATGTCCTGGAAGCATATGTTTTGCTGTTGAGAGGTGCAGGGGACTGATGCTCCTAAAACCTTTGGGATTCCGATAAGGCACGGCCAAGGGCGTAGCTGGGTGGGGCCTGCCAGGCCCACCATGGGCTGGCCCTGCTGCCATGTCTTCTGCTGGGGCAGCAAATTGTGGCTGAAATGTAGCTGTCTGTCTTCGCAGCTGCCCATGACCTACCTGTTAGTTCCCAATCAACTCACATATGGTACCTATGGAGATGCTCATTCAAACAACCAGTGGGTCATCAAGGAAATAAAAACATACCTGAAGACTCATGAAAATGAAAGCACAGGGATCCACAGTCTATGGAATGCAGCAAAAGCAGTTTTAAGAGGGATGTTTGCAGCCATACAAGCCTACATCCGGAAACAAGAAAAATCTCAAATAAACAACTTAAATTTTACGCTTAAAGGACAAGAAAAAGAAGAACAAACAAAATCCAAAATTTTTGTTTGGGTTTTTTGAACCCCAAACCTTCAAGATTAGAAGGAAAGAAATCATAATGTCGGAGTAGAACAAAAACAATAGAAAAGAAACTAAGAAAACAACAGAGAAGTTCAATGAAACTAAAAACTGGCTCTTTGAAAAAAATAAATGAAAGATAAATGTTTGGCCAGATTCATCAAGAGAAGAAGAGAGGGGGCACAAATCAATAAAATCAAAAATGAAAAATAAGGTACAACCAACAGCACCTAAATACAAAAGATCATCAGAGATTATTACGAACAATTATATGCCAGTAAAAAGGACAACATAAAAGAAATGAACAAATTCCTAGGAATATAAAATCTTCCCAGACTGAATCAGGAAAAATAAAAAATGACAACAGACCAATTATCAGTAATGAAACCAAACCAGTAATGAAAAAAATTCTCAACGAATAAAAGTCCAGGATGAGACAGCATCAGAGGTGAATTCTAGCAAACATTTAGAGAATAGTTAACACCTATCCTTTTGAAACTGTTCCCAAAATGGCAGAGGAAGAAATCTTTAAAAATTTTTAAAAGATATATTTTATTATTGATACAGCATCGAACACACAGTATAAGCTGAGACACGTTTGAGGACATCTGTACTCTAAAGCAAGTGTTTCTCAAATGTTGTGATTTTTTTTTTTTTGAGTCTATTGCTGTGAAATAAGAAGCCTTGAAAGAGGCTTTAAAATTTTATCATTAAGTTCACTGAGGTTCTCAAAGGCAACGGATTAAATATTTTCTCGCTTCTCACAGTAAACATTGCTGAAGAGCTGGCAGATGTATGTTCTCGCGTCTGTATTCTCGCTCAGTTTTCAAATGTCTCGCTGATCAGGCTGGCTTTATGCTATTGTTAGCCAATAGCTCAGCACAATGCACCTTCAGGGAGACTGGCTGACTGCGAATCCGTTCTTCAGATCAGCTTCCTGATTACTTCAATGTTTTGCCAGGTCTGCCATTAGGTCTAATTAGATTGTCTCTGTTTTTACTTGTTAATGTGGCCAATGAAGGGTTTGTATCAGGATGGTAAGAGGGTCATCGGCTGGAGTTGCCTGGTTGACCTTATCCTCATTCTGCTGTCTTCTGGCAGGAATCTTCTGGGGCTATTTTGTAAGAGTGAATCTAGTTAAAACTAAACAATCTAATTAGGCCCACATCCCTGCCTCCTCCCACTGCCACCCAGTTCCCCCTGGGTCCCTCAGGAGCCTTGCACGGTGCAGCCAACATCTGATATGTAGAAAAAGGAAAAGCAGCTGCTTCCATTGTAGAGTAAATATCATAGTATATTTACTAAATGTATAGTAAATACATAGAAATAGTAAATACATATTTAGTAAATGTATAGTAAATATCATAGAAATCTCATTTTCTAAGATAAATATTAAATTTCTAGGATTTCTTTTCATCCCCATTCCCCAGTGGTTGGGCATGACTCATTCTGAGGCACATGTACCTTCTTTGGAGACCATCTGCTCTAAAGGTATTTTAAAGTATCTTTTTAAGACAAAGACATCAGACACATTTGATACATATTTGTTTTTCAAAAAGAAAAACCCAAACCTCCCCAGAGGCCTGTGGGCATAGCCTTATTCACAGATGAATTATTTAATGGTTTTACTGGAAATCTAATTTTTTAGACAAAATAGTCTAAATAGATAAGAGAAGCCTGTGACCTTATGATAGAGGACTCCACTGTGTAAAACAAATGATCAGGCCCAACTGTGTTTCATAGTTTGGGACTTTTTAAACCCCGGATATAGCCAATTCTTGGCTCAGGCCACAATATCACCATGGTCTGTGGAAGATCCCACTCTAGTTTCTAATTTTCATTATTAATTCCTCTTATAGGCCTCTTTCACTCCACTTTTCCCCCGTTCATAGGCAACCACTCCGTATAACACTCCTTGTATGTCTTCTGTATCACTTTTTCTAAGTTAAGGCATTTCTTTTCTAGTCGCAGCTTTTTTCTGTTTGTTAAGAGCTTCCCCCTGCTCCCAGTTAAAAATAGGTTTTGAACATTACGAAAAAACAGATGATAGAACTATCTCCTTTATTCTAGCAATGTTAAATCTACACTGAAAAATTTTTTTGATGTTGAATCGTGATTGCCTTCCTGAGATGAGTCCTACTTAGTCATAATTTTTCTTAGTACTGTTTTAGGGTCAAATTATGAAACATAACTAGTTTCATAATTTTGTGGAAAATTCTTAAAGAGATGGGAATACTGGACCATCTGACCTGCCTCCTGAGAAATTTGTATGCAGGTCAGGAAGCAACAGTTAGAACTGGACGTGGTACAACAGACGTTCCAAACATGGAAAGGAGTACGTCAGGGCTGTATATTGTCACCCTGCTTATTTAACTTCTATGCAGAGTACATCATGTGAAATGCTGGGCTGGAGGAAGCACAAGCTGGAATCAAGATTGCTGGGAGAAATATCAATAACTTCAGATATGCAGATGATACCACCCTTATGGCAGAAAGTGAAGAGGAACTAAAGAGCCTCTTGATAAAAGTGAGAGTGAAAAAGTTGGCTTAAAACTCAACATTCAGGAAACTAAGATCATGGCATCTGGTCCCATCATTTCATGGCAAATAGATGGGGAAACAATGAAAACAGTGAGAGACTTTATTTTGGGGGGCTCCCAAATCACTGCAGATGGTGACTGCAGCCATGAAATTAAAAGACACTTGCTCCTTGGAAGAAAAGTTATGACCAACCTAGATGAGCATATTAAAAAGCAGAGACATTACTTTGCCAACAAAGATCTGTCTAGTCAAAGCTATGGTTTTTCCAGTAGTCATGTATGGATGTAAGAGTTGGACTATAAAGAAAGCTGAGCACCGGAGAATTGATGGTTTTGAACTGTGATGTTGGAGAAGACTCTTGAGAGTCCCTTGGACTGCAAGGAGATCCAACCAGTCCATCCTAAAGGAAGTTAGTCCTGAAAATTTATTGAAAGGACTGATGCTGAAGCTGAAACTCTAATACTTTGTCCACCTGATTTGAAGAACTGACTCATTTGAAAAGACCTTGATGCTAGGAGATATTGAAGGTGGGAGGAGAAGGGGACAACAGAGGATGAGATGGTTGGATGGCATCACTGACTCAATGGACATGAGTTTGAGTGAACTCTGGGAGTTGGTGATGGACAGAGAGGCCTGGCGTGCTGCAGTCCATGGGGTCGCAAAGCGTTGGACATGACTGAGCGCCTGAACTGAACTGAATGAAACTTAATATCTATTCCTTGGAAATTTGACAGAACTTTCAGGAATACAGGTATTGTTTCAAGTTAGAAAATCTTTTAACACAGTACCTACATAATAATTTGTAGGAGGAAAGCAATGTAATCATCTCAGTGTTGCAAGTTGAGACAGAATTTTCAGCCTTATAGGTTGGCTAAATATCTAACTATATCACTTGATGAATGGAGAATAGTCAGTGAGTTTTCTAATACAATCTTTGTGGGAGTATAAATTTTGTAGCATCAATTAATTTTTAATTAATTTTTGTAATTAATATGTACTAAGCATATCCTTTAACAAAGAGAGCACACTTTTTACCTTGACATAGAATTGCTCTTGCATAAATACTAAGATATATGCAAAAGATTATTGATTTCAGCATAGTTTGAAATAATAAAAAATTAAAACAATATATTCTTTTTTGAAAAATAATTATTTATTTTTAAATAATTTGGCTGTGTTGGGTCTTAGCTGCAGCATCTGCAATCTGGTTCCCTGACCAGGGATTTAAGCTGGGCCACCTGCATTGGGAGTGCAAAATTTTAGCCAATGGCCTACCAGAGAAGTCCTTCAATATTCTAAACTAAGTAAAATATGATACATGTGTACAATGAAATAATCTGAGTATCTATTTTAATAGCTACTAAAAACCTAATGTTGTGAGTGATGTGTCTGGTTTGATATGTTTATATAAATTTTAAAACACTGAAAAAAAAAGACAATTTGACAGAAGCTACATATGAAACAGTGTTGTCATTGTTAGTTCACTGCTAAGTATTTTGAAATTTCACTGATGGTTGAAGCATGTGGTGCATCTTTGTTCATGTTTTTGGTCTGTTGGGCTACTAGTATTTGGGAAACACGTCCTAAGTCACCACTCCCCATGGTTGACTTATTGATTTCTCTTCATGGGTTTGTTAGCTGTTGCTTCTTATATTTTGAGATTATATTGTTTTGAGTTTAGGATGGAGTTCACTTCAAGGTCACTATGGCTTTCTCTTCCTTTAAGTTCTCTGCATAAGCACCTGACTAATACAGGGAAGTGGCTGCTTTGAGATTCTGAAGACAGCTTCCACTGGAGTTCTAGGTACTGTAATTAATATTAATTACCTAGAAAAGAGTGTGGTTTCTTGGTGGTTCCTGGAACTTGTTCTGTCTTTTGAGTTCCTCCTTGAGCCCCATGACCTGTTCCCACTTAGACTGTACTGTCATTGGAGACTGGCTGACACAGAGCTTGGACTGTCTCTAGAAAGGCTGGTTAAATGCTCCTTAGTTCCTGTGGTTTGATCTGACTGCAACAGGGCTCTGCTCTCCTGGGTTCCCGGGGGCCTGGTGTGCAGCTGGCTATCTGGGTCTCCCAAGACCTGAATCTCAGAAGCAAACTGACTGATAGCATCTGATGTCCTTTTGCTCACTGTCCCTGGAGAGTGGACAGTCCCACACCTTCCCGAGCTGCTTATTGGAGCTGAAGCTTCAGTGACAGTGACTGTAAGTCACAAGTTCCCTCTCTCGGGGGAAGATTATGCTGTACAAATTAGGTGAGAAGGAGAGAGGATCCAGGGCATGGAATGCCCTTAGAGAAGGGTTGCTGGGTCAGCGTACCCGAGACCCTCAGAGGCAATGGTGCAGGGACCTTGTGCTTCTCGGGGCACATGAGGCCAGGGTGGGCCTGGGGAGAGAGCAGACCTCGCACCATCGTCTGCCAGCTCTGTCTTGCTTTGCTCCTACAAGCTCATCCAGAGCACAGGGCACCTCCAGGATGGGCCTGGCCTTGCCACGCACCATGCACCCTCTCCTCCCTCTGTCTGCACCTCAGCCTGTGCACTGTCAGCTGGTGCGAGAGCCCTCCAGTGCCTGCTTGTGTCCTGATGAAGGTCGGACTTCTTCTCTTATGGCGACACTTTACGCCCAGTGTAGTGAGGAGATATCTGTAGAGAAGCTGCTGGGAAGGGGTGGTGC
This sequence comes from Ovis aries, assembly GCF_016772045.2. NCBI lineage: Eukaryota > Metazoa > Chordata > Mammalia > Artiodactyla > Bovidae > Ovis > Ovis aries. The sequence continues at coordinate 709,265 of NC_056078.1, read as the reverse complement.
TTTGGGGCTGGTGGGGCTCAGTCTGCATACCTTCTGATTCCATCCAGGGGATGCACACCAGTATCTCCCAGACTCCTTGAAGTTGATGTTCCGGAGACCATGTAGGACCCTGATTAGATGTCTTGGGAGGGGCCTGCATTCTAAGCCAAGTCAGTCGGGGCAGGAGGCAGAGACTGCACACTGCTGATCAGTGTGGCTCAGGCAGGAGCCCTGGAGCAGGGGGACCATGGTGAAGGCAGCTCCTCGCATCATTCCAAAACCGGCCGTGCATCAGTCAGTTCAGCTGTAAATCATTTACTGTGACGAGAAACCCCAATGTCTGTCTTGGTGGTAGATTCTGTGCTGTATGGCCAAGCTTATCTGATACGGAGGGGACGGCGTCGTAGCTGCATGGGGAGTGATTCATTGCTCATTTCCTCTCTTGCAGAGGAACAAGAAAGCAGGAAAGTCCTGGGGGCCTGGCAGACACAGGCAGGCAGGGAAGGTGTGGAGAGAGCCAGGACGAGTGGCCGAAGGTGACTGAGACCCACAGCCGCATGTGCTCAGGGGAGCTGTGCACATGGCTGTTACTTTCCTGCTGGCAGGGAGCATTTGCCGTGTTGTTTAGAGGGTGTCAGCAGTTCCTAAAGGCCCCACCTCTAGCCACACTACCTCCCCTTCCACGTACTTGATTTCTTCGATGGCTCATCTGCCTAACAGGGTCACATGTTGTTGAGAAGTTTAAAAGCATCTAATGCACCCCTCCACCTTCATACCCCCAAGAAGAGATGCAGATGGAAGCCTCTTCCCCCTTCTGCCCAGCCCTGATTCCTTTCTGTATCCAGGGCCTTATGTGTGTGGGGCAGTCACCCCTCTGCACATGGCCGTGTGAGCCCAGGGGTTCACATAGCATCTTCTGTCCTAGAGAGGAGGGTCCAGAGAAGAGACCTGCTCGTTGCCTCATGCTTGGTGGCAGGAGCTTCTAGGTTCTGGCCCAGAGGGGTCGTGTACCTGGTCCCTGACTTGCAGACTCAACCCACAAGGAGGGGAGAGGCCCAGCAGGAGCCCAAGAGCAGGACCCCCTCAACTGGGGATGCAGGAGTTAGGGCGGCTCAGATCTGGGTGGGGGTGGAGGTGCTGAGACAGCCATTAGTCAGGAAAGATCTAACCCCTCACACTAGCTTAAGGAAGTCAAACTTATTTGCCTCACCTCCTTGGGAGAAACAGAAGTAGGGTAGAAAGATACACAGATCATGTCAGCATAGCAGCCCCAGGACAAGAGGGACTTTGTATTCTTCACAGTAAAAATACCAAGTAACAGGCTCATCCCACATCGTGGTGTCCAAGCAAGTCAAAGGGGTGAGGATTGGCTGTGGGATGGTGGGGGGCAGTGTCAAGTCTGAGGCACAAACCCACTGTGTGGGCAGGGCACTTTCCCTTGGAAGGCATCTCTCATGAGAAGCTCTTATGCAAGGAGTTGCTTGGTTCCTATATCTTGTACCCCTAGTGAAGTTGATATGTTCTTTTTTTGATTTTCCATCTAAGTGGGAGCCTAATAATATAAGAAAGCCCTGCATCTGTAGATGTGAGCTCAGAGCTTACTCCTGTTCCCCTCCCCTCACGGCTCCACCCTCCTTATTTCCCCCTCTCCTCTCCCTTTTTCTTCCTCCCTCTATCTTTTCTCTCTCCCTCAAACCCTCCATTCTTCTCTTGGTCTCTCTCACATCTCTCCTCTCTTATTTCTTTCCCTTCCCGTCCTCTTCCCCTTCCCTGCTTCACCCCCCACTCCCAATGGATTTACTTAATTTCTTGGTTCAACAGCTTGATTCACATGTGAACAGATGTTTTCATCACTGACTGCAGTGAGAGTCAAAAAACCCCAATGTGCCGAGCAAAGGTAATATGGTCTTTGATTCTTCTGCTTCTTGTGATGACATTGTTTTAAAGCAGTGTTCTGAATTGCAGCTGCAGGCTGTATTTTTCTTGATGTTTAAAGGATTTGCTCCACCCACAATCCATACAAGGTTTTAAGCCTTCAAATCCAATTCCTTCCTGATTGGATTTGCATGCTTCTTCCTCAGTCAGCAACTAAGCTGTCCTTTCATCCACTGGGCACGTTCTTGGATATTTGTTGTTAATGACCCCCCGGTTTTCCGTTCTTCCTCTGGGCAGGTGTATGAAGGCTGAGTCTGCAACAAAAGGCCTGTTTCACTCGCCTGTGGACACACAGCCCCTTTGTGTTTGTGGCCATGACATCAGGCCCTGGCTGAGGCTGGTGCCAGCCAGTGTGCCATGATGGTGTGGTCTCCGCAAGGGGCCAGGGGTCACCCTAGAAGCATGAAGGACCCAGTTCAGGGCAGAGGAAAGAACTGCTTTTATAGAGAGCAGTTAAGAAGTCCGTGATGCTGACACTGTCTAGACATACTAATCTGTATGTCCGGAGGCATAGATGGTAGGAATGTGGCAGGCCATCGGCATGTCTTCTGGTAATTTTATGAAGATGGTCCATTTGAAATGAGGGCTTTCCTTGTGGCTCAGCTGGTAAAAATCTGCCTGCAATGTGGGAGACCTGGGTTTGATCCCTGGGTTGGGAAGATCCCCTGGAGAAGGGAAAGGCTACCCACTCCAGTACTCTGGCCTGGAGAATCCTGTGGACTGTATAGTCCGTGGGGTCACAAAGAGCTGGACACCACTGAGTGCCTTTCACTTCACTTTTGAAATGATCCTAGAATCATCAAATACCAGACAGGGCACCATCTGTCCGAGTGTCTCACCATGGAGCCTGGCTCATCTGCACAATCCCTGGTGCATGGATTGACGCCTGCATCACAGGGCTCTCAGCGTCTGAGGACCCTCAGCTCTAAAGGCTAGAGTCCCCCACCCCATTCATGGTGTCAGTCAAAGGCACCCCACACATTTCCATAAATGCTCCATGACTCTTTCCTTTTGGTCAGGAAAATCGGTTGAGAGAGTTGAAGGTTGGCCCAAGTCAATTGGTTCCCAGTCAGCCTTCCCAGATCAAGAACCCCTGAGCTGGAGGGAGTGGGGTGGGTGAGGGCAGTGAGAGGACGGCGCTGTCTTTGTCCCAGGGTTGGTGTTGGAAGGTTAGGCCTCTCTCCCCACCTCACCCGCACATCCACACTTGCTGTTACCTTTCTCTGGGACCTCTCTGGGACTCATCTGATGCTCTAGTGCTCCCCAAAATGGCCTTGAAATGCTGAGGCTCCTCGGAAGAAACCGCAGATCAGAGCATGAGATTTGTTATCCCTTTGTTTGTTAATTTCGCTGTCAGAGAGGCATCTTGAAGAAAATGGTGGAATCTCTCCCCCTGTTTAACCCAGCAGAATGACATTTATAGGCCTGCTGGGCCACAAGGTTCTTTAGCGTGGGAATGTCCTTCCCATGTTTGTGTTTCTAGTGGTGACCGCAGTGCCTGGAAGACCCACAGGGCTGAGCATGCTGAGTGCAGAGGCTTCAGTTGTCCTGACAAGTTCCATGTCCACCCCACAAGGTTTCTGTGACACAAAGAATTGCCTAAAATCAAAGGGCACAGGGCCCTCAGAGGGGAGGCTGAAGAGGCTACAGCGAAGTACCAACCCTGTGAAAACAGCCCATTGCCTAGAGTGACAGGTGAGTGGGGACTTGTGCAGCAGACAGGGCAGTCTGGGAGGTTTGCTACTGATCCACTTCAGTACTAATGTGCGTGCTCATGCCAAGTCGCTTCCTTTGAACTATAGCCTCCCAGACTCCTCTGTCCATGGGACTTTCCAGGCAAGAACACTGGAGTGGGTTGCCGTACTCTTCTCCAAAGGATCTTCCTGACCCAGGGATCAAACCTGCCTCTCCTATGTCTCCTGCATTGGCAGGTGGGTTCTTACCACTAGCACCACCTGGGAATACTCATGTAGCACGTGGCAAATTCTTGCACAACCAGAACTTCCCTGACTAGACCTTTGAGGTGAACGATGTGTTCCTTCCTACACTTGACTTTCAGGAGAAGTTATCGGCCAACGTTTTTCTGGGACCACAACCTGCTGACATCTTGTAGTGATTCCTCCTCTCTCTGGGGCAGGGCAGCTGCCTGGCTTTGTTCCTGGTCAGGTCAGGTCTGGGGCCTTCTGATGGGAGGAGCCTGGCCCTCTGGGCACTGCTCTTCCTATGGTCTCTGCAAATCCTCGGGTACATTCGAAGCTCCACCTGGACAGGCATGGGTCACTCCTGTTCACACTCCACTGGCAGGTCTCCTATCCAGGCCCAGTGTCTGGGGGCTGGTGTGTGTGTGTGTGTGTGTGTGTGTGTGTATCTGCCCCATCATGGCTACAAGGAAAGCAGTTCGTTTGGCTCTCCTGTTTCACACTAAACTGTCACTGCAGCTTGTTCATCTTGTTGCAGCTCTACTGGAAATTCTTCATTTATTCCCAGAGAAGACCCAAAGCCTCCTTCCAGCATGGAGAGTTTTCCCCAGCAGTGCCTGCCGTGCTTTCCCTCCACCTACCCTACAGGGCGCTCTCACTTAGTCCCTTGGCTTCTGACCAGGCTGGCTTCACATCTGCCTACACTCCTTGGTGAAGCCTTTGAAAGGCCCTCCCACCTTCTGTAAGCCCACCTTTGATTCTTGCTGTTTTCTGTTTGTACCATCCTTCCTGTGATTACCCATGCATCAAAAAAATTTTGTGATTATGTGATTACCCATGAAAAAACTCATGTAATTACCCATGAAATATTTTCCTGTCATGTTTTCACTTTGCTTTTTGTGTGCTTACGTTTTGCTGCTCACTGAAAAAGAGCATCTCCCAGGAGGCTGGGGCCCTGATGTAAGCTGTGTCTCCCTGCAGGCCTTACCAAAGATCCAGAGGGGTCAGGTATGCACGTGGGCTGCTCTCAGGGTGCACAGCAATGTGGGTGATGTGATGGGGATACCGGGGCAGCGTCCCCAGGCCCTCCTGATGATGGCCTGATGGACCTTGATAGAGATCAGGGAGCATTTTCCCCAGGCTTTGTGATGACCACTTAGGGACACAGCAAGTCTCTGAGCACCACATCACCTTGAAATAATTGTCAATTTGTACTGACTGAGGTGGGAAATTGGGCTGCTGTTGCATTTCTTTGAAATATTTTCAATAAACAGAGAAAGACAAAGTTCTTTTTTAAAGATAAATGTTAACAAGCTGTCATTTTCTAGATGCCATTTTCTATATATGCTTATTGAAGAGAAATTAGAAAATGAAAGTTAATAAAAACAAAGAGCAGAAATCATCTGTAACCTTAACTACAGGTAACATTTCGGCATGTTCTTCCAAGTGTGCACATGCGTTTTCTTGATTCTAAGGTACCATCATTTCGAAGACACACTCTTGATCAATTAATAGCTTTTAGAGAAAAAAGGAAGTACTTTCAGTGGTAAGATGATTCCATTTCAGAAATAGTGAAGTCCCATAGAACATAGACTTATGGTTACCAAAGGGGAGGTCGTTGTTCAGTTGCTCAGTTGTGTCTGACTCTTCGCAACCTCATGGGCTGCAGCACACCAGGCTTCCCTGTCCTTCACCATTTCCCAGACCTTGCTCAAACTCCTGTCTGTTGCGTTTGTGACGCCATGCAACCATCTCATCCTCTGTCTACCCCTCCTCTTGCCTTCAGGGTCTTTTCTAATAGGTTGGCTATTTGCATCAGGTGACCAAACTATTGGAGCTTCAGCTTCAGCATCAATCCTTCCAATGAATATTCAGGATTGATCTCCTTCAGGATTGACTGGTTGGATCTCCTTGCAGTCCAAGGGACTCTCAAGAGTCTTCTCTAGCACCACCGTTCAAAAGCGTCAGTTCTTCGTTACTCAGTCTTCTTTATGGTTCAGCTCTCATATCCATACATGATCACTGGAAAAACCATAGTTTTGACTAGACAGACCTTTGTCAGCAAAACAACGTCTGCTTTGTAATATGTTGTCTAGGTTGGTCACAGCTTTTCATCCAAGAAGCAAGCATCTTTTAATTTCATGGCTGCAGTCACCATCTGCAGTGATTTTGGAGCCCAAGAAAATAAAGTTTGTCACTGTTTCCATTGTTTCCTCATCTATTTTCCATGAAGTGTTGGAGTGGATACCATGATCTTCATGTTTTGAATGCTGAGTTTTAAGTCAAATTTTTACTCTCCTGTTTCACTTTCATCAAAAGGCTCTTTAGTTCCTCTTCACTTTCTGCCATAAGGGTGGTGTCTTCTGCATATCTGAGGTTATTGATATTTCTCCCTGCAATCTTGATTCCAACTTGTGCTTCATCCAGTCCGGCATTTTGCATGATATACTCTATGTACAAGTTAAATAAGCAGGGTGACAATATACAGCCTTGACTTACTCATTTCCCAATTTGGAACCAGTCAGCTATTCCACATCTGATTCTAACTGTTGCTTCTTGACCTGCATACAGGTTTTGCAGGAGGCAGGTAAGATAGTCTGGTATTCCCACCTCTTTAGGAATTGTCCACAGTTTGTTGTGATCCACACAGTCAAAGGCTTTAGCATAGTCAATGAAGCAGAAGTAGGTGCTTTTCTGGAATTCTATTGCTTTTACTATGATCCAGTGGATGTTGGCAGTTTGATTTCTGGTTCCTCTGCCTTTTCTAAATCCAGCTTGAACATCTGGAAGTTCTTGGTTCATATACAGTTGAAGCCTGGCTTGGAGAATTTTGAGCATTACTTGGCTAGCACGTGAAATGAGTTCAATTGTGTAGTAGTTTGAACTTTCTTTGGCATTGCCCTTCTTTGGGATTGGAGTGAAAATTGATCTTTTCCAGTCCTGTGGCAATGGCACCCCACTCCAGTACTCTTGCCTGGAAAATCCCATGGGCGGAGGAGCCTGGTGGGCTGCAGTCCATGGGGTCGCGAAGAGTCGGACACGACTGAGCGAGCGACTTCACTTTCACTTTTCACTTTCATGCATTGGAGAAGGCAATGGCAACCCACTCCAGTGTTCTTGCCTGGAGAATCCCAGGGACAGCGGAGCCTGGTGGGCTGCCATCTATGGGGTCGCACAGAGTCGGACACAACTGAGGTGACTCAGCAGCAGCAGCAGGCCACTGCTGAGTTTTCCACAAGGGACTGGAACGTAAAAGTAGGAAGTCAGGAGATACGGGAAGTATCAGGCACATTTGGCCTTGGAGTAAAAAATGAAGCAGGACCTTAAAGGCTAACAGAAGTTTCCCAAGAGAGTACATTGGTCATAGTAAACTCCCTCTTCTTATTTTTTCCCTGTTTATTTATTTTACTTTACAATTTTGTCTTGATTTTGCCATACATTGACTTGAATCCACCATGGATGTACATGTGTTCCCCATCGTGAACGCCCCTCCCACCTCCCTCCCCATCCCATCCCTCTGGGTCATCCCAGTGGATCAGCCTCGAGCACCCTGTATCATGCATAGAATCTGGACTGGCAATTTGTTTCACATATGATCATTTATATGTTTCAATGCCCTTCTCCCATGTCATCCCACCCTAGCCCTCTCCCACAGAGTCCAAAAGACTGTTCAATACATCTGTGTCTCTTTTGCTGTTTCGCATAACAAGGTTATCGTTACCATCTTTCTAAATTAGTATATTGTATTGGTGCTTTTCTTTCTGGCTTACTTCACTCTGTATAATCGGCTCCAGTTTCATCTGCCTCATTAGAACTGATTCAAATGTTTTCTTTTTAATGGCTGAGTAATACTCTATTGTGTATATGTACCACAGCTTTCTTATCCATTCGTCTGCTGATAGACATCTAGGTTGCTTCCATGTCCTGGCTATTATAAACAGTGCTGCAATAAACATCGGGGTACACGTGTCTCTTTCAATTCTGGTTTCCTCAGTGTGTATGCCCAGCAGTAGGATTGCTGGGTCATATGGCAGTTCTATTTCCAGTTTTTTAAGGAATCTCCACACTGTTCTTTATGGAGGCTGTACTAGTTTGCATTCCCACCAACAGTGTAAGAAAGTTCCCTTTTCTCCACACCCTCTCCAGCATTTATTGCTTGTAGACTTTTGGATAGAGCCATTCTGGCTGGCGTGAAATGGTACCTCATTGTGGTTTTGATTTGCATTTCTCTGATAATGAGTGATATTGACCATCTTTTCATGTGTTTGTTAGCCATCTGTATGTCTTCTTTGGAGAAATGTCTGTTTAGTTCTTTGTCCCACTCTTTGATTGGGCCTTTTATTTTTCTGGAATTGATCTTCAGGAGTTGCTTGCATATTTTTGAGATTAATCCTTTGTCCATTGCTTCATTTGCTATTATTTTCTCCCGTTCTGAAGGCTGTCTTTTCACCTTGCTTATAGTTCCCTTTGTTGTGCAGAAGCTTTTAATTTTAATTAGGTCCCATTTGTTTATTTTTGCTTTCATTTCCAATATTCTGGGAGGTGGGTCATAGAGGATCCTGCTGTGATGTATGTTGGAGAGTGTTTCGCCTATGTTTTCCTCTAAGCAAATTCCCTCTTCAAACAGCACAAAGAGACAACTCTACACATGAGCATCACCAGATGGTCAATGCTGAAATCAGATTGATTATATTCTTTACAGTAAAGATGGAGAGGCTCTATACAGTCAGCAAAAACAAGACCGGGAGCTGACTGTGGCTCAGATCTTGAGCTCCTTATTTCAAGTAAAGTGAAATTCACTCAGTCATGTCCAACTTTTTGTGACCCCATGGACTATACAGTCTATGGAATTCTCCAGGCTAGAATACTAAAGTGGGTAGACTTTCTCTTCTCCAGGGGATCTTCCTAACCAAGGGATCAAACCCAGGTCTGCCGCATCACAGGCAGATTCTTTACCAGCTGAGCCACAAGGGAAACCCAAGAACACTGTAATGGAGTGGGTAGCCTATCCCTTCTCTAGCGGATCTTCCTGACCCAGGAATTGAACCAGGGTTTCCTGATTGCAGGCAGATTCTTTTCCAATGAGTCAACTCTTCGCATGAGATGGCTATTGTGGAAGCCCTTATTGCAAAATCCAGACTTAAAATGAAGAAAGTAGCAAAAACCACTAGGCCATTAAGTTATGACCTAAATCAAATCCCTTATGATTATACAGTGGAAGTAACAAGTAGATTCAAGGGATTAGATCTTATAGATAGATTGCCTGAAGAACAATGGACAGAGGTTCATGACATTGTACAGGAGATGGTGATCAAAATCATCCCAAGAAAAAGAAATGCAAAGAGACAAGATAGCTGTCTGAGGAGGTCTTACAAATAGCTGAGAAAAGAAGAGAAGCTAAAGGCAAAGGAAAAAAGGAAAGATACACCCATGTGAATGCAGAGTTTCAAAGAATAGCAAGGAGAGATAAGAAAGCCTTCTTCAATGATCAATGCAAGGAAATAGAGAAAAAGGTTGGAACTGGAAAGAATAGATATCTCCTCAAGAAAATTAGAGGGAACATTTCATGCAAAGATGGGTACAATAAAGGACAGAAATGGCATGGACCTAACAGAACTGGAAGATGGAGTTGGCAAGAATACATAGAAGAACTATACAAAAAAAGATCTTCATGACCCAGATAACCATGATGGTGTGATCACTCACCTAGAGCCAGACATCTTGGAGTGTGAAGTCAAGTGGGCCTTAGGAAGCATCATTATGAATAAAGTTAGTGGAGGTGATGAAATTCCAGTTGAGCTATTTCACATCCTAAAATGGTAGGTGCTGGGAGGGATAAATTAGGAGTTTGGGATTAATGGATACACATTCAGTTCAGTTCAGTTCAGCTGCTCAGTTGTGTCCGACTCTTTTTGACCCCATGAATCACAGCACACCAAGCCTCCCTGTCTATCCCCAACACCCAGAATGTACTCAAACTCATGTCCATCGAGTCGGTGAAGTCATCTAGCCATGTCATCCCCTGTCGTCCCCTTCTCCTCCTGCCCCTAATACCTCCCAGCATCAGAGTCTTTTCCAATGAGTCAACTCTTCACATGAGGTGGCCAAAGTATTGGAGTTTCAGCTTCAGCATCAGTCCTTTCAATGAACACCCAGGACTGATCTCCTTTAGAAGGGACTGGTTGGATCTCCTTGCAGTCTAAGGGACTCTCAAGAGTATTCCTCCAACACCACAGTCCAAAAGCATCAATTCTTTGGTGCTCGGCTTTCTTCACAGTCCAACTCTCACATACATACATGACTACTGGAAAAAACATAGCCTTGACTAGACAGACTTTTGTTGGCAAAGTAATATCTCTGTTTTTCAATGTACTGTATATTGTCACCCTGCTTATTTAACTTCTATGCAGAGTACATCATGAGAAATGCTGGACTGAAAGAAACACAAGTTGGAATCAAGATTGCTGGGAGAAATATCAATAACCTCAGATATGTAGATGACACCACCCTTATGGCAGAAAGTGAAGAGGAACTAAAACACCTCTTGATGAAAATGAAAGTGGAGAGTGAAAAAGTTGGCTTAAAGCTCAACATTCAGAAAACGAAACTCATGGCATCCAGTCCCATCACTTCATGGGAAATAGATGGGGAAACAGTGGAAACAGTGTCAGACTTTATTTTTTGGGGCTTCAAAATCACTGCAGATGGTGACTGCATCCATGAAATTAAAAGACGCTTACTCCTTGGAAGAAAAGTTATGACCAACCTAGATAGCATATTCAAAGCAGAGACATTACTTTGCCAACAAAGGTCCGTCTAGTTAAGGCTATGGATTTTCCTGTGGTCATGTATGGATGTGAGAGCTTGACTGTGAAGAAAGCTGAGCGCTGAAGAATTGATGCTTTTGGACTGTGGTGTTGGAGAAGACTCTTGAAAGTCCCTTGGACTGCAAGGAGATCCAACCAGTACTTTTTGAAGGAGATCAACCCTGGGATTTCTTTGGAAGGAATGATGCTAAAGGTGAAACTCCAGTACTTTGGCCACCTCATGTGAAGAGCTGACTCATTGGAAAAGACTCTGATGCTGGGAGGGGTTGGGGGCAGGAGGAGAAGGGGATGACAGAGGATGAGATGGCTGGATGGCATCACTGACTCGATGGATGTGAGTCTGAGTGAACTCCGGGAGTTGGTGATGGACAGGGAGGCCTGGCGTGCTGCGATTCATGGGGTCACAGAGTCGGACATGACTGAGCGACTGAACTGAACTGATCTAGGTTGGTCATAAATTTCCTATCAAGGAGTAAGCATCTTTTAATTTCATGGCTGCAATCACCATCTGCAGTGACTTTGCAGCCTGAAAAGATAAAGTCTGACACTGTTTTTACTGTTTACCCATCTATTTCCCATGAAGTGATGGGACTGGATGCCATGATCTTCGTTTTCTGAATAATGAGCTTTAAGCCAACTTTTTCACTCTCCTCTTTCACTTTCATCAAGAGGCTTTTAGTTCCTCTTCACTTTCTGCCATAAGGGTGGTATCATCTGCATATCTGAGGTTATTGATATTTCTCCCGGCAATCTTGATTCCAGCTTGTGCTTCTTCCAGCCCAGCGTTTCTCATGATGTACTCTGCATATAAGTTAAATAAGCAGGGTACAATATACAGCCTTGACGTACTCGTTTTCCTATTTGGAACCAGTCTGTTGTTCCATGTCCAGTTCTAACTGTTGCTTCTTGACCTGCATACAGGTTTCTCAAGAGGCAGGTTAGGTGGTCTGGTATTCTCATCTCTTTCAGAATTGTCTACAATTTATTGTGATCCACACAGTCAAAGGCTTTGGCATAGTCAATAAAGCAGAAATAGATGTTTTTCTGGAACTCTCTTCCTTTTTCCATGATCCAGTGGATGTTGGCAATTTGATCTCTGGTTCCTCTGCCTTTTCTAAAACTAGCTTGGACATCTGGAAGTTCACGGTTCACGTATTGCTGAAGCCTGGCTTGGAGAATTTTGAGCATTACTTTACTGGCGTGTGAGATGAGTGCAATTGTGAGCATTCTTTGGCATTACCTTTCTTTGGGATTGGAATGAAAACTGACCTTTTCCAGTCCTGTGGCCACTGCTGAGTTTTCCAAATTTGCTGGCATATTGAGTGCAGCACTTTCACAGCATCATCTTTCAGGATTTGAAATAGCTCAACTGGAATTCCATCACCTCCACTAGCTTTATTTGTAGTGATGCTTTCTGAGGCCTACTTGACTTGGCATTCCAGGATATCTGGCTCTAGGTGAGTGATCACACCATCGTGATTATCTGGGTGGTGAAGCTCTTTTTTGTACAGTTCTGTGTATTCTTGCCACGTCTTCTTAATATCTTCTGCTTCTGTTAGGTCCATACCATTTCTGTCCTTTATTGAGCCCATCTTTGCATGACATGTTCCCTTGGTATCTCTAATTTCCTTGAAGAGACCTCTAGTGTTTCCTATTCTGTTGTTTTCCTCTATTTCCTTGCATTGATTGCTGAGGAAGGCTTTCTTATCTCTCCTTGCTATTCTTTGGAACTCTGCATTCAGATCCTTATATCTTTCCCTTCTCCTTTGCTTTTCGCTTCTCTTCTTTTCACAGCTGTTTGTATAAAACAGGTAAACAGCAACGACCTACTTATACTGTAGAGAGCTGTAATCAACATCTTGTAATAATCTACAAGGGAAAAGAATCTGAGAAAGAACCCATATATCTGTGTGTACCTGAATCAGTTTGCTGTACACCTGAAACTAACACTACACTGTAAATCAACTATACATCAATTAAAGAAAAGGGAAAAATGGTAAAATGTGAAAAACGTGCTCTTCTAAATTACACAAATATATGTCATTCCCAAGGGGGACCATACTGTACATACAGTTTTTGTAACACTTAAAATTTGTATTGTAAATTAATGCTATCCCTTTTCATTAGTGCTACTCTGCAACATAATTTTAGATGACTGTAATTATTGATCTAAATAACTGTATGAATGTGACAGAAAATGCATAGTTAATTCTGTGTTAAAAATTAAAAGAAAAATTTTATTCTGCAAATAACTTCTTGTGTATACCCATGGTAATTTCCTTAGGGTAAATACCTAAATGTGGAATTTCTTGGTCTGAATAAATGATTATTCTTGAGGCTGTTAGTAAGTACTGTCAAGTTGTCTTCAAAATAGGTATTTCAATCCTTCTCTCAGGAGCTTCTGACCTCAGTGCTTCAACCTCTCACACTTTCCATTAGTAGATTTTTGAATTAAAGGTAACATTTATTTCAACGTGCATTTCTGTTGAAGTCACAGTTAACAGAAAAGCCCATGCAGAGAACTACAGCATTAGCTTGTTGTCTGGCATCTACTGCTCTCTCAAAGCAGAGAGCGTTCCTGCTGCACAGTGTAATACTCAGTCACTCAGTCATGTCTGACTGTTTGCAACCCCATGGACTGTAGCCTCCCAGGAGCCTCTCTCCATGGAATTTTTCAGACAGGAATACTGGAGTGGGTCACCATTTCCTACTCCAGGAGATCTTTCTGACCCAGGGATCAAACTCATCTCTCCTGCAATGGCAGGAAGATTCTTTACCACTCTGCCTCCTGAGAAGCCAATAAGCTGGTAACTTGGGCACCAAGGCTTTCCATGGTGACAAAAGGAGGGTCATGGCTTTATAGGCTCTGCCACCTGGAAGGTGTGAGCCTGCAGTGGTGTGTAGCTCACTACCCCAGACTTGGAGCTGTGGCCTGGATCAAATCATGTTGGGGAGAAAAAGCATGTGGAGGGGCCCTGGGGTCTTGTATAATACAGTCTTGGGAGTGAGTTAAGGAAAGGGATGAAGCAGCTTGAAAATCAGAGGCTGCATTACTGGGACCTGCTCTTCCTCCCTTTGCTGTGGCGCTGGTTCCTCTTTTCAAGTATGGGAAGAGGAGGGGAACGGGATGGAGTACACAGGGAGGCTCTACATCCACCTATGGCTCCTCGTACCTTGTGGCAACGTCCTATTTTGGCAGGATGTTGGGTGACATAGGGGCCCATCCCTTGTAGCTAAGACTGAAGCACCCAGCAACATGAAGTTCTCGTTTCCCTGGGTCATCTGGAGCCCCCCCACCACAGCTCTGTCTGATCATGTACCAGAGTCAATTTGTATGTATTGATTGAACATTTATTAAACACTGAAGTGTAAGATACCGTATTACACAATGGGGACTCAAGAGCGTCCTTGTATCTGGGAGGCTTACTGTTTTGTGGGGGAAATAAACGAAAGAGAAAAGGCAGTGAACATTTAAGGATGCCAGGATGGGGCAGACAGTGGAAGCTGATCCGCTGGAGGAAGGGGCCAATTTAAGAAGGTGATGGGGAACTCACAACTAAGATCTCATAATACGGGTAAGCTTTGCTCCGAGTTTCTCTCTCTTTTTTTTTTTGCATTAAGTGAATATTTTCTATTGTAACATTGTAATTCCTTTAATGATTTTCCTTTTTGGAGAATTTTTTCTTAATGGTTGCCCTAGGGGCTACCATGTACTTCTTCACTTATCAGAATGTATTTCAGATTTATTAACTCGCTGTTATTACCTAACTTAATTCCAGTGAGATATAGAAACATTACTCCCATGCAGGCCTATTCTCTCATTCCCCTTTCTGGACTACCAATGTTGCATTAATAAATGTTACAAAGCTAACAATATATTGTTGTAATTATTACTTTACGTAACTTTATGCTCTCTCAACTGAGAGAGCAAGTTAGAAAGTATGTGGGTTTAAAAAAAACAATTATTTTTAATTGGAGGATAATTGCTTTACAATATTGTGTTGGTTTCTGCCATACAACAACATGAATCAGCCATACGTATACATATGACCCCTCACTCTTGAACGTATCTCCCTTCCCCCCCATCTCACCCCTCTAGCTGTCAGAGCACCAGGTTGACCTTCCTGTGTTATAGAGCAACTTCCTACAACTCTATGTCTTACATACGGTAATGTATATGCTTCAATGCTACTCTCTCATCCCACTCTCTTCTCTGTTGTGTCTACAAGTCTGTTCTCTACGTTTTTGTCTCTATTCCTGCCCTGCAAATAGGTTCATCAGTACCATTGTCCTAGATTCCATAGATACGTGTTAATATTCCTTTGTTTCTCTCTTACTTCACTCTATATAACAGACTGTAAGTTCATCTGCCTCACCAGAACTGACTCAAACTGGTTCCTTTCTATGGCTAAGCAATGTTCCACTGTGTACACATACCACAGCATCTTTACCTGTTCATCTAATGGCAGACATCTAGGTTGCTTCCATGCCTCTATTGTAAACAGTGCTGCGGTGAACAGTGGGGTACATGTCTCTTTGACTTATGCTTTTCTAAGGGTATATTGATCACTACCTTGGGTGAAGGGGCTTGCATAACTCAGTGAAGCTCTGAGCCATGCCATGTGGGCTGCCCAGGATGGACAGGTCATAGTGGAGAGTTCTGACAAAACGCAATCCACTGGAGGCGGGAATGGCAAGCAACCCCAGTGTCCTTGCTGTGAGAACCCCAGCAAGGTGGAACAGGACTGCTTTTGCTGCATCCCGCAGCTTCTGCAGTGGTGCAGCAGTAAAGAATCTGCCTGCAATGCAGGAGACCTGGGTTTGATCCTTGAGTTGGGAAGATCCCCTGGAGAAGGAAATGGCACCCCACTCCAGTATTCTTGCCTGAGAAATCCCATGGACGGAGAAGCCTGGCAGGCTGCAATCCACGGGGTTTCAAAGAGTCAGACACGACTTAGTGACTAAACAACATAGGTTTTGGGTTGTCGTGCTTTTGCTGTCATTTGTTTCTAGGTGTTTTTATTTCCTCTTTGATTTCTTCAGTGATCCTTGGTTATTTAGAAGAGTATTGTTTAACCTCCATGTGTTTGTGTTTCTGTTTTTTACAGGTTTCTTTCCCCCTGCAGTTGATGCCTAATTTCACGAAAGTGTGTGTTTATAAAGTTGGTTATATAAACCCTTAAAAAAAAATTCTGTCTCTCTTCTGGTCCTGTGGGTTTGCATCTCCATGTGGTGTAATTTCCTTTCCTCAACACAACTTTGCTCCCACTCCTTTGTGGCGCTATTTTCAAATATATTGCATTTCTGTATGTTACAGTCTAGATAGTACATTGTATACATATTGCTCTTTGTATACATTTTACAATTGATTTTTAAACCAGTTAAAAAAAGGAAAAGAAATATGCATTTATACTATCTCTTATAGTGACATAATCACCTATATTGGTGTTTTTTTGGCGGGGAGGGGCATAGGATTGGTGTTACTGTCTAGAGTCAACTTCAACCTGCTTTCAACTGAAAAATTTACTTTAGTATTTCTAATCATGCTTCCTTACAAAGCATTCTCTGTTTTTGTTTATCTATGAATGTCCTGATGTAGAATTCTTGGTTAATCTTTTTTTTTTCTTTTAACATTTTGAACATGGCATCCATTGTCCTGGTTTCCATGATCTCTCATGCAAAAGCAGCTGCTAATCTTGTTGGGGTGACTTCACTGGATGAATTATTTTCTCTTGCTGCTTTCAAGATTTCTCTGTTTGTCTGCCTCAGTGTTCTACTCACAATAGACTCCAGGTAGACAGGAGGAACATCTAATGTAAAAACTTCTAACTAGTTTTATAAGTAAAATTATATATGTATATATATAAATCATATATTAAAATTATATATACATTTAAATTCAGTTCAGTTCAGTTCAGTTGCTCAGTCGTGTCCGACTCTTTGCGACCCCATGAATCGCAGCATGCCAGGCCTCCCTGTCCATCACCAACTCCCGGAGTTCACTCAGACTCATGTCCATTGAGTCCGTGATGCCATCCAGCCATCTCATCCTCTGTCGTCCCCTTCTCCTCCTGCCCCCAATCTCTCCCAGCATCAGAGTCTTTTCCAATGAGTCAATTCTTCGCATGAGGTGTCCAAAGTACTGGAGCTTCAGCCTAGCATCATTCCCTCCAAAGAAATCTCAGGGCTGATCTCCTTCAGAATGGACTGGTTGGATCTCCTTGCAGTCCAAGGGACTCTCAAGAGTCTTCTCCAGCACCACAGTTCAAAAGCATCAATTCTTCGGCGCTCAGCCTTGTTTACAGTCCAACTCTCATATCCATACATGACCACAGGAAAATCCATAGCCTTGACTAGACGGACCTTAGTTGGTAAAGTAATGTCTCTGCTTTTGAATATGCTATCTAGGTTGGTCATAACTTTTCTTCCAAGGAGTAAGCGTCTTTTAATTTCATGGCTGCAGTCACCATCTGCAGTGAATTTGGAGCCCCCCAAAAATAAAGTCTGACACTGTTTCTACTGTTTCCGCATCTATTTCCCATGAAGTGATGGGACCAAATGCCATGATCTTCGTTTTCTGAATGTTGAGCTTTAAGCCAACTTTTTCACTCTCCACTTTCACTTTCATCAAGAGGCTTTTTAGTTCCTCTTCACTTTCTGCCATAAGGGTGGTGTCATCTGCATATCTGAGGTTAACACTTCAAAGCATTTCACCTATTTGGTATCCTCTTAACCCCTCTAGGAGGTTACTATCTTCATTTTAATGATATGAAAACTGAGGCTCATAGAGGCCATGAAATATATCACACAGCAACTAAGAAGTCTTCCTTTCCCTGTTCCTGTTTTTCTTCCTCCCGAGATCTAAAACACAAGAAAGAGCAATAAAGGTGTGAATTTATATGTATATGTAGAGGGGAGAAACAATTGGGACTGGAAGGAGACCCTTCGAGAATATATCAATAAATTAAACCAAGCTGTGACCTGACGGCAATTCCACTCTAGCTGGGGAGACCCACACCACGGCAGATCTGGATCCTGAGGCAGAGGCTGGGCGGCCTCTTGTCCAGGGCCTCATGCTCCATGGGCCCACAGAAGGCTCCTCTTGACTCTTGCTCTCTCCACCGTGCCCTCTTGCATCTCCCTTTGGAGGGCTTCTCTGCTGCTTGCCTTCCTTCTTCCTTTCAACACAGCTGCCATTGAGACCCTTGTTGTCCTCACCTGGATCTCTGCAATAACCTCCTGGCTGGCCCGGGACTCATCTTTGTGGGCCCAGCCCAGCCTCTGCTCCAGAACCTATTGTGGATATATTCCAAGGACTGACTCCACTGGCTAGTCTTCATGGCAGACTGTGATCTTGCCCTTCTAAGCACATTTGACCTCACCCCCTCCTCTGCAAGTTGACCCCTGCTGGCTAACGAGGGTGCCCTTCTTTCTCCCCATCACAAATCCTGGGCTCATTCAAGTCTCTATTTCCTCTTGCCTTTTTGAAAATCACAGGGCACCTAGGATCCTACAAATCCTAATGTACGAAATTGTAGCTAAGAACATGGGCTTTGGGGTTAGAGAGATCTGTCTTAAAATTATGTAATTACCCCTTGGCTGGCTGTTTAACTTCAGAGTTATTTAACTTATTTAATTTCACAGTCAAAGCTACTGCATGTAAGATGAAAATGCTGTTAATATCAATGTCCAAGTGTTGGCAGAAGGGTGACATGGTAAAGAGTCCCATGAAAGGCACTTTGCACGGAGTCTGGGAAGTCAGAAGGACACAGATGTGGCAGTAGTTATTGCTATCATCCCCTCTTTAAGGTGCATCCCACACCTGCCTTCTTCATGGGGCTTCTTTGCCATATCGAGCTACACAGTGTGAATGAAAAATGTTGCCTTCCATACCAGTAAACCAAGGATGTTGCAGCTGTCAGGCCATCACATTACAGCTGCTCCAGTGGTGAGCCTTGAGGGAACTCATGACGGAGACAAAAGGGATGCCCACTACCAAGCCCTCAGCCACTACAGTCGCACCCAGCTGTGTACCTAAGAGGGCTCAGGATGTTAACTGCTTGATGAAGCACTCTTCATTCCAGAGAAATGCACAGTTTGCCCATCATCACTGACACCAGGTGGCTCCTGGATTGAAGGAATGTGGACCCTACACACGCCCTCAACCTTATCAGCAACTCCATCCCTGGGCTGTAAGACTCTTCACAATCTCTGCCCCATTACCTGCTGAGGTGGGGCACATGGTTTTGAGGGCATTATGCTGATGTGGCCCCCTTCTCTGGCAAAGCAATAAAGCAATTCTTTTCTACTTCACCCAAAATAATTACTTGGAGTAGGAAATCCAGGCTGGCTGAGGCAGGAGGAAAAAGGGAGTGGTCTTGGCAGCTGCTAGGATGGTCCTGCTATTGCACTCCCACCTTGGAGTTCCAACTACCAGGACTGTGTATGGCCAGGGTGTAGCCTTTCTAGGCAAGGGTCCCAGGCAATCTAGCCTCCACTCTCTCAAAAGAAGCTGATTTTGACAAAACCTTGGAACATTCAGTCAAACCAGGAGAACCTCCTGGGGCCATGCCCAAGTTAGAACCACAAAAATTTGGAGTCAAATTTGGCCTCTGTACTTGACACTAAATTAATAAATCTCAGAGACAGAGCTTTGTAGGAAGTAAAAAAAAAGGAATAGCTTTATTGTTTGCCAGGAAAATGGGGGAATCACAGTTGGCTAATGCCCTCAAACTGAGTCCCAAGCCAGGGGAGTTTGTAAGGAGCCTTATAGTCCAGGGGTGGGGGTGTTGATAAGGATCAGAGTGCATGCAGGGCCCACATTCTTTCAATCCAGAGATCACGTGGTGTCAGTGATGGTGGGCAAACTGTGACTTTCTCTGGAATGAAGAGTGCTTCATCAACTCTCCCATTTGGTGGAGGTTTGGGCTTCCCTGGTGGCTTAGAGGTTAAAGCATCTGCCTGCAATGTGGGAGACCAGGGTTCGATCCTTGGGTCAGGAAGATCCCCTGGAGAATGAAGTGGCAACCCACTCCAGTATTCTTGCAAGGAGAATCCCATGGAGAGAGGAGCCTGGTAGGCTACAGTCCATGGAGTTGCAAAGAGTCAGACATGATTGAGCTACTTCACTTTCACTTTAGTTCTACAGAAGATCTAAAAGATAATGTTATGTGTATCCCTTGAGGGGGAACCAGGGCCCTGCCCTAGGCTACACTATTTTTTCTTGGCTGTTCTTCCCTTGTCTCTGCATTCCCTCCCTTAACTGATAAGCAACTGTTTGAACTGTCCTTTGAAACTCAGGGGCACTAAGTGCAGGTGGTGGCGGCAGCTGTTTGTTTCCCAGGCAAACCATTCAATATTACAGTAATCCAAGTCTACGCCCCAACCAGTAATGCTGAAGAAGCTGAAGTTGAACGGTTCTATGAAGACCTACAAGACCTTTTAGAACTAACACCCCAAAAAGATATCCTTTTCATTATAGGGGACTGGAATGCAAAAGTAGGAAGTTAAGAAACACCGGAATGAAGCAGGGCAAAGACTAATAGAGTTTTTCCAAGAAAATGCACTGGTCATAGCAAACACCCTCTTCCAACAACACAAGAGAAGACTCTACACATGGACATCACCAGATGGTCAACACCGAAATCAGACTGATTATATTCTCTGCAGCAAAAGATGGAGAAGTTCTGTATAGTCAACAAAAACAAGACCAGGAGCTGACTGTGGCTCAGATCATGAACTCCTTATTACCAAATTCAGACTCAAATTGAAGAAAGTAGAGAAACCTGCTAGACCATTCAGGTATGACCTAAATCAAATCCCTTATGATTATACAGTGGAAGTGAGAAATAGATTTAAGGGCCTAGATCTGATAGATAGAGTGCCTGATGAACAATGGAATGAGGTTTGTGACATTGTACAGGAGACAGAGATCAAGACCATCCCCATGGAAAAGAAATGCAAAAAAGCAAAATGGCTGTCTGGGGAGGCCTTACAAATAGCTGTGAAAAGAAGAGAAGCGAAAAGCCAAGGAGAAAAGGAAAGATATAAGCATCTGAATACAAAGTTCCAAAGAATAGTAAGAAGAGATAAGAAAGCCTTCTTCAGCGATCAATGCAAAGAAATAGAGGGAAAGAACAGAATGGGAAAGACTAGAGATCTCTTCAAGAAAATTAGAGATACCAAGGGAAGATTTCATGCAAAGATGGGCTCCATAAAGGACAGAAATGGTATGGACACAACAGAAGCAGAAGATATGAAGAAGACACAGAAGAACTGTACAAAAAAGATCTTCATGACCCAGATAATCACAATGATGTGATCACTCACCTAGAGCCAGACATCCTGGAATGTGAAGTCCAGTGGGCCTTAGAATGCATCATTATGAACAAAGCTAGTGGAGGTGATGGCATTCCAGTAGAGCTATTTCAAATCTTGAAAGATGATGCTGTGGAAGTGCTGCATTCAATATGCCAGCAAATTTGGAAAACTCAGCAGTGGCCACAGGACTCGGAAAGGTCAGTTTTCATTCCAATCCCAAACAAAGGCAATCCCAAAGAACGCTCAAACTACTGCACAATTGCACTCATCTCACACGTTAATAAAGTAATGCTCAAAATTCTCCAAGTAATACGTGAACTGTGAACTCCCTGATGTCCAAGCTAGTTTTAGAAAAGGCACAGGAACCAGAGATCAAATTGCCAACATCCACTGGATCATGGAAAAAGCAAGAGAGTTCCAGAAAAACATCTATTTCTGCTTTATTGACTATGCCAAAGCCTTTGGCTGTGTGGATCACAATAAATTGAGGACAATTCCGAAAGTGATGGGAATACCAGACCACCTGACCTGCCTCTTGAGAAATCTGTATGCAGGTCAGGAAGCAACAGTTAGAACTGGACATGGAACAACAGACTGGTTCCAAATAGGAAAAGGAGTACGTCAAGGCTGTATACTGTCACTCTGCTTATTTAACTTATATGCAGAGTACATCATGAGAAATGCTGGGCTGGAAGAAACACAAGCTGGAATCAAGATTGCCGGGAGAAATATCAATAACCTCAGATATGCAGATGATACCACCCTTACGGCAGAAAGTGAAGAGGAACTAAAAAGTCTCTTGATGAAAGTAAAAGAGGAGAGTGAAAAAGTTGGCTTAAAGCTCAATATTCAGAAAATGAAGATCATGGCATCTGGTCCCATCACTTCATGGGAAATAGATGGGGAAACAGTGGAAACGGTGTCAGACTTTGTTTTTTTGGGCTCCAAAATCACTGTAGATGGTGACTGCAGCCATGAAATTAAAAGACGCTTACTCCTTGGAAGAAAAGTTATGAACAACCTAGATAGTATATTCAAAAGCAGAGACATTACTTTGCTGACTAAGGTCCGTCTAGTCAAGGCTATGGTTTTTCCACTGGTCGTGTATGGATGTGAGAGTTGGACTGTGAAGAAGGCTGAGCACCGAAGAATTGATGCTTTTGAACTGTGGTGTTGGAGAAGACTCTTGAGAGTCCCTTGGACTACAAGGAGATCCAACCAGTCCATTCTGAAGGAGATCAACCCTGGGATTTCTTTGGAAGGACTGATGCTAAAGCTGAAACTCCAGTACTTTGGCCACCTCATGCGAAGAGTTGACTCATTGGTAAAGACCCTGATGCTGGCAGGGATTGGGGGCAGGAGGAGAAGAGGACGACAGAGGATGAGATGGCTGGATGGCATCACTGACTCGATGGACGTGAGTCTGAGTGAACTCCGGGAGTTGGTGATGGACAGGGAGGCCTGACGTCCTGCAATTCATGGGGTCGCAAAGAGTCGGACATGACTGAGCGACTGAATTGAACTGAACTTGAAACTCAGGGAAGGAGACACAGAAAGGCTTTTGTGACCAGGAGCCCCATAGAGTCCTGCTTGGTTTCATTACTACTTAGTCTTTCTTGCAAAAACTCCTATATATCCTGTCTCCCACCTTGTCTCTTCAGAGCAGACTCCCAGAGCTATCTGAGATGTTATGTTCTGGGCTGAAGTCTTTAGAATGTCCACTGAATAAAATGTAATTCTCAACTTTCAATTTGTGTGTTTTTTCCTGTTGACCAGAGCAATCAAGTCCTCATGCACTGAGGGCACCCACTTTGGCCTGAATTATTCCTCCTGTGATGATGACATTAGATATTATCTTCAAGCTATAGAGTGGTCTCTCTCTCTCTTTTAAGAACAGATTTTGTGGGCTTTCATCATGCTCCTTTTGTATGCCCATGGCACTTGTAAAACTTTCTGGTTGGAGTTGAGGGAACCTGGGGGGAGTGGTTCTCCATGCACAGTAAACCCAGGTCCTCTGGATTCAGGCTCCTATGAGCCCTACAGCTCTTTAGACTTGTGGCCACCCCTACCCACCTTCTTGGAGGGTTGCTGCAAGCTGGACAGATCCCAGAGCTGGAGTTGTACAGAGCAGGACTAAGTTGACTTAAAAAAGTAGTCATAGCCTGAAAGTAGAGTCACTTTATTTGTGGGAAAATCTTAGAACTTCAAGCCTAGGACACAGCATCTTAGTAGCCCTGAGAAACTGCTCTGAGGTGGGGGGTAGGGGTAGGGGAAGAGGAGGAGGAGGAGTCTGTTTATACAGATTTTGCAACATAGGAGACAGGCAGTCTGAACATCAAAGATTATTGTTAAGTAAGAATAACCAGATATCAAGTTAAGGAGTTTAGTGTTCTTCTACGTACGGGAAGATGCAAGAGTCTGGGATTATTGAAATATTTCCTTTCATATGCATCTCAGCTATTTGGGGCCAGCATCCTGCGTTTTTACAGAGGTATTCTTCTCTTTCTTGAATTCTTTTAGGGCTCTTTGGCTCACATCAGAGGGCTGTAATTGCTGGTGACAAAGAAATAGAGGAAAACAACAGAATGGGAAAGACTAGAGATCTCTTCAAGAAAATTAGAGATACCAAGGGAAGATTTCATGCAAAGATGGGATCGATAAAGGATAGAAATGGTCTGGACCTAACAGAAGCAGAAGATATTAAGAAGAGGTGGCAAGAATACACAGAACTGTACAAAAAAGATCTTCACGACCAAGATAATCATGATGGTGTGATCACTCACCTAGAGCCAGATATCCTAGAATGTGAAGTCAAGTGGGCCTTAGAAAGCATCACTATGAACAAAGCTAGTGGAGGTGATGGCATTCCAGTTGAGCTATTTCAAATCCTGAAAGAGGATGCTGTGAAAGTGCTGCACTCAATATGCCAGCAAATTTGGAAAACTCAGCAGTGGCCACAGGACTGGAAAAGGTCAGTTTTCATTCCAATCCCAAAGAAAGGCAATGTCAAAGAATGATTAAACTACCGCACGATTGCACTCATCTCACACGCTAATAAAATAACGCTCAAAATTCTCCAAGCCAGGCTTCAGCAATATGTGAACCGTAAACTTCCAGATGTTCAGCTAGTTTTAGAGAAGGCAGAGGAACCAGAGACCAAATTGCCAACATCCACTGGATCATGGAAAAGCAAGAGAGTTCCAGAAGAACATCTACTTCTGCTTTATTGACTATGCCAAAGCCTTTGACTGTGTGGATCACAATAAATTGAGGACAATTCCGAAAGTGATGGGAATACCAGACCACCTGACCTGCCTCTTGAGAAACCAAAGCACAAGCTGGAATCAAGATTGCTGGGAGAAATGTCAATAATCTCAGATATGCAGATGACAGCATCCTTATGGCAGAAAGTGAAGAGGAACTAAAAAGCCTCTTGATGAAAGTGAAAGAGGAGAGTGCAAAAGTTGGCTTAAAGCTCAACATTCAGAAAATGAAGATCATGGCATCTGGTCCCATCACTTCATGGGAAATAGATGGGGAAACAGTGGGAAAAGTGTCAGACTTTATTTTTGGGGGCTCCAGAATCACTATAGATGGTGATTGCAGCCATGAAATTAAACGACACTTACTCCTTGGAAGGAAAGTTATGACCAACCTAGATAGCATATTAAAAAGCAGAGACATTACTTTGCCAACAACATCTGTCTAATCAAGGCTATGGTTTTTCCAGTGGTCATGTATGGATGTGAGAGTTTGACTGTGAAGAAAGCTGAGCGCCGAAGAATTGATGCTTTTGAACTGTGGTGCTGGAGAAGACTCTTGAGAGTCCCTTGGACTGCAAGGAGATCCAACCAGTCTATTCTAAAGGAGATCAGTCCTGGGTGTTCTTTGAAAGGAAAGATGCTAAAGCTGAAACTCCAGTACTTTGGCCACCTCATGGGAAGAGTTGACTCATTGGAAAAGCCCGTGATGCTTGGA
Organism: Ovis aries; assembly: GCF_016772045.2. Classification (NCBI taxonomy): domain Eukaryota; kingdom Metazoa; phylum Chordata; class Mammalia; order Artiodactyla; family Bovidae; genus Ovis; species Ovis aries. The sequence continues at coordinate 684,307 of NC_056078.1, read as the reverse complement.
GGTATTGGGGGCAGGAGGAGAAGGGGACGACAGAGGATTAGATGGCTGGATGGCATCACCAACTCGATGGACGTGAGTTTGAGTGAACTCCGGGAGTTGGTGATGGACAGGGAGGACTGGCGTGCTGCAATTCATGGTGTTGCAAAGAGTCGGACAGGACTGAGCGACTGAACTGAACTGAACTGAACTGATGACATCCTTGGAGAAGGAAATGGAAACCCACTCCAGTATTCTTGCTTGGAGAATCCCATGGACAGAGGAGCCTGGCAGGCTATAGTCCATGCGGTAGAAAAGAGTTGGACGCGACTTAGTGGCTAAGTCACCACCATGACATCCTCAAGTTCCTCATGCAGGAAGTGGCACTGCTTGTCTGCATGGCTAGAAATTCACATTTGGAGGGCAGGAATCATGGTTAGCTGTGATATCCTTGTTTATTGATATGGCAGGAGATATTCCATTTCACATCTGTGACTGGTAGAGGGGTGAACTACAGTCTGGGTACCCCACTGTTCCACACTTTCTGAGGACGGAGGTTTCCACAGTTGTGGTTAGCCAGTCCCCTGCTCTGCACACCCTGTGGGATCTTTATGAGCAACACTGGAATAGGAAGGATTTTTTACATGAAACAGGCAGGAGTTCTGTTTAATGATGGGAATTTGAGATGAAATCTGGTGTGAAATGAAATATTTTCTGCCATATCAGTGGGCAAGAAATGTTACAGCCATCAGCGCTTTCTAGCCTTCAAATGTGATGAGGGCTCCCAAAAGGGAAATGGTGCCTGAGAGCCAGCAGATGCCACCACCCACCCCTGTGACTGCTGAGGAGCTGGGGGTGGGGTGGGGTGGGGTAGAATAAGCATCATCTGCCACACCCGCCACCCCAGAGATGCACAAGAATTAAGGAGGTAAACAGTCAAGAAATAGGGTTTGGCCCCAGACAGCTGAGGTGCATATGAAAGGAATGAATTCAGTGAGCCCAGAGGCTTGCATCCTCCCATACAAAGAAGAACACAAAGTTTCTTAGCTTGATATCTGGTTTTCCTTATTACTAAATAATAATCTTTGTTGTTCAGACTGTCTGTTCTCTTTGTTGCAAACTTATAGATAGCCTGACTCCCTCTCTTGCCTCCTCAGAGCAGTTTTCTCAGGGCAACTGACTCTCCCAGGCTAAGGGTCTTAAACGTTCACACCAAATAAAATAATTCTCTACTTTCAGGTTGTAACTATATTTTCAGTCAACACTAGGGAGATTAGGTGAACCGACTTCTTGATAGTGTAATCACAGGCCATTTTCCACCATCAAATTACTATTGTTTATCCAGGCACTATTAAAAAGCAGAGACATTACTTCACCAACAAAGATCCATCTAGTCAAGGCTACGGTTTTTCCAGTGATCATGTATGGATGTGAGAGTTGGACTGTGAAGAAAGCTGAGCACCAAAGAATTGATGCTTTTGAACTGTGGTGTTGAAGAAGACTCTTGAGAGTCTCTTGTAGTGCAAGGAGATCCAACCAGTCCCTTCTAAAGGAGATCAGTCCCAGGTGTTCATTGGAAGGACTGATGCTAAAGCTGAAACTCCAGTACTTTGGCCACCTCATGTGAAGAGTTGACTCATTGGAAAAGCCCCTGATGCTGGGAGGGATTGGGGGCAGGAGGAGAAGGGGATGACAGAGGATGAGATGGCTGGATGGCCTCACCAACTCGATGGACATGAGTTTGAGTAAATTGCAGGAGTTTGTGATGGACAGGGAGGACTGGTGTGCTGCAGTTCATGAGGTCAGAGTCGGACATGACTGAGCGACTGAACTGAACTGAACTGAACTGATCCATGCTCTGGCCCTGTTTTGGTTAGCAGAAGGAAACTGTGGCCTGCCTCTGCCTTTCAGCAGTGAACTGAGACTGTCTTTGACGCTGGGGCACCAGGGATGCACATCATATTGAAATGCTTGTTACTATGAAGAATATTCCTGAAAAATTGTGTCAACTGATTTGTGCAAATACTTTACCTGTGGCTGACATGGTAGTATTCAATAGGCTTCATGTCTGATTGCTTATTAAGCATTCTTGAATGTAAAGGAAGGGCCTATTTTAAAGCAATGAGCTATTTTAAGTGAATCCTTTTATAAAGTAAGAAATCCTGTTCTCAACTGATCCCGCTAGTAAATGAGGTTTCTGTTGTATATAATCATCAATGTGCTAGAAATTGCACTAGTCTATTGTGGTCAGTCGTGTCTGACTCTCTGCAATCCCACGGACAGGAAGCACACAAGGCTTCACCTTCCTTCGTCATCTCCTGGAGCTTGCTCAGACTTATGTGCATTGAGTCAGTGATGCCATCCAACCATCTCATCCTCTGTCATCACCTTCTCCTCCTGCCTTCTATCTTTCCCAGGGTCTTTTCAAATGAGTCAGTTCTCATCAGGTGGCAAGAGTATTGGAGCTTTTGCTCCTTTAGTATTGATTGGTTAGAACTCCTTGCAATACAAGGGACTCTGAGGAACCTTCTCCAACACCACAGTTCAAAAGCATAAATTCTTTGGCTTTCAGCCTTCTTTATGGTCCAACTCTCACATACATACATGACTTCTGGAAAAACCATAGCTTTGACTAGGTGGACTTTCGTTGGCAAAGTAATGTTTCTGACTTCTGCTTAAAGTAAAAATAAAAATTAAAAAAAATAATTAACATTAATTCTTTGGTAATTCTGCCCAAAAAATAAAGTGGAAGAACACTTTCAAAAAAATTTATTATTTAAAATTTATTATTATTAAATCAATTATTTAAACAATAATAATCTTATTATTTAAATTTCAATAAATAATTAATTTATGATTATAGAAGGATAATTGCTTTACAGAATTTTGTTGCTTTCTGTCAAACCTCCACATGAATCAGCCATAGGTATACATATTTTCCCTCCCTTTTGAACCTCCCTCCCATCTCCCTCCCCATTCCACCCCGCTAGGTTTATACAGAGCCCCTGCTTGAGTTTCCTGAGCCATACAGCAAATTCCCGTTAGCTGTCTATTTTACATATGGTAATGTAAGTTTCCATGTTACTCTTTCCATACATCTCACCCTCTACTTCTCTCTCCGCATGTCCATAAGTCTATTCTCTGTGTTTCTCCATTGCTGCCCTGTAAATAAATTCTTCAGTACCATTTTTCTAGATTCTGTATATATGCATTAGAATACGACATTTATCTTTCCTTTCTGACTTACTTCACACTGTATAATGGGTTCTAGGTTCATCCACCACATCAGAACTGACCCAAATGTGTTCCTTTTTATGGCTGAGTTATATTCCAGTGTGTATATGTACCACAACTTCTTTATCCATTCATCTGTTGATGGACATCTAGGTTGCTTCCATGTACTAGACATTGCAAATAGTGCTCCAGTGAACAGTGGGATCCATGTGTCTCTTTCAATTTTGGTTTCCTTATGGTATATGCCTAGGAGTGGGATTGCTGGGTCATATGGTGGTTTCATTCCTAGTTTTTTAAGGAACCTCCATACCATCTTCCATAGTGGCTATATCAATTTACATTCCCAACAGTATAAGAGCATTCCCTTTTCTCCACACCCTCTCCAGCATTTATTGCTTGTAGACTTTTTGATGAGGGCCATTTTGACCCTCATCAAAAGGGTCAGAGGTGAAACTTCAGCATAAGATGAAACTTCAGTGTAAGGTGAAACTTCTGTGTGAGGCGAAACTACAAATCTCATTGTAGTTTTGATTTGCATTTCTCCAATAATGAGCGATGTTGAGCATATTTTTATGTGCTTGTTAGCCATCTGTTTATCTTCTTTGAAGAAATGTCTGTTTAGATCTTTCCCCCACTTTTTGATTGGATTGTTTGTTTTTTTGGTATTGAGTTGTGTGAGCTGCTTGTATATTTTGGAAATTAATCCTTTGTCAGTTGTTTCATTTGCTATTATTTTCTCCCATTCTGAGGGTTGTCTTTTCAGCTTGCTTATAGTTTCCTTTGCTGTGCAAAAGCTTTTAAGCTTAATCAGGTCCCACTTGTTTATTTTTGTTTTTATGTCCATTACTCTAGGAGGTGGGTCATAGAGGATCTTGCTTTGATTTGTGTCATCGAGTCTTCTACCTACATTTTCCTGTAAGAGTTTTATAGTTTCTGGTTTTACATTTAGGTGTTTAATCCATTTTGAGTTTATCTGTGTATGGTGTTAGGAAGTGTTCTAATTTCATTCTTTTACATGTGGCTGTCCAGTTTTCCCAGTATCATTTATTGAAGAGGCTGTCTTTGCCATATTATATATTTTTTTCTTGTCTCATTTGTAAAAAATAAAGTTCTCATAGGTGCATGGGTTTATTTCTGGGCTTTCTGTCTTGTTCCATTGGTCTATATGCCTGTTTTTGTGCCAGTAGCATACTGTCTTGATGACTGTAGCTTGGTAGTATAATCTGAAGTCAGGAAGGTTGATTCCTCTAGCTCCATTCTTCTTTCTCAAGACAGCATTGGCTATTTGGGGTCTTTTGTGTTTCCATATAAATTGTGAAATGTTTTGTTCTAGTTTTGGAAAAATGTCATTGGTAATTTGATAGGGATAACATCTGTAGATTGCTTTTGGTAGTATAGTCATTTTCACAATATTTTTTCTGAAATTGAAGTTGTGATAAAAAATCTCCCCAAAAACAAAAGCCCAGGACCAGATGGTTTCACAGAATTCTATCAAGCATTTAAAGAAGAACTAATGCCTATCCTTCTAAAACTCTTTCAAAAGATTTCAAAATATTTTTTCCTGGTTTTTTCCTACCCAGGAACATGGAATATTTCTCCATCTGTTTATGTCATCTTTCTTTCATTTGTGTCTTATAATTTTCTGTGTATAGTTCTTTTGTCTCCTTAGGTAAGTTTATTCCTGGATATTGAATTCTTTTTGTTGTAATGGTGAATGAGATTGATTCCTTAATTTCTCTTTCTGATTTTTCATTATTAGTATACATAAATACAAGTGATTTCTGTGTATTGATTTTGTATCCCACAACTTTGCTAAATTCACTGATTAGCTCTAGTAATTTTCTGATACTATCTTTAGGGTTTTTGATGTATAGTATCATGTCATCTGCAAACAGTGAGAGCTTTACTTCTTCTTTTCCGATCTGGATTCCTTTTATTTATTTATTTTTTTCTTCTCTGATTGCTGTAGCTAGGACTTCCAGAACTATGTTGAATAATAGTGGTGAAAGTGGACACCCTTGTCTTGTTCTTGATCTTAGGGGGAGTGCTTTCTGTTTTTCACCATTGAGAATAATGTTTGCTGTAGGCTTATCATATATGGCCTTTACTATGCTGAGGTAGGTTCCCTCTATGTCTACTTTTTGAAGAGTTTTAATCGTAAATGGGTGCTGAATGTTGTCAAAGGCTTTTTCTGCATCTATTATCATGTGGTTTTTATCTTTCAACTTGTTAATATGGTGGATCACATTGTTTGATTTGGATATACTGAAGAATCCTTGCATCCCTAGAATAAACCCAAGTTGATCATGATGTATGAGCTTTTGATGTGTTGCTGAATTCTGTTTGCTAAAACTTTGTTGATGATTTTTGCATCTGTGTTCATCAGTGATATTGGCCTGTAGTTTTCTTTTTTGTGTTGTCTTTGTCTGGTTTTGGTATCAGGGTTGATGCTGGCCTCGTAGAATGAGTTTGGAAGTGTTTTTTCCTCTGCAATTTTTTGAAAGAGTTTCAGAAGGATAGGCATTAGCTCTTTTCTGAATGTTTGATAGAATTCTCCTGTGAAAACATCTGGTCTTGGGCTTTTGTGTTTTGGGGAGATTTTTGATCACAACTTCAATTTCAGTGCTTGTAATTAGGGTGTTATAATTTCTATTTCTTCCTGGTTCAGTCTTTGAAGATGAATTTTTCTAGGAACCTATCCATTCCTTACAGGCTATCCATTTTATTGCCATATTGTTGTTCATAATAGTCCCTTATAACCCTTTGTATTTCTGCATTGTCTGCTGTAACCTTTTCTTTTTCATTTCTAATTTTGTTGATTTGATTAACAAAATAATAAAAAATAACAAAATTAATAAAAAAGAAGTCTCTTTGTTTTCTTGATGAGTCTGGCTAAAGGTTTGTCAGTTTTGTTTATCTTCTCAAAGAACCAACTTTTAGCTTTATTAAATCTTTACTATTGTGTCTTTCATTTCTTTTTCATTTATTTCTGCTTGGATCTTTATGATTTCTTTCCTTCTACTAATTTTTGGGATTTTTGTTCTTCTTCCAGTTGTTTTAGGTGTAGTTAGGTTGTGTACTAGATGTTTTTCTTGTTTCTTTGGGTAGGATTGTATTGCTATAAACTTGCCTCTTAGAACTGCTTTTGCTGCATCCCATAGGTTTTGAGTTGTCGTGTTTTCATTGTCATTTGTTTCTAGAAATTTTTTGATTTCCCTTTTGATTTCTTCAGTAACCTGTCGGTTATTTATAATCAAGTTGTTTAATCTCCATGCGTTTGTGTTTCTTACAGTTTTTTTTTTTCTTATAATTGATATCTAGTCTCACAGCATTGTGGTTGGAGAAGATGCTTGATATGGTTTCCGTTTTCTTAAATTTATTGAGGTTTGATTTGTGACCCAAGATGTGGTCTATCCTGGAGAATGTTCCCTGTGCACTTGAGAAGAAGGTGTATTCTTCTGCATTTGGATGGAATGTCCTGAAGATATCAATGAGATCCATTTCATCTAATGTATCATTTAAAACTTGCGTTTCTTTATTAATTTTATGTTTTGATGAACTCTTCATTGGTGTGAGTGGGGTGTGAAAGTCCCCTACTCTTATTGTGTTCCTGTCAATTTCTCCTTTTATGTCTGTTAGTGTTTGCTTTATGTGTTGAGGTGATCCAATGTGGGGTGCATATATATTTACAATTGTTATGTCTTCTTGGATTTGTCCCTAGACCGTTATGTAGTGTCCTTCCTTATCTCTTGTAATATTCTTTATTTTAAAGTCTATTTTGTCTGATATGAGGATTGCTACTCCAGCTTTCTGGAGTAGCTTGCTTCCCATTTACATGTAATATATTTTTTTATCCTCTCACTTTCAGTCTATATGTGTCTCGAGGTCTGAAGTAGGTTTCTTGTAGACAGCATATTTTGGGGTCTTGCTTTTGTATCCATTCAGCCAGTCCATGTCTTTTGCTTGGAGCATTTTATCCATTTACATTTAAAGTAATTATTGATATATATGTTCCTATTGCCATTTTCTTAATTGTTTGGGGTTGATTCTGTAGATTTTTTTTCTTCTGTTGTATTTCTTGACTATATAAGTCCCTTTAACATTTGTTGTAAAGCCAGTTTGGTGGTACTGAATTCTTTTAACTTTTGCTTGTCTGAAAAGCTTTTTATTTCTCCATCAATTTTGAATGAAATCCTTGCTGGGTATGGTAATCTTGGTTGTATTTTTCCCATTCAGTGCTTTAAATATATCCTGCCATTCCCTTCCGGCCTGCAGAGTTTTTGCTGAAAGATCAGCTGTTAAGCCTATCAGGTTTCCCTCGTATATTACTTGTTGCTTTTCCTTTGCTGCTTTTAATATTCTTTCTTTGTGTTTAGTCTTTGTTAGTTTGATTAGTATGTGTCTTGGTGTGTTTCTCCTTGGGTTTATCTTGTATGGGACTCTCTGTGGTTCTTGGACTTGATTGACTATTTCCTTTTCAATGTTGGGGAAATTTTCAAATATAATCTCTTCAAAAATTTTCTCATACCCTTTCTTTTTCTCTTTTTCTGGGACCTGTATAAGTCGAATGTTGGTGTATTTGATATTGTCACAAAGGTCTCTGAGACTATCCTCAGTTCTTTTCATTCTTTTTACTTTATTTTGCTCTTCAGAAGTTATTTCCACCATTTTATCTTCCAGCCCACTGATTCAATCTGCTTCAGATATTCTGTTATTGATTCCTTCTAGACTATTTTCAATTTCATTAATTGTGTTTTTTGTCTCTGTATGCTTTTGCTTGAATTCTTCTAGGTCTTTGTTAATTGATTATTTCATTTTCTCCATTTTGTTTTCAAAAGATCATCTTTGTTATCATTATTCTGAATTCTTCTTTAGGTAGTTTGCCTATTTCCTCTTCATTTATTTGGACTTCTGTGTTTCTAGTTTGTTCCTTCATTTGTGTAGTATTTATCTGTCTTTCCATTATTTTTTTTTTAACTTATTGTGTTTGAGGTCTCCTTTTCCCAGGCTTCAGTGTTGAATTCTCTCTTCCTTTTGATTTCTGCCCTCCTAAGGTTGGTCCCGGAGAAGGCAATGGCACCCCACTCCAGTACTCTTGCCTGGAAAATCCCATGGATGGAGGGAGCCTGGTAGGCTGCAGTCCATGGGGTCACTAGGAGTAAGACACGACTGAGCGACTTCACTTTCACTTTTCACTTTCATGCATTGGAGAAGGAAATGGCAACCCACTCCAGTGTTCTTGCTTGGAGAATCCCAAGGACGGGGGAGCCTGGTGGGCTGCCATCTCTGGGGTCGCACAGAGTCAGACATGACTGAAGTGACTTAGCAGCAGCAGCAGCAGCAGCAAGGTTGGTCCAGTGGCTTGTGTAAACTTTGTATAGGGCGAGATTTGTGCTGAGTTTTTGTTTATTTGTTTGTTTTTCCTCTGATGGGCAAGGCTGAGGTGGCAATCCTGTCTGCTGATGATTTGGTTTGTATTTTTGTTTTGTTTATTGTTTAGATGAGGGTGCTACTGGTGGTTGGGTGATGATAGGTCTTGTATTCAAGTGGTTTCCTTTGTGTGAGTTTTCACTAGTTGATAACTCCCTAGCGTTCTCCGGAGAAGGCAATGGCACCCCACTCCAGTACTCTTGCCTGGAAAATCCTATGGATAGAGGATCCTGGTAGGCTGCAGACCATGGGGTCGCTGAGTCAGACATGACAGTGACTTCACTTTCATGCATTGGAGAAGGAAATGGCAACCCACTCCAGTGTTCTTGCCTGGAAAGTCCCAGGGACAGGGGAGCCTGGTGGGCTGCTGTCTATGGGGTCGCACAGAGTCAGACACGACTGATGCGACTTAGCAGCAGGAGCAGCAGCGTTAGTTCTCAGGTAGTCTAGGGTCTTGGAGTCAGTGCTCCCACTCCAAAGGTTCAGGGCTTGATCTCTGGTCAGAAAGGAAGATTCCACAAGTGGTTTGTTATGGCATTAAGTGAGATTAAAACAAATACCCCCAAATGAGAAACCAAAGATGAACCCCAGACAAATGGCAGTTAAAAAATCAGGCAAAAAATAAATAATGGAATATACATATATACGTATACACCCATAAGCAACGTCAAAACAGTCCAACAAAAATAAAGCACAGTAGATTGACCTGGTGAACAAAGGAAATCAAAAATTATATTTACAAGTTAAGAACAAAACTAACTAAAGCACAAACTGGAAAACAAAACTAAAGCAAGGTGCCAAGTGGAGAATAAAGCAATGAAAAAAATCTGATAAATATGTTGAGAGGAAACAAAAGAAAGACTAGATATGTAAAGGTAAATAGAGGTAGATGAAGCAGATTCATGTACATTAAAGATTAACTGCAAGGGGAAAAGGCAAACAAAGGAATAAATGTAGAAAAAATACAATAGGCTTAAAAAATTAAAAATTAAAATTATAAGAAAGAGAAAAGAAAAAAGAGAAAAAAAAAAAGGGAGAAGAAGAAGAAGAAGAAAAAGAAAACTCCACAGAACTGTAAAAGCCCAACATAGAGGCAGAGCTTTATAACAACAAAAAAAGTGTGACTGAATATACACATAAGTGTCTAACAAAAATAAAGTACAATAGATTGACCCAGTGAATAAAGGAAACCAAAAATTACACCTACCAGTGAAGAACAAAGCTAACTAAAGCACAAAGTGGAAAACAAAACTAAAGCAAGGTGCCAACTGGGGAGTAAAGCAATGAAAATAAAACTAACAAATACACTGAGAGGAAAGGAGAGAGAGAAAAAAAAGAAAGAATAGATATGCAAAGTTAAATAGAGGTAGATAAAGAAGATTTATATACATTAAACATTAACTACAAAGGGAAAAGAACAGTAGGAAAAGCAAACAGAGGAATAAATGTAGAAAAAATAATAATAGGTTTAAAAATTAAAATTAAAAAAAAAGAGAGAAGAAAAAAAGGACAACTCTACAAAACTGCAAAAGCTCAACATAGAGGCAGAGGTTTATAACAACAATAAAAAATGTGACTGAGGGGAAAAAAGCTCAAAAGCTTAATTAAATTTCATAGTGCCAGTACAATTGACAACTACAACAGAGGGAGAAAAAGGAAAGGAAAAAAAAATCCAAAAGAATCTACAGAACAATTCAAACATAAGGATAATAAAGGTTTTTCTTGAGTCACTGTTGTCAGAGTCCTTTCCCTTGCTGGGAGTCACGGTCCACCTCACCTGCCTAGGATGCCCTCCAACACTGTACTAGTCTCTGGACCTGCTGTGGGGGCAGCTCAGATTCTAACCTGGTCCTACTCCTGTGTGTTCTTGCCTCCAACGTCCACAGATATCAGAACTAGTGCGTCTTTTTTGTGGGAGCTCTCAATGGCCTTTTATATATTCCACAGACACAGTCTGCCTAGTTGATCATGTGGATTTAATCTGCAGCTTGTGCAGCTGGTGGGAAGGTTCTGGGTCTTCTTCCTTAGCCGCACTGCCCCTGGGTTTCAATAATAGTTTTATTTCCCCTCTGTGTGTCTGTTGTCCCTTGGGGTTTGCTTCTGAGGCTGCCCTGGAAGACTTGGGTTTGCCTCTGTGAGGGCCAGGTGTGGAGGTGGTACAGCTGCTTGGGTTGCAGGGGTTCTGGCAGCACCAGATACTCACGGGAGTTGGCAGCTAGGGCAGCAGGAAATACAGTGCTCTAGAAGGGTATGGCAACCAGTACTGGTCAATACGCTCCAGTATTCTTGCCTGGAGATTCCCCCTGACAGAGAAGCCTGGCAAGCCACAGTCTGTTGCTACTGCTACTGCTAAGCTGCTTCAGTCGTGTCTGACTCTGTGTGACCCCATCGACGGAAGCCCACCAGGCTTCCCCGTCCCTGGGATTCTCCAGACAAGAACACTGGAGTGGGTTGCCATTTTCTTCTCCAATAGGCCGCAGTCTACAGGGTCACAAAGAGCTGGACGTGACCAAAGCAACCCTGTGCACATAGATGCAAGACTTTTTTTTTGGTCTCTGTCAGCTCTGTCTGAGTTGAGCATGAAGGTGGCACAGCTGTTAGGCTTGTGGGGACCCTGCTGGTACCAAGTGTGCAGGGACATGGACTGCCTCTGCTGCAGGAGCTATGGTCCTATCAGGGTCTTTTTTGGAGCCTCTTGTAGCTGGCGATCAGAAGGCCTCTTTGGCCAGTCTTTCTCCATAGCTCTGCCAGTTCAGGCACTTAGAGGGCTCCCTTGCCTGGGGTCTTTCTCTGTTGTTTGGGCATCAGGCACTTAAAGGGGCACCCTGGCTGGGTTCCTACTCTGTAGATCAGCACATCAGGCACTTAAACGGACACCCTGGGCGGGGTCTTATTCTGTAGTTCAGTGCGTCAGGAGTTTGACGGGCCAGCCTGTCTATTGTTCAGCTTCCGATACTGGTGTGTGGAGAGAGAGAGGCATGGCAATGGCTCCCAGCTCCCCGCTCCTACCCCGCCACGTATGACTCATCAGTATAGCCTTGCTCCCATGGCGCCTGGCTTTCCTCCACCAGCATTTCCCACCACGTTCTCCTCCCTCACACCCCCTCAATTGGTCTCTCTGCAGTCAACAGCGGCCCTCACCCTGGGATTACTCCACAATCGCTAAATTCCAGCTCCCAGCTGCTGCACCTTCCAGGAGACCTGCGTCCCTGTCTGGGCTATGTATGGCTGTGGCAAGGACTATCTGATTCTCATTCCATTTAAGTTGCCACAGATCAGCTCTCAGCCTTAAATGTTTCTCCTCTGACTCAGACAATTGCCCTGATGTGGGGCTCGGACCCCTGCTTCAGTTCCCCCACCCACCGAGGGCAGGTCCAGTCCTACTAACACTCCTGTTTTTCACCCTAGTTCCTTCATCCTACTGAGTTTTGCATGGTTCTATATTTTCTTTTCTGCTGGTCAAGTACTCCTGTCCGCTCTCAGCTGGTGTTCTGCATACACTTCTGTGTGTCTGAAGGTGTCTTCCTGATGTATCCAGGATGTTCTCCACGTCTTCCTACTCCTCCGCTGTCTTGCTCTTCTGTCTCTGTTTTTTCATAGGCTGTCTAGGTTTGTTATAGCTTTTCTTCCAAGGAGCAAGCATCTTTTAATTTCATGGCTGTAGTCACCATCTGCAGTGATTTTGGAGCTCCCCAAAATAAAATCTGTCACTGTTTCCATTGTCTCCCCACCTATTTGCCATGAAGTGATGGGGCAGGATGCCATGATCTTCATGTTTTGAATGCTGAGTTTTAAGCCAGCTTTTTCACTCTCCTCTTTCACCTTCATCAAGAGGCTTTTTAGTTCCTCTTCACTTTCTGCTATAAGGGTGGTGTCATCTGCACATCTGAGGTTACTGATATTTCTCCCAGCAATCTTGATTCCTATGCTTCATCCAGCCCAGCATATCTCATGATGTACTGTGCAAGTAAGTTAAATAAGCAGGGTGACAATATACAGCCTTGACGTAAGTAGAGCACGGTGGTGGGAAAGGAGGCCCTGGGCTTCTTGTTCTCACATTATCCACCCAGAGTCCTGTGAGGCTGGTACTGTTGGCCCATTTAGCAAATGGAAGAAGTGAGGCTTGAAAGGGGTTAGGTCTGTGTCAGAGGTGGCACGCTTGTGGCCTGGAAGGGTGCCCAGTGTCCACAGGCCTCTGCCCACACACAGGCCTTTCAATTGGAAGGCACCTGGGAGGGTGATTTGGGTGCTGTGCTTTCAGGCCTCCTCACTTCTAGCTCTTTGAGCCATTCTCAGGGTGGAGCCTCTTACCCTTCTTGAAAGGAAATGAGTTCTTTCTGGATGCAGGCTCCCCAGTGGCCATAAAGGATGGTGGAAAACAAACTGGCTCAGTGTTTCTCCCCTAGTCCACCTGACACCTAGGGGGACGGTCAGGTCACCTTCTCCTTTATCTTTTTTCTCCAGGATCTTCTTGAGTCAGCTTCTTTATCTATGGTTCCTTCAGCCCAATAGGCTGAATTATTTGCTTTTAAACGGGTTGTACTTTGGCCAAGGACAAAACTGCTAATATTTAAACTGATAACAGATTTGCTTCTGGAGTAGTTCATAATTTTGGAATGTTGTGGAAGCAACGTAGCTCCCTTCCTTTCAGAAGAAACTAAAATTGGCCCCCATGTTCAGGAATTATTAGATGCAATGATTTTGCCTACCACTTTAGCTGTTATTAAGATTCTCAGGCATTCTAATCTTGACTCTCTTGAAGCTAGGGAAATCGTCTTGCTGACATTTCTGCAAGGAATGCTGTCCTTAAAGAGACCAATAGCAGGCAAACTTCAGTCTATAAAATTTCTAGCCCTTACCACTGTAGATTCATTAAGCCATTATAGTCTATGACACAGTAAGAGCCTTCATGAATCAATATGGTGGGCAACCATTAACCAGGCTGAAAAAATTCCTTCCTCACTTTTTCTACTTGTCCAAAGAATAATCCAGGGAAGCCTGTTGGTACTGCCCTGGGACATTCTGAACAGCTTAATGGACCATTTGAGGTCCGGCAAATGGATTTCATACAACTCCCTTTATCTCATGGATATAAATTAACTTTAGTCATGGTCTGTATGCTTTCACACTGGACTGAAGTCTTCCCTTGCAGACAGGCTACTGTCTCTTCTTGTGGCCAAAGTCCTTCAGAAAAAGATTATCCATACGTGGGACACTCCTGTTGAACTTCACAGTGATTGGGGAACCCATTTTACTGATAAGAGGTTTTAATATGTCTGTGATGTTTGGCTGGCTTTAAAACACTTTCAATACACTTACCACCCTCAATCCTCTGATTTCCTCCAATACACTAAATACATTATTAAAATTCAATTTGCAAAATTTGGAGATGCCCTTAAATACCTTGGCCAAAAGCACAGTCATTGGTCCTTAATCTCAGATCCACTCCTTTTGAAACCATAAACTCTACCTGTGAGACAGTCAGAGGGTGTCCAAGGCACTTGGCTACTACTTCTTTTGACCCACAGCTGATAAAAAGGTGCTACTCCAATACTGCAAAGCCCTAACTGCTTCTACTAAAAATAACTGTGTTTAGGTAGAGCAACTTTTCATAGTGTGTCCTCAGGGGATGAAGACCTTGAGTGTCACATCTGGCAAACTGGAGATTTCCTCTATTTCAAAAGATATCTCCAGAATGACTCTCTTTAACTTCAGGGAAAAGGCCTTTATCAAGTACTGCCAACCAAACCTTGTGCTGCCAAACTTCAAGGAATAGACACTTGGATTCACAGGATGCACCTAAGGAAAGCCTCAGACCCTGACTGGACCTGCACATCATCCTGTGACCTGCAAGTAAAGATTTCCTGGAATTGAAACAGATGACATCTGATGAGACAGTTTTCCCAAGATATCCAGACCAGGCCAGTTGGAAGCATCACCAAACCTCTGATGATGATGTAACACTTCAGATGCTCTTTAACACCTATAACATATGGATTTTAGGTACAAGTGTCCTTTTATCTAAAGAGAGTTCTCCCTTCCATCCTTCCTTGTTACTTGGATGTGACCTCAGTAGGTTTCCTATTCACGGTTGCAGGGCTTCCCTGGTGGCTCAGGAGTAAAGAATCCACCTGTAATGCAGAAAATGTGAGTTCGATCCCTGGGTCGGGGAGATCCCCTGGAGAAGGAAATGGCAACCCACTTCAGTATTCTTGCCTGGGAAATCCCATGGACAGAGAAGCCTGGTGGACTATAGTCCATGGGTCGCAGAAGAGTCGGACACAATTTCGCAACTAAACGACAAGAGCATAGTCTCTGTGTGTCAGGAATTTGTAAGCAGCTTTGTTGGGTGGTTCTGGCTCAGGGTCTCTCATGAGGTTGCAGTTGAGGTGGTTGCTGGGGCTGGATCATCTGAAGACTTGACTGGGCTGGGGACCCACTTTCAAGATGCCTCACTGCCCTGGCTGGCAAATTGGTATTGGTTCCTGATGGGAGCCCTCAGTTCTTTCCTATGTGCACCATGCGGAGGCTTGAGAGTCCTCATGGCATGGTGGCTTCCCCAGAGGACCAGACAAAAGCTGAAGTGCTTTACATGGCTAAAGCTGGAAACCACACACCATCTCCTGTGCCTTTCTCTACTGGTCACACTTACCCACCCTGAATCAGTGTGGGGGCACTGTACAAGCATGTGAAGACCAAGAGTCAGGACATTCGGGGCCACCTGGAGACAGGCCACCACAGTGTTACACAATCTTAGGTAGAGTTTATGGTACATAGTTTGCCTCAAACCTACTTTATTACAGATACACAAAACCCCTTTGTTTCTTAAGGAATGTGTATTCCTAATGAGTGCTGACGCCCATGTCTAACTCAAGGTGTTCAACTTAACCCCTGGCGCAGGCGGCACTCTGTCTTCCACTGTGCACAATGCCAGGAGACTCCTTTGTATTATGGCATGTGTGTGCATATGTGTGTGTATCTGTGTGCAAGGTGTGTGGAATCAAGATCATGATATAAGGCTGGACAGGGTGCACTGTAGTGACCAGGTGAAAACACCCAAGTTGAAGGAGCTTCTGGGCATTTAAGCTCCACTAACCGAGATGGACGTCCCTCATGCAGGTGCTGACTCGGTTCCCTGCTCTGACTGCTCCCACCTCCTCTGTTTCTCATTCCCTTACTCAGCTCCTGCCGTCATCTGCCTGGATCCATTGTTCCTTTCCCACACTCAAGGCATCTTCCAGGCTTTTCTTGCACCAAAAGCCATGATAACTAAGTCAGAAGGAAGCTCTAAAACAGGAATCTCAAATCATTAGTGACAGAAGAGAGCAACTCTCCCTTCCTTACTGTGGTTAAGTTTCCATCCGCTAACACAACTGCTGGCTGAGCACTTGCTGGGGAAGGTAGTTTCCAATCCCTGTCCACCAGATCAAAGGTGGGACAAGAGGGAGAACAACTTACATTTTTGTATCTGATTAGATGGATTTACTAATATACAGTGGACCATTGTTTCTCTCACAGGCTGTCTCTCTCTGCATCCGTTGTTGGGTGTAAATGCAACCTTCCTGGCAATAAAGCATCTTTGAAGTGCCATTGCCAAGAAATGATGTCTTTCCTTCTTTGCTTTTACATCATCACTACCGTTTACCTCCCTGAACCTCTTTCTGCTGAAGCTGCCTCACAGTTTCCTGCTGTGAACTGGGCTCGGGCACTTCATCTGCTGCCCCTTTCCTGAAAAGTGTGCACTGTGCTCACTCAGTCGTGTCTGACTCTCTGTGACCCCCATGAAAGGTAGCCCACCAGGCCCCTCTCTTCCTTGGCAAGATTACTGGAGTGGGTTGCCATTTCCTTCTCCAGAGGATCTTCTCAACCCAGGGATAGAACTCATGTCTCCTGCGTCTCCTGCATTGGCAGGCAGATTTTTTACCACTGCACCACCTGGGAAGTGGTAGAAGAGTATGAGGTCATGGAATTAGCATCTTGGGATGCTAGAAGATAAGGCTGTTAAAGTATCCCAAGTTGTCAGGCAGAAGAGCTGCAACTGCGTGTTACTCCTTGTTCATCTGTTCCCTTGTGTGTTGAGTGGGGGGCAAGGCCCAGTGTCTCACGTGGCCCAGTCCTAGTGAGACAGACTGGACATGAGACCCTTGGCTGCAGTGCTTGTACCTGAATAAACAGCTCTTCAAGCAACAGGATACAAAGAAACTATAAGGGACTAAAAGTAACTGCAAGCATGCTCAGTTGAGGCAAGTTATAGACACCAAGATACAAAACGACCAAAAAACCCCAACTGCCACTTATGAAGCACTTCTGGAAGCAAAAAACAGGGTGTCAGGAGTGAAAGCAGAGAACTGCACATGCCCCCTGCACACAATATCACCAAAGGGGTGGGAAAACCACCTAAGCCACCCCTCTAGCCCAACTCCTGGACATGCCCCTATCCTCACCCCATAAAAGCCTTGCCTGAATTTCTTGTCTGGCTTCTAGTCAATTTCTATTGATTAGGGGAGGCCAAGAACCCTGGTTGGTATCACTAGCAGGGAGAGAGAGTCAAATACATTTTATGTGCCATCACAGAGGGGTTGAGGAGGTGGTGTGTGAGCTCAATCTGTATGGACACTTCGAGCATCTCTGAAGCTGATCAGTGGGGTTACTGAGTCTCCCTCTCTTTCCTTACTCCCCCACCTCTCAACATCTCTAGTGATTTCCTTTTCCATCTACCTTACTTAAAGCGATCTCCTGGGCAGAGCTTACTTATTTGTGCAAGTCTTTTCCCTTGTGTCATTTCCTCCCTTCCCTGAAGAGCAGATGTTCTTTTGGAGATATCTGGTCAGAGGCAAAAGGCAAAATAGTTCCTGGACAGGGTGGTTCTGGAAACTTTCAGTGTTCCTCTACATCATGAACCTCCGCGCTTAAAGTACATAACTCTTTTTCCGACACAATTGTTTAGTAAGCTCCAAGGTTGCTATTACCGAGAGAGAATAGCGGTGCCTAATTTTGGCAGGAAGAGTAAAGACTAATGTTTTCAGCAAAATGCTTATCAGGGAGTTCTGAACTCTCGTCAAAGACCTGTTTTCTCAACTGCCCTCCTCCAGCAAATCTGCTATTTTTCATTTGTTGAGATATTTTGCTAAAATGCTGTGCAATCATTTCCCCCTTAATTATCTCATGGAACAACTTAGTGCTTTTTTCCTGATTGAAGAATGACAAAAGGGAGGCATGAAAGAAAAGAAAACAAACAGATCGCTTCAAAGGAACTTTCCCCTGGCTGATGATGGGCTCATCATTCTATCCCACCTCTGGGGAAGGAGTTTCCTATAAAATCCAGCAAAAGTTGGACTAAAGATTAAGAGAATGCTTCCCAGGTGGCTCTGCTTCTAGGAAGAAGATCCCCACCACTTGGGGCAGAGGAACTCCAGTTATTGACACAAGTTTTCTTGCAGCAAGAAGGGGTATTGGGACTGGCTTGCTTCCCGATTTGCTATGAGGCAGCATCCAGGCCCCAGACAAGCAGGTGGCTGGATGGGATGACAGGGGCAGGGTCACTACCCGAGTTACCTGGGCCAGTGATGTCCTCATTTACTGACCTCTAGATCCTTTGCCATGGGTCTTCCACCGATTCATGGAGGGAATCTAGAGGTCATCATCCCTCCTGGATATAGGATGCCCTGAAACAGGATGGTCAGTATGGAGCCGCTGTAGCTGAAATCCAGCCTCTGCATCCTGTTACTAAATTGAATCTCAGATACAGAGTTTCTTATGAAGTAGAAGAGAAGAGTTTCACTGTTTTGCCAGGTAAAGGGGACCACAGTGGGCTCACACCCTCAAACCTGTATTACTTGACTTGGAGTGGGTGGTGAGGAGTTTTACAGAAATGGTTCAAAGAGAAAGGTGTGCTCAGCTCATGGACATTCTTCTGAATGGTTGGTAGTGAGGTAAGAGGGAGTCAGAATCATCAACCTTCGGGTTCAAACCTACCGGGGGTCAATGGACTTGTGGCAAGCATACAGTTAACTTCTCCAACCTGGTGGGGGTTTCAGTATCTGCCAAACAGCTTAAAAATATTATAATACGTATCCCTTGAGGGGAAACCAGGACCTGGCTGCAAGGCTGCACTGCTGTTTCTTGACTTCTCCTGCCTTGTCTCTGTATCCCCTCCCTTCCCTGATTTGCAACTGTTTGAACTTTCCAGTTGGAACTCAGGGAAGGTCATGGAGGCTGGATGAAGAAAACTAAAACACAGGGGACACAGAAAGGCTATTGTGCCCACAAGCCCCACAGGGTACTGCTCAGTTCTACCATTTCTGGGTAGGAGACTCAAGAGCAGTTGCGTGGCTACACCATCTCTCTCATTCCTCTGCTATGAGACCAGCATGTCACAGGGAAGAGCTGCTTCTGAAGCTCTGACGCTGGGGTTCCGACAACCCGGAACAGACTGAAGCTGGAAAGAATGCTTTTGAGCAGGGAAGTCTGCTATGGAGTGTAAACCAGCCTCATGTGGCTGGTAAAGAGGTTAAGTCTATGTATATCATCAAGAGTTGATAGACAGGGGATGGGAACAAGGGATCTGGAAATGCTGTGCATATTTAAGGTTTAGGGGCAGATGGGTGTGGGGTGGGATGTTCAGGGCGTGGGAAGCTTCAGAGCACCCGTGGGTGCAAGAGACTTGAAAAGGAGAGTACAGGACAGGATATTTTACAAATGCTGTCCCAGGTTTTAAATCAAATTGCTTTACTGCTCCTTAAAAGAAAAAAAATGCTACAGGAAATCCTTTCATGGAAGCCTGCTGAAACTGGATTGTAGGGGCTCTGGGGTCTGCTAGGCATATTCAAGAGTGTAAGTTGTATAGCAATAACTGAAAATGCTTTAGAAATCTAGACACAAGTATTCAGTGAAGGCTGGGATAGACAAGGAAGGCTTAGATGAATTGACATTTTAAGATGGGCCTTGAACTCTGGGCAGGGAATAGGGGCTCGAAGGAAAGTGGTCTGACATTGCAGCTGAGCAGGGAGCTCCATCAGAGAGCCACAGAAAGGAGAGTGTCCAGATGGATTTAGAGACACCAGATGAGATGCCACTGGTGTCGGATAAGGAGGCCTTTTAAAACATGATGTTTCCCCACCCCACCATCAGGGAGGTCTCCTCATTTCTCAGAAATTGCAAGATACTGTGCCTAATTTTAATTGAGGTGGTAATCAATGACACAGAGAGGAGGATGTGGAGGTGTGCGGGCCGGTCACTCATCACCCATTAGGGCGTCTGTAGAGTGAACTGAGGGCAACAAAGTCCCCGCTCTCTGGACCTGGAGGCAGGTCGGAAAGCAGGGCAAGCTTTGTCAGCACACAGGTTCCTTACACTTGGGACAGGCTGAGTGAGATCTTTAGGGAGCCCGAAGCACTGAGAACATTTGGTCTGTTCATGACCCCATCGATTCCAAACAAGTCCAAACCACAGAAATAAGTGCAGGCAGTCCAACAAAGTTGTGGTTTTCTCCATCTAGGTTGTATAATTGCTTTTATAAATCAATGAAAAATCGAGTCTCTCTCATTACATCATTGTCCTAAGTGTCCTCTGGCCTGCCTGTTGGGTAACCAATATCAGGATGGCTGGCCAGAACATTTACTGCAGCACGAAGGCTCACAGGAGAGTCAAGGGTCCTATTTCATTGCCTCTATGGACAGTCTGTGCTGACTGGGGGGCCTCCACCCCGACCCTGAAGGTTGGGTGCTATAGCCTACCACCACCGCCATCCAGCAACACATGCCCAGTATGGTACTTTCATGGATCTGCTCGTGGGCAGTACCTACCATTGGGCAGCAGGCAGTGTTGGGACCTGACCTAGCTCTTTGTGCAGGATACTGCTCCTTATGTGAGGTAAGGAGAGCGAGATGTCTCAAGCCATTGTGTCTTCCTTGCTGAAGCATTGGGTGTTGAGAATGCAGCTGTAGAGCAACTCCTCAGGGAGCTTCTGCCTCTTTGTCCGGGCGAGATGCTTCCTCTGAGGTCCTGGCCCTCCTGTCCCCACTGCTCTCAGCAGCATCATGCTTTGTGGCAGTCTGTCTCCCCTACTATCTCATATTTAGCTTTAGTCAAGAAATGTGCGTGCATTTATCTTTGTATCTTTAGTGCTTAAAACAGAGCCTGGCACTGTGGAAGTACCCAAAATATGTTTCCTGAGAGAATGAGTGAACAAACCATTGCCCTGGAGCAGAAAATCAGCTGCAGGTGTGGGCCATCCTGAGTAAGTTCAGAAGGGCTGAACTGGGGTACATCGTGAATTTTAGAAAAACCTATATCCCTATGGCAGGTACTACCCGTAAGAAATCAGAAAAGAAGGATAAAAGGAGGTGAGGAGATAAATGAAAAGGGAAAACACAGCATAGTTTTTGAGCCCATCCATGCGTTCAGTGCAGCTGGAACAAGGTGCTGTGTGGTTTAGGGAGTGTTATTGAAGGTGGAGTAGAAGGCATATGGCTTCCCAGGTGGCTCAGTGGCAAAGAATCTGCCTGCCAATTCAGGAGAGGCAGGTTCGATTCCTGGATTGGGAAGATCCCTGGAGTAGGAAATGGCAACCTGCTCCAGTAATGTTGCCTGGAAAAGTCCATGGAGAGAGGGGCCTCACAGGCAAGCTATAGCCCACGGGACTGCAAAGAGTCAGCTGTGACTGAGTGGCTAAGTGCACAGGCACCCAGAAAGCATATCAGAGCTTCACCGGAATCAGACGTTATTTCCTCCTAGCTGCCCACCTCACTTCTGTTGGAGAAAACAAGAGCAGGAGGTAATTCCTGCAAAGGAGTTTTTCCTGATGTTGGGGTATCATTTTTCCATGGGGTAACCAGAGGCTGCTGTGGGAAGCAGTCAAACTTACACACTGCTGCTGGCCTTGGCATAGAGAGCCACAGATGGCGGAATCACAGCCAAGCAGATTCTCCCCATTGATGGAAATCTTTTCTACACTAGTTCCCCCACCCGTGCCATCCCCCATCAGGAGGGTTCAGTTCAGTTCAGTCGCTCAGTCATGCCCGACTCTTTGCGACCCATGAATCGCAGCCCACCAGGCCTCCCTGTCCATCACCAACTCCCGGAGTTCACTCAGACTCACGTCCATTGAGTCAGTGATGCCATCCAGCCATCTCATCCTCTGTCGTCCCCTTCTCCTCCTGCCCCTAATCCCTCCCAGCATTAGAGTCTTTTCCAATGAGTCAACTCTTTGCATGAGGTGGCCAAAGTACTGGAGTTTCAGCTTTAGCACCATTCCTTCCAAAGAAATCCCAGGGCTGATCTCCTTCAGAATGGACTGGTTGGATCTCCTTGCAGTCCAAGGGAGGGTAACTGATAAGAAAACCAGCTCTCATTAAGCATTTAGGAAACAGAAAGAAAGAGTGAGTTCCAGGGTCTTATCTGATCCAACATGACCTCTCCCTCCAGCATCCTCTATGCACTGGTTTTTGTAGTGTAACTTTTGGTTAGATGAGAGCGGAGACTGTATCCTATCATATAAAAATATAAGTGGGGTTGCCTTGGTTGAAGTGGAGGAGGGATCTAGAGCTCCATCCCCTTGGAGTAGATCTCCTTTCTTCCATTTCTAACCCCCTCTAGCAGGCAAATTAGCTTTGAGCATGGTGGGAAACCCATCACCCACTCCCATACCGGCCCAGGGCTCGCAAGTCACACTGCACAGCTCCCTATGATCGAAGGGAGATTTGCATGGTCCTCAGTGTTAGACTGAAAAGTGAACTAGCAGGCCAGATGAAACTGAGACAGAGGAGACCATCAAGGACATTTTCCGACAAGGCAAAACCTGCTTTATACCGCGGTACCAGTAGCAGAGCAATCACATGGATGTGCTGAAGTTAGCATCGCCAGAGGAAATCGCTTCACTGCCCAGAACTTCCTGGGACATTCAGCAGCCCGGTGAGGATGAGGTTCTGGAGGAGGCCTTGTCAACAGGGGGACTTGACCTCATCTTCGTGCCAGGCCTCGGGTTCGACAAACAGAGCAACCTTTCGGGACGGGGCAAGGGTTACTGTGACGCCTACCTGAAGCGCTGTCTGCAGTCCCAGGACGTGAAACCCTACCCCCTAGCCTTGGCTTTCAAAGAGCAGATCTGTCTCCAGGTCCCGGTGGATGAGAACGACGTGAAGGTAGACGACGTGCTTTACGAAGACTCCTGAGCACCTTTGGCTCTGACGACCGCAGCTGACAATCAAGGTTTTGTGCCAGAAAAAAGTCGAACATGTGTATTTTCTCGTTGTCAGAAATTAGCGGAGGTTGCACACTAATGTGAATGTGGGCTGTATTGTTTTCAGTGTGAGATGCACCTAACAGAAGCCAGTTTTAAAAATCAATAGCCGTGCGTGTAATAGAACGTTGATTAAAACGGAGGCTATCACCGTGTGATTTTCAAGTTGACTTTCTGGCCTTAATGTCCCAGGTTGGTCTGTCTGCTTTGTGGTGGTGGTGGTTTGGTTGCTCAGTCGAGCCTGACTCTTGGCGACCCCATGGACTATAGCCTGCCAGGCTCCTCTGTCTATGGGATTCTCCAGGCAAGAATACAGGGGTGGATTGCCATTACCTCCTCTCAATCCAGGGATCGAACCCAGGTCTCTCACTTTGCAGGCAGATTTTTTACCACTTGAGCCTTAGGGAATCCCTGGTTCTACTGTGAAGTGTAAGTTGAACATTCACGAGGCCCTGTGCTCCAACTCAGAGTGTGAGGGGAAAGGAAACTTATGGGGAATGGACGCTGTCATGAAGTCCTGTCAGGGGTCTGAGTCAGTCTGGCAGGCACACAGAGACCCAGAAATTACTAAATGACTTGGAGTTTGCTTTGCATTCAAAGTTCCCCAAGAATATTCTCCCCTTTTATCATGGCTTCACTTACTCAACTGGAAATTATGTCTGATGCTTTCTAACATTTGATGGACAACAGACTGAAACCTTTTATGATTTAAATATTTAAATCTGGCTAATGTGTTCCCATCTCTGCTGTTCCGGATGTCAGGCACTGATGAGTTTAAGATCTGGTGTCTTAAAAGGACGCATTTAAATCAGTTCTAATGACATGGATGAAACTAGAGTCTATTATACAGAGTGAAGTAAGTCAGAAAGAAAAACACCAATAGAGTATATTAACGCGTATAGATGGAATTTAGAAAGATGGTAACGATGGCCATATATGCGAGACAGCAAAAGAGACACAGATATAAAGAACAGACTTTTGGACTCTGTGGGAGAAGATGAGGGTGGAATGATTTGAGAGAATAGCACTGAAACATGTATATTACAATCTGTGAAAGAGATGACCAGTCCAAGTTCCATGCGTGAAGCAGGGCACTCGAAGTCGGTGCACTGGGACAACACTGAGGGACGGGATGGGGGGGAGGTGGGAAGGGGTTCAGGATGGGGGACACATGTACACCCGGGGGCGATTCATGTCAGCGTATGGCAGAAACCACCACAATATTATAAAGTAATTAACCTCCAATTAAAATGAATAAGTAGATTAAAAAAAAACAAAAGTGAACTAGACCCATACACATGGGGAGGGCACTGAAAACCATCCAATCCAGTTCCCCGGCTTTACGTAGAGGAGACGCAGGCCCAGAACACACTTCTGGAGACATGGCTAAATAATTGCAAAATCTGTCCAAAGAAACCAGATCTCTTCTTTTTCAAGTTCCTCGTGTATGTATAACTGAATCACTTTGTTATATACTTGAAACTAACACGACGTTGTGAGTCAACTATACTCCAATATTAAAAAACAAAAAATAACCCAGATCTTCTGGTGCCCAGTCAACAACCCTATTTCTTTCCTTGCACATGATATTGCTTGTTCACATTTCAGAAAGATTTTTTAAAAAGTCATTAGGGCTAAAACAAAACAAAGGAAGGTTTTTCTTGTTAAAACCCAGTTAATAGGTACTTTTGGTTCTCTGGGATTATACCTTAAGCAGTCTAGCTGCTTTGAAATCGTGCCCTTTAGGGTTAAAAAATCTATCCTGAAACCATGCCCCATAGGGTTAACAGAAACTGGTGACTAACAGAAATTCTTGAGCTTGTCGTATAGAACAGCAGGTGAGAGAACAGCTTGGTAAACCCCCCTCGGCCTGGAACCTACCTTCACGGACCAAGCTCGCCTTAGTTATCTTTTGGACTCACTAACTGCCGCCTATAGATAGCACCGCTGATGTTTGGGCTGCTATAGCAACGGGCGCATAAGCTGTTTTCCAGGATCTTGGAGTCAGCTCCTGTCCAGTTCAAGCCAGCTAAGACTGGTTGGGATCCCTGACCTTAAAACTGGGCCTGTGCAGGTGTCTGATGAGCAGCCTTTGATGTCAGAGTGTCAAAACTCCACCTCAGAGCACGCTAAGTGCCTTCATCTTTGAACATCCATCCCATGAAGAAGCATGTAACTCGGACACACCTGCACAGAATGTCAACTTCTTCCGCTTTCCCCTTCCTCCAGTCGCCTTTCCCCACGCCCCAGACCACTCGGTTTCTTCATCCCATATGTGTCTCAAGCCTCTTGCCTTGGGGGAGGTGGGTGTGAGATCTGACCTTCATCTCCTCAGCGGCTGCCTCATGAATAAGCCCCTGCTCTGCCTCACACTTAGGCTTCTCAGTGTTTGGCTTGCTGGGTGTCAGGGAAACAAACCCGGTTCGGTAACAGTCTTATCCTCCCACACATCTTGGTCACTTTACACTCAGCATGAAGAGGGTAAACCCACAACCTCGGTGAGGCAGATTTTGCCCTGACTGGTTGCTTTTTAGCTCTGGATGTAATCCCTGGGGGTGGTGGGTGGAGACTTGATGCTGAGGAAGAGACAGGGAGCCATCACAGAGAGGAAGCCTTCTGACAGGCACCAGGGCACCCTCTCCCCTGCTCGGCGTCCCTGAGGTCTGCACACTTCCTTGTGCTGCGGTTCTGTGTCAGTCAGGGGGCATGACTCTGAGGATGCAGTGCGCTTCTGTAGGAAGGCTCTGTCCCTTTACAGCTGAACCCTGGGGCAGGGCAATGGAGAACTGAGCAGTCTCTGCAGACAGCCTGGCCCTGCTGACACTCAGAGATCAACCTGACCTGGGCTAGTCTGGACTAGCTCAGGACACACAGGTGGAGGAAACAGCAGGTGACAAAAGGGAAGCAGCTGGCAAACCAGGGCCGGGCCGCCGGCTGAGAACCAAGAGGAGGCAAGGTGGTAAGAGGCTCCCACTGCAGCTGTGTGCGTTCAGGACGTGAAGGTGATACACATCTAAGTGTTGCTGTATTTATGTTTAACTGAACTGTTTAATAACCCACTGATATTTTATACTATAGAATGAATTCAATTTTGGTCACCTTATTAGACTGTTGATTCGTAACGTCGTGAGTTAAAAGAAATTCCTTCATGTGTGCTGGGAGATTAGAGCAGTTGACACCTGGCAGCACAAGGTCCAGAAACATGTCCTGAACGGCCCATGAAGGGGAGGAACCCTGAGACCAGTTTCAAGCCAAAGGGCACCTCGTTCCAAGTATAGGCCTTGAATCTCGCCTCCAGGACGCCCTCTGGAGCTTGTTTGCTATGTCACCCGGAGCGGGAGAGCTCTGCTGCGTAGACCGTCATAAGTCTACACAGCCTCCTTTCTCTGCTCACTGAGACTTCCTCGGTGCTATTTGCAGAGGGTAGGGAAAGGCCTAGGTCGTCTGGGGTCCCCAGCTTACAGAGGGAAGAGGCAGAAGGAAGGGTCAAGCATGAAGTGAGTGCGCACACGAGGAGGTCAGGATGCGGGGCGGGGGCGGGGGGGGCACAGGTGTGCGTGCGTGTGAGATCCTCGCCTCCGCGGCATCCTCAAGGCTCAGACCTGGGGGTGGGGGGGGGAGGGCACGGAAGCACATACACGGAGAGTGCTCCACCTTCTGAGCACATGATTTGGAAGCCCCTCCTTGGAGGTGGGCTTCATCCCCAGGCACCACAAATTTCTCGGCCGCGTGGAGAAGTGCCCCCCTGGAGGAACTCACCCTGAACCCTGCTTCACTCAGATTTCGCCTTCATCTCAGTGCTGTGATCCGGAAGCCGGGGCCCTGTGGCCTGGCCAGATTGGGCCAGCGGCTTCGCTGTTGTGTGAGCCACACCCTCTTGTGGCACAGGGGCCTTTGGGAAGGGAGCTTCAGGGGCCTCCCAGCTGCTTTCAGGGTTCTCCCCAAGGCCTCTGCACAGGGACACCCGTCACTTCTGCTCTTGTGCGGACTTTTTTCCAGACAGTTTTAAAGGCGCACTGCGGGATGGGACTCTCCATTGGAGGCTTCTCCCAAAGCCCTCCTGTTCAGCCTCCGTCCTCGCTTTAGACTGTGCATGTAGCCAATCAGCGGGGTCTGTTAGGGTGAGGATGGGGGTATTGACCTTGAGCAGAGATGGGTCCTTCCTACCTTTTAGGCTCTGAGGATAGGTTGGTGAGTGGCAAATTTACGGTGAAAATTTGTAAATTCTGTCTTGCCCCAGTTCTGGCTCCACCACCCAACCCTTTCCCTCTGTCCTCTGTCTTCTGGGGCTGGAAGGAGATAATATTTGAGGGCCCCTCCCCTCAGGCAGCAAGCAGGCTTCAGAAGGAAGCTGGTGTTATGTTCAGAGCCAGCCTCACCCAGAGGGAGCAGCTGTCCTGTGACGCCAGCTGCCTGACTTGATGGGGCTGGGGTGGGGGCACTGAGAGGGCTGGGACAGCAGTGAAGGGGGGCCTGTGAGGGTGGCCCAGGGCCTCTAACTTGTCCTTTCGATTACTGTCTCTCAGAATTAGAGGAATTCTAAAGATGGAAGGTAGCTCAGTTTTTCCAACACATGCTTCCTTGGTAGCTCAGCTGGTAAAGAATCCGCCTGCAGTGCAGGAGACCCTAGTTCAATTCCTGAGTCGGGACGACCCTCTGGAGAAGGGATAGGCTACCCACTCCAGTATCCTTGCCTGGAGAATCCCCATGGACAGAGGAGCCCGGCAGACTACAGTCCATGGGGTCACAAAGAGTTGGACACAACTTAGCAGCTAAAGCAAGCAAAGATGGAAAGAAACTTGGGGCTCATTGCAACCTTAGTAATGCAGCAGAATTACCTGGAGAGCCTTAAAAAGGCAGATTTCCAAGGCATACCCCAAATCTAATGAAGCAGGATCTTCAGGGGTGGACCCAGCTGTGCAAGGCTAGACTGGGGCCGTGGTGTACATGCAGCCAGTCAGCCAGTCAGGATGATTTAGCTACTCATAAGCTGCCTGCCTCTGTTTCCCCATTTGAACAATAGAAATAATAACACTTGGCAGAGCTGGGGTCACGGTTAAAGAAGACACTGTGAGTGAAGAGCTGGGTGAGGAGTTTGAAGCTGATGCCCGGCCAGCCCTGATCACGGTGAGCATGCAGTGCAGGATCCCATGGGGACAGGCGACCTACTCACCCAGCCTCTGTTCTGTCCTTGGGGAGACTGAGCCCCACAAGGAATGTAAGCATGTGAATTCTGGACACAGAGCGGGTGACTTTGCAGGACAGGCTCTCTCCAGGGGCCCAGCTCCAGGAGAGAGGCCTCAGTGCTTTCTTTCCCGGCCTGCCAGTCCTGCTAAAACAAACAGGTTGGGGGTGTGTGGGGAATGGCTTGATACCTGGGACACTTGATCAAGTGAAACCATAGCTTTGTGCCCAGGGGAGCAGCTGGAGGATAGAGGGGCCCCAAGCAGGAAGGGGTTATATAAATACTGGCTGCATAACTAGGTCTGTGCCTTGATTAGATAAGAGCTGGAAGCTGAGGCCCAGTGAATAACAATTGAGCTCCAGGCTGGTAATGGCCTGATTTGAAAGTCTGAGCAGAATGGCCTGGCACGGGGTGAAGGGCAGATTTCCCTGATGGGTCTGGGGCTGCTGAGATAATGCCTGATGACAAGGGCGCAGAAGTGAGGGGACCGCAGAGTCTTCACATCCCGCCACGAGCCGGTCTGGGCCTCTGTACCTGCGGTCCTGCCCTCAATACAACACAAGCAGCCAAACAGCAGGGAGCTCTGCCCCTGGGAGCTGAAAATCCTTAGGAAGCTTAAGTCAAAATTGGCAGGTTAACAAAATTGGTTGTATGATTATACAAACAACGTGAGCAGCTTGGAAGCTGGCCCTGGGGATAAAGAGATGGCAGGCAACCAGCAAGTAGTGACTGTGCTCCGGGTGCTTTGCACTGGTTATCTGTGGGACAGATAACCTCATCCTCACTTCCTGGGTGAGGAAACAGGCCCGGGGAGGTTTCCTGATCATTTCCAGGCCCTAATCATTTCCGGGCCCTAATCATTTCCTGCCCATGCCATGGTGAGCATGGGGTGGAGGATCCTGTGGGGACAGGCAACCTGCTCACCCGTCCTCTGTTCTGTCCTTGGGGAGACTGAGCCCCACAACGAATCCAAGCATGTGAATTCTGGATACAGAGCGGGTGACTTTGCAGGACAGGCTCTCTAAGAAGCAGATGCAGGGTTCAAGCCACATCTGGTGGAAGTCAGTCCCTTGCGAGCAGGAAAGAGGAGGGGCTGATGGAGATACCAGGTCTGCTCCTGAAGTCTCTCCCAAGTTCCTAAACTTTGATGGCTCCTGGGATGTCCTGAGACATGAATTCAACCACTGTTGGTGGTGACAGCAAGGACTCATCTTCAACAAAAGAGAGGGAGAGTCCTTGTTCCAAAATCTTCTGGCACCTGGTGGGTTATATGGCTCTTGCTCAGTGACCCACTCCAGACTGGTAGCATCTGGATTCACCTAACAGTGGGTCAGAGGAGTATTTCCAGTATCATGTTTGATGCCCCTAAGATCTGGAGCACTTTGTCAAGCACGTGCTTCTTAGTGGTGAGAAGGGCAAGTTGCATTAAGTGGTCCTTTACCTTGGGCAGCATTCCCTGGAGACAGAGATGAACTGGGGAAATATTCTGTTTATCATCTGGTCTTCATATCTCCCAACTCTAACTGGAGGAGCATAATGGCTTTTCAGACCTGCCATCTTTGTCCGTTCAGACCCATAGCTAATAGTCCAGGAAGGGACTGTCTAGGTCTCTCCCCCAGGGTTTAGTGACTTTGGCAGATGAAATCTGGTCACCTGGGGGGAAAGATGGGAGAGGTTTCCTATATAATGCTTGTGATGTCATCACTGAGTCTTCCTTCAAGAGGATCCAGGCTCTCCTTCATCGGAGGATGGTTTAGATCTGAGAACTGAATGAAGGACTCGCTCCCAGGCTTTTGTACAAGTGGAGTGGTACCCTGGTTGGCTTCCCGTCTGTTTTGTGCTGACAACACGAGATCCAGTAGTCATCACCACACATCCCTGCAGTCAAGCACTAATAGTATCTTGATTGTTATTCTGGTCTTCAGTGATTACATCCTTTTCCTTGTTTAATTTGGGTGCCCCTGGTCTCTGTGATTCTCTTATTCCATTATCCTCACTGATAGGAGGGAGCCAACTTCTATGACATCTCTCACTGTCAAATCTCCTCTAAAAAGTGTGGCCCTCTGCAGGCTTTTCAAAGTTGTCCATACAGCCATCCCACAAGCATTCCTTGTCATCTTAGTGGAGGATGTGCCCTCTAGGCATTTCAGTAGACTCTTAGGACTGGCTCCAGGCGTCTTTGTCAGAATGTGGACACCTAAGTTCCATGTGAGGGCTCCCGTGTCAAATATGTTCTTCCCTCTCCAGCCTATCTCCCTTCAGTTCAGTTCAGTTCAGTCGCTCAGTCGTGTCTGACTCTTTGAGATCCCATGAATTGCAGCATACCAGGCCTCCCTGTCCATCACCAACTCCCGGAGTTCACTCAAACTCACATCCATCGAGTCAGTGATGCCATCCAGCCATCTCATCCTCTGTTGCCCCCTTCTCCTCCTGCCCCCAATCCCTCCCAGCATCAGAGTCTTTTCCAATGAGTCAACTCTCTGCATGAGGTGGCCCGAGTATTGGAGTTTCAGCTTCAGCATCAGTCCTTCCAAAGAACACCCAGGACTGATCTTTAGAATGGACTGGTTGGATCTCCTTGTAGTCCAAGGGACTCTCAAGAGTCTTCTCCAATACCGCAGTTCAAAAGCATCAATTCTTCGGCGCTCAGCCTTGTTCACAGTCCAACTCTCATATCCATACATGACCACAGGAAAA
This sequence comes from Ovis aries, assembly GCF_016772045.2. Taxonomy (NCBI): domain Eukaryota; kingdom Metazoa; phylum Chordata; class Mammalia; order Artiodactyla; family Bovidae; genus Ovis; species Ovis aries. The sequence continues at coordinate 653,546 of NC_056078.1, read as the reverse complement.
TCCTAAGCCTTGACTAGATGGACCTTAGTTGGTAAAGTAATGTCTCTGCTTTTGAATATGCTATCTAGGTTGGTCATAACTTTCCTTCCAAGGAGTAAGTGTGTTTTAATTTCATGGCTGCAGTCACCATCTGCAGTGATTTTGGAGCCCCCCAAAATAAAATCTGACACTGTTTTCACTGTTTCCCCATCTATTTTCCATGAAGTGATGGGACTGGATGCCATGAGCTTAGTTTTCTGAATGTTGAGCTTTAAGCCAACTTTTTCACTCTCCTCTTTCACTTTCATCAAGAGGCTCTTTAGTTCCTCTTCACTTTCTGCCATAAGGGTGGTGTTATCTACATATATGAAGTCATTGATATTTCTCCCGGCAATCTTGATTCCAGCTTGTGCTTCTTCCAGCCTAGCATTTCTCATGATATGCTCTGCACCTATTTGGAACCAGTCTGTTGTTGTGATGCCAATACCCTCAAAATTATTTTCCCTGTTTTCATACTTCTTGATAGTATTTATTAACCAGGGCTGCAGTACATTTAACATGCAAACTGTGTTCTGGAGCAGGGGCTACGTTTTCTGATCCAGGGGACTTTTGACCTGGAATCAGTAAGCGAAGGTGTAAACAACTCTTGAGGAGAAAAAACAACATGGTGCAAAAATCACCTACTTCAGGAAGGCCTTTGATTGCTTGATTTCTAGGCGAAGGAATACTGTTTTCTAGAAAAAAAGATTGGGCTGCTTCTGGTGGTCCACTGGGTTTAAGAAAATCTAGGGGCTCAATATTCTCAAGCTTGTCTGCTCAAATATTTCTGTTACTGGTCTCATCAGATCCTCAAGTTCAATCTAGGAAAACTACTATTTTTTTAAATTAAGAAATTTCATTTCAGAGCTTTCCTGGTGGCTCAGTGGTAAGGAATCGCCTGCCAATGCAGGAGACACAGGTCTGACCCCTCATGCTGTGGAGTAACTCAGCCCGTGTGCCACCACGGTTGAGCCTGTGCGCCAGAGCTTGGGAGCCACAGGTACTGAGCCCACTTGCTGCAGGTGCTGAAGCCTGAGTGCCTAGAGCCCGTGCTCTGCACAGGAGGAGCCACACACTCAGCTAGAGAAGAGCCTATGCAACAGCGAAGCCCCAGCACAGCCAAAAGTAGATAAAGAAAATGATGTTAAAAGTAGAGCTTTTTTCATTTGATTGAAGTGTAATTGATTTACTATGTGTTAATTTCTGCTGTATGGCAAAGTGATTCAGTTATACACATATGTACATCATACATGCATGTATATATATATATGCATACGTTGTTAAAAACACTCTTTTCCATTATGGTTCATCACAGGATATTGATCACAGTTCCCTGTGGTATACAGTAGGACCTCGCTGTTTATCCAGTCTGTATATACATAATAATTTGCATCTGCTGATCCAAACCCCCAGTCTGTCCCTCCCCCAGCTCCCTTTCCCTTGGCAGTCACAAGTCTTTTCTCTGTGTCTGTGAGTCTGTTTCTGTTTTATGGGTAGGTTCATTTGTGTCGTGGTTTAGATTCCACATATGAATGATATCATATGGCGTTTGTCTCTCTCTTTCTGACTTACTTCACTTAGTATGATAATCTCTAGTCGCATCCATGTTGCTGCAAATGGCATTATTTTGTTCTTAATTGACTGTGTGTGTGTGTGTGTGTGTGTGTGTGTGTGAGTCTCACAGTTGTGTCTGACTCTTTGCAACCCCATGACCTGTACCCTGCCAGGCTCCTCTGTCCATGGAATATTATATATATATGTGTATATAATCCATCTGTATATATGTATATATATATTATCCATCCATCTGTCAGTGGACATTTAGCTTGTTGCCATGTCTTGGCTATTGTATTGCCATGAACATAGCAGGTGCATATATCTTTTTTGAATTATAGTTTTGTCTGGATATATGCCCAGAATGTGATGACTGGATCATATGGCAGCCCCATTTTTAGTTTTCTGAGGAATCCCCATACTACTCTTCATAGCGACTGCACTAACTTGCTAGCTTACCAACAGTGTAGGAAGGTTCACTTTTCTCCATACCTTCTCCAACATTTGTTATTTGTAGACTTTTTAAAGATGGGCATTCTGATTATAAAAGGCAACTTTTATATTGCCAAGTAAAATAGTTTTATTGTCTTTTAATTGTTGCTGAACTTGAATCTTCAGTGAATGAAGACAGTCATCATCTTCTAGTGGAAGAGGTGGGAAAGAGAGAGACAGAGAAGGGAGCTTCCTAACATGGGTTTTGGCCACAGGAGAGAGCTGGTGCTCCACGGAGTCTGCCTCTGCCAGACGTGGATCATGAAAGGGAGTGTGCGGGAAATTGGGTTTAATGCGACAGGATTAGTACCCCATGGCTTTCCACCTCAACACTAGGTTGATCATTAGCAGTTGACAATCATCTGATGGACTGATTTTTAAAGTACTATTTTTAAAATTCTTTAAAATCCACAGGCTTAGATCCCTTCTGAAAAGTGAGAAAAATGCATACTGTTATGGGTTGAATGGTGTCCCCCCACAGATGTTGGATCCTAACCCTTGGTAGTTTAGAATGTTGACCTTATTTGGAAATAGTCTTTACAAAGGTCATCAAGTTAAAATGGGGTCGTTAGGGTGACCTAATCTTATGCAACTGGTGTCCATATAAACAGTAAATTTGGACACAGACATACATGCAGGGAGAAGACCACACGAGGTGAAGGCAGAGATTGGGGTGACGTCCAGCTAAGGGATACCAAAGATGGCCAGCAAGCCACCAGGAATGAATGGAGAAACCTGAACAGATTCTCCACGCAGCCCTTGGAAGGAACCCACCCTGTGCCCACCTTGGTCTGGCACTTCTGGCCTCCAGATCTGTGAGGCAGCTCATTCCTGCTGTTTCAGCCACCCAGACTGTGGTTCTTTTGCTACTGCAGTCCAAGCAGACTAACACATGTGCAGACACATCTCGCCATGAAAATATCCACGTCTTTCCATTCCGTCTCGTTTCCATTTTCTGTGTTTCCCGGACCTGTTTTCTGATTCTTGCAATCTCTCTGTACCTCACCCCCCCCCCCCCCCCCCCGCCCTGCAAAATCTCCCACTTTTGGTTTCCTTTGGGATTGTGGCTGCACATGAATTTAGGACCCAAGGGACCTGAGATCTTAGGGGCAGATGAGATGTTAGCAACTGTCTGGTTCCACCCCAAGTTTCTCAGCTCAGAGAATACAGGGCCTGATTTAGAGAAACTCAGCAAAAGCAGATACCAGGGCTTCCCCTGGGGGCAGGACAAGTTTTGCAGTGTGGGGAAAACCCAACCCCACTAAGCCTGGGTAAGTTCAGCCCTTCTGGTCAATGGAGAGGCTCTAAGGTATAATTCTGGAGGATGTTTGGAACCCCTTGTGGAGAGGTGAGGCTCTCCTGCTGGAGCAAGGATGCGGAGATAGGCTGCCGGGAACCTCCACCTGTGACCCTAGCCCCTGCAGAGCACTCACCTCTGGGAGGTCCTCAGAAAGGTGGTGGACATGGGGCCTGGAGGCTATCTGCCAGGGTCTAAGCCCAGTTTCCTCCCTGTGAAAGGAGGACAGCCCGTTACTCAGAGGGTTGTTCTGTGCACTGATATTTGAGTAACCTCTGCTATGCAGAGAAGGTATTTGTTCTAAGTGGACAGTGCAAATCTAACAAGGAGTGTCAGCTTGTAACATTCCACAGCCCCATCCAGCCGAGGCACTGTTGTCCCTGGACCACACTGACCCTCCAGCCGAGGCTCAGCCCCTAGGAGTTTCTACGCTGCTCTGAGTAGCTGATGGCTGTGTCCTGAGTCTCCATGGCAGCCTGAGGTCTTATCTGTATGTGGAAACTGGCCTGACTCTCAGGGCTGGCTTCCGAAGTGCAGATGGGCCCAAGGGCTTTTTACCAGGTTTCTGTCTGGATTTCCTGGTTTACAATCCACAAGCAACAGCAGCAACTAATGGTTTTTGAGCACTTGTTGAATGCAGGGAATAACAGGTAGGAACAGAGCTGTAGCCTTCAGTAGGGACTCCTGACCTAGACTGTGGGAGTGATGGAAGGAGATTCCCCAAAGGTGAAGTGAACTCTCCCATGCCATCCCTGGGACTGAGCTCTGATCTAAACTCACCTGGAGGCTGTGTCCTCGGTCCTGTTTCTGAGGCAGGTGGCTGGGCTCTGCCCTGGTCACAGCCCAGCTGGACTGGGACCCAGCGCTGTTGCCCTGGCACGCCTGCCACACCGTGATGTCAGCCACTGCCCCCGCTGGCCCCAGGGGTCCCCACGTCACCCACCCATTTGAGGGCTGGGCCCCTAGGCCTTTTCTGGCTGTGGCTGTTCGGGTCCTTTCCCAATAGCTTGACTGAGATCCTAGCTGTCCTCCTGGCTGAGCTCATTTAAATGAGGGGTTCAGAATGAGTCTTGTTCAGAGGTGCCACTTTGGCCTATGGATTACTTTGAGCTGAAGTCAATTAAGGCAGAAAAAATTCAGGAAAATTTTTGCTTGTTTGATTTTTTTCAGAAAAATGACAGTGTTAGTTGCTCAGTCATGTCTGACTCTTTGTGACACCATGACTGTAGTCCATCAGGCTCCTCTGTCCATGGAATTCTCCACAGGCGAGAGTACTGGATTGAGTAGCCATTCCCCCTTCTCCAGGGGATCTTTCTGACACAGGGATTGAACCCAGTATCCTATGTTTTAGGCAGATTCTTTACAGCCTGAGCCACGAGGAAAGCCGTCAGTTCAGTTGCTCAGTCGTGTCCGACTCTTTGCGACCCCATGGACTGCAGCACGCTAGGCTTCCCTGTCCATCACCAACTCCTGGAGCCTATTCAAACTCATATCCATTGTATCAGTGATGCCATCCAACCATCTCATCCTCTGTCATCCCCTTCTCCTCCCACCTTCAATCTTTCCCAGCATCAAGGGTCTTTTCCAATGAATCGATTCTTTGCATCCTGTGGCCAAAGTATTGGAGTTTCAGCTTTAGCATCAGTAATTCCAATGAATGTTCAGGACTGATTTCTTTTAGGATTGACTAGTTTGACTTCCTTGTAATCCAAGGGACTCTCAAGAGTCTTCTCCAACACCACAGCTTAAAAGCATCAGTTCTTCATGCTCAGCTTTCTTTACAGTCCAACATGACCACTGGGAAAACCATAGCTTTGAATAGACAATGCAGGAGACCTGGGTTCGAGCCCTGGGTTGGGAAGATCCCCTGGAGAAGGAAATGGCAACCCACTCCAGTAACTGCCTGGAAAATCCCATGGACAGAGGAGCCTGGTAGGCTACAGTCCATGGGGTCGCAAAGAGTCAGACACGACTGAGCGACTTCACTTCACTTGACCAGAAAGACCTTTGTTGGTAAAGTAATATCTCTGCTTTTTAATATGGTGTTTAGGTAGGTCATAGCTTTTCTTCCAAGGAGCAAGCATCTTTTAATTTCATGGCTGCAGTCACCATCTGCAGTGATTTTGGAGCCCCCCAAAATAAAGTCTCTCATTGTTTCTCAATCTGTTTGACATGAAGTGATGAGACTGGATGCCATGATCTTAGTTTTCTGAATGTTGAGATTTAAGCCAACTTTTTCACTCTCCTCTTTCACTTTCATCAGGAGGCTGTTAGTTCTTCTTTTTCTGCCATAAGGGTGGTGTCATCTGCATATTTGAAGTTATTGATATTTCTCCCAGCAATCTTGATTCCAGCTTGTGCTTCATCCAGCCCAGAGTTTCTCATGATGTACTCTGCATATAAGTTAAATAAGTAGGGTGACAATATATAGCCTTGACGTACTCTTTTCCCTATTTGGAACCAGTCTGTTGTTCCATGTCCAGTTCTAACTGTAGCTTCTTGACCTGCAACCTTCCTCTTAACTGCTGGAAGAATTTAGAAAGAGGTCCAGGAAGAGAACCATCATCAGAGATGACCACAGAGAGTGTCGCCAGCTGTGGTGAGCTGGGAACCTGGCAGGGCCTGTTTGTCCAGAGACTTCTCTGTGTTCCATTGTCTCCCATGGCCTGGCAAACACTTACTCTTCCTGGTCCTCCTGTGAATTGTCTTCCTCCCCTTTGGAGCCCAGACTCCCGGTCCCTTCCTCTTAATTCAGAATGGTGTGTGAGCCTCGATTGCCTATAAGAGAGACTCATGTTGTCTTTGTGGGGCCCCTGCATGTGTGGAATTAAATTTGTTTTCTCCTGTTAATCTGTCTTATGTTGGTTTAATTGCCAGACCAGCCAGAAGGACCTAGAAGGACAGAGAAAAAATTTCCTCCCTCACAAAATGAAGGAAGGATTTTTTGCAGATGGTATTTTAATCTCCATTCTCACCTCACCCAAAGATTTCTGAATTTTTGTTGTTCCTGGTCTGGATTTCTGTGAGGTATTTTAATGTTACTTTGTCCGACTCAGTTTCATGCTGGTGACTCTGTGTCAGTATTGTTTTGCTCCTGATTTCCAATGGGCTGGTTTTTGGATACTTTGTATACCCAGCAAGGTGCTACACATAACAGGCAAAGGCAGACTGTCAGGGAGCAAAGAGGAAGGAAGTGGGGTGTCAGGGCACCTGGCTGGTCCTCTGTCCTTTTAGGAAAGTCATCCTTAAGAACTCAGCCTATCTTCTGGGTCAGTGTCACGGTCCAGCCATCCTGACCATACTGTCCAGATGTTTTGTGACAACGCATGGACATGCAATTCCAGTAGGTTAAGAGTATACAATGAAAATATCAAATTGAAAAAAAGAAACCTTTTTCTTTGGCAAGAGCCCATTCAAGACGCACAGCATTTGTGACATTTACTTGAGGCTCAATTCTTTCTTTAAATTCTTCACCAGACTGACTTTTGGTCTGTCTAGCCCTCTTGGCAGTTTAACCATGGCCTGCTTTGCAAGGCTTTTTCCAAAACTTTACTCCTGCAAATAGATGTCAAGGCCGTGAGGAACTGGGCTCTGCCGTGTTTCTTGGACACCCCCTGCTTGCTACCCCACCCCTGCTCCTAAAGCTTTGCCAGGCTCCCAGTTCCCACTCTCACTACATATTGGCTTGTTATTTCGAGTGGCGTCTTATTTCATCGGGCTGTTTTTGAAATGATCTACTTTCAATCTGGGCCACCTTTTGGGTACAGAGTTTTTGAAGCTTATTTAAGAGAACTGGACTATTGTAGGTGGTATGTATAGTTTCTCCTTGTGTCCTGATATTCAGATGAGCTTTTTGAATTTCCTAGAAGGCAAATTAGGAGGAATCTTGAGGGACCTGGGAACTATGGCTTGTGGCCTGGCCCACCATGAATGAATGCCCAGAATAAGGACACGGGCAGAACAGAGTGAACTGGAGTGCTGGTGGGGCTGTCCTCACCCTCCATGCGGGCACCTCATCCTCTCTATGTGAGACATTGGTGGCTTTCCCTGGTAAAGCCACTGATGCCGGGCTGAGCCCAGTGCTAGGAAGGCAAGAGTCTCGTGTGGCTGTAAGGAGCTGTAAGAGCCCTTCCTCTCCACAGCCTTCATCTCCACCCCACCATCTGGAGGCTTCCCTCCTGCTGCACCTCCCAGCTTCATCCACGCTCTGACCTATTTTCCCATGATCCTGCCTGCAGGTAGGCTGCAGTTCAGTTCTGGGGCTAAGCACCTAGAGTGAGAGCAGACCCCACAGATTACAGGCTGGGGTCTCTGGCAAGACTGCTCTGGCTTCTGACTGACCTGCCACAAAGCTGCGAGGTCCCCATGAGCCCCTTAGACTTGATAATTCACTAGAGTGATTTACAGAACTCAGGAAAGGGCTGTAATCTATGTTTACAGTTTTATCATAAAGGATACAAATCAGAAGTGGCCAAATGAAGAGGGCAGGTTCTGACGGGTCGCCAAGTGTTCTCACCCTGAGGAATCAACACACAGCACCTTCCCAGCACATCCAGGAAGCCCACTCAACCTCAGTGTGCAGAGGCTGTATGACCTCGGCATGACGGATTGAATCAGCAGCCACATGACTGGACTCTATTCAGGCCTCACCCCTCCTTGAAGGTCTGGAGTTTGGGTGATTGGAGGCTCAGAGCCCCGACCCTCTAATCAATCACACTTTAGGTCTTTCAACCTGACTCCCCCATCCCGGGACTACCTAGGGGCTCCCATGAGTCGCCTCATTAGCATAAACTGATATGTGATGCCTGGATTCATGAATAATAAAGACACTCCTGTTACTTGGGAGATTCTGAGTTTGCACTCGAGTCTCCTTCTCTAGAACCAGGAGCACAGGCCAGTCATATTCCTTTTATGATACTATCTTAACCTTCCTGTTTTACCTTCCAGGTTCTAACTCATGTACTAGCCATGATCTTGAGGATGTGTGACATTCTCTAAAGAAGAAAACAACCAGATGCTCCTGTCTCCTGATGGTTCAGGGCAGATGGGGTCATGCTGCTCTTCCTTGGACCTGCGGACACCTCACAGCTGCTGCCTCTGGGTCTCTGTGCTGAGCCCTGGGCCCTTGAAGCAGACTCAGATCCTGGCCAGACTCTGTGGCCAGAGGACCAGATAAGGCAGATGTGGACCCCTGGGGCTCCTGCCCGGGAGTGACATGAATTGTGTCCATCACATTTTACTGGCAAAAGAAAGGCTTTGGTCAAGATATAACAGTAACCTGATCTAAGATCTAGAAAGATGAGTCACTGACCGGGTTATAGAGGCCAAGGCAGAGACAGGAGTGAAGGAGGGAGGGGCCACGGGCAGTGAAGCAGCCTGGTGAGGAGGTGAGGCAAAGTGGGGACTCAAGGGCGACGAGGGGTCAAGTTTCGGTAACACGGGGACTCTGGCACCAGGAGGTCAGGAGGAGCCAGCAGAACGTTCTTTCTTTGCAGCATGGTGCTGGGGGCAGAGTCATACTTCCTGGGCTTCAACCAGCAGGGGGACACAGGGAAGAGATGGGCACCTTCACCTCGCAAGCAATCAGCCACCACCAAGCTGGCAGCCCCTTACCTGAATGCCCTGTGTTAGCTGGACACTAGGACTTGGGCCCCACAGACTCTGTTGCATAAGTGGTTTCCATGTACCATTGTTTTTCTGTCTGGATTTTTCCATGATGGATGTGATTCGGGTGTCATGCTGGGCAGGAGATGGTATTTAAATGTTTCCTGGGTTTGATCTCCATGCAGGCAGCCTGTGCTAAGACTTGGGGTAGGCGCTAAATGGATTTAATTAACTCCAGCATTTGAGCATCACTGAGGGCAGTGAGGTCTGGGGTGGGGGGCACCTGCTGCTTTCAGCCTGGCTGACTCTAGAAATCATCACATTTTGAACTGAAGCACGTCCAAGGAGTTTGATGGCAGAGAAGCCAGGATGGAAGGGAGAGGCTGGGAGCCAGGGGTTTCTAACGTTATGCCCACTTTTGCCCTGAACATGGGCAGGTTGTAACATGTTCTTCAGATTTAGCAGCTGCCCAAGAATGGGATGGAGTGAGGGAGGAGTCTGAAAGTTTACAGAGAGCACCTCAAGGAAATTCTGAGAGCCAGGCCACCTTCCAGAGAGAAAAGATGCTTTTCCCCCTCTCTGCCGTGACCACGACTGCCTGCACAAGGGCCTCTGAAACACCCTTGACCTTCACTGACCTTCAGCACCTGCTCCAACTTCTTCCTGCTGTGTCTTCCTGTTCTGCAAACGCTGGGAAACCAATCTGTCCTTCCTGAAGCCTTTGCATGAGCTGTGGTGTCAGTCCTGCATACTAGAGACATATGACGAAACTAACTGGAAATGGAGTTGTGGGGAGACAGAGGCAGGGAAAAGGCACATTTTTGCTGACGGGGTCCTGGAGAAAGCCTGAGTCGCGGCCTGGGACTCTGACTGGATCGCAGCGGGAGGCCAGGCCCCCGGAGCCTGGTCCTGCGGTGCGGCCGTGGCGGGTGGACCTGGGCCCGTTCTGGCCTGCATTAGCCTCCCAGCGATCCCATGAGGGGCTCCATCCCTCCAAGCTGTCCCTTCCTGCCCTACCTGCAGTACAGCCCTGAGCCCGACCTGGCACCTGGGAGCACTTGATCTAGTGGCAGCCGTGGGAAGCTGGCCCCGCGTCCGGGGCTGGCTTTGTCAGAGGGTCCCGGCCACATGCCATAGGGACAGCTGTGTGGCCTGCCCTGCGGTCTGTTTCCATTGAGTTCTCTCTCCGTCCCCTCTGCTAACATACAACCAGCAGAGGTAGGCACTGGCTAAGTGGGCAGTGGGGCTGGGACCTGTGAGCCACGGCTCAGGGCTCTGCCGACGTGGGAGTCTCTCTAGACACTGCCTGCCTCTGCTTCACTGTCCTGACCACTCTCCTCCAGGGCTTGAGAATCTTCACTGTTTGGTGTTTTATTGTTAGTTGTCCTGTTCATGGAAGCCTTTATGCTTTCTCAGATACTGATTTCCTAGAAGAATCCCAGGGTGAGTCTGGTGATATTATGTCTCTAATTTGCTGGGTTTCAGTTTTCTACAAGAGCAAAAGTAAACCTTGAAAGATCTATTTGTCCCTTTGTATAACTAACTTCCCATAGTGGTTAAGGCGGAGGGACAAGGGGGTGAGTAAGACAGGTAAGAGGGAGGAGGCTTTGGAGTCAGGCTGAGCAGCCTCGTTATCCAGGCTCTACCACCCACTTGCTCAGGGCTTCCCTCATGGCTCAGTCAGTAAAGAATCTGCCTACAATGCGGGAGACCTGGGTTTGACTCCTGGGTCAGGAAGATCCCCTGGAAAAGGAAATGACAACCCACTCCAGTATTCTTGCCTGGAGAATCCCATGGACCGAGGAGCCTGCCAGGCTACAGTCCCTGGGGTCACAAGAAGCGAACACAACTGAGCAACTAAACCACCACCACTGCTCACTAGCTGTGTGACCTGGGCGCAGTAAGTAAACCTCTCTGAGCTTCTATTCTTTGGCTATAGCAACGGTCCTGAGCTCACTGGATTGTTATGAAATTCAAAGAAAATAATGCATATAAAAATATAATAGTGCATAGTACTTATTAATAGTGAGTTTTTTAAAAGCTCTTATTGTAATTAGCCTCTATTTTTTTTAACCTGTAAAATGGACAAACAATAAAATATTCAAAATGAACTAGTGTAGAACTGGCTGTAGAGCAAGGAATTTTATAAAAGGCTAACCCAGATGGGCCTTGTCCTGTGGGCTTACTGGCCCAAATAGAAGCTAAGAGGAAGCGATTAGAACAGATTCTGGAAGCAGTTCATGATGGTAAGAAGCAGGTTCTTTTTAAGGGATGTGGTCTGTCTGTCCCTGCCTTTCTACCCACTCCAGAGGCTTCTTCCTCTGGTTGTAGATGAATACTGCTGGGTTCCCTTTCACCATGTACAGACTTCAGCAAATGAGCCCTCAGCAAGCCCAGGACCCTCTCCCCACTTACATATGGGGTCTCCTTTGGGATAAAGAAATTCTGGGTCACTAGAAACAAGCTGGTGAGTCGGGGATGAAAAATTCCCCTGGGCCCACCAGAAGACGGGAAAATCCACTTTGCTAGCTGATTGTATAGACTCCCAAATACTAAAGGTTGGGGAGATTCTTCTCAGTTTTGTAAGAAACTATGGAGTGGGATAAAGGAGGGGAAGAAATACACATCTGTCCCTCTATGACTCTTCTCTAAATGCTTTTTCAACTTCTTCGAGATCCACAATCATTTTTTGGGGATTCATCTGAATAAATCGAATCCACTCCTTAATGTCAACAATCTCCATCTCAACTTAGCCACAACATGAAGGATGGGCAGAAAGGAAGTTTAAGAAGGCTTTTTTAAAAGTTTAATTGCAGACTTTCTTAACCATCAGAAGTTTGGGCTCATTGAGATCAACCCTCCTGGGGTACCCCACCCCTCCATCTTCCCCCCGGGGTACCATTTACGGTTCCCAATATGCCAGCCCTCTGAGCTCAACTGTGGGCTGGTCAATCGATCGCTATGTTAAGAAAGCAAATGTCTGATCCCTTCTGCCAGGTTTCCATTCTGAAAACCCCTAAGCTCTGGTACTGTCATTTGGAATTATTTGTTGAAACGAGCTTCAAGGGGACTGTCTTTGTTGTCTAAGTTATTTAATCAAATATAGCCCATCTTTAAATTCCTCTTCCTGCCTCTGTTCTCCAGTTAAATTTTCCCTCTCCTTTCCCACCCCTGGGCTGACTCCCTCAGGCATCCCCCACCCCCACCATCTCCTCCCAGACACCACAGCCAAGGGAGCCTTCTGTGCCCTTCATTTTGCTGAGCTCCTCATCTTACAAAGCAAACTGGCATCCTCAGACCCTCCTGTGTTCCCTGAAATACTGTCTAGTCAAGTAATATAACTCAGAAAGATATTTGAAAATAACTTTTCAAGCTCCTTCAAAAATTCTTTCTTCTCTCATTGCAACACATGGAGGCAAATAGCAGATGGAATACATTTCTTCATCTTTAAAAACACCAGATGCTTCTCTCCTTATTTGATTTTTTAAAGTCACACTCCTTCCCCATCTAGCTTTTGTCTGTCCTCCACCTCCCAAATCTTCTAGTTCTGTTTGTCATGAAAACAGCCCTCAGAAACATGAACACGTGGGCTTTGAGGATGTGCACCCGTTTAGGAGGGACAAGCTGGCTTTAAGGATAAGCAGGGTGTTGGGTGCAAGAAGCTCCACTTTTAATACCATGACTTTGGGTTCAGGAAAAAGAATGTAGGTCCCAAGGCCAGGGTGTAGCTGGGTGCCTTCAGGGCGGTGTGGTGGCTAGCTCTGGGGGAGTCAAGGGCAGGGACCACCGGCTTATATTCTCACAACCAGGGGCATGCAGCAAAGAATGGAAAACTTAGCCTTTTTTTTAGAGGAGGAAATAAATCTTGCTAGCTTTATAGCTTGGATAAGACATTAAACTGAGATTCCAATTTGGCGATGCACTGCCCAGGCTTTGGATGCTCATGGGCCACTTTCTGTCACATTTTGATTTAAGTTATTTCACACACATTTATAAAGTGTGGGTTGTGGATAAACCATAGCATTTAACACAAGGTATAGATGCCCCATCTTTGAGACCCTCAGGGAATAAAGATTTAGTGAGAGCCAGAGATAAGCTCATACATAATGATGCTCCAAAGAAGAATATAACCACCAAGATGAGATTCTGTGGGGGGACAACAGAAAGGGGCTTGGGAAAGAGTCAGATCACCTCCTTCTGAGGGCAGAGAGGAAGCAAAATCTGCATTTGAGGCCCAAGGAAATGAGGTAGGAAGGGTTCATTTTCCCAGCATAAATTTGGGGAGTTGAGGAAATTGGGGAGGCAACAATGAAATATTTTATTCATTTATTTTTGTTTTCCCTTTTCATTTTTTTTTTAAAAATTTGTGATTTCTGCTATATGGCCAGTTGACTCAGTTATACATATATACTTTCTTTTTTATATTTTTTTTCCAATGACACATTTTAAAAACCTCTCTGCATGGTTCAAAATTATGTTATTTACATGCATACTCTATGATATGCATTTTACTTAAAAATTTTTAAATGAGTATCTTTGTAAATAATTATAAACTGAGTAATTACAGTTCTATTCATAATTCTATTGCTTAAGACAATCTTTTTATGTCGGATTTCTCTCCATTTTCTTAAGAAATCATTAAAAATTTCTTATGAAATCCCCATTATTAGTAGTTTCTTAATGGAAATAGAAAGCAAGCTGACCTAAAAATGTTATCTTGAGAATATAATTGCAAATAGGGCTGTGATTAATTATTAAGGAACCAGCCGTCTAATCCTTAAAGAGGTTCAGGATTAGCCAGACTCCATCAGTCTTCATGTGTGCTCATGAGAGAATGATTAAGGGGGTCAGGGGTCAGTGGTCACTTCTCTCCTGTTCCCCTGGCAAGGCTGTTATCACACGGGAACAACTGTTTTACCATTCTTTCTTTCTGAATAGTCATCCCCACTCAGAAAGCTGCAGGGAGGCTGGAGCCCCTGGGTGCCCTGGGAGCCCACACAGAAGAACAGTTTTATTGCAGGAAGATTGGCTTTCCCTCAAGCAGTTAGGCTGTTCCAGCTGGCACCATGAGGAGATTCTGAAATCCACACGATTGGCTCTGTCACATGGGAAGATGGTTAGGAACACAGACTGCAAGCCCCTGCCCTGGGGAGTCTGTCTGCTCAGGGGAACTCCCCCCAGGTGAAGAGGCTCCCATGGACTTTACTGAGGCCCCCAAATTCATATGCTGAAACCCTACCCACGATGAGATGGAATTTGGAGATGAGGTCTTTGGGAGGAAATGAGGGTCTGCTGAGGTCATGAGGGTGGGGCCCCCACGATGAACTAGTGTCTTCCTAAGAAGAGGAAGGGCACCAGAGTGCGCTCTCTCTTATCTGCTGAGTGAGGACACGGTGACAAGGCAGCTGCCTGCAAGCCAGGAAGCGGCCTCCCCGGGACCTGAGTGGGCTGCACCTTGATCTTGGACTTCCAGCCTCCAGACCTGTGAGAGTAAATCCCGCTTGTCTAAGTCCCTTGACCGTGTCCTTTGTTACAGAAGCCTGAGCAGGTGAGCACAGAGGATGGGACTGCTCACAGGCCATCTGCCGCCTTTGCTTTTCTTGCCACATTTCCGGCCAGAGGCCCAGCCCACCCACAGGTGAGTCCAGGACTCCTAACAGGTGCCATTTGGGGCTGCAGCGTGATGTTTGCTTGGAACCCTTTACTGATGTAGGGAAGGGTCTATGAGGGCGGTGACACAGCGGTGCTGGAGGAGTCAAGGAGGAGACCCAGCCCAGGGAGCATCGTAATGGGCCCCAACACATGTCCTGCCTCCATCTGCACCCCCCTCCACACCCTATCTTCTCTCTCACCAGCTGCTAGAGATGTTTTCCTAAAAATCGAATCTGACTAGGCCGTTCCCCTGAGGGTCCTTTTGATGGACTTGTGAGATGAACAACATCCACTCATCTACTCTTCAGACATTTATTGAGGCCCAGAGATGGTGCTGTGGGCACTGGAGGGGAGGTGAAGGTCAGGGAGCCCCGGGCCCATTAGCACCAAGGCTCGCAGGACAGCAGAGGAAGGAGCTTCACTCAGCCTCCTCGTGTGGCTCCTAGGCGCCCCTGCCCTCCCACTTCCCTCCCACTCTGAATGGTGCTTTAACAGTAGAGCTCATTCCACCCTTGCCTCTGTGACTTCTGACTTTTCCATCTCTGTTGGGGTCTGAATTCTCCTGTCGCAAGGGGAGACTTACTCTCCCTTCTGCCTTCAACTCAGCGGCACCAAGTGAGTGCCCAGCAGCTGTCAGCCCCTTCCCATCCCAGCCCTTCCTCGGTGTGGTCCAGGAAGAACTCACCTCACCGGCTACTCTTCCAGGAGAGAAATACTGTCTCATCCCTCATGATGACCGCACAGGACAGGCACAGGGTAAGCCATGACTCAAAAGCAGTCAAATATTGGGGAATTTTCTGTTCAAGGGCTTCCCTGGTAGCCTAGATGGTGAAGAATCTCCCTGCAGTGCAGGAGACCCAGGTTCAACCCTTGGGCTGGGAGGATCCCCTGAAGAAGGAAATGGTAACCCACTCCAGTGCTCTTGCTGGGAAATCCCATGGACAGAGGAGCCTGGCAGGCTATAGACCATGGGTTCATAAAGAGTCAGACATGACTGAGTGACTCACACTTTCTGTTCAAAGGGTGATCTGAGGCAGGTGACTCTATCTTATGGTCCCCAGCATCTCAGCACAAGGCCTGGGGATAGGCTGCAGCTTTGAGGTACAGGTCGGTGTCAGCACCGTCAGCAGGAAAGAATTTGCGTGTGATTTCTATTGAGTGGGAAGTTTTTCTCAAGATGCTCTGGAGGCCCTGTTACCGGTTTGGTTGAACTTTTTTCTAAATACTTCTGCAAAGTTTAGCTGGTTTGCTCTCTGGGGGAATTAAAAGCAATCCATCCCTCCACCTCCAGAAGGACTGGTCCGGCTTTCCTCAACTGCCTTCCCGCATCCCGGAGGGAGAGAGGTTGACAGGGGCTGAGTCACTCACTAGACATGTTTGGGCCACGCCCAGACCTCATGCCAGTGGGGCCAACCTGACTGGCTGGCTCTCAGCAGCCAGCACCAACCTCCCCACTGGAAACCCATCCCCGTCACAGAGATGGTCTTTTTCTGAATCTGGAAGCATTTATTACCATCAGGTTTGCTGGGGCTCTCCACCTTCTTGTCAGAAAGGTTTCACTTTTCTCCAAAGGATGTAAGTGGGCGTGCCTGCTTTTCCTTTTTCCGTCTCCGAGGGGTTCCCTGTGAGATGAGGCACAGGAGCTATAGGAGGCTCCAAGGACGCGGATTCCCTTGCAGAAGTTCAGCTCAGGGCCCGAGGGCAGGCAGGGACGGGCTCGGTCCCCAGGAGGGACTCCCCACCTGGAGACAAAGCCAGGGGACCAGAGGTTGAGGCTGGCAGAAGGAGAGTACACATCCCAGCGGACACAACAGTCTCCAGGTCTGGAGGTGCTGGTCCCTCCTTGCCGAGATTTTCTGGTGAAGAGGGCTCATGACCTCACTGACCCAGCCCTCTGGAGGGAGGGCTTCTGGCTGTTGGCACTGGCCTCCTTGAGCGGAGCTCCATGTTGCCCTAGAGACAAGGGCTTCTGACTGTTGGTACTGGCCGCCTTGAGCGGAGCTCTGTGTTGCCGTAGAGACAAAGGCACTAGGAGTAGCATCTTCTGAGTGTTCTCGGTTCTCTGCAGCCCCTCCTGCATCTGCTTTCCTGATCAGACTCCTTGGCTTCTCAGCTCACAGTGGTGACAGCTGCCATCCTGCAGCATCTGCCCCCCACCCCGGAGGGGCTGTGGAGAGGAACTCCTGGGGCTTGGGGTCTGTGGGACCCTAGTCTGAACCCCAATTCTGCCAGGCTAACCTGTAACCTGGGGCCAGAAGCTCTGCATGAGCTTGTTGAGAGGATGGAATTAAGATGTATGTGAGTGAACTTTGCCAGGTATTACATAAATTAGGTTAGAAGCACCCTTCCTGGCTTTGTCTTCTAATAATCCTCTAGGTGTTCTTCTTGTCTCTGAAATTAATATTTTTAACATTTAAATTTAATATTAATTGCAATTAAATATTAATATTAGTATTTAACGCTTCAGAAGATGCTTTGTCCTTCTTTTACGTGCCCCGGAGCCACTATCCATTATCTGAGTGAGGACCAGAGGCCAGGGAGGAGATAGTTTGAGATGGAAGGGGGGAAGGCACAGCCTGGGGGGTGGTTCCAGGCAGGAAAACAGGTGGACCAGCTCTGTGACGAAGCCTCCAGGCGGAAGGATGGGCAGGAAGAAGGGAATGAGTGTCTCGGTTGACATGGGTGTGGTGGGGTGAGGAGAGAGCTCCTTCTCAGAGGTGGCCTTGGAGCCAGTTCCCTAAGGAAACACGAGGGCGGCAGGGAAGCAGAAAGACATCAGGGGCTGAGTTTTCTTCTCTCCGCCTCCCTGCGCCAGCCCCACAGTTATGCTTGAGGTTTGGCCGGGGGTCTGAGCCCATCTGAGTCCTCATCTATAAACCTAGGGGCTGCTGGATGTCCTCTAAGCTGTCATCTCCTCTTGTGAGTCCCTCATGAGCTGACCAGTGATGGAAAATCAGTTACCCTAGAGAAAGCCCTTAGTCTCCAATCCACTCTGTCTTGCTGCATTGTTCATGGAGCGGGGTCCGGTGGGGGAGGTACTGAATGCATGGTCCCCACGGAAGTGTACTTCAGACACAGGCCCCTCCTCCTGCTGGTCTGGATAGCAGTTTCTCTGGGGCAAGGCAAAGGTGAACACTGGGATTCTGTGACATGTTGGAAGCTGGGGCTCTTGGCAGGCCCGGGTTTATCTGGAACCATTTTCGATGGTTTAGGAGGGGAAACTTGTTAGGTCCTGCCTGCCTGATGGAGTATGTCACCATCCCTGAAATAGGGTGGTCTGAGCTAAAATATCTTTGTTAGGTGATGAAAGAGATTCCTTGGGTCAAGTTAAGAATGGTGAAAGGCAAGGAAAGATTGCCATTTTAAATACGACAATGTTTGCTGGCTTATATGAATATGAATATAACCTTGTGAGAGTGTGTAGCAATGCCAAGGAATTTGTTAAGATGGGCGATTTGCCCAGGTTCAAAGTGGGCAATGGTCTAATGATTTTCAAGGGCTGTTCATGAAGCCCAGCCAATCAGGTCCTGTCTTTTTTCAGAGCCATTATGTGTGGCTTTGCAGGTTGCCTAGCATACAATCTGTGCAGCCGTGTATGGAGACGAGGCTATTTAACAATCGATTATCCCACAGCCTCTATTTAATAACTGTGTGGTGCCTGTGTGCAGCCCCATGTGTGAGCAGGCACATGCTGGGCTGTGGGGGCTGAGAGTGAAGTGCAATGGGTCCTAGCACATAGGAAAGACACACATGGCACCTCCCTACACGGCAGTATGGTAGATGCTTTAAGAGATGGCTTAGGGAGGACATGCTCGGGGTAGAGGAGCCGCCATGGTGGAGGCGGTTTAGAGGATGAGGAGAGCTAGACCAGGGAAGTGACCGGCAAGACTGGTGCCGAACGTTTGCGATTAATATATTCTCCTGGAGCAGAGAACCTGAAAGTCCTTCTAAAGCATGCTGTCATTCTTTCACCAGCACTGACTCCTCAGCCTCCCGTCAGCATGGTGCTGCTGTGCATGACTCTTCTCTCCCTGAGGCTGTGGCTGGAGGGTGGGGATGGGGAGCCACCTCCCCTGCACAGCACCACCGCTGGTGAGCCCTGCTTGCTCCCATCCGCAGTCAGAGGGTGGGCAGAGGGGCTGTGCCATCCAACACCAGTGTCTAATTCCTCTGGGCTGAGGATTCTCATTGTACTCTGTTTTCAGGGGTAATCATCAATGGCACCCCACTCCAGCACTCTCACCTGGAAAATCCCATGGATGGAGGAGCCTGGTGGGCTGCAGTCTATGGGGTCACTAAGAGTCCGACATGACTGAGCAACTTCACTTTCACTTTTCACTTTCATGCATTGGAGAAGGAAATGGCAACCCACTCCAATATTCTTACCTGGAGAATCCCAAGGATGGGGGAGCCTGGCGGGCTGCCGTCTATGGGGTCGCACAGAGTCAGACATGACTAAAGCGACTTAGCAGCAGCAGCATGGTTTAAACAAAGTGTCAAAATGTTTTCCAAACCATGGAAATACAATGCAGCCTCCAGTTCTTATCCAGAGGGCACTGGTCTTGCAAACCATCAAGCACCAGTGAATGAGCGCAGCCTTCTCCTCCCTGGACAGCGAGGGGATGTGTCCGCTCAGAGGGGCCCCAGACCCTCCCTCATAAACGTGTTTGCTTTTCTCACAAAACCCTACACTGGGTGACATGACAGCTTCCCCAGTCCCTTCCTCTCAGAGGCCAGTGGCCCCAGGCCCACCCATCCTCTAGTTTTCACATCCTGTGTCTCCTGCAGCCCCGACACAGCAACAGCTTCTCTCAGGCTGAAAGCATTGTGACAGCCTTTCCTCTGAGAGCCCTGCCTCTTGCTGATCACAGACAGGCCACCCCTCAGCCTGACCAGGCATCCCACATTGCAAAGCTGTTCACTTTTCCCAGGTTACAAAATAATTCTTCATTACCCTCAGGACAAAATCCAGGTTTCCTCATTGTCCTGAGGCTTCCAGTGGCCAGACCTCCCATGCTAAGCTCTCAATTTTTCCTTCTCACTGCACTGAAAATAGAGCTCTTTTCTGCTTCTGACTTTTGCATGCGCAGCTGTCGTGCCTTAGGTATGTGTCCCCAACTTGCCAACAGCTTTCCTTCCAGAACTCAGTTTGGAGAGGATCCTATGGGAAGCCTTCCCCATTCCTTGCCCAGCTGGGGAGGTGCTCAGAGGATGCATGTCCATGAGGCACTAGGGTGTCCCTCAAGGGCGCCTGCCTCAGAAGATTGCAGCCCTTCATGGGTCTTTCCTCAAGAGCACAAATGTGCAGAGAAGAGCACATAGGAGTAATCAGTCTGTGTGTATTAGGTGAATAGTGATTAGGGTTTGGTGTTATCTACTTAAAAAAAAAAAAAAACCACCACATTATGTAAAAGCTGTGGGTTGAGTTTATTCCGTGTGTTACTGAGGACTATAGCCCAGGAGACAGCCTTTCAGATGAGAAACTGCTCTGAAGAGCTACAGGAGGAAATTGTATGCATGTAATTTTGGAGAAGGAGGAACATGAACCCAAGCAGGCACCTCAGCAGAAGGCTGCTTCTGGCTGTGGGGAGCAGATAGCTTACATAATGGTTTTAGAGCTTTTCTAAGTACAGGAAAACACAAGAATCCAAGCTCATAAAATTTTCTTCTGAAAATATGTAATTATCTGAAGGCCTGTTTCTGCCAGTTTTCCCAGAGCACAGAGGGCCGCATCCTGATTTCCACCCTGAGCTTCTTAGGTCAGTGACTGCAGTGGCCAAGGACTTAGCCCTCTGGAGCTGGGTGGAAAGTGACAGTCTTTAGTTGGCAAGTGCTTGATGAAATCAAATATATTGTTAATTGGGTACGAATATTTTTAGCTGAGAGTGATATAAAGCCTCAAATAACAATGGCTTGGGGAAGAAAAATGTCTCTTGTTACTGTAAAAGTCCCATCCATTGCTTGTCATTGCAGAGGGGGTTATTTGGTGGCGCTGGGGAAGGGACTGCCTCTGGAAGTTCTGACTACAGGCTGTTTTCTTTTCAACCTTCCTAAGAACTCCAAACTCTCTAGATTTCTTTCTGTCTCACTAGTTAGTATAGCTTCCAGTCACCTGCAGCTAAGGACTCTGGCAAACCTTTCACCTGAATCCCATGAAGATGTCAAGCAACAGAGGGTCTGACTTTCAGAAGTAACTGGGAAACTGATAAGATGCAGTTTCAGAAGCAGCTGAGATGCTGGAAGCTGATTCCTAGGAGAACTTGTCTCTGCTTCCAGCCCTGGCACCCTCAAAGCCTCTTCTCTGCACCAAATGTTGACATTAGAAAGAATGACATTTCATAGTGAACTCCTGCCTGATGAACAGAGATTGAGTGACCCAAGTTTGCAGCTTAGAGACTGAGCTGGACTAACCCTGGGAATTAAGCTTGTTTCTGCCTATCCATTGTCTTCCTGGGCTTCCCTGGAAGCTAAGATGGCTGAGCTTCCCAGGTGGCTAAGATGGTAAAGAAGGTGCTTGCAATGCCAGGTTCAATCCCTTGGTCGGAAGGATCCCCTGGAGAAGGGAGTGGCTACCCACTCCAGTATTTTTGCCTGGAGAATTCCATGGACAGAGGAGCCTGGTGGGCTACAGTCCTTGGGGTTGCAAAGAGCTGGACATGACTGAGTGACTAGTAGTTTCACTGCCAATCCATGCTGCAAATGCTGACTGAGGCAAGAAACCCAAAGGAACAGGAAATCCCCATGACAGAGCTAAACCTCTTCTCACTGGCCAGTTCACTAATCTATGATAACGAAATTTGCCCGCTTGTCTGTGGTTGACACCCTGAGAAGGCCCTGGAGCAAATCTCCTTCACACGGGGAATGGCCAGTTGGCAACAGGCTGAGCCTGAGCTCTCAGTGAACAGGCTGGGGGCAGGTCCAGCAGCTGAAGTTGCAACCTTTGAGGGGGCCCATCACCACCAGCTGTGAGTGGCTGGGAGGCCTGTGCTTGTGGATTTTCTAGCCTTTGTACCACAGCATTTCCACCTGGAAATTTCAATGACATCTCTTCAGTTCTCTCTTTTTGCTTATGTCTGCATTTTCTCAGAGAGCTGGGGGCCTTTCTGTTCAGTTGAGTTCAGTTGCTCAGTTGCATCCAACTCTTTGTGACCCCATGGACTGTAGCATGCCAGGCTTCCCTGTCCATCACCAACTCCCAGACCTTGCTCAAATTCATGTCCATTGAGTCAGTGATGCCATCCAACCATCTCATTCTCTGTTGTCCCCTTCTCCTCCTGCCTTCAATCTTTCCCAGCATCAGGGTCTTTTCCAATGAGTCCGTTCTTTGCATCAGATGGCCAAAGTATTAGAACTTCAGCTTCAGCATCCATCTTTCCAGTGAATATTCAGGACTGATTTCCTTAGGATTCACTGGTTTGATCTCCTTGCAGTTCAAGGGATTCTCGAGTCTTCTCCAACACCACAGTTCAAAAGCATCAATTCTTTGACGCTCAGCTTTCTTTATGGTCCAACTCTCACATCCAGACATGACTACTGGAAAAACCATAGCTCTGACTATATGGACCTTTGTTCTAAAGTAATATCTCTGCTTTTTAATATGCTGTCTAGGTTGGTAACAGCTTTTCTTCCAAGGAGCAAGCATCTTTTTATTTCATCGCTGGAGTCACTATCTGCAGTGATTTTGGAGCCCCCCAAAACAGTCTCTCACTGTTTCCATTGTCTCCCCATCTATTTGCCATGAAGTGATGGGACTGGATGCCATGATCTTCACTTTTTGAATGTTGAGTTTTAAGTCAGCTTTTTCACTCTCCTCTTTCACTTTCACCAAGAGGTTCTTTAGTTCCTCTTTGCTTTCAGCCATAAGGGTGGTGTCATCTGCATATCTGAGGTTATTGACATTTCTCCTGGCAATCTTGATTCCAGCTTGTGATTCATCCAGCTTGGCATTTTGCATGAGGTACTCTACATATAAGGTAAATAAGCAGGGTGACAATATACAGCCTTGATGTACTCCTTTCCCAATTTGGAACCAGTCTGTTGTTTCTTTCCTGGTTCTAATTGTTGCTTCTTGACCTGCATGCAGATTTCTCAGGAGGCAGGTAAGGATTGTCTGGTATTCCCATCTCTTGAAGAACAAGACTCAGTTTCCCCCACAGTCAGTCTCTTCCAACAGGAAGCTTTTATAAGCCTCTTATCCTTATCCATCAGATCACAGACAGAGTGAAAAGCGCAATCACAGAAAATGAATCAAACTGATCACATGGACCGCAGCCTTGTCTAACTCAATGAAACTATGAGCCCTGCCATGTAGGGCCACCCAAGACAGGCAGGTCATGTTGGAGAGTTCTGACAAAATGTGGTCCACTGAAGAAGGGAATAGCAAGCCACTTCAGTATTCTTTCCTTGAGAACCTCGTGAACAGTATGAAATGGAGGCCTTTGGAAGCTGTGTTTCCTTTTTCAGGCGTCAGGGAACCTTGGGATGCTGGGATGCATTCACAGTTGAGGGGCCCGGTTAGTACAGGCTGTGGGGTAACAGCAGCTTCTTGGGGTGCCTGAGTCAAGGAAGCAGCAGCAGCTTCTGGAGCAGAGCACTGGGGCCACCTGGGGATACTGTCAGGAAGAGATAAGGAGTAAAAACCGCTTTGCAAGTTAATTAACCCTGGGAACCTCTGGGGCCCTCTGCTCCAGCAGGCAGCTGTGCATCACTTTGAATCCCTCTCCCTCTGAGGACCGGCTCCTCCCAGCCCAGCTGATTCTTCACCCTTTGAGGCTATTCTGAAGAATCTTCATGGAGGAGCCCCTCCAGTCTCTCCTAGGCTCAGTCCTCACTCTGATCTTCCCCAGAGTCCTGAGCAAGGGGCCCTGGACTGTGAGCAGTCCAGGGCTCAGGGGGCCATGTCGAGGGTTCAGTTGACCCAGAGCCTGAAAGCAGGTGGCCTGCCTCCTCAAGCCTCAGGGCTGCTCTGCAAACCCACACTTGATCCATGGGGCAGGAGAGGAAAAATAGTTTCCCCTCCACTTTTCTGGGCTCTTGGCTGAGAGCCCCTGTAAAAAGACAGATTGGCAGGAGCAAAACAAACACAAGTTTAATAACATGTGACCCTGTATACATGGGAGAGACAAAGGAAAACCAAGAAACGCCCCTCTTCTCCCTACTCCACCGTCCAACCACCACCTTAAATACCATCTCCAGCTGAAGACAAAAGAGGATACCGGGGGAGGGGCAGTTGTGGGCCGGCCAGGCAGAGCCTGTTGATTGTTATGCAGATCAGAGTTGCAGATTGCCTTCTCCACCGAGGAGGATTTCTAGAGATTTAGAGTCATCCCCTCCTCCTGGCCCACCAGGGTGAAACTCTGGCACGTGGAGACTTCCATTACAAATGTAAATATTGCTGACAAAGGGTAACTCGTACTTGGATTTCAGAGCTTCTCTTAAAAATAACCAGCTCAAGATAATCCTTATGCCAAAGAGTCACATTTACGGGGTGTCAGAGTTTGCTCCCCTCTAGTGATTTCCACAGCAGGAAAGGGGGGTGCGAGGGGAGGTATTATAACCACTGGCAGCTTTTCTAGAACCTCACTGTTTTTCTCTCCAGAGAGCATTTCACCACGTGGGGAGAAGAAAAGGTACACACTCACACACACACAGAGACAGACTCATGCAACACACACATACACACACACACGGAAATGCAGGCACACACATGTGCACACACATACACGTGCACACACATACACAGAAATGCAGGCACACACATATAAACAGACATACACATACACTCAGACACACACATACACAGACATATACACACAGTTTCACACATACACAAACACATACAGCACACATACGTACACACACACACACAGACACAGAGACAGACACACACACACACCACACACCTACACACACATGCACACACACATGCACACATGCATTCATACATGCATATATATACTCACACACACATACACACACACAGAGAAATGCATGCATATATACATATATATCCCTACATACGCACAGACACACATGCATTCACACAGACACACATGCATTCACACAGACTTCTGTGTGTACAGAAATACACCCATATACATGATGCATAACTACAAACACATATACCTACACACACATACCTACACACACAAGCAGACATACATACACGAGACACACATTCACACAGATATATGCTCACATACACATATATATATACTTACAGACATGCATACCTACAGACACATACCCACATAAATGCCCTCACATCCTCAGACACACACACAGGCACACAGTCATACACACACACGTACAGACAGACATATGCACACACACACACACACACAGACTACCAACACACATACACACACACAGAGAGAAATACGTGCACATATACATATACCTAGACACACACACTACATAGACATACGTAGAAATACACACTCGCATACGCACCCAAATAGACACACGTGTGCACAGACATGCGTGAATACACATATAGACACACACACACACTCATATACATATACACATACACACACATACACTCATATACATATACACACACACACACAAGCATACATACACTCATATGCCCAGACACACATATGCACACGCACATACAAATACTTACAAATGCACAGACACACATAACTCACATATATACATGTACAGACACACAGACACATATTTTCTGAAGGAAAATAAAGCTCCTTGGACTGGACACACCCTCCTTTAGCTGAGAAACACTGGATCAGATTAGTGGTTCCCAACCTCCCAGTGGTTTATAAGAATACTTCAGGCCAGACAACTTAAAAATTCAGATTCCTGGTTACCTCCTCAGACCTACTTGGTTGGAACCCCTGGGACAGGACCCAGGAATATGCATTTTAACACATCTCCTGGGGCATCTGCACTCTTGGCAGCCTTGGGGATTCCTGGATAGGTGGCTCTCTGGGCCACCTTCAGCCCCACGTCGAGCCAAAGCATGTAGATGGCTTGGGTTTGGAGGGTGCATGGCCCTCGTCTTAGGTCAGCTCTTGAGAGTTTCACAGTGGACACCCTACATCCTCCTGGCTTGGGAAGATCATTTGCCAAAATCAGTTTCTGCAGCACATAGCAGGGGCCCATCTGATTGCAAAAGGACACACTGTGCTGTGGTCACGTAGGCACCGGGGTGAGGAAAGTAACAGAACAAAGCATCCACATAAAATCTACATCCCTGCTGCTTGCCTGGTGGGAGAAAGGAGCCTGTAGACCCTTCAAGAGGACCAGGCCCCACCTCATTCCCAGGCTGCTCTCCTTTGAGGCAATGAACTCAGGTGCCCAGCGCAGCCAAAGGCCTTTCTAAACATGGAGAGTAGGTTTGTCCTCCCACCCAGCTCCTCTCCTCTGAGCAAATCACTTTCATATCCCTTGAGTATGCAAGATCAATGCTGGGACCAAGTTCTTTTCTGTGTTTGAGCTGTGGTCCAGCTTTAGAATGTTGACATGGGAGAGAAGGGTCCACCTTGAGAACTGGTTGAAACCTCAGGGCTCTGGGCAATGAGAAAAGCTGAGGGGAGTTGGGTCATGATCTCTGCCCAACAGACGAGCCATGGACTTAAGGAGGCCACAAAGAGGGATTCCAAAAGACATGATTTTTTAAAAAAAAATAAACACAAAATTCACAGCTGCATCCTAGATAGTAGACCAGGTGGTAAAGGGGGGGGGGGGGAAAGTCCCAGAGATAAATTCAACAGAGAGTGAGTTTGAGTTAACAGTGAAAACAGCAGCCCCACGCCAGGGCTGGCCTGGTCCTCCAGGTGCGGAGAGCAGCTAGGCCTGATGCTCTCCTGTTGAACAGCAACATCCCAGAACATCAACAATGAACAAGACCACGTATGACCGTGATGGGGAAAGACAGAGGCAAGACTCCCCTGCAGTCAGGTCTGAACTCAGACAACATGCACATTCCAACCACGGAGCACCAAGACATGCTCCCTGGCTAACTTCTTTGCCAATTCCAGGCTGGAGGTGGGCCTAGCCTGCCCTTACTCTACATGAGCTGGTTAAGATAGCCGATCACAAATGGCTCCTGTTTCCTAATAGCATCCAACCCAAGTCCCCTTTCTTACGGTCCTTCCCCAGATCAGCCAGCACAGTCCAGTTCTGCGTGTGCTTTCTGAGCCCTTGGACCAAGATGCTCATGCGTAGAGGCACTGGGTGGCTCATGTGTGTATCCCCCCTCGCTGCAAAGGCGCATAAACTCAACATGCTCAGCCCAGGGGCCTCCTGGCATTTGGCTGGAGGCACTGACAATGGTGTCTGAAATATACAGCAAAAGCATCTTACAGTACAGAGCGTACAGGGCAAGGATGCAATGTGTTCTGATTCTAAGCTTAGGATCACTCCAGGACATCCAGTGAAAGAAAAGCAGACACGGGTGAGGGCAGCAAGGAGATGTTAGTGTTGGGATGGGGAACATGGAAAACAGTTTTCAAAACTGACCAGCTTAAAAACCAGTTTTTCTTTCATAGCTTCAGTAGATCAGTGGTTCAATCCACTGACTTAACAAGTTTTCTTTTTGTTTCCTCATTTACTCTTCTCTTTTTGGTGAGAACATTTAAGTTCTACTCTCCTAGCAAACTTCAGTTAGAAAATACAGTGTTATCAGCTATAGTCAATAGTTTTCTAATCATTTCTAGAAGGCCCAGAAAATCACATCTATATTAACAGTCAAAGTTAGGATCTTGGCACCTCCACAGAGTCCTCCCAGTCCCTCCTTCAGGTCCCTAGAGGGTGCCTTAGGTGTAAATCCACACCCTGTAGGCACTACTGCTTTCCCACCAGGCACTGCTGGACACCCGCGTGCTAGAACGCAGGCAAAATACAAGCGCAGACCCTGCACCCCTGTCAGTTGATTGGGTCCTGCGGGCCCAGAAACAGTGCTGGCTGATCTTTTAGCCTCTCAAAGTTCCTCCTCCAGCTTTTCACCTCTGAGTATCATGTTGGCTGTAGGTTTGTCCTATGTGACATTTATTATGCTGAGTTATGTTCCCTCTATCTCATACCCTTGTCAAAGGTATTTTTGACAGACCTGTAATTCATGAAAAGACAAAATGGTAAACAAGAGAAGTGAAGCATTCTTGCACACGTTCTGGGGGACTAGGGACCCCTTAAAGCCAGGAGCAGTGCTGGTCACCTAGGGGCTCGGACTTCGTCTGGGGAGATGAGTTGAAACACTCAAGCGAGTGCTTCACAGGTGTTAAAACCAGTAGAATCTATGTGAATCAGGAACCAGGGCCCCTCCACGGTCCAGCTCCCTGCCTCTTATTCACTTCCAAACCCTTTTCCAGTTGGAATCCAAGAAGACCATACCAGTATTCCCTTTCATTCCTCACAGGTGTTGACCTTGGAAGGTCAACGTGTCAGAACTTTGCCCATGAATATGCCTTTAATGGGGCTTTCCAGGTGGTGCTAGTGGTAAGAACCCACCTGCCAATGCAGGAGACTTAGGAGATGCAGGTTTGATCCATGGTTTGGGAGGCCCCCTGGAGGAGGGCATGGCAACCCACTCCAGTATTCTTGTCTAGAGAATCCCATGGAGAGAGGAGCCTGGCAGGCTACAGTCCATAGGGTCACAAAGAGTTGGACATGACTGAAGCGACTTAGCAGGCAGGCAGGCCCCTAATAAGGGGGGCCTGGCTCCCTGGCCAGCATCTCTCTGCATCCTGTTCAGCTGCGTGCTCTCATCTGGTCTTGTGCACACAGCAGACACGCCATTTCCTGCCTGGGAGCCTTTTCCCCACCTTTGCCTGAAGCTCTGGCCTTTCCTGCTGGCTGCCCGCCTGTGGCTTCTCTTCATCCCTTGAGCGAGGAGTGAAAATACCCAAAGTGTAAGTTAAAAAAACTTATCTGCCCAGAAAGACTCAAATACAATATATATTTTAAAAGTAGTCTTTGCTAGGGAAGTACAAAGCTTCTTTAATGAATACACACATCAAATGACAAATGAATAATACATAGGAATAAGCTCTAGGGGGAAAAGAAGACCAATTGAATGAGAAAATGAGACTATTAGGGGGAAATTTAAGGCATCTGGATGATATTCGTTTTCTCCCCCTTCCAAGATGTGGCCTCAGGTAGCGGACCTGCCTGTCCTGCCAGGGGAGTGAGAGTAACAAGAGTGAGTGAGCCACGCTGGAGGCAGTTGCTGAATCAGCTTCTCTGAGATAATAAGGTGCACCATGGATGAGCAGATGGCAGGGAAGCAAGAGGGATAACTTGGCAGAAAAGCATGAGCAGTGGAGTAGAGGGTTTGGACTCTAGCAGGGGGACATCCCCACAACCTGAAGCTGGCCACTCATGCACAGGGACTACATACTTGCCAAATGAAGTTATATCCTTATACAAAACCGCGCCCCTCCACAGCGACCAGCTTCAGGGTCTAGAAGCATAACGACTATCTAATATGAAAGCAGTACCTGCGCAAATTATATGTATAATATATTGTGTATATATGTGTATATATTATTGTATACACACATCTGTAATACATATGTATATATTATTATATACACACAGAGAATACTTATATGTATGCTGCTGCTGCTAACTCGCTCCAGTCGTGTCCGACTCTGTGCGACCCCATAGATGGCAGCCCACCAGTCTCCCCCGTCCCTGGGATTCTCCAGGCAAGAACACTGGAGTGGGCTGCCATTGCCTTCTCCAGTGCATGAACGTGAAAAGTGAAGTCGCTCAGTTGCTCAGTCGTGTCTGACTCTTAGCGACCCCATGGACTGCGGCCCACCAGGCTCCTTGGTCCATGGGATTTTCCAGGCAAGAGTACTGGAGTGGGGTGCCATTGCCTTCTCCGACTTATATGTATACATTATTATAAATGCAAATATAATACATATACATGATATGTAGCATATAGAGCATACGTGTAGTCATTATATATATACAGTATATGCACAGTCACTATATATTCACTATAGTATCAAGTATTCTGAAGTCCTTTTAAGGGCTTTCCAGGTAGAGCAGCGGTAAAAGATCTACCCACTAATGCAGGAGATGCGGGTTTCATCCCTGGGTTGGGAAGTTCCCCTGGGATAGGAAATGGCAGCCCGCTCTAGTATTCTTGCCTGGAAAATTCCATGGACAGAGAGGTGTGGTAGGCTACAGTCCATGAGATTGCAAAGAGTCAGACATGACTAAGTGACTGAGCACACACACCAGTCTTTCTAAAGAAAACCATTTCAGATCCCGGGACCAGTCTTTCAAACTCCCAGGTTTTGAGGTTATGCAAATGAAGCACTGCAGGTGGTCTCTTGTGCCAAGCTGATCATAAGTAAAGATAAATACGGAACATCAGCAGGGCTACTGGAGTCACCAAGAAGATCCAGAATACATTTGTTTTTGAATTCCTAGATTATTGCAATGAAAACAAACTTGTTAAGAAATTATCTTTATCTAGTACCTACACCTGTGAAAATACACACACACAGCCTCAGAAGCGGGGAAATGGAGAAATTTTTGGCCTAGGGCTATTCCAAATTTTAGGACAATTTGGTCTGGCAAAATTCTTCTAAGAGTGAAGAAGTTTCCCGGGTCTGTGAAACAGACACATTTTATAAAAAAATTAACCTGAGGAGAGGGTAAGGCAGACATTGCTTTGCCCATGTTCTGTTTCCTTTGTGGTAGCTAGAGACACAACGACTGGTCCCAGGACCTGCGAACTGGGAAGGGGGCCGGATTCCCTGCAATACCCCAACAGTCTGGCATCTGGGAGAGGAGACAGGGGTTCAAGTGCCTGGGAGAAGGAGTAACCAATGAAGCATGGAAAAAATGAGCCCAACACTGGGGTCTCAGATGTTCCTAAGCCGAAACCATCGGGAACAGATGGGGGCACCAGTGGCCTGCTGTTTGTCACGTGTGCATGTTAAGTAGCTTCAGTCCGACTCTGTGCGGCCCCGGGGACTGTGACCCACTAGGCTCCTCTGTCCAAGGGATTCTCCAGGCAAGAATACTAGAGTGGATTGCCATGCCCTCCTCCAGGGGATCTTCCTGAGGTAGGGATCAAACCCATGTCTCTTAAGTCTCCTGCACTGCCAGACCGGTTCTTTACCACTAGCGCCAGCTGGGAAGCCCTTGAAGAATAAAGAGGAAGAGGCTGTACCCACACTGGAGGAAGGGTTAGTAAGAGTGGCAGCTGCAGGGGATGGGGGGAAGGCTAGGATTAGGGTTTTTAGTTTCTGAACTATAGAACATCTGGCGAAGCAGATGAAGAAACCAGAAACGATAATGTTCCTTCTTAGATATTCTTTCAGAAGGATACCAACCCCAACTCTTACCCGAGATTTCACGTAAAAGCAGCAGTCTGAAGTGAGGTGAGGGGAGGTAGTCCCTTGTCAGAATCAGGAAGTCCTGGGAAGGCACTGGGCACTTCCAGCCCCATGGGAGCTGTGGATTGGACTGTGTATTTAAGTGACCTATATGGGTATAGTGTCATCTATTGTTGTCTGCTCATAATTTGTATTGTTTACTTGTATTTGTATTATGATTACACTTTTCATGTGAATTAATGCCGTCTTTTCTTGAGAAGACCCTGATTCTCTGAGGGTTACACTGGTCTAATTAGAGTTTGAGGGCTTCATAGAAAAAATCTGAAAGAAGTTGGTTAGGGCCAGATCATTGTATAGTATTGTTTGCCATAAATTTCAAAATCCTTCTGGGTGACCCTGTCATGTGTTTATAAAAGTGGGGAGTTAACTTCATACCCCAGGAGAGGTTAGTAAGTGATCAAGAGCTTCCACTTGATAGACAGCTTTAGCAAGAGCTTCAAACATCACAGGATAAATCTGCACAGAGAGCCTGTTAGCAGATGAGACATTAGAAATGATTTTCACTGCTGAAAAAAGTGGGCTGTTTAGGACACATGGTTGCAGGAAGGTTGTGTGATGAGATGTGAAGATAGGGTACCTGGCTGCCCCCTTGTCTTACAGAGCTTTTGGTGGGAACCTCAGCTGGGTCCCTCCTCCTTTCTGGGGAACCCTCTGCCTTCTGCTCCGAGTAAGTAGAAAGCTTAGTGGTCACAGTCTCGTGGCATCGCTGGCAGAGCAGGCCTTGCCTGCAGGATGCTTGTTGGGGACCCTGAAAGGACAGAGAGCAGGACCTCCCCAAGGTTCCAGGCCAGGTGGAGTGGCTGCTTTTACATCTGCTGACAACAGTCTCATCTGAGTGCTGTGCTTAGGGTAACAGTCACTGTTGACAAGGAGGAATGTCGATACGAGTATTTTCTGCTCACTCTGAAGCCCACGGGTCATCTTGACAGGTGCTTCCACAGGGTGCTCCGAATTTACACCACTGGCCAAAGGGAGTCGTGGGAGATTCTGAAACAGAGGATGCTACGGGTGCATGCTGTTGTGCCAAGGGCCGAGCAGCTGGCCGGGGGAGGTACACGAGACAAGTTAAACACAGAGCAGAGCCAAGAAGTGAGTGGATCCCTTGCTAGGGCATCTGCGAGTCTAAGCGTGAGGGATCCCCATCTCCTAAGAATGGAGGGCTGGCCCCCGGCTTCCTGAGTCCCAGGGGATGCAAAGAGAAGCCAACTCAACCCTCCATGACAGAGACACACTATGATGAATCAGGAGGCCTCTGTCCCAGACACATGGATTGCATTTCCTCTCAGTTAGAGTGGGAGTGGGGGTGGATTCAGAGCAGGGCCAAGTGAATGAATGGCAGGCTGCCTGAGCCTCGCCCAAAAGACACTCTGAAGCAGGAAGCCTGGAAGGCTCAGACCTTCCTGGAGTGGGCTCAGTGGTTCCAGATTCTTGTGAGAAGGAACCGGGGTTGTGATGGCCCCTGATGGAGCCAGGGTGAAGGTCACCTTCCTTGAGAAATGAAGGAACAGGGAGGCGCCCTGTATCACCGATCTGAGGGATGGCCCTCTGGGCTCAGGATTCCTTCTTGCTCCCTTTTCTGGCAGATCTGGCTTTCTCTCTCTCGCTTTCTCTCTCTCACTTTCTCTCTCTCAGAATTATTTCCAAAGTTTGGCATGTTCTCAGATGGAGTCTCCAGTTTTTCTGATCAAAACTTGTGAGCTGTGCAGCATCCTAGCTATTGCTCCTTGGAGTGTTTTTTTTTTTTTTTTCCCCCTTTCTCCAAGTTTAAAGAAAACAGAATAGAACAAACAGAGAGGCTGGGAAAGAACATGGTCTCCCCCTACCATCTCCTCCTTGCCTCTTCCCAGGCTGGGCTTACAGGATGTGGCGGGGAAACCTTTCTAAATCTGTAGCACAAGGTTTTTGTTAGTTTTCAGGAAAGTGTGAACATTTGGAAACTTAAGCTCAGACCAGATCCCACCTCTGGATGAATCTTAATTGTTGGTGCCCAGTGAGGTTTTTTTTTTTTTCCCCAAGATTTCTCTTTCTCTCTGCACACAGCACTGTCATGAAGAATGAAAGTTGAGTAATCAAAGCAATATGATAGTGTCATAAACAATAGACACATAGGTCAGTGGGACTGAGTCCAGGGACCAGAAATAAACCCACGGATATATGGTCAATTAATTTATAACAGAGGAGTTATACCTTGGGGAAAGAAGAGTCTGTTCAATAAATGGTGTTGAGAAACCTGGACAGGCACATGCAAAAGAATGAAACTGGACCATTCTTACACCATACACAAGAATTAACTCAGTGGATTAAAGGCCTGAATGAAATAACTGAAACCACAAAACTCCCAGACGAAAACAAAGGCAGTAACCTCTTTGAGCAGTCTTAGTGATGAATTTTTGGATCTGTCTCCTCAGACAAGGGCAACAAGAGCAAAAATAAACAAATGGGACTACATGAAACTGAACAGCTTTTAAACAGCAAGGCAAACTATCAAAAAATGAAAAGGCCACCTACTGAATGGGAGAAGATATGTGCAAGCAATATTCTGATAAGGGGATAATGTGAAATATACAAAGTATATTTTATTATGTGAATTAATATCCAAAATACACAAAGAGCTCATATAACTCAACATCAAACAGCCAAATACAGATACTGTCACGGGGTGTGGGTGGAGGTGCGGGGAAGTGGTGATGTCTGAAAGGGACCCGGCATCCCTGTGTGCCGGGCTGAGGGGCGCTGTGGGGGCAGGATGAGGCCAGAGGTCACAGAGAGGAGGAGCTGTTGGGGGTGGGGGGCTTAAGGGCTTGGGTGGACCAGATAGTACGTCCGAGCTCAGGGTCTGACTGGTCTGGGCACTGCTGCTCCAGGCCTCCTGCTCTTAGACTGGGTGCTTTCTTCTAGTTTTACATGCAAAGGTTTTTGCTTTTTATTTAAATATAATAAATGATGCATTATCGATAAAATTGTAAAAAAAATTTTCAAATAATATCCAGGCTAAAACCCCAAAGCTCAAGCTGACTAAAGGCATGGTCCACTTTTCCAAGGTCCTTTTCAAATGAAACACTGTCCACTGCTTTAAGAGCAATTATTAAATTAGACTCTGGAATTAGCAGAATTATTCATGCTATCCCCAAAGTCCCATCTGTCTAGTTTAGGTTGGAGGAGTTCCTGCGTTGTCCTAGGGAGTTGGAAGAATCTCTAGGAGGGCCAGAGAGCAGATGTGGATGGTGTCCAGCCAGGAATAAAGCATCAGGACTGCTCAGTCAGGGGTGAGGCCACACTTTAGCTACCATGAAATGAAAGTTGCTCAGTCGTGTCCACCTCTTTGCTACCACATGGACTATAGCCCACCAGGCTCCTCTGTCCATGGGATTCTCCAGGCAAAAATACCAGAGTGGGTTGCCATTTCCTTCTCCAGAGGATCTTCCCGACCCCGGGGATTAAACCCGGGTCTCCTGCATTACAGGCAGATTATTTACCATCTAAGCCACCAGGAAAGCTACTACTATGACCCACGGACAACTCAGCAACTATGACTCAGGATAGGACAGCAGCAACCAGCTTGTGGCTGCCCCAGAGGGACCATCTGTTTTTACTTCCCACCATCCCTAAAAGCCAAGTGTTTATCTGTGCAGCACATGAGGAGATGGCTCACAGAGAGAAGACTCGGGCCCTCACGTGGTGATAGCATGCGTCACTCCAGATCCCAGGTGGCAAGTAGGAGAGGCATGCCTTTTCTGACCTGAGCTGCCATCAGAATAATGAATAAAGTATAAGGGCTTAGAATGAACCTCCAATGTGCAGTGCTGAAGAGAACAAATAGCTCTTTGAATGTCAAAGATCTTTCCTGTGTAATCCAATCTGAGAAACTGCTGTCTCAGCCTCATCTGCTCACAGAAAAGACAGAAAATGTGGCTATAAAGTGAAATGAGGCTTGGAGGTGAACCATATGAAACCTCATGGATGGAGCTATTATAACTGAGTCTAGCAAGGGAGGGGTGTGGGGGGTGGGTGGGGAGGCTGGGAACAATCAACAGTGCAGATTGAAAATGTGGATTTTTCTCTTGGGAAGCTCCATTCCTTGGGAAAGAAGAAACTATGACAAAATGCCAGCAGTTAGAGCTTTGCCTGGAGAGGAATACTGCTCACATTTGCATGTTAAATGGATTGAAGCCTCTCCTGCCTCCCCTGGGGAAGAAGGGCTATCAGAGGCAGCTCACAGCTAAAGAGAGCCTTGTGCACTGGAGATGTTCAATATATATTTGTACAAAATTGAGTCTGGTACAAAAAAAGCTGTTTTTTTTTTTTTTTGGTTTCTTGCCCTCAAAGACTGTGCTCAGATCTCTTGTTAGGTATATTCCGAATTCCGAATAAACTGTAGAGTGAGGTTTCGAAAAGAGGTAGCAGTTTCATCCTAAAGCTTTACCTGCATCAGTGTCCTCCTGAAGTATTCTTGGAGCCGTGGAAACAGCATTGCAAGCCTAAGATCTGTGAGCTTTGCAGGTCAGCCTTGGTTTGGGATGTAGGGCCTTGCAACAAGCCTGGCTCTCCCTCCCCAGCTCCCGGGAGGCCGCAACCCAGTGGACCCCTCACCCCTTGGAGAGCCCTCACATGGCCGAGAGCTGGGCTCTGTCCAGTGGCCTTCGTTTCTACTCGCTTGTGCACGTCTCTGTCCTGCTGTCCTGTTGGCAACCACCCGCTGCCCAGATCTCTAGGACCACATTCTTGGACTCCTGTACCCATGATGAATGAAATTCTCCCTTTCGTTCACTCTACGTGTAAATATTAAACAAGTGCTCTGTGCCAGGTAATGTTTTAGGTTCTGGGGATGCGGCAGGAGCAAAACAGACAAAACTCTCTGCCCTGGTGGCATTGAACTTGCATTGTAATAGGGGAGGGGCTGGTAGCCAGGAAACACAATCCATAAATATTGTGTTAGCAGATAGTGTGTTTTGGATAAAAACATCAGGATAAGGAGGATCTGGAGTTGTGGCGGAGCCATTGCGAGGGAAAAGGGGTGATCAGGATTAGAGTCTTAGATAGAAGGGGATGTCAATGGCACTTCTGGAAGGATGGCTGTGGCTGCAGGACAGTTGGGGTGGGTTATCTTTACCAAGAAGGAAAAAGGAGGGGAGGCTATTTAGGGTACCAGAGGCTGGGGAAAATCAGTAATAGATTTTGGATATTATTTGTGCAAACTTTTAAAACAAATGTTACAGATGGGGAGGGGAGTAAATGAAGAGACTGGAACAGAGGCAGTGACAGGAGGGAACCCCTCCTCGCAGATACCAGGGGGAGAGGTGGGGGAGGGGGGAGAGGAGCAGAGGTGTGTGAGTGCCAGACCCTCCCGAGGGTTCTGTGGCTTTCCCATGGGTGGGACCTGCTGGACCCTTCATGCATGCTCTGTGACAGGCTCTGGTCCAGAGCTGAGTGGGAACTGTACTCTAGAGAGGGGCAAGGACCCTCTCCCAGGAAGGGTCTCAGTCTTCTTTCCAAGAGAGCACAAGAGCATCCCACATGTACCACTGGAACACAAGGGGTTTGTGTCCATATGTCGGGCTTATGGGTTGTATCTCAGGTGTCTAGAAGGGCCTTGGGTCACAGTGAAAGGTCCTACACAATTGTTAACCTGTGATGGATTCATCACAAGCTCTCACCCAGCTCTGTGGATCCTAGTCTGCTGGGCATTGCAAGCCCATAGAAGATGCGGGCATCCTTCCCCCCGCCTCCGCTGAAAACTGGTCTAAGTAACAGTATCTTCCTCCCAGAGGCCAAGGTGTCAGGTGAGGCAGGGACAGGTGATGAGGAGCCAAGGGATCCTAACCTGGAGTTAGGGAAGCTGCTTCCAGTTAGCCAAGGCTCACCAGCCTTGGCTGAAGCAACATTCATTCTATGAGCCCTTTGTCTCACCTGTGATACACAAAGGGTGGGGTCCTGCTCGAAACGCCTGAGGGGTATGAAGGTGTGAGAAAGCACCTGGGGCACGAAACCGCCATGTATCCGTACCCCCACTCTGTCATTCAGAAAAAAAAATTAAACATGGGGGACAGGACAAAGAATATTGTAACAAATCCTGAGGAACTCACCCCTGGAATAACAGATGCTAATGACCTGCTATATTTGCTTCTTATATGTCTGGAATAAAACCAGGGCATAGACAGCTCAAGGCCCCTGTTAACCTTTTAATTAATTTAATTACTTTCTTCATTAAAGACCTCTCTTCTCACCCTCTCCCCAGAGGCAACACTTGGTATGAATTTGGTGTATATCACTTTATCCTATGTTTTAAGTATTACAGGAATTATATAAACTATTATAATGTTTGTTTTAAAAGTGTGCATAAATAGCATTGTTCTTGCATCCAGTTCTGGTGTGTTCAGGGGCTTTCCAACCCAAGCTGCCTGTCCAACAGTTCAGCTCAGTTCTAACTCTGTCTACCTGGAGAGAGCCTCAGACCCCACAGGTGGAGGGCTCAGCCCCACAGGAGAGCACCTATCCCCTTTAGATGCTAATTGCAAACCCCAGGTTGTTACCTGGGCTTCTGACCAATGGCCTATAGAGATAGGAGCGTCCAACAAACCACCCCTTGCTAAAGCAGTTCATGGAACTCAGAGAAGCACTTTATTTTCTAGACCACTGGTTTATTATAAAAGATATAACTCAGGGGACAGCCAGGTCTGGGGAAGGGCATGGAGCTTCCTCACTCTCCTTGAATCTCCACAGGGTCCCCAGCCCAGGAACTGTGAAGACTCATCATTTCATGGAGTCATCCTTTCATGGAGGTTTTCATGGAAGCTTCATCATGTTCAGGCAGGCATGAGTGATTAAATGATTAGGGGACTCTGAGGGGAACAAGGCATCAGGGACTGTCCTGGCACCGAATTTAGCTCTTCCTTAAATCATATCCCAGTCCTGAGCTTGACCTGGAGTTACCTTGGCTAACATGTAGTCCTTGGGGGAAATAGAGACGGACAGGTTGGATGTGTACTGGGGTTTATTTGACTCTGACAGAGGATTATACAGCTCAGGCTCAGCTCTCTAGCAAAAGGAGTGTTGCCCCTCTGACCGTCACCCCACTCCTTGACAGCTGCCTGGTCTTGGTAGCAAGGGGGCCGTTAGGTAGAGTGGGCCCCTGGGGTGAAGTGTTCCCAGTGGTTCTTTCTGTTCACTGAGGGCTGGTGCCCCAGTGCTGTCCAGGTGAGCAGGGCCCTGTGTGTGCGACCAGGGCTCCCAAGAGCCTAATTCCAAGACATTCCAGAGCCAGGATGTCGCCCTCCGGAAGAGATAATTATTTTGGCCTGTGACATAAATAAATTCAGGAATCAGGTCCAGTAATCACAAGTGCATGCCAACTCTCCATCACACTGACAAAGGCAGAAAGAAACCAGCTCAGTCTGCCCAGGAAAGCCAGCAGGCTCGCCAGACCAGTGATTCTGGAGAAAAGAACAGGAAGGAGAGGCTAGATTCTCATTTTAAATTATCAGTTTTCTCAAACAAAGGAAATACTAGGCAAATTTAAAAAACAAATCCTAAGTGAGTTTTCCCAGTTCACTCCAGATCTTAAGAAACAGAAATAAAACACAATTGTCCACTAGAAACCCGACTGTAGGCTGTAATTCTCTCCCCAGAGGCCATCGCTACCCCCGACTTAGGTTTCTGTTTCTGTTTCTCACGCTCGCCTTAACATTTCTACGACATGCATCTATCGAGCAGTCATATGTGATACTCTTTCGTGCTTTTAAACTTCCTTTAAATGATTTTCTACTGTACATACGATTCCGCACTTGGCTTTTTAAGAAACACTGTGGCCAAAAAATACAACATGAAATTCACTCTCCCAACAATTTCCAAGTGTACAGTACAATATTGTCAATAGCCCACACGCTGTTGTGTAATAAATCCCCAGAATCCCTTCATCCTGAATGACTGAAACTCTACACCCAGTGACTCCTCACCTCCTCATCTTCCAACCCTAGGCAGCCATCTCCCTACATTCTCTGAACAGATACTCATATAAATGGAGCCAGAAAACAAGTGTCAGTGAGAGTGAGGAGCTGATTCAACAACTTGTCTTTTTGTCACTGTCTTTATTTCACTGAGGAGCATGTCCTCAAGTTTCATCCATGTTGTATTGGTA
The DNA here is from genome assembly GCF_016772045.2 of Ovis aries. Taxonomy (NCBI): domain Eukaryota; kingdom Metazoa; phylum Chordata; class Mammalia; order Artiodactyla; family Bovidae; genus Ovis; species Ovis aries. The sequence goes on along the minus strand of NC_056078.1, from coordinate 614,410 downwards.
GTAGGTATCAGAATCTGCTTGCTTGTCAAGGTTGAGTAACATTCCACTGTGTGGATGGACCACATTTTATTTATCCTTTCATCCATTGATGGACATTTAGATTGCTTTCACATCTTGGCTATTGTAAATAATGCTGCTATGAACATACGGGTGCAAATATCTTCTCATGATCCTACTTTCAATTCTTTTGGGTATATACTCAAAAGTGGGTTATTGGATCACATGATACTTCTATTTTTAACTTTTTGAGGAACCTCCATACTGTTTTACATAGCAACTGCACCGATTTACATTCCCATTAACACAGCACAAGGGTTATAATTTCTCCTCATTCTCACTGACACTTGTTTCCTGTTTTTTTTTTTTTTTTTTAAATTGTGGTTGTCCTAATGGGTGTGAGGTAATATCTCATTGTAGTTTGGGTTTGTGTTACCCTGACGGTTAGTGATGTTGAGCAACTTCTCATGTGCTTGTTGGGCATTTGGCTGTCTTCTTTGGGAAAGTATCTATTCAAGTCATTTGTCCATTTTTTAACTGGATTATTTGTTTGCTTTACTGAATTGTAGGAATTCTTTCTATATTCTGGATGCTAAACTATTACCAGATACATGGTTTGCAAATATTTTCTCCTATCTGTAGATTATTATTTCACTCTGTTCTTTGTTTCCTTTACTGTACAGAAAATTTTAAGTTTAATGTGGTCCCATTTATCCTATTTTTGTTTCCTATGTTTTTGGTGTCATAGCCAAGAAATCCTTGACAAATCCAAGGTCATGAAGTTTTCCCTTGTTTTCTTCCAGGGATTGGATCTTAAATTTAGGTCTTTAATTCATTTTGAATTCATTTTTTTATGTGGTGCATGCAACTGGCTCTTAGAACTTAATTGTCTTTGAGATTTAGCCATGTAAGTACAAGTAACATAGCTCACTCGCTGTCATTACTGACAAAATCCCTCACAAGTTGTCCGTCCATTTTTCAACTTGTCATACACAGCGTTGAATATTCTAACAGAAGGAGTTTTTTCAGGAAGTTCCCTGGAGGCCTAGTGGTTCAGACTGTGGGCTTTCACTACCGTGGCCCATGTTCAGTCCCTGGTCAGGGAACTGAGATCCTACAAACCATGCAATGTGCCCACCCCTCCCCCTGAAAGAAGCAGTTTGTTCAAAATAATAATAATATATTTGGTGATTCTAATTTATGGATAATTGAATGAATGACAGAAGTGTCACAGGGATAGGAGAGAGAAGTTGAGAATCCTCTATTAAAAGGTATTTGTGTTACCTGTGAGGTGGTACAGTGCTATTTGAAAGTGGCCTTGGGCTAGTTATAAATGTATAATGTAAGCTCTAGGGAAATCACTAATAATGATTTAAAAGAGAACTGTAATTGATGTATTAATCAGAATTCTCCAAAATTAGAGTCAATAGGATATGTTTATGAGTGTAAACAAGGGGTAGGTTCATGCAAGGCCATGAAGTCCCAAGATCTGTAATCTGGAGACCAAGGAGGGCCATTGATAGGTTCCAGTCTGAGTCTGAAGGCCTGAGAACCAGCAGAATCAATGGTATAATTCCCAGTCCAAGTCCAAAGGCAGAAGACCAATGTCCCATCTCAAGACCATCAAGTAGAGAGAATGAATTGTCTTTTGCTCAATCTTTTTTCTATTCAGGCTTTCAACAGACTGGATGAAGCCTGTTCACACTGGGGAAGGCAATCTACTTGGCACATTTAGTGATTTTATGTTAATTTCATCCATAAACACTCTCTCGAACATACCCAGAATAATCTTCATCAAGTATTTGGGCACCCAGTGGCCTAGTCAAGTTGACACATAAAATTAAGCATTTTAATTGATAGATTAAGAGAGGAAAGAAAATGAAATCATACAAAATGTTCAATTAAAACTGGAGAGGAGAAATAAAAATGGAAAAAAGAAACAGAAGACAAAGGTAATGACTACAAAAGCATATAATAAATATGGTAGATATTAATCCAACTATGTCAATAATTACTTTAAATATCATTGACTAACCCTAACTCTAACACCAATTAAAAGACAGACTACAGAGTAGGTTAAAAAAGAAACAAAACCCTAAGACCCAACCATATGTTGTCTACATAACTAATGGTGAGAGACTACAGGCTTTCCCACTAAGATCAGTAAGAAGGCAAGGATGTCCTCTCATCACTCCCTATCCAATGTAGTACTGGAAGCTTAGCAATAAGACAAGAAAAGGAAATTAACACATATGCAGACTGTGAAGGAAGAAATAAAACTGACTTTGTTCATAGTTGACATGATTACTTATATAGAAAAATCTCAAAGAGCCAACAAAAGAAAGAAAACTCTAGGAAATAATAGCCATTATAGTAAAGTTTCAGGATGCAAGGCAGGATACAAAAATCAATTGCTTTTCTGTATGCCAGTGATGAAGGGTTGGAACTTGAAATTGAAAACACAGTATCATTTACATAAGCACCAAACCAAAGAAAGAAATACTTGGGTATAAATCTAACAAAATATGTACACGATCCATACCAGGAAAACTACAAAATTTTGATGAAAAATATTAAAGATCTAAATAAGTGAAAAGATAGTGCATGTATACGGATAGTGAGTGTATTGGTTTGCTAGGGCTGCCACAACAAAATACTGAAGACTGAATGGCTTATACAACAGAAATATATTTTCTCACAGCTCTAGAGGCTGAAAGTCCGAGAGCAAGGTTGATTTCTTCTGGGGCCTCTCTCCATGGCTTTCAGGTGTCTGCATTCTCTCTGTGTCCTCACCTGGCCTTTCTTCTGTGTGTGTATCCCTGGGAACTCAGTCCCTGTGTCCCAATCTCTTCTTATAAGAGCACCAGTTAGATTGGACTGAGGAACATTTTAACCTAACTACCTCTTTTAAATGCCCTGTCATTAAATATAGTCACATTATGAGGTACAGGAGGTTAGGGCTTCACACATGAATTTTAGGAATGACCCAATTCTGTCAATAACAAGCAGACCACATTTTCAAGATGTCAGTTCTTCTCAATTTGATCTATATAGTCAGTGATGTCTCAATTAAAATACCAGCAAGTTATTTAATGAATACTGAAAAACTGATTCTAAAGTCTGAATGGAAAGGCAAAGAATCCAGAATAGCCAACACAATATTGAAGGAGAAGAATAAAGCCAGAGGACTGACCCTCTCCAACTTTACCACTTACCATAAAGCTATAATAATCTAGACAGTGTGGTTTTGGTGAAGAAACAGATGAGTAGATCAATGGAATGGGAAAGAAGGCCCAGAAATTGACCCACGTAAATACAGTCAAATGATTTTTGACCAAAAGTCAAAGACAAGCGAATGGTAAAAAGGATAGCCTTTTCAAATAATGGTGCTAAAACTGGTCATCTGAAAGATTCATCCAAAGCATGAATCTAGACATAGACCTTTTAGCTTTCACCAAAACAAACTTAAAATGGTTTGCACCTAAATGTTAAAAGCAAAACCATAAACCTCCTAGAAGATGACATAGGATATAGTCCATGTGATTTGATGCAGGGGATCCCTGGTGGCTCAGAGGTTAAAGCGTCTGCCTCCAACGTGGGAGACCTGGGTTTGATCCCTGGGTCGGGAAGATCCCCTGGAGTAGGAAATGGCAACCCACTCCAATATTCTTACCTGGAGAATCCCATGAATGGAGGAGCCTGGTAGGCTACAGTCCATGGGGTCGCAAAGAGTCGGACACGATTGAGCGACTTCACCTTCACCTTATGTGATTTGGAGTTTAGTGATATCTTTTTGGATATAAAAGTAAAAGTATGACCCCTGAAAGGAAAAGAAAATAAATTGGACTTTATTAAAATTAAAAACTTTGCTCTGGGACTTCCCTGGTGGTTCAGTAGTTAAGAAGCTGCCTATCAATGGAGGGGACATGGGTTTGATCCCTGGTCTGGGAAGATTCCACAGGCCGCAGGGCAACTAAGCCCATCTGTTGCAACTGTTGAGCCTAGCATCCCAGAGCCAGCCCTCTGCAACAAGAGAAATCACTGAAAATGAGAAGCCTGTGCACTGCAACTCGAGAGTAGCTCCAGCTCCCTGCAACTAGAGAAACCCCATGCACAGCAACAAAGGCCCAGCACAGCCAAAAGATGAAACAAGTGAACAAAACCTCAAGGCAACAAAAAAGCTTTGCTCTATGAGATATACTGTTAAGAGAATGAAAAGATATTCTCTGCTCAATTTTTCTTATATTTTACTACTGTAAAAATCGATCTATTAATTTAAAAAGTAGTAAGAAAAGAAAGAATCAAGAGTTGACTGAACAAATGCCTAAGTCGGACTGGCAAAGCAGTTGGGAAGACAAGCGACCCAAGCTCTGAGACAGACCAGAGTCTGGGGCATGGGCATGTTGATACCAAGCAGTCAGTAACACATTTGACAGTGCAGGGTGTTCAGGACGGTGTTTCTCTATTTGCATTTTGCCTGATCAGAGAAAAAGCCTTTTAATAGTAAACCATTGGACCACAAAACCATTAACCACACAGATAAGAAAACTGAAGAACCTCTAAAGAACTTTTTGCTTTTCATGAAATAAACCTTCACCCTGTGGTAGTATTTGCCATCCTACTTGTTTAGCAGAGAACTTTTCTCTCACAGATAACTTGAAAGTAAACTAAACCTCAGCCCCTTGAGGATTCTAAGTTAGTGGGGTCCAGTTGAGCGGTCTTCCTGTGTACATGCGTGCTAAGTCGCTTCAGTCATGTCCAACTCTTTGCGACACTATGAACTATAGCCTGCCAGGCTCTTCTGTCCATGGGATTCTCCAGGCAAGAATACTCGAGTGGGTTGCGATGCCCTCTTTGAGGGGATCTTCCTGACCCAGGGATCGAACCCAGGTTCTCTGCATTGCAGGTGGATTCTTGACCATTTGAACTACCAGGGAAGCCTGCTCTTCCTATATTACATTCTATTTTGAATCCTCCCCTTTCTGTAGCTATTGCTATAGTAATTTCGTATTTCTGGATGTTGGAGAGAGTAGCAGAATAATTAATACAAGCTCCACTGATTTCATTCTGGGACCAGCCATTGGGCATCCACGTGGAATTTTATACGGACAAGCTGAGATTGTTTCCCAGGATCTTGAAATACCTTTTGTCTTGTTGTGCAATATTGGGAAGAAATTGCCACGGCTGGACAGAAATCAGAAGGCAATTTGCTCAGCCCGTGTGCTGGGCCCCAATGATCAACTTCTGTTTGCTGCTAAGATTGTATATCCATAGGGCTAAAACAGCCTTTAATGATATCTGAAATGAACTCAAAATGAAGACCACCTGTGAGCTGACAACGCCTGATCCCTTTCCCCTGAACTCTGGGAACACAGCCCCTGCCGATAGGACAGCGCCTCTCCTTTGAAGTCCACAGGTGCTCACACGCAGTGGGTCCAGCCCGAACCTGGCTCTGCCTCTGGGGACCTGAAAAGCCCTCTGTTGAAAACCGCCCTGTATCCCCCTGGTTGCCAGGCCAGAGACACGGCCCGCCTTTCCTTCTCCCGCCCACACCCACTTCCATTCACAGGCCTGGCAGGCTCCCGGCCTCTCTCGCCTTCTCTAACCACCTCAGCCTATGCTGCCCTTCCCTCCCGTTGGAGGGCAGGTTTCTTGTTAGGTATTTTCAAGGAGCCCCAGCCTTTTCCAGTAGAGAACATATTTCTGTAATTACACAACCACTGCTGTGGGTAGCTGGTTTTCTGAGCCTCCCACCTCACTTTCACCGTAACCCTCATGAGAGCCGAACTCTCTCTTTCTGCTGCCATTTTATCCCCAGAATCTGAACAGAGCCTGGCACATTCGAGACCCTCCACAAACATTTGCATCATGAATGGATTATTGAAACTGCTCCTGACTGGTCCAGGCTTTGCTATGTCTTTCCCGACTGCAGCAAAAACATGTATTGGTCCTGATGTCACTTTTCTGCTGAAAACTTTCCAACAGCTTCTCAGGGCCCTGTGACAAGATGCAACACTTGACCTGGTCTCGCCTCCCCTCAACGCATGCCACCACCCCCACCCACCACCACTGCCTCTCTGACGTGGGAGCTGTCCTCATTCCAGTTGGGTGAGAATTCCTTTTGCTCTCGCTGCTCCTAGGATGTCATCGTTCCTGGGATACTAGTTCTTCAACCTCCTTTATTTTTCCTTCAACTTCCTTTTGCTCCTTATTTCTATTTCAGCTTAGATGTACCCCCCCCCCCCCCCCACCCCCTGCCTCTGCTGGGACCCTCCCTGCCCTCTCTGTCAAATGAGTGCTCCCCACAGCATGTTTCCTTGGTCACTTTCCTTATCTGACCATATTTTACTTTCACATTTAGTCTCCGGACTTCTTTACAAGATGGAAATCATCTAAGAGTGGGGATCTTTTCTGTTCATGCTTTCCCCACATCCTGACGTGGGCAGACTCAGTCAATCCTAGGTAAGTGAAGGAATAAATAAATGAAAAAACTGAAGGCCAATATGAATATTGGCTGATACTTCTAGGCTCTAAAAAATGTGACGGAAGGTGGAGTTCGTGCCACGTTTGTTAAGTGAACATGCAGAAGACGTGGTGCATGCCAGGCCCTGAGGGCACAGACACCGTCGTCATGGAGACAGATGCAAAGCCAACATAATGAGGAGTAGAGCGGCCGTGTCTGTGAACACAGGGGGATTGGGCCAGTGTTTACGGGCAGATCCCACTTGACAAGGTCACTTTCAGAATTTGTCCCACACTCAAGACCTGCTGGACACTTTCTCTTGGCTGTCTATGATGGAGAAGTAGGTGGAATCATGGGAGGCGAGGAAGCTTGAAGGTCATCTAATTGGTCTCCTGTTTTCAAAAAAGCCTGCTCTGGGAATTCCCTGGTTGCACAGTGGTTAGGACTTTGCACTTTCACTGTCAAGGGCCAGGGTTCAATACCTGGTCAGGGAACAAAGATCCCACAAGCTGCACAATGTGGCTGAAAGAAAGAAGATTTTTTTTTTTTAAGACTGCTCTTTATTTGAAGATCATCAGAAATGATCTCATAGGTGCTTTCAGCAACAGCATAGAATGCAGAGACTGGGTGGCATAAAGCTTTTGCATGTAGGTGATCACAACCCTTCCCACAGCACTTGGAACTCATTTCTTCCGTGCAGCCTGCTTATGACCCACTGGTCGCTTTACATCACTCCCTTCCTCAACACAGCTTCACCGCCTGCACCCTGGCTCCCAGTGGACCTGAGGACCTCCCAGATCTAAGCCTCCTGGGGGCCATCAAAGGAAGAGCTAGATTTCTGTTTGTCAGCATGAATCGGACTCAACAACATAATGCTGAATGGAGAGTTAGAGTGAAGCATGTGGTATATTATTATTTTTTTCTAAAGAAAAATGTTTTTTAATTAATTTATTTTAAATGAAACAAAGATGAATATTTTAATGATACAAGGTACAATTCACAAAGAAGATAAACATCATAAACCATTAGACACCTAACAACAAAACATAAAGATACATAAAGCAAAATATAAATCAATTAAATATAAATCTATTATATTTAAATTATTAATGACATCATTCAAGATGCTCCTTTTTCTTTGCACTTGATAAAATATTTTCAGATAAATGTTAATATGTCTCAGTACGGTAATATAGTTTTTCTTTTCCTTTATATTTCTTCTGATTTTTGCTTTGTTGTCGTGCAGTTGCTCAACTGTGTCTGACTTTTTGCGACCCCATGGACTACAGCATGCCAGGATTCTCTGTCCTTCAACATCTTCTGGAGCTTGCTCAAACTCATGTCCATTGAGTCAGTGATGCTATCCAAACATATCATCTGCTGTTGTCTCCTTCTCCTCCTGCTTTCAATCTTTCCCACCATCAGGGTCTTTCCTAATGAGTCAGCTCTTAGCATCAGGTGGCCAAAGTACTGGAGCTTCTGTTTCAGCATAAGTCCTTCCAATGAATATTCAGGACTGATTTTCTTTAGGATTGACTGGTTGGATCTCCTTGCAGTCCAAAGGACTCTCAAGAGTCTTCTCCAACACCACAGTTCAAAAGCATCAATTCTTTGGCCCTCAGCTTTCTTTACGGTCCAACTCTCACAGCCACACATGACTACTGGAAAAGCCACAGCTTTGACTAGACGGACCTTTGTTGGCAAAGTAATGTCTCTATTCTTTAAGAAGCCGTCTAGGTCTGTCATAGCTTTTCTTTCAAGGAGCAAGTGTCTTTTAATTTCCTGGCTGCAGTCACCATCTGCAGTGATTTTGGAGCCCAAGAAAATAAACTCTGTCACTGTTTCCGTTGCTTCCCCATCTATTTGCCATGAAGTGATGGGACCAGATGCCATGACCTTAGTTATCTGAATGCTGAGTTTGAAGCCAGCTTCTTCACTCTCCTCTTTTACCTCCATCAAGAGGCTCTTCAGTTCCTCTTCGCTTTCTGCCATAAGGGTGGTGTCTTCTGCATATCTGAGGTTATTGATATTTCTCCTGGCAATCTTGATTCCAGCTTGTGCTTCATCTAGCCTGGCATTTCACATGATGTACTCTGCATATAAGTTAAATAAGTGAGGTGACAATATACAGCCTTGACATAATCCTTTCCCAATTTGGAAGCAGTCTGTTGTTCCATGTCCAGTTCTAACTGTTGCTTCTTGACCTGCATACAGATTTCTCAGGAGGCAGGTAAGGTGGCCTGGTAGTCCCAACTCTTTAAGAATTTTCTACAGTTTAATGTGATCCACACAGTCAAAGGCTTTAGCGTAGTCAATGAAGCAGAAGCAGATATTTTATTGAAATTCTCTTGCTTTTTCTATGATCTGATGGATGTTGGCAATTTGATTTCTGGTTCCTCTGCCTTTTCTAAATCCAGCTTGAACACCTGGAAGTTCTTGGTTCACATACTGTTGAAGTCTAGCTTAGAGAATTTTGAGCATTACTTTGCTAGCATGAGATAGTACAATTGTGCAGTAGTTTGAACATTCTTTGGCATTGCCTTTCTTTGGAATTGGAATGAAAACCGACATTTTCCACTGTGGAAAGTGGCCACACTTTTCCACTGTGGAAAGTGGCCACACTTTTTCCAGTGTGGCCACTGCTGAGTTTTCCAAATTTGCTGACATATTGAGTGCAGCACTTTCACAGCATCATCTTCCATTTTTAAAAATACTTATTTGGCTCTGTCAGGTCTTGGTTGCTGCACGTGGGATCTTTATTGCATTGTATCTTTTGTTGCAGCAAGCAGGCTCAGTAGCTCCATGGCATGTGGGATCTTAGTTCCTTGACCAGGGATTGAACTCATGTCCCCTGCATTGCAAGGTGAATTCTTAACCAGTGGACCGCCAGAGAAATCCCCATGCAGGATATTATTGATGTAAATCCAATGACATACAAATAGCACTGTTCGTGGGTGGAGGCACATATGTGGGAGGAGGGTTGGGAGCAAGTTGGGATAAGGTGGGGCTGTGTGATGTGAGAGTGGGTGCAGCAGCAGGGATGAGGGCCATGAGGAAGGCATGTCTGTCTGGGTGTTTGGGCAGGGTCACCAAGGTAGATGATGGTATCATGCCACTGATGGAGGGAACGGTGACCTGCATTTGTTCAAATCCAGCCCCCAGGGAAAAGCACACAACTCCAGGGCATTATCTGAAGAGGTGGCTCTGAGGGCAACAGAGCAGAGCAGCAGAGAGGAGAGGCTGGGAGGGCTGGGCGGCGGGGGAGGGGGGGGTTGACAAGTGTGTACACCCTCCAGGGCTTGTGCTGTCCCTGCAGCTGTCCACAGAGGGAAAGGAAAAGAGAAACTCTGGGCTGTGGTGCAGGGAAAGACAGTCTAATATTTTTCTCTGAGATTAGAAAAGATATACAAATGCATTGCCTATGACAGAACAAACAAGCCTCTGAGGATCTTTAGCTCTGAACATCAGGTCAGGTCAGTTCAGTTCAGTCGCTCAGTCATGTCCGACTCTTTGCGACCCCATGAATCGCAGCAGGCTAGGCCTCCCTGTCCATGACCAACTCCTGGAGTTCACTCAGATTCAAGTCTATCGAGTCAGTGATGCCATCCAGCCATCTCATCCTCTGTCGTCCCCTTTTCCTCCTGCCCCCAATCCCTCCCAGCATCAGGGTCTTTTCCAATGAGTCAACTCTTCTCATGAGGTGGCCAAAGTACTAGAGTTTCAGCTTTAGCATCATTCCTTCCAAAGAAATCCCAGGGTTAATATCCTTCAGAATGGACTGGTTGGATCTCCTTGCAGTCCAAGGGACTCCCAAGAGTCTTCTCCAACACCACAGTTCAAAAGCATCAGTTCTTCAGTGCTCAGCCTTCTTCACAGTCCAACTCTCACATCCATACATGACTACCGGAAAAACCATAGCCTTGACTAGACGGACCTTAGTCGGCAAGGTAATGTCTCTGCTTTTGAATATGCTATCTAGGTTGGTCATAACTTTTCTTTCAAGGAATAAAGTGTCTTTTAACATCAAGTATGTTTACATAAACAGAGGGATATTGAACGTTAGGAATTTGTGAGACTCAGATTCAGTATTTTTAAGATAATTGCAAAATAGATTCAGGACCATTTGATATTGGTGATAGCAGTGCCCAAGCCCTCAGGCTAAATTCCCTACTTACCTTCTCACTCCTCTCCCATTTTGAGCTCTCTCTTGCCTCTAGGACTGTTTGCGTTTCTTTGAACTTCTCCTGAATTGTGTTGTCTTTTTTAAAGTGTTTGTTTGCTAATATCACTATTTTGTTTTCCTGTCTTAATTGGTCTGTCCTTGAATAGGGTGAGCACAAGTCCTGGAAAAGTACCACTGGGTGTCTCTGGAAGTAGGTTGTTCAGACCACAAAGCCTGAAGCCTGGCACTGGCTTTTCCAGACACACAGCTGAGGTTAAGAGGGCAAAGCCGCCTCTGGCTGCCCTTCAGGTGGTGGTGAACATGGCCCTCACCTTCCTCTCCACCAGCCAGCAGCTTCTACCCCTGATTAATGTTGTATTTTGTAACAGGGTGATAGATGGGCCTCTGCCAAAGTTTCCCCTGCGGCTCAGGGGTAAAGAATCCGCCCGCAGTGTAGGAGGTGCAGGAAACTCGAGTTCAATCCCTGGGTGGGGAAGATTACCCTGGAGGAGGAAATGGCAATCCATCCACTCCAGTATCCTTGCCTGGAGAATCCAAGGACAGAGGAGCCTAGGGGGCTAGAGTCCTTCAGATCTCAGAGGCAGACACGACTGATGTGATTGAGTAGGCAGGCCAGTCAATAACGGCCAGTGCTCCTATGCTCCCAAGATAGGCCGCAGTCCAACCAGCAAGGGCTTTTCAAACAGGGTCTCTGGACATGGTGTCTGCTCACCTGTGAAGGAGGGTGGAGAGAGCAGGGGGTTAAGGGAGGATTCCTGCCCCGTGGGTATCCAGCGCATCCTCCAGTCTGTGGGGAAGGAGTCGGGGCCCAGCCCCTTACCTCCAGCTTCAGAAGAGGGGCTTTAAGCAGACACACTGGGGAGCTGACAGGGGACGTGCACCTGGCGCTGGCCTGAGACCCAAGGTGAGGAATGGGCTGAGCTGGCTGGAGGAGGTGAGATGGCATCTGTGGGGGGTGGAGGGCAGCTGGGCAAGGACGCTCCAGCAGAGGCTCGAGTCTGCCCTGGACAGGCCTGGGGCCTCTGCCATAGTGCGCCATAGTGCACCATACTGCACTGTGTGCACACTCAGCACCGTAGTGAGAGTGTGCTGACAGAGCTCCGAACCAGGGACTGAACAGGAGTCGTCATGGCCAGCCGGGCAAGGTGTCAGCCTTCTCAGGACAGCTGGAGGTGAGAGGTACCTGGAATCCCAGGAGAGGCTCCCAGAGGACCCAAGGAGACACCACCAAGAGAGGGATCAGTTTTCCACATGTGCATGGCGCCCGGGCTCCAAACCTGGGCAGAGAGACTTCTTTGCCTCCATTAAGGCTCCAGTCCTCGGGAGGTCAAGGCTGAGGCAGGAGCGGGGAAATGCTGGCAGGGAGATGGACTCACCAGGTGTTACTGATTGAACTGTGTTCCTTACATGCCTCCACCCCATCCATACATTGAATTTTTAACCCCTGTACCTCAGAATGTGACAGCATTGGGAGCAGGGTCTTTGAAGAAGTGATTAAATTAAACATGGGGCTAGGGAAGACATGGAGATGGTCAGCATCTGCAGGTCCCGGAGCAGCATCAGGAGAAACTCCCCCAGCCGGCACTGTCGTCCGTGATGTCCGGCCTCCAGAGCTATGAGGACATAGGCTTCTGTTGTTGAAGGTGTGCGGTCTCCAGCTGATGAACAACCCCCCACCTCTGTTCTGCCTGCAGGCCTCCTGCCAGCCACAGGTTGAGTGTTCACTTTGAATGAGACTCACGGAGGATGTGTTAGTACGTGAACTCCTGTCATTTATGGACTTCACATCACCAGAACACTTCTTGTCCCGGGGTGTGTGGGGTGGGTATTCCCCAGACCAGGGCAGCACCATCCCCAGGGTGGGTTTGCAGGAGGGGTTGAGATGTGATTGTTTGTGCAGCGTCCTGTGGACAGAATTCCTGACAGCACTGCTTCAACCCCAGCGTCCCGAGAGGCCCTCCACATTTAGCTGAGTTTAAAATTTGGCTGAGGTTAAAATTTAACCACCTCTGGGTTTAAACTTTGGTTGCACTGATTCTCCTCTTGGAGAAATTGGCAAGAGTAACTCAAGATAGTGAAGTCAATGAGGTATGCCCCGCCCTTAGCCTTGACCATGAAGCTCCCATCCCAGGCTGTGAATGAGTCTATCAAGTCTCTTCTGCTGTACAGGACTGTCTTTGAATTCCTCGGAAAAGATGACTCTGCCCCAAGCCTCAGTGGCATTTCAGTTGCCTCTGCTTCACATTATTCTCCCCAGCCAAAGCCTGTCTGATGGACTCTCTCCAATGTGGTGCCCATTAGAGCTTGTTTCAGATTAAAACTCTTGAGCCAGGCTCCATCGCAGGAGTGACCTTGCACATCCATGGAGCTGAATCCCCGAGAATGTGAGAGTGGCCCCCAGGAGAGGGACTGGTCTGACTTTCTTCTCCAGAGGACTCAGGTTTGCCATCGTGGAATCTACATGCCCATGGAGAAGCTGCTGGCTGAGTAGCAGGATCCTATTGTGAAATGAAGCGACTTTACCATGGGGGCTGTAGTCCCGTGTCCTGAATCCACTGAACAAACTGAGTTGGATCCCATCGAAAAACAGAGATTTAATCCCATCACTTCCCCTCAGCCCAGCTCCACCCTACCACTCCCCTCCCCCATCCCACCTCCTCCCTCCTCCCCCAACACCCCCATCCCCACTGCCCACCCCCTCCAACACAGCCCCTCACCTCCACACCCACAGGGGCAGGGCCACGGGCAGAAAAGGTCAGTGCCAGGGCCAGCAGTGCCACTTGGGCATTGAGACCCTGAGTCACGGCCGCTTCATCCTGGAGTGGCCCAGCCTCTGTGGGGTCCTCGAGGGGAAGCCGAGCCCTCACCAGGCTCACTTGATAAGTTTCCTGAGACCAGCCCTGATGTCAGCAAAGCCCTGATCGCAGGCTTTGGGACTGGAGGCGTGCGTGTGGGGTGACCCAGCCCCCTTGTCCCAGGATGGCTGAAGGCCCAGCGTCTTCTTGCTGGAAACTTGACAGAGCCTCTGCCTCACTTGGCCCTCAGGGGTGGTGGGGACCCAGCAAGCTCGCCAAGTGCCTGGGGATGAAGCCGCCCACGTGACTGCTGCTCTGTGTTCCAGCAATAACCAGCCAGACCAAAGCCTGCTGTGGGGGAGGGCTACTGGATGCACATTTGGAGGCTTGAATTTGGCTCTTTCAAAAAACAATCAAACAAACAAACAAACAAATAAAGCAACCCGCCATCATCATCTGAGGATTCTTCACAAAACTTCTCTCAGGTTCGTGGAAGGGAGCTCCTAAAATCCCAGGCTGAGATTTCTCAGTGATTGTTAACCCCCTGCAGCCGCACTAAACACGGACCTGAAGTCCTTTGGGCAGCTGGTGTTCCAGGGATCCTGGGTCTGCTTTTCTGAAACTCCACCTGCTCCTGCCACACAGCTGCTCCCAATTTCTCAGACAGGATGCAGTTCCAGAGCGTGGCTCTCAGTCTCAGAAAACATGAGACTTACCCAGGGGAGCCGTTATAGATTCAGAGTGTACACGCATATGGGACTTCCCAGGCGGAACTAGTGAACCTGGCTGCCAATGCAGGAGACTTGAGAGATGGGGGTTTGATCCCCGGATCGGAAAGATCCTCTGGAGGAGGGCGTGGCAACCCACTCCATTATCCTTGCCTGGAGAATCCCATGGACAGTGGAGCCCGGCAGATCGAGGGGCCCTGCATGGTCACAGAGTCTGACACGACTGATGCCGCCTAACACGCAGGCATGCACACAGGCATGGGAGAGTGAGGGAGAGCGGCGACAGTCCATGCTGACAACACCGGATGCTGCTGCTGATGTCGAGCAGCAGGAACTTTCATTCACAGCTGGCAGGAATGCAAAACGGTGCAGTCCCTTTGGCTATTTCTTCCAAAACTGCATATACTTTTCCCATATGCTCTAACAATTTTGCTCCTTTGTGTTTCCCCAAAGGAGTTGGAAAAACACACAAAACCTGCGCACAGATGCTTATGGCAGCCTTAGTATAAATTGTCAAAACTTGCAGACAACTAAGGTGTCCTTTAAGATGAATGGATAAACTGGTCCACCCAGAAAATGGCATATTAGCATATTAGCTCTAAAAAAAAAAAAGAGCTATCAAGCCACAATAAGACACAAATTAAAAGTTCAATGCATGTGACTACGTGAAAGACTCCAACCTGGAATGCCTATATATTGTATCATTCCAATTGCATGACATTCTGGAAAAGGCAAGATCATTGAGACAGTAAAAGGACCAGTGGTTGCCAGGGACTGTCGGGGAGTGAGGGATGAGCAGGCAGAGCACAGAGGGTTTCTAGGGCAGGGACACTACTCTGTATGAAACTGTCATACACTAGTATACATGGCATGGGGGCTTCCCGGGGGTACTAGTGGTGAAGAACCCACCGGCCAGTGCAGGAGACATGAGAGGCATGGGTTTGATCCCCGGGTCGGGATCCCTGGAGAGGGCCGTGGCAGCCCACTCCAGGATTCTTGCCTGGAGAATCCCCTTGGAGAGAAAAGCCTGCTGCTGCCACTGCTGCTGCTGCTAAGTCGCTTCAGCCGTGTCCTGGAGGGCTACAGTTCACAGGGTCGCGGAGTCGGACACGACTGAAGCGGCTTAGCACGCATGCACCCATACGCGCCGTTCACTGGACACTTGTTCAGACCCATGGAATGTCCAGCACCAGGAGGGATTCTTAAGGCAGACTCTGGGCGATGACTATCTGTTGATGTAGTTTCATCCATTGTAACGCATAGACCTCCGTGGTGGGGAAGGCAGTTTTGTGTTGGGGGGAGAAGGGGTCTATGGAAATTCTCTCTACTTTCCACTCAGTTTTGCGGGTGAACCAAAAACAGCTCTAGAAAGATGAAGTCTATTAAGAGAAGTCCAGATCGTTGGGATCCACTCACCCTTTCATAAGACTGATTTGACAGTGCTGGAGCTGGGCCTAGAAATCCACATTTGAAAAACTTCCCACGTGCTGTGATGTCACCCTTAGAGATGCAAAACCTCGCCATTTCTCCCGGCAGCTGGCAGAAGCCAAGCCAAGAGAGTTGCAGCTTCATGTCCCCTTTGTGGGAGATTCCCCACCCCACCCCTGGGCTGAGATGGGCCAAGCACCCTAGCCTGGGGAGCAATTTGGGGAGTTTGGCTTTTCATGCCCCAGCTAAGGTCCAGCCTCTTGGATTAGCGAGGTTATCTAGCAAACTTATTAGATTTGGTGTTCGCCTACCTGGCTAAGGTTTGGTATGGATACAGGTTGATTTATTGCAACAAACTCCTTCCCAACTTCTCCCATCTCCAGGCTTTTTTGGTTTGGGCCCTTGTTACACAGAACCTGCCCTGCCCACCTGGCACCTGGAGGTCAACCCCAAATACTGCTCTCTTTCATCCCCAGATCTTTGAGGGCCACACACTCCCCCTACCTCTCTCCCACCCACCTGGGCCAGGCTGGTGTTCTTGCTGCTCCAACACAGGGGCTCCTCCCGGGACGCATGTCCCCACACCCCTCTCTTCCCCATTTCCCATGACCCTTGGCTCTCCCAGCATTGGGCTCACAGCTTCCCTCTGTGGGGAGCTTCTCTGCCTGATCCCCGGGACCCCGGAGCATGGAGCAG
Organism: Ovis aries; assembly: GCF_016772045.2. Lineage (NCBI taxonomy): Eukaryota > Metazoa > Chordata > Mammalia > Artiodactyla > Bovidae > Ovis > Ovis aries. The sequence goes on along the minus strand of NC_056078.1, from coordinate 598,120 downwards.
GGGTCAGTCTCTCTGGATTTGTCTTGAGGCGTCCTTCTACCTGCCTCACCCTGCCTGCCAGCGAGGAGGCCACTACTCATTCAAAGAAAGCACAGGAGAAAGCCAGGCTTGGCTGCGTCCATGCACCTGGGCTCCAGGGGCTACGGGACCAGGAACGAGTTACCCAGTTTCTCTGAACTTCTGTTTCTTTATCATAAATTGAGACTAATGATGCTTATTTTGTAGGACTGTTGGGAGGAGGAAAAGACAGCAGTCATATAATTGATAAAGTGGTCATGATATTCAGTCCCAACGTTAGCAGAGGTTGGGCTCAGCTGCCCAGGTCTGGCTGCAGCACTGTTCTATGGCTTTGCTGGTGCCTCGATGGCCAGTCCAGGTACAGGGCAGCCACAGGCCTGGTGACGGGCCATCACTGTCCTAAAGCTGAGCCTGGAGCAAGACTTAGAGAAACCCACTCAAAGCCTCGGAGTCAAGAGCAAAGAGGAAGTGTGTAGGGTTGTGGATGCACAGAAGTAGGGTCTGCAGAGCCGGCCAGGGGAGGCATTCAGGCAGCAGACCTGGCTGAGCCCAGAGACCAGGGCAAGAAAGCAGACCAACCGCAGATGGAGGGTTGCAGGCAGAACAGAAATCTCTGCCTGCTTCAGGGAAGAGCTTCTGCACCCCTCTTCACCCAAGGTCTAGAGCATCATGGGACAGCTCAGGACCACGTCCCTGGAGATCCTGGGGATCATGAGGTTCCCCACTACTCCGTTAGACAGTGCAAATTTGGGGAGACTGTTGGTGCAAGTTTGGGGAGACTGGGTTGGGTGGTGATTCAGGGCTTTGGCTTTGAAACGTTTTCTGTGCTGCAGACTGTGACATCTTGTGTGTTATTAAATCCTCAGAGCTTTAGTTCTTTGGACACTAAAAGCCATAGTGTTTTTATGTGAGGGTGGTGATGATGCTAAGTCTCAGAAAGTGTTAGGATAGGGTGGGGTGTACAGCAGGCGGTCAACGCAACTTCTTGATGTTCAGTCACTCAGTTGTGTCCGACTCTGCAACCCCATGGATGGCAACATGCCAGGCATCCCTGTCCTTCACTATCTCTGGAGTTTGCTCAAATTCATATCCATTGAGTCAGTGATGCCATCCAACAATCTCATCCCCTACTGCCCCTTCTCCTCCTGCCTTCAATTTTTCCCAGCAGCAGGGTCTTTTACTACGAGTCTGCTCTTTGCATCAGGTGGCTAAATATTGGGGCTTCAACTTCAGTATGAACACATCTTAGCTCTAATAACTATTATTATTCTTACACAGGCCACATAGGTAATCAGTGGAAGCAGGAAGATGTGTCTTTCCCTGTACAAAGCATGGGTCAGGAAAAAGCAAACAACCTGTCCTTGAGGCTGAAGCTGGGGAGAGGGCCCCTGGGTTACTGCAGTCTGAATGTGAATGTCTGTCCCTTCAAGAGGCAGGTGGGGCTTGAGCGTGTTTCCTTTCTAGGTCAACCTCTGGAGTCCACATGTTCATGTCCCATCCTTTTCAAAGGCTGCTTTTCCAGGGTGATCCTGAAAGCATTTGCTGCAGTCAGGCAGGTCCTATCCAATAGTTTCTTGGGAAGGGGCACCAGCTGGGCTAGGAGAGTGGAGGATGTGGGGAGGTTTGATGGGGAAGGGAAGCTCAGGGCTGGAGGCTTGGCCGCAGGGGGAACCCTGAGTGCTCTGTGGTCACTCGGCCTGGACTAGGCGGGGCTGCACATCGCCCCTGGCTCTGGATGAGAGCAGAGTCCAGGGGGCTTTTCTTGATCCCTGAGCAGCTACTCTGACTGGAGGAGAAAAATCATTGTATTGGGGAAACACGTGGCAGCCCTATAGGCTGCTGTCGGCACTGGGAGGGAGGAAGGACCAGAGAGGCAGGGGCAGGGAGGCTGTGTCAGGCCTTCATCTAAGAGCCTCCGGCCGAGTTCCGCCTCCCTTTTCACTCCTTTGGTCCCAGGCACTAACACTGATGTCCAATGTAAATTCCATCTCAAGCCATCTTTACTCATTTAGCAAAAAAGTCAAATTTGCTGAACAGTTTTCATGGTTCATTGGTTCATCGCACAAAGATTTCTTCCGACTTAGCCTTGGAGGGTTTTGCTGCTCAGAAGCTGTGCCTGGTGGGTTTTTTTTCCTGGTCTGGGATGACGTTTCACCTCCAACATATCTGGGAACAAGTATGAAGAGTGTGGTGACCCTGAGGGCCTCCCTGTCATCCCAGCCAGGACGGGGAATGCAGGCTGGGGCTGGAGTAAGAAGGAGGTGAAAGGGGTGGATCAAAGGGGGTGGGGTATGTATAGGGGGCCCTGCCAGGTGGCACAGGCCTTATGAGAGCAGAACAGAGCCTGTTGGCTTTTCTTTCTTGGGAGAGCTGTCATTCGGGTAGCCATCTGTGTGTTCTCCTATTATTTAGTTTGATGTCTCGTTAGAATAGAAAGATTTCAAAATTAGCACCAACATTTGAGAAGAAATAAAATCTCTTCCATATGCCGCTTAGCTCGGGTGACACCAAAAAAGGCAGAACTGATTCCCAGAATGTTCCGCTTATCGCCCCCCTGCCCAGGGCTCATCCAGCACTCTTCTCAGACATGCCGCTGCCTCCAGGGAGATCTCATTTCTACTTTCACTGCTCCCTGCTGCTCTCCACCCTGGCTCACTCCAGGCCACCTGCCTTCTGGCATTCACCTGGCAGGGGTGAGGTGGGTAGAGAGGGTGGGGAGAGGGGGCAGGGGTGGGGGTGAAGGCTGGCCCCCTTGTCCTGGCACCTGGGCTCTTCCCCAGGGAAGAGGTGAGCAGAGCTTGAGCATCCATTGATGGGGCCACACCACGTTCTCCCAAAGGCCCTGCCACGCCTCCTCTCACCCTAAGCAGGAAGATAGATGTCATTAACCACCATTTCAAGGTTTCCATAGAACCTTCAACTAGGCTCCCTATGAAGGCAGGCGCACATCTGTGCACCACCCATGCCTAGCAGGATTCTGTTTCCTGATGGGTTCACTGAGATCTTTGCAACATATTCAGCACCATATTCTGGGGACATAGGTCTCCACGTATTTTATGGTGCCCTGCTGTTGAGAAAAAATTCTGAGATATCGACCTTTTATTGGTAAATGAAACAGCCTCTTGCATCTCAACCAAGTAAATGATATTATTCTGGTTCACAAAAGCCCCTGAGGTGAGAGTGAATTCTCTTATAAAGGCAACAGTACAGATTCTTATCAGACAGGACTTTCTTTTTCCCTTCAGGAAAAAGATATAGATGATATGGGTGACCTATTCTTAAAAATCATTAACTAGTCCAAACTATCAACATTTATTCTTAAAATACCTACATCCTTAGGTTTTAGCTTTTGAGCTCTCAGAGCATAGAACCAATGCCCAGGGTTCCAGAGCTGAATTCTATTCTTGGAGCTTTCCTTTTCCTCTCCTTTTTCAAAAACTCCTTGAGATCAAGTAAAATAAAGTGAATTTAATATTAGCAAAACCTGATTTGTATTTTTTTGATCAATAGATGGAAGTAGAAAAATACACCAGTTTCCTGTCATATATAGGAAAAATGACCACATTCCACATCACTGTGTTCTAAATAGTTATTCAGTTCAGTTCAGTCACTCAGTTGTGTCCAACTCTTTGCGACCCCATGAACCTCAGCATGCCAGGCCTCCCTGTCCAACACCAACTACCGGAGTCCACCCAAACTCATGTCCATTGACTCAGTGATGCCATCCAACCATCTCATCCTCCATTGTCCCCTTCTCCTCCTGCCCCCAATCTTTCCCTGCATCAGTGTCTTTTCAAATGAGTCAGTTCTTTGCATCAGGTGGCCAAAGTATCGGAGTTTCAGCTTCAACATCAGTCCTACCAATGAGCACACAGGACTTATCTCCTTTAGGATGGACTGGTAGGATCTCCTTGCAGTCCAAGGGACTCTCAAGAGTCTTCTCCAACACCACAGTTCAAAAGCATCAATTCTTCAGTGCTCAGTTTTCTTTATAGTCCAACTCTCACATCCATACATGACCACTGGAAAAACCATATCCTTGACTAGACGGATCTTTGTTGGCAAAGTAATGTCTCTGCTTTTTATTATGCTATCTAGGTGCCATGAAATTAAAAGATGCTTACTCCTTGGAAGGAAAGTTATGACCAACCTAGATAGCATATTGAAAAGCAGAGATATTACTTTGCCAACAAAGGTCTGTCTAGTCAAGGCTATGGTTTTTCCAGTAGTCATGTGTGGATGTGAGAGTTGGACTGTGAAGAAAGCTGAGCACCAAAGAATTGATGCTTTTGAACTGTGGTGCTGCAGAATACTCTTGAGAGTCCCTTGGAATGCAAGGAGATTGAACCAGTCCATTCTAAAGGAGATCAGTCCTTGGTGTTCATTGAAAGGACTGATGCTGAAGCTGAAACTCCAATACTTTGGCCACCTCATGCAAAGAGTTGACTCATTGGAAAAGACCCTGATGCTGGGAGGGTTTGGGGGCGGGAGGAGAAGGGACGACAGAGGATGAGATGGCTGGATGGCATCACCGACTCGATGGACATGAGTTTGAGTGAACTCCGGGAGTTGGTGATGGACAGAGAGGCCCGGCATGCTGCAATTCATGGGGTCGTAGAGTCGGACATGACTGAGTGACTGAAATGAACTGAACTGAACTGAGGTTGGTCATAACTTTCCTTCCAAGGAGTAAGCGTCTTTTAATTTCATGGCTGCAATCACCATCTGCAGTGATTTTGGAGCCCAGAAAAATAAAGTCAACCACTGTTTCCACTGTTTTTCCTCCATCTATTTGACATGAATAGTTATTTGCAAACTTGATATAGGTAGAGCTCTGTTCTCTGGGCCCTTTGTCACTGGCATAGATTAACTAATCAAATCAGATGGTTGATACCTTGGAGCCTTTGAAGTCTGAGGTCAGGAAACCTTAATGGAGAGGGAGGCTCCCTTCGTGGAGGGAGTGGAGAGGTGGATGGGGAGTGGGCCTTCTGAGTGAGCAGAGGCTCCTGGGCACCTTAGAGAAGGTGGGTGCTGTCCTATAGGAGTGGCACTGCTGCCTCCCTCTCCCTCCTCTGCCATCCCGTCTGGAGTGTCATCATTGGAGGACATAGTGAGAAGGTGGCCATGGACAAGCTAAGGAGAGAGGTTTCAGAAGGAACCACCCCTGCCCACACCTTGATTTTGCGCTTGCAGCCTCCAGTGCTGTGAGAAAATAATTGTCTCTTGTGTGAGGCTCCTGGTCATGGTACTTTTGTGCTACAGCCTCAGCAGACCAATATATAGTGAGTAGGGATGAGACGTGAAATGAATTCTGATTGCTTGGTTGCAAAGTCCACAGTTCCTCACCCACCATGCTGCCCTAGAAAAGCCAGGCTTCTTGGACTCAGTAGAGAAATTCAGGGGCTGGAAAAGCCCTCTGCCATCTCTGTCTTGGAGGTGGTGCTACTCAGGAAGCTACCTGCCTCCTTGCATTCAGGAGCAGCTTGCAGGTGTGAGGGATGGCAGGGGAGCCTGGGGGTGGGGTTCAGTCAAGGTTGTCTACCCCCTCTCCTTGACTGGGGCTTCCCAGGTGGTTCTAAGTCGCTTCAGTCGTGTCCGACTCTGTGCGACCCCACAGATGGCAGCCCACCAGGCTCCCCTGTCCCTGGGATTCTCCAGACAAGAACACTGGAGTGGGCTGCCATTTTCTTCTCCAAAGTGATAAAGAACTCACTTGCAAATCAGGAGATGTAAGAGATGCAGGTTCGATCCCTGGGTTGGGAAGATCCCCTGAAGGAGGGCATGGCAACCCACTCCTGTATTCTTGCCTGGAGAATCCTATGGACAGAGGAGTCTGTTGGGATACAGTCCATGGGGTCACAAAGAGTTGGACGCATTTGAAGCAACTTAGCACACATGCACTCTCTTTGATCATCAGACAGTCTTTAGTCTTATCTGTTATGCACTTCCAGTTCTGTGTAATACTTCACTTACCCAAAAGTATCCCACTGACTGGCGGCTGAGGGTGAGGAGGAAGGACTTGAATGATACTTATGTAGAACAAAGCCTTCCTTTTATACCTGGGAGAATGATGGACCAGAGGAGGTAAGTGGTAGATCTGGAGTCACCCAGAGTTGGAAATGCATGCAGAAACAGAGCCCAGTTCTCCTGACTCACAGGCCAGGGATCCTCCCATCCCCACAGTGCCATCTCCCTGGTGATAGAGGACAGAAGATGGCAAGTATCTCAACACCTTGGAGGGACCAAGTTCCAGGACCCTAGGGCATCAGGCTTGGAGGAGTCCGGAGGCGTGTGGGTAGCAAGGCAGTGAAGGCTCCAGTAGAGAGCAGGCATCCCTCCTGCTTGGCCCTTCACGGAGCATCCGGATGTCATCTTCCCTCACTGTGGAGCAGGAGCCATGTGGAAGGGAGTGCATAGAAATCAGTACTGAGCTGTTGGCGGTAGGCGAGTTGGAAGCCCCAGCATTTCTCAAGCTCCCCATGCAGAGTCTGACTCAGTCGGCCTGGCTGGACCTGATCTGGGGTCTTTAACAAGCCCCCAGCTGATGCAGATGTGCCAATGGGACCCATGACGGTTCATTTTATGTGTCCACTGGGCTGAGTCACAGTGCCCAGATACTGGGTCAAACTCTATTTAAGATGTTTCTGTGAAGGCATTTAAAAAAATGAGATGAATATTTGCATCAGTAGACCAAAGCAGAGTGGCTCGTCCGCCCCCATTTATGGGTGGGCCTCGTCCACTCAGTGGAGGTCTCAGGAGAATAAGATGGACCTCCTTGGAAGGAGAGGGAACTCTGTCAGCAGAGAGCCTTTGGAAGTGAGCTGTGGCTCTCCTGGGTCCCAGCCTGCGGCTTGCCCTGCAGATTTGGTCACCAAGCTTCCACAATCCTGTGGGCCAGCTCCTTAAAATAGTCAACCAATCTCTCTCTCTCTCTCTCACACACACACCCCACACACACCCACATTGGCTCTGCTTTCTGTTTTTCTGGATAGCCCTGATAGCTACAAGACCACAGTCTGCGCAGTGAGGGTGTGTTTCTTAGTGAGACACTCAGCTGCCACTGCCGCTGCTAAGTAGCTTCAGTCGTGTCCAACTCTGTGTGACCCCATAGACGGCAGCCCACCAGGCTCCCCCGTCCCTGGGATTCTCCAGGCAAGAACACTGGAGTGGGTTGCCATTTCCTTCTCCAGTGCATGAAAGTGAAAAGTGAAAGTGAAGTCGCTCAGTCGTGTCCGACTCTTAGTGACTCCATGGGCTGCAGCCTAGCTCTTCCTGTCACTGTGAGATTTTGGACACACTATCCCAAATCTTTGCTTCCTTCTCTGTAAGACAGAGGCTACATACTTAGCACAGGGCCTAGCACTTAGGAAACTCTTAATAAATTAGAAATATAACCTCATCCACACATGATGGTTATCACCATCAAAAAACTAGAGAAAGACTTGTCTCTGCCTTCAGGAAATCTTGTCTCTTCTCCTAAGCAGTGAAACCTCACCTTTTCTTAGAAATCTGAAGGAAATGAGACTGGACAGGCCTTCCCAGAATCTCCATTGTGTTTCAGTCTGCATCCTGGACTGGAGGCATCCTTTCCTCCACCCATGCGTCCCCTGGCCTGTCCGCCTGGGTCCTAGGAGCCCTACTTCCCACCTCCCCCTCGCTGCCTGGCAGGAAGGAGAGAGCAGACTGGTTTCCAGTCAGGACATGCTTGCCATCAACTCCTTTCCTGGGGGCAGGGCCATCTTTCCTGTCTTGTTTTAATTGGCATCAATTAGTGTAGTTTTCTGGAGAAAGACCAGAAAAGCAATTTCCTATCTGAAGGGCAGAGACCATGAACTCTCTGCAGACTGGCTGTCTTCAGAACTAGCTCAGACCTACAGGCTCATTCTGCCCCACACCAGGCAGGCCCCTTGACTTAGAGTTATGTACAGAGGCCCTGGCTGAGATCAGAGAAGATTATTCTGGAACCTTGGAGATCCAGGATTTCTTCACAGTAGGGGCATGGATTCAGAAATTTGGTTGTGGGTAGGGTGATAGAATCATCAGATCCAGCTGTGTTTGCAGAGCCATCCTGCTGGTTTTACTTAGGTGCCAAATTAAAGAGCACAGAGATGGCCAAGTCCAGCCCACCACCTGACTTTGTAAATAAAGTTTTATTGGAACATGGCCCCATGCCCACTGTTCGTAGGGGCTGATGGGAGCAGTTGTGACAGAGGCTGTATGATCCGTCCAAGCCTGGATATACTTACAGTCTGGCCATGGCAAGAGAAGTCTGCTGACCCCTGACAATGACAGAGCAGTTTTCTAGAGATGCTGCATTTATGATAATGTTTATAGAAAAATGAGAAAGCATCATTTGCTCATTTCAAATGATAACATTTATATCTGGGACATCTCTGCGGGTGAGGCAGTGAGAAACATGGGAAGGGAGGAGGATACATGATTCATTTGCCCATGTGTTCGGTGACCACAGGGCTGCTCCTCCTCACTCCAGCTTCAGCAGGTCCTGGTTCCTGCCTGGCATTCTGCTTCTGACCTCTGCTCAGAGCTCCTTACTCTCACTCTGAGCAGTTCCTCAGTTTTTTCAGGTCCTGCCATCCATGGAACCTGAGCTGTGATTCCCGTGCCCCATCCAGACCCCCGGACTGAGCCTCTGCGCCTGAAGGCCATTGGCAGTCAGAAGCCAGGGTCCCCCAAGGGGCCTGGATTGACTTCACCTGTGGGCTATGAGAGTTCCTGGGTCTGTTTATCCAGGGGGTCACGCTCAAGGATGGAACCTGCTGCCTGGCTGACAGCCTGCTCAGAGGAGGCTTGAGCTGTCTATAACCTGGCAAGCACTCCGTGTTTCTCCTACATTTCATTTAAGCCCAACTGAAGCTCTGGCTATGGCAGAGTGGTCTTCTCTCTTCCTGTTACTGAGGAAGTGGAGCCTCAGGGAAGGGAGGTGAAATGCTCAGGGTCCCACAGGCTGGCTCCCTGTACCTGGTGGCCTGCAGGTAAAGGCCGACATGCGCACCCCAGGAGCAGTCAGCAGGGGTCCACCCAGGCCCTGTGATCATCTTCCCACTGGCAGCTCAGTGAAGCGACCCCTCGGGAAGAAGGCTGGGAGCTGCCCCAGGCAGACGCAAAGTAGAGTCCGTATATCCGGCCTGGGCAGTGCATGTTGGGGCCTGATACTCATCACCTGTGTGGTCTTGGACTTGGGTCCCTAAAACCTCTCTGGGTCTTTCCTGTGGGCTTAATAGGTGACTAACATGGAGTGGGAGAGCCACAGGTGCTTTTCTGGCTCAGACTCTTGCTGGGAGCCCTGAACATACCCCATTTCCACCACCACGTGTAACTAGAAATGAATACACCCCTGAACCATGTCTTTACAAAAACCCAAAGCACTCAGAAGTTTTTCTCAAGATGCCTTTGTTCAAAATATTTTTAATAGAAATCATCAAAATCTTTAAAGGAAATAATCAAAAATAGGTGCTGGGGTCCCTGTGTTGATGCTGCCATAAGTATGTTCTCAGCTTTTCTACCAAGGACTCAGGATGGGGTGATACGTTTGGTGAAACGGGCACTGTGTATCTTCCAGGTCCCAGCGGGGAGAGCACAGAGCAGGAGAGCATCCAGCCTGGTCTGGGGCTGTTTCTACACAAATGCCTAAAAGAATTGTGCCCAAATAGCTACTTATTACCTTTCCTAATCACTCTTGAAGGTTTTGGACTTCCCAGGTATTGCAGTGGTAAAGAATCTGCCTGACCCATCACTTTCATCAGATTCATAAGGGATTCTTTGACCAAAGAGGGTTAAGGGCTGCTGGTCTGTAACGTAAGTTTCTATTGATTACCAGCTTATTTGGCACCCTTGCATTGTCTTAGAAAGGCAGAGAGACCAGGTGGGGTCCTGGCATCACTGGGAGAAGTACCGAGAGCCCCCTTGTGATGGAGGAAAAGCTAGGGGATGCCAATGGGGGCTGCCTGGGATGTGCCAAATGGGGCCAGCCACAAGCCTGTTCACCTCAAAGAGCTGCCACTTTCCCCAAACTCAGCTTCACTTTTGGGGTCACTCCATGAGAGGGCTGAAGAGCCAGGAAAGGCTGGGCTGGCTGTGGATGGGCACAGCTCCTCCAGGTGCTGGATGCCCAGACTGCTTCTCACCCACACACAGCTCATTCCCACTTCCAAGTTCACCTCCCAGACACTTGGTCCCAGTTTTTGTCGGCCCTCTGTGGGCGCCCTGGCTTTTGTCTTTCCTTTGAAGACATTTGTTGCATGGCTGGCAGAATAGATTCAAGCCCCAAAGGTAACAGTCAGGTCTGAAACAGCCATGGCTTTGCCGAAATCAGTTTCCCAGTGACATGACATGTGGACTTCACAAACGGCCTGTCCCCAAGTCTCTCACGCTCATGGTCTCTAGGCAGCCTGTGCTCACAGAGCTTGGCTCCCAGGAACGTCGTGAAGAGGCTGAAGAAGAGGCAGAGAGGCGCCAGAGCCCTGATCCACCACTGCCCTCTGTGGGAGGGGCCCTGGAGACTCCTGTCTGTGCTGCGGCTGCTGCACTCCGTTGGTTCTCTGTCTGTCCATTTGCCTTTCCTACATACAGGCACACACATGCACAGACACATGCACACACACACACATACATACACACAAACACACCTAGACATGCACAGACACACACACACATTTACACAAACACACATGGGCCTATGCATTTCCAGGGTCTTTTAGGGCCTGAACAGTGTCTATGGCAGACATTCAAATCCTCAGGTCAGCCTGTGTGACAGTCACACAGCACGTGGAGAGACCTCATGCTGGGGGCGGTGGAGCTGGGAGCAGGAACAGGGTAGGCAGAATGGGAAGGGACGAAACCAGGTTTCACCCCAGGCCCTCGGCTAGGTAGCTGCTAATACTGTGGAGGTGGGACACTCTGAACTGGGGAAGAGAGGCAACTTCAAGGGAAGAATTAAGACATGGACTTGGAGGAGGATGGGAGAGATGGGTCAGCTCTAGCAGCAGGATTGACCTTGAGGGGCTTGAGGGCTGCTCTTGAGGGGCTGGCCATAGACTGGGGGAGAATTGCTCTTAAAGAGAAAAACTGCAGGAGAAAGCACTGCTTATACGACATACAACAGCCTCCAGTGACCAGGAAGAAGCACATGGAAAGAGTTTCCTTTGGGGCAAACGTAGTGAGTCTCCTGTCCTGGGACAGCATCCAGGCTGGGCCTGAGTCAGGAAACCCTGCAGAGCATCACAAAAATGTATGCATCTGGGCTCCAAGGCCAGGCCTGGAGGGATCCTGGCATCGGAGTGTCAAGAAGGTCTGGGGTGAATCTGGTGCCCTGCTGGGTAGAGGACCCTGGCCCAGCCCATACCTCAGACCTGACCCCCGGCTTGTGGGCAGTCCCTGCCCCAGAGATGACATATCGGCTGAGGTCAACCTGTTTTGAGTCACTTTTGACAATCTTTGATCTTCTGAACGATAGACTGGAACTCTGGATAATTACTAGTTGACCAGTTAGCATCTTATGGGCCAGTTAGCGTTCCATGCAGAGGAGGGCGTGGGCCCTGAAGCAGCCAAGCAGGGGCAGACCTGCATCTGCACCCCTCCTCTAGGCTTCCCTCCGCCGCCCACCCCAGCTCTGTTCACTGTGTGCCCTTCTCTGTCTACTCTGATCCCACCATCCAGCTCCCTCGAGTGCCTGTCACATGAGATGCCCCCAGGGGCCTTCTGAGGCAGGCCAGGAGCTCCGCCTCCTGGAGTGAGTCATGCGCTGAGGATGTGGATCAGGGCGGGGTCTGTCCGTGGTCTGCAGCGGGTCCCTCAGGAGGCTGAGTCCCTCCTTGGTCCCTCAGTTCACCTCCCTGTAGGATGCAGGCTTCCTTCAAGGGGGGACAGCTAGGGCCTGCCTGATGCTGTGCTGGAAGCAAAAATGTAACAAAATACTCACTATCCCCAGGAGTAACCATACCAGATAGGGACAATGGGAGGCTGGTTCAGGGAACTCAGTGTTATTTCTACAGAAGAAAACAGGGCACAAAGGATGGCTTTGTGTTCTCACTTGCATGCTCTCTTGGCTGGAGCCAGCCTCAGGGAGGGAGGGGTCAGATCAGGCTCTCAGGAGTTCAGGTTCCTCCTGGCTCACTTCTCCCCATTGCTGTGTGAGCAGGTGCAGCATTAGGAAGCTGAGGGTGAAGGGGTGGAGCGGGGGAGGGGGCAAGTATCAGAAACTTGACTGCAGCCCACCTCTCCTCTCCCAGGTCTGGTTATGGTGAACGTGCTCCAGATGGACGATTCTCCAAATAAGTAAATGATTTTATGAGGAGTTCTTAATAACATGAGAAATATTTACACTATGATGTTATGTGGAAAAAAAGCAAAAACAAAACACCACACTCCAAAATGGACTCCATGGGCTACCCAGGTCCTGGGTGGGAGCCTGGAGTGTGTCCATTGATGGAATCCCACCAGTCCCAGGGTCTGATGGCTGCGTGGGCAGACCAAGCACGGAGGAGGGACGATCCTGGGAGGAGGAGAGCAGCACAGCCAGTTACAGGGCCTGGAGGGAGGGCTGTGGACCTCGTCTTGGCCCAGCTGCATGGACGTCACTTTGTCTTCCCGCAGGAGGGCTGGGAATGCAGGAGGCCTCCGGCGCCGTGCTCTGGGAGCAGACAAGCTGCGGGTGTCCTGCCTCGCACCCTGCTTTGCCTAGGCTGCCTCCTGCTTCTCCGCAGAGGCTCCAGGGAAGGGATAGGGCCCAGTGGGGCCAGCACAGCCCCAGGAAGCAGTGTCACCCTATGCAAGTGGCTCCTGTACTGAATTAAACATTCTTTCATTTTTGTTATTTGGGGCTTTGCTCCCAAATAACAAAAGGGCTGCCCCTAGAAGGGCTGCCCCTCCTAGGACAGGTCAATTCCCAGAGATGAGAAAAAATTCACCAGGTGGAGCACTTTCAAATGCAAAGCAAACAACCTAGAGCCCACCCCTGCCCCCCACCTCCTGTGCAGCTCTCACATGGGGCTACTGTCCCCCTGCCCTAGTCAGCCAGCCAGATACCGGAGAACCATGGGCAGCCCCTGTGCCCCAGAGCCCAGAGATGATCCAAACCAGCCAGTCTTGCCCTTCTGACCCTGCCTCACCCGTTCCTTCCCCCAGAAACCACAGCAAAGCCTCCTGCCCGGGATTTCCCCCACTCTGCCACCTGACCAACCTGGAGCTTTCCCTGCTGAGTCCCCGAACTCCGAAGAGTATGTTGCGCCCCCTTCCTCTTGGGAACAATGAGTAATAAACTATCTTTTCAATGGCGTGGTCCCCTCATCTCACCTCATGTTTTCTATTAAGACTTTGTCTTTTAGGATACGTGTCCTGAAGATGCAGCTGCTACCCTGGTGAGGATGCGCCAGAAACAGAGTCCAGCCCTGGGGGATGAGGGCAGAGGAGGGGGGGAGGTCAGCAGGAAGGAGGACCTGAGATGCTCTGTGGGGGCAGCTGTTCTTGAGGACGCACTCCAGGGGCCCCAGAACTACACGAAGGAGAGTCCTGTGCTACAGGAGGCAGGCAGGGAGCCAGCTCGTGGGAGTGGGCTGCACACACAGAAGGCTCTGGGGAGGGAGGGATGCACTGGGAAGCTGTCTGTGGGGGTATCTCCTTTGCCTTTGTATTCGCAGCCTCCTGGTCCAGAGGTCAGTGGGGAGCATGCTATGCACTGGTGAGAGGGGAAGGTTTGGATTTATTTCTGTTTGTTTACTGGTCCCAGTCTCTGGAAGAAAGACGATATGAATCAGCAGCAGGCAGGTGTGCTCGGTCAGGACCCTCTTCCGGCTGGGACCTTGATGAGAAGCAGGGCCCTCCACACCGAGAAGTACGAATGTGCCTAGGGTCAGCCTCACAGCCCAGCTGCGGCCACAGAGACACTCGCTCCCCAAGTTCACTGGGAAACCACACTTCTTACCCGCCCAGGTTCTCAGCCCCTGCAGAAAAGTCTGTGAGGCAGCCATGTGGAATTAGTGCGCAGCTGCCAAGCAACAGGCACAGGACCCAGAGGATGAGGAGGGGGCAGGGTGATTTCCCACTGGATGCCCAGGGACAGGGATCAGGTGCGCTTCCCTTGGGGAGGTTTGGGCCTCAGCGTCAGCTTTGCATGGGGACTGCCCACCTCGGGCTGGTCGTTCAGCCCCTCTGGGCTGCAGTCCGCCCGTCTAAGGGGCGGGGCTCCTGGGCCTGCGTCACATTTCCAGACCCTGACTGCGCGAAGTCTTCTCTCCCTCCTCTTCCCCTCACCCCATTCGAGCAGGAGTGGACTCTGAGCGTGGCCCTGGAAGAGAGAGGGTTCGTGGGTATAAACCCAATGTCTGTGGTAAATAGGGAGGGAGAGGGGGCCTTTCCCTCACACGGGAAATATGTCCCTGAGGAGAGTGAGAGGAGAAACAGAAGAAAGAGGAAGATGGAGAAGATGAAGTATGAGAGAGATTTGAGGCTTCTGAGGACACCTTCATCCTGACTGTACCACTGAGGGAGTCAGCAAGAACCCAGGCTAAAGTGGTGGCTGGCGCCTGGGGCACAGAGGTCATGAACAGACCCTGTGCCCAGCCTTGGCCTGGAAGCCCCACCCCAAGGCTGTGGGGGTGGGCACAGGAGGCTCCTGCCATGACAGGTAGGATGCGGGTCCCCCATCCGCACTTGCTGGGCCCCCACATCCCATGCTGTCCAGCCTGGTCAGAACAGGAGAGAGAAGCGTTGAGTCAGGCATGTGTGTGTGTGTGACTTCAGTCGCTCAGCTGCGTCTGGCTCTTTGTGGCCCCATGGATTATAGCCTACCAGGCTCCTCTGTCCATGGAATTTTCCAGGTAAGAATATTGGAGTGGATTCCTGATTCCTACTCCAGGGATCTTCCAGACTCAGGGATCAAATCTGCCTCTCTTGTGTCTCCAGCATTAGCAGGCAAATTCTTTACCATTAGCTTCTTCAGGAAAAGGGTGAGTCAGGTAGAATTAACTTAAAATATTTACAATCTGGTGAAGAAAGACTCAGGTGTCTCTCTATACACATCAAACAAGAACTTTCCATCCCCTTCCACCCAGGCTCTGGGAAACTCTATTCTCCCAGCTGTCTCAATGAAGTTAATAACCCTAGGAACTTCATGTAAGTGGAATTATACAGTAATAACCCTTTCATGACTGACTTATTTCACTCAGCATAATGTCTTCAAGGCTTCCTAGGCGGCGCTACTGGTAAAGAACCTGCCTGACAGTGCAGGAGACAGAAGAAATGCGGGTTTGATTCCTCAGTTGAGAAGATCCCCTGGAGGAGGGCACAGCAACCTACTCCAGTGTTCTGGTCTGGAGAATTCCATGGACAGTGGAGCCTGCAGGCTATGGTCCGTAGAGTCACACAAAGTAGGACATGGCTGAAAAGACTTGGCACGCATATAATGTCTTCAAGGTTCATCTATGTTAGAGCATGGGTCAGAGTTTCCTTTCTTCTTAAGGCTGAACATTATTCCATTAAATGTGTGTGTCCCATTTGGTTTATCCAACCCACTGTTTGGGTTGCTCCCACCTTTTGGCTGTCATGAATAACTGTGCTGTCAGCATGAGTGTACAAACATCTCTTAGAGTCTCTGCTTTCAGTTCTTTGGGATAAACATCTAAGAGAGGAATTGCTGAATCACATGGCTAACATGTTCAACTTTTGAGGAACTGCAAACCATTTCCCACAGCGACTGCATCATTTTATGTTCCTATCAGCAGTGTACAAAGATTTCAATTTCTCTGCATTCTCACCAACACTTGTTATATTCTTCTTTCTGAAGTAAAATCCATCCTAATGAATATGAAAGTGAAAGTGAAATTGAAGTCGCTCAGTCATGTCCGACTCTCTGTGACCCCATGGATGGTAGCCTACCAGGCTTCTCTCTCCATGGGATTTTTCAGGCAAGAGTACTGGAGTGGGTTGCCGTTTCTAATTGTCATTTTTATTTGCAATTCAATAATGGCTAGTGAAGTTCAGCATCCTTTCACATGCTTCTTGGACATTTGAATATATTCTTTGGAGGACTCTCTATTCAAGTCCTTTACCATTTTTCAATTGGGTTGTTTATTGGTGAGTTTTAAAAGTTATTTATATATTCTGGCTATTGATCCCTAATCAGATATATGATCTGCAGATATTCTGTCCCTTTCTCTCAGTTTTTGTTTTACTCTGTCTATGGTGTCCATCCTTTGATGCACCAAAGTTTGAAAATTTGATGAACTCTAATTTTTCATTTTGATGCCTTTTCTATCATTTCCAAAAACTATTGCCAAATCCAATGTCATAAAACTTCTCCTACATGTTTTCATCCTAAGAGTTTTATAGTTTTATTTTTCACACTTAGGCCTTTGACCAAATTTGAGTTAATTTTTGTATATCATGTAAGGTAGGACTCAGTTGTATTTTTTACATGTGGATATCCAGTTTTCTCAACACTATTTGTGGAAAAGACTGTCTTTTCCCCATTGAATGATCTTGAAACCTTTGTTGAAAATCAGTTGACCATATATACAAGGGCTTGTTTTTGAGCCTTTATTGTAATTCATTGGCCTTGGCAGGTATGTCTGGCTTACGCAGCGCTGTACTGTTTTGCTTTTGTTGTAGTGGTGATTTAGTCACTAAATTGTGTCCGACTCTTGTGACCTCTTGCACTGTAGCCTACAAGGCTCCTCTGTCCATGGGATTCTTCAGGCAAGAACACTGGAGTGGGTTGCCATTTCCTTCTCCAGGGAAATTTTCTGACCCAGAAATCAAACCGGAGTCTCTGGCTTTGGAGGCAGATTCTTTACCGACTGCGCTACAAGGAAAAACCTCTTTCGTTGTATTTTGAAATTGAGAAATGTAGGACATCAAATTTGTTCTTCTTTTTCTAGATTGTTTGGCTATGTGGGGCCCCTTGAGGTTTCATATATATTTTAGGGTGGGTTTTTCTATTTCTACAAAAATATTTTGAGGTTTTGGTAAGGATTCCATTACATTTGTTGATTCCTTCAGATAATCTTGCTATCTTCATAATATGTCTTCTAATCCATGGGCAAAGTATGTCTTTTCACTTGTCTGTGTCTCTTCAATTACTTTCAGCCATGTTTCATAGTTTTTAGTGTACTAGTCTGTTGTCTCCTGGGATAATTTTATTCCTAGATAATTTATTCTTTTTGATGTATTATAAATGTAGTTTTTCTCTTAATTTCCCTCTTTAGGAAAGTGAAGTCACTTGGTCGTTTCTGACTCCTTGCGACCCCATGGACTGTAGCCTACCAGGCTCCACTGTCCATGGGATTTTCCAGGCAATAGTACTGGAGTGGATTGCCATTTCCTTCGCCAGCGGATCTTCCCGACCCAAGGATCGAACCCAGGTCTCCTGCATTATAGACAGACACTTTTAGAATATAGAGATGAAACTGATATTTTTGTGTTGATTTTTTTATCCTGCAAGTTTGCTGAATGTGTGTGTGTGTGTAATTTTTAGAGTTTTCTACGTATAAGAACATATGATCTGTGAGTAGAGATAATTTTTCTTCCTTTCCAATGTTTATATCTTTTATTTCTTTCTCTTGTTTAATTGTTCTGACTAGAACTTCCATTGCTATGCTGAATGGGAAGTGCCCAAACTGAAATTTCTTGTTTTGTTCCTGCTCTTAGGGAGAAAAGCTTTAAGTTTCCCACCATTGAGTATGATGTTAGTTGTGGATTTTCATATATGCACTTATCATGTTGGGAAAGTTTCCTCCTATTTTTTTAAGTGCTTTTATCATGAAAAGGTATTGAATTTTGCTTTTTATGCATTAATTCAGATGATCATGTGTTTTTCCCCCTTCTTTCTATTAATGTGATATAGTAATTGAATGATTTTCATATGTGGAGCCATTCTTGCATTCCAAGAATAAGTCCCATGTGGACATGGGGTATAATCCTTTTAATATGCTGCCAAATTTGGTTTGTTGGGGATTTTTTCCATCGATATTCATAAGGGATATTGGTCTTTTTTTCTTGTAGGTTGTTTTTTGTCTTTGGTATCAAGTTAATCCTGGCTTTATGAAATAAGAAGTATTTTCTTTTCAATTATTTGAAAGAGTTTGCAAAGGATTGGTGTTAATTCTTTTTAAATATTTGGTAGAATTCACCAGTGAAGCCATCTGGTCCTGAGTTCTTCTTTGTTGAGAGGTCTTTGATTAGTAATTCAATCTCTTTAGTAGTTATAGTTCTATTTAAATTTACTATTTCCTCATGAGTCAGATGGAGAAGGCAATGGCACACCACTCCAGTACTCTTGCCTGGAAAATCCCATGGACAGAGGAGCCTGATGGGCTGCAGTCCATGGGGTCGCTGAGAGTTGGACACGACTCAGTGACTTCCCTTTCACTTTTCACTTTCATGTATTGAAGAAGGAAATGGCAACCCACTCCAGCGTTCTTGCCTGGAGAACCCCAGGGATGGCATAGTCTGGTGGGCTGCTGTCTATGGGGTCGCACAGAGTCGGACACGACTGAAGCGACTTAGCAGCAGCAGCATGAGTCAGATCTGGTAGACTTTGTGGTTTTAGGAATTTTTCAATTTCATCTAGGTTATCCAATTTGTTGGTGTACAGTTGTTTGTACTAGTCTCTTATAACACTCTTTATTTCTGTAAAATTGGAGGTAATTAAATGTCTACTTTCATTTCTGATCTTAGTCATTTAAATCTTCTCTCTTTTTTCTGAGTTAGTGTAGCCAAAGTTTTCTCAATTTTGTTGATTTTTTTGAAGAACCAACTTTTGGTTTTGCTAATTTTTCTGTATGGTTTTTCTATTCTTTAATTTATCTGCTCTAATCTTTTTGTTTATTTAATATCTTCCTTCTGCCAGCTTTAGGTTCTGTTTGTTCTTTTATAGTTTCTTAATGTATAAATTTAAATTATGGATTTGATATTTTGCTTCTTCAGTGTACACATTTAGAACTATACATTTTCTCTTAGCACTTTTTTTGCTGCATCTTATGTTTTGGTATGTTTTTTTCATTATCATTTGTCTCAAAGTATTTCTAATTTCCTTCATGTTTTCTTCCTCGACCCATTGATTGTTTCAGTGGTGCTTAATTTCCACCTATCTGTGGCATTTCTGGTTTTCCTTCTGTTATAAACTTCTGGTTTCATTCTATTGTGACTAGAAAATAAAATTTCTGTGATTTCAATATTTTTAAATCTATTGAAAATTATTCTGTGGCCTGGAGAGGGGACAGGATCAGGGGAGTAAAACACCATGAAGCTCTCCTAACATTTTGAAGATCACTTTTTCTTGATTGGAAATTTACTTGGTTACTGTAAACCTTTGACTGTTTTCTTAAACTCCCACAAAATTGGCTTATACAGTTTCTGATTTTGTGTGTGATATTTCTGTGGGATGAGACAGTTTGGAGCTTTAGTCTGCCATTCTGCTGACATCCGTCCTCCAGTGACATCTCTAGTTACGTGTTTTTGCTTGATTTTATTTTGGCTGCACTGGGTCTTCATTGCAGCACAGGAGCTTCTCTTATTGTGACCCAAGGGCTTCTTATTGTGGAGTGTGGGCTCCAGAGCCTGGAGTGTGGGCTCAGCAGTTCAGGCTCAGGCTCTCTAGCTGTGATGCGTGGGCTCACTAGTTGTAGTGGGCAAGTTTGGTTGCCCCACGGCATGTGGCATCTTAGTTCCCTGATCAGATATCAAATCTGTGTCCTCTCATTGGAAGATGGATTCTCAACCACTGGCCACCAGGGAAGTCCCTAGTTGTGTGTTAACATTTTATCATTGCAGCGGAAAGCCTCTTCAAATCATTGTGAGATGCGGCAGAGAATAAACACATAAACCCTTGGACAAGCTGCTGCGCTTCCTGGGTCCCTTGGCATAGGTAGGTCAGTGTGAGTCCTTAACAAGATTCCAAAATGAAGTTTTCATTGGGGAGTTTAAGGAGGGTGATTATATAGGAGCCTGAGAGAGCTTCTGGAGAAAAACTGCTGTGAAGACATGCCTCTACTTTTTCTAGGAAAAAACTTACTCAAAGTCATTTAAAATTCTCTGTAGCTAGTTACCAATCTGGTAGAATCTTATAAATTACTATTATTTACCGATTTGCACGTGTGTGTGTGTATACATGCTATGCAGAACGCAGTACCCACCTCACCGGCCTCCCATCTGTTCCCCCACCCCTTACCTCCTACCCTAAGAAACTAAAAGAAACTGGGCTCAGTATCCCTTTCAAGGACCTCAAAAGTTGATGAACTCCTTGTAAAACACTTCACAAACTCATGTGGAGAAGGTCTTCCTATTCTCCCCATCCCCTCGCTCCCATCCCACTCAGGAAAGAGGACCACACCTTTCTCTCTGATCAGCATGATTTTAGTGCACAGCCTCAACCAAAGGCAGAGTGGTCCTGGGCTCCCTTCCTTCAGGATCTGAGGCTCCTCTTAAAAAGAAAGAAACCAGCGAAGCCACAGAGGTAGCCCATGTAATGTGAAGTGAAGTGAAGTCGCTCAGTCGTGCCCGACTCTTTGCGACCCCATGGACAGTAGCCTGCACCACACTCCTCAGTCCATGGGATTTTCTAGGCAAGAGTACTGGAGTTGGTTGCCATTTCCTTCTCCAGGGAATCTTCCCTACCCAGGGATCGAACCCAGGTCTCCTGCATTGTAGACAAACGCTTTACCGTCTGAGCTACCAGGAACTACTGGCCAATTTGGGCACTGGGCTGGTTACTCAGAAGGTTCTGTCCTCAGAATCTATACACAGATGAGTGTGCTTGCAATTGTGAACTTCTCTATGTGTCATGGGAATAGTCAAGAATTTAAGCTGGGGGTTTCTGCTGCTTAAGACCTATCAAGACATTTAACTTTGACCACAAACTGGCAAATAGAAAGATCAGTTGTGAACTTCCTGTTTGCTCTTTGTCTTGAGCATTATTGGTGGTTCCTTCTTTCCTCAGAAGCACCTCCCTTTTAATTTAACCCTCAAGTAATTATGCAATTTGTAGAAACTGATAAAAAATAATATGATCCAGAGACTTGGGCCAGCTGTGTGGGCATGAGACCAAAGGACTCTAAATTTGATTTAATGCTCTGCTGTTGATGTCTTGAAATTCTTAATAATTTTTGGACAAGGGCACCGTAATTTCATTTACCATCTTTGCAAAGAATATAGCTGTTCCCTTTATGATATGTGACTTCCAATCTTGATTCAAACTTGTGGTGTGACTTGGGCCAGATTTTACCCTCTTTGGGCCTCTGCTTTCTCATCTGTACACAAGGGCAGTGGCTGAATGTTTATTTCTTGCTAAATTCCCAACCCCTAGCACAGTGTCTGATACACATAGGCACTCAAATAATACTTGGGGAATGAATGAATTAAAGTCAAAGAAAACATGTTGCTGAAGATTTGAGAAGGAATGCTGAATTACAGAAATCCACCCCATAAGAGTTATAAAGATGAACATTTCACATGGACCTTATGAAATCAGGATGACAAAAACAGCATTTATCCTCTCGTTCTCTTAGAATTATGCCAGTAATTTACAAAGTAGTGGATAAGGACAAAAGAAAATAGACTTCAGTGGATAAACCTGGGACCAACGCCAGATGTTTCACTGGATCTTATGAATTCTGCATCTTTATATAAGCCTTCATGGAAAATGGCCTTGCAAGCTATAAAGGCAGCTTTGGATATTGCATTTCAGGCCAAGGTCTAGTTCAAATGCAATCTGGAAAAAGTACCATTTGGAAAAGCCCTTTGCCTGCAGCATTTTATTCCTCATTAATGTTTGGTCTCACTCAAGATGCAGGCAGAACTAAAGGCCAGGCCTGGGAAAGGAGAGGATTTTGCATAAGGATGTCTCTAGGCAGCAGTGTGGGCCTGAACTGGGTAAAAATGAAACAGCAGCCCTGGCAGAACTGGGAAGCATTTACTCAAAGTCTGGGATGGCCACTGCTGCCTCTAGACTTCTGGGTTATCTTTCCAACCCTGACCCCAGGCACATCTTGGAGGCCATGTCCAGGGTGGGCTTTACCTCTGAGCCACAGAGGACACTGGGCACAGATGAGCTCTTCAGACTCAAGGCCAAGGTTGAAGACAGCGTCCAGACCACAGTGCTCCTGCTTGTGGCTGCCTGCCACATGTCCAGTAACCTGGGAGGTGCTTCATGTGTTTTAGGTTTAATCCTTAAAACTCTTAAAAGTAGCTATGTCACCCATTTTGAAAGTGAGTGAATAGTAGGAGGATTGGTTCAAGATGGCTGAGTAGAAGCTCGTGCTCTCATCTCCTTCTGTGAGAACACTGAAATCACAACTAGCTGTTGAACAACCATCCGCAGCAGGATACCGGGAGCCACCAAAAATGACACCCACCTCCAAAGATAAAGGAGAAGCCGCAATGAAACAGTAGGAGGGGCACAATCATGATAAAATCAAACCCCATACCCACTAAGTGGGTGATCCGCAAAGTGGAGAGCAGTAATACTGAAGAAAGCTCCCACTGTAATGAAGATTTGGACCCCACATCAGGCTTCCCAGCCTGGGGGTATGGCAACAGGACTAGGAATCCCCAGTGAATCTGACTTTGAAAGCCAGTAGGATTTGATGAAAGATTTCCACAGGACTGAGGGAAACAGAGACTTCACTTTTGTAGTGTTAGCCACTCAGTCATGATCAGCTCTTTGTGACCCCGTGCCTGCCAGGTTCCTCTGTCCATGGAATTCTCCAGGTAAGAATACTGGAGTAGGTAGCGATTCTCTTCTCCTGGGGATCTTCCCAACCCAGGAATTTAACCTGGGTCCCCTGCAGGCAGATTATTTACTGTCTGAGCCAGCAGGGAAGCCCTCCACTCTTGTAGGGCAAAAACAAATTCTTGTCTACACAAGGACCCAAGAGAAAGGAGCAGCGAGCCCACAGGATACTGAACTAGACCTACCTACTAGTGTTGAAGGGTCTCCTCTGGAGGAGTGGGTTGGCAGTGACTCATCATGGGACATGGGTACTGGTAACAGCAGTACTGGGAGGTGCTCCTTGGTATGAGCCCTCTTGGAGGTCACTATTAACTCTACCATAGAGCGTGTGAACTCCAGGGCTGGGTCACCTCAAGCCAAATAACTAACAGGGAGGAAGTATAGCTCACCCATCAGCAGACAAACATTAAAGTTTTACTGAGTATAGCACTGCCAATCAGAGAAAGACCCACCCAGTTTTTTCCTCCCATTGGGAAGCTTACCTAGGCCTCTTAGCCTCATCCACCAGAGGTCAGACAGAAGAAGTAAGAAGAACTATAGTCATGTAGCAATGGAACAAAAACTACATCACAGAAAATTAATCAGAATGAAAAGGTAGAAGATTATGTTCCAAATGAAGGGACAAGATAAAACTTCAGAAAAACAACTAAATGAAGTGAAGACAGGCAATATTCCAGAAAAAGAATTCAGAATAATAATAGCGAAGATGATCCAGGATCTTGGAAACAGAACGGAGAAGATGAAAGAAATGTGTACCAAAGACCCAGAAGAACTAAAGAGCAAACAGAGATGAACAATACACTAGAAGGGATAACTGAGGCAGGAAAATGGATACGTGGGCCTAGATGACAGTGAGAGTGGATAAGTGACCTGGAAGATAGAATGGTGGAAATCACTTCCCAAACAGAATATAGATTAAAAAAAAAAGAAGACAGCCTAAGAGACCTCCGGGACAATGTTAAACATACCAACATTTCCATTATAAGAGTCCCAGAAGGAGAAGAGAGAGAGAAATGATCCAAGAAAATATTTGAAGAGATAATAGCTGAAAACTTCCCCAACATGGGAAAGGAAATAGTCAACCCAGTTCTGGAAGTGCAGAGAGTTCCAAGCAGGGTAAATCAAAGGAGGAACACATTGAGACACATAGTGATCAAACTGACAAAAATTAGAGACAAAGATAAAATATTAAAAGCAACAAGGGAAAAATGACAAATACAATACAAAGGAACTCCCATAAGGTTATTAGCTGATTTCTCAACAGAAACTCTACAAGCCAAAAGGGAATGGGATAATGTATTTAAAGTGATGAAAGGGAAGAACGTACAACCAAGAATACCCTACCCAGCAAGACTCTCATTCAGATTTGATGGAGAAATCAAAAGCTTTCAAGGTAAGCAAAAGTTAAGGGAATTCAGTACCACTAAACCAGCTTTTCAACAAATGCTAAAGGAACTTCTTTAGGCAAGAAACACAAGAGAAGGAAAAGACCTACACAAAATAAACCCAAACCAATTCAGAAAATGGTAATAGGGTCATACATATTGACAATTACCTTAGATGTAAATGGATTAAATGCACCAACTGTTGGGCAGATAAAAACATGAGCATGCATGCATTTTCACTTACCACGTCACTCTACTTAACCCCCCAAATTGTATATAATTATTTTATATTGTTAGGTTAATCATAATTCCATTATGGCTTACAATTGTAATTATCTTTTATTTTTTGTCTGGCTATTGATTGTGAAAACTGATAAATATCTTTTACTATTGTGAATATGTAATGTTATTCATTTTAATACCATTGTATACATTACTTTGCCAACAAAGGTCCATCTAGTCAAGGCTATGGTTTTTCCAGTAGTCATGTATGGATGTGAGAGTTGGACTGTGAAGAAAGCCAAAGAATTGATGCTTTTGAGCTGTGGTGTTGGAGAAGACTCTTGAGAGTCCTTTGGACTTCAAGGAGATCCAACCAGTCCATTCTAAAGGAGATCAGTCCTGGGTGTTCTTTGGAAGGAATGATGCTAAAGCTGAAACTCCAGTACTTTGGCCACCTCATGTGAAGAGTTGACTCGTTGGAAAAGACTCTGATGCTGGGAGGGATTGGGGGCAGGAGGAGAAGGGGACGACAGAGGATGAGATGGCTGGATGGCATCACTGACTCAATGGACGTGAGTTT
The DNA here is from genome assembly GCF_016772045.2 of Ovis aries. Classification (NCBI taxonomy): domain Eukaryota; kingdom Metazoa; phylum Chordata; class Mammalia; order Artiodactyla; family Bovidae; genus Ovis; species Ovis aries. The sequence goes on along the minus strand of NC_056078.1, from coordinate 573,174 downwards.
TAGTGAACTCCAGGAGTTGGTGATGGACAGGGAGGCCTGGCGTGCTGTGATTCATGGGGTTGCAAGGAGTCAGACAAGACTGAACAACTGAACTGAACTGAACTGATCATGATTGATCAACAGAAAATAATAGTATTCTATATCATTAAAACTACCATTTAATAGAAGAGCCTGTAATCACTTTTTAAAATCCAGATGGACATTAGAATTATCTTGAAATTTTTTGAAAAATACAAATGTCCAGGTATTGTTTTTTCCTCCAGAGCTCCAGATATGATTCTAATGAATAGCCATGCTTAGAAACAACTGGGGTACATGACTGCACCATGAGGACTTGATAACTGTTGATTGGATTAATAAACATATATTCCAGGGAGGAAGTTAGGCAAGTGTTAGTCAGCTAGTGCCGCAGGGACTTTTACTTTATCCAGTTTGTTTTTCCATCTCATACTCAGGGCTACCACGTCATTTACTTTATGATACCTGATTTCACTATGTCTTTTTTTGTTGCTCTTTCTCAAGGCTTTATTGAGTGCAGCAGAAAAGCTTTTGCACACACACACACACGATATTAATAATATTAATATAATATATATATTTGAGAAAACATGAATTTTTTCTTAGCTAAGACATTTACAACATTTTGGTTTCACTTGTTTGACTAAGTATGAATAGAATGTTAGATTTCTAATTTATATTCACTCAAAACTTTGATACACTTCCATCTATTCTGGCATCTAGTATTATTGCTAAATTCTAGGAAACATTACTTTAGTGATTTTTTAAAGAAAAATTTCTTATGAGGCTTGAAACTTCTAATACAATTCTGAAAATATGAAGAAATACTATGTCAAAAAACAGGAAATTAACATGATACAGTATTATTAACTGAGATTTTATTCAAATTTCACAAAATTTTATGCTAGTGTCTATTATTTGTTTTCATACCTTATTTAAGATTCCACATTATATTTAGAAGCATTCAGCAGTTTCAGCTGCATGCAACAATTTCTGATGAATTCTCTTTTCATTTTTACTCTGTAACAAATATTTTCTAATTTTCCTTATTATGGTTTCTTAGATACATCCATCATTTAAAAGTGAACATTTAATTTCCAAATACATGGATTTTTAAAGTGACTTTGATATTAATTTCTCATTTAAATACTTTCTTCTCCGCAATCACCCTCTCTGTTTTTTCAGTCTTTTAACTTTATTGAGGCTTTCAGTGGCTAAGTCAAAGATCTCTCTTGGTAAATCCACATTGCACTTGAAAATATGTGGGTTATTTTCATATATCTTTTGATATTCATTTCTAACATAATTCCATAATGATGGGAATAGATTCTGTATGATTTCAATACTTTTAGACCATGAAATTTTTGCACCTTGTTTTATGTCCCCGGATGTGTTCCAGTGACTCTTGGTGTAGAGTCTATGGGAATTTAATTATAATTTGTATCCCGCAGTTGTGTGAAAATTGTATAAATCTTAATTATGTTGAATTGGTTCATAGTGCTTTTCAGGTCTACTATATCTTTCTACTTTTTTGTCTATTCATTCTATTAATTTTTTAGAGTTTGATATTGGGAAACTCCAACTAAAATCTTAATTTATATACTTTAAAAATTGTAATATATAGTAGAACTATATGTAATTTTGATCTGTACTTTCCAAGTTTCCTATAAAGGTATTATCATGCTTTCATAATTTAAAAAATAAAAAATAAGAAAAAAAATGAATGAATTTTTTGAGTGAGTTCATATATTCGTTGATGCTACAGTCAAGATTTCAACCTGAATCCCCTGAGCTCTGAAGCTCATGCTTATGCTCTTTCTTTTGTTTATCTGCTCCTTGCCTGTTGATTTTGGGCTGGACCACAACTTGAGTAGTGGTTGGCCATGAGCAAGCCTACCGGAGGTGACCACTGTTCCTCAGACTTAGTCCCAAAATGGGCCATGCAGGACAGACTGGAGCCTGAGTCACCTGCTGTGGGGTTGCCACACACATCCCTGCAGCACTAGCTGACTAACACTTGCCTAACTTCCTCCCTGGAATATATGTTTATTAATCCAATCAACAGTTATCAAGTCCTCACGGTGCAGGCCTTGGGTTTGGTTCTGGAGATTCAGCAGTTCATGAGGCAGACCCCACAGTTTGGTCAGTGTTGTTGGCTGTCTTGTCTTTCCCTCTCCAGCTTTTAGGTATAAACATGAAGACCACACACATTTCCCTCTTCTGTCTCTTGGTCCAGTCTCTGGACTGTGCAGCCGAACAAATGTCGATTTTCGACTTCACTTTGCACCCGGCCTTCTCTGACGCCCTCAGGCTGCACATTTCCTAGACTAAACGTCTCCCCATCTCTGAGCCTCTTTCTTCTGGGCTGTATTCCACACTGCCTGGCACCTTAGGCCTGCCGCTGAAGGGGTCACTGGGATGGCTAGTTCCAGACCAGAGTGGGAGGTTGCCCACCACCCCCTGAAGAGCATACCTGTGTGGGGACCGTCCACCATCCCGGGCACAGCCAGGCCTACACCCTCTCAGAGCTTCCTGAGGTCTGGCTTCTGTGGACCACTCAGGCCTCTTTCCTCTGACTGGGCCCCAACACGCTTCCCTGGAGGGAAACAGGAACATGGACATGAACCTGCAGAAGCCGTTGCCGTGAAAGCACACGAGGGTGCTGGTGCCCCAGGCTGGTCTGTGGCTCCTACGAGCTGCCCTCCTCCACCCTTCTTTCCCCCTGCATCCCAAACTGTCCTGTGCCACAGAGACGGAAAACTAGAGCAACTGGAGAAAGCAGAAGGGAATGGGCTGTGTCCCTCCCCTGGGGTCAGAGTTCACAGCAGTGCCTGGTGCTGGTTTGTTACTTTCCTTTTTCAAGTCTGGATGTTCTGCAGCCTCTTACTTCCTTATCCTTTGCTGGAACCCCCCCCCCCCCCCCATTTTACTTCTTTCCCAAAGGGCCCATTTAAATCTTGGCTTTGCCATGAGTGATGTTTGGATCTGAACAGCTCTAAGATAAAATGAAATGGTTCAAGTTAACATTCTTTTGTTTCAAGATTTCATGCTTATTTTTTCCCTGTTGAGACCTCAGGCCAAAGTCCACATTTCTGACAGATAGAACCTCTGAACGCTCAGGCAGTGAGCTAACATGCTTTGTTTGTCTTGGCTCAGCTGCCTCGGGGTGGGCCATTGATGACAGCAACAGGGTTGGCCTGGTTGAGAGCCCCACCATCCCCGGACCACAGTACCTCATGGCTGGACCCCTGAGGGCTCTCCCTTGGACCTCTGTGGCCTTTGACCTTAGCCTGTGGTCTCTACTCAGCAAAGACAATGGTGGCAGCTGGTTAGGAATATTCTGAGCTGATGGAGAGGCAGACCAGGGGGTGGACGAGTCTAAGTCTCTCTGAGTAGAGGTCTCCCTGAGCCCAGAGTCTGGTTCCAGGATCTATCCACGCAGCATTTCTCATCTGCCAAGTACAGGTCTCAGGTATGGCCAGACACACAAAGGCATCCCTGACCCATGAACCTGAACGGTGAGAGCTGCCCTGTCCCCATGTGTCAGATTCTCCCTTCCCATCCCTGCTGAGTCTTCCTTCACATCCCCACCCCTATCTAGAGCTTTCTCTGATGGTGCTTTGAAGTCCCCAAATGTCCCCCACCAGGTCCCTCCCTGACGTTTTGCACCAAATCCTCCCCATCTAAACATCCCCTCTCAGCAGTGGCCCAATCTCCTCTCCAGCCCATCTTCTCAGGGAACCAGTCTCCACAAACTTGGCCTCAAAGGGGCTGGGGGCTTAGGGAACCAGGACCCCTGTCAGCTGAGCCTCTGGGGGGTACAGGGGTCCAACTGCGAGCAGCTCCTGGTACTGCAGGCAGGAGGGATAGTGGTGTCTGGGCTGGGTATATAACACCATTGGACTATGTTTTAGATTTTGTGGGCGGTTGTGAACCTTAAGTGCTACTAATGATGCCTCTTCTGTGAGGATGTGCTGTGGAAAGCACTTGACCCACCCCAAGCCTGGGTTGCACTGGAGACAACATTGGAGCCTTGGATCTGAGTCAGGGAAAGTTCAAGCCCCACCGTGACTGGATGCACAGTGTTGTGCGGGTTGCATAGCTGATCCTCAGTCTCCACTTGTATGACGTGAACATGGCCAAACTGTTGAATCGCTGTGAGGATGGAAGAAGTGACGGTGAAATTCACTGCTAGAGCCTCTTGTACAGCTTTCTGTAAATCCTAACCATCCTTTCAACAACTTGTTTCTAAGCAAGAGATCACTTGCCTGTTTGCAAAGTGATTCAGAGCTTTCTGGAAGAAGATGACACTAAAAGAGAGACCTTGGAATATGAGTGCAGGGCTCTAAATTCTGTCACAGAGCGCAGGGTGAGCATGTCACCCTCACCTGCTCTGGGCTGTGCTTTGCTGGTGGTGACAGTGAGTGACTGAGCTGGAGCCCCGGGTTACCGAGCACTGACCACATAGAGATACTCAAGGAAGTGGCTGGGATGGGCAGCTCCGTGCCTTCTTCCCAACCCTGTGGATGACTCTGTCTTTATCACTTACACTTAAAAGAAAGCTCTGTGCTTCCTCAGGATGAGGGGAGAATGAGGGCAGCTCTGTGGTCCACCAGAGTCATCCTCGCATAAAGGCCGACTCAGCTGTGAACTTTTCTAAGGGACCAGCTCGTAACCCAGGAGCCTGGAAAACACTGATTGAAGAAGGGTATGCTGACTTGCTGAAAGGCTCTCTAGTATGGATTCTTTCTAATAAAATAAGCTCATACTGAGTGGCCAGTCTGGATGCCTCCACCAGCCCAAAAAGCCAGCTGAGACTGAGGGAAGGCTGCCGGGGTTCAGAAAGCACATCATGGATGCAGATGCTGAACTTGGCTGTCTTTGATGGGGGGCCTTGTGCAGCTAGCAGAGCCCGGCTGCCAGGCTGCTCCCCACAAGGCGGGGGGGAACGCCAGCCGTGGGTCAGCACAGGCTCCTCACTGGGGCGGCAAGATGGCCTGGGGTAGCTGCTCATGCTTTTCTGAGTACTTTCCAGGTTCCTTTTACTTCCTCCCCTGATCTCTCCCCTCATGAGATGCAGTGCCGGGTGGGGTCAGCGCCAGGTGGAGAGGATACATGGGGTCAATGAGGAGAGGCTGCTGTGTCAGCTTCTTTGAAGCAGCCAGCTTTGTGACTTGTGACTGGTGGCCCCAATCACTGCCTTGCTGTTGAGCCCAGCGCAGGGACCCCGAGGCCTACCCGGGGCAGCAGCCACAGCCCACGTGCAGCTATTGAGCACTTTATCTTTTTATTTTGGTTTTCTTTTTAACTGACGTATAGTTGATTTTACCAAGGTACAACAAAGTGATTAGTGGTACATATCTGTAAATATCTATTCTTTTTCCAATTCCTTATTACAAGATATTGAGTATAATTCCCTGTGTGTGTGTGTGTGTGTGTGTGTGTGTTCAATCGCTCAGTTGTGTCTATTTGTGACCCTATGGGCTATAGGCTGCCAGGCTCCTCTGTCCATGGGATTTTCTGGGCAAGAATACTGGAGTGAGTTGCTATTTCATCCTCCAGGTGACCTTTCTGACTCAGGGATGTAACCCATGTCTCTGGCATCTCCTGCATTGCAGGCAGTTTCTTTACTGCTGAGCCACTGGGGAAGCCTACAGTTCCCTGTGCTATATAGTAATTTCTTGCTGTTTATCTTTTTTATGTATAGTAGTTTGTACATGTTAATCCCAAATTCCTGATTTATCCCTTCCCCTACAACCTTTACCCTTTGCTACCATTTGTCCTCTAAGTTTGTGAGTCTGTAAAGTTCATTTGTGTCATAATTCAGATTTCATGTATAAGTGATAACATATAATATTTGTCTTTGTCTGACTTAATTCACTTAATATGACAATCTTTAGGTCCATCCATATTGCTGCAAATGGCATTATTTCATTCTTTTTTATGGCTGAGTAGTATTCCATTGTAGTAGTAGTACTACTACTACTCATTGTAGTAGCATTCCATTGGAGAAGGAAATGGCAACCCACTCCAGTGTTCTTGCCTGGAGAATCCCAGGGACGGGGGAGCCTGGTGGGCTGCTGTCTATGGAATCGCACAAAGTCAGACATGACTGAAGTGACTTAGCAGTAGCAGTATTCCATTGTATGTATAAAATACCTTCTTTATCCATTCATCTATCAATGGATGTTTAGGTTGCTTCCATGTGTTGGCTATTGTAAAGTATATTGAGCTCCTTTAAAAATTTTTTAAAAATTTATTTACTTATGGCTGCACTGGGTCTTCATTGAGAGGCAAACCATTAAATAACATAGTAATCCAAGTTTATGCCCCACCACTAATGCTGAAGAAGCTGAAGTTGAATGGTTCTGTGAAGACCTAACAGACCTTCTAGAACTAACACCAAAAAAAAAAAAAAAAAAGAAAGAAAGAAAATAATGTCTTTTTCATTATGAGGGATTGGAATGCAAAAGTAGGAAATCAGGAAATACCTGGAACAGCAGACAAGTTTGGTCTTGGAGTACAAAATGAAGCAGGGCAAAGGTTAATAGAATTTTGCCAAGAGAACATTCTGGTCAAAGCAAGCACCCTCTTCCAACAACACAAGAGATGACTCTACACATGGACATCACTAGATGGTCAATACTGAAATCTGATTATGTTCTTTGCAGCTAAAGATGGAGATGCTCTATACAGTCAGCAAAAACAAGACTGGGGGCCAACTGTGGCAAAGATCATGAACTCCTTATTGCCAAATTCAGACTCAAATTGAAGAAAGTAGGGAAAACCACTAGACCATTCAGGTATGACCTAAATCAAATCCTTTATGATTATACAGTGGAAGTGACAAATAGATTCAAGGGATTATATTTGATAGACAGAGTGCCTGAGGAAATATGAACGGAGGTTCATGACATTGTACAGGAGTTGGTGATCAAAACCATCCTCAAGAAAAAGAAATGCAAAAAGGCAAAATGGTTGTCTGAGGAGGCCTTACGATAGCTGAGAAAAGAAGGGTAGTGAAAGGCAAAGAAGAAAAGGAAAGATATATCCATATGAATGCAGAGTTCCAAAGAATGGTAAGGAACGATAAGAAAGGCTTCCTCAGTGATCAATGCAAGGAAATAGACAAAAGCAATAGAATGGGAAAGACAAGAGATCTCTTCAAGAAAATTAGAGATACCAAGGGAATATTTCATGCAAAGATGCGCATAATAAAGGACAGAAGTGGTATGGACATAACAGAAGCAGAAGATATTAAGAAGAGGGGATAAGAATACACAGAAGAACTATACAAAAAAAGATCTTCATGACCCAGATAATCACGGTGGTGTGATCACTCACCTAGAGCCAGACATTCTGGAGTGTGAAGTCAAGTGGGCTTTGGGAAGCATCACTACAAACAAAGCTAGAGGAAGTGATGGAATTTGAGCTGATGAGGCTGTGAAAGTGCTGGATTCAATATGTCAGCAAATTTGGAAATCTCAGCAGTGGCCACAGGACTGGAAAAAAGCAGTTTTCATTCCAATCCCAAAGAAAGGCAATGCCAAATAATGTTCAAACTACCACATAATTGCACTTATTTCACATGCTAGCAAAGTAATGTTCAACATTCTCCAAGCTAGACTTCAATAGTACATGAACTGAGAACTTCCAGATGTCCTAGCTGGATTTAGAAAAGGCAGAGGAAAGAGAGATCAAATTGCCAACATCTGTGATTCCTAGAAAAAGCAGGAGAATTCCAGAAAAATATCTGCTTCATTGAATATGCCAAAACCTCTGTCTGCTTGAATCACGAGAAACTGTGGGAAATTCTTAAAGAGACGGGAATACCAGATGACCTTACCTGCTTCCTAAGAAATCTGTGTGCAGGTCAAGAAGCAACAGTTAGAACTGGACATGGAAAAACATACTGGTTCCAAATTGGGAAAGGAGTACCTCAAGGCTGGATATTGTCACCTTGTTTATTTAACTTATATGCAGAATACATCATGTGAAATGCTGGAATTGATGAAGCCCAAGCTGGAATCAATATTGCCGGGAGAAGTATCAATAACCTCAGATATGCAGATGACACTACCCTAATGGCAGAAAGCAGAGAGGAACTGAGGAGCTTCTTGGTGAAAGTGAAAGAGGAGAGTGAAAAAGTTGGCTTAAAGCTCACATTCAGAAAACTAAGATCATGGCATCCAGTCCCATTACTTCATGGCAAATAGATAGGAAAACAATGGAAACAGTGACAGACTTTATTTTCTTGGGCTCCAAAATCACTGCAGATTGTGACTGCAGCCATGAAATGAAAAGATGCTTGCTCCTTGCAAGGAAAGATATGACCAACCTATACAGCATATTAGATAGCAGAGACATTATTTACCAACAAAGGTCTGGCTGATCAAAGTTATGGTTTTTCCAGTGGTTATGTATGGATATGAGAGTTGAACCATAAAGAAAGCTGAGTACCAAAGAGTTGATGTTTTTGCACTGTGGTGTTGGAGAAGACTCTTGAGAGTCCCTTGGATGGCAAGGAGATCAAACCAGTCCATCCTAAAAGAAATTGTCCTGAATATTCACTGGAAGGACTGATGTGAATCTGAAATTCCAATACTTTGGCCACCTGATGCAAAGAACTGACTCATTGGAAAAAACCCTGATGCTGCGAAAGATTGAAGGCAGAAGGAGAAGGGGACGACAGAGGATGAGATGGTTGAATAGAATCACCAACAAGATGGACATGAGTTTGAGCAAGCTCTGCGAGTTGGTGATGGACAGGGAAGCCTGATGTGCTGCAATTGATGGGATCGCAAATAGTCGGACAAAACCGAGTGACTGTACTGAAGATTCCTGGGTCTTCACTGGTATGTGTAGGCTTTCTCTAGTTGCAGCCAGCAAGGACAAACACTGAGCTTCTCCCTCCTCTGCTGACACCATATGACCTTGAGGTGACTGTCAGCCCTCGACCACCTGGAAAGCAGGGAGCTGCCCGTCCTCCTGTGGGGAGGCCAGCAGGTAGAGTAAACCCAGAGCCTACTTGCTGGCAGGCTGGCTGGTCTGGCGGAGGAGGGGAGGAAGGAAAGGTAGGGAGAGAGGGGCAAAGGGAGAAGGGGAGGAGGGGAGGAGGGAAAGAAGCTGTCGAGGTTCAAGCAGGACAGCCAGGCTCACCTGGACAGAAGGAGCTGGGGCAGGTGGTGACTGGTCCCCACACTGGTTATCCTCAGCAGGTGAGGGGTCTCCTTCCTTCCTCCCACCCCAGATTATTTTATTTTATACTTATTTTGTTTTTGGTGCACTGCAAGGCATTCCACTGGGGATCTTAGCTCATCAACCAAGGGCTGAACTTGCAGTGGAAGCTCGGAGTCCTAATCACTGGACCATCAAGGAAGTCCCTCCTTCCCCTCCCTTCCTCTCTTCTGATGCCTGGGACTAAGGCCAGGAAGACAGCTGAGCTCCTAGAAACACAAAAGCAGAAGATAACCCCCAAACACCTTTGTCTTCCCTGCATTTGGTTCAAGTTCCCACCAGCTCAGCCCTAATTGAGTTAGTCCTGCAGTGAAAGGGGCGTTTCAATTCAGTTCAGTTCAGTTCAGTTCAGTCTCTCAGTCGTGTCCCACTCTTTGCAACCCCATGAATTGCAGCAAACCAGGACTCCCTGTCCATCACCAACTCCCAGAATTCACTCAAAGTCACGTCCATCGAGTCGGTGATGCCATCCAGCCATCTCATCCTCTGTCGTCCCCTTCTCCTCCTACCCCCAATCCCTCCCAGCATCAGAGTCTTTTCCAATGGGTCAACTCTTTGCATGAGGTGGCCAAAGTACAGGAGTTTCAGCTTTAGCATCACTCCTTCCAAAGAACACCCAGGACTGATCTCTTTTAGAATGGACTGGTTGAATCTCCTTGCAGGCCAAGGGACTCTCAAGAGTCTTCTCCAACACCACACTTCAAAAGCATCAGTACTTTGATGCTCAGCTTTCTTCACAGTCCAACTCTCACATCCATACGTGACCACTGGAAAAACCATAGCCTTGACTAGATGGAACTTTGTTGGCAAAGCAATATCTCTGCTTTTAATATGCTATCTAGGTTGGTCATAACTTTCCTTCCAAGGAGTAAGCGTCTTTTAATTTCATGGCTGCAGTCACCATCTACAGTGATTTTGGACCGCCCAAAAATAAAGTCTGACACTGTTTCCACTGTTTCCCTATCTATTTCCCATGAAGTGATGGGACCAGATCCCATGATCTTAGTTTTCTGAATGTTGAGCTTTAAGTCAACTTTTTCACTCTCCTCTTTCACTTTCATCAAGAGGCTTTTAGTTCCTCTTCACTTTCTTCCATAAGGGTGATGTCATCTGCATATCTGAGGTTATTGATATTTCTCCAGCAAGCTTGATTCCAGCTTGTGCTTCTTCCAGCCCAGCATTTCTCATGATGTACTCTGCATATAAGTTAAATAAGCAGGGTGACAATATACAGCCTTGACATACTCCTTTTCTTATTTGGAACCAGTCTGTTGTTCCATGTCCAGTTCTAAGTGTTGCTTCCTGACCGGCATATAGGTTTCTCAAGAGGCAGGTCAGGTGGTCTAGTATTCCCATCTCTTTCAGAATTTTCCACAGTTTATTGTGATCCACACAGTCAAAGGCTTTGGCATAGTCAATAAAGCAGAAATAGATGTTTTTCTGGAACTCTCTTGCTTTTTCCATGATCCAGTGGATGTTGGCAATTTGATCTCTGGTTTCTCTGCCTTTTCTAAAACCAGCTTGAACATCTGGAAGTTCATGGTTCATGTATTGCTGAAGCCTGGCTTGGAGAATTTTGAGCATTACTTTACTAGCTTGTGAGATGAGTGCAATTGTGCGGTAGTTTGAGCATTCTTTGGCATTGCCTTTCTTTGGGATTGGAATGAAAACTGACCTTTTCCAGTCCTGTGGCCACTGCTGAGTTTTCCAGATTTGCTGGCATATTGAGTGCAGCACTTTCACAGCATCATCTTTCAGGATTTGAAAGAGCTCAACTGGAATTCCATCACCTCCACTAGCTTTGTTCGTAGTGATGCTTTCTAAGGCCCACTTGGCTTCACATTCCAGGATGTCTGGCTCTAGGTGAGTGACCACACCATCGTGATTATCTTGATCATGAAGATCTGTTTTGTACAGTTCTTTTGTGTATTCTTGTCACCTCTTCTTCATATCTTCTTCTTCTGTTAGGTCCATGCCATTTCTGTCCTTTATTGAGCCCATCTTTGCATGAAATCTTCCCTTGGTATCTCTAATTTTCTTGAAGAGATCTCTAGTCTTTCCCATTCTGTTGTTTTCTTCTATTTCTTTGCATTGATTGCTGAGGAAGGCTTTCTTATCTCTCCTTGCCTTGCTTTGGAACTCTGCATTCAGATGCTTATATCTTTCCTTTTCTCCTTTGCTTTTAGCTTCTCTTCTTTTCACAGCTATTAGTAAGGCCTCCCCAGACAGCCATTTTGCTTTTTTGAATTTCTTTTCTATGGGGATCATCTTTAATCCCTGTCTCCTGTACAATGTCTCAACCTCCGTCCATAGTTCATCAGGCATTCTATCCATCAGATCTAGACCCTTGAATCTATTTCTCACTTCCACTGTATAACCAGAAGGGATTTGATTTAGGTCATACCTGAATGGTCTAATGGTTTTCCCTACTTTCTTCAATTTAAGTCTGAATTTGGCAGTGAGGAGTTCATGATCTGAGCCACAGTCAGCTGCTGGTCTTGTTTTTGTTGACTGTATAGAGCTTCTCCATCTTTGGCTGCAAAGAATATAATCAATTTGATTTCAGTGTTGACCATCTGGTGATGTCCATGTGTAGACTCTTCTCTTGTGTTATTGGAAGAAGGTGTTTGCTATGACCAGTGCGTTCTGTTTAGAGATGTTAAACTGTTACTTAATCAAAGTGGCTGGTGGGCTGCGGCCATGGGGCAGAGGGAAGGGGAGGGCTCTGTGGGATGAGAGCTGAAGGGTGCTTTTCTGCACTTTCATTAGTGCTCCAGACAGCATTTCCAAACTGCTGACCCTAACCATCAGGGGATTAGAAATCAAGTTAGTGGATTTCAACCAGCATGTTTTAAATGGGGAGGTGGGGTGGGGTGGAGAGAATAGGATAGAGAAATAACAGAGCACATTGTCTGTAGTGAAGAGACGTATTGCTCTGTGACACTGATTCAGACCTGTGTGCACAGTGCATGTGCTCGTGTGTGCTCGTGTGTGCACAGTGCATGTGCTCGTGTGTGCTCGTGTGTGCTCGTGTGTGCTCGTGTGTGCACAGTGCATGTGCTCGTGTGTGCTCGTGTGTGCACAGTGCATGTGCTCGTGTGTGCTCGTGTGTGCTCGTGTGTGCACAGTGCATGTGCTCGTGTGTGCTCGTGTGTGCTCGTGTGTGCTCGTGTGTGCTCGTGTGTGCTCGTGTGTGCTAGCGTATTCTGAGCTGTGAGTTGTGAGCAGAGAAGTTTAAAAGCTACCCTCTGATGTATCAGATACATCTAGAAGTAGAGTTCCTGGGTGTCTGGGTTTAGAGACATGATCGTTACAGAGTGAAGTGACTATCAGGCAAGCCGTGCTCCACGAGGGGCCAGGGAGGGGTCAGGGAGGGACACCCCAGGACGCAAATCTGAGGACGGGCTGCGTGGAGGGCAGGGTCGCAGAGGGGCAATGGGCAGAGCATTGGGTTCCAACCCTGCTGAGTACAGTAGACCTCAGTGGCAGCCATGGCTCCCATTCAGCTGGGTGAGGGGTTCTGTCTCCCCGTTACACATGTAGGGGGGATCAGGACGGAAGCAGCAATGTCCAGCAGGCTCCAGAGGCAACTTCAGGCTGCACAAGAGTGGACCTGCAATGGGCAGCTTCCTTTGCTCCAAGTACACTTGGCAGGTGTCTTGATCATCTAAATTTTTAAGGAGCATGTCTTTCCCACTTACCTCCCATGCTTGATGGGTCACATCAGTCAAAGGGCCTATTAGTCAAACAATAAGCATTTGGAATTCATATCAGCCTGTTCATTTGATCTCTAAAATAATTTTTTCACTGAATCTTTTATTTTAGTGCCCTTTGTATTTTATCCCCATTACACTCAACATAAAGTGGGGGTACATCTGGAAAAAACAAACAGGACGATGCAGTGAATGCTGGTTGAAATGCAAGCCTGTGGAAGGAGCAGCTCAACCTCTGAAGAATAAAGGATGAACCAGCTCGGCGTCCAGCCCCGCAGCATCGCCAGGATGCCCCGCGCCTCCAAGGATGCAAAACAAATGTCTGAGACCCACGTGATCCTTCACTCTGAGCAGGACCCTCAGGATCACACAGGGAACTAGAACTTTATCTCCAAGACAAACTTTGAAGCTTTAAACAAAAGCAGAGCTGTGCTGACACTGAGCAGAAGAGGCTGTTTCTGTGTAAATAAACGCGTCCCACAGGCTAATGAGCTAACTGCCATTTCAGAGGGTCTAACCTCTTCTTCCGAGGCTGACCCAGCGGGAGGACCATTTACTTCGAGCTAATATAGACACATCAAAGGATAACTTTTTTTTTTTAGTTCTTTAACTGGAGAGTAATTGCTTTATACTGTGGTGCTGGTTTCTGCCATACAACATCGGGAATCAGTCATAACTATACACAAATATCTCCTTCCCCTGAGCCTCCCTCCCTCTCCCCAAAAGGATAAATTTGAAAAATCATCTTTCTTAAGGAAAAGGGGGAGAAAATCTTATTTTCAGATAAAATGGTGAGAAGGCATCGTGGTGAACCTCAGTGCTGCTCTAGCTTTAGGGAACAGGGAAGGAACAACCCATCCTTAAAAAATTACTTGCCTATACTGATTTCAATGGCAGGAAGTTATTCATGAGAAAAGCCCTCTGTTATTCTTTCTCAAGTCTCAGGGAAAATGAGCAGCAGCTCTACAGCCTGTTCACTTTTGCTCTGTCCCTCCCTCCCGTGTGGTCGGATGGTCTTGAGTTTCTCCTCTTCTGAACCTCTGGTGCAGCCCAGCAGGATGGAGGGAGTCAGTGATGCTTCTTGGCCCCTCCTGAAGTCCTGCCTTTATTCCACACATGCAGATGCTGGGGTTGCTCTTAGCACAGGCCTCTGTCCTGCAGCATCTTTTGGCCTTTCCCTCCTGTGCACTAAAGCCAGAGAGGCCCCAGGAAGCTGAGCCCTTGGACGGCCAGGCTGGCTAGAAAGAGAAGGGGGAGGGGCTGGGGAGGGTGAGGGTTCTACAAAGGGGAAGATGTCAGCAAGATGCTGGCCTCTTTGTTTCCATGAAGGGTTTCCTGCCAGGAGGACCAGCAGCATCAAGCCACACCCTGCAAATCCACAGCTCCCTCTAGCCTTTCAGGGGCAGCTCATCCTGGAAGGATTGAGTGTGGGCTTGGGGAGTGTGGTGTCTTGTGGCCACAGCCTGAATGCAACTGCCCCTCCCTGCCTCTGGTCCTCCACCAGGGCCTGCCTTGCAGTGTGTGAGACAGGAGGCCCAGGTCCAAGCTCTCCAGGGTTCATGTTCCCTGCTCACTTTCCTGGGTCTGCAGACACCAGACCTAGCAGATGTGAGGGTGGACCTGACCATGCTTGGGTTGTTAGGGCCCCAACTGACCTAAAAGATGAATTGGAAATAGGTTGAGTCCAAGGAAGCTGCTCCCGGATGGAAACGTCATTTGATTGGTTGCTTTACTTACACATTTGCAGGGGTGCTAAGTTGCTTCAGTTGTGTCTGACTCTGTGCAACACTATGGACTGTAGCCTGCCAGGCTCCTCTGCCCAAGGGATTCTCCAGGCAAGAATACTAACGTAGGTTGCCATGCCCCCTTCCAGGGGATCTTCCCGCCTCAGGAATCTAACCCATGTCTCATATCTCCAGCACTGGCAGACGGGTTTTGTTTGTTTATTTGTTTTATTATTAGGGCCACTTGGGAAGCATCAGCCTTGTCAAAAATAGTTATTTTATGGGTTTTTTTTGATAGTAGCCATCTTAATGAGTGTGAGGTGATATCTCATTGTGTTTTTTACTTGCATTTCCCTACTGATTAGCAATACAGAGCATCTTTTCATATGCTTATGCATATGTTGGTCCACTTTATGGTGGCCCATAAGTTCCTTAGGCTTTGTTCACTTGTCTTTAAACTCTTCTATTTCTGTTCCTCAGACTCAATAATTTCACTTATACGTTTATACAACACATGGGGCTTCCCCCAGTGGCTCAGCAGTGAAGAATCTGCCTGTGATGCAGGAGCCTCAAGAGATGCAGGTTCAATCCCTGGTTCAGGAAGAACCCCCTGGGCAGGGGCAGGCCACTCTGGATGTGAGAGAAAGACCACACACACCAGTGCTTCAGTATCACTGAGGCAAAACTCTCAGGAGGCTGGGCTGTCCTGCCAGCGTGAAGTCATCCAAGAGACGCAAGGTGCTCCACAGGACCACACACCTGTGATCTTAGCATGAAGATGTTGCCTCTCTCAAGCTATGGGACCTTGATCAATTCCTTGACCCTCAGGGAGCCTGTCTTCTCATCTGTGAGGTGAGGAGAATCACAGGATGGTGGTGGGCCTAGGCAGAGGTAAGAGTCTCCCATAGCCTTTTGGGAAACTACAGACCATATATCAGTCCGGGTGGACACAGCTCTCAGCACCTGGAGTCCTCCTTGCCCAGCCTTCCATGGAGGAGGGGAGCTGATAGCCTGGTGGGGCTGAGCCAGCCTTAGCTGTGGATGGGCCATCAGCCTGGGGCCATGCAGGCTCCCCAATGCCATATCCAGATGGCTGAGTCCTCCTGGAACCTGGCAACTACAGAGGATTCACAGTTTTTCTGAAGGGTAGATTGCTCTGGGTCATGCTTGGATGGCCCAGCATAGGGCAGTTCCTGCCATATGGAGCCTGAGCTTCAGCTGGACCCATAAGTGTGCCAAGTTCAGGGCAAACAGCCAAACATAGAAGGAAACAGCAAACTGTATGGTGTTTCCCCAATTCCTGGAATCTTGGGTGGCTCAGTGATAAAGAGTCCACCTATTAATGCAGGAGCCACAGGAGACTTGAGTTCAACCCCTGGGTTGGGAAGGTCCCCTGGAGAAGAAAACGGTGACCCACTCCAGTATTGTTGCCTAAGAAATCGCATGGACAGAGAAGCCTGGAAGGCTACAGTTCATGGGTAGCAAAGAGCTGGACAGGACTGAATGACATAGCACTCCTCCAGTTCCTAGCCCTGTGGACTCCTGGTAAAAAGTGTAGGACTAAAGACTTCTTCAGGGGTTTAACTCTCCCCACCCCCCTGCCCTCCCTCCAAATGTATAAACATCTGTTGTATGCTGCTGCTAAGTCACTTCAGTTGTGTCCAACTCTTTGCAACCCTGTGGACTGTAGCCTACCAGGCTTCTCTGTCTATGTGGATTCTCCAGACAAGAATATGGGAGTGAGTTGCCATCCAGGAATGACCCAGAGCAATCTGCCCTTCAGAAAAACTGTGAATCCTCTGTAGTTGCCAGGTTCCAGGAGGACTCAGCCGTCTGGATATGGTGTTGGGGAGCCTGCATGGCCCCAGGCTGATGGCCCATCCACAGCTAAGGCTGGCTCAGCCCCACCAGGCTATCAGCTCCCCTCCTCCATGGAAGGCTGGGCAAGGAGGACTCCAGGTGCTGAGAGCTGTGTCCACCCGGACTGACTATGGTCTGTAGTTTCCCAAAAGGCTACGGGAGACTCTTACCTCTGCCTAGGCCCACCACCATCCTGTGATTCTCCTCACCTCACAGATGAGAAGACAGGCTCCCTGAGGGTCAAGGAATTGATCAAGGTCCCATAGCTTGAGAGAGGCAGCGTCTTCACGCTGAGACCACAGGTGTGCCATCATGTGGAGCTCCTTGCATCTCGTGGATGACTTCACACTGGCAGGACAGCCCAGCCTCCTGAGAGTTCTGCCTCAGTGATACTGAAGCACTGGTGTGTGTGGTCTTTCTCTCACATCCAGAGTGGCCTGCCCCTGCCCAGGGGGCTCTTTATCCTTCCCTGGACTGACTCACCGTATGTGCAATGATTTCTCCCACCCAGTATCTCCCTCCCCAGAGAGGAGCTTTGCAGGGTAGAATCTGTGGGTCAGGTAAGACCAGGGACCTCTATTGATTGCTGAAAACAGCACACGATGGGTTCAGGCTGCGTACCCGCCCTTGGTGGGACCCAGGCTGCAGTGTCTGTGTTGTTTGTTTGCACGGAAAGGGCTTTTATCTCTGCCAGACCAAGCGCAGGTGACCACATGGTTCTTGTTCCCATCATTGGGAATTGTCTCCTGGAGAACCAGGAAGAAAGTAACGATGAACTTTGCCCAGTTTTCCTTTCTTTGGCTGCTTAGGCAAAGATGCCTTAAAGTTTCCTTTTGTTCTGTTTGAGGAAATCTTATCAGGAGGAAAGATTTCATCAAGATGAAAGGATCAGGTCCTGTTTTCTGGTGATCCGAGCCTCCCCTTAGCCCCCGCTGGCCTCCTTCCAGTGTGCAGGCCCTGGACAGCGGCTACAACACACGCTTTGTTCCTCAGGCCCAGGGGAGCCGGGGGCGGGGAGTGGGGGTGGGGGACGGCTGGCTACAAAAAGGTTCCTGTGCTCACCAAGCCTAACCTTGACACCTGGCATCTCTCCCAGGACCCCACTTTCCCTGACTCAAGCAGGATTTTGAGTTAATGAAATTGTAGTCCTTTGAATAGACTACGGTTCTCAAGCTCAAATTACATTCACCACTCACTGTATCTAGATGGCTCCAGCATTTTTTTTTTTTTTAATAAATAATCCCCTCCCTAATCCCCAGGAGATAATTCACATTGTTGTTTTCATAGACTGTGGCCCCAGTGGTAACACATCTGTATTGGCTGAGCCGACCCAGGCTATGCACTGCACTGGGCGATTTGTTCTCATTTTTCTCTAACAGTCACAGTGATGCAAAAGGAGTCCAATAAGAGCTCCGTTTTTCTCATCAGGGGACCAAGGTTTTGTGCAAAGTTGCCCAGCTAGAATGTGGTAGAAGCCAAACTTTGAACCCACAGTCTTCTGATGGTAAAGCCCATGAGGCTCCATGGGGTCCCTCTGAGGGCTGGTTGTCCACAACTCCACAGAGACAATTCCCAGTGGCAGTGTCTGCACATGAAATATGCTTCAAATAAGGGCTCCCCAGGTGGCTCAGTGGTAAAGAATCTGCCTGCCAATGCATGAGACACCAGAGATGCAGCTTCCAGCCCTGGGTCAGGAAGATCCCCTGAAGGAGAGCATGGTAACCCACTTCAGTATTCTTGCCTGAGAATCCCATGGACAGAGGAGCCTCGTGGGCTATAGTCCAAGGGGTTGAAAAGAGTCAGACATGACAACACACACACACAAATAAATCAACTTGGTTTGTATTACTTCTTTTCAGCTGGTGTAAAGCTGCCTCATGGTGAGGTAGTCACATAAAAGTTGGCCTCCTGTTGCCTTGACACATGATGCATTTTTTCCCTAGAACTGTTTTGTTCCTTCAGCTACAACACATCATACCATTGACTCCATCCTGACTCAAATATTGTGATTATCACAGTGCCGAGCACCAGAAAGAGAAATGGAATCTTTCAAAACTACCCCTCCTCAGTACTTTCCCTTTAGAAAGTTGGAAGGGAAGCTCCTATCCAGAGCCTCATCTCCAAGTGGAGTCCATAGTTGCTATTATTATTATTAATATTTTATTTTCATTCAAGAGTGTTAAGAGTCAAGGTTAGTACTGGGGCAAATACACATCCACAAAAAGAAAATCAATTCCAATTGTGATCTACTTACTCTGGATTTCTTTACCACTCTTTAAAAAGTGGAGGGAAGAGGACCATGTTGAGTGAAAATCACCAGCACATCCAGATGATGTGAAACTCTATTAGACAGTGACCTGGTTTGTTCTCCAACAATAGCAACATGGGAAGAAAATGAAAGGAAATGGGGGAGGGGGGGATGTACAGATGAAAAAAGACTTCAGGGACACCTCAACCAGTCTCAGTGTAGGGCTTTTTTTGAATCCCAAATCAATCAAGTGAAATTTTAAAAATTAATAAGACAGAGAAATGGAAACACTGGATACACGATAAGATTAAGGCCCTAAATTATCTTTTTAAAGATGTAATGATGATGTTATTACAATTGTACACTTCGTTTTTGTTTTTTTTAAATATAAATTTATTTATTTTAATTGGAAGTTAATTACTTTACAATAGTGTATTGGTTTTGTCATACATCAACATGAATCCGCCACAGGTATACACGTGTTCCCCATCTTGAACCCCTTTCCCTCCTCCCTCCCTGTACCATCCCTCTGGGTCGTCTCAGTGCACCAGCCCCAAGCATCCAGTATCATGCGTCGAACCTGGACTGGCGATTCATTTCATATATGATATTATACATGTTTCAATGCCGTTCTCCCAAATCATCCCACCCTCTCCCTCTCCCACAGAATCCAAAAGACTGTTCTATACATTGGTGTCTCTTTAGCTGTCTTGTATACAGGTTATCATTACCATCTTTCTAAATTCCATATATATGGGTTAGCATACTGTATTGGTGTTTTTCTTTCTGGCTTACTTCACTCTGTATAATAGGCTCCAGTTTCATCCACCTCATTAGGACTGATTCAAACTTTCTTTTTAATGGCTGCATAATACTCCACTGTGTATATGTACCACTGCTTTCTTATCCATTCATCTGCTGATGGACATCTAGGTTGCTTCCATGTCCTGGCTATTATAAACAGTGTTGTGATGAACATTGGGGTACATGTGTCTCTTTCAATTCTGGTTTCCTCTGTCTGTATGCCCAGCAGTGGGATTACTGGGTCATAAGGTGATGGACAGGGAGTCCTGGCATGCTGCGATTCATGGGATCGCAAAGAGTCAGACACGACTGAGTGACTGAACTGTCTGAACTGAAGGCAGTTCTATTTCCAGTTTTTTAAGGAATCTCTACACTGTTCTCCATAGTGGCAGTACTAGTTTGCATTCCCACCAACAGTGCAAGAGGGTTCCCTTTTCTCCACACCCTCTCCAGCATTTATTGCTTGTAGACTTTTGGATCATAGCCGTTCTGACTGGCGTGAAATGGTATCTCATTGTGGTTTTGATTTGCATTTCTCTGATAATGAGTGATGTTGAGCATCTTTTCATGCGTTTGTTAGCCATCTGTATGTCTTCTTTGGAGAAATGTCTAATTAATTCTTTGGCCCATTTTTTGATTGGGTCGTTTATTTTTCTGGAATTAAGCTGCAAGTGTTGCTTGTATGTTTTTGAGATTAGTTGTTTGTCAGTTGCTTCATTTGCTATTAATTTCTCCCATCCTGAAGGCTGTCTTTTCACCTTGCTTATAGTTTCCTTTGTTGTGCAGAAGCTTTTAAGTTTAATTAGGTCTCATTTGTTTATTTTTGCTTTTATTTCCAATATTCTGGGAGGTGGGTGATAGAGGATCCTGTTGTGATGTGTGTTGGAGAGTGTTTTGCCTATGTTCTCCTCTAGGAGTTTTACAGTTTCTGGTCTTATATTTAGATCTTTAATCCATTTTGAGTTTATTTTTTGTGTATGGTGTTAGAAAGTGTTCTAGTTTCATTCTTTTACAAGTAGTTACCAGTTTTCCCAGCGCCACTTGTTAAAGAGATTGTCTTTAATCCATTGTATATTCTTGCCTACTTTGTCAAAGATAAGGTGTCCATAGGTGTGTGGATTTATCTCTGGGATATTTTATTCCATTGATCTATATTTCTGTCTTTGTGCCAGTACCACTCTGTCTTGATGACTGTGGCTTTGTAGTAGAGCCTGAAGTCAGGCAGGTTGATTCCTCCAGTTCCATTCTTCTTTCTCAAGATTGCTTTTGCTATTCGAGGTTTTTTGTATTTCCATACAAATTGTGAAATTATTTGTTCTAGCTCTGTGAAAAATACCATTGGTAGCTTGATAGGCATTGCACTGAATCTATAGATTGCTTTGGGTAGTATACTCATTTTCACTATATTGATTCTTCTGATCCATGAACATGGTATATTTCTCCATCTATTAGTGTCCTCGTTGATATCTTTCACCAGTGTTTTATAGTTTTCTATATATAGGTCTTTTGTTTCTTTAGGTAGATATATTCCTAAGTATTTTATTCTTTTCATTGCAATGGTGAATGGAATTCTTTCCTTAATTTCTCTTTCTATTTTCTCATTCTTAGTGTATAGGAATGCAAGGGATTTCTGTGTGTTGATTTTATATCCTGCAACTTTACTACATTCATTGATTAGCTCTAGTAAGTTTCTGGTGGAATCTTTAGGGTTTCCTATGTAGAGGATCATGTCATCTGCAAACTGTGAGAGTTTTGCTTCTTCTTTTCCAGTTTGGATTCCTTTTATTTCTTTTTCTGCTCTGATTGCTGTGGCCGAAACTTCCAGAACTATGTTAAGTAGTAGTGGTGAGAGTGGGCACCCTTGTCCTGTTCCTGACGTTAGGGGAAATGGTTTCAATTTTTCACCATTGAGGATAATGTTTGCTGTGGGTTTGTCATATATAGCTTTTATTATGTTGAGGTATGTTCCTTTTATTCTTGCTTTCTGGAGAGTTTTTTTTTTTTTAATCATAAATGGGTGTTGAATTTTGTCAAAGTCTTTCTCTGCATATATTGAGATAATCATATGGCTTTTATTTTTCAATTTGTTAATGTGGTGTATTACATTGATTGATTTGTGGATATCAAAGAATCCTTGCATCCCTGGGATAAAGCCCACTTGGTCATGGTATATGTTCTTTTGAATGTATTGTTGGATTCTGATTGCTAGAATTTTGTTAAGGATTTTTGCATCTATGTTCATCAATGATATTGGCCTTTTTTTGTGTGTGGCATCTCTGTCAGGTTTTGGTATTAGGGTGATGGTGGCCTCATAGAATGAGTTTGGAAGTTTACCTTCCTCTGCAATTTTCTGGAAGAGTTTTAGTAGGATAGGTGTTAGCCCTTCTCTAAATTTTTGGTAGAATTCAGGTGTGAAGCCATCTGGACCTGGGCTTTTGTTTGCTGGAAGATTTCTAATTACAGTTTCAATTGCTGTGCTTGTGATGGGTCTGTTAAGATTTTCTATTTCTTCCTAGTTCAGTTTTGGAAAGTTGTACTTTTCTAAGAATTTGTCCATTTCTTCCAAGTTGTCCATTTTATTGGCATATAATTGCTGATAGTAGTCTTTTATGATCCTTTGTATTTCTGTGTTGTCTGTTGTGATCTCTCCATTTTCATTTCTAATTTTATTGATTAGATTTTTCTCCCTTTGTTTCTTGATGAGTCTCGCTAATGGTTTGTCAATTTTATTTATCCTCTCAAAGAACCAGCTTTTGGCTTTGTTGATTTTTGCTATGGTCTCTTTTGTTTCTTTTGCATTTATTTCTGCCCTAATTTTTAAGATTTCTTTCCTTCTACTCACCCTGAGATTCTCCATTTCTTCCTTTTCTAGTTGCTTTAGGTATAGAGTTAGGTTATTTATTTGGCTTTTTTCTTGTTTCTTGAGGTATGCCTGTATTGCTATGAACTTTCCCCTTAGCAATGCTTTTACAGTGTCCCACATGTTTTAGGTTGTTGTGTTTTCATTTTCATTCGTTTCTACGCATATTTTGATTTCTTTTTTGATTTCTTCTGTGATTCATTGGTTATTCAGCAGCGTGTTGTTCAGCCTCCATATGTTGGAATTTTTAATAGTTTTTCTCCTGTAGTTGAGATCTAATCTTACTGCATTATGGTCAGAAAAGATGCTTCGAATGATTTCAACTTTTTTGAATTTATCAAGGCTAGATTTATGGCCCAGGATGTGGTCGATCCTGGAGAAGGTTCCGTGTGTGCTTGAGAAAAAGGTGAAATTCATTGTTTTGGGGTGAAATGTCCTATAGATATCAATTAGGTCTAACTGGTCTATTGTATCATTTAAAGTTTGTGTTTCCTTGTTAATTTTCTGTTTAGTTGATCTATCCATAGGTGTGAGTGGGGTATTAAAGTCTCCCACTATTATTGTGTTATTGTTAATTTCCCCTTTCATACTTGTTGGCATTTTTCTTATATATTGCAGTGCTCCTATGTTGGGTTCATATATATTTATAATTGTTATATCTTCTTCTTGGATTGATCCTTTCATCATTATGTAGTGTCCTTCTTTGTCTCTTTCACAGCCTTGGTTTTAAAGTCTATTTTATCGGATATGAGTATTGCTACTCCTGCTTTCTTTTGGTCTCTGTTTGCATGGAAAACCTTTTTCCAGCCCTTCACTTTCAGTCTGTATGTGTCCCTTCTTTTGAGGTGGGTCTCTTGTAGGCAGCATATATAGGGGTCTTGTTTTTGTATTCATTCAGCCAGTCTTTGTCTTTTGGTTGGGGCATTCAGCCCATTTATGTTTAAGGTAATTATTAATAAGTATGATCCCGTTGCCATTTACTTTATTGTTTCGGGTTCGAGTTTTTACACCTTTTTTGTGTTTCCTGTCTAGAGAAGATCCTTTTGCATTTGTTGGAGAGCTGGTTTGGTGGTGCTGAATTCTCTCAGCTTTTGCTTGTCTGTAAAGCTTTTGATTTCTCCTTCATATTTGAATGAGATCCTTGCTAGGTACAATAATCTGGGCTGTAGGTTATTTTCTTTCATCACTTTAAGTATGTCCTGCCATTCCCTCCTGGCCTGAAGAGTTTCTATTGAAAGATCGGCTGTTATCCTTATAGGAATCCCCTTGTGTGTTATATGTCCTTTTTCCCTTGCTTCTTTTAATTGTTCTTTGTGTTTGATCTTTGTTAAATTGATTAGTATGTGTCTTGGGATGTTTCACCTTGGTTTATCCTGTTTGGGACTTTCTGGGTTTCTTGGACTTGGGTGATTATTTCCTTCCCCATTTTAGGGAAGTTTTCAACTATTATCTCCTCAACTATTTTCTCATGGTCTTTCTTTTTGTCTTCTTCTTCTGGGACTCCTATGATTTGAATGTTGGGGCGTTTAACACTGTCCTGGAGGTCTCTGAGATTGTCCTCATTTTTTTTTTATCAAATTTTTATTTTTACTTTATTTTACTTTACAATACTGTATTGGTTTTGCCATACATTGACGTGAATCCACCACGGGTGTACATGCGTTCCCAAATATGAACCCCCCTCCCACCTCCCTCCCCATAACATCTTTCTGGGTCATCCCCGTGCACCAGCCAATTAGTTTTTCCTTTTTCCTCTCTGATTCATTTATTTCTACCATTCTATCATCTAATTCACTAATCCTATCTTCTGCATCTGTTATTCTACTATTTGTTGCCTCCAGAGTGTTTTTGATCTCATTTGTTGCATTATTCTTTATATATTGACTCTTTTTTATTTCTTCTAGATCCTTTTTAAACCTTTATTGCATCTTCTCAGTGCTTGTCTCCAGGCTATTTATCTGTGATTCCATTTTTATTTCAAGATTTTGGATCATTTTTATTATCATTATTCAAAATTATTTATCAGGTAGATTTTCTATCTCTTCCTCTTTTGTTTGGTTTGGTGGGCATTTATCCTGTTCCTTTACCTGCTGGGTATTCTTCTGTCTCTTCATCTTGTTTATATTGCTGAGTTTGGGGTGTCCTTTCTGTATTCTGGCAGTTTGTGGAGTCTCTTTATTGTGGTGTTTCCTCATTGTTGGTGGGGTTGTATGAATGGCTTGTCAAGGTTTCTTGGTTAGGGAAGCTTGTGTTGGTGTTCTGGTGGGTGGAGCTGGATTTCTTCTCTCTGGAGTGCAATGAAGTATCTAGTAATGAGTTATAGGATGTCAATGGTTTTGGAGTAACTTTGGGCAGCCTGTATATTGGAGTTCAGGGCTGTGTTCTTGTGTTGCTGGAGAATTTGCGTGGTATGTCTTGCTCTGGAACTTGTTGGCCCTTGGGTGGTGCTTGGTTTCAGGGTAGGTATGCAGGCATTTGATGAGCTCCTGTCAGTTAATGTTCCCTGGAGTCAGGAGTTCTCTGGTGTTCTCAGGGTTTGGACTTAAGCCTCCTGCTTCTTGTTTTCAGTCTTATTTTTACAGTAGTCTCAAGACTTCTCCTTCTATACAGCACCATTGATAAAACATCTAGGTTCACAGCAAACACCCTCTTCCAACAACACAAGAGAAGACTCTACACATGGACATCACCAGATGGTCAACACCGAAATCAGATTGATTATATTCTTTGCAGCCAAAGATGGAGAAGCTTTATACAGTCAACAAAAACAAGATGGGGAGCTGACTGTGGCTCAGATCATGAACTCCTTATTGCCAAATTCAGACTTAAATTGAAGAAAGCAGGGAAAACCGCTAGACCATTCAGGTATGACCTAAATCAAATCCCTTCTGATTATACAGTGGAGGTGAGAAATAGATTTAAGGGTCTAGATCTGACAGATAGAGTGCCTGATGAACTATGGAATGAGGTTCGTGACATTGTACACGAGACAGGGATCAAGACCATCCCCAAGAAAAAGAAATTCAAAAAAGCAAAATGTCTGTCTGGGGAGGCCTTACAAATAGCTATGAAAAGAAGAGAGGCGAAAAGCAAAGGAGAAAAGGAAAGATATAAGCATCTGAATGCAGAGTTCCAAAGAATAGTAAGAAGAGATAACAAAGCCTTCTTCAGTGATCAATGCAAAGAAATAGAGGAAAACGACAGGATGGGAAAGACTAGAGATCTCTTCAAGAAAATTAGAGATACCAAGGGAACATTTCATGCAAAGATGGGCTCGATAAAGGACAGAAATGGTATGGACCTAACAGAAGCAGAAGATATTAAGAAGAGGTGGCAAGAATACACAGAAGAACTGTACAAAAAGATCTTCACGACCCAGATAATCATGATGATGTGATCATTAATCTAGAGCCAGACATCGTGGAATGTGAAGTCAAGTGGGCCTTAGAAAGCATCACTATGAACAAAACTAGTGGAGGTGATGGAATTCCAGTTGAGCTGTTTCCAATCCTGAGAGAGGATGCTGTGAAAGTGCTGCACTCAATATGCCAGCAAATTTGGAAAACTCAGCAGTGGCCACAGGACTGGAAAAGGTCAGTTTTCATTCCAATTCCAAAGAAAGGCAATGCCAAGGAATGCTCAAACTACCGCACACTTGCACTCATCTCACACGCCAGTAAAGTAATGCTCAAAATTCTCCAAGCCAGGCTTCAGCAATACGTGAACTGTGAACTTCCTGATGTTCAAGCTGGTTTTAGAAAAGGCAGAGGAACCAGAGATCAAATTGCCAACATCCGCTGGATCATGGGAAAAGGAAGAGAGTTCCAGAAAAACATCTATTTCTGCTTTATTGACTATGCCAAAGCCTTTGACTGTGTGGATCACAATAAACTGTGGAAAATTCTGAGAGATGGGAATACCAGACCATCTGACCTGCCTCTTGAGAAATCTGTATGCAGGTCAGTAAGCAACAGTTAGAACTGGACATGGAACAACAGACTGGTTCCAAATAGGAAAAGGAGTATGTCAAGGCTGTATATTGTCACCCTGCTTATTTAACTTATATGCAGAGTACATCATGAGAAATGCTGGGCTGGAAGAAACACAAGCTGGAATCAAGATTGCTGGGAGAAATATCAATAACCTCAGATACGCAGATGACACCACCCTTATGGCAGAAAGTGAAGAGGAACTAAAAAGCCTCTTGATGAAAGTGAAAGAAGAGAGTGAAAAGTTGACTTAAAGCTCAACATTCAGAAAATGAAGATCATGGGATCTGGTCCCATCCCTTCATGGGAAAGAGATGGGGAAACAGGGGAAACAGTGTCAGACTTTATATTTTTTGGGCTCCAAAATCACTGTAGATGGTGACTGCAGCCATGAAATTAAAAGATGCTTACTCCTTGGAAGGAAAGTTATGACCAACCTAGATAGTATATTCAAAAGCAGAGACATTAGTTTGCCGACTAAGGTCTGTCTAGTCAAGGCTATGGATTTTCCTGTGGTCATGTATGGATGTGAGAGTTGGACAGTAAAGAAGGCTGAGCGCCGAAGAGTTGATGCCTTTGAACTGTGGTGTTGGAGAAGACTCTTGAGGGTCCCTTGAACTGCAAGGAGATCCAACCAGTCCATTCTGAAGGAGATCAACCCTGGTATGTCTTTGGAAGGAATGATGCTAAAGCTGAAGCTCCAGTACTTTGGCCACCTCATGTGAAGAGTTGACTCATTGGAAAAGACTCTGATACTGGGAGAGATTGGGTGCAAGAGGAGAGATACGTTCACGGAGTTATACAGAGAAGAGAAGATGGGGGAAGGAGACAGAGGTGGCCTGGAGGATAAAAGGGGGGAATCAAAAGGAAAGAGACAGATCCAGCCAGTAATCAGTTCCCTAAGTATTCTCCACCATCTGGAACACACAGAAATTCACAGAGTTGGGTAGAGAAGAGAGGGGGTATGGAGGAGACACAGGCGACCTGGTGGAGAAAAAGGAGAGTCCACAGAGGGAGAGAGCAGTCAAGTCAGTAATCTTGCTCTCAAGTAAAAATGGGTACTGAAGATTGGGTTCTTGAAGGTACAAAAGTGATAACAAGTACCAAAGAGCAAAGATTAAAAATCTAGAGTAGAGTTTGGAACTTCAATAATACAATATTAAAGAAAAGAAGGAAAAAAGAGGGGAAAAAACCCAAAGTCACAAAAATTATAAAATATATATATATGAAGTTTGCTTTTATAAAATAGGGTCTTTTTTTTTTTTGCAAAGTAATAATAGGTTATAAAAGTGAAAATTAAAGGAGTAATAGAGGACTTAAAAATTTAAAAAAAAATTAAAAAAAAGAATGACCATAAAAATAGTAAAAATATATCTAGGACTTTCTCTGGTGTTGTTGTGGGTATTGTGGGGTCAGTTCATTTTCGGATAGTTCCTTGGTCTGGCTTATATTTCTCAAGATCTATAGGCCCCTTTCTATGTAGTTGGTACTAATGAGAGGGTTTTAATCTGTTGCACCTGTCACTTCCAAGGTGGTTCCCTCTGTTTTAGCTTCTTCTCTTTGCTGGTCTCTTCAGTGTCTGATTTTCGCCCTGACACAAAGGGGGCAGTGGTGAACACTTTTTTTTAGGCTCACTTGTTCAGTGGCACTCTGGGGAGGGAGGGATGGTGCAAACAAATAACACTGGCGTGTGCTCGCAATGCCTCATCCACACTGGGCCTGCCCCCTGCTCACAGCGCATGTACCCTCCCTGCCCATACAGCTCAGGCTCTAGGTTGCTCCACTGGGAACCGTCCGAGGCCGGCCCTGGGCTGCATGGAACTCCCAGGTCTAAGCCGCACAGGTTCACACACTTGGGTAGTTCTCAGAGTCGCAGACTCGGTTGGGCCTGCGTTTTGTGCCCTTCCCAGGTCTGAGCAGCTCAAGTGATGAGGTGTTTGGCGAGTGCAGCCGCTGCAGCTTATCACCTCCCCCATCCCTGCCCCTCAGTTTTCTGGGTGTACAACTGGCGCACCTTCTTAGGTGGATGTTGACCATCCAGAATCCCAAGAAGTCTTAGTTAGCAAAGAAGCCTGCTTACAGTTTTGTAGATAATGTCTCTCTGGGGCTGTGATTGCCCCCTTCTGGCTCTGGTTGCCTGTCACTGGAGGGGGATAGTCTACAGCCGGCTATATCTGTTCAGTCCTTTGTTCTGTGTGCAGGCCTGGTGGTGTCTTAGGTTTGGGCTGGCTTTTCGCGTGGTAGTTATCTCACAGTCTGGTTTGCTAGCCCAAGTTAGTTCGCTCAGATTGCACTCGGGGCATTCAGGCCAGATCCTTACTCTAAGCACTGCAGCGCACGCCTCCCTGCCCAGCCCCCACTTGCTAGTGGCGGGTGCAGGCATCTGCGCTGCTTCTCTGCTGGGGGAGTTACCATTGGGCTCATAATCTGTGGGTTTAATTATTTATTTATTTTTCCTCCCTGTTATGTTGCCCTCTGTGCTTCCAAGGCTCGCCACAGACTTGGCAGTGAGAGTGTTTCCTGGTGTTTGGAAACTTCTCTCTTTTTAAGACTCCCTTCCCAGGACAGAGCTCTGCCCCTACCTCTTTTGTCGACTTTTATATTTTTTTCTATCTCCTTTTGAAGACAATGGCTGCTTTTCTGGGTGCCTGATGTCCTCTGCTGGCATTCAGAAGTTGTTTTGTGGAATTTACTCAGCGTTTATATGTTCTTTTGATGAATTTGTGGGGGAGAAAGTGGCCTCCCTGTCCTATTCCTCCACCATCTTAGGACCACCCCCTACCATTGTACATTTTGAATAGTCTTTATCTGTTATATATATATATATGTTGAAATACACATGCAATGATATGATACCTGATATTTGCTTCACTTCTTGCTGCTGCTAAGTCACTTCAGTTGTGTCCGACTCTGTGCAACCCCATAGATGGCAGCCCACCAGGCTCCTCTGTCCCTGGGATTCTCCAGGCAAGAACACTGGAGTGGGTTGCCATTTCCTTCTCCAATGCATGAAAGTGAAAAGTGAAAGTGAAGTCACTCAGTCGTGTCCAACCCTCAGCGACCCCATGGACTGCAGCCTTCCAGGCTCCTCCACCCATGGGATTTTCCAGGCAAGAGTACTACTGTGGGTGAAAACAGCAGCTTTCAAATGTTGATAATTGTTGGAGCCAGGTAATTTAGTACACTGTATTATTGGACATTGTTTGTGACTTTGTATATGTTTGTACAATAACAAGTTAAAAAACCAAAGGAAACCAAGAGCAGACTCTCTGTGCTCCCTTCCTGAGAGGTGGATCCTGAGAAGAGGATGAGAACGTGGACTCTGGGCTCAGCGGCCGGGTGGGGCTTGCCCTTGCGCCCAGCCAGGAGCTGAACTGGATGGAGCCGCCTCGAGGAGAAGTGAACTGGTATATCTTGAGGGCAAAGAAGACAGTAACGGACAGGACTCCACAGCACAATGGCTGTCTCTGAGGCATTTTCACAAACAGAGAGTCATTACTTATTAGGTACAATTCATGTACTTTTATTTTTTATAATATAAATTTATTTATTTTAGTTGGAGGCTAATTACTTTACAATATTGTATTGGTTTTGCCATACATTGACGTGAATCCACCACTGGTGTACATGTGTTCCCCATCCTGAACCCCCCTCCCACCTCCTTCCCCATCCCATCCCTCTAGGTCATCATGTACTTTTAGAACCAGGGCAGATAACAATGTTCACAAACCTTCTAAAGGCATTTGGGCAAAATAGCTAGAGACTGATGCAGAAACAGAGGGATTAAAAAAATAAAATGTGTGAAAATGCAAGAGAGTGATAACACATTGTGAGTAGGACCCAGACCCCAAATGGGCCTGGACCTGGATCCTGGATCTGCATTACCCCCAACTGGCCAGCTGCTCTGGGACTGGGATGCAGGTGGGGCTGTCTGGCTGCCCAGCGAGCTGCCTGACAGCATGGCCAGCTCTTCATGAAACAGGCTCAAGAAGTGAGCTTGATCAGAGCTTTGGTCAGTGTGCCAAAAAAAGGAATTCTCTACAGTTCTGAATGATTCTTTTTTTTTTTTGAATCATTCCTAAACATGAGTTTTATACTGTAAATGTATACTTTACACATATGTAGGCACTGATACTACTATTCTGCAAGGTTTTAAACCTTAAATGAATAATCTCACACTTCATTTGTCATGACTTGATTTTTCTGCAAAATTATGTTCGGCAATTTATCCTTGTGGGTGCAGCTAGTTTGAGTTCCTTTGAATGCCACAATGCAAAAAGAAAAGGGTAATATTAATTTTAGTGACATTTTACTTAGTCCCACAGAGCCTAAATAGTATTTCCCCCCATTTTACAAATGAGGAAAAGGAATGATTTCCCAAGGGCTCATGCCAATAAGCAGCAAGCTGAGATGCACATCTGGACCCTCAGTGCTGGACACCTGCCCAGAGGGACCCGAAGGTCTAGTCTTTAGCCCTCATCCCTCCATGGACGAACCAAGGAGAAGGGTCTTCTCTTGCTAGGGATCTAACCGTTCCATGCCCTGCCGTTATGGGAAGTCTGAGGGCCATGGAGGTGGCTCAAGGGTGAGGGTCAGAGGCACTGAGAAGGACGGAGGAGCAGGCATGCTGCCTACCTCCTCTGACCAGGGCACCACTGCACTGGGAGAAAAATGCCCAGGGAGCCTGCTCCTCCATCCCTCTGGGTGCCTCTGACCCTCACCCTTGAGCCACCTCCGTGGCCCTCAGACTTCCCATAACAGCAGGGCATGGAACGATTAGATCCCTAGTGAGAGAAGACCCTTCTCCTTGGTTCGTCCATGGGGGGATGAGGGCTAAAGACTAGACCTTCGGGTCCCTCTGGGCAGGTGTCCAGCGCTGAGGGTCCAGATGTGCATCTCAGCTTGCTGCTTATTGGCATGAGCCCTTGGGAAATCACTCCTTTTCCTCATTTGTAAAACGGGGGGAACTACTATTTAGGCTCTGTGGGACTAAGTAAAATGTCACTAAAATTAATATTACCCTTTTCTTTTTTTTATGTGGGTCTAGACAATTTTTAATTTCATTGTGGCATTCAAAGGAACTCAAACTAGCTGCACCCACAAGGATAAATTGCCAAACAATTTTGCAGAAAAACCAAGTCATAAAATGACAAATGAAGTGTGAGATTATTCATTTAAGGTTTAAAACCTTGCAGAATAGTAGTATCAGTGCCTACATATGTGTAAAGTATACATTTACGGTATAAAACTCATGTTTAGGAATGATTCAAAACTGTAGAGAATTCATTTTTTTGGCACACTAACCACTGGGGCCCTTTTGACTCTGGGCGCTTTCCAGCCCACCCCTGAATGAGGGTTCTGCAGGACCCAGCTGGGGAAATGCTGACTTAAAAATGTAATGTCTGCTGGGGCTTCCCTGGTGGTCCAGGGGCCAAGACTCCTAGCTCCCAGGGTAGGGGCCAGAGTTTGATCCCAGGGAACTGGATCCCACATGCTCCAACTAGGAGTTTGTGTGCCGCAACTAAAAAAAAAAAAAAAAAAAAAGTAATGTCTGCTGATGGAATTGAGGAATGGCCCAATAGACCAGAGAAAAAGATTTGATAAAACCAGGAAAAGGCAAGAGTAAAGAGAATTTTCCAGAATACGGGTGAGGAAAGACCCAAGGATCCCAGCTGTTTCTCAGCCCCCTCTTCAAAGGGAGAACTGGCCCCGAGGTAGAATCATGGTGCTCCTCCCATGAGGTGGGGGTGTCCCCAGGAAGGCCCAGAGCGGTGGGCATGCCCGTGACACCAAGTTGCTGGGGCCAAGACCCAGTGCGGCCACTTGGGCAAGTTACTTACCTCGCCAGCCTTGACTTTCATCTGTAAAGTAGGATGATAATGGTCACAGCTGAATGGGCACCATGAGGGTGAAATGATGCGGTATTAGTACAGGACTGACCTAGCCCCTCGGATGCACAAAACTCTGTAAGCATCTGTTCAGTAAAATAAAACGAAAACAGAATCATGCCTTATGGATGTCTACAGATTTTTTTTTTTTAAATTAATCAGCAAGTCAGATGAACTCTCCCCCTCCCCTCTAGGTTTCCATTGCCAGCGTCTTGGCTTTGTCCTTAGATGACCTCTGAGTTCTCACAGGTGTCCACAGCAGCTGAGAATGCCCCAGACAGACTTGACCTTGCTCAGTCAGAGACACGGTGTTCAGCCTCTGACAGGGCTCAGCTTACATGCTCCCTGAACTCTTGGAACAGTCCCTAAACACTGCTGGGACGCCGCTGTCTCTCCTGGGCAAGTCTGTGGGTATGTGAAGGTTCAGGCTGCACCCATGGGAAGTGGATTCCCACGCTTTCCCGGGCTCGCCCCCCAGCTGTCCCTAGAGCCTCCTTTCATCCCTTCCCGGGGTTATCACTAAGCAAGGCCTGGCTGACGCATGGAGGCACCCTCGGGTGAAACAGCCTGAGAGCATATGAAAGGGGTTTCAGAGTTTTGTTTCCTCTTTCAGCTTTTCTAAAGTTACTGAACAAGGCACTTAATTCAAAACAACTGAGAAAACTCTAGCTTTTTAAAAATTGTTTTCATTTTCCTTCATGAGACAGGAGGACTGTAGGTGGGAGTCAGGGCTTGATCCTCTCAAGAGACTTCACCATTTTTGCTCACGAGTTAGCTAATCTTGGAAACTTTTCCTTAAGTAATTTGAAATTGTGTAATTCATCCAGTACCTGGATTGACATTTCTGTTCCTTGATAAACTGTGTGTTAGTGAATACCCTCCGAACAATGAAGGGCCCCATATTTAGGATCCAAAGTGGGAGGGTTCGGGTTCTAGTTATACCTAGAAGTTTTCCCAGCAAGGCCACTAGTTTCTTAACTTGGATTTGCTCATCTGTAAAGTAGAAATAATAGTAGAAGTGCATACTTCCCCAAAGTGTAAGGGTTCAGTGAGATAATATGAATAAACAACTTTTATAAACTGCAAAGTTATGCAAATAAAAGAGCCCATTTTAAAATAATGTGTATTATGAGTACAAACAGATTGGGAGAAATAAAATATTTAACATAGATTCATTAAGCATTCAATCTTCTGCTGATTATCAATGCTTTTTTAAAATTCTGGAATTTTAAAAATTGTTTTTTTATTGGCATATAGTTGATTTATAATGTTTCAGGAATACAGAAAAATTATTCAGCTATACATACATATATATTGTTTTTCAGATCCTTTTACAAGTTATTATAAGACATTGAATAAATCAACCTCTTTTTTTTTTTTTTGAATTACTTCCTTAATAGTACAAAATTAGGAAATAGAAATAAACTCCAGTATTCTTACCTGGAAAATTCCATGGACAGAGGAGCCTGGCAGGCTACTGTCGATGGGGTTACAAAGAACTTTTAAACCTGTGGTGAGTAATTGCTAGGGATTTCAAAAACTAATGTCTACCTCCGGATAACCATGGGGTTACACAACTGAGCAACTGAGCACACACACACAACATAACAATATCTCTTATAAAGCCTCCTAAGATGAAATGTGTCCTGTTCTATTATGGGTAAAATCAAGGAAGTCAACACATGCTCATTTGTAAATGGAGAAATCAAGATAGGCTACTTAATTTGTAGACAGAAACACAAAATGAAAATATGGGTCCTTTGTTCAAAAGATGGTAAGGGTTTCAAGGTGGTGACATCAGAGCATCAAACCAACGGTGGGGCCCTTCAAAGCCCAGGGCTCTGCATCCCTTCTTCAGGGACACATGAAGGCTCAGGGCAGGGAGGTGGGAAGGGGACCCATGTGCTGCGCTCTCCTCAGCAGCTGGAAGGAATTTACCCACTTTTAATGCCCACTTCAGGTTCTTATGATATTGAAGACATTAGAAGTAGATTTATTGGTATGACAAACATGTATTAGGTCTGCTCTATGCAAAATTCTAGCCAGGCCCTCAAGCAGTTGGGGAAGAGAGACAGCAGTCAGAAGGAGGAAGAGACAATTTTTTAAAAGTAGAAACTAAGGTCTATGGGAATCTTTCAGAGGGAGTTATGAATTCTAATGTGGAGAACCAAGGAAGACACCCTGGAAGAGGAGGACTTTGAGGTCGCCCAGAACCTGGTTAGGACTTGAGCAAAGTCTCATGCACAAGGCGAGCAAACCATCGGGAGCCGTTATCTCCTCAGGTCTGTGCTATTCTTGGTGAGTTCCAGTGACTCACCCAGGAGTCCTGCGTGTGGAAAGGGGACCTGATGGGCTGGCCAGGATCAAGAAGACAACTTCTGAAGAGGAAGGTTTATTTCTTTGGGCTTTATTAAATGTTTATAAGAGGTAGACATTAATTTTTGAGATCCCTAGCAATTACTCACCATGGGTTTAAAAGATGAATTGTATTTTTTAAAAGTTTTCTTGACAGCATATGGAGGTGAAAGCTTAGCACCTCACCTGCTGCAAAGGGAGGCCCTCTAAACACAGGGGATGAAGCCACCTGCCCCAGCTTTCCGCAGGGGGAAGGCTTGCCTTGGCTGCATCTGTCAGAGACCCTAGGCCTTGGGGAGCAGGACTGTGGCACACTCATCCTGCTTTCTTGTGCTGTTGGCATTTTCCTTCCAGAATGTTCTTTCCTCCCCTTCCACCACCCCACACTGACCCATACACTGTCTAAATCCTATTAAGATAAACAGGAAAAGGGTTCAGAATGTTAGTGGAAAAGTCCTGGAAAATTTCAACTCCATGTATGAAAACAGAAAGGGTTGGGTAGGAAACCAATAAAAGATGCAGAGAGATTTCCAAGAACTGAATGGTAGATGCTGTTCACAAACAAATTGTAGAGATTTATGGATCATGGAAGCATCTCTGTGGATCCCTGGGGGACTCCTCCTACAATACTATGAGGCATAAAGAAGAACAATGTCTGAAGTCTTAAAATGTTACATTTTCCACATGAGATTCAAATCTGGGACGGTAAATTTGGGAGGGTGTAGGCAGTGAGGATGTGGTTGGGGGTAGAGATGACAAATTCCCTATAAGGAAGTGGGTGATCAAAGGAAACCTTGGGCACTTTTGAAGGATCCCTGAGGCTCCCAGCACTGGACTCTGTGATGCTTCGAACTTTGCCAGCTTTGCCCTCAACCTTCCTGCTAGTGGCGTGGATGCTCAATGGGTGCCTCCTGCCCATCGCCATGAGCCCTGAAAGGCCCTGCCGAGACTTTTGTCTGCAGGTGGGCTGGGGGGAATGGAGGCCTTGCCGTGAAGGTAGAAGATCGGGTCCCCAGGCTCACCTTTTGTAGCAAAGCCACTCAGTGACGTTCCAAAGGCCACCAGGCAGTAAGGAAGTCAAATCTGGTTCTGCTGTTCAACTTTCCAGCTAAAGGACAGTCACCTGGACTGGGGCCCCATAGAGAAACCTCCAAGTGCTCCTGGGTTCTAAGAACAGCAGGATTTTCAAGGCATGACTGATCCCAGCCATTCTGAGATTCTTCCCCTTCCTGGGGTCTATGTACTCCACCCCTTCAGAGGCTGTAGGATCAGATCCACTTTGAATGCTGTGTAGAATTGGCCTGGGTTCTCCTCCAGCCTCTTATACCATCTCAAGGCCTTCCCCAATGTGGAAGAAAAGAGCCACCATCAGCCCCACCTGAACCAGTTCAGTTGCTGCCATTTAAATATGGCCTGATTCTTTGTAAGTTCTTCTTGATGCAAATACCAAGGTTTCTCTGGGCCCTGGAGTGAGTGGTGGGACAGGTTCCTGGATTCCGCTTACATTATCCAGACCCAGCACAAAGAGAGTGAGCTTCTTACTCCCAAAGTAGATATTGCAGGCCCCCAGCACCCTCCTGCCAACAGTCAGCCCCAGAGAGGGAGAACCATATGGTGAATGAGCAGGAGGCCAAGGAAAGCCTGGAAGGTGCTTGTGTTCATCCACACATGGACCAGGCTCTGACAGCCCCTTGGGGTGAGTACTCAGGTCCAGGGCTCCCCAGGTGGGAGCCCCCAGGGAATGGAGAGGCCAAGGAGTCTGTGGGGGCAGCAACATTTCTGCCCCAGCTCACTCGTGCTTTTCATTGGCTATTCCTCCCCAGGGATGTGTAACCTTTCATCAGAAGCCACAGACCATAACTCAGCCACTTCCCATAATTACAGCCACAGACCCAATGGACCAGGCTGACATCCTCAGCGGCCCAACATCCAGAGCCAACTCTGAACATCTGATCTGAGGATCATCTCAAATTCTGGGTTGTTTTGTCCCTGTGTCAATGCTGTGTGTGACCTGAGTCAAAAAGTTCCCTCATCAGGCAAGAAAGGGTGGGCTGAAGGAATCAATTCCACAAAAATGTTATTTGAAATCTAGAGGATGAGGATTTCTCTAGGGTCTTAGAGTGAACAAAATTTCCATTTTCTATTCTCCTAACCTATCTACGTGGGTAGATATTTGACCAAGTACCTTAGCTTCTCTGGACCTCAGTACACTCACCTGTAAAGTGAGGACAGGAACCTCTTTCCATCTCCCTGCATTTCCCACATCATTGAAAGGATCACACGAGGTTATGTGGAAATGCCTTGTGCTTTAGGTATAGAGTCTAGGCCGCGTGGAGCAGACCATTGCCAGCATGCTGGCACAGAAAGCTGCTCTGTCTCTGCCCAGCCTCCTTTCCCAGTCTCTTGTTCCTCCCTCCCAGCTTCTGGTGCCCCAGTGCCTCAAGTGCCCTGGGCCCAGCTCGCTTTTACAACCCTATGCTGTAACCACCCTCTTCCTGCTGTGCATGTGTCTCCCTACCCTACTCTGCACCCCCAGGGAGCTTTTACTGAAGCACCTCCTGGCACATCGATGTCGGCCCACGGTCTTGCGCCATCGTTGGTTTGGTCCAGACATCTCATTTTCCTCCTCCCAGACTACCTTCTCCACCAACAGCAGCCAGGCTGGGTGCAAGTTCTCAGTTAAAGGCAAGGACCCTGAGCCTCCTCTGCATGGCTTCCTGATCATGGGTAGAAAACAAGCTTGGCTAAGGTCTGTGGTTGGGGGTGAGTCAAGATGCCTGGGCAGAATCAAAAGGAGCCCCCAAGGCTGGATCAGAGCATTGGTTGCTCTGCTCACTGAGAGATGAGCATCTGCTACTGGGTGAACATGGACCACCCCGGACCACTGCAGAATGAGGAACAGGTGAGAAAATGGACAGCACAGGTGAGGATGCTGCCTGGAGAGAGGTAGGGAGGGAGGAGGGATGCTGAGACTATGGGCAGAACCTCTAAGAGGCAGGGAGGGATAAGGAGGCTACTCAGGCAGCCTTGGGAAGCTTTGCATCACTTTGAGGTCAAATCATTTCGGTAGCCCTATTGGTTCCTCAGGACTTCTCAGGTGGCACTAGTGGTAAAGAAGCCAGTGCAGGAGACATAAGAGACCCAGGTTCGATCCCTGGGTCAGGAAGATCCCCTGGAGGAGGGCATGACAACCCACTCCAGTATTCTTGCCTGGAGAATCCCATGGACAGAGGAGCCTGCTGGGCTACAGTTCATAGGGTCGCAAAGATTTGGACATGACTGAAGTGACTTAGCATGCGCGTTTGTTCCTCAAAGCCCAGGCTACTGGGAGTGTGACCTCAGCCCTTGTGAAGTTTCAGGGGTTCTGCAAACATTTGATTTGCTTTCTTTTTTTTCTTTCAGATTATAAAATATTTTTAAAATATTTCAACCAGACAATAAAACTATAGAGAATAATAATAATATAAGTAGTCATGCACTCAACAAATAGATTTTATGTGACTTCAGAAAATTTTAAAGATTTAAATGTGCAGAGCCAGTAAATACACACACATGAATATGCATATATATGCATATATTCTGTATGTATTTTAATTATGATTTTAATTATGAAGTCACACATACCCAGGTGGGCTGAACTATACAAAATGATACATATTCACCAGACTGTCTCTGTACCAGCCTCTAAGTAAAGCCTCTCTCACTCTCTCTTTGCATTTATTTATTCTTCCTTCCCATGAGTGATGTTAAGACATCTGTATCTCTGTGTGTGGGCAGCGGTCAAGGTGGTCCCTGCAACGCCAGGTCCAGATCTCTGGGGAGTCCCAGTCAGTGAGGTTATTCTGTCTCTGGGACCTCAGTTTCCCTCCATGGACCTCCATTTCTTCATCTGTAAAATTGGTGCTAATTGCACCTACCTGAGCAACACAGCTGAGAGGGTTGAATGCTGGCTGGTGGTAGGGCCCAGGCAGTGTCGGCTACTATGACTGATCATTGTCGTCATCTGTGTCTGCTTGGTGTGTGATTTTGTCAAGACATAACTGTGGGTTTGGTGGTAAAGTAAGTTTTGTGGTTTGTAAGTTTTGCATGATTTTGAGTCTACTTTTATATTTATAAATGTTTTTTTCCCCCAGGCAGAGTGGAACAATAACTCCGAAACTGGAACTTTACTACTTGAAAATGAATTTTTTTTTGACAAAATAAAAATTTAAAAGAGCTTTATGAAAATAAATGTTAAAAGGGTAAAAAAAAGTGGCAGGGGGGTGGAATTCTCTGACCATCCAGTGGTTAGGACTCAGCATTTTCACCACTGTGAGCCCAATGCCTGGTCTGGAAAGTAAGACCCTGAAAGCTACGTGGTGTGACAAAGGGGAAAGAAAGCTTGATGCTTGGCAGTAAAATGAAATCGTTCAACCCTGACAACCCTGTAGGATGGAAGGGCAAAGGGGTATGAATAGACCATCCAAGTTCAGGTGCAATACCATATTTCCTGTTGTCCTGGCTCAGCGCTTGGTTGTGATAGACACTCTCTCATGCCCTCTGTGTACTTGTTCTGTCTCTGCCAAATTAAAGTACTTTTGAAAATAAAACGGAGTAAACATGAAAATAGGATTTTCATCTGATTTCAGTTCAAATTAAATGTTACCCAAAAAATGTAAAAAAGAAAAATGAAATGAGAACATAAAATGCACATGTAGGAGTAAGCAAAAATGTGACCTCTATTTTTTACACACAAGAAACAGAAGTTGTAAAATGTGGGAGGAAACCCTTTCTTATTTGAGGTCATGACATAAATTGTATAAACTGAGTGGGCTTTGGGAAATGCCACCCACTGGCAACAGAGTCCAGACCCACACCCAGAGAGCTTTTCCCCAACTCAAGGGCTCAGTCCAGAGTCTGAGAGCAGGGGCCCACTGGGGTCCTCTGCGTCAGGGTGCCCAGGCTCTAGGTGTCTTCATTTTACCTATTTTTGCAAAATGCATTGACATAGGTGAGCAAGATTTGTGTGAAAGCTGACACATTCTCACATGCCAAAGTACAGTGTTTAAATACACTATCAAGTAAGCCAGAAGAAAGGCAGCAACACCCATAGCCACAGCTGGGCACTCCAGGTGGAGGAGCCAAATGGCCATCTTGTGCTCTGTTGGCTCTGGGTGCGTGTTGCTCACAGT
This sequence comes from Ovis aries, assembly GCF_016772045.2. Classification (NCBI taxonomy): domain Eukaryota; kingdom Metazoa; phylum Chordata; class Mammalia; order Artiodactyla; family Bovidae; genus Ovis; species Ovis aries. Next base: position 533,307 of record NC_056078.1, on the reverse strand, counting down.
TAAGATGTGTGACATGGGCCCACACACCAGGATTGCATGCTGGTTACTGCTGGCTGCTCTCTGACACTGCCGCCCTTGCAACGAAGCCCAGGTTGGAGGCAGGAGGGACATCCTGGGGGCAAGACAGGATGTGCTTTTTGGAGCTGGGTCATCCTCACTTGGTGACCTCAGAAGATGTTTTGCTGGATCTAACTTTGTGAAGCTTTATAAACATCTTTGCCAATTTCATTCTATGTATAGTTTTTATTTTATGAAAGAAGTTTATGTGGCTTTTAAATTTTCAAACGTTTAAAAGAATGCTTCTAATAATTATGAAATTAAATTGTAAGGTGTAAGAAAGCATTGAATCTTTGTCTGGTGGTGTTTTTCCTTTCTTAGTGGTGCTAAAGATTATGTTGTCAGCTTACAGTCCAGACATCTTTGATTTGATGGGATATGGTAAGTTGCATAGATGAGCATGAAGGTAGGATCTTTCCAATTGAATAATGCTATAGAAATTGTCTGCTTTTATATTTGGAGAAAACCATGCTTCAAACGGATATATGTACCCCAATGTTCATTGTAATGCTGTTGGCAATAGCCAAGACATGGACACAACCTAAATGTCTATCAACAGAGGAGTGGATAAGGAAGATGCATATATTATATATACAATGGAATATTATTCAGTTATAAAAAGAATAAAGTAATGCCATTTGCAGCAATATGAAAGAGATTATCATAATACGTGAAGTAGGTCAGGTAGAGAAAAAACAAATACCACATGATAATGCTTATATGCAGAATCTAAAAATATATAAATGAACTTACTTACAAAACAGAAACAGACTCATGGATTTAGAAAGCAAATTTATGGTTACCAAAGGGGAAAGGCTGGGGGAGGGATAAATTGGGAGTTTGGAATTGACATGTACGCACTGCTATATTTAGAAACAGATAACTAACAAGGCCATACTACACAGCACAGGGAACTCTGCTCAATATTCTGTAATACTTAAAAGGAAAAAAAGAATTTAGAAAAGAATATTCATATATGTATAACTTACAAATAGCTGTGAAAAGACGAGAAGCTAAAAGCAAAGGAGAAAAGGAAAGATATAAGCATCTGAATGCAGAGTTCCAAAAAATAGCAAGGAGAGATAAGAAAGCCTTCTCCAATGATCAATGCAAAGAAATAGAGGAAAACAACAGAATGGGAAAGACTAGAGATCTCTTCAAGAAAATTAGAGATACCAAAGGACCATTTCATGCAAAGATGGGCTTGATAAAGGACAGAAATGGTATGGACCTAACAGAAGCAGAAGATATTAAGAAGAGGTGGCAAGAATACACAGAAGAACTGTACAAAAAAGATCTTCATGATCAAGATAATCATGATGGTGTATCACTCACCTAGAGTCAGACATCCTGGAATGTGAAGTTAGGTGGGCCTTAGAAAGCATCACTACGAACAAAGCTATTGAAGGTGATGGCATTCCAGTTGAGCTGTTTCAAATCCTGAAAGATGATGCTGTGAAAGTGCTGCACTCAATAGGCCAGCAAATTTGGAAAACTCAGCAGTGGCCACAGGACTGGGAAAGGTCAGTTTTCATTCCAATCCCAAAGAAAAGCAATGCCAAACAACGCTCAAACTACCGCACAATTGCACTCATCTCACATGCTAGTAAAGTAATGCTCAAAATTCTCCAAGCCAGGCTTCAGCAATATGTGAACTGTGAACTTCCAGATGTTCAAGCTGGTTTTAGGAAAGGCAGAGGAACCAGAGATCAAATTGCCAACATCCACTGGATCATGGAAAAAGCAAGAGAGTTCCAGAAAAACATCTATTTCTGCTTTATTGGCTATGCCAAAGCCTTTGACAGTGTGGATCACAATAAACTGTGGAAAATTCTGAAAGAGATGGGAATACAGACCACCTGACCTGCCTCTTGAGAAATCTGTATGCAGGCCAGGAAATAACAATTAGAACTAGACATGGAACAACAGACTGTTTCCAAATAGGAAAAGGAGTACGTCAAGGCTGTATATTGTCACCCTGCTTATTTAACTTATATGCAGAGTACATCATGAGAAACGCTGAGGTGGAAGAAGCACAAGCTGGAATCAAGATTGCCAGGAGAAATATCAATAACCTCAGATATGCAGATGACACCACCCTTATGGCAGAAAGTGAAGAGGAACTAAAAAGCCTCTTGATGAAAGTGAAAGAGGAGAGCGAGAAAGTTGGCTTAAAGCTCAACATTCAGAAAGCTAAGATCATAGGGAAATAGTGGAAACAGTGGCAGACTTTATGTTTTTTGGATCCAAAATCACTGCAGATGGTGATTGCAGCCATGAAATTAAAAGACGCTTATTCCTCGCATGGAAAGTTTTGACCAACCTAGATAGCATATTCAAAAGCAGAGACATTGCTTTGCCAACAAAGGTCTGTCTAGTCAAGGCTATGGTTTTTCCTGTGGTCATGTATGGATGTGAGAGTTGGACTGTGAAGAAAGCTGAGGGCCGAAGAATTGATGCTTTTGAACTGTGGTGCTGGAGAAGACCCTTGAGAGTCCCTTGGCCTGCAAGGAGATGCAACCAGTCCATTCTAAAGGAGATTAGTCCTGGGTATTCTTTCGAAAGACTGATGCTAAAGCTGAAACTGCAATACTCTGGCCCCCTCATGTGAAGAGTTGACTGATTGGAAAAGACTCTGATGCTGGGAGGGATTGGGGGCAGGAGGAGAAGGGGATGGCATCACTGTCTCGATGGACATGAGTTTGAGTGAACTCTGGGAGTTGGTGATGGTTAGGGAGGCCTGGCCTGCTGAAATTCATGGGATCACAAAGAGTCGGACACGACTGAGCAACTGAACTGAACTGGTATGTCTAACTGAATCACTACGCTGTGCGCCTGAAACTAACACAACATTGTGTATCAACTGTCCTCCAATGTAAGATAAGAATTAAAAAAAGAGAGACTGTCAACTTTACTAAGAACTACTTGTAATGGTATGTAGGAACTTGCTTTTTCATAATTAAGTTTCAGGTCTGTCTCTAGAGAATATTGATCTAATGCTGGTAGGAATATTTAAATGAGAAACAAAATTAATGTATGTTATATACATATCTGTGTGTGTGTGTGTATATGTGTGTGTATGTGTACAACTGACCCTTGAACTAGACAGGTTTGAACTATGCTGGTCCACCTTACACAAATTTTTTTCAGTGCTAAGTTCTACAATACAAAACAATCCACAGTTAGTTGAATACACATGTGGAACCATGGATGCTGCGGGCTGACTATAAGTTATACAGAGATTTTCAAGTGTCTTGCAGACTGGGACCCCAAAACTTGAATTGTTCAAGGGTCAACTGTATATCTAATACACATGTTTTCACTGATGTAGAAACTCTACCCAGCGAAGCACTGCCAGATATAACATGGTTGATCCCATGTTCTGCTGATATTCTTAATGAACAGAACAGATTTGATTTGGGTTGTGAGGGTTACGACATTATGATGATTACAACTGCAGTAGAATTGTTGACAATGAAAAAAAGAAAAGTTAGATCTCAACCTGCAAAATTAAGTAAAGTTAACTGATTTAAAACTTTGTTTCACTTTCTTGCAGAGATGGGCATTGAAATATCTAAGATTGTTTTTTAATGACATTGACATCAAAATGTTTCAAAGATATATTATGACAATATTTTTGTAAGAAATGAGAAAACATTAATTTCCTTCAGCTTGTATATTTACTAGTTAATGAAACAGTCATGTAGAGGTTTTTTTTTTTTTTTTTTTGGTTGGTGGTTCAAACTTGGAATGAAAATATTTTCCTATTACTCTCAAGCATCTTTATTAATGGTTAGCAAACTGCAGGCCAGATGCAATTCACTGCCTGGTTTTGTATGGCCTGTTAGCTATGAGTGGTTTCCCATTTTTTAATGATTAAAAAGAAATAAAAGGAAGAATATTTTGTGCCATGTGAAAATTATATGAAACAAATTTTTCTGTGTCCGTAAATTAAGCTGTATTGGAACACAGTCTGACTGAATTGTTTACCATGATCTGTGGCTTCTTTGGGGAGATGGGGAAGATACCACAATATCCACAAAGCCAAAAATATTTACTTCTTGGCTCTTTACAGGAAACAGCTTACTTACCCCTGATCTGAATGACTTTGATGAAAGCCTCCTGAGGTTGCAATGTGAATTATATCAAAATCATTCAGTGAGCCAGACCTTTCTCAACCGTTATGCAAAGAAAAACAACTGTGGACAGGAAGCCGTCACAGGCTGTGTCAGGGTGGGAGTAAGGGCTCCTGACCTCCCCCAGGCCTTCCTAGTCTCTTCTCTTGCCTCAGTAAGAATTGCAAAGATGCTGACGGTCTCAAGGCTGCTGACTCGCTCATCCCTTAAAGCAACCCTTGGGTCCAAAACTTTGAAAGAAAAACTGTATGTGACTAGCACAGCCACAGCTTTCCCTGTCTGCCTCCGTAACACTGTTTCAGGGCCCGAGAAACCCTGACGAGGGGAGTCGTCCTTGTGCTGATGGCTGAGGGTCACTACAACCTTGGCTGTGGTCCCTGCTGCAGGCGTTCCCAGGCTACTGCCAAGCACCTGGAGAGGGGGTCTATCTCATAGAATATCTGCTGACACGCGGGCTGGGAGGACTGGTCCTGCAGGTGGGAAGCGTGTCCGTCGACTGACAAGCCAACTCATTCCCTGCATCACTGCGGCAAAGCAGGCACCGTGACAAACTCTAGACAAATGGCAAAATGACCCACAAGGCTCAGGCTCCTGCCTGAGACAGCAGAGGCCCTAGGAAGGGCCACGTCTGCTGTGGGGTTGCCGTGGAGCCCATGCTGGTGGTGAGAAGAGCTCTCCAGAGCCCCCCACCTGGGTGTTTATCCTGATTAACAATGGTGCAGCCAGAGCGTCGCCTCCAGCGTGTGACCCAGGCCCGGGGCCACAGGAGGTCTGTGCATCCTAGCTGACTGACAGCCTCCACTCAGTGATCTCAGAAATTAGGGGGGCCTGCCATGCCCCAGGGGACAATAAGCCAAGACGGATGGTCTTGGCTAGGGAGTGACACCACCTCCACTGGGCCATCCCTCCCCAGCTGTGAAGTTATTGAAGCTTAGGCACAGAGTGAGTGACCTCCTGCAGGCAGCCAGGCACCGGGGAGTCAGGCTCTCCTCCTCCACTCCTGCACCCGAGGCAGGAGAGACAAAGAGAGACACCCCGTGGGGTGGGATCATTGGCATCCCATTTCACACTGGCCCAGTGGGGGCCTGCACTAAAGTTTCAGAGTCAACAGATGTACTTCTAATTATTTATCACAACTTCTCTTCATGAGAATCGGTTCTTGATGTGAGAGTCCAGACTTCCACAGGCAAATCAGACCCGCAGTTGGAGGGGAGGCAGGCAGGCAAGCCAGGCACGCCTGTCTCCATTGTACCCCAGGCCTGGCCTGGATGCAGGTGTTTTCAAGTGTAATTTGTAGAAAGTTACAGATGTCAGCATAGAGCCAGGAGAAGGGCACCCGTTGCTGAAATGGCCTATATGGTGACTTGTGGGGTGAGTTGTATTCTCCCGTATTCACATGTTGAAACTCTGACCCCTAGCTCCTCAGAACCTGACAGTGTTTGGAGGCAGAGCTTTTAAAGAAGTGATTGGGGCTAATGAGGTCATTAGGGTGAGCTCTGGTCTGATATGACTGGGGTTCAAGTAAGAAAAAAAAGTTAAGACAAAGACACACAGAGGACTGCTGTGCAAGAATTCAGGGGTAAGATGGCCATTGGCAAGCCAACACGAGAGGCGTCAGGAGACTCTGACCTGATGAAGACACCTCCATCTCAGACTTCTGGCCTCCAGACCATAAGATAATAAAGACGCTGCTGTTTGAGCCTCCTAGCCTGTGGTCCTTTGTCACGGCACCCTCAGGAGATTAATACGGTGACCACAGGGGGCCTGGGAAAGGCTATCCTTTGCACAGGGGATAAACACATCACGGTCACTATGGTCACCCTCCCGGCTGGTGGCCCACACCACAGACACAAAGGGCAGGTTGAGAAGTGTCCCCAGCAGAGCCACTGTACCCAAACCCCTGGGGTCAGACGTGTCTGGACTTCAGAATTCATCCAGTTTTAGCCGTGTCACCAAACACACCCAGTGGGTCTGAGATGGCAGCTTAATCAAACACATTCACAATTCTGAAGTTGAACAGAAAATGTGTCCATGGATTGATATCTCAGTACAGGCACGTATTTGGACTGAAGAGATACATAAAGAATATGTCTAACCTCATGTTTGTTTTGCCATGTTTGTTCAGGTCAGATTTTGCCAACAGATGAATCTGTGCTGAATTGAGAAATACGTCCTTGATTTGGGGGATTTCAGAAATGTGCAGTGTTACAGACTAGCCTGGGAGCCCCGCCACACCCCCTGACTTTAACTTTTATGGAGGAAGAAATCAGGACTTGTGGGTCCCCTGGGCTCCTGTCTTCTAGTCTAGGCATGTGTCTTTCCAAATGGGCCACAGGGCGTGCTGTCTGTCTGTGCACAGCCCCCTGTAGAATGCTGCTCGCTCACTCGCACTTCCCCCCACCCTTTGTCCACCCACGCTCCCTTCCCCTCTTCACAGCTGTCAGCAGACCTCGTCTCCTAGGCTCCCTTCTCTGACCCTCTTCACTCTCCTAGCTTTAGAATTAGAAAAGATCTGAAACATTCAAGCCAAACTGTTTCAGGTGGCACTGCCTCACTTTCTTCCCAAACCAACCAGAGGGAACTGAGAGGCCAGCTCAGAACTCTGGATACCCCCAGGACAGTCTGGCAACTTCCGGTGTAGTGACCCCCACTCCAATGCTATGAGGGAGAAAACCTAACTCTACCAGGTCCTAAGAGGAGCTGATGCTTATGAGGTGCCAGCTAGTCATTTCTAACCTCATTGCCGTGTCAGAAGCTGGGGCCCAGAGGACAAGGCAGAAGACTCAAGTGAAGCGACTGCTGTTTTCACACCAGCAAGACTGTACTTGGCTTGTCATGCAGATATATGCTCCTGGTATTTTGTGTTACTCGCCCATGTTTGAAATGAAAGAGCAAGATGTTCTGTTTGAAAGGCTGCCCAGAAACATCTTAGGATGGTGAGAGTTATGTTCAGAAACTCCTAGGAGTAATGGTTTGCATACAATGGACCGCAGATTCTCATGCCCATTTTATGCCCCCAACATTCATAAGAACACATTAACTCCTGAGTTAACCAGACTTTAAGAAATCCCAAAATATGTGATGTAAGAGAGATTTTTATTTCTCTGCTCTAGAAACTTCCAGATGGAGCTTGTTTAAACTTTCCATCTTTAAAAAAATTGCCTCTGGACTAAACTCCAAAACACAAGAGTTCAAGCCAAAAAAGGATAAATTTTTAAAAGATTTTGATCCTGTGAATATACTGAATTATAACAAGAAAATAAATTTTAATGCTAGGAAAAATATATCTAAGAACAGTATGTAGTTTTGAGAAATTTCACCAGAAAAAAACCTTGACCATCTCCTTCAGTTTTCTAAAAGCCACCCCTCTTTCCCTCTACTTTCTTAATTCCTATGGAAGCCTCCTCTGTACACGTGAAGATGTGCAGGAACCTCAGAGTCTGGGGTTGCCATGCTGGCCAGCTCCTGTCCGGGTGTATGACGGGGATTGTAAACTGTCCTTCCGTGTTCACTGCCTCTTCTCTTGAGCCTGAGCAGGGCTCACTGCTGCCCTCATAACTGACCACATGTCACAGCTTCCCTTGTAACGAGGTGTGGACCATTGGATGGAATTTGGGCAAAAAGGATGTGAGCAGAGGTGATGCATTTTGTCTTTAACAGAAAATGCTGGTACTCTCCCCTACCCCACCCTTTGTGGATTGAAGACAATCCTGCAGGGTCTCCAAAAAGGGTACAGAGTCCTTGGATGAACCTGAAGAAGCATTTCTCATACTCTGGGCCATGTGCTTTGGAGTGCTTTTGTTACTTTTAGATGCCCATGTGAGAAGTTACTCGTGGGTGTAAGTACTTGGGACACACCTGTCTTCCAGGGCCTTCATGCATCTGCTCTGCTTCCTGACCAATTTCCTACTTGTCCTGATGAGGTCCTGTCTAAGGAGAAGGGCCTCATCCACATTGTAAAAAATGCCATGGGAAAATCTTAGGGGGAAAGACCCTGAAACTGACTGTGCTAGAACAAGAAGTCTTGCTTTTGAGTAGAGGCCAGAACTTGAAGTCAGCTCCTGTCCCTCCACAGGTTCTCATGAATTTAGACATTGCCACTAAGGACCCAAACAACTCCTGTGCTGCTGAAAAACTTGTGCTTGATGTTGTCCTTACTGATAAGGGTAATTGGAGCCAACAAGAGCGGTCCTGCCACAAAGTTCAGGAATGAGTTCTCAGGTCATCCCTAGGTTTAATCCTGATCCTGTTGTTCAGTCGCTCAGTCGCATCTGACTCTGTGACCCCATGCACTGCAGTATGCCAGGCTTCCCTGTCTTTCCCCATCTCCCAGAGTTTGCTCAAACTCATGTCCATTGAGTTGGTATTTTCAGCCCTCCATCTCATCCTCAGTCATCCCCTTCTCCTGCCTTCAATCTTTTCTGACCCTGACCCTAACCCCACATTCAGTTCATATACAGGTATCTTGTGCATCATTCCCATCACTCCTTCCTTTCAGAGGGGCTTTTCTCTGCAGTGTAGAACAGAAGTAAACTTTCTATTCCATGGTGGGGCAGGTGGAATGGACTCTGAAATTTTCAACTGTTTACTTGTTCTTTCATCAATAGTGATTTATCAAGGGCCTACTGTGTGCCAGACACTATCCCTGACAAAGCAGTCCCAGCCCTACTCTCATGACACTCACATTTTAGGGGTGGAAGAAAGCAACCAAAGAAACTTTAAACAATGACATTTCAGATAGTGATTAGTGCTCTGAATGCATCAAAACAGGGTAATGTGAGTAAGAAAGAAGTGAGAGCTACTTTAGGAGGAATGGTCAGGGAAAGCCTCTTCCAAGGGCTGGGCCAGACCGTGAGCCATGTAAGAGAGGAGCATGTACAAATGTCCTGGGACTCTGTGGGTCCAGGGGAGCTTTAGAAGCCCAGAGAAGAGCACAGGGGTTTCAGAGGAGAGCGCAAGGCACCAGGTCAGAGCAGTGGGGAGGGACCAGATGGTGCAGGGCCTTGTAGACTCTGATGCGGGCTTTACATTTGATTTTAAGTACAATATGAAGCCGCCATGCAATATGAAAAGCTTCCATCGTGGCTCAGATGGTAAAGAATCTGCCTGCAATGCAGGAGACCTGAGTTTGATCCCTGATTCAGAAAGATCTCCTGGAGAAGGGAATGGCAACCCACTGCAGTATTCTTGCCTGGAGAACTCCATAGACAGAGGAACTTGGTGGCTACAGTCCATGGGGTCACAAAGAGTTAGACACAACTGAGGGACTAAGTTCAGTATTCTTGCCTTGAGAATCCCATGAACAGTATGAAAAGGCAAAATGATAGGATACTGAAAGAGGAACTCCCCAGGTCAGTAGGTATCCAACATGCTACTGGAGATCAGTGGAGAAATAACTCCAGAAAGAATGAAGGGATGGAGTCAAAGCATAAACAATACCCAGCTGTGGATGTGACTGGTGATAGAAGCAAAGTCTGAAGCTGTAAAGGGCAATATTGCATAGGAACCTGGAATGTCGGTAAGAGTTGACTCATTGGAAAAGACTCTGATGCTGGGAGGGATTGGGGGCAGGAGGAGAAGGGGATGACAGAGGATGAGATGGCTGGATGGCATCACCGACTCGATGGACGTGAGTCTGAGTGAACTCCGGGAGTTGGTGATAGACGGGGAGCCCTGGTGTGCTGCGATTCATGGGGTCGCAAAGAGTCGGACACGACTGAGCGACTGAACTGAACTGAACTGAACTGAACTGAGGGACTAACACTTTCATGAAACCACTGGAGGATTTTAAACAGAAGAAGGACATGGTCTAATTTGCATATTAAAAAGATGGTCCAGCTGCTTATGAAGAGCGACTTTTAAGAGCCCCAAAATAGATATAGGAAGACCAGTTACTAGGGTATGGCAGTAATCCTGGCAAGAGGTAATAACTATCATTAACTCCATTTCATGGAAGCCTAGAGAAGATGTTCTTGCCTGGAGAATCCCAGGGACGGGGTATCCTGGTGGCTGCCATCTATGGGGTCACATGGAGTCGGACAGGACTGAAGCGACTTAGCAGCAGCAGCAGCAGAGAAGATGTAATTAATGCAAATGCATACAGCAGATAATAATAATTTTCTACTTTTATTTGCAAAATGATTTCAATTTGAAAAGCCTTCTTACCTCTATCAATTTATTTGAACTGCAGAACAACCCCGGGATGAATTATTATTCCCATTTCTTGGAGACTCCCAGAAGCTGGTACTTGACAAGAGAACCCAGAAGTGTCAAGTGCTGGAAGCCTAAGTGAAGCCTAGGCCTCCTGCTTACCAGCCTGTGCATCCTCTCTTTCCCTTTTCTTATACCAGCCCATCCCCGGAGTTATAAACAGCAGGAACAGAAACCCAACCAACCATCCAAAGCTCCCAGGGCCAGTCACCCTTGAGAACTCCAAAAGTCGTTCAGATTGCACTTGCTGAGCTCTGAAGGGATGCTGAACTGGGCTTCATTTGCTGAAAGATTAGGGAACAAAGGAGACAGGCATTTAAAACGTAGTTGGAAACAATTGGACAGACATTCCTAAATTATTAAAAATGCTTAGCAAATTGTAAGTGATATCCAATTACAAAACAATTTAGGAGGAACCCAGATTTTTTTCTTTGTGGCTGCTGCTGCTGCTAAGTCACTTCAGTCGTGTCCGACTCTGTGCGACCCAATAGACGGCAGCCCACCAGGCTCCCCCATCCCTGGGATTCTCCAGGCAAGAACACTGGAGTGGGTTGCCATTTCCTTCTCCAATGCATGAAAGTGAAAAGTGAAAGTGAAATTGCTCAGTCGTGTCTGACTCTTAGCGACCCCATGGACTGCAGCCTACCAGGCTCTTCAGTCCATGGGATTTTCCAGGCAAGAGTACTGGAGTGGGGTGCCATGTGGCAAATGGACCCAAATTGAAACACTTTCTTGAAATGAGTCTTTTGTGTTTTGGTTGCACCAAATGTGGCATCTTAGTTCCCCTGATCAGGGATGGAAACTGCAGTGGAAGCACAGAGTCCTAACCAGGACCACCAGAGAAGTCCCTAAATGGGTCTTGAGGGTACTAGGGGAGAATCACTAACCCACTAACTCCCACAGCACTGTCTGAGGAATGTTCAACAGGAGAGGTCCCTTCCAAGGACCCTCAGCTATCTTTCGCTGCAAAGAACAAAACACCCTGAAACTTGGTGGTCTGAAGTACCGCAGCATTTTTATTCTCATCATGAGTTTTGTGGTCCAGGAATTTGGACAGGCCAGGGCGGAGCTGGCTTGTCTCTGATTCATCTTGTCTGGGCCTCAGCTGAGAAGGGCTGGGATCCTCCAACAACCCACAAGGCAGGTGCTTGGCCTGGGGTGAACCATAGGCTGAGCTGGACTGGTCTTGTTGGTCAGAACGTATGCATGTGGTCCCTCTGTGAAGCTTGGGATCTTCACAGCACCAAGAGCGAGGGTTCCAGAGGACAAAGTGTGGAAAGCACCTGGCCTTTTAGGGCTGGTCTTGGAAACCCACAGCATCACTTCCATCCAGCCAACTAAGCAAAGCGTCACAAGCCCACTTACACTCAGAAGGTCACTGAACTCCTATCTTTCAGCAGAAAGAGCACAGGGCCCTTTTGTGCTTCAAGCAGTAGACTATCACATATAAAGAGTGAATAAGATTGAGAAATTAGATTTATGTCAATGTACTGGAATTTTTTCTTTATAATTAATAAATACGGGAAACAAAGCCATCTTATTATACTGAAAGATTTGGAACACAGAGTTTTGTTGCATTAAAAACAATAAAAGGCCACTATTATAGTCCATTGGGTAGGACTCTGTAACCATTTGTTGTTACTGATTTGTGTGTGTGTGTGTGTGTGTGTGTGTCTGTCTGTCTGTGCATCTGTGTAGGATTTGAACCCTGTCAGTAAATATGAATTAATAGTGAGTATGGTATGCATATGAACATCAATGGTATGAGGAATAAAGAAATGACTACAATTAAGATTGCCTTCTCAGGAAGGTTTTAATAAAGACCTTTTTCCTGGAAGGCTCATTTCAGTCAGCTTTTAAAGAATGCAGGAAGAGTATTTACTTCAAATGAGTGCTGCTAATTACGAATGAATCTGTTCTTTTCACTAAAGCAAGCCCAGTAGGACTTACACTTGGAAATACTTGATGAGAATTAATAGAGTTATTATGTGTTTGAAATAAGAGAGATACTCCTTGGAAAGAAAGCTATGACAAACCTAGACAGTGTATTAAAAATCAGAGACATGACTTTGCTGACAAAGGTCCATATAGTCAAAGCTATGGTTTTTCCAGTAGTTGTATACAGATGGGACAGTTGGACCACAGAGAAGGCCGAACACTGAAGAACTGATGCTCTCCAATCGTGCTGGAGAAGACTCTTGAGAGTCCCTTGGACTTCAAGAGTGAACTCATTGGAAAAGACCCTGATGCAAGGAGGAGAAGGGGGCAACAGAGGGTGAGGTAGTTGGATGGTATCACTGACTCAACAGGCATAAGTTTGAGCAAACTCTGGGAGATAAAGGGCAGGGAAGCCTGGTGTGCTGCAATTCATGGAGTCAAAAAGAGTCAGACACGACTTCTTGACTGAACAACACCAGCAACAGAGAGGAAAAAATGAAGTGCTAGTGTAAGAACCACCAGGAAAAAAGTAAGATTTTGTCTACTGATCCTCGTAGTGGGCCCTAGGACCACTGTCCACTCAATTCTCCAGTAGCAAGTACAGTGTTGAATTTTAAGCCTACTTTTTCACTCTCCTCTTTCACTTTCATCAAGAGGCTTTTTAGTTCTCCTTCACTTTCTGCCATAAGTGTGATGTCATCTGCGTATCTGGGGTTACTGATATTTCTCCCGGCAATCTTTGTTCCAGCTTGTGCTTCATCCAGTCCAGCATTTCTCATGATGTACTCTGCATATAAGTTAAATAAGCAGGGTGACAATATACAGCCTTGATGTACTCCTTTCTGTACAAAATCACTGCAGATGGTGACTGCAGTCATGAAATTAAAAGACACTTACTCCTTGGAAGGAAAGTTATGACCAACCTAGATAGCATATTCAAAAGCAGAGACATTACTTTGCCAACAAATGTCCATCTCGTCAAAGCTATGGTTTTTCCAGTAGTTATGTATGGATGTGAGAGTTGGACTATAAAGAAAGTTGAGTGTCGAAGAATTTATGCTTTTGAACTGTGGTGTTGGAGAAGACTCTTGAGAGTTCCTTGGATTGCTAGGAGATCAAACCAGTCAATCCTAAAGGAAGTCAGTCCTGAATATTCAGTGGAAGGACTGATGCTGAAGCCCCAATACTTTGGCCACCGGATGTATAAAACTAACTCATTGGAAAAAACCTTGATGTTGGGAAAGATTGAAGGCAGGAGGAGAAGGGGATGACAGAGGATGAGATGGTTGAATGGCACCACTGTCTCAACGGACATGAGTTTGAGTAATCTCTGGGAGTTGGTGATGGACAGGGAGGCCTGGCATGCTGCAGTCTATAGGGTCTCAAAGAGTCAGACACTACTGAGCAACTGAACTGAACTGAACTGAAGTACAATGTGGTTTCAAAGTGTGTGACAAAGGATGAATAGGTTTTCTTCTCCCACAAGAGGATACAATACACATGAAAGAAGAAAAATATGGATTAGTCTGAATTCCAATTAGTTTTAAAAAAGCCTTTTTGAGACTAATTCATGTACCATAAAATCTAACCATTTGAAAATGTACAATTCAAGGTTGTTGTTATATTCAACAGCATATAGAAGTTGTGCAACCATCAGCACAATCTAATTTTAGAATGTTTTCATTACCCCAAAAGAAATCCTGTACCCATTAGCAGTCACCCGCCAGTCCCTCTCCCCAACCTCAGTCCAAGGTAACAGGCTTCTGCTTCTGTGTCTACATTTGCCTCTCCTGGGATCGTCTTATAAATGGACATAAAGCAATTATTTGTGTCTGGTTTCTTTCATTAGCATAATGTTTTCAAGATACATCCATATATCAGTTCTTTATTCATTTTACTAAGGAACAATATATTCCATTATATGGATATGCTGCCTTTTGTTTATCCATTTATCAACTGATAGATGTTTGGGTTGTTTCCACTTTTTGGCTATGGTAAATAATATTGCTATGACCGTTCATGTACATGTGCTGTGTAGACTTCATTTCTCTTGCATGTATACCTAAGAGTAAAAGGCTGGATCATGTGATTTAACATTTTGAGGATGTTAAAGTGTTTTCCAAAATGGCTGCATGATTTTACACTCTCATTAGCTCTGTATGAGGGTTTCAGTTTCTCCAATTGCCAATACTTGTTATTGTTTGTTTTTTGACCATAGTCATCCTAGTGAGTGTAAGGTGGTATCTCACTGGGATTTTGATTTGCACTTCTCTGATGACTAATGATGATGAACACTTCTTTATGTGATTTTTGGCCATTTGTATATCTTCTTTGGAGAAATGTATATTCAAATCCTTTGCCCAGTTGTAGCTGGTCTATTTGTCATTATTATATTATTGAGTTGTAAGAGTTCTTTGTATATTTTGGATACAATTCCCTTATCAGATTAATTTGATAATATTTCTCCCATTGTGTGGGTTGTTTTTTTCCCCTCTCTTGATGGTATCATTTGCAGCATAAACGATCTTAATTTTGGTGAAGTCCAGTTTTGCTAATTCCTTTGTTGCTTGTGCTTTGTTTGGTGTCATATCTAAGAAGCCACCACCTAACCGTAGATTGCAAAAGTTCACAATAGTTTCTTTTCAGAGTGTGATGTTAGCTCTTCCATTCATGCCCATGACCATTTTGAGTCAATCTGGGGCATGGTGTGTGGTGGGAGTCTCCAGCTTTGCTATTTTATTTGTGCATACTCAATTGTCCAGCACTGTTTGTTGAGAAGTCTGTTCTTTCCCTCAGTTATCTTGGTTCCCTTGCAGAAATTCAACTGATTATAAATGCAAGGGCTTATTTCTGGACATACTATTCTTTTCATATTGATAAATTTATTTTCCTTATGCTATTACCATGCTGTTTTGATTACTAAAGCTGTACAGTAAATTTTGAAATCAAGAAATGTGAGGTCTCCAACTTTTTTTTTTTTTTAAGATTGTTTTGGCTCTTCTGGGTCCCTAGCATTTCTATATAAACTTTTGGGTCAACTTGTCAATTTTCACAAAAAGCTAGTGGAATTTTGACAAGGATTACATTGAATCTGTGGATCAATTTAGGACAGTTGTGACCTGGACGATGTTAAATACTATTTTCCACAAACCTAGGGAATCTTTCAATTTATTTAGGTCTTTAAGTTGTTTCAATGTTTTGTAGTTTTCAGTATACATATCTTATATTTTTATTTCTAAGAAGTTTATTCTTTTTGATTCTACTGTACATGAAATTATTTTCTTTTTTTTAATTTTTATTTTTACTTTATTTTACTTTACAATACTGTATTGGTTTCTAAATTTTATTTTTAGATTATTCATTGCAAGTGTATAGAAATATAATTGATATTTATTTTTCTATCCTGCAATGTTGCAGAGATATAGCTTTACTCATTTCTTCACTCTGATAGTTTTCTTGTGGATTCCCTAAGACCTTCTAAATAAGAGGTGATGTCATCTGCAAATATAGACAGTTTTACTTTGTATTTGATCTGGATGTGCTTCATTTATTTTTCTTGCCTTACTGTTTTGGTTGAAACCTCCTGGCCAGTGTTGAATAGATGTGCAAGAGTGAACACCCTAGTTTGTTCCTAATGCTAGGGGGAAATCAGTCAGTCTTTAAACGTAATACTGATGTTGTTCAGTCGCTACATTGAGTCTGACTGTTTGCAACCCCATGAGCTGTAGCACACCAGTTTCCTCTGTCTCCCAGTATCTCCCAGAGCTTGATCAAATTCATGTCAATTGACTCAATTATGCTATCTAACCATCTCATTCTATGCCACCCTCCTTTATCCTTCAGTATTTCCCAGCATCAGGTTCTTTTCCAATCAGTCCCCTCTTCACATCAGGGTGTCCAAAGTATTGCAGTTTTGGCATCAGTCCTTCCAATGAATATTCAGGGTTGATCTCCTTTAGGATTGACTGGTTTGATCTTGAAGTCCAAGGGACTCTCAAGAGTTTTCTCTAACACCACAGTTCAAAAGCATCATTTCTCAGTAGTCAGCCTTCTTTATGGTCCACCTCTCACATCCATACATGACTACTGGAAAAACTATAGCCTTGACTATATGGACTTTTGTTGGTGAAATGATGTCTCTGATTTTTAATATGCTATCTAGGTTTGTCATAGCTTTTCTTCCAAGGAGCAAGCATCTTTTAATTTCATGACTGTAGTCAACATCCACAGTAATTTTGGAGCCCAAGAAAATAAAATCTGTCACCATTTCCACTTTTTTCCCTTCCATTTGCCATGAAGTGATGGGACTGGATGCCATGATCTTTGCTTTTGAATGTGAATTTCAAGCCAGCTTTTTCACTCTCTTCTTTCACTCTCATCAAGAGGCTCTTTTATTCCTCTTCATTTTCTTCATTAGAGTGGTATCATCTGCATAGCTGAGGTTGTTGATATTTCTCCCAGAAATCTTGATTCCAGCTTGTGACTCATCTAGCCTGGCATTTCACATGATGTACTCTGCAAATAAGTTAAATAAACAAGGTTACAATATACAGCCTTGACGTACTCCTTTCCTGATTTTGAACTAGTCTGTTGTTCTATGTCCAGTTCTAACTGTTTCTTCTTGACTCATATACAGTTTTCTCTTAAGACAGATACGGTGTTCTGGTACTCCCATCTCTTTAAGAATTTTCCTCTGTTTCTTGCGATCCACACAGTCAAAGGCTTTAGAATAATCAATGAAGCAGAAGTAGATGTGTTTCTAGAAATCCCTTGCTTTTTCCACGATCCAACGAATTTGGCAATTTGATCTTTGGTTCTTCTGCCTTTTCTAAACTCAGCTTGTACATTTGGAAGTTTTCAGTTCATTTACTGCTGAAGCCTGGCTTGAAGGACTTTGAGCATTACCTTGCTAGCATGTGAAATGAGCACAAGTGTACAGTAGTCTGAACATTCTTTGGCATTGCCCTTCTTTGGGATTGGAATGAAAACTGACCTTTTTCAGTCTTGTGGCCACTGCTGAATTTTCCAAATTTTCTGACATATTGAGTGCAAGCACTTTAACAGCATAATCTTTTGGAATTTTAAATAGCTCAACTGGAACTTTGTCATCCCCACTAGCTTTGTTCATAGTAATGCTTCCTAAGGCCCACTTGACATCACACATCAGGATGTCACTTTCTAGGTGAGTGACAACACCATTGTGGTTATCTGGGTCATTAAGACCTTTTTTGTTTAGTTCTGTTCTTGTCACCTCTTCTTAATCTCTTCTGCTTCTATTAGGATCTTTACCATTTCTGATCTTCATCATGTCTATCCTTGCATGAAATGTTCCCTTGATAAATCCAGTTTTCTTGATGAGATCTCCAGTCTTTTGCATTCCATTGTTTTCCTCTATTTCTTTGCATTGTTCATTTAAGAAGGCCTTCTTTTTTTAAAAAAAATTATTTTCATAATTTTACTGTATTTTACTTTACAGTACTGTATTGGTTTTGCCATACATCAACATGAATCTGCCACAGGTGTACATGTGTTTCCAATCCTGAACTCCCCTCCCACCTCCCTCCCCATACCATCTCTCTGGGTCATCCCAGTGCACCAGCCCCAAGCATCTTGTATCCTGATAAGAAAGTCTTCTTATCTCTCCTTATTCTTTGAAACTCTACATTCAGTTGGATATATCTTTCCCTTTCTCCCTTGTCTTTTGCTTCTCTTCTTTCCCCAGCTATTTGTAAAACTTCCTCAGACACCCACTTTGCCTTCTTGCATTTCTTTTGGATGGCTTTGGTCATCGCCTCCTGTACAATGTCACATACTTCCATCCATAGTCTTTGAGGTACTTTGTCTACCAGATCTAATCCCTTGAATCTATTCATCACCTCTACTTTATAATTGTAAGAAATTTTATTTAGGTAATAGCTGGATGGCCTAGTGGTTTTCCCTACTTTCTTCAATTTAAGCCTGAATTTTGCAATAAGGAGCTGATGATCTGAACCACAGTCAGCCCCAGGTCTTGTTTTTGCTGACTGTATAGAGCTTTTCCAACTTTAGCTGCAAAGAACATGATCAATCTAATTTCAGTATTGACTGTCTGATGATGTCCATGTGTGGAGTTTTCTCTTGGGTTGTTGGAAAACGATGCTTGCTATGATCAGTGCATTCTCTTGGCAAAACTCTGCTGGCATTTGCTTTGCTTCATTCTGTACTCCAAGGTCAAACTTTTCTGTTACTCCAGGTTGTCTCTTGACTTTCTACTTTTGCATTCCAATTCCCTATGATGAAAAGAATACCTTTTTTGGTGCTAGTTGTAGAAGGTGTTGTAGAACTGGTCAGCTTCAGCTTCTTTGGCATCAGTGGTTGGAGCATAGACTTGCATTGCTGTGATGTTGAATGGTTTTCTCTGGAAACTAACCGAGATCTTTCTGTCATTTTTGAGGTTGCATGCAAGTACTACATTTTGGATTCTTTTGTTGGCTATGAGGGCTACTCCATTTCTTCTAAGGGATTTCTGCCCACAGTAGTAGATATCAATAGTAGTAGAATTAAATTCTCCCATCACCATCTATTTTAGTTCACTGATTCCTAAGATGCTGATGTTCAATCTTTCCATCTCCTGCTTGACTATGTCCAATTTACCTTGATTCATGGAACTAACTAGCCCCAATACTTTGGCTACCTGATGCAAAGAACTGACTCATTGGGGAAAAAAAAAAACAAAACCCTGATGCTGGGAAAGATTGAAGGCAGGAAGAGAAGGGGATGACAGAGGATGAGATGGTTGGATAGTATCACTGACTCTATGGTCATGAGTTTGAGCAAGCTCCAGGAGTTGGTGATAGACAGGGAGGCCTGGCATGCTGCAGTCACATGACTGAGTGACTAAACTGAACTGATGGAACTAACATTCCAGGTTCCTCTGCAATATACTTCTTTACAGCAATGGACTTTGCTTTCACCACCAGACACACCCACAGCTGAGTGTTGTTTCTGTTTTAGCCCAGCCACTTCATTATTATCAGAGGTATTAGCAATGCCCTCTGCTCTTCCCCAGTAGCAATTGGACACATCCAGACCTGGGAGGCTCAACTTCCAGCATCACATCTTTTTATCTTTTCATACTGTCCATGTGGTTCTCCAGACAAGAATATTGGAGCGGGTTGCCATTTCCTTCTCCAAAATATGCTATTAGCTGTGGAATTTTCAGAGCTGTTCTTTCATATGTTAAAGAAGTTCCTTCTTTTCTTAGTATGTGGAATGTTATTATCATGAAAAGATGTTGGACTGTGTCAAGTATTTTTTACATCTATTGAGGTAATCATAGGTCAAAGTTTTGTCATTTATTTTATTAATAAAGTGCATTATATTTATTGGTCTTTAGATATTACACCAAATTTGCATTTCTAGAACAAATCCCACTTGTTCCTGATGCATAATCCTATATATATGCTGGATCCAGTTTGCTAGTGTTTTGTTAAGGATTTTCGTGTCTATATTCATGCAGAATGTAATCGTTTTGTTTTCTTGTAATGTATCTGTGTGGCTCTGGCATTAATGTAATGCTGGTTTTATAGAACAAGTTGGGATGTATTCTCTCCTCTTATTTTGGGGGGAAGTTTATGAAGAATTGATATTAATTCTTCTGTAAATATTTGATAGAATTCACCAGTTGAAGCTATCTGGCCATGGACTTTTCTCTGTGGGAAGTTTAAAAATTATTAATTCAGTTTGTCTTCTTGTTTTTTAAGTCTAGTCATATTTACCATTTCTTTTTGAGTCAGTGTATTTATTGTCAATTTGTTTATCTTATCTGTTATTACATATATTAGCATACAGTTGTATATTGTTGGAGAAGGCAATGGCAACCCACTGCAGTACTCTTGCCTGGAAAATCCCATGGACAGAGGAGCCTGGTAGGCTGCAGTCCATGGGGTCGCAAAGAGTCGGACACGACTGAGCGACTTCACTTTTTTTCTTTGTGCATTGTATTTACTGTACTTACTTTTACTTCTATAAAGTCAGTAGCAATATCCCCTCATTCATTCTTGATTTTAATATTTTGCTACTTTTTGCTACTTTTTTTGGTTAGTTGAAATGTTTTAATTTTGTTCTTCTTTTCAAATTTTTGGTTTGAAAAATTTTGATGTCAGATTAAAATATTGATATTATTTTGGTTTTCTATTGTCTATTTCATTTATTTCCACTCTAACCTTTTCTATTTACTTCCTTCTCTTGTTGATTGAGTTTGCTATTCATTTACTAGTTTCTTAAGTTATAAGGTTAAGTTAGTTACTTGAAATCCTTTTTTACTATAGATGTTTAAAGCTATAAACTTCATTCGAAATACTGCTTTAGCCATATCTCATTAGTGTTGGTATATTGTGGTTTTATTTTCAGTAATCTCAAAATATTTTTAATTGATCTTATGTATTCTACTTTGATCCACTGGTTATTTAAGGATGTGTTGTTTATTGCATATATTTGTGAATTTCTCAAATGTTCTGTTATTGAAGAACTGCATGCATGCCACTAAGTCACCTCAGTTGTGTCCAACTCTTTGAGACCCCATGGACTGTAGCCTAGCAGGCTCCTCAGTCCATGGGATTCTCCAGGCAAGAATACCAGAGCGGGTTGCCATGCCCTCCTCCAGGGGGTCTTCCTGACCCCGGGACTGAACCCACATTTCTTACATCTCCTGCATTTGCAGATGTGTTCTTTACCACTAGCACCACCTGGGAAGCCCTACTGAGGAGTTACGTTAGTTGCACCACCTGGGAAGCCCTACTGAGGAGTTACGTTAGTTCTATGTGGTTGGGGAGAATACTTTGTAAAACTTCAATCCGTTTAAATTTATTTAGGCTTGTTTTATGGCCTAGCATATGGTCTATTCTGGAGAATCTTCCACATGTAATTGAGAATAATTTGCATCCTGCTGTTATATGGAGTGTACAATAGATGTCAGGTAGGTCTAGTTAGTTTACACTGTTGTTCGAATCTTTTCTTGTGGACCTCTGCTTAGTTATTCTATTCACATTGGAAGGGGAGTATTTAAGTCTCCAGTTATTATTTTTTAACTGCTTATGTCTCCCTTTTGGGCTCCCTAGGTGGCTCAGTGGTAAAGAATCTTCCTGCCAATGCAAGAGACAGTGGAGATGTGGGTTCAGTCCCTGGGTTAGGAAGATCCCCTTGAGGAGGAAATGGCAACCCACTCCAATATTCTTGCCGGAAAAATCCCTTAGACAGAGGATCCATGTCCCTCAGACATGACTGAAGGAATGAACACACACATGTGCACACACACACACACACACACACACACACAGCCTCTGCGTTATTAACTAGTTAGCTATGCCTCCCTTTTATTTTCAGCTTTTGCTTCATGTATTTGGGGGGATTTTGTTACTAGGTACATTTATGTATATAATCATATATCTTTCTGACAAGTGGACACTTTTATCATTATAAGATATCCTCCCTTGTCACTAGTAATAATTTTTAGTTTAAAGTCTATTTTACCTGGTACTAGTATAACCACTTCAGTTCTCTTTTAATTACTGTTTGCATGGTATATACTTTTCCACCATTTTACTCTTAAGCTATCTCTCTGTTCAAATACAAAGATGCCTCTTATAGAGAACACAGAGTTTAATAATTTTTTATTCCATTCTGTTAATTTCAGCATTTGATTTAAGTTTTTATTCCATCTCTATTATTGTCACTGCTAATGTCAGGATTTGCATCTGCCATTTTGCCATTTGTCTTCTGCCTTTGCTTCTCTGTTCCATCCTTAACTTCCTTTATGCTCTTTTCTAGATATCATTTTAATTCTGTTGTACATTCCTTAGTTACTTCTCAGTGGCTGTCATTGGGACTACAATTACCAGTCAGTTTAGATTGACACTAGCTTGCTTGCATTAGTAGACTTTGCTCCAATGTGGCTCCAGCCCTTCTCTCTCCTTTACTGCTTATTACAGTCACAGGAATTATATCTTTATATATTATCAGTCCATCAATACAGTTTTATAACTATCGATTAAGAAGTTGTTTTGAAAATCAGACAAGAGAAGAAAAGCCGTATAAAAATGCATTTATTCTGTCTTTTATAAACATTTAGTTACCTTTACCAGTGCAATTATTTCTCCATACGGATTCAAGCATAGGGCCTTTTCATTTTAGCCTGAAGCACTTCTTTTAGTACTTCTCATAAGGCCATTCTGTGAGTGAAGAGTGTTCTTAGTTTTGGTTATTTGGGAATATTTTCATTTTTTCTTTATTTTTGAAAGATAGGGTTATTGATATAGAGTTCTTGGTTGACTATATTTTTCTTTCAACATTTTCAATACGTTGCCTCACTGTCTTCTGGCCTCAGTGATTTTCAGTGAGGGATCTGCTGTTGATTTCACTGAGGTGACCTTTTTTTATGTGATGACACATTTTTTACTTGCTGCCCTCAAGATGCTCTTTGTGGTTGGCATTCTACAGTTTGACTATGACATATCTAGGTATGAATCTCCTTGAGTTTATCCCACTTGAAGTTTTCTGAGTTTCTTGGATATGTATATTAATGTTTGCCATAAAATTAGGGTCATTTTAAGTGATTATTGGGCTTCCTTGATAGCTCAATTGGTAAAGAATCTGCCTGCAATGCAGGAGACCCTGGTTTGATTCCTGGGTCAGGAAGATCAATTCCTGGGTCAGGAAGATTGATTTCTGGGTCAGGAAGATTTGTTGAAGAAGGGATAGGCTACCCACTTCAGTCTTCTTGGGTTTCCCTTGTGGCTCATCTGGTAAAGAATCTGCCTGCAATGTGGGAAACCTGGGTTTGATCCCTGGGTCAGGAAGATCCCCTGGAGAAGGGAAAGGTACCCACTCCAGTATTCTGGCCTAAAGAATTCCTTGGACTAAAGAGTCAGACACGACTCAGTGACTTTCACTTTCACTTTTTATTTCTTCAGATATTCTTTTTCTTTTCTTCTTTTGTGACTCCGTCTAGGTATATATCAGCATGACTGATAATGTTTCACAGGTCTCTGAGGTTCTGTTTCTTTTTCTGCTTCCTTTTCTCTTTCTGTTCCTTAAACTGGGTTATCTCAATTGATTTATCTTCAATTCACTGATTCTTTCATCTAATAGCTCAAATTTCCAATTTTAATAAAGTTTTCATTTTACTTATTATACTTTTAAACTCCAGTATTTTATTTGGTTCTTTTTAGTAGTTTGTATATTTTTATTGATATTCTCTATTTGTTGAGACATCATTTTCATAAATTCCTTGAGTTCTTTGAACATATTTATAGTAGATAAATTAAAGTGTTTGCCTAGTAAGTCCCATATCTAGGCCTCCTCAAGGCTTATTTTCCAGTGTATGGGCCAGAAATTTCTCTTTCTTTCCTGTATCACATAGTCTTTGTTGAAAATGGAATATTTTTTATAATATAACATGGGACTTTCAAAATGAGACACACATACCATGACTCCTGCCCGGCCCCCAGGGTTTGTTGTTGTTGGTTTGTTGTTTGGATTTGTTCATTTGATGGTTGATTAGTTTGTTTAATGACTTTCCTGGACTAATTCTGTAAAGTATGTTTTCCCTATTGTGCCATCACTGAAGTTTCTGCTCAGTTAGCTTAGTAGTCACTAGTGATTGCCCAGAGTTTTCTTTAAATGCCTTGAACTAATAAGTCTTCTCCCCTTTTCAGGGGGCTCTCTGTGTGCAGTTTACAGCTCTGCTTTAGTGTTTACTTCCTGCTTGTGCTGAACCTCAGGGTCAACCTGACTTGAGTGATTAGGACTTTCTCAGGTCTTCCCTTAGCATCTGCACAGCCCTGTACATGCACACAGGCTTCCTGATCCCCAGAAATAATTCAGAGCTTTTTGGAGCCCCTGTGGGGGTATCTTAGTACCCAGATATTCCTTTTACATTTTTGCCCAGACTCTTGATTCTCTCAACTGGTATTGCAGCTGATAGTTCTTGTCAAATTCTCAGGGATAGAGATTTTCTTGCAGAGTGAGTTCTGAGTCAGGCCAAATATCAACAATGGGACGTCCCTGGTAGCTCAAGGGTAAAGACTCTGCCTTCAATGCAGAAGACACAGGAGACTCGGGTTCAGGATGCTCTGGAGGAGGAAATGGTAACCCACTCCAGTATTTTTGCCTGGGAAATCCCAAGGACAGAGGAGCCTGGCAGGGTACAGTCTGTGGGGTCACAGAGTCAGACATGACTGAGGAAGTATGCAAGCCCACATATAGGGGACTTCTCCAGAAATCTTCAAGACAATTAGATAATGGCAATGCTCTGGAGATGAGACATTTTGAGGAACCTCAGACCCAGTCTGGTTCCTCTGGTGGCTACAAGGTTGGTGGGTTTCACAACCACTGGGATTGTCAGGCTCTAGTTATCAAGGCTGATGTGGAACTGGACAGGGTGGGAGGGGAGTTCAAATGCCACAAGCCTGTTGCTTTTCCCTTTAGCAATGTATCTTGGATAAATTCTCCTTGAATTGTTGCAAGCCTTTCGCTAATTTATAGAATCTGAAAGTTGATTTTCCCATTGTTTTTGTGGAGGTCCTTACTATGCTGTCTGTAAATCCTGCCCCTCTTCTATCATTAGACAGGAGCCGCTGTATTTGACTGTACTAGAAAGCCCTATCTAGACATGTTTCTCCCCAAAAAGGTATTTTGGAAAAATAGCTGACCAATTAGGTCTTTCAGTTTAGTTCAGTTAAGTTGCTCAGTCATGTCTGACTCTTTGTGACCCCATGGACTGCAGCATACCAGTCTTCCCTGTCCATCACCAAATCCTGGTGAGGTCTTCCGAAAAAAATATTCTATAGTCAAATAAATTCAAAACCATCTTTTGCTCTCATTCCTGGAGAGCCCCAATGCATGCCAGCATTTTCAAAGTCCTGAGAAGCACTACTCTAAGAAACCTGCTTCATTTTGTTTACAAAGGGTTTTCTGAACACATGTCCCTGCATAACCCCTTTGTTTTTTGTTCAACACTTCTTAGTGCTCCTCAGAATACAGCATGCATGTGTATGAGTATGTGTGTGCTAAGTCATTTCAGTCATGACTGAACCAATCTTAAATATCAATTCCAAACTTAGTTTCTGGCACTATTTTTTGGAACTAATGCAGTTGGGTGTCTGATGAGAGTGGCCAAGTACTCACAAAATACAACAGGGGCATTTTGGGCCTTAATTTCTGCTTTTTAATACTTTGTCTGATTTCTATCTTTTTCTGGGTCTGGGGATGTGGGTTCAGTTCATTATAAATACTCATCATGTTTCAATTAATCATAAATATTCTGAATGATGTAAGAAAATTATTTGATCTATTTGTGGCTTTCTTTTCTTCCACCTGAGAAAAGGCATGTGAACTAGTCTCTTTTAATAAGAAAGTGTAAAGAGATCTGTGGAGGAACGAATGGGTTTCATTCTCTTTGGATTTTGTAATCTATAATGGGTTCTAAGAAACCACTCAGAGACAGGCAGGGAAGTGCAAAATCTGTTTTATGAAGCTGCAAACACACAGAGACATACTTGGACATGCACTCACACACATACATATAAGCACATGCATGCATGGAACTCTCTGGCAGGTGTGCTGAAGCCTGGTGGGTGTGGGGTGGCAGGTCTCCCCCTCCATAGTTTGTCTGTTCCCAAAGAAGCCTCATCCCTTTATCACAGGAGGTCATGCAAACCTATTCTTTTTTGTGAGTGCCGTAGCCCTAGATAGGTCTGGCAAGTCCTGCCCAGGAGGCTTGGGCGTCTTCGCTGGAGAGGGTAAAGTGCTCTATGTTCTCTTCCTGGGAATGAAGAATCAGGAAATTGGCACCAGTCCTGCTTTTGCCAGTATTCTAGGAAAGCTGCCTCCCTTCCCTGGGTCTTCTTCACAGTAAAACAGACAATGAACAAAATGATTTGTACAAACATTTTCAGCTCTGGAGTTCTCTGAATTTATGACAGACAATGTCTTTATGGAACAGGGAGTCCCAGTGCTGTGCATGGCCGTAGTCCCATGGAGGGCCTCCTCCCCTACCTCTTGGCAGGACCGTCTGGGCTGGGTCTCTGGAAAATGGCCTCTCTCCTGGTTTCTGTCAGCATAGCTGTTGTGGACTTCCTGCCATGTGGCCCATAAACTCAGTGCCTGCGCCAAATGTGGAGACAAGGCAGGGAGGGAGTTGACAGACAGGCCTGCCAAGTCCCACTTCTTTCTCAGCTACAAGAGGGGACGAAGTACAGGAAGCCCCTGGCCCACCTCCCCTACCAGTGTGCAGCTCCCTGATCAACCAGGCCCCCTACATTACAGTCACCTCCGCTTCCATTTTTATGGGAAGCTTGGGCCCTCGGGGATTGTAATGTACACAGGATATCAGCCAGCCCCTTCCCAGAGCTCTGCCCTGCCCCCAGCCCAGAACGTACATCAAAGTGGTGGGCCCCGTGCGGCCTCCTGAGGATGTCCCGTGGGCAGCCCTGGGTCAGAGCAGAGAGCTGTTCATGCAGAGGCATCCACCATTTACAACTCTCGTTAGATACCTTTACAACTGCCATGAGTTGATTAAAAACATACATACTCATGCAGAGAAAACAGAAAGTACTGAAAGCTTTGCTTATTTTGCAGATGTAGTGGAGTAAGACCGCGGTGTGACTGCTGATCACAAGAGTGTCCAGTGCCTCTTTTCAAAGGGACAGCTGGGCCCATGGGGGCTGTGCAGAGACCACTCTCCCCAGGATGATGGGGGCCCCTGGATCTCCCCCCACGCACCCCCTGGCTTCTCTGTGGATACCTGAGGCTGCCTGCTCTGACAGGCTGAGCTGGAGTACATGGCGACAGCCTGGGTGGCCCTTCTGGTCTGAGGTTCTCAGGTCAGTGGGAGGCCTGGGGTCGAGGTGGGAGGCTGGGAAGGCAGAGGCTATTACAGACCATCACTGCAGGCGAGGAGGCTAACTGGTCAGGACTGGTCAGAAAGTCCTTTCAGAAGAGCTCCTGACCCACCTGAGTCTCTTACTCAGCACCCAGATGCTGAAGGGCCCCCAGCTCACCCATCCAGGAGCCCATATTCCTACCTCAGAGCAGGAGTTTCTCAGGTTGTCCTCTCTCTGCTCCCAGCTATCAGGGGTCCTGCCAGCTCCCCACTCCAGAGGTGCAGGACCAGTGCATCCTTGCCACCAGCACCTGCCCTGCAGCTCCTCCTGCCCAGCTTGTTCCCCTCAAACAGCAGAAGCCAGGTTTGGAAAGTGTTAAGTCAGGTTACACAGCTCTCCTGCCTGAAATCCTCCACGGACTTCTTATTGCACTCATAAAAGCAAAGTCTCTCCATAGCAAAAGGCCCTGCCAACCCCAGTCCTCCCCCCTACCCCAACCGTTCCCACTCTGCTCTTCATCTGAATCCTTCGTTCTACCCACAGGGCCCTTCTGGTCACAACCCTGGGCCCTCCCAGGATGTTTGAACTTGCTCTTTGTCTGGACCACTCAACCCCCATGTCCTTATCTCTCCCCTAGGGTTGGTTCCTTGCCACCCCCTAGACTGATCACCCTACTTCCCAGTGTATTATTTACAGGCATCACCCCACAAAATTTAAGTGATCATTTTCACAATATTTGTTTGCTTTAATTCAGGTTCCTGTGAGAATGAAAGCTCCCAGTTCTGTCTTGTTGGCTCAGGGCCTAGAAGGTTGCTGGACACAGAGGAGATGCCCAGCAGAGGTTTACCGAGGGGATGAATAGGGTGAGAGGGACCAGCTCCCTTGCCAGCCCCTCACCTAGCAGAAATTCTTGCCATTGGAGACGGGCCTGCAGCCATCACTGCAGTCAGAGGCTGGAAGACTGCTCCTGCTGGGGGCAAGCCTTCAGCAGAGACCCAGTAGCTCTCCCACAAGGAGACACACACCCACCCACCGGGGAGGCTCGATCTGCAAGGACCAGGAGGTGATGAGCGGCTGCGATCCCCCAGCCTGCTCTGTGCTACCTCCCTTTCCCCGCCACTCCCCACCCCTCCTTGTGAGTGTCTGTGAGCAAAGCAAAAGAAGAAACAAGTTGAAGGGTAGCCCAGTAATTTGATTTTCTTCCTTTTGACTTCCTCTATTCTCTAATAATTTTATAATGACTACATATTTCCTTCACAATTTTTAAGAAAGGGAAAACGTAATCATTATTTTAAAATACCACTTCAGTAGATTAATACCATCAGAAAAGGAGAGAGACAAGGGTCGTAATAACAGTTTACCTTTAAACTGTCCTGGAAGTAGATGCAGTCCCCTGCAAATGAGTGATCCACTCCTTCCCCCAATCCCAGCTCAGAACTGGCAGGCTGCCCACCACCAACTGTTCAGTGAATCGAGTTACACTGGCCACTCATCCAGAGATGTCTCTGCTACTTCACGGTTGGACAAAGGCGGTGTACCTCACACAGCCTACAACATGTACTGTCTAGCCCTTTGCAGGAGGTTTGCCACCTCCTGTCCTAGAAAGTTCCCTGCTCCCTGCACTTCCTGGAGGTCCCTGGATGATATAGGGCCATCACCTGTGCTACTTCTGAGACCGCTGCCCCCATTTGGTGAGTCGTCTGTCTCTCTGCTACTGGTCACAGTCTACATTCATCTCTATGTTATAGAGGGCCTGGCATGTTTTGGCCTTTTAGTTAGCCCATATTATTATTAATAATATATCATTATTTCAGTCCTGCTTAAGTGAGGAAGTCTCAGCTGTTATCCCAAGTCATGTGTAGCTGAAAAGGTGGGTGTACACTGAGCTGAGTCCCCACTGGGAGCCAGAGCCACCTCCTCCTTAGCAGGGCAACAGGGGCTCCTGTCTCTGGAAGCTCTCAGCCCAGCAGGTCAGCTCTAGGCCACTGACCCCAGCACCTACTCAAGGACACCACAGGGAGGCCTCTGCAAAGCCAGGGCTGCCACCAGGAAGAGGGTAGCGAACTCCCCCTAGGCAGGATGAGTGGGATGGGGTGATGGCCTGAATTAAGCAAGTCTGCCATGCAGATTCTTTTCTTAAGAAATGTCATTCTGTTCCACGCATGTGAAGGCAACTGAACTCAGGTTTATGAAGCATTTCTAAGCGAGCACCACGTGGAGCATGTAATGAAGTGCCAATTGACTTGTAATTTACAGCAAACACCATTGGCACAGCCTGGGCCAAGGAAATTTAGTCTGCCCCAATCTTGTGTCCACTATGAATTAGCTTTTTAACACTCTCCTCATAAGTGACACAAAGGCAAACAGCAGCTGAGCAGAGCTCTTAGCCAGACCAAGTGACTCCCAAAGAGGAACCTGACTGCAGCAGCAGCGCACTAATTCATGTGCCCCGTGAAGGTGGTGTCTGCATCTGCTAAGCGGGCCTGCAGAAGCTGAGTGTGCGTGTGTGTGAGTGTGTGGGAGCCGGCATACCTGTGTGTGGAAGGGTGATCTCTGTGAAGAGGAAGAGCACTGGGGGTGAGGAGGCTCCTTCACTGCATCCCCCGCTCTCTCTGCCAGAAACACCTGTTAAACATAAGGCCTCTGTGCTCAGAATGGGGAGGAGTTGAGAACAAAATAGACAAGCCTTCCTTAGCTCAGCCAAGGCTGTAGATTATCTTTAGAGTATTTTTCAGAGAACTGATAGTCCTTCCAGAGCAGTGACTCGAGGCAAATTAGCTCATCTGGTGGCTACTCTGTGGAGACACCAGGGGATCTCAGTGCTGGAGCTTAATTAGAGAACCACAGGCAACCAGGTCAGCTGGGGGCTGAGGGGACCCTGACTAATGGCTTTAATGACTGTGCTCATTAAACCCCTAGAAGGAGCTGCAAGCTCCTCTGTCCCTACTGTGAGCAGGCTGCATCTGGCATTTTCTCCAGAAGCCTGACCTACGGATGCTGTCTGTATTTCCCCAGGGTTGTGGAGGAATTATGGAAGTCCCTCAAATGCAGAGTGGACTGTATCTGGGGATAAGATCTTTAAAAAAGTAATTAAGCTAAACAAGGCCGTTAAGATGAGCCCTAATCCAATCTGAGTGGTGTCCTGATGAAGAGGAGATTAGGACACAGACACACACAGAGGAAGGACCGTGTGAGGACACAGGGAGGGGACAGCCATCTGCACACCAAGGAGTGAGGCCTCAGAGCGCGTGGCCCTGCCGACCCTGAGCTTGGACTTCCAGCCTCCAGAGCTGTGAGGACGTACGTGTCCGCCGTTCGGGCCACCCCACTGGAGGGGCTTGCTGCGGGCCCCTGAGCTGACACAGACGCCCTCGTGTGCTGCTCGTGCTCCGCTTGCGTCCCCCTGAGGCCTGGTCTCCCCCCACTGTCTTGGCTGGGTTGGCCGCTGCCAGTCCTTAGAGGTTCAGGACCACTCCCTCGATGTATCCCCTTCTGGATTCTGCCAGGACTGAGGATGCCTTTAAACACTCAAGCCCTTGTGATGGTACTGTCTTTGCTGATGCCGCTTGGCAGCCCCAGGTCCATCTGGAACTGAGAAGGACCAGATGGGGCTCCTGGACACAAAAGTCTTGCTGTGTCTCTTCTCTGAGTGCCAAAGGGCTAGTTCAAACAGTTGCTAATCAGGGAAAGGAGGGACAAGAGAGGAGCAGCCACGAAACCACAGTGCAGCCTTGGCGTAGGGTCCTGGTTCCCCCTCAAGGGACACACAGGACAGGATCTTTGAGCTCTTCTGCAGAACTGAAGCCCTCACCAAATGGAAGATGTTACCTACTTGATGAAGCTTTCTTCATTTCAGAGAAGGTCACCGTTTGCCCATCATCGCCTGATGACAGACGATGGAAGGAACGCAGGCCCCGCATCTTCACCCCGATTCTCACCAGCAGTTTTGCCCCTGGACTATGACATTCCTCATAGGCTCACCTGGGCTGGGAAACACAACTTTGAGAGAATTAGGCCACTGCGGCCTCCTTTACCTGGCAAATCAATAAAGCTATTCTATTCTATTTCACCAAAACCTGTCTCTTGAGATTTCATTTGATGTCATGGTACAGAGGCCAGGTTTAGCTTCAATACCAAGCTCCAAGAGGGCTCCTTGGCCCTGGTTGATGCCAGGTAAACATTGGTGCTGTGTCCCTAGAAAAGGATGTGATGGAGACTAAGCCCCACAGTTCTTCTCCCCCAGGCTCATGCATGGAAGCCTCTTCTATCCTGGCAGCATCCAGCGGCCACTCTCCTCCTCTCTAAGGTCACTCATCTCCTGAGTCTCCCTGGATCTGGTGGCTGCACAGCCTCTAGACTCAGGCCCTTCATCTCCTGCTGGTCCTTGGTGCTCCAGACCCTACAAGGCACCACAGAGGGGACAGCTCCCCTGCCCTCACCTGTTGCCTCCTCCATCATTCAGCTCAGTGTCTGCTGCAGCCCCATCCCTGCTCCATACATGGGGAATATCCTCCATGCTGGGACCCTGGCTACAATATAATATATTTATTTATTAAATTTCTTTTATTTTTGACTGCAAGGTACTTGGGATCTTAGTTACCTGACCAGGATTAAATCTGCATTCCCTGCGTTGGAAGCATGGAGTCTTAACCACTGGACTGCCAGGGAAGTTCCTACAACATAATTTAAAACAGATGGGGGTGAGGGGAACAGTAGTTTTGATTTGGAGAAAGTGTATTACCTTAGATGGATTATTCTTGCAGCCCCTGCAGCATTTTCCTGTTTTGGTAATTTTTTGTATATGCTAACCTTAAAATGAATTACATCTCTAGAATGTACAGCAGCAAAAACTACTATGGGCTGCAGGCACAGGAGATGTGACTCACCCTTGATCTCTGCATGGGCATCTAGTGGCTTCCCTGAGCTGTCTCTTCCTCACTCATCACACAGGGATGATGATACTACAGAGAGGCTCTTCTGAGGACATGTTGTGAAAGCTACTCAAGCTGCTGTTCTCGCTGCTGATTGTTGCTATTAATAGTAGGACTATTTCCCCCCAACTTAGTTTTAAAAGGCTGAGTCAAGACCAAATTCTTTATGATACTGTCTATAACAGAATGGGTCATTGGTTTTTTCAAAAATGAATTAAGTGAGAATGGGGGAAAAGTGATGTTAATCTTGGAGATACAGCAAAAATGGATTTAGGTAACCTGCTATATAGCACCAGGAGCTCAGCTTGGTGTTCTGTGATGACCTAGATGGGTGGGGTGGGGGGGTCCAAGAGGGAGGGGACATATGCATGCATATAGTTGATTCACTTCATTGTACAGCATAAACTAACACAATGTTGTAAAGCAGCTATAACCCAATTAAAAAAATTGTACGTGCAGCATCACACATACACACACACACACACACACACAGGAAATGAGAAAGGAAACATTGCTTGGATTTCCAGCTGCCATGAGGAGAGCAAACACCTGCCTGATGGCTGTGTCTCCGGGTGGTTTCACTTACCCAGGACAACTGGTTACCCAGCTTCCCTGTTGTGTCATCACTCAGCACTTTTACTGGATTCTGTTCTGGAATAAAATGTGTTTTTGTTGTTGCTATTGTTGCTGTTTGGCCTTGTATCCATTGCCACCAAACATCCCCGGACCTTGTGCACAGTTATTAACTACATATTAATCAAGAGAGAAGCCCAGGCGGAAACGTCATCCACTGGGGCGTATAAATAAAGATGTCAGCATCACTGCCTTATCTTAAAGCAGCTCATAATCCAGGTGATAAAATGAGTCCAATGCATTTTTTTTTAAATTTAAGAATATGCAGTGTTAGCGATGGGAGAAGGCTGGCATGAAGGCACTGAGTGCCCTGGACCACAGGACAGGGAGATATGGCCAGGGGTGCAGTGGAAGGGGAACCATCCATCACAAGATACAAACCCAAGGAGGAGAGCAGGCCAGGCATTGACATGCCTGAGTGCGGGTTGTGTCACCACACCTGTGCTGCTCACCATGCCCTCTACACTCTGATTCATCCCTGTGGATCCCAGAGAAGGAGAGAGTTTGCTCCAGCCCCAAAGATAAGTTTCTGGCCCCTGATTGAGCTAGGCCGCCCTGCCTGCTTCTCCCTCCCTCCATGGAGCAAGCAAAGCCCTCCCTCCCTGGGAAAGTAGGAAGGAAAATAGGATGGTTCTTATCTCACCTGACCCCAGGTGTACCGCACACCAGAAACAGAGCCTCCCTCAGGCCTGATCTACCGTTCTTGGATTGATTCAGGTCATTTAGCAGACAGGATGGCCTTGGGTGGTATTTCTTCAGAAGATCCTCTTTAATATGAATAGTTATGATAATAAAATCCAGACCATATGATTCTTATGCCATCTTACTGCATTTGAGCAGATAAAGTAATCAGTCTCAATGTGTTCCTCATATAGCGTGTGACATACGCTGTCATGTGACATGCAGGGTGAGCCATTCTGTCCCCTGCAGCTGCAATGCACGAAGTCCCGCAGTGTGGTGATGACACCACTACACCATATGATGTAAGTGGTCTTGCCAGAGTCATTCCCTCTATCTAAACAGCCCAAGCACCAAATGCTGTCCTGCTGTGGATTCAGGAGGGAAGAAAATGGAAACCTAATTGGTATTAAAAAGAGAACAGCCCAGACCAGGCTGCGTCCCACACAGCATAGATCGGCTCATTTGTGAACTTCTGTTTCTCCCTTGTTTGTGTGTGTGCACGAGCGCAAGTGCACTGGGCCACAGTATAAGGCATATTTTTTACATTCTGGTATGAGCTATGATCAAAAAGGTTTGAAAGCCCTGAACTGGGAGGCTGACATTCTCTTTCCCATTTTTGTTTCCCTCACTGCCTGTAAAGTGTCTGCCCCAATAAATGCTCATGGGGTTAATATATGGATTAATATAACACTGAAGGAGTTAAACTGATTAATAGGCAGAGTGGCTGCCTATTCTCCTTAGCTTTCCCTGTTCCAACAACTTCCAGTTCCCAAAGCTGCAGGCAAGGATATTTGCAAAGGTGAGGGCCGGCCTTCATCACATCCTACAGTGCATGGCATGGCCTGAGCTGGGCTTGGTGCCTAGGCTGGGATGAACACAGGTGAGAGGAAAGCTGTCCCATATGATGCTACAGAGTCACTGGCGTGACACCTGACCCCTGCTCTTCTTTTGCCAGTCATCTGATCCTGCTGGATGCATGAAGGCTGACACTTGACCTGGAAACACTCCAGAGTTGAGATTTGGTTTTCAAAATGATGAATTTGGAAGGGGACCACCCCAGTTATCAGCTGAAAATGCAAGAGACCCAGAAGTGACTGCATCTCGGCCACAGTTGTTAACTGCTTTTCCCTGAAAGTGTCCGAACTTCCTTCTGGAGAAAACCCTCTACTCTAACTGGTTCTGCTTGTCGCTTACTTTTACTTGGGGGCACTTGGGAAATGAGACAAACATTTGACCTGAGACTAGGTCCTGGGCCAGGTTCATTCCCAATGAACTGCACCAGCAAACCCATATAGAACCAGGGGTCCTCAGTCTAAATGTCGGAACTCCCCTCTCTCAGGGGAGGAGTAGAGGGCACAGTGACTTGACAGTTGATTAGGAAAAAAAGAAAAGAAAGCTTTGGGAACATGGACTGCCTGGTAACTGGAAGAAAAGAGCAGAGCTGGCCAATGGGCTTTCCTCAGGACCACCAGTGTCTCTCCTGGCTTCCTGGAGGTGGGAACAGCTGTATGTCATTTGCTGTGCGTTACACTTAGTGCGTGAGCTGTGGACAGTCTAGTGCACATTGGACATTTGGTTGGCACGTCACTAATGACTGTTGGTTGAAGGAATGACCTTTTAAAGTATCTTTAGGAAGCAGAACTTCTATGCGGTCTGTTCATTTCAGAAAGCAGGGTAATGACGACTCCTGAAGTAAACCAATTCACATGAAAAGTTTAAAAAAGAAAATGAAGGAGACTATAGCAAAGATCAACAAAATTAAATGCTAGTTCTTTAAGAAGATAAACAAAATAGACAAGTCACTAGTCAGACTCATCAAGAATAAAAGGGAGAAGAATCAAATCTGAACAGACAAGAATGAGGTGAGGATATGAGCCATGAGGTTGCTGAGGAAAAGTGTTACAATTGGAGAGAACAGCAAGAATAAGTATCCTCTAGTGAAAGCAGCCTGGCATGTGCAAAGACCACATAGCAATCTATAGATTCAATGTAATCCCTATCAAGCTACCAACAGTATTTTTCATAGAAGTAGAACAAATAATTTCAGAGTTTGTATGGAAACACAAAACTTGAAGAGCCAAAGCAGTCTTGAGAAAGAAGAAGGGAACTGAAGAAATCAACCTTCCTGACTTCAGACTATACTATAAAACTACAGTCATCAAGAGGGTATGGTACTGGCACAAAGACAGAAATAAAGATCAATGAAACAAAATAGAAGGCCCAGAGATAAATCCATGCACCTATGGACACCTTATCTTTGACAAAAGAGGCAAAAATATACAATGGAGAAAAGACAATCTCTTTAACAAGTGGTGCTGGGAAAACTGGTCAACCACGTGTAAAAGAATGAAACTAGAACACTTTAACACCATACACAAAAATAAACTCAAAATGGATTAAAGATCTAAACTTAAGACCAGAAACTATAAAACTCTTAGAGGAAACAGGCAGAACACTCTCTGACATAAATCACAGCAAGATCCGCTATGACTCACCTCCCAAAGCAGTGGAAATAAAAGCGTGCCAACTGGTACAGCCAGTATAGAGAACAGTGTGGAAATTGCTTAAATTCCTTAAAAAACTGGAAATAGTACTGACATATGACCCAGCAATCCCATTACTGGGCATATACACCGAGGAAACCAAAATTGAAAGAGACACGTGTACCCCAATGTTCATCGCAGCACTGTTTATAATAGCCAGGACATGGAAGCAACCTAGACATCCATTGGCAGATGAATGGATAGGAAAGCTGTGGTACGTATGCACAATGGAGTATTACTCAGCCATCAAAAAGAGCGCATTTGAGTCAGTTCTAACTAGATGGATTAACCTGGAGCCTATCATACAGAATGAAGTAAGTCAGAAAGACAAACACCAATACAGTATATTAACGCATATATACAGAATTTAGAAAGATGGTAATCACGATCCTATATGCAAGGCAGCAAAAGAGACACAGATGTAAAGAACAGACTTTTGGACTACGTGGGAGAGGGTGAGGGTAGTGTTATATGAGAGAATGGCACTGAAACGTGTATATTACCATATGTGAAATAGATGACCAGTGCAAGTTCAATGCATGAAGCAGGACACTCGAAGCCAATGCTCTGGGACAACCTAGACGGATGGGGTGGGGATGGAGGTGGGAGGAAGGTTCAGGACAGGGAGACACATGTGCACCTGTGGCTGATTCATGTCTATGTGTGGCAGAAACCACCGCAATACTGTAAAGTAATTATTCTCCAATTAAAATAAATTAGTTAATTAAAGATAAATGAAAAACTTAAATGTTCCAAGAGCTATCATGATCTAATTAGGAGAATAGGGCTAGAGATTCTGGTTCTATTTCTAAATCCCCAGTGTTTACATAGATCCGCTGGAAAAGGGACTGGCTATCCACTCCAGCATTCTTGGGCTTTCCTGATGGCTCAGCTGGTAAAGAATCTGCTTGCAATGTGGGAGACCTGGGTTCAATCCCTGGGTTGGGATGATCTCCTGGAGAAGGGAGAGGCTACCCACTCCAGTATTCTTACCTGGAGAATTCCAAGGACTGTATAGTCCATGGGGTGGCAAAGAGCTGAACACAACTGAGTGACTTTCACTTTCAGTGTTTACGCAATGCTTGGCACATAATTGTACAATAAAACTCTAATGAATGAAGACAATTTGATTTCCAGAACTGGAGAAAGCTTCCTCCTTAACGCCGTCTCCCACCCCTACTCCGCCCAATCAACACACACACACACATGCAGTCTCTCTCTCATTAAGTTTCTGGACCTGAAATTCCATAACCAGAGCTACTCTTTTAAGCTGAGGCCTTAACCTCTTTAAAAAACTTTTGTAGTGTTGTACATAAATTCTTATCGATTATAACCAAGAAGGACTGGGTTTGCCCAAGTTTCTTTTGAGAGCTTGTTTAGACAAGGCCACGGGGGAGAGCAGGTACAAAGGAGGAAGCAGGCGCTGAAGCGCCATAGGAGAAGGGAGGGGTCAGTTCCTTCTTTACTCTCTGCCTCACTCGTCTCCCCAGATGAACTTTGGGCTCTTGACAGCTCTGCAGACCGGAAACTTAGGAGAGGTGAGTGATCCAAGATCACTGATGCCTGGATCTTGATCATTGCAATGAGGTTACCCTAAGCGGAAAAGGAACAGGTTCTCTCATCACTCCCTTAAAGAGGACTGAAAAGAAAAAAGGTGTCATTTTCCACAGAAAGGCTGCAGTTTTGCAAAAAGAATGGATAAAACACTAGACTTAGATCGCAAGCCTGTAAGTGGGTTTTTTGATGGCAATGAGATTCTGAGGGGACAAGCTGGCCCATGTGAGAATGGCTACCCAGAGTGAGGGGAAAACGGTGTCTGGCTGGGAATTGATGGGTAGACTCAAAAGTGGGTTCAGATTCTTCCATCTGATGGTCTTCCTCGTTCTGCCTCCTGCAGGGCAGAAGCATCACACGGATGGCATGGGGATCTTGGATCTTGATGACTTGCTGGAACCATGCAGATCCGGGCCTGAACCCAGACTGTGACTCCCAGGCCGTGCACAGGTCTGCACTGTCACCCTTGTCAGTAGGCACATTCAGGGAAATTCAGAGAGGACAGTTGGGGGACTTACAGGCTCAGGCTTTGTTTGGCAAGGTGGTGCCAGTGATTGCATGTCAGGTTCAGAGATCCTCATATTTCTAGTCTTCATGGACCGTACATCCAAGTAATACTCTGTCCCTAAAGCTCAGGTCCCAGCACCATAGATAACCGGCCCTCATCTGTGCAGTGCCTTCGGGGCCCCAGCAGCAGCAGTAACCAGTTCTCGATACACATCAGGGATGCCAGGCCTTACCCGTCTGGGGGAAGACATGGGGCCAAAACAAGAACCATTCAGAGGAGTCAGGGACAGACTTGCAGCCCAGGACAGTGGTCACGGGGAGACAGCCACACACCACGGGGAAGCTCAGTCCCACCCCATGCACCTGACCAGCCTCCTGTTTCTGCATCCCGAGATGGGGGCCCCAGAGTCTGTGAGAAGCACAGAAAGACCATCTCTGAAAAGTATGCCATTTCAGCCTGGGCAGCAAAAGCACACTTCCCAGTGTGACGTCTCCAAGGCTAAAAACTCATCTCCAGACTTCTCAGACTTCATCGGGGCAGCAACAGCACAAGTTTCCTACAGAGTTCTGGGCAGGTCTCTACCCCAGGACCCGGGACAGAGCCAGGGAGAAGATAAGGGGGCTACATGAACAAACAGTGAATGAAATAATCCTTTGCTTAATCTCATGAGAAAATATTTATTCACTGACTTATGAAAACAATTGCTGAATGCCCAGAATGGTAATACATTGTTCTCTTTCCTTATAAGGTGATGGAGAACTAATGAAACCCAGAAGCAGAACTAGCCCATGGATAATACAGATCATATGGGGAATCTTGCAGGGATGTGAGTGAGGTTTGGGGTACATGTGTGAAGCAGACAAAGGAGAGGAGAGCGGAGGGCAGGAAGCAGGAAGAGGAGCTCCCACCAGAGTGCAGGCGGACTCCCCCTCAGCAGGTGACAGCATGCAGGCCACGGAGAGGCTCTGGTTCTGGTCACTAGCACTTTGGCCCCCTGACTGCACCAGGGCATCAGGATGGAAGTGGAAGCAGAAAACGCAGGGCTAGGCAAGGATGTGACCTCGGAACCTGGCCCAGCCTCGGCTGCTGAAGCAATCAGGGCTGCTTTACAATTTGTGGTCCTGGGGCTCCAGCAACAGTTGCTTAGTCCCTTGTTGGGGCTCCTGCGCCCTTCAGGCTTTGCTGGAAGCTGAAGGGAAAGAGCAGGAGGAGGAGCCCGGGCCTAGGGGAGGACACGATGGCAGGGCCAAGACGAGGGGCCCAGGTGTCTCTTACTGGGTAGAGGAGTCCTGCATGTAACTTTTGTCTTCTATAAACTGTGTCCTCACTCAGCCCTTTCTTCCTCAACCGTGTCCTGTCCTTGCCTTCTCTTTCCTTCTTTTAGATTTCCTCTGGTCAGTGAGAGTCATGTATTAGCTTGCCAGGGCCACTGGGGTTTATATGGCATCCTTTCTTCTTCCAGGGGAGAGGGACTCACACTTCTAGAGGCTCTTACATTATCTCATTTCATTCTTACTCAAAGCAAGAGGCAGCCCCATTGTGCAGATGGGGACACCGAGGCTCTGAGAGAGGAAGCATCTTGCCCTAAGTCACACAGGAGCAGTTAGAGGGAGTGCACCCAAATGTTTGTGCTTGCCCCTCCTCAGACAGAACCACAGCTTCCCCATGTTCTGTGGGTGCCCCCCATTTCCATTCTCCTGCCACCCTGGGCCTGACTTTCCTGGGATTTGTCTCCAAGGTTAGAATCCCCAAGAGCTTTAGATGAGAGGATTTATTAGGTGAGACTCATCCTAGTGTAGAGGCCAGAGCTGTTACCATGGTGATTTCAGAGCCAGGAGCCTGTGGTAGATGTACCCGGACCCTGAGGGTTGGGTTTTGTTCCCGAGCCCTCCACCAGTCCCACGCATCAAACCCACACAAGTAGGCTCTCATCACCCCTGGCTCCCCGGGCTGTGTTGATGGCTGCCAGGGATACTTAGCACCCATGGGGCAACCAGCACCCCAGCACCCCCCACAGCAGGGTGCTCTGGACTGTGAGGCAGCTCAGGTCAAAGACGGAGAAAGGCGAGGAAGCAGCATCAGCAGAGGTTGCATGAGCCCAGAGGGTTGAGTTTGGAGCCACGTGAGAAAATGGCAGACACAAAAGCAAACCTCACACAAAGCTAGGGGCAGGAGCCACTTGGGACCTCAAGTTACCTCACGAACAGTTGTTAAGGGCTGAAGACAATTCTCCTCCCTGGGAGGGGTAATAAAGTATCCCTAAGTGGCATCCCCACAGCAGCCAGAGGTATTAGCCCCAGAGTTGTTAGAACTGCTCTGGTAGCCCCTCAGGGCAAGGTGAGGGTGGAAGGCAGGGGGACAGAACTTGGGTCCAGAGGAATAATGAGAATCGGGATTCAGTGTCAGCTCCCCCAGGCTCTACTTTGGAGGCTTATCTCTAAAGAGGGAGTGCATTCTCTGGAGGCATAAATGCAGGCCAAAGAGTAGACTGTATACGTATTTATAACTGAATTACTGCCCTGCACGCCTGAAACTAACACAACATTGTAAATCAATTCTACTCCAATAAAATTCAAAACGGAGAGTGGCCTGGATGGGATCAAAAGCCCCAGGGGTCTATCTGGTGGCCAGGAGGCACTTGGGGTCGTGCCCCAGGATGTTTAGAGAAAAGCAGGGTTGGAATGAAGCCCCTGGGTGGGCAGAGATGGGGGGATGGGAGTACAGGGGTTTCTAACTGGGAGTGAACGGTCCCAGGGAGGTCGTCCAGGGAGCACACATCCCAGGGATGAAGCATTCAGGTCATGTGTCACTGAGCACTCGGGTCGCAGGCCAAGGGGGTGGAGACCCACTACCACCTAAAGAATAAATCTCTGCTTTACATGTTTCCTCTGCTATTGTCACAGTGTCACTGACAGTATTTTCTGGTGTTTATTTACGAAATCAACCCTGTTACATCCATAATTAGCAGAAAGTGAGCATTTTAAACTTGTCACACTATAGTTTCAGAGGGAATTTGCCATATTCCAATTATAGTTCCCATTCACTGAGTATTTGGAATGTACCAGATACTATTCCATTTAATATTTAAAATAACCCTGTGTGGTTATTATCACTCAAAAGGTTATTGAGGCTTCTAGGCTGGGGATAGACATGAGGGCCGGGTGGGGACACCGTCAGCCTGAATTCACAGCTTGCTGTCCGAGACACCATGCCCATGTCCTCTCTATAAAACCTGGTCTGCAAACTGCCACGAGAGCATGGCATAATGGATAAGAGCATAAGTAAGATCATCTGGAGAGCTCAGGGTGAGGCAGGAGGGAATCCAGGCCATCCCTCCCCTGCTTGGGTCAGAAGTTTAGTGATTCTCTGACTCTTATGGTATTTGTGAAATGAGGTAATAGCCCAAACCCAGTAAGTAGATCCCCAGGGTTTAACATCACAAAAAAGGGCTCAATTCAAGTTGCCCATCCATGTGGACTTTCTTCAGGAAGCCGACAGCTGACTCCCACTCACTGGCCAAATTGTCTTCCCTCAGAACTGGAAGGGAGTGAAGTCAGACTGGGGGGCAGATGGCAGAGGGGCCCTCTAATGCTTCTTCAGTGATGCCCCACATAGCCTCCTAGTTTGGCAGAGGGCTCCTGGACCAGCATGAAATAATAGAGGGATTTTTTTTCTCCAATTAAACTGAAATTAAATTAACAGAGAGAACATTCCCTATTTTCACATTCCTTCCAAAGGTTTCTTGAAGCTGTAACATCTCCTGCCACTGGTTTGCTAAGAGGTAACATAGAACAAAACCAGCTGAGCCTTGAGTATATTAATTCAGGGACCAGATCATAACCAGCTCATAGTGCTGACTTTAACAGTTTATTTTTTACATGCTCATCTGCTTATGATTTTGAAACAGACACTTTGAATGCAAAAATGGTCTCTGTTAGTACTTATATTCCTGCTACGTATGCTGAAAGCGAAATTATCAGAATTGTGGGGTGAGGGGACAGCATAATTGTAGAACGGGATCTGATGGGGCTTACCTTGCCAGGTTGTGGAGGTTCAAAATTTTCAAGAAGGGTGCCAGAGCAACAGCAGGGGCTGGAGGGAGCTGGCATCATTCCTGTCTTGTAGAGTCAGACTGCAAGTTTAAGTCGCTCACTGCCCAAAGAAGTTTGAGAGACTGCCTTCGATGTTGTTGCTGTATTTATTCCGGGGCAACCCTCAGGAATGCAGTCTTGTCCCCTGGCCTACAGGAGAAGCTGAATGAGGGCCATGATGGGAAGCAAGGTTGTGTCTTCTTTTACTTTCTTCATCATCAGCAGCAGCCTCAGCATGAGCATCCAGGTTCTGTCACCTCACTCAGGAGGTGAAACTGTGCAGTTACAGACAAGGGTAGGTGCTCAGTGGCTTAAGAGATGGAAAGCCTGTTTTTCACTCTTTCAATAGACCAAGGTGGGTTGGCAGGACTTTTGCTTTGCAGGAACTGAGAAGGAGGCAATCTGTGCACTGGCTTTTAAATTTTCTCTCTTGAAGAGGTACACATCTCTTCTACCATGTTTCACAGACCAAAGCCAGTAACATAGCCTTGCTTCACCTGAGGAAGCCTGAGTAGCACAGCCCCAGGGCTGGGGGCTGGGCCAGCAGGAGGCACATGTGTGATGGATGGTCCCCATCACCTGAAAATATCTCTCTGTACCAGGCTTCAAGCCACAAAGGGATTGGATGGCTGTCTTCTAGAGGGTCATCCAGCTGGCCAGAAGTCTCAGAAGTCTCAGATGATCTGGAAGTCAACAAATGACACAAAGCCACTATTTGACCACTTGAAAGGCAGCCAGAAGGCCTCTGACACCCTCTGAGGGGGCATGCCTCAGGGTGTGGGAGTCAAGATGACTGCCTGGGTCCAGGGAAATGACCTGGATTAGTCCAGAAGAGGAGCACCAGAATGAAGGCAACCTGAGGTGGAAGGGGAGCGTTCTGAGAACCGTGATTCAGCCCAGGACAGGATGGAGGGCGGCTTAACGGAATGTGGCTAGTGAAGGCAGGATGCAGCAGAGCGTGGAGGCGAGCCACCTTTTTGAAGGTCTCAGAAGTCACTCAGGCTCTTGTTTAGGAGGATGCCATGTGCAAGACCATGCTTTACAGGGATCACCATATCAGCACAGAAAAGGATGAACAGTGGAGTGCAGCCCAACAGCCAGGCATTGCTGTTCTTGGTGTGATGGGCTGAGGCTAGGTGGGAGAAAGGTCTGGGATTCAAAGGAAAGGGGAGCCATGGCGCACCACTTCTTGGACCACTTTTTCTACTGCAGAGAATTAGATGCCCTGGACAAACTAGAAAAAGTTAAAATCAAAACCCTGTATGCGAGACAGCAAAAGAGACACAGATGTATAGAACAGTCTTTTGGACTCTGTGGGAGAGGGAGAGGGTGGGATGATTAGGGAGAATGGCATTGAAACATGTATAATATCATAAATGAAATGAATCGCCAGTCCAGGTTCAATGCAGGATACAGGATGCTTGGGGCTGGTGCACTGGGATGACCCAGAGGGATGGTACAAGGAGGGATGAGGGAGGGGGGTTCAGGATGAGGAACACATGTATACCTGTGGTGGATTCATGTTGATGTATGGCAAAACCAATACAATGTTGTAAAGTAATTAACCTCCAATCAAAATAAATAAATTTATATTTAAAATAAATAAGTAAATAAATAAATTTATAAAAAGAATCTGCGTGTAATGCAGAGGACACCAGTTCGATCCCTGGTCTGGAAGATCGCACATGCCATGGGGCAACTAAGGCCATATGCCACAAATACCGAGCCCATGTGCTCCAGTTACTGAAGCCTGCACACCTAAGCCCGTGCTCTGCAACGAGAGGCCACCATCATGAGAAACCCATGCTCTGCGACTAGAGAGTAGACCCCACGCTCCACAACTAGAGAAAGCCTGTGCTTAGAACAGCCAAAAATAAACAAACACTTTTCTAAAAAAAAAAAAAATGTGTTTGTAGGCAG
This sequence comes from Ovis aries, assembly GCF_016772045.2. Taxonomy (NCBI): domain Eukaryota; kingdom Metazoa; phylum Chordata; class Mammalia; order Artiodactyla; family Bovidae; genus Ovis; species Ovis aries. The sequence goes on along the minus strand of NC_056078.1, from coordinate 489,244 downwards.
AGGATAATGTGAGAAGGCAGCGAGAATGGGCCAGGCCACCAAGAGACAGCCAGAGACAGGTGACCCCAGCCCTGGGGCTGTATGTCCTACATGGCCACAGCCAGTCCCTGAGCAAAACAAAGGCTGCTCAGCTGAGGTCACCAGAGCTGTGGGTGCTCCCACGGGATAGAGACAAAATGAATGCATAAGATGCCAAGGAGTGCTCATCAAGAACTTGCTATTTCAGATGGAGCCCAAGTCCCAGCGAGGGAGTCAAACAGGGCTGGACAGCGAATCCGGAGTCAGCACCATGGCTGGCTTTCACCAGCTCTGTCCCCACTGCATCTGAGGGCTCATCTCCATTCTAACTACAGGTCACTTTCTCTCACAAAGATGAAAAAACTCCAACACAAAACTCTAGCAAACTGAGCCTGGCAAGAATATAAAAAAGATAGGGTATTAAGATCAAGTTTCAAAGTTAGTTCTTTAGTTTGACATTTGAAAGTCAATCAAGATAATTTATCACATTAACAGCTAATGAAGAAAAAAACATATTATCGGCTCAATAGTATAAGGAAAAGCATTTTATAAAATTTAATGCTTATTCATGATTTTTAAAAACAAACTTGCAATGGAACATAACTTTGTTATCTGATTAAAAATACAGTAAACATTATACAAAATGATAAAATTAAGTTTTTCTCTCTGAAGTTGAGAATGAGATGTCTGCTCACCATCTAAATTTCTATTAAAGATCATCCTGGAGATCTCAGTCTGTGAAATAAAGCATATAGAAAATATAAGGAAATAAAATGCATACACATTAGGGTGGAATAAAGCTATTATTCCCAAATTATATGACTTTATATGTAGAAAATCCAAAAGGATCTATACATAAACTAGTAGCATTAATTAGTAAATTCAGCAAAGTCTCTGGGTACAAGGTTAATACACAAAAATCAATGATATTTCTACATAATATCATCAAACAATTATTAAATGAAGTAAAAAGTAGTTCAAATAGCTACAAATAAATCTAACAAAGAACAGAAAAGTTCTACATGGAAAACTGTAAAACATCCCAAGAAAAACTGAAAAATGAGACAAATATATGATATTTGTACTCTGCATACAAGTTAAATAAGCTATATATTGTTTGGCTGTATATTGTCACCCTGCTTATTTAACTTATATGCAGAGTATATCATGAGAAACACTGGGCTGGATGAAGCACAAGCTGGAATCAAGATTGCCAGGAGAAATATCAATAACCTCAGATATGAAGATGACATCACCCTTATAGTAGAAAGTGAAGAACTAAAGAGCCTCTCGATGAAAGTGAAAGAGGAGAGTGAAAAGGTTGGCTTAAAGCTCAACATTCAGAAAACTAAGATCATGGCATCGGGTCCCATCACTTCATGGGAAATAGATGGGGAAACAATGGAAACAGTGGCTGACTTTATTTTATTGGGCTCCAAAATCACTGCAGAGGGTGACTGCAACCATAAAATGAAAAGATGCTTACTCCTTGGAGGAAAAGTTATTACCAACTTGGACAGCATATTAAAAAGCAGAGACATTACTTTGGCAACAAAGGTCCATCTTATCAAAGCCATGGTTTTTCCAGTAGTCATGTATGGATATGAGAGTTGGACTATAAAGAAAGTTGAGTGCCAAAGAATTGATGCTTTTGAACTGTGGTGTTGGAGAAGACTCTTGAGAGTCCCTTGGACTGCAAGGAGATCCAACCAGTCTATCCTAAAGGAAATCAGTCCTGGGTGTTCATTGGAAGGTCTGATGTTGAAGCTGAAATGCCAATACTTTGACTACCTAATGCGAAGAACTGACTCATTTGAAAAGACCCTGATGCTGGGAAAGATTGAGGGTGGGAGGAGTAGGAGACTACAGAAGATGAGATGGTTGGATTGCATCACCGATGCAATGGACATGAGTTTGAGTAGTTTCCGGGAGTTGGTGATGGATAAGGAGGCTTGGCATGCTACAGTCCATGGGGTCCATGACTGAGCAACTGAACTGAACTGATGATATTTGTGGATTGAAAGGCTAGATAGAATTGTTGATTCTTTCTGAAAAAGCTTGCATAGAATTAATAAAATTGTAATCAGTGTCCCAGCAGCATTTGTTGTAGAAACAGACAGGCCAGTATTATTTTATAGTGAAATGTTAAGGGTTCATGCATACTCAGTCACTCAATCATGTCCAACTCTTGTGACCCCATGGACTGTAGCCTATGGGGCTCCTCCATCTTGTTCAGGCAAGAATACTGGAGTGAGTTGCCATTTCCTCCTCCAGGGGATCTTCCCAACTTAGGGACTGAACCCAGGTCTCCTGCTTCTCCGGCACTGGCAGGCAGATTCTTTACCACTGAGCCACCTGGGAAGAATGTTAAGGGGTAGAGATTGTTAAAACAAACTGGAAAAAATTGGAGAGCAAACACAACCGATATCAAGACTCATTGTTACTGATCCAAGTTCCTACCAACTGACAGGCCAATAAATCAAGAGAGGAGTGTTGGGGCAAGGATAGCAACTTTATTCAGAAAGCCAGCAGACTGAGAAGATGATGGACTTGTGTCCCAAAGAACCATCTTCCCCAAGTTAGAGTTCAGGCTTCTTTTGTACTAAAAGGGAGGGAGGAAGCCTTGGTTATGGCCAGAATGTGTTAATTTCTCCTTTCCTGCAGCCTTCACTGGTGGGCCTGGTCAGAATGTTTCCTGTGAGATAAACAAATGTTATTTTAGTTTAACACTCGTTACTTGGGAGGCAGGGTTCACAGAGATGGGTCATTATGTATAATTCAAGCTTGTAGGCAACATCTTCTTAATGATGTATCTGTAACAGAATACAAAGTTTCTTTCCTGTTATATTATCATAAGGTGACAGTGCGGTACTGTAGCCAGAACATGTGGTTTGACCAATGGAACAAAGCAGAATCCAGCCCCACACTGCAGGGACGTGTGACAAATGACAAACACAGCACATAAAACAAGAGGAAAGGAATTTTGTTTTTTAAATTAAGTAATGCTGGGTCAATGGGATATCCATTTGAATATCAAAAAGTAATAACCTACTGCTTTAGAAAGCAGGTGGACTGAAGATCAAAATGTGAAAGAGAAAATAATAAGGTGTGTAGAATATAACATTGGAGAAAGTCTACAGGACTCTGTGGTGAAGAACCACAAAGGAAAAGATTAATAAATTGGACTTTATTAACATTCATGAGCTCTGTTCATCAGAACACACTATTAAAAGATGTCTGCAACATGCAAAAAGAAAGCTCATATCAAGACTATCTAAAGAACTCCTGTGGATCAGTGTAAAAAGAACACTCACCACTAGAAAAATTGGCAAAAGATCTGAGTAAGTGCTTCACAAATGAGATCATGCAAATATGGTAATAAACATATGAAAGGGTACTAAACCTCATTAACCAGTGGGGACATTCAAATGGAAGCCAAAATGAAATCCCACCATACCAACACCGGAAGAGTTCACACTGAAAGATTGACAGTGCCCCGAATCGAAGAAGATGTGCCATCTGGGCAGCTGCTTGTCAGACACCCAGCCATGTTACCCCGTGACCCAGCAACCCTACTTCTAGGTTTTTCTGCCTGTCCCCGAAACACAAAAACCAAAAGTATATCTTCTCAGCATCATTTATAAAAATTAAAACCAGAAACAACCTAAATTCTTCTCAGTAGAACTGACAAATTGTAGTATATTCATACAACAGAGTCCTCTACAGTGATGAAAATAGGCTATGTGCAATTACATATATGAATCATAACCGTAATGTTGAACAAATAAAGCTAGAAACAGAGGGACACATACTGTTTAATTTTTTACATAAAGGTTAAAAACCGGCCAAAGTAATTCGAGTTATTAGAAGTGACGGAGTGGTGACTTTGGGAAAGAAGAGGTTGCATGCAGACGGGGGTCCCGGTCGTGGTATTTTACCTTCGTCTGGGTGGAATGAGATGGGTGGGCTCCGCTTGTGCAGATGCACTGACTGAGCTGTACACACATAACTGATGCATATTTTGGTGTGTTTGTTATGTTTCAACAAAAGTTTACTTTTAAAAAGGAAGAGGTGAACTTTGGGGTCTGTGAAAAAGTGAAAGCGTTAGTCACTCAGTCCTGTCTGACTCTTTGCCACCCCATGGACTGTAGTTTACCAGGCTCCTCTGTCCATGGAATTCTCTAGGCAAGAATACTGGAGTGGATAACCATTTCCTTCTCCAGGGAATCTTCTCAACCCAGGGATCAAACCCAGGTCTCATACGTTGCAGGCAGTTACCATCTGAGTCACCAGGGAAGCCCCTTGGGGTCTCTATATCACCTCAAATAAAATCTGTGGTGCAGGAAATGCTTACATTTAAGAAATTCGTGTTTTAATATACTCTCCTCCCAACCACACATACACACACACTCACATTTGTGGATGAACTCATTAAAAATAACAAGTATATGCCTGGAAGTGACACCGTCTATGAAGGTGACCCCAAGGCCAACAATGCTCCTCCCACCACTCAGAACTGCCAGGTCACCAGCAACAGACCTGCAGAAGCCTAACTTCCTGCTCACAGCACCGGCAGACAGAGCAGAGTTGTTCTGTCTCAAGGCTGAGGGAGCAGGAGGTTTGGTGACCCCTCCCAGTCCTGGCACAGATCCAGGCCTGGCCGTTGAACCCCTCCTCCCTGCTTTTTCTTAGAGGCCCACGGCCTTTCCTCAGGGAACGGGAGGCTCATCCTGGCCCACCCTTCCCGGGAATGATACTTACTTACACAGCAGATAACCAGAGGCGTCTTTCTGGCTGTCATTCAGCGTATAAAACAGCAGAGGGGACACAGGCCACTTTGAACTGTGGACTCAGCCTCTCCTCTCTCTCCAGCCCCCTCCACTATGCCTAATAGGACTGACACTTCAGAAAGGCAGTTTTGGGGTTTCCATGTCATTTTTCTTTTGCACAACATGGCAGACTCTGAAGGGTCCCACTCAGGAAGTTCTTTGTGCGGCCCCTGGGCAGATGTTTTTTCGTCTCTCAGAGTTCAGCTCACACCTCCTCCTATCACATTTGAAACCTCTGAACGGAATAAAGCCACATTCTTTTTAGGTGAGATAACAAGTTCCAAATGATGAAAACAGCTTGCAAAAAATGTGCTAGAATAGTTTGAAAATGGTTTGTACTTCAAGGAATGCGGGGAGGGTGAAGTTTTCAAAACTGATCTTTGCTTTAAGAGAAGAATTGCTTTCAGTTGCTGTCAGAAATTGCTCCGCTCAGCCCTTGACAGATGTGCATTATTTCTTCTTGTGGGAGAAAACGTCACTAAAAGGAGGAGGGAGAAAGCCCTCCCTTCCCTTCCTCTGACCCCCAGCCTATGTGCCCCCAGGGTCTAGCGCATCTGTGCCTGCACGTCTACCTGGATCCCTGCTGCGGTCCCTGATCTCATTTCTCTCTCAGAACCCCTTACTGTGTGTGTATTTCCTTTGAAACAAGGTTTTACATCACATCTGCTTATCTTCTGAAGAAGATTGTGAGCTATGAAAGTATTTAACAAAGATTAAATGGACACCTAGCATCAGAAGTATTAGGTAACTAAAGTAATATTTATATGTATAACTGCATGCATTTCAGAGGAGAAATGTTTAAAATTCTAATTAGAATAGCTTTGGTTGCAAGAAATAGAAAACTCTGATTCCAATGTCCTCCTCAGTTAGGGATGTATGATGTCATATGACAAGATGATCCAAGGTCTGAATTTGGCTAATCTGGCAGCTCAACAACAGCTATGGGGATCAGAGACATTCTTCTTTCTGCTCTGCTACCTTCTACAGGTGGGCTTTGTCCCCATGGACAACTGCCCCAATGTGCAAAATGGCTACATAGATCCAGGTACTGCATCCAAACAGAAAATAAAGGACTGTCTTTTCCTTGCGGACTTCTTAAGTGTGAAAAATCTTTCTCAGAACAACTCTTCCCGTCCCCCCAGCAAATTTCTTCTCGCATCTGCTTCGCCAGAACTTGCCCATGCTGAAACAATCAGCAAGGAAAATGGATTGCTGCAGTGTTTAGGATTCGCTGTGAGCTGAGGACAGGAGCTCTTCCCTAGAGGGACACCTAAACAGAAGTGAAGTTCTGTCAGCAAAAAACACAAGGAAACCTTCAGGATAAGGCAAAGCTGTCTCTACCACACAAAGGACTAGGATAGAGGTTTCCCTAAAGAAGAAAAGCAAATGGGCAACAAGAACAGGAAAAATGTTCCTCATGATTAGTCATCAGGGAAATACAAGTCAAACCACATGAGATACCACTTCACATATATTAAAGTCGTTGTTCAGTTCAGTCCAGTCGCTCAGTCGTGTCCAACTCTTTGCGACCCCAGGCCTCCCTGTCCATCACCAACTCCCAGAGTTCACTCAAACTCATGTCCATCGAGTCAGTGATGCCATCCAGCCATCTCATCCTCGGTCGTCCCCTTTTCCTCCTGCCCCCAATCCCTCCCAGCATCAAAGTCTTTTCCAATGAGTCAACTCTCTGCATGAGGTGGCCAAAGTATTGGAGTTTCAGCTTCAGTCCTTCCAAAGAAATCCCAGGGTTGATCTCCTTCAGAATGGACTGGTTGGATCTCCTTGCAGTCCAAGGGACTCTCAAGAGTCTTCTCCAATACCACAGTTCAAAAGCATCAATTCTTCGGCGCTCAGCTTTCTTCACAGTCCAACTCTCACATCCATACATGACTACTGGAAAATCCATAGCCTTGACTAGATGGACCTTAGTTGGCAAAGTAATGTCTCTGCTTTTGAACATGCTATCTAGGTTGGTCATAACTTTTCTTCCAAGGAGTAAGCATCTTTTAATTTCGTGGCTGCAGTCACCATCTGCAGTGATTTTGGAGCCCCCAAAATAAAGTCTGACACTGTTTCCACTGTTTCCCCATCTATTTCCCATGAAGTGATGGGACCAGATGCCATGATCTTCGTTTTCTGAATGTTGAGCTTTAAGCCAACTTTTTCACTCTCCTCTTTCACTTTCATCAAGAGGCTCTTTAGTTCCTCTTTGCTTTATGCCATAAGGGGTCATCTGCATATCTGAGGTTATTGACATTTCTCCCGGCAATCTTGATTGCGTTGTTCAGCCCAGAATTTCACATGACATACTCTGCATGTAAGTTAAATAAGCAGGATGACAACATACAGCCTTGAAAGTACTCCTTTCCCAGTTTGGAGCCAGTCCATTGTTCCATGTCTAGTTCTAAATGCTGCTTCTTGTTGTGCATACAGATTTCTCAGGAGGCAGATAATGTGGTCTTGTACTCTGATCTCTTTAAGAATTTTCCACTGTTTGTTGTGGTCCACACAGTCAAAGTCTTTAGGACCGAAGCCCCTGTGCTTAGGACCAGACCTCACTCTATGCATCACTTCATCTGGTTATTCATCTGTATCCTTTGACATGTCCCTTAATAAACTGGCAAATAAGTTGATGTTCCCTTGATTTCTTTGAGACTCTCCAGCAAATTAATTGGGCTTCCCTGGTGACTCAGCAGTAAATATTCTACCTGCAGTGCAGGAAACTCAGGTTGAGTCCCTGGTTCGGGGAGATCCCGTGGAGGAAGGCATGACAACCTGCTCTAGTACTCTTGCCTAGAGAGTCCCATAGACAGAGGAGCCTGGGAGGCTGCAGTCCATAGGGTTGCACAAAGTCAGACATGTCTAAAGTGACTAAGCAGCAGCAGTAGCAGCAACAAATTTATCAAGCCAGAGGAGGGGCTCAATTCAGTTCAGTTCAGTTCCTCAGTCGTGTCCGACCCTTTGCGGCCTGATGGGCTGCAGCATGCCAGGCTTCCCTGTACGTCACCAACTCCCAGAGCCTGTCTGTTTCTACAACAAATGTTGCTGGGACACTGATCATAATTTTATTAATTCTATACAAACCTTTCCAGAAAGAATCAACAATTCTATCTAGTCTTTCAACCCACAAATATCATCAGTTTAGTTCAGTTCAGTTCAGTTCAGTTCAGTTGCTCAGTCGTGTCCCACTCTTTGCAACCCTATGGATTGCAGCCAGGCCTCCCTGTCCATCACCAACTCCTGGAGACTACTCAAACCCATGTCCATTGCGTTGGTGATGCCATCGAACCATCTCATCTTCTGTAGTCCTCTTCTCCTCCCACTGTCAATTTTTATCAGGATCAGGGTCTTTTCAAATGAGTCAGTTCTTCGCATCAGGTGGCCAAAGCATTGGAGTTTCAGTTTCAGCATCAGTCCTTCTAATGAATATTCAGGTCTGATTTCCCTTAGGATTCACTGGTTTGATCTCCTTGCAGTCTAAGGGATTCTCAAGAGTCTTATCCAGCTCCACAGTTCAAAAGCATCAATTCTTCAGGGCTCAGCATTCTTTATAGTCCAATTCTCACATCCATACATGACTATTGTAAAAACCATAGCTTTGACTAGATGGAGATTTGTTGGCAAAGTAATGTCTCTGCTTTTTAATGTGCTGTCTATGTTGGCCATAGCTTTTCTTCAAAGGAGTAAGCGTCTTCATTTCATGGCTGCAGTCACTCTCTGCAGTGATTTTGGAGCCCCCCAAAATAAAGTCTGTCACTGTTTCCATTGTTTCCCCATCTATTTGCCGTGAAGTGATGGGACCAGATGCCATGATCTTAGTTTTCTGAATGTGGAGTTTTAAGCCAGTTTTTTCACTCTCCTCTTTCACTTTCATCAAGAAGCTCTTTAGTTTTTCGATTTCTGCCATAAGGGTGATGTCACTTGCATATCTGAGGTTATTGATATTTCTCCCGGCAATCTTGATTCCAGCTTGTGATTCATCCAGCTTGGCATTTCATATGATATACTCTGCATATAATTTAAATAAGCATGGTGACAATATACAGCCTTAACGTACTCCTTCCCCAATTTGGAACCAGTCTGTTGTTCCATGTCCATTTCTAACTGTTGCTTCCTAACCTGCATACAGATTTCTCAAGAGGCAGGTCAAGTGGTCTGGTATTCCTGTCTCTTTAAGAATTTTCCACAGCTTGTTGTGATTCATACAGTCAGAGGTTTTGGTGTAGTCAATAAAGCAGAAGTAGGTGATTTTCTGGAACTCTCTTGCTTCTTCACTGATCCAATGGATGGTGGCAATTTGATCTCTGGCTCCTATGCCTTTTCTAAATCCAGCTTGAATATCTGAAAGTTCGTGGTTCATGCACTGTTGAAGCCTGGCTTGGAGAATTTTGAGCATTACTTTGCTAGCATGTGAAATGTGTACAATTGTGTGATAGTTTGAACATTCTTTGGCATTGCCTTTCTTTGGAATTGGATGGAAAAACTGAACTTTACAAGTCCTGTGGCCACTGCTGAGTTTTCCAAACTTGCTGGCATATTGAGTGCAGCACTTACATGTCATCATCTTTTAGGGTGTGAAATAACTCCACTGGAATTCCATCACCTCCACTAGCTTTGTTCATCGTGATGCATGAGGGGCTAAGATAAACTTCTAATTTGTAGGCAGGTTGGACAGAAGTTGTGCATGTCCTGGGGATCTTGTACTCACAATAGGCATCTGAAATAGGGGGCAATCTTGTGGGACTGATCTCTGAACTTGTGGGATCCGAGAGTATATCCCGGTTGACGATATAAGAATTGAGTTAAATTATAGGACATCCAGTTGCTGTCACAGAGAGTTGCTTGGTGTGGGGGGAAACCCTCCATATTTGGTGACCAAAAGGGTCATAAGTGGAGTTTTCTGTGTGAAAGTAGAGAAACACACAGGAAGAGAAAAGACTGTAGGTTTTCCATATACATTTATTATAGATGTTCATCTAGTGGGAGGGTTCAGCATCTCCAGTACTTTGGCCACCTCATGCGAAGAGTTGACTCATTGGAAGAGACTTTGATGCTGGAAGGGATTGGGGCAGGAGGAGAAGGGGACAACAGAGGATGAGATGGCTGGATGGCATCACTGACTCGATGGACGTGAGTCTGAGTGAACTCCGGGAGTTGGTGATGGACAGGGAGGCCTGGCGTGCTGCGATTCATGGGGTCGCAAAGAGTCGGACACAACTGAGCGACTGAACTGAACTGAACTGAGCTATTCTTGAAGTGCTATGCCCAACATCCACACAAAGCAGGTCACCTGATCTGCTCAGCTCTGTGTTTGGAGCTCAAGTTAAGTCTGCCCTAATGAGATATCCCCTCAACCCTGGATGCCCTGAGGAGAAGAGCACCTCCCACGATTAGAAGATAGAAAACTGCTTGAAAACACAGCAACAACTTCAGAGAAGGGCCTCCTGAGTCTCTCTAAGCCTGGAATGGAGGCCCTAGTTCTTGGTCCACACCAGCGCCTATCTCCTCGCTGGCACGTATCTCTGTCCAGATGGGAACTGGGTCTCTGAAGGGCTTCCAGCTGCAGGGCCAGGGCAGTGGGAGCCCCAGGCACAGAAGGAATGTGATTCTTTTTAACCTTCATTCAAATTAAGACACACACCAGGAAATAAAAAGCTACCAATGTTTTATATACTTTAAATTATTTCAAGAAATAGTTATTTTATAGTCCATTTATCTCTTCCGTTTGTTGTGCTTTATTCACTAAAATTTTCCCGTTTCTTCAGTCCCCTTAGTCTCAGCATGTTCACATCTTGATTTTGCCTTGCTCTAGATAATGGTATTATAGACAGCTCCTCTCTCCCCCCCACCGCCTCCTCTCCCACCATTCTCTCTCTTCCCTTCATTTCTTCCACCTGTGTGTCCCCTACCCCCAGTACTCTGACCTTTGGACTAGACTCATTTGGAACCCATGGTCCTAGAGTTTGGTTAGCTTGGCCTGACCCTAATCCAGCTTGAGCAGAGAGGAGGGTACATCTCAGCCTGTCCTGAAACCCCTTCCACCAGTGCATGGAGGGGAAGTTGAAGGAGAGAGTTGGAAGGTTAATGGTATTGGGGGGGTTAGCTGTCCCCCTCAAGCTTTCCCTGTGATCTCTTCATCCCAAAGCCACACTGGTTCTGCTTCCTCTTGTCAGAAGCTGAGGGGCAGCTCAGAGGTGGACCCTGCTGTTCTCAGTTTCCTGTCTTGATTCCTAAACCTCAGGACAGGAATCCTCTTCCTGCCCCTAATCTTGTTAATCTCTTTCCCATCTTCTGGTGCCAACTCCACACTTTCAGTGTGGCATGAGTTGTAGTTAGTGAGTACTTAAAAAAAAAAATCTGAGAAGGAAAAATAGAAGCAAACTCACATACACTAAAGCATCAAATTTGGGGAGGAATTTCTGTCCATTTGCGTCTCTTGAGCTTAAGCTTTGCAGGTGACTTCAAAGAGCCAGCATCCACCAGAGACTCGTTCCGTAGGCAGAAAGAAACAGAGTCCCAGCCTGAAGGTGGATGGGAATGTCCGTGTGGACCAAGGAGCAAAGAGCAAAGGGGGCCTCAATATAGTCAAGGAGACTGTACCCCCACTTCGGTGGAAAGAGTGAGACAGCAGGCACTGCCATCCACGCGTGTGCTGGTGCTGGCACTTGGCACTTCCAGTAAACAGCAGCTGTACTGGGATGCTCATTACTGATGAAGACTTCCCCTCTTGGGGTCCGGTCTCCTTCCTTCTTCCAGCTTCGGTCTTGAGTCCCTTCTGTGGGTGCAGGAAGACAGATCAGGGCCATGCAGTCCTTGGAGATCACTGTGTCTATTCTCAGATAGGGGACTGGAAATGCATCCTGCCAGGTCTATTGCTTACGTGGAAGCAGATTTCAGAACTTCCCCAATCCCAGAAGTCAGTGATTTCTTAGTTCCCACTGTTCAGCTGGACCTAACCAGAGCCTCTTCTCCCCAGGAACACAGTTTTTTTCTCAGGGATGCACTTGGTTGGGAATGCTAGCTGGGATAGGCCACTGGGGCCGGGAACCCTGGAAGCAGATTCCAAACTTTGAAGCACTTCCTCAGTCTCTTGATTGCATGTTTTGGGAAAATCAGTAAAGGTCACCTGCCCAGCCCTTAAGTGGATGTCTAACTTCCAGAAGGGAGGAGGTCCCAGAGGTCCTGAGAGCAGCACCCAAGAGTGGCCCTGTGTCAGGCTTAGAGATCAAGTGGGCTGCCCTTCCAAGTGGTCCCCACTGGGTCCTGCTGGGACTTCTGGGAACTTCTCCCACCATTTCTACAGCAGGAAGAGAGGCTGAGTCATGGGGAAGGGTAGGGGCAACTTCTGCACACCACCTGTTGTCACCTAGGAGGGGGCAGACTTGATCCCTGGAGCATGAACTCAGACCCGGCCTAGCCACATACAACTCGGCGACCTTAGCAAGCTCCTGAAACTTTTGGAGCCTTGGCCTCTCATTTGTAAAATGAGGATAATCATCTCCCTTTATTCACTTATCATGAATATTCAATAAGATTATGCATTTGAAGCAGCTAGTATACCCTGTCCATGGTAAGTGGCTCAGTACATACCAGCCATTGGTAGTAGTATTAATACCAACCCCAAACCACTGAAATATGGAAGAGTCTCAGAAGGTAGAAATTTAGATGAGGATATGTGCTAGGGGTCATAAACCCATCTTCAGCCAAAGTTCCCTCCCCTGCCCTCTGCTCAGGCCTCTGCTTTCCAAGCAGCATCCTGGTAGTAAGAGCACAGGCTTGGGCCATTTTCCTCAAGCTTGGATTGTAACCCTTCTGCAGGCAGGCCAAATCTAGGCATATCTCTTCACTACTTAAATTCCTCTTATATTTTCTCCCTTCACAAGTCTTGTGTCTCCAACCACAATTAAACTCTAGAGGTAAGGACTAGGCTTATGCTCCATCTAGGCCTCCCTGCTTTGATCCTGAACTGATTGTCCTTCTTAAGTTTTGCTGTCAACCTGGGAAACTATTTTGCATTTCACTGGAGCTTAGCAAATGATAAAATAAATATAGAAATATATGTTCTCTCTCATATAGATAATCGTCCTGTTCCAAGGAACTTCTTCCCATTGAGATGACAGAGAAAAGTTAGAGACAGTCAACAGATCATTTGGCAATTGTAGATTTTTTTGTGTATATATAAAAATAACTAAATAAAACTATATATGTATATATAGTTTTATTTAGTTATTTTTGACTGTGCTTGTTTTTTTTTTTTTTTAATTTTTAACACCAAAAACATTTTGTATTGGGGTATAGCCAATTAGCAATGTTGTGATAGTTTCAGGTAAAAAGTGTAGCAGGGACTCAGCCATTGATATACGTGTATCTCCCCCAAACCCCCCTCCCATCCAGGCTGGCATATAACACTGAGCAGAGTTCCATGCACTGACAATAGGCTTTTGTTGGTCTCCATTTTAAACACAGCAGTGTACATGACCTTGGCTGTGCTGGGTCTTCGTTGTTGCCTGACTTCTCTCCGGTTGTGAGAGCAGGGACTCCTCTTTTTTGCAGTGTGCCAGCTTCTCATTGCGGTGGTTTCTCTTGTTGTGGAGCACAGGCTCTAGGGCACGCAGGCTTCAGTAGCTGTGGCACGTGGGCTTAGCAGTTGCAGTTCCCAGGCTCTAGACCACAGACTCAATACTTGTGGTGCACAGGCTTATTTGCTCAGCAGCATGCAGGATCCTCCTGGACCAGGCATCGAACCCATGTCTCCTGCATTGGCACCTGGATTCGTTACCACTGAGCCACCAGGGAAGCCCTGGCAACCCTAGATTTTGAAGTAATTGGGACCATTCCAGAACTGATATAGAGGAGGGATGTAGGGTCACCGAGTTGATTGGGAAAGGACATTATGGAGAATAAAGTATGCAATCCTCAGCATCGGGGAGAAGGGAGCTAGTTAGTGCATCTGCTAGCATCCAGTCATGGCTATGACCACCCTTACTTGATCCTTGGTGGCACTATTACAGTTAAAAATATCAAAATGAAAGAGCCAACTCAAACATTCTCTGTGACATCCACTAGGCTTCTTGAGGAAATGGCTGATCTTACAAACGCTTTCAGCCCCCTTTGCACTGAGACTGGCAGGGACCAAAGCAGGTAGTAAAGTGAAAGAGCTTTTTCTCCAGATGCACGGCCGGGTTGTCCTTGCCTCTGCTCCTAAATTTACTCACACCGAGGGACAGCCTCACATAAGCAACTGACAACGAAGGATTTTAGGCAGCCCTCATTTTTACTTATGTTATTTTCATCATGACTATGGTGACTTTGAAGGCATTCACTCCAGGTTTCTGGGCTTCATTATTTGTTTTCCCTAGAATCCCTCAGAGTTTAAGTAATAATTAATGATCCCATTAACATGTTAAGTACCCCTTACCATTATTCATTAATCCAGCATGAGAAGCAACGGGCCTATCCTGGGGGGAAGGTGGTGGCAGGGTCCCCACTGGGGGCGATCGTTCTGCCTCCTCCATTTCCCTGGGGTCTCTCTCAAAAACCACTGCATCAGGCTTTGGGAACTGCGGCTGGGAAATTATAGAGGTTTAGTATTGTTTCTTCTGAGCCTGTACTCCAGAAAGACACTGTGAGTTTAGGTAGAACCTGAAGTTTTCAAGTGATAGATTTTCATCATGTTTCAAAACAGGAATTGTTAAAGTGGGACAAGAGGGTCTTCTTGGAAAACCAAGTCCCTGTGAAAGCAGCCGTGCAGGTATCGTCACAAAAATCTCCACTAAGGTGGTAAATTCCACTTCTTGGACAAGTGTCAATGAGCCCAGGCCTTTGAATCGTTAACGAAAGCAGTTGCTTGCGTCCCCCTGCTCCATCCCCCTATTGTTTGGCCATGTGGCGTGGCATGTGGGATCCATGTTCCTTGCAGTAGAAGCACAGAGTCTTAACCACTGGACTGCCGGAGCAGTTGCTTTCTTTGACAATCATTCAGACTGTGGAGGCCCTGCCTGCACTTCCCAAAAGCTGTGTCTGTGTTGGGCACCAGCGCGGGCCTGCACATCTCTGCCTCAGCTCCCCAGCCTGGATGCTCCAGCATCTCACTAACTGCCTGCTTTCCTCTGTCTGGTGCACACAGCCACAGGACATTCATTTTCCTAGCCCAGCTGGCAGTGCCAGCATAGGGTTTTTTAATTCCCAAGCTGCTTACATCAAGCGCCCCCTCAATGAGACAGTCCCCAGAATTGACCTGGGCTCTCCCATTCTCAGTTTTTTGGGGTCTGTGGACCAAATTTCAGCATCTCATATGGCTTCCAGGTAGAGAGAGGCAGAGGAGGGGCCCTGGAAAGAGGGATGCTGGAAAAGGCTCTCAATAGAACTGTAGACCAGGACCCACTGTGCTGAGAGCTGCCTCTGTGATACCTCTGCTCCATCCAAAAACACCACATCGCTAATTTTCTGACCAAAAATAATAAGAAAACGGGATCCTGTAGATGGTAATGTGTCCTCCCATAAAAAAATGTTGTCTGCATGAGGCTCTGGAGTCTGCCTGCCCTGGGCTGGCATTCTGGCTCAGCCATGACAGCAAATGCCCTACCATCACCAGGCGGCAGCTTCGGCCCCTTGGAGGTCAAGGGAGTGGGGATCTGATCTCACAAGTGTTGCTGGGAGGATCAAATGAACACAGCACCAGATAGAAAGTGCTCAAGAAGCAATACCTGAGGATTTCAGGTCATTCTTTCTAACTAGGTTTTTCTGTGCTGGTTTTCTGGACAACTTCCGTGTCTTTGTCCCTCCTAGCTGGTACGGGATCAGTGCACACCAAACACACACGACTGTCACCTAGACAGGGGTGAACATTACAAACACAGTAGGGGAGGGAACTGGTGATTGTCAGCATCCTCTCAACATGGTCCTGAAACCAGACAAAGGGAGTTGAAAATAAATAGCATCAGTCCTAAGCCAGTCCCTTCTTCAAAAAAGGTTTGTTCCTCAACCCCTAACCATTTGCATTTAATCCAACACGGGCTCTGACTTGAGTAGGAACCAACCAAGTCACTGGCTTTAGTAGGAACCATCCAACACTGACTTGAGTAGGAACCAACCAAGTCACTGACTTATCAGAATCTTCTCTCCAAAAGCAAGCCACCAAACCTTTTAGGGTCCCTCCCACCCCTGTGAGCAGTCATTAAATTTTAGCCTGCAACTTTTAGGGCACCGCTTTTAGGGTAGCAGGGAAATGAAAATATCCACAAAAGGCTGGTTCCCATTACTCACCTTGGCCCTGCCTTGCTCAGGTCCCAGAAGTTTGTTCTCTTTGCTGCCCAGAGCAGGTCATCCTGGCTCCACTTTGAGCTGTTCCCCAGCTCAGTAGATGCTGAGTGCTCAGGACCAGTTGGGGGAGTGCAAACCTGGTACTCTGTAAAACGAGTGGAGAGAGGGTGCAAGGCCCAGCCATGAAGAGAAGCAACCTGATGAGAGGGAAGTCAGGTCTACCTCTTGCTGGGGTGTGACCAAAACTTCCAGAACATCAATGCCCCCACCCCATAAATGAGGGTGACATTATCTGCTTGTGCATGTCACAAAAATTTTTAAATGCTTCAATGTGCTTCCCAGATTGTGCTAGTGGTAAAGAACATGCCTGCCAATGCAGGAGTTGTAAGAGATGCAGCTTTGATCTCTGAGTCAGGAAGATCCTTTTGAGAAGGGCCTGGCAATTCACTCCAGTATTATTCCCTGGAGGGTCCCATGAACAGAGGATCCTGGCAGGCTACAGTCCATAGGGTCACAAAGAGATGGACACAACTGAAGCAACATATAATGCACACATCACATATGCAATAAATGATATCTAATATGCAGCAGAGCCTTAATAGTTTTGCATTATTGTTGCTTTTCCAGTAGCTCGATCCAACACAAGCAAAGAAAGAGGGAAAGGGACAGACAGATTCCCAATTAGATTTGCTGTCCAGACAAGTGAGGCAGGCAGGAAAAGGATCATACACCATGTGTGGCTCCTTGGAATCTGCCTGGGATTCCCTCTCCGTTTGTTAGGACGGAAAGGAAGGGCCCCTGAAGTTAAGAAGCAATGCAAAGGTAAGGATTTAGGGGTTTGGGGGTTGGGTGTGAAACGACCACGTGGTTTCTTCAGCCAGGGGCTGTGTGGAGTCATTTGTGGTTTTGAGGCTGGGGTAATTGCCACTTCCTGGGCTTTGGCTTCAGTCTTTGGCTTTTGACTACAAACCACACTGAGCAGGGCCAGACTGCAGATACCTTTTTTCTTCTTGGGAAGCCAGGTGGAGCCTCTGGGGTTGGTGTGCCCTGGTAGAGCCCCTTTTACTCCTGAGAACATCAGCTGTAGGAAAGTTCCATTCAGAGGACAGAGAGACACAAATGGTCCTCCATCAAGAGGTGGTGAGGAGAGGCAGAGAGAGGGCTTGGAGTTGGACAAATCTGAGTTCCAGCCCCCGAAATCTCTTCTTAGCCCTCAGACATTTCTCTAACCTTCAGTGTCCTCCTTTATGAAACTAGTAATAATAACTGCTTCAGGATCATTGAGAGGCCCAAACAAGAGTAGGCAAACCCAGTTCAGAGACAATGTCAGATGAGCATGCACCACATCACTCACCCCCTCAGCGCATATGGGTGAGGTCACCGGTGGCGACCATTCCAAGATGGCACACCTAGCAAGTGGTGCAGCTCAGAGAACAGCCTGCACCATCGGGCATGCATAGTCTTCTAGACAAATGATGTGTACGCCCCTCCCCAAGACTCCATGTGCTGCCCTGAAGACACCAACAGATGTGCAGGGTCAATGTCCTCCCTGCCTCACCCACCCTTCATCTCTGTGCCACACTGGATGATCTTCACAATGTGAAGTGTGTAGCCAGCTGGAGTAAGTTGCTATTACTCTCTCTTCAGACCAAAGGATGTAAAATTTCCAAACATTATGGCAGGAAGACTGGATGGCCATCCCTGAGCAGAGTATGTTTCTCGGAAGGAAAACAGAAGCTTCTTGTTGAATGGACTAAATGTTAGAGATGAGCTCTAAGTGCTGGACTAAGTGGTCCAGAGAAAGAGAGGAAGTGTGTAGCCACAAAGCTACAGTGGGGTTAGGGCTGAGGCTGGAGGTGGAGGACTCATGCATGGTGAGGAACTGTCTCAGAGGGTAGTGAGAGGCAGCTCTGGCAGTTTCACTCACTCATTCCACAGGTGCTGAGTGTCTGGTGCCATCCTAGGGGCTGAGAAACATCATGGTGAATGAAGTCACAGGGCTCCTGGTCTCATGAGTCTTACATTCTGGCTTAGTGGGGGCAGTGTACATCCAACAGATAAATTAATAAACAAAAAACTGTTATGCTGTGGAAAACACTACCTGTGCTGTCCTGGAGAGGGGCGGCCATTAGAGTAGGTGGGCGGACTCCCTGGAGGAGCTGACGACTAGACTAAGCTGACTCATGAAAAAGCTGACAGAAAATGAAGTACTAGCTTTATGCAGCTGGAAAAAATTTTACACACTTAAACCCAGAATGCAATACTCTAAATGCTTCATGGCTCTGGAAGAAATTATAATGCATAATTTATAGCTAATTTGTAAAGTTAGTTTTAGAAAGCTTTTAAATAATTTCCAGATGAGAGACCAACAGTGCATTCTACAACATTATGTTGCTGAGCTATATCCTAGAACATGTACACAACCAAGCAGTCCCTGAAAGCTCCTCCTGTGAACCCAGAAGTATTAGCCCATGGAAAGGACCCTGTGGACAATGCAGGGTCACCTGGCAGAGGCCAGGTGAAAGAAAGTCACTCCAAATCAGGAATCATTCAGTTACAGGAAATAGGAACCCATTTGAGGAAGCTTCATTAAAGACTAATTTAACTTGAACAGTCCCAAGGGCTGGATGTGGTGAGGAGTCCATGAGGGATGAGATCTAAGAAATGAAGGCCTATAGAGCTGAGAACTCTCCTCAATAAGCCACGTGGTTACTGTTTTTTAAATTTAATATGTTCATAATACTAGTAACCTGTGGAATTGCTTTTTATAATTTTTTATTACAATAAAATCTGTATAACACAAAATTTGTCTTTTCACCATTTAAAATACCAATACCCCTTCAGTATCTGGTTCTGATGTTTGTCCATCTCTTCAAATTCAGTTATTACCTATTCATGTCCCTTCATTTTTTCTTGACACCCAGACATGATGTAGCACTGCTGTTAGGAGGCCTTTACTGATGTCATGCAATGGCAACCCACTATAGTATTCTTGCATAGAGAATTCTGTAGACAGAGGAGCCTGGTGGGCTGCTCTCCATGGGGTCGCACAGAGTCAGACATAACTGAAGCGCCTTAGCATGCATGCATGCATTAGAGAAGGAAATGGCAACCCACTCCAGTGTTCTTGCCTGGAGAATCCCAGGGACAGAGGAGCCTGGTTGGCTGCCATCTATGGGGTCACACAGAGTTGGACATGACTGAAGCAACTTAGCAGCAGCAGCACCAGTGATGCCATGAGGTGTGGGATGGAAGGCTTCCCACTGTCCTGATGTGTTCTCAGTCTGTGCCCTGGCTGTGAACTTCACAAGTGCTTTTCAGTGTTTTTCTCCTTTTCTTGATGCAGCAGGGTGACTAGAGCTGGCTGCAGCTGCATACTCCCCTCCCTCAGGTCAGTTAGGCTCTGGATAATTAGTTTCTCCTGAGTGCACATCTTGGTATATTTCAAACTGGTCCCTTTACCTTCCCTCTCCTAGAAGCCAGAAGAGATTTCCCCTGGACATTTTCAGTGAAAATCTGGTCTAATTCCCGGAGGTAAATTCCACAGTATTGTACCTACTACTCATGACTTCATTCCCCTGGAGTTCTCACTCTCAGACGTATCTATACTCAGGTGATGGTAATTCACCAGTTACAGTTCAGGTTTTCCTTTCGCAAAACTGGTTCCCACAGTGGTCTCCATTCTGTCTCTGCTTCAGGAAGCTGAGAATCCCTGTATCATCCATCTGTCTCTCCAACCTTGAGGGCAGTGATTTGTCCTATGTCCACCCCTCTCTTAAAGATCCAAAAACAGTGTTGATCAACTTTTCAGTCTCTTCATCTTTTTATTTCTTTTTAAGATGGAGTGATGACTTCCAAGCTCTGTACATGTGGAACTGTAAAACATTTTAACCCTTGTAACCACTGTTAAGAGTAAAATTCAGTGGCTTTAATTACATTCACAATATTATAAAACCATTACTGCTGCTGCTGCTAAGTCACTTCAGTCATGTCCGACTCTGTGCGACCCCATAGGCAGCAGCCCACCAGGCTCCCCCATCCCTGAGATTCTCCAGGCAAGAACACTGGAGTGGGTTGCCATGGCCTTCTCCAATGTATGAAAGTGAAAAGTGAAAATGAAGTCACTCAGTCGTGTCTGACCCTCAGCGACCCCATGGACTGCAGCCTTCCAGGCTCCTCCATCCATGGGATTTTCCAGGCAGGAGTACTGGAGTGGGGTGCCATTGCCTTCTCTGATACGATCATTACCCACTACTTATTTCCAAAACTTTTTCATTGCCCCAGACAGAAAATCTGTATCCACTAGGCAATAACTACCCACTTGGGAGTAATGCTGCTGTGGCCATTGATATACTACAAGTATCTGCTTGAGTTCTTGTTTTCAATTATTTGGGGTATACACCCAGAACTGCAATTGCTGAATCACATGGTAATCTTAGGTTTACTTATTGGAGAATTCACCAAGCCATTTTCCACAGTGGCTGCATCGTTTTACATTCGTACCACAAAAGCAAAAGTGTTCCAATTCCTCCACATCCTTGCCAACACTTAAAAAAATTTTTTTTCATAATAGTCACTCTGGTAGGAATGGAGTGGTATTTCATTATGGTTTTGATTTACATTTTCCTAATGGATAATGAAGTTGAGCATTTTTTGTGTGTGTTTATTGATTGTTTGCATATATTCTTTGGGAAAATGTCTATGAAGTCCTTTATCCATTTTTTTTCACATGAACTGTCTTTTTGTTGTTGAGTCATAGGATATAAATCAAAGAGGACACAAATAGATGGAGAAATGTACCACGTTCATGGATTGGAAGAATCAATATAGTAAAAATGAGTATACTACCCAAAGCAATCTATAGATTCAATGCAATCCCCATCAAGCTATTTTTCACAGAACTAGAACAAATAATTTCACAGTTTGTATGGAAATACCAAACACCTCGAATAGCCAAAGCAATCTTGAGAAAGAAGAATGGAACTGGAGGAATCAACCTGCCTGACTTCAGGCTATACTACAAAGCTACAGTCATCAAGACAGTATGGTACTAGCACAAAGACAGAAATATAGATCAATGGAACAAAATAGAAAGCCCAGAGATAAATCCATGCACTTATGGACACCTTATCTTTGACAAAGTCGGCAAGAAAATACAATGGATTAAAGACAACCTCTTTAACAAGTGGTGCTGGGAAAACTGGTAACTACTTGTAAAAGAATGAAACTAGAACACTTTCTAACACAATACACAAAAAATAAACTCAAAATGGATTAAAGATCTAAATGTAAGACCAGAAACTATAAAACTCCTAGAGGAGAACATAGGCAAAACACTCTCCGACATACATCACAGCAGGATCCTCTATCACCTACCTCCCAGAGTAATGGAAATAAAAGCAAAAATAAACAAATGGGACCTAATTAAACTTAAAAGTTTTGCACACAAAGGAAACTATAAGCAAGGTGAAAAGACAGCCTTCAGGATGGGAGAAAATAATAGCAAATGAAGCAACTGACAAAGAATTAATCTCAAATATATACAAACAACTCCTGCAGCTCAATTCCAGAAAAATAAAAGACCCAAGAAAAATATGGGCCAAAGAACTAAACAGACATTTCTTCAAAGAAGACATACTGATGGCTAACAAACACATGAAAAGATGCTCAACATCAGTCATTATCAGAGAAATGCAAATCAAGACCACAATGAGGTACCATCTCATGCCAGTCAGAATGGCTACTATCCAAAAGTCTATAAGCAATAAATGCCAGAGAGGGTGTGGAGAAAGGGAACCCTCTTACACTGTTGGTGGGAATGCAAACTAGTACAGCCACTATGGAGAACAGTGTGGAGATTCCTTTAAAAACTGGAAATAGAACTGCCATATGACACAGAAATCCCACTTCTAGGCATGCACACTGAGGAAACCAGAATTGAAAGAGACACGTGTAACCCAATGTTCATTGCAACACTGTTTATAATAGCCAGGACATGGAAGCAACCTAGATGTCCATCAGCAGATGAATGGATAAGAAAGCTGTGGTACATATACACAATGGAGTATTACTCTGTCATTAAAAAGAATGCATTTGAATCAGTTCTAATGAGGTGAATGAAACTGGAGCCTATTATACAGAGTGAAGTAAGTCAGAAAGAAAAACACCAATGCAGTATAATAACGCATATATATGCAATTAAGAAAGATGGTAATGATAACCTTATATGCAAGACAGCAAAAGAGACACAGATGTATAGAACAGTCTTTTGAACTCTGTGGGAGACAGCCAGGGTGGGATGATTTGAGAGAAGAGCATTGAAACATGTATATTATCATATGTGAAACAGATCACCAGTCCAGGTTTGATGCATGAGATAATGTGATCAGGGCTGGGGCACTGGGATGACCCAGAGGGATGGGATGGGGAGGGAGGTGGGAGGGGGGTTCAGGGTGGGGAACACATGTACACCCATGGCTGATTCATGTCAAGGTATGGCAAAAACCATTACCATATTGTAAAGTAAAACAAAAAAATAAAAAATAAATAAAAAATAAAATAAAAATCTAAAAATACCAAAAAAATCCCATGTAAGATAATATTTTGCAAATATCTTCTCCCATTCCATTATATCTTTCTCAATAATGTCCTTTGATGCACAAAAGTTTTGATTTTGATAAAATTCAATTTATTTATTTTACTTATGTTGCTTATGCTTTGGGTATCATATCTAAGAACCTGTTGCCAAATCTAAGGATGTGAAGATTTATAGCTATGTTTTCTTCTAAGAGCTTTATAGTTTTAGCTCCTACTTTCAGGTCTATGGGTTATTTTGAGTTATTTGTAAATGGGGTGAGATAAAGGTCTAAATGCATTCTTTTGCATTTCCCAGCATCTTTCATTGAAAAGTTTTGGCATCCTTATCAAAGATCAACTGACCAGGTATGTGAGGGTTTATTTCTGGACTCTATTCTATTCCATCCATCTCTATGTCTCTCTTTGTGCAGTACCACACTGTTTTGACTACTATAGATTTTATAGTTCATTTTGAAATCAGGTAGTTGAGGCTTTGTCCTTATTTTTTGAGATTTTTTGACTATTAATCTCTATTAATAGATTATTAAGCTATCAATTATTTTGGGTATTAATCTATCAACATTTATATTGATTAATATTCCAGATATTAATCTATCAATTAATTTTGTTCCTTTGCCTATGCCACGTGTTCCTGTTTCTTAGATATCTTGTAATTTTTTGTTGTTGAAATCCGGACATTTGAATCTTATAAAGTGGTAAATCTGGAAACCAGTTTCTCTTCATTCCCTAGGATTTGCTGGATTCTTTTCCCTTGGGAAGGCTATAGCAGTCCATTTGCTTAGTGATTTCCCCTAACTAGTTTTGCAGAGACTGTATTCCTTGTCATGTGTGGCTAATGAAGTTTCTGTTCTTTAGTTTGTGCAGTTAGTGTTTTCACAGAGGTTTCCTTCAATGCTCAGAGCTAAAAATCCAAAAACCAAAGGAACACAAAAATCACTTCTAGTCTTTGCCAAGTGACTCTGTTCCAGGTCACTCCTTCACCAACAAGCCAGGCTTATACTAAACCTGGAGATCAGCCCCAAGTGAGGCTGATGGTTTCTTCACATCCTGTCTCTCTGACCCAGGCACATGCATAGGCTCCAGGGCCCCAATTTTTATTGTTTTAAATGTTCTAATTTCCCAAAGGAACTCTCAGGCTTTTGTTCCAAGGTCTTAGGCAGTCTATGGATGTGTTCAGCTGCCTGTTTATGTTTCCATCATAATCTTTTGCCCCAGGCATCTGTGGGTTGACAGTTCATCTTGCAGTATTTCCAAGCAATGGCACTGCCTTTCTAGCCCGAGTTCTGAGTCAGGCAAAATAGACATTGCTTCCCTTGTGTCAGTTCTACAGGTAGCCCCCAGACAGGTTAGAACAGACACCCACAATAATTAGCAAAGGTTCCACATTGAGAACGTGGCTGTCATCTTCAAGATTCCTGCCAAGCAGGAGAGGTTGGACTAAGACAAGGGAAATGTTGCCAATCCTTCCTACCATTTTGAAGCCATCTTTTTCTTGATTCAGCATGCATTTACTTGCTCTAAACTTTGTCTGTTTCCTAGAGTCCTGACAAAGTTGGATCTGGCTATTTCTGCTCATTTTTTTTTGTTTGAATTTATTAATCAATTAATTTTTATACAATTTTAAAGGTTACTTTCCATTTACAGTTATTACAAAATATTGACTATATTGCCTAAATATTGTCAAAATATTGACTATATTGACTAAGTTGTGCAATACATTCTTTCTACTTTACACCCATTAGTTTGTACCCTCCTCTTCCACTCACACCCCTACTGGTAGCTACTAGTTTGTTCTTTGTCTGCGAGTCTGCTTCTTTTTTTTTTTTTTTAATATTTACTAGTTTGCTGAATTTTTTTAGATTCCACATATAAAGATATCATACAGTATTTGCCTTTCTCTATCTGACTTATTTCATTAGCCTAATGCCCTCTAAGTCTTCTTTTCTATGGATGAGTAATATTCCATTTACCGTATCTTCTTTAACCTTTCATCTATTGATGGACACTTAGGTCATTTTCCATATTTTGGCTATTGTAAATAATGCTGCTTCAACATTGGAGTATATGTATCTTTAAATTACCGCTTTTGTTTTTTTCAAATATATATCCAGGAGTGGCATTGCTGAGTCATATGGTGGTTCTATTTTTAGTTTTTTGAGAACTCTCCATACTGTTTTCCACAGTGGCTATACCAATTTACATTCCCACCAACAGTGTAGGAGGATTCCCTTTTCTCCATATCGTTGCCAACAATTTTTATTTATGTTTTTTGGATGATAGCCTTCTGACAGGTGTGAGATGACATCTCATGGTGGTTTTGATGTGCATTTCTCTGATGATTAGCAATGTTGAGCATCTTTTCATTTGCCTGTTGGCCATTTATGTACCCTCTTTGGAAAAATGTCTATTCAGTTCTGCCTATTTTTTAATCATATTGGTTTTTTTTTTTATGTTGAGTTCTGTAAACTGTTAATATCTGTCAGATATTAACCCTTATTAGTAATACCATTTGCAAATGTTTTCTCCCATTTAGTAGCTTGTTCTCATTTTGTCAATGACTTCTTTTACTATGCAGAAACTTTCAAGTTTAACTAAGTTCCATTTATTTACTTTTGCTTTCTTTAAGAGATGGATCCAAAACAATATTGCTGTGATTTATGTCAAAAGTGTCCTGCCTATGTTTTCCTCCAGGAGCTTTTGATGTTTCAATAGCTTAGAGTTGCCTACTCCACCATTTTGTGAAGTCAAAGTCCCCTGGTTGTTTTTTGCCTTATATTTTTCTCTGCAAATTGATTCCATTCCCCTCTTCTCCCTAAATACTGTTTCTTTCTTTTTGCTAATTATGGCAAATAGCTCCAAAATGACCATGGTAGCCTCAGCCCTCAGGGCTGGGTCACATCATTGTCCAGCACCCTAACTGACTGTCCGTTTTCTAAGTCTCAAAAGCTGAGTGTCAGGACTTTGAACCTGATTTCCTCAGCTTGAGAGTCTTGGGCCAATCAGCTGAGGGGGAGGAAGCTGCAGGACCCTCTTCTTACTCAGCAGGGGTATAGGGAGGGATTCTCTTGGAAAGGAGATAGGCTGGTTCCAAAAAGCTAGGTGTAGGGGCAGGAAGAAGTTTTTAGTATCTAGTATAATCATGAAACACAACGATTCCCTGCAGGGCGTCCAAGGAGAAAAGCACAATGAGATGATCCAACCATACTTAACCATGAAATCAATTTTTTTTCCCCATAGGAGAACTTTAGTGTTTAGTAGAATATGAACTATACAGATATTGCTTCAGGAGTTCAATAAAAATGTGTTGAATTTGAAAAGTGAAGATTCAGATGGCATCCATAATCTTCATCCCTGCCCTTCTGGCCCTGTGCCTGGTGCTTTGGTTGGTGGGGCCCTGAGCTGAGTACAACCCTGGGCTGGGTGGGCTGCAGATGTTCATTTCTGAGGAAAGCCTGGATTCCTGAGAGCTTGTGACAGACACCGTGCTACCTGCTATGCCAAAGAACAGGATTATTTCTCCACCCCTGTGTTTAACACAAGTGAAAGCAGGTCTGAGTCCTTGCTCCAAAAGGAAGAGACACATATGACAAAAGTGAGAGGGATGAACAGAAACCAGGAGGAGGCTAGGCTCTGGCCTGGGTTTGCCACCTTCCAGCCAAGTAGCCACGTGTAAACAGGCCACTCAGCAAGGCCGCTCAAGGCCTGTGTTTCTTCACCCAGAAGTAAGGAACAGAAACACAATGGGTGATTTCCTAGGGTTTTGTTTCTTTGCTTTTCCAATTTTTGTTTTACAAGTAGAAACTTTTCTTTTAAATAAAACATATATACAGCTCCAGTATATAAAGTGAAAGTCACTCAGTCGTGTCTGACTCTTCATGACCCCATGAGCTATACAGTCAGTGGAATTCCCCAGGAGTGGGTAGCCTTTCCCTTCTCCAGGGGATCTTCTCAGACCAGGGATTGAACCCAGGTCTCCCACATTGTAGGCAGATTCTTTACCAGCTGAGCCACAAGGGAAAACCCCCCAGTATATCAAGAAAGTGACAAAAGCAGAAGTGGTCTGATGGAGCAGGACGGGGGATCCAGCTGATCACCAGAGGTTCACGTGGGCCAAGTGTCCTCTGACCTCTGAGGTGCTGTCCTTTTGCATGAGAACCTGCCTCCCTACATCATGAGCTCTTCCAGGGCAACATGTCCTCAGCAGCCTTATGTCCTTAGACCATAGGTCCTTGAAGGCAAGGCTGTCTTAGAGTTTCTTGTGGCATCTGATGGTAGGAGCTAATGATAATTAATAATAATAGTGGGACTATCAGATAAACCTTTGTGGCAAGTGCTGCTTCAGCCACAGGCTGTCCCAGATTTCTGGATTTCAAATATTGGTCAGTGATCTGTTTTGCCAAAAATGTCTGTTTAAAAATACAGTTTTCACTGCTGCAATGACTCCCCAATTCTTCAAAGAAAGGGCTTTTGAAAAATTTTTATGGGAGAAAATATTTACAAATGAAGCAACTGACAAGGGATTAATCTCCAAAATACACAAACAACTCATGAAACTCAATATATATATATATAAAAAAGCAACCCAATCAAAAAGTGGATGGAAGATCTAAATAGACATTTTTCCAAAGAAAAAAGGGCTTCTTAACAGTGATAAAATGACTGGTGCTAGGGAACCACAGCTCTAGAGCAGTTCCAGTCCTTGGCTTCACTTTGCCGTCTGCATATCTTCAACAGCAACACGACCTTTGACTGCCCTTACATCCAGGTGTGGCCTCTGGGTCCTTGGGCTTCCTGGTTGCCACATGTCTGAGCAGGATCCCAAGGGCAGTTGGCCATGAGGGCTGACCCATCATTGGCACTGAATACATCTGCATTCAGGCCAAGGTCCTGGATATACATCAGAGACATGCCACATGGGTCTTCACATCTGGAACAAAGGGCTCCTGAGGTTATTCAAAGTGAAATAGCCCCAATCCCTAGGACCACCTGGGAGATTGAAGATAGAAGTGAACCAGCATGGTTCCTGTCCTCAGCTGGGGACAGGCAGGGAAACTGACCATGAAAGCCAGCCTTCAGTGTGTCCACAGAGGGCAAAGCACTGCAGGAACCCAGAGGTGGAGGGAACCCCTCCGTCTGAGGCCATGGAAGATGGTGGGAGTGTGAGGAGCCAAGGAAGCTGCTCACAGTGAGATGATTCTCAGGATGAGGAGTCAGCCAGGCTAAGGGTAGGGGATGCTGCAGGCAGAGGGACAGAGCAGCAGTGGCAAGAAAGCTGGACAGCATATAACTCGGGGAGACTGTGTCTGCAGCATCTTTTCAGCAAGACCGTTTTCTTCAAAGTCAAGTTTGGAGAAGACACCACCCGTGTATGTACCTGCTTTCCACAGAGACCCTAACTCAGGACCAAGTCACCACCAGGAGCCACAGTTTGGGGCAGCTCAAGCTTTGCAGATGATTGGGCCCTGAGTCCAGCATTGTGTGGTTAAGTAACCCAGCTCTGTTGCGAGGACTTGTTTCCCCCAGAAGGCTCACCTTGGGGGTGACCCTGAAGGTAAGAAGAATTCTTGGTCAAGGTTCTGAGTGATTCTCTAGGGATAGAGACCCTTGGCTGATTAGGATGGTTCCTGGGTGAGTGGAACTGATTCCAGGCTGCATCTGAAGATTCAGGCCCAGGTTCCGGACTGTGTGGTCCTTCTGCATCAGAGACTCTCTGCCAGATGGGGCAGAAGCAAGGGTCCCAGAGGCCCCCACCCCATCCTCAGCTGGAATGGGACTTAGGCAGGGTTGATATCCTTCATGCATGGGCTCCAAAAGCAATGAAGACTCAGAGTCACATCCAGCTCATGGACTGAGAAAGACCCCAGAGATGACAGTTGAGTTGAGTGTCAAGAAAGTTGAGAATGAGTACAGAAAGAGGTGGGTGGGGAGGAAATAATATAGATGAAGGTACACCAACAGGAGAAGGATGAATTTCCAACCTCCTCTGGAAATACCAAGTATTTTCTCACAAATGCTGGTAACTCTGGTGGTGGCTTGTGATGGCCTAACTTCCTCAGCCTGTCTCCCATGCCCCTCAAGGTCAGATTCATCTGGGGCTCCAAATGATAAACCCATTATTGGTTTGGCACAAGCAAGCCAGGCAGGACACCTTCAGAGTACACTGAAGAGGCTGCACAGGCCACCAGCGCCCAGTGAATGAGCACTGAGAGTATGGGGTTTATAGAGAGGGGGGTTGTTGTGGGTTCAATTGTGTCTCCCCACCAAGATATTGAAGTGCCAGTACCCAAGAACTTCAGGGACTATTTGAAGATAGAGTCTATACAGATATCAAGCTAAGATGATTTCCTATAAATAGGGGAAATTTACACACACTTCAGTTCAGTTCAGTTCAGTCGCTCAGTCGTGTCCGACTCTTTGCGACCCCATAAACCCCAGCACGCCAGGCCTCCCTGTCCATCACCAACTCCCGGAGTTCACTCACACTCATGTCTATTGAGTCGGTGATGCCATCCAACCATCTCATCCGCTGTCGTTCCCTTCTCCTCCTGCCCTCAATCTTTCCCAGCATCAGGGTCTTTTCAAATAAGTCATTTCTTTGCATCAGGTGGCCAAAGTATTGTAGTTTCAGCTTCAACATCAGTCCTTCCAATGAACACCCAGGACTGATCTCCTTTAGGATGGATTGGTTGGATCTCCTTGCAGTCCAAGGGACTCTCAAGAGTCTTCTCCAACACCACAGTTCAAAAGCATAAATTCTTTGGTGCTCAGCTTTCTTCACAGTCCAACTCTCACATCCATACATGACCACTGGAAAAACCATAGCCTTGACTAGAAGGACCTTTGTTGGTAAAGTAATGTCTCTGTTTTTTAATATGCTGTCTAGGTTGGTCATAACTTTCCTTTCAGGAGTAAGTGTCTTTTAACTTCATGGCTGCAATCACCATCTGCAGTGATTTTGGAGCCCAGAAAACTAGTCTGCCACTGTTTCCACTGTTTCCCCATCTATTTGCCATGAAGTGACAGGACCTGATGGCATGATCTTACTTTTCTGAATGTTGGGCTTTAAGCCAACTTTTTTCCTCTCCTCTTTCACTTTCATCAAGAGGCTCTTTATTCTGCCATAAGGGTGGTGTCATCTGCATATCTGAGGTTATTGATATTTCTCCCAGCAATCTTGATTCCAGCTTGTGCTTCTTCCAGCCCAGCGTTTCTCATGATGTACTCTGCATATAAGTTAAATAAGCAGGGTGACATTATACAGCCTTGATATACTCCTTTTCCTATTTGGAACCAGTCTGTTGTTCCATGCCCAGTTCTAACTGTTGCTTCCTGACCTGCCTACAGGTTTCTCAAGAGGCAGGTCAGGTGGTCTGGTATTTGCATCTATGAAATAGATAAATCACAAGGACCTACTGTATAACACAGAGATATATAATCAGTATCTTGTAATAACTTATAACGGAAGGAATCAGACAAAGAATATATATATAACTGAATCACTTTGCTGTACACCTGAACATCTGAAACTAATACAACATTGTAAATCAACTATACTTCAATTTTTGTTTAAATAAAGGGGAAAATTTGAACATAAAGTGAGATAAAAGGCTATTTGAAGTCACAGGAAGGATTCCATCCACATGTTTCTTTGACTTTAACCTTTGCTTTTTGTTGTTTTTGTTTGTTTTTGTCTTCCATCATAGCCTGCCTTGGGGAACCCTGCTCCTCTTCCTGACTATTAAACTCAAGTGCCTATGTTCAGCTCACAGAGAGATTATCTAACACAGCTCACCTATGAATGATTGCAGAAAATAAGAAATGAACACATCCCCTTCTATTTTGCAAGATAAATGTCTTTTTAACTTTATTTCCTCACTTTCTCTCCCTCTCTGTTCTATAAAAGAATCTGGCATCCAGACCCTGAAAAGATGGTTGAGACATATCTGTCATCTGTCTTTCTGAATGAAGTCATATTCCTTACCTCAACAGCTCATTTCTCATTTCTCGGTTAATTTGCCTGGCATGGAGCGAGCAGAGAAAGCATCAACTTAGTAACACCAAGACCAGCGGAAACTAGGAGACAGGCCTGGCACAGAGGCTCCCTTTCAGTCCTCAGAAGGAACCAGTCCTGTCAACCTGTTGACCTTGGATTCCAGCCTCCAGAACCAGGAGACCATAAATGTCTGTTGTTTAAACCACTCTGTGTGTGGCACTTTGTTACAGAAGCCTCCGAAAACTAGGGTGTTGGCTTATTATTTGAAAAAGCCTCCAGGCTGGTGATAAGTATAAATTATGAAGGTTTAGAAATAGATTCTGTTCCTGAGATAACTACCAGGTTTCCCCCCATCAATCTGTGTTAGTTCTGTGTATGCAGGACACCACAGAGAGTAATTGGCCCTTCAGTCCACCCTGGCTCTCCTGGCCAATCAGAGTCTAATGAATCCTCTCCCCAGAAAATTGCCTGCATACACACTCAAAACAGACACAGCTTGGTGAAGTAAGTCAGACGGAGAAAGACAAATACTGTACGATATCCCTTATATCTGGAATCTTAAAAATATGACAAACTAGTGAATATAACAGAAGCGAAGTAGACTCACAGATAAAGAGAACAAACTCGTGGTTCCCAGTGAGAGGTAGAAGAGGGGGAAGTGCAAACTATTGGATGTAAGACAAGCTCAAGGATATATTGTACAGCACAGGGATTGTAGCCTGTATTTTGCAATATCTGTAAATGAAAAGTATCCCTTAAAATCATGTTCAGTTCAGTTCAGTCACTCAGTCGTGTCTGACTCTTTATGACCCCATGGACTGCAGCACACCAGGCTTCCCTGTCCATCACTAACTCCTGGAGTTTACTCAAACTCATGTCCATAGAGTTGGTGATGCCATCCAACCATCTCATCCGCTGTCATTCCCTTCTCCTCCTGCCCTCAATCTTTCCCAGCATCAGGGTCTTTTCAAATGAGTCAGCTCTTTGCATTAGGTGGCCAAAGTATTGTAGTTTCAGCTTCAGCATCAGTCCTTCCAATGAATATTCAGGCTTGATTTCCTTTAGGATGGACTGGTTTGATCTTGCATCCAAGGGACTCTCAAGAGTCTTCTCCAGCACCACAGTTCAAAAGCATCAAATCTCCAGTGCTCAGCTTTCTTTATAGTCCAACTCTCACATTCATACATGACTACTGGAAAAACTATAGCTTTGACTAGACAGACCTTTTCCATAAAGTAACGTCTCTGATTTTTAAAATGCTGTTTAGGTTTGTCATAGCTTTTCTTCCAAAGAACAAGCGTCTTTTAATCTAGTGGCTGCAATCACCTTCTGCAGTGATTTTGGAGCCCAAGAAAATAAAGTCTGTCACTGTTACCCCTGTTTCCCCGTCTATTTGCCATGAAGTGATGGGACCAGATGCCATGACCTTCGTTATTTGAATGTTGAGTTTGAAGCCAGCTTTTTCATTCTGCTCTCTTACATTCATCAAGAGGCTCTTTAGTTCCTCTTTGCTTTCTGCCATAAAGGTGGTGTCATCTGCATATCTGAGGTTATTGACATTTCTCCCAGCAATATTGACTCCTGTTTGTGCTTCATCCAGCCCAGCATTTTGCATGATGTACTTTCCATGGCAGCTCAGCTGTTTTTGTTTGTTTGTATTTTTAACACAAAAATGAACACAAACAACAACAACGAAACAGACACAGCCTTCTACATAGACATCAAAGGCTATATACCTTGGCACTAGTGTAAAGATTTGGGGAAAGGCCCACTGTGTGATATGCCAGCAAAAATTGGATGGTGAAAGCCAGGAGCAGTTCACTGGGATCTTGAGGCCTGCAGCCCTGTCTCGAGGACACTGGCAACAATCCTGTGTGAGAAGTGGTATGGGACGCAATCACTGGTGGAGAAGGATGTGCCTAGAGGAAGTCAGTGCCCCCCCCCCCCCCCGACTCTCCCATCTGCACCCATGTGACTCGTGCTGTTGGCCCTGCCTTGGTCACATATGTGAACTGACCCTGGGGTACCTGCTCTCCTGTGTTCCTTCCCTGGGGGCAGATCCCTGTGAGCAACTTGGGATGAAGCTCTAGCCCATGTTTCCAGGTGTGCCTCTGCAGTTCCACTGACCAGGGCTCAGGGGCCTCAATTTCATTTGCTCTGAGATCAAAGGAAACACTCTCAGCAGACAGGTCCCAGGAAACCCTCACTGACCCCCATCCCTCCAGGAGACCCTTGAAGAGTCATTTTACACATGAGGCCTTATCAGGCACACCTGCCTAAGAGGGCTCCCTGGGCCAGCCCTGGTTTAGTTCCCATCCTGTCTCCTTTGCAAGCGCTGTGTTAGATTGCAGCAAAGGCAACGGATAACTGTTGTTTTAACTGCATTGTTTTAATGAACCAAGGCCACACTGCAGTAACCCATTCTAAATCCCTCATTGCCCCTTGCAACTGAAAATGTCTTAACATCACTCCCTGGCTTTCATCACACAAATCTGCACAAGATACGGCTCACAGCCCTGCACCTCGGTCCCTCACCTCAGTGTCGCTTCACCCACAGCCCTCTCCGACCCCTTCTCAGGGAAGGGAGGGGCTGATGGGCAATGCGGCACTGTGTTCTTGGAGATGGAGTCCCAGACTCACAGCTGACTCCACCATTGATTTAGAGGCTCTCACAGACAGGGACAAAGAGACCAAACAGAAACAGAAACCAGCGAGAGGTACATAGTGACGGACTCTTCATCAAGGACGCTCATCACCTTAGGCTATTGTACTGGCTCTGCTGCATTCGATACTGTGCGTTTTCCAATATAATTTCTGACTTGAAAAAAGAGTGCTCAATCAGACACCCATCTCCCTTTACGGGTTAAATTGTGTCCACCGCAAATTTATATGTTGACGTTCTAACCTCAGGCCCTCCGAAGATTTGACTGTAGGGCCTTTAAAGAGGTAATTAAGTTAAATGAGGTCATTGGGGTGGCCCTAATCCAATACAACTTATGTCCTTATAAGAAGAAAAGACAAGGACACAGACAAGCACAGAGGGATGAAGGACCAACAGGAGGACACAGGGAGATGATGATCATCATGTAGCCAAGGAGAGAGGCCTTGGAGGAAATACGCTGCAGACACCTTGGCCCTGGACTTCCAGCCTCCAGAACTGCATGAGAAGATCAATGTCTGTTGAAGCCCTGGTCTGCAGTACTTAGCTATGGCAGTACTTGGAAATACTTAATATTTGTAAAGAATGGTTAAACTATTTTAAAAGAAAAAAAATCGCATTCACTATCTATTTGATCCTACAACACTCCTGTGAGTTGTTATGTCTGTTTTGTAGGTAGAAGAGCTAAGGTGCAGGAAAGAGGTGGCCTAGACCTCCTGCCTTGCAGAAACACCCAACAGCAGAGCCCTCCTTTCACCAGCTCCTTCCTTTCCATCACTTCCTTTAGTGAAAAAACCTACATCCGTTTAAGGATTCTGGTGCCTGTTCTAGACACGTGTCACCATATGGACATGGAATGTTTATGGAAATATCCTGCAAGAGTTGCATTCCCACTGCCTCTTGTTCTCACACTTTTGTCTGAGGTCATACTTCTCCTGCTTGTACACCCGCATCTCACCTGGGACTCTTCATGATAATGGAACTAAACAGGCGAGACCCACGTCCATAAGACAGGGTATCGGGGGCTCCAATCCTGCTCACTTGGTGTGGACAGGGAGTCAGAGCTATGTCATACATGGAAATCCAAGTGTGAGATGGTTGGTGGGAGCATACAAGGGTCCTGGGGGGCTGGGGGCACCCCCAGAAGAAACGGGACTACCCAGACATCAGGCTACAGGTTTACTTCCCTGGATACCTGCCCATCTGGCTATCAGAACCTTAAAGACAAACACAGCTTACTTTATTCCATCCCAGTATTATTCCCCATCTTGGAATTTATACATTTTTTTTAATAGCTTCATTGATGAATAACTAACATAAAATAATTTGCACATCCTTAAAGTGCACAATGAGGCAAACGTTGACCTTTGTGTGCACATGCCAACCTCATTGCCACCAAGGGGATGAATATGTCTGGGTTCCCTTGTGCCCTTTGCAACCTTCCTTCCTGTACTCCCCTGCGTAGCACCTTCAGGCCATCATTGATCAATTTTCTGTCACTGTACATTTGGATTTTCCAGAACTTTACAGAAATGAAATCCTGCAGTAGGCATTCCTTTTATCTGGCTTCTTAATACCCTGAGATTCACTCACATCACTGCATATATCAATAGTTTGTTCCTTTGATTTCTGCGTAGTTATTCATCTGTTGCAGGATGTTTGTGTTGTTCCCAGTTCGAGGCTATTTCAATGCAGCTGTCTGAATTTGGTGCGAAGTCTCTATATGGACACGTGCTCCTCTCCAGTGAATTCCTAGGAGTGGAGTGGTGGATCTTGAAGGACCCATACAGTTAACTGTTAGGAAACTATCAGGCGATTTCCCAGAGCAACATGGGAGTGTTCTGGTCTCTCCACGCCCTTGTGACACATGATGTGACCCGTTTTTCTGATTTAGCTGCTCTCATAGATGTGCAGTGAATTATCATTATGGTTTTGATTTGCATTTCCCTAATGATAATGATGCTGAGTGTCTTTTCATGTACTGTTTTGTCATCTTTGCATTTTACTTGGTAAGTCTTTTAATCACTTTAAAAGAAATAGGATAATTTGTATGCTTGTAATTGAATTTAAAGAATTCTTGATACATCCCGAGTCTTTGTTAGATGTATGTTTTGCATTTCATTCACTATAATATGTAAACAAGAAAGGCTATTGGGAATAGCTGTACCACACTATGAAATGAAATATGCATTTATTCAACTAGTATCTTAAGTATAAATTATGCATGCCAAAGTTGCAAAGAGTACACAGATATACTACTTTCAATCCCTCCCTGATGGCTGGGTGGCACTCTTAGTCAGATGGGCTGGAGGAAATCTCCGGGTTTTGCCCCACCTGGGTCATCTTCATTTCTTGCCTCTTATCCTCAGGGCCTTTCCTGTATCCACCCTCCCCTCCGCTCCACACCAACACACGGCGTGGGTCCCACGCAGGATAGACAGGCACCATGGTTACCATGGGCTATTGGACAGAGTCTCCTTTTGCTGCCCCAGCTGCATGGCTGCACTGGATCTTCCTTTCAGCTCCTGTCAAGCAGGGAGAGCCATCTGGGGACACCTGCTTTCTCCTCACTTCCAGAGGGTGAGGGCTATTGTAGCTTCTGGAACATTTTGCAGGAAAAGATCAATGTTTCAGTTGTGTGTTAACTTAGAGAGTTGTCCCCCTGATTAAAAAGTAACCCTCCCTTTGCCACCAAATATCCCTTCCTGGAGGCAACAGCATGGAGGTGGTACTGAGGCGTTAGAGGAGCAGCCATTTTTTACCCCTCCCATCGGGGCTGAAAAGTTATATACTTGGAAATGTACTCAATGTTTACCTCCCTGCAGGAAGTGCAAACCCTAAAAGAGCAGGCACTTTGCCCATCTTGCTTGCAGTTATGTGCTCAGCCCTGTGTGCAGCGCCTGGCCCACAGATGGAGCTCAATACATAATGGTTCATGAGTGAATACGTGACCAGGCTGAATGGTGGAATTCAGGGCTGAGAACTGGAAGGATTAACATTGAGATCATCTAGCTAATAAATAGAGACAGTACTCAGACCCAGGTGTGCCTGTGAACAAGGGGCCTTTTCAATGGTGTGAAGTGGGTGCTTCCCTGGAGGCACTCCTGCTGCACTCTGACACCAAGGACAGGCCATCTGTGTGCTCAAAGGGCTAGGGAGCTCAGAGAAAGATGAAGTCACAGACACACAGCCTGGGAGAAGAAAGTGCGGCCTGTGAGCCAGCAGTGCGGAGCAGCCAGGGTCTGCCCCTGACTTTGGTTGAGCCACTGTCTGTGGCTGTGCAGTCCCTGGTTCCTTTTCTTGGCCATGTGTCTTCACCGGTCTTGGCCACATGTCTTCATTTCACAAGCTACAAAGTGAAAGTTTCTTTAAAATCCAGAGTAACAGGAAAATTGCCAGTGATATTGAAAATGTTTCTAAACTTCTGAGAAAATTCAAGCTTAGCATGATTTTTAAGGGCTTTCCCAGGGCCTCAGTGGTAAAGAATCTGCCTGCAATGCAGGAAATGCGGGTCCAATCCCTGGATTGGGAAGATCCCCTGGAGGAGGAAATGGCAACTCACCCCAGTACTCTTGCCTGGGAAAACCCAAGGACAGAGGAGCCTGGCAGGCTACATTCCATAGGATCGCAAACAGTCAGACTTGAATGAGCACAGCACAGCAACATGATTTTTGAAAGTCTAACTCATATGCTTCCACTTTTTGCATGCCCATCTTACCATTTCTCTTGTATCTGGGACAGTTACCCTTGACCAGCACTGCTGTCTTCATCGCAGATGAAGCACGCCCTTTCTGGGCACATCCCCCTGCTGTTCCAGCCTGGCTCTTCTCACCACTTGACAAACCTACGCCACTTGCCAGATTCTAAGCCTCTGTCCCCTGTGATGTCCACATAGGTCCCCTAAACAGTCTGTTAGTGATATCCTTTGCCAGGCCACCTCCCTCACCACTGACTGCCACTGATTCCCAGTCTTCTCACACAGACTCACATGTACACACACAGACACACACGCACACACATGCTCACAAGCTGCACCTTGAAACGGGAACAAGCTGTGAGCTCTGGGTCTAGCCTTGTTTCAATCTAGGGCAGCAGGGCCCCAGTAAACAAATGTCCATCCAGTAAAGACAGATATTCAAATTATGACTGTGTCTTCAATGGAGTTAATAATGGAGACAGTGGAAGATCAGGACAGAAGAACAAAGCTTTGACTGGCTGGTGGGATCAGGGGAGAGTATTTTGAGGAAGTGACATCTGAGCTGACACTTGGAAGGTGAGTAGGACCTGGCCTTGGAGGACTAAGGGAGAGATGAGCAAAGTCATGGGATGAGGAGATGTTGGCATCAGAGGAGATGACAAAAACCTGAGGGGTGATGTGTCATCAACCAAGGGGCAAGGACACATGTAATGAACATGAAAGAGGGCCTTCCAGATCATGATGGAGCCCAGATCATGCTTGCTACTGGAGGAGGCTGTGCAGTAAGTGAGGCAACAGCAGAGTTTGTACCAGCGTGGAGAGTGGGAGGGGTCGGGGTGGCGGGGGTGAGGGGCTGACAAAATGCCTTCGAGGTGAGAGTGAGTAGTCAGGATGTGGTGGTGGACAGCATGCAAGGGATAGAAGATGACATCAGGAAGGGGCCAGATTTCCGCTGGTGAAAGCAGGTGGCATTTTCCAGGATGCAGAAGAGAAAAGAGTACTTTGTGGGGGGAGAGTCCAGTTCAGTTTCAGGCAGATGGGCCTGAAGTAACATTTTCAATAGTCCTGTGATTTATTATAATCATATTGACAGTTTCTACCACTCACAGCAGTGAAACCACCTTCAAGAGTGTGTATGTGTTTTCTTTCAGACAAGATGAGATCCACCGGGAAGGAAAAGAAACATTAAACCGTCCACGTGTGGCTCCTGCAGGGCAGGACAAGCACACCGGGCCCTGACACACTTGCCTTGCTGACACCTGGGGAGAAAAAGAGCAGGGAACATCGGCCTGCAGGTGTTTTTAGCCTTCAGAAGATTATGAAGTGGCAGGTAATTACGATTGTTGTTTTTCAGAGAAGGGGAAAGAAACTTCTGAGTCCACTGTTTTGCATCATGATCTTTTTATTCCCTGATCTAGTTAGCACAAAGATCCTTGTGCTAACTAACTACTGCCCTAGGATGTTAATAATAAAAAGAAAAGTCCTGGATGATCTCCTCCCTAACCCAATCCTCACTCAAAATTCCTAAGCTATGTCTTTTGCAAATGGTTTGAGTTTGCCACAAAGAGAAGCAAATTTCATCCTATTAAAACAAACTATAGGAACAATCACACCACATGTAAAGTGAGGGCATTACAGTGACTGAAGATGACCACAAGATCATGGATTCCTTAGTACTTTGGCCACCTCATGCGAAGAGTTGACTCATTGGAAAATACTCTGATGCTGAGAGGGATTGGGGGCAGGAGGAGAAGGGGACAACAGAGGATGAGATGGCTGGATGGCATCACTGACTCGATGGACGTGAGTCTGAGTGAACTCCGGGAGTTGGTGACGGACAGGGAGGCCTGGCGTGCTGTGATTCATGGGGTCGCAAAGAGTCAGACATGACTGAGCGACTGAACTGAACTGAACTGAACAGAGACTAGTCTCTAATAGAAGACACAACACGTGGTGTCAGACAGACCTGTGGGCAAGGTGCAGTGTCTTGCATGGGACCATCCATGGAACATGGCATCTGCCCACGGCTCACAGCTGATGGAGTTCCCAGAAGAGGGTGTCTTCTGCCAACTTAAAAAAATCTCTCCCTCATGCCTCTGACAGTTTTTCCTAAACAGGAGGTTAGGGAGTAGGGGGTGGTCGTTGTAAAAGAAAGGGAAGAGAAACTGACACTTAATAATTTCCTGCCATGGTCCAGCCTCCTTCATACACATGAGGCTCTGTGTGTGGGTTTCCTCCTCTGTAAATGTCAGTAATAATAGTGGCCCTCTGATGGGTTTGTTTTTTGAGGAGTAAATAGCTACTCTGTGTAGAGCACTTGGAACTGTGCCCAGAACATCAGAAGTGCCTGCTGAGAGAATTTTTCTTACAAGGACCCTCATCATTGTCACTACACTTCTCATCACAGATTCTCTGATGTTCATTTTGCAGATGAGGAGACTGAGGTTAGGAGTGTACAAGTCAGTGCTGGTTCCACACAGCGCAGTAACAAACAGCCCCCAAGTTCAAGTGGCTGACAAGTGATGGTGCAAGGAAGAGCAACTTTATTCAGAAAGCCAGCAGATTGAGAAGATGGTGGACTTGTGTTCCAAAGAAACATCTTATCTGAGTTAGAATTCAGGTTTCTTTTATACTAAAATGGGAAGAAGTGTGGCTGGTCATTGCAAACTTCTTGATGTAGTAATCCTTTGCTCTTGTAGCTGTCCTTGTTGGTCAGGCCACAAAGTTCATATCAACCTCCAGCAAGAGGAAACGTCATACTCTGTTTTGCAACTTTTTACCTCTATATGAATGGAAAAGTTTTACACCTATAAAGGTCAGAGTTTTGAGAATGGACTTTCCTGTATATTTCAGACTATAGGCAACATTCTTAACTTGTAGCAAAAGCAACAGAATATAATGCTAAAGCAAAAGAAACATCCAATATTGAGGCAGATGTGTTCTTCCAAATTACAGCCCCCCTGTAGCATCAGCTGGCTGCACCCACCTCCCTTTTTCCTCCTTCTCTGCCATCTCTCAGAGCTATGTCTGCACACTGCCTTCTTTCTCCTTGGTAAGGAAGATGTCATTCTGGCTGAAAACTTCTCATATTTAAGACAGGGCAACAACAATAATAAGAAAAATAAGCAGCAATGATAGCACCTTGGATTTGGAATTAGCCTTTTCCTAGAGAATCTCAATCTTCTCCCAAAGTAAACAAGAAAGAGGGAGA
Source organism: Ovis aries (assembly GCF_016772045.2). Taxonomy (NCBI): domain Eukaryota; kingdom Metazoa; phylum Chordata; class Mammalia; order Artiodactyla; family Bovidae; genus Ovis; species Ovis aries. Next base: position 448,978 of record NC_056078.1, on the reverse strand, counting down.
CAGAGAGCTGAGTGCTTTGCTGGGGTCATGAGCCAGGACAGCTGTATCCAGGATGATAGCCCATCTCTTTAAGTTGTAGATGCCTCCTTCTCAGTTTCCTGATCTGTAGGATGAAATAACTCAATGCATTTCAATTCAGCAAGCATTTACTGTACATAAATTCACTTGTGCATTTACTGTATATAAAGCATTTACCATACTTGAATTCATTTGAGCATTCACTGTATGTAAAGCCTTGTAATTTTGATTATCTTGATTCATTTCCCATGACTGCATCAAGTAATAAAATCACAGAGACTATCATTGTAACCACCCCATTAGCATGTAGGTTCACTGTTATTTCAGTCCATCCCTAGAACTTCCCTGGTAAGTTGTATACTCACACACACACACACACAGACACACACACACACACACACAAAGCTTGCTTTCTAAACTCTGGAAATGTCTTTGCAGTTCCCTTTCAGTATTGCATTCATGATGTAGATTCCCTATCTTCACTCATCTGTGATTTTCCTCCCTGAATTTTCATGGATAAAGCACAGTCCATCGGTCTAGAGAATCAGTGTTGGAACAACTTCTCTTCCAGACTTCTCTAGAACCAGGAACTCATGTTGACCTGGATTGACTTTGGTTCCTCCTCTTAGCCAAAGGCATCTCCAAGGCTGCTTTCCTCTGTTGTGGTCTTCAACCTGGAGAAAACAAAGGGCAAGCCAGGTACCCCCTACATTTCTCAGCCCTCCAGTACTGGGAGGTATGATCACATTGCATCCCCACAGGAAACGCCTCTGGCCAGTCATTCTGCCTAAGCCCCAGTCCCGGGACCACCGCTGCCCTGGCCATGCCCTGGGCTTGGCTCTTGCCTGCACAGGGTAGTTTTGCTGCATGTGGATGCCCTGGGGTGGCAGAAGCACCCCAATCCTGTGTGCCCACTTTGAGCACAGGTGTGAGATGTGGCAGGCACTCAGAAATGCTTGCCATGTTTGGAGCCAGGTGGTGGTAGGGTTGTGGTTAGGACTGTCTCTATAACTGAGGCGAAGGCTGTGGTTTTTCCAAATTGGTTTCCCGGTGTCCAACAGCATCCTCATCTAAAGGCAAAATGGGAAAGAGACGAAGATGGAGGAGGACATGACAATGGGAGGGACAGACAGGGGGAGAGGAAATGCCAGGGACATAGGGCAAGAGGGGAGAAGGGGACACAGCAGACATGTCCCACCTGCCCCTGGATGGTGCTCTTAGAAAACGTTCACTCTCCCTGAGGATGAGCCTTAAGAAGGTTCCATCTTACTGGCCACCCAGTGGGCACCTGAGGGGGGTTCTGCCCACCTGCCAGGGCCCAACAACCTCTTGGCATCAGGAGTCCCCAACTCTGTGCTGCCCTAGAGGGACAGGTCAGGGAACTCAGTTCCAGTCACTGGCCTCACAAGAATGTGACCAGCTCTGCCAGGTTAAAGACTTTCCCAGCAACCTCAGTCTTTTTTATTTCTTATTTCACATTCTCTAGTTAAACTTGGCTGGCCTTTTGGAGCGGAGTGTGTTTCCCAGCTGCATGAGGTTCTTTTAATGTGAAGAAAGGATTCCAAGATGGATGGTAGAAAATAGAGAATTGGAGAGATTTTTCAAAAATAATAGAGATTTTTAATGCAATCATATCCTTTATTTTAACTTTGGACCTGTTGGAAGAGCATCATCTGTGCATTAACTGGGTTCCCAGAAGAAAGGCTTTCAAAGGAGACCACAGCCCACACGACCTCTCTGCCCCATCCTGTTCCAACCACTTTAAACTGGACAGACTTGTCAGGCTGCTCCCGTGGACAAAGTGACCCAGACAAAAGCCAGTTCCTTCTGTGGCGAAGGGAGAAGGAAGATAGTTTGTCTCTTAGATTTTCATTTGGTTTTTTTAATAAGTCGGTGCAGAAAAACTACTTGCTACCAATTTCGAATGGGTGGTGAGAGAACACATGGCTGAAAGTAAAGGGTGGGCAGGCTGAGTTCAGCATGAGGGGAACAGGGCGTCCCCGGCACAGTGCCCTCTGAGTGACCCCCTGAGTCAGCCGCACTAGGAGAGAGCCTGTCGTGAAGCAGGCTCCGTTGTTATTCAGGGGCAGGGAGGTCAGCAGATCAGCAAATGGCCACATGGGAGAGAGAGCTTGTTACTCAGTGCTCCCAGGAGGAGGGGGCATGGCATGCCTTGCAGAAATAGCCACAAGGGGAAGGCCCAGGGTGGTTGGGAGAAGGAGGGGGGCAGATGCATGGATAGTATTGTGGTTTTCGTGAGAAGAAGTGGGTAAGGCAGGGTCAACAGGCTCAGGACTGACTGGTTTGTATCATTTCAGGGCTCTGGGTGTAGGGCTGCCTTGGTTGAAGTACCTGACTTGGGTGATCAGGACAGGGGCCTGGTGAAAGCCCCACAGCGGAAGTAGGAGGAGGTGGGCTCTGGATTGACTGATTTGCCTTTGAAAAGTGTGTTATCAGTGAGTTGTTAACCATGCCTAGGAACTGGCAACCCTGTCAGGGGCAGTCCCTCCAGGATCAGCAAGACCCCAAGAAGTCAAAACATCAGAATATAGAAAATAGAAGACATGGTTCATACAGAGAGGCAGGCTTTTGGATGAATCTCTGAAACAAAATATGAAAGTACCAAACCTTTACTGAAAACCCTAAGTCAGCCTACTCTTTCACTGGAAAATGTTCACCTATCTTATTTCCTCCTTCTTTTGTTTCTTTTGAGCACCAAGATATCCTGTGATGGGGAAACCCAGGCAAACCAGGGAGAAGTTTTTGTTGGTATCATTGTCAGTGTGGAGGAAAGAACCTTTGTGTGGACTGAGTCACCAGCCATGATGAACCTCTGTTCTAAAAGGGCCCTTGGGAGATCCAGGCACAAGTGGAGCTCCACCCTGTGTATGAGCTGTGCCCTATCTACACGCCTGCTAAGGTTCCCTGAGATTCTGGAGGGATGGGTTTATCTGGTCAGAGTTATAGCCTTCATCAGGGACTCCACTTCACACCTTTCTGAGCTCTGAGTGGAAGGTCACTGGTGACCTTGGCATGCCAGGGTTGCAGCCTGGAGTGAAGTGAGGTTGCTGCCTGGCAAAGCCTTTTCTCCCAGGACAGATGAGCTCAGATAATTCATGTTTCTGAAGCCTGTGTATTTGTTTAGTAAATATTAGAATCTAATGACAGAGCTGTTTTTTGTGGGATTTTTAAAATATATTTTTCAAAAATTTATGTGGCTGTGCTGGGTCTTACTTGCAGCTCTCAGGATCTCCAATCTTCCTTGTGCCACATGGACTTCTAGCTGCAGATGTGAACTCTTAGTTGGGGCATGTGGGGTTTCATTTCCCAACCATAGATCAAACCTGGACCCCCCGTCTTAGCCGCAGGACCATTCTAATGGCAGAGCTGTTCTTTAGTTGGCCTCACTTTGCCAGCAGAGGTGACAACCAAAATTCAAAACCACATCCAGAACTAGACACACGAGCACCACTATGCCATCTTACTCACTCCTGGATGGCGACACAGAAAAATGCAGACACCCGGAATAAGGCTTACTGATGGGCCAAAGGGCAGTGACTGAAAGCATCTAGAGGCCCTGGTTTGTTCCAGAGGAAACAAGCCTTCATGTCACTTCCCTCCACTCTGTCCCCTGCCCGACCTCTCCTAGTTGGGCCCTGAGCCCTGATGAATGTCATCACATTATCAACAGTTCCCTCACTCTGAACAAACCTCAACCCATTCTAATCTCTGGTTAATCCATGTTTCCATAAGTGTAATGATTAAATTGCCTGCTCTAACAAACAAGGTCATGGGAATATAGAGTTTGAGTGAATACATTGGAAAAAATCTGTGGATAGACATCATAACATGAAGTACCTCCTTATGAAGATGAAGAGAAAGAAAGACAGAGAGGCACCAACCTAGCTGCTCCCTACCTGGAGCTGGGCATCCCAGGTAGGCACACCTGCATCAGCAACACAGACACCTGGGGCTTCCCCAGGAGATCGGGGGCACTGGGCACTGCCCAGCCTTGCCTGCATGATGGTCCCTTCAAGCTGTCGTCCCTATTTTAGGCTCCAGCCCAAGGTCAGAACACATTGTCCTTTGGTCTCCCCAGCCATGTCAGTGCAGTGGCTGGTCCGGGGTGCCCCTTGTTATCCTTCACATCCTCCTCATCACTCCTACCCTGGATTCTGCCATGAAATGTTCTTAACTGACCACCTTCTTCTCTGCACACAGCATGTTCCCACACTGCTTCTGTGCTGAAAGGTCTTTCCATTATTGTTTTGCAAATGTTCAATATCTTCTCCAACACCCATGTTCTTTCCTAGTTTAAATTCAAGCATGGCCCAGTCCTTCAATTCCTTATCTCAGTGGGGAGCTGCATTTCACCATTGCTTGTTTCCTGGGAGGCACCTCCATAGCAAGTCTTCCTTTGTCATCTTTTGATCATAATCCCTAATCCCACCCCTTATGGGTTTCCCACTCCATGGAGGCCAAAGACGGCCGGGGAGACACTGTATTTAGAGACAATGACCCATGGCTCCTCCTTTTTTGCTGTGCAGTGTCACTGTTAAAGCAGCAAGCACTGTCTTAAGTGTAAAGCACATTAGAGGGCCTGAGTGAAGTGGATGTTTCTTCAGGCTTTTAAACTTTTGCCTGTGATATGCTCCCTGCCAGAAATGCCCTTTTTTTTTTTTTAACCCATTGACTGGCCCCACCCCTGTTGACTGTCTAAGTCCTATTTCATTTTTATGTCAATCCACTCCAGTGTTCTTGCCTGGAGAATCCCATGGATGGAGAAGCCTAGTAGGTTACAGTCCACGGGGTCGCAGAGTCAGACACGACTGAGCGACTTCACCTCACTTTCACCTCATACATATCAATATTTGGGCTTTCCTGGTGGCTCAGAGGTTAAAGCATCTGCCTCTAATGCAGGAGACCTGGGTTCAGTCCCTGGATTGGGAAGATCCCCTGGAGGAGGGCATGGCAACCCACTCCAGTATTCTTGTCTGGAGAATCCCCTGGACGGAGGAGCCTGGTGGGCTACAGTCCACGGGGTTGCAAAGAGTCGGACACAACTGAGCAACTTAACTTCATTTTTATACACAGCTAAAATTGCACCTTCTGTGTGAAAATACCTTCCCAGCCCCCTCCCAGGGAGTTTTTACCTCCCATGGGGGCTTGTGAGGTCATAGCCACACTTCTGGGCCTTCTCAGTCTTTCTCTGCTGTCCTTGTGGAAGAGCCCCCCTCCCCCCACACACACAACCTGTGTGAGCTTTGAGGCCCCAGCTGTCTTACTGACTCTGGACTCCAAAGCCTGCACTGAACACCTCAGTCTTCATGACTATTTGCGCCATGGATGGAGACAGAAAGCGGTAAGTACTGATGCTGTGTGTCTATGTGCTTGGGAGACTGTGGGGCAGGCAAGAGAGATTGACCTAAGCCCTCAGTTTCCTCATCTGTAGAATACGAGTGATGATGACAAGGCCTATGTCGGCGTCATAGTGGAGGCTGTGAAAGCCAAATGAGTGAATACACGTAAGGCGCTTCAGTCAGTGCGAGGAGCTAATGCCTAATAAATGTCCAGTAAAAAATGCTCAATGTCATTATCTTAGAGAGACTCATGAGACCTTACATGAGCCAGCCTGTATTCTGTCATGTAATTAGGAGGGGTACAAGCAGTGTTTAAAAAATTTAAGGCTCACTTACTGATGGTTTCAACATTTCTTTTTTAAGCGATTGTGTCCCCTCACCTTGCATTTTCCCTTCCTCCAGTGATGAATATCCAAGTGGGCTTGGGTGGGTAAAAGTAAAAACAGACTCAGAATAACAAGTAAACTGTTTGTTTGGCCCAAACAATTGGAGGAGGGTGCAGGACTGATGAGCAAGGCTCAGTGGGACTTCCACCCAGAGTCCCAGCTCTATGACCAAATGTGACTTTTGTATCAGGCAAATCTCTCCATCTCTTCCAGCCTCAATGGACTCATCTGTGAAGTGGGAATGAGGAAGCTAGAAAAACTTCTACAGTCTCTTTAATTCTAAAAGAAATCATGTGACCCTAGTTCTAAATGTAAGTCCTCTTATGGAGTCAATCTTTTCTGGAAAAATAGCATAGTTTATTTTACCAGTAGCCTTGGAAGTGAGCAAACTAGTAAAATAACAACAATTTTTTTTTAAAGGGAAAAGAATTGTAAAAACAATCTAAAAATCAACCCTTGACATGGACAAGGCAGCATTTTTACATGATTTACAAAGCTATTCTTATTTTTATAATAAGGCATGTATTATACATCATATATTTTATGTATGCAAACATAAGTGAATGGTTGTATGTGTCATGTATACGTATGCGTGATGGTTTTCATAATGGTCTCTCACTAATGTGCTATGTTTAGTCGCTCAGTCATGTCTGACTCTTTGCAACCCCATGCACTGTAGGCCACCAGGCTCCTCTGACTATGGGGATTCTCCAGGCAAGAATATTGGAGTGGGTTGCTATGCCCTCCTCCAGGGGATCTTCCCTACCCAGGAAACAAACCCATGTCTCCTGCATTGCAGGTGGATTCTTTAGCAACTAAGCCACCAAGGAAGCCCAAGGACACTGGAGTAGGTAGACTGTCCCTTCTCCAGGGCATCTTCCAGCCCCATGAATCGAACTGGGGTCTCCTGCACTGCAGGTGGATTCTTCACGAGCTGAGCTACCAGATAAGCCCCTCTCACTGATACATCATTTTAAATATATATATATACATATGTATATACATATATACATGTATATACATACATGTACATATATATACACGTATATACATACATATATACATATACATATCTAAGATGAAATTTACCATCTTAACCATCTTTAAGTGTACAGTTCAGTGACATTCACATAGCCTTGAATGTTGTAAAAACCCTATAGCCATAAGTAATACATTAGAAGAGCTAAGAGTAGGCTTCCCTGAGGCCAGGACATTTCACCCTGGGAGGTCATTAGCAGAGAACAGCCCCTTCCTTTATGATCAGGTTTTGAATTCTGAGTCTCTGGGGTCTCTGGCTGCCTGGGATCTCTCTTTGGTCTTTTTACAGGTCAGATTTGGAGGCATGGGAGGTCACCACTATGGAGGCAGGGTGATGGGAGCCTCAAACCACCTTGCATTGTATCATGCCTCCTGCCAACAAGCTTGTTGTGTTTCCCATCCCATTTCTTATTAGTCTTCTCCAAATCTCCCTGAAGGAACAGGGTGCTATTAGCCCTAACCAGAGTTTATAGCTGGGGTTGGGGAGAAGGAAGAGGCCATTGCTGCTGCTACCACCAGCTGCCAAGAATGTTTTGTCCTGGGGACATTTCAGAGGTCAGAGGGCATAGTTGCATCCTGGGAGCCACTCAGCTCCCTCACCAGCCTGGTTGTTCCAGGCAGAAATGGAGCTCTCTTTGTAGGACTGTATGTGTACTTTGGAGGCCAAATCAGATTCTGGAGTCACATTACTATTTAATCATTTGAAAGAAAAAAATTTTTGGATTTTTTTTTTGTTCAATTTAAGCACAGTTAACCACATTCTGATGTCCCCAAACTGGATATACAGGCATGTCTTCTGAAATTTTCCATGTTTGAGGATATTTGACTTGGAAAGTTCTGAGCCAGCAAGGATTTGTTTTTTGGGAAGTCTCTCCCAGCTAGAAAGCAAGAAGAATTGTAGCTGCAAAACTCTCTCACAATTTTTTCAATTGTGGTTTTATATATATATATATATATATATATATACATATACATATATATATACATATATATGTATATATATGATGAAATTTACCATCTTAACCATCTTTAAGTGTACAGTTCAGTGACATTCACATTGTTGTGCCAATTCACCACCATCCAGTGACATTCACCACCATCCATCTCCAGATCTCTTTCCATCTTGCAAAACTGAAACTCTGTCCCTTAAACTCTAACTCCCATCCCTCACCCCCAGCCCCTGACAACCACCATTCTACTTTCTGTCTCTATGAATTGCACTATTCTAGGTACCTCACATGACTGGAATCATATAGTATTTGTCCTTTTGTGACTGGCTTATTTCACTGAGCATTGCGTCTTCCAGAATCACCTGTCCTGTAGCCTGTGTCTGAGTTTGCTTTGTTTTAAGACTGAATAATATTCCATTGTATAGATATACCATATTTTGTCTATCTAGTCATCCATTGGTGGACATTGGGTTGCTTATCTTGCAATTTTAAATCAGACATTTCTTGATTAGCCTGTTACCTTTCAAATGGAAATTTTTGTTCCAAATAGCACTTAATATGTCAATCAGTGGTTATGGTACCTACCCCCTGTCCTGCTCTGTATATTAACACTTTTTATATTATACATCTTTTCCTGTCTTCAAATGCACCCTGTATTACCCACTACTTTATACATGATTATTTGCAGTGTTTCTTTTATAAAGAAAGTGTTTTGTGACCAAAGGCATTATTACAAAGCTAATGAAGGGAGATCTTCAGGGTCCTTCACTCTGTCCTAGGACATGGGAGTTTTGCAATTGTAGTTTTGCATTATTTTTCTTTTTTTTTTTTTAAATAGAACTATCTTATAGATTTATTAATGAAAAATACTTTACAAAAAACAGTATGTTTGGCCCTAAAATAGTTCAGCTGACTCTGAGGGTTTACAGCGGCGATTGAGCAAGTGGCAGTAATGGCTGTGCTGCTGAGGACAGGAGGGTATGTTAGTGTGCCTGACTCCCATTTGTTCCGAAGAGTAAATGTTATGTTGGTAGTCCCACATTCTAGGCCTAAGGTTTGGGGGCTGAGGGAAGGCTGACAGTCTGGGCGGGTGGGCTAGCCTGAATGATGTGGTCAGGACCAAGACTACAGGGCTACATGTCCCTCCAAGGATGAGGGATGGAGAAGACAGAAGGTTGGATAATAGGGATAGGTGGATAAAACAAAGCATAGAAGTTGGTAATATAACAGGGAACAGAATATGACGGCTTAGAGTATTCAAGAATAAAATGGTGACCCTAAGATCCTAAGGAATGGCTAGTGTCCAGAGTAACATGAATTCATCTTTAAAGTGGATCAAATAAAACCCTAAACAGCAGCTGCTTCCTTTTGCTAGGTGAATGGAAATTGAAGTTTCAAATATTCCCTCAAAGAGCCAGGTCTCCTTAGGGGTTCCTGGCACCCCTGGGAGAAATTGCCAACTCTGTATTGAGATAAGACTTGCACAACCTTGGCAGGGATGCAGGGTGCCAACTCTGCTGCAGTACAGTTTAACAGAGAAAGCTGTGGCTCCAGGAGAGGAAAGGGTAACCCTTACCACCTACTGTGCTGCAGGGCTCTAGCCCTGACCTGTTCTCTGCCAGGGGCATCTGCTAGGACAAACAGAAACTCCTCTCTCCCTGTCCTCCTGTGCCTAGACGGCAGGGCATAACTGCTTTGCCTCCAGTCATCATCTGGGGGCATGTCTACTCTTCGAGGACCAGGGGCTCGAAATCCTGGAACAGGACCTGAATTCCAAGCTGACCTCAGGGGTACACAAAGACTGCTTGGTGGCGGCGACACAGGGTGAACAACAGGACGGTGGGAGGGTGAATGGAAAAGATCCCCCCAGGACTGAGCATGAGGAACCTGAAGGTCCTGCTGTCTTTCTGGTAGTGTGGCAGTGTGGGTTAGCTGACGCTTGCACCCTGGAGTAGTCAGGAATCTGGCCCCAATATGCTGGTTGGCCTCTGACCATGGTCCCCGGGAGGCATCTGTTCTGGAACGATGGGGGAGACTCCGGTAGTTCAAAGTCCTTCCTGCGTACTTGACCCCTTCGGAAGTTTCACCCCTGTCACACATAGCCAGAAACTGCTGGACACTCCTCGAAGTTCCTGGGGGTCTATGGGGCTCCCCTGCCATGCTGGGCATCAAGACATCTGGGGACAGGAACTGTGGTTGGGGTGGGTAGAGTTGGGGACCAAGGAGAAATACAGGAGGGTCATGGATGACAGGGAGGGAAGAGGAGCTGGAACAACGATGCCGGGTTTCCAAAGGCTTTTTCCTCACGCTTGATGAATCAAAACTGTGGGAAGAGACTGGGACCTCCTCCCTCTCTGAGACAACGGTGCCACTGAGACTGCGTGAGATGCGCCGAAAGTTCTCTGCACCATACTGATCATCCTCCCCACACTCCCTGCTGGGGCCTTGGCAAGGTGCGGCCTGAGAAGCAGATACTGCGTTGGCTTCATGGAGACTGTGCTCCATTTCTGCTGTTGGGGTCTTTGAGAGACCAAGGCCAGGGGCTGAGTGCAACCTCCTCCCTACACCATCTGCAGAGCCTGTTTGGCTCAGCGGGTTCCAGGCTACTTCCTGCTGCCCACATCCAGAACAGCCAGATTGAGAAACCTGAAGACTGGCTTGGTAGAGAGACTCCAATTCTGAGGTCTCCTGCTCTGTGTCCTGGTTCCAATGTGGATGCAAAATGATGTGCTTTCTTTCTGGATAGGTTACACAGGTATGGGAATCATGAGGGGAGGACTTCATTCCTGGCCCAGGGACCCCATGTGTAAGCTGAGAATCACAGAGCCTTGTGACATTCACCCAAGAATCCAAAGGCAAGGAAGTCCCCAAGTCGACACTGCTGCCCAGCTCCTTAGGCCCACCATCTCTCACTTGAGACGGTTTCCCGTGGTAAATACCTGACTCTACCAATCTGGGCTGTCCTCCCCTAGAAGCTTCACCGTTAGGCGGCCCAGAGTTCATGGCAAGAGGAGGATGATTAGCAGGCTCTTCCCAGGAAGGCAGTTTGTTCCTACTATCCAAACAGGGTTGTTGTTTTGCCCAAGACCAGTGGCCTTTCCCTTGACCCTGTGGGAAAGGAGGCTTACAGTCAGAAGGTGGAGAGTCCTTCCTTAGACTATTTGGCAAACTTCTATCCTGGGCACCTGTTCCATCCCTGGTGGAGGCTCCGTGCATCCTCTGGAACTGCTCTGCCAAAGAGCGGACAAGCCCCTTGGTGGTAGGAAACTCTGGCATAGAGGGCTCCTCGCTGCCTCGGTCCATATTTGAAATCAATGGAGTTTTGAGGTTTGGGGTTTGGAGGCATTGGTTAGTTTTCTGTACAGTATTAGAAGAGTGAAGCACAGATGAAGAAGGAGCAGGTTTTACAGGGTGGCAGGCCCTGTACAGAGAAAGGCTAGGCTGAGCTGCTGAATTTGAAGGACCACAGCCTAGACTGCGTACATCTCCTCTCTCAGAGGTGGCTATTATTCCATTTGGCTGTGGCCAAGGCATCACCTGGGATGAGTCAGCAGGATCCCTCTGTTCTTGGAATAGCTGTTCTGGATCGGTGTCTCTTCCTTCTTGTTGGGGGAACCGGGTCCCGCTGCTATTGTCACCCCTGCAGCTTTGCAGCTCATCCTCTGATTCCCAACCATGATGAGAATTCTTCTCAGTTCTCCCTGGTGTTTTAGGTAAGCCCTGCCTGTGGAACACAGAGGGGTCAATACTGTCCACCTCCACAGAAGTAAGAAGGTTCGAGGCAGACCCGCTGGGGGAATTGTGCTGTGGAGCAGACAGGGCGGATGACTCTGGGAATAATGGCGAGTGTGGCTCATGGCAGGAAGCAGGTGAGTAAATGAAAGTACTGGCCCCAAACTCTGTATTCGTGTAGGGTTCCAGCGGGGCCTCCTGGCTTAACAATACTTGGAGCAGGATAGGCTGTTCACTTGTTGGCTGAGGGAGGGCTCCTCCCTGCGAGGGGAGGCAGGTTGAGGGCTGCGACGGCGGCTGAGATGATTGCTGCTGCTGCATGCGATCCTGCAGGCTCCGTGCTTTTCGAATACTGATTTGCAACTTCTTATCGACTAGGGCTCTGCTGTGCGTGCTAGAGCTGGCACCATGCAGGGCAAGTCTTAGTTTAGAGATAGCTTCGTTACAGAGAGCCAAAGCGGCAGCACAGTCTCCCTTCTGCTCCAGATGCAGCGACTCTTCAAACACTGAATCTGCCTCTTGCAGGGACCTCTCAAAGCCGTCACTCCTCCCCTGATTCTGCAGTTCATCCAAGTCCATGAAGCGGCTGGGATGAGGGTTAAACCCTTTAGCTGCCTCTAATTCCTTCTCTCGTTTCCTTCGAAGTTCCTGTTCCTGTGCCCTTCTGGCCACTTCTTCCTGCAATTCATCCAGTTCAGTTTTGGAAGATATCTCCCCACCTGAAAGGGGCTGGTTCTTCATCCAGCCACTCCTGGACACAGCGGAGTCTGCCTCCAGGATGCTGCTACTGTGAGACTTAGGGATGTGACGCCAGGAAGGGGCCAACCCTGCTGACCTCTTAGCACTTGGATCCCTGCAGACACTTGAGCTCTCAGGCAGGGCTGCATCCAGGCTGACGGGGCTGCTGCTGTTCCTCTCACTGCTCTCATAGCCAGATTCCATTCGCTGGATTAGGCGAGGGTGTTGCTCTAAAAGGTGACAGCCTGGCCGTGCTGGGCCCCAGATCTTGTACTGGGGGCTTGGTCCACCAGTTTTAACGTCACAGGCAGGTGGCTTGCTTGACTCATCTGGTGTAAATTCTTTTGCTGAATCTTCAGAAAACGGGCTAAGCTGGGTATAGCCACTGTGCTTCCTTTTGTCCTTACTAAAGATACTGTCAATATTCAGAGACTCTCGTTTGGGTCTCCATGTTGGACGGTATTTGCTAGAAGAACTGGATTTTGACTCGCTGCTGGTACTCTCTACTTCCCAGTCACGAGAGTGTAAAGGCAGGCTCCGAGGAGGTTTTTTGTCGGTCTGTTCTCCTCCCTTCCCTGCACAAGAAGGTCCTAGGGTGGTCTGAGAAGCCAGGGATGGTCTGCTATGGATCATATTGCTGACTGTCTCTTTAAAATCCCTTAGCCTGTTGGTGCTGCTGGATGATTTGGAGGCATTCCTAGGAGCCTGCTTCTCTTTCAGTGTTTCTCCTTCACTGTGGTACCCTGAGGCCTGAGGCTCATCGCCTTTCCTCCTGACCCGGCCAGAGCTCCTCTTGCGCTCTATCAATGACCCTTTCTTAGATGGGAGTTTCTGATTACATTCACTGTCAGTCAGGTGTCCTGAATCTTCACTATCGTAGCATGTCCTGCTGTATGACTGGAACTCAACTTGGGGGGGCAGGTCCTGGGTGGACACTGGGGTACCCTGGGGATCCGCATAAAGCAGCAGCAAAGGCTGATAATGCCCCTTGATGCATTTGGTCACCACATCCTTCCACTTGGGCCCAATCTCCTTGACATGAGCATCATCAAAATACATCCATTTGCGGATTTTTGTTTGGAAAAAGAACATAGAGTAATGTTTGCCGTAGTAACAGATCATTCCTACTAAGTACAGTTCAGACTGCTTGGCCCGGTCATCTGTCACTCTGAAAAACAGATCACCCAGCTTAAGGCAGGTGCCCAGGCTGTGAATGACATCCTCTGCCAAGTCTGAGTGGTCCGAGTCCCATACCAGCCCAATTGTGATAATCTGTGGTGCGTTCATCAACACACGGCGAATCCGAATCCTTTCTCCACAGTTGCTCGGGCAGTTCCGCAGATCACCCATGGTGCTGGCATTCTGCAGCAGCTCACCAAACATGCTTGGTGAGGGTTTTTCTCGTCTTTCCAGCATACAAATAGCCTGATTGCAAAGGGAAGTAGTGGAGATATAATGCACCATCTGGATGAAAGGCAGCGGGTCAGAAGTGGCGCCACAGCTGGTACATACACACTGCTCAAACAGTGTCATCGCAAACTTCTGGTGGGAGATGCAGTGCTGGGCAGTACATATGTCCTCTTTGGTTTCATCAGCAATGTGGAAGTGAATTCTCATCAGGAGGTTTTCAAAGCACTCCGCGGCATCATCCATAATTCCCAGCTGGAAACGCTGTTCATCCTGAAAAGTCTTTGCCAGGGCACTGCGGAGAGTGTCAGATGGAAGCACTTTTTCACTACTGCACTGAAACTGGTTAAAGATTCCCTTGAGAGCACAAAAGATGCAGGAATCTCCCATGCATTTGTGAGTTGTAAGCTGCCTAAAGCTACGTCGGAAGATGTCCAGGTGCCATAAAACCTGCAAGGCACTGTTGAGGAAGCAGCTGTTTTGTCCTGGCTCATTGCTGAGGCCTTTGCTGGGAGCTATGGAGGTTGAGCTTCGAGGCGCAAACATCCCCTGGACACTACCACGGCCCCCTGAAAAATAATTTCTCTTCCAAGACATTACTGTTCATTACTGTTTTAGGCTGAAAACAAGAGAATATTTTGTATCTTTGGGGGAGTCCTTAGTCTTTGTTGAAGTCCTTAATATAAACAGAATCCAGAATTTAACAAATTTATGTTGAAGGACTTTGAATTTACAACCTTTCAAACATCATATAGGTAGCTCAAGAAACTCAGGCATCCTTAGATCCACAAGCCAGAGCTGTCCTCAACTTGTTCCAAACAATGCCTAAAATTTAACATGGCACAGGACAAATTCAAACAGAGAAATCCTTAAGTATTGTTTCCTTCTATTTTTCTTGAACTGCCTCCATAAAATCCTGGTGAAGCGGCTGTAATCCTCAACTCCAACAGAATTCAGGATCAGGGTAGAGTGTGTTCTTTAGGCTTGTTTATAATGCTTCCTGTGGATTGAAGATTTTCCCAACTGGAAGGAGAGGCAGACAGACAACCAAGAATCCAGCACAACTCTCCTCGCCTTCTACTGCCTTGTCCCATTGTCCCATCATCCTCTGAAGTAAAAACCCAAGTTCTAAGCAATTGACATAGATTTCAGAAAGCTAAGAAGTTTGTCTGAAATGAAATACATGGAGTTTCTGCTGTTGTTGCTCTGCTGCTGTTCTTTAGTATGTCCCAAACATCTTCTATTATTCCATCCACAACTTCAGAAAATCTCTTCTCTTTTCCTCCGTGACCAGACTAGCCAGCTGTGCCAGAGAGCAAAAGATTATAGATCTCACATCTCAAGAGAGAAGGTGCTAATGAACAAATCTAACTTCCCAAAAATAATTCCCAGAAGCATCTGTTATCCTCAAGTACTCAGCAAACCATTTCCCAGAACTGACAATATATTGCCAAAATCTTAGTGAATTTTGCCAACATTTTGCAGAGAGCAGGCTCAACTCCTGCATTATTTTTCTTAATGAGGGTCCCCCAAGTCTTACAACTTCAAATCCTTCAGAATCTGGACTTGCCAGTGTCTGTATATCAGCACGGAGCAGAGGTAGAAACCTGGATTGCCCCTTCCCAGGAATTTCTTAAGGTGTCCCTCTGAAAAGTGGGGAGAATATTTTCCATAAAGTCATTGGTTCTACTTCCCATCACACACACCACTCACTACCCCAATTTATCTTTTCAAATCCTTCCCACTGTTATGGAATGTTTCTGAAAACAGATGTGTTCAGCAAAGAGGAAACAATAAAATTGAAACAACCTCAGTTGTGATGAGAATCTGCTGTTGGATTTTAAAATGTTTCTTCATTTTTCCCTAAAGTCACCGAACTCTTGATTACCTCCCAGCCTTGGCCAGTGGGGTGAGGGTTGCCTACTGCCCCTCCCTCTTTACCCATCCTGCCCAGGCACACATCACGCTGGTGAGTCCACACATGTCTACCCTCAATCCAGAGACCTAAGGATAAATCATTTTTCTATGCAGAGATAAATCAGGTCCTGAGCAACAAAACCCAGGATGATCCATGTGCATTTGTAATGTCCTTTCCTCCTTTTAAACACCCAGAACCTTCCTTCCACCCAGAACCACCTCTAGAACAATGGGAAACAAAAGCCCCTTCCCCTGGGCCCTCCTGGTCCCCTCCCAGCAGCTTACTGTTCAGGAGATGAGGGCTGGGTGGGGAGGGGAGAAGTAAGAACCCCCAAGGGATGGGTGCTGAATTTTGTCAACAGAGTCTTATCATCACTGCCTTCAGAGAGAAGAGCTGCAAACAGTAAAAATCTATATTTTAATGAGTAAAACACAAGATTCTCTTGGGGAAGGTGGAGGTCTGTACACTGATGGTGCCTTGCATTGCTCTTTGCAACTTCTTTGAACTGCCCTAGTGATGCCAAGTCCTGGCATTTATTTTCAGAGTTGAGGTGCTATAACCCTAACATTAACTCCTGCAGATAATCCAAAAGCCATCTGGAAAAGATCCCTGTACTTCTTTATTTACAGAAATTGAACAGAGATCATCCTTTTTAGAAAAAATAATGTTCATCTATGTTTTATTACCTTGGAACAATTTTAATACAAGACAGGTGGCCCAGTAGGCAAAGAATGTACCTACAGAGCCGGGAAGGCAGGAGATGTGGGTTCAATCCCTGGGTTGGGAAGATTCCCCTGGAGGAGGGTATGGAAACTCATGCTCGTGTTCTTGCCTGGAAAATCCCATGGACAGAGGAGCCAGGTGAGCTTCAGTCTATCCACAGGGTCACAAAGAGTTGAACACAACTGAAGTGGCTGAGCACGTACACACTCACACAGAAAAAAGTGCGTAAATCGTAAATACTCAGTTAAGCATTCACAAGCTCAGTTCACGAGAGAGACCAAAGCAGTGACAGAAATGCAGCCAAGAGAAAACCCAGAGGCTCCCACCCACCCTCTCCCCGCTCCTGCTCCACCAGCCCTAAGTACCCAGACTTGACCCTAACTTCTGACACCATGGAGCAGTTTTGCTTCTTCTTGCATTTTATCTAAACTGAGCCATTCGGTGTGAACTCTCTCTTTGCTGATGTATTGTGCTCACATTTTGTTTGTGAGAGTTCTCTTATGTTTTGTGTGCAGCTGCAGCTTTTCTGTTTTGTGAGTGTATAATATTCCACTGGGTGACTGTACCGCAATTTCTGTTTTCATGTTACCATTGATGGGAATATGAATCATTTCAAGTTCTGCTATAAGCATTCTTATCCATGTTTTGGGGGACATAAAGAAGCATTGTGGGTGGGGGGATATTTCTAGGAATGAACTAACTGGACAGGAGGGTATCTCTAAGTTCAGCTTCATTAGAACTGCAAATCAACCAAACCAACTTGTTTTTAATGAGTTTTTGCCCAGTAATATCAAGAGCTCTAACTAACAGAAATACAAGAGGAAGCACAAGATATAACCCCGCCTTCAAGGATCGCAATATTGTCAAGGGATCCATTCACAAAAGAGTGAAATGATACTACAACTTACATCGGACTGGGCATCAAATTAAAGTTATTGATACCAAGTGTCATAGATCACATAGGTCATAGATACTAAAGTCACAGGTAGAAGAGAACAACCAGGCCTCTTTCCTCCTGAAAACAGTGAGGAAAGTGTCTGTACAGGGAAATGCAAGCATAGGTTTGTTGAGTTCATCCTCTTTGTGACTTCGACTGGGTAAACCCCTAAGGGCTTTTTGTTCTTTCCCTGTGGCAACTTTGCCTCTCTGTCTTTGATTCTCACCCTGCATATAGAAGGTCTTAGTACCATGGATTATGTGCCATAAAATGGAAAATAATAAATAATTACACAAAGATTTCTCTTTACAGAAATTTCAGCCATATTTTTGCCTAGGTAGTACAGGAAATTTCACACCATGAATTGATTTAGTGTGGTCCTGGGCTGAGGGAACCTGGAAGAATCAACCATAAATCCTTTTATGGACTAATGTTTCCATAACGTAGGTGATAAACGCTGCAAGGACAATGAGCAACACTCAGTCAAAAATAACCAAGCACACAGGAAACAGGCATTAGAAACAAAAAACAACCAAAATAATAAATGTAACAGGTATGTCTTTGATACTGGAATTATCAAAGACTATCAAATAATTATGCACCCTGTATTTAAACAAATAAAATGGGCTTGAAAATATCTGCAGGAAATAAAAATCTATAAAAAGTGACCAAGCAAGACAGGGAAAGAGACACAGATGTGTATAACGGACTTTTGGACTCAGAGGGAGAGGGAGAGGGTGGAATGATTTGGGAGAATGCCATTCTAACATGTATACTATCATGTGAATTGAATCGCCAGTCTATGTCTGACGCAGGATGCAGCATGCTTGGGGCTGGTGCATGGGGATGACCCAGAAAGATGTTATGGGGAGGGAGGTGGGAGGGGGGTTCATGTTTGGGAATGCATGTAAGAATTAAAGATTTTAAAATTTAAAAATTAAAAAAAAAAAAAAAAAAAAAAAAGTGACCAAGCACTTTGATTCTTGAAAAAGAACCAAGTAGAAATTTTGGAAATAAAAATGCAATATCTAAAATGTAAAATCCCTTTGGTGACTTTGACAGCAGATTCACAAAACTAAAAAGAGAATGATTCAGTTCAGTTCAGTTGCTCAGTCATGTCCGACTCTTTGCGACCCCATGAATCGCAGCACGCCAGGCCTCCCTGTCTATCACCAACTCCTGGAGTTTACCCAAACTTCTGTCCATCGAGTCAGTGATGCCATCCAGCCATCTCATCCTCTGTCGTCCTCTCCTCCTCTTGCCCCCAATCCCTCCCAGCATCAGGGTCTTTTCAAATGAGTCAACTCTTCACATGAGGTGGCCAAAGTACTGGAGTTTCAGCTTCAGCATCATTCCTTCCAATGAATATTCAGGACTGATTTCCCTTAGGATTCACTGGTTTGATCTCCTTGCAGTCCAAGGGACTCTCAAGAGTTTTATCCAGCACCACAGTTCAAAAGTATCAATTCTTTGGCCCTCAGCTTTCTTCACAGTCCAACTCTCACATCCATACATGACCACTGGAAAAACCATAGTCTTGACTAGATGGACCTTTGTTGGCAAAGTAATGTCTCTGCTTTTCAATATGCTATCTAGGTTGGTCATAGCTTTCCTTCCAAGGAGTAAGCGTCTTTTAATTTCATAGCTGCAATCACCATCTGCGGTGATTTTGAAGCCCCCCAAAATAAAGCCTGCCACTGTTTCCCCATCTATTTCCCATGAAGTGAAGGGACCAGATGCCATGATCTTCATTTTCTGAATGTTGAGCTTTAAGCCAACTTTTTCACTCTCCTCTTTCGATGTTGATTAGATTTTGTAAAATTCAAGATATCATAAGATGCATCATTATTTTATAAATACTAGGAGAAAAATGTATCCAGTTTATAGCACTAGGCTTTTTCTCTTAGTGCTTTTAATTTACACTTACTAAAAGAGCTCTTCTAGATTTATATTATTTTAAAAACCTATATTGAAATATCACATTTGTGCAGGCATAATAAAAAGGAAAATATGATTGAAATAAGCTGTTAAGAAGGTTCCTAAAACTTCTTTGCAGCCAGAGTCTGATTCTTCCAAGTTTTTTTAACTCAATGTTTTGATGGTTTTTCACAAGCTGGAAATTGAACATTTCTTAGAAAGTACTCTATGATTGTTTCCAGTATCTTTTCCCAAGACCCTGCATAAGTTTTGATTCTAGTGCTTTCATGACCTTATCAGAAATGATCAGTTTATAAAAGATCTTCCACTGAAATTCAGTTGCACGAAGTGGGCTCAGATAACTTCCTTGAATTACCTTGTTTGCTGATTGGAACATCAGAGAGCTACAATGGTCAGTTCTGCAGCCAGCAACAGCAGCCACATTCACACCCAGACAGGGGCAGTGATTACAAACACATTCAACTGTACCACAGCCCTATTTCAGGATGTTCAGTTCAGTTCAGTTTTTCAGTCGTGTCCGACTCTTTGCAACCTCATGGACTGCAGCACACCAGGCCTCCTTGTCCATCACCAACTCCCGGAGCTTGCTTAAACTCATGTCCATCAAGTCGGTGATGCCATCCAACCATCTCATCCTCTGTCATCCCCTTCTCCTCCTCCCTTCAATCTTTCCCAGCATCAGGGTCTTTTCCAGTGAGTCGGTTCTTCAAATCAGGTGGCCAAAGACTTGGAGTTTCAGCTTCAGCATCAGTCCTTCCAATGAATATTCAGGACTGATTTCATTTAGAATTCACTGGTTTGATCTCCTTGTAGTCCAAGGGACTCTCAAGAGTCTTCTCCAACACCACAGTTCAAAAGCATCAATTTTTCGGCACTCAGCTTTCTTTATAGTCCAACTCTCACATCCATACATAATTGCTGGAAAAACCATAGCTTTGACTAGATGGTCCTTTGTTGGCAAAATAATTCCTCTGCTTTTTAATATGCTGAATAGGTTGGCCATAACTTTTTTTTCCAAGGAGTAAGCATCTTTAAATTTCATGGCTGCAGTCACCATCTGCAGTGATTTTGGAGTCCCCCCAAAATAAAGTCTCTCACTGTTTCCATTGTTTCCCCATCTATTTGCCATGAAGTGATGGGACTGGATGCCATGATCTTAGTTTTCTGAAGGTTGAGTTTTAAGCAAACTTTTTCACTCTGTTCTTTCACTTTCATCAAGAGGCTCTTTAGTTCTTTTTTATGATCTGCCATAAAGGTGGTGTCATCTGCTTATCTGAGGTTATTGATATTTCTCCTGGCAATCTTGATTCCAGGTTGTGCTTCAACCAGCATTTTGCATGATGTACTCTGCATATAAATTAAATAAGTATGGTGACAATATATAGCCTTGACATACTCCTTCCTTGATTTGGAATCAGTCTGTTGTTCCATGTCCAGTTCTAACTGTTGCTTCTTGACCTGCATACAGATTTCTCAGGAGGCAGGATAGGTGGTCTGTTATTTCAATCTCTTGAAGAATTTTCCACAGTTTGTTGTCATCCACATAGTCAGAGGCTTTGGCGTAGTCAATAAAGCAAAAGTAAATGTTTTTCTGGAACACTCTTGATTTTTCAATGATCCAACAGATGTTGGCAACAGATGTTGGCAACAGATGTTTGATCTCTGGTTCCTCTGCCTTTTCTAAATCCAGCTTGAACATCTGGAAGTTCACGGTTCATGTACTATTGAAGCCTGGCTTGGAGAATTTTGAGCATTACTTTGCTAGTGTGTGAGATGAGTGCAATTGTGCAGTAGTTTGAACATTCTTTGGTTTCAGGATGTTAAAAAAAGAAAAAAAAAGTGCTGCTCTTAATCAGACAAAATTCAGTAGGTATTTTACAGTAGGTATCTGCTCATTAAATTTTGGGGTCTCCTTACTTCTCCTGCAGCCAGGTTGAGGGGCTTTGACACACTTTTGTTTATGATCCTACTTACCCAGTCTCGCCTCCTTGGCTCCCACATCTCCTCCAGGCCTGGCTGAGTCTCAGGTGCTCTGAGGCCTGATGTGGGAGAAACCCAGGCCTCCTGCTTTTCCTGGCTCTCCCTCCTCCCTCCTGCTCCTCTTTCCTGGCTCCTGGTGCTCTGGGCTCCCAGCTGCTGCCACTGCCAGAGTCATCCTCTCACTCCCCGAAGACAATGCTCACCTTCCATTTTCTCTGTTGGCAGCCCCTCCTGGCCCAAGCCAGTACCTGCCCCTGGTCCCAGTTCACCTGCCCATGCTGAAATAGGGCCGGGTCCAGCAGCCCAGCAGAACAGGGCCAGGCCACCTTTAGGTGCTTCCTAGTTGAAGACCTTGTGAAGTTTCCTTAGCTCCTTGGTGCTGAAGACAGGAGGCAACACAAACATTTTATCAAGTGGTATTATGGCTTGACTGTCTTCTGGACAACAGACATTTCTTAAATGTTTGCTCTTAGTGAGAAGTTTTAAAACTAAGAAGGTATAATCTTTTGGACTCTGTGGGAGAGGGCGAGGGTGGGATGATTTGAGAGAATGGCATTGAAATATGTATAATATCATATATGAAATGAATTGCCAGTCCAGGTTCAATGCATGATACTGGATGCTTGGGGCTGGTGCACTGAGATGACCCAGAGGGATGGTATGGGGAGGGAGAGGGATGGGGGTTCAGGGAGGGGGGTTCAGATATACACGTGTTCAGGCAGAACACGTGTATACCTGTGGCAGATTCATGTTGATGTATGGCAAAACCAATACAATATTGTAAAGTAATTAATCTCTAATTAAAATAAATAAATTTATATTTAAAAAACTAAGAAGGTAGAAAAGTTGAAAAGTTCTCTTTTATCATTCAAATTCTGCTTCGATTTAGCAGCTCACCAAGACTACCACAGACCTCCCTGCCATCCTACCCATCGTGGAGCGAATGTGGCAAATCCATCTTGCATTCTATATTATTAACATGGTATAGAATTGCAGAGAAGAGCAGATCTTGTAGGTGAATCAGAGAAGGATTGATTTGAGGTTTTTAATGGCTTACAGAATCACTGGGAGAGCTCAAGAAAAAGACCAGAGGCCAAAAAGGCCCCCAAAGCCACATTGCAGTACCAGCTGCCAAAATTGCTGCAGCGGTGGCTCCCCTTTATCCAGGAGGCCTCCCTAGAACAGCAGCATAGGCTGCCCCTACGAAATCAGAAAGCCATGAGCCATCTGCTGCCCTTAGAACTAGGGTCTCATGGCTACAGTTTCACGTCTCGAAGATGCTCATCTGTCAGCTGCCTGCCTCACTCAGCTCAGCTCTGCAGCCAGATCTTCTAGGGAGGAATGTGGTTGACAGAACTGAGTCACACCTGAGTTCAGGCCAGGGGATCGTCTGTTTCAGGCTCTGGCCAAGGGCATCTCCAGGGGACCCTTGGGAGAAATAGAGTCATCAGTCCAGGGCACCCAGCAGCAGCATCAGGGAGCAGTGCAGAAGATCCGCACTCCCACCCCTACAAGGACCTCAAGGAACGTGGTTTTGGCTTCATGACGACTGCCAGAGCAGAGTCTGTGAAACGGGACTGAAGATGCCTGCCTCCCCACCTTCTTCTGCCTCCGATCATTCCTGTTTAACAGCTTTCCCTGGGCTTGCATCGGTTTCAGGTTTGGGTTGGTCCTTGTTCTAGCTGAACCAATTGATCTATTTTGTCAAAAACATATGTGCATGTTTTGTCTGCATACGGCTATCTCTCCCCTTTTCCTTCAGGAAAAATGTATCAGAGTAGAGGCTGTGAAACTAATCCAGAGGAAACAGCACGATGGGGTGGCCGTCCTGGCAGAGCTTTCTGGTTGACTCATGGGAATTAGGAATGACTGATCAAATGTAAACACTGGAGTAGGGCCAATAGGCTCTCTAACCACAATCTCCTGCAGTGTATGAAGAAAGAGGCTGAGAAAAGCCTAGCTCTGGGTATCTTGCTGCTGTTCCTGATAGCTTACCACAGTGATCATTCAGAGTGCAGTGGCTCCTGAGAAATAGCCATTTCTTGCATGCTTTCCTAATGGCCTCCCCTGAGAGCTTCCTGCAAGGGACAAGTTTCCTCAACCAGGCAGGCCTTAAGCCCATTTGCCATGTTGCCAAAGGGTCCCAAACCCTCACCTCTGGCTGGGACCAGTGGGACAGGACATGCTAGCATCCTGAGCCTAGTCTAGCTGCCTTTAGCTTCCAAATGCTTAACAGTAAAATCCTCAACTGACCTCACAGGACAAGCTCAAAGACAGTTGATAGATAGATAATAGATAGATGATATATATGATATTATGCTAAGTTGCTTCAGATGTGTCCATGTCCAACTCTTTGCAACCCATGAACTGCAGCTGGCTAGGCTCCTCTCTCCATGGGATTTGCCAGGCAAGTATACTGGAGTGGATAGCCATTCCTTCTCCAGGGGGTCTTCCTGGGGATAGATATGATAGAGATAAACAATAAATGATAGATATAGATGATATAAACATGACAGAGAGGTAGATGATAGATGATGGATAAATAGATAATAAACAGATGATAGATGTTTAGTTGGAGAAGGAAATGGCAACCCACTCCAGTGTTCTTGCTTAGAGAATCCCATGGACAAAGGAGCCTGGTGGGCTGCTGTCTATGGGGTTGCACAGAGCCGGACACTACTGAAGTGACTTAGCAGCAGCAGCAGATGTTTAGTTAGATGGCTAAAGAGATAGATGAGGGGGGAAAGATAAATAATAGATGATACATAATAGATAGATATGATATAGATAATAAATGATAGATATAGATGATCTCTCCTTGAGGGGATATCTCCTCAAGGAGGATGATATCTCCACTCTAGTATTCTTGCCTGGAAAGTCCCATGGACAGAGGAGCCTGGCAGGCTACAGTCTATAGGGTCAACTTAGCATAGGTGATATAGACATGATAGAAATGATACAGAGACAGATGATAGATGACGGATAGATAGATAACAAACAGATGATAGATAGATGGATGGATGGATAGTTAGAGATAGAAATGTACAGCTACCACAGCACCTGCCTCTCTGGGAGCTGAACAATCCCATGCATGCTCACTTTCAGGCCTCTCCTTTCCTTCTCTGACTCAGAAGCTGCTGGAGGCATTAGGCACCCCTCAGGATTCTTGACCATTTCCCCCCACTGCTGGTGCCCTCCGGGCCCCGCCTCTGAGTATTCCCAAAGCTGAAGAACCCATGAGGCATCTAAAGACACAACATTCTCTTTCTAGGCTTGCCCCTCAGGGAATCCTGTGTCCCATGCAAAAGTGAGGAGAAGGTCTCTTCCCAGCTCTGTCATAGTTCCTCATCTGAACCTCGATACAAGGTGGCATCATCCCAAAGTCTTGCAAATACCTTCCTGAAAACAACTCACTTCGCCCTGTGTCTCCATTTCCCAAGGCTCTGACCGCACCTCTGGGGCTCTTGTAAGCTCTCAGCCAGGGCCACTGGGCCCCATGCCGGCTTGGAGATTGTACCTCAAGTCAGGAAGAGCTAGTGACCCACACTTCACATAAAACTTCGCAATTCATGTTTTAAGCCCACATCCAAAACTTGCAAAAGAACCAGCACCATGGGTACTGGGCCTGCCTCATGTCCTTCAAGGAGTAACTCTCAACAGCAACTGTTCAGGGGTTTTTCTGGAGGGAAAAGGTGGGGAGAACTGCATCCTGCACCAAGTTTCACGCCCAGGTATACCAGCCCATTGCTGAATTTCAAGGAAGATGTGTGTTGCCTTGATGCCTCACATTTATGTCAGAGAGGAAAAGAAACAAACGTATATTCAAGCACTAAAATGATCGTTAAAAGTCAAAACAGCCCCATCCCCAATGCCAGGACTCATCTTCTCTCTGCTCAATTCAGATCCCGCATATGTTCTTTGTGGCCCAGTTATACACTGGATAGAACTGTAGTTTGCAGCGACAAGCGAGCAACCCTTTTGTTCTAACTTGCTTCTCACCAAGAAAGAGGACTTTTATTATTTCAGGAACCTGGAGAACGCTCTCTCCTGGGGCCTTGTTGCTTGACCAAGATCTCACACATCTGATTCAACACAGATGGGTTGCCAGAATGAGGCAAATCTCCACCACACACACACAGCCTGAGCCCCATCAGACACAGGAGAGCTTCTAGGGAACAGAGCCCTCAGAGGCCTTGGTCTTTGGAAAGGATCCCCCAAGAGCTCCCCAGAGAATTTTCATGGCACCACAGAGTAATGATGATAGCGTCTCTTTCAAACCACGTCTGGTTGCTTTTCACAAGAGCTCGTGAGGTCAAGGACAGTGGCGGCCAATGTGCTGCAGCTGTTTGGAAAGCAGAGAGAAGATGGGCTTGCTCAGGGCTTGTTGCCAGCTATCCTGGGTCCAGACTTCTCCACCTGCCCCCTGGGCAGAAGCTGATAAAGTCATCCTGCGACATATCCAAGAGACCCGTTGCTTGTTTTCACTCCCTTGTGTTTTCCAAGTCTACGAGTGTGACTTTCTTCTTTTCACCCGAGTCTGCCCGTGTTTTGGGTCATGTGTGGGTCAGGAGGCTGCTGGAGGCTCCCAGAGTGACCACCGCACAGGGACAGAGAGCCCGCACTCACTTCCAGCCCACGCAGTCCTTGAACCTCTTAGGGGTCCTCCTCCTCTCAGCCCTCTGTTGGGCTCCAACGGTGACCATTTGGGAGCTGCTGTCTACCTTTAGGAGCTGGCCCACGCAGGCTCATTCACTTGCGGGAGCAGATCCACCGGACTCTGGGCCTTTGCACTTGTCTCCCCACCTTCCTCCACCTGCAGAGAGCCTCCCAGGTCCCCACAGGCTCCCCTGAGGGGCCTCACAGCAGGCCTTCCCGCTGCCCCACTCCTACCCGTACCCCAGCTCCCTGACCTCACTCTGAGCTGACCACCCAGTATCCTCCACTGTCCGTCTTCTGGGAGGCTGCGGTCTGTTTCCACCTTGCCCCCAGACTGTGATCTCCAAATGGGAAGAGGTCTGGATGTGTTTTCTTCGCTGCTGCTGTATCCTTAGCCAGCAGAGCACACCGCTCAGTGAAGATCCATTTTTGCAGAGCAAGAACTCCATCGTGTCTTCCACATTTCCCTTTAGTCTTCTATTCCTTATTTTTCCTCTTTTCACACAAGCATCAACTGCTTTTTGAATCAGCAAAAGACAAATCAATAAGCTTGTCTTTGATAATCTCACTGGGCAGAGCCCCCCGTGCTCTGTGGTCAGGGTTCTTTACCATGTTTAGGTTGAGTCCCTTGAGCATGTGATTAAAACCTGTACATGAAAAGATTTGCCCAGTTCAACAACTGGATAGTGATAACAATGGAGCTTTTTGGTAATTTATTCTCACTTTTAATTTATTCTCAATTCTAATTTTTTAGGAATATCAACCTCTTCTGGATCCTATTAGTGTGAACTGCTGATAAATGTGAAGGACAGGGCAGTCTAGCATGCTGCAGTCTGTGGGGTCGCAAAGAGTCAGATCCAACTGAGTGACTGAGCAATAACCATATATGAATATGCTCACAGCATGGACATGGAAGCTTAATAAAAGTTAATGAAATAATAAAATTAAAAAAATTAAAATATAAACTATGCATGTTCTCTCCAGGAAAGAAAAAATGTGTTTATGCCCATACACACATTTTCTAGCAACTTCAGGGAGGCCCAGACCCCACCTCCCCTTGTGTCATGCACCTCCCAGAGACACACCTCAGGATTATTGAGATGTCAGTGACACGATGTCTTCATCTTTGTGCTGAACCCCTGCCTCTGTGCCCACCATTGCCTTACTTTCTCATGGCGTACTGCCCACCTGATCCTGCTGGATGAAGTGACGAAGGTCTGCTCTGTCCCCACCCACCCCCGGAAATGGAAAGGATGGGGCCGGGCCTGAAAAACATCTGGAAGAAACTTCCAGGCTGCCTGTTACCTCGGTCCAGCATGGCCTTCTTGACCAGCCTGCTTGTTCATCTTTGTGGGGCTCCTGTGAGGTCATGTGTGTCCTTAAAGTAACATTCTCCACCCTAGGATTGGAGGGGACCTGAAGGACGCTTGGATCCTCTCAACAAGAAAGTCTGAATAGCACAGTGTGGGATGCCCATCCCCAGGGCAGGGGTCTGCTGTCCAGCAGGGGAGAGTCTCCTCCATGGGGGAGAGGGTCCCGTCAGCAAAAGTGCCACAGGGGCTGATCCACCACCCTCATGCCCGCTCCTCTCAGCTGTGAGGCTGGCTTTCTGCATGCTTTGTGTCCCATCCTGAAACTGGTGAGAAATGGACCACAGATGGGTCCCTTGAAATTCCCACATGAAAGAAATCAATAAAAATGAAAAACCAAAACACAGAAATAAAAAACAAAACTACCAATTTGTTTGTCTTTCTTCAGCTTGATACCAGTGGGAATCACTCCCCTCTTTCCCAGATCCTACAAATTAATACTCAGGTCCTGACGGTATCTCTCATCCACACCATAGACTCCACCAGCTTCCCCTGCCACCTTCTTTGGTTTCCTGGTGTGTCCACAGAGCCCACAGCTCCACGTGTAACTCTGCTGCTGCTGCTAAGTTGCTTCAGTCATGTCCAACTCTGTGCGACCCCAAAGACGGCAGCCCACCAGGCTCCCCCGTCCCTGGGATTCTCCAAGCAAGAACATTGGAGTGGGTTGCCATTTCCTTCTCCAAGGCATGAAAGTGAAAAGTGAAAGTGAAGTCACTCAGTCGTGTTTGACTCAGCGACCCCATGGACTGCAGCCTACCAGGCTCCTCCATCCATGGGACTCTCCAGCAAGAGTACTGGAGTGGGGTGCCATTGCCTTCTCCATGTAACTCTAACCTCATGTAACCCCCGGGACTGCCCAGCACTGGCAGCAATGATGTGGGAGACACACGTTTAGTTTTTAATCATCATTAGGTGCCAGCCTGGCCCCAGTAACATCCACAGACTCTCCTGGAAACCCTGGAGGAGCCTCAGCTCCAGCTCCCAGCCCCCTACCCAAGCCCTACCCCCTGCCCCGCTTTTACCCACTCTCTGTTTACAGAGGAAAAATCATGACCTTTTTTTTTTTTTTTTTAGCATTTAGCTCCTTTTAACCAGAAAAGTTGTCTTGCACTCAATGCTGGAGAAACAGCACTGCCGCCATACCCCTTCTCACTGGCCACAAGCTGGAACCTCTTCTGCTGTGCCCAGTGGCCTCAGAAGCTGGGCTAGAAAGGGGTGGGCAGGAGGGGCTGGAGAGTAGGGATCCTGCCTTTCCTCTTAGTGACTGTGTGACTGAGACAGGTGTCTTCGGTTCTCTTGGCCTCCGTTTCTGTCATCAAGAAGATGAGGTAATGAGGGTGAGCAGTGAGGCTTGGGTACAGGGGGGCCATGGTCCCTGTGGGCTATTGAGGCAGAGGCAGGCTGCATGCTTGGCCATGGACCTGACACTCGAATTCCCCTCAAGACCCCGTGGGGCTGTGGGGTGCATTTGGCTTATACTGGATACTTACTTACACCATGATGGTGACTTGGAAGAAATTGTGCTTTCTCATGGGGAGATACAGGTCCTTTGCAAGCCTGTGAAATTAATTCACTGAGAAGCAGATGCCTCGATGTCAGCGCTTCTTCCGTCTCAGTGCATCCCTGTGACTGTGGACGCATCGTCTGACTGCTCAGGGCTCAGCTGACCCCACTGACAACAAGAACAGTCAGGGAGTCCAGTCTGACTAGACAAAAGCCAAGGAACTCTTAGAAGCTGCCTGCATTTTTTAGAAAAGCTGAACTAAAGCTATCTCAACAGGCAAGGAAGGGAGGGAGGCTTGTGCGGGAGTCAGAAAGTCTCCTGGATAAAAAGCCCTAAAAGATAGAGCTTGTTCAAGAGTCCTAGAGTTTGTGAGGTGACCCAGTCACCTCTTCAGACATCCCTGTGCTGCCCTGACAGGACAGCAGAGGTGAACCAGTGAGGCCCACAGCTGTGAAGCCAGAACCACAGTCTCCACAGACTGGGGGTTGCCAGGGGTGGGGCTGGGAGTTAGAGAAATGGATGAATTTTGGGGACCTAGATAAAACTTTTAAAATAAAATGTATTTTATTTAAAAGTGAATAAAATTAAAAGTGAAAAAAAAAACCAGAATGAGACACGCTTTGGGGGCTGGGGTCCCTCAGCACGTCAAGGACCCTCACCAGGGTCAGGGCAGCAGGAGGGCAGGTGCCACTGGCAGCAGTACATGGCTTTGACCAGCACTTGTCAGGTTCTCTAAGGACCTCAGGGCTGGACCTGGTGTGGAACCAACCAGTCAAAAATCTGTAGAAGCAGCTGAACCAAAAGGAGTCCATCTGCTGAGATGACTTCCTCAAGGAGGGAAGATGGTGTCTCAGTGTTACAGTGATCTCCCTCTGGTTCCTCTGCCTGGGAGCCTCCCTAAATTTGGACACTGGCACAGTTTCCTGCACCAGCTGCTACAGCATAAAATGCAGGCACAAAAGGAAGGCTGAGTTTAGGGGTCCAGGACAGACCAGGAATTAGGCCAACTGGATCCCTTCTTCAACAAGGCAGGCAGTAAATAAATACACACAGGAAAACCCTGGAGATACAGACTCATTTCCAGACCACTACAGTAAAAAAAATATTGCAATAAAGTGAGTCACACAGTGTTGGGTTTCCCAGCACATATCAAAGTTATGTTTGCACTGTATTGTAATCTACTAATTGTTCAGTGACATTATGTTCAAAACACAACCTTATGTAAAAAATAATTTATTGTGGTAAAACACTAATCATCATCTGAGCCTTCAGCAAGTTGTAATCTTTTTGTTGGTGGAGCATTTTGCCTCATTGTTGATGCCTGGTGATAAATCATGGTGGTGGATGGCTGTGGCAATTTCTCTAAGTGAGATAACACTTTTAAACATGTCTTCTCTGGGGTATGCAGTACTATTTGATAGCATTTGATCCACAGGAAAACTACTCTCAAAAGTGGAACCAGTCCTCTCACACCCTGCCACTGTTTTATCAGCTAAGTTTACATCATATTCTAAATCCTTCGTTGTCATTTCAATGATCTTGACAGCATCTTCACCAGTAGATTCCATCTCAAGGAACTTTTTCTTTGGCTCACCCATAAGAAGCAACTTCTCAGCCACTCAGGTTTAGCCTGAGATTGCACCAATTTTGTCACCTCTTCAGGCTTCACTTCTAATCTGAGTTCTTTTGGTGTATCTACCGCAGCTCCAGTTTACTTTTTCCACTTAGGTCTTGAACCGCTCAGAGCATCCATTAGGGCTGAAATCAACATCTTCCATACTCCTATTAACGCTGATATTCTTTAATATTCTAATTGAAGTATGGTTGGTTTTCAATGCTGCACTAGTTTCAGGTATCAGCTCAGGTCAGTCGCTCAGTCGTGTCCGACTCTTTGCGACCCCATGAATCGCAGCACGCCAGGCCTCCCTGTCCGTCACCAACTCCCGGAGTTCACTCAGACTCATGTCCATCGAGTCGGTGATGCCATCCAGCCATCTCATCCTCTGTCGTCCCCTTCTCCTCCTGCCCCCAATCCCTCCCAGCATCAGAGTCTTTTCCAATGAGTCAACTCTTCGCATGAGGTGGCCAAAGTCGAGTTTCAGCTTTAGCATCATTCCTTCCAAAGAACACCCAGGACTGATCTCCTTCAGAATGGACTGGTTGGATCTCCTTGCAGTCCAAGGGACTCTCAAGAGTCTTCTCCAACACCACAGTTCAAAAGCATCAATTCTTTGGTGCTCAGCCTTCTTCACAGTCCAACTCTCCCATCCATACACGACCACTGGAAAAAACATAGCCTTGGCTAGATGGACCTTTGTTGGCAAAGTAATGTCTTTTGAATATGCTATCTAGGTTGGTCATAACTTTTCTTCCAAGGAGTAAGTGTCTTTTAATTTCATGGCTGCAGTCACCATCTGCAGTGATTTTGGAACCCCCCCCAAATTAAGTCTGCCACTGTTTCCACTGTTTCTCCATCTATTTCCCATGAAGTGATGGGACCAGATGCCATGATCTCCGTTTTCTGAATGTTGAGCTTTAAGCCAACTTTTTCACTCTCCTCTTTCACTTTCATCAAGAGGCTTTTTAGTTCCTCTTCACTTTCTGCCATAAGGGTGGTGTCATCTGCATATCTGAGGTTATTGATATTTCTCCCGGCAATCTTGATTCCAGCTTGTGCTTCTTCCAGCCCAGCGTTTCTCATGATGTACTCTGCATAGAAGTTAAATAAGCAGGGTGACAAAATACAGCCTTGATGTACTCCTTTTCCTATTTGGAACCAGTCTGTTGTTCCATGTCCAGTTCAAACTGTTGTTGCCTGACCTGCATACAGATTTCTCAAGAGGCAGGTCAGGTGGTCTGGTATTCCCAGCTCTTTCAGAATTTTTCCACAGTTTCTTGTGATCCACACAGTCAAAGGCTTTGGCATAGTCAATAAAGCAGAAATAGATGTTTTTCTGCAACTTATATATACTTTTTCACTATCAGTTTTTACAAAATATTGAATACAGTACCTGTGCTATAAAGTAGAATCTTTCTTATTTTACATATAGTAGTTTGCAACTGCTAAAAAAAGCAAACTCTGTTTTTTAATTTTTAAAAATTACTTTATTTTTTATTGAAGGAGAATTGCTTTACTGAATTTTGCTGCTTTCTGTCAAACCTCCTCATGAATCAGCCATAGGTATACATATATCCCCTCCCTTTTGAACCTCCCTCCCCATCCCACCATAGGTTGATACAGAGCCCCTGTTTGAGTTTCTTGAGCTGTACAACAAATTCCAGTTGGCTGTCTAGTTTACATATGGTAGCGTAGACTTCCATGTTACTCTTTCCATGTACCTCACCCTCTCCTCCCCTCTCCCCATGTCCATAAGCCTATTCTCTGTCTGTTTCGCCATTGCTGCTCTGTAAATAAATTCTTCAGTACCATTTTTCTAAATTTCATATATATGCATTAGAATATAATGTGTATCTTTCTCTTTTTGACTACTTCACTCTATATAATAGGTTCTAGGTTTATCCGCCTCATTGGAACTGACCCAAATGTGTTCCTTTTTATGGCTGAGTAATATTCTGCTGTGTATATGTACCACAACTTCTTTATCCATTCATCTGTTGATGGACATCTAGGTTGCTTCCGTGTTCTAGCTATTGTAAATAGTGCTACAATGAAAAATGGGATACATGTGTCTCTTTCAATTTTGGTTTCCTCAGGGTATATGCCCAGGAGTGGGATTGCTGGGTCATATGGCGGTTTTATTCCTAGTTTTTTAAGGAATCTCCATACCATCTTCCATAGTGGCTGAATCAATTTACATTCCCACCAACAGTGCAAGAGCACTCCTTTTTCTCTATACCCTCTTCAGCATTAATTGTTTGTAGACTTTTTGATGATGGCCATTCTGACCCATGTGAAGTGATATCAAATTGTAGTTTTGGTTTGCATTTCTCTGATAATGAGTGATGTTGAGCATCTTTTCATGTGTTTGTTAGCCATCTGTATGTCTTCCTTGGAGAAATGTCTGTTTAGGTATTTCCCCCACTTTTTGATTGGGTTGTTTGTTTTTCTGGTATTGAGGTGTATGAGCTACTTGTGTAGTTTGGAAATTAATCCTTTGTCAGTTGTTTCATTTGCTATTATTTTCTCCCATTCTGAGGGTTGTCTTTTCACCTTGCTTAGTTTCCTTTGTTGTGCTAAAGCTTTTAAGTTTAATCAGGTCCCACTTGTTTACTTTTGTTTTTATTTCTATTACTCTAGGAGGTGGGTCATAGAGGATCTTGCTTTGATTTATGTCATTGAGTGTTCTGCCTATGTTATCCTCTAAGAGTTTGATATTTTCTGGTCTTACATTTAGGTCTCAAAGTTTATCTTTGTGTATTGTGTTAGGAAGTATTCGAATTTCATTCTCTTACATGTAGCTTTCCAGTTTTCCCAGCATCATTTATTGAAGAGGCTGTTTTTGGCCCATTGTATATTCTTGCCTCATTTGTCAAGTATATTCTTGTTCCTCCTTTGTCACTAGCTTCCCTAGTGGCTCAGAGGGTAAAGCTAGGATGGAGGAGCCTGATAGGCTACAGTCCATGGGGTGCCAAAGAATCGGACATGACTGGGCAACTTCACTTTCACTTTTCGCAGAGCTAAAAAGGCATGGAGCCAGGGGTCACCCTTAGGTCTGTCTGGTCAAAACCTTGTGTTTCTGGCCAAAGACAGGACACCAGTCAAACCCTGATAGCTTCCCTGGCTTCCCTGGTAGCTTGAATGGTAAAGCGTCTGCCTACAATGCGGGAGACCTGGGTTCAATCCCTGGGTCGGGAAGATCCCCTGGAGAAGGAAATGGCAACCCACTCCAGTATTCATGCCTGGAAAATCCTATGGACTGAGGAGCCAGGTGAGCTACAGTCCATGGAGTCGCAAAAGTTGGACACGACTGAGTGACTTCTCTTCTTCTTTTTTTTTTTTGTCAAAAATAAGGTTACTACAGGTGCATGGGTTTATTTCTAGCTTTCTATCTTGTTCCATTCGTCTATATTTCTGTTTTTGTGCCAGTAGCATACTATTTTGATGACTGTAGCTTTGTAGTATAATCTGAAGCCAGGAATGTTGATTCCTCCAGCTCCATTCTTCTTTCTCAAGACTGCTTTGGCTATTCAGGGTCTTTTGTGTTTCCATATGAATTGTGAAATTTTTTGTTCTAGTTCTGTGAAAAATGCCATTGCTAATTTAATAGGGATCACATTAAATCTGTAAATTGCATTCTGTAGTATATTCATTTTCACAGTATTGATTCTTCCTAGCCAGAAACATGGAATATCTATCCATCTGTTTATGTCATATTTGATTTTTTCCATAGTATCTTCTAATTTTCTATGTACAGTTCTTTTTTCTCCTTTAGTAAGTTTATTCCTAGATATTTAATTCTTTTTGCTGCAATGATGAATGGGGATGATTACTTAATTTCTCTTTCTGATTTTCCATTGTTAGTATATAGAAATGCAAGTGATTTCTGTGTATTGATTTTGTATCCTGCAACTTTGCTAAATTCACTGATCAGCTCTAGTAATTTTCTGATACTATCTTTAGGATTTTCTATGTAGAGTATATGTCACCTGCAAACACTGAGAGCTTTACTTCTTCTATTCCGATCTAGATTAGTTTTATTTCTTTTTCTTCTCTGATTGCGGTAGCTAGGACTTCCAGAACTACGTTGAATAATAGTGGTGAAAGTGGCCAGCCTTGTCTTGTTCCTGATCTTAAGGGGAATGCTTTCAGTTTTTCACCACTGAGAATAATGTTTGCTGTAGGCTGATCATATATGGCCTTTACTATGTTGAGGTGGCTTCCTTCTATGTCCATTTTTAAAAGAGTTTTAATCATAAATGCATGTTGAATTTTGTCAAAGGCTTTTTCTGCATCTACTGAGATGATCATATGGTTTTTATCTTTCAGTTTGTTAATATGGTGCATCACATTGATTGATTTATGTATATTGAAGAATCCTTGCATCCCTGGAATAAACCCAAGTTGACCATGGAATATGAGCTTTTTGATGTGTTGCTGAATTCTGTTTCCTAAAATTTTATGGATGATTTATATTTTATTGTGGAATTCCAGTTGAGCTATTTCAAATCCTGAAAGAGGATGCTATGAAAGTGCTGTACTCAATATGCCAGCAAATCTGGAAAACTCAGCAGTGGCCACAGGAATGGAAAAGGTCAGTTTTCATTCCAATCCCAAAGAAAGGCAATGCCAAAGAATGCTCAAACTGCTGCACAATTGCACTCATCTCACATGCTAGTAAAGTAATGCTCAAAATTCTCTGAGCCAGGCTTTAGCAATATGTGAACCATGAAATTCCTGATGTTCAAGCTGGTTTTAGAAAAGGCAGAGGAACCAGAAATCAAATTGCCAACATCCACTAGATCATGGAAAAAGCAAGAGAGTTCCAGAAAAACATCTATTTCTGCTTTATTGACTATGCCAAAGCCTTTGACTGTGTGAATCACAATAAACTGTGGAAAATTCTGAAAGAGATGGGAATACAGACCACCTGACCTGCCTCTTGAGAAATCTGTATGCAGGTCAGGAAGTAAAAGTTAGAACTGGACATGGAAAAACAGACTGGTTCCAAATAGGAAAAGGAGTACGTCAAGGCTGTATATTGTCACCCTGTTTATTTAACTTATATACAGAGTACATCATGAGAAATGCTGGACTGGAAGAAGCACAAGCTGGAATCAAGATTGCCAGGAGAAATATCAATAACCTCAGATATGCAGATGACACCACCCTCATGGCAGAAAGTGAGAGGAACTAAAAAGCCTCTTGATGAAAGCGAAAGAGGAGAGTGAAAAAGTTGGCTTAAAGCTCAACATTCAGAAAATGAAGATCATGGAATCCGGTCCCATCACTTCACAGGAAATAGATGGGGAAACAGTGGAAACAGTGTCACACTTTATTTTTTTGGCTCCAAAATCACTGCAGATGGTGATTGCAGCCATGAAATTAAAAGACGCTTGCTTTTTCCATGATCCAGCGGATGTTGGCAATTTGATCTTCGGTTCCTCTGCCTTTTCTAAATCCAGCTTGAACATCTGGAAATTCACAGTTCACGTATTGCTGAAGCCTTGCTTGGAGAATTTTGAGCATTACTTTACTAGCATGTGAGATGAGTGCAATTGTGCAGTAGTTTGAGCATTCTTTGGCATTGCCTTTCTTTGGGATTGGAATGAACACTGACCTTTTCCAGTCCTGTGGCCACGGCTGAGTTTTCCAAATTTGTTGGCATATTGAGTACAGCACTTTCATAGCATCCTCTTTCAGGATTTGAAACAGCTCAACTGGAATGCCATCACCTCCAATAGCTTTGTTCGTAGTGATGCTTTCTAAGGCCCACCTGACTTCACATTCCATGATGTCTGGCTCTAGGTGAGTGATCACACTATCGTGATTATCTTGGTCATGAAGATCTTTTTTGTACAGTTCTGTGTATTCTTGCCACCTCTTCTTAATATCTTCTGCTTCTGTTAGGTCCATACCATTTCTGTCCTTTATCGAGCCCATCTTTGCACGAAATGTTCCCTTGGTATCTCTAATTTTCTTGAAGAGATCTCTAGTCTTTCCCATTCTGTTCTTTTCCTCTATTTCTTTGCATTGATCGATGAGGAAGGCTTTCTTATCTCTCCTTGCTATACTTTGGAACTCTGCATTCAGATGCTTATATCTTTCCTTTTCTCCTTTGCTTTTCGCCTCTCTTTTTTTCACAGCTATTTGTAAGGCCTCCCCAGACAGCCATTTTGCTTTTTTGCATTTCTTTTCCATGGGGATGGTCTTGATCCCTCTCTCCTGTACAATGTCACAAACCTCCATCCATAGATCATCAGGCACTCTACCTATCAGATCCAGGCCCTTAAATCTATTACTCACTTCCACTGTATAATCATAAAGAATTTGATTTAGGTCATACCTGAATGGTCTGGTGGTTTTCCCTACTTTCTTCAATTTCAGTCTGAATTTGGCAATAAAGAGTTCATGATCTGAGCCATAGTCAGCTCCTGGTCTTGTTTTTGCTGACTGTATAGAGCTTCTCCATCTGTGGCTGCAAAGAATATAATCAGTGTGATTTCAGTGTTGACCATCTGGTGATGTACATGTGTAGAGTCTTCTTTTGTGTTGTTGGAAGAGGGTGTTAGCTATGACCAGTGCATTTTCTTGGCAAAACTCTATTAGTCTTTTTTTAAATATATAAATTTATTTATTTTAATTGGAGGTTAATTACTTTACAATATTGTATTGGTTTTTTGCCTTGCTTCATTCCATATTCCAAGGCCAAATTTGTCTGTGACTCCAGATGTTTCTTGACTTTCTACTTTTGCATTCCAGTCCCCTATAATGAAAAGGACATCTTTTTTGGGTGTTAGTTCTAAAAGGTCTTGTAGGTCTTCATAGAACTATTCAACTTCAGCTTCTTCAGCGTTACTGGGTGGGGCATAGACTTGGATTACTGTGATATTGAATGGTTTGCCTTGGAAACGAACAGAGATCATTCTGTCATTTTTGAGATTGCATCCAAGTACTGCATTTTGGACTCTTTTGTTAACCATGATGGCTACTCCATTTATTCTGAGGGATTCCTGCCTGCAGTAGTAGATACAATGTTCATCTGACTTAAATTCACCCATTCCAGTCCATTTTAGTTCACTGATTCCTAGAATGTTGACGTTCACTCTTGCCAGCTCTTGTTTGACCACTTCCAATTTGCCTTGATTCATGGACCTGACATTCCAGGTTCCTATGCAATATTGCTCTTTACAGCATCGGACCTTGCTTCTATCACCAGTCACATCCACAGCTGGGTATTGTTTTTGCTTTGGCTCCATCCCTTCATTCTTTCTGGAGTTATTTCTCCACTGATCTCCAGTAGCATATTGGGCCCCTACTGACCTGGGGAGTTCCTCTTTAGTTATCCTATCATTTTGCATTTTCCTCCTGTTCATGGGGTTCTCAAGGCAAGAATATTGAAGTGGTTTGCCATTCTCTTCTCCAGTGGACCACATTCTGTCAGACCTCTCCCAGGTCTCCCATGATCCACCCATCTTGGTTGATCCCACATGGCATGGCTTAGTTTCATTGAGTTAGACAAGGCTGTGGTCCATGTGATTAGATGACTAGTTTTCTCTGATTATGGTTTCAGTGTGTCTGCTCTCTGATGCCTCTCACAACACCTACCATCTTACTTGCGTTTCTCTTTCCTTGAACATGGGGTATCTCTTCATGGCTGCTCCAGGAAAGCACTGACACTGCTTGTTACCTTGGACAAGGGGTATCTCTTCACAGCTGCCCCTCTTGACCTTGAAGCGGAGTAGCTCCTCTTGGCCCTCCTGCACCCACACAGCAACTGCTCCTTCTTCTAGGTCTTTGTTAATTGATTTTTGAATATTCTCCATTTTGTTTTCGAGGTTTTTGATCATATTTACTGTCATTATTCTGATTTTTTTTCTCAGGAAGTTTACCTACTTCCTCTTCATTTATTTGGACTTCAGTGTTTCTAGTTTGTTCCTTCATTTGAGCAGTATTTTCTCTGCCTTTTCATTATTATTATTATTTTTTAAGTTATTGTGTTTGAGGTCTCCTTTTTCCGGCTTCAAGGAAAGCTGAATTATTTCCTTGAAGAAGTTTGAATTTTTTCTTCCTTTTGGTTTCTGTCCTTCTACAGTTGGTCCAGTGATTTGTGTGAGCTTTGTATAGGGTGAGATTTGTGCTGAGTTTTTGTTTGTTTGTTTCTCCTCTGATGGGCAAGGCTGGGTGAGGTGGTAATCCTGTCTGCTGATAATTGGGTTTGTATTTTGTTTTGTTTGTTGTTTAGAGGAGGCATCCTGCATAGGGTGCTACTGGTGGTTGGTCATGCCAGGTCTTGTATTCAAGTGGTTTCCTTTGTGTGAGTTCTCACTATTTGATACTCCCTAGGGTTAGTTCTCAGGTCATCTAGGGTCTTGGGATCAGTGCTCCCACCCCAAAGCTTCAGGGCTTGATCTCAGGTCAGAAACAAAGATTTCACAAATGGCTTGTTATGGCATTAACTGAGATTAAAACAAATATCCAATAATGAGAAACCAAAGATAAACCCCAGACAAATGGCAGTTACAAAATCAGGCAAATAATAATTAAAATAATGATTAAATTATAATATTTAATTTAATATAATCAATTTTAATTAATTCAATTAAAATCATTATTTACTTTTTATTTAATTTAATTAAATATTTAATTAAAATAAAATACACATATGCATACCCATGAGCAAAGTGAAAACATTCAGGAAAAATAAAGATTGACCTGGTGAACAAAGGAAATCAAAAATTATATTTACCAGTTAAGAACTAAACTAACTTAAGCACAAACTGGAAAACAAAACTAAAGCAAGGTGTCAAGTGTGGAATAAAGCAATGAAAATAAAACTAACAAACATGTTGAGAGGAAAGGAAAGACAGAAAAGAAAGAACAGATATGCAAAGTTAAATAGAGGTAGATGAAGAAGATTTATATACACTAAAGATTAACTGCAAGGGGAAAAGAACAGTAGGAAAGGCAAAAAAGGAATAAATTTAGAAAAAATGTAATACATTTATAAAATTATTTTTTTAAAAAATTAAAGAAATGGAAGAAGAAAAGAAAAAAAGAAATAAAAAAGGAAAACTCCACAGAACTGCAGAAGCCCAACTTAGAGGCAGAGGTTTATAACAACAATAGAAAGTGTGACTGAATATACACATATACATATGCACCCATAAGTGAAATCAAAACAGTTCAACAAAAATAAAGTACAATAGATTGATCCAGCAAACAAAGGAAACCAAAAATTATATCTACCAGAACAAAACTAATTCAAGTACAAACTAGAGAACAAAAACTAAAGCAAGTTGCCAATTGGGGAATAAAGCAATGAAAATAAAACTAACAATGTGTTGAGAGGAAAGGAGGGAAAGAAAAGAAAGAAAGAATAGATACTCAAAGTTAAATAGAAGTAGATGAAGATTTATATACATTAAAGATTAACTGCAAGGGGAAAAGAACAATAGGAAAGGCAAACAAAGGAATAAATGTAGAAAAAAAAAACCCTATTAGTTTAAAAAATTAAAATTTTTTTAAAAAGAGAAGAGAAGAAGAATAAAAATAGGAAAACTCCACAGAACTGCAAAAGCCCAACTAGAGGAAGTTTATGACAACAATAAAAAATATGACTGAGGGGGGGAAAAAAAGCTCAAAAACTTAATTGGATTTCTTAGTGCCAATAAAATCAACAACTACAACGGGGTGGGGGGATTCCAAAAGAATCTACAGAACAAGTCAAAAAATAAAAATGATAAATGTTTTTCTTGAGTCACTGCTCTCAGAGTCCTTTCCCTTGCTGGGAGTCACAGTCCACCTCACCTCCCTAGGATGCCCTCCAACACTGTGCTGGTCTCTGGACCTGCTGTGGGAGCAGCTCAGATTCTAATCTGGTCCTACTCCTGTGTGTTCTTGCCTCCAATGTCCACAGCTATCAGAGCTAGTGCATTTTCTTTTTTGGAAGCTCTCAATGGCCTTTTATATATTCCAAAGACACAGAGTCTGCCTAGTTGATTGTGTGGATTTAATTTGCAGCTTGTACAGCTGGTGGGAAGGTTTGGGGTCTTCTTCCTTAGCCACACTGCCCCTGGGTTTCAATTGTGGTTTTATTTCCACCTCTACATGTGGGTCATCCACTGGGGTTTAGCTCCTGAGGCTCCCCTGCAGGGCTTGAGTTTGCCCCTTTGGGGGCCAGGTGTGGAGGTGATGCAGCTGCATGGGTCTCATGGGTTTTGCAGCACCAGGTGCTCAAGAGGGGTTGGAGGCTAGGGCAGCAGGAAATATAGTGCTCTAGAAGGGTATGGAAATCAGTATTGGCCAATATGCTCCAGTATTCTTGCCTCGAGAACCCCCTGACAGAGAAGCCTGGCAGGCCACAGTCTGCTGCTGCCGCGTCGCTTCAGTCTTGTCCAACTCTGTGCAACCCCGTAGATGGCAGCCCACTAGGTTCCCTTGTCCCTGGGATTTTCCATGGAAAAACACTGGAGTGGGTTGCCATTTCCTTCTCCAATGCATGAAAGTGAAGAATGAAAGTGAAGTCACTCAGTCATGTCCGACTCTTCGCGACCCCATGGACTGCAGCCCACCAGGCTCCTCTGTACATGGGATTTTCCAGGCAAGTGTACTGGAGTGAGGTGTCATCACCTTCTCTGAGGCCACAGTCTACAGGGTTGCAAAGAGTCGGACAGGACCGAAGCAATCCTGCACACATAGACGCAAGTCTTTTTCTGCCTGTGGCAGCTCTGCCCCAGTGAATTGAGTGTGAAGGTGGTGCAGCTACTTGGCTTGCAGGGACCCTGGAGGCGCCAAGTTGCTGGGACACAGACTACCTCCACCGCAGGAGTTATGACTCTATCAAAGTCTTTTTTCAAGCCTCTTGTAGCTGGTGATCAGAAAGCCTCTTTGGCCAGTCTTTCTCCGTAGCTCTGCCAGTTCAGGCAGGGCTCCCTTGCCTGGGATCCTTCTCTGTTTTTCGGCACATCAGGTACATTGAGGGGTCCCCCTGGCTGGGATCCTACATCATAGATCAGTGCATCAGTCATTGAAAGGGGCACTCTGGGTGGAGTCCTACTCTGTAGTTCAGTGTGCCAGGCATTTGATGGGCCAGCCTCTCTATTGTGCAGCTTCCGATGCTGGCGTGTGGAGAAAAAGAGGCTATGGTGATGGCCCCACTCTCTACATGTGACTCAGCAGTATCACCTTGCTCCCATGGCTGCCTGGGTTTCCTCCACAGGCATTTCCCACCACGATCTCCTCCCTCACATCCCCTCCATCTGTCTCTTGTGCCTTCCAGGAGACCAGCATTCCTATAAGTGGTGTATGGCTGTGGCAAGGACTGTCTGATTCTCATTCCATTTAGGTGGCCACAGATCAGCTGTTTCACTCTCACCCTTAAATGTTTCTCCTCTGACTCAGACAATTGCCCTGTTGTGGGGATCAGACCCCTGTTTCACTTCCCCCACACACGAGGGCAGGTCCAATCCTACTAACACTCCTGTTTTTCCCCCTAGTTCCTTCATCCTACCGAGTTTTGCATGGTTCTATGTCAGGTACTCCTGTCCTCTCTCAGCTGGTGTTCTGAATGCACTTCTGTGTCTAAAGGTGTATTTCGGAGTATCCGTGGAGAGAGATGTACTCCACGTCCACTTAGTTCTCCACCATCTTTCAATGCCAAAAGTTAACTCTTAATACATCCCTCTTCCTCCATTTCCCCTTTGGAAACCGGTTTGTTTTCTATGTCCATGAGTCTGTTTCTGTTTTGTAAATAAGGCCATCTGTATCATAATAATGCTAATATTTTAACCTCTTTCCATGAATCACAAATGTTATCCATGGTATCTATAATGATGAATCTCTTCCAGATTGGCAAAAAATCAATACAATATTGTAAAGTAATTAACCTCCAATTAAAATAAATAAACTTATATATTTAAAAAAAAGACTAATAGAGTTTTGCCAAGAAAATGCACTGGTCATAGCAAACACCCTCTTCCAACAACACAAAAGAAGACTCTACGCATGTACATTACCAGATGGTCAACACCAAAATCACACTGATTATATTCTTTGCAGCCACAGATGGAGAAGCTCTATACAGTCAGCAAAAACAAGACCAGGAGCTGACTATGGCTCAGATCATGAACTCTTTATTGCCATTTAAGTGGTTGAATGTATTGGCAGAAAGTAGTTAATATTATTATTAGTTTCCTTTTAATGCCTATAGGGTCATTCTTGATGTTCCCACTCTCAATCTCAATTTTGACTATATGCTCTTTATTCTTAATCAGTCTAAGTAGAGATGTATTAGTCATTTCAACATTTTGGTTTCACTAATTATTTAGTTGTCTTTTTCTATTTCATTGATTTCTTAGTACATCATTTTACTTACAGTGAGTATAATTTGCCCCACCCTTTTTAAGCATCTTAATTGCCTTGATATAGACTGTTTGACTTCTGTATATAAGCACCTATAAAAGGTATATACTTCTCTATAAACTTTAGCTGCTTGCCACAGATTTTGATACATTGTATTTTTATTATACTTTGTTAAAATAATTTCACAGTGTAGAAACTTAGCAGAGCCCATATTAATAAACTAGACTTCAGCAATGGGATAAACAGAAATCCTATGCTACCTCATATATGACAAAATAACAGGCATTGCTTCAGTGATATTCTTGCCAGAGTGGAGTAAGCTGAATCCAAATATGAAGCAATGCCAAAGAAATATACATCAAGGGTTATTGCACAAAATAAATAGCCTGCAATCTTAAAATATTGTAGTCAAAGACTGAGAAACTCTTCCAGAATGAAGGAGACCTAACACATATGATAACTACATAGAATGTATAATTCTGTTTTGTGTTCTTTTAACTTTGAGACATTGCTGAAACTTGAATGGGACCTGAGAATTAGAAGGTAGTAATGTACCATTGTGATCCACACAGTCAAAGGCTTTGGCATAGTCAATAATGCAGAAATAGATGTTTTTCTGGAACTCTCTTGCTTTTTCCATGATCCAGTGGATGTTGGCAGTTTGATCTCTGGTTCCTCTGCCTTTTCTAAAACCAGCTTGAACATCTGGAAGTTCATGGTTCATGTATTGCTGAAGCCTGGCTTGAGAAACTTTTATGCAGGTCAGGAAGCAACAGTTAGAACTGGACATGGAACAACAGACTGGTTCTAAATAGGAAAAGGAGTACATCAAGGCTGTCTATTGTCACCCTGCTTATTTAACTTCTATGCAGAGTACATCATGAGAAACGCTGGACTGGAAGAAACACAAGCTGGA
The DNA here is from genome assembly GCF_016772045.2 of Ovis aries. Lineage (NCBI taxonomy): Eukaryota > Metazoa > Chordata > Mammalia > Artiodactyla > Bovidae > Ovis > Ovis aries. Next base: position 405,426 of record NC_056078.1, on the reverse strand, counting down.
ATCAAGATTGCCGGGAGAAATATCAATAACCTCAGATACGCAGATGACACCACCCTTATGGCAGAAAGTGAAGAGGAACTAAAAAGCCTCTTGATGAAAGTGAAAGAGGAGAGTGAAAAAGTTGGCTTAACGCTCAACATTCAGAAAACGAAGATCATGGCATCAGGTCCCATCACTTCATGGGAAATAGGTGGGGAAACAGTGGAAACAGTGGCAGACTATTTTTATGGGCTCCAAAATCACTGCAGATGGTGATTGCAGCCATGAAATTAAAAGATGCTTACTCCTTGGAACAAAAGTTATGACTAACCTAGATAGCATATTCAAAAGCAGAGACATTACTTTGCCAACAAAGGTCCGTCTAGTCAAGGCTATGGTTTTTCCAGTGGTCATGTATGGATGTGAGAGTTGGACTGTGAAGAAAGCTGAGCACCGAAGAATCGATGCTTTTGAACTGTGGTGTTGGAGAAGACTCTTGAGAGTCCCTTGGACTGCAAGGAGATCCAACCAATCCATTCTGAAGGAGATCAGTCCTGGGTGTTCTTTGGAAGGAATGATGCTAAAGCTGAAACTCCAATACTTTGGCCACCTCATGCGAAGAGTTGACTCATTGGAAAAGACTCTGATGCTGGGAGGGATTGGGGGCAGGAGGAGTAGGGGACGACAGAGGATGAGATGGCTGGATGGCATTACCGACTGGATGGATGTGAGTTTGAGTGAACTCCGGGAGTTGATGATGGACAAGGAGGCCTGGCGTGCTGCGATCAATGGGGTCGCAAAGAGTTGGACACAACTGAGCAACTGAGCTGAAATGAACTGAACTGAATGTGCCATTAATACCCTGATTTTGATGGTGACATAAGAATGCACACTAAAGTATTCAGAAAAATGGCATCATATCAGCAATGTAATCTGAAGTGGTTCGGAGTAAAAAATGTTTCTTAGATTATACTTGCAACTTTTCTGTAAGATTTCTTTTTCCTGAAATTTTATTATTATTGTTGTTCCCACCCCAAAAGGAAATTTTTTTCTGAGAGGAAAAAAGCTAAAGAGATGAAAAAGAGCAATTACTATATGATTCCATTTATATTAAATTCTGGAACATTAAAAACTAATCTATAGTGACAGAAGAGATCAGTGCTTGCTTGTAGTGGTGATCAGAACAGACTGACTTCATGGTGGTGGGAGGGAACTCTTTGAAGTGATAGAAATATTCTGGAGATGTACAGTCTTGATCACAGTGATGGTTACATGAGAATGCATTTTATAAGATATGAATTATATCATAAATAAAGTTGATTTTAAAAGACCAGAGCATGATCTCTATCACTGTTTCCACTGAAGGAATCAGAGGTCCTTGGAAAAAATGGCTAATTTCTGTCTGAATCAGGTCTAGAGTCAGCCTGGGACATCTCACTGTACTGCTGCTGCTGCTGCTGCTGCTAAGTCGCTTCAGTCGTGTCCAACTCTGTGCAACCCCATAGACGGCAGCTCACCAGGCTGCACCATCCCTGGGACTTTCCAGGCAAGAACACTGGAGTGGGTTGCCATTTCCTTCTCCAATGCATGAAAGTGAAGTTGCTCAGTTGTGTCCGACTCTTCATGACCCCATGGACTGCAGCCTACCAGGCTCCTCGGTCCATGGGATTTTCCGGGTGAGAGTACTGGAGCGGGGTGCCATTGCCTTTTCTGTCACTGTACTAGAAAGTAAAAATGTTTCAAATGTTAATGAGGTCATATATAAAGGACAGACGAAATAGCTTGAAAAAGGGCCCACTTGCAAAAGTTATGACAATTTAAACATCAAAAAGTATAATGATTATGATGGATTGAAACACATTGAATCAATGAAAATCTGTGAACTCACAATGATGCCTTCAAAAACGTATAAAGTCAGAAAAACTTATTTATCACCATTTCTGAAGGAGGGCTTGGCAACCCGCTCCAGTATTCTTGCCTGGAGAATTCCAGGCAAGCCTGGCAGGTTCTAGTCATGGGGTTGCAAAGAGTCAGACATGACTGAGCAATTGAGATAGCTATTAATATTAAAATACTGCATTACTTTGAAATTGGGTATTTTGGGATATTCAAGTAGCCCCAGTTGATGAAATAATAAATGCAGAATAAATGATGAAATTATTTAAAAAATCATTTTATAAGCTTTATATTTTATCAGTTGATTTTAAAACCATTATGTGAATAGTTGGTGAAGAACTAATTATACCTTCAGAAATATCACATGAGTATAGTCACAAGGGCAAAACATAACCATAAAATAGAGAGATTAGGCTTCCATCATACTAATTGATCATGGGCCAAACAAGTGTTATATGTCTCCTGATCAGCTATTACATATTCTAGCTAACAATGTTTGGATATAAGTTCCATGAAATATAGGAGACAGTCACCAGAAAAAAAAAAAAAAAAGAAATAGGACACCCTGCAAGGAACTGATTAGTCCCTTCAAGATATCAAGTGTAATTCCAAGAGACTTTTCTAAAATAAAGAAATTTTAAGGGGAATAAAAACAAATTGCCATCACAATCAACAATGGATTGAATGTTATTTAGATAAAGCCACAGTAAATTAAAATTTTGGCTATTGTAAAGTAAAATAAAGTACCATTTAAAAAAATTAAAAAACAAAAACAAAAGGCAGCTCAAAAAAAAAAAAAGAAAAAATTTGAATAGGGTAGGTATTCTATGAGTTCAAAATGTACTAAGACGAAGAATTAGAGATCTTTGACTAAAAACATTACAATACAGAACACACAGTTTAATACAATTTTGGTTAAAGATACATATATACATGTGTTACATGTGTGTATGTGCGTACGTATAGAGAAAGGAGATAAAGTAAAATCTCATTTTGGTAAGAAATACTATAGGTAACCTGTGCGTGTGTGCTCAGTCACTCAGTCATGCCTGACTCTTCGTGACCCCATAGACTGTAGCCTGCTAAGCTCTTCTGTCCATGGGATTTCCCAGGCAAAAATACTGGAGTGGGTTGCCATTTCCTCCACTAGGGGAGGTAATGTGTATATATGTATATCTATTACTTACATATGTAAAAGGACTTCCATTCGAAATGGAACAGGGGGAGAGGATGAAGACTCTCACACACCTTTCTTCAGGAAACAAAACTGAGACACTAATTTTCCCATAAATGCCTGCTTTACAGAAGAGAGAAACCTGTTTCCTGACCGGGGAAACCGGCCAAGTGTCCCTCCCCATCCTCAGGCCAATGAACTCACTGTCTGAATGCCAGCTGGATGTGCCCTCTTTTCACTCTTTGTCCAAAAATAGAGCCTCCCCAAACCCTCAACTGACTTCCTGAATTGCAAGTCCTCTGCTATTCCTTGATAAACACAATTTCTGGTTATCTGAGCTTGCCTCAGCTTGTCTCCTTTATTTAGATTGACACTACACATGTACACACTTATATTATCAAAATAAGATAATATATGTATATAAATGTGCATGTGCCCATATACATACCTAGAAAAAGAACCAGGAGTATATGCCTAATCTACTAAAAGCATGACATCTACTGAAATATCTTGTGATATTTGGGGGTGGAAGGTACTATTTTTATCTTATGTTTTTAATAATTTATTCACTCATTTGTTTTTTATTTTTGTTTGCACTGGATCTTCACTGTTACAGTCTTTCTCTAGCTGCACTGAGCAGGGGCTGCTCTTCTGCGGGCTTCTCATTGTGGTGGCTTTTCTTGTTGCAGAACATGGGCTCTAACTGTGGGCTTCAGTAGTTACGGTGTGTGTGTTTAGTTGCTCTGCAGCATGTGGGATCCCCCAGGACCAGAGAGCAAACATGTGTCCTGTACATTGGCAGACAGATTCTTATCCACTGTATCACCAGGGAAGTCCTTCTATCTTATTTTTATTTTTTTAACTTTTAAAAACTTATTCCTTTCAAGGCACATGCACAGTGGCTTATATGAGGAATGCTGTAGTTGGAAGTTGGGGGAGGGGCTCTGCTACCCACAGTTGCTCAAAGATCTGGCTGCTTCTATCTTGGGGAACCACCAGCCCTGACACAAGCCCTCCCAGGTTGAAGTAGAAGAAGATCAGGTTTCAAAAAGGCTGGTTTATGAACCAGGATTTTTTAAAAATAAAAGGTTATTTTTTCAAAGAGATTTTTATCCTGACAATGCTTCTGCATTCTCTTAGTCCCTCACTCAGGCCCTCCCTCTGTCTTGCCTAAAATACCACAATGGGCTTCATCTTCAACCTTGAACTGTCCCAGTTGGCCCTGCAGGCAGTCCTCATGAAAGGGAAGTGCCCATTGGGTGACTACAGTGATGATTGTTTCCGTGGTTTCCACCCACACTGGGAAATCAGAGCTTCTCAACCTCCAACACTGGGGACTGACCTGCGTGGTCTCCACACACCTCCTGTCTTCCCATCCTGTACTCTGCTGGGCCTGCCCACCACCTGACCCCAGCTGTCCCCATGCTGTGCTCACAACCTGGCCCAACACCAGGCTTGTCTGCTGCAAGCCTGGCTCTCCTCTGGTGTCACTTCCAGTAGCCTTTCCATGGAACATGCACTCTCCTCTGAGGTTCCTCAGTTTTAGCTATAAATTCTAATGCTGACATTAATGTGTATGGTCTATCCCCCCAACAATACTGAAACTCTTCAAAGGCAGAAATTCTCACTCAGTTACACATCGTTCACAAGACTTGTTCTATTTACTGCTTAAAGTAGTACCATAAAATATGAAAAAAATACATGAATGATGTTCTCTGATTAAGAGAATATCCTCTTTCAAATATTTTATCCACACATCTAAAAGAAATATCTAAAGACAGCAAATTATATTTTTTCTTTTCTTAAAGCAATAGAATGTATCCCCATGCTCACACTTTCTTATGAAATCAAAATCAATTAAATGAATAGGAATGATAGGCTTTGATCTGCAGTGAAGAGTCTACATCGAAATCAGGTTCAGAGGATGAGGTATCGAACCCATGCCCCTGCATTGAAAGGCAGAGCTTTAACCACTGGCCCACAGAGGAAGTCCCTAAAATTGCACTTTTAATGCTGAAAGGTGCAGTGAGACTCTTTCTGAGTTACCCATAGAGTCAAAAAAGTAAGCAGCCAATCCTGCCTCACAAAGCTGTAGCCACTCAGCTAGAAGGAGCCCAGAGAATTTTCCAGAGCATTCTGCCTGCAGGCCAGCCCTGCAGAGAGAAAGGGGTGACTACCTCCCCCACCAGTCTGAGGGGACCCAGAGCAGAGCCCAGTGTCATGGCAGATAATATTCAAAAAGGAAGCAAGGCAGACTCTGGAGGCAGCCGCTGTGTGATCTCCATCCCACAGATGAGAAGACAGGCTTAGAGAAGGCACTTGTTATGGTCAAATGATACCCCTAAAATTCACGTCTCATAATCCTAACCCCCTATAATGAAAAGGACATCTTTTTTTTTGGTGTTAGTTCTAGAAGGTCTTGTAGGTCTTCATAGCACTGTTCAACTTCAGCTTCTTCAGCATTACTGGTTGGGGCATAGACTTGGATTATTGTGATATTGAATGGTTGGCCTTGGAAATGAACATAGATCATTCTGTCGTTTTTGAGATTGCATCCAAGTACTGCATTTTGGACTCTTTTGTTGACTATGATTGATATTCCATTTATTCTAAGGGATTCCTGCCCACAGCAGTAGATATAATGATCACCTGAGTTAAATTCACCATTCCAGTCCATCTTAGGGAGAAATATCAACAACCTCAGATAGGCAGATGACACCACCCTTATGACAGAAAGTGAAGAGGAACTAAAAAGCCTCTTAATGAAGGTGAAAGAGGAAGAGTGAAAAAGTTGACTTAAAGCTCAACATTCAGAAAACTAAGACCATGGCATCTGGTCTCATCACTTCATGGCAAATAGATGGGGAAACACTGGAAACAGTGGCAGACTTTATTTTTTGGGGCTCCAAAATCACTGCAGATGGTGATTGCAGCCATGAAATTAAAAGACGCTTACTCCCTGGAAGGAAAGTTATGACCAACCTAGATGGCATATTCACAAGCAGAGACATTACTTTGTCAACAAAGGTCCATATACTCTAGGCTATGGTTTTTCCAGTGGTCATGTATGGATGTGAGAGTTGGACTATAAAGAAAGTTGAGCACCAAATAATTGATGGTTTTGAACTGTGGTGTTGGAGAAGACTCTTGAGAGTCCCTTGGACTGCAAGGAGATCCAACCAATCCATCCTAAAGGAAATCAGTCCTGAATATTCATTGGAAGGACAGAAGGACTGAAGCTGAAACTCCAATACTTTGGCCACCTGATGCGAAGAGCTGACTCATTTGAAAAGACCCTGATGCTGGCAAAGATTGAGGGCAGGAGGAGAAGGGGATGACAGAGGATGAGATGGTTGGATGGCATCATTGACTCAATGGACATGAAGTGAAGTGAATTGAAGTCTCTCAGTCGTGTCCGACTCTTTGCTACCCCATAGACTGTAGCCTACCAGGCTCCTCCATCCGTGGGATTTTCCAGGCAAGAGTACTGGAGTGGGTTGCTATTTCCTTCTCCAGAGGATCTTCCTGACCCAGGGATCGAACCCAGGTCTCCCACATTGTAGGCAGACACTTTACCATCTGAGCCACCAGGGAAGTCCATGAGTTTGGGTGAACTTAGGAGTTGGTGATGGATAGGGAGGCCTGGCATGCTGCAGTTCATGGTGTCGCAAAGAGTCGGACAAAACTGAGCAACTGAACGGAACTAAACTGAACTGAATCCTAACCCCAGTACCTCAAAATGTGACTGCATTTGGACACAAGGTCTGAAGAGAAGTAATTAAGTTAAAATGAGGCCACCATCAACAGAAAATTGGATTAAAGATTTACTGAGCACGGCCCCGCCCATCAGAGCCAAACCCAGTTTCCCCTATAGTCAGTCTCTCCCACCAGGAAGCTTCCATAAGCCTCTTATCCATATTCAACAGAGGGCAGATAGAATAAAACCACAATCACAGAAAACTAACCAAACTGATCACATGGACCATAGTCTTGTCTAACTCAATGAAACTATGAGCCATGCCATGTAGGGCCACCCAAGATGTATGCATCATGGTGGAGAGTTCTGAAAAAACATGGTCCACTGGAGAAGGGAATGGCAAACTACTTCAGTATTCTTGCCTTTAGAACCCCATGAACAGTATAAAAAGACAAAAAGAAAGGACACTGAAAGATGAACTCCCCAGGTCAGTAGGTGCCCAATATACTACTGGAGAAGAGTGGAGAAAAAACTTCAGAAAAAATGAGGAGATGGAGCAAAAGTGAAAACAGTTCTCAGTTGTGGATGTGACTGGTGATGGATGTAAAGTTCGATGCTATAAAAAACAACTTTGCAGAGGAACCTGGAATGCTAGGTCCACGAATCAAGGTAAATTGGAAGTGGTCAAACAGGAGATGGTAAGAGTGGACAAGGACATTTTAGGAATCAGTGAACTGAAATGGGTGAATTTAACTCAGATGACAATTATATCTAGTACTGTGAGCAAGAATCCCTTAGAAGAAATGGAATATCCATCATAGTCAACAAAAGAGTGTGAAATGCAGTACTTGGATGCAGTCTCAAAAATGACAAAATGATCTGTTCGTTTCCAAGGCAAACCATTCAGTATCACAATAATCCAACTCTATGCCCCAAACACTAAAGTCAAAGAAGTTGAAATTGAATGGTTCTATGATGACATACAACACCTTCTAGAACTAATACTAAAAAAAGATGTCCTTTTCATCATAGGGGACCAGAATGCAAAAGTAGGAATTCAAGAGATACCCACAGTACCAGGCAAGTTTGACCTCGGAGTACAAAATGAAGAAGGGCAAAGGCTAACAGAATTTTGCCAAGAGAATGCACTGGTCATAGCAAACACTCTCTTCCAGCAACACAAGAGATGACTCTACACATGTACATCACAGATGGTCAATACTGAAATCAGATTGATTATATTCTTTGCAGCTGAAGATGGAGAAGCTGTTTACAGTCAGTGGGAAAAAAAAAGAAAAAGACTGGGAGCTGATAGTGGCTCAGATCTTGAACTCATTTTTGCCAAATTCACACTTAAACTGAAGAATGTAGGGAAAACAACCAGACCATTCAGGTATGATCTAAATAAAATAAATCCCTTACCATTATACAGTGGAAGTGACAAATAGATTCAAGGGATTAGATCTGATAGACAGAGTGCCTGAAGAACTATGGCCAGAGGTTCGTGACATTGTACAGGGACAGTGACCAAGACCATCCACAAGAAAAAGAAATACAAAAAGGCATAATGGCTGTCTGAGGGGGCCTTATAAATAGCAGAGAAAAGATGGAGAAGCTAAAGGCAAAGGACAAAGGGAAAGATATACCCATCTGAATGCAGAGTTCCAATGACTAGCAAGGAGAGATAAGAACGCCTTCCTCAGTGATCAAGGCAAAGAAATAGAGGAAAGCAATAGAATGGGAGAGACTAGAGATCTCATCAAGAAAATTAGAGACAACAAGGGAATATTTCAAGCAAAGATGGGCATAATTAAGGACAGAAATGTTATGGACATAACAGAAGCAGAAGATATGAAGAAGAGGTGGCAAGAATACACAGAAGAACTATACAAAAAAAGATCTTAATGATTCAGATAACCACGATGGTGTGAACACTCACCTAGAGCCAGACATTCTGGAGTGTGAAGTCAAGTGGGCCTGAGGAAGTATCACTATGAACAAAGCTAGTGGAGGTGATGGAATTCCAGTTGAGCTATTTCAAATCCTAAAATATGCTGTGAAAGTGCTGCACTCAATATGCCAGCAAACTTGGAAAACTCAGCAGTGGCCACAGCTCTGGAAAACATCAATTTTCATTTCAATGTCAAAGAGAGGTGATGCCAAAGAATGTTCAAACTACCGCACAATTGCACTCATCTCACACGCTAGCAAAGTAATCCTCAAAATTCTCCAAGCCAGGCTTCAACAGTATGTAAAATGAGAACTTTTAGATGTTCAGGCTGCATTTAGAAAAGGCAGAGGAACCAGAGATCAAATTGCCAACATCTGTTGGATCATAGACAAAGCAAGAGAGCTCCAGAAAATCATCTATTTCTGTTTTATTGACTACTCCAATACCTTTGACTGTGCAGATCACAATAAACTGTGGAAAATTCTGAAAGAGATGGGAATACCAGACCACCTGTCCTGCCTCCTAGAAATCTGCATGAAGGTCAAGAAGAAACAGTTAGAAGCAGACTTGGAACAACATACTGGTTCCAAATTGGGAAAGGAGTGCATCAAGGCTGGATACTGTCACCTCACTTATTTAACTTATATGTAGAGTACATCATGCAAAATGCCCAGCTGGATGAAGCACAAGCTAGAATCAATATTGTGGGGAGAAATATCAATAACCTCAGATATGCAGATGACACCACCCTTATGGCAGAAAGTGAAGAAGAACTAAAAGCCTCTTGATGAAGGTGAAAGAGGAGAGTGAAAAAGTTGGCTTAAACCTCAACATTCAGAAAGCAAAGGTCATGGCATCCAGTTCCATCACTTCATGGCAGATAGATGGGGAAACAATGGAAACAGTGACAGACTTCATTTTCTTGGGCTCCAAAACCACTGCAGATGGTGACTGCAGCCATGAAATTAAAAGATGCTTGCTCCTTGGAAGAAAATTTATGACCAACCTAGACAGTCTGTCTAGTCAAAGCTATGGTTTTTCCATACAGTAGTCAAGTATGGATGTGAGAGTTGAACCATAGAGAAAGCTGAGTACCATAGAATTGATGCTTTTGAACTGTGGTGTTGGATAAGACTCTTGAGAGTCCCTTGGACTGAAAGAAGATCAAACCAGTCCATCCTAAAGGAAATCAGTCCTGAATATTCATTGGAAGGACTGATGCTGAAACAGAAGCCCCAATACTTTGGCCACCCGATGCAAAGAACAGACTCATTTGAAAAGACCCTGATGCTGGGGACAATGGAAGGCAGGAGGAATAGGTGATGACAGAGGATGAGATGGTTGGATGGCATCACTGACTTGATGGACATGATTCTGAGCAAGCTCTGGGAGTTGGTGATGGACAGGGAAGCCTGGCATGCTGCAGTCCATGGGGTCACAAAGAGTCAGATAAGACTGAGCAACTGAACTGAACTGACTGAGGGTGAACCATGATCCAATATGACTGGTGTCAGGGGGCAGTCCTAAGATGGCAGAGGAATAGGACAGGGAGACCACTTTCTCCCCCACAAATTCACCAAAAGAACACTTAAACCCTGAGTAAATTCCACAAAACAACTTCTGAATGCTGGCAGAGGATATCAGGTACCCAGAAAAGCAGCCCATTGTCTTCGAAAGGAGGTAGGAAAAATATATATAAGACAAAAAGAGACAAAAGCGGTAGGGATGGAGCTCCATCCTGGGAAGGGAATCTTAAAAAGAGAGAAGTTTCCAAACACCAGGAAACACTCTCACTGCCGAGTCTGTGGTGAGCCTTGGAAGCACAGAGAGCAACATAACAGGGAGGAAAAATAAATAAATAATTAAAACCTACAGATTACAAGCCCAAAGGTAACTCCCCCAGTGGAGAAGCAGCACAGACACCTTTACCTGCCACTAGCAAGCGGGGGGCTGGGCAGGGAAGTGTTGGCTGCATTGCTTAGAGTAAGGATCTGACCTGAATGCCCTGAGCACAATCTGAGTGAACTAATTTGGGCTAGCAAACCAGACTGTGGGATAACTACCATGCGAAAAGCCAGCCCTAACCTAAGACACAGCCAGGTCTGCGCACAGAACAAAGGACTGAACAGAGATAGCAGCTGCAGACCATATCCCTCAGTGACAGGCAGCCAGAGCTGGAAGGGGGCAATCATAGACCCAGAGAGACATTATCTACAAACCTGTAAGCAGGCTTCTTTGCTAACTAAGACTTCTTGGGGTTCTGGATGGTCAACATCTGCCTGAGAAGGTGTGCCGGTTGTACACCCAGCACACCAAGTGGCAGCGACAGGTGAAGGTGATAAGTCGCAGCGACTGTGCTCACCAAACTCCTCATCATTTGAGCTGCTCGGACCTGGGAAGGGCACAAAACACAGGCCTAACCGAGTCTGAGCCTTTGAGGACTACCCGAGCGCCTGAACCTGAGCGGCTTAGACCTGGGAGGTGCATGCAGCCCAGGGCTGGCCTCGGACGGTTCCCAGTGAAGCAACCTAGAGCCTGAGCGGTGTGGGCAGGGAGGGTACACGCGCTGTGAGCGGGGGCAGGCCCAGTGTGGCTGAGGCATTGCGAGCACACACCAGTGTTATTTGTTTGCAGCGTCCCTCCCTCCCCACAGCGTGACTGAACAAGTGAGCCTGAAAACAGTGTCCACCACCACCCTCTTTGTGTCATGGCGGAAATCAGACACTGAAGAGACCAGCAAACAGAAGAAGCTGAAACAGAGGGAACCGCCTTGGAAGTGACAGGCGCAATAGATTAGAACCCTGTAGTTAGTACCGACTACATAAGAAGGGGCCTATAGATCTTGAGAAATATAAACCGGACCAAGGAACTATCCGAAAATGAACTGACCCACAATACCCACAACAACACCAGAGAAAGTCTTAGATATCCTTTTATTATTTTTATGATCATTCTTTTTTTTAATTTTTTTAAATTTTTAAGTCCTCTATTACTCCCTTAATTTTCACTTTTATAACCTACTATTACTTTGAAAAAAAGAGAAGACCCTATTTTTTAAAAGCAAACTTCATATATATATATTTTAAAATAATTTTTGTGACCTTTTTTCTGTTTTTTTTTTCTTCTTTTCTTTAATATTGTATTTTTGAAATTCCAAACTCTACTCTAGATTTTTAATCTCCGCTTTTTGGTATTTGTTATCAATTTTGTACCTTTAAGAACCCAATCTTCAGTACCCATTTTTACTTGGGAGTGAGATTCTGGCTTGCCTACTCTCTCCTCCTTTGGATTCTCCTTTTCCTCCACCAGGTCACCTGTGTCTCCTCCCTACCCCCTCTCTTCTCTACCCAACTCTGAGAATTTCTGTGTGTTCCAGATGGTGGAGAACACTTAGGGAAATGATTACTGGCTGAATCTGTCTTGCTTCTTTTGATTCCCCCCTTTTATCATACTGACCACCTCTGTCTCCTTCCTCCCTCTTCTCTTCTCTGTATAACTCCGTGAACATCTCTGAGCAGTCCAGTTGTGGAGTGCACATAAGGAAGTGATTACTGGCTAGCTTGCTCTCTCGTCTATTGATTCCACCTAGAGAGAGTCATTTCCTAGGCAGGTTGATAAGAAGTCTAGGGGTCCCCAAGGAGAGAGGGGTCTGGAATTCTCAAGGAGGAAGAAAGGACAAACTTTTTTTCCTTCTCTACATTCCTTAGGATTGTATAACAACAATGTATTATGCCTGAGGACAGTCTCTGGATTAAACCTTCTGGCTAATTCTGTAAATTATGGGAGTAGACCTGCTCTTTACAAGGATTATATAACAACAATGTATTATGTATTCTGCCTGAGGACAGTCTCTGGATTAAACCTTCTGGCTAATTCTGTTATCTTAAAATTTAAATTATGGGAGTAGGTCTGATGAGGTCTTTACAACCTCCAGACATTCTTTTGATTTACTGGAGAGTATATAACTTCATTGCTAACACTAACAAGCAGGTACTCTTTCTACCCCCTTCTGATGCCTATGTCAGAAGCTTTCTCTATCTCCTTTATACTTTAATAAAACTTTATTACACAAAAGCTCTGAGCGATCAAGCCTTGTCTCTGGCCCCGGATTGAATTCTTCTCCTCCAGGGGCCAAGAATCCCGGTGTCGTGATTCAACAACAACCTTTCATCTTCATCTCATTCGGGTCACCTCTAATTCCCTCCTCCCTCCTCTTCTCCATGTAACTCTGTGAACCTCTCTGGGTGTCCCTCAGTGGGGAGAAACTTTTCATCTTTAACCTAGATGTTTTATCAATGGTGCTGTATAGAAGGAGAAGTCTTGAGACTACTGCAAAAATAAGACTGAAAACTGGAAGCAGGAGGAACTCCAGGAAACATTAATTGACAGGAGCTCATCAGATGCCTCCATACCGACACTGAAACCAAGCACCACCCAAGGGCCAGCAAGTTCCAGAGCAAGACATACCATGCAAATTCTCCAGCAACACAAGAACACAGCCCTGAGCTCCAATATACAGGCTTCCCAAAGTTACTCCAAAACCAGTGACATCTCATAACTCATTACTGGACACTTCATTGCACTCCAGAGAGAAGAAATCCAGCTCCATGTACCAGAACACTGACACAAGCTTCCCTAACCAAGAAACCTTGACAAGCCACCTGTACAACCCCGCCCACAGAGAGGAAACTCCGCAATAAGGAGAACTCTACAAACTGCCAGAATACAGAAAGGACACCCCAAACTCAGCAATATAAACAAGATGAAGAGACAGAGGAACACCCAGCAGGTAAAGGAACAGGACAAATGCCCACCAAACCAAACAAAAGAGGAAGAGATAGGGAATCTACCTGATAAAGAATTCTGAATAATGATAGTGAAAATGATCCAAAATCTTGAAACCAAAATGGAATCACAGATAAATAGCCTGGAGACAAGGATTGAGAAGATGCAAGAAAGGTTTAACAAGGGCCTAGAAGAAATAAAAAGGATCAATATATAATGAATAATGCAATAAATGAGATCAAAAACACTCTGGAGGCAAAAAATAGTAGAATGACAGAGGCAGAAAATAGGATTAGTGAATTAGAAGATAGAATGGTAGAAATCAATGAATCAGAGAGGAAAAAGAATAAACGAATTAAAAGAAATGAGGACAATCTCAGAGACCTCCAGGACAGTGTTAAATGCCCCAACATTCGAAACATGAGTTCCAGAAGAAGACAAAAAGAAAAACCATGAGAAAGTACTTGAGGAGATAATAGTTGAAAACTTCCCTAAAATGGAGAAGGAAATAATTATCCAAGTCCAAGAAACCCAGAAAGTCCAAAACAGGATAAACCCAAGGTGAAACATCCCAAGACACATATTAATCAAATTAACAAAGATCAAACACAAAGAACAAATATTAAAAGCAGCAAGGGAAAACAACAAAAAACACACAAGGGGATTCCCATAAGGATAACAGCTGATCTTTCCATAGAAACTCTTCAAGCCATGAAGGAATGGCAAGACATACTTAAAGTGATGAAAGAAAATAACCTACAGCCCAGATTACTGTACCCAGCAAGGATCTCATTCAAATATAAAGGAGAGATCAAAAGCTTTACAGACAAGCAAAAGCTGAGAGTATTCAGCAGCACCAAACCAGCGCTCCAACAAATGCTAAAGGATATTCTCTAGACAGAAACACAAAAAGGGTATATAAACTCGAACCCAAAACAATAAAGTAAATGTCAACGGGATCATACTTATCAATAATTACCTTAAACGTAAATGGGTTGAATACCCCAAAAGACAAAGACTGGCTGAATGGATACAAAACAAGACCCCTACATATGTTGTCTATAAGAGACCCACCTCAAAACAGGAGACACATACAGACTGAAAGTGAAGGGCTGGAAAAAGATTTTCCATGGAAATAGAGACCAAAAGAAAGCAAGAGTAGCAATACTCATATCAGATAAAATAGACTTTAAAACAAAGGCTGTGAAAAGAGACAAAGAAGGACACTATACAATGATCAAAGGATCAATCCAAGAAGAAGATATAACAATTATAAATATATATGAACCCAACATAGTACCACAATATGTAAGTCAAATGCTAACAAGTATGAACGGGGAAATTAACAATAGCACAATAATAGTGGGAGACTTTAATACTTTAATACTCACACCTATGGATAGGTCAACTGAACAGAAAATTAACAAGGAAACACAAACTTTAAATGATACAATAGACCAGTTAGACCTAATTGATATCTATAGGACATTTCACCCCCAAACAATGAATTTCACCTCTTTCTCAAGCGCACACAGAACCTTCTCCAGGATAGATCACATCGTGGGCCATAAATCTAGCCTTGGTAAATTCAAAAAAATTGAAATCATTCCAAGCATCTTTTCTGACCACAATGCAGTAAGATTAGATCTCAATTACAGGAGAAAAACTATTAAAAATTCAAACATATGGAGGCTGGACAACACGCTGCTGAATAACCAACAAATCACAGAAGAAATCAAAATATGCATAGAAATGAATGAAAATGAAAACACAACTAC
Source organism: Ovis aries (assembly GCF_016772045.2). Lineage (NCBI taxonomy): Eukaryota > Metazoa > Chordata > Mammalia > Artiodactyla > Bovidae > Ovis > Ovis aries. Next base: position 390,166 of record NC_056078.1, on the reverse strand, counting down.
CCAAAACCTGTGGGACACTGTAAAGACAGCGCTAAGGGGAAAGTTCATAGCAATACAGGCATACCTCAAGAAATAAGATAAAGGTCAAATAAATAACCTAACTGTACACCTAAAGCAACTAGAAAAGGAAGAAATGGAGAACCCCAGGGTTAGTAGAAGGAAAGAAATCTTAAAAATTAGGGCAGAAATAAATGCAAAAGAAACAAAAGAGACCATAGCAAAAATCAACAAAGCAAAAAGCTGGTTCTTTGAAAGGATAAAAAAAATTGACAAACCATTAACTAGACTCATCAAGAAACAAAGGAGAAAAATCAAATCAATAAAATTAGAAATGAAAATGGAGAGATCACAACAGACAACACAGAAATACAAAGGATCATAAGAGACTACTATCAGCAATTATATGCCAATAAAATGGACAACGTGGAAGAAATAGACAAACTCTTAGAAAAGTGCAAGTTTCGAAAACTGAACCAGGAAGAAATAGAAAATCTTAACAGACTCATCACAAGCACGGCAATTGAAACTGTAATCAGAAATCTTCCAGCAAACAAAAGCCCAGGTCCAGACGGCTTCACAGCTGAATTCTACCAAAAATTTAGAGAAGAGCTAATACCTATCCTACTCAAACTCTTCCAGAAAATTGCAGAGGAAGGAAAACTTCCGAACTCATTCTATGAGGCCACTATCACCCTAATACCAAAACCTGACAAAGATGCCACAAAAAAAGAAATTAGAGGCCAATATCACTGATGAACATAGATGCAAAAATCCTTAACAAAATTCTAGCATTCAGAATCCAACAACACATTAAAAAGATCATACACCATGACCAAGTGAGCTTTATCCCAGGGATGCAAGGATTCTTCAAATCGGCAAATCAATCAATGTAATATACCACATTAACAAATTGAAAGATAAAAGCCATATGATTATCTCAATAGATGCAGAGAAAGGCTTTGACAAAATTCAGCATCCATTTATGATGAAAAACCCTCCAGAAAGCAGGAATAGAAGGAACACACCTCAACATAATAAAAGCTATATATGACAAAACCCACAGCAAACATTATCCTCAATGGTGAAAAATTGAAAGCATTTCCCTAAAGTCAGGAACAACAAGACAAGGGTGCCCACTTTCATGACTACTATTCAACATAGTTCTGGAAGTTTTGGCCACAGCAATCAGAGCAGAAAAAGAAATAAAAGGAATCCAAATTGGAAAAGAAGAAGTAAAACGCTCACTGTTTGCAGAAGACATGATCCTCTACATAGTAAACCCTAAAGACTTCACCAGAAAATTATTAGAGCTAATCAATGAATATAGTAAAGTTGCAGGATATAAAATCAACACACAGAAATCCCTTGCATTCCTATACACTAAGAATGAGAAAATAGAGAAATTAAGGAAACAATTCCATTCACCATTACAATGAAAAGAATAAAATACTTAGGAATATATCTACCTAAAGAAACTAAACACCTATATATAGAAAACTATAAAACACTGGTGAAAGAAATCAAAGAGGACACTAATAGATGGAGAAATTACCATGTTCATGGATTGGAAGAATCAATATAGTGAAAATGAGTATACTACCCAAAGCAATTTATAGATTCAATGCAGTCCCTATCAAGCTACCAACGGTATTTTTCACAGAGCTAGAACAAATAATTTCACAATTTGTATGGAAATACAAAAAACCTCGAATAACCAAAGCAATCTTGAGAAAGAAGAATGGAACCAGAGGAACCAACCTGCCTGACTTCAGGCCCTACTACAAAGCCACAGTTGTCAAGACAGTATGGTACTGGCACAAAGACAGAAATACAGATCAATGGAACAAAATAGAAAGCCCAGAGATAAATCCACGCACCTATGGACACCTTATCTTTGACAAAGGAGGCAAGAATATACAGTGGATTAAAGACAATTTCTTTAACAAGTGGTGCTGGGAAAACTGGTCAACCACTTGTAAAAGAATGAAACTAGAACACTTTCTAACACCATACACAAAAATAAACTCAAAATGGATTAAAGATCTAAATGTGAGACCAGAAACTATAAAACTCCTGGAGGAGAACATAGGCAAAACTCTCTCTGACATACATCACAGCAGGATCCTCTATGACGCCAGAATATTGGAAATAAAAGCAAAAATAAACAAATGAGACCTAATTAAACTTAAAAGCTTCTGCACAACAAAGGAAACTATAAGCAAGGTGGAAAGATAGCCTTCAGAATGGGAAAAAATAATAACAAATGAAGCAACTGACAAACAACTAATCTCAAAAATATACAAGCAACTCCTGCAGCTCAATTCCAGAAAAATAAATGACCCGATCAAAAAATGGGCCAAAGAACTAAACAGACATTTCTCCAAAGAAGACATACGGATGGCTAACAAACACATGAAAAGAGGCTCAACATCACTCATTATCAGAGAAATGCAAATCAAAACCACAATGAGGTACCACTTCACACCAGTCAGAATGGCTCCAATCCAAAAGTCTATAAGCAATAAATGCTGGAGAGGGTGTGGAGAAAAGGGAACCCTCTTACACTGCTGGTGGGAATGCAAACTAGTACAGCCATTATGGAGAACAGTGTGGAGATTCCTTAAAAACTGAAAATAGAACTGCCTTATGACCCAGCAATCCCACTGCTGGGCATACAGACTGAGGAAACCAGAATTGAAAGAGACACATGTACCCCAATGTTCATCACAGCACTGTTTATAATAGCCAGGACATGGAAGCAACCTAGATCTCCATCAGCAGATGAATGGATAAGAAAGCAGTGGTACATATATACAATGGAGTATTACACAACCATTAAAAAGAATACATTTGAATCAGTTCTAATGAGGTGGATGAAACTGGAGCCTATTATACAGTAAGAGTGAAGTAAGCCAGAAAGAAAACCACCTATACAGTATACTAACACATATATATGGAATTTAGAAAGATGGTAACATAACACTGTATGCAAGACAGCAAAACAGACACAGATGTATAGGAAATTCTTTTGTGCTCTGAAGGAGAGGGAGAGGGTGGGATGATTTGGGAGAATGGCATTTAAACATGTATAATATCATATATGAAATGAATCACCAGTCCAGGTTCAATGCAGGATACAGGATGCTTGGGGGTGGTGCAGTGAGATGACCCAGAGGGATGGTACGGGGAGGGAGGAGGGAGGGGGGTTCAGGATGGGGAACACGTGTATACCTGTGGCAGATTCATGTTGATGTATGGCAAAACCAATACAATATTGTAAAGTAATTAACTACCAATTAAAATAAATAAATTTATATTAAAAAAACCCAACTATATGAGTGGTGTCCTTCCAAGAAGAGGAGATCAGGACACAGACTCACAGAGAGGGAGGATCATGTGATGACACAGGGAGAAGACAGTTGTCTACATGCCAAAGAGAGATGCTTCAGGGGAAACTGTCCATGCAGACACCTTGATCTTGGACTTCCAGCCTCTGGTACTGGGAGAGCATACAGTTCTGCTTTCAAGTCCCCCAGCCTGATGGACTTTGTTCTGGCCCTGAGCCCAGTGACACAGCAGTGGGAACTGATGGAGCTGAGATTTGAACTTAGCAAGTCTGCCTGTGGGGCCTGCCATCCGCACCATGCACTGTCTACCTGCCCCCAACCCACCAGGATTTGTATGTATGTGGTGTGGCCTGGCCCTGTGGCTTTAAGAAATCCAAAGAGAACTGTCTCCCCAGCCTCCTTTCTTCTGAGAATGAGCGTGGGGGTTGGGAACTGAGTAGAGACCAAGAAAAAACCCTGGGAATATTGTGGGGAGGAACTCCCATCTGCAACCTGTGACACCCTGGCTTCTCTTGGCCACTATACACTCTCATTCTGCCCAAAGGGAGGAATAATTCAATCTGAGGAGTAAACACAGGGTGAGTAGCTGTGTATTCTTCTCAGCCTGACCTGTCAGCCTTTCCTGAGGACCAGGCCTTCTCTGTCTCCTCCTGATCCTGCAGGGCAGCTGCTCCATGTGGAGAGGCCCTGCCTGGCCTCACTGGCCTGATTGACTGGCTAAGAAGGACCCTGAATCCCAGGGTTAGTGAGCATATTTCACTCTTGCCCTTAGCCATGCAAATTTCAAAATTAAACCCTCAAATGGAAACATCAGCACAGGTCACACACCTACAGGCCCAGTAGTCTGAGAAGCTCTATTTGGAAGATATGGCTTATCTTTTATCACAGTGACTCCCAGTCACTGGGAACATCCTTGAGCAGTCTGGTTAGGGGATCACAGCTCCAAGAGCAGCTCAGCGTCACCTCCACAGGCTGTGAACTTTTCTGTCTTCGTCGGTGGAATTTTCTTCCCTGGGAAATGAAGGTGCAGGGCTTCACTAGAGGTTTCTATGGGCCCTTCCAGCTAATGCTCTGAGACTAGTGTCCACCAGAAGAGGCACTTCTTGAGGCATGAAGATCCTAAGACAGGCATTCTGTCCTTTGTGTGGCTTATGATTTAACTGGAGAGAAGAGAGAACACAGGTGTGACATATATGGACAGGGCAGTGTTGGCCCAGATCAGGGAGTCCTAAACTCTCTGAGGAAGAAGTTCAAGGGCATAGCAGTCAGGACAAGTGCAGGTGAGAAGATGCCAGAGCTACTGGGGTCCTGGTAATGCATTCTGCCCAGCCACCCCATCAACTCAAGTCATCCACTGCCTCTTAGTTTCAGCTTTTGATGAGAAAATAATACACTGCATCCATGGAAAAAGGGGATGTTTAAAACACATAACACTCTCACTGTGACTTGGTATTTCATAGCATGTTTCCACTGTTGTTGGCACATGCTCTGAGTTGGGCAGGATGGGGAGACACACTTTCCAAAGGGGGGTGTGTGGGGAGAGAGTAAATTAGCCAAGATGGCATTTTCAGGCTCTCTTCCCCCACGTTTTGTAAATAATGTAGCAGATCATTTATAGCACTGCACATGCGCATCACGAGGTACTCTCTTGGACATGGGCTAGCTTTGCGACATGAGTTCCACCCAGAAAACAGAGGCACTTACTGCGGCATCACAGCTGTGTCCCTTGGGTCAGCCACGAGAGGAAAGCACTTAGTGTGTCTACTGCTACGGCTGCTGTGTCAGCCAGAAGAGAATAAATATGTCTGCAGTTCCTACAGCTCCTTGAGTCTTCTTTCAGCCTCTTAACTGGTGCCTGGCCTACCCTGGGTTCAGTAAACAGTGTGAACAGCAAGACAATTGGCGTCAGGAGCAGGAGCAGCAAGACAGGATGGCTGTGGTTTAGAGTGATGTGCAGTTCCGGACTCCTGGGCATGTCCATCACACCACATCACAACTAGTTCTGCATCTGACCAGCACTGGGTCCTCAGCAGCCCTGAGATGCCGAGTGGTGGAACTCTCCATGGTATCCCTGAGAAGGAGGGTGGAGTGAGGTTTCTGGGCCAGAGCACCCCCTCCATCTTTACCTCGGGGGCATTCTAGAAGACCAAGCAGAACTCTTGGAGAACTTAAAACATGTCTCCCTCATACCTGCCATGCCAGCTCCTCCTTCCCAAAGGAGAAGGAATGTTCCTCTGAAAAACCCTAGCAACCCTTGGCAGGAGCAGCCCAGAGGAGGCAGCTCATGGCCATCAGTCCTCATGATCATTCTCACAACATTTACTCCATCATCTCGAGGAAAAGGTCTGTATGTTTTGTACCATCTGACTGATGGACCCATTTAATACAACTGTCTAAACAAGACTAAAAGGAAAACACTCATTTTCTTTGAACAGAATCAGAAAAACCACAGACTTCTCAAGTTTGAAATAAGCTGGGCTGTTGATTTTAATATTAAAATTTGGACTGCCAAGAGTTGGGTAGGGTTGGCTTCTGGCGTGATACTGAGGGGTCCCCAGTGGGTCTGCCGAGGGGTTGTAATGATGTGACAGGAGTTTCTGACTTTATTCTCACACAACCAACTATCCTTGACTTCTCACACCTAGCATTTGGGTTAATGGTGGTTAAGGGAAGCAGAGTGATCTAAATTAGATATACCCAGGCCAGCACACCTGGAGAAGGCGATGGCACCCCACTCCAGTACTCTTGCCTGGAAAATCCCGTGGATGGAGGAGCTTGGTAGGCTGCATGCAGTCCATGGGGTCGCTAAGAGTTGAACACGACTGAGCGACTTCCCTTTCACTTTTCACTTTCATGTACTGGAAAAGGAAATGGCAACCCACTCCAGTGTTCTTGCCTGGAGAATCCCAGGGGTGGGGGAGCCTGGTGGGCTGCCATCTATGGTGTTGCACAGAGTCGGACATGACTGAAGCGACTTAGCAGCAGCAGCAGCAGCAGCAGCAGCAGCAGCAGCAGCAGCAGGCCAGCACAACAAAGGACAGGAAATCAGAACAGTTAGGAAGAAAGGGGGAGATTAGAAGTAATACAATGAGTTCTTCATGACCCAACACTAAATTTTCTCAGCAACTTTTATTCCAAGGAATCAGGTAGAAGTCTTCAATACAAGTGGAGGTTCCACTTTAGAGCAGTGAAAGGGCAAAACTAAGGCACAGAGAGGGTAGAGCTGTGTTCAAAGCCACAAAGAAAGATGCATTTGGGTGGGTTTTACATTGGGTGGGACCCACTTGGTAATTTCAGTAACTCACTCATTGGAGGACTATTAGTCTGGGTTGTTGCAGAGATTTGTCACAGGTTCCTGGGTAACTCACAGAACCCTTAGGAGGGTCAGAGAATCATGCCACAAGGCCACACACACAGTGTCCACTTCAAAAGTGAAAAGTCCCTTTTGAACCTTTAAGGGAATAAAAGTAGATTGAACTTTGAAGGGAAACAATGCAAACTTCTAAAACATTGCCAATATAAACTCTTCCAGGGAAATTAGCCCAGACACCTGAGCCCCTGGTTGCCCTCCTTCTGGGAACTCTGAGTAACTAGGTCTCTCTCCAATGGCAATCGGCTCTGGATTTTCATGACTCTAGTTTTCCATTCATACACTGTGTTTTCAAACACCTGCAGCTTGAATTCTGGATGGAGAGATGAGTCAGGAGTAAATGAAGATAACTAAGAATAAAGGGAAATGAGGACTTCGCTGGTGGTCCAATGGTTAAGAATCCGAGTTCCAATGCAGGGGATTTGTGTTTGATCCCTGGTAGAGGAACTAAGATCCCACATGCTGTGGGGCGACCAAACCAGCACATCCGAACTAGACAAAGCCTGTGCACTGCAACCAAAACCCAGCACAGCCAAACAAAAAAAAAAAAAGAGTACAAGGAAATGGCCTAAGATGCAAATAAACAGTTCAGAAAACCAGAGCTAAAGGGACTTGGTAGGTGTGTGATGTCACCATATCTGGGGATCAGCGATGCAGCTTCGGGGTGCAGGCAAACCTAAGCAGGGCTGGAAAGGAGCATGAGATGGGCAACAAGGGCCAGAGTTCCCAGCACTTACTCTTGTCTGGGTGCTGTTCCATAGTCTCTGCATGAAGTGAAGTTGGACCCCCAACACACCGTGTACAAGTTTTCTCCTCAGGAGGCAGCACCTGGGGTGGGGAAGAGCACAGCCACACGAGTCACTTGCCCAACACAAGTAGCTTGGTAGCTTCCTTGGTCCTTCCATGTCTCATCCGGGAAATGGGAATCACAGCAGTACCCTTGTCAGGAGGCAGCCATGCTGGTTAAACATGTAACATCCCAGGCCATTTGGAATGATGTCTAGTTCTTAGCAAGAATTTGACAAATGTTTATTATTATTTCATTTCATGAATGAGATGATTGAGGCAAAAATAGGCTTGAGTCACTGACCCCAAATCACTCTGTGTTAGAACTGGACGGGAAGCCCATTCCACCACGGAGCTGGTCTATTTGTGTTTACTCAGATCACTGTGGGCTTCCCAGGTGGCGCTAAAGGTGAAGAACCTGCCTGCCAGTGCAGGAGAAGTCAGAGACATGGGTTCAGTCCCTCAGTTGGGAAGATCCCCTGGAGGAGGGCATGGCAACTCACTCCAGTTTGCCAGGAGAATCCCATAAACAGAAAAGCCTGGTGGGCTACAGTCCATGGGGTCACAAAGAGACGGACCCGACTGAAGTGATGTAGCATGCACACATATCGCTATACAATTTTTCTCTTAGGCTCCCTCACACAATACTCCCCAGGATACATATTTGTTAAATAATGGAGCGATATCATCCCAAAGGAAAAGGAGTGGCTCAGACCTGAGGCACCAGAATGCTCACAGAGTATTTCAGAGAGTAAAGTACTGTGGTTAGGTGAGTGAGTCGAGGGAGGTAAGGCTGCAGGACACAAGGCTGCTGGTGGGCTGGGGATGCCCGTGGACCACCAACCTTGGTGAGGCATCTGCTAACCTGGTTGTGGGGTGGAGAATCCATGGATGGGCAGAGACTGGAGCCTGAATAGGCTCTCAGATATGGAGCCATGTAGTGTCATTGGAGAGAGAAGGCAATGGCACCCTACTCCAGTACTCTTGCCTGGAAAATCCCATGGATGGAGGAGCCTGGTAGGCTGCAGTCCATGGGGTCGCAAAGAATCAGATACGACTGAGTGACTTCACTTTCACTTTTCACTTTCATGCATTGGAGAAAGCAATGGCAACCCACTCCAGTGTTCTTGCCTGGAGAATGCCAGGGACGGGAGAGCCTGGTGGGCTGCCGTCTACGGGGTTGCAAAGAGTCAGACACAACTGAAGTGACTTAGCAGCAGCAGCAGTGGTGTCATTGGAAACAGTCATGGCAGGCAAGCAGCTTCCTGAAGACAGAAGTCAGAAGTGACAGCATTCAGTGAGCGATGAGAACCCAAAGAAGCCAAAGCAGGAAGAGTCTAAGTGTTAATGCATAAGAAACAGAACTTCTCTTACCTTCCATTTTTTTTCCACGTCATAATTTAAGCTTAACAATGGCTTCATTTCAAGATTAAAGCATATTGTTTTTTTAAGAAATTCACATCCTTACTAGGTTGCAGTTCTAAACTAAAGGCCTATAAAGAACACAGTTTTCTTTCATTCTTAAGCTTGCTGTAACAAACACAAACTGATTAAGTCATCAGAATTTGCAAAAGAAATTTTTGGCATACATGGCCAAAGTGCAATCATTTCGAGTTTACATGTTCATATTTTGGAACTAGAAGTAAACTTAGAGAGAACAGCTAATCCACCACTCCTTCCCATCAAAGCCAAGAGCAGGGGAGGGTCGCATCACTTGTTTGTTTGGCAGAAAAAAGAGAAGCAGATTCCCAACTAACTGCTCATCAACCATTTCAGCAACTTCTGTCTTTTTAGCAGAGAAAATAAAGATTAAAAGAAGATATAAGATTCAAGAAACACTGAAGGATGGTGATCAGCAGGGAGTCATGAGGAGATGAAATTGCTGCTGGTGATGGTGGCGATTTTTTTATTCCCCCACATTTATTTAGTGGATGCTTCCAGAGTCCAGACAGGGTTCCAGAAGTGGGTACCAGTGATGAGCAAAACATCCAAAGCCTTGGTTCTCATGAAGCTAATTTTCTGGTGGAGGAGATGGATTTCATAGTCATATACACACACATGCGAACACCCACAAAATAAAAATTTCAAGAAGTAAGTGCTAAGAAGTGCAGCTATGTTGAGAAGTGTCGTGAATATTACAGTGATGGTGATGATGATAATGACAGGCTGACGATGTCGAGAGGAAATCCTAAGGCACCACCACTTCTGCATGGTGCTCTCTCCTTGCTGCTGTGGCTCCACCACTAAGAGTGCCCTCTTGGCCCCTGAGCGGCATGGGGACCTGGGCGGGGCTAAGAGTCTCACATGCAACGACTTTTCTCATGTTCTTACTTATGCTCCTGAGGCCTCAGCGCTCCCCTTGGAGTAGAACAGCTTCACGATGCAGAATAAACTGAGGCCGAGTGTGCCAAGGCAAGATTCCTGCAGAGTGTGGTTCTTCCATGCAGTAAACTCTGTGATCCCATGACTCAGGGAGAAACCACTGTGGCAATTTTAAAGCATGACCCAGTGTGTTTCAACAGTTCTCCCACTGAGAGGAGAGGGTCGCCTTTTGAACCTGGGCTCTGTAAGACTTCTTGGCCAGTAAAGTGTCTTCAAGGTCATGCTGCCACAATTTCTAGGCCCAGCTCTTAAGTGTTTTCTGTTCCCTGGAGCCCAACCATCATGATGAACAGGGTCAGTGCCGTCTGAAGGGGCCATCTGAGATTTTTCTGGCCGGTGCTCAGCCAGTAACACCCACCTACAGTGTGGAGGGACTGCGCCCTCAGAGGATGCCTCCAGGCCTCAATCACTCAGCCTCAGCCCCGAGAAGCAGATCCAGGGAGCTTCCCTAAAGGCTGTGGGGGTGAAATCAGCCCTGTATTTGAACATGTTGAAGCCTTAGGCAAGAATGATGTCTTCTCTGGGAGAAAGAAATCTTTACATATTCATTCATTCATTCCTTCATTTCTGTTTGTGTCATTTCTACCTTCCTGGGCGAATTCCTTGTGAGCAAGAGTGATTTTTGTTCTTATGTGACTCTCCAGTCTCTAGTCCCCACCCCATGGTCTAACACCCACATGACACACAGAGATCTCTATAGAGGGGCTTTGACCCCTCTGAACAGGAATTCATGTTCCTTTGCTCTGCCCTGCAGCCTCCTCACCCTGCCCTGGGCACCCTCAGCCCACAGAGCCCACCCTCAACCTCAGGCTCTCTCATCTTCCAGGGTCCCCTTCTGCCCCTCCATAAAGGGGGATAGACCAGCACTTCCTTCCAGAAAGGGAGCCAAGGACATTATCAATGCAGATGGGCAGGGAAAGTCACTTGATTCATGGTGTGTGGTTTAGCAAGGCTGCTTTCCCCAGCCTACAGAAGGGGCTGGAAATCATCTTTCTTGGAGGGAGCAGGGGCAGCCATGGTGGCTGAGGCCAGGCAGGAGGAGCAGCTGGGGGGACACAGCCTGGATGCGGCAGGCTGCTCCTCAGAGAGAAAGGCCCTGGCCACCTTGATGGAGGAGGCCTCCTGTATGTCCTCAGCCACTGCCCTTCAGTCTAAGCAAACAGAAGGGTGCTGGTGGAGGCCCAAGGCCCCAAGCATCCCTGGCCCACAGAGTCACACGAACTTGGGCCCATGTGTTCTTCCAGAACCATCTAATGCAGACCTTCTTCAGAGAAGATCCAGATCAGCCTCCAGGAGCTCTTTAGAATAGCTGTCCTCTCCGCCTGTCTGCTGGAGGGCTCGGGCACTCTCCCTTTCAGGACTCAGCTGCCCTGCTCCCTGCACACCCCCTCCTACCAGATCCAGGGCTTGGGGACTGCAGCTGAGTTTTCTGGGCCTTCCTCCTGTGGGAAGACCTCTCCATGCTCCAAAATGCCACCTGTGCCACCTGGAAAGCCCTACTGGAATGGGTAACGTTTCCCTTCCCCAAGGGATCTTCCCAACCCAGGGACTGAACTTGGGTCTCTTGCATTGCAGGAGAATTCTTTACCATATGAGTCACCAGGAAAGCCCCCAAAATGCCACAGAGGCCCCTTCAATTTGAGCCTGAAAGAGATGCACATAAGGTAGGCTTCTGCCCCCAATCCCAGTTGATGACCTTCTATACACAAAGTGTTCTTTAAAAGAGCACAAAATAGGGACTTCCCTAGTCGTCCAGTGGTTAGGACTCAGTGCTCTCAATGCTGGGGCCCCAGGTTTGATTCCTGGTGAGGGAACTAAGATCCCAAAAGCCACATGGCAAAAAAAAAAAAAAAATTACATGAGAACTAACTGGGGACAAGCATCAAGGCAACTGCTAATGGTTTTGGGCAGAGGGGATTGGGGGGGAATCACAAAATATGGCTCTTTCTGAAAAGTTCCAGTAAATCCCTGATTACTTCCCACAGCAGCCACTCTCAGAATCAGAGGGAAGCAATGAAGCCCTAACAGTTTGTTTTAGGCACCGTGATTTCTGAAGTTGTGCACTCAGGCACGGGACTGGTCCTGCACTTGAGCTGGGGCATCACCCAGCTGGCGCACCTGCTCAGGGACTGAGTCTCGGGCCATGCAGTTCCCCACAATAGCAAATCCAACACAGGAAAGGATTTGAATTCTGCCAAGAATCAGCCAGGTCCCCAAGCATCGCAGCCATTCCTGAGCCCAGGACAGAAGGTACTCTTGGTGGCCACTGCTCTGCAAGCCTCCAGGTGGCTCCTATCAGCCTTGTGTCTCTTTTTTTTTTTTTTCAATTATGGTAAAATACACATAACATTGGAGAAGGCAATGGTACCTCGCTCCAGTACTCTTGCCTGGAAAATCCCATGGATGGAGGAGCCTGGTAGGCTGCAGTCCATGGGGTCGCTAAGAGTCAGACATGACTGAGCGACTTCACTTTCACTTTTCACTTTCATGCATTGGAGAAGGCAATGGCAACCCACTCCAGTGTTCTTGCCTGGAGAATCCCAGGGACGGGAGAGCCTGGTGGGCTGCCATCTATGGGGTCGCACAGAGTCGGACACGACTGAAGCGACTTAGCAGCAGCACATAACATAACACTTACCATCTTAACCCTTTTTAAGTGTGCGGTTCAGTGGTGTTAAGTACATGTGCTACCATCACCACCATCCATCCTCAGAAATCTTTTTCATCTTATAAAACTGGAATTCTGTCTCAATTTAACAAAAACTGCCCTTCCTCGCTCCCCTGGCAACCACCCTTCTTTCTGTCTCTGAACTTGACTCACCTAGGGACCCCAGATAAGCGGATTCATACAATGTGTGTTCTTTAGTGGCTGGCTTCTTTCTCTTAGCATAAAATCCTCAGGGTGCATTGTTGTAGTAGGTGCCAGAATTCCCCTTTCTTTTCAGGCTGAAGAGCATTCCATCATATGGATAGGCCACATTTTGCTTGTCCATTAATCCACTGATGGACACTTGGGTTTCTACTATCTTTTGTCTCTTGTGAATAATGTTTCTATGAACATGGGTGTACAAATATCTCAGACACTGATTTCAATTCTTTTGGGCTTGTAGCCAGAAATACTGGATCATATGGTAATTCTATGTTTAATTTTTGAGGACTCACTATACTGTTTTCAACAGTAGCTGTACCCTTTTATATTCCCACCAGCAAAGAGCCAGTGTCCCAATATCTCCGCATCATGCCATCATGTTCTTTTCTTTTTTTTATAGTGGTCATCCTCATCCTCATTTGTGAGAGGGTTCCATAAGTCTCCTTTTAACTAAGAAACGTTTAAATTATATCAAATACTGACATGAACTTCCCAGGGTTAAACTAAGAAAATTGCATCTGTTCAACAGTTAGCAGTTTATGGAGTTCTTTAAAATACACTACCTGATTTTATCTTATAATACCATAAAAAAGATTTTGTGGTTATCGAATTTTATAGATGAGGAAACTAAGGATTACTGAAAGAAACTAAGGTGTGAAACCAAGGCAGGCTGAGATTCAAACGCTTTTTCCTTCATGCTTCTAACAAAAGAGTGTTGTCATCATTTTGACAGATTTTGAGGTCACTCTCAGTTGACAGTGGGCTTCATATTAATAATTGTGGTAACAAAATTAATAGCACCTAAAATTGAAGAAATACCTTCTAAGTGGAGAGAAAAAACAGTAAGATCTACTGAAGGTAAAATTAAAATACATACTTCAGGGTGCCCAAAAAATCAAAATAAATGTTGATACAGGCTTGGATCTCCCCCTCTTGCAGGATCAAAAATGTTGTGTTTAGATTTTGGTCCGTTAATAATATAGTAATACTGCCTGCTAATACAGGTAATAATATCGATGGAAGAATGGCAGTAATCAAGACTGATCATACTGTTTGGGTCTTGCCACAGCTGAAGGTCAGCTTCAGAGACCTTCAGTCTTCAAGCCCTGCTTCTGTCCCACCTGTGAGTTCACTCCATCCTCATATCCTTGCCTGTGGCCCTGCCCTGGATCTGGAAGACAGCTGCACAGTAGCTGAGCATTCAGGCCTCAAGGAGGCAGAGGGCTGGAGTCCACCTCTGACTCACCCACCGTGTGGCCTCGGACATGATCTCGAGTGCTCTGCTCGTCTGTCCCCTCAGCAGTGAAGCTGGGGCAGTAAAGGGTCCCGTGAGGGACCTGTGACTGAAGTGAGGCTGCTATCTTGCACCTGAAGATGGTGGGCACTCTCCACCCACCCCTCCTCCAGGCTTTCCTCCTCCACAGTGCCCCTCCCTGGGACCACCCAGCACCACTCTCCAGCAGAAATCACACACTTGGATGGATTTGGGCCCCTGCTCTGACAAGCATGGGCCTGAGCCCCTCTCACACAGCTTCCACCCATCTGACAAGAGCCCACCGTCCTCTGTACACCCACCCTTACCTCCACATGTAAATCACTCAGGCCTCTCAGCCACTTACAGCAAGGCCTCTGCTGCTACACACCTCTGGCTCTGCCCCCAAGACATGGTGCCCAGCAGCAGAAGATGGGTCCACTCACTCAGCAGCTGTGTGACCTCAAGCAGAACATTTACCGTCACAGGACATGGTGAAGATCATGTGATCAAACATAGTAAAAGGACTCTGTACCCTGTAAAACTATCTACGGATCTCAACTGTGACTACAGACATTCCAGGCTTTAATCTCCTTGCATGTAACACTGTTTTCCCTGGATCATAAATTCCTAAAAAGGGCCGTGTACTTTGTACAGTAATTAATAGAACTCCTTCTAAGTGCTCGATAGATGTTTTCTATGATGGATAGACTTGGGCCCCTGCTTTGGCAAGCATGGGCCTGGAGGCACCCTACATGTTAATACGCAACATGGGCAGCTTCTCTGTTTCAGGCATGTGGAATACAGATATCCAAGCCACTTACATTTAATCATATAAATGCAAATTGTGGGTATCTATCTGGGCTGCCTGTCAAATCCCCATCCTCTAAGCAGGTGCATACAGAGACATCTGGGCCACACATGACGGCATAGATGCTTCCACCAGATGTCCCGCCCGGGACTCCCCTCCCCCTCCAGCCAGTGGATCAGAGCCTAGCGCCAACCTCCTGGATGGCTGCCCACCGGCTCTACCGTTCTTATCAGGAGTTAGTGGTACCTCTCTCCCCATCAGGAGAGAGGTAAACAATCAGGGAGAGGGAAAGGGAAAGCCTTAAATATTTGCTTTCCTTTACAAGACCACCTACAAAATGTTGCTGAGAACCTGCAGGGGAAACAATCTGTCCGGATCCCAGGGCCGGCGAATATAAACACACGGAGCACTAGGCGGGCGAAAGGGAGCTGGGCCAGATGTTCCCACAGGTTTCCCAGAGTAGGGAGGTGGCTGGGTACCGAGGGGGAGATGGGGTCCTCCCCTAGTTTTCATCCTCTCTTCCTGATCTCTTCTGTTTTCCTTTGTGACCTACCAAAATCAGTTTGGACTAGAGTTTGAGCACATGAATAGGTGAAAAGGTGGCTGTTACGATGCAGCTGGGACCCCTTTCCTTTTTCTGTGAAGGACCCTAGCACCAATGTAGGCCCACGTGGCTGCTGCAGTCGTCGGAGGTCAGGGTCACAGAGACCCGCGGCCACTCACCTGAAGCCACGGTGGGTGCCAAGCAGAGGCAGGAGAAAAGGTCTCAGCCTGCACTTGGGGTTCTGTTCACCATGGAGACCCCAAGGCAGAAGACGACTCATCAGAGAATATTTTGGAAAGTGAATCTGTTTTGTTTTCAGTGGCTTTTCCCTCTGGCTCCTTGGAGCAGCCTAGAAGAGCAGGGGGGCTAGGAGTTGGAGGGTTGGGGGTGGTGGGCTGGGGCTAATGGGGTGGGGCTGGTGGGCTGGGGCTAATGGGGTGGGGCTGGATGGGATGAGGCTTGTGGGTGGAGCTAATGGGGTGGGGCTGGATGGGATGAGGCTGTGGGTGGGACTAGTGGGGTGGGGCTGGATAAGATCAGGCTAATGGGTGGAGCTGATGGGTGGGGTTAGTGGGATGGGACTAGTGTCGCTGGATGAGATGAGGCAGGTGGATCGGGCCGGTGGGGTTGGATAGTATAAGGCCAGTGGGTGGGGTTTGTGGAGTGGTTGTGGGGCCTCCTGTCTGACCTGGGGACAGGAGTAATCTCTGACACATTAAACCCAATGGGGCAGCGCTGAGCAAAGTCCTCAGTTCAGTTCAGTTCAGTTCAGTCGCTCAGTCGTGTCCGACTCCTTGTGACCCCATGAATCGCAGCACGCCAGGCCTCCCTGTCCATCACCAACTCCCGGAGTTCACTCAGACTCACATCCATCGAGTCAGTGATGCCATCCAGCCATCTCATCCTCTGTCCTCCCCTTCTCCTCCTGCCCCCAATCCCTCCCAGCATCAGAGTCTTTTCCAATGAGTCAACTCTTCGCATGAGGTGGCCAAAGTACCGGAGTTTCAGCTTTAGCATCATTCCTTCCAAAGAAATCCCAGGGTTGATCTCCTTCAGAATGGACTGGTTGGATCTCCTTGCAGTCCAATGGACTGTCCTACAGGACCTTTTTCGGTATTCATCACTCCGCTCTGCCTCTCCTGCCCCAGGCTCTGCCAGCCCTTCCTTGGCGGCTCCCCAGGTGCCTCATCACCTGACCCCTCAGGACCTGAGAGTTTGTCTGAGGAGGCAGAGGCGCTGTCGCCACTGCTGTCCTCACTCCCCCTGACGCCGCATGAGATGGGCAGGAACAAGTGTCATTACTTCTCAACCTCAGCTTCTCAAGCTGTTGAAATATAAATGAAATTAAAAACATTATGATAAAATTGCCCTTTTAGAGTAAGTTTTAGTAACTAAAGACAATGCCTGAAGCTCTGATCACAGTGTCTGGTTAACTGCTAAGTAGTTGGTGAATGTTACCAAAAAAAAAAAAAGAAAAAAAATCCAGTCAATCAGACAAACCAACAACAACAACAAAAAGAACAGTTGTCAATGTATGGCAAAACCAATACGGTATTGTAAAGTAAAATAAAGTAAAAATTAAAAAAATAAATAAATAAAAAATAAAAATTGCGAGAGGCAAAAAAAAACAAAAAAAAGCAGTTGCAGATCTCAGAATTTTTAAGAGATCTTAGTCTGAAGTCTTTACCAGCTCACCACATTAACAGAGCTTTTAGGAGTCTGATTGGGCTTTATCCCCAATTCTAAACCATGGGTTTGTTTTTTAAGTTGTCAATAATGATTTAAACATCCTGGAATGTGAAGTCAAGTTGGCCTTAGGAAGCATCACTATGAACAAAGCTAGTGGAGATGATGGAATTCTAATTGAGCTCTTTCAAATCCTGAAAGATGATGCTGTGAAAGTGCTGCACTCAATATGCCAGCAAATTTGGAAAAATCAGCAGTGGCCGCAGGACTGGAAAAGGTCAGTTTTCATACCAATCCCAAAGAAAGGCAATGCTAAAGAATGCTCAAACTATAGCACAATTGCGCTCATCTCACACGCTAGTAAAGTAGTACTTAAAATTCTCCAAGCCAGGCTTCAGCAATACATGAACCGTGAACTTCCAGATGTTCAAGCTGGTTTTACAAAAGGCAGAGGAACCAGAGATCAAATTGCCAACATCTGCTGGATCATGGAAAAGCAAGAGAGTTCCAGAAAAACATCTATTTCTGCTTTATTGACTATGCCAAAGCCTTTGAGTGTGTGGATCACAATAAACTGTGGAAAATTCTGAAAGAGATGGGACTGCCAGACCACCTGACCTGCCTCTTGAGAAATCTGTATGCAGGTCAGGAAGCAACAGTTAGAACTGAACATGGAACAACAGACTGGTTCCAAATAGGAAAAGGAGTATGTCAAGGCTGTATATTGTCACTCTGCTTATTTAACTTATATGCAGAGTACATCATAGGAGAAGACAATGGCACCCCACTCCGGTACTCTTGCCTGGAAAATCCCAGGGACAGAGGAGCCTGGCAGGCTGCAGTCCATGGGGTCACAAAGAGTCAGACACAACTGAGCAACTCTACTTTCACTTTTCACTTTCATGCATTGGAAAAGGAAATGGCAACCCACTCCAGCATTCTTGCCTGGAGAATCCCAGGGACGGGAGAGCCTGGTGGGCTGCCGTTTATGGGGTCGCACAGGGTCGGACATGACTGAAGCGACTCAGCAACAAAGTACATCATGAGAAATACTGGCCTGGATGAAGCACAAGCTGGAATCAAGATTGCTGGGAGAAGTATCAATAACCTCAGATATGCAGATGACACCACCCTTATGGCAGAAAGTGAAGAGGAACAAAAAAGCCTCTTGATGAAAGTGAAAGTGGAGAGTGAAAAAGTTGGCTCAACATTCAGAAAATGAAGATCATGACATCCAGTGCCATCACTTCATGGCAGATAGATGGGGAAACAGTGGAAACAGTGGCTGACTTTATTTTTACGGGCTCCAAAATCACTGTAGATGGCGACTGCAGCCATGAAATTAAAAGATGCTTACTCCTTGGAAGGAAAGTTATGACCAACCTAGTGAAAGTGAAGTTGCTCAGTTGTGTCTGACTCTTTATGACCCCATGGACTGTAATCTAGCAGGCTCCTCTGTCCATGGGATTTTCCAGGCAATAGTACTGGAGTGGATTGCCATTTCCTTCTCCAGGGGATCTTCCTGACCCAGGGATCGAACCCAGGTATCCCACATTGTAGACAGACGCTTTACCATCTGAACCACCAAGGAAGTCTAACCTAGATAGCATATTCAAAAGCAGAGACATTACTTTGCCAACAAAGGTCCGTCTAGTCAAGGCTATGGTTTTTCCTGTGGTCATGTATGGATGTGAGAGTTGGACTGTGAAGAAGGCTGAGCGCTAAAGAATTGATGCATTTGAACTGCGGTGTTGGAGAAGACTCTTGAGAATCCCTTGGACTGCAAGGAGATCCAACCAGTCCATCCTAAAGGAAATCAGTCCTGGGTGTTCATCGGAAGGACTGATGTTGAAGCTGAAACTCCAGTACTTTGGCCACCTGATGTGAAGAGCTGATTCATTGGAAAAGACCCTGATTCTGGGAAAGATTGAAGGCAGGAGGAGAAGGGGACAACAGAGGATGAGATGGTTGGATGGCATCACCGACTCGATGGACATGAGTTTGGGTGGACTCCAGGAGTTGGTGATGGACAGGGAGGCCTGGTGCCCTGTGGTTCACGAGGTCGCAAAGAGTCGGACACAACTGAATGACTGGACTGAACTGAACTGAATGATTTAAACTTCGAGGATATGATCAGAACATAGTTCACTGAGCTTCCATGCTCACTCATTTGCCCCCCCACCCCCTACCCAGCCAGGTGACTCACTATGTGGTCCCACCCCCACAGCAAAGCCTGGCCCTGTTACCGAGGGAGGCTGAGAGGCTGGCAGACACTGCTGGGCACTCAGCAGGCCTGGAATACCATCCAAATGCTGCTTCTCCAGAGATGGCTTCACACTGCTGGACTGACATCTGAGCACCCTTGAGCTCAGCCACGGGAATCTGTGCGCCCGCCTTGGGCAGGGAGAGCTCTCCTGACGACCCCCATCTCCCCAGCATTGCTGGGACCCATCAGTGGATCAGCTGCACCAGATACCAGATAAGCCACTCATTTTGAGCCCAAGCCATCACCTGCCTTCACCTGAGCCTCTGTGGTGGCCTGGGGCTGGCCTCCCCACTCATCCAGCTGCTCTGCATCTAATGTTTTCATGTAGCCAGAGACACCTCCATTACTTCTAAAATAAAGTCCAGCCTCATCAATGAGCTGGAAGGCCCTACAGTCCTCACAAAATTTGCTCTACAACAGGGCTCCCTTTCAGGTATCATGTTGTTCCCACCTCAGGACTTTTGGGTATTTGGTTCCTTCCTTCTGGAAGATTCTTCATCCTCTCCACTAGCCACTTTATCCCCTGGCAAAGTTAATATCCCTTAATCTTCCAGATTTCAGTTTCATGTAAAGAAGCTTTCCCCAACTTGCCAGACAACATCAGTCCTCAACATGTACTTCAAGTTCTCCTCGTGGACTGTGTCACAGTCTGTGAATCTGGGTTGGACTGCATGCTGGATTGTTTGGCTTCTGCCCAAAAACAATGCAAGGAGCAGAGCAAGGGCCACGTCCTGCAGCCCAAAACCAAGCACAGCACGCAGCAGGGCAGGTGCTGCAGCCACTGGTTATCAGAGCATGTTACTAGCTGTAGGTCTTGATGGAGAACACGCAGCGTCCCCAGACCTCACCTACTCAGCTGCAGCAGGACTGAAGATGAAGGTTGCTTCTCCTCTGTCACGCTGTGAAGCTTAGAGAGTTAATAGCTGAAAGCCTTTATGGCCGAGTACTATTCCACTGTGTGTGTGTATGTATGTGTATATATACATACATATATATATATATATATGTGTGTGTGTGTGTGTGTGTGTGTGTACCACATCTTCTTTATCTAGTCATCTGTCAATGGACACTTAGATTGCTTCCATATCTTGGCTATTGTAAATAAATTTTGCCATTTGTAACAATATGGGTGTACTTGAAGGATACTGTGCTAAGTGAAATGTCAAAGGAAGACAAGTACTATATGATATGATAAAACAAACTAGTGAATATAACAAAGCAGAAACAGACAGAGATATAGAGAACAAACGAGGGGTTACCTGCAGGGAGAGGGAAAGGGGAAGAGCTTAAGAGGTACAAACTACTATGTATAAAGCTTATATTATTTATATAAGCCACAAGGATGAAATGCACAACAGAAGGAATATAACTAATGTTTTATAATAACTATAAATGGACTATACCTTTAAAAATTGTGAATTGCTATGTGGTATGCCTGAAACTTACATAATATGGTACATTCAACTATACCGCAATCAAAAAAAATTAAAACATAAAGTCTACCAAAAATAAAAGTTTAAAGCATTGAAAATGATGCCTGAAATATACTAAGCACTTCATCATTATTGGCTATGATGATGATAATTAGATTCTCAGTGGGTTAAAGACCTTCTTGTAAACAGTGAAGCTATGAAGGTAATAAGGAATCTATAAAGTTGTATGTAAAGATAGCTTTGTTACCTACCGATGAGGAAAAACTTCTGAAATAAAACTTTAAAAGTACAAACCATAAGGCAAAAAGGAAATTAATTTAATTACATGAAAATTAAAACTTCTGTGTACAAAGGACATCACATGTGAAGTTAAGAAATGAATGATAATTTTTCCTAACAGCTAAAACTGATGAAGCATGAATATCTAGAGTATGCAAAAATCCCTGTAAGTCTGAATAAACAAAAAGAGACAGGAACCCAAAATGCGCAAGTAATGTATAGAAAACACAAAACTATAATCGGCACATGTTAAGTGTTCAGACACCCACACAGTGATATGTGTCCAATGCACACCTGTCATCACATAGATGGGCGGGTTAAGAAGGTGGATCGCACCCAACGTGCAGTGAGAGTGAGGGCCCCTGCTGAACAGGGGGATGGGGGGGACCAGGGAAAGGCTCCCGCAGTGCCCGTCATGGATCCAGGAGACAGGGACCTTAGGATCAGCGCAGAAGAGAAGCCCCCTGAGCCATGGGCATGCAGAGTGAAAGACAAGAAATGCTTGAGCTCTCCATTAGGACACGATGACACCAGCTGTAAGTGCATTAGAAATGAAAGACATGTATTTCACAAGCCGCGTGCAAAGGAAGTGTGGCTACCTGCCCTGAGCAAGGAAGGCATGGAATAGAAAGTGGAGATAAAGAGGTGGTCTTAGGGGAATGCAAACCACTCAATCCTCCACCCCTGAGGTTAGAAGGATAATGAGAGAAGGCGAGGAAGGTTTACTGAACAAATAAACAATCCATAGAAGTTACTTTGGACAACAGTAAGTACCCTCTCCTCCCAAAGCTGTGGTCCTGCCTGCGTGGATGTGGGCTTGTCACCAGGACCTCCTGCACCTCCAATATTAGTGCTCATACACCCGTCCAGGTGAGACTCCTAGCATTCCTCTCCACCTTCTCCCCATGACTACCAAATCCAGGCAGTGCCATAGTGGCAGGCCTGGGCTCCTCAGCTGGCTGGAGCAGGCTCTCCTGGGCCCTGGCCACGGCTCATCAGCCAGGACCCCTCTGCTCCTTCACCAGGCCTTTTGCATCATTGCAAGTGCAGTTTCCATAGATGTGCTCTCATGCCTTAAGCCTCTCCTTATCGCCTGAGTTGAAGTAAAATCCTCAGCAGACCATGCATCTCAGTCTCCATCTGCTCAAGTTGCTGTAACAAAATACCTCAGGCTGGTGCCTAGCAACTGACACAGTTCTGGAGGCTGGAAGTCCAAGGTCAAGGTGCAAGCAGATTTGATTCTTGGTGAGGCCTCTTCCTGGCTCAAGAGTGGTGTTTTCACCCTGTCCTCATGTGGCAGAGAGAGTGAATATGTCTCTTTCTCTTCTTATAAAGCTGTTAATCCCATCATATGGGCTCCACCTTCATGACCTCATCTAAACCTAATGACCTCCCCAGAATCCCATCTCCAAATACATTGAGGTTAGGGCCTCAACATATGAATTTGTGGGTCCACAATTTGATACCCTCCTATCCCTCCGAACTCACCCCCCCCCCCCCACCCCACACCCACCTAAACATCGTTCACACTAGTTTTCCCCTCCTTGCCTGTGTGTGTGCTGCTCCTTCTAAATCTGTCTGCCTGGAGAGCCTCTCTTTATCCTCCTAGACTCAGCTCTGGCCCCTGCCTCTGAGCAGCCTTCCTGGTACTCTCTCCAGGCAGCTTGGCTCTCCCTTTGAGCCACCACTGTGTCTCGGGCACATCTGAGCCTCCCATGGTCCCTGAAGGCTTGGTCATGGAACTGGGGCTAATTTCTTAGATACTTCGATGCAAGCTCCTTAAAGAAGGAAGCATGTCTTAGTAAAAATTAAAGCCCTGGGCCCTGGCATAGTGGTGGGCACCACACTGGAGGTGCCAGCTGGGCAGAGGGATGAATGAATGGTTTGTGCGTGTGGCCCAACTCAGGAAACTGGAATCTCTGCTCTCATTTCTCTCTCCTTGGCCAGGAGAGGTGGTCCTTGGGAACTGGGAGAGGTGTTTTTTGTCATTGAACTTCCAATGCCAGACAGAAGCTGATCCATGGGAGGAGGGAGAGGTGTGTTTCACTCACCTGTTATGGTGTCTCCAGTATTTGAATAACTTACAGCCACTGTTTCTCTGAGACCCTAATGGCTAGGGACAACCTCTGGGAAGGGAGTGTTTGGGAACCCGATTTTACTCCTCAGACAGCTGGCCAGCTTCAGAGGTTCAGGCAGAAGGAGCTCCCAACAAAGCCAGGGCTCAGTGGGCAATGTGGGGGAGCCACCGGAAGTGTGTGCCCTTGTTGGGGGCAGGGATGTGACTGTGCCAGGGAGGGGCAGTGGGTGTTTGGGTGATGGGAGAAGGAAGGAAGTGTTAGCACAGAGCAGGCATGACAAACCAGATGACAGGGCCTGCATGCCAGGTGTCAAATCAGTGCCTATCAAAGTCCCAGCCTCACTGGGTTCAGACCTTCTGATCAGCCCCTCTGCAAGCCCAGCCCTCTGAGCTTGCCTTTCAGCCCCAGATAGTGACTGTCCTCAAAAAACAAAACAAAACAAAACACCTAATTAAAAACAAACAGCTCCAGACTTCCCTGGTGATACAGTGGATAGGAATCCACTTGCCAAATCAGGGTACATGGGTTCCATCCTTGGTCCAGGAAGATTCCACATGCATGGAGCAACAAAGCCCACAAGCCACAACTACTGAAGCATGAGCACTCTAGAGCTGAGAGCCACAGCTACTGAGCTCCAGTGCTGCAACTACTACCTGGAGCCTATGCTCCACAATAAGAGAGAAGCCACCGCAACGAGAACCCCAAGCCCTACAACTAGGGAAAGCCGCGTGCAGCAATGAAGACCCAGTGCAACCCACAATAAATAAATAAACAGCTCCCCACTCCCTTCAGCTTTCAGAGAAACTACATAAGCATCTCAAAAATGTAGAGACCGTTCTCTCCAAAACCACAGGGAACATGTTCACCACCGCCATCTTCTTGCTGCTGAATGTTTGACCTGAACCGTCGTCTGCTGGAGGCTTTGAATGATGAGCTGATTGGAGCACTGAGTCTGCAATCCAAGCCTTGGCCCAGCACGCCAGTTTCTCCATCCAGACAGAAGCCATCCACCAGTGTTCTCCAGATGAGGAAACCATCCTAGATCTGGGCTACCCATTGTAACAGCTTACCACATGTAACTTTGAAAGATGACCAATGCAACAGAGGACCTAATTTTTAAGTTGATTAATTAATATTTAAATTAATAGTTTACTGGGCTGCCTGACTCTGAGCTCTAACCGGCTCTGACATTGTGTCCATTCCTGGAAGCGTGCCCTTTCTCTCATGCTCACAGCTGTTCCCTCCCTGAGACACTCATTGTCAATCAAGGTGGCCCTCAGGGTGACCCAGGCAAGACCAGCCCTTCCATCCAGCTTCTTCCTTCTTCAGTTCTCCTTCTCAAAATCCAGCCCCACCCCTGCCCCTTCAGTCAGCTTGGATGTGATTGTGCTAGGTTTGTGGACAGCTGGCCTCAGGACCAGAAGCTTCAGGACCACAGGGATGCTGTGACAAGGAAGAGTTGAGTTCACCCAGAGCTCCAGCAGGCAGAGGGCAGAGCAAGAAATGTGACCTAGGCCAGGTGCTGGGCCACCCAGGGTCCTATGGCCCTGACTCAGATGTTGCTGCTGCTGCTGCGGCTAAGTCGCTTCAGTCGTTTCCGACTCTGCGCGATCCCATAGATGGCAGCCCACCAAGCTCTTCCATCCATGGGATTTTCCAGGCAAGAGTACTGGAGTGGGGTGCCATTGCCTTCTCCGAACTCAGATGTTGCTGGGCTCCAATTATTTAGTGGTACCCCGGGATTGCTTTATAGATTCAGAACCATAGCAAGAAGGCAATCCCATACCTGCCCTGCCTAATCAACCCAGACGAGCAACGAAGGTAATTCATGCAGTTGAAACCAAATTGCTTGATGAGGCTTTTGTTGCTGCTCTTACTACAGACTTGCCCTGGGTATCAGAAGTCCTCCGGGAAGAGCCCTGTTCCCAGGAGCCTGCTTTCTAGCATGCAGGATGCCAGCCATCCAGGATGTCTACCACCCAGGAGAACGGCCACAGTGTGAGCAGCAGGAACACTGGTGGGTAGCACACTTCGTCTGTATGCAGTGCAGATGAGAGGTCGGTAGGTTAGAGGATCGTCAGGCCAGCAGCCTAGTCATGCCTGTTCTTCTCTACATCGAAAATACCTCTCTGTACACATTTCTTTCCCAGGTTCTTTAAATGGAAGAAAAGTGCAGCCATAGCCTCCCTGCTTCATGGGCCAAATGAGATCTGACCTGTGAGCTCTATCTGTGCACCGAGATGGAGGGTTCTGCCAGGCAGAATCCACTGCTCTGGGTGTGCTCACCTCTCCCACCATTCTCCTTAGCAGTGGTACCATGTGGGAGGACCCATAGCTTCATCTCACTGCCTCTAGTTAGTGCAGACTTAGGAAAGCAAAGTCTGGTCCCTTTCCTGGTCCTTGGTGTGACCCTGCAGTCCCCAGTCCAGTGACCACTGAAGTCTCCACGTGACTCTCCATGTCACTCACAGTGGACCAAAAAGGGAACCGAGGAAGGGTTGGGAGGACCCTGCCTAGACGTCTAACCACCAACAGCTTATACCTTTGTTTCTCCATAACACTGTGCACATGTTTCTTAGATTAAAAACAGAATATATATTCTGTGGTTCAAATGAAAGATTCTAATTCATTCAGCTATTTTCAAAACAGCAATGAAGGTTGATACACTAGCTGCCTCTGCCTCTAAATAGCACTATTTTCTGAAGTCTGTTTTTCCTGTAAGACAGAGCATCACCCATGCTGATTTACTGGATGAGCCACATTCATCCCTAACTGGTTTTTCCTCGTATCAATCTTTTCTCCCTGACAGGCCATCTGCTCTGGGAATATCCATTACTGTTACTGACGCATGAAGATTTCTTTCCTTGTAGACCTGCAATAATAGCCATCACTCTGTCTAAAGAATAAATTCTGAAAGGGAATCTGGGGTGGGGAGCAGGGGCAAATAAGCTGAGAGCCAGTCACTGCTCCCTGGGCACAAGGATGGTTTCTCTCATCTGCTTGACCGTCAGGACACTCTGTGACTCGCCCCCAGAGCGAGATGAAACTGCAGGACCTCTTCATTGAAGGGCAGGATAAAAAGTGTCAATAAGGTACAAAAATGCAAAGCATTGCCTTTCTCCCATGGGCTTTCTCAACCTGTCAGGGTGGTTTTTATTTGCTTCTGAATGTGTTCACAGAGGCAGGGCCCTGCTGCTGCTCTCACCAGTGCTGTGACACAGAGTGCTTCCTTTCCTCCGCCAGCCAGTGGCCAAAGACAACGGGCCCTGGCTGGGAGTTGGGAGGTCCAGCAGATGTAGGCCCATCACCCCCACCTGGCAGACAGGTGATCACAAGCATGTGACTTGGCCTGGAGTGACTAGATGGTGACTTAGCATGCCACACTATGGTTCAGCCAGGTCCAAAGTACATCTGAATGAGGTGTAAGAGCAAAGCTGTTCCTAGGATTTTGAGTTTGTTCTAGCAGCAAAAGAGAATTGGTCATTTGGGTTTATTCTTCAGTGAATCAGGAAAAGTGATATCAAATGGAAGAGCAAGGGGGATTTTTTTTTTTTTTCTGGGATTGGAAGGAGAGAAAATAGGCAGATAGTTAGGACCAAGGCAACCATATTAGTTAAGATCCTTCAGAAAAACAGAACCAATAGGAGATATATATCATGGCACCTGGTCCCAGCACTTCATGGGAAATAGATGGGGACACAGTGGAAACAGTGGCAGACTTTATTTTTCTGGGCTCCAAAATCACTGCAGATGGCGATTGTAGCCATGAAATTAAAAGACACTTACTCCTTGGAAGGAAAGTTATGACCAACCTGGATAACATATTCAAAAGCAGAGACATTACTTTGCCAACAAAGGTCCATCTAGTCAAGGCTATGGTTTTCCAGTGGTCATGTATGGATGTGAGAGTTGGATTGTGAAGAAGGCTGAGTGCCAAAGAATTGATGCTTTTGAACTGTGGTGTTGGAGAAGACTCTTGAGAGTCCCTTGGACTGCAAGGAGATGCAACCAGTCCATTCTGAAGGAGATCAGTCCTGGGTGTTCTTTGGAAGGAATGATGCTAAAGCTGAAACTCCAATACTTTGGCCACCTCATGTGAAGAGTTGACTCATTGGAAAAGACTCCGATGCTGGGAGGGATTGGGGGCAGGAGGAGAAGGGGACAACAGAGGATGAGATGGCTGGATGACGTCACTGACTTGGTGGGTGTGAGTTTGAGTGAATTCTGGGAGTCGGTGATGGACAGGGAGGCCTGGCGTGCTGCAATTCATGGAGTCTCAAAGAGTTGGACATGACTGAGCAACTGAACTGAACTGAACTGACTGATATATATGTGTGTGTGTGTTTATATATATGTGTATATATCTACATGTATGTACATATATTTATATATATTATCTTATATATATGTGCATGTGTGTATATATATATATATATATATATATATATATATATACACATATATCTAGATATAAAGAGATTTACTATAAGGAGTTGGTTCACACAATTCTGAAGGCTGCTGTGCCACAGGCTCTGTGGTCAGCAAGCTGGAGAGAGGCCCAGGAGAGCTGATGGTGTAGCTCTCCAAAGGCTACCAGGCTCAAGATCTAGTAGAATTGATATTTCAGTTTGATCCCAAAGGTAGGAAAACCTCCTGTCCCAGCTCAACACAGTCAGACAGCTGTTCCCTGTTATAAGCAGAAGGGTCAGCTTTTTTGTTTTAACTGAGCCATAAAACCCGCCCACATGGGGAAGGTGTCTGCTTTGCTTGGTGCACTGATTCAAATGTTACTCTCATCCAAAAACACCCTCACAGGCCTCTCCTTGCTCGGCTCATATGGAGCCTGGCACTGTCCCTTTGGCCCTCTCTGGGAATGGGGCTCTGTGCCCCAGAATCTGACTCCCCTGGGTAGAACATCCCAGCTCTGACTGCTAGACATGGCTGGACAGAGATGGGGCAAAGACACCGGGTGCCTGGGTACCCGGCTTGGTCATCCCTGAGAAACTAAACTGGAGAACTCAGGAAATAGGCTGGTCTCACATTCCCTCCTGCCCCCAGGACCCACAAAAGCCCAGGGTCCCACCTTTGGGGAGCCAAGCAAGCAGTCACCTGTCTGCTCCAGGGTTGGGAGCCCTCCTGTGCTCAGCTGGTAGGGGCCCTTCCTTGTGGGCTTGTTCTCCTGGCAGGAGTGTCTAGGCTGATGTTCCTCCCCTGCTGGGGTAGGGGTGGCCCTTCATACTCCTCTCAGCAGCCTGATAGTGTCCTAGGTCTCAGCAGCTCTTAGCTGCTGACAGGATGGTGCATCCAGCAGGGTGGTCAGGCCTGGCTCCAGTAGACCCACTCTGCCCTCATCTTCCAGGAGGCTTCATCTCCTGGAACCTGCTGGTGGGCCCCTGGGTGCCCAAAGCTATCATTTACTCACCTTCAGTAAAGATAGGTAGGCACTCAGGCCAGTGGAAGGAGACTAGCTTTAGGCAAAAGGTCTGAGACATTGAGCAAGTCTCAGAACCCTCCCAGCCTCAGTCTTCCCACCTGTAAGATGGAGATAATTGTATCTTCCTGTTGGCTGAATGGTGAGGCCCATCCAACTCCAAGGTGGCTGGGGATAGTGGGAAGGCAGACCGCCCCCGTCCCCCTCTGACATTCCCCTCTCCCCTCCATCTGCGGGCCTGAGTATGATCCCAGAAGTGAGTGCTCACGTGTACACACCCTTGTGTGGCGGGAAGCCCAGGTGACTTAGTCAGGGTCTCCCCACATCCCACAAAGGGCCACCAGATTTAGCAGGTAAAACCACAGGAGACACATTTAATAAACTGGTATTTCAGATAGTTAACAATTTTGTAGCATATGTCCTGAATATTTAAATAAACAACAAATACATTTTTAGCGTAAGTATGCTCCACATATGTTGAGTAAGTATGACCCAAATATTGGGGGGAGAGGGGATTGTGTGCATTTTTGTGGTAAAATATACATAATTAAATTTATTTTAAGTGTGCAAAAACAGCCTCACAGACACACCAGTCATATTTAACTGGAAGACAGTGCACCCTATGGCCCAGTTGAGTTGACGCATAAAATCAGCCATCACAGCAGCCCATGTCCATGGGCATCAGTCAGTGAGGAGCCACAGGGACATTGTCCATGCAGTTTACAGAGCAGCCGAAATCTCAGGAGAAAGGGTGAAGGCCATTCCAGGCGGCTGGAAACAGGCTGGTCTGACAGGCCACGCTCTGGGGGCTCAGCACCCTGACAACCCTTTCCCCAGACACGCACCCTCACACTCTGACAAAAGTGCAGAACCCAGGCCTTCCCAGGGCTCTTAGACCCTGTGCTGCCTCTTCTGCCACAAACCTAAAGCACGGCACACATCTCTCTCTTTCCTTAAATCACGGTCTCCTTGGGAATACTTCAAACTAGTTAGATATTCCCAGGGCCCTGAGTCTCGCAAATGCTTGTGGGATGTTGACTCAATAATTGTAGTAGAAGTAGTTGTCATGTTATGGGTAGTTTTTTTAAAGATAAAAACATTACTCGCATACCAATATAAACTAAACACAAGTCAAAGATTGTACTTATTAGGGAATAAGACAGTACACTAGTTCCAGGAGCAGAAATAGAGGCCATGAAATGTATTTACAAATAAAATAGATACAAAACTGCCTTTTTCCATGACAGTGGAAATGTCATCCTCTTGACAAGGATTATTTTCTTTGCTGTCCTTTACTTCCACCTTTCAGATTTGAAAACTAGCTCAGAGACGATAAAAGAGGAATCAGATAACTCAGAAGTTTTCCATGGAGGATACCCAGGAATCTTTTTGGTCATTTTAAATTCTTTCACTTTTCTTCCTTGACACAATCTCTCCTTTGCAATCATAACAGTCTAAAAGAAAGATTATTTTAACCACAAAATAAAGCTTTCAGGAGGGTTAGTTCCATGGGTGCAGCAAGAGAGTTAATGACTCCCAGGCCTCCCTGGGAGAGCTTTTCAACATCCAGAGGCAGCCCACAATTGCTTTCTATCTGGAGTTTGCATAAGGGATCAGATTGGATTGTAAGAGCTTCTATTATCTGGTATCCTGAGGCTAGGAAACCCAGCCCAAGAAACTCTCTCCACCAGATTTAACATGCAGTCCTATAAACTTGGATGAATTTTTCTTTTCTGAGCCTTCTTAAGGTTCCTGACCTGCTAGAAAATCTGGTACCTGCAAGCCAGCCCTCAGGTCAAAAATCCTTGAAGGATTTTGTAGACATTGTCTTCTATGCCTTTAAAGTGGCTGAATCATTGAGTATTGTCCTCAAATATGACACTCTAGATAAATCTTGATCAATTTGTTTAGTTGTATCCTGGTGCAAAGAAAAACAGCTTCTTACTGAGCCTATGCAAATAACTCTATTTCCAAGTATATAAAAGAGACTTAGTAAGTTTCTGAATTCCATGAGATCAGTGAAAATCTGGTATCATTTTTTAAAGTTTTACTTTGCAGAAATGGAATTTACTGAATTTCTGTGGATTAAGGATAGCTTAAGAAGAAAGAGAAGGAAGATACTTGTATATCTAGAGAGCAGAACTTTAAAACAAATCCCCAGTATACCAAAGAGTTAAGCACAATAAAAATTTCCCTTATTAATTCATTCAGTCCTTTGAAATTATTACTATTTTGTGAAGTCTTGGGTTATTATTCTCATGAAGTCATATGTGTCTCAACTAAAAAGTTATAGAAATCCAGATTCAGACTCCTGGCATAGTCTAGAAGTTCTCTGAGTGAAGTCAGTTCAAATGCCTGTACCCAGGAGTCTATTCTTTGAAATGTTAGTTTGAATTACCTGGTACACTTCTTTTCCATGAGTCACCGAGATAGTGTTTATTGAAGATACAATCTCTGGTCTGCACTTTATCACAGAACCTCAGGCAAGCCTCAGAGTATAGTAAAAATGATCTGTACATGACAAAGACTTAATAACTATGGTTATTACTGATAATTTTATAAAATAGAAGGTCTGATGAGGGGTTGTAATAAGAGTAATGTATCTGGCCAAAAAAAAAAAAAGGCTATTTCTCCACATACAAAGCAAAGAAAACGAAGCCATCCCAAAGAAAAAAAATTAGACAAAATGTTTTTAATAAAAATGATTAAACCTATTTTCAAAAAATTCAGTGAAAGTTGTCTGATTTATAATGAATGAATATAATTTGCGTAGAGGAAAAGAATCTTGAGATACAACCTATATTAATCCTAGAATGTATAGAAAGAGAAATCAATAGAATTTATTTGCATGCCTAACAATAAGAATCATTTGCTTTGTTGTAGTTACCTGCAATTTAGGAGTTGTTTCTGACCTGCCTCTTGAGAAACCTATATGCAGGTCAGGAAGCAAGAGTTAGAACTGGACATGGAACAACAGACTGGTTCCAAATAGGAAAAGGACTACGACAAGGTTGTATATTGTCACCCTGCTTATTTAACTTATATGCAGAGTACATCATGAGAAACACTGGGCTGGAAGAAGCACAAGCTGGAATCAAGATTGCCAGGACAAATATCAATAACCTCAGATATGCAGATGACACCACCCTTATGGCAGAAAGTGAAGAGGAACTAAAAAGCCTCTTAATGAAAGTGAAAGAGGAGAGTGAAAAAATTGGCTTAAAGCTCAACATTCAGAAAACGGAGATCATGGTATCTGGTCCCATCACTTCATGGAAAATAGATGGGGAAACAGTGGAAACAGTGTCAGACTTTATTTTTGGGGCTCCAGAATCACTGCAGATGGTGATTGCAGCCATGAAATTAAAAGACGCTTACTCCTTGGAAGAAAAGTTATCACCAACCTAGACAGCGTATTGAAAAGCAGAGACATTACTTTGCCAACAAAGGTCCATCTAGTCAAGGCTATGGTTTTTCCAGTGGTCATGTATGGATGTGAGAGTTGGACTATAAGGAAAGCTGAGCGCTGAAGAATTGATGCTTTTGAACTGTGGTGCTGGATAAGACTCTTGAGAATCCCTTGGACTGCAAGGATATCCAACCAGTCCATTCTAAAGGAGATCAGTCCTGGGATTTCTCTGGAAGGAATGATGCTAAAGCTGAAACTCCAAAACTTTGGCCACCTGATGTGAAGAGCTGACTCATTTTGAAAAGACCCTGATGCTGGGAAAGATTGAGGGCAGGAGGAGAAGGGGACGACAGAGGATGGATGGCATCACTGACTCGATGGACCTGAGTCTGAGTGAACTCTGGGAGTTGGTGATGGACAGGGAGGCGTGGCATGCTGCGATTCATGGGGTCGCAAAGAGTCCGACACGACTGAGCGACTGAACTGAACTGAAGATAGGTCAAAGTCAATGAAAGGTGAAAACCGCACAGAATCAGAAAACTCACAAAGGTGTGCCCCAGGTAACACATGGCTTCTGCTCAAGGCAAGCAGAAATCTTTCTAATCTGTTGGAAAGTTCTTTCTAGAGGGAAGATGGTAAGCAGGAAGCACTATCTCCCCACCTTGACAACAATTGCATTGGCAGAAGTTGTCTGATGTAACTACTTGGAACTCTGGAGACAGGTTAGCTTGGGCTGCTAACAGAAGACCACAGAGTTGGTGGCTTAGACAAGAGAAACTTATTTCCTCATAGTTTTGAGGCTAGAACTAGTAGGTCCAGATGTCATCAGGTTTGGTTTGTAGTGAGACAGTTCTTTCTGGCTTGTAGATGGCTATTCTCACATGACCTTTTCTCTGTGCAACAAGAGGAGGGAAGAGAAAGAACTCTTATGTCTCTCTTCCTGTAAGGACACTAGTCCTTTTTTAAAAAAAAATATAAATTTATTTATTTTAATTGGAGGTTAACTACTTTACAATATTGTATTGGTTTTGCCATACATTGACATGAATCCTCCCCGGGTGTACATGTGTTCCTCATCCTGAACACCCCTCCCACCTCTCTCCCCATCCCATCCCTCTGAGTCATCCCAGTGCACCAGCCCTGAGCATCCTGTATCATGCATCGAACCTGGACTGGTGATTCATTTCACATATGATAATATACATGTTTCAATGCAATTCTCCCAAATCATCCCACACTTGCCCTCTCCCACAGAATCCAAAAGACTGTTCTATACATCTGTGTCTCTTTTGCTGTCCCGCATACAGGGTTATCATTACCATCTTTCTAAATTCTATATATATGTGTTATTATACTGTATTGGTGTTTTTCTTTCTGACTTACTTCACTCTGTATAATAGGCTCTAGTTTCATTCACCTCATTAGAACTGATTCAAATGTATTCTTTTTAATGACTGAGTAATACTCCATTGTGTATATGTACCACAGCTTTCTTATCCATTTGTCTGCTGATGGAGATCTAGGTTGCTTCCATGTCCTGGCTATTATAAACAGTGCTGTGATGAACATTGGGGTACACGTGTCTCTTTCAATTCTGGTTTCCTTGGTGTGTATGCCTAGCAGTGGGATTGCTGGGTCATGAGGCAGTTCTATTTCCAGTTTTTAAGGAATCTCCACACTGTTCTCCATAGTGGCTGTACTAGTTTGCATTCCCGCCAGCAGTGTAAGAGGGTTCCCTTTCTCCACACCCTCTCCAGCATTTATTGTTTATAGACTTTTGGACAGCAGCCATTCTGACTGGTGTGAAATGGTACCTCACCGTGGTTTTGATTTGCATTTCTCTGATAATGAGTGATGTTGAGCCTCTTTTCATGTGTTTGTTAGCCATCCGTATGTCTTCTTTGGAGAAATGTCTGTTTAGTTCTTTGACCCATTTTTTGATTGGGTCATTTATTTTTCTGGAATTGAGCTGCAGGAGTTGCTTGCATATTTTTGAGATTAGTTGTTTGTCAGTTGCTTCATTTGCTATTATTTTCTCCCGTTCTGAAGGCTGTCTTTTCACCTTGCTTATAGTTTCCTTTGTTGTGCAGAAGCTTTTAAGTTTAATTAGGTCTCATTTGTTTATTTTTGCTTTTATTTCCAACATTCTGGGAGGTGGGTCATAGAGGGTCCTGCTGTGACTTATGTCAGAGAGTGTTTTGCCTATGTTCTCCTCTAGGAGTTTTATAGTTTCTGGTCTCACATTTAGATCTTTAATCCATTTTGAGTTTATTTTTGTGTATGGTGTTAGAAAGTGTTCTAGTTTCATTCTTTTACAAGTGGTTGACTAGTTTTCCCAGCACCACTTGTTAAAGAGATTGTCTTTAATCCATTGTATATTCTTGCCTCCTTTGTCAAAGATAAGGTGTCCATAGGTGCATGGATTTATCTCTGGGCTCTCTATTTTGTTCCATTGATCTATATTTCTGTCTTCGTGCCAGTACCATACTGTCTTGATGACTGGGGCTTTGTAGTAGAGCCTGAAGCCAGGCAGGTTGATTCCTCCAGTTCCATTCTTCTTTCTCAAGATTGCTTTGGCTATTCGAGGTTTTTTGTATTTCCATACAAATTGTTAAATTATTTGTCCTAGCTCTGTGAAAAGTATCATTGGTAGCTTGATAGGGATTGCATTGACTCTATAGATTGTTCTCATTTTCACTATATTGATTCTTCCAGTCCATGGACACTTTATATTTCTCTATCTATTAGTGTCCTCTTTGATTTATTTCATCGGTGTTTTACAGTTTTCTATATATATGTCTTTAGTTTCTTTAGGTAGATATATTCCTAAGTATTTTATTCTTTTCATTGCAATGGTGAATGTAATTGTTTCCTTAATTTCTCTTTCTATTTTCTCATTCTTAGTGCATAGGAATGCAAGGGATTTTTGTGTATTGATTTTATATCCTGAAACTTTACTATGTTTATTGATTAGCTCTAGTAATTTTCTGGTGGAATCTTTAGGGTTTTCTATGTAGAGGATCATGTCTTCTGCAAACAGTGAGAGTTTTACTTCTTCTTTTCCAGTTTGGATTCCTTTTATTTCTTTTTCTGCTCTGATTGCTGTGGCCAAAACTTCCAAAACTATGTTGAATAGTAATGGTGAAAGCGGGCACCCTTGTCCTGTTCCTGACTTTAGGGGAAATGCTTTCAGTTTTTTACCATTGAGGATAATGTTTGCTGTGGGTTTGTCATATATAGCTTTTATTATGTTGAGGTATGTTTCTTCTACTCCTGCTTTCTGGAGGGTTTTTCATCATAAATGGATGTTAAATTTTGTCAAAGTCTTTCTCTGCATCTATTGAGATAATCATATGGCTTTTATTTTTCAATTTGTTAATGTGGTGTATTACATTGATTGATTTGTGGATATTGAATCCTTGTATCCCTGGAATAAAGCCCATTTGGTCATGATGTATGATCTTTTTAATGTATTGTTGGATTCTGATTGCTAGAATTTTGTTAAGGATTTTTGCATCTATGTTCATCAGTGATATTGGCCTGTAGTTTTCTTTTCTTGGTGGCATCTTTGTCAGGTTTTGGTATTAGGGTGATGGTGGCCTCATAGAATGAGTTTGGAAGTTTACCTTCCTCTGCAATTTCCTAAGAGTTTGAGTAGGATAGGTATTAGCTCTTCTCTAAATTTTTGGTAGAATTCAGCTGTGAAGCTATCTGGAGGGACACTAGTCCTATTGGATTAGGGCCACAACCTTATAACCTCATTTAACTTTAATCATTTTCCTAAAAACCCTATCTCCAAAGATGGTCACAAAAAGAATGTCAACTAAAAATATGCACATCCTGAAACTTGAGAGTTATGCTTTATTTTGTGTGATTTTGGGGGACTTCACATGCCTGGGAGACAGTATCTCAAGTAACCCCGAGAGAACTGTCCCAAGAAGGCAAGGAGGGAGCCAGTTATATAGAAGTTTTGCAACAAAAGGGAGGTAGTCCAAACATCAAAAGATGATTGTTAACTAAAGAAAACCAGATAGCCCAAGTTAAGGAATTTAGCACTTTTCTATGCATGCA
Organism: Ovis aries; assembly: GCF_016772045.2. Taxonomy (NCBI): domain Eukaryota; kingdom Metazoa; phylum Chordata; class Mammalia; order Artiodactyla; family Bovidae; genus Ovis; species Ovis aries. The sequence continues at coordinate 354,152 of NC_056078.1, read as the reverse complement.
AACATGCAAGAGTCTAGGTTCACTGAAATCATTCCTTCAATATGCACCTCAGCTATCTGGGGCCAGTATCTTGTATTTTCACATTCTGAGCTTCTTCAGGGCTCAGCATGGAGAGTAACTACAGTCTGATGGCTGCTAGATGGCAGATATTCTTCTCCTTTTGAGTTTCTTTAGGAATTACCTATTCACTTTGGAGGGCTGCAATCACTGATGACTGTGACATCATTTGTTTGCTGATGTGGCAGGAAACATTCCATTTCTCAGAGTTAGGGCTTCAACATACGAATATGGAGAGAAGATAATTCAGTCTATACTGAGAGATTACTGAAGATTTGCAGTTTCCAAGGAAAGACTTGAAGAGTGAATAGTGGCTAATTTTGGTTAGTTTCAGCTCTAAACACAAGAGCAGACACCTGTCCTCTAATCTCTAGCCCCAGGATAAGAAGCTGTGCAGACATTCCAAGAGCAACTTATACACAGCTTGTGGGAGCTGTCAGGCACTAAGGACCCTGTTTCCAAATGACAAAAATCTGCTTTTGTCATGAGTTGTTATCTCTGATTGTTGAGATACAGACACAGAAGTGGGCAAGCACTATTGTTAAGACTCTCCCCATTTAGCCAAAGTCACTTCAAGGGGATTTAATGGCATGTTGGAAATCATTTTTTCCTTTCATTTTTCACTTTTCCCATTATAAGAGCTAGACATTTAAGAGCTGGGATATTCAAAAGCAACTACATATGAGGAAAAATTTTAATAGAGTCATTGAGTATGCCCAGGGAAAAACATAAGCTCAGAATAGACCTGTGAAGACTGTAAGTTTATACCTCAGATGATCACTGGCAGAGACACAGCCCATATAGTTGCTCAGTCACTGACTGAGTCACATCTGACTCTTTGTGACCACATGGACTGTAGCCCACCAGGCTCCTCTGTCCATGGAATTCTCCAGGCAAGAATACTGAAGTGGGTAGTCATTCTTTTCTCCAGGGGACCTTCCTAACTCAAGGATCAAACCTGGGTCCCTTGCAGTGCAGGCAGATTCTTTACCATCTGAGCCACCAGGGAAGCCCGTAACAGCAAGAAAAAACAGCAAACCTGGGGAAGGAGGAGAAGTGGACCAAAGTTACCGCATTATAAGATGCAAAAGTCCAGTTTTCAACCAAAAAAGTCACAAGACAGGTCAAAACCCAAACAAACAATAGTATGGCCTGTTTAAAGGAAAAAATTAATTAACAGAAAATGTCCCTGAGGAAGACCATATAGTGGAATTACTAGACAAAGACTCCAAAACAGCTGTTTGTAAAATGCTCAAAGAGTCAAGAGAAGTATGGGCAAAACCAGGAAAAGGATGTATGAACAAAATGGAAATGTCAACAGATAGAAAACATTAAAAAGGAACCAAAAGGAAATTCTGGAGCTGAAAACTACAATAACCAAACTGAAAAATTCACTGGAATGAATGATATGATGAATTAGAGTGATTTTTCTAGCCAAAAGCATATTTGACAAAAAGAAGAAAGAACAATTGAAGGTACAATGATTTAAATTATTGAATCTGAGGAACAGAAAGAAAATGACCAAGGAAAGTGAACAGAGCCTATGGGACCTGAGGGGCACCATCAGGATGCTCAGCATTTACACTATGGAAGTCCCAGAGGAGGAAAGCAAAGGGAAGGGACAGAAAGACTATTTGAAGAAATAGTGAGCAAAACCTTCCCAGACTTGATGAAAGACATGAGTATAAACACCCAAGAAGCTCCACAAACTCCAAACAAATAAAAACAAAGAAACCCACATGTACTTTATAATCAAATTTTCAAAAGCAAAAGACAAAGAGAGACTCTTGAAAGTAGCCAGAGCAAAAGACAAAGAGAGACTCATGAAAGCAGCCAGATAGAAGCAACTCATCACATTCGAAGGTCCCCAATGAAATTATCAGCCAATTCCTCATCAGAAATGGGCTTCCTGATGGCATAGTGGTAAAGAATCTGCCTGCCAATGCAGGAGACAAAAGAGACTTGGGTTCAATCCCCAGGTAAGAAAGATCCCCTGGAATAGGAAATGGCAACTCACTCCAGGATTCTTGCCTGGGAAATTCCATGGACAGAGGAGCCTTATGGGCTACAATCCATGGAGCCACAAAGAGTCAAACATGACTGAGCACACACACACACACACACACATACACACACCTCATCAAAAACCTTGGAGCTGGAAGATAGTGAGTCAGTGCATTTGATATGTTGAAAGAAATGAACTGTCAACCAAGAATCCTATATATAGCAAAATTTTTCTTCAAATGAGGAGGAAATTAAAACATTCCTATATAAATAAAAGCTGAGAGACATTTGTACCTCTAGTTCTGCCCTGAAAGAAGTAATAAAGAGAGTCCTTCAATCTGCAGGACACTAAATGTAACTCAAAGTTTTAGGAAGAAATATCAGATCTCTGATAGGATATCTGTAGGAATATCAGATTTCTGATAAAGATAAACACCCGGGCAATTATAAAACCTAGTATTATTGTAACTTTGGTAATTCCACTTTTGTTTTCTAAAAGACTTAAGAAACTATGCATAAAAAACAATTATTAGTTTATATTTTTGGACAGAAGATGTGTAAAATGGATTTTATGACATCAATAACTGAAACTGATGAAGTCAGATGTGTATAGGAAAGGAGTTTTTATGTTACTGAATTAAGCTGGTATAAATTCAATTTAGTGTTATAACTTTAAGATGTTAAATATAATTGCCACGATAGCCATAAAGAAAATAGTTATAGGATGTACACAAAAGGAAATGAGAAGAGAATTAAGATATTTTACTACCAAAACAAATAACTAAACATAAAAGAAAATAGTAATGCATGAAATGAGGGACAAAAAAGCTATGAGGCATATAGAAAACAAATTGAAAAATAACGGAATTAAGTTCCCCTTTATCAGTAATTACTTTAAATGTAAATGGATTAAATTCTCCAATAAAAAGACAGAGAGTGGCAGAATGGACTTTAAAAACATGACCCAACTAAATGCTATCTATAAGAGACTCACTTCAAATCCAAAGATGCAAATAGATTGAACATAAAAACATAGAAACATCTGTGTCTCGTATGGCAAAACCAATACAGTACTGTAAAGTAAAAAAATAAAATTTTTTAAAAAAAAACACCCCACATAGAAACAGATATTCCATGAAAGTAGGAAACAAAAGAGAGTATGAGTGGGTGGTACTAATACCACGTAAAGTAGACTTTAAATCAAACATGCTTACAACAGGCAAAGAAGGAGCTTACAGATTAATAAAAGATACAAATAGCAAGAAGACTTGACTTAACAATTATAAACACTTATATACTTAACAATAGATCATCTAAATATATGAAGCGAAACTTAATAGAATATGTATAAATATGTATATGTATAAACCTCATTTTGCTCATTGATTTCTTAATCAGAGGACATTTGGGTTGTTTCCAGCTTTAGGGTTTTGTGACTACTGCTGCTATGAACACAGCCATACAAATATCTGCTTTGAATATTTTCAGGTATATAACATATGTGATTCAGCCTTAAAAAGGAATGAAATTCTGACACATGCAGCAGCATAGACGAACATGCTGAGTGAAATAAGCCAGTCACTAAAGGATACTGTATGATGCCACTTATATGAGATCTCTAGAGGAGTCAGATTCATAGAGACAGAAAGTAGAATGGCGATTGCCAGGGGTTGAGAGAGGGAGGAATGGACAGCTGTTGTATGATAGATATAAAGTTTCAGCTTGGGAAGATGAAAAATTTCTGGAGATGCATGGTGGTGGATGCACAGCATTGTGAGTGTACTTAATGCCACTGAACAGTTCACTTAAAGATGATTAAAGTAATAAAATTTTATATGTATAAAACTGTGGTATATTATACCACAATTCTTAAAAAGCAAATGTTTTTTAACTCTTTCTATTTTTCCCAACAGCTGCATGTATTTATTGAGTTCTTTCTATGTGCCAGCTAAGTGTACTCCCAAACACTTTACCTGTGTTATTTTATTTAATTTCCATAATAATCTGATGAAACAGGTGTTATCCTGATGTCTATTTTTCAAAAAAAAAAAAAAAGTGAGGCACAGAAAAGTTAAGTACTTTATCCAAGGTCACAGAACTTCTTAGTGGTGGATCTGAGGTATGAACCCAAGCAATGTGATTCCAGATTATTCTTAGCCACTATGCTGTTCCATTCAGTTCAGTTGCTCAGTCGTGTCTGACTCTGCAACCCCATGAACTGCAGCACGCCAGGCCTCCCTGTCCATCACCAACTCCCAGAGTCCACCCAAACTCATGTCCATTGAGTCGGTGATGCCATACAACCATCTCATCCTCTGTCGTCTCCTTCTCCTCTTGCCCTCAATCTTTCCCAGCATCAGGTCTTTTCAAATGAGTCAGCTCTTCACATCAGGTGGCCAAAGTTTTGGAGTTTCAGCTTCAAGATCAATCCTACCAATGAACACCCAGGACTGATCTCCTTTAGAATGGACTGGTTGGATCTCCTTGCAGTTCAAGGGACTCTCAAGAGTCTTCTCCAACACCACAGTTCAAAAGCATCAATTCTTCAGCCCTCAGCTTTCCTTATAGTCCAACTCTCACATCCATACATGACTACTGGAAAAACCATATGCTGTACTACTTTCAAAAGAAGTGAGAAACCAGTACTTTATGTTATTATAGATTTGATTATAATCATGTGGTCTCTGATCAGTTGCTTTGCATCTCTGCATTTCCTTGTATGTGAAGCTGGAATTTAGCATTTCCTAATGTGGCTATGACCTTCCTAGGCATAGCTACAGTAGGAGGTGATGCAGCCAATCAGGGTAAAATAACCTCACAAATGGTGAGTCCCACACTCACTCACTAAAGAATCTTTTATGATTGCCTTCCATGACATTAAAAGTCCAAATGCCAATTCTACTACTTACTTGCTGTGTGATCTTGGGCAAGAAACTTGACTTCTCTGAGCCTCTGTCTCCTTGTCTAAAAAATGGAAATCATAACATCTTTCTTGCAAGGCTGTTGTGAGTAGGACTCCAAAGTCCTCAGGCCTCACTGTCCTGTGAATACAACTGAAATCATATCAATGTCAATATTCAAACTTCACTGGCAAGGGACCCAGCCCCCCCCCCCCCCCCCCCCCCCCCCCCCCGCCAGTTCACCAGACAAGTGAGAACCTGAATTCATTTCACACTCAACATAAAACTACATATCTTGATATGATATGCACACAACCAGAGAGAGAATCTGAAAAGCCATATATATGCTAAATAGATTGTAGCTTTTTTTTTTATTGCTTTAAATAAAACATAAGGTCAAGGTGGAATAATATCTATATTAACAATCTAGAGTTTAGATCTTATTTTCTGACTAATCTCCACCCATTTTAAATGAGGAACAATGGAAATAAGTAAAGTTGCTCAGTCGTGTCTGACTCTTTGCTAGCCCGTGGACTGTAGTCTACCAGGCTCCTCAGGAACTTCCCTGGTGGCTCAGATGGTAAAGAGTCTACCCGCAATGTGGGAGACTTGGCTTCAATCCCTGGGTCTGGAAGATCCCCTGGAGAAGGAAGTGGCAACCCACTCCAGTATTCTTGCCTGGAAAATCTCATGGACGGAGAACCCTGGTAGGCTACAGCTCACGGGGATCGCAAAGGATCGGACACAACGGAGCGACTTCACTTTTCACTTAATGGGAATAACCTTTGAACTACAGTATGCACATTCCTGGAGGAAATAGACAACTCTTATGTTTTGTTTTGGTGCAATTGTTTCCAAGGCACATTGCTTCCATATAATCTCCCCAGGCACCTAAGAGATCATTTAAGGGAATCACTGTGATACTTAGGCGACAGGGGAAAGAGAGGCAAATAATATAATTCTTCTTTTTCCAATACAATTGAAAAATATCTTATCCTATATGCTCATAGATCTTTAAAAATAACTTTTGTTGTGTCAAGTTATTATAAAATCACTGGCATGCAACTCAGAAAGAGTTCAAAGAATTGAGGGAAATTTTCAGTTCCTTTCACTGCCACGTGTCTCTATGACCAATACTTGTTATTCTTTACTTGTATTGTTGCAGCCACGCGTTCTGGGAAACAAATTCACTCAGAAGGACAATGCAGATAGTGAAGTGCAGTTTATTACACCGGCAGGCCCAAAGCCAAGTCTCCTCTTAGCCAAGGACCCCGAGCAGTTTTTGCGAAAACCTTATATACCCTAGGACTTCCCTGGTAAGTGTACCTGCTCAAATCCATCTCCCCAAATTCTCTGAAACCAGTCTGAACAAAGGAAAAAAAAGATGCAATCAAAGTTAACCCTGATTCGTATGCCTTAAGCCTAGGTAGTTAACAGTGGGCAATTACCAATAAGCCTGTGGTCATACCCCAATAAGCATAATAGAATTTATGATTCTATTCGGTTACACAGATAATTAAAGTATTCTTTTAGGCGATGGAGAGTCTAGGTACAAGCTCTGGGGCTCTTCCATCCAGGGGTTTGGTTTTCTAGTTGGTATGTCATTTCCATAGATACTGGGCATAGAGCTCAAAGTCCACAGTTCAGCCCAAGATGGAGTCCTGCTTTCAAAATGGAGCCTGTTTTGTTTCCTCCTTCAGTATAAAGAGGAAAAATAGAAATAGAATTAATGCTACACTGTCTCACACAACCATAGAGATTGTCCATGATATCTATGCTTCTGATTTTAGAAGATCTAATTTTCAATCAGAAAAATATTAATTGAAATTAATATATAATTGAAATATTTAATTGAAATTAATATTTAACTGAAATTAATGTTAATCTTTTATTTAAATTTGTCAAAATGTATGCTATATTATTGTTTTGTCAACTATACTGAGAATGCAATTCAGAAATGACAAGTTTAATAAATAGAGTTCATGATCACCACAGAGTTAAAATCTTTAATATATTTTAAATTAATTTTTATTGGAGTATAGTTGCCTTACAATGTTATGTTTCTCCTGTACCGCAAAGTGAATTATCTCTGCATATACATGTATCACATCTTTCTTGGATTTGCTTCCTATTTAGGCTACCACAGAGCATCAAGTAGAGTTCCTGGTGCTGTATATTAGGTTCTCATTATTTATCTATTTTATATATAGCATCAATTGTGTATGTCTGTTAATCCCAATCTCCCAGTTCATCCCACCACTTTCCCTTAACCCCTTGGTATCCATACATTTGTTCTCTACATCTAAAAATTTTAAATTTCAATTTATATATATAAATATTGAAAAGAGAACTAAGATAGGGGAAGACCCTTGAGAGTCCCTTGGACTGCAAGGAGATCAAACCAGTCAATCCTAAAGGAAATTAGTCCTGAATATTCATTGGAAGGACTGATGCTGAAGCTGAAACTCCAGTGCTTTGGCCACCTGATGTGAAGAGCTGACTCATTTGAAAAGACCATGATGCTGGGAAAGATTGAGGACGGGAGGAGAAGGGGATGACAGGATGAGATGGGTGGATGGCATCACTGACTCAATGGACATGAGTTTGAGTAAGCTCTGGGAGTTGGTGATGGACAGGGGAGTCTGGCATGCTGCAGTCCATGGGATCGCAAAGAGTCAGACACAACTGAGTGACTGAACTGAACTGAAGATGGAATGATTAACAAAAAGATTTTAGATTAGAATTTTAGGGATAGAATTGGGGGAGACAAAATGGAAACGCATGTTCAGATGGAAAAGGAACATGTAAAATTACCAACAAAGAATAATTTGGTTATGTACCCATGAAAATGGGACTTCCTAGGTGGTGTAACAGTTAAAAAAAAAAAAAGAAATCTGTCTGCCAATGCAGGTGACACAAGATCAGGCAGATTCCCTGATCAGGTGACACAAAGATTAGGCAGACAAGATCAGGTGACACCAAGTCAGGCAGATCCCTGGAACAGGAAATGGCAACCTGCTCCAGGATTCTTGCCTAGAAAATTCTACGTACAGAGGAGCCTGGTGGGTTACAGTTGATGGGGTTGGAAAGAGTCAGACCCAACTGAGCACACAACACATCCATGCAAATAGATATTGATGATTATCAAAGTATTATGATTTCATTAGAGTCCTTGTAAAGAATGACATAGCAGTTTTGTTTTAAAATGTCAATATTTTAAACATGTTGAAAATTCTTCTTTGTGGCTATTGAAATAAATATAAAAATTTTAGATGGCAACTCAAAAATATATGAGGGGTACATAAGTTTACATATGAAAAATGTTAGGAAATACGTGAGCAAAGCATTGAAGGCCGTTGACCTAGAATCGTTCCTGACCCAGCAAATGATCAAGCAGAATGGCCTGACCCCACCAGGACTGGAGGTGCTGTTCAGTTAACAAATGTTTGGTCACCAAAGGGAAAAGATTGGGAAAGAGATAAGTTAGAAGTTTGGAATTAGCAGATGCGCTACCATGTATAAAATAGATAACCAAATTGTTATAACCCATCAGGGAAAATGATTGGAAAAGTAGCAGATGAAAGTATATGTATGCTGCTGCTTCTAAGTCGCTTCAGTCACATCTGATTCTGTGCAGCCCCATAGACAGCAGCCCACCAGGCTCCTCTGTCCATGGGACTTTTCCAGGCAAGAGTACTGGAATGGGTTGTCATTACCTTCTCCGATGTATATGTATAACTGAATCATTTATTTTACACCTGAAACAAAACATTGCAAATCAACTATACTCCAATATAAAATAAAAATTAAATTAAATTGAAAAAAGATAAACAAGCATATTTAAATTTTTAATTTAATTTTAATTTAATTGGAGAAAAAAATCAATCTAAATCGGTCAAGTTGGATGGGGCTAGGAGGCTCCAGTCAGAGAAGCTGGGGAGAGACTTATACACAGGAGGTATGGAAGCAGAGCAAGGAGGTTACTCATTGTTTGGGAGCTTAAAGCCTGGTTGACTGTGACTGGGTGTCCTCAGGTTTCAATTTTGTAGCCTTGAGGCATTTACAGGGCTAGATGTGGGTTTGCTTGTAGAGGCGCCTGGGCATCTGAGACCTTTCAGTCCGAGGCCCTCCTTGTTAAACTAATTTAACACTATCACGCCTCCTAGCCAAGGTAAAGCTCCAGGCTGCCTGGGTAGGATGTCTGACAGTGCTGGAAGAGTATGTGTGTGTGTATCTGTGCACCTGTGTACTGGGATGTGTGTGTGTGAGAGGTCTGTGTGTGTGTCGGCGTGGCTGTGTTTTGGTGTGTGTGTTGTTCCATGCTGATTGTGTGGTTAGGCTATATCCCAAGGCCTCCTTGCTCACACTCTCCCTGAGGGGATCATCTCTCACACGTGTGGACAAGCCCAACTAATGTCCGAGTCCCCAGTGTCATCTCTGGTTATCACAGCTGAAGGGCAAGTGGGGGATGATATAAAAACACAGCTTCAGGATTTAATTCACTATCAGTTAACAGCTGTTCAGGAGAATTATGGCTTCCCTCACAGTGAAGGCAGAAAAGTATCAAAATATCAAAATGTGAAAGAGTTATAATATTTGAAGGAGTCTTAATCCACTTCTGCTTAATAGCACCTCTTGAAAATATGTGATTAATGTGTAAACCATATAGAATTTTGTGGTACCCAACGCTATCTTTACACAGCCAAGCACTGGCGAGGAAACTGCAGCTTTAAATCCTCCTTCGAGTTAACTGAGTCAAGAACATCATTCCTTCTATAAGAGGATAAAAAGAACCTCCCAAAGGACTTGCTGCCACAATTGCGTATGTAATGTCATGGCAAATTTGATTCTTCACATCCAAACCTGGCCACCTGGGGGGAAAGGAAGCCTCTCTTCCTCAGGAACCAAGGTGGAGACAGCCAGTTGGGTGTCCCCTCATATTGTTACTGTAAGTTTCCCCCCTCAACACACAAACGGTCACTGTTAGAAAATCTATATACCTGAGGTGCAAAACAGATCAATTCACATTTTCAAGATCAAAAAGGGCTCTTTGCTTTACATAGGTATTCCAGAGGCATTCACTGAAATAGAAAGTTCCTCTGCTGCATTTAAATAGATTCTATTTACAAAACATCCATAAATTAAAATCACAGGAACTCAATGTTGCAAACTAAATGAGGCATATTCAGTGCAGCCCTTACTGGAGATCATACCTTTAAGGAACTGTGTGACTGAAGAGGATGGTTGCAAAGGACCAGAAGAGACTTGCAGTTGGTGGTCTGGCCTGGCGGGGTGAGGCTACAGATGGGAGACACCGAGTAAGAGGGTCAGAACAACTGTTATCCAAATCCTGCTTCAGAGTGTTCGCGTCTGCCTTCTGGTAAATAGGCCGTCTTGGCTCCGGTAGAAGGAGCCAACCATCCAGGCTTTTCCCAAGGATAACCAGAGCCTGAGCCAGCAAACTTAAAAACCAGACACTGATGCTTTCGCCAGCAAAGTGCAGTTTTATTAACACAAGAAAATATGTAGCTAGAACGGCAATACTGTGTGAATAGCAGAACTTGTGTTTTACGGTCAACACACACTCCAGGGTCTAAATGCAGCGGGAAAATGGATACACTCCAGCAGTGCACTGACGCTGATGCAGGAGGAAGACATCCCCGTCTAAGAAACGCAAGTGGGTTGCGGCAAGAAGTGACCCGGTCATTTCGAAGCTTTGGCGACCCCATCTTTGTGCATCTGAGGGGAAAGCCCTAAGAATTGTGGGACTCTGTGAAAAGGTGGTTTCTCATTCCTGCAAGATCCCAGGAGGCACAATTGGAAAAGGAGGTAAGGAGGGAAATTTGAGGTGAACTGGGAGCAACCTCCCCAATTCTGGGGCAATTAGGAAAAAAGATGATCTTCTTCCAACAGAACATTCTCTCACTAAGTGATCTTTTCCCAGCTTTATAGAAAAGTTGCCTCACACCACAGGAGACACACAGGCTCCTCAGCCAGAGGTCCAGGAGAATTACTTCACAACCAGAGCAATTCTCCCTCTGATACCTGGGTGCCCTGCCGCCCCTCCTCTTCTGCCTGTAGCATGGATGCAATGAAATAGTGCCCTTTGCGTGTTTAACACAGGACTTGGCTGATAATAAACAGCCCATGGCCACACTATTAATAGATAATGTTATTAATAGAAACTCACCCCTGCTCATCTTCACCTGTCATCTGTTATTCTTTAATATGCACAAGGTTTTAGTTTCTTTGCCTTTCCCCTACCCTGAGTGCCCTATTCACTGCCCTCCTGGTTCTTCTGATGGTCCTTTGTGCCTGCACCTCATTTGCGGGAAAGAAAAGGACTTTGGCCCCAGGCAAGTTCTCCCCTGGAGGCCCTGCTGAGACCAGTGGGAACTGCAGGCACTTAGAAGGGATGTTTTGCTCACCTTTGCCTTTTCCCATCAGGTTGATAAACTTCCTTCAAAGGGATGAACCCTTTCGTGATCACTTTAAAACACATTTGAACAAAATAGTCTTACAGAAAACAGCCTTACATCCCCAATTGTTATCTAGACAGAACCTGGAGAGTTGCTTATATTCTTCAGAGAACTTCAGTGGGTATTTGCAGACAGCGGGGCACTATGGCGGGATGTGATCAGGAAGCCGAGCGGTCAGCACACAGAAGGAGGAGTGGGAGGGCAGGAAGCCCAGGGGAATCTTGGTGAGTCTCATATACTGATGCTGTGCTTTGGGGCACGGTGAATTAATTTCTGTACTGGAAGCTACAGTTTCTTTATTTGGGAAATTCAAGACCAAATCTGGCTTTCTCACAGCTCAGCTATAGGATGCCCTGACTGTGCCCCTGCCCGTCCCCTCTCATGGGCACCAAGCGTGCTGCCCCAGGGTTGGCCCTTCCTCTTCTGGGATCCCTAGCTGTCTTTGTAGCTCCTCTGCATCACCTTCAGTATCACTTGTAAGCTGGTGTTGCTCAACTTCTCAGTACTAACACTGACTTCTCACTGAAGCTCATTTCTGAATTATTTGCATTATTATCTTAGTTTGCAGAGTTATTTCCTTAGTTATTTATGTTGTTTCTTCTTCCAAACAGGATTTGGAGCGGCTCAGCCTTGCTTTCCGGCTGTCTGCTTGGCTGGGGTGGGGGACTCAAACCCTATAGCATTCTGTTGTGTGCATGAGTGCTCATTCACTCCAGTCATGTCCAGCTCTTTGCAACCCTATGGACTGTAGCCCGCCAGGCTCCTCTGACCACTGGATTCTCCAGGCAAGAATACTGGGGTGGGTTGCCATGCCTTCCTCCAGAGGGTCTTCCCAACTCAGGGACTGAATCCACTTCTGCTGTATCTCCTGTATTGCAGGCAAACTCTTTACCCACAGAGCCACCAGCAAAAAAAAAAAAAAAAGCAGACTCTGTCCTTATGTACCACAAAGTAAAATGACCCCAATTCACTGTAATCTGGTGAAGTTTGCCACTGGCACAGAGATAGCTGGATGGACTGATGGACAACATTGGAGCATAGGAAGAGATTCAAGAGACATAAAGGACAATAATAACCAAAGTAATATTTCAATTTAGAAAGAAAATAATAATTACTTTAATAATTAATAGTGCTGGCATAATAAATTCTTCATCCAAAAGAAAACATAGCTGAACTTTTACTTCACATTATATACAGAAATAAATTCCAAAAGGATTCGAGATAAATATTTTTTAAATACAAATAATAATAATATTTTTAATTAAAGAGGTTATCTGTATAAACTTACAGTATAGATGCTCTTTCCTAGCCAGACAATACCAAGAGGCCATGAAGAAAGGATATATTAGAACAAATAAAAATGTCCAATTTTTGTATCATTAAAAAAAAAGCAAACTATGAGGAAAAAAATCTATAGGAAAAAAATCCAGAAGGTCAGTAAACATAGGAAAAAATGCTCAATTTCACTGAGTTGGAAAAATGTAAAACAAAATAACATGTGACAATAACTTCTATATCATGCTATTGACAAACATTTTTAGAAGAAAAAGAATGAAATGCTCTCAAAAATACCAAAAATAGACAGTGGAGTACATTGCTAGGGGGGAAGGGCAGTGACCCCAACTGGGGAGAGTAATGCAACAAAATTTGTTTTTAAAATGACATATAAACCTACTTCATTTTTGTGAATCTATTCTACAGAAATAAAAGCATCAACATATTAGAATATACACAAGGATGTTACAGAGAATTGCTAATGATAACAAACAAGCAAATCTAACTAGAAACAGCCTCGGTGCCCATAGCTAGAGGCATGGCTTTATAAGTGGTGTCCATCTACATGACGGAATATTATACAACTTCTAACAAGAATGAGGTAACACTGTATATTGACCTGTCCATGCTGTGTTGATATAAGAGGAAAGCAATTTGCAGAGTAATTTTCACTGCATGATCTTATTTCTGCAAAAATCCACAATACCATTTTCTCTCTCTATGTGCATATATGTTTGGGTGATGAGTGAGAAAGATGCAGTCAGAAAGTCAAAATCTGTTGACTTTGGTTCCCTGGGGAGGAGAGGGAATGTGTTGGCAAGATTTCTGTGGCTGTCTACATAGACTTGTGCTGTAGTGCTGTGACACTTGTGTAGTTTTGCTTAAAATTTATTGGAGTAGAGTTAATTTACAATGTTGTGTTAGTTTCAGGCGTACAGCAAAGTGATTCAGTTATGCGTATACAGACATATTCTTTTTTAGATTATTTTCCAATTTAGGTTATTACAGAATATTGAGTAGATCTCCTTGGGCTATACAGTAGGTCCTCGTTGGTTATCTATTGTATATATATCAATGGTAGTATGTGAACATTAATCCCAAATTCATAACTTATTCCCCCCACCATGTTTCCCCTTTGGTAACCAAAAGTTTGCTTTCAAAATCTGATTCTATTTCTGTTTTGTAAATAAGTGCATTTACATCAATTTTTAAATTGTATTTCGCATGTGAGTGACATCATATGGCATTTGTCTTTCACTGATTCCACTTTCTATGATAATCTCTAGTTGCAACCATGTTGCTGCAAATGGCATTATTTCATTCTTTTTACGGCTGAGTAATATTCAGTTGTATCTATGTACCATATCTTCATCCATTCCTCTGTTGATGGACACTTAACGTTGCTTCCATGTCTTGGTTATTGTATTTGTCTAATTTTTAAATGTATTAAAAAATGGTTTTTGAGGAACAGACTTTTTCACATGTTACCCAGATTCCTAGGGCCCCTTATTCTGTTTGAGCTTTGGGAGAAAAGCTTGAGAATCTGGGTCTTAAGATGAAGCCCACGTGATCCTTGGTGAGGTGGCCAAAGATGTCTCAGAAAGTGCAGGAGCACAGAGCTGCCTGGGAGGTACCAGCCACATGAGTTTGGGTGGGGAAGACCATTTGGAAGGAACAGAAGGAAGGCAGGTGAGCAGTGGGTAGAAACCAGGATACGGAGGAAGTGCACAGGAGGGCACCTATTTATGAAAGGGAGGAATCCCTTCCTCCAGGCTAAGAAGGAAGAAGTTCAGTTCAGTTCAATTCAATCGCTCAGTCGTGTCCGACTCTTTGCAAACCCCTGATCCACAGCATGCCAGGCCTCCCTGTCCATCAAGATCTCCCAGAGTTCACTCAGACTCATGTCCATCGAGTCCATGATGCCATCCAGCCATCTCATCCTCTGTTGTCCCCTTCTCCTCCTGTCCCCAATCCCTCCCAGCATCAAAGTCTTTTCCAATGAGTCAATACTTCGCATGAGGTGGCCAAAGTACTGGAGCTTCAGCTTTAGCATCATTCCTTCCAAAGAAATCCCAGGGCTGATCTCCTTCAGAATGGACTGGTTGGACCTCCTTGCAGTCCAAGGGACTCTCAAGAGTCTTATCCAGCACCACAGTTCAAACGCATCAATTCTTTGGCCCTCAGCGTTCTTCACAGTCCAACTCTCACATCCATACATGACCACAGGAAAACCATAGCCTTGACTAGATGGACATTAGTCGGCAAAGTAATGTCTCTGCTTTTGAATATACTATCTAGGTTGGCCATAACTTTTCTTCCAAGGAGTAAGCATCTTTTAATTTCATGGCTGCAGTCACAATCTGCAGTGATTTTGGAACCCCCCCAAAATAAAGTCTGACACTGTTTCCACTGTTTCCCCATCTATTTCCCATGAAGTGATGGGACCAAATGCCATGATCTTAGTTTTCTGAATGTTGACCTTTAAGCCAACTCTTTTGCTCTCCTCTTTCACTTTCATCAAGAGGCTTTTTAGCTCCTCTTCACTTTCTGCCATAAGGGTGGTGTCATCTGCATATCTGAGGTGACTGGCAATCTTGATTCCAGCTTGTTTTTCTTCCAGTCCTGCGTTTCTCATGATGTACTCTGCATATAAGTTAAATAAGCAGGGTGACAATATACAGCCTTGATGTACTCTTTTTCCTATTTGGAACCAGTCTGTTGTTCCATGTCCAGTTCTAACTGTTGCTTCCTGACCTGCATGCAGATTTCTCAAGAGGCAGGTTAGGTGGTCTGGTATTCACATCTCTTTCAGAATTTTCCATAGTTTATTGTGATCCACACAGTCAAAGGCTTTGGCATAGTCAATAAAGCAGAGATAGATGTTTTTCTGGAACTCTCTTGGTTTTTCCATGATCCAGTGGATGTTGGGAATTTCATCTATGGTTCCTCTGCCTTTTCTAAAACCATCTTGAACATCAGGGAGTTCATGGTTCATGTATTGCTAAAGCCTGGCTTGGAGAATTTTGAGTATTACTTTACTAGCATGTGAGCTGAGTGCAATTGTGCAGTAGTTTGAGCATTCTTTGGCATTGCCTTTCTTTGGGATTGGAATGAAAACTGACCTTTTCCAGTCCTGTGGCCACTGCTGAGTTTTCCAAATTTGCTGGCATATTGAGTGCAGCACTTTCACAGCATCCTCTTTCAGGATTTGAAACAACTCAACTGTAATTCCATCACCTCCACTAGCTTTGTTCATAGTGATTCTTTCTAAGGCCCACTTGACTTCACATTCCAAGATGTCTGGCTCCAGATTAGTGATCACATCATCAAGATTATCTTGGTCATGAAGATCTTTTTTGTACAGTTCTTCCGTGTATTCTTGCCACCTCTTCTTCATATCTTCTGCTTCTGTTAGGTCCAGACCATTTCTGTCCTTTATCGAGCCCATCTTTGCATGAAACGTTCCCTTGGTATCTCTAATTTTCTTGAAGAGATCTCTAGTCTTTCCCATTCTGTTCTTTTCCTCTATTTCTTTGCATTGATTGCTGAAGAAGGCTTTCTTATCTCTTCTTGCTGTTCTTTGGAACTCTGCATTCAGATGCTTATATCTTTCCTTTTCTCCTTTGCTTTTCCCCTCTCTTCTTTTCACAGCTATTTGTAAGGCCTCCCCAGACAGCCATTTTGCTTTTTTGCATTTCTTTTCCATGGGGATGGTCTTGATCCCTGTCTCCTGTACAATGTCACGAACCTCATTCCATAGTTCATCAGGCACTCTATCTATCAGATCTAGGCTCTTAGATCTATTTCTCACTTCCACTGTATAATCATAAGGGATTTGATTTAGGTCATACCTGAATGGTCTAGTGGTTTTCCTATTTTCTTCAATTTGAGCCTGAATTTGGCAATAAGAAGTTCATGATCTGAGCCACATTCAGCTCCTGGTCTTGTTTTTGCTGACTGTATAGAGCTTCTCCATCTTTGGCTGCAAAGAATATAATCAGTCTGATTTCGGTGTTGACCATCTGGTGATGTCCATGTGTAGAGTGTTCTCTTGTGTTGTTGGAAGAGGGTGTTTGCTATGACCAGTGCATTTTCTTGGCAAAACTCTATTAGCCTTTGCCCTGCTTCATTCCATATTCCAAGGCCAAATTTGCCTGTTACTCCAGGTGTTTCTTGACTTCCTACTTTTGTATTCCAGTCCCCTATAATGAAAAGGACATCTTTTTTGGGTGTTAGTTCTAAAAAGTCTTGTAGGGCTTCATAAAACCGTTCAACTTCAGCTTCTTCAGCGTTACTGGTTGGGGCATAGACTTGGATAACTGTGATATTGAATGGTTTGCCTTGGAGACGAACAGAGATCATTCTGTCATTTTGAGATTGCATCCAAGTACTGCCTTTGGACTCTTTTGTTGACCATGATGGCTACTCCATTTCTTCTGAGGGATTCCTGCCCACAGTAGTAGATGTAATGGTCATCTGAGTTAAATTCACCCATTCCAGTCCATTTTAGTTCGTTGATTCCTAGAATGTCGATGTTCACTCTTGCCATCTCTTTTTTGACCACTTCCAATTTGCCTTGATTCATGGACCTGACATTTCAGGTTCTTATGAAATATTGCTCTTTACAGCATTGGATCTTGCTTCTATCACCAGTCACATCCACAACTGGATATTGTTTTTTTCTTTGGCTCCATCCCTTCATTCTTTCTGGAGTTATTTCTCCACTGATCTCCAGGAGCATATTGGGCACCTAGTGACCTGGGGAGTTCCTCTTTCAGTGTCCTATCATTTTGCCTTTTCATACTGTTCATGGGGTTCTCAAGGCAAGAATACTGAAGTGGCTTGCCATTCCCTTCTCCAGTGGACCATATTCTGTCAGAGAATAGTCAAAGGAGACCTGGGGAAGATTCTGAAACATTTCATTTCCATGGGCAGGAAAGGAAACAGAGTAGCTGAGGTGAGAGTGAGGACCTTGGAGAAAGGGTGGGAAATGACTGGGCACCCTCGGGGCAAGCTGTGCTCAGAGGCGGGCCTTGCTCAGGAGCTGAACATCAGGTACCTCACCCATCACCGGGCTTCCCTTGTAGCTCAGTCGGTAAAGAATTTGCCTTCAGTGCAGGAGATCCAGGTTCGATCCCTGGGTTGGGAATATCCCCTTGAGAAGGAAATGGCAACCCACTCTAGTATCCTTGACTAGAAAATCTCATGGACAGAGGAACCTGGTGGATTGCAGTCCATGGGATCGCAAAGAGTCGGGCACGACTGAGTGACTAACACACACACACCCATCACCAGCAGGACCACACAGAGCACGGCACACCCTTTCTCCCCAAAGAGGGTGACTGGCCGCTGGGGTGGGTCAGCCCTCTGTCCTTGCAGCCGTGACCTGCAGGAGGGATGCTGTGATTTGTGATACACAGTTATTACGAGCACAAAATTGGGTCAGATTCCAACTGGGGGGCCTAGGAAATGATGCCCATCAGTTCTTAAGTGCCAGGTGCTGTGCAACTGACATTTCTAACAGTCAACAGTTCCTTAGGTTAGATATGATTATCCCATCTCCAGAAAGGAAAATTGAGGTTTAGAGAATTGGAAAGACATTGTCACTCTGGGCTGGGGTGGCTTTAGGGCCAATATGCCCATGTGTCCCTCATTAAAGCTCTGGTTCTCTCCGCTCCCTCACAGAAGGAAGGTCTGGGGACTTACCCAAGCCTTGTGGACAAGGGTATGAGCCCGGTGGCACCGTAGCCTCTGTCTTCAGGGCAGTGAACAGGCTGAGCCTCCCTCTGCGAGCTGAGCCCACGGGATTCTGCTCTGCTGGCTCCTTTTTTCTCCAGCCATGGAGCAGCTCTACTGGTGACTGGCCCTCACCACTGCACGGACACACGTCACTGCCCTGAGAATAACACGTCACTGCCCTGAGAATAACGTAGCACAGAGCAGGGGTCAGGGTGGCCAGCATGGCTGTCCCACCTCCAGAGCCCCAGGCCCAGCTGGGAGTCCCCAGTTAGACCAGAAAAGTGTGTCAGCTCCCTCTGCTCTTCCTTCCTCCCGCTGGGACAGCCCAGGTTCCTCTCCCCCATCTGTCTGCCACCCGTGCTTAGGGCAGGCAGAGTGGCCTTGACCACAGGCCAGTGTGCCAAGGAGCAGGGGTGGAAGCCTGTCTGGGGGGACGGTGTGGCCCCAAATCTCTCACTAAGGGATGATGTGGGGAAGCAGTGTGTACACCTCTTACCCAAGGGTACCAGTTAACCGCTGCTGTGCAAATGACAGGGACTCCTAGGGGTTGTGGACATGGAACCAACTGAGACCATCCACTGCAGAGTCCCAGATGTCTCATTCCCTCTTATATCCTCACCATGCAGAGCAGCATCTGGTACATGCAAGCCCCATAAAAATGCTGAATGAATAAATGACAGGCTTGGTCTCGGCCTTTAGAAGCATAGTATATGGGAGAATCAGACATCAAGCAAATCATGTAGCTCATTCACTCCAATTGTGATGCGGATGATGAAGTTCAGGATGAACTTGCAATTATTTTGAAAAGTGTTAAATGACTTTTCCTTGAGTGAAATTTCCAGGCTCTTCTCAGTTTAGATATGAGAAAAAAAAATCTTAAAAATAGCCTGAGTCTAAGGCAAAATTGCGGCTGCTATTAGATAATTCAGCATGCTATATTGTTATTTAATGAAGAATAGATTTTCAGTGATAGTGAAAACAAACATAGCAAAACAAAAGTGTGTGTGTGTGTGTGTGCACATGTGTGTGTGTGTGAGTACCCAAGACCCTCTGTTCATGAGAATAAGGGGCCAGAAGCCTCATCTGCATAGTCCCAGCAGGGCTTTGGATCAGCTGTTTATCATTTGCAGTTTGTCCCCGGCCCTCCCAGTAATGGAAAACTGAACAAATTACTTGATTATGATGCTCTAAACTGTCATCTCTCTCTTGTCCTTGTTGCCAAGCTGCAAGCCCCTCTGTGAATGGACAGGAGCTACCATATATAGTGCCTAATTACCCCAACTCCTCGACCCTCTCAACTGAGGTAGTTTCTCCATACAAGGTGGGCTTAGCTGCCCCATGAGCCCTCCAGGAAGATCAGGCTCTCTTCCGCGGCCCCACTGCCCCACCTTCTTAGCTGAGTCTCTGACCATTAAAAACACAAACAGCAGATGTGGCAGACCAGTGTGGGAGGCGAGATGCCCGTAAGTCTCGGCTATTTGGCAGAATCATAATTTTGATCAAGTGATAAATATCTGAGCCTTGATTTACTCATCTGCAAACTGGAACTGATAATGTTGTCTAAGGGACCTGGTTGTTGACGGGTAAGAGCAAATGAGAGTGCATGTACAAAAGCCCAGGGGTGAGGGGAGATGAGCCAAGGCTGGGAAAGGCACCAACATCCACAGAGCCTGATGCCTCATTCCCGCCAGGCCAGGAGAGAGCATTTACAGGGATGCCCAGCCTTGCACCAGAAGAAAGTCAGAGAAAAGCTGAGATCACCTCTTTCCCCAGGTCTTTCCTCTGTTGCGAGGTGTCTATTTGTGTGGTTGCTGTGTGTGTCTTTGTCCATTTGGGCTACTATAAAAAAAATCCCATAGACTGGACAGAATGTATTTCTCATTGTTCTGGAGGCTGGAAGATCAGGGTGTCACATGGTCAGGTGGAGGCCTCTTCCTGAGTCATCATAGGTATCTTCTCCCTGTCTTCACACTGTGAAAGGTGTGAGGCAGTAATCTCATCCTGAGCCCCGCCCCCCACCACCACTTCCTGACCTCAGCACCTCTCAGAGGCCACAGACCAGCATCGTTGGGGTGAGGATTCCAACACAGAAATTAGGAGGGGATGCAAGCATGAAGGAGCTTCTCAGGTGGCGCAGTGGTAAAGGATCCACCTGAGAACGCAGGAGACACAGGAGATGTGCGTTCGATTCCTGGTTGGGAAGATCCCCTGGAGGAGGAAATGGCAACCTCACTCCAGTATTCTTGCCTGGAAAATTCCATGGACAGACGAGCCTGGTGAGCTACAGCTCACGAGGTCGCAAAGAGTAGGACACAACTGATCAACTGAGCACACACAGCAGCCAGACCACAGCAGTATGACTGGATTCAAGTAAAACAAGCAGCGATGCTTGAACCAGGTTGCCCAGCCCAGGTTTGGGGCCGTCCTTGAGAATGGCCTCCCCAGATCTGGAGTTCTGGGGGGCTGGGGAGGTGAAGGGAGACACTTTAGTCACTTTGTCCAGTTGGAGTTTAGTTATCATCCAAAGAACCCTTTAAATTCTTGAGTGAAAGTTTTCTTCCTGCTCAAGATCCTATGGGACACGGTCTTAAATCATCAAAGAAAACTACATGAGTGCTTGTAACCACATGAGTGGTTACTCCGAAGAGCAACCCAGCCAGCCCTTCCCTCGGAGGCAAAATGCCTTACGTAAGGTTCACCCGGTACAATTCACAGGCCAGCAGCTTGAGTCTCTGACTTCTGAGGTCATTTTGGCTCCAATTCAAAGCAAATGGAGGTCTGATCCACAGATACAGGTAAGAAGTAAAGGGAAAAGAAACAAAATCTGAGAAGCTGAGTGCAGCCCCAAGAGCATCCTCCCATGCCTCAAGCCCGTCTGCACCTGCGTGGCCCTGGCTGACGTGTTGGGTCCAGACTAGCCCAGTAGCATAGGCTCCATATGGATGATGCTCTAGCTGCAGCGATGGGTAGAAGGCACCCGTGCATCTGGCTACAGCCTGACCTCAGCAGACGCTTATGTCTCCCGCTTGGGATAATCCTCTCCAGACTTATTCCTTAGTGCAACTCAGAGCAAGAATTAAAACTTTCCCGTGGTCAGCCTCCGGCACTGGCTTCTGTAACTGTGGAAGTTTGTTCTGCAACCGAAGGCCCCCAGCCCAGGAGGGTCTGTCCACATCCAGTAAAGGTTAGCAGGCTGCAGCTGCGGACCCAGTCTGTCTGGGTGAATGTGCCGTCAGGATGCAGTCCCAGTATCCATTGAAGAACAAAAGCCCCCAGATCCCAAGGTGGGCCCTGACCAGAGCCCTGACCTAGGTTTCCCCAGCCTCCTGGGGCCTCCATTTGCTCATGTGTAAAATGGGGGGATTGGACCTGACTCCCCACTGTATACATGAGAGGGTGCAGGAGAGGGCTTTCTGAGGGAGCAGACTGGGGTCTGGCCTGCTGCTGAGCCTCCAAACCCTACAGCCACAGAAGGAAGCCATGTACCCTGGTTCCCCTGCTGGGGGGGAACCACTCCTCCTCAGGCTGCTTGTGGGGGTCAGCTGTAGGCATTTTGAGGAGGCTCAGAAGCTGGAAGGGTACCCAGAGGGACACAGCCATTGCCCCACAGGAGGATGAACAAATAGCTCAGTCTTGTTCTGAGAGCAGCACAAAGAGAGGTTTCGCTGTTTGCTTATTTTTATAAGAGGATTTATGGGAATTCACACATATTTGAACATATTTCTTTGACACCATGACAAGATGTTCAGAAATGACATGTAACTTAGAAATGCTGTCTCTCACCAGAGACCTCCTGTAGCATCAGGTCTTCACAGACTCCAAATTCATTTTAAATTAAAAAAAAAAAAAAAAAAAAAAAGCAAAACCAAGCAATTTAGAGTGCATTCACTTGAGGGTTAATGAGTATACCGGTCATGACTACTTTTTTCTTACTCTTGTTGATACTGCCTTTATAATACAGGTAATAAACACGGACATGCAATAACCCAGGCCTGGAAATGCAGGGTGTCTATCTTTCTTCAAAGCGGAGGATGCGGTCCTGACACACACTCCAGTTAAATACAAATAAAAACAGAAACAGCTACCCAACCCTGCCAACAAATCAAACAGCACGTCTGCCTTGGTCCAGTTGCCCCCTCTGAAAGGCTGACAGCACTGGTACTGTTGGATGTGGGGCAAACGGGAGTACAGCGACTCAAACCGCCGGGTAAACTGCCCTGTAAACACACTGAAACCTGAGGAATGAATCCGAGCCTGATTCTCAGGATAGTTTAGCCCTTTACTGGAACAGCCTTCATCTGTGCTCTGGTTCATTAAAATGCTCAGGTCACCCTGTTTGCCAGGGATACTTGAGTTGCAGACATTCTTAGAGGCCTTGAGCAGGCTTAGAAGAAATAAAGGACTGCAATTCTGCCCTCAAGGTCTCTTCCTTCAAAGGAAGAAACAAGCAAAATCCACATAAACAGATAGCAGATGGTAACATACATAAAGAAGAGCACCCTCATCAGGGTGAACAATGTGTCCAGTGCCGGGGTTATAGGATCAGTGAACTGTTAGACTGGGAGACTCAGAGAAGGCTCTGTCAAGCAGTGACTCCATCACTTTGGAAGAGCATAGATAGTCAGATTCCAGACACCTTGGTCAACAAGGTCTGTCCTCCAGGGTGACTCTCAGGACAAGCAGGCATCTGGGGACAGACAGAGGAGCAGAAAGGGAGCTGAGTGGAGGGAGCCTCATGGAAGACCCTGTCCATGCAGAAGGCGGCTCCTGTGCACCTGTCCACAGAGCATACCTCCGGGGCCTGGCATCCATCAGAGTCCACCCTCAGCTGAGAAGTGGGCAACTCTGCCAAGGGGTCAGGAATGGATCCACCACAGGTTCAGAGCATCTGAAGAAGGGAATTCTGAGACAATGTGAGGAAACGTTTCTATGACAATAGAAGCTGGAAGTGATAATACATAAAACAGCAAGGCTTAGGATAGTTTTGATTAGAAAAAAAACTGGCATAATATTGGCTTCATTCCTTTGTGATCTTTTAAAGACAGCCTAAAAAGTCAGAGGAAAGCACATAGCCTGCTGCAGTAAAAAACAACAGTGAGGTGGATATTCATTTATATTAGTTACATTATTTTTCCATCAAGTCAATAATATCTGTATATCGACACCTGGGCATGATAGAATCCAAAATCAGTAACCTTCCTCCCAGCATCCTAAGTCTGAGATTCTGCACGCTGCTCAGACACCAGCCACTCCTCCAGGTTAGGCACCTGAAGCAGCTACAGAGACTATAACCACTACATTGTTGATTAGGAACTTAATCTGAGGCCTAGTTTCATTTTTTTCTAAAATGAAGGTAACATAATCTACTCCAGACTGTTTTTCTGAGAATTAAATGAAATGACAGTGCTAAAGTTCTTTGTAAATTGTAGTACCTAGAAGGGTCATAAAGGAGCCAAGGGAAAAGGAGAAAGAAAAATGCATAGGCTTACATGCATCTGTAGAAATATCCTCATGTACTTTGAACCTAGGGTGGAAAGTTAATTAAAGCTCCACCATCAAAAATTTGACCCCATCTGCAGCTGGCATTGTCATAATCAACCTTGTCCATTACCTGTGGGGGGCAGGGCATTGTCACACAGGCCTGAGGTGCCTGGGGCTGGCTGCAAACCACGGCTTCACTGCACAGTGACGCAGGTCATAAGACCGATGACATCCTGTCTTCATTTACAATTCTGATATTTGTATCATGGATCTTTGCATTATTATATTAAAATATTATTCCTCTTGACTACTGAGTTCTCCAGTGCCCCCTTCAATTTTGCACAGCAGGTGGGTTTCTCCTCTGCCTTCTCAGCTGCAGCCCCAGGACCCTGGAGATGGATGTCACTCATTGTCGCCAGGCTTGATGTTGGTGGACCCTCTGTGCAGCCTCAGCCAAGCCTCTTCACCTTCCCTTCCATGTGCCCAGTCTATGAAATAATGAAACTGTTGTGAAAGGTATAACAACTGACGTCAAGGACCTTCCAGTATAGTTGGGAAGACAAATTGATAGAGATCAAGGACAGTCTGAGCTGCTGAGTTAGACATGGCAGCATAGCACAAGCTGTTGTTGGAAATATTGTTCTTATTGTTGTTCAGTCGCTCAGTCGTATCCTACTCTTTGGGACCCTATGCACTGCAGCACACCAGGCTTCCCTGTCCTTCCGAAAGCTTGCTCAAACTCGAGTCCAATGAGTCAGTGATGTCATCCAACCATCTCACCCTCTGTCATCCGCTTCTCCTTCTGCCTTCAATCTTTCCCAGCATCAGGGTCTTTTTCAATGAGCTGGCTCTTCACATCAGGTGACTAAAGTATTGGAGCTTCAGCATCAGTTGTCAAATAAACATTCATGGTTGATTTCCTTTAGTATTGACTAATTTGATCTCCTTACTGTCCAAGGGACTCTCAAGAGTCTTCTCCAACACCACAGTTCAAAAGCATCAATTCTTCGGTGCTCAGCTTTTATTATGGTCCAACTCTCACATCCATACATGACTACTGGAGAAACCATAGCTTTGACTATACAGACCTTTGTCAGCAAAGTAATGGCTCTGCTTTTTAATATGCTGTCTAGGTTTGTCATAGCTAGGAAATGTAGGATTCAGAAAAGAGGCGGTGCTTGGGAGCCACAGTGTCCATCTGACTGGTTCATTACGGTAAATCTTCCATGAAACATATGCAGGAAAAGAAGAGGCATTTTCAGCAAAGAAACACTGAAATGGGCTGGGATATGGCATATTTATGTCCTCTTATCTGGCCCAGGTCTAAGTAACCTCCACAAGCAGCAGCTAGAGTTCAAGAGAAGAGTCTAGATTCTCTAAGTTGCTCCTAGAAACTCACAGCAAGTGGCAATATCTGGGAGCATTTCAGCTATTTCAGCACTGAACCTTAAAATGGTCTTAATGATTGCTTTTCACCACACACACAAAAAGCTCCAAAGTCATCAAATGCAAGAAAAATCGGAAACTGTCAACAGCCAAAAGCAGGCTGAGGGGACATGAGAACTAAATGCACTGTGATGTCCTGGGTGACTTTCTGGGACGTAAGAGGCCACTGGGACATGAGAGGGCAGAAACTAAGGAGTCTGAGCAGACCATGGCCTTCACTCAGGCTGAGTTCATCAGTTCTTTACAAATAACAGAGTAAGCTGTCAGGGGCGCATGGGGGTTCTGGACTACTTATGCAACTTTTCTATAAATCTAAAACTGTTATAAAATAAAAAGTTTATTAAAACAAACCAAAAAAAGATTCTTAATGGAACAGTAAGACTAGAATCAGGAAGAGGGGCAAAGATAAAAGTGTGCCCTGACAATACTGAAGGTCAAAGCCACCTGGGCTAAAGGCTCTTTTCTGGAGGTCTGAGGGGCTCCCCTGGAGGGGACGCAGAGTGGCCAGCTGACTGAGGTTGGAGCAGGGGGCTAGGGCTCAGAACTCCTGCACCCAATACAGCTTTAAGTCCCAACCAGCCTGGGTTCTCTGCACAGCAGAAACTTACAGGGCGACCGCCTCAAGATGGAACTAAGATGAAATATCACGAGAGGAAAGGTGAAGCTCAGGGCATGGGGACGTTCTGTAGACATGGGGGCCCAGCTCCCTCTGGGGCCTGGTAATTTCCAGATTTCCCTGCTTGGAGAACGGATGAAGCACTGAGATAAGCAAGCAGAAAGGCTCACTGAAAGCACACGCTGCATGTGTGTGTACACAGGTATCCACACAGACACAGTCATCAGGGCCCAGTGAGCAGCATGAGGCCCTGCAGCCAGTCCTCCTCCAAGGCTTCTCTCCCACCCCTCCACTCAGGGGGGAGATGCCCCCTGCATGCACCACTCATTGGCTTCCAAGTCCAGATCAGACAATTGCTCATCATGTGCAACTGCCGCCCTGTTTTTTAAACCACAAAGACATAGCAGAGCTCTTGGGTTTGGTCTGCCCCCTGAGAGACCATGCTATCCTGGAGGCAGTCTGAGGTGAGAACTCCATCCCTGGTGTAAGCACAGAGCCTGCCCTCCCGGCCAACAAGCCCACTTGATTTCTCAGCAGCAGACAGAGACCCACCATGCATGTCAGCAGATGGGCGTGAACAGCTAGCTGCAGTGTCCAGGGACTGGGCCAGACTCATAGAATCACAGCCTTGTGGGCCCTGGCCTGGCGCTACCAGATACCTCTGCTCAGCATCTCGGGACATGCTCTCAGGACCTGGTGACTCAAGTCTCCTGATTTTACTCAGCATGTACCCCCCTCCACTTCTATTTCTCTCTTCAACACTGATCAAATCTTTCCTTTCTGACTCTCCAGAATGACACAGGGTGGAACCTGGGATACTTTGTTGCAGTACTTTCACCTGGACAGACATCCCCTCAAACACAAAACTATACGGTACTAAAAATAACTGTATATATGAGCATTTGGGGCAAACTGTAAACAACAAGATACCAAAAGACCAAACGAACTGCCGCTTCTGAGGTGCCTGCAGCAAAAACAGGGTCCTGCTCATGATCCCTGCACACAGCACCACTAAGGAGGCAGACAGACCACCCAACCTACCCCTACCCTCACCCCATTTAAGGAACCAGCTGGCCTGCCTCCCCAGGGATCAAGCAAAAGTACCTGTTACTTGTTCTCACTCTCGCCTTGCCTGATTTCCTGTTGGCCTCTTTTCCTCTTATCAATTTCTATTGATCAAAGAGTCCAAGGACCTCAGTTGGTAACAAGAACATCCCTCATCTGGTTTGCATCCCACCTTTAGAGGCCACCCAGCAGTACACATACTCTGTCAGCTGCACAAGAGACCCCATAGGATTGAAGGCATTCAATCTCTTCTCTTCAACCAACTCCAACTTCAGCAATAATTTCACACAAGAGTTGTCACCACCTTGTTCACCTTCATTTATTATCATCCCTTAAGATTAAGAACTCTATTCTCATAGCATAGTTTGGAGTTTAGAAGAAACTTAATGCTAGGACAGTTTATAAATATCAATTAATTTTTTTCTGACTTTTCCCTTTGGGGCACTATTGGATAACAATTTCATTAGAAATTTCAAATCAATGATTTTCTAATTCTATCATCTCTTCTATACTTTTTTACTGGCATTCTCTCTCTCTTTTTTTTTTTTTTGGTTGAACTGGGTATTCATTGTGTCTTATGGGCTTTCAGTAGTTGCAGCAAGGGGACATTTCTCCCTTGCTGTGGAGCACGGGCTCAGCACTCGCAACTCATGACTTAGTTGCCCTACGGCTTGTGGGATCTTAGTTCCCTGACCAAGGATTGAACCTGTGTCCCTTGCAGTGGAAGCCCAGGATCTTGACCACTGGACCACCAGGGAAGTCCCCCTGGCATTTTTCTTTAAAGCAAATCTTTCATTTACCAACTGAAGCAATTTGGCCAGCAGAATGGAAAAAATGAATGATAATGCTTTAAAAGCTTTTAGATAAGAAATTGATTCTTTGTTGCAACAAACAGTGAAAATGGAGGACTTCTCTGTCTCTCTCTGTTTTGGTGATCATTATGAATTCATAACCTCCATTTAAATTTTTTGTTTTTTACATCTTATTTTTATTTTTAAGACTTTCTCCATTAAAAAAATCTTGTTCATATATTTATTTGTTCATGTATAGCTGCACTGGGTCTTTGTTGCCACATACTGGCTTTTTCTAGTTGCAGCAAACAAGGGCTACTCTCTAGTTGCAGTAGGCAGGCTTCACATTGTGATGGGTCTCTTGTTGCAGTGCACAGGCTCTAAAGTGCTGGGGCTTTGGTGATTCAGCTTGTGGGCTCAGTAATTGAAGCATTCTAGCTCTAGAGTGGAGAAGGCAATGGCACCCCAATCCAGTACTCTTGCCTGGAAAATCCCATGGATGGAAGAGCCTGGTAAGCTGCAGTCCATGGGGGTCACTAAGTTGGACACGACTTCACTTTCACTTTTCACTTTCATGCACTAGAGAAGGAAATGGCAACCCACTCCAATGTCCTTGCCTGGAGAACCCCAGGGACTGGTGGGGTGCTGTCTATGGGGTCACACAGGGTCGGACATGACTGAAGCAACTTAGCAGCAGCAGCTCTAGAGCACAAGCTCAGTAGGGTGCTAGTGTTCAAAGCCAGGACCTCCAGCTCAGAGCCCACACTTCTAGTCACCCTCTCTGACACTGTTCTTTACTACACACAGTACATTAACCAATGGGAAAGGTGCTTTTGACATAAAGTCTTTCATATATGACACTGTCACATGAATTCTGAGAAACCGACTTACACTTTCATTTATGATTAAGTACCTTCTGGCAGGTTTAGTCCTGCCAAAAATAACTTTAAAAGCAGGATTAAACATTTTAAAAATCATTTTCCATGCATCAGAGAGCCACTGAAGCAAAGAAGACTGGAGGGTCCAGGATTCCAGAGAGGGAAGAGCCATGGATGAATGGGCCAGCTTGTGCAAATATGTTAACCCTTGGGGCACTTGCAAAGCCTGAGGACAAGTCAAGGGCTGAAACGCTGGGCTCTTCTGGGGCAAAGGTGCCACTGGGACAGCTTAATGAAATGGACTAATTCCTCAAAATATACAAACTACTATAGCTCATCCAATATGAAATAGATCATTTGAATGACCCTATGAATATTATGGAAATTGAATTCATAGTTTAAAACTTCCCAAAGTAAAAACCTCTGAGTGGAGATTTATACCAAAGATTTAGAGAAAGTTAACACCAACTCTACACACCTCTTCCAGAAAACAGAAGAAAAAAGGAATCCTTCTCTATTGATTTTATGAACTTGGTATTACACTGGCTTCAAATTCAGGCAAAGATAATTCAAGGAAAAAAAGGAAGCCACATGCCAATATCTCTCATGAATATAGGAACATAATTCCTTACAAAAACATTGCAAATGAAATTTAGCAATATATTTAAAAATTGTACATAACCAAGTGGTCTTTATTCTAGGGATGCAAGGATATTTCAGTATTTTAAAATCAATCAGTATTAACATCATATTAACTGGCTAGGAAGAAAATGGACTGGAATGGGAGAATTTAACTTAGATGACCATTATATCTACTACTGTGGGCAGGAATCCCTTAGAAGAAATGGAGTAGCCATCATGGTCAACAAAAGAGTCTGAAATACAGTACTTGGATACAATCTCAAAAACGACAGAATAATCTCTGTTCATTTCCAAGGCAAACCATTCAATATCGCAGTGATCCAAGCCTATGCCCCACCCGTAATGCTAAAGAAGCTGAAGTTGAATGGTTCTATGAAGACCTACAAGACCTTTTAGAACTAACACCCCCAAAAGGTGTCCTTTTCATTATAGGAGACTGGAATACAAAAGTAGGAAGTCAAGAAACACCTGGAGTAACAGGCAAATTTGGCCTTGGAATATGGAATGAAGCAGGGCAAAGACTAATAGAGTTTTGCCAAGAGAACGCACTGGTCATAGCAAACACCCTCTTCCAACAACGCAAGAGAAGACTCTACACATGGACCTCACCAGACAGTCAACACCGAAATCAGACTGATTATATTCTTTGCAGCCAAAGATGGAGAAGCTCTATACAGTCAGCAAAAACAAGACCAGGAGCTGACTGTGGCTCAGATCATGAACTCCTTATTGCCACATTCAGACTTAAATTGAAGAAAGTAGGGAAAACCGCTAGACCATTCAGATATGACCTAAATCAAATCCCTTATGATTATACAGTGGAAGTGAGAAATAGACTTAAGGGACTAGATCTGATAGATAGAGTGTCTGATGAACTATGGATGGATGTTCATGACATTGTACAGGAGACAGGGATCAAGACCATCCCCATGGAAAAGAAATGCAAAAAAGCAAAATGGCTGTCTGGGGAGGCCTTACAAATAGCTGTGAAAAGAAGAGAGGCGAAAAGCAAAGGAGAAAAGGAAAGATATAAGCATCTGAATGCAGAGTTCCAAAGTATAGCAAGGAGAGAAAGAAAACCAAGCCTTCCTCAGCGATCAATGTAAAGAAATAGAGGAAAAGAACAGAATGGGAAAGACTAGAGATCTCTTCAAGAAAATTAGAGATACCAAGGGAACATTTCATGCAAAGATGGGCTCGATAAAGGACAGAAATGGTCTGGACCTAACAGAAACAGAAGATATGAAGAAGAGGTGGCAAGAATACACAGAAGAACTGTACAAAAAAGATCTTCATGCCCAAGATAATCACGATGGTGTGATCACTCACCTAGAGCCAGACAATCTGGAATGTGAAGTCAAGTGGGCCTTAGAACGCATCACTATGAACAAAGCTAGTGGAGGTGATGGAATTCCAGTTGAGCTCTTTCAAATCCTGAAAGAGGATGCTGTGAAAGTGCTGCACTCAATAGGCTAGCAAATTTGAAAAACTCAGCAGTGGCCACAGGAAAAGGTCAGTGGAAAAGGTCAGTTTTCATTCCAATCCCAAAGAAAGGCAATGCCAAAGAATGCTCAAACTACCACACAATTGCACTCATCTCACACACTAGTAAAGTACTGTTCAAAATTCTCCAAGCCAGGCTTCAACAATATGTGAACCATGAACTTCCAGATGTTCAAGCTGGTTTTAGAAAAGGCAGAGGAACTAGAGATCAAATTGCCAACATCTGCTGGATCATGGAAAAAGCAAGAGAGTTCCAGAAAAACATCTATTTCTGGTTTATTGACTAAGCTAAAGCCTTTGACTGTGTGGATCACAATAAACTGTGGAAAATTCTGAAAGAGTTGGGAATACCAGACCACCTAACCTGCCTCTTGAGAAACCTATATGCAGTTCAGGAAGCAACAGTTAGAACTGGACATGGAACAACAGACTGGTTCCAAATAGGAAAATTAGTACATCAAGGCTGTATATTGTCACCCTGCTTATTTAACTTATATGCAGAGTACATCATGAGAAACGCTGGGCTGGAAGAAGCACAAGCCAGGATCAAGATTGCCAGGAGAAATATCAATAACCTCAGATATGCAGATGACACCACTCTTATGGCAGAAAGTGAAGAGGAACTAAAAAGCCTCTTGATGAAAGTGAAAGTGGAGAGTGAAAAGTTGGCTTAAAGCTCAGCATTCCTAAGATCATGGCACCTGGTCACGTCACTTCATGGGAAGTATATGGGGAAACAGGGGAAACAGTGTCAGACTTTATTTTTCTGGGCTCCAAAATCACTGCAGATGGTGACTGCAGCCATGAAATTAAAAGACGCTTACTCCTTGGAAGAAAAGTTATGAGCAACCTAGATAGCATATTGAAAAGCAGAGACATTACTTTGACAACAAAGGTCCATCTAGTCAAGGCTATGGTTTTTCCAGTAGTCATGTATGGATGTGAGAGTTGGACTGTGAAGAAAGCTGGGTGCCGAAGAATTGATGCTTTTGAACTGTGGTGTTAGAGAAGACTCTTGAGAGTCCCTTGGACTGCAAGGAGATCCAGCCAGTCCATTCTAAAGGAGATCAATTCTGGATATTCAATGGAAGGACTGATGCTAAAGCTGAAACTCCAATACTTTAGCTATTTCATGGGAAGAGCTGACTCATTGGAAAAGACTCTGATGCTGGGAGGGATTGGGGGCAGGAAGAGAAGGAGAGGACAGAGGATGAGATGGCTAGATGGCATCACCGACTCGACGGACATGAGTTTGTGTGAACTCTGGTAGTTGGTGATGGATAGGGAGGCCTGCGGTGCTGTGATTCATGGGTCCGCAAAGAGTCGGACACGACTGAGCGACTGAACTGAACAGAACTGAGGAAGAAAATCACATGATATCATATAATAAAAATTTTGTCTGGTCTTTGTTCCTGGTTTCTAGGAAGGAGCTTCTAAACCCTTGGAGTTGCCCAGTGACAAAAGCATCTTTGTCATTCACTGTGGGTCCTGGGACCCTGTCTGAACTATGCTAATTCAGTAACTAGTGATGGGCCCCTAGATAGTTTCAGAATTAGAACTGGCTACTACACCAAGGCCAACCATACCATTAAAGGCTTTGGGCTTTGATCTACATGGTATCAGCTCAGTCTTCCAGTGTCCAGGGAGGGGAGAGGACGGGAGATTGAGTTCAGCCATGGGAGCAGCTATCCAATCAATCATGCCTTTGTAATGCAACCCCAATAAACGCTATGGGCATCAAAACTTGGTTGAGCTTCCTGGTTGGTGAACTTATTGATGTGCCCAGGGGATGAGACATCCTGAGTCCCTCAGGAGAAGACACAGAAGCTCTGCACTGGAGGCCCTTCCAGACCATCCCTTTTGAATCTCTTCTTTTTGCTGTTCCTGATTTATATCTTTTAATGTAAAACTTTAAGAGTAAGTGTAGGGTTTTCCTGAATTCTGTGAGTCATTCTAGTGAATTATCTAACCTGAGGTGGGACCCCTGAATTTGTAGCCAGTTGGTCATAAGTTCAGGTGGTCTGAGAAACCCAGAACTCATGGTTCACATCCAGAGTGAGGAAAACTTGACAGAGGACTGAAGTCTATGCTAACTTTCAGTGAATTCACCTCAGAATTGTATTGCAGTGTTGTGCTTAATTGGAGAAGGCAATGGCAACCCACTCCAGTACTCTTGTCTGGAAAATATCATGCACGGAGGAGCCTGGTAGGCTGCAGTCCAAGTGCTTAATGGCATGAATTGATGCAGGAAAATAATTTGACAAAATTCAATATGCCTCCTCAGATAAATAAGAATAGAGAGAACTTCCTCAACTTGATAAACAGAACCTACAAAAAGCCTATAGCTAGCATTATGCTGCTGCTGCTGCTGGTGGTAAGGAGAAGGCAATGGCACCCCACTCCAGTATTCTTGCCTGGAAAATCCCATGGACAGAGGAGCCTGGTGGGCTGCAGTCCATGGGGTCGCTGCTAGT
Organism: Ovis aries; assembly: GCF_016772045.2. Classification (NCBI taxonomy): domain Eukaryota; kingdom Metazoa; phylum Chordata; class Mammalia; order Artiodactyla; family Bovidae; genus Ovis; species Ovis aries. The sequence continues at coordinate 320,802 of NC_056078.1, read as the reverse complement.
CGGACACAACTGAGTGACTTCACTTTCACTTTTCACTTTCATGCATTAGAGAAGGAAATGGCACCCCACTCCAATGTTCTTGCCTGGAGAATCCCAGGGACAGTGGAGCCTGGTGGGCTGCCGTCTATGAGGTCATACAGAGTCGGACACGACTGGAGTGGGGTGCCATTGCCTTCTCCGAGCTAGCATTATATTTAGTAGTGAAAGAAAGAATGGTTTCCCTCTAAGACTGAGAATAATGCAGAGATAGATATTACTATGCCAACAAAGGTCCATCTAATCAAAGCTATGGTTTTTCCAATAGTCATGTTTGGATGTGAGAGTTGGACCATAAAGAAAGCTGAGCACCAAAGAATTGATGCTTTTGAACTGTGGTGTTGGAGAAGACTCTTGAGAGTCCCTTGGACTGCAAGGGGACCCAACCAGTCAATACTAAAGGAAATAAGTCCTTAATATTCATTGGAAGGACTGATGTTGAAGCTGAAGCTCCAATACTTTGGCCACCTGATGTGAAGAACTGACTCATTTGAAAAGACCTTGATGCTGGGAAAGATTGAAGGCAGGAGAAGAAGGAGATAACAGAGAATGAGATGGTTGGATGGCATCATGGACTTGATGGACATGAGTTTGAGCAGGCTCCGGAAGTTGGTGACAGAAAGGGAAGTCTGGCATGCTGCAGTCCACGGGGTCACAGAGTCAGACATGACTGAGCGACTGAACTGAACTGAAGTGAGATATACACACCCACCACCTCTGCCTCATACAGTGCTGGAAGTTCTAGCCAATCTATTAAGGTAAGCAAAGGAAGTAAAAGGCATACGGTTTGAAAAGAAATGAAATGGTATCAATTTGCAGATAATGTCATTATTTATATAAAAAATTCCAAGGAATCTGAAAAAAGCACCTTCTAGAATAAGTAAGCTCAGCAAAGTCACAGAATATAAAATTAAAATCAGCTATATTTCTATATAGTAGCAATGAACACAAGCAACTGAAACTAAAAATTGATTATCATTTATAATCACTCATAAATAGAATACTTAAGTGTGAACCTACAGAACAGAAATTATATACTCCAACCTGCACAAAACTGATGAAAGAAATAAAAAACGAAATTAAGAGAGATATAAGATTGGAAGACTCAATATTGTAAAGATGTGAGCTCTCCTCAGACTGTTACCTGAGTTTAACACAATTGCCATGAAAATCCTACCAAGATGTTTTTGTAGCTATAGACAAAATTATTCTAAAATTTATATGGAAAGGCAAAGGTGATAGAATAGATAAATGACTTTGAAAATGAAATTGAATAACACTTTTGAAAATGAATAGACAAAATTATTCTAAATTTTATATGGAAAGGCAAAGGTGATAGAATAGATAAACAATTTTGAAAATGGATAAAGTGGGAAGAATAAGCTTACTCAATTCCACAGCTGTGAAGCGTTGTTGAAGTAGACACATACATCAATGGAACAGATAGAGAGCTCACATACATAGATCCACGAAAATATGCTCATCTGATTTTGACAAAGACACCAAAGCAACTCAATGGAGGAATGATAACTTTCTTAGCAAATGATTGTGGAGCAACTGGACATCCATAGGCAAATATAGAACCTCAATGTCAGTCCCACACCTTTTGAAAAATTAACTCAAAGTGGATCATAGACTTAAAATGTAAAACATGAAAACTATAAAACTCACAGGAGAAAAATGCAAGCAAACTCCTTTAAGAAGTAGGGCAAGGTGAAGAGCCCATAGACTTTACATCAAAAGCCTGATCTACAGAAGAAAAAATTGGTGAATCAGACTTCATCAAAGCTTAAAATTTCTACTGTACAAAAGATCCTGTTCAGAGGATAAAAAGACAGCCACAGAGGGACGATAATATTTTTCAACCACCTATCTGACAAAAGACTCATATCCAGAATATTTTTCTTTTCACAGTATATCTTTTAAAACACCACAGTAGGAAACAAACAATTCAGTCGGAAAACGGACAAAACCGAGAAACTAGGCTGAGGCCATGTGACTAGTTTTACACAAAGGACTCTGAGCAGAAGGGATACATCACTTTGTAAGAGGCGGTGTAAGTTTTTCGTGTCTTCCCTCTCGCCTCACTGGAAGCCATGTGCTGAGAGGGTATCTCATATCTCCCATCATGCAGGGGTCTGGCCCCTTGAGACACTGTCTGGAAAAGAGATTCTCACATTGGACATCACATGAGCAAGAGACGAGCCTTTGGTGTGTTAGGTGACTGTAATTTCTGAAATTATTTATTATTACCATTAGCTATCCTATCTGACAAATGCAGTAATGAACTATTAATATAACGTCATAATTTAATACAAATTTTAATATAGGGCAATTACGTGACTTCTGTGTTTTTTCAGTTATTTATAATTAATGATGCTGCAGGACTATCTTTGCTTATGTGATACACTTAGTGTAGGATTTTCTTTGGAGAAAAGTAAGGGTTAAGATTATGTCCTAAGGTATTTCTAAAAGCTGTGTTACTAATGAAAGGAGATAAAGTCTTCTGTTATTCTGCGTATTCTGTTAGTGTCCGAGATACAGAATTTGGTCACCAGAACTTTGTTGAATGAGTACTTTCTATTTTTGCCATCACCAATCTTGCTAACCTTTTCTATGACCATATTTTAGGCAGTTAGTGGGCATAAAGTGATTCTTTCCTGATATTTTGGTTTGCATGGCTTTGTTTAGAAGTGAGGTTGAGCGTCTCTTCATATATTTGTTAGCTGAGTGTAAGCCGCCTTTCATGAATTTCTAGAAGATGTGTTTGTAATTGAGAAATAAAGCAGGAGCTTTGGTGAGGTTATTTCTTTTTGTCAACTTGTCCCAAAATAGCAATCAATCAAAATGAAAGGTGAAAAGTATACTATCTCTTTCTCCAACTGTAACTCCTTATATGGAACAAAGCCAACTCTCTCAGCTGAGGTTAACTTTAACTAACCTTTCAGCCAAGATTCTCAAATGATCTTTCATTATGTTCCTCCAAATGTTTAATTAACTACACTGATGATTAATTAACAGACACCACTTCTGCCATCTGGAGCAAGTCCCCTCTGCCTCCTGGCTTTATCATTTTTCCAATTCAGTTAAGATCTTGGTGAATGCGTTTGCCTTTTCATCTTGTCTTCCTCTTTTCTTTTTAATGTTTAATGCCTGGGAGAATTCAAGGTAGGAGAACTGCTGTCTAGGAGAATCCTAGGGAATTTCACTGCATCTATGCTGTTGACATAAAGCTTTGCTACGATGTTTTGTTATTTCTTTATAAAACCATAGTAAGTTTTTCACTAATAGTATAAAAAACCCAGAATAGCAAACAACAAGGCTTTTCTGCTCCAGCCACTGTCCACTTTTGCCATGCCCTTCTAAACACAGCACTGCACATTCTTATCACCAAATTGCTCACACTTCCTGGCATGGCCCCTGACCTGCATCATGATGTGTCCTTGTAGACAACATTCCTTTGGCCTGGGGAGCCCATTCTCTCTTTTCACCCTGAGAATCCCTCTTGTTCACTGGGACACATACAAATGTCAGTGTGTCTGTGAGGCTCCCTGTCACCAGGCCATGACTCAGCACTCTCTCCCATATTTCTACAAGATGCATCCTCACTGCACAGCTGTGTCTTCCTCCAGATTCTGAGTCATCTAGAATGCATCTCTATCTTTTCCCTCATACCATCTATTATGGTGGCAAGTAAGCACATCACAGGTTTTTGTTCAGTAGCTGGCACTGGGTTGAACCATGTAGCATAGCTTTTCACTTTCAACTTCTGACTGAGCCAGACATCACCCCTGGGCATCAAAAACAAAACTGGAATAACTCTTTTGGAGCAAAAGCATCCTGAAGAATGTGCTAAAGCCATGGAGCAAATTATAAATGCTGCAATTCAAGGCTTAGCACCAGCATTCCAGGCCAGTGGGGTTTCCATTCCAGCTGCCTCCCCACCATGCCTGCCAAGCCCAGGCACACATGTTAGAAGTGCTCATTCTGATCCTAGAAATAAACCCATTCCATCAACTAATTTGACAGAGGAGCCAAGAATACTCAATATAGAAAAAAAAAAATTCTTTCAATAAATGGTGCTAGGGAAATTGGATATTCACATGCAAAAGAATGAAACTAGACCATCTTACACCACTCACAGAAATTAACTTGAAGTGGATTAAAGATTTCAGTGTAAGACTGGAAACCATTAAATTCCTAGAAGAAAAAGCAAGGAAAAAGCTCTTTGCTGTGGGTCTTGGCAATGACTTTTTGGATGTGACACCAAAAGCACAAGCCAAAAAAGCAAAAGTGATTAAGTAGGACTACATCAAACTGAAAAGTTTCTGTACAGCAAAAGAATCAATATTATGAGGGCAACCCACAAAATGGGAAAAAATATTTGCAAACCACATATATGATAATATTCAATATATATAAAGATCTCATACAACTCAACAGAAAGGAAACAAACAAAAAAAATCCTGTTAAACAATGGGCAAAGCACTTGAACAGACATTTTTTTCAAAGAAGAGATATGAACGGCCAACAAGTATATGAAAAGATGTTCAACATCACTAATCATTGGAGAAATGCAAATCAAAACCACTATGAGATATCACCTCACAATGTCAGAGTGTTATTGTCAAAAAGACAAAAGATCACAAATGCTGGGGAGAATGTGGAAAAAAGGAAAGCCTTGTGCATGGCTGGCGGAATGTAAACTGGTGCAGCCACTGTGGAGAACTATATGGACATTGCTCAAAAATTAAAAATAGGACTGCCTTATGACCCAGCAGTTCCACCTCTGGGAATGCATTTGAAGAGAAGAAAACACTCTGTTGAAGAGCTATTAATACCTTCCCTTCTATGTTCATAGCAGCATTGTTTGCAATAACCAGGACATAACACAGATGAATAGATAAAGAAGTTGTGGTTTTATATATATATATATATATATATATATATATATATACACACACACACACAATGGAATATCACTGGACCATAAAAAGGAAGCTCTGCCAGTTGTGACAATACATCTTGAGATTATTAGGCTAAGTGAAATAAGTCAGACAGAGAAAGACAAACATGATATGATCTCACTTATACATGAAATCTGAAAGCTCATTGAAAAAAGCGATCAGATTTGTGGTTGCTAAAGTTAGGAACAGGATGAAAGTCGAGGAGTTCGGAGGAAGATAGTCAAAGGGTACAAACTTCCAGTCCTGAGATAAATAAGTACTGGGAATGTAACCGGCAACAAGATGATTAATGTTAACACTGCTATATGGTACATTTTAAATGTGCGGTGTGTGAAGAGAGTAAATCCCAAGAGTTCTCATCACAAGGGGAAGAACTCTTCTTCTTCTTTTTTTTTTTTTTTTGTATCTATATGAGATGATGGATGTTAACTAAATTTATTGTGATATTATTTCACAGTTTATGAAAGCCTAATCATTATGCTGTACACCTTAAGCTTATACAGTGCTTATACAATTACATTTCAATAAAACAAGAAAAGGAAAAAGTGCTCATTCTAGGATTAGAATGATTCCTTTCATAGATGATAATTCTCACAAAATTTGAATAGCTTTCTAAAAGTTAAGGATGATTCTGCATACCCATGCATAGAATACATAATTGGTCTTTTAAGTTAAAATCACAAGTTGTTTTGAGTTATGAAAATCCAGAATGTTCCTCCCAGGTTAATTTGGTTGGTATTGTGGTTCTAGCACTTTCACAGCCTGAGTCATCTTGCTGTGACCTGTATCAGGGGCAGGACTCCTTATCCAAGAGTCCCTATGATGCCCATTTGGCCCTGGTGTTTAACAGGATGGGGACAAAACGCACTGTCGCTGAGCTCAATAACTGCCCAAGCAGTATAAATGATGAAAGAGGGGCTGGGAGAAAGAAAGCAGGGTGAAATTTAACCCCTTTTCAGGTAGTGGAGCTATACTGAGATACAAACGTAGAGCTTATGTTAATATGAGCAAGTCATCACTAACATCGGCATCTCATCTAGAAGTCCAAGGATGTAATATCCTGCCAAGTAGTGTCAAAAGCCCCCTTTACACAAGTGGAGAGCTTCAGATGCTGATGACCGCAAGCCCCCAGCCCCCCAAAGGGACAGAGGGGACAAAGGTGTCTTCTAGCCTCAAGGAGGAGTGTCTACAGCTCTGTATCTCCTCCTGTGATCAGCCTTGGTCATTAGGGGTGAAATCTTCCAGGAGTCCTTTGGGAAATGAGGTGTGTTAAGTTCCAGACAGTTCAGGTCAATATTATGGACCATTAACTCAATGTTTTTGTTTAAAGATGAGTGGAAATGAGTAAGTAATGCCCTTCCTCCAGAGAGTTCCCAGAACTCTCTGGGTCTTCAGAGCTGTTCCAGCCTGGGGTGCATATAAGCAAGCTTCCTGTGCTTGTTTCACGGTGGCCTTTGGATTCTGAAATGTCTGTGGCCTGAAGTGTCCGTGGCTCTCACATTAGCGGACCAGTGCATTTAAGGAAATAATGAACCTAAGATGAGGAAACTGTAGAAAAAATTTGAGTCCGCTAGCAACAGAATTCTCAATTAGCAAAAGGAATTTTAAGTGATACCACCCAAGAGAATGGGGCATCCCAGGTGGCTCAGTGATTAAAAAATCTGCCTACCAATGTAGGAGATGCAAGAGACAACAGTTTGATCCCTGCATTGGGAGGTTCCCATGGCATAGAAAATGGCAACCCATTCCAGTATTCTTGCCTGGGAAACCCAACGCACAGAGAAACCCCGCAGACTACCGTCCTTGGGGTCACAAAGAGTCAGACACAACTGAACATGCACGTAAGGCACTCAAGAGAAAAAGGAAGAAACAGAAGGCAAAGTAATCCGAGGATGGAGCTGCCTGAATATTTAGTGACTTGTGTCACTGTGCAAATCTCAGACATTAGAACACCAAAGGAAAAAATACGTGAAAAAAACCCCACAGATTTTCTCTGTTCTAAATAAATCAATCATCTATCAAACTGCAGTAGGGCAGTAGGGCCGTAGGTGATTTTTTTCTTTGTTTTCCAGACTTCCTAATCTGTTATTTTATTGTTTTGCTAATAATAATAAACTGATAAGTTAACCTAGCCATAGGTTAAAACACTAAAAAGGCTTTTAAACAATAACATATACAAATAAAAGGGAAAACACACCCAAAATGACCAGGTGGGGCCCCCTGTCCTGGCCTCCACCCTGCACTGTTGTACCCCAGCCTCAAGGCTCCAGGTGCTTCAGAGGGGAAGATCTTGCATCCCCCCACCTCTCACCGTCACCTCCCACTATCATCTCCATCTGACTGTGCTCCTGCTGTATCTTTGGCCACACCTGGACCAGCCATGACCCACACCTGCCGTGGTCCCTCAGGGACCCAAGACATCACGAACCCAACTGCCTGAGCTGGTTAGGGAAGGACCTCTCTCCAGGATGGGTTTTGATTCTCATCCAGGTAAATGAATTTCTGGCCCAGTGTGACACCCAGTGCTCCCAGAAGGGGCAATTTACAGCTGGCCTGCTTTCCTCCAGGCAGTTGGCCACAGCATCCTTGATCTCGAGCACACTTTTCTGAGGCACAGATAAGAAGTACTATGGGCTTTGATTTACAGAGTCTTGAGAGAGGGGTGATGTTTGGGCCAAGTGTCTCTTGGCAAAGCAGGAAAAGCAAAAAGTGATTTCTTTGTTTGCAGTGTGCCACTCAGAGAGGCTGACTTCACTCTGTTTAAGCAGATGCAGAGTGATCGGTCCACACAAGGATGCTCTTCTGTGCATGCTCCCACCTGGAGCATATCAGTGAAAACCCAAGGCAGAGGGAAAACAGATAAAGCCGTCCTTACTTTCTAGGCTACCAAGAAAACCAGGGCTGCTCAGAGGAGGAATGCCTGTCCCTGAAAAAAAGGAGCCTGCAGAATTTCAGAATTTCTAAATGTATCATTGTAAGATGACACCCCAGCCTGGATCCTGGACTTGTTTCCACAGCTGAGGAACTGAGAGGACCAGTGTATGCTAAGTCACTTCAGTTGTGCCTGACTCTTTAGGACGCTATGGACTGTAGGCTGCAAGGTTCCTCTGTTCATGGGATTCTCCAAGCAAGAACGCTGGAGTGGGTTACTGGGTCCTCCTCAGGGGATCTTCCTGACCCAGGAATCAAACCTGAGTCTCTTATATCTGCTGCACTGGCTAGCAGTTTTTTACAGTAGCGCCACCCAGGAAGCCCCATATGCCTCTTCCCCAAATCCTTGCCAGCCCCCAATCCTTCACCCAGGGACTGTGGTTTGTCTCTGTGCTGTGAGTCCGGGACTCACTGGGCATCTTATCTGCTCTCCTGGCTCTACTGTTTCCTAAATGATTGCTCCTTTGCAGTGAGTGCTTTTGGACACAGCTGCCTCTAAACCCTTTGTTGCTGTCATCTACGGACTGTCTGGTCTCCTCCATCTTTCAGTCATTCGCTGTAAACAGCTCCACCTCCAGCCTCCTGTCCTTCAGTCCAGGGTGGCTTGAGGCAGATGTGGACCAATCCAACCTTTGCTCCTGGTTCTTCACCTACATGCACCCCTTCACCTGGCTGGGTCACCTTGAACTCAGACGTGAGGCTACACCGAGGTGGGCCTTCTGATCATGGAGCAAGAGTGAGAGCCCAGCCAGATGCCCACCCTGACCCTGACATCACCAAGCTTCCGAAGTCAACACAGACCCTGCCTCAGTTAGACTTCCGGTCACACACCACGTTTGAGTCACTCTTAAGGGCCTCTGTAAATTCATTGTCGTTTGTCTCAGTTGAGTTCACTCTGAACAATACCTGCTTATTATATTTCCAAAATCACTATTGATTATCTCTCTACTGCACGTCACCACTTTTGTGCCTCCTTCGACTGGCGCAGTGCCCACTACATGCAGACAACCACTGATAAATGCCTAAAACCAAGGCTTAATATTTGGGTTTTAAAATTGCTCAGTCCAATCTGTGGACACAATGCACTTATATTTACGTGAGATTTAGAAACACAGTGAGGGATCCAGAGGCTTTGCTTATTTGATTAGACAGTGAAGAGATGCTAAAAGTCAGTCATCAAAAGGAAAAGAAACCAGCAAGTAAGACAGAAGCAGTCAAGCCAAGAAAATGCAAACAAAAAAGAGGAAAAGGGCTCTCAGAGCCCTGGGAACGGACAGCATCCTGAAAAAGAGAGCCAAGGCAGAGATGAAGCCAGCTGATAAATTATCTCTTTATTGTTTCAGGGAAGATTTCATCCCTGAGTGTTCCAGTAAAAGGCATAAAAGAGACCAAAGGGACATTGCCGTCTGCCTGGCCATTTAGCATTTTAACAGCTTGTCCTGCTCCTTCCAAGAAGCAGTCTGTGTGTGTGTGTGTGTGTGTGTGTGTGTGTGTGTGTGTGTGTTTTCTCCTCTCCCTCCCCTCTTTCTCCAGTATCCTTGGCTTGGGGCTCTGATTCATGACCAGAATCCCTGTGCAGATACCAGCCTGGTGAGACATTCAGACAGGCTCCTGCTTCTGGTTTTACAAGCAGAGAAACTAAGGCTTGGGGCTCAGAATCCAAGGTACATCCCTATGCACCCCATGTGGCCATGGTTAAGACTCTTGGCTCACCAGTATGGACTAAGGAAGAAAAACAGAGATTAGCCTAAAGCCCAGAACATGTTTCCGTAGTGAAGCCAGCCATCCAGCTCTTGCCTGGCCCCCTCCCCTCACATCCCAGGACCAGAGAAACCAATCAGCCACAAGTCTGGCTCAGTTGCCCCAGGTGGCATGAGTGGGGCTAGTGCAAGGTGAGGACACACCCAGGTTGGATCTGGGCATCTGAGGTGAGTAGCTGGATGAGAGCAGGAAGGTCATCTTAGATACCAGAGGGAACCTGGGAGCAGAAGCCTCTTGCAGGGGCTTCACACACAGGGGCAGCCTCCTCAAACTGGGAGCTAAGCAGGCCTGGGAAAGCCACCTGCTCCCCAGTTATAAGGGATTTCTCTTTTCCTGTGTCAAAGTACACTGCTGTGCTTTTGGAAAGAGCTGACATTCTGACCAGAGGACAGCTTGTTCACAGTGACCATCTTCTGACACCAGGCCCAGCAGTTCCAGCTAAAGCACAGGAGGGAGGGGTCACTGCGCTCGATGGGGTGGTCAGCCAGGGCCACGGTGCCAGGCGCCACACCTCACACCAGGCCAGTGCTTTCAGGAGGGTTTGTGCAAAATGAGAAGGCAAACTGGAGAGGGGAGGGGTCAGTATAAACATGAATCATTTCTCCTCTCCAGAAACTCATTACTCCCTCTCTTTAACTGTTCCCAATACTACATGCTTTGAGCTTAGGGCTTTGTTCGTATTTTATGTATTTATTTTTAACTGAAGTATGGTTGATCTACTATGTTGTATTAGCTTCAGGTGTACAGCATAATATGTTTCAATTATGCATATATATCTAAATCTGTTCTTTTTCAGATTCTTTTCTATTATAGATTGTTACAAGATTTTGAGTAGAGTTCCCTGTGCTATATTGTAGGTCCTTGCTGTTTACCTGTTTTATATACAATAGTGTGTATCTATTAATCCAAACCTCCTAATTCATTCCTTTCCCCCTTTTCCCTTTGGTACCTATAAATTTGCTTTCCATGTCCATGAGTCTGTTTTGCAAACAAGTTCATTTGTATCATTTTTTAAGATTCCACATATAAGTGATAATTCAAGCTATATTCCACTGACCTTATGTTCCTCTAACTCAGCCACAGAAAACCGTGTTGGTGGGAGCAGACTGCAGGATTGGAGCAGAGAGGCGGGCCCAGCACCCGTATCAGAGGGGCCTGAGTCGAAAACCAAGGACCCACAAGGGTCTGGGCATCTGGGCGTGAGCAGATGTGCAGCCAACATAGTTCAAAACATTGTCTGCTGTGTGGCCGTGAGGGGCTGCCAGGCAGCTGCTGTGATGATAAGCTCCTGTTGCAAAGCCTTCTGGCACTGATAGAGTAGACTTCAAAGCGACTTCTGAACAGGCTTCTCCCTGCAAGACACAGGGCTGCATTCCTCAGAGTAGGCAGGCCCAGCCCGGCAATGCTGGCTTCACGTCCCGTGGGAGGTGTTTTCTCCATTTCCAAGCCAGAGTCACACCCCCTCCGGGCACAAGCTGTCCCTTTGGACTGTGGCCTGAGGCCCAGAGCCTGGCGGGGATGTGAGAGCACCTGAAAGTCACTCTCCCATCCAAAAATTGACTCAAGCTTTATCAACAGATGTCATACTTCTTCCTATAAGGAAACAAAATGTCAGGTCTGGACATGATTCCCAAGTTGGGTGAATGGCAGCCAACACCTTTTGTCCTGCACCTCTGGAGTTTTCCTTTATGATACATGCGACCATGAGGCCTAACATCCAAGCCCATCAGCCCCCTGTTATGCTGAGTCCCAGAGGAATGGTTTTCTCTGGATCTGACACACTCACACAGAGCCCAGGCACTGGGGAGGCACAGGAAGAGGTTCCTTCACAACCCCAAGGACCACAGAGTGCTCTGTTCTCTAGAACATTCCATTTCCATGATGTTCCAGAACTCTGAACTTGAACAGAAAATGATGGAAGTTTGGGTCAAACCAGAAGGCTTAATGTACTGGAAGGTGGCTTCTCCTAAGTACGGGCCCAGGCCTGGTGGGTAGGGCCTGACAGCTTGAGCTCTGGCTCAACATCTTTGCTCTTGCTTGGATATGACCTTGAGCAACTTACTGAACACACTAAGTCCAAATTTTTGCATTTGAAGAAAAAGTAGTAATAGTAGTAGTAGTAGTATCTGTGTGTAGGGCTGGGGAAGAGTTCGCTGGAGTGACAGTGTGAAAGGAACCTGAGTCAGCACTGCTACTGTGTTGCCCAATGCCATCAGGTCTGCAGCACACATCAAGTGTCTAAACAGAACCACCCCCAAGACAAGGTTACATTTGACCAAATGCTGTGCCTGGAGGGCCCCCCTGCTGGTTTCCAGGAGTAGCAGCTCAGGGTCACTGAGCTCATGGTCCTGGACACCCACTAATTCATAGAATCAACCTCTGACTCTTGAGAGTCCCTTGGATTGATTGCAAGATCAAACCAGTCAATCCTAAAGGAAATCAGTCCTGAATATTCACTGGAAAGACTGATGCTGAAGTTGAAACTCTAATACTTTGGCCACCTGATGCAAAGAATTGACTCAATGGAAAAGACTATGATGCTGGGAAAGACTGAAGGCAGATGGAAAAGGGGATGACAAGGATGAGACGGTTGGATGGCATCATAGGCTCAATGGACAAGAGTTTGAGCAAGCTCCAGGAGTTGGTGATGGAAAGGAAAGCCTGGTGTGCTGAAGTCCATGGGGTCACAAAGAGTTGGACACGACTGAGCCACTGAACTGAACTGAACTGAACCTCTGTTAAGAGGGGGTGCTGGGATGCCCAGGATTCTGATGGAACAGCTGTGTGGGTGAGGGGGTCATTGGCTAAACAGGCCTCACTGGTGGAAGACAAGCTTATTAGGCAAGAGGCATGATAAAACCCCCAGAATTTCTTCTTCTCCTGCAATTCCTGGCATTATTTTGGTATCTGGTATTTGGTATCCAACATCTAACTCCATTACTTCCCATGCCTCCTATCTCTAAGTGGACCCCCATTTAATCCTCCAAAACCAAAAGGATGTAAACTGAAGGGAGAGGTCTTCAACAAAATGGGAGATTTGCCAATGAATTCCACAGTGAAGCCCAGAGCTCACCCATAGCACATGGAGAAGTGAGGTGGCAGGACAGAGGCAGAGGCTGGAGCTGTCAGGGCTGGGGGCAGGGCCACGGATCACAAGCAGACCCGGCGGGGCCAGCTTCCAACCGGGTCCACACAGACCGACTGCCTGCAGACAGAGAAAGAGAAAGACTCTGGAGGAAGAGAGCACGGATTGGGAATATTCAGGAGAAAAGAAAGGAAGGAGAGGAAGACAACAGAAAGAACTTAGAGAGTTCTGGGTTATCTGTGGATTGAGTAGTCCAGAGTCACATGTCTAAAGTTTACCTGACTCACCCAGAAAGCTCTCACCTGGGGCTTCCTCATCCCAGGTACAGTAGGGCGGGGGTCAGGAAAACCAACCCATGGGCCCAAGCTGGCCTGCCTTCTGTTTGTGTATGGTGCATCAGCTAAGAACAGTTTTTTTAAGGGTTGAGAAAAAGTCAAAGAAAGAATAATATTTTGAGACACGGGAAAATTATATGAATGCAAACTTTGGCATCCTGACGGGACGCTTTACAGGAACACAGCCCTGCTCACTGGTTTGCCTCTTGTCTGGGGCTGCTTTCCATCTGAGACTGACCACACAGCCCCTGAAGCCTGGAACGTTTACTCCCTGGACTTCATATAAAGCGTTAGCTGACACTAAGCAGAACCGGCCTTTAAGTAGTAGACTCAGGGTGTATTTTAGATCTCGATACAGAAGAAGAGGAAACAGGCCAAGAGAGTGAGGGGCTGGAATGACAGAACCTGGTGCCACATGCACGTTGAAAGGGGCTGGAAGATTCCCCGGTGGTCCAACGGTTAGGACTCTGTGATTTCACCGCTGAGGGCCCAGGATCAATGCCAAGTCAGGTAATTAAGATACTACAAGCCACATGTGCACAGAAAAAAAAATTAAATTAAAAAATTAAGAGGCTGGAGCCCCGTAATTCCTTAGGTGGGGGCCATGGCAGTACTGACAAGGGAGAGTTGGTGTCTTTGGCTTTTTTATAGCCAAAAAGTGTTAAGTGAAACCTCATAATAGAGTGGAGTCCCCAAATCAGTGCAATACAGTAGAATGGACACTCATCTTTAAAGTCCTCCACTGGGTTCTCATTTAAACAAAATTGGTGGGCATCCAGTAGTCACCCCAGCTGGGAGAGCCAAGGTGGCCGGCTGCCTGCCTGCTGCTGCCGTGGCTTGAAGCTAAGCTTCTCTTTGGCCGTCCTGAAGCCACCTGACTTCCCAGAGAACAGCCTTCTTCCTCCTTGCTGTTGAGGTAGTGTCTAATAATCCCTGCTGGTTCTCAGGAAAATAAAATGCCCGTCAGTGTCCCCTGCCACCTCCGTCCAACCTGGTCCCCAGGCTCTGCTGACAGTGGTGGCTGTAAATGCCCCATTGACCGTCCACCTTGCTCCTGGTTCCCTTGCAGGAACTTCACCTGGTGCCCTGGCCTTTCCAGGCCTGTCTAGTCTGACACAAGTGCTCTTGCAGCCATACCCACGCACAGCCCTCACTGGATGGATACCCCTCTTCTTGGAGCGGTGGCGACAAAGCTGAGAGTTTTACAAGATGAGCCTTTCCTCGCCTGACTCCACACCAGAATTCTACAGGGGTGGTGGTGATTTCTTCTGTATGTTCGCGCATGTCCACACACACACACACACACACACACACACTCATAGGAGAGCCTGTGGGTCCACCTCCCATGGTGCACATGGCCCCAGTGAACTTGCCTGTCAGACCAGAACTCTGCACCCAGCAGTCAGTGGCCAGGTTCAGCTCTAACTGCTCTAACTGCCTACCACACAGGTTTGTGATTGTTTTTAATGTCTGTGTGTGTGTTGGTATTTATGGCCAAAGAAACTGTAAAACTTACTTGATAACCTTTATATTTTATGATAAAAATGATAGCATCTTAAAATGATATTGCAACAAAGCCCCCCTCATAACTGATGGCGGGATAGGTTTCCTCTCCTACCTTCAAAAAGAATATTGAGTGTGGGGGGGAGGGAAAGGTTGGGAGTTTGGGGTTAGCAGCTACCAGCTATTACATTTAGGATGGATAAACAACACGGTCCTACTGTGTACCATAGGGAACTATCTTCAATATCCTGAGATAGACCAAAATGGAAAGAACATAAAAAATAATGTGTATATATAACTGAGTCACTTTGCTGTACAGCAGAAATTACAACATTGTAAATCAACTATATTTCAATAAAATTTCAAAAAAGAAATGAAATAGAAAAGAATAATAAAAATAACAAATAACTAGAGAAAACAAGATCCCAGTCAAGAACTTTAGTTCCTAAGAAAAGAGCCTCAAGGAAAAATTAGAATTATTCCTTTTTAAGAGAATTTTTTAATGCCCTGCAGCCAGCCTAGCAGCACTTGGGCCTGTGAATCTATCAGTTCATCAACGCGGGTGCTTATTGGAGCATCTGGGGCGCATTTCCTAAGCTTCACGTTTGTTTAGTTAACCAATGTGTGTGTAATGAATAGTGTTGGCCTCAGAATCAACCCAAACTAAGGAAGATCTGACAAGAACAAACCTGCATGAGGCTTTTCTCTGATAAAGGCAGTGAAGGGAGGAGAGCGTTAAGACAGAGGTGGGGTCTTGGGATGGGGTGGAAATCTGATGGCTGACCTCGTGCCCTGTGCTTGTGGCTTCGGTCTGAGCTCATGAGGAGAAGAGCTGCAAGCTGAGAGGGTGTCACATGACATGGCCCAAGCCTGGCACCTGAGGGCTGAGGCTGGCAACACCCAGGAGGACAGCAGTCATGCCGAGCAGGCAGCCAGTCAACAGCCGGAGCAGGAGGCAGCGCGGATGGGGCGGTGGGGGAGGGAGTCCAGTACTGATGGGATTCCTTGTTCCAGAATTTGCATCTTTCATGGAACACCCTCAGGTACCCAGAAGCCAACCAGCCTGTAGAAACTCAGCTAATCTGTTCCTGTGAGTAAAGAGCTGCAATGCTACAGGATTTTATGTACAAGTGACTTGGTTACCACTTGGGCCCCTCGATGTTTGAAGTTCAGGATTCTTGCTCCTTCATCATCCAGGGATAGCTGGACCTCTAGGGGTCAGGAGAGGGAGGAGTCTGGGCAGCTAGGCCCTAGCTGGGGCAGAACCATTGATGGCTGGTGGCCTGGTGAACACAGGGAAGGCTAGGCTTATAAATCACTTTGTTTGGAAACCAGGTTTCCTATTTCACGGCCCATTTCTAAGCAAATTTATTAGATGATATTATTTAAGACTCAAAAATCTATAAGAGTCTTAGTTAACAAAACTCTTTTCCCTGCTTCATGGTTGCTGGTTGCAATAAAACAGAGACAAGTTGCCTCAACTTGGTGCTGATTTTTTTCAAAGCTGCCATGTTTCTCCACCTCCTTTTCCTTTCTGGCACTATCTTCCAGGCTCCACCCCACACTGCCAAATACATGCAGGCTTGTCACTGCCCTTGATAATTAGCTCAGCATCCGGTAGATGGTTAAAAAGAAGTGAAGTCTCCTGTGACTTTCAACCCCTGTGACTGGACTTCTGTCCCCAAAACTTAAAGACATTAACATGACTTACACTTTCCAGCTGGGATCTTATTCCCATCCACCCCAGTGCTCATGGAGGTCCGGCCTTGGGCGCCTCTAATGGATGTGCATACGTGTATGCATCCTCAGTTGCTTCAGTCGTGTCCAATACTTTGTGACTCTATGGACTGTAGCCCAACAGGCTCCTCTGTCTATGGGGTTCTCCAGGCAAAAATACTGGAGTGGGTTGCCATGAACCTCTTCCAGGAGATATTCACAACCCAGGGATCAAATCCACGTCTTTTGTGTCTCCTGCATTGCAGGCAGATTCTTTACCACTGAGCCATCTGGAAAGCCCTCTCCCCCACCTTATAGATACTTCACCAGTAATCTCTAAGGTGATGAACATCCCTGACTCCAATATGGGCTTCTCCAGCCCATTCTATCTCTTCTGGGAAGATAATCTACCCAATTGCCAGCCATACTATTTTATTTTCCCGACTGAATTAGGCCCCCAGAGATATGCAAGCGCTCATCCTTGGATCCTGGAAATAAGACTTTATACAGAAAAAGGATCTTTGCAGATGCGATTAAGTGAAAGATTCTGAGATAGGGTCATCCAGATGCACCCCACAAGTGCCATCATCAGTGTCCTCTATAAGAGGGGGACATAGCACAATTACAGAGCACCGAGGTCACAGCAAGGAACACTAGCAGCTCCAGAAGCTGGGAAAGGCAAGAAGGACCCTCCCCAAGAGCCTCTGGAGGATGGCTGCAGCCTGCCAACACTAATTCTGGCCTTCTGGCCTCCAGAACCTCCAGAACTGATATAACGTTTATTTCTCTTGAAGCCATCAGGTCTGTGATTTCTTACGGCAGCTGCAGGAAACATACTCTGACCAAAACTCTGTTACTCCAAACTGTAAAGCTCTCAGCAGTCTGGAGCCTGGGTATTCTTCAGATCCATCTCTCTCTGCAGCCTGTCTTCCTACTTTACCCCACCCCCGTGCTCATGCAGCCAGCCTGTGAGAGCTCCCATTGACTCTGGTTTGCCCACCTGGGAAAAGTCTGCATTGTGGGAAAAAAGTCCACCTGGGAAAACTCTGCACCTGTCTCTCCTTAAAAGTCACCTCCTCTCTGAAGCCCTAACCATCTGCTCTACCTGTTCAATGTATTTGGTTCTGAGTTCCCCTCATATCCTACAGCTTGCCCCATTTTTCTTTTTTTTAAAAAAAATTATTTATTTATTTTAATTGGCAGTAATTACTTTACAATATTGGGGCGGTTTCTGCCATACATCAGCATGAATCAGCCACAGGCATACATGTTCGTCGCCCTCCTGAACCCCCTCCTATGTCCCTCCCCCCTCCATCCTTCCAGCTTGTCACAGAGCACCGGCTTTGGGTTCCCCGTGTCATACATCAAACTCCCACTGGCTGTTTGTTCTACATATGGTAATGTGCATGCTTCAATGTTGTCTTCTCAAATCACCCCACCCTCTCCTTTTCCCACTATGCAACTTGCCCCGTGTTTCTAGTTATGTATCTCTTCTACTAAACCGTAAGGTCTTAAGGGGGAGGGACTGAGGGCCTGCTGGTCTTGACACAGTATGTGTCACGTGCTAGAAAGCTGGCAAGTGTTTTCATGTCTAGATAAAATTACTTGTGTGCAATAGTTTTATGAAGATGCTCACAGCCTCCTTCAAGCTTGCCTCCTCTGGCTTCTGGGACACCTTCTCCACTTGGTCCGTAGGGGCTAGTGATTACCATTCCTCATTCTGCTTCACTGGCTTTCATGTCCTATTCACTTCATGTTGGCTTTGTTTAGAAGCCAATCTTTGCTTTCCTTGGCTTTTTTCTCCACCACTGACGCTCTTTCTGAATGATTTTGGCCATGCCCCTGTGTTTTTGGCTTCCAAACATAGTTCCCTTCCTCCTCTGAACTCTTTCCCACTAGGAATGTCTGCACAGATGTCCCCCAGGCATCCCGAGCCTGGCATGTCACAAGTTATTGTCTTCTCATCTTTCCTGTCTATGAATCTGGACCACTGGGGCCCCTGGGCTAGGATTCTAGAAACTGAAGCAGGGCCTGGGGAAGGCTGAAGCCAGGCAGGCTGGGGGCTGTGCAGTCAAGGATGTCCAAGGTCACTGTCCTTGGGGAAGTTCAAAGGAAGGTTCTCTTCCAAAGAGAGCAGAGACTCCAACAAAGACACCAAAGCAGGCCAGTGGGGAGGGGTTTGGGAGGGACCCAGCACATGGACAGATTCTGCAGAAACAGACTCCAGAGTTTTCTCTGGGGCACTTTGAGATGTCACTTTGAAAGATATCCTTCTGTCCTGAATTTTCTCTTCCCCTTCACTCAGCTGTCCAAATAGAAACCTCAGAGTCATCCTCATCCTCCCTTACCCTTAACCCTTTCCAGCGAGCAAGTTCTGTGGAAGGCACCCCAAGGAACCCCCCTCATCCCCAAGCCTCTTCCTGTCTGCAACCTAGAGCCAAAGGAATCTGTATGTCTATAGTCTCTTCCCACATCCATCACTCCCAACTGGCCAAAATCCAGGTCTGCCTTAAAACCTACCCCTCCCACCTCCAGGATGAAATATGTATTCCTAAGCAGGACATCCGAATCCTTC
Organism: Ovis aries; assembly: GCF_016772045.2. Taxonomy (NCBI): domain Eukaryota; kingdom Metazoa; phylum Chordata; class Mammalia; order Artiodactyla; family Bovidae; genus Ovis; species Ovis aries. The sequence goes on along the minus strand of NC_056078.1, from coordinate 301,893 downwards.
ACCTTTGCAGTCTCGTCCCTCCTCAGCCTCACCTACTGCCACCCCCTCTTACCTTAGACCCAGTCTTTTCCAATCTCCCTTGCCTCTTTTGTCTGCAAATTCTGGCTCATCTTTGAGAACTATACCCCAGTGCCTTTCTGTGCCCATCTGCCCTCCCTCCACCCTCCGAGTACCCTTCTGGCTGGTCCCCATTTTCTGGGCTCTGCGATGCTTCACATTCGCCCCCTGGGTCACTTATTGCACTATTCAGGGATATTTGTTTCCTCATCCATATACCCTACTAAACAGCAAGCTTCTCAAATAAAGATAGCTTCTTATAAACTTTCATATTCCTAGTACTTAGCTTGGAAACTGACACATCGCAGATACTTCCTTCTGTATTTGTGAAATGAGTGAACAGGATGTAAGCAAAGATGATAACTAAAACAGAAATGAAAACAATGAGCCATGTGGGAAAGGCCTCAGTGGCTCCATACCTCACTTTCTTAGTCCGCTTGGGCTGCTATAGCAAAACACCATACACTGGGTGGCTAATGAAAAACAGAAGTTTGTTTCTCATAGCTCTGGAGGCTGGAAGTCCAAGGTCTGGGTGTGGACAGACTCAGTGTCGGGTGGAGTTGCTTCCTCGTGGACTTCTGTCTTCTCACTGTGTCCTCGTGTGTTCAGAGGGACTGACGGCTCTCTGGAGCCTCTGCTATGAGGACACTAATTCCATTCATGGGCTCTCCACTCGCATGACCCAGTTACCTCCCAAAGGCTTACCTCCCAATATCATCACTTCAGAGATTAGGGTTTTAACCATTTGAATTTGGAGGGACACAAACACATTGCACTCCTCAAGAGCTCCCACTGACCATCTTAGGGAGAAAAGTTTTCTTAGCTTGTCCCATGAGCAGGACAAGAGGTCAGGGAGTGAAAAATCCCTGTGTTGTATATGGGGCTGGACATCGGGGATGAGGCCAGATACACTGACAAAAACATGAGCTTGAGCTTGTTTTGGATTGCAGAGTTGGGTCTCATCTTGATGCCCAGGAAAGAGACCAAGGCGCAGAGGAGCCACATGACTGACCCGAGGAAGTGACAGGTGTGTTGATCCCAACGTGGGTGGACAGAATATAGGAAAGTAGCAGCTGGAGAGGGTAGTAGATGGAGCCAGAAGGAAAGCTAAGTCAATGTAAACCAACGCACTCCAGATAGCTGTCTTCTCCTCAGTAGATGTTTATTCCTCAAGAGCTTTTTCATGTATGTAGTCCATAAAGAAGTGTTTGTCTGCCTCCCCCACTGGATTAAGAGCTCCAGAGGAAAGGGCACACTTCTCTATCCGCAGATCCTCATTTCACCACTCCATGCATCCCCAGAACACACACAGTTACCCGTGGTCACACATGATCAGGCATGGTCCCCACTGCTCTGTCAGTCTGAAAGCACAAGGTCATTTTATGGATAGCCAGTGTGACCAGTTTGTAGCAGCACCCCTCATTCTGTCTGTTCACGGGTTTTTTTTCTAGTTCCTCTTCCAGTTCCCATTCTCCTGACCAGAACTACCTGTCCCCTCACCCCTAGGCTGGATTTCACCTGGAAGCATTCTTCCCGCTCTCCCATCCATGTTTCCCCTCAGGCTCCCAGAGGTTGCCTTGAAACAGGCACCTCTCCAACAATGGACAGCAACACCTTTATCTCAGCTTAGCTTACAAGTCCTGGGTCTGTTGTGTTTCCTTATTCCATCATGGGGAGAAGGGATGGACAGGAAGAGCTTCCCTAAAGCAGCATGGCCTGCAGCCCACAGGCCCTAGGAGCTGGTCATTTGCCTTTACCCTCAGGTCCATCCCTTCCCACCTCCCGCTGGCTCCACCCTGGGAGGTGAGCAGATGACGCAGTTTGCTTGCTACGAGCTGCAGTCCAGGCACCAAGTCTGCTCAGAAGACACTGAGACACAGGGCGAGCTCTTTCACTGATGGAGTGAGAGGGACAGAGGCTGCGTGTGCGTATGACCAGGTACACAGCCTAGACACAGGCGTGCTTCTCTCTCACCCTAGGCTAGACGGATGGAGATGCTGACAAGCCCCTCCAACCAGTGTCCATGCTAGAGAGCCTGCCCTGGAACCCGCTCTACATGGATGTTTCCAGAATCTTCCTCCCCCACCCCCCAGGCAGGTTAAGTTCCCCCGGAGGAGGACTAGATCATCCGTGGAATTAGTACTGCTGTGGACGCTGGCTGGGCCACCCAGCCCCCTTCATCAAATCTCGCCTCATCCCTCTGGAGGGGAGGGCGCCCAGGGCTCTCACTGATGGTGCAGACTGCAAACACATGCTCTGAGCCACGTGTCTGCTCTGCTGGCATGGATGAGGGCCTCCTGGTGCCCCTTGCCATAGGAGCCCACCCTCCTTTCAGCATCCCGGGCAAATTTTGGCCCATAAGCAGAGGAACCTCAGTTCACTGAGTTTTTTTAAAGGTGAGAAAGAAAATGAAGGATGGGGACACAAAGCTGCTCCAGAGGCTGGAAGAGGTGACTCCGTCTACGCGGACTAGCTTCTCCGCCCATGGGGGCCCTGACCCTCCTGACAGCCTGTGGGGTCATCACCCATTCTTGATGTGGCAACAATGAGGCCAGCGGACCGAGTGACTGGCCCACCTTGACACAGCTTGGTCGGCAGGGAGGGGGGTCCACAGGCACCCGGACCACCAGGGATGGGAGAAGAAACAGGACGAGATCCCCTGCCCTGCTGGTGTTTGCTGTCCTGTCCAAGTGAGCTTTGGGACAGGAAGACTCAGGGCCGGGAGAGGCTGCCCAGGGCTGTCTCACTGAGACCTGGATCCCTGAGTGGATGGTGAGAACCTCCCTGTTTGAGGGCACCAAGGACTCAGACCAGCAGAGAAGATGAGGAAGCTAGATGACACAAGGCAGTGGTCTCCAAGCGAGAACTGCCCTGGCCTCCAACTGGCAGTCTGTCGAGAAGGGTTGAACCGGTGGCTCAGTGCTGAGTGGGAGGGTCTTGGAAGCTGCAGCAGAATGTTTGCTGAGGGACAGGCTTTGAGTAAGGGGGTCACTGGGCAGATTTTCTTTAAGACACAACCATCACTTGGACAACTGGAAATGAACTTGAAGGGAGCAATGCAAGAGACAGATCATGTGGGAAGCTCTTACAAGAGGCAGGTAAATGGGGAGGGTGGTCTAATTCAAGATGAGGGAAGGGGAGACAAAGAACTAGACTACAAATATTTAGAAGGTAAAGAGCATCAGTGAGGAGCAAAGACAAGGGAAGGCCTCAGATGATCTGGCTCATGATTGGGGTCGGGGCTTTGATGGAGACGAGCAGTGCTGGAGGACGGGGAGAGGTGTGCTCTGGCTCCAGGATGCCCGGGTGCAATGGGGCTGTGTGCTGGCAACGGGAAGGCTCCAGCAGGGGGAGGATCACAACTCCTGGTGAAACAAACCCAAGCAAAGCTCAGTGTAATTCTCTGAACAAGTGGAGGGTGGCCTAGCCATGGGTCCCAAAGAGGGGGACCTGCCCACCCCAGAGAGAGCTAGGGAGAGGCAGGCTCCTCATGATATAATGCAGAACTTGGCACCAAATCCGTGCCCACTGGTGAGTGTGGGGCATCCCACTGGCCAGGGTGTTGCTTGATGGGGCATGACTTTGAAAATTATATCTTTCCCTGATACTGATCCCCTTCCTTCCACAACCATCCCCTCCACCTCTTTACCCAGAAGCCAGTGCTTGTGTCCAGGGGAAAGAGCAGATGACGCAACTCAAGTGCACAAGAGCCCAAGCCTGAGCCAAACGAGCCAGTTCTCATGTGCAGGGTCGCCCACCACCCCACCGCTGGCTCAGCCCACCCACTCTGGGCCTGCTCGCTATTCCTCCTGGGGTTGGTGCCCACAGCATCTCAGAGCCATCTGCACAGGGTCCCATGGAGGCTCTCATGCTCTCCCACCCACCCAGGAGTCAGGGTTTCCGTTTGTCCCCAGCTTCACCTTTAACCGAGACCCTGCCCACCTTTCCAACCTACAAATGAACCTGCTTCAGTAGAAACCAGCTGTCATTTTCAGTTTTCGTTTGATTCCCTGGAAATGAGATGGCAGTCAGCGAGATGGAGTCGGCCTGCTCCACGTCCAGGCTCCAGCTGTCCCTCTGCCTTCAGAGTCCTAAAAGGATTTCTTATCCTTATAGTTTATGTTTACAGTCATAATCACACTTTCAAATTTCTTGCTAGAATTCCTTAGTCTTAGGAAGAAAATTAATTTCCATTAATTAATTCAAATTAATTTATTATCTTAGTATTTTACTTATCTTCATGGTGGCCAACATGAAATTGTTGCTATTTGACCATTCTGATCTACATAATGACAGTTTCTTCTGATTCAACCCAATATTTTCAGCCACCAATGGAATTCCCATTTTATAGATGAGTTGGGAGGAAGATTTGTTTGCTAGTAACAATAGAATTCCTCTTTGGGAGTGAACTGTTTTCTGTTCATGGGCATTTGCAAAAAATGGGAGATGGCAGGATTACTTTGCTTAATCAAGTCATGACCTTCTCCAGGTTTTTTTCTACTTTTAAAAAATAATGTTTATGTACTTATTTATTTACTTTTGACTGGGTATCCATTCTGGGTGTTCGTTGCCAAGTGGGCTTTCCTCTAGTCGTGGCAGGGGTGGGCTACTCTCTGGTTGCAGGGAGTGGGCTTCTCATTGCAGTGGCTTCTCTTACTGCAGAGCGCAGGCTTTAGTGTGTGCAGGCTCCAGTAGTCAGGGCTCCCAGGCTGGAGAGCACAGGCTCAATGGTTGGGAGGCATGGGTTTAGTTGCGCCGAGACACGTGGGTGGGATCTTCCCAGATCAGGGACTGAACCCACGTCTCCTGCACTGGCAGGTGGATTCTTTACCACTGAGCCACCAGGAAAGTGAAGCCCCTCTTCTGCTTTTGTTCTGTCTGTCTCTGTCCTCTCAGACAGAGGAGTAGGGAAAGGTCCTGCAGGCTGTGCCAGGGGAGGTAGGGAGTGGAGGGTGGTTTCAGAAGAAACCAGAACACACTACCTCTTGAACAGAGGGGACAGGTTACCCCCTAAATGCAAGTATCCCTTGGGATCTCTCAGAAACTCTGCAGCACAGGACCGGAATTAGTCATCCTGTAGTTTCATGTGTGATTCTATTATAGAAGTTTAGGGGGCTTGGAGACATCTGGAATCGTTCATTCTGAGAGCTCAGATCATCTGACCCTCACAGCTTACTGTCTCTGTGACCATGTCTTTGCTCTCTCAGGAAACCCCTGTCCAGGAAAGTAAAAGTTCCAAATAAATTTGTTTCAAGAAATTTCTAGTAAAGTCCATTCAAAGGAACATTAAACTTTCAGACTTTTCAATAGATGAAATTAAGGACTGTTTGCATCTCACATTGCTGTGCTCAAATTCTAACTCTGATGTCATGAACTTCACCCAATCTGAGCTAATCCCCCACCCCAACATTGAAAGATCCTCTGAAGCCCATCCCTAAGCCTCGTTGATACCCTGACTTTGACTTTCCTCGCTAACATACTATTCTAACTGCCAAGGCTATGAGGCCCTGATCATGTCAGCAGCAGATGCGGCCCCTAGCAGGTCATGTAGTGTTGTTTTCAGAGAGCCATGATTTGTTCAGAGCAGCTGTGCTAGGTCATGGGGGTACAAAGGTCAACAGAACTGACCTTCTGCATCCTTGCTTCATGGAGCCAACGTGTTGGCACTGTAGACACATATCCAACCACTCATCACAAGTTATTCAACAATGCTCAGAATTATTTAAGCACCAGGCTTCCCAGGAGGGGCTGAGTATAAAGAACCTGCCCACCAATGCAGGGGACGTAAGAGACACAGGTTAAAACCCTTGGTAGTAAAGATATCCTGGAGGACAGCATGGCAACCCACTCCAGTATTCTTGCCTGGAGAACCCCATGGACAGAGCCTGGTGGGCTACAGTCCATGGTGTCTCAAAGAATCAGACAGTACTGAAGTGACTTAGCATGCACACACATGCACTTTGAGCACCAGGTTGGTAAATGCTATAAACAGAGGGCCTTAAACAGAGATAGCCCTGACCAAGCTCATGGGAAGCAGGAGCTTGTGGAGTAGAGTTGGGGCTGAGCCTGCAAGGGATGCCAGCAAGGCTGGTTTTCACAGTAGGGCAGGACAGGGTCCCCAGAGGGTCTCAGGCTTAATAAAACTGGACTTGCATTTGTAAAGGGGGAGGAGCCTGCCTCAACCCACAACCAAGGGACTTTGGAATCTGAGCTGTGTGCAGCAGTGCCTCCAGTGGGGAAGGACTTGGCTTGGGGAGCTGGGGAGGGCCAGGCAGCAGAGCAGGGAAAGGCCCAGAGCAAAGGTGGTGACAAGAGTGCTCAACATGTGATCCTGAGACCTGGGTGCAGGCAGGCAGGGGGTGGGGGGAATGTATGGTGAGGGAGGTGGTTCCAAGTTAGAAGCCTCTCTGGGTCTTCAAAGAAGAGTCCACAGGGTCCTGGACTGACGCCATGGGAGGAGGGACCCTGAAGCTGGGACAGATATGGGGCTAGAGAACAAAGGCCCCCTGGTGCCCCATGGTGACCGTGGGGTGAGAGTGGGGGGTGGGTGGCTTCAAGTGGCTTGAAGTCCTGTCCAGATTCTCAATTTTAGGAGATTATAAAGAAAGGCCTAGTGCCAGGAATACGAAAGAAAACAGACAGCCCCTGAAACAGAGTGCAAGCCTGGTCTTAGAACTGCAGGTGCAGTCCATGGAGGGATCTGGAGGATGGGGCCAAGTGGCCTGATTCAGAGCTGCTGCCAGACGTCAGGAGAGATGTCTTCTTTTCTCTAATAGGAAAAAGGCTGACGAGGACGACGTCTGCAAGGGGTGGAGAGAGGAGGGGCTCAGGGAAGAGAATCGAGGCAGAGACAAGAACTGGAGAAGGACAAGGGCAGGTTCAGGGGATGGGAGGGCAGGATGGGGCTGCTGGCTGGGGCCTCCTTTGTGGATGAGTCAGAGAGGAGATGGGGGGCTGGAGGAGAGCCTCAGGGGAGAACCAGAGGCCTACTGGAGAGGCTTGGAGCAGGCAGCGGGTGATTAAAGCAATGTCTCGGCTAGGGCCACCTGGCATGGGAGACCACCAGGCAACTCTGGCCTTTCACAGCTGGTGGTGGAGACTCAGCTCTGTACAGGGTGGTGGCAGCAGGATGGCAGGGACAGGCTGGAGGGGAGTCCCAGGGCCTCCTGATAGTGGGAGGGTGTGAAGGGCAGTAGGGATCACCGAGGCTGAGTGACCGACAGAAGGCCAGGGAGAAGCAGGCTTAGGAGGTCACCCCAGCCTCAGCATGGGATGCACTGAGCTTGCAGGGGAGGGTGTGACGTCCAGTGGGGAAGGGTCAAAGAAAAGCCTGGAGACCATGTGCTCCCCAGCTGGACTGGAAACTGAAGGAGATCCAGGCCCTCGGATGGGCTGTCAAGTCCTGCATGCCCAGCACTAATCCACATGTGATGGCATCGCCTGTGTCTAATTGGTTGTTAACTGGCTAACAGCAGCTGGGGAGGCGGCTGTAGCTGCAGCAGCAGCAGCCACACCAGCCAATATGCCATCTATCCAGGCACGTTGCCTCATCCCCACACCAGGCATCAGGACAGGTGTAATCAAGCCCACCTGACCGAGGAGGAGTTCAGTGATTTCTCCAGCTCAGGAAGCAGATTCAGACTTTGAACCCATGCACTCCACTGTCAGAGACCATGCTCCTGCCTGTGGTGGCCTCACTCTGGGTGGGCCAGGTGGTCAGAGTAGATTTGTGAGTCAGAAGAGAGGAGAGACCTCAACCACCAGGAGAGTCAAGGAAACAGACACAAGAACCGAAGACATGCACCTTCCCTTCCGATTAGGGGTAAAAAGGGGGAGAGAACATGTCATCTGTCCTCCCCTCCATCCACATCCTCATTCCTGGAAGAGGACGGAGTATGCTACCTCACCTCTGAGGAATTACATCCTTATGGGGCTTCTTACTGAGCACTATGGATGACTCATCTGGGCTCTAGGACAAAGTCCAAGGTGCTGGCTGAAGGCAAATTTGATGGACTTTTGAGCTCTGAAATGAATGACAGTACATCCATCATTCCCGTGGAAGTGACCTTCCAAAACGTCTCTATAGCTGTCTTCACACACACACACACACACACACACACACACACACACACACCCCTAAAGAAGTCTTGAGTATTATAAGTGGGACAAGAAGACTTCTTATCCTGTAGAGAGTCTGGCATCTATCTCTGAAACAAAAGCTCAGGTCTTTAGGCAGCCGTCAGGTGAGACACCTCCACCTCTGAAACAGATATCTCTGGCCACTATCACTCACACAGAGCATCCAGGTGCAGTTAAATTCCCCCAAAGCACAGGGAAGAGGCATCACTGCGGGCGAGTGGGGTGTGTCCCTATCAGAAGAGAAGGTGATGAGACAACAACCTAGTGTAACTAAATCTCCTTTCCTTCCCAGCCGTGCTGCCTAAGTCACAGCAGAGAAGCACACTCAGAGCTGGGCGGTGGTTCTCGCGAGGCTCCGCATCTATTTCGTCTGTTTAAACATGTTCTTCTCCCGTGGCTGCCAGGATGCCCCAAGCCGCTAGAGTCTTTTTCAGCCAGGGCCTGCCCTGCCCTTGGTGGTTGCCTCCGCAGTGAGCTGATGTTCAGGTTCTTTCACTTCTGAGATGCAGTACACTTTCTATGGAGACAATGGATCTTTTTGTTCTTTGTGATTCAACTCTAATTTGTTTTTTGTTTTTGTTTAATTCTGCACATGGCTTCAGAGCACAGCTGACTTTTGCCTGGGACCATCTTGTCAGTGTTGACAACTCCCTTATTTATTTGCCTTGGAAAATTCTCTTTTCATTTTTCATATAGCATCCGATTCATGGCTTATTCCCACCTGGCTGCTGCCTACAACCTTTTCCAGCTGGAAGACATGTGTTATGAGCCCCACCAAGGGCGGGCCCTGTGCCACAGCATGGGGATGCGGGGCCCAGGATCAAGGGCCAGCATCATATGGGCACAGGCTGAGCTGGTGGCCGAGGGCCCTGTATTCTTACCCTGCCCCCTCTTCCCAAGACGTCCTGAGCTGTGGGCAGCAGACTCACGGTTGGCCTCGTGTCACTTGCTCGGATTTGAGCCTCCGCGTGCAGAACATGGTTATGCAACCACGTAAAAGACTCACTTCCTTTCTGGTCATTTTCTGTTCTTCAGAACAGAAACATAACTCACCTACTGCCATGTCCTTTGATCCCTACTTACTGTCTTGCTCCTTAAAATGGGCCTCCCTCGACCAGAGACCCTGGGGAATCAGCACACCCTTTCCCACCAGCCACTTCTGAACTTACACCCACAGAGGTGAGAGGAGGTCTTTGGAAGCACATGATTTAATCCAGTAAGCAATTGTTCCAGAATTTGCCCAGAGTACTAAGTTCATTCCATAATGATTATCATAGAACAAAGCACCAGGTTCTTGAGTAATTGTGAAAATGCAGACTCCTGGGTCACATTCCAGGCTTTCTGTGTCAGGACCCCTTGGGGGTGGAGCCAGAGAACCTGCACTTTTACAATCTGCCGAGGCACGTCTTACAACGACTGAAGTTTCAGAACGTACAGGGCAAGATGTGCAGAGCAGGCCAGGTCTCAGGAAGCTTGCAACCGCACAGAAGCGAAAAGCAGACAAAATCTGCAGTTCAAAGTCATCCCCAGTGTGGCCTTAGCAGTGCTGATAAGAGGAACGCAGGCCCCTTGTGCCTGAGGACTCCATTCTCCATGGCTTCTGGCTTCCAAATGTGAGTTATTTGCTGGCACAGGTAGGTGATGTTCTGCTGCTGAGAAAGAATGCTTTCCCCATAAATAATCTACTCTTTCATCCCAGTACGTATTAAGTGCCTACTGTACATCCTTTTAAATATACATCTGACGTCTTTAGTGACTTTCTCATATCTCCCCGACTTTTTGAGTCATCAGCCTCGTTTTCATCCACAGCACAGCAGTAGTCACTAGAATTAGCCTGAGATGTGAGTATGATCATGTTTTTGGTAGCTGTTCTGAGGCAAGGACAATCAATGGCCTCCAGAGATGTCCCCATCCTCATCCCTGTTGAGAGATGACTTAAGTACATCACACGACAAAGGGGGATTCTCAAGATTGGGGAGATTCTCCTGGGTTATCCAGGAGGCACAATTTAACCACATGTGGTCTTAACAGTAGAGAACCCAGCTGATGCCAGAGAAAGAAGATGGAAAGGAGGCAGGAGAGGCTTGAAGCAAGAGAGGGGCTCAGCCTACCATTGTTGGCTAGAAGATGGAGCCAGAAAGGTGTCAGCTTAGCAGATGCTGGGGTTGACCTTCCACATGGAAATGAGAACTTTGGGGCTGCAGTCACAGGGAACCGAAGTCTACGACAACCTGAATGCTCAGAAGAATGGATTCTCCCTGAGCCTCTAGAAAGGAGAGCAGCCCTGTTGACAGTTTGATTTTAGCCTAGTGAGATCTACACCCACAACCCAACACATTTAAAATAATATATTCTTGTTGTTTGAGCCATTTATTTTGTGGTTACTTGTTACAGCAATAAGAAGAAAGTCTTGCATTAGCCATCAGTGGTGGTCACCTTGTACTTGCTGGTTTCAGAGACCTGTAAGGAGACATTAGTGGGATCCATGTTCCTACCTAATTTTTAGTTTATTTATGACCCAGTTATGTTTGAAGAAGTTCTTTGCAGAGCAGTGCCCCTCCCATAAGTTCTCTTGCTGACTCCATTCCATCTGAAATAGGCAACCAGCAGAGGTTGATTTGCCTCAATCTGTCCTTGAACCAATTTGAATGTTAATGTGGGTTCTTTTGACCTTAGATTTAGTAATGGTTTTCACACTTTTATTCTGATAAAAAGCAAAAACATTCTTTTGAACTTGTATTTATGCTCTTATATTTTAATTTTCAAGAGCTCTTTCTTGTTTTCCAAAAGTTTTTAATACCATACTGTTCTTATTTCATGAATACAAAAAAACTTTCTCATCTCTTGCTGATATGCACTACAGTTTTCTTTTCTTTTGGAGTTGTCTCTTATTTCTTTCAATGTTCTTTTTTTGAATTGTTTTGGTTCTTCCCTCTCATGGTAAAATCTCTCCCGAGGTGTCTGCTGGCATTCTCTGTCTGCTAGAGGTGAGGCACTAAACCTCCGTGAAGCTGGCGTCTCATGGACTCTACCGCATAGGGCGACAGGCGGTATTGCCCCATTGTTTCCTTGGAAAACTTCACATATTCACACCTCTACCTCTCTCTTTCTTGGGCTGCAGCCCCTCAGAATGCAGGATTTCACTTATTCTCCCTCATTTCAGTAGGGTGCCTCATCCCTGTCTTTGCTTGCATCACTAAGTCCCAAGTATGATTTGTTTTCTCTGCAGAATAAACGCTCCTTCTCCTTGTTGCATAGGTTAACAAAGGAGATAGAGTAGGGAGTGGAGAGGGATGTACCTAATTACCCCCTTGGACACATTTTCAACCAATTCTACTATTTTGTCCCTTACCAGCCAGTCATCCTGCCTCCTGTGGTCCTAGGGGCCTCCAGTCCCTCTGGGGTCCTGCGGTAGCAATGCCTTGCCTCTTGTGTTCTTTCTTTGTCCTGTTGCTCAGGTACCAACCATTGCCCATCACTCAGGTACCGCCCTCATCTGCCCAAATGTTGCTGATGTTTCCTGTCTTCTAGACTCTATTTCTCTCCTTGTCATTATGGGTTTATCTCATTCACTCACTCATTTATTCATTCACTGCCATTTTATGGGTTTGGAAGAGAGCATGGGTTCAAGCCTCTATGTGTAATTGGAAACCCTAGAGAAGTTTGAGTCAAAAGCATTGACTATTCAAGTGGAAGCGACCTAGTTCAATCCCTTCATTGGAAGGGAATGCAAATAAAGAAGAAAGACCTTCCTACTTTAAACTGCTCTTGTATTTCAGAGGTCCCTAAGCGTCAGGCCTCAGAACAGATATTCTGAGATGTTCCTGTTTGGAACTGGTCAGTCTGGGTGGAGGACAGTGACAAAACTACAGCGCTTGTCCTAGTGAGAAGGAGAGTCACCCCCACACAGGCAGCTAGAAGAGTTCCTCACTGGCAGGTCATGATCAGAGAGGTGACAGGCTTCTCCAAAAGCGAAAGACACCGTCACACAGCCCCAGAGTGGAAATGACCTTCTGGATGACCTGCCCTCTCCGCTCTCCTCCCCCATACACGCGGACACCTCCAGCTGTGACAGCATCCGAGTACAGGGGCAGGAAAAGAGACAAAAGCCATCACCACCTGCAGAGCAGACTCACAAAAGGTCCAGCTGGCTTTGAAACCATGCGTTTCACATCTTTGTTTTCTCCCTATGAATCAAAGTATGGGACCTGCATACCTTCTGCCTCTCCTCTGACCCATAGTGTCAAGAGGGCTCCCTGCCTCCTCCCATCTCCCTTGATTCTGCTGACACATCCTAACTGGGGATGGCCATGGGAGGGAACACACTGGACCCCCTCAGAAGATGGTGGGCTGGGCCCTCCTCATTTCAGGAGCAGAGAGGTATCCTCCAAGGCCCAAAGCACTTTCAGAGTGGGGTCACAAGCTGTTGTCAGGGAGTTACATGAAATAATTTATGTGAATCCTCTCTTTCAGTGAGAAGTTATTTCCTTTTATTGACTTTTTAATTTTTATTTTATATTGGAGTATAGTTGAGTTCCCTGATGGCTCAAGTGGTAAAGAATCCACCAATGCAGGAGACACAGGACATGTAGGCTTGATCCCTGGGTCAAGAAAATCCCCTAAAGAAGGAAATGGCAACCCACTCCAGTATTCTTGCTGGAGACTCTCCTGATAGAGGAGTCCATAGCGTCTCACAGAGTCAGATAAGACTGACCGCGCACATGCAGAGCTGATTCACAGTGCTGTGTTACTTTCAGGTGTTCAGCGAAGTGACTCAGTCATGCATATGCATGCATCCACTCTTTTCCAGATTCCTTTCCCACATCAGTTCAGTTCAGTCGCTCAGTCCTGTCCAGCTCTTTGCGACCCCATGAATCGCAGCACGCCAGGCCTCCCTGTCCATCACCAACTCCCGGAGTTCACTCAGATTCACGTCCATCGAGTCCGTGATGCCATCCAGCCATCTCATCCTCTGTCGTCCCCTTCTCCTCCTGCCCCCAATCCCTCCCAGCATTAGAGTCTTTTCCAATGAGTCAACTCTTCGCATGAGGTGGCCAAAGTACTGGAGTTTTAGCTTTAGCATCATTCCTTCCAAAGAAATCCCAGGGCTGATCTCCTTCAGAATGGACTGGTTGCATCTCCTTGCAGTCCAAGGGACTCCCAAGAGTCTTCTCCAATACCACATAGGTGCCTTTTAATGATTTTTTAAATTTTTTTTGTTGAAGTGCAGCCTGTTTACAAAAATATACACAAGTTGCCCTGACCTAATTCACAGTGAACAGACTCATGTGACCAGGATCAGAGCATGACCAGCCCCCCAGGTGCCCCTGCCCTGCCCCACTCCTGTTAAAACCCCAGTGATAACTGATCCTTGGTCTCCTAACACCACAGATTAGTTCTACATCCTTTTATATAAGTAATTGTGTGGGATGGGATCTTCTGGGTCCGGCTTCCTTTGCTCAGCTTTACATTTTGTGAGATCCACCCACGCTGAGTGTGTTGCGTCACTCTGAATGTGTTTAAACTGTAAAGCAATAGATAGAATTAAGTTTTTGCTGTACAATTCAAATGCCATTTAGTGCAATCATTTCTTCTACTTGTCTTAAAAGCTACCAGGAGGAGTAACAGATTATTTGTATTTTAAGCATATTCATATAATGGATCTGAAATCCTTTCTTTTACGGAAAAGAAATGGCAAGGGAAAGGGAACCGTGATCTGCCTGTGTCATCAGAGCCTGTCAGGTTCTCCAGGTGCCTGACGGGTTTTGTCTGTCTTCTTGCCTGTTCCATTCCCACAGGACCTGGGGGCCCCCTTTTTGGAGGCAGACCGTCCCCACAAAGAAGCAGCCTCTGATTACCCAGAGAACAATGACAGTATCCAATTTTTGTTGCTGTTTTGCAATCTGTATTTAAGTAGTTACATAGATCATCAGGATCACACTGTTAATCTCAAGGGAAAATACAGAAGATGAAGCTGCGTGAGGACAGTGTCATGACCTACTCACACCAGAGTCCCCCATCCAGTGTAATTATGAGATCACTAAAATTAATGAAACTTTTATTTGGCTAATAAAATAGCCTGTGGTCAGATCCCATACCAACAAAATTCATTTCTAATCCAGGAAGGAGGAAAGCCAAATTGAGTGTTCTATGCTCATGTTTCCTGAAACAAAGCAAAATCAAACGAAGGCAAAAAGGAACAGGATATTCGGAAACTGAACAGCGAGCAGCCAGCATCCTTGCTCTCCACGTGGGTATTAAGTGCTGTGCTGACTGCTGTACATTATTCTGTGCTCCGTTAGCCAAGGGACCCCACAGATGCCATAAAAATCTCTGTGAAGGAGTCAAATGCCCAGGACAGCGATGAGATTATTACCTAAACAGCAGATCATGAAAACAGCAGGAAGTTTTTCAGCAGAGTGGAGACAGCTGGCTGAGCACAGTTTCCAGACGCGGTGTGGAGGCACTGGGAGGTAGGAAGGCTTGAGGGGGCCCCGCTGCTCCCCAAGCCTGCTCGCTGCTCTGAGTCTCTGCTCACCTTTCAGAGCAGCTGCTATAGACGTTGAGGTATCCTCATGGCAAAGACACCAACTCAATTACTTTCTTTCATGAAACAGAAATATATCAGTCAGTGGCAGCATTTGAGGAAACACAAGTGTAATGACCCTGATTAGAGAAGGGACGCCAGAAAAGAGGAGACGTTCTCCGGAGGGCACAGCAAGATCTGTGTGGCCACTGGCCCACCAACCATGACAGAGCCCAGCAGATGAAACAAGGCCATTTGTAAACATGAAATTGCCTGATCTTGGCTTCCAGCCCAGCTGCTAATTCATCGGAGGTAGAAATGACCCTGGGAGCCCCTCAGAGATGCAGGTTACTGTAAAAGGCACAGAAGTGGAAACGAGGGCCAGAAAAGGCTTCGGAAAAAGTCACATGAGAAAGAGAAAAGAACAGTTTGTCATTAACAAGACGTCTCCAAGTAAGCCTGTGGGAAGTACAGGCTTTCTTTCACTTGTCAAGTACAGAAAGTACAGAATACATACATACAGCTTCCGCCTCGCTGACACCTTTGAACTTCTTATTGTTTTCTTTTCCAGAACACTTCTGGTAATCTGAATGAGAGGTGGGTAGCATCTCTTATTATACAATTTCTAACAGAGAGTTTGCCAGAATCCTTTCTGGGCACCATCCTCATATTCATCTCCCAGACCAGTGTCCACCCTAAGCCCTTTCTGTGGTTCTCTGCACTCAGAAGGGCTAGCCCCACACCATGGCCCCTCTACTGTACCCCACTCCCCGAATCAGAGCCTGCTGGGCCTGCCAGACTGGGCCCCTACCAAGACCCCTCGGAGCCTGCCTGGTCCTAGGTATGGTCACATCGGCTGTTCCTCCCACTCGAATCAGTTGAATTCAAATGCCCTTTCACATTGCAACCCAGATATTATTATCTCTGCTCTGTGCATGGCTGGGTTAGTGGGTTTAGCACAAACATTCTGAACAAGGAGAGACTCTGTGTTGTGGGGACGAGACAGAACCAAGAGAGATGTCCCTCTGGGGTGGGCAGAGAGAAAAACCCAAACCCTCAGTACCAGGGGGCCCAGAGCCACAGAAGCCCAGGAAATGGCACTGTGCTCCAGCTCCAGAGGGTGGAGGGAGGTAAATACCCAGACACAATTTGGGTTAAGTGTGGCCACCAGACCAGGATCAGCCAATGAAACGGGAGTGAAGTGATGATTCTGAACACTGTTATTTTCCTTTGCTTTTATGCTTGTTTCACAGAACATTAGCAAATGCCACTTGACTTGATTTCCTCTCCCTCTCTGACTGCAGCTGATAAATTTATTTGGTATTTGGTCACTCCTGGCCACAAGCTATTCACCTGAGAAAAATAGACTTTACTTATTTTTGTAATCTCATAATGATACTGAGTGACAGGATCACAGAGACAGAATCCAGTGTGAACAAGTCGCTCCAAGTTCTTGGATCAATTTTGCAATTAAAAATTGCTTGTGCCCCTTTTATTTAATAGAAATGAGTCTTTTACTTTACTTGACAACGTTGAGGGGTCTGGTCAGGGATTTTGTTGAATGTGCTTCAATTTGAGTTTGTCCAGTGCTTGTCTTGTGATTAGCCAAGGGTTGTAGGTTTTTGGAAGGGAGACTCAGAGGTCAGTGGCTTCTCAGGGCATCATATCAAGGCCGCAGGTTATCAGTGTGATTTCTCCCTGGTCACCTGGCCAGTGGGGTGTTTGCCAAGCTTCTCCACCATCAAGTTAACTTTTCTTTCTTTTCCGTGCCCATGGGAAGGAATAGTGAATGCAGAACACACCAGGGGCTGGGAAAGACCATTTATTCACTTATTTGTAATTCTTCCCCAGGAGACGTGCCACTGATGTGGAAGTTCTAGTGCCAGGGCACGTGTCGCCATGTCCTCTCTTCCTGTTGCCATCATGACTATGACCAGTGGCTCCATCAGCTGGGACCCAGAGAGAGGAAAGTGATGACACAAGCTGTGCCCCCTCCTGACTCGCAACAATGTGTAATGTGAACAAGAAATAAGCCCTGGGAATTCCCCAGCTGCCCAGTAGTTGAGACTCCATGTTTTCACTGCCAACAGCCCTGGTTCAATTCCTGGTCAGTGAACAAAGACCCCACAAGCTGTGCAATGCAGCCAAAAAGAAAGAAAGAAAAAAAGAAATGAGCTTTTATTGCTGTGAGGCTTTAAGGTTTGAGGGTGGTATGCGTTGCAGCACTAACACCAAACTGATCCTTCCTCAGGGAAGGGTAAAGTGAGATCATATTCAACAGGGCAGAAGTCAGAAAGTTTGGGGTGTGCAGAGCCTGCACACCCATTTTGTAGTTTAAGACTGATGTGCAGACAGGCCAGAATGATGACAGTGAGCTCTGACATCATGTGAAAGGTGCTGCTTGGGGCAGATGGCTGAAAACCCCTGCCAGCCAGCAGGTGCAGCCCTCCCTTCCAGAAGGGTGCAGCCCTCCCTTCCTAATCATGTAGTGTAATCAAATGATTATTTCCCCTCGTTGACTTCTCCTCCTGACTTGGTATTTCTGCATGTGGTGTAGTCATCTTTCCTTTAAGATTTTCTTTTTGACGTTGAATGCAACTTATTCCATGGTCAATCATTTCTAAAGGTTCTGCCCCATAGTGTTAACACTGGTCCTCAGCTTTTCATTCCCCAGCCCCATGTCTGTCTCAGACCCTCATCACCTTCTGTCTGCACCACGGTGAAGGGTCCACATTAATCTCCCAGTCTGTCTTCAAACCTCCCTTCTTCTGCTCGAGGTTTGTCTCTAAATCAAAGACCAGCTCAGTTATTTCTACTGTATGAACTACTGTCTTGGTCCATCACTCATGGTCTCACAATCTGTAGTCACCTCAGATCTCCTTAGTTCCTCACATCCAGCTTACATGTTCAACATGCCTGATGGAATCTCATTTCCAAGGATTTATGTTTCTTTGTAAATGTATCACCCCTCCTGTTATAACCTACCCTCTTTTCTCCTTTCCCATGTAGCAAATCCTGGTGCCCTTTAAGTCTTGGTTTACATATCACCTTTTCTCTGATATTTTTGCTGACTCTTTTCCCATTTCAGGTAGAATTAATAATTCCTTCTTCCTTTTCTGATTTAGAAAAATCATACACATCCTTTGATGTTTGACTCAATAATTATCTCTTTCATTACATTTCTGTGACTTTCTTTTCCTTCCTCCTTCCTTTCTTTCCTCCTGTCCACCTATTTCTTTTTACTTTTCTTAAGAAAAAATAAACTTAATGCTGAACTTTTGGTAAGGATAGAACAAGAAAAACATGGTTCTTGTCGTCCAGCCATAGCTGGCTACCAGAGGGGACACAACCCAGGAAAGAACCGCCAGCCTTGGGCATCCCATCAGGGTCCAGCTTCAGAATTCCTTACAGTGGGATAGCTTCCAGTTTCAGGAGGAAATTGTGGGCTTCTTAAGACACGGAACCTACATCATCTGTGAATTTACAATGCCAGGAATGGTGTTTAGAATGTGACGATTGATCAAAAATCACTTACTGAATTGAATGCATGTAACCTGCTAATAAAATAAACTGCCTAGTCAAAGCTATGGTTTTTCTGGCAGTCATATATGAATGTGAGAGTTGGATTATAAAGAAAGCTGAGCACCGAAGAATTGATGCTTTTGAACTGTGGTGTTGGAGAAGACTCTTCAGAGTCCCTTGGACTGGAAGGAGATCAAACCAGTCCATTCTAAAGGAAATCAGTTCTGAATATTCATTGGAAGGACTGATGATGAAACTGAAACTCTAATACTTTGGCCACGTGATGCGAAGAACAGACTCATTGGAAAAGACCCTGATGCTGGGAAAGATTGAAGGCAGGGGGAGAAGGGGACGGCAGAGGTTGTATGGCATCACTGACTGGATGGACATGAGTTTGAGCAAGTGCCGGGAGTTGGTGATGGACAGGGAGGCCTGGCGTGCTGTGGTCCATGGGGTCACAAAGAGTCGGACACATCTGAGTGACTGAACTGAACTGAACCTGCTGTTAATGCCCCATCTTGCTGGGTTCTTGCTGCTGAGTGATGTTTCATCAGACTTCCTTAACAAGGAACAGCTTCCTGTTTAAAGTCAGCTCATGGGAGAGAAATTATACTTTGTTTTTCTGTTAAACCAACAAAAAAATGGATCCATATCTAAAAGAGGGCAACATTTGTATAATGGTGGAAGAAATAGCTACTTCTGAGTTTTCTTCTATTAAGACGTTTCACAGATTTTTCCCACTGCAATGAGTTATGTATTTAAAAGTGGTAACGTCAAGGACTAATTAACATTACTTATATGTTTACAAGAAATAAAAATAATCCTCATACAGTGTAAAACTGCAGGTTAACCAGAATCTCATAAAGAATTGAACTATTTCGAAGAAATAAAAAGTGCAAAAGAGAAATGTTCCATCTAGTTATCACATAATTAAGTTTAAACAACTAATCTGTAATGTGAATATCTCAATCTGGTTTCAGGCTATTGGTGACTCTTTGTAACTGGCCATTGGTTGAGTGCAAGTATAGACTATAATTACGAGATGAAGAGTCACACTTTTCTTGTGCATAAATTGTGTTCATTTTCCATCAGCCTCATTTCCACTTTCTGTCCTATGGTCTATGGAAGGATAGCATGTGACCACCCTGTGGCGACTGGCATTGGGTCATGGCCAGTGCAGTGGAGCCTGAAGTAGGAAGCCAGTGGACAACTGCAGGTGAGGAGCAGGCAGGCCCCAGGAACACCCCTGGGTCACAGCCTGCAGAGAAAAGCCCTGGTCTTCCTCGTCAACCCCTGCGGGGCAGGTGCAGAAGCAGAGACCAGGTGTAACTTCCATAGATGTGCAGCTGACAGTGGAGCCAAGCTGAAAGATGGGGTCTCCACTCTACTTGGGAGGTCGAACAGAGCCCACTACTATTGGAGCAGAGTGCTATTGGACTTGGAACCATGGTATGAAAAGATGTTGTCAAAGTCAAATACTAACAATGATGCTGGCAGGCCGTTATCCAGTACTTAGTATGAGCTGGTCAGTGTTCTAACAGCTTTACACGTACTAACACATGGTGAGGATTTTTTTTCTAATATCATACCCTCTAAAATGTAAAAGACTACTAATGCCTAGTTATTTCTGGCAAGAATCCATTTTTCCTCAAGGCTCTTTAAAATTCAGCTCTTTGCATACAAGGAGGAAAAATAAAAGAGCAAGCCCTACATTAAGAGAGATTACCAGGCACGCCCTAGTAAACTTTTTCTAAAATCAGTTTATGTCATTAAACTCATGAGATTTCCTTTTAAGGGCAAAAACAGGTTACATGACCAAAAACCAAAATCAAGTGATCCTTATGACAGGCAGCATAGAATGCCCTGGCCATGACCCGATGCCAGTGGCCACAGGATGGTCACATGCTATCCTCCCACAGACCCTAGGACAGAAGATAGAAATGAGGCTGGTGGAAAATGAACATAATTCAGACACAAAAAGAAAGTGTGACTCTTCATCTGGTAATTACAGTCTGTTTGCGCTCATCTTATCCACAAGTGGGGGGAATAAAGCATGTGCATTTATCTCCTCCTGTGAGAACTCCAAAATTGCAACTAACTGCTGAACAACCATTAACAGAAGAATGTTGGATCCCACCAAAAGAAGATACCCCATGTCCAAGGGCAAAGGAGAGAGCCCCAAAGATGGTAGGAGGGGTGATTTTATACCCGCCATACCCGCAAGAGATGCTTGGAGAGCTCAAACAAAACCTTGTATACACCAGGATCCAGGGACCCCATAAGAGACTGAGTCAGACTTGCCTTTGAGTATCTGAGTGTCTCCTGTGGAGGCACGGGTCAGCATTGGCCTGCTGCAGGGACAGGGGCTCTGGCTGCAGCAGACCTGGGAGGTGTGGCATGTGAGACCCACCACAGAGCCACTGAGCAGACAACCCACAAACAGGAAAGCAATTACACCAAAGAAGTTCTCTTACTGTTGCTAAAGTTATAGGACCTACAACAGATTTCTCAACCAGGAGATCTGGAAAAGGGACTGAGAACTCCCAGGGAATTTGACTTTGAAGGCCAGTGGGATTTGATTATAAAACTTCCACAGGACTGGGGAAACAGACTCTTGGAGGGCACAAACAAAACCTTGTGTGCACCAGGACCCAGGAGAAAGGACCAGTGACCCCAAAAGAGTCTGAGCCAAACTTGCCTGTGACTGTCCACGAGTCTGGTGGAGGTGTGGGTTGATAGTGGCCTGCCAAGGAATCAGGGGCACTGAATGCAACAGTCCTGGCATGTCTTTTTGAAGGAGGTAGCCAATACCCTACCATAGTTTGGTCTTAGGCCAAATTACAGGGACAGAACACAGCCCCACCCATCAACAGAAAATTGTATTAAAGATTTACTGAGCATGGCCCCACCCATCAGAGAAAGACCCAGATTCCCCTACAAGCAGTGCTTCCCATCATGAAATTTCCACAAGCCTCTTATCCATCAGAGAGCAGACAGAATGGAAATCACAATTACAGAAAATTAACCAAACTGATCACTTGGATCACAGCCTTGTCTAACTCAATGAAACTACAAGCCATGCCATGTAGGGCCACCCATGATGGACGGGTCATGGTGGAGAGTTCTGACAAAATGTGGTCTACTGGAGAAGGGAATGGAAAACCACTTCAGTATTCTTGCCTTGAGAACCCCATGAACAACATGAAAAGGCAAAAAGATGTGAAACTGAAAGATGAACTCCCTAGGCTGGTAGGTGCCCAATATGCAACTGGAGAAGAGTGGAGAAATAGCCCCAGAAAGAATGAAGAGGCTGAGCCAAAGCAAAAACAAGGCCCAGTTGTGGATGTGACTGGTAATGGATGTAAAGTCTGAGGCTGTAAAGAACAATATTGCATAGAAACCTATAATGCTAAGTTCACGAATCAAGGTAAATTGGAAGTGGTCAAACAGGAGATGACAAGAGTGAACGTCGACATTTTAGGAATCAATGAACTAAAATGGACTGGAATAGGTGAATTTAACTCAGATGACCATTATATCTACTACTGTGGGCAAGAATCCCTTAGAAGAAATGGAGTAGCCCTCATAGATAACAAAAGAGTCCAAAATGCAGTACTTGGATGCAATCTCAAAACTGACAGAATGATCTCTGTTCATTTCCAAGGCAAACCACTCAATATCACAGTAATCCAAGTCTATGCACCAACCACTAATGCTGAAGAAGCTGAAGCTGAACAGTTCTGTGAAGATCGACAAAACCTTCTAGAACTAACACCCCAAAAAGATGGCCTTTTCATCATAGGGGACTGGAATGCAAAAGTAGAAAGTCAAGAAATACCTGCAGTAACAGGCTAATTTGGCCTTGGTGTACAGAATGAAGCAGGGCAAAGGCTAACAGAGTTTTCCCAAGAGAAGGCACTGGTCATAGCAAACACCCTCTTCCAACAACACGAGAGAAGACTCTACATGAGGACATAGCCAGATGGTCAACACCGAAATCAGATTGATTATATTCTTTGCAGCCAAAGATGGAGAAGCTCTATAAAGTCAGCAAAAACAAGGCTGGGAGCTGACTGTGGCTCAGATTATGAACTCCTTATTGCCAAATTCAGACCTAAGTTGAAGAAAGTAAGGCAAACCACTAGACCACTCAGTTCAGTTCAGTTCAGTTCAGTTGCTCAGTTGTGTCCGACTCTTTGCGACCCCAAGAATTGCAGCATGCCAGCCCTCCCTGTCCATCACCATCTCCGAGTTCACTCAAACTCACGTCCATTGAGTCGGTGATGCCATTAGCCATCTCATTCCCTGTCGTCCCCTTTTCCTCCTACCCCCAATCCCTCCCAGCATCAGAGTCTTTTCCAATGAGTCAACTTTTTGCATGAGGTGGCCAGAGTACTGGAGTTTCAGCTTCAGCATCATTCCTTCCAAAGGCCACCCGGGGCTGATCTCCTTTAGAATGGACTGGTTGGATCTCCTTGCAGTCCAAGGGACTCTCAAGAGTCTTCTCCAACACCACAGTTCAAACGCATCAGATATTCTTCAGCACTCAGCCTTCTTCACAGTCCACTCAGATATGACCTAAATCAAATCCCATAGGGTTGTACAGTAGAAGTGACAAATAGATTTAAAGGATTTCATCTGATAGGTAGGTATCTATTCGATCTGATAGACTCAGGTTCAATTCCTGGGTCAGGAATATCCCCTGGAGAAGGAAATGGCAACCAACTTGAGTATTCTTGCCTGGAAAATTCCATGGACAGAGGAGCCTGGTGGGCTACAGTCCATGGCATTGCAAAGAATCAGGAACATGCTTACTAACTTGCATCAGGGAATCTGGGTTTTTTTCTTTTTAAAAAATTGAGGTATAGTTGACTTATGATATTATGTAAGTTTCAGGTGGACAACATGCACAATTTTAAAGGATAGACGGTATTATAAAATATTGGCTATATTTCAGAGAATCTGGCTTTTAACGGCAGCTCAGACATGTGACCACAGAGAAGACTTGTGTCTTGCCTTTATCTATCAGATCTGATAGATAGACCTGCCTCCTAAGAAAGGTAGATAAAAAGATAAGAACTCTGGATGGAGGTTCTAACTGTTGCTTCTTGACCTGCATACAGATTTCTCATGAGGCAGGTAAAGTGGTCTGGTATTCACATCTGTTTAAGAATTTTCCACAGTTTGTTGTGGTCCACACAGTCAAAGGCTTTGATGTACCCAATGAAGCAGAAGTAGATGTTTTTCTGGAACTCTCTTGTTTTATTAATGATGGCAATTTGATCTCTAGTTCCTCTGCCTTTTCTAAATCCAGTTTGACATCTGAAAGTTCACAATTCACGTACTGTTGAAGCCTGTCTTGGAGAATTTTGAGCATTACTTTTCTAGGTACTGATATGAGTACAATTATGCAGTAGTTTGAACATTCTTTGGCATTCCCTTTCCTTGGGATTAGACCGTTTCCAGTCCTGTGGCCACTTCTGGGTTTTCCAAATTTGCTGGCATATTGAGTGCAGCACTTTCACAGCATCATCTTTTAGGATTTGGAATAGCTCAACTGGAATTCCATCATCTCTACTAGCTTTGTTCATAGTGATGCTTCCTAAGGCCCACTTGACTTCACATTCCAGGATGCCTGGCTCTAGGTGAGTGACCACACCATCATGATTATCTGGGTCATGAAGATCTTTTTTGTATAGTTCTTCTGTGTATTCTTGCCACCTTTTCTTAATATCTTCTACCCATACCATTTCTTTCCTTCATTGTGCCCATCTTTGCATGGAAAGTTCCCTTGGTATTTCTAATTTTCTTGAAGAGATCTCTAGTCTTTCCCATACTATTGTTTTCCTCTAATTCTTTGCATTGATCACTGTAGAAGGCTTTCTTATCTCTTCTTGCTATTCTCTGGAACTCTGCATTCAGATAGATATAGCTTTCTGTTTCTTCTTTGCCTTTCACTTCTCTTTTTTTTCTCAGCTATTTGTAAGGTCTCTTCAGACAATCATTTTGCCTTTTTGCATTTATTTTTCTTGGGGATGGTCTTGATCACCGACTCCTGTACAATGTCATGAACCTCCGTCCATAGTTCTTCATGCACTCTGTCTATCAGATCTAATCCCTTGAATCTATTTGTCACTTCCACTGTATAATGGTAAAAAATTTAATTTAGGTCATACCTGAATGGTCTAGTGGTTTTCCTTACTTTCTTCAATTTAAGTCTGAATTTGGCAATAAGGAGTTCATGATCTGACACAGTCAGCTCCTCATCTTGTTTTGCTGACTGTAAAGAGTTTCTCCATTTTTGGCTGCAAAGAATATAATCAATCTGATTTCAGTGTTGACCATCCAGTGATGTTCACATCTTGTGTTGTTGGAAGAGGGTATTTGCTATGACCAGTGCCCAGTGCCTTCTCTTGGGAAAACTCTGTTAGCCTTTGCCCTGCTTCATTTTGTACTTCAAGGCCAAACTTGCTTTTTACTCCAGGTATCTCTTCACTTCCTACTTTTGCATTCCAGTCCCCTATAATGAAAAGGACATCTTTTCTGGGTGTTGGTTCTAAAAGATCCTGTAGGTTTTCATACAAGCATTCAACTTTACCTTCTTCAGCATTAGTGGTTGGCGCGTTGACTTGGATTACTGTGATGTTGAATGGTTTGCCTTGGAAATGAACAGAGATCATTCTGTCAGTTTTGAGATTGCATCCAAGTACTGCATTTTGGACTCTCTTGTTATCTATGAGGGCTACTCCATTTCTTCTAAGGGATTCTTGCCCACAGTAATAGATATAATGGTCATCTGAGTTAAATTCACCTATTCCAGTCCATTTTAGTACATTGATTCCTAAAATGTCAATGTTCACTCTTGTCATCTCTGTCAAGGCTGTATATTGTCACTCTGATTATTTAACTTATATGCAGAGTACATCATGAGAAATGACAGGCTGGATGAAGCCAAGCTGGAATCAAGATTGCATGGAGAAATATCAATAACCTCAGATATGCAGATGACACCACCCTCATGGCAGAAAGCAAAAAAATATTAAAGAGCCTCCTGATGAAAGTGGAAAAGGAGACTGAAAAAGCTGGCTTAAAACTAAACATTCAAAAAACGAAGATTATGGCATCCAGTCCCATCACTTCACGACAAATAGATGGGGAAACAGTGAAGTGAATGAAATAAATGAAAACAGTGACACACTTTATATTTTTTGGCTCCAAAATCACTGCTGATGGTGACTGCAGCCATGAAATTAAAAGACGCTTGCTCCTTGGAAAGATAGCTATGACCAACCCAGACAGCATATTAAAAAGCAGAGACATTACTTTGCCAACAAAGGTCCGTCTGGTCAAGGTTACGGTTTTTCCAGTGGTCATATATAGATGTGACAGTTGGACTATAAAGAAAGGGGAGTGCTGAAGAAATCATGCTTTTGAACTGTGGTGTTGGAGAAGACCCTTGAGAGTCCCTTGGACTGCAAGGAGATCAAAGCAGTCAATCCTAAAGGAAATGAATCCTGAATTTCATTGGAAGGACTGATGATGAAACTAAAATTTCAATACTTTGGCCTCCTGATGTAAAGAACTGACTCCATGAAAAAGACCCTGATGCTGGGAAAGATTGAAGGCGTGAGAAGAGATGACAGAAGATGAGAGGGTTGGATGGCATCACCAACCCAGCATCACCAACCCAATAGACATGAGTCTGAGTGAGTTCTGGGAGTTGGTGATAGACAGGGAAGCCTTGTGTGCTGTAGTCCATGAGGTCACAAAGTGTCAGACGCAACTGAGTGACTGAACTGAACTGATGGATGGAGGTTTGTAATATTGTACAAGAATGTGATCGAAACCTCCCCCAAGAAGAAGGGCAAAAAGGTAAAATTGTTGTCTGAGGAGGCCTTACACATAGCTGAGAAAAGAAGAGAAGTGAAAGGCAAAAGAGAAAAGGAAAGATACGTCAATCTGAATGCAGAGTTTCAAAGAATAGCAAGGAGAGATAAGAAAGTCTTCCACAGTGGTCCTTGCAAAGAAATATAGGAGACGATAGAATGGGAAAGACTAGCGATCTCTCCCAGAAAATTAGAGATGCCAAGGGAACTTTCCTGGCAAAGACAGGCACAATAAAGGACAGAAATGGTATGGACCTAACAGAAAGAGACGATATTAACAAAAGGTGGCAAGAATACAGAGAAGAACTATACAAAAAATTCTTCATGACCCAGATAATCACGATGGTGTGACTACTCACCAAGAGCCAAACATCCTGGAGTATGAAGTGAAGTGGACCTTAGTAAGCATCACTACAAACAAAGCTAGTGGAGGTGATGGAATTCCAGTTGAGCTCTTTCAAATCCTAAAAGATGATGCTGTGAAAGTGCTGCTCTCAATAGGCTAGTAAATTTGGAAAACTCAGCAGTGGCCACAGGACTGGAAAAGGTCAGTTTTCATTCCAATCCCAAAGAAAGGCAATGCTAAGAATGTTCAAACTACCACACAGTTGCACTCATCTCACATGCTAGTAAAGTAATGCTCAAATTTCTCCAAGACAGGCTTCAACAGTATGTGAATCAAGAACTCCCAAATGTTCAAGCTGGTTTTAGAAAAGGCAGGGGAACCAGAGGTCAAACTGCCAACATCCACTGGATCATAGAAAAAGCAAGAGAATTCCAGAAAAACATCTGCTTCATTGACTATGCTAAAGCCTTTGACTGTGTGAATCACAGCAAACTGTGGAAAATTCTTAAAGAGATGGAAATACAGACCACCTTACCTGCCTCCTGAGAAACCTGTATGCAGATCAAGAAGCAACAATTAGAACCAGTCATGGAACAACGGATTGGTTCCTAACTGGGAAAGGAGTACATCAAGGCTTATATTGTCAGCCTGCTTATTTAATTTATATGCAGAGTTCATCATGTGAAATGCCAAGCTGCATAAAGCACAAGCTGGAATCAAGACTGCTCGGAGAAATATCCATAATCTCAGATAAGCAGATGACACCACCCTATGGCAGAAAGCAAAGAGGAACTAAAGAGCCTCTTGATGAAAGTGAAAGAGAAGAGTGAAAAAGCTGGCTTAAAGCTCAACATTCAAAAAACTAAGATCATGGTATCCAGTCCTATCACTTCATGACAAGTAAATGGGAAAACAATGAAAACAGTGAGAGACTATGTTCTTGGGCTCTGAAATCACTGCAGATGGTGACTGCAGCCAGTAAATTAAGAGGAAAAAAAAAAAAAAAAGCTTGCTTCTTGGAAGAAAAGCTATGACCAACCTAGACAGCAGTGGCCTAGACAACATATTAAAAAGCTGAGTCATTAATTGCCAACAAAGGTCTGTCTACTCAAAACTATGGTTTTTCCAGTAGTCATGTATGGATGTGAGAGTTGGGCCATAATAAAAGCTGAGCACTGAAGAATTAATGCCTTTGAACTGTGGTATTGGAGAAGACTCTTGAGAGTCCCTTGGACAGCAAGGAGATCAAACCAGTCCATCCTAAAGGAAATCAACCCTGAATATTCATTGGAAAGACTGATGCTGAAGCTGAAGCTCCAGTACTTTGGCCACCTCATGCGAAGAGTTGACTCATTGGAAAAGACTCTGATGCTGGGAGGGATTGGGGGCAGGAGAAGAAGGGGACGACCTAGGATGAGATGGCTGGATGGCATCAGTAAGTCAATGGACGTGAGTTTGAGCAAGCTCCAGGAGGTGGTGATGGACAGGGAAGCCTGGCATGCTGTAGTCCATGGTGTTGCAAAGAGTTGGACGTGATTGAGCGAATGAACTGAAATGATAGAGCTAAACTGTACATTCTTTTCGGATCTCACACTGTTAGAAAGTATTCCCTCACACAGAAGTTAAGATTTTCATCCCTGGAACATCCTTCTTTGTTTTTTGTGATATGTCTTAGGTCAGTTCAAAATATATTTAAGGAAATGTAGCAAGTGTTTGTCCTGAATGATTTCCTTTCTTCCTTGTAAAACCTCATGAATTATGTAGGACTTCTTTAGGTGAGATGTATATATGACTCAGTGGTAAAGAATTCGCCTGCCAGTGCAGGAGACACAGGTTCAATCCCTGGGTAAGGAAAATCCCCTGGAGAAGGAAATAGCAACCCATTCCAGTATTCTTTCTGGGAAATCCCATGGACAGAGGAGACTGGCAGGCTACAGTCCATGGACTTGCAAAAAGTCAGACATGACTTAGCAAGTAACAACAAGAACAAATATATGTATATTATATGAAATCTATATTTATGAAAATTTGCCACTGTGTAGTTTAAGATGGATATTCTGCATGTGGCTGTTCAAGCACTGGATATTTACACCGATGATACGTACAGAATGAGTTCTTTCACACTGGGCCTTGGTCGATACAAGGCAAACACCACAACAGCTGCCCCACGCCTCTGTCCCTGGGCATCGTCAGCATGCAGACCACTACAGTCTTACATTCTCCCAGTGCATTCTTTCACTTTAGTATTTTATCTTTGGCTCACAGGTTTTTCATCAGATTTTATGGACAACCTGAAAAATAGTAATTACAGGAGAGTTTGTATGAAGTTTGTACCAGTTAGTATCCTGGGAGGACAGAGATGACCTGCAAACAAATGACTGAGCACAGTTCAGTGCCAGGCTGTCTAGAAAAGGCAGAACAGGATGAAGGAAACCAACCAATGAGCTCAGGGATCAGCGACCAGTAGAATTCTAACCTCAGCCCTAACCCCCTAGCTGTAACCCTCCCAGAGAGCCAAATAGAGAGCCCTGGTCAGAACTCACACATCTGCAGAGAGAGTGTCCCTAGGGGGCGGCTGGGCAGGAAACTTCAGCCTCTTCCACTCCCATCCAGCCAGTGCCTACCATGAGCTGAAGCCAAGGGGAGGCAGAGTTCCAGGTGATGATGATCCAGATGGGCAACTGGAAGAAAACACAGCCCCACTCAGAAGGCCGTGAGGGAGGCTATGTCCCCCGAGGGCAGGTATTCACTCATGCATCTTTTCAACCGAGTTTCATGAAGAGTTTAACACACTCTGAGCCCCACCATCCTGCTTCTTGAGTCCCTGAATAGGTTAGAAGTGAGGTTCTTCTGAAATGCAAGGTGTTATAACTCCCAAAGAAATATTCATGACTTTTTCTTTAAAGCAACATATCCCATATTACCATTATTTAAAACTCCTAAAACAATGTCTTTTATTAGTTAGTGAATACTAAAGAAGATCTTAGGGATTGGAATGAAAACTGACCTTTTCCAGTCCCGTGGCCACGGCTGAGTTTTCCAAATTTGCTGGCATATTGAGTGCAGCACTTTTACAGCATCATCTTTCAGGATTTGAAACAGCTCAACTGGAATTCCATCACTTCCACTAGCTTTGTTCATAGTGATGCTTTCTAAGGCCCACTTGACTTCACATTATGTCTGACTTCACATGTCTGGCTCTAGGTGAGTGATCACACCATCGTGATTATCTTGGTCATGAAGATCTTTTCTGTACAGTTCTTCTGTGTATTCTTGCCACCTCTTCTTCATATCTTCTGCTTCTGTTAGGTCCAGACCATTTCTCTCCTTTATCTAGCCCATCTTTGCATGAAATATTACCTTGGTATCTCTAATTTTCTTGAAGAGATCTCTAGTCTTTCCCATTCTGTTGTTTTGCTCTATTTCTTTGCATTGATCGCTGAGGAAGGCTTCCTTATCTCTTCTTGCTATTCTCTGGAACTCTGCATTCAGATGCTTATATCTCTCCTTTTCTCCTTTGCTTTTTGCTTCTCTTCTTTTCACAGCTGTTTGTAAGGCCTCCCCAGACAGTCATCTTGCTTTTTTGCATTTCTTTTCCATGGGGATGGTCTTGATCCCTGTCTCCTGTACAATGTCACGAACCTCCATTCATAGTTCATCAGGCACTCTGTCTATCAGATCTAGACCCTTAAATCTATTTCTCACTTCTACAGTATAATCATAAGGGATTTGATTTAGGTCATGCCTGAATGATCTGGTGGTTTCCCCTCCTTTCTTCAATTTGAGTCTGAATTTAGCAATAAGGAGTTCATGATCTGAGCCACAGTCAGCTCCCGGTCTTGTTTTTGCTGACTGTATAGAGCTTCTCCATCTGTGGCGCAAAGAATATAATCCATCTGATTTTGGTGTTGACCTTCTGGTGATGTCCATGTGTAGAGTCTTCTCTTGTGTTATTGGAGAAGGGTTTTTGCTATGACCAGTGTGTTCTCTTGGAAGAACTCTATTAGCCTTTGCCCTGCTTCATTCCGTATTCCAAGGCCAAATTTGCCTGTTACTCCAGGTGTTTCTTGACTTCCTACTTTTGCATTCCAGTCCCCTATAATGAAAAGGACATCTTTTTGGGGTGCTGGTTCTAAAACATCTGGTAGGTCTTCATAGAACTGTTCAACTTCAGCTTCTTCAGCGTTACTGGTTGGGGCATAGACTTGGATTACTGTGATATTGAATGGCTTGCCTTGGAAACAAACAGAGATCATTCTGTAGTTTTTGAGATTGCATCCAAGTACTACATTTCAGACTCTTTTGTTGACCAAGGTGGCTACTCCATTTCTTCTAAGGGATTCCTGCTCACAGTAGTAGATATAATGGTCATCTGGGTTAAATTCACCCATTCCAGTCCATTTTAGTTCGCTGATTCCTAGAACGTCAACATTCACTCTTGCCATCTCTTGTTTGACCGCTTTCAATATGCCTTGATTCATGGACCTAACATTCTAGCTTCTTATGCAATATTGCTATTTACAGCATCAGACCTTGCTTCTCTCACCAGTCACATCTACAACTGGGTATTGTTTTTCTTTGGCTCCATCCCTTCATTCTTTCTGGAGTTATTTCTCCACTGATCTCCAGGAGCATATTGGGCACCTACTGACCTGGGGAGTTCCTCTTTCAGTATCCTATCATTTTGCCTTTTCATACTGTTCATGGGGTTCTCAAGGCAAGAATACTGAAGTGATTTACCATTCCCTTCTCCAGTGAATCACATTCTGTCAGATGAATTGCACTCATCTCACATGCTAGTAAAGTAATACTCAAAATTCTCCAAGCCAGGCTTCAGCAATATGTGAACCGTAAACTTCCAGATGTTCAAGCTGGTTTTAGAAAAGGCAGAGGAACTAGAGATCAAATTGCTAACATCTGCTGGATGTCATCAAAAAAGCAAGAGAGTTCCAGAAAAAACATCTATTTCTGCTTTATTGACTCAAAGTCTTTGATTGTGTGGATCACAATAAACTGTGGAAAATTCTGAAAGAGATGGCAATACAAGACCAGCTGACCTGCCTCTTGAGAGACCCATATGCAGGTCAGGAAGCAACAGTTCGAACTGGACATGGAACAACAGACTGGTTCCAAATAGGAAAAGGAGTACGTCAAGGCTGTATATTGTCACCCTGCTTATTTAACTTATATGCAGAGTACATAATAGAAACGCTGGGCTGGAAGAAGCACAAGCTGGAATCAAGATTGTTGAGAGAAATATCAACAACCTCAGATAGGCAGATGACATCACTCTTATGGCAGAAAGTGAAGAGGAGCTAAAAAGCCTCTTGATGAAACTGAAAGAGGAGAGTGAAAAAGTTGGCTTAAAACTCAACATTCAGAAAACTAAGATCATGGTATCTGGTCCCATCACTTCATGGGAAATAGGTGGGAAACAGTGGAAACAGTGGCAGACTTTGTTTTGAGGGGCTCCAAAATCACTGCAGATGGTGACTGCAGCCATGAAATTAAAAGATGCTTACTCCTTGGAATGAAAGTCATGACCAACCTAGATAACATATTGAAAAGCAGAAATATTATTTTGCCAACAGAGGTCCATCTAGTCAAGGCTTTGGTTTTTCCAGTGGTCATGTATGGATGTGAGATTTGGATTGTGAAGAAAGCTGAGCGCCAAAGAATTGATGCTTTTGAACTGTGGTGTTGGAGAAAACTCTTGAGAGTCCCTTAGACTGCAAGGAGATCAGCCCTGGGATTTCTTTGGAAGGAATGATGCTAAAACTGAAACTCCAGTACTTTGGCCACCTCATGCGAAGAGCTGACTCATTGGAAAAGATTCTGATGCTGGGAGGGATTGGGGGTGGGAGAAGTGGACGACAGAGGATGAGATGGCTGGATGGCATCACTGACTCGATGGACGTGAGTCTGAGTGAACTCCGGGAGATGGTGATGGACAGGGAGGCCTGGCATGCTGCGATTCATGGGGTCGCAAAGAGTCGGACACGACTGAGCGACTGAACTGAACTGAACTGAAAGAAGATCTGATAAGTTTGATTTCTCCCTCCATTAACCCAACCCTAACCCACTCAGAGAAGAATTGTCTTCAGGTATCTTTAAGCTTCTAAGCATCTATTTTTATAAGTAAATGACAGAGCAAATCTCTCTAATCAGAGTGCCAAGATCCACAAGGTGCGGCCTGAGGAGGCAGACTCCTCTGATTCAAGTCCCAGCGTCATCACTCGTGCTTCCTGGGGAAGGTCTCCTGTGCTCTGGGAGCCTCCACTTCCTTGGCACAGGCATGTGGATAGTACCTGGCCCTCTGATTTCCCTTGGTAGTGACTGCTGTGCCTTCATCAGATGCTGTGACCTTGCACTTGTTATGTTTCATCAGCCAATAGCTTCTATTGTTTCCAATAACAAAAGCTCTTGCTTTGATCTGTAATCTCTAACTGACCCCACTGCTAAACCACCTTTCTGTAGACCCTCGTGGCTGACACTGGGTCTGTGCTTCAGTTTCACAGACTATGGTTAAAGTAAGGCTACCAGATAAAACACAGGATTTTAAAATACATAAATACTCAGATTAAAATACAAAGTCCAAAACCTTTGCACTTTAGGGAATTCCCTGGTGGCCCCATGGTTAGGACGCCATGCTTCAGCTGCCACGGGCATGGATTCCCTCCCTGTCTGGGGAACTAAGTCCCCACAAACTGCAGCATTCTTCTTTTAATTCCATACAGACAACAAATAATTTTTTAGTCTAAGTATGACCCAACTATCGCATGGCAGGCCTTGTTTAGAGGTCATCTCTTGATTCACCATCAAGTTCATCCACAGCCACAGCCTCACCTTGTCTGGTGCAGGTTGACACCTTTCCTCCCCGAGAAGGGCTGTTTGGACAGATACCGCCCCCCCCCTTCCTAAGAGTAAAGCAACCATTTCTCCCTCACTTGACTCCTCGGCATAGGAATCCTGGTGTCTGTTTTCAGTGTTAAGCATGTAGGAACAGGAGAGAGAGCTGTGTGAAACAGGGGGGAGGGGTTCACCTGTTTATAGTCACCAACTGCTCTCGGAGGGGCCATCACAATTCCACCGTAAACATCGGGTGACAGGGGTTTCCTCTCCATTACCTGTCAGCAGGCTTCAGATGAACTTCAGGGAGCTTCATTTAGTCTGTAAACAGATGAAAAAAGGGCCAGTCCTTCCAGGTCCTGGCTCAATAAGGACAGTTGGGCATCAGAAAGGCCGGTCTAAGTTGTGTGTGCCTGCTTAGGCACTCAGTGGTGTCTGACTCTGCAACTCTATGGACTGTAACCTTGGAATAGGCTCCTGTGTCCAAGGAATTTTCCAGGCAAGAGTACTAGAACAGGTTGCCATTTCCTACTCCAGGAAATCTTCCAGACCCAGGGATCAAATCTGGGTCTCCTGCACTGCAGGCAGATTCTTTACTACTGTGCCACCTGGGAAGCCCCTAGTCTAGGTTAGTGAAATGGAGTTCTGAAGACACTCCCTGGAATGTTATCAAGTTCAAAGCAGAAGATAAGTTTCTTATCACTTTCTGAAAGCCCAAGTGCAACAACACCTCAGAAGCAGAATGGGGCTGGTCCACCAAGGCCTGAGATGGAAGCAGTTGTCCCAGTGACCCAAGGGAGTCCCGTGTTTCCATCTTCATCACCCATGGAAACTGCCCCAACAGACTGCACCAAAGGCACTGAGCGTATCAGCAGATTCAATGTCTGTCACCCAATATTGTTTAGTTTGGGCTCTACTTCTTTTTTATTTAAAAAAAAAAAACTTTTAAAGTTAATTTTTAGCTGTGCTGGCTGTTTTTTGGTGCACAGACTTTTCTCTAGTTGCAGTGAGCAGGTGCTACTCTCCTTTACCATGAGTAGGCTTCACACTGAGTGGCTTCTCTTGCTGTAGAGCACAGGCTTTAGAGTACACAGGCTTCAGTAGTTGAGTGTGTGGGCTCAATAGCTGTGGTTCCGGGGCTCTAGAGCACAGACTCAGTAGTTGTGGCTCCTGGGCTTAGCTGTTTGGTGGCATGTGGGATCTTCCCAGACCAAGGCTCAAACCCATGTCTCTTCCATTGGCAAGCAGGTGGATTTTTTACCTCTGAACTACTAGGAAATCCTCTCACCTCTAATTCTTATTTCTAACTTATTTATAACTGTTAATTCTACAGGGATAATTAATTTGCCAGTTTTATTTTTTAAAGTTATTATTATTATTATTTTTTACTTTACAATATTGTATTGGTTTTGCCACACATCAACATGAATCCACCACGGGTGTACACATGTTCCCAATCCCAAACCCCCCTCAAACTTCCCTCCCAACACCATTCCTCTGGGTCATCCCAGTGAACCAGCCCCAAGCATCCTGCTCCCTGCATCGAACCTAGAGTGGTGATACGTTTCTTATATGGTATTACACATGTTTCAATGCCATTATCCTAAATCATCCTACCCTTTCCCTCTCCCACAGAGTCCAAAATACTTTCCTATATATCTGTGTCTCTTTTGCTGTCTCGCATACAGGGTTATCGTCACCATCTTTCTAAATTCCATATATTTGCGTTAGTATACTGTATTGGTGTTTTTCTTTCTGGTTTACTTCACTCTGTATAATTGGCTTTATTTCAAAATGTGGTCCATTCTCTTCTCCCTTCTCACTTCCCCAGTAAATCACCCACACCTCCAACCCCAGCTCATGATCTGCTTCCTGGAGAACATGAGCTAACATGGAGAGAGAGGGAAGGGCAACCAACAATCACAAGGACCCCCTTTAAGATCTGGCTTCCTGAGGAGCAGCGCAAGCCTCCACCAATGCTCCTGCTGTACTTCTCCTGGAGATCACATCCATGCCTGGCTAGAACCCTAAAATGAGTTGAACCAAACCCAGGACCATCCCCAGTCAGCACTGGGCCACCAAATTCCCACTATCTGATGAGTTTTCAGAAGACTAGAAGCCTGGTAACCATGTCAAACATCAGTGAGCACAAGAGGTTTTCTTCTCTAGAACTCCTTACTGGTTTTTTAATTTGGTTTACTCTCAAAGCTATCCTTGGAAGGAGGATTTTTTTTTTTTTAGGGAAGAAACTGAGGCATAGAAAGGTAGTGCTCACAGTTCTACAGTCACAGAATGCAGAGCCCTGGACTTCAGAGCTGATCTGTCTGACCTCTTAGGCCCCTGCATTGTGGCTCTTCAGACCCTCAACCAAGTCTCAGAACAGTGAGAACAAGGCCTTCTCCTTCACAGCTAAACCCAAAGCAATTTGGTTTTTTGCTTGCTTTTAGAATTTTTAATTTACATTGAATTCTAGTTGATTTACAATGCTGTGCTAGTTTCAGGTGTACAGCAAAGTGATTCAGTTATACAGACACAAGTATCTTTTTTTTTCAGGTTCCTTTCCCATATAAGTTGTTACAGAATATTTAGTAGAGTTCCCTGTGCTATACAAGAGGTACTTGTTGATTACATATTTTATACATAGGAGCATGTTTCTTTAATCCCAAACTCCTAATTTACCTCCCTCACCACCTTCCAGAAACTAATTTAGAAGAGAGTAACTTCTGTACAAGACTCTTGTGCATTGATCGAGTCACAGACTTGAACCTGTCACTTCAATGACCTCACATCCCCAGCAGGACCACCATGGGCTGCATCGCATGTGCTCTCTGTGGGCATCACATGGTTGCACAGCCTTTTGATCTTGTAAACTTGCAGAGTCACCCACCTCCCAATAGTTACATCCCTCTTCAATGTTTCTGTAGAACAGTCTGGGCCTCAATCATCCCCTAGTTTGACTGACCAACAGAGATGCTCTCTGCTGACACCTGTGCTGCCCACAGCTGTCTGGCGGACTGTGGTGCAAAGACTGGCCCTCCTGCCACCAGGTGCCCACTCAGCTGCCAATCCTCAGCCTTTACAGGACATTCTGCATCCTGTGGGCCAGTTCTCCTGGACTGGAGCACTGACTGCTTCTCACACTGGGCAGTCAGGCAACACAGCAGTCACAACATTTTTTTTTTTTTTTGCTCTTAAAACATATGTACTTCCTGAATATCATGCCAGCTCCACATGGAACTGAGGCTGTGTTCCATTCTCAGCATGGCTGCACCCTAAAGGGTTACAGAAACTTGGGGTGGGGGGAGGAAGGGAGGATAAGAACAGCTCTTCCCAAATGTGCATCCCTTTGCCTTTGTGGGCACCCTCTCACACTTACTGTGATGGATACCCAGAGGGAGCTTAGCCTGGAAAGGAGCCCCTGGAAAGGCTACCCACCCACAGGAGAACATGGGCTCTTCAAAGTCTGTACAGCCAGCCTGGACTTCAACTTCCTTTTCATGCTGCTTAAGAATGGAGCTAAACCATCAGATGCTGGCCACTTGCACCATACAATAAATATCTGTCACCAATAGGGAGGCAGGTGTTCAGACAAGTGGGGAGAAGCCCTCCTATCAGGGGATGGAGCTTAGGTGAAAGTTCCTGGGCTCCAGGACCTACGGGCCGATGGTCAGCACGATGTTCACATATGGAGGAAACTGGGGCAGGGAGTGGGAGCGCTGTGTCCCTCACTTGGAACAAACTATTGTGAAAGAGTAAAGAACATTCACAAGACAAAAGTCAAAACATGTCTCAGCCGAAGTGAGCTGTCCAAGGCAGAGGCCTTGAGGTTCCCCACCTCCCGTCAATGCAGAAAGGGAGTTTCAACTCATCAGTTCAAAGACAGACACACGTGATGGCACGCTGGGAACAAGGACAGACAGTGAAGAGGAAGCGCAGTGCACAAGAGAAAGGACTGGAATAAAGGGTCAAAGAGGGGGACGGGACCGTGGCTGTTTTTCTCCTTTCTACTTTTCTTGTTTTTCCATATTCTTATAATGAGAATATTTTTAATTTATTTTTTTAGCTGAAGCATGGTTGACATAATGTTGTCAACCATGCAGTGATATATGTATAACTGAATCACTTTGCTGCAGTATTTTAAATGAAAAGTCAACAAGATCCTGCGGTGTAGCACAGGGAACTCTGCTTAATGTTTTGGGGCAGCCTGGATGGGAGGGAAGTTTGAGGGAGAATGGATGCATGTATATGTATGGCTGAATCCCTTTGCTGTCCATCTGAAATTATCACAACATTGTTAATCAGCTGTACTCCAATATGTGAGTGATTTAGTTATATATATATATATATATATACACACATTCTTTTTTCTATATTCTTTTCCATTATGGTTTATCAAAGGAGATTGCAAAGGAAGGGGATTAGAGGAGGGATGGACTGGTAGCTTGGGGTTAACGGACCTAAGCTATTATATATAAAAT
Source organism: Ovis aries (assembly GCF_016772045.2). Classification (NCBI taxonomy): domain Eukaryota; kingdom Metazoa; phylum Chordata; class Mammalia; order Artiodactyla; family Bovidae; genus Ovis; species Ovis aries. The sequence goes on along the minus strand of NC_056078.1, from coordinate 264,090 downwards.
GGATAAACAACAAGGTCCTACTTGTTGAGGACAGAGAATATTTTAGACCTATGATCCAAAAGGTATTAAAATAAGCAGTTGATAATAATCTTCCTAAGGTAACTTCTCCCTTGGCGTTCAGTTCCCGTCACTCTTCCCTACCCTCTGGGACAGAGCAGGCTCGGCCATGGTGCGGGATGACCACCAGCGTTCATTACCCATTAAATCCTCAGACTCTTGGAGGCCTAGCAGACCTACATTCAACACAGTGCTTTGGGGATAAAGGTTCCCAGTTAATAAGTACTTGAGGACTCACCCATTTTTGTCCATTAAGGACATTATGATATTGCTTAAACTATGGCATATTTGTGCTTGAAAAGTCTTGGTTAGTTTGTTAAAAGTTAATTGTTGCTGAATCAGTAAGAGAGAATGCCATCTCCCCAAGAGAGACTAATTAACTTCGGAAATCTCAGCAAGAATAGATCAAAGAGGGAGCGTATTCCTCTCTACATGACTTTCCACATCCAGAAGACTAAGTTGTTAGAGGGTGAAGGCTCTGTGCCTCCAGTGTCACTCGGATGGCACAGTCAGGTCCCGGAGAAACTCTTTTCTTGAAACAACCAACAAACCTCGTGGCACAAGTTCACTTTACTTTGCTTCATTATTTTCTCTATTTTGTACTATTGTATTTTTTCCCTTTACCATTTTTTTTTCTTTTTTCCTTTAACTTTTCACAAGTTTTTTTTCTCTTCATTTTTTTTTACTTTTTATTTTATATTGGAGTGTAGCCAATTATCCCAGTGGCACAGCGATAAAGAATCCTCCTGCAATACAGGACTCACAGATTCAATCCCTGGACTGAGAGGATCCCCTGGAGGAGGGCATGGCAACCCACTCCAGTATTCTTGCTTGGAGAATCCCATGGACAGAGGAGCCTGTCGGGCTACGGTCCATAGGGTCACAAAGAGTCGGACAGGACTGAAGCAATTTACCACGCAGCACACATAGCTGATTAACAATGTTGTGATAATTTCAGGTGGACAGCAAAGGGACTCAGTCACACATATACATGTATCCATTCTCCCCCAAACTCCCCTCCCATCCAGACTGCCCCATAACATTAAGCAGAGTTCCCTGTGCTATATACAGTGGGACCTTGCTGGTTATCCATTTTAAATATAGCAGTAAGTACACATCAGTTCCAATCTGCCTAACATGCTTCCCCCGGTCCTTCCTCCCTAGCAACTGTATCATTCTCTAAGTCTGTGAATCTGTTTCTGTGTTGAAAATAAGTTCATTTGTATCATTTCCTTTTAGATTCCATATATAAGGGATGTTATGGTATTTCTCCTTTTCTGTCTGACTTATTTCACTCTGTATGACAACCTCTAGGTCCATCCATGTTGCTTCAAATGGCATTATCATTCCTTTTAATGGTAGAGTAGTATCCCGTTGTATATATGTACCCATCTTCTTTTATCCATACCTAAGTGGTTGAGCTGTTCACAAGTTTTGATTAATGTAAAGTCACGTGCTGATCAGATCATGCTTCAGAAAGTGAGAGATTTTCTGTCTTCCTGGAAAAGCTTATATTTCCCCAGAGTCAGCTTGCCATGCTCATAAGAAGCATGGTTGCCTCTTCCCTCCACGTCTCTGTGTAGAGGACACAGGAAGCAGCCCCCAGCCTACTAATCCCAATAGTCTCAAGGCATCACTTTCTGCATGTGGAGGTTGAAGAGAATTAATGATTTCTTAACTTGACATTGGTTTTAGTTAAGATGACAACTCCTAAGCTGATACAGATCAAGGCTGAAAAGAAGTGTGATTATCTTAAAATTATACAGACAAGGGACAGTGGAGAGTTCATAGCTTTAGTTCCTTGTCAAGTTGAAGAAATTAAAGCTCAAAGAAGTTAAACATCGAGAGCTGGTCAACGGCAAAGGCAAGGTGAGGCCCCAGGAATCCTGGTCACACTGGGCATCCCTGACCCCTAACTCTGTGTCCTCTAATGGCCTTGCCATGGCTCCACCCCAGGGCTTCACTCTCCTTTAAATCCCAAATGGGGGCATACTGCAGACTGCACGCAAGACAGAAGCAAACTAATGTCTCAAAGTGTGGACAGGGCTCAGCAGGAGAACAACAGAAGTAAACTCAGAGTCAGATCTGACTCCAAGCTCACAGTCAATTCCTACCCAGATGGGACCCCGGGTATGACCACTGATAACGGTGCTCAGGGGAGGGAGACAGGGGAGCAGGTCCTCTGGGGCCCAGCTCGGCTCCCCTGGGACTGCGTGCAGGGTGGTCTCAGTTCTGTGTAGACTTCACCACTGTAAATCATGCTCATCATGGCAATAGTCCGGCTTTATTTACTTCTTTATTTATTTAGGCTCTGCTGGCTCTTCATTGCTGCACAATAGTCTGGCTTTATTTACTCTTTATTTAGGCTGTGCTGGCTCTTCTTTCTCTAGTTTCAGTGTGTGGGCCTCTCACTGCAGCAGCTTCTCTAATGTTGCAGAACATGAGCTCTAGAGTGTGGGCTCAGTAGTTGTGGCACCCAGGCTTAGTTGCTTCACGGCATGTGGGATCTTCCTGAACCAAGGCTGGAGCCTGTGTCCGCTGCATGGGAAGGCAGATTCTTAACCATGGGACCACCAGGGAAGTCCCATCATGGTGACAGTCTTAACACAAGGTTTAAAAAAGTGCTTTATTTACCCTGTGCTCTACATTTGTCCCAGTGCAACAGGAATCTGTCCCTTTGGCTGGAAAGGGGGCACAGGGAAAGAGTGGAAACATCTTCATTGTCATCCAGCACTCCACACACTTGGCCAGGTGCAAATTTTCACCCATTTAAGGCAGGTCCTCTCCTCCCAGAGGAGGAAGATTCAGTGAGAGTTGTAGGCAACACATTGTGTTGCCCATTTGAACTGACCCCAAAGCAAACAACGTGAGTGACAAGTATACCTTTTATCCGCAGAAGTCCTGGCTGCCTGACCAGCTGGATTCTCCACCATACTTCACCCAGGACAGACATGAGCAACGGGCTGCACCAGCCCTGGCAGCCTCAGAGCCCCCCTGCTCCCTCCTCAGGATAGTCGATGGGCCCCGAGAAAACCCCCTCCCAGCGTTCACATACTTGTGCAGCACTTACCTCTCCCACCCAAACTGTGTCTGGACTTGGCCTTGGGACTTGCTTGGACCCAAAGACATTAAAAAGCACAGTGCAAACAGGCTTGCTAAGCCCTTGCACACATGTTTGCAGAAGTCAGTCTCCACGGTGCAAAGAAACTCAGTTTGGAAGATTTGAGGGAACAGTGAGAGACCTGAGGGTTCTCTAGACGATCTCCCTGAGGAAGGTCACAGTTGCATGTGACCTTAGCAGAACTGCCCAGCTGTGCCCAGTCAACCCACTGGATCACACAAGCGGAATAAGCAGCTATTGTTTGAGCCCTGAAGCTAAGTGAGGGGGCGGCTTGCTATACAGAAATAGATCCTTGAATTAGTACATCCCCACTGGGGTTTTTAAAGGTTCATCTATATCTTCTGTATAAGAGCAGGAAGGGAAAAAGGAAGTTCAGGCCTAAAATACCCTTGCTGAGTAACAGTTCTACCACTAAGTCCTAGAGTTCCTTCCTTAGCAAATTAGTCTTTTCCTTTCTCTAAAAATATAATAACAGCTAATCTAATGTGTGCCCATCATGGGTGATGTGAGGTTAGGAGAGACATTGTATTATATGTCTGTATTCATTTATATCACAGTGTGATTTAGAGAAGATTTAGACAGGTTATGGAAATAAGTAAAATATTCTTCATGCTCAAGAAATGAATGCCCTTCATAATTGTCAGATATTAGAATATCACCCAAACATTTTCTCCTCTTATCAACCCTCTCTGTTCCCTGATCTCCTCTACCACTATTTGATTCAAAAAAAAAAATTTACTTGTTTCACCTAAACAGTTGTTTATCTAATCAATAACTGACCCCTTTCTACTTTTCCCCATTTTGAAATAGACACACTTGATGCTCAGCACCCATCAGTGTGGAGGTGATTGTGAGGTGGTGCAGGCAAGGGCCTGGTTCTTGCCAACACAAAGACCAGCTAACCTCGGTAAGGACCAGTCTTAACAACCACAGGAGGTTGTCCCAATGGCAAGCACTCCCCACACCCATCTTCATCCCTCAGATCCTGAAACAAAATGACAGAGGAGGCAAATTGTGTTGATCAAATAAATGCTTTAAAAATCCACTTATGAGTCACCAGATCTGGTTTCCATCATTCATGAACAAGACAAGCCCGTATACAGTCCTCCTGGCTCCTTGGTCTGGACTGAGAGTTCATCCAGAATGAGAAGCAGGAACTCAGAAAGGTAAGGAGAGGGTGTGGGGAAGCCAGAGTGGAGGGCACTGTCCGGGGGTTCTAGGTGATTGTGTGTGTGTGTGCTTTTTACCAATTAAATCTTTGATAAATAAACCCAAGCCAAACTATTTCTGTTGTCATTGCTACAGTCGGTGACACTTTAGACAGTAGGGTTCTAAGTCCCCACAAGTACCTCTCTCGATACTTCAGCAGACTCAAAATGAACTCAGGCCTAGCCAGCAGGATCTGGTGAAATATAAATCCAGTAGCATCAGGCTTCCTGATTCCCATGGTAAAACATCATGTGTGGTATTTGCTTCCAAGCACCACAGTCCCTTTCCATCAGCCACATGTTGCTTCCCAGCTTAAAATTAACACCTGAACTGGTTATTACCCAGCACCTGCTCAGACTATGAAGACAATTTGGGTACCAAGGGGTCCACACAAGCGTCTAAGTTCTCACTGTGCTCAAAGCATAAAGGCTCCAGAGCAGCAGGACAGGAAGGACATGTGCCCTCAGGGATGCTTCTGGAGTGACTACCACCGACTGCTAAATTAATGTTACACAGCCAGCTGTTTGACTGAGAGGAAGTCCTAGAATGGGCCTTATGGAGAATGTTTCTCCACCTTCTGTGAAACTAGGCAAAGACAAAACATAATTACATCAGCACTTTCAATACGTTTTCTCCCAAGTTCAGGTCAGAACTGACTCAACTGAAGTAATACGACAAAGCACTGTCTTGGAAAGTCAAGTAGCTGGTATGGTGGGTGCAGTCCCCTCCATCTGGAGACCTCCTGAGATGCCCTTTTGCCAGTGGGACCAGAAATATTCACAGTCTTTGACCACTCCCCTCAGCAGCTCTCACCCAACTAGGGATGACCTGCAAATCCATCCTTTGTCAACTCGTAAAGCCAAGGAGCATCCTGCCCACATTGCCCGGGGACCCCCTTCTCCCGTCTGGAGCAAGACTGCAGTCAGCACCTGCCAGGAACCCTCTCCATGTGGCTGTGAATTCATGCAGCTGTTCCCCAAGTTCTGTTGGCCTTGGAGCCAGTCTCTCTGCCTAGTTCCACTTTGTGTTCACTTATCAATTTATTTGAGTATGAAGATGACACCCTGAAGGCCCTGCCCTTCACATCCTTGGAGACCATCTTCACATTGGCCTTCAACTACCAGTGACAGATCATAGCATCCCTAACACCTGAACACATGCACACACACATGACTGTCCTTTATTGGGTTTTGCTTTTGTCTCATTCTTGTGTCTATGTTCAGCAAAAGGAAAACAGGTGTCATCCACGTACCAATTAGCAGGGAGAAGAGGGCAAAGTAGGAGGAAGGGCCATGTGTCCAGTGTCTGGGAGCCCTAATCTGAGGAGTAAAAGCATGTGGAGGGGACCTTCTCTGAAGGCTAGAGCAAGCTACATGTGATTGATATGTTTTCCCAAAAGTATGTCTACTTTGCGGAGAGACAGTAGAAGCTAGTCTGCAGGGGGCATCAGAATGCTCCTCAGAAAAGGTGGTATCAACCCTGAGACCGAGGAGGGACTGATTTTACAGACATGTTTGAGGGGGTTTCCACACTGTGGAGGTGAATGCACTGATGTCCAGGCACATAAGAGTATAGGGTTCAGCTAGGAGAAGGCAATGGCACCCCACTCCAGTACTCTTGACTGGAAAATCCCATGGGTGGAGGAGCCTGGTAGGCTGCAGTCCATGGGGTCGCGAAGAGCTGGACACAACTGCCCGACTTCGCTTTCACTTTTTACTTTCATGCACTGGAGAAGGAAATGGCAACTACTCCAGTGTTCTTGCCTGGAGAATCCCAGGGATGGAGGAGACTGGTGTGCTGCCATCTATGGGGTTGCACAGAATTGGACATGACTGATGCGACTTAGCAGCAGCAGCAGCAGCAGGGCACTGGGGTGTGAAGCAGGTGGGGCAGGGGCAGGACATACAAGGCAGATAGGAGTTGAGATCCTGAGCGGGAGACTCTTCAGGCCTGTGGTTGCCACCCGAGGGCCACAAAGCCTGGGGAAGCTGCGGCATTCGTGATGGGATGGGAGGGTCCACAGACACTCCGAGCACCTATATGTTCTCCTACTTTTCAATTATATGTAGATGCTTTATGATTAATGTGATACCTACTGAAAGTGTTACTAAACACAAAATGAAATGAAAGTCATTTTTTAATTCACCAAGCCCTGAAAATTATAATAACATGAGTTCTTTTTCACTATGTATTTTGGTAGAAATTGTAAAAGTGCAGATATTATCGTGTGTGATTGGCAAAATTCGAAGGCGTAATAAAATGTTTGGAGATGAATGCTAGAAGTGGAGTGTCAGGAAAAGCTTCTCTTATTAAAAAAAAAAAAAAAAAAGTCCCTGCTGGCCCACAGGTGCCATGGAGTGAAACCAAATGGGCTGGGCTAGAGGAAGAGACAGGAGGAAGCAGTCAGGAGGGTGCTGAGTGGTAGCTCCCTGGTGGCAGAAAGGGGAGGACAATGAGGATGACTTCCAACAGACAGGACCTGGTGACCCATCAGGTGAGAACATGCAGGTAAGGGAGTCTGGGCTGATGACCGATTTCTTGTTTGGACCAGTGAGTGGCTATGTTGGTGTGTTGTGAGCACAGGGGCTCAGAGGATGGGGTGCTGGGGAGCCATGACACAGAGGATAACTGTGGTCAGCTGAATGGCCCTCAGAAATATCCACACCCTAAGCCTTGGATTCTGTGACCAGGTGGGTCACACAGCAAAAGGAGATTAAAGTTGCAGATGGAATTAGGATCACCCATCCTGACCCTGAGATGAGATCACCCTGGACCCTCTGGGTCAACTCAATACAAAAAGATGTGGAAGGGGAGGTCAGAGCGTCAGCGGGATTCCACATGAGGAGGACTTGACGGGTCATCACTGCTTTGAAGGTGGAGGAAGCCCCCAAGTCAAGGAACACAGGTGAGCCCAGAGCTCCAATAAGAGAGAGGATGAGTCCCCCTGTACCCGCACATAGGACCCTAGCCCTGGCCATTACTTGGCTTCAGCCAGGAAGACCCAGTTCAGAATCTTACCTCCAGAAGCAGAGGTAAGAAATCTGCATTTTCTTTTAAGCCACTGAGTTTGTAATCATTTGTAACATAACAACCCCTACAGTGAGTTAATTCTGGAGTGGCCATGGGGCATTAGGGGCACTGGGAGGAGATGCTACCCAGGATGTGCCTCCTTTCAGGACGAGCATTGTTTCCAGCCATGCACCTCATACGTAGACCCGCCTCTTTAGGATCTGGTTCCATTGTGAGGGGTGGGTGCGCCCTGGGGTGACAGGGAGTGTTGCAGTTGGTAACTCCAATAAACAAAGGTTCTAAAAATGGTTCAAAAGAGCACAAAAACAAGAGTGTGTTTGGCTGGGCAAGGCCTTTCCAAGTGAAGCGGGTGGAGGGAGGCCCAGCCTGATTGGGAATGCAGGGCCCCACACCCATTCGCCAGCCTCGCCCGACACCCCAGGCTACCTCAGTGCTGTGATCATAGTCTTGAGTCTTGCCACCTTCCAGCCAGGGGTGAGGAGCCAGCACATTTGCCCCCCACCCATTCACCCTGTGCCACGTGCCTGGAGTAACTGAAGTATTTCTCTCTTCTGTAAAAATGAGTGGAAATTGAAAAATGAATTTGTTATTAAGCATAAAAAGTGTAAGCCTCCTAAAATTTAAGAGATGAAGATAAAAGCCTTTAGGGGCCAGTTGTCAAGTTGAATCAACTGTGCGTCTTGCCCAGAAGACATTAAAAAAAAATCAGCGGGTGCTTCCTGGGGCTTATGGGCCCCTGAAACCTTTATATTCAACAACCCATCAGCCACTGGGGCAGGTGCCACACTTGTCCCTGTACTGACGTGACAGGTTAGGCACAGAGAGGTTAGGAGGTTAAGCTACTTAAGGAACCACAACCAGGAAGCAGCAGAACCAGGATTCAAGCCCAAACAGCCTGACTGCAGGGCCCAGCCCTCCTCTCCCCTCTGGCCCAGTGCCTCTCCCAGAGATCATGGCATCCCCAACCCCCTGCCTGTACAGGCCCCAGGACAGGCCAGACATTGCTCTGCCTCAGGGCCTTTGCAGCTAATATTCATTTTAGAAAGTTTTTCTCCCCTCCTTTCAGGTCATCTCTGTGAAGACATTCTGAACTCCTCTGAGGGACTGGGAACTCTCTCCTTGTATCCTGGGAAGGCCTGTCCCAGATAAGGGGGACTGGGACTGGGGGAGGAGAAGCTTCCAGGCTGCTCTGGGCAAGGGTCATGTTGCCCATGGAGGCCAGGAGGCTAGCTGCCTTTCAGCATTCTGAACACATGCAGATGGGCAGTGGGTTTATTTGCTCTCTGCCCAGTTTTCCAGTCCATTGTGGTTGACTGGTCAGGGGATACAAAAGAACCATACCCTGGGATCAGAGGCCACATGGAAAACAAAGGAACTGTCCTTCACTAGGTGACCAGGAGTGCTGTCCAGCCCCTGGAGATGAGGCATCCTGAGCCCTGCTGGCCTTCACTATGAAGCTGGTGGGCTCGGGGCACCCATGGCCTCTGCAACCCTTGGGTGTTCACCCCACATGTGCACACATGCTGTCATCCAGGACACCAACAGCCCAGTGAACAGGGCAGCCCTGTCCACACAGGAAGAAACCAAGGCTCCTCTGTGCCCTCAGCGTCACCCCACACTCAGCGCTGCTCTGAGCCTGGACTCAGCTCTGAGAATAGGGACGGAGGCCAGCACTTGGCCCCTCACACATGAAGGTCCAAAGGCTGCGCGTGTCAGACGTAGCCCTGGAATTCTCACCCCCCACCCTGAACAGGCACCTAATGTTGGCCAGGTACACGTTCCCAGGACACCTCTGGGGCCTGCGTCTCCACGCGTCTTATGTTCTCTTCACTCCCAGAGAAATTCTTTGGTGGAAAAGGCAGGTGCCCTAAGAGCTGTAGGTCAGAATTTGCTTGCTACCACCTGGAGAGTGTCTTCAAAGAGAGTGTTCTGCTCAACATCATTTATGCTTAAAAAAAGAAAAGCACGACTTCGGGGAGATGACCTGCCCTGTGTAAGAGCTCGGAGATTTCTCTTTAAGTCTGTCAGGCACAGCAATTAACATTACAAAAGGTTCATTTCCATACACTTGGTGAAAAAGGTGGACCCTGTATTGTTACATTATGACTGGCCTGCCCAACTTAATGCTAAGCATTTCCCAAAGCACAACTCTGATAGTCTCCTACGCAATAATATCAACCTGTAAATTTAATGATGCTTGAGCTTGGAAGTAAATCAAAAACTCAAGCACACACTTTTAAAAAATTCTGGGGACTTCCCTGGCAGTTCAGGGGTTAAGACTCTGCACTCCCAATGCAGAGGGGATGGGTTCGATCCCTGGTTGGGGAACTAAGATCCTGCATACTGCAAAGAGCAGCCAAAAAAAAATTTTCTGCCCAAGTTTCCATTTTCATCATGAGGTAAAAATGGAGGAAAACATCAATTACAATCCCACCTTTACTCTTACAAATTTGGCAACATATTAAAACCTGTTGCATTTCAATGTCAACCTTCTAGATTTTTAGCTCTAATGGGACAGGCTGCATCAAGCTAAGTTAAGAATAAAACACTTGAGAAAAGCTCTAAAACCTAGGCCACAAGGATGCTCCTCACAAACCACTGGCCATCAGTGGTCCTAAAGGCAGAGGGTGGCAAAGGTTCCGCACTCCAGGGGACCAAGAATGGCCCCATATTCCGTCACAGGCATAAAATTTCTCTCAGGTTTTGTGTTCGGTCTTAAAAATTAACTTGCATTGTACTCCATGACATTTGCTTTAATATATAAATACTGTTTGAAATCACTTAGCAGTCAGAGAGCCCTCCTTTACCCCACTCCACACTATGGCAGGCAGAGCACCACCTGGGAGGTTCACGAGTTGGTGAGACAAGCCCCAAGCTTTTCTGATGCACTTCATTAGGTCTGTTTATGGCATTTCCACAAATGAAGTAATTTTATTCACTCAGGTTGTAACTAAATGCTTCAGGAAACTATGATATCAATTTCAATGTACTGAAAAATAAATAGTAAACAGTATAAATTTCAGTTTTTAAATGAAGAAATTAGTTAATTTTATTTACTAACAGAAAAAAAGAAGCCCCTAACCTAAAGTATAGCCTGATCATTTACTTTTTATATGAAGAAACACAAAGTGGATTTTTTTTTTAATATAAAAAGGAGAAGATCCACAGAAAGATAAACTCCTCTACCTGTTGGCACTAGAGAAATTTCCCCAGTTGCTGGCTGATTTTGGTAGATCTTTATCACCAGTGCAAGCCTGACATCACAACTCGATGCATTCGGCTACTTCTCAGCAACTCAGAAGCAACCCCATCCCAGAGTAAAACTGCTCTCTGGATGTGGCACTTTTTTTCCTCCAGAACATAAAGCCCTAAAAGCCACCATCTGGAACAACACAAATATGTCACAATCTGTGGTTTTCTGACTGTTCTACAGTGTAGAAAGTGCTGAGCAAGGGCACTGTGATCCCTGCCACCGCCAACTCCATGGCCCCTGACCTGCACAGTCTCTGCTGCCAGCTCCCTGAGAGGTGTCTGTGGATTTAGTAGGTTTCAAGAGGCATTAATTTTAAAATAGGTTCAAAGAGATGTACATGTTTTAACATGGGCTCCAAAATGTGTGAAGATACACTTAGAATCACATCTCAGATATCAATAAAAAGAGTTCTGTTCCAAAAAGTGTTAAAAGAGGAAGCCAGGCTTCCATCACAGCTGTTCCTGTGGCCACGTTTTTTTTCCATAGTTAAAAGTCTGAATCGGCAGCAAGAACAGCCACATATATATCTGTGTTCATGTGTGTACACAAAGAAGTACCTTTGGACTGACTTAAAAATAAAAAACAAAGACATTTTGTTTCATTTCCCAAAACACCTGCCTGCTACAGCCCTGCTAGACTGTTCATTTCCCTGCAGATGGGCAGGGAAGGCCCAGAAGTTTAGAACCAATCCAGGCAGGTCCCCTGAGCGCTGTCATCACAGAGGTTCAGGCAGCTTGGCTCATGTGCATGACAGCAAACATCACACTCTGATCTCAATGTGAGTCGTTCCCTAAAGAAAAGAGAGCTGCAGGCTACCGCTGTACTCCTCATGGCATTCTGGCTGTTCACATGATCCCAGGATGAAAAAACCCATCAACAATTTTTCCTTTTTGGTCTACACAGCACCATTGTCAGTGGGATGTTTTTTGTTGGTTGTTTTTAAATCTTAAGCAACGGGGTAAAGAATATAACCAAAGTGTCTGATTTGAGGTTTTACAGGCAGAAACCTTTTTTTTTCCCTCTGATTTTTTTTCCTTAAAACACAGGGGAAAAAAGTATAAGGTTTCAAAGCTGAGTTACGCTGACCAGCCTTCAGTGAAGGGATGGCTAACCACACCATTTCCTCTTTGTTCTTCTGTGTGTTGTCTCATAGCAAACTTTCACTCTGGACACCCAGATCTGAGGTGTGCCTTTTTCATATTAGATATAAATTAATCAAAATGTCTAAAGCTCACAAATTTCCAGAGTTATGAAAAATTCTTAACGTACTTCAAGATATCTTGCATACGTATCTCATCCCTCAGCTCAAACAAACAAGAAGGTCAAAGGCAAGAAAGAATAACATAAATTGGAGCACCTACTATAATCCATATATACACGCACTCGCTACACAGGTCCTACACAGTCAAAAGAGTCACGTCAGCTAATATAGCCTCTAGTGTGGGTTTTATCGGAACACAGCCCGCTGGGGTCCCCATCAGCATCATACGAAACAGCAGTACTTCTTCCACCAGGACTTGGACAAGGTCTTCATCTTGTCGGGAGTCCTGCTCTTGGAGTTCTTTGGCTGCTGCTGGGAGTCCGAGTACTGAATGCCGGCTACAATGGCTGCATCGAAGACCTCTTTGAGGTTCTTCTGAGTCAAGGCTGAGCACTCAATGTAGGAGGTGGCTTTGATCTCCTCGGCACACAACCTGGCCGCCTCCTCAGGTACCGGCTTCTCTTTGCATTTGTCCAGCTCGATGAGGACTTTGACGTCTTCTCTGAGGTCCGACTGTGTCCCCACGAGGATGATGGGGGCTTTGGGACAGTGGCACCGAATCTCTGGCACCCATTTCTCACTGACGTTCTGGAAGGAGGAGGGACCCACGACACTGAAGCACAGGAGGAAGATGTCAGCGTTGGTGTAGCACAAAGGCCGGAGCTTGTCAAACTCATCCTACAAGGGAGTCAAGCACCCAAATGTTATCTTTTACATCAGTTCTCATCAGCAGAGAGACCATTTGAACATTTTTCTGGAAAGGGTCTGGCAGGTAACAGAAAGCCCACAGGTGGTGGAAGGAAGAACCAGAGCCCTATGAAGGCCCCTGCTGCCAAGTGGGGCCTCACTCCCAGGTCTGCAAAACTTGCCCAAAAACCTTCCTCACTGCTCAGGACCTACTTGCAAGTTACTGTAGAAAAAGTCCTTATATTAGATGGATTTTCAAAATAAAATCTCCTTTTCTAGCCTTCAGGCTAGAGTAACTCAGACTTACGGCTTCAACTCTGGTACTTAGCCATGCTTTTAAAATGCAGATGGTACCCACACTGATCCTCAGGGCTTCACCCAGACCCCAGGAAACCACAGTCTGTGAACTCAGCAGCTCTGCCCATCCTCATGGCAGCTGTGAGCCTGGCTCATTTCATCCCATCTGTGCCATGCATACCCAGGGCACACTCAGGGCACACTTGGTGCAGAATCATGAGACTCAGACACAGGACTGGAATTGAGGACCTAGGCACGGACACTCTCACAGCGACCCAGAGAATGTGCGCCTCTCAATGTCACTTAAAACACAAGTGAATGTTCTCACATTTGCTGAATACACCTTTTATCTCACTTTATCTTTTCCTCCCTCCTTCCTTTTCTCTTACTTTCTCTCCCCTTTTCTCTCCACAAACCCCAGGAGGCCTCCAGGAATGATGCTTTGGGAAGATAAAGGACCAAAGAAAAGGCATACCCATCCTACTTCCAAAGGATAAAGAACTGAATGGATAAGTCAGAGTTGATTATATAAACCAACCATCAGCCTGCTGAGTGCCTCACTGTGCGCATTCACTAACAGAGACACACACAGGACGCTGGACACTAGACACCAGACCTAGGGGATTTGGTTGGGAACAGACACACATGGGCTCAGTCCTTATAGGGACATGCATGTGTGCATGCGACCTGGCTTCAGTTGCATCTGAATCTGGGCAACCCTATGGACTGTAGCCCATAGGCTCCTCTGCCCATGAGGTTCTCCAGGCAAGAATATTGGAGTGGGTTGCCATGCCCTCCTCCAGGGGATCTTCCCAAGTCAGGGATTGAACCTACATCTCCTGTGGCTCATCACTGGCAGGCAGATTCTTTATCACTGAGCCACATGGGAAGCTCTTACGATTATTTACAAACTATTATTTACGTGCATGTTTTGTTGCATCTGTCGACTTTTTCTAGGGATGAAGAAAGCCTGGATCTTTTGAGTTTACGTGCCTCATCTAAGGCCCTGTATTTCAGTTTATAGGGCAACAACCAAGTGACAATATTGAAGTTGACCAGCTAAATCCTTAGGAAGGAATATGGCATCTCACCATGTCACTGCCAATTCTCCACCTTCTATATGCAAAAGTCAAAAAGAAGAAGAAGAAGAAGAAAAAAAAAAAAAGTCCTGGATTTCTCAGTGCCAACTTTGTGCTGAAAGAAGAAACACAGAAACCCAACCAGGTGGCCAACAGCCCAGCCCCGAAGATCTTCTAATGAGACACTCCCTCTGTTCCTAGAGGCCTGCAAGAAAGCAGCACAGGACAGTCTCTACCCTCACTGCTGGCAGGCATCATGCCTGGCCAGGCCCTGGATCTGGGGTTGCATTATCAATAAAAAGAAAAGCAAACACAGCCCTGGACCTTGGGACATGGCTTCGGTAACTTGGCTTCCAGACTTGTGGAGGTTCTGGCTGACGGACTCAGGAAGCAAAGCAGAAACTAAACCCTGCTGCTCACTGCCTGACCAGAAACCTTAGCTATTTGGAGAAATAAATGCCGCACACGTACGTGTGACGAGTCCAATTGGAATGGACCCTTAGAGAAACTAGTTCTGAGACCTAGAGATTTGCCTGGGGTTTAGGGTAGGGCTGGGTGGGGCTGACAGGTTGCTGGACAGCCGCGCTGGTCTAGCAGCAACCGGTGTTTGTTTTTTTTTAAAGTATAAAGATTTTCCCAGGTGCCTCATGAGTCAGAAGGCTGAAGAGTTTTCACCTGCTATTGGACAGGCTCTTGCAGTCTGATCAATTTCCACTGGAGTGAAATTGATCACAGTGAAATTTCCATAATGAGTCCAGTGTTAAAAACTTTTAACATTTTATATGCATACCAGGCCCCCAACAAAAAGGCCCCAAGGCATAAGAAGCAATTTCTAGTTATTTTTCCAGCTCTCAGTTGCTATGTAAAACTTACGTCTGATCCCCAGGCAACCTGCGTCCACATTCTCCCGGTGTTTGGAAAGGAGGCAGCTTGAGTCACTTTATCCCCAGGAAGCTACCATGATGACTGCTTGCGGGGATGTGCCACCACAGGCTGGGGCAACACTAAGGAAATATGGCAGGTGTCAAATCAAGTCCCTTAAAAAGGGAGGTTATCAGATCTGGAATAGGGAGGATAGGAAAAGACTATCACCTTGCCCAGTTTTACTAACAATCCAAACAAATACTAACTGATAGCTGGGGAGCCGGGAGAAAACTGACTTTATCTCACCAGTTGTGTATTTTTTTAAAAATTTATTTGTATTTATTTGGCTACTGTGGGTTGTAGCTGTGGCATGCAGGATCTTTAGTTGCATGTGGGATATAGTTCCCTGACCAGGGATCAAATGTAGGCCCCCTGCATTGGGAGTACAAAGTCTTTTTTTCCGCAAACTTTAAATTTTTTTGGTTTTCTTGTATTGGGGTATAGCTGATAAACAATGTTGTGACAGTTTCAAGTGAACAGGGAAGGGACTCAGCCATACATATATGTGTATCAACTCTCCCTCCAACCCCCCTCCCATCCAAGCTGATACATAACACTGAGCAAAGTTCCATGGGGAGCACAGAGTCTTACACCACTGGACCACCAGGAAAGCCGTGGCTGTGTATTTTTCATAGTTTTGAAGATGGTTTTTTGAAGATGTGGTTTTCCATAAATCTGTAGATGGTGACCTCACACATTACACTATTAGGCATACTAACCACTCCATCAGGTAAGAAATACAGTGAATCTCAACAAAAACACTGCTGAGAGACCAGAAGGAAAATTTCCAAATAAACCAAAGTGTACCAACTTGCACTGAAATCTTTTCATTTCCCAAATTATAAGCTTTTTCATGAAACCATTTCTAAAATGATTCTTGTGATTCCTTAACTTTGAAACAGATCCTATTAAAGAAAAAAATCAAATTCTTCCTTGATAATTCAGGATCATTTCTACAAAGTGTTCCTGGTAAAAGTCCTAGTCCTCTTCCAAAACTGCTCAGAGGTTTTTCTCCTGGTCTACCCATCCTGTCCCTCAAACCGAAGTCGCCTTCCTCCTCCTGTAACCTCGTTGATTTCTTCATAAGTTCTATTGGGTTGGCTAAGAAGTTCATTTGGGTTTTTCTGTAAGTGCCTACTGGAAAATCCAAATGAACATTTTGGCCAATCCAAGACTAAGTGGTTTGTCTTCCCCCATGGACTAGAGTCCGTCAAGGGACAAGCCATGACTTAAGCTTGCATCCTGCAGGACCCAGAACTCCATTTATTTATCAATCCAGTCTACAAACACAAGCAAAGTCCACTATGGGCCAGGCACCAACCAGGCATGAGCCAGGGAACTCCAGCCCAGGAAGCTGTGTCTGCCATCAGAGCTGACAGGTGAGCCAGTGGTGGGGAGCTGCCGGCACTGGGCTGTCTACTCCTCCCTAAAGGGCCCCACATAGGCATGCCCTTTGGTTTCTTGAGTTTTCCTGCCTTCTTCTTACTCTCGGACTCTTTAACTGCCACTTCTTGCTTCAGCAGGGAGGCCTCTGTTTATTGAGGGGCTACCCAACCCTCATTGTAAAGATCAGAAAATGTGACCCAAGGTACGAAAAATATTCTTGATTTACACAAAGCAATTAAGCTTTAATTATAAATAGTAGCAGGGCATCCAGAAAGATTATTAGAAGGATACGTGTTCTTTGATTTTTCTCTTCCATATGCAATAAAATAGAGATTGGTCGATTCTTCATTTTTTTCCTGCTCCAGTAGAAGGGCAAGGAGACAGCAGAGGAATCTGGGCTATGACATGCGCCCTGTGGCCACTGCCAAACCAATGTTCAGCTGGGGATCGAGGCTGCCCAGTCTTGTGTCACCCTGAAGTTTGAAAAACAAAGCGCTGAACTTGCTGTCCCGCAGTGGGCAAGTGACTAAGAAGCCCTGGTTTGGAGGAGGCTCTTAGGGACACTGGAAAGTCAGATACTTCTTAAGTGTAGGTGGTCATATGACATCTTAGAAAGGAAGTGGACACTTTTATCTGTTGATAAATTACCGCAGCACTTTCTCAAACTCTAGCAAGCACTGGAGAAACTACCTGCTTATTAACTGTGGCTTTGGCAAGCTCTAAAGACAGACCCTAGGGGCTTCTGTGATGGCTCAGCGGGGAAGACTCCACCTGCAATGCAGGAGATGCAGATTTGATCCCTGGGTAGGGAAGATCCTGTGGAGAAGGGAATGGCAATCCACTCCAGTATTGTTGCCTAGGAAATTCCATGGACAGAGGAGCCTGGTGGGCTACAGTCCAACAGGTCACGAAGAGTCGGACTAAACAATGACTAAACAACAACATTAACGACTAAGCAACAACAAAGACAGATCCTGGGCTCTCAGAGGGCACAGCGAGAATTCAGTGATGTTAGCACCATGCAGGGAAACTGGAGCCCCCCGGCTCATCTGAGACACCCCAGAGGGGACTTCATACTGAGCCCTCCTCATGCCTGGCTGTCTCATCCAAGTGCCTGCCCTCAAGACAAAAATAAATGTTCACGATTCTGAAGGACCAAGTCCCAGTTCATTCATTCCTCCAGGTTAGGAAAGGAAATATTAACACTTACTGACATGAACTCCATCTTTTTCTTGAGTCAATATCTTAAGAATTTGGCTTGTTGACCTTTAATAAAATGATTATAAGGCATTGCCAACTTACTCTGAGAAATGAGTACAAAGCATCATTGACAATTTTTAATAAAAACCAGAAAGTAAATAAGATCAGAAACTCCCAGAAGATAAGAACCGCTCTTGACCCTGTTTCCCTTGTCCTGCCCACAAGGAGCAGTGCCAAACCCTGTTTTATTGGTGTGGAGCTCTCTCCCTGCCACATCCACCCTCTGTGAGGTGGGGGTGGGGCTCTAGAATGGCCCAGTAAAGGAGAGGGGGCAGTATTTGAAGGCCTTTAAAAGGCACTGTTCTTGCCCAGCACTGAGCAGCGATGTGATACTGACCTGTCCTGCAGTGTCACAGAGCTGGAGTTTCACAGGCCGTCCATCCACGGAAACCACAGCTTAAAAATAAGACCGAGAGGACTGTCAGTAGTGGGGAGGGTCTCTTTTAACCCTTTCCAGAAGAACAATAATTTTAGTTTGTATGACCACTCTCACTCCAAACCCTTCAGCTCCTATTCTGAGTCCCCAACAAAATCAAGACTTGCCTAAAACAAGGAGACTCCTTGGAAGCATTTTTTTTTTTTTTTTAATGCAAACCTGCTGGGCCAGCAATTCACTCCATGCCCTGAGAGGAGGCAGAGAGGCCCAGGGCCTTTGATGGCACCCTGGAAGGGTCTGAGTTTTCTCCCAACCCCAGACGATTCATTTTCCTATGGTACATGTTTCAAAAAACGCAAAAACAACACGGGTGGGGGGTTAAGCGGGAACCAACCTCATGGTTTTAAATCACAGGAAAACCTCACAAATAACTGTTTTCCCTTGGGAAATGTTTGGTGACTTCGGGGTCTGTCACAAAAACGTAGCTTATTTTGAGAACGTGTAAACACAGGCTGCCAGTATTGTCCTGTTTATAAAAGAGGGCACTGCTTATCTCTCCATGTCAGCTCAAAGAGAGGATTAAACGAGAAAAGGAAACCGTGTCCACCTTTCCACTAGGTTGGGGTATCTGGGGAGGGGCCTGCATCAGAGTGCTGCTCAGAGTGCTCTATTTGATGAAGCACTCAGTTTTGTCTCAATAAACTTTCTAAATTGTTTATAAATGTTTGTACTACTCAGTTGAAGAAGGCGATTAAAATACACACACACACACACACATACACACACACACACAATATCGTTTAGGTGGGAAACCCACCAGCACAGCACTGCTTTATCTAGGGTGCCTTCCAGGTAGATGAAAGCAAGTCCTTGCCATCAAAACTTTCTGAAAGACCACGAATTTCTTTTCTTTCTTTCTTTTTTTTTTTTTTTTTAAGAACAAGAGAAAGCATTTCACTCTAGCTTCCATGGATTTTAACTTTTTCATAAATTTCAAGAAGCCTTGAAAAATCAAGAGGAAAGATTACTTTATCTTGGTGGCTACAAACCAAATGACACAGCATCGCATACATAAGCGCTTTCAGGAGCTTAAGAGATACTGAAACGACGCTAAAAATCAAAAACAGAGCCAACGGGGGCGGTGGGACTCAGAGGCAAGAAGTCGTCTTTACTATCCGGGCTTAATCCAAAACTCAGCCTTCCCCAGCGCCTCCAGTGCCGTTTTCACTACATCCACTCTTGTCCCTGCTCTCCGCGGCTCTTGAAAGTGGAGACGCCCTCGGAAGAGGAGCCGCTGACTGGAAAAGACCGACCCTCGGGCCACAGGTAATGGCACCTGCGCGTCACCTTCCGATCGAAAGCCAGCAGCGGCGCCAGCAGCGGCGGCCTGACGCAACCGCTCCGCGCAGGAAACCGACCCGGCCACCCGGGCGCGACCTGCGCGACCGCGCCGCCCGCACCCCTCGGCTCCCCGCGCCCGGGACAGGACCCCGCTCGGGCGGCCCTGTGTGCCCCGGGGCCTCCCCCGCCCCGCCCCCCGCGGCCCCGCTCACCCGAGAAGTTATCGAAGGCGGTGGGGATGTACTCGGTGGGGTAGCCGTTGGTGGTGTAGCTCACCACCAGGCTGGTCTTGCCCACGGCGCCGTCGCCGACCAGCACGCACTTGACGCCGCGGCCCTCGGCGCCGCCCGCGCGCCCCCGGCCCCCCGGCGCCCCGGGCCCACGGCCCCCGCGCTCCCGGCGGGGCGGCACGGGCGGCGCCTCGCAGCGGCCCGGGAACGCGGGGTCCCCCTGCTGCGGGGGCATCGGCCCGCGCGAGCCGCGGGGGGAGCCGTCCCCGACTCGAGGGCCGCGGCTGCGGCCGCGCGGCGCAGACAAAGGCGGTCGGGTAGGTCCGGCGGGGCTCAGGCGCAGGCGGCGCCGGCTCCGTCCTGCGGCTGAGGACTGCGGACCGCGCGGCGCGGGGCCCGGCGCTGTCTCCTCCTGCTTCCCGGCGGCCCGGCGCGCGGGGGGCGGGCGCGGGGAGAAGGCGGAGCGGCCGCTGGGTCCGGGCGTCGGGCCCACAGCGCCCCCGTCTGAGCGCCGCGCGGGGCGCTAGAGCCGGAGCCGCGCGCGCTGGGGCGGGACGCGACCGGAGGCAGGGACCTGGACACCTGCGGGGGAACCCCAGATGCCCAGTCTGGGCAGTGCCGAGGAACCAGGCCAACGGAGGGCGGCTTCCCGGCGCCGACACTGCCGCCACCGCCGAGGGGCTCGCCGTCCCGCCTCCTGCGCCCACGCGGCCGACTGCCCTGGCCCTCCCGGCCCTGCGCCCCCTCCTCCCGGCGGTCCCTGCCTCGCAGGCCACAGCGCTCCACCCGAGGGGGCCGTCGTCGGAAGGAGGCAGAGTTAATAGGCAACTTTTATGCAGCCGAAGTCCATCGTGTGATTTTGGTCCTTCTAACGTATTCTATCATTGGGGAGCAAAGGAACGCAGGTCCACTGTTAATGCTAGTGTGACTTTCTCTTGAGTATGCCCTGAACCAACAGATGTCTTTATAGCCCCAATTCTTTCATCTACGTAAATGTAATTTGGTGACATTGATATTATTTAGGGGGAAAAAATCCGTTTTTCTCTGACTCCTTCCTCCTATATTTAGTCAACAATCCATCGGAAAGACAGGGAAACCTTTCTGGGCATAGTCTAGACGCAAAGCTCCCCCGAGATTTATGTTGTGGTATGAGAATAGGCTCATACTGTGAGTAGGAATAGTGATACTGATAATAAAAATCACAGCAACTAATAAATGTTGAGCCTCTCTGATATAAGCACTGGTAAGTACTCTGCATGAGCTGCTGCTGCTGCTGCTAAATTGCTTCTGTCGTGTCTGACTCTGTGCAACCCCATAGACGGCAGCCCACCAGTCCCTGGGATTCTCCAGGCAAGAACACTGGAGTGGGTGGCCATTTCCTTCTCCAATGTATGAAAGTGAAAAGTGAAAGTGAAGTCGCTCAGTGTGTCTGACTCTTAGCGACCCCATGGACTCTTAGCGACCCCATGGACTCTTAGCGACCCCACCAGGCTCCTCCATCCATGGGATTTTCCAGGCAAGAGTACTGGAGTGGGTTGCCATTGCTTTCTCCACTGCATGAGCTAGTTACTGTCATCTCATCATTAGTTATACCATTTTATGGGTGAAAGTGTTAGTCTTTCAGTCGTGCCTGTCTCTTTTTCCAACGCCATGGACCAAAGCCCACAAGGCTCCTCTTGTCCGTGGGATTTCTGAGGCAAGAATACTGGAGTGGGTTGCCATTTCCTTCTCCAGGGGATCTTCCTGACCCAGGGATTGAACCCTGATCTCCTGCATTACAGGCGCATTCTTAACCTCTGAGCCATTTGGAAAGCCCATTTTATGGGTACAGGATGAGAAAATCTGAGGCACAGATAAAATGCTGAGGTCTCACAAGCTAGGGAGTGGCAGTGCCAGGATTCAAGCAGTCCGGCTCCGGAGCCTGAGTTCTTTCTTACCCAGTGTCCTTAAAGCAAAATCAAGCCAGAGTAGTAAGTTGAGCCTTGGAAGTGTGGCTGTGGTGGGAATGCAGAAGTGGATTTATCAAGAGCCTGAAGACTTGAATTCAGGGCCCTCATTTGCGGAGAACCTCCCTGGGCGCCCTAGCAGTGTGAACACATGGTTACATTTTTGTCAATTTTGCAAAATTGACAAAAATTTATATGAAAAAAATTCATATATTTTAATCACTACCAACTAAGCCCAATGTTGTTTCAATTCTAACTTCTCATATTGAATGGCTTTGATGTGGCAGGGGACACCATGCTCATCAAGCCAAGGAAAGTGAACTTAGACATTTCATTTGGGTTTAATGGATACAGAACTGGCACTAAAGTCAGACAAGGAAGGAGGCAAGGGAGCAAAATTCAAGGCACCAACATTGCAATTACCTGACCCAGAGAATGAGCACCTGGCCTGCCTCTCCACAGCCCTGACCTGATGGGGTGTATTTGTGTGATTTTTGATTCCCCTGTGTAGTTACCTTGTTTCTTGCCATCTGGGCATAGAAATGGTGGCCAGTAATGTGCCTACAGGTTTCCATCTGGACTTTCCCACTTTCCCCAGCACTGGTTCCAATAGAAAACACGAGGTTTTCTGGAGTTTGGGCTGTAGTTTCTTGAAGCCAAAAACTAGTTTGTGGCTATTCTTTCCATCAAAAAGTACACAGTATTGTTATAAGGGACTTCAGTGGTGGCTCAGTGGTAAAGAACCTGCCTGCCAATGCAGGAGATGTAAGAGATTCCAGCTCAATCCCTGCGTTGGGAAGATCTGCTGGTCAAAATGGAAGTTCCTGGCAGGAGTAAATTCTAAATGCAGCATGTACATTTATTCAGGCACCATATGTTTTTGAAGGAAATCACATGACATAAAATTAATGTGGATTCCTGTGTTTGTGAGGATGCAAACCTATCTCAGGACCACAAACAGCAAGTTTACCAGCAAGTGAAATAGGTTTTCATTGTTCTCTACATATTACAAAATTATAGGATTGAGAAAGTAGTCAAAGGGCATGCAGCAGGGGGATGTGGGGGAGGTGGTGTTCCAGAAACACAAAGTTTCAGTTATGCAAGATGAATACATTCAGGAGATCTAATGCACACCCATGTGACTAGAGTTAGCAATATTGTATTGTACCCTTACATCTACTAAGTGTGGATTCTGAGTGTTCTCAAAACAAACACACACACAGGTGACTATTTCACTATATATATATATATATATATATATATATACACACATCAAATCATCAAGTTGTACACCTTAAATATGTACAATTTTTCACTGTAATCTAGACCCTCAGTAAAGTTTGGGGGAGGATGTGCAGCCAAAAAATGTGGGAAAAAAGTGTGATCCATGTGTGTCAGGAGGTTTATTAAATGTTTTCTTCTGGATGCTTTTAAAGTTTATGGTGTCTGTTGGCCTTTTAAATTGCATAGCTTGTTGTGACGCATGTCTCATTTTAAATCAATATTTTTGTACCTAATTTTCTATTCTTAAATGTTTATCCTTTCTCTTAAATAAGGCCCCAAATGTGATCAGCTTCAGGCCCTACAAAATGTGGGTCTCCCCTGCCTTCAGCCATATGGTAGTTTTTGTATCCCGTAGCCACTGACTTTGATTTGTTCCCTTTTTTATGTCACGTATTGTCCCATTCCACTTGTTTTGGCCCATCTTTCTAGATCCAATTTAATCAACCCCCTGCAGCCTTACCTAAAATTCCCAGAACTAATTGTTCACTATTAGTAGGCTCTTCTGCAGCCCATGGTATCAAGTCCAAAGGTGGGGGGTGGGGTGCTAGAACTCAGTGCTGACTGAGACCAGGGCTGTGGGAGGCCCCTCCAAGTGTACAGTCAATCAGTGAATCCTGCAATAAATCAATAGATCATCTAATGTATTTTCTTGTTTGTTTACTGTCTATCTCCCTTTCAAGCCCCAAGAGGTCAGGAACTTTATTTTGTTCATCTTTATACCCCACAATTTACATCATGCAAGGAAAATAGTAGGCTACTGTTTTCTGTTTTATGCTTTTATAAAATATTTTGAGAACACATGAGTCCTGCAGCAATTAATAAGAAAGACCATTTCTCCACTCTCTGAGGACGCCTTACCCCTCCTGTACTCCCATCTGTATCTACCAGGATGGCTCAGTTTGTGCAATGTTTCCTTTGTATCTGGTAAGTTTGGGAAATGCTGTCATTTGTGGGAAAAAAAAAATTTTTTTCCACTTTTAAGATCTGGTGCCTACGTAGCTCTCCAGCCCAGCTGTATACATTCACCCACCACACTGGAGCTCCTCCTCTGGGTCTTCCAGCATCCACCCCATCCCCACTGACACCCATCCACCCCCACCTACCCCACCCCCCGCGGCCCCAGGGACCTGGGCACCTCTCCAACGCTTGAGAGCCTGCAAGCCTCCCGCTCTTCCTCTCACCTGCTAATGTTGACCACATGGGTCTCAGTTCAAATGTTACCTCCTCTGGGGAGTGTGACCCAATGCCCTTAGGAAGGTGCGTTTATGCTTAATCCCTGTCATAGCACTTTGTTGACGTAACCTACTCACACTTGCTCTTAATCGCCTAAAAAGCAGGACCCTTGCTTCACTAAACTCTTTATCCCCACCACATTTTCTTGTATTTTTTTTTAAAATAAAGCTCTTTTACCTGTTCTACTAGCAAATTTTCAAATGTGCTAATATCATAAATTTTTATTTTGGTACTAATATAGTAGAAACTTTATACTGTATACCTTTCACCCATCTTTTAACGTATTCAAGAAATAAGTTAAAATAACTTTTTGATTAATACATTCCTGGCCAGGGTATAATTTCCATTATCAAACTCAATATAAAGGGTTTTTGTTGTTGTTGTTGTTTTTACTATTTGTAACTTTTCACTACTTACCCATCTTCCATAAATAAATAACAGCAAAGAACCAAATCAGAAGCCTGTAGTTACTGGATCTTTCATGTTAGTGGGTTGTGTAGCTATAAGTGTTTGCCCTTTCTCCAAGCCATCACTGTTGACCTAGGACCTGTTCATCTCTGAAGGAAACTTCTTTGCTTCACCACTGCCCTACTTTTTAAATATCTTGTAAGAGACTGCTAGTTAGAAAATTATTTCTCCAGGGTTCCCTGGTGGTCCACTGGTTGGGATTCTGAACATTCACTGCCGAGGGCCCAGGTTCAATCCTGGGTTGAGGAATTAGGATCTGAAAAGCCACATAAGAAGAAAAAGAAAATTACTTCTCATCAACTAAAGATTCTTAGCTGGGTTGTCTAATGCCAAAAGGGCCCCCTGTTTCCATCTGAGGTTGGGCTCATGTTCCCCAGAGCATCCTGCACTGTGTGTTCCAGGCTGTGGCTGTACAGTGATAGGACCATCCAGGGGATTGGGAAGTGGAGGACCATAATAGGGCTGCACGTGGTGGCAGACAGGCTCAGAGGGCCCGACGAGCCTTCATTCTCCTCCAGCTCTGTGCCCGCCTTGTTGTGCTCACAGCAGCCTAAGCTCACAGGAACCATAGAGGGTACGCCCCCAATTCAGCATACCCTAAGTTCCCTTTCATGGCTCCCCTGGTGCCCACATCTTCAGGACAACTGGGTTTTCTCGAAAGCTGCAGCTGGAGCCCTGTCCCAGATTCAGCTGGACAGGCTTAGTGGCTGTTTCCCTCTCTCCTGCAGTTCTAAGGCTTGTGAAATCTTCCTTCCTTCACCCTATACCTTGGAAGGGCTGTTTTCCTGACTGAGCCCTGAGTGTACCCATCCACAGTGCTTTTTTTTCCCACCAGGGATGCCAGCCTAGGGGAAAATATTTGACAAAGAAAATAATGTGGCGTTTCTCACTAGAGAAGATGAGAGAATCATATAACTGTCACCAGACCACCAGCTTTGTCATGAATCACTGACCCCAGATTCTCCCATCAGCTACTACTATGGTAAGGGACCACAGACGTGGTCCCACATATTGAAATTAGTGCCTTGTCTCCAGATGTTCTTTTGTCACTTGCTTGTTGGTGACTAGAATAAATGATTTTTTTTTTTAACTCAACAAGAGTTCCCATTAACTTGATGAAAATTTCAGATGTGAAAATCAATCATTAATTTTGATTGTAAAAGATACTTCTGAAAAGAAATGTTTATATTGTTTCTATTGGTCAGATTAGGCCAGGCTGTGCTAGAGTGATAAATAAACTCAAAATCTTGATGTCTAGAAACATAGGAGCGAATCTTTAGTCACGCAAAATCCACTGCAGATCAAATGGCTCTCCAAGGCAGCGCCCTTCCAAGTGGTGGCCCAGGGATCCAAGTTGCTTGTATTTGGCGTCTAGGCAGCCCAGGACACACAGGGCTTCCTGGACACACAGGGTTTCCAGGAAAGAGTGTGGAAGGTCATCTACCAACTATGAAATGCTTCGTGTCGGAAACGATTTCTGCTCACGGCTCTGCCTGTGCACCATGTGTTTCTGTGCATGCGCCCGTATGTTCAACAGCAGCTTTATGAGAGCTCAAACTGGAAATTATCTAAATGTCGAAAACAGTAAATGCATGGGGTAATTTTGTAATTTATGCTATTACTACTTAGTAAAGAAAATGAGTGAACTACAGATAAATACAAGGACAATAATGAACTTCACAAATAGAAAGAGAAGTGAAAGAAGCCAGACACCAAAAAAAAAAAAAAAGTAAACTATTGAATTTGATGTATATGCAATAAACTGCATTTCTAAAGAAATGGGCAGAAGTAAACAGTGTTAGATAGCAAAGTAATTGAGGATAATTGTTACATTTGGGAAGGAGAGGGGCCATATGGGGCTTCTCATGTTCAATTCACTTCAGTTCAGTCGCTCAGTCATGTCCGACTCTTTGCAACCCCATGAATCGCAGCATGCCAGGCCTCCCTGTCCATCAGCAACTCCCAGAGTTTACCCAAACTCATATCCATTGAGTCAGTGATGCCATCCAGCCATCTCATTCTCTGTCATCCCCTTCTCCTCTTGCTCCCAATCCCTCCCAGCATCAGGGTCTTTTCCAATGAGTCAACTCTTCGCATGAGGTGGCCAAAGTATTGGAGCTTGAGCTTCAGCATCAGTCCTTCCAGTGAACACCCAGGACTGATTTCCTTTAGGATGGACTGGTTTGATCTTCCTGCAGTCCAAGGGACTCTCAAGTGTCTTCTCCTACACCATAGTCCAAAAGCATCAATTCTTCAGTGCTCAGTTTTCTTCACATAAAGTGAAAAGGAACTAAAAAGCCTCTTGATGAAAGTGAAAGAGGAGAGTGAAAAAGTTGACTTAAAGCTCAGTGTTCAGAAAACTAAGATCATGACATCTGGTCCCATCACTTCACGGGAAATACATGGGGAAACAGTGGAAACAGTGGCTGACTTTATTTTGGGGGGCTCCAAAATCACTGCAGATGGTGATTGCAGCCACGAAATTAAAAGACGTTTACTCCTTGGAAGGAAAGTTATGACCAACCTAGATAGCATATTCAAAAGCAGAGACATTACTTTGCCAACAAAGGTCCAGCTAGTCTAGACAATGGTTTTTCCAGTGGTCGTGTATGGATGTGAGAGTTGGACTGTGAAGAAAGCTGAGCACTGAAGAATTGATGCTTTTGAACTGTGGTGTTGGTTCAGATGTTCTATTTCTTGACCTAAATGATGGTTACATAGGTATTCATTTTAATTTATTATGCCATATGTTTGTTTCATTTGTTTTAAGGAATTGCATTATATTTCAAAATTATGATGGTTAAAAGTAGTCACACCTATAAATTTATTAAATCTGACTCATGGTTATTTGCATCTTAATGAGCTATTTGCTAAAACCTAGCATAGTGCTGGTGACCTGTGTGCACATTTTGAGTTAAATAACAAGCTTGTGAAGTAAAACTTAAATGTTACTTGATTGGCTCAAATCCTTTTTCTACAGAACTTTCCCAGGAACACATATCATGAAGTATGACTGTGCATTTTTTTACATCTTTAATATTTATTTTTAGTAAAGGTATCATCTTGCACAAATGTTATTGATAGATATTTAAATATTTTTAGCAAATTAAACTGGTCTAGCAGGATTATTACAACAGAAAAGAGTGAATAGTGATTTATATATACATAAGCCCCTGGAGAAAAATGACATCCCCCCTCACCCCACTGCCCTGGGAGAGCTGTTAGAAGGATAGCAGGTAAATTTGCACTGGGAGCTCTCTGGGGCAGAAAAACTGGAACCACTATGAATGCTGAGGACAGATGCTATACAAGGCTGAGCAACATTGAGGGACCATTTCCGTCCTCAGTCTTTGTTTATTTTTCCCCTGAAGTCCCACCCCCACCACCACCACTCCGCCAGTCCTCTGACTCCCCTACCCTCCAATCCACTCCCCTGGTGACCCCCTCTTCATAGCTGTTGCTGATCCCCCTTAAGGGGAAATAGCTCCATTTCCATTCCCTCAGAGCTGCTGCAGCCTCCCAATGATGACGTGCCCTCCCAGCTGTTCTGACCCTTCCCATAAAAAAATTCTCCTCCCCAGGCCCTTGTAGCAACTCATATGTTTCCAACTTCCCTCCCCAAATACACATCACAGAAACTCCCCAGGCCAGACATTTCCCAGCTGCCCACATCCTCGCAGATGATAAGGACTCTTTAGAAATCCCTCTTAGCTATTGCAAAACCCTGACCTCCTCTAGTTTTTCAGCCACCCTGAAGATAAGAACTTACCACACAATCCTTTTCTAGCAGCTGTAATCGCCTGGGCCAGTAATTCTGAAATGACAGAATTGTCTTCCCTTCTAGAAACTGCAATCACCTCTCCTTTCTAGATCTTTCCAGCTGAGGGAAGGATTGCCCACAATCCTACAATGGGGAAGAGAAAGGACTTTTCATACATTCAAATGGGGCTGACAGTCTGCTGCTGGGTTTGCAGGGGCTGTGTAATGCTTTGGATGAATGTGTGCACATCCGAAGGCCAACGACGCCCAAGCCCCTCTTTGAGAAGGGATGCTATAACGGGAGGCTCGCTTTCTCTGTCATGTGCACCTAGAAAGTGTTAAAAGGTGGATACTGCCCTCGGCACAGTGAAATTGTGTCATTAGTTTGATTTTAGAGGGGAAGGGATACAATTATTGGCCCAGTCATTGGGTGGAGCAATCCCAAGCAAGAACAGTGGCAATATGGGTACAGATAGGCTTAGAGCAGGATCTGGATTTGCAGGAGTTTATAATCCCAGCAAGAGAGTAAATATCTATAAAATAACTATAATGGGGGTGGAGTGTAGCTCCTCTCCATTACTTCATTTCCATTACAGGAATAGAAATAGGGGTGTTTCCCCTTAAGGGGGATCAGCAACAGTTGGGAAGAATAGGGCATGAGGGGCGTGGGTTGGAGGGTAGGGGAGGCAAGGGACTGGCAGGGTGGTGGTGGTGGTGGGACTTCAGGGGAAAAATAAACAAAGCCTGAGGGGGGAGTAACAGGATGTGCAAAGCACAATAGCAAGTCAGGGGTGCCTGAGGACGAGCTTCTGGATTGGAGAACGTCAACCCCCATCCTTCGAGAAGAATCAGAGGATGGTTCAGAGCAACCTTGTGCCCCCAAAAGACTCTCCTCCCTGTTCCCCCTTCTTTTGATCACAAAACTTCAACACATTAGTGCCACACTTATGAAGCTCACAGTTTCCTAAGCATTTGGTATGCGTTGTCATATTTAATACTCAAAAAATTGAAATGTGCACCATTATTTCCCCAGCTTTATAGATTAGGAAACAGCAGTTCTGAGGGACTGAAAGTCACCCAGCTGGTAACTCTCAAGAATGAAAGGTTTTCACTGTACCTTATAGCCTGCCGGCAAACAATCACACATACGCGGGACAGCAAAACAAGGTGGTAATTTTAATAATGACACTTTTAGAAAAGCAAGCCTTCAGCAGCATGTCACAGAGCAGTCCTTGATCACTGACTCGGTCTGAGTTGCACAGACTACACGGGGAGATCCTGATCATTCAGGAAAGACAGAAGAAGCAGGCCTCTAACGTCTTGAGCTATCAAGCGGAGAGGATTGCAAATGTGCGTAAGATAATAAAACCTGAGAATTAAGAAGAAAAAAAGAGAATAGAAAACCCACAACAGTTTGGAAGGTTTTTTTTTTTTAAAGACTGAGGTAAAATTATCCTTTTGTAAGCTTTTTTATGTTTATTTAGATATTAGGTGGATTATAGAGGGAAGGTTTAAGAATTTGAGAAGTGGCATTCATGTCCCACTAAAATAGTATCTTCATACCTGTATATTGCTAAAGTCATTTTGTCCATTCATTACATCAGTTCCATAAACAGTGATTGAGTTCCTTTGTTAACATAAGGACTTGTTAATAATCAAATATTTTATGTTTAAAATTTTTTATGTAATTGTAAAGGTTTGTTCATTTAGATGGTTTCCTAAACAGTAAAAATTGGAAAGTTTTAATTCTCATTGTGAAATATTTTATGCGCTTTCCAGGTAGTGCTAGTGGTATGGAACTTGTCTGCCAACACAGGAGACATAAGATCCCTGGGTCAGGAAGATCCCCTGGAGGAGGGCATGACAGCCTGCTCCAGTGTTCTTGCCTGGAAAATCCCATGGACAGAGGAGGCTGGTGGGCTACAGTCACTGGGGTTGTAAAGAGTTGGACATGACTAAAGCCACTTAGCACACACACAAAAAATATTTTATAGTGTTATTACTGTCTGGAGACCCTTTTCCATCGCCTTTACTGAACTACATCACAAGGGTCTTTGTGGGTCCGGCCAGAGGTATGGCCATCACTTGCCCTGGGAAGAGCCCTCCCTGTGATCCTCAGACCCTACGGTATTGCCTCCTCCCAGGCCCTCTCAGTGGGGCTCTGTAGGGCTGGAAGGTGAAGAGAGATGCAGTTTATAGGCAGGCCTCTTAGCAATGACTCCCTGAGTTGCTGCACCCACACAGGCCTGGGACTGAGCCTGGAGCTCTGGACCTCACAAGCAAGGGCAGGAAACCAGATATCGGAACTTCAGGCTGAGTTCTTCTGAACTGTTCTTCCCTAGCAATATAGACTGTGTCTGGTAGCCATTGGAATCTAGATTCTATAAATTTTGAACTCTGCCCTTCGATCTCACAGACAGAATTCCTGTACTCCAAAGGAATGCCTTCAAATGTATTCATTTGAAATAACTTCGTAAATGAAAATGAGCAGCGAGAAAGGTTTTGTGATGCTAGAAATATTAGTTTTCTTTTCATTTAATTCCTATAATAGAGTCCTGAGAGTTTAAAAAATATACAGAATAAATGAAAAGACACAGAAAGACTGTCAGAAGAAAAAGGACTCGAGGACAGCCAAGCACCTCAGGTGACTTTGTTCTGTTCCTGGAAAGGAGTAGAAGTTGCCTGGTTTGACCTGACTTGCTTGAGCCCTTAACTGTTGAATGTCTCTGTGAGTCAAAGGAGGTGTTAGGATGAAATGAACATAATGAAAGAGGAAGAACCCAAGTTACACAGATTTAATGAAAGTTAAAACTGCGCTGGTCACCAGGGAGAACTCAAAAAAACAACCTCCACCAGGTTTAGAGTAATACAAAGGAAACTCTACACCCTTGTCCTTCCTCCTCAGACAGTGCACTTCTCGATATAAATAGTGGAGACTGAAAGGACGTCCCTGGTGGTCCAGAGGTTAAGTCTCCACACTCCTAATGCAGGGGTGCAGGCTTGATTCCCGGTCAGGGAATTAAGATCACACGCTGTGCAGATTAACATCTGAAAAAATGAATAGAGAAAACCATGTGGGAGAAATGCTATTGTTAAGCACTGCACTGAGGACTGTGCTGGTTGGACTCTGTGGGTGAGCACAAGGGGTGCAAGCGCTCCTCATGGGCAGACATTTCAGGCAAGAGGTGCACAGACCCAGGAAAGGAGAGGCCAAGCGCTGAGTTCTGAGACTCTAGGGTCCAAAAAAGCATCAACATTACAAAGGTAGAAATATTACAGGTAACTATATTCAATATCCTGTGTAAAACCGTAATGGAAAAGAATATGAAGAAGAATGTGTGTGTGTGTGTATGTGTGTGTGTGTGTGTGTGTGTGTGTACCTATGTATAAGTCCCTCAGTCATGTCTCTTTGAGACCCCATGGACTGTAGCCACCAGGTTCCTCTGCCCATGGAATTCTCCAGACAAGAATACTGGAGTCTCCTTCATTGCAGGCAGATTCTTTCCCATCTGAGCCACCAGGGAAGCCCACATATATATATGGTGGTGCTAGTGGCAAAGAATCCGCCTGCCAATGCAGGAGACACGGGAGACATGGGCTTATCTCTGGGTCGGGAAGACCCCCTGGGGGAGGGCATGGCAACCCACTCCAGCATTCTTGCCTGGAGAATCCCATGAACAGAGGAGCCAGTCAGGCAACAGTCCATAGCATCACAAAGAGTCAGACATGACTGACCCAACTTAGTACACACGCATTTATAACTGAATCACCTCACTGTACAGCAGAAACTAACACAGTGCTGTAAATCAACTATACTTGAATAAAATAAAATAATTTTTTTTAAAAGCTAGAAATACTAAGGCCAAATATCAGAAGCTGGGGAGGCAGCAGTGACTAGTGCCCAGGGCACAGCCAGAGTGAGAGCAAGCTTGCCTACACAGCCACCAGGCGCCTGACTGCACACTTAGCCATCAGACCCCTCTGGAACTGAAAACAGTCCTCGGCTCCTTTGTTTGCAAGGTGGCCGATAATAAACCCCATGTGGCTCTAGAGCCACCCTCTGTGCAAACCGGTTGCTGCACTGGTTTCTGGTTCTGGTTGAATTTCAGTGAAGGAGGGCGTGACCAAGACTGGAGCAAAAGAAATCTGGGGGAGCAGGAGGGTGTGTCTTTGGCACAGTCCTGAACCCGACAGGCCGGTTTTCTTTGCACGGCACACACTGTGGGTATGGATACTGGTTGTGTCAGTAACTAGAGCTGACCAGAGCTGGTTCTGCCAGATGAAGCCCGTGTGTATTCCAAGGTTTTAGGCTTGAAGGGGTGGCCACAGGGGTTCTCAGGCTTTGCTGTGACTAATAAATGAAACTCCAGCCATCAATTTCCTTTTTAAAAACAGTAAAATACCTTGTTTATGACAAGCATGTCTTAGGAAGAAAAATATTCTCTTGGATCTTCAGAATTATTCAAGAAGCTTTTATAGATAATATTAAAAATTAAGCTGGCAGTTGAATTCTCAAAGTGCACAGTGGGAGTCCAGCCAGCAAATAAGCACAAGAGGCTCGGCATGGTCTACTCTGCAAACCTGAGAAGGGCTTCTCGTGAAGAGGGCTGGTGAGAGAACCCAGGGAGGGGTGTAAAATCACAGCTAGCATTTATCATTTCCCTGGAGCATATTCTGTTGGTGGGGTGCAGGACATGGCTTCCTGGTCGGGTGGGCCCACATCTGAGCCTGAGAGGGGCTCATACCCTTGCGGCATTTCATTTCTCAACTGGTGAATCCCCTCATCTGTAAAGCATGTGTATTAATTTGCTGAGGCTGTTATAACAAAATACCGCAAAGTGGGCAGTTTAAACAACAAGACATTTATTGCTCACTGTTCTGGAGGGTGGAAGTCCAAGATTACGGTGTCGGCAGGGGTGGTTCTTTCCGAGCTCTCTCACCTTGTCTTGTCAGTGGCCACCTGCCGGGGGCCAGTGTGAGGAACTCCGCCCATGGCAAAGGTCAGGAAGGAGGCTTGGCATACGCAAAGGAGTGATCAAGCCTCAGGAAACCCCCTGTTCCCGAGCATCTAACCCCCAAACCAGAGTCTGTTTTATGCTCTCACCTACACCTCTGACTTTACGGGGGCTCTCCCCCATAACTATTTTTCTTGGAGAAGGAGTAAACGTGCAGCTCCAAGGCAATAAAAATCCTTGGGCGTGACAAGAGTGTTTATGGACTCCTCTGAAGGTTATCTAGCCCGCCTGTATAGGTTCATCCGGCCACATGTGATTGTTTATAGCCTCCCAATCTGAGAGGCATGAGATGTTTTAGACTTACTGAAGGCAAATTCTTTTGGGGAATTAGAAATTATTAGTATAATGGGTTGGTTAGGGATTATATTGGTGAAGGGTTCTTCATTTGTTGTGTCAATAATTGCTGCTAATTCCCTGCTCTGGGTGGGACAAGGATGTCTCAGGTCAAACCTCTCTGCTGACAGACTAGCTTGTGTGACAGGATTATCCATACTCCTGCCACATGATTGTTTACTACCTCTCAACCATAAACAGCACAGAGAGTTTTGGAGTATTTTGAGAGTCTTAATTAGCATAGGGCTTTTTCTTCTTCTTGAGTCAATGATTGCCGCCAGGCCTCCATATCCTTAGGCACCTGGGAATATATTAATCAATGTATTTGGACTACAGAAAAGGAAATATGGTAGTTTTTGATGTTAGCAATACTAGACTTTTTGAGTTAATGGATTTTCTTTTTTGTAATAGATCACTGTACTTTGTTATAAATCACTGTGTCCTTGCTATGTAAGAATGTAACTTTATCATATCTTAAGACTAAATAGATCTTAAGGGGAGCATTGGTGAAAGGATTTTCATTTGTTGGGCTGATGTTTGCTGCTAAATCTCCATGTTTCGTTCCCTATCCTTATAATGAATATAGCTAACATATAGGAGAAATAAGTATTAACCTTTAAGCATATAGGAGAAATAAGTATTAACCTTTAAGACTAATCATGTTAACCTTGGGTTAAATAAATTCCTTTCTTGACTGTAACTCACTACACCCTCACCCTATAGGAATGTAACTTTATTTGGAGGGTGGTGCCTGGTTTAAGAAAAAACACCCTTGGAAGAAATAAGTTTTTTGGTTATCAGAAAGAAAGGATCATAAAATGTCAGCAGGTCTCACTCATGGCCAGAAGATGATGTACCTTTTTTTATACATTTATGTGAAGCATCTGATTTTGATAAAGGTCAGGACTGCTGACCCCCGCGTGACTCTGTATTCATCCCTATGTGTAACAAAAGGTATATAAGAAAACCCAAAAATAAAGAAATCGGATCAGTTTTCGGAAAGACTGATTCCCCCATGTCGCTTCTTTCTTGCTCCCGTTTTTCTGGCTGAATTCCCATCTGGAGCATGGATGCTATTCCATGTAATCCAAGTTATTCAGCCTCTTTTTCTTCACTAATCTTCCTACTACACTATCCATTTCTAATCTCTCTATATCTGTGATTAAATATGTATTTTTCCAAAGACGCCGACTCCGTCCCCACCTTCGAATCACCCTGGATCCACCGGGGCTGGACCCCGGTAGCCACCTTCTCCCTGTGTCTTTCCACGATACTCCTATGAGCTTCCCTCTGTGCTTGTTTGTATCCTAATCTCCTCTTCTTATAAGGTCACTAGTTTTTTTTTTGATTAGGGCCGACCTCAAGCCCCTCATTTCAATTTAGTTACCTCTTTAAAGATCCTGTCTCCAAATATTGTCACACAGTCTGAAGTATGAGAGTTAGAGCTTCAGTACATGAATTTTGGGGGGACGCAAATCAGCTCATAACAATATGGATAATGCTACTGCACAGCACAGGGAACTCTGCTCAATATTATGTAACAGCCTAAATGGGAAAAGAATTTAAAGAATAAATATATATATATATATATACATATATATATATATATAGCTATAACTGAGTCACTTTACTATGCACCTGAAACTGACACATTATTAATCAACTATACTACAATATAAAATAAAATTTTTTTAAATGTGGTAACACAACTTGTAGAGAGTATTATATTATGCTCATATTGTATATTGAGTATTATAAACATATTATCTGTTGAGAATTATATCTATTAACCAAAGTTCTGTTTATAAGTATTTCTTTTGTACACACACCAAAAAGAATTTTGCTTGATTGTCCATAATTTAATAGGAATCTTTACAATTATGTATGAGACCAATATAGATGTTTACCAACGGTTACTTACATCTGACTTTTCTTTAAGGAATGGAGATATTGTCATGTAATTTTCTTTGGAGTTATTTCAGGTATGCCTGGGGGCAAGGAGACTTCTCAAAAGAAGCAACAACAATGAGGATCAGGAGACAGACAGCTGCTGACCTAAGTAAAAAAATAAATCATTTTCGGTGATGTGATCCAAAGGGCATAGACAGACTGACTAACCTGAATTTAGTTTCAGGTTTGCCTGGTGGCTCAGACAGTAAAGCATATGCCTACAGTGCGGGAGACCTGGCTTCAATCCCTGGGTCAGGAAGATCTCCTGGAGAAGGAAATGGCAACCAACTACAGTATTCTTGCCTGTAAAATCCCATGGATGGAGGAACCTGGTTAGGCTACAGTCCATGGGGTCACAAAGAGTCGGATACGAATGAACGACTTCACTCACTCACTCACGTGCATTTGTTAATTGTGTGACTTCCACCTTCAACAAATACTAGCTCCCTTCTCCTTGGTTACTGTGGTTACACACTCAAGACAGAATACTGTGGTCTTGATTTGGGAAAAACACAGTTTTATGAATTGAAAATTCAACTATTTTGTTTTTTGTCTAGTGAATCAAAGCACAAAGTAAAAAACCAATAAACATGGGATGGATGGATGGATGGGAAAGCAAAATAACAGAAACATATGAGGACTTTTTTTTGAATTTCACTTGGTCTCCAGCTAAATATTGACATGGCTGCAGCTGGTGAATCCAATAGGAAGTCTCACTCCTACTTGTGGTCTTGCTGCTCTCTCAAGGTAGGTGCAGTGGAGTAGCTGCTGTGACAGGTTATATCTCTGCTTTAAAGCCTTGCCACCTCTTGCTCCATCAACCATGTCACCAGGGCTGTTTGGTTTGGTGCTGCCATCAAGACTCGTGTGATCCTCACTAGCTCTCAAAAGCCCCACATGGTCAACATCCTGGGTCACCTGCAGAATGGACCTCCTCCGGATCATGTCCTGCATACAGGTATTCATATCACTCCATTGCCATCCCAATCTTCTCAGTTCACACCTTAGTGCCCAGGTTTCTAGATGAGAAACACAATTTTCTAACATCCCCCAAACAAACATTCTACTTCTAAGCTTGAGAACACCTTGAAAATACTTTGCATATTCTTCCCCTCCTTCTTCTCCCAAGTTCCCTAAGATTCTGGGCTCCTGTTATCCAATGCTTGTTCCAACCCATTCCTCTATCCACTTGATGAGGGTTTTCTTACCTTTAATGAATTGCAGCTTTTTACACCCTTCTATGCTGACATCAGGCA
The DNA here is from genome assembly GCF_016772045.2 of Ovis aries. Taxonomy (NCBI): domain Eukaryota; kingdom Metazoa; phylum Chordata; class Mammalia; order Artiodactyla; family Bovidae; genus Ovis; species Ovis aries. Next base: position 227,335 of record NC_056078.1, on the reverse strand, counting down.
TGACTGACTATAGTGGCTGCCCTGAGTGACTCCACCTCCCAGGATTTGCACCCTCTGTAGTCCCCTCTCATTCTGAGTAGGGGTGACTCATATCGCCTATAAAGTATTCTAGAAATAACAGCAGCCATGTGAGTGCACCATCTCGAAGTCAAGTCCTTGGAAGACTGCAGCCCAACCAATACCATGACCACAATCTCAAGAGCTAGAACCACCCAGCTAGTTCAGTTCAGTTCAGTTCAGTTGCTCAGTCATGACCGACTCTGCAACCCCATGAATCGCAGAACGCCAGGCCTCCCTGTCCATCACCAACTCCCAGGGTTCACTCAGACTCACGCCCATCGAGTCAGTGATGCCATCCAGCCATCTCATCCTCTGTTGTCCCCTTCTCCTCCTGCCCCAAATCCCTCCCAGCATCAGAGTCTTTTCCAACGAGTCAACTCTTCACATGAGGTGGCCAAAGTACTGGAGCTTCAGCTTTAGCATCATTCCTTCCAAAGAAATCCCAGGGCTGATCTTCAGAATGGACTGGTTGCATCTCCTTGCAGTCCAAGGGACTCTTAAGAGTCTTCCCCAACACCACAGTTCAAAAGTATCAATACTTCGGTGCTCAGCCTTCTTCACAGTCCAAATCTCACATCCATACATGACCACAGGAAAAACCATAGCCTTGACTAGACGGACCTTAGTTGGCAAAGTAATGTCTCTACTTTTGAATATACTATCTAGGTTGGCCATAACTTTTCTTCCAAGGAGTAAGTGTCTTTTAATTTCATGGCTGCAGTCACCATCTGCAGTGATTCTGGAGCCCCCCAAAATAAAGTCTGCCACTGTTTCCACTGTTTCCCATCTATTTCCCATGAAGTGATGGGACCAGATGCCATGATCTTCGTTTTCTGAATGTTGAGCTTTAAGCCAACTTTTTCACTCTCCTCTTTCACTTTCATCAAGAGGCTTTTAGTTCTTCACTTTCTGCCACAAGGGTGGTGTCATCTGCCTATCTGAGGTTATTGATATTTCTCCCGGCAATCTTGAGTCCAGCTTGTGTTTCTTCCAGTCCAGCGTTTCTCATGATGTACTCTGCATATAAGTTAAATAAGCAGGGTGACAATATACAGCCTTGACGTACTCCTTTTCCTATTTAGAACCAGTCTGTTGTTCCATGTCCAGTTCTAACTGTTGCTTCCTGACCTGCATACAGATCTCTCAAAAGGCAGGTCAGGTAGTCTGGTATTCCCATCTTTCTCAGAATTTTCCACAGTTTATTGTGATCCTCATAGCCAAAGGCTTTGGCATAGTCACTAAAGCAGAAATAGATGTTTTCTGGAACTCTCTTGCTTTTTCCATGATCCAGCGGATGTTGGCAATTTGATTTCTGGTTCCTCTGCCTTTTCTAAAACCAGCTTGAACAACAGGAAGTTCACAGTTCACGTATTCCTGAAGCCTGGCTTGGAGAATTTTGAGCAGTACTTTACTAGTGTGTGAGATGAGTGCAATTGTGCGGTACTTTGAGCATTCTTTGGCATTGCCTTTCTTTGGAATTGGAATGAAAACTGACTTTTTCCAGTCCTGTGGCCACTGCTGAGTTTTCCAAATTTGCTGGCATATTGAGTGCAGCACTTTCACAGCAACCACTTTCAGGATTTGAAACAGCTCAACTGGAATTCCATCACCTCCACTAGCTTTGTTCATAGTGATGCTTTCTAAGGCCCACTTGACTTCATATTCCAGGATATCTGGCTCTAGGTGAGTGATCACACCATCATGATTATCTGGGTCGTGAAGATTGTTTTCGTATAGTTCTTCTGTGTATTCTTGCCACCTCTTGTTAATATCTTCTGCTTCTGTTAGGTCCATACCATTTCTGTCCTTTATTTTTTGCATGAAAAGTTCCCTTGGTATCTTTAATTTTCTTGAAGAGATCTCTAGTCTTTCCCATTCTGTTCTTTTCTTCTATTTCTTTGCATTGATCCCTGAGGAAGGCTTTCTTATCTCTTCTTGCTATTCTTTGGAACTCTGCATTCAGATGCTTATATCTCTCCTTTTCTCCTTTGCTTTTCAACTCTCTTCTTTTCACAGCTATTTGTAAGGCCTCCCCAGACAGCCATTTTGCTTTTTTGCATTTCTTTTCCATGGGGATGGTCTTGATCCCTGTCTCCTGTACAATGTCACGAACCTCCATCCATAGTTCATCAGGCACTCTATCTATCAGATCTAGGCCCTTAAGTCTATTTCTCACTTCCACTGTATAATCATAAGGGATTTGATTTAGGTCATACCTGAATGGTCTAGTGTTTTTCTCTACTTTCTTCAATTTCAGTCTGAATTTGGCAGTACTTTTTAGGTGGCCATAAAAACGAATAAACCTCCCAAGCACCCAAAACCTTGATAATGGATTCTTCTATCCTCAAAGCTTATTTGCATCATCCGAACATCTTTCCCTCAAGCCTAGACGTGAACTCCTGGTCTTTCTGTTCAAAGTCCTCTTTCCTCTCAGCCCATCCACTAGGAACTAACAGGTGGAGAAGCAGTTTTTGTGGAGGGTGAAGGGACTCGGGGTGTCATGCTTTCCCTCACTTCTCCATATCCTCACTTTGATTTCATTTCAGTGTCCCCCAAGGAAAGGTCTTCTGGAATCCTACTTCTTAATATCAAATTATCTTTAGCATAGAGTCTATATTCTATATACAGAATAAGAACAGACATACTTTTCACAAAGGAAGTTAGCCAGGGGAAACGATGTGTATGTACTGTATACAAGACACACCCTGTAAGTCACATGTGCAAATAAGGGCATGGAATTACCTGATCCCTTCAATTGTATCATCTTCTGATCCTGAATAAGCTATTGAATAAGCTTTGACTGTATTCAAAGGTCTAAGAACACAGAACTGGATGTACTGAGAAGGACTAGGACACCACTCTCATTAACTAATCAAGTGTCATCTCTGATAAGACCATTGCAATAAATGTGTGTGCGTGTGTGCTAAGTCACTTCAGCCATGTCCAACTCTTTGTGATCCTATGGACTGTAGCCTGCCAGGCTCCCCTGTCGATGGGATTTTCCAGGCAAGAATTCTAGAGAGAGTTGCCATACTGTCCTCCAGAGGATCTTCCCCACCCAGGGATTGAATCCATATCTCTTATATCTCCTGCATTGGTAGGCAGCTTCTTCATCACTAGCGCCACATGGGAAGCCCCTTGCTTGTCCTTAGCTTTCTCCTGCACCAAGATGCCAGCATGCATGCATCCAACCCGGCTCTGCAGCAGTCCCTCACCCAGGCAGTGGTTTCCACACTGACGGGCCTGGGTGGTAGGTGGTAACTGTGTCTGCTCCCCAACCCACCTGCCCCTCCATGGTGCAACTAAATACATTTGAAGGGGCTCTACAGTTCACGATGACTTGGATATTCTCCCTGACATATGAGAATCCTTCCTCTAAAGTGATATGAACACATGGGACCTAGAAGTAGAGGGAAGTCCCTCCAGTCCTGGGAACACTGTTGCTCATGAATTATTTGTGTTCCAAACCTTGCTGGTGCTCTGCTTATATTGTGCTCTGTGCTTCTGTCAACCACAGAGCATCACCACAGATCAGGTATCCTTTCAAACTTGACCTGTCCAAAAGGCATCTTTTGGGTTTTAAAAAATATGAAATTCTTTGCTCTTCTAAAACTCTCCTCAGGAATATGCTGATGGTCCAGTGGGTTAGGACATCACCCTCACTGCTGAGAGCCCAGGTTCAATCCCTAGTCAGGGAACTAAAGTCCCACAAGCCACATTGTGCAGCCAAAAAATTTAATAATAATAAAAACAGTAAAACTCTCCTGGGAAAGACAGAACTTTGGTTTCAGTGACTGACTCCTAACTTCAGTTCCTTCAGCTTTGTTACCCATCAGAATAGTGCATCCTCCTCATGGACCACAGCCCATTCATTTTGGGACATCTACCGGAGAGCCAACTGGTTCCCGGCTTCTAGTCCCTGGATAAGAAAATTAATTCACCCATTTATTCAAAGGTGAAAGTGAGGGGAATGTTTGCTGAATTGAAAGGGAAGCCTAGACTGTTTCTCAGTGAAATTTCTTTGTTAGATGTTTCAGATTGCACCTGAATGAGAAAAATGTGCAGTTTAACAGAAAAAAAAAATGTGCGTGTGTAATTCTGACTAGTTTCTACTAGCCTGGAAAATGAACATGTGAAATATAAAAATAAACATAGATCTATAAATTCACGTGTGCTGTGTGTGCTTAGTCATACAGTCGTGCCCAACTCTTTGTGACCCCATGGACTGTAGCCCATCACACTCCCCTGTCCATGGGGATTCTCCAGGCAAGAATACTAGAGTGGCTTGCCATGCCTTCCTCCAGGGTCTCTTCCCAGCCCAGGGATCAAACCCAGGTTTCCTGCATTGCAGGCAGATTCTTTACCATCTGAGCCATGGATTCATCTAATACATACTGAGTATCCACCAATGTGCCTACCGTATCAACAGTGAACAAAACACTGCCCTTTTTGTCATGAGACCTACAGACAACAAACAGACAGGCACTGTTAAACTACTTAATAATAAATTTATTAAATGTTAGAAAAAAAGTAAATAATGTCTGTGAGCTGTCTGAGGGTACATTCTTGCTTCCTTATTCACAACTCCTTGCTCAATACCTGGAATCCTGCCTCGCACATAGGAAGAACCTGACATGTAGAGAGAGACTTGCTGAATTTATAGATTCATCATGAGAAATTGCAATGAAAGGACAACTTAAATTGTGAGAAGTCAGAGAAAGGCATGACATATAAACACCAATGGGAAAGATAAGCAGGAGTCACTCACATGAAGTGGGTGGGTTGCAGAAAAGCATTTCAGGAAGAAAGTAATACGGGCTTAAAAAAAAATGTCTATGTGTTTTAAAGCTAAAAGTCACAAATCACAATGAAGTGATTTTTATTGTAAAGACCTACATACCACAGGGTGAAATAATGCAACAGAATTCCACACTTACAAAGTGGCAATTGCAAGAGATGTAAAGAGACAAAGGTAAAAAACCCACCAATAATGAGAAGATTCAACACACCACTCAGAATAAGACAAATCTAGTGAACCCAAAATAAATGAGAATACAAGAGCTAAGCAACATAATCACAAATGTATCACACAACTTTTCATCCTGATAATAGAAAATACAACTTCCTCTCAAGGTACAAAGATCATTCATACAGAACAAGGTCATCTATCAGGTCACAAAGAAAATATCAGTAAAGTTCTATAAAGTAGAGCTATTACAAACAACACCCTCTGTTTGCAATGAAGTAAAACTAAAAATTATTAACAACAAAAAACAAAAAACACTGTTTCATCTGGACATATAAAAGTTTCTACTGAGGACTCTTAGATGAATGGAAAATTATAAAGTAAAATTTCTAAAGCATAATGATAATAGAAACACGAAATATCAGAAGAGGAGATAGGACACATTGAAAGCAGTGACCACAGGAAAATTCATGGCCTTAAACACATTTGTCAACAACAATAAAAGATTTTGAATAAATGAATTAAATTCCCAGCTCAAAAATCTTTTTGAACCAAGGCTTTTTTGTTCAACTAGAACAACAACAACAAGAAAAAACTAACTAAAAGAAAACACAAATATGGAAAAATTAAAGATAGAAGAAATTAGGTGGGTAGAAAAATAGTAGTTCTAACCACGAAATCAAATTTCTGGTTTTTAAAAATATATAACAAAATAAATAAGCCACTTGCTAACCTAAAAAAAGTGGGAGAAGGCACAAAAATACAAAATAAAAAAATGACAAAGGAAAAATAACTATTAAAACAGAAAAAAATTTAGTATTTTGCAGTCACCTATGCAAATCAATTTGAAAAAAATAGGTGAAATGGATAATTTCCTAGGGAAATATATTTAAGCAAAACTGCACTTTTTAGATTTAGAAAGCTCAGACTAATGTTTATGGAATGTATGAAAAAAGTAACCAAGGAACTACAGCCTCAAAATGTGTGAGGCCTAGACGATTCCAGGGGAAAGTACTACTAAACTTTCAAAAATAAGATAGCCCCTAAATTCTCTCAGAGCAGTAAAAAAGAAGAAAGTTTTCCTAATTATTTTCTGAAGCAAATATAGCTCTGATGCCTGCACCTGTTAAAGATAGGGCAGAGAAAAGTAAAATTAGCAACCAATATGATATATGAAAATTAGGTCCAATTTCAAAATAAAATATTGATAAACAGAATTTAACAGCAAGGTAAGAAAATAATACATCATGACAAGATGGGGACTATTACAGAAATTCAAGACGGGGTCACTCCTAAAAAATTTATTAATGTAATAAAACCTATTAAAACATCTAAGGAGAAAAATCAAATGATTACCTGCATAGATGCAGCAAAACTTTTTATCAAAAGTCAACATTCACTTGTGGTAAAAATAAATGAAAATAAGAATTCACTGACATTTTGTTAATCACAGCTAGATTAACATAAAGATTAACATTAGATGGATACATAAAAGTGTATCCATCTAATGGGACTTTCTGGTGGTCCAATGGTTAATACTATCTGCCAAGGCAGGGTGTGTGTGTGATCCCTGGTAGGGGAACTAAGATACTTTTAATACTGGAGGTATTAAAAGCAATGCAATTAGGCAACAGGAAAGCAATGACAGATTGGGCAGGTAAGAACTGAAAAGACTCAAAAGCATTTCTATTTGCAGAGAGGCTGATCAGGCAACTGTAAAACTCAAGATAATCAATGATTAAAATAAAAATAATTCAGTAAAGTAATAGGTTCTAACAGTAGCATGTAGAAACCACTGGCTTTCCTAAAAAGGTAGCTGGTAAAATTGGAGGGAAAAACTCATTTACAACAGCAACCAAGAAGATAAAGTAACCTGCTGCTGCTGCTGCTGCTGCTGCTAAGTCGCCTCAGTCGTGTCCCACTCTGTGCGACCCCATAGATGGCAGCCCACCAGGCTCCCCCGTTCCTGGGATTCTCCAGCCAAGAACACTGGAATGGGTTGCCATTTCCTTCTCCAATGCATGAAAGTGAAAAGTCAAAGTGAAGTCACTCAGTTGTGTCGGACTTTTTGTGATCCCATGGACTTCTCCGTCCATGGGATTTTCCAGGCAAGAGTACTGGAGTGGGGTGCCATTGCCTTCTCCAATACAGATACACTTGGAAGGTCTTATGCTGAGTGAAATAGGGCAGATGGAGAAAGACAGATACTATATAATATCACTTATAAGTGGAATCTATAAAAGAAAATCTAGTGAATATAACAACAACAACAAAGACATAGACTCACAGATACAGAGAACAAACGAGTGGTTACTAGTGGGGAGAGGAAGGAAGGTGAGGCAAGGTGGGAGAGAGGATTAAGAGGTACAGACTACTGTGTATAAAATAAACAAGCTACAGGGATATACTGTGCAACACAGGGGATGCAATCAGTGCTTTACAATAGCTGTCAATGGAGTATGATCTTTTAAAATGTGAATCACTGTGCTGCATACCTGAAACTGTATAATATAGTAAATCAACTGTGCTTCAGTGAAAAAGAAATACACCTTTTTTTAAAAATGAGTTAGAAAGTTTATGCTAAAGCTTCATATAGAAAAAGAACCAAGAATAAAGAGGAGTACATTTTTTAATCTACATGGAAGATTAGCTCTGCCAAATATTAAAATATATTCTAAAGCCTCTTGGCAGAGACTGAAAAGTAGAGTAGAACAGAAAGCCAAGAAATAGACCCTCATACACACAGGGGCTTGCCAGTGGTGCCAGTGGTAAGGAATCTGCCTATCAATGCAGAAGACACAAGAGACAAGGGTTCGATTCCTGGCTCTGGAAGATCCCCTGGATGAGGAAATGGCTACCCACTCCAGTATTCTTCCCTGGAAAGTTCCATGGACAGAGGATCCTGGTGAGCTCCAGTCGATGGGGCTACAGAGAATCAGACACAACTGGACAACTGACCACACACACATCCACACAGAACTGTGGAATATGACAAATGTATACGTCAACTCACCAGAGCAAAAATGGGCTTTTTAGTAAATGGTACTGAGACTGGACACTCCCTCAGGAAAAGATAAAATTAAGTCCATATCTTATACCATACATAAGAATAAATTCCAAATGAATCATAGATTTAAGAAGGCAAATACTCGGTGGCAAGAAGACACAGAAAAATTGTACAAAAAAGGTCTCAATGACCCAGATAAACCACAATGGGGTGGTCATTCTCCTACAGCCAAACATCCTGGAGTGTGAAGTCGAGTGGGTCTTCGAAAGTATCACTACATACAAAGCTAGTGGAGGTGATGGCATTCCAGTTGAGCTATTTCAAATCCTAAAAGATGATGCTGTGAAAGTGGATTTGCACTCCATGTGTCAGCAAACTTGGAGAATTCAGCAGTGGCCACAAGACTGGAAGAGGTCAGGTTTCATTCCAATCCCAAAGAAGGGCAATGTCAAAGAATGCTCAAACTACCGCACAGTTGTGCTCATTGCACTTGATAGCAAGGTAATGTTCAAAATTCTTCAAGCTAGGCTTCAGCAGTACCTGAAACAAGAACTTCCAGATGTACAAGCTGGATGTAGAAAAGGCAGAGGAACCAGAGATCAAATTGCCAACATCTGCTGGATCACCAGAAAAACATCTGCTTCATTGACTACACTGAAACATCTGACTGTGTGGATCACAACAAACTGTGGAAAATTCTTCAAGCAATGGGAATATCAGACCACCTGACCTGCCTCCTGTGAAACCTGTTTGCAGGTCAAGAAGCAACAGCTAGAACCAGACATGGAACAAAAGATTGGTTCCAAATCAGAAAAGGAGTACGTCAAGGCTGTATATTGTCACCCTGCTGATTTAACTTATATGCAGGGTACATCATGCAAAATGCCAGACTGGAAGAAGCACAAGCTGGAATCAAGATTGCTGGGAGAAATATCAATAACCTCAGATATGCTGATGACACCACCCTTATGGCAGAAAGCAAAGAAGAACTAAAGACCCTCTTGATGAAAGTGAAAGAGGAGAGTGAAAAAGCTGAGTTGAAACTGAACATTCAAAAAACGAAGATCATGGCATCTGGTCCCATCATTTCATGGCAAATAGATGAGGAAACAATGGAAACAGTGACAGACTTTCTTCCCTTGGGCTCCAAAATCACAGCAGATGGTGACTGCAGCCATGAAATGAGAAGACGCTGGCTCCTTGGAAGAAAAGTTATAACAAACCTAGAAAGCATATTAAAAAGCAGAGACATCAGTTTGCCAACAAAGGTCCCTATAATCAAAGCTATGGTTTTCCCAGTAGTCATGTATGGATGTAAGAGTTGGACCATAAAGAAGGCTGAGGGCCAGAAAATTGATGCTTTGAACTGTGGTGCTGGAGAAGACTGTTGAGACTCCCTTGGACAACAAGGAGATCAAATCAGTCAATCCTAAAGGAAATCAACCCTGAATACTCATTGGAAGGGCTGATGCTGAAACTGAAGCTCCAATAGTTTATCCCCCTGATGTGAAGAGCTGACTCATTGAGAAAGACCCTGATGCTGGGAAAGATTGAAGGCAGGAGAAGGGGACAACAGAGACGAGATGGTTGGATGGCATCGCCGACTCATGGACATGAGTTTGAGCAAGCTCTGAGAGATGGTGAAGGACAGAGAAGCCTAGGGTGCTGCAGTCCATCAGGTCACAAAGAGCTGGACATGACTTGGTGACTGAACAACAAGAACAAATATGAGAAGAAAACATGAGTGAATTCTTCTTTAACCTGGAGATACACACACACACACACACACACACACACACACAGAAGGACACTACTAACCTAAGTAACTTTTGAACACAATATTTAGAATATATGTTCTTGCTCCTGCTGCTAAGTCGCTTCAGTTTTATCTGACTCTGTGCGACCCCGTAGATGGCAGCCCACCAGGCTCCCCCATCCCTGGGATTCTCCAGGCAAGAACACTGGAGTGGGTGGCCATTTCCTTCTCCAATGCATGAAAGTGAAAAGTCAAAGTGAAGTTGCTTAGTCATATCCGACTCTCTGTGACCCCATGGACTGCAGCCTACCAGGCTCCTCCGTCCGTGGGATTTTCCAGGCAAGAGTACTGGAGTGGGGTGCCATTACCTTATACACAGGAGGACAGTACTAACCTAAGTAACTTTTGAACACAAATAATGTAAAAAGGCTTTCTAACTATGACTCAAAACCCAGATGCAATAACAACAACAGCAACAACAAAAAGGCAAATGTAACTACATAAAATAAATAAATGAAAACTTTAACATGGAAACAAAATACTCAAAGTTAAAGTTAAAATACAACTGGCAAACTGGGAGAAAATATTTGTAATATATGTCACAGCAAGAAAGCTAATCTTCCTCATATGCAAAACACTTTAAAAATGGAAAGAACAAACGATGAAAAATCTGAAAAAAAAAGTAGGCAATATGAGTTTGGCAGTTCACACAAAGACGTAAATACAGTCTTTAAATATACAAAAAGATATTCAACTCACCAATTATAAGAGAAATGCAAGCCAAAAACTAATCTGAGAGCCAAATAAAAGGCTGGAAAAAGATGTCATATAAATGAAAAGAAAGTCAGAGTGGCTAAATTAACATCAAACAAAGCAGGCTCCAGAACAAGGAAAATTACCAGGAGTAAAAAAGAACAGTATCTAACAATAAAAGTAATTGGTTCGCCAAGAAGATACAATAATGTGCCTAATTAAAGCATTTCAAAATACTAATGGAAAGGAAAACAGGAGAAAACTAAAAAAACTGAAAGGAAAATACAACAAGTCCATACTTATACTTGATATTACACTTGATTATATACATGATATTGATTATGATTGATATTTCAATTCTTTTCCCTCAGTAACTGATAGAGTAACCAGAAAATCAGCAAAGGTGTAGAAAACCTGAATGATATTCATCAATCAATTGGATCTAAATAACATTTACGGAACGTTCCACTCAACACCAGCAGAACACATTCTTTTCAAGTGAACATAAATTATTTAACAAGATAGACCATGTTCTGAGCCATAAAATAAACTGTATCCAATTTAATAGGATTGAAACCACAATTCAGTGCACTTGTTTTCTGACCATAATGAATTAAAAAGAAACTGATAATAGCACAATCTAGAAAATACCCCAATTATGTGAAAATTAAACAGCTCAATTCTTAATAGGGCTTCCCTGGTGACTCAGACCAAAAGAATCTGCCTGCAATGTGGGAGACCTGGGTTCAATCCCTGGATTGGGAAGATCCCCTGGAGAAGGAAATGGCAACCCACTCCAGTATTCTTGCCTGGAGAATTCCATGGACAGAGGAACCTGACCTACAGTCTACAAGGTCATTTCTTAATAACTCATGAGCTCGATGCCTCACATTTTGAACTAAGCGAAAATGGAAATACAACATATCTAAATCTGTAGGGTGCAACCTAAGCCACACTGTGAGAGAAATTGGTAGCGTTCTCATACAGAAATTTAGACCGTTAAACACCTCTAGTAGAAAACTAACGTATCTAAGCTTCCACCTTAAGAAAATAGAAAAGAAGAATCTAATTATGACTCAGAGACCTTGTTCAGCTTTTCCTCTCCTGGGATCCTTCATATAATAAGGACAATGCCATCCTCCTGCAACTTGATTTTTCAAAACTGAACCATTTATTACTGAGGCTCATACATGAGTGGTAAAACATTGTGAGAAAAAAAAAGAATTATTAACATGGGATTAGGATATAGTTACCCCGGTGTGGAGGGATGAAGGAAAGCCTTTGACAGGAGCATGTAAGGAACTTCTGAGATGATGGTAATCTTTGTCATCTTAACTTGAATCCTGAGATACATATGCTCATTTTATTAGGCTGTTTTTTTAAAAAATATACATTTATTTATTCTAATTGGAGGTTAATTACTTTACAATATTGTGTTGGTTTTGCCATACATCAACATGAATCTGCCACGGGTGTACACGTGTTTGCCATCCTGAACCCCCCTCCCTCCCTCCACATACCATCCCTCTGGGTCATCTCAGTGCACCAGCCTTGAACATCCTGTATCATGTATCGAACCTGGACTGGTGATTTGTTTCACACATGATATTATACATGCTTTTTAAGTGACACACTTATTTTTATAGAGCCTTGGGTAAATATGACATTTTCACATTTAAAATTTGAGAAAAAAATAAAATATATTAAACATAGACTCTCTATTCCCAAATCTTTACTGGACCTGGGAACAAATTTTCATGTGACCACAAACCTTACCTCCAAGAACTAGCTAAACTTTACAGTTCTTACTTGTAAAATAATATTTCTAATCAGTCTATTTTTTTCTATTAAAATAAAAAGAAAATGATTTTTCTACAAAAGTGGTCTACCATTTGGATTTGGAACCCCAAGTAGGTTACATTACTACATCCTACCTGACATGGCTATGCAGAAGCCCAGAAGAAAAGAACAAATGCAGAAAACATACCTCTCTCAGTGGGTCACACCCAGACTCCAGGTCTGCAGAAAATTGGCATCAGGTGAGATTTGCTCTTTACCTGTCCTCACTGGGACCTAACTTCGGTGCACCTGGCCCTCGTGGCCTTAATACGGTCTCTGCTTGCTCAGCCCCAGTGGGGTGGGAGGCCAGGCTGCACTGGGTATTACCTGGACTGAAACAGTAGTGGGTCAGAGACACAACTGCTGGGCTGGAGTTTCAAGTTCTCAAAAAGCCAGGGCTGAATCAGAGGAAATACTTCTGTCTGCTTCTCTACAGGAGCTGTTAGAAGCACAACCTTGCCCACCAACTTAACCCAGGATGTTTACTCCTTGTTGATCACAATCCTATTTCCTTGCCTTCCTGGTGGCCATCCTACACCTGGATGATCTTTCTCTTTGCAGAGAGTGTCTGTAGGGACAAGGTGAGCCAAGGAGTGTCAAAGAAAGGAGAGCAACCTTAAAGCAAGAACCTGCCATACATGGTACTGGGGCTCATGCTCAACAACAGCCTCCTGGACCAGTCATGGAAAATTTCTAGAAACAGAATTTGTCAGGTTCTCATCCTATTCTCTCTATTGTTTCCTACCATAATACATCTAAATAAAATTCCAGATATGTATCAAAATTGAGAAGACAATCTTTAGAAGCAAAAAAAATGTCTTTTTCAACTAATTTTTATGGGAGTATAATTGTTTTACAACTTTCCTCTTCCAACAACACAAGAGAAGACTCTACACATGGACATCACCAGATGGTCAATACCAAAATCATATTGATTATATTCTTTGCAGCCAAAGATGGAGAAGCTCTATACAGTCAGCAAAAACAAGACCGGGAGCTGACCGTGGCTCAGATCATGAACTCCTTATTGCTATTTCAGACTTAAATTGAAGAAAATAGGGAAAATCACTAGACCATTCAGGTATGACCTAAATCAAATCCCTTATAATTATACAGTGGAAGTGACAAATAGATTCAAGGGATTAGATCTGATAGACAAAGTCCCTGAAGAACTATGGATGGAGGGAGGTTCATGACATTGTACAGGAGGCAGTGATCAAGACCATCTTCGAGAAAAAGAAATGCAAAAAGGCAAAATGGTTTGTTGAAGTCCTTTAATGGACTGGAACCTGGTGAGCTGGAGTCAATGATAAAAAAGTAAAAGAGAGAAAGAGGCTGATATTCCTTGGTTTACACAGAAAGCCAATAAACATTTGACACAAGGCTTGCACTGCTACATGTAGGCACCAGGCACCCTCTCGAGGGGGGTGAAGGCATAGTGCACCTTCACCAGAGGGTCTTAGAAGCCCGGGCAAGAAAGTGAGCTCAGTGAGCCTCTGCACTCCAGAGAATTAGCCTGAGAGAGGGAGAGAGAGAGAGAGAGAGAGAGAGAGAGAGAGAGAGAGAGAGAGAGAACAACAAGGGGACCCAAGCTCTGATGGAGCAAAGGTGTTTATTTCAACATAGTGTGGGTATTTATACTGTCTTAAAAGGTAACTATTTTCAGCAAAGATAAAAATCAAAAGTCCAGACTTACAAATTATCATAAGGCAATCCATATCAAAGAGAGAGGGTTGTAAATAATCACTCTTACCATGTGGTTCATAAAAAGCAAGAGGGTTGTAAATAGTTACTTAACACCGTATGGAAAAACTAACGAAGGAAATGCATGCATTCTTCAGCCCCTGGAAGTAGTTTGCTACTCCACTTAATTCCTGAATATTTAGGAATTAATAAGGGACAGAGGATTCATGACAGATCCAAAACAGCACACAGGAAGCCTCCTGTTAAATGCTTCCTGGCAATGGTTGTCTGAGGAGGCCTTATAAATAGCTGTGAAAAGAAGAGAAGCTAAAGGCAAAGGAGAAAAGGAAAGATATATCCATCTGAATGCAGAGTTCCAAAAGAATAGCAAGGAGAGATAAGAAAGCCTTCCTCAGTGATCAATGCAAAGAAATAGAGGAAAACAACAGAATGGGAAAGACTAGAGATCTCTTCAAGAAAATTAGAGATACCAAGGGAACATTTCATGCAAAGATGGGCTCGATAAAGGACAGAAATGGTATGGATATAATAGAAGCAAAAGATATTAAGAAGAGGTGGAAAGAATACACAGAAGAATTTATATAAAAAAGATCATGACCCAGATAACCAAGATGGTGTGATCATTCACCTAGAGCCAGACATCCTGGAATGCAAAGTCAAGTGGGCCTTAGGAAGCATCACTACGAACGAAGCTAGGAGAGGTGATGGAATTCCGGCTGAGTTATTTCAAATACTGAAAGAGGATGCTGTGAAAGTGCTGCATTCAAAATGCCAGTAAATTTGGAAAACTCAGCAGTGGCCACAGGACTGGAAAAGGTCAGTTTTCATTCCAATCCCAAATAAAGGCAATGCTGAAGAATGTTCAAACTACTGCACAACTGTATTCATCTCACAGGCTAGCAAAGTAATACTCAAAATCCTCTAAGCCAAGCTTCAACAGTATGTGAACCATGAACTTCCAGATGTTCAAGCTGGATTTAGAAAAGGCAGAGAAACCAGAAATCAAACTGCCAACATCCATTGGATCATCGAAAAAGCAAGAGAGCTCCAGAAAAACATCTACTTCTGCTTTATTGACTATGCCAAAACCTTAGACTGTATGGATCACAACAAACTGTGGAGAATTCTTAAAGAGATGGGAATACCAGACCACCTGACCTGCCTCCTGAGAAATCTGTATGCAGGTCAAAAAGCAACAGTTAGAACCGGACATGGAATAACAGACTGCTTCCAAATAGGGAAAGGAGTACGTAAAGGCTGCATATTGCCACCCTGCTTATGTAACTTATATGCATGGTACATCACGCAAAATACACTAGATGAAGCACAAGCTGGAATCAAGATTGCCGGGAGAAATATCAATCACCTCAGATATGCAGATGACACCACGCTTATGGCAGAAAGTGAAGAGGAACTAAAAACTTCTTGATGAAAGTGAAAGAGGAGAGTGAAAAAGCTGGCTTAAAGCTCAACATTCAGAAAACGAAGATCACGGCATCTGGTCCCATCACTTCATGGGAAATAGATGGGAAACAGCGGAAACAGTGTCAGACTTTATTTTTGGGGGCTCCAAAATCACTGCAGATGGTGATTGCAGCCATGAAATTAAAAGATGCTTACTCTTTAGAACAAAAGTTATGACCAACCTAGGTAGCATATTCAAAAGCAGAGACATTACTTTGCCGACTAAGGTCCGTCTAGTCTAGGCTATGGTTTTTCCTGTGGTCATGTATGGATGTGAGAGTTGGACTGTGAAGAAAGCTGAGTGCCGAAGAATTGATGCTTTTGCACTGTGGTGTTGGAGAAAATTTGAGAGTCCCTTGGACTGCAAGAAGATTCAATCAGTCCATTCTAAAGGAGATCAGTCCTGGGTGTTCTTTGGAAGGAATGATGCTAAAGCTGAAACTCCAGTACTTTGGCCACCTCATGCAAAGAGTTGACTCATTGGAAAAAGACTCTGATGCTGGGTGGGATTGGGGGCAGGAGGAGAAGGGGACAACAGGGGATGAGATGGCTGGATGGCATCACTGACTTGATGGACATGAATCTGAGTGAACTCTGGGAGTTGGTGATGGACAGGGAGGCCTGGGGTGCTGTAATTCATGGGGTCGCAAAGAGCTGGACATGACTGAGTGACTGAACTGAACTGAACTGAACTGAAACTTATTTACAAAACAGAAACAGACTACAGGCACAGAGGACAGCCTTGTGGTGGCCTAGTAGGGATAGGGTTGGGGGAAAGATGGAATAAGAGGTTGGGGTTAGCAAATGCTAACCATTATAGAAAGGATGAATAAACAACAAGGTCTGGCTCTATAAGGAATTATATTCAACATTCTGTGATAAACCATAATGGAAAAGAATAGGAAAATAATATAATTAAAGAATATATATATATGTATAAGTGAATCACTGCTGCGCACCTGCAACACAGCATTGCAAATCAATGATTTCTCAATTAAAATACATAAACTTAAAAAAATGGCTATTATTTCTTACTTGCCAACTTCCTTTACTTAAACTCATCAGTAATGTCAGACATCATTTTTAGCAAATTGTGGGAATGATGAAAGATAAAATCTACAAACCTGTGTGTGTCAGACAGTAAACTATTAAGAGGAGAAAGACAGGAAAGAAGAGAAACAGAAAAGAAGACAAGCCAACTGAAAGTGTTTTTAAATATAAAATAATGGACCACAGAGCACCTTTCTTGGAAGGGGAGAAAAATAAAAAACATGTAATAGGAATTTTCTCTGTAGTTTAATTCTTCTGCGAATGATTAAGTAATAGGAAAAAAAGAGACATAGGATCTAATATTTGGAACTCTCCGCTGAGCATAAGTTAATTTCCTTAGACATGAAGCAGTCTCAGAGTAAATGTTTGCAAGGGATTGTGCTTTTTAAAAGCATGTTTTTAAGTTTTCATATAAAATACATGCAATGATGCAGAAATTCTGAAAAATAAAGACAAGCAGGGGAAAGCATTAACCCAAATTGCAACTTTATAACTGTTTGCTTTTTCAAAACGGGCTTTTTGATTACTATTTTCTTAAATTCCAAATACCTGCTCTTGCCATATTCCCTTGCTTTTATTTATTGCAACTTATATTCCTCATTTTGCTTCTATTCGTATCTTGAGAAATTGAGGTGCCAAATAATTTTCCTAATGCTGCACTTAGCAAGTGAGACAAAAAACAGGCCACTCTCCTAATCATAAGACAAATCAGGAATAAAATGTTCTCCTGTATCCACATGTAGGTCCAGAATTCTTGGCCTGATTGCTGCAGAAGCTTGTGGTAAGAGTATCCACTCAGTTGCTGAAGTCAGCGTGTGGGAAGAGACCCAGCACAGAACTGCAAGGAGAGGGTGTCCTCCCAGCTGAGGAGCTGAGCAAACAGTTTCTGGAAGGAAATATTCGTCCTGGCAGTCTTAAATGGGTGTGGAGCAATGGAAAAAACACAAAACTCCAAATTCTGAGATATGGTCTGGCACTAAGCAGATTTACGGTCTTGCCTAAACTGACTTGTGGAACAGAGACACTAGATGGGAGGAACCTTTGAACTTTCATGGAGAAAAGTTTTGTTTTTTTTTTTCCTTCAGCTCTAAAATCGTATTATTCTAATGCTTTCATATATCACCAACTTTTGGAGGAAAAAAATATTACCCTGTAATGCTGCTGCTGCTAAGTCCCATCAGTCGTGTCCGACTCTGTGCGACCCTATAGACGGCAGCCCACCAGGCTCCCCCGTCCCTGGGATTCTCCAGGCAAGAACACTGGAGTGGGGTGCCATTTCCTTCTCCAGTGCATGAAAGTGAAAAGTGAAAGGGAAGTCGCTCAGTCCTGTCTGACTCTTCGCGACCCCATGAACTGCAGCCCACCAGGCTCCTCAATCCATGGGATTTTCCAGGCAAGAGTACTGGAGTGGGGTGCCATCACCTTCTCCATACCTTGTAATAGGTTATGTTAACTTGAAAAATCATCTTTGATGAACAATAAGGTCCTACTATATAGCACAGGGAACTATACTCAATTCCTTGTAATAAACTAATGAAAAAATCTGAAAAAGAATATATATACGTTGGTACACTTATATAACTGAATCACTGTTCTGTACTTTTGAAATTAATACATTGTAAATTAACTGCTGCTGCTAAGTCGCTTCAGTCGTGTCCGACTCTGTGCGACCCCGTAGACGGCAGCCTACCAGGCTCCCCAGTCCCTGGGATTCTCCAGGCAAGAACACTGGAGTGGGTTGCCATTTCCTTCTCCAGTGCATGAAAGTGAAAAGTGAAAGAAGTCGCTCAGTCATGTCCGACTCTTAGCGATCCCATGGACTGCAGCCTACCATACCTTCAATTTAAATAAATAAAGGAAAATAGAAAAAATCATTTTTGATCATCTCACTTTTACATGGAATATTTAAAAAAAAAAAAGTGAACTCACAGACATAGAATAGATTGGTGGCTCCTAGAGGTGGAGATGGAGGTTGAGTAAAATAGGTGAAGATGGTCAAAAGGTATTATCTAGCTAACCAACTTAATAAAATAAATAAGTCCTGGGGGTGTGATGCATAGCATGGTGACTAGAGTTAATGATACTGTGCTGCACACTTGAGAACTGCTGAGAGAACAGATCTTAAAAGCTCTCATCCCAAGAAAAAATATCGTAATTACATATGCTGAAAGAGATTAACTAGGTGTACTGTGGTGGTCATTTCTTAGTGTATGTAAATATCAAGTCATAAGGCTCCACATCTGAAACTAACTCAATGTTATATGTCAATTATGCCTCAATAAAAATAATTCAAAAATCAGCTTTGTTTAGCTTACACAGTTGTCAATTAGCCTCAAGTTAATTATTAACTTGAAATGATGATGTGACTTCTATAGTTGAGCCAATTATCAATCTTCTTTTCCTTGAATATCTTTCAATACACTTTCCTTTAACACACTGCAAGTCAATTAAATCCTATCTTGGGACCAAATAAAACTAAAATTCTCAGAGGCTTGAAGTTTACCAGCCTGGAAACTTATTGTTGATGGCAGATGGATGAGCTGAGGCCAGTTCACAATGAGAGAGCAAGCCATGCCATGTATTCCAAGTCACGTGTGAATTCAAATTGTAAACAAAAACACCATCTATTTTCGTAATTGTTGTTACTGAAAAGCTTTGATTTATTGCTTTATTGATTTAATTAAGACAGGGATTAATAACTCATAGGTTTAATTATTACTGAAGGCAATGATTGTTTATCTTGCTCAACTTTCCTTATTTAAAAAGCCTTGAGCCCACCTTACTGAACACTGAGTGAAATCTACATGAGTAGTTGGAGGCCCCACTGAATGTGGGTTATGGGTGCTTCTCTTCTGCAAAGTTATATATAATTTCAATTTTTGTAAATAAAAAATAAAAATAATAAATTCAACTTTTCAGTTATTATAATGCATTTGGAAAGCTTGATTTGATTTTTTTTTCATTAAAAGTGGTAGTTTTTAGTGGAAAGGAGGAAGAGAGTGACACAGAGGCAACTTGGCAAGTTTTGGCATCTTTCCAGGTCATCCATGGGCTTCCCAACACATAGCAGTGCCAGGAGAGCTTGATATTTTAAGAGTTGTTCAATAAGAACTTTAAAAACACTCTTTTGTTAAGTGAATACTCATGCCCCTAATTACTTTTCTTTTGAAGTTTCGATTTTTAAAGATATCAGATTTTCTTAAATCAGGGCACATCCACAAATGTAAACACTGATTTCAGAATCACCAGGCAAAAAAAAAGAGAGAGGGAACATCTGCAAAACAAGAAAGCACAGACTAATCAAGAAACTAAAATCTCTAGTCTCTATGCCCTGATAGATTCTTCCTCAGGTACTGGAAAGGGATGCGAGCAGGCAGCAGGTGAAAGGCAAGGTCTTCTGTGATATTTTGCCCCGGGGTAGAGGTGGAGGTGCTTTCTGGTAGTTCAGTTGTTAAAAATAAAATACGCCTGCAATGCTAGAGACCCTGGTTTGATTCCTGGGTCAGTATAATCCCCTGGAGAAGGGATAGGCTGGCCACTCCAGTATTGCCAGCCTTCCCTGGTGGCTCAGTCGGTAAAGTCTCCACCTGCATGCCAGAGACCTGGGTTTGATGCTTGAGTTGGGAAGATCCCCTGAAAGAGGAAATGGCAATCCACTCTAATATACTTGCCTAGAGAATCCCCATGGACTGTCCATGTCACAAAGAATCGGAGACACAGCATGATAGCAGGTAAGAATAACGTGGATAATTAGAAAATAAAAGATTTCATAAAGCCTTTGAGTAGTTTAAAACATTTTTACCTTTAATCATAACCACTGTGTTAGTGGGGTCAGCATCATGGCTTCATGAGAAGCTCCCTTTGTCTCACTCCTTCAACCTACAACTAGTAAAACATCCACAGCTCAACAAAGGTGCCCCTGCCCAGCACACCAAGATTCTGGAGAGTTCCTCACACCCTCGCATCTGAAGGTGCACCCTCTGCCCCAGCTACAGCCACAACAATGGCCACAGGGCACTGCGCAGTGGTGGCCGCAGGGCCCCAGTTGTGTGGGCCCCAGTCCCTCAAGCTTCAGCAGCACCTACCAACCCAGTCCCCCACCCATGGAGAAGGCATCTGCAACCCCACTACTCACCCTGTGGTGAAGTGCCTGCCTCCAGTGACCCATGTATGGCAGAGGACCCTGCCATCCCATGCCCTCAGCAGCAATGCCAGTGATAACAGTGGCATCAGCAGCACAGGGCACCAGCGACCCTGGAGGTACCAGCAGCACCAAGGGCACCTGCAACACCTCTGGCAGAGGTCAGGGAGGGTGCCAAATGCCAATTCTCAAATGTAATGAGAGGCTGCACAGGTAGGGAAACCGAAACCTTGTGCTCTAGCACCACCTACTGGAAAATCAAAGAAAGACCTCGAATTGCTTCCCTGGTGGCTCAGAGGTTAAAGCGTCTGCCTGGAATGCAGGAGAACCAGGTTCGATCCCTGGGTCGAGAAGATCCCCTGGAGAAGGAAATGGCAACCCACTCCAGTACTCTTGCCTGGAGAATGCCATGGAGGGAGGAGCCTGGTGGGCTACAGTCCATGGGGTCGCAAAGAGTCGGACACAACTGAGTGAATTCACTTCACTTCACTTCAATTGTGAAAATCAATGTAAAAAAGGATCCTGACCACTCGGGATACTCAGGGGCCAGTTTGCCTGCCAATGGACCAGACTCAGCGGCCGCAACTGGGACCCTTTTGTCCCTGGTCTCCTCCTGATGTGGACAACTGGCCAGAGTGCCCCTACAGGTAAGGAACAAGAGACTTTATTGACCTCCTTCCCCTTCCCTCTCTCTTTCCTCTCCTTAACTCTTCCTATCCTTCCCTGTTTTTCTAGTCCCCCGGTCCTGGATGCAGGAATCTGGTTGAAGGGCCCTCAGCCTGAGCTGAGGATTGGAGACTGATACCTCCTCTTGGCAGATAACTCGAATTCTGGTTCTGATCTGGTCTGATTTCTGGCAGGGCCGAGTTCCAGTCCTCCCTTCTCTGGAGGCCCAGGGAAAAGTCCCATAACGCCTGGGCATCTGTAGGTGGCCGGAGACATCTGTAAGGCCACCCCTTTTTCACCCCCTCTCCCGCCTCCTCCTCCTTCTTCTTTCAACCTGGCTTCCTTTCCTCCTTTGAAACCTTTGATGTTAGTACTTGGAGTCTTGTATTTAAGGGCTTCCTTGGTGGCTCAGAGGTTAATGTGTCTGCCTGGAATGCAGGAGACCAGGTTCGATCCTTGGGTCGAGAAGATCCCCTGGAGAAGGAAATGGCAACCCACTCCAGTATTCTTGCCTGGAGAATCCCATGGATGAGCGACTTCACTTTCACTTTCACCCTGGTGGTCCAGTGATTAAAAATCCACCTTCCAATGTAGGGGGCGCAGATCCGTGGTGGGGGAACTAAGATCCCACATGCCAGAATGCAGCTGAATTCCTGCACCACAACTACCGTGCCCAGGTTCCTCAACTAAAGAGTCCACCGCCACAAGAAGCCCCAGTGCTGCCACTAAGACCTAATACAGCCAAATAAATATATGCATATTTTTAAAAGATTACCTAAATAGGAAAGGTTTTGGCTATTTCAAAGGCACCCTCAGAGGAACAATTCATCAATCACCATGAAAAAACCATGGTAACACAATATCACAAAAAGAAAATGACAATTCTCCAGAAAATAAACTTAAAATCACAGAAGTTTGTGATATAACTGATAGAGAATGCAAAATAGCTGTTATGAAGAAACTTAACAAGTTACAAGAAAAGTCAGAAAGGATGTTCAGTGAACTCAGGAATAAAATTAATGAACAGAAGGAATACTTAACCAGAGAGATTAGAACTCTAAAAAGAATCAAATAGAAATTCTGGAGCCAAAGAACTTAATAAGACGAAGGAAGCATTATAAATGATTGGAAATAGAGAAGATCATGCAGAAGATAGAATCAGTGACCTTGAAAACAGAAATATAGAAATGATTCAGGTAGAAGATGACAGAAAATAAAGATTTTTTTTTTAAATGAAGAAATTCTATAAGAACTATTTGACTCCATCAAGAAAGGCAACATTAGGCTAATGGGTATCCTAATGAAAGAGAAGAGAGGGAGAAGGGAGCTGAGAGGTTATTGAAAAAAAATAGTTGAGAACTTCCCAAACTGGGGAAGGAACTGGATATACATGTCAATGAAGTTAAGAGAACTCCTAGGTACCTCAGTGTAAAGAGACATTATCCAAGACATGTTATATTAAAGTTGTCAAAAGTTACAATTTTGAAAAGAATTATAAAGGCAGCCGGAGAAAAAAAGAAAGTAACTACCATTAGGCTATCGGCAGATTTCTGAGCATAAACTCCACGAGAGAGAGTGGGATGACATACTCAAATAATAAAATATTTAAAACTGTCAGCAAAGAATACTCTAACAAGGGAAGTTATCCTTCAGATATAAAGGAGAATACAGGCTCTCCCAGACAAACAAAAGCTGAGAGAGTTTGTTATCACCAAAGCTGCCTTATAAGAAATGTTGAAATGAACTCTATATCTGAAATGAAAACTAAAAAGTACATAAACTTTGAGTAAGGTGATAAATAGAGAAAATCAGAAAATTACAACTCTACATAAGAATAAACTGTGAAACACTTAGAGCATAAAGGTTAAACGGGGAAAGAGGCAGTAAAAGTAAATAGAGTCACTAAATTTGGTAGTGAACTCACAGCGTAAAAAGGGATGGATTGAGACAACAAAACACAAAAGGGGAAGAGAAAAAGAACTGAACCCTTAGAGGCTAATGCAGATGAAATGCTGTCATCAGAAAAAGGGCCATTTTATCTGTGAGACCTTTCACAAAATCCTTGTGAGAACCACAAAACACAAATCTAGGACAGAGACATGAAGCACAAAGAAAAAACTGAGGAAGACATTGTCGAAAACCATGAAGCCAAATGGCAGACAGAGACACACAGAAAAACAAGCAGTGGAGACAGAGAGCAGCCAGAAAGTGAAAGATAAAGTGTAAGGACCAGGTCCTCATCTATCAGTAATCATCCTAGATGTAAACAGACTGAATTCATCAGTCAAAAGACACAGAGTGGATGGATGAATCAAAGAATAAGACCCACCCACCTACATTTTCCAGGAGACTCATCTCAGTTCTAAAGACAGACATAGATTCAAAGTGAAGGAGTGAAAGATGATATTCCGAATGAATGGCAACCAAGAGAAAGTGGGTGTAGCCAAACTCACATAAGACAAATAGAGTTGAGGCTAAAAAAAAAAGGTTCAGTTCAGTTCAGTCACTCAGTCGTGTCCGACTCTTTGCCACCCCATGAACTGCAGCACACCAGGCTTCCCTGTTCATCACCAACTCCCGCAGCTTACTCAAACTCCTGTCCAACCAGTCAGTGATGCCATCCAACTATCTTACCCTCTGTCGTTCCCTTCTCTTCCCACCTTCAATCTTCCCCAGCATCAGGGTCTTTTCCAATGAGTCAGCTCTTTGCATCAGGTGGCCAAAGTATTGGAGTTTCAGCTTCAGTCTCAGTCCTTCCAATGGATATTCAGGACTGATTTCCTTTAGTATGGACGGGTTGGATCTCCTTACAGTCCAAAGGACTCTCAAGAGTCTTCTCCAACACCACAGTGCAAAAGCATCAATTCTATGACACTCAGCTTTCTTTATAGTCCAACTCTCACATCCATACATGACTACTGGAAAAACCACAGCTTTGACTAGACAGATCTTTGTTGGTAAAGTAATGTCTCTGCTTTTTAATATGCTGTCTAGGTTGGTCATAGCTTTTCTTCCCAGGAGCAAGCGTCTTTTAACTTCATGGCTGCAGTCACTATCTGCAGTGATTTTGGAGTCCAAGAAAATTAAGTCTACCACTGTTTCCATTGTTTCCCCATTTATTTGCCATGAAGATGAAAGGTTGTTGCTGAATGAAAAGATACCAGGATTCTTGACCTCTGGAGAAGAATTCAATCAGGGGCCAGAGACAAGGCTTGATCGGTCAGAGTTTTTGTGTAGTAAAGTTTTATTAAAGTATAAAGGAGATAGAGAAAGCTTCTGACATAGGTATCAGAAGGGGGCAGAAAGAGTACCCCCCTGCTAGTCTTCAGCTGGATGTTATATAGTCACTAACAGTCTGTTAATGAAAGAATGGAATGTCTTAAAACTCAGAATGGCACCAGGCCCCTCACCCATAAGATGTATTTTGGGATAATCTTGGCACCAGATGATTCATCCTGGGCCATAAATGATTAACTTGAATCTTGTAGAAGGACAGATTACCATACAAATAGTTTTGTTTACATAGATTAGGGAAACAATATCTGAGTATAACATATTGGTTTGTCAAGTAGGTTCTGAGCCATTGGGCAGAACCGACTTGAGGACAGAGTCTGGGGGTAAATACATACGTAGTACATTAACATAGCTTAAGACAAACATTTCCATTAAAAAATGCATTGGTTATCTCATTATGGCAACACAGAATTTTAAGAGAAACCTCCTTTTAAATTTGTATAGAGAAGGAAAAAATATCGCTAGTTTGTTTCCTCCTGCCACTTAAGAGAGATAAAAATGTCTGACACTTGTAGGCTATTTCCTCCATTTGGAGACCCCTGGCCTTCCTGCCTGTTACACTCTCAACGTGATGGGACACAGGTGCCATGATCTTCGTTTTTTGAATGTTGAGTTTTAAGTCAACTTTTTCACTCTCTTGTTTAACTTTCATCAAGAGGCTCTTTAGTTCTTCTTTGCTTTTTGCCATAAACGTGGTATTATCTGCATATCTGATGTTATTGATATTTCTCCAAGAAATCTTGATTCCAGCTTGTGCTTCATCCAGCCTGGCATTTCACATGATGTACTCTGCATATAAGTTAAATAGGAGAGTGACAATATACAGGCTTGACATACTCCTTTCCCAATTTGGAACCAGTCTGCTGTCCCATGTTCAGTTCTAACTGTTGCTTCTTGACCTGCATACTGATTTCTCAGGAGGCAGGACAGGTGGTCTGGTATTCCTGTCTCTTTAAGAATTTTCCACAGTTTGTTGTGTTCAACACAGTCAAAGGCTCTAGCATAGTCAGTAAAGCAAAACTAGATGTTTTTCTGGAATTCTGTTGCTTTTTCTATGATCCAACAGATGTTGGCAATTTGATCTCTGGTTCCTCTGCCTTTTCTAAATGCAGCTTGAACATCTGGAATTTCACAGTTCATGTACTGTAGAAGCCTAGCTCCAAGCCTAGCTTGGAGAATTTTGAGCATTACTTTGCTAGCGTGTGAGATGGGTGAAATTCTGTGGTAGTTTGAACATTCTTTGGCATTGCCTTTGTTTGGGATTGGAATAAAATGTGATCTTTTCCAGTCCTGTGGCCACTGCTGAGTTTTCCAAGTTTGCTGGCATATTGAGTGCAGCACTTTCACAGCATCATCTTTTAGGATTTGAAATAGCTCAACTGGAATTCCATCACCTCCACTAGCTTTGTCCTCAGTGAAGCTTCCTAAGGCCCACTTGACTTCACACTCCAGGATGTCTGGCTCTAGGTGAGTGATCACACCATCATGGTCATATGATTTATTAAGATCTTTTGTGTGTAAGTTCTGTGTATTCTTGCACCTCTTCTCAATATCTTCTGCTTCTGTTAGGTCCATACTGTTTCTGTCCTTTATTGTGCCTCTCTTGTAGGAAATTTTCCCTAGGTATCTCTAATTTTCTTGAAGAGATCTCTAGTCTTTCCCATTCTATTGCTTTCATCTATTTCTTTGCATTTATCACTTAGGAAGGCTTTTTATTTTATTTTTTTTAATCTCTCCTTGCTATTCTTCAGAACTCTGCATTCAGATGGATATATCTCTCCTTTTCTCCCTTGCCTTTCACTTCTCTTCTTTTCTCGGCTATTTGTAAGACCTCCTCAGACAACCATTTTGCCTTTTGCATTTTCTTTTTCTTGGGGATGGTTTTGATCTCAAAAAAGGTAACATGAGACAAAGATGGACATTATGTAATGATAAAAGGGCCAACGCATCAAAAAGACACAACAGTTTTTAATATATACGTACCTAACATATATATATATATATATATATATATATATATATATATAGAGAGAGAGAGAGAGAGAGAGAGAGAGAGAAGGAAATGGCAACCCATTCCAGTATTTTTGCCTGGAGAATCCCAGGGACCAGGGAGCCTGGTGGGCTTCCGTCTATGGGGTCACACAGAGTTGGACATGACTGAAGCGACTTACCAGTAGCAGTACCTAACATATGAGTACTGTGTGGATCACAATAAACTGGAGAATTCTGAAAGAGATGGGAATACCAGACCACCTGACTTCCCTCTTGAGAAATATGTGTACAGGTCAGGGAGCAATGGTTAGAACTGGACATGAAACAACAGACTGGTTCCAAATAGAAGGAATATATCAAGGCTGTATATTGTCACCATGCTTATTCAACTTCTATGCAGAATACATCATGAGAAACACTGGGCTGGAAGAAGCACAAGCTGGAATCAAGATTACTGGGAGAAATACCAATAACTTCAAATATGCAGATGATACCACCTTTACGGCAGAAAGTGAAGAAGAACTAAAGAGCCTCTTAATGAAAGTGAAAGAGGAGAGGGAAATATTTTGAGCTTAAAGCTCAAAATTAAAAAAACGAAGATCATGGCATCTGGTCCCATCACTTCATAGGAAATAGATGGAGAAACAGTGGAAATAGTGGCAGACTTTTTTGGGGGAGGCTACAAAATCACTGCAGATGGTGACTGCAGCCATGAATTGAAAGACGCTTACTCCTTGGAAGAAAAGTTATGACCAACCTAGACAGCATAATAAGAAGCAGAGACATTACTTGGCCAACAAAGGTGCATCTAGTCAAAGCTATGATTTTTTTAATAGTCGTACGGATGTGAGTGTTGGACTATAAAGAAAGCTGAGCACCGAAGAATTGATGCTTTTGAACTGTGGTGTTGGAGAAGACTACTGCAAGTCCCTTGGACTGCAAGAAGATCCAACCAGTTCACTCTAAAGGAGGTCAGCCCTGGGTGTTCATTGCAAGGACTGATGCTGAAGCTGAAACTCCAAACTTTGGCCACTGATGCGAAGAGCTGACTCACTGGAAAAGACCGTGATGCTGCAGAAGATTGAAGGCAGGAGGAGAAGGGGACGACAGAGGATGAGATGGTTAGAGAAGGACAGAGGATGGACAGAGGATGAGATGGCATCACCGACTCAGCGGACATGAGTTTGAGTAAACTGCAGGAGTTGGTGATGGACAGAGAGGCCTGGCGTGCTGCAGTCCACAGTATTGCAAAGACTCGGACATGACTGAGTGACTGAACTGAAGTGAACTGAACATAGGCGCACCAGAATATATCCAACTGTTAGAAGACCTAAAGGGAGAGCTTGATATCAAGAAAATCATAGTAGGGAACTTTAACACCCCGCTTAGATCAGTGAATAGGTAATCCAGAAAGAAAGTCAACAAGGAAACAGCAACCTTAATTGAAATATTAGACCAGGTAGACTTAAAAGAATCATACAGAACATTCCATCCAAATGTAGCAGAATACACATGCTTTTCAAGGGCACATGGAACATTCTCAGGGGTAGACCATATGTTGGGACACAAAAGTCTCAATAAATTTAAGATTAAAATCATATCAAGCATCTTTTCCAGCCACAGTTGTATGACATTAGAAATCAATCGCAAAAAGAAAACTAGATGAATCACAAATACATGGAAATTAAACAACATGCTACTGATCACCTATTGGCCCTATGAAGAACTGAAAGGAGAAATTTTAAAAATACCAAAAGATAAAGGAAAATGAAAATATGATATACCAAAATTGTGGGATGTAACACAAGCAGTAGTAAGAGGGCAGTTTATAGCAATACGGGCCTAGCTCAAGAAGCAAGAAGAATCTCAAATAAACAGTCAAATTGTATACCAAAATGAATTAGAAAATGAAAAACAAAATCCAAAGTCAGTAAAAGATAGGAAATAACAAAAATCAGACAGGAAGAGGCAGATAGAGATTAAAATGACAATAGAAGAGATCAATGAAACTAGGAACTGGTTCTTTGAAAAAGAAACAAAACTGGCAAACTTTTAGCTAGCCTAAGGAAAGACGAGATGGCTCAGATAAATAAAATCAGAAATAAAAGAAAAGAAATCATAAGAGATACCAAAGAAATACAAAGGATTTTAGGAGAATGCTATGAACAGTTATACACTAATAGGACAACCTAAAAGAAGTGAATAAATTCTTAGACACATGCAACATTACAATACTGAATCATGAAGAAATGGAAGATCTGAATAGGCTGATCACTAGTAAAGATATTGACAGAGAAGGCAATGGCACCCTACTCTAGTACTCTTGCCTGGACAATCCCATGGACAGAGGAGCCTGGTGGGCTGCAGTCCATGAGGTCGTGAAGAGTCGGACACAACTGGACAACTTCACTTTCATTTTTCACTTTCATGCATTGGAGAAGGAAATGGCAACCCACTCCAGTGTTCTTGCCTGCAGAATCCCAGAGATGGGGAAGCCTGGTGGGCTGCTGTCTATGGGGTCGCACAGAGTCAGACACGACTGAAGCGACTTAGCAGCAGCAGCAGCAGTAAAGATATTGAAACAGTAATCAAAAGCCTTTCAAAAAACAATAGTACAGGATGAAATGGCTTCACTGGTGAATTCTACCAAACTTTCAGAGAAGATGTAATAATTATCTCTCTCAGACTCTTCCCAAACATTGAAGACTAGAGAATGTTCCTCTACAAGGCCAACACTACCCTGATACTAAAACCAGGAAAAAACAACAACAAAAAAAGATAGTTATAGACTAATATCTCTGCCAAACATGCAAAAACCTTCAGCAAAATGTTAGGAAAGCAAACATATCAACATACTAAAAGAATCATGCTAAAAGGTCAGGCTTTCCTGTTCTTCACTATCTTCCAGAGTTTGCTCAAACTCGTGTCCATTGAGTAGGTGATGCTATCTAACCATCTCATCCTCTTTCACCCCCTCCTCATTTTGCCTTCAATCTTTCCCAGCATCAGGGTCTTTTCCAGTGAGTTAGTTCTTTACATCATGAAGCCAAAGTATTGGAGCTTCAGCTCCAGCATCAAACCTTCAGGGTTGATTCTCTTTAGAACTGACTGGTTTGATCTTGTGTCCAAGGGACTCTCAAGAGTCTTCTCCAGCATCACAATTTGAAAGCATCAATTGTTTGGTGATCAACCTTCTTTACAGTCCAGCTCTCACATCCATACATTACTACTGGAAAAATTATAGCTTTGACTATGCAGACCTTTGTTGGCAAAGTGACTTCTTTACTTTATTATTACTCTGTCTATGTTTGTCATAGCTTCTTCCAAGGAGCAAGCATCTTTTAATTTCATGGCTGCAGTCACCATCCACAGTAATTTTGAAGCCCAAGAAAATAAACTCTGTCACTGTTTATACGTTTTCCCCTTCTATTTGCCATGAAGTGACGAGGCTAGATGCCATTATCTTAGTTTTTTGAATGTTGAGTTTTAAGCTAGCTTTTTAACTCTCCTCTTTCACCCTCATCAAGAGGCTCTTTATTTCCTCTTTGCTTTCTGCCGTTAGAGTGGTATCATCTGCATATCTGAAGTTGTTGACATTTCTCCCAGCAATCTTGATTCCAGCTTGTGATTCATCTAGCCCATCATTTTGTATGATGCATGTAAGTCAAATAAACAGGATGATGATATACAGGTTTGTTGAAATCCTTTCCCAACTTTGAACCAGTCCATTGTTCCATGTAAGGTTCTAACTGTCACTTCTTGACCCCCATATAGGTTTCTCAGGAGATGGGTAAGATGGTCTGGTATTCTCATTTCTTTAAGAATTTTCACAATTTGTTTTGATCCACACAATCAAAAGTTTTAACATAATCAATGAAGCAGAAATATATGTTTTTCTGGAATTCCCTTGCTTTTGTTATGATCCATCCTCAATAAGAAAGAATCCCAAAGCCAGGGAGAGAAATAAAAATTTTTTTACATAGTTTATAATTCTTTGAAGAAAAAACAAAATAATGACCTGTATGAGATTATTTTTTAAGAGTTTATATACTTCATTGAAATACACATTGGATTTTCTTTTCTGGGTATCTGTGAACTTTAATTCTACACATCTACTAAAGTCAGGCCTTCAGGGCTCACTTGTCACCAGGATCTGAATGAAACTTATCTTGGGCACCATACATCCCAACTTTCGTGACTTTTATAAAGTGCTATGTCAGACATTTACACACAACTCCTTCATAGTTACAGCCTAAAGCTTTTTATGGTCAAGAGCAACCATAGCATGTTTGAAGGTCGTATTAAATCAAAAGGAAGTCTGTAATTGTTCTTAGTATATACTGATTGCATACTGTGGTCTAATCATTCCCAACTACAATAAACTCTGGATTATATACTTCTGGTGTGGTTCTTTCAACCTTTGTATTGTTGCTCTTCAGATGCTTGCTTGGTGAGGAAGCATAGCAGAAACTAGATTAATAGCTGCACTGCTTGGGTCCAACCGTGTATTCACTGTTCTCAGATACCGAGGACTAATGATAAAAGATCATAACCTAGAAAATATATGGCCACACAAAAAACTACAAATGGATTTTTTACAGCAGCTTTAATGTACTTGCCAAATTTGGAAGCATCTGAGATGTCTTTCAATATGGATAAACTGGTTCTTCCAAACACTAGATTGCTAAGTCACTTCAGTCGTGTCCAACTCTGTGCGACCCCATAGATGGCAGCCCACCAGGCTCCCCCATCTCTGGGATTCTGCAGGCAAGAACACTGGAGTGGGCTGCCATTTAAAAGAAGTAAGCTATTGAGACATGAAATGACATTAAGGAACCTATTAATAAATGTATGCATGCATATGTGCTAAGTTCTTTCAGTTGTATCTGACTCTGTGCAACCCTATGGACTGTAGGCTCCTCTGTCCATGGGATTCACAGGCAAGAATAATGGACTGGATTGCCATGCCCTCCTCTAGAGGGTCTTCCCAACCCAGGGATGGACCCTGCTTCTCTTATGTCTCCTGCATTAGCAGGCAAGTTCTTTACCACTAGCACCACCTGGGAAGCCCCAACAAATGTATATGATCAGATTAAAAAAAAGTCAGTCTGAAAAGGCTGCATACTATATGATTCTAACTATATGTCATTCTGGAAAAGATCAAACTATGGAGACAGTAAGAGCAGTGGTTGCCAGAGGTTAAAGGAAGGAAGTGGTGGAAGGCATAGCACAAGATATCAGGACAATGAGATATTCTGTATGATAGCATCATGGTGGATATGTGTCATTATACACTTAGCAAACCTGTAGAATGCCCAGCACCAAGGATGACTGTAACGTAAACTCTGGGTGTTGAAGTTGGGTGATGATAATGTATCAGTATAGGTTCGTCCATTGCAACAAATGTCCTACCTGGAGAGAATATTGATAGTGGGGATGGCTGAGCATGCCTGGGGGCAGAGGGTAGACTGAAACTCTGTATTTTCTGCTCAATTTTGCTGAGAACCTAAAATTGCTATTAAAAATCATCTTAAAAAAATCATACCCTGAATCTTCACAGTAAGTTTAGCTTCCTTCACGACCAGACTTTTACTAGTGACTGATGTAAATCATGTCCTTCCTCATGTTTCATCTGCATAGTGCCAGGGAGGGAGCAGACCTCCGAGGATTTTTCCCTTCTTATGCTTCCCAGCTTCCTGATAAGCAAACAACGGCCCACTTATATTAAAGGAGTTACATTCATTCTCTTTTACTAGTTAGCTCACCATTATTCCTTAAATTCATCTTTTTTAATTCGTCTAATGATCAAAGCATTAAAAAAAATTAGAAATTGGGGATTTCAAAAGTTGATCCTGCTACCAAATGCTGGCTTTGATAATGCCTCAGTGGTTGCAATGCCACATGATCACCATTAGAGGGCACCATTCTCACAGTTCCAGGGATACAGTCCCACCTGCTGAAAATGAACTGGTGCCCAGCGTGGCTGGATTACTAAACATTACAGCTGTCACACAATGATGGAGTAAAGTGTCTAATGCAGCTCTGAAACAGAAATCCAGAAACATTGCTAAATGCAGTATAAACTATAAATATGAAGTTGTCTTTCATTTTTTGTTTATATGCTGTTAAAGTGCTGCCCTCAATATGCCAGCAAACTTGGAAAACTCAGCAGTGGCCACAAGACTGGAAAAGGTCAGTTTTCATTCCAATCCCAAAGAAAGGCAATGCCAAAGAATGTTCAAAGTACTGCACAATTACACTCATCTCACACACTAGTAAAAGTAATGCTCAAAATTCTCCAAGCCAGGCTTCAACAGTATATGAACCATAAACTTCCAGATGTTCAAGCTGGATTTAGAAAAGGCAGAGATCTAATTGCCAACATCAGCTGGATCATCGAAAAAGCAAGACAGTTCCAAACTAAGGTCATTTCATTCGGTCCCATCACTTCATGGCAAATAGGGAAACAATGGAAACAGTGACATGTTTTTCTGTTTCTCTTGGGCTCGAAAATCACTGCAGATGGTGACTGCAGCCATGAAATTAAAAGATGCTTGCTCCTTGGAAGAAAAGCTATGACCAACCTAGACAGCATATTAAAAAGCAGAGACATTACTTAGCCAACAAAGTCTGCCTAGTCAAGGCTATGGTTTTTCCAGGGGTCATGTATGGATGTGAGAGTTGGACTATAAAGAAAGCTGAATGCCATAGAATTGATGTTTTTGAACTGTGGTGTTGGAGAAGACTCTTGAGAGTCCCTTAGATTTCAAGGAGACCAAACTAGTCCATCCTAAAGGAAATCAGTCCTGAATATTCATTGGAAGGACTGATGCTGAAACTCTTAATACTTAGGCCACCTAATGTGAAGAACGGACTCACTGGAAAAGACCCTGATGAAAGATTCAAGGGGAAGGAAACAGAGGATGAGATGGTTGAATGGCATCACTGACTGGATGGACATGAGTTTGAGCAAGCTGCGGGAGCTGGTTGGTGAAGGACAGGGAGGCCTGGTGTGCTGCAGTCCATGGGGTCACAAAGTTGGACACAACTGAGCAACTGAACTGACTAATATTTAGTATGTGTGTGCATGCTAAGTCGCTTGAGTTGTGTCAGACTCTTTATGACCCCATGGACTGCAGTCGGCCAGGCTCCTCTGCTCATGGGATTCTCCAGGCAAGAAAACTGGAATGGGCTGCCACACTCTCCTCCAGGGGATCTTCCTGACCCAAGGATCCAACCAACGTCTCTTATTGGCAGGCATGTTCTTTTACCACTAACACCACCTGGAATATGTATAACTATATATTTCATTTTCATTTATATTATATATAAACACATATTATATATAATTGATATGAAAGTGAAGTCGCTCAGTCGTGTCTGACTCTTTGCAACCCCATGGACTGTAGCCTATCAGTTTCCTCCATTCATGGGATTTTCCAGGCAAGAAGTGCCTGACCCAGGAATCAAACCCAGGTCTCCCACATTGCAGGCAGACGTTTTACCATCTGAGCCACCAGGGAAGCCTAATACATCTTTTATTTATATATTATATAATATTACTAGTTAAGTGCATTCAAGTAACTACAAAGTGCTAAACAGATATGGTCTCATTGAAACATCAAAGAAACCTCATGAAATAGCTATTTTTATTTTATTGATTAGGAAATTGAGGATAAGGGGGATTTAACTAATTCCTCTAAATCTAACAAGTCATAAAATCATAATTAAAACGTTGGTACATCTACACAACACTAAACAAGAGAGATTTTGAGATCAATGGACTGATATACTAGTTTGATCATTAATTTATATTGTGTTTTCTTGTAATAGTTAAATTTTATCTTTATACAGTAAGATTCCAAAACGTAAAAGCTCTGATCTTACAAACTCTGGTTTTAATGAAATGATTAAGTTTCTTAGCTTTTAAAACATTTCTATTTAAAGATTCTTTTAATAATAGCTCTAGGGAGTAATTGAGGGTTGCACAAGATCAATTCTCAAGAAGAGCAAGAATAGAGAAACAGTCCTGATGTGTCAAATGCTGCTAATTAAGGCTTTCACAAAAGAAAAACAAAGTGTTTTTTGGAAATAGAATATATGTTGAAAAGGTTACATTTGACATAAAAAACTGTTTAATTTAACTGGAACTCACATTGTCATGTTTCTGAATACTTTATCTTCTAAAACCCTCAATTCCTCTGTAGACTCTTAGAACAGTATCTTGTTGCTTCTCCACTCAGAACTTTCAGTGGATTTCAGTTTTAATTGTTGATAGACTTTAGTGGATCCTCCTTCAGTTCAGTTCATTCCAGTCACTCGTCAGGTCCGACTCTTTGTGACCCCATGGACTGCAGCACTCCAGGCTTCCCTGTCCATCACCAACTCCCAAGCATCTCATCCTCTGGCATCCCCTTCTCCTCTCACCTTCAATCTTTCCCAGCATCAGGGTCTTTTCCAAGGAGTCAGGTTTCGCATCAGGTGGCCAAAGTATTGGAGTTTCGGCTTCAGCATCAGTCCTTCCAATGAATATCCAGGACTGATTTCCCTTAGGATGGACTGGCTTGGTCTCCTTGCATTCCAAGGGACTCTCAAGAGTCTTCTGCAACATCACAGTTCAAAAGCATCAATTCTATGGCACTGAGCTTTCTTTATAGTCCGACTCTCACATCCATACACGACTACTGGAAAAACCATAGCCTTGACTAGACGGACCTTTGCTGGCCAAGTAATATCTCTGCTTTTTAATATGGAGTCTAGGTTGGTCATAGCTTTCTTCCAAGGCAGTCACCATCTACAGTGACCTTAGAGACCAAGAAAATGATGGGACTAGATGCCATGATCTTCGGTTTTTGAATGTTGAGTTTTAAGCCAACTTTTTCACACTCCTCTTTCCCTTTCATCAATAGGCTCTTTAGTTCTTCTTCGCTTTCTGAAATAAGGGTGGTGTCATCCACATATCTGAGGTTATTGATATTTCTTCCAGCAATCTTGATTTCAGCTTGTGCTTCATCCAACTCAGCATTCCTTATGACATACTTTGCATATAAATTAAATAAGCAAGGTGACAATATACAGCCTTGAAGTGCTCCTTTCCCAATTTGGAACCAGTCCATTGTTTCATGGTGGCTCAGACTTCCCTGGTGGGTCAGGACTTCCCTGGTGGCCCAGATGGTTAAGTGTCTGCCTATAATGTGGGAGACCTGGGTTCAATCCCTGGGTTAGGAAGATCTCCTGGAGAAGGAAATGGTAACCCACTCCAGTATTCTTGCCTGGAAAATGCCATGGATGGAGAAGCCTGGTAGGTTATAGTCCATGCGGTCACAAAAAGTCGGACACATCTGAGCGACTTCACTTTCACTTCCTAGCCCGCCATCTAGTGGCTAACATCTGAACAACAGGACACCTCAGAGCACCGTTGTCCTGTTGTAACTGTTGCTTCTTGACCTGCATACAGATTTCTCAGGAGGCAGGTAATGTGGTCTGATATTCCCATCTCTTTAAGAATTTTCCACAGTCTGTTGTGATCCACACAGTCAGAGGCTTTAGTGTAGTCAATGAAGCAGAAATAGATGATTCTCCTTAGAATGACATTAATTTTCTTCCAACTCGCATTTCCAGTCTTCTTTGTCCTCATCTCTTCCTGTGTCTTTTCTCCTTGCAGCATTTACTCTTTCTAGATAATGTTTTACTCACTAAGTATTAGAGACCCAGGTGCACTTTCTTAAATCTTTTGCTTGTTTACTTGCCTGCTGTCTTGCTGATCTGTATCTCTCTGTGCACACTGTTCCTTGAACCCAGGGTAGGCAAAGCACGAGTGGGAAAACTAGAAGAAAACTTGAAGAGCCGTAGGAACTGCAAACATTTTTTTCTCTCCGGACTGGCACAGCAGCTGTAGCAGCAGCAGACACGCTGTATAACAAACTGAGATTTAACATTCATTGAAACATATTTCTCGAATGCAAACTACAAGTAATTGAGACGGAGAAAGAGGGAGAAAGAGACAGCAATAGGACCACACAGGCTTCCCAACCCCCGGCCTCCACACCCTCCCGCCTCCATTCTGGGTATCCACTCGGCCCCCAGTCGTCCCGACGACACCCCTTGCCCACCAACACACTCACACACACACTCTCACACACTTACCCTTTGGCCTGGGGGCTGGGTCTCGCCTTAGGTAGCCAAGCCAAAGAGGACCTTTGAGACCTCGTCTGCGAAGAAGTCTTGGGGACCCCATGGGTGACTGCCAGCCCCAGGGCACCGCGTCCAGTCCAGCTGGGGCCCTGCCCAAGGCTGACGCTCCTTCCCCTTGGGGAAGCTGCTTCTTGCGCACAGCCGCTCTCTGCGGTGTGTCACGGTCTGTGCCAGAGTGTCTGTCTCGGATAGGATGCCATCCTCTCTCCCGTGTCTGTCTGCCGCTTTCTGTCTGTCAGTCGCTCTGTGTCTCCTCTCTGTCTCTGCCTCCTTGTGTATGTGTGTGTGCGTGCGCACGCGGGCGCGCGCCTGTCTGTCTGTTTGCATCTCCTTCTCGCCCTCTTCGAGTCTGTCTCTGAACCTGGGGCCCCGAGTGCCCATCCTGCCCTGTGCCCAAACCCACCCGAACTCACCAGCGCGGTCGACTCGAGCGCATCAGCCCCGCCCCTTCGCCCTATCTAGGCGCCCCTTGCCCCCACGCCGCCCGCCAAGCACAGGACTTTCCTTAGACAAGCGACAGGCAGGCACACGGACAGACACACAGACATTCGCACGCACCCACGCCAAGTGAGACAGCCGGCCGGCGCTAGTTTGTCAGCCAGAGCCAGAGCCATAGCACCTGTGAGAGGCCGGGGCCAGTGGAAGGGATGGAAGGCCAGGGGTCAGGAGAGACAGAGACGGAAAGAGACAAAGGTTCAGAGACAGCTTCGAAGAAGGCGAGAAGGAGATGCAGGCAGGCAGACAGACAGACACGAACGCGCGCACACGCACACACACACACACGCGCACACACACACACACACACACGGAGGCAGAGCCAGAGAGAGGGAGACACAGAGCGACTGACAGAGAGACGGAAAGCGGGAGACGGACAGGGGACAGGGGATGGCATCCCATCCGAGACGGACACTCTGGCACAGACCGTCACACACCGCAGAGAGCGGCCCGTGCGCAAGGGAGGGGGCGTGAGCCTTGGGCCGGGCGAGCCCCGGCTGGACGCGGTGCCCTGGGGCTGGCAATCACCCTTGGGGACCCCAAGACTGCTTCGCAGCCGAGGTCTCAAAGGTCCCCTTCGGCTTGGCTCCCTGAGGCGAGACCCAGCCCCCGCCCCCAGGCC
Source organism: Ovis aries (assembly GCF_016772045.2). NCBI lineage: Eukaryota > Metazoa > Chordata > Mammalia > Artiodactyla > Bovidae > Ovis > Ovis aries. Next base: position 189,332 of record NC_056078.1, on the reverse strand, counting down.
AGAGGGTGAGTGTGTCAGAGTGTGTGTGTGAGTGTGTTGGTGGGCGAAAGTGTGGTCTGGACGACTGGGGCCAGGTGGATACCCAGAATGGAGGCGGGAGGGTGTGGAAGCCGGGGGTTGGGAAGTCTGTGTGGCCCTCTTGTGTGTGTGTGTGTGTGTGTGTGTGTGTGTGCGCGCACAGACAGAGAGAGAGAGCGCGCCGTGCGAGGATGGGGCTGGGGTTAGGGGTGGGGCTGGGGGTGGGGCTGCTCCTGAGGTTGCCTGAGGCTGCCAAGGAAGCCCCAGACCGAGACCTCACGGTTATCTGGTTTCCCGGAGGAATGCGGAGGGGCTCGTAGGCCGCGTGCACGTAACCCAGGGCTGCGGCGGGAGTCGGCGCCCCGGCCACCAACCCGGGGAGGGGTTGGGGCTGCGGGGACCCAAGAATTGGGACGCCACTGCCTGCGAGGGCCAGCTGGTTGGCCGGCCGGCTGGAAGGCAGGCGATGGCTCTGAGCGCTGTGGGGTGTGAAGGGCCAGGGGCAGGTGGGGCTTGCGGAGCCAGCCAGGCCAAGGGGCCTGGGGCTAAAGGAGAGGGGAGGCAAAAAGCCTACAGCACGCGGTATTCCCAGGCAGTCTCGCATCCAAGTACTAACCAGGCCCGACCCTGCTTAGCTTCCGAGATCAGAGGAGATCGAGCTCGTTCAGGGTGGTATGGCCGTAGATGGTGGTCACTGCCGCCAGGCATGGCAAGAGCCCTGCGCTGAGCCTTGCTTTCGCTCTGACCTGCCTGCCTGCCTGTCAGGCCAGCCTGCGGCACCTCTCCACAGGCTGCGCGCTGTACTTGAGCCGCAGCCCCACCCCCGCGCACCGCCACCCCCGGCCAACACTGGCTTCATCCTGTCTGGGGGCCTGGAGGGCTTCTGGGACCCTGAGTGGCCGCCTGGCGTGAGTGTGGGGTCTGGGGATTGGGGTGAGGGGCACGGAGGTCTTTGCGCTCTCCAGCCCTGGGCCTCTCCAGGCCTGCCCCCGCTCGGCGGCACCCCCTCCCCATCCGGTTCGCTGCTCAGGGCTACGTGTCTCCGGAGGTGTCTGGCTTCAGGGCGCCGCTGGCCGCGGCCAGCTGCCCGCGGTCCTCTGAGCCTCCTGCGGGCCTAGGCGCAGCCCAGCCGGGGCCCTGAGCGCTCATCCTGCCCCGCACCTTCCCGGTGCCGAAATGCAAGGAGAGCCACCAGCGCGGTCGACCCAAGCGCGTCAGCCCCGCCCCTTCACCCTATCTAGGCGCCCCTTGCCCCCACGCCGCCCGCCAAGCACAGGACCTTCCTTAGAGAGCAGACGAGCGACAGGCAGGCACATGGACAGACACACAGACACTGGCACGCACCACACCAAATGAGACAGCCGGCCAGCGCTAGCTTGTCAGCCAGAGCCAGAGCCATAGCACCTGTGAGAGGCCGGGGCCAGAGGAAGGGACTGGAGGCCAGGGGTCAGGAGAGACAGAGGCAGAAAGAGACGAAGGTTCAGAGACAGCTTCGAAGAAGACGAGAGGGAGATGCAGGCAGGCAGACAGACAGACACGCGGGCGCGCGCGCACGCACACACACACACACACACACACACACACACACACACACACACACACACAGGGAGGCAGAGCCAGAGAGAGGGAAACACAGAGCGACTGACAGAGAGACGGAAAATGGGAGACAGACACGGGAGAGAGGATGGCATCCGATCCGAGACAGACACGCTGGCACAGACCGTCACACACCGCAGAGAGCGGCCGTGCGCAAGCAGCAGCTTCCCCAAGGGAGGGGGCGTCAGCCTTGGGCCGGGCGAGCCCCGGCTGGACGCGGTGCCCTGGGGCTGGCAATCACCCGTGGGGACCCCAAGACTTCCTCGCAGCTGAGGTCTCAAAGGTCCCCTTCGGCTTGGCTCCCTCAGGCGAGACCCAGCCCCCGCCCCCAGGCCAGAGGGTGACTGTGAGAGTGTGTGTGTGAGTGTGTTGGTGGACGAAAGTGTGGTCGAGACGACTGGGGGCCGGATGGATACCCAGAATGGAGGCGGGAGGGTGTGGCGGCCGGGGGTTGGGAAGCATGTTGGTCCTCTTGCTGTCTCTCTCTCCCTCTTTCTCAGTCTCCCTTATCTTTGGTTTCTCGTTCTCGACATGTCTTAGTGGAGGGGTGTGTCTGTGTGTGTTTGTTTGTGTGAGTGCATAGGCCTGGGTGTGAGAGTGGGGCTGGTGGTGGGCCTGGGTTTGGGGCTGGGCAGGCCACAGTTTAAGTGTCTTCTATGGACTCTCTTATTTTTATATTTATTGAGTCTTCTATTTGACAGTGGCCTCCTCTATGTCTTACATGCTTGCTCTCCCTTATTTAGTTTTCTGATCCTGTTACTTTGTAGGTTAAGTTAGGAATGTTTATAGTCTGATATCCACTAGATAAATTGTATACAGAACAAAACACAAGCACACAAACCCCGGAAAGGCTGAATGTAAAGGAAGAGGATCGGAAACTTCTTTAATTTTTGTGAATTGAATGTTGGTGAGAAATTATTTCCTCCTATTGTCAGTTCAGTTCAGTCGCTCAGTCGTGTCCGACTCTGCGACCCCATGGATCGCAGCACGCCAGGCCTCCCTGTCCATCACCAACTCCCAGAGTTCACTCAGACTCACGTCCATCGAGTCAGTGATGCCATCCAGCCATCTCATCCTCTGTCGTCCCCTTCTCCTCCTGCCCCCTATCCCTCCCAGCATCAGAGTCTTTTCCAATGAGTCAACTCTTAGCATGAGGTGGCCAAAGTACTGGAGTTTCAGCTTTAGCATCATTCCTTCCAAAGAAATCCCAGGGCTGATCTCCTTGCAGTCCAAGGGACTCTCAAGAGTCTTCTCCAACACCACAGTTCAAAAGCATCAATTCTTTGGTGCTCAGCCTTCTTCACAGTCCAACTCTCACATCCATACATGACCACAGGAAAAACCATAGCCTTGACTAGATGGACCTTAGTCGGCAAAGTAATGTCTCTGCTTTTGAATATACTATCTAGGTTGGTCATAACTTTTCTTCCAAGGAGTAAGTGTCTTTTAATTTCATGGCTGCAATCACCATCTACAGTGATTTTGGAGCCCCCCAAAATAATAAGCAGGGTGATAATATACAGCCTTGACATACTCCTTTTTCTATTTGGAACCAGTCTGTTGTTCCATGTCCAGTTCTAACTGTTGCTTCCTGACCTGCATACAGATTTCTCAAGAGGCAGGTCAAGTGGTCCGGTATTCCAATCTCTTTCAGAATTTTCCACAGTTTATTGTGATCCACATAGTCAAAGGCTTTGGCATAGTCAATAAAGCAGAAATAGATGTTTTTCTGGAACTCTCTTGCTTTTTTGATGATCCAGTGGATGTTGGCAATTTGATCTCTGGTTCCTCTGCCTTTTCTAAAACCAGATTGAGCATCAGGAAGTTCACAGTTCACGTATTGCTGAAGCCTGGCTTGGAGAATTTTGAGCATTACTTTACTAGCATGTGAGATGAGTGCAATTGTGTGGTAGTTTGAGCATTCTTTAGCATTGCCTTTCTTTGGAATTGGAATGAAAACTGACCTTTTCCATTCCTGTGGCCACTGCCGAGTTTTCCAGATTTGCTGGCATGTTGAGTGCAGCACTTTCACAGCATCATCTTTCAGGATTTGAAAGAGCTCAACTGGAATTCCATCACTCCACTAGCTTTGTTCATAGTGATGCTTTCTAAGGCCCACTTGACTTCACATTCCAGGATGTCTGGCTCTAGATTAGTGATCACACCATCATGAATATCTGGGTCATGAAGATCTTTTTTGTACAGCTCTTCTGTGTATTCTTGCAACCTCTTCTTAACATCTTCTGCTTCTGTTAGGTCCAGACCATTTCTGTTCTTTGTTGAGCCCATCTTTGCATGAAATGTTCCCTTGGTATCTTTAATTTTCTTGAAGAGATCTCTAGTCTTTCCCATTCTGTTCTTTTCCTCTATTTCTTTGCATTGATCGCTGAAAAATGCTTTCTTATCTCTTCTTGCTATTCTCTGGAACTCTGCATTCAGATGCTTATATCTTTCCTTTTCTCCTTTGCTTTTCACCTCTCTTCTTTTCACAGCTATTTGTAAAGCCTCCTCAGACAGCCGTTTTGCTTTTTTTGCATTTCTTTTCCATGGGGATGGTCTTGATCCCTGTCTCCTGTACAATGTCACGAACTTCATTCCATAGTTCATCAGGCACTCTATCTATCAGATCTAGACCCTTAAGTCTATTTCTCACTTCCACTGTATAATCATAAGGGATTTGATTTAGGTCATACCTGAATGGTCTAGCGGTTTTCCCTACTTTCTTCAATTTAAGTCTGAATTTGGTAATAAGGAGTTCATGATCTGAGCCACAGTCAGCTCCTGGTCTAGTATTTGTTGAGTGTATAGAGCTTCTCCATCTTTTGCTGCAAATAATACAATCAATCTGATTTCAGTGTTGACCATCTGGTGATGTCCATGTGTAGAGTCTTCTCTTGTGTTGTTGGAATAGGGTGTTTGCTATGACCAATGCATTTTCTTGGCAAAACTCTGCAAGTCTTGGCCCTGCTCCATTCCACATTCCAAGGCCAAATTTGCCTGTTACTCCAGGTGTTTCTTGACTTCCTACTTCTATAGGTAACACTCATTTCATATATTGTTTTTCTAAAATGAAAGTAACACCATCATTAAGATTACCATTCATTAATATTGTTCTTCCAAGCAGATTTAGAATTTGGAAATATTCATTTCCAAATGAATATTAAATGAGAAATACATTTCCTTCATTTAACAAATATATATATGTATGTACACATACACATGCAGCCATATTGTGCCAGACAATATGTTAAGTGTTGAGTGACACACAAAGATCATTAAATCCTGCTTCTGCCTTTCCATGGCTCACGGACTGACAGCGCAAGAACACACAGAGATGTAATACTTTGTGTGCATCAAGTGTGCAGTGACTTACCACCTTGGCAAGGGATGAAGAAAGAGAAATTCATAGGAGGATTGATTTGAGTCCTGAAGATCAGAGGACCCTTCAACCCCCGGTTAAAGTTTTGTTTTCCTTAAGGAAAATAAAAGGGATATTCTTGGAGCTAGCATTTTATTTAAGTTTTCTAAGTATTTCCAAATTTGAAATTTGGGACTCTTAGCAGGATTCCTGTTCAGGAGGTAAGTGGGTTTTATTGACCTCCAAGCACAATTTTTTACTGTGTGGTTAGTTGCTTTAACATGGGCATCATCTTTATTTTATTTTTTAATTGAAGTATAGTTGGTTTTTAATGTTGTATTAATTTCTTCCATACAGCAAAGTGACTCAGTTATACATATATATATATATGTTTTGTTGTTCAGTCACTATATACATATTTTAAAATATTCTTTTCCATATAATTTATACCAGGATATTGAATATGGTTCTCTGTGCTATGTAGTAGACCTTCTTATTTATCCATTCTGTATGTAATAGCTTACATCTGCCAACCCCAACCTCTCACTCCATCTCAACCCCTTCGTGCTTGGCGACCTCAAATCTGTTCTCTGTGAGTCTGTTCTGGTTTCACAGGTAAGTTCATCTGTGTCATATATTAGATTCCACAGAAGGTGATACATATGTGGCAGTGCTTTATATTTTATGCTTGGATATAGTTGGTCAGTAGCCATTGGTATAGGAGTTTCTTGTATATTTATCTCACCCATTCACTTTCTTAAAAAAAAGAATTGGTAGGTTTAACCTAATCTTGTAGCTGGTAGTCACATGGAGGTAAACAAAGAGATGAAACTTTTTCAAGGTCACACTGTAATTCTTTCAGAGGCTGAGCCAAAAATAGCTGAGTCTACTGATTCTAGTCTGAATGTTCTTGCTTATTAGTCATTTTTGGATGTTCAGCACTGTAAGGCATCATATAGACAAAAAACTTAAAAAAATATTATGGTGTTTAAGGTCTTCACTTACAATATTTTCCAGTTTCTGTTGTTAATATGGCGAACTCCTTTCATTGTTGAGCATCTGGCCTTCCGGGGCTAGATGCAGGGTGATTGCTGGTCAATGTGAAGAGCCTGAGCTACTCCATCTTGTAAAAGAACTCCATTTTGCAAAGGTACTGGGCAAACAGACTTAGACTTTGGATATTGCCTAAACTTGCCCCACTGTGCATGAGCCAATCAGCCCTTAGGTTAAACCTCCTGACTTTAATTTCAAGAATTTGTGATTTACCTTGGAAGTAATGATCTACCATGAAAGTAAAACAAAACAAAACAAAACAAAACAAAAAATCAGAAATCCACACACAACCCTATAGAAGAGGGTAACCAATCAGTAGTCCTTCAGCCTGAACACCCCCTTTGTTACCCTTTCACCTGAATATTCCCTGTATAAGCAGTGTAACCCAAAATGCGGGGCTCCTCTCCTTAGCCGCTGTGTTGGTAACAGTGGGAGCCCCAGCTTGAGCTTGGTAATAAAAACTCTGTTGCTTTTGCATCGGATACCAGCTCCTTGGTGGTCATTGGGAGATTTCGAGACTTGGGCATAACAAATGAAGCAGGCTTTCTCCAGACAGCTCTCCTGGAAGCTTCCCTGTGAATCCAGGGAATCCAGAGTGACACAGGCCTCTGTTCCTCAGCTGTTGTCTGTTTTCTTGTCATCTGCCTTTTTTTTTTGATTCTTTACCATCCTCTAGTATTTTATGGGTGTCTTGGAAATTACTAGAGCCCTGGCAAGGACTAGCATTGTCCTCAGGGAAATTGTTTTCTGGCTTTAATTTGCAAGTCTTTGGATCAGTTAATTGCCAGCTCCCTTTGAAGCAGGTGATAATTAGATCTATAAGGGTCCGTGAACATCTTTTATTTTTAAACCATAGAATGAGGATTGTCAACACTGCAGAAAGAACAGATGTTTTTCTTCTTACTGCCTTCCAAATGTGGGGAGAAAATTCAAGTGAAGAGAGATCTGCATGGCACATGTTTGTGTTTTGTTGCTGATATAACAGCATTTAGCAATAAAGGGACCAAGACTTTATCTTATTTTAGCTATTCAGGAGCTGATGATGTCTTAAGCCATTGAACTGAAATTTCATAGTTAATTTGAAAAAACATCTTTTTCAGTGTTTAGTAGAAAAATTGCTATGAAATTTAAGAGATTCCTTTGTATGTGCTATACTTAAGCAGAAAATTATGAATAGAGTTTTACAGTTAAAGTTTAGGCATATGAAATGTTCAGTTGGTGATGCTAAATTACTTTTGATAGAAATCTTTCCAAAGTCATTTAATTATGTGCTTAGCTGTTTTTTTTTTTAAACATGTGGACTTAATAGTTCATGTGTTTTAAATGGCTTATGTCATCTTTAAGCCATCATGGTTTCATCCTGTGAAATCATTGGTGTTGTCCTCAGCTGCTATTGAGTGTAATTGTCTGGTGACTCTAGTTGGCTGTTTCTGAAATTTTGTATCTACGTCATTTTCTTAACTTTTTACTTCCTGTCAGCTATTGATTCATACATAGAGCTATCTTTGGTCCCTGTCCCCCATCCCCCATTGCTTCTAATTTGATGTTTCTGGTCAGTTTATTGTTGGTTTATAAATCCTGTGATTATGATGTTTGCTATATTTGTTGCACTTCTACTAAATGCAAGGCTCTGTGTTGGTGCATTGCATAATTATCTCTAATCCTTGTGACAGTGTTTTCCCAATGAGCAAACCAGGGTCAGGCATGTGAAGTAACTTGCTTCAGGGCATTAAGCTGGCCAGTGACCCATCCAGGATTGGTACTTAGAAAATAAAATCTATTACTAACATGAATAAAATAAAATGAAGTGTGTCAGTGAGCTTTTGGAGCACTAGCTAGTCAATTAAGGGCCTGGGCTTTACAATTTAGATTGTGTAGCTTTTCTCATTGTAGCTTTTCTAAAGGCTATCTTGATTTTTATATCAAAGTAGGAGGACCCACTCTAGGATGACAGACTTTCTCATACAGCTTGTTAGGTTATTAGACTGAATGTTTAGGGCCAGGAGCAGTCTTATACCCAGCAGTAGTATCTGATAGAGTGTAGATGTCTAGTCATTGTCCAATAAATTTGTGATGGTCAGGAATCACCCCTTCTATATATAATGCATCAGTGTTACTACAACAGGGAATGGTTTTACAAGAATGCTGTCCTTTCCCCTGTATCTTGCATTACTGGGTCTCATATCTCTGAATATGATTCAGCAGTGTAAGCTGGGACTGGGAATACTATTCTCAAGTCATTTTCAGTTCAGTTCAGTTCAGTCACTCAGTCGTGTCCGACTCTTTGCGACCCCATGAATCGCAGCACGCCAGGCCTCCCTGTCCATCACCATCTCCTAGAGTTCACTCAGACACACATCCATCAAGTCCGAGATGCCATTCAGCCATCTCATCCTCGGTCGCCCCCTTCTCCTCCTGCCCTCAATCCCTCCCAGCATCAGAGTCTTTTCCAATGAGTCAACTCTTCGCATGAGGTGGCCAAAGTACTGGAGTTAGTTTGGCTTAAAACAAACTTTCTCATTGTTCCTTTAAGATCGTGGTTTGAAGTTAAGCACACCAGTAGCTTCAGTGATGGGTTTTAATGACTGGCCTGGCTTTTCATGCATTTAGGCATTTGGATACAAGCCATGTGTATTTGACCTTGAGCAGGTGCATCTACAGCCATATTTTCTTCTAGTCCTATTAAAAAGGTGCTGAACACACACCTTGGGTGATGGCAACAGTAGTTACTAATTACTGCTACTCCAGGTAACTCTGTATTGTAGCTCGATGTACAGTTAGGTCCCTCTTAAGTAACTTTTTCTGATATGTATGAAAGTGGAGGAATAATTCCAAATGAATAATATTAGGATTCAATGAAATAGTGTTTGTCAAGTTCCTACAACTCTGCCTGGCACATAGAAGGCAGACAGTTGGTGCTATTTACTTTCCTGTCCTAGGTTATTGCCTTAATGGCTATGTGGTTCAAAGTAGTCCAAACCAAATTAGTGAAATCAAAACCACTCTGAAAGCATATACAAACTCTGGTAAGGATATAGTGAGTTGCTAGTTGGAAATTAATATTTCTAGTCAAGGGTTTTGTTTTTTTTTTTCAAATTGTTTATATGTCAGGTTTTTTTTTAAATTTTTTCTTCTTCTCTTTTTCATTTTCTGTGATTGTAACCCTTTTTGTCACTTTATCAGAAATTTTGGTTTTCTTGGGGGTTTGGAGAAGGAAAGCACATGATGGGGGTATGACTGTGTGATTAGCAGGAGGTACTGATGTTTAAAGCGGGGAGTGGGTAGAGGAGAAACAGTATTTACCTGCCTCGCTTTGCAGCCTTTACCTCCCATGGTTTCCTTCAGAAACTCTCTACTTTAGTCGCGTTAATCAGCTTACTGTTCTATGAACGTGCATTTCATTTTCCTTACTTTGAGCCTTTGTCGAGCAGTGTTTATGCTCTTGTAACACACTATTGTCTCTCTTTACATAGTATCTGAAAAAGCTGCTTGAGTTCCCATTTCCTCTTTTGTGTCTGTCCCAGCTGGTGTGACTGGCAGTCATCTCCATGTCTCTGTATTTCTGTCTGTATCATATCACATATACTTCTTGGATTTAGGGAATCTTTGGGGCTTCCTTTCCACTTCTTTCTGGTTTTCCTTTCTCCTTGCCTGCTTGCCTGATTCCATCCATTTATCATCCTCTTCTATCGATTAAATACCTATGCCACATCCGCTCTCTGCCAGTAAGTAAGATGGGCACTGAGCATACTGAGGCCTTTATGAATACCAGTTGACCTTTTTTTGTGTGTGTGTGTCTAGGCCTCCTATTCAGAAAACTAATATCATGGCATCCAGTCCCATCACTTCATGGGAAATAGATGGAGAAATGGTAGAAACAGTGTCAGACTTTATTTTTTGGGGGGCTCCAAAATCACTGGAGATGGTGATTGCAGCCAGGAAATTAAAAGACACTTACTCCTTGAAAGGAAAGTTATGACCAACCTAGGTAGCATATTGAAAAGCAGAGATATTACTTTGCCAACAAAGGTCCATCTAGTCAAGGCTATGGTTTTTCCAGTAGTCATGTATGGATATTAGAGTTGGACTGTGAGGAAAGCTGAGCGCTGAAGAATTGATGCTTTTGAACTGTAGTGTTGGAGAAGACTCTTGAGTCCCTTGGACTGCAAGGAGATCCAACCAGTCCATCCTAAAGGAGACCAGGCCTGGGTGTTCATTGGAAGGACTGATGCTGAAGCTGAAACTCCAATACTTTGGCCACCCCATGCAAAGAGTTGACTCACTGGAAAAGACTCTGATGCTGGGAGGAATTGGGGGCAGGAGGAGAAGGGGACGACAGAGGATGAGATGGCTGGATGGCATCATCGGCTCGATGGACATGAGTTTGAGTGAATTCCAGGAGTTGGTGATGGACAGGGAGGCCTAGTGTGCTGTGATTCATGGAGTCGCAAAGAGTTAGACACGATGGAGCGACTGAACTGAACTGAGGCCTCCTATTGGTAAATAAATAGTTGAATTTAGCCTGGAAGACTACTAACATTTTTGGGTGGTTGAAATTGAATCATTTTCACTGAGGTATACTTAGGCTTCCTTGATGGCTCAGTGGGTAAAGAATCTGCCTGCAATGCAGGAGACACAGATTCGATCCCTGAGTCAGGAAGATTCCTTGTAGGAGGAAATAGGAAATAGCAACCCACTCCAGTATTCTTGCCTTAAAAATTCCCATGGAAAGAGGAGCCTGGTGGGCTACAATCCAGAGGGTTCCAAAGAGTTGCACATGACTGAGCACACATACATATGATTGAATCAGTAGTGGAGACAGAATGATACTTCTACAGAATTTGTGTAGAGAGAACATCTCTTCCTATTTTTGTGGGTTGACAGTTAAAATCAACCCACAAGCAACTATTGTTGCTATCAATGATAATGCAGTAGCTCTAAGCTTCCAAATATAGATTTTATGGGTAGTGGAAAAAGAGGAAAACTTTAATATTTTTTTCATTCTTGCTTTTGCATTTTCAGTATTAATCTAATGTTACTGAAATTTAGCATTAAGGGGTGTTAGGAAGAACCTAGTAAAACAAGTACTACCTTGTTGCTTTGTAATTTCCTTCTTGATTTTCTTGTTGACCCATTGGTTTTTTAGTAGCATGTTGTTTCAGTTCAATTCAGTTCAGTCACTCAGTCATGTCCACTCTTTGTGACCCCATGGACTGCAGCATGCCAGGCCTCCCTGTCCATCACCAACTCCCGGAGTTTACTTCAACTCATGTCCATTGAGTTGATGATGCCATCCAACCATCTCATCCTCTGTTGTCCCCTTATCCTCCTGCCTTCAATCTTTCCCAGCATCAGGGAAAAGCATCACTTTTTTAGTGAGTCAGTTCTTCACATCAGTTCAGTTCAGTTCAGTTCAGTTCATTTTAGTCGCTCAGTCGTGTCCGACTCTTTGCGACCCCATGAATCGCAGCACGCCAGGCCTCCCTGTCCACCACCATCTCCCAGAGTTCATTCAGACTCATGTCCATCGAGTCCGTGATGCCACCCAGCCATCTCATCCTCAGCCTTCCCCTTCTCCTCATGCCCCCAATCCCTCCCAGCATCAGAGTCTTTTCCAATGAGTCAACTCTTCGCATGAGGTGGCCAAAGTACTGGAGCTTCAGCTTTAGCATCATTCCTTCCAAAGAAATCCCAGGGTTGATCTCCTTCAGAATGGACTGGTTGGATCTCCTTGCAGTCCAAGGGACTCTCAAGAGTCTTCTCTAACACCACAGTTCAAACATATAAATTCTTTGGCACTCAGCTTTCTTCACAGTCCAACTCTCACATCCATACATGACCACTGGAAAAACCATAGCCTTGACTAGATGGACTTTAGTCGGCAAAGTAATATCTCTGGTTTTGAATATACTATCTAGGTTGGTCATAACTTTTCTTCCAAGGAGTAAGCGTCTTTTAATTTCATGGCTGCAGTCACCATCTGCAGTTATTTTGGAGCCCCAAAAAATAAAGTTTGACACTGTTTCCACTGTTTCCCATCTATTTCCCATGAAGTGATGGGACCAGATGCCATGATCTCTGTTTTCTGAATGTTGAGCTTTAAGCCAACTTTTTCACTCTCCTCTTTCACTTTCATCAAGAGGCTTTTTAGTTCCTCTTCACTTTCTGCCATAAGGGTGGTATCATCTGCATATCTGAGGTTATTGATATTTCTCCCAGCAATCTTGATTCCAGCTTGTGCTTCTTCCAGCCCAGCATTTCTCATGATGTACTCTGCATAGAAGTTAAATAAGCAGAGTGACAATATCCAGTCTTGATGTACTCCTTTTCCTATTTGGAACCAGTCTGTTGTTCCATGTCCAGTTCTAACTGTTGCTTTCTGACCTGCATATGGGTTTCTCAAGAGGCAGGTCAGGTGGTCTGGTATTCCCATCTCTTTAAAAATTTCCCAGAGTTTTTTGTGGTCCACATAGTCAAAGGCTTTGGCATAGTCAATAAAGCAGAAGTAGATGTTTTTGTGGAAGTCTTTTGCTTTTTTGATGATCCAAAAGATGTTGGCAGTTTGATCTCCAGTTCTTTTGCCTTTTCTAAATCCAGTTTGAACACCTGGAAGTTCATGGTTCACCTACTGTTGAAACCTGACTTGGAGAATTTTGAGCTTTAGTTTGCTAGCATGTGAGATGAGTGCAAATGTGTGATAGTTTGAACATCCTTTGGCATTGCCTTTCTTTGGGATTGGAATGAAAGCTGACCTTTTCCAGCCCTGTGGCCACTGCTGAGTTTTCCAAACTTGCTGACATTGAGTGCAGCACTTTTACAGCATCATCTTTTAGGATCTGAAATAACTCAACTTGAATTCCATCACCTCCACTGGCTTTGTTCATGATGATGCTTCCTGAGGCCCACTTGACTTCACATTCCAGGATGTCTGGTTCTCGGTGTGTGATTGCACTATCATGATTATCTGGGTCGTGAAGATTGTTTTCGTATAGTTCTTCTGTGTATTCTTGCCACCTCTTCTTAATATCTTCTGCTTCTGTTAGGTCCAGACCATTTCTGTCCTTTATTGTGCCCATCTTTGCCTGAAATGTTCCTTTAGTATCTCTAATTTTCTTGAATAGATCTCTAGTCTTTGCCATTCTATTGTTTTCCTCTATTTCTTTGCACTGATCACTGGGGAAGGCTTTCTTATCTCTCTTTGCTATTCTTTGGAACTCTGCATTCAAATGGGTGTATCTTTCCTTTTCTCCTTTGCCTCTCATTTCTCTTCTATTCACACCATGTTGTTTAGTCTCCATGTAGTCACTTTTTTCTTATTTCTTTTCCTGTGGTTGATTTCTAGTTTCATGCCATTGTGGTCAGAGAAGATGCATGAAATAAATAAATAAATGCTCAAATTTGTTGAGATTAGTTTTGTGCCCTAGTATGTGGTCAATCCTAGAAAATATTCCATGTATACTTTTAGAATCTCTGCTGCCCTGTTGATTCTCTTTGTGGAAGATGTGTCCATTGGTATGAGTTGTGGGTTAATATTAATGTAGTCCCACTGATTTCTCCCTTTCTGTTTGTTAGTATTTGTTTTATGTATTTGGGTGCTCCCATATTACATGCATATAAGATGATGACTGTATTATCCTCTTCACATACTGATCCTTTTATCCTTATGTGGTGTCCTTTATCTTTCTTTATAGTCTTTAAAGTCCATTTTTTTCTGATATGAGTATTGAAATTCCCACTTTCTTATCATTTCCATTTGCCTGAAATATCTTTTTCCATCCCCTTATTTTCAGTCTGTGTGTCTTTTGCCCTAAGTTGGTCCTCTTGTAGGCTGCATATTGTAGACTTTGTTTCTTCTTTTTTTTTTTTAATCCTGTCTGCCACTCTGTGTCTTTTGATTGGAGCATTCAGTCAATTAGCCTTTAAGGTAATTAGTGACACATATGTATTTGTTGCCATTTCAGATCTTGTTTTCCAGTTGATTGTTTCTTCTTCCTTCCTTTCTTTCTTTTTTTTTTTTTTTTGTGGTTTGATGATTTCCTTTTATTTTAACTTGTGTTCCCTTTTTGGTTTTTGTGAATCTATTGTATGTTTTTGATTTATGGTTGCTCTGTTCTTCACATATGTTAACCTCTTCCTATATCTGCTTGCTTTAGACTGATAGTCATACAGGCTCAAATATGTTCTAAAAAAAGAAAAAGAATATGCATATTCTTATTCTCTTTACTCACATTTTGTGATTTTGATGTCCCTTTTACATCTTCATGGTTATCCTTTTGCTGTTCCTTGTGTTATCATTGCTTTCACAAATAGTTTTTTTTTTCTTTGTGACCTTTATGTGTGTGCGTGTATGATAAGTTGCTTCAATCATGCTCAACTATGTGACCCTATGGACTGCAGCCTGCCAGTCTCCTCTGTCCATGGGATTCTCCAGGCATGAATTCTGGAGTGGGTTGCCATTCCCTCCAAGGGAACTTTCCAACCCAGGGTTTGAACCCAGATCTCATATATCTTTTGCACTGGCAGGGAGGTTTTCCACTATTAGCACCAGCTGGGAAACCCTTTTGATCTGTATACTGGCTGATTTAAATGATTTCCTTCTCAATTGTTATTTCCTCCTTCAAGTATTATCTTGCTTCTTTTTTATGTAGTGATGACCTTTCAATATTTCTTTTAGAATAGGCTTAGTATTCTTTTAGTTTTTGTTTGTCTGAGAAATCACTATTACTCTTTCTGTTCTAAATGATAATCTTCCTGGCTAGAATACTCTGGGTTGCAGATTTTCTCTTTCAAGGCTTTGAATATATTTTGCTACTCCCTTTTCTCCAGAAAACTTTATCAGTGTTTCCATAGAGAAATCAGCTGATAGCCTTATGGAGGTTCCCTTGTAATTAGCTGTTTGCTTTTCTCTTGCTGGGTTTGGAATCCTCTCTTTAACTTTTGCCATTTTTATTATGTCGTTTTTAATATAAATTTATTTATTTTAATTGGAGGTTAATTACTTTACAATATTGTATTGGTTTTGTCATACATCAACATGAATCTGCCACATGAATATACACGTGTCTTGATGTCTGTTTGGGACCCTCTGTGCTTCCTATTCTGGATATCTGTTTCCTTCTTTAGGTTTGGGAAGCTTTCAGCCGTAATTTCTTCAAATATGTTTTCAATCCCCTTTTCTCTTTCTTCTCCTTTTGGAATGCCTGTTATGTGTAGATTGCCCTTTTTTATATTATCCCATGTGCTGTGCTGTACTTCACTCAGTCATGCCCAATTCATTGTAACCCCATGGACTGTAGCCCACCAGGCTCCTCTGTCCATGGGGATTCTCCAGGCAAGAATACTGGAGTGGGTTGCCATGCCCTTCTCCAGGGGATCTTCCAATCCAGGGATCAAACCCAGGTCTTCTGCATTGCAGATGTATTCTTTACTGTCTGAGCCGCCAGGAAAGGTGGGAGCAGCGGTTGGCTCCCAGTTGGCAGTGCCTTGGTGCAGGTGGCTGGCTGCACCAGGGGGATGAAGACAGTGATCGGGGCTGTGTCACCGGACCCTTGTTGGTGGGCTGCTCATGCTTCCAGGAATGTGGGGGCAGCAACCCGTATCTGCTGTCAGGACCCTCTGCAGTGGCAGAGGGAAGCCCATATCATCCCGTAGGTTTCTTATATTTCTTTTTGTTTTGATTTGACTTTCTGTCTGCTATTTTGATTGGGTAATTGTCTGCTATTTTATTGGGTAATTTCCATTATTCTATCCTCCAGATCACTTATTCTTTCTTCTGTATTTGTCATCCTGCTATTCATTGTCATGAGCTCAGTTTTCATCTCAGCAAATGAGTTTTCTAATTTTTCTTGGCTCCTCCTTATGGTTTCTAGTTCCTTTTTACAGTTATCTGCATTTCTGCATTGATTTATGGTTGCTCTGTTCTTCACATATGTTAACCTCTTTCTTAATTCTTTCAGTATTTCATTACTTCCATTATTAGACTGAAGAAGTCTGTTTCATTGATCTTTCAGGGGCATTCTCTCAATCTTTTAACAAAGAGTGGTTCCTCTGCTTCTTCATTTTCATATTTCTCTTACTCTGTGAGTTTAGGAGAAACCAATATACTGTAGTCTTGGAGGACTATGTATATGTGGGAGCATCCCTTCGTAGCTTGTGTGGGTTTAATTTTTTGGAGGGGTGAGGGCTGTTTTTGGTATGGATGCTTGCTGTCTCTCTTTTCAGCATGTGCTGGCTGTTAGCCCCTTGATAAGGGGTGCGCAGGTGCACAGCCCATGGCATGCCCTGGGGAAGGTGGGGGCAGCAGCTGGCTCCCAATCGGCAGTCCCTGGGTACAGGCGGCTGGCTGTACTAGGGGGATGAGGACAGTGATTAGTGCTGCATCATGGGAACGTTGTTGTTGGTGGGCTGCTCATGCTGCCAGGAATAGGGAGTAGCAACCTGTATCTGCTCTCAGGACCGTCTGTGGTGGCAGTGGTCCATGCCTCTGGAACCCTACATGACAGTGGTGGCTCACGCCAGTCCCTGCAGCTCATGTAGGTGGCGTCCTGATGCCTGAGAGCATGTGCAGAGATAGAGGCTCCTGTGGTGGGCCTGACCCTCTCTTCACAGCTGTGGCTTCTTGCCTCTTGGGTGGTCCAAGACTTCTTCTTGAACTCCCTTGGTTGTAGTGCATCACACCCTCATGCCCTTGGGCTGGCTTGCTGTCTTCGTGCAGCCAACTGTAGCCCTCTCCCCAAGCCTGACCCTAGGCTTGAGCCTCGGTACGAAGCCCCCTTAGTACGAGCGTTTGAGGCTAGGGTGTGCCGGTCAGCACTGACCGACCGTGCAGGACTCTCTCTGCTTGCCCTCTGCACACCTGCCACCATGCTCTCCTCCAAGGCTCCGAAGCTCCCCCTCTGTCCCAGCTGATCTCCCTGCCAGCAAGGAGACCTTTCCTCTTTCACAACTCCCTCCCAGGGCCACAGGTCCTGTCCTGATTCCTTTCTCTCTTTTTTTTTCTTTTGCCTTACCCAGTTGCATGGAGATTTTCTTGCCCTTGTGGAGGTCTGAGGTCCATTGCCAGCATTTAGTAGATGTTCTGTGAGAATCATTCCACATGTAGATGCATTTATGATGTATCTCTGGGGAGATGGTGAACTCTATGTCTTGTTCCTCTGCCATCTTCATTCAGTCCCAACTGACTTGTGGGATATAATTCATATCTAATATAAAGTTATTGGATATAATATCAGTGACTGAAAACTTTCTGAGATTTTTTGAATGTTAAATATATAAATACACAGAAAATAAAACTTCTGGTCAATTTGAAATGGTAGTAATGCAGGGTACTGTAACATCAGAAAGATAAGAACAAGAGATAACAGTTATTGGATGCTAGCAGAGGATGCCAGGGAGTGTTGTTCTTAGACACCTGCTCCACTGTGGGTGAGAGAGAGAGGGAAGGTTTTGTGTCTTCCCTTCAAGGATGTCTCTCTAGGCATTGATTGCATGGGAAATGACTGCCATTATTCTGTGATTGAGTCAGTGTCTGGCATACCCTGGACCTATTGGTAGCTTTATTATCTGTTATGCCAGAGCTGCAATGGGTCAAAAATTGTCTTTTTTAAATTTTCACAGGGAATAGAGTAATTTCTTGAGAACATTAAGCTTTTGTTGTGTTTTAAAATTATGCTTTAAAATGTTTAACCTTACTTCTTTCGATCTCTTTTTATACTTCAGGCAGAATGGTCCTTGATGGTAGTTCTCTGGGATCTAGTGCACTTGTGAAGAATTCTGTGACACTTAAATTGTTTCTTTACACACAGTAGCAGCCCTGCAGGAGTGCAGGCTGAGAAGTCTTTCCATTGGCCTCCCTTTTCAAGTGTCTCACCTATTTCCTGTAAGATGGGGCAAGATTTCTTTTTAAATTTTAACTAGTTTATTTATTTACTTATTTATGGCTGTGCTGGTTCTTCGTTGCTTTGTGTGGTCTTTCTCTAGTGGTGGTGAGTGGGGGCTGCTCTTCATTACGATGCTTAGACTTCTCATTGTGGTGGCTTTCTGGTTGCAGAGCAGAGGCTTTACGCATGTGGGCTTCAGTAGTTGCAGATCTTGGACTCTAGAACTGAGGCTCAGTATTTGTGGCACATAGGCATGGTTGCTCCATGTCATGTGCAATCTTCCCAGATGAGGGACTGAACCCGTGTTCCCTCCTTTGGCAGGCAGATTCTTACCCACTGCACCACCAGAGAAGTCCCCAGTGATAATTTCCTCCCTCTTAGGTTTCCCAGGTTGCAAAAGTGAATATAATTGTGCTGGGAAGCTTCTTCCAAGTCTTATCCAATCCTTCCATTCATATATGAGTTGTGGTTTTGAGTTAACTGTTTTTTCTAGTAATGTATGTTTAGAACCTCACTAACTTTAGAGTGGAAGAAAATCCCTATGCTGGAGGAACAATTATACCATGGAGTAAAGATGCTTTTGGCTTTGGCTGGTGGTAAAAACTTGATTGTTTTGATCAAATTTTGTTACTAAAGGGGATTTGAGTTGGAACGCTGCTATCTGATGTGTACTCAGGACCTTGTGTTTTGAACACCAAGGTAGTAATGGGGGTATGGTGGGTGGTGGACCTGTTTTATGGAAATCTCCAGGAAAGAAGGCTGTGTTGTACAATATTATGACCCAAGGATTTACAGTGTATGAAGTCTTTCTAATATTGGCACAAATACATTGTGTAAATCCTTTTAGATACATTGTCTACAATAAGTCTTTGATTCTTGAATGCTTTATAGGCTTTGCAGTTTTCCTTTTAGTTTTAACCTCTCAATAAAAGTACTACTACTAATTCTTTTATTTCAATATACTCTAGTATATTGGTTTTTGTTTTCAATTTTCCCTAGTATTATATAGTAGTAGTAGTAGTAGTAGTAGTAGTAGTAGTAGTAGTAGTAGTTAAGTCGCTGAGTCGTGTCTGACTCTTTCGGCCCCATGGACTGTAGTCTGTCAGGCTCCTCTGTCCATGTGAAGGAACATATTTTGAGATTAAGAAGCAAATGGACTAGAAAAGAACTATTTCAGGATTCCAAATAAATGCATTTGAATACTCTGAGGAAAGTTTTGTTAGCCATGAGTCTCTTCATTATTAACATACAAGTGTTATCTTTGAAAAGAGTAATATAAACAATGAGGTTACATTAGAGATAGACTTTTAGAAATATGTACTTGTACATATTTTCATATTTTTTCTATTGTATATATTGTACATATTGTCCCCTACCCAACATCTTTCAAAGCTGCAGACCAGTGCTTGCCTCTGAGGAGTGGTGAGAGGTGTGATCTCTCCACAGGAGGTGTTACACTCTGCAGCTGTCCAGGATGGTCAGCAGTCATATCTCACTGTGCTTGCAGTGCTGTGTTAGTTAAACGGTGTAAAATGTTTGGATAGTATCCTGGCAGTTTCTTCAGGATATAGGGTTTGATGTGTCTTTATTTCATTTTTGGAAAAATTAAAAAAGGTATTGACTCCATTGTATCTGATGTGTTATTGGTGGGAAAGTAAGATTGAATAAAAACTGCAATGATTGAGGTGGAGAGATATTTGTATCTGGGCTGAAAATGTGATGTAAGTGAAGAAGTGATACTGGAAGCATTTTATCTCTGGCTTGGATGGTATCTTTAAGGAGCCTCATTTGATTCTAAATTCACAGATCATTTTCAGTACCATCTGCTTCAGGATAATAGCTGAGCCCACCACCTCTGGCTTCATCACCATCTAGATTCAGTGGACAGCTGTCTGCACCTCTGGCCCCTCTCTCCTGCATTAGGCACATCCTGCTGAGCTGTCACAGGTCTTGGAGGGTTATCGAGTCTAAAACTATACTCACTCTCTTCCCCACCCTCTAAACACCTGCTTCCCAGGTTCACAACCAAGGCATGGCACCCAGCCTTGCTGTACTGTTTGGTTCTCCCACCTCCCCATACTTGAGCTTGACATCAATCACTCCTTCCATTTTCTCTACTCTAAAATTTTCTCTTTGATAAGGCTTGTAATTTCTGTTCCCATTGCCTCTACTTTTGCTAGAACAGATCATCCAACAATGAGATCCTAAATATTCTCCCTGCCCTCAGTCTGGGTATTTTCCAGTAATTCTCTACAAGGCAAGAGAGTAAACTATTAAAAAAATTATTTATGGTTGCGCTGGGTCTTTGTTGCTGTGTGCAAGCTTTCTATAGTGCAGAGGGTGGGGGCTACTCTCTAGCTGCCGGGCACAGACCTCTCATTGTGGTGGCCTCTCCTGTTCCAGAGCACAGGCTCTAGGGCACACGGGCTTCAGGAGTTGTGGCACTTGTTCTTTAGTTGCCTAGGGTATGTGCAAACTTCCCGGATCAGGAATCGAACCAGTGTCCCTGCATTGCAAGGGAGATTCCTATCCACTGTACCACCAGGGAAGTTGGAGAGTAAACTAAAATAGAAAGATAAACTGGCTACTCCCAGACTAGAAACATTTCAGTGGTTCCCTGTTGCCCTGAGACTGAAGTTCATAAACTGACACACATATAAATACAACATATTATATATAAATAATTATATACTATATATGCGTGTTTGCTTGTTTAGTCACTAAGTCATGACCAACTCTTTTGTGACCTCATGACCTGTAGCCTGCCAGACTCTGTCCATGGGATTTTCAGGCAAGAATACTGGAGTGGGTACCCCCTTCTCCAGAGGATCTTTCCAACCCAGGGATTGAACCCGCCTCGTCTTGCATTGGCAGGGAGATTCTTTACCATTGAGCCATCTGGGAGCCCCATATACCATGTACACTTCACGAGCAACTCACTTAACCATCTTTAAATTGAAGTGCAGTTGATTTACGATATTGTGTTAGTTTCAGGTGTGCAGCAAAGTGGTTCAGATCAGAGAAGAGGCAGCCGCTGCTTTTGTGGTCTGGTTTTCAGTCATGGCTTGGTGAATGGTCTTTACTTTGTCTTTAGCCCCTCTAAGACTCTGTAGGACAAAGAATGCCCTACAGGAGGGTTCTTGCCATTTAAACTATTTGGAGTGGATTCAATTAAAATCTTAAGTATATAATCAATTTTAGATGTTATACATCTCTTTCCCTAGTGTTTTATCCGTTTTTTGAACTTGTGCCCTTTGTTGAATAGAAGTACTTAATTTTGATATCATCAGATCTGTTTTTCAAATATGGTTTGTGATATTTTCTTCTCATTTCAGAAACCGTTTCTTAGGCCAAGGTCACCAGCATTCTCTCATCCACAGCCTTCCATAGTGTTATCGTTTCATCATCTGCATCTCAACATCTGCTCTGTCCAGAGACCTCTTAGTGTGTGGTATGACACACCTGGCAAGACAGTGTTCTCAACATCATCTGCTAAAGAGTTTTTACTCATTGGTTTTCAATGCCAACTTTATATCATACCTGCATGTGGATAAGTCCGTGTCTGAGGATCTGTTCTTTTCCTTACATGTATATTTTTCTATCTTCATTGGGTACCAAACAGCTCTCATAAACATACTTTGCAGTATGTCTTGTTACCCAGAGAAGTGTTTCCTTTTTTCTAACATTATCAGGACTTAGCCACTGATGGGCTTGTAGTTTTCTATATAAATTTAAATTAAGTGGTTGAGGTTTTGAAAAAGTCCTGATAGTGTTCAATTTACTAAATCTGTAGATTACATTGAGGACTATTGTCATTTTAATAATATCCTCCAAGACAGTGGAAGACTTCTGTATTTATTCAGATCATCTTTTATGTCCTTTTAAGGGAGTTTTAGCCCTTTTTGTAGCTGGTTTGTGTTTTCTTTGCTGAGCTGGTTTCTGGGTGCTTCCTATATTTCATTGCTTATCGGAATGGTATTTAATTTTGTATTACTTCTAGTTATTGTTGGGGTAAAAACATTTTCACTGTCTTTCTGTTGTAAGTTTTATGGGATGTCTCTTGTGAATATTTTTTAAACCTAAAGGTTATGACACCTCAGTCCAGTACTCTTGCTTGGAAAATCCCATGCTCATTGTGACAAGCTTGTGAGCCCCCACAGGGCACAGAACTCGTTGTCTCTGTCTTTTATATCTTAGTACAGAATGTTGGTCAGAAGCCTTTCTCAGAGTTGCTGGCCCACACAGAAGTGGAAGACGCCTGGAATAAGAATTAGGAGAGTGGAGTGTGTTCAGTTTTGGCTCTGTTGCTTTCTGGTCTTGGCACATCAGGCACATTCTGGAACCTGAATTCCTCAGTTGGTGTCTTTGAAATTATGGTCATAAATCCTTGCTGTGCTTTACAAAGCTGACAGTAGGTGTGGACATGCCCTTTACATCGTATACTTCTATCCAGACAAGTGTTTTCTATGTTTTATGGTGTTACTGCTCACCTACCGAACAGAACTCCAGTGCAGAGACCGGTGATCTTACCTCATTGCCCCAGAAGATTTGTTGTGATGGTAAGCAGTCCTTTATGGCTGTCCTCTGGCTGTTGTTTCCTGTTTGTCTAGCCCTGTGATATTTGCTTGGCAAAGCCAGAGGACTATTAATATTTATAGATACAGTCAGCTATTTGTATCCATGTATTCTCTGCATCCACCAATTCAGCAACTGCACATGGAAAAATATATATATATATTCAAATTCCAGAAGGTTCTGTGAAGCAAAACTTGAATTTGCTGGACACCAACAACTGTTTACATAGAATTTATGTTGTATTTACAACTGTTTACATAGCATTTACATCATGTTAGGTATTATAAGCAATCTAGAGATGAATTAAAGGGAGGATATGTGTGGGTTATAATCAAATACTAGGCCATGTAATATAAGAGAGTTGAGCATCTGTAGATTTTGGCCCCAAGGGGGTCCTGGAACCATTGCCCCCCAACAACCCCTGCCCCCACCACAGATACTGTAGTGGGTGACTGCAAAGAGGCACCACATGCTGACGTTACTAAGTGTATAAGTGTAAATGAGGAGAGGGGAGAGGGGGTTAGTGCAGAAATGACTGGATAGCACTAATGACTAGTAAGTTCCCTGACTGTCATCAGCTCAGTTCTGTTCAGTTGCTCAGTCATGTCTGACTCTTTATGACCCCATGAATTGCAGCACGCCAGGCCTGCCTGTCCATCACCAACTCCCAGAGTTCACTCAGACTCACGTCCATCGAGTTAGTGATGCCATCCAGCCATCTCATCCTTTGTCGTCCCCTTCTCCTCCTGCCCCCAATCCCTCCCAGCATCAGAGTCTTTTCCAATGAGTCAACTCTTCGCATGAGGTGGCCAAAGTACCGGAGTTTCAGCTTTAGCATCATTCCTTCCAAAGAAATCCCAGGGCTGATCTCCTTCAGAATGGACTGGTTGGATCTCCTTGCAGTCCAAGGGACTCTCAAGAGTCTTCTCCAACACCACAGTTCAAAAGCATCAATTCTTTGGTGCTCAGCCTTCTGTCATCAGGTGAATGCTATTTCATTCAGCACGTAGGTTTTTGGTAAACTAACTAAGAGCTGCTTTATCTATAGTAAGGGCTCAGTAAACTGTTGATTAAATAACATGAAAATATGAAATTAAATGAAACTTTAAATAGCTGAGCACTTAGAAAAGTTATGCTTATTCATATTCGAGGGCCAATTATTTACATTTATTGCTGTGGTCAACATGTCCAGTCTAGAAACATATGCTCTGATCAAGGAGCAGAGTGAAGGGACCAGGACTTAGGGGGCACCCCAACTATGTATCATGTGGGGTAGGTTGGTTAGGGAAGGGGATGTGGAGGGAACCTGGGTCCTGTGTTTCCTGGTGACAGTAGCTGGTCTGTATAGTGAGGAAGCAGCTTTGGGTCAGCCTGTTCTACCCAGTTTAGGTGCAAGGCCTGCAGTGTCTAATGGGGCTGGTGTGTCCTGATTAAATCCCCAGTCATCAATGCAAGAAGCAAAAGAGAAAATTGTGTCTCTGTCCATCCCCCCTGCTCTGGTCAAAGTTTATCCCTTGGTGGGAATGGGAGTTCAGTGCAGTCTAGCTAGTGTGCAGGTCCTGGAAACTTGTCATGTTCCCACCATAGCAATTTGCGTCTTTAATAAGGAAAGTTATATTTGCTATTTTTGTGGAATCAGGAACATATTTTGTTCAGCTGTGTAATTTTGATTACTTCACGTAATACTTGTGACATATTTTTCCATGTCATTAAAGCTTTTTTTTAGTAGCATGATTGAAGACATTTATTGTGAAGATGTGATGAAGGCCCACAGGCCATCACCCAGCTCTCATGGTTATCAGCATTTTTAGTGCTGAAAATGGGTTAGGGTTAGGGTTAGGGTTAGCTTCATCACCACCCTCACCATGCTTGCTTTATGGACCGACTTGTTTAGGGTTAGGGTAACCCTAACCCGCAAAGATCAGAGAAGGCAATGGCAACCTACCCCAGTACTCTTGCCTGGCAAATCCCATGGACAGAGGAGCCTGGTAGGTTGCAGTCCATGGGATCGCTAGGAGTCAGACACGACTGAGCGACTTCACTTTCACTTTTCATTTTTATGCACTAGAGAAGGAAATGGCAACCCACTCCAGTGTTCTTGCCTGGAGAATCCCAGGGACGGGGGAGCCTGGTGGGCTGCCATCTATGGGGTGCACAGAGTCAGACACGACTGAAGCGACTTAGCAGCAGCAGCAGCAACCCACAAAGACAACACTAGTCTGTTAAGTAGGCATTCACAGAGCTCTCTGCCACCCTACATGAGAACAGGTCCAGGCTGACGTGGTATGACCCTTGCTAAGCCCTCAGGTCTCTTTTCCCAGAGGGACAGCATGGGTGCCTGGTGGGTAAGCTGTGGATTGGACAGCTTTCCTCTGGGATCCGTCATTTGGACTCAAGGAAGCCCAAGATCCATAAGAAGGCATCAGCACTGCCTGGGATAGCTGGAGGGGATGATTTGGCCACATGAATCAGTAATCTGTCAAAATTCACCCCTTGACCCCAAAGTTTCAACTCTGGAAAATCTATCATAGATAAAGATATCATAATCCAAAATGAAGCATCACAAGCATTTCCCTCCCCCAGTAGATTAAACTTAACCATGCTTGCCAGCCTCTGTTGTGTTGACTCTGAATGACATGTGGATTTGGGGACGACAGCTTGATCTTTAATTGCAGATTTTTTCAGTTGACCTTTTTCTAATGGGTTTCCCATCTATTCACTAAGTAAACACTTAAGGATTGTGATTTTCAAATGTTGTCATTTCTTTGCATTTTTTGGCTGGAATTTTCCTTTACTGAAGACTTTTCTTTAACCACTCATTGTTTAGTCTCTAAGTCACGTCCAACTCTTTGTGACCCCATGGACACATCAGGCTTCCCTGTTCTTCACCATCTCCCAGAATTTGCTTAGATTTATGTCTATTGAGTTGGTGATACTATCTAAGCATCTCATCCTGTTTCCCTCTTCTCTTTCACCTTCAGTCTTTCCCAGCATCAGTTTTTTTTTGTCTTCCCAGTGAGTCAGCTCTTCACACCAGGTGGCCAAAGTATTTGAGCATCAGCTTCAGCATCAGTCCTTCCAATGAATATTCAGGGTCAATTTCCTTTAGGATTGATTGGTTTGATCTCCTTGCTGTCCAAGGGACTCTCAGGAGTCTTCTCTAGGACCTCAGTTCGAAGGCATCAATTCTTTGGCATTTAGCCTTCTTTAATCATTGCTGCTGCTGCTAAGTTGCTTCAGTCGTGTCCGACTCTGTGTGACCCCATAGACGGCAGCCCACCAGGCTCCTCTGTCCCTGGGATTCTCCAGGGAAGAACACTGGAGTGGGTTGCCATTTTCTTCTCCATTGCATGAAAGTGAAAAGTGAAAGTGAAGTCGCTCAGTCGTGTCTGACTCATAGTGACCCCATGGGCTGCAGCCCACCTCATCTAATCTTCACAATAATCTTGTGATGCTTCGTTTTGGTTATTTATCTGTGGTAGATTTTCCAGAGTTGAAACTTGGCAGTCATGGGGTGAATTTTGAAAGATTACTGATGCATGTGGCCAAATCTCCCCCTCCAACTATCCCAGCCAGTGCTGATACTCTCTTATGGGCCTCAGGCTTCCTTGAGTCCAAATGAGGGCTCCTGGAGCACAGAGAGCTCACTGCCCGTTTGGTGGTTCTTGAAAATCCCACATTCTTCCTTAGGCTGCCTGTTTTAAGATACAATCCTTAGGGTCTTCATGTAGATGCCTCAAGCGTTCCAAGGAGGAGTCCTTTTGCTGTCCTCCTGATGTCAAGAAGGCCTTCACAGTTTTAAGGGGCAGGAGTATGTGCAGCCAGGTTAGACTACAGGAGAGAAAATTGGGAAGAGTGGAGTGGAGGCCATGGGATATACTTAACACACTGAGCAGAGAAGCCAGTGTGGGCTTCAGGAGACTGTGGCCAGCAAGGTGGAGGCAATGGAGCATCAAAGCTTGAGAGGAAGGTGTTCTAAGGAGTCAAAGTAAGTCAAGAGTGAGAACGTTCTGAAGGCATGGACATGGAGTGAGAATGCCTTTGGTGTCATGCTGGTTACCAGTGTCTGTTGCACTCAGGATGGCGGTCAGACTAGACTTGTCAGCACAGAGTGGACCGAACCAGGAAGGGGGGCCAGAGGCAGCAGGTGTAGGTATTCTAGCTGGCAGGCTTTTCTTTTTCTTCCTTTTTTTCTCTAGTATTTATCTATTTATTTAGCTGCACTGGGTCTTAGTTGCAGCATGTCTGACCAAGGATCGAACCCTTCATCCCTGCATTGAGAATATAGAGTCTTACCCACTGGACCAGGAAAGTTTCTGGCAGGTTTTTTTCTAATTGAAGTATAGTTGATTTACAATATTGTGTTAGCTTCAGGTATACCATACAGTGAGTCTGTATTTTTTCAGATTGTAGATTATTACAAGATATTGGGGACAATTCCCTGTGCTATACAGTAAATTCTTATTGCTTATCTATTTTGTGTATGATAGCTTGTGTTCATTAATCTCATGCCCCAAATTTGTCCCTCCCCACTCCTTCATAACTATGAGTTGGTTTTCTATGTCTGTGAGTCTGTTTCTGTTTTTTATACATTCACTTGTATTATTTTTTAGGTTCCACATATAAGTCATATCATATAGTATTTGTCCTTTCTGACTTATTTTACAAAACATAATACACTCTAGGTCCATCCATGTTGCTGCAAATGGCATTATTTCATTCTTTTTATGGCTGAGTAACATTCCATTGTATACACATGCCACATCTTCTTTATCCATCAATGGACCTTTAGGTTGCTTCTACGTCTTGGCTATTGTAAATAGTGCTGCTGTGAACGTAGGAGTGCATATATCATTTTGAATCATTTTTCTGGATATATGCCTAGCTGTGGAATTGCTGAGTCATATGGTAGTTCTGTTTTTAGTTTTTAAGAAACCTCCATATTGCTTTTCATTGTGGCTGCATCAATTTACATTCCCACTAACAGTGTATGAAGGCTCCCTTTTCTCCACATCTTCAACATTTTGTTATTTGTAGACTTTTTCATGATATAGCTAGTATTTTTGCTGTGAAAGGAAACCAAGAAATAGGACAGTAGCTGGTAGTAGGGAATGATGTGGGGTCAGGGAGACGTTTTAAAAATTTAATGTATTTGAGATTCTGGAAATGTCTGGTCAAGAAGGGCATGTTCATGATTCAGAGAGAAGGAACAGTTAAAGCGTGAAGTTTCATGTATGCAGCAAATAATTCGATTCA
Organism: Ovis aries; assembly: GCF_016772045.2. NCBI lineage: Eukaryota > Metazoa > Chordata > Mammalia > Artiodactyla > Bovidae > Ovis > Ovis aries. Next base: position 161,597 of record NC_056078.1, on the reverse strand, counting down.
GGACACAAAGGGAAGAATTTTTGTCTGGAGCAGTGTGTCCACCATGAAGAGGAGGCAGAAGGAGGTGCAGGAGTGGGTATTCCAAGTATACACAGTCCCAGATTCTTCCATTTTCTCAGTAAATCAACCTTTGTAAAAACTTTGAGAAGTTCATCATCTCACTGGCAAGAGTGGTTTGAGGGAAGCTATTGGAAGCTGAGCTGAGAATGCAGAGCAGGGTTGAGCCTTACTGAGGTTTATAGTTAAGACGGTAAAGTGAGAACAGGTAGCACATGTGTCTTACATGGTGCTGAGGTGCTGAGGTATAGGCAGGGGACAGGGGCACAGCCAGGCTGATGTGACAGGAGAGAGGGACTGGGGTGCTGGTATGTGAAGGCTTGGCTGTAGTGGTGGAGTCTAGACTGACTTGGTGAGCAGGGGAGTGACCTCGCATGTGACCGTGACTGACTCAGGGCCCATGTAGGGGATAGAGGTTTACAGGAGATTGCAGAACCAGAGCCAGAAGGTCGCGGTTGGGGATTAGATATCCATGTATTGATTCATTGGTGATCAATGAATTGGTGATTCTGTGCCAGGCCTTCCTTGAAGTTTTGGGGAAACGTGTTGAATAGACACAGGCATCTGTTGAAATAGAGTTGACATTCCGCGAGGAGGAATGGTCTGAGACTCACGTGAGTTTAGGGCCCAACTGCTCTCTGAAGGGTGGAGGGGTCTTGGGAAAGGGTGGTAGGTGCTGTTTTATTATTTTTTTAAATTTTATTATAGTTGATTTATAACATTGTGTTAGTTTCTGATGTGAGTGCATGCGTGCTAAGTTGCTTCAGTTGTGTCCAACTCTTTGCTACCCTATGGACTGTAGCCTGTCAGGCTCCTCTGTCCAAGGGGTTTTCCAGGCAAGAATACTGGAGTGGGTTGCCATGCCCTCCTCCAGGGGATTTTCCTGACCCAGGAATCCAACCTGTGTCTCTTGCATCTCCTGCATTGGCAGGCGGGTTTTATTTGTTTGTTTGTTTGTTTGTTTTCCTTTACCACTAGTACCACCTGGGACAAAGAAGGCAATGGCACCCTACTCCAGTACTCTCGCCTGGAAAATCCCATGGACAGAGGAGCCTGGTAGGCTGCAGTCCATGGGGTCACTACAAGTCAGAGTGACTTGACTTCACTTATCACTTTCATGCATTGGAGAAGGAAATGGCAACCCACTCCAGTGTTCTTGTCTGGAGAATCCCGGGGGTAGCCTGGTGGGCTGCTGTCTATGGGGTCGCACAGAGTCAGACACAACTGAAGTGACTTAGCAGCAGCAGCATAGACATTGGTGAAAAATAGTAACTTAGATTTCATACATACATACACACACACACACACACACAACATGCATAAATAGAAGTATCTCTCACAATCTTGCCTATTTAATAAGTGTTTATGTTTCTTTGTTATTTAGAAGGTAAATTAATTTTATTTTCAGCTTTCTTTCACAGTAAGGGCTATTTGGTATTTTTTGATTATAGGGAAATAAGTAGCTTGTGTAGGTGCTTGTCTTTGAAGTTACAAGTTCTATTCTGATTTTAATAAGCATCATAATGTTCAGCAAGTGAAATGTTATAGTAAAATATAGAATTTTTAGAGAAGAAGTAATGGGTTTAGGATTAAGACTGTTATCTTTATACCTTCCCTACCCCCATGCAAAAAGAAACTACCTGTGAAGTTTTAAAATAAATATACACGTAGCACAAAAATGCTTCATTTATTGTAAATACCCACTTCTGTCTTGTCTGTCTGCAGCTTTTCCACTGTAAATGGGTTAGATATTTGTTTTGAATTTTAAAAAATAGCAAAGTAAGTTATTTTTTATTTTGTGGAGACTTTGTTTGGATTTAGTGTTTGGCAAGCAGGATAGGAGTTTAGTTTCATACTTTTAGCCATCTTTGTATCACCTCTCAATTGGTAGGTTAAGAGCAGGCCTGACTCCCACATGGGGAAGGTAGTAACATGTCCATGCTGTGGATGATGGCCTCTGTTGGGGTATTGTGTGAAAAGCCCTGGACACTCTGGAGAAGCAGTTCTGGGCCCTCTCATCCCCACATCGATGGGGGACAGGTGAACCTGTGTGATCAGGTGTCTGACCTGGGCTTCACTCAGTTGGGGTCTATCCCCTCTTCTTCCTTCTCCTGTTCCTGCTTTCCTCATTTTTCTCTGCCCACTCCTCTGCCTCCTCTTTTCTTCTTACTCATCTGTTATTGGCAGTCAGTTTACTGAGAGGGTTTTCCCCCTTTCTCTACCCAAAGTCCTTTTTCAAGGAAAAGCATTGATGGCATGCTTTGGGAGAGGAAGGTACCGTCTGGGGGTGAGAGTGACCCATACATGGGCACAGTTGCTCTTGGCCATTGTGATAAATTGTGGTGACCAAAGGTATCCCTTTCTGAAATGCCTTGAATAAAATATTTGAATTGTAATAAGTGTGAAAGTGTGAAATAAGTTCTATACATAAGACATGTCTATACACGTTTGTGTGGGTGTTGCAAATATTTCTAATGATTTTACTGGGGACTCCTATAGAGATTACTCTTTAGAAGTTGCAATTAACTTTAAAACTTAGGATTTAAAATATTTTTTAGGAAATGTCCTCATATAGCAGATGTCACTGGGCAAGAAGGAGAGTGGTCTATGGTGAAATTAAGTGGATCTGTCACTCAGCCTTGGTTTCCCTCTTCACTGAGGTCTGCTGATCTCCCACGATTTCATTTGAAGATTAATTAGAGAAGGGCCTTAGGACCTCATGGTCATCTATGTAATCCACTTTGAAATCCAAGGGCAGAGAAGAAGGGACACATAGTAGAACTAATAATGTGTTTCCATGGAGCGAGCTTTTAGAAGTAACAAACGAATACATTTTGCTGAGTTTGGTGGGTCTAGTTTTTGATGTTTGGAGTATCCCTGATTTTCTGTTCAACTGTGATGTCTGTGTTGCCCCCCAGGAAGTGTGCGACATGAAGTCTGAGGGTCAGGCCACTGTCATCCAGCAGCTAGAGCAGACCATCGAGGATCTGAAGATCAGGATAGCTGAGCTGGAGAAACAATATCCCGCCCTAGACACGGGTCTGGAAGCCCTCAGGTTGGGCGAAAAGGACGTCGGATATGAAAGGACTGTACAGGCCAAGTCCATCCAGACGTCCCCGATGGAAGACGGTGGTGTGCTGGTGCGTCCTCCTCGGGGGGCCCCGCCGGCGGGCCCCCCACCCTTGGCCGCGCATGGAGAATCAGCGGGGCTGCCCTTGCCTTTGGGACCTCAGACCAAGTTCTGCTCAGAAATCTCTTTGGTCGTGTCTCCAAGGCGAATATCAACTCAGCCTGATGCACAGCCGTCCCTCCAGCCTCCACCGCCTGCATCCCTCCCCTGGTCTGACAATCTTAGACAGGCCGGGTCCCAGCCTTCCCATCCTCCTCTTCACACTGGGTTTGAAACCAGCCAGGAACACTCTGCTTTCCCCTCCTCTGGAAACGGCTGTGACATCCCCACTGCACCACCTCTGCCTCCAGAGACCTTCCCTCTGATGCCTGGCGTGGGCGCCGAGGCTTCCCCAGCACCCCTGACCCCCAGTGCACCTGGGCCTGCACTGCCCAGTCCAGCAGGCCTCTCACCTCCTCCTCGTCTAGGTCCAGAGATGCTGCCACCCCCTCCTCTACCTTTGCCTGGAGTGGGAATTCCCCCCGCCCCTCCTCTTCCCACCATGGGAATACCTCTTCCCCCACTTCTTCCCGAGGTGGGAATTCCTCCCACCCTCCCTCTTCCTGGGTTGGGAATTCCTCCTCCCCCTCCTTTTCCAGGGGGGGGAATACCCCTCGTTCCCCTCTTCCCAGACCGGGGATTCCTCCTCCTCCTCCACTTCTTCCCAGTGAAGGGATACCTCCTGCCCCACCTCCTCCTCCAGGTGTGAGGATTCCACCTCCTCTAACCCCTCCGCCCCCACATGCTCCTGGATCAGGCCTTCCTCTCCCAAGACAAGTTGGGAGTAGCACTTTAACGACACCTCAGGTGTGTGGCTTTCTTCCTCCTCCATTGCCTCTTGGCTTGTTTGGATTTGGGATGAATCAGGAAAAAGGGAGTAGGAAGCAGCCAGCAGAGCCTTGTTGGCTGATGAAGCCTCTATATTGGACAAGAATTCAGCTGCACAGTAGAAGGTAACACCCTCGGGGCTCGTCTTTGCATGATTTGTCAATATGAGAGAAGTGGTTTCCTCTCTGTACCACTCCAAAGCTAGTCTGTAGATTTTTACATCACTATTTAGTGGAGCAATTTTAGACTTTTCTCCAGAAGTATCCAGGTGATAAATAATGTGTATCAATGTACAAATTTCTGTCTATATAGTTTTTAAATTAATTTTTTAATTGAAGGATAATTGCTTTACAGAATTTTGTTGTTTTCTGTCAAACCTCAACATATTTAGTTTTTAATCAACTTTTTAAGGATGGATGGATACATCTTTCTTGGCCTATGTGAGCGGTTGCCTTACTCTGTCAACTTTTAAAAGTAAATCAAATTGTTAAACAGACAAAACCTTGAGGATGTAGTCTGCATCCTTTTGAAGTCATGGTCTTGTTTTACTATTCAGAAAAGTGATACACAAAAATCCACATGTGTGGATTTCACCCCGTGTGTGAAATGATTTACGTCTGACCATTTCATGGCACGTCTATAGATGATTTGCAATACTGTGAGGTCATAAAATCACAGACTTATATGACTTTTATGAAAGATATGATATTTATAAAAGAATGCTTCCAAGCAGGTTTGCTGCTGGTGTATTACTTACCCATGGATAGTCCATAAGCTGGTTCCCTGAGCCCTGGGGTGGTGCCAGAGAAAACATACCCATTAAATTTCCCCTGGACGTTCTTATCTCAAGTTCTCATGACTTTGAATTTGTGGCTGTCTGTGATGTGGCACAGATTTAGACATAGGATATTTACTAGACTCATCGTCATTTCTTATATTAATTTTCTCTTCTCTGAATCATAGTGGAGGGTCTATTTTGATTGCTTCTAACTTTGCTGTTCATTCTCTGAGTACTTTCCCAGGTCACTTCCAATTGCTGAGGCATCATTTCCAGCTGTGCTCCAGACTCGTTTTTTCCATATGCGTTATATGAAGTTCTTTTATTTTGTTGGTTTGCTTTTTAAAATGGACCTTCATTTTCAGGTGGTACTACCTGTCTCTGTGGTCACTGAGGAGTCAGATGATGTGAGTGCTGGACTGTGGTAGGGAGATAGAAATGCCACTCTTTAACACACGGAACTTATGGGTCAGGTTGGAATGTGAGATATCAGACATTTCTTGCCTGGAGAGCCATACTAAAAAGGGTTCTTACATGTTTTATACAATGACTTGATGACTGAGAATTCCTGGAAATGCCTAGAAAGAATTCCTTTCTAGGCAAAGTTTCCATCCTGTGTTGATGCTGTTTCTCATCATGTTGGTTGATTAAACAAGTGCTGAGCTTACAGAAAAGGAGATGGGGATGGATCTCCCCCATGCCCAACCTCCCTTCATCCTCTCCTTGCCCCTCTGGTGCCTCTGTCCTCCTGTCCCTGCAGTCCAGCTTGACGCCTCTCTCTTGGGTTTTTGCTTAACTTTAGAGACTCTAGTGCTTCACTTATTTGGGAAAAATTGAAGAGCCATCCATAGATTATCATGAATTTGAGGAATTTTTTTCTAAATCTACTGTCAAGGAAAGGAAGAAACCCATTTCTGACAGCATCACTAAGGCTAAGCAAGTGAGTATTCGTGTGTTTTCTGAAATTGGACAGTTTTTTGGGGATAAGTGTGAACTTTCATTGGAGAAAAACTTTGACACCAGGGTTGTTTTCAGGGCTGTGTCCCCTCCACAGTCTGTAAGCAGATAGCAGGGGTTAGCATGTTAGAACATGTGGTTAAGTAAGACTTTCCCAGATAGAACAGCAAATAATTATCTCCAAGTGATCATGTTCTGACTATTTGATTTGCAGCCCCATGATCCATATTTCCAAGATTTTAGCAATTGCTTGCTTTTATAATTAGTTGTCTAGAAACAAACTGGAAATCAAGCAAGAAATCAGTCCTTAGTAACCGATCATGTGTTTAGTATTTTGTTCCTATTCTAACACCTGAGTGGATGCCCTGTAGAACCTCGCTAAATAATCATCTTGAACTTGACACAGAGAAGAGACTCTTGTATCCAGTTCCAGCATCTCCGTTCTGTGTTAGATCCTTTGATGCATCTTGTGACACTTGAGTCCTAGAGAGAAGGAAAAGTACATTTGGAAGAAAACATTTTCATATAATATTTTCCCACTGGTTCACACAGTGGCCTTTAACTAATTTTGAACTAATTTGAACTAATCATGAACTAATTTTGTATATCTCTTAAGGCAGCCATTCAGGAAAGTATAGTAAAGCCCAGAACAATGAGCTCAGAAGGAAGGTGCTGCTGTTGGTGTTCATCTTTCATCCTGAAGAGGTGTGGTAGCAGCTCTGTCTTTTTGGGTGAAAGAAAGAGAATTGAGGTCTGAAGCCTCGGGACTCTCCTGGCACAGCCTCCCCAGATGAGTGAAAACTGAGGGGTGATATGGTCCTGTGAACTTCTGCTCTGACCTGGAAGTTGTAGCTAGATGTCTGACCCAGAGTTGTTTTCATCCGTATTCATTTCAGACTCACGCCACACATCTCTATTGCTCTGACAGTGATGCAAACTCAAATGTGACACAGTGAATTTTTCAGAACATTTATTGTGATACAGCTGGTTGCTGGTGACTTTAGATCAGAAACAATGGTAAGCCTGCACCTTGTAGGCACTGAATAAACATTTGCTGCACATCAGGTGACTGAAGGAGGAGGACTTTATACATAACCTTGACTATTGCTGATAATGATTAAAGCCAGAAAATCACTTATCTCAAAATAATCAATTTGGTCAAGGTGGCTCTGTCATGGAATAAAGGTAAATGGAGACCCACATTTTTTTCTGGCAGAGATAAATAGTCTAAAAATCTTTCCCACAGCATCTTTGTATATAGGACACATAGACTGAGTCATCATGTCTTCTCATGGATGGTCCTGGTGATGGAAAAGCTGTTTAGGTGAGGAATATGGGCAGGGCAGCATAGGCCATGGAGGGCTGGGCATCAGGGCCTTTACCTATCAAGCGGACAGGAATGACATGGGGCATCTGTTTTATGGGGTGAAATTCTTGCCCTCCCTGCCTCCTATTACTTCCTTTCCTTTGTTAAGTGAACATAGACAAGGAAGCTGTCTCATAATGCCTGAAAGTATAGGATTTTATGATTTCTTTGACATCATGTTCAGTTTTTAAGCCTCTGAAATGAGATTATATCCAAATCATAAAGACAGAAACCTCAGCTAGTTGGCATGAGATGCCTCCTTTCATGCAAGCTGCACATCTGAGTGGAGCATCAGCTCAGCACAGTTGCCTCACCCTGTCGTGAGCCTGTTCCGTAAACCATGGGGACAGGCCTTTGCCAGGGTTGTCATTTGTACCCATTGGTGGTGGTGCAGCTGTTGACCTTCAGCTTAAAGACAGTTTGTCGTCCCACCTCCATCCTGACTCCCAATGAGCTTGTCAGCATCTTCTTGGCCAGGGTCTAGTTCCAAGCCCTGCTTTTCATATTTGTTTCTGGAAGAAAAAGTTGTTTTCTTTTTTTCTTCCTCTGATGTGTTGGTGAGAGACCAATCTACTACAAATGGTTATATGGCTAAAGAAAGCTAGTTGTATTTAACTGTGTTGTGTTTGGAAGAAAAAGCTATCCATTCCATCTACTTTAAAATTTCCATCTAAAATGGGCCAAAGAACTAAACAGACATTTCTCCAAAGAAGACATACGGATGGCTAACAAACACATGAAAAGATGCTCAACATCACTCATTATTAGAGAAATGCAAATCAAAACCACAGTGAGGTACCACTTCACACCAGTCAGAATGGCTGCGATCCAAAAATCTGCAAGCAATAAATGCTGGAGAGGGTGTGGAGAAAGGGAACCCTCCTACACTGTCGGTGGGAATACAAACTAGTACAGCCACTATGGAGAACAGTGTGGAGATTCCTTAAAAAATTGCAAATAGAACTACCGTATGACCCAGCAATCCCACTACTGGGCATACACACCGAGGAAACCAGAATTGAAAGAGACACATGTACCCCAATGTTCATTGCAGCACTGTTTATAATAGCCAGGACATGGAAACAACCTAGATGTCCATCAGCAGATGAATGGATAAGAAAGCTGTGGTACATATACACAATGGAGTATTACTCAGCTGTTAAAAAGAATTCATTTGAATCAGTTCTGATGAGATGGATGAAACTGGAGCCGATTATACAGAGTGAAGTAAGCCAGAAAGAAAAACACCAATACAGTATACTAACACATATATATGGAATTTAGAAAGATGGCAATGACGACCCTGTATGCAAGACAGGAAAAAAGACACAGATGTGTATAATGGACTTTTGGACTCAGAGCGAGAGGGAGAGGGTGGGATGATTTGGGAGAATGGCATTCTAACATGTATACTATCATGTAAGAATTGAATCACCAGTCTATGTCTGACGCAGGATACAGCATGCTTGGGGCTGGTGCATGGGGATGACCCACAGAGATGTTATGGGGAGGGAGGTGGGAGGGGGGTTCATGTTTGGGAATGCATGTAAGAATTAAAGATTTTAAAATTAAAAAAATAAAAAACAAAAAAAAATAAAAATAAAAATAAAAGAAATAGATAACATACACACACACACACACACAAATGAAATTTCCATCTAATTTAAAATTTTGTTTAAGAAAAACATATTTTCCAGATGCAGGTGATATGGGGTCAAGGGTACCAGCCCTCTAAGCAGCTGAAAATCTCCATTTAAATTAGAGTCAGTCCTTTGTACTTGGGGTCCCTCTGTATGGTTCCATGTCCATGGATGCAACCACCCTAAGCTCGTGCAGCACTGCAATATTTACTATTGAAAAATATCTGGATGTACGTAGACATGCACAGTTCAAACTGTTAACAAGTGGTTCCCCTCATCATATGCAGACATTCATTTCCAGCGAAATTAATAGCCATTAATGCTGTGATGTGGTTTTATGAAGGTGTTTCAAGCTATTCTCATATGTGATGGAAGCTACAAATTCTGGTTTTCTTTAAATACTTCAAAATAGCTAAAATGGTTTTTTTTTTTTTTTGGTGATCTATTGTCTTCTTGAAACTAAGAGTGTGGCTGAATGTTCTGGCCTTTAATACCTCTCAGAAAACACGTCTTCACTGTGGTAATGGAGGTTCCTCCACTGGACACCTTGCTGTGTGGCATGATGAGAAAGAAGATACTCTGTGGGTGCCGAGTGGCAACAATGAAGAGTGTCTGGTATTTCTCAGTCCTTTCTGCCCCAAGTGACTCAAGACAGAGCCTTTCACTTTTTCTCATGGCACCTGTGCTTAAGTTTCGTGCTGATGTCTTAGCTCACCCATCTTCACTGTGGCTATGAAAACATAAGGAGATTTGCTGAGAAGGTACAGGGAGTTCATCAGACTGTTGTTTCACCTAGTTCTCCTTTAACAAATGAGTATGATGCTTCCAGGTCAGAATTAAACATCAACCTGCTGATTTGGCACAATAGCAGTCCCATTTCCCAAAGAATCATGAGGAAGATGGAAAAACCAGTGTTGCCTGAAGCCCGTGTTGACACATTACACACACACAAATCTGTCCATTTTAAAGGTTTTTAAGAAACCCTCTAGAGCAAGTACATGTGACCTGTGTCCTGCCACTCACAGGCAAGCTCAGTGACTGTTAATGTTGAGTGATCCTAAGCCACTTCAAGATCTTCATGTCCAATTAAAGATTAAGTTTAACTGAGCTTATGAGCAGGAAAGTGAGAGGACATACACTGGGATAATTTTGACAGTAAGAATTCCCTCAAAAAGAAGTTTCTAGTTAATCCAATGTCAGATGAGTTCCTCAGATGACATATTTTGGGAAACACAGTAGCAGCAGCAGCTTCAGCAGTAGTAATAGTAACAGTGGAAACATGACAGCTGGGGAGCCTGCAGGCGTGTGGGCTCGGCTTACCCTCTGCTGCCACTGTCTCTGCAGCCTGACATCAGCCTCATCCATCCTTGTGCATGGGCTCCGTGGTTGTGGTGTACAGGCTTAGCAGCTCCGTGGCATGAGTGATCTTCCCAGACCAGGGAGTGAACCTGGATTGGCAGGCAAATTCTTATCCACTGGACCACCAGGGAAGTATCTGTGCCTTACTTTTACTAATTGCAAATCTTTTTCTTTAGATTTTAAAATATGTTTTATCATATTTTTATGGATATCAGTGTCAGTGGATATTTCAGTGTTCACAGGCTGATGGCTTGCATGATACTCTGACAGGCCTAGTTGTTTGTATTGGTGTTAAGTTTTCTTATTGTAGCATGGCAAGGCAATGTTTTGGTTTGATGGTTCTATTTGTCTCTTAGACCTAAAATAATATCTGAAATACCAATTATAATAAGACAATTTATATCTGTTTTGGGGAATACATCATAAACGTTTAGTACTTTGTAACCTTTAGCATAGTATCTGCTTTTAATAATGCATTTCTATTGCAAGCCTCACATCAAAATACAAAGCTATAGTTAGATGAACATACATATTGTGGATTCTAGATTTGCTTTAGATGTTGAAAGATTCATTATATTTTTGGAGATGCTTTTCCTAAAACTATTTGTAAAGCATACCCCGTCAGTTCAAAGAATGCAACAATAATAACTTCTTTTTAATTTTTTTTATTTTAGTAAAAGTATTATGTTTGCATTTCTAAATAGATGACTAAAAAGCAGAATGCCAAATGGCATAATAAAAAAGGAAATATAATTAGGCTAATGATCCATGACCTTGCTAGGTATACTAGGGAAATTATATTTGATTTTCCTTTGAATTGTGAAGATTTCATCATGATGTTGAAGTTTAATTCTTTGAGACTTTGTATTTATATGCTATGATGATATTAAAATTTTGTTGGTCTAGGTATATTAGAAAAGGGTATTAAGTTTTAACTGCTGGGGTGTTTACTATGATACATCAACATTGAAAAAAGGGTTTGGAAAGTATACTTAAGATTCACATTATGTTTTATGATTATCTGTGGGAAACTAAAACTCATCTGTGCCTAAGGGAGGGGAGACTTTTTGATCAGATGATGGGACTGTTTTATCAGGTGTGTAGAACCCAGGAACCTGAAGGGAAGCAGGGACACCAGTTATGTTCGGCATTGCAGCCTTTCTTGACCCAGTGGGAACAGAGTTTATCCGTTGGAGCTGGGAGTACAGTAGAGACAAGTGGCAGTCATGCCAGGGAGAGCACAGAGGTCCTTGGGGGCTTCCCTCGAGAGCCAACACTGACCAGTTCTGTCACAGTGGGCACTGCCTGCAATCAGGACTCTTGAATAGTGTGAATTTCTGGACTTAGGTTGTGGCTGTGAGAGGAGATGAGGCTGGAAGTGGGCCTTGTACAGAGGAATAAGTGTTGGATTTGGAAAACAGCACCATGAGCAAGGATTAACCTTGCATCTTGTTTAAAACCCTAGGAAATCAGGCAGTAGAGCAGCAGGCTTCTGTGTTCCAGAAGCTCCTGTCTGGCAGTTTCAGGGCTGTGGGTGTGGGCTGTCGACAGTCATTTCGCATCACTGAATGTGAGTCCTTCTCATCCTCCAGCAAAAGTCCTTAGATTTTTCTCATTGGACATATGAGTGAGAACTGAGATAAGTTAGGCCTGAAGTTAATTTTGTTGTCTTGGTGCTACATAGTGGAATGTATGTTTATGTACGATGGACAGCAACAGGATTCTGGGCTACCCAAGAGAGCAGAAATGATTCTGCTGACATTAGACTGGTTGTTCCCAGGGTACTTCCTGTGACCTAAGCTGAAAAATGCTCCCCATTATTTGGGGACATAAATTTAAGACTTACAAGAAAAATTAACGTTCTTGTTGGTATCTCGTTTTTTTTTTTTTTTTAAACTTAAAAGACCCTGATGCTGGGGAAGGTTGAATGCAAAAGGAGAAGAGGGCAGCAGAGGATGAGATGGTTAGATAGCATCACCAACTCCATGGCCATGAATTTGAGCAAACTGTGGGAGATAGTCGGAGAAGGCAATGGCACCCCACTCCAGTACTCTTGCCTGGAAAATCCTATGGATGGAGGAGCCTGGTAGGCTGCAGTCCATTGGGTCGCTAAGAGTCGGACATGACTGAGCGACTTCCCTTTCACTTTTCACTTTCATGCATTGGAGAAGGAAATGGCAACCCACTCCAGTGTTCTTGCCTGGAGAATCCCGGGGATGGAGGAGCCTGGTGGGCTTCCGTCTATGAGGTTGCACAGAGTCGGACACGACTGAAGCGACTTAGCAGCAGCAGCGGGAGATAGTGAAGGACAGGGAAGCCTGGCATGCTGTAGCCCATGGGGTCACAAAGAGTTGGACACGACTTAGTGACTGAACAACAGCAACAAGTAAATAAGTATGTTTCTTTTTCAAAACTGTGTTCATAATGGAAAATATCTAACATATTCGCTTATTTTTGGTTATGTTAATAAGTGAATTTTTAAATTACTAAACTTGTAACTTGAAACTCTATCTGAAATATCATGTTAAAAATTTCCTTGAAGTTGGACCTTCTGGACCGACAGACAAGCAGCTTGGCAGGTCCTCTTCCAGTAAAACAGCAATTTAACTGGTGAGAACTGTAACAAAAATACTTATCTATAGTCTCTGGAAACTGTCCTCAGGGCATAGAGGAGAGGGAGAAACACCCACTCAAGAAAATTTCCTGAAACTCAGACCCACGGCGCCTGAGCCCTGAGCGGCTCTATTCTAACCACAGGGTGTGTGCACCCGCGGCTCTGTCTGTGACTGTGGTTCTGCCCTGGGGAGGCAGGAAGCCAGCATTTCTACTTTCTTCAGTCCTTTTGCAGAAGCTCTGTTTCAGGAAAGCATGGAGAACTAAGGAAACATCTGAGAAAGGCTGTCTGGGGATCACAGTCAGCTCTAGAGGTTGGGAAAGCTGTGCATGTTGCCTCTGCTCAGGAGCCATCAGGGCAAGGACACAGGGTACTTGAACAGTGTCCCCAAACCTCATACAGATTCATCAGATCCAAGTGGAATCTTCATTGCACAAGACTCTTAAACACACCTTTGTGCAAACATTACCAAGAGAAGAATCCTAAGCCAGGCTTAAAAATAAAGTCAGTTATGCCTGACAATCAGAAAGCTGTGTGCATGCCCCAATCTGCACCTTCTCAGGAATGATTAGAGTAAATTAAAGTTACTAGTTCCTGGCTCACTGTGGGGAGAAATTATGTAAATGCCTCTCACCCACAAAATGGTTAAGAGGAGACCTTTAAGTGGTTAAAGGAGCAGAAGCACACTCTTTAGCTTTTACTAAAAACAGGAAGAGCATATGCAGTAAGGTCAGGTTGCACATTACTTCAGGGACAGACTTCCCCAAGGCAGTACAGCCAAGCCACTGAGTCAATGAACAAGCAAACACAAAGACAGTAAGTTCTGGGGCCAGGAAGAGACAGGTCTGTACCCAGAGCTCCTAATATGTTATCTGAAATGTCCAGTTTTCAACAACAGTAAATGAGGCATGTTGTTGTTTGCTGTTTTAGTTGCTAGGTCATGTCCGACTCTTTGCAAACCCATGGAGTATAGCATGTCAGGTCTATCTGTCCATGGGATTTCCCAGGCAACAATACTGGAGTGTCTTGCCATTTCCTTCTCTAGGGGATCTTCCTGACCCAGGGATCGAACCCATGTTTCCTGCTTGGCAGGTCGATTCTTTACCAGTGAACCACCTGGGAAACCTAAATGAGACATATAGAGAAGCAAAAAAGTGTGATCCACATAAGAGATACAAACAAACAGGCAACAGGAACTTCTTTAATGGGGGCCCAGATGTTGTATCTAACAGAAATGGATTTCAAAGCACCATTTTAAATGTCTCCATAAAACTAAAGAAAATGATTTCTAAAAAATAAAGGAATATATGATGATATTGTCTCATTAAATTGAGAATGCCAATAAAGAAAAATTATTTTAAAATTCTGGAGATGAAAAGAACAGTAATCAAAATGTCAAAAAAGCACTAAGTGGTCAAGCAGTTGGTTTCTGGCACATGGCAGAAAAAACTGTCAGTCAACTTGAAGATAAATCAGTAGAGATTTTGTAGTCTGAAAAACAGAATAAAGGAAGTAAAAACATTAAAAAATGTGGGATATCATTAAGTTGTCAATGTACATGAAATGTATCAGAAGGAAAGGAGGGAGAAAAACATATAGGAAAAAATATATGAAATTGTAGCAAAAGAGGAACAGATGTATAGAATAGTCTTTTGGACTCTGTGGGAGAGGGAGAGGGTGGGATGGTGTGGGAGAATGGCATTGAAACATGCATAATATCATATATGAAACTAATTGCCAGTCCAGGTTCAATGCATGATGCTGGTTGCTTGGGGCTGGTGCACTGGGATGACCCAGAGGGATGGTACAGGGAGGGAGTGGGGAGGGGGCTTCAGGATGGGGAACACGTGTATACCTGTGGAGGATTCATGTTGATGTATGGCAAAACCAATGCAATATTGTAAAGTAATTAACCTCCAATTAAAATAAATGAATTTATATTGAAAAAAAGAAATTGCAATGGGTGGAAAGTTCCTAAATTTGATTAAAAAAAAAAACCACTAATGTAACACGTTTAAGTTTAGTGAATTTCAAGTAAGTAAATACAAAGAGATCTCAGTCATATCTTAGTCAAAATGTTGAAAGCCAAAAATAAAGGAAGAATCTTGAGAGCAGTGACAGAGAAATAACTCATCACATACAAGGAAACCCCAGGAATATTAGAAGCAAGCTTATCAGAAGTAAGGGAGGCCAAAAGGCGGTGTGATGTCATTCAGATACTGAAATGAAAGTGGTAAATGGAGACCTTACATCCAACAAAACAAGTGTTCATAAATGAAAGTGGAATAGAGGCATCCTTGGAGAAACAAAACTGTGAGAATTAGTTGCTAACAGACCTGCCTTCTGACACTAAAGAGTGTTCTTCAATGTGAAGGTAAATTACAGAAGACACGCGCACGCTCACACACATCATTGGTAAATACACTTTTCATCTATACAAAATATAATATAGCTGTGTGCTTCTCCTTGATTCTTCCGACTGACTAAAATAACTGCGTAAAACAGTATGCATGTTGTTGAGCCTGTGACATCCAGAAATGAAATATATTTGAGAACAAAGGAAACTAATAGAAACAAAAGCTGTATTGAAGTCAGGGAGTGACACCGTGTGGGGTGTGAATCTATAGAAAGAGTGAAGAGAACGATAAAGAGTAAATGAGTAGCTTAATGTAACAATAGAAATGTATCTCTCTCCTCTCAACTTCTATGATCATATAAACTAATTATAACAGTTTGTACCATATAGAAATCACAAACAGTGTGTATAACAGTAATACTGTAAAAAGGTGGGGAATGAATGAAGCTATAGAGGAGTAAAGTTCCTGTATTTCTGGAATTAAATCAATATAAATATAAATTCTGATATTTAAGATAGATATTGTAAGCCCTTGAACTACCACTAAGACACAAATCCATCCATTACAAAAGAAGACAATAAGGGAAGAATAAAGAAACAGAAAAGACTCAAGATATATAGAAAACACAACAAAAAATAGCAGTTGTAAGTTCAGCCATATGGATAATAACATTAACTGTGAATGTATTAAATAATCCACTCAGAAAGCAGACATTATCAGATTGGATAAAAGGAAATCTAAGTATATAAGATATATACTTTAGATTCAAAGATATAAATATGTTGAAAGTTAAAAAGAACAACTTTAAACAACCATAAAAGAGCTGGAGTAGCAGTACTGATATCAGTTAATATAGACTTTAAAAAAATGTGAGTATTTGTATCCATTCAGCCAGTCTTTGTCTTTTGGTTGGGGCATTCAACCCATTTAGGTGTAAGGTAAGTATGATCCCATTGCCATTTACTTTATTGTTTTGGGTTCGGGTTTATACACCCTTTTTGTGTTTCCAGTCTAGAGAATATCCTTTAGCAGTTGTTGGAGAGCTGGTTTGGTGGTTCTAAATTCTGTTAGCTTTTGCTTGTCTGTAAAGCTTTTGATTTCTCCTTCGTATTTGAATGAGATCCTTGCTGGGTGCAGTAATCTGGGCTGTAGGTTATTTTCTTTCATCACTTTAAGTATGTCTTGCCATTCCCTCCTGGCCTGAAGAGTTTCTATTGAAAGATCAGCTGTTATCCTTATGGGAATCCCCTTGTGTGTTATATGTTGTTTTTCCCTTGCTGCTTTTAATATTTGTTCTTTATGTTTGATCTTTGTTAATTTGATTAATATGTGTCTTGGGGTGTTTTCGCCTTAGGTTTATCCTGTTTGGGTCTCTCTGGGTTTCTTGGACTTGGGTGATTATTTCCTTCCCCATTTTAGGGAAGTTTTCAACTATTATCTCCTCAAGTATTTTCTCATGGTCTTTCTTTTTGTCTTCTTCTTCTGGGACTCCTGCAATTCGAATGTTGGAGCGTTTCATATTGTCCTGGAGGTCTCTGAGATTGTCCTCATTTCTTTTAATTCGTTTTTCTTTTTTCCTTCGGATTCATTTATTTCTACCATTCTATCTTCTATTTCTCTAATCCTATCTTCTGCCTGTTATTCTACTATTTTTTGCCTCCAGAGTGTTTCTGATCTCATTTATTGCATTATTCATTATATATTGACTCTTTTTTATTCTTCTAGGTCCTTGTTAAACCTTTCTTGCATCTTCTCAATCCTTGTCTCCAGACTATTTATCTGTGATTCCATTTTGATTTCAAAATTTTGGATCATTTTCACTATCATTATTCGGAATTCTTTATAGGGTAGATTCCCTATCTCTTCTTCTTTTGTTTGGTTTGGTGGGCATTTATCCTGTTCCTTTACCTGCTGGGTATTCCTCGGTCTCTTCCTCTTCGTTATATTACTGCTTTTGGGGTGGCCTTTCTGCATTCTGGCAGTTTGTGGAGTTTTCTTTATTATGGAGTTTCCTCACTGTGGATGGGGTTGTATCAGTGGCTTGTCAAGGTTTCTTGGTTAGGGAAGCTTGTGTCTGACTTCTGGTGCCTGGAGCTGGATTTCTTCTCTTTGGAGTGCAATGAAGTGTCCAGTAATGAGTTATGAGATGTCAGTGGTTTTGGAGTAACTTCAATACCCCACTGACACCTATGGACAGATCAACTAAACAGAAAATTAACAAAGAAGCATAAACTTTAAATGATACAATAGACCAGTTGGACCTAATTGATATCTATAGGACATTTCACCCTAAACCAATGAATTTCACCTTTTTCTCAAGTGCTCAAAAAACCTTCTCCAGGATTGATCACATCCTGGGCCATAAATCTAGCCTTGATAAATTTAAAAAAATTGAAATCATTCCAAGCATCTTTTCTGACTATAATGCATTACTATTAGATCTCAATTACAGAAGAAAAACTATTAAAAATTCCAACATATGGAGGCTGAACAACACGCTGCTGAATAACCACCAAATCACAGAAGAAATCAAAATATGCATAGAAACAAATGAAAATGAAAACACAACAACCCAAAACCTGTGGTACACTATAAAAGCATTGCTAAGGGGAAAGTTCATAGCAATACAGGCATACCTCAAGAAACAAGAAAAAAGTCAAATAAATAACCTAACTCTACACCTGAAGTAACTAGAAAAGGAAGAATTGGAGAACCCCAGGGTTAGCAGAAGGAAAGAAATCTTAAAAATTAGGGCAGAAATAAATGCAAAGAGACAAAACAGACCATAGCAAAACTCAACAAAGCCAAATGCTGCTTCTTTGAAAGGATAAATAAAGTTGACAAACCATTAGCTAAACTCATCAAGAAACAAAGGGAGAAAAGTCAAATCAATAAAATTAGAAATGAAAATGTGCTGGCGACAGAATGAAACACCAACCCTGCAGAGTGGTTTTAATTTTTATTTTTAACATTTGCTTCTTACAGTTGCTTTATTTTATATCCTTTGCACAACAACCTACAGGGCAAGTTGCCAAGCACTATGATTCAGAGAATATACAGTGTGCAGGCGCAGGGTGATATAACCTTTACCTTGACTTATTTACTGCAGCTAAGACTTTATTTTGGGGAACTTTCTTATCAACTTAAAATCCGTTTTGTCCCTGGGTCTGTTCCTTTTGAGGAATCAGAGAAACATCCTTGTGTGCAAGAAATATTCTTTTCCCATGGGAATAAACAGGATTCTTAGCTGAACATCTCGTTTGCAAGAATGTTCAGCCCTGGTTGAGAGTCTCGTTTGCAAGCACTTCTCAACCTTCCTTATACCTAGTTCCCTACAAAAATGGAGAGATCACAACAGACAACACAGAAATACAAAGGATCATGAGACTACTATCAGCACTTATATGCCAATAAAATGGACAACGTGGAAGAAATGGACAAATTCTTAGAAAAGTACAACTTTCCAAAACTGAATCAGGAAGAAATAGAAAATCTTAACAGATCCATCACAAGCATGGAAATTGAAACTGTAATCAGAAATTTTCCAGCAACAAAAGTGCAGGTCCAGACTGCTTCACAGCTGAATTCTACCAAAAATTTAGAGAAGAGCTAACACCTATCCTACTCAAGCTCTTCCAGAATATTGCAGAGGAAGGTAAACTTCCAAATTCTTTCTTTGAGGCCACCGTCACCCTAATACCAAAACCTGACAAAGATGCCACAAAAAAAGAAAACTATAGGCCAATATCGATGATGAACATAGATGCAAAAATCCTTAACAAAATTCTAGCAATCAGAATCCAACAACACGTTAAAAAGATCATACACCATGACCAAGTGGGCTTTATCCCAGGGATGCAAGAATTCTTCAATATCTGCAAATCAACCAATGTAATTCACCACATTAACAAATTGAAAAATAAAAGCCATATCATTATCTCAGTAGATACAGAGAAGGCTTTGACAAAATTTAACATCCATTTATGATAAAAACTCTCCAGAAAGCAGGAATAGAAGGAACATACCTCAACATAATAAAAGCTATATATGAGAAACCCACAGCAAACATTATCCTCAATGGTGAAAAATTAAAAGCATTTCCCCTAAAGTCAGGAACAAGACAAGGGTGCCCACTTTCACTGCTACTATTCAACATAGTTCTGGAAGTTTTGGCCACAGCAATCATAGCAGAAAGAGAAATAAAAGGAACCCAAATTGGAAAAGAAGAAGTAAAACTCTCACTGTTGCAGATGACATGATCCTCTACATAGAAAACCCTAAAGATTCCACCAGAAAATTACTAGAGCTAATCAATGAATATAGCAAAGTTGCAGGATATAAAATCAACACACAGAAATCCCTTGCATTCCTATACACTAATAATGAGAAAGTAGAAAAAGAAATTAAGGAAACAATTCCATTCACCATTGCAACGAAAAGAATAAAATATTTAGGAATATAGCTCTATACAGTCAACAAAAACAAGACCAGGAGCTCTCTGTGGCTCAGATCATGAACTCCTTATTACTAAATTCAGACTGAAATTGAAGAAAACAGGGGAAACAGCTAGACCATTCAGGTATGACCTCAATCAAATCCCTTATGAATATACAGTGGAAGTGATAAATAGATTTAAGGGCCTAGATCTGATAGATAGGGTGCCTGATGAACTATGAAATGAGGTTCGTGACATCATACAGGAGACAGGGATCAAGACCATCCCCATGGAAAAGAAATGCAAAAAACAAAATGGCTCTCTGGGGAGGCCTTACAGATAGCTGTGAAAAGAAGAGAAGCAAAAAGCCAAGGAGAATAGGAAAGATATAAGCATCTGAATGCAGCGTTCCAAAGAATAGCAAGAAGAGATAAGAAAGCCTTCTTCAGCAATCAATGCAAACAAATAAATAAAAAGAACAGAATGGGAAAGACTAGAATCTCTTCAAGAAAGTTAGAGATACCAAGGGAACATTTCATGCAAAGATGGGCTCGATAAAGGACAGAAATGGTATGGACCTAACAGAAGCAGAAGATATTAAGAAGACATGGCAAGAATACACAGAAGAACTGTACAAAAATGATCTTCACGACCTGGATAATCACGATGGTGTGATCACTCATCTAGAGCCAGACATCTTGGAATGTGAGGTCAAGTGGGCCTTAGAAAGCATCACTACGAACAAAGCTAGTGGAGGTGATGGAATTCCAGTAGAGCTATTTCAAATCCTGAAAGATGATGCTGTGAAAGTACTGCACTCAATATGCCAGCAAATTTGGAAAACTCAGCAGTGGCCACAGGAATGGAAAAGGTCAGTGTTCATTCCAATCCCAAAGAAAGGCAATGCCAAAAAATGCTCAAAATACAGCACAATTGCACTCATCTCACACACTAGTAAAGTAATGCTCAAAATTCTCCAAGCCAGGCTTCAGCAATACATGAACCGTGAACTTCCTGATGTTCAAGCTGGTTTCAGAAAAGGCAGAGGAACCAGAGATCAAATCGCCAACATCCGCTGGATCATGGGAAAAGCAAGAGAGTTCCATAAAAACATCTATTTCTGCTTTATTGACTATGCCAAAGCCTTTGACTGTGGATCACAATAAGCTGTGGAAAATTCTGAAAGAGATGGGTGTACCAGACTACCTGACCTGTCTCTTGAGAAATCTGTATGCAGGTCAGGAAGCAACAGTTAGAACTGAACATGGAACAACAAACTGGTTCCAAATAGGAAAAGGAGTACATCAAGGCTGTATATTGTCACCCTGCTTATTTAATTTATATGCAGAGTACATAATGAGAAATTCTGGGCTGAAAGAAACACAAGCTGCAATCAAGATTGCTGGGAGAAATATCAATAACCTCAGATATGCAGATGACACCACCCTTATGGCAGAAAGTGAAGAGTAACTAAAAAGCCTCTTGATGAAAGTGAAAGAGGAGAGTGAAAATGTTGGCTTAAAGCTCAACATTCAGAAAACTAAGATCATGGCATCTGGTCCCATCACTTCATGGGAAATAGATGGGAAACAGTGGAAACAGTGTCAGACTTTATTTTTGGGAGCTCCAAAATCACCTCAGATGGTGACTGCAGCCATGAAATTAAAAGACGCTTATTCCTTGGAAGAAAAGTTATGATCAACCTAGATAGCATATTAAAAAGCAGAGACATTACTTTGCGACTAAGGTCCATCTACTCAAGGCTATGGTTTTTCCAGTGGTCATGTATGGATGTGAGAGTTGGACTGTGAAGAAGGCTGAGCACTGAAGAATTGATGCGTTTGAACTGTGGTGTTGGAGAAGACTCTTGAGAGCCCCTTGGACTGCCAGGAGATCCAACAAGTCCATTCTGAAGGAGATCAGCCCTGGGATTTCTTTGGAAGGAATGATGCTAAAGCTGAAACTCCAGTACTTTGGCCACCTCATGCGAAGAGTTGACTCTTTGGAGAAAACTTTGATGCTGGGAGAGGTGGGAACAGGATGAGAAGGGGACGACAGAGGATGGGATGGATGAATGGCATCACTGACTTGATGGACGGAACTCTGAGTGAACTCCAGGAGTTGGTGATGGACAGGGAGGCCTGGCGTGCTGCTATTCCTTGGGTTGCAAAGAGTTGGACAAGACTAAGTGACTGAATTGAACTGAAAGAAACTAAAGACTCATATATAGAAAACTATAAAACAGTGATGAAAAAAATCAAAGAGGACACTAATAGATGGAGAAATATACCATGTTCATGGATCGGAAGAATTAATATAGTGAAAATGAGGGTACTAGTCAAAGCAATCTACAGATTCAATGCAATCTGTATCAAGCTACCAGCAGTGTTTTTCACAGAGCTAGAACAAATAATTTCACAATTGTATGGAAACACAAAAAACCTCGAATAGCCAAAGCAATCTTCAGAAAGAAGAATGGAACTGCAGGAATCAACCTGCCTGACTTCAGGCTCTACTACAAAGCCACAGTCATCAAGACAGTATGGTACTGGCACAAAGACAGAAATATAGATCAATGGAACAAAAATAGAAAGCCCAGAGATAAATCCACACACCTAATGATTACTTTTCAAACACTTCTTTTATTTTAAAAAAATGTAGTTAAGAATACCTTATAAGGACGATAACATGCTTTTGTATTTAAATCAGAAATTCCTGTGACATTTATTTCTGACTCTTCATTGGATCCTGTGTTGTGGATGTTTTGATATTCACTCATTGACCCCTTTAAAGGGGCTCAGAGCTAAGGAGCCTTATCCTGACCATTGTATAGGAAGGAATTGCCTGAGGTTGCAGGTGCTTAAAAAGGTAATTGCTTCTGACAAACAGGACATACATTCTAAAATCTTTCATAATCTTGCATAATCTTTTTATCAGTATCCAAAGAGATTGAATTCAGTATTGGTTTGAATTTTACATTCCCACCCCATTGTTATTGATGGTTGTGTAAAATGGTCCTGTTAATTTCTCTTTTGCAGGGAAGAGAATTGCAGCTTATAGATCAAGTGTATCTGAGGCTTCCCCTTAATAAGGACACCTGTCCATCTGACTCCTTGTTCAGTGTTGTCTACAGTATGTTAGCTTGTCTCAGAGTGAGGACCTCTGTTACCTAATAAAATGCAAAACAAAACTGGCAGGAGAACATAATAGTTTTGGCCACCAATATGGAAGTTTAAAACTTTGGAGAACGTCAATTTAGCAAATTTGGTCTCTTGCTTTAAGGGTCATTTTATATATTCCCCTGTTTTCTTATTGACTCTGTTTCTTAGAGAAAAGAAGTTGTGGATTTCTTTTTCACATCTGTGAGTTAAGTGAGGAAAAATATTTTATAGGAAATAGTTAATGGAGTTGATCATTCTTGGTGGAACCAAGCAAAGATAAAGAAAAAAATTTATAGAGAAAGCAATCTGGGTTAAGGCTATCAATGAACTGAAGCATATTGTGATTATTTGTAAGTCTGGTGATAATTTTAGACGGAACCTCCTGTGCCTCTCTTTTAGGAACCAGTTGCTCAGAGAGTATGTAGGGAAACAGAATATCTCCCTGGTGTGGTCCTTGAGGATGCCTGCTTTCCTTTTGACTAACCATCTAAACACATTTCTTCTTAGCATCTCTGGTTCCATGGGTTTCCCTCTGCTTTCTGGTATAGTCTAGCATGACTGGGGACGTGGATTCTTGGACCAGGCAGGCCCCCTGTTTTCTGTTATAGATGGAATGTTCACTCCCCTCCTCCCCATTCCTACATTGAAGTCCTAACTTTCATTGTGATGGTATCCAGAAGTAGGGCCTTTGGTATTAATCAGGTTTAGAAGAGTTCAAGAGGCTGGAGCCCCCATTATGGGATTAGCATCTTAATAAGAGGAGGGAAAACCAGGACCCTGCCAGCCAGCAAGAGAATCCACCCCAGTCCCAGTCTCCAGAACTTTGAAAACTGAATTCCTGTTGTTTAAACCATCCAGTCTAAGGCAGTTTTGGAGCTCAGCTCTGCCACTGGTTAGGTGGGTAAATCTGGGCAAATGTCTTCCTCATCTCTGTTCCACAGTTTCCTCATTAGTAAAAATGGCTGTAAAATGAGAGTTATTTCCTATAAATATGTGCATGTGCTTGCACATGCAAGCACTGACACAAGCACACATAAATATTCAGACGCATATTCACACATGCATGCTCACTGGCGCACACACACATACAATACCCTTCCTTCATTTCTTAGGGAATGAGCTTTGTTTTCCAGGTATGGGAGTATTTGAAACTCCAGCTGGCTGCCCGTGGAGGAAGAGAGTGTAAAGGTTTTATTCTTCCTTCGTTGCTCTGAGCAGTTCCACTACAAACTTACCTGGGAGACAGTCTTGTGATGGAACTCTCAAGTGAGAAATGAGAAGGGAGAGATGGGAGTTCAAGTTCAGGGCGAACATAAATGAGGCAAATTTTATTGTCCTTAGCTTGAGTTTTCCATCACTATTACTGAAGCACTGAGTTAGTACTGGATTGTGTCCATTTCTGTTTCCTGAATGGAGACAGATATGAGAATTATATGTATCAGCTACTCTTCAAAGTTGGCTGTGTGGTTTTTGGCTCAGATGGTAGATAATCCATCTACAGTGCAGGGTTTGATCACTGGGTCAGGAAGATCCCCTGGAGAAGGGAATGACAAGCTGCTCCAGTATTCTTGCCTGGAAAATCCCATGGACAGAGGAGCCTGTCAGGCTGCAGTCCATGGGATCAGAAAGAGTGAACATGACTGAATGACTGACACTTCTTTATCTGAGAGGAGAGTAGTTTGCTTGGCTCTTGAAAGGCTGGGATGTCCTGTAACCATGTGCTTTCTCATCACCATCCCTGTGCCATGTGTCACCATACCCTACCCGCATTGCCGGTGGGAATTGGATGCAGGAAAGAAAGCAGTGGGGAGGGGTTAGGCTTTGGTGGTAGGGTGAACCTTGGTGATGGATGTGAGCAGAATCTAAGTACATGGGCAGATGATTCTGTTTCTTGCTTTGACATACTATTTCCCTGAAAGGTGAACTAGTTTCTAGCTTTGAGTGTAAAGTATGAGATCACTTAAAAATGAGGAAATGCCCTTTCTGAACTGCCGGAACTGTGTAGGATGTTTCGTGGTGACTCTGTCCCTGAGTGTTCTGGTAGCTACTGGTGGAGCAGTTCTTACCCCTCTGCTTGCCACTGAATAATAATTTTCTTATGAAACTGTGTTACTGTTGCATTCTTACCTTTCTTAAAATAATAAAGTATAATATGTCAAAAATGTTGCTTTTCTTCTTCTGTCTTTAATATTAAAATGGCTACACAAAAACTCACAGATTTTGATTTTTTTTTTTAAATGCACACTGATATGACAATATACAATACAATCTAAGAAAATGATTTCAAATGAAGTTAAGGACCACTAAGTGCTACTAGAGCCATCTTACAGAAAAAAAAAAAATCAAATGGACATTTTGGCCAACCCAATATATTGGCACACAGGTTAAAGTAGGGGAAGTTAAATCACTGAAAATTAAAAATGCATCAAAAACAAATAAAAGTTCAGTTCAGCTGCTCAGTCGTGTACAACTCTTTGTGACCCCATGGACTGCAGCACACCAGGCCTCCCTGTGATCACCAACTCCTGGAGCTTACTCAAACTCATGTCCATTGAGTCGGTGATGCCATCCAACCATCTCATCCTCTGTCATCCCCTTCTCCTCCTACCTTCAATCTTTCCTAGCATCAGGGTCTTTTCCAGTGAGTCAGATTTTTGCATCAGGTGGCCGAAGTATTGGAGCTTCTGCTTCAGCATCAGTCCTTCCAGTTAATATTCAGAACTGATTTCCTTTAGGATTATCTGGTTTGATCTCCTTTCAGTCCAAGTAACTCTCAACACCACAGTTCAAAAGCATCAATTCTTCAGCACTCAGCTTTCTTTATGGTCCAACTCTCACATCAATACACTGGAAAAACCATAGCTTTGACTAGACGGATCTTTGTTGGCAAAGTAATGTCTCTGTATTTTAATATGCTGTCTAGTTTGGTCATAACTTTTCTTCCAAGGAGCAATCATCTTTTAATTTCTTGGCTGTAGTGACCATCTGCAGTGATTTTTGAGTCCCCCGAAATAGTCCTGCACTGTTTCCACTGTTTCCCCATCTATTTGCAATGAAATGATGGAACTGGATGCCATGATCTTAGTTTTCTGAATGTTGAGTTTTAAGCCAACTTTTCCACTCTCTTCTTTCACTTTCATCAAGAGGCTCTTTAGTTCTTCTTCACTTTCTGCCATAAGGGTGGTGTCATCTGCATATCTGAGGTTATTGATATTTCTCTCAGCAATCTTGATTCCAGCTTGTGCTTCATCCAGCCCAGAGTTTCTCATGATGTACTCTGTGTATAAGTTAAATAAGTAGGGTGCCAATATACATCCTTGACGTGCTCCTTTCCCGTTTTGGAACCAGTCTGTTGTTCCATGTCCAGTTCTAACCTCACTTCAGTTTCACTAAATTCAGTTCTGGCATCAATAAAACAGATAGAAATAACTAAAGGTAAAATTTGAAGTATATTAAAAAATTACATTAGATAATTTACCTTATTCAGTTAATTTACCTGTTGTACTAGATAAAGGAAACTAGGCTGTCTCATTTTTCTAGGAAGCTTGTGACTTTTCCTACAGATTAAAACATTTGGTTTAAAGATGTTTGTATTTTCCCAATGGGACATATATGCTACCGAAATTTTTACATAAAACTGTTTTTAAAATATATTTCAGAATGGAAGTCCTTTTTTTAAAAAAATAAGTTTCCTCTCCACCAGAAATTAAAGACAATGAAAAGATTTGAATATAACTAATCTTTTATAAGTAGGAGTAGTAAATTTGTTGAATGGAGAAGCATTTTTTGCAGCCATACTTAAGATTAAAAAATTAATGTGCCTTATTTGAGCATTATTATGAGATGAAGGTTTGACTGTATAGTTTAAAAATATAGTTAGCATACCTCATGGTACAATTTTTTTAAAAAAAATTTTGAATACACTATTTCGCTCCCCTCATTTATTTGATTAAAAGCAAAGGCAATTGGAAATAACTGCTAGTAAAGGGAAAGTAATAGTAGTGGGAGAAAACACGTGTGAAAGAATTTTTAAAATATTATTTTTCTGCACGTAAGTTTCACTGAGTAGTATTTTACCAAAGTCAAGATTGTATAACATATGAATTTAAGTGGAAAGTATGTCCCAAAAAGTAGACAAAGTGAAAGAAGAAAAAGAACATTAGTTTTAATCATTACATGTAACATGTAATTTTCACCATCATGATGGAGAAAATACTGAATCAGTCCTGAAATGACATATGCATACTCTGTCATGTGTGGTGACTTTTAGGGGCCAGCTTTTAAAGTGTTGTCCCTGGAATGAACTTCTGGATATGGATGAAATATTCAGTTCATGATACGCCTGTTTTCCAGATCTGTCTGAGTAACTATCTAGAGATGAATAGTCTGTGTTCATCTGGTTTGGGCTGAAAGACGAGGCACGTTGCAACCTGGTATTAAAACTGAAGTGATATGGAATATCTCTGAAAAATACCCCAAAGAGTTAGCATCATTTGCTCAACAATATTGATCAAGTAAAACAAAGCTGGAGTTTGTATTTTCCAATTTGGATTTCTTAGTTAACTACCTCAAATCCTGCCAGAAGAGTCACCATGTGGTGGCCTTCAGGAGGGATGCTTCCAGGGCAGTGGAAGAAAACTGCTTCATGCCTTCCAGTCTCAGGCTTTGGCACACATTTGGGGTGTAGCACTTTTCTTTGTACAAAGACATTTTCTTCAGTAGCTTCATTATTGAAATTTTTACAAAGCCCACTGACTTTCAACAGTGTGGGGCCTGTGAAACCCATTGCAGATTTGCTGGCCTCTGTCAGTTACAAAAAAACATTCTGAGGTGGTTATCTCTGCTGAATTTTTTTTTTTTTTTAGCTTGTGTGTATTCTGAGTAGAACAGCTTCAGGACCTTCTGCTTTATAGAGTTTTATATGTTTCTTTCCAGTTTTGGTTTGTAATTATAAAGGGACATATGCATCAAATAATTTCTGCTCTTCTGCAGAGTTTTGTTTTAAAAATGAAAACTTTCCTATTGTATTGAGTTGATAAAATCTTCCCCACTCCAATATTTTAAAATATATGTGAGCCTAAAGTGTTTCTAGAAGCTAAGTTCCTCAACTTAAAAGAGTTTAGAACTCCAAAATTTGTGTCCTCTATAACAAAGAAGAAAAGAAATGGCCACATTTTTATTAGAGATGCTGATCCCTGTGTTCTTGCAATATGTGGGGAAAAGAGACATGTAAGAAAGTATACACTATCTTGCCCACTGTTTTATGTTTTAGACAATAGAAAATTATCGAAAAACTTTGATGTTATTGTTCAGTCACTCAGTCATATCCAATTTTTTGCATCCCCATGGACTGCAGCATGCCAGGCTTCCCTCTCCTTCACCATCTTCTGGAATTTGTTCAAACTCATGTCCGTTGAATTGGTGATGTCATTCAACCATCGCATCCTCTGTCACCCCCTTCTCCTATCCTCAATCTTTCCCAGCACCAGAGTCCTTTCTCATGAATTGGCTCTTTGCATCAGGTGGCCAAAGTATTGGAGCTTGACGTACTCCTTTCCCAATTTTGAACCAGTTCATGTTCCACGTCCAGTTCTAACTGTTTCTTCTTGACCTGCATATAGGTTTCTCAGGAGACAGATAAGGTGTTCTGGTATTCCCATCTCTCTAAGAATTTTCCACAGTTTGTTGTGATCCACACAATCAAAGGCTTTAGCATAGTCAGTGAAGCAGAAGTAGATGTTTTTCTGATCCAGTGGGTGTTAGCAATGTTATCTCTGGCTCCTCTGCCTTTTCTAAATCCAGCTTGAACATCTGGAAGTTCTCAATTCACATACTGTTAAAACTCATCTTGAAGGATTTTGAGTATAATCTTGCTAGCATGTTAAATGAGTGCAACTGTGCAGTAATTTGAACATTCTTTAGCATTGCCCTTCTTTGTGATTGGACTGAAAACTGACTTTTCCAGTCCTGTGGTCACAGCTTAGTTTTCCAAATATGCTGGCACATTGAGTGCAACACTTTTAACAGTATCATCTTTTGGGACTTGAGATAGCTCAGCTGGAATTCCATCAGCTCCACTAGCTTTGTCCATAGTAATGATTCCTAAGGCCCACTTGACTTCACACTCTAGGATATCTGGCTCTAGGTGAGTGACCACATCATCGTGGTTATCCAGACCACTAAGACCTTTATTGGACAAGTTCATCTGTGTATTCTTGCCACCTCCTCTTAGTATCTTTGGCTTCTGTTAGGTCAGTACCATTTCTATCCTTTATTGTGCCCGTCTTTGCATGAAATTTTCCCTTGGTATCTCTAATGTTCTTGAAGAGATCTCTAGTCTTAGTAATTTAAGATAACCGTTGTATTCAATCATATCATGATTCAAATCCATTAGAGTTGTTTGTTTGAGAAACTATGCTGCTAGCCCAGTAGATGTTCTAGAAAAACAGTTGACTAAAAGTAGTCACTTTCATATTGGAAGAAAATATTTTTCAGCTAGAATGAAACTAAGAGAAAAATGAAAGTTCTCAGTGACTCTACCTATACATACATTTCATAAGACAAATTAGAAATCTTTAGAAGGTTGTTGTTGCTGCTGCTGCTAAGTCTCTACAGTCGTGTCCAAATCTGTGCGGCCCCATAGACGGCAGCCCACCAGGCTCCCCAGTCCCTGGGATTCTCCCCGTCCTGGAGTGGGTTGCCATTTCCTTCTCCAATGCATCAAAGTGAAAAGTGAAAGTGAAGTAGCTCAGTCATGTCTGACTCTTAGTGACCTTATGGACTGCAGCCTACCAGGCTCCACAGCCCATGGGATTTTCCAGGCAAGAGTACTGGAGTGGGGTGCCATCACCTTCTCTGAGGTTGTTGTTAGAGGGGCATATTTGTTTACAAGCTACAGAGAACCACCTTCAATTAAGTAACACATGGGATTAAGTAACTCAGTTAAGTTACATGGGATTAAGTAACTCATTGGGTTTCTCGGAGGCCTCCAGGCTGCACAGTAAAGGGAAACAGCTTCCAGGTGTGGGTACCTAGCAGGGGTGAACACAGGGCCCAGTCCCTGGCCAGATTAGAGTCACTGGCAAATCGTGGTTTCACTTTTTTTCAAGTTGTCTGATTTGGAGATATTTATTGAAACCATACCTCCATTTCCTTGTTTCTAAAATGAGGAGAGTAATGGAACAGTGCCAGGCACAGTATCAGCACTGTGTATTGGTATTCTTAGTGTTCTTGGTATTCTTCTCACTTCATGATGTTTACTAAGGGGACCTGCCACTAATGACCCAAGTCTGAATTTTCCCTGTGGCTATTATTGCAGATTCTGAAAAGGGTGAGTCTGATTAACTTCCAGACAGGTGGCATGGGCTCCCGAAGTTCAGTTCAGGCGGTGGGTGGCAAGTCTTGCCAAGCTAAGAAGTAATGGCCCATTGACTTAGGGGGCATAGATACTGTAAGAGTAAGGGTTAAAAAGAGATAATTTCGTGAATAGCCAATGACCTTTTATAGGTTGAACTTGTTTCTTTGTGGGAATTTTACATCACAAAGTGCATCATTTCACTTTTTGTGACTATAGTTGCATACATCAGATGTGAGTAAAC
Source organism: Ovis aries (assembly GCF_016772045.2). Taxonomy (NCBI): domain Eukaryota; kingdom Metazoa; phylum Chordata; class Mammalia; order Artiodactyla; family Bovidae; genus Ovis; species Ovis aries. The sequence continues at coordinate 131,278 of NC_056078.1, read as the reverse complement.
TTACATGAAAAGTAGCATGAAGAATTGTTTTGCCTGGTTTGCTCACCATTTGTCCTGAGAGTTACGGACTTAGACCAGTGGAAATTTCAGCTGCATTTACTTTGCAAACTTTGCATCAGAGCTGGCGGGAAATTACCTCATAGACTCTTGCCCCCCTGAAGTTGTGCATCTGCAGAAAGTGTCCTAGAGGAAGACAGCAATACACCTAGGCTGACTGCAGGCCAATCCATCTTTATGATGTTTCCTTCATTTGCATGGGAGCTCAACATAGCTAAGTGGACACTGTTTTTAATCAGTATCCAAACATGCAGTAGATCCACCATACATACAGCTTTTCCCCTAGACAGTTTGCTTTTTTTTTTCTTTTTTTAACTTTTCAAACAGCACTTTCTTTCAAAGGTCCAAGTAGCAAATTGCAGAGGATACATAGGTTCATTTAAGAAAGTTTTTTTCAGCTTGTTATCCTCATATTTTCCAGGCATACATTGTTTCTCCAGTTCATTTTGCTTTTGATTAATTTTTATTTTTCTTAAAGTTTTAATTGTAGACAGAATTGAAAAAGTCAGTTAGTACCACCAGGCTTGTAACAAAAAGCAGCCTCCTCCTGCTCCACTCTTCCCTACACCCGGTTACACTTCTCTTAGCAGTTTCCACTCATATTTCTGCCATATTTCTCAATAATAACCTTGTACTACTAGTTCATTATTAATTTGCAATACAGGAAGGTGAAGTTTTAACTCACTTTGTTGCCAAATCAAGCTTGGGTCAGCTCACCAATGTGCAGAAAAGTCAATCTACTAACACTGGGTTGTGATGAAGGAAAATACAGCATTTATTGCAGATGTCAAGCAAGGAGAACAGGCCGGTCATGCTCAAAGGACTTTCCATCCAAAGGACTTGGGCCATCCTCCCTGATTACTTTCACACATGGGTTTAAAGACCACATTAGGGGTAAGAGTCACAGGGTACGTGATCATGTCATAGTTATTCTTCTGACTGATTGGTGATGATGTAACTGGGTGATGTTTTGAGAATCTCCATCAGCAATCTTCAGGCTTTAACCGGTCTTTCTTTGTTTCTGCATTTTCTCACTTCTCTCATCATTAACTGCTTGAGTCTCCTCTTTGGAACTCAGTTATTGTATTCTTCATCTCTGTTTGATTCTTCTTCATTTTTTCTAATTCTTTGTTAAAAACTAACTTCTCCCTCTGTTCATCCAGTCTTCTCCCAAATTGTTTGATTATTATGATCATTACCTTGAACTCTATCAGGTATATTGCCTATCTACACATCACTTAGTTCTTCTGGGGTTTTATTTTTTTCTTCTTGGAATGTGTTCCTCTGTCATCTCATTTTTCCTAATTTGCTGTTCTTACTTCTATGTATCTGGTGGATTGGTTATATTTCCCAACCTGGGAGAAGTGGCATCTTGTAGGTTCCAGCAGCATCTTCTTATCTGGATACCATAGCTGCATGCTCCAGGAGTACCCCTGTTGGGTTGCCTTGGTCCTTCTTTCGAGGCAGGCTGGCTATTGTGGATGGTCTCCTAGGCGTTGCTGGGCCCTGGTCCCTTTGACTGCCAAGTCCCGCCTTCTTGCTGATGGGTGGGGTGAAGCCCAGGAACTTCTGAGACTGGTGTCTGCATACTGGTATGTGGGACCCCCTCCAGTGCAGGTGACCATGATGAAGCTGTAGTGTCTGCTCAGGCCCTGGGTCCCACAACTCTTGAAATGCCTGAATATTTCTCTTTGTCCCTGACCAGTGGAGAAGGACCAAAGGGATTATTAGTAAAGTACATGCTCCCCACAGTGTTCCAGGGTCATCCCTCTGGTAAGTGAGTTCTGGGTCTGAAATCAGCTCAACTCCAGGAACTGAGCCAAGGCATCTTGATTTTTTATTAGAGCAACTTTTATCCTCCTGTTTCTGTCCTTGCCCTTTCCTTTGGTTGTAGATGTTAAACAGTGTTGTGTGTGAGTGTGTGTGTGTGCATGCATGCACATGTGCGTGCATGTATGTGCCCATGTACCTCTAAGGGTACCATGATCTGTTAACTATCTCCACACTCACTGTGGGGCATTCACGAAAGTAACTGTGATCTCTGGGCTTCACCATTGGCCCCTGTTAATTTATCATCATCTCCATGGATGTTAATGGGCTCAGCTGTGACCTCCTCTCCTGTCCTGGCCCACAGCATGGACTGAAAACAGTATCCCTGTTACCAGCACAGTCTTGACTGCTTTGGTGCACAGTGAGCCCTCTGGGAACTTCCATGGAGTGTTCCTTTGCTTAGTGTTCTGGATTCTTTTACTATATATGGGCATGCCCACATATCTCAGCCTCCTCACTCCCTCTTCTGTTTTCCAGAACAGCTGAGTCATGTCTGCTTTTCTCTTCACTGGCCGCCATTTACTCTAGACCTGTAAGAGTCACCCCTGGGTCCTGCTACCTCAGGAAAGTTAATTCTTGCAGCCACCTGTGTATAGAATCTCTTTTCCTTCTTTAGGTCTGGCACTTTCCTAGATAGGGAGCTCACCTTTACTAGAAAAGAGTAGTCTCCCTCTACAAGCTACCAATAGTTTTAGGGATCTGTAAGGGTGACTCATATCTTTCTCACTTGTTTCAGGATCCCAGATTTTCCTAGCCAGGGATCTGATTTAGCGTAGCAGACCTGCTTGGCTGTGCTTCTAAATGTCTCTGGAGATCTTCAGTTCTGTTAGATCTGCTTTTTACTGTGTCGCTGTTTCTGTTTTCTCACTACAGGTGATAACTGCTTCTTTCCAATTATCGAGTTGCCCCCTAGTCTCAGGATCCCTCATTATCTTTCTGTGGGGTGTCAGTCCAACTCAGCTGTAGTCAGCCAATTCCACTGTCTCTGTGGCTTTTTCTCACCATATCTTCAACAACCTGAATCATTACACCTGTGAGGACATTTCCTAGGCCACTTTGCTGATATCTTTACCAGTTCATGGCCTCCTCCACTGTACCAGGGTCCGGCCTGTGTACCACCAAGGACAGTGGGATGCTGGCTGACAGTGTCTCAGACCTCATCTTACTGCTTGTTTTCTCAGGCTCCTCATGACTCCACTTATACTATTTCAAGTTCTCCAAAAACCTGATGCCAAGACTGGATTTACTGGGAAAAACAGTAATGGAGGCCAAGGAAGCTGGGGCAGCTATTAGACCCAGATGCAGGTCAAGCTCTCATGGTGGAAAGGGAAGGAAGAAAGCTTAAATGGCAAAACCCTTAGATTGCAATGCAGTTACCAAAAAGTTTTGGTAAAGCCGATTGAAAGTCCTTGAGCCAAAGTCACCATTTAGAGGAGACTGCGTGTCCTAGATGACACCTACACCAACATCCCTGCTGAGTGCACTTGCTGGCCAGGAGCAACCTTGGGCCTCTGTACAGATGAAGTGATGGGCTTCAAAACACCATCCAAGGCCCTTGGTCATTTCCATTTTCCACAGTTGGAACCTGGGAGATCTGAAAGATGCATACTTGTGGCTGCCACAAACATAATACATTTTATTTCTCCTATTTTTAATACCTTTAAATTAATCAATGTTTATTTAATATCTTTGCCCCTTCCCAAAATAATATAACACCTCTAAATTGTTTAACTTTTCTCACCACAGGTTGTTGATCAGTATTTTAGATTTGTGTGTTTGTGTATGTGTGTGTGTGTAAGATGTGATGTCTGTTTATAGATTCCTTTTGTTGATTTTTGCATATAAATATTCAGCTGTTCCAGCACCTTTGTTGAAAAGACTATCATTTCTCCACTGAGTTACCTTTGTTCCTTTTTCAAAGATCAGTCAGCTGTATTTCTGAGCCTACTTTTGGGCACTCTATTCTGTTTTATTAATGTATATGTCTACCCTTTTGCTAATATATCACACTGTCCCACTTTATAGTGTGTCTTAAAATTGGGTAGGAAGTCAGTTTGTCAACATCCACAAAATAACTTGTCAGCATTTTTATTGGAATTACATGAATAAAATTAACTTTGAAAGAACTGGCATCTTTACAATATTGACTATTCCTACCCATGTTTATTGGAACAACAGACTGGTTCAAAATTGGGAAAGGGGTACATCAAGGCTGTATATTGTCACGCTGCTTACTTAACTTATATGCAGAGTACATCATGTGAAATGCTTGGCTAGATGCTTCACAGGGTTTACTCAAGACTGGTGGGAGAAATATCAACAGCCTTAGATATTCAGATGACATCACCTTATGGCAGAAAGTGAAGAGGAACTATAGAGCCTCTTGATGAAAGTGAAAGAGGAGAGTGAAAAAGCTGGCTTAAAACTCAACATTTAAAAAGCTAAGATCATGGCATCTGGTCCTACCACTTCATGGCAAATAGATGGGGAAAATGTGGAAACAGTCAGATTTCATTTTCTTGGGGCACAGAATCAATGCAGACAGTGAGTGCAGCCACAAAATTAAAAGACACTTGCTCCTTGGAAGAATATCTATGTCAAACCTAGACAGTGAATTAAAAAGCAGAGACATCACTTTGCTGACAAAGATCTGTGTAGTCAAACCTATGGTTTTTCCAGTAGTCATGTATAGATGTGAGAGTTGGACCATAAAGAAGGCTGAGTGCCAGTGAATTGACACTTCTGAACTGTGGTGCTGGAGAATCGTCTTGAGAGTCCCTTGAACAGCAAAGAGATCAAACCAGTCAATCCTAAAGGAAATCAATATTTAGTATGGTGTTAGCTATTGGGGTTCTTTTGCAGATGTTTCTTCTTAAGTCAAGGAAATTCTCTATCCCTGGTTTGCTGAGAGTATTTTGTCAAATATCTTTCCTGCATAAGTTAATATCATCGTATGATTTTTCTTTAGTTTATTGATGCAATAGATTACATTTTTAATTTGAATATTGAACTCATTTGCATAACTAGAATAAACATCACTTGGTCATGGTGTATAACATTTTATTCATGTTGAATTTTATTGGCTAATTTTGTTGTGAATTTTAAAATCTATTCTGAAGAGGCATATTGGCCTGCACTATTTTTTTTTTTCTTGTAATGCTGTTATCTTGTTTGGGTATGAGACAATTTTTGGCTTCATAGAATGAATTAGGAACTCTTTCTTCTGCTGCTACTTTCTGAGAGAGATTCTTTTTTTTTTTTTCCCTATAAGGATGTGATAGAATTCTCTAGGGAAATCACCGAGGCCTTGTGGTTTGTGTTCTGGAAGGCTATAATTTATTGACACTACCTACCAGAAATCTCACAGTAGAAATAGATGTACATGTTTTCAGATTATTTCTACTGTGATATTTCTGGTAGTTAGTGTCTTTCCAAGATTTGACTTATTTTATCTAAGTTATCAAAATTTTTGTCAAATAATTATTCATAGCATTTCTTTAAATGTTCATGGAATTAGTAGTGACAACCCTTCTTCCATAGTTTACATTACTAATTTATGTTTTTTAGAAAACTCCCTCACACCAGATACAAAAATAAGCTCAAATTTTTTTAAAAACAGAAATATAAGACATGACATCATAAAACTCCTAGAAGGGAACATAGGCAAAACATTCTCAGACATAAATCACAGCAACATTTTCTTAGATCAGTCTTTTAAGGCAAAAGTAATAAAAGCCAAAATAAATGAGACAAGAACTTCCTAGTGGTCCTGTAGTTAGAACTCTGACTTCCCAATTCAGAGGACCCAGGTTTGATCTGTAGTCAGGGAACTAGATCCCACATGTTGCAACTAAGACCATGTGTGCTACAGCTAAGACCCAGCACAGCCGAATAAAAACTTTTAAATAGTTTATTAAATTAAAATAAATAAAATGAAAATAATAATATAAAAATTAAATTTTAAAACAAAAATTCAAAATAAATAAAATAATTATATAAAAGTGAATACAAAATTTTTTATTAAAATATAAATTTATTCATTTTAATTGGAGGTTAATTACTTTACAGTATTGTACTGGTTTTGCCATATATCAACATGAATCCACCACAAGTATACACGTGTTCTCCATCCTGAACCCCCCTCCCTCCTCCCTCCCTGTACCATCCCTCTGGGTTGTCCCAGTGCACCAGCCCCAAGCATCCAGCATCATGCATCGAACCTGGACTGGCAATTTGTTTCATATATGATATTATACGTGTTTCAATGCCATTCTTCCAAATCATCCCACCATCTCCCTCTCCCACAGAGTCCAAAAGACTCTGTGTCTCTTTTGCTGACTCACATACAGGGTTATCGTTACCATCTTTCTAAATTCCATATATATGTGTTAGTATACTGTATTGGTGTTTTTCTTTCTGGCTTACTTCACTGTGTGTAATAGGCTCCAGTTTCATCCACCTCATTAGAACTGGTTTAAATGTATTCTTTTTAATGGCTGAATAATACTGGAGAGGTCTGACAGAATGTGGTCCACTGGAGAAGGGAATGGCAAACCACTTCAGTATTCTTGCCTTGAGAACCCCATGAACAGTATGAAAAACCAAAATGATAGGATACTGAAAGAGGTACTCCCCAGGTCAATAGGTGCCCAATATGCTATGGAGATCAGTGAAGAAATAACTCCAGAAATAATGAAGGGATGGAGCCAAAGCAAAAACAACACCCTGCTGTGAGTGTGACTGGTGATAGAAGCAAGGTCTGATGCTGTAAAGAGCAATATTACATAGGAACCTGGAATGTCAGGTCCATGAATCAAGGCAAATTCGAAGTGGTCAAACAAGAGATGGCAAGGGTGAACGTCAGCATTCTAGGAATCAGCGAAATAAAATGGACTGGAATGGGTGAATTTAACTCAGATGACGATTACATCTACTACTGCGGGTAGGAATCCCTCAGAAGAAATGAAGTAGCCATCATGGTCAACAAAATAGTCTGAAATGCAATCAGACTATTGGATGCAATCTCAAAAATGACAGAATGATCTCTGTTTGTCTCCAAGGCAAACCATTCAATATCACAGTTATCCAAGACTATGCCCTAACCAGTAACGCTGAAGAATCTGAAGTTAAATGGTTTTATGAAAACCTACAAGACCTTTTAGAACTAACACCCAAAAAGATGTCCTTTTCATTCTAGAGGACTGGAATGCAAAAGTAGGAAGTCAAGAAACACCTGGAGTAAGAGGCAAATTGGGCCTTGGAATGCAGAATGAAGTAGGGCAAGACTAACAGAGTTTTGCCAAGAAAATGCACTGGTCATAGCAAACACCCTCTTCCAACAACACAAGAAAAGGCTCCACACATGGACATCACCAGATGGTCAACACTGAAATCAGATTGATTATATCCTTTGCAGCCAAAGATGGAGAAGCTCTATACAGTCAACAAATACTAGACCAGGAGCTGACTGTGGCTCAGATCATGAACTCCTTATTACCAAATTCAGACTTAAATTGAAGAAAGTAGGGAAAACCGCTAGACCATTCAGGTATGACCTAAATCAAATCCCTTATGATTATACAGTGGAAGTGAGAAAGAGATTTAAGGGACTAGATCTGATAGATAGAGTGCATGATGAACTATGGAATGAGGTTTGTGACATTGTACAGGAGACAGGGATCAAGACCATCCCCATGGAAAAGAAATGCAAAAAAGCAAAATGGCTGTCTGGGGAGGCCTTACAAATAGCTGTGAAAAGAAGAGAGGCAAAAAGCAAAAGAGAAAAGGAAAGATATAAGCATCTGAATGCAGAGTTCCAGAGAATAGCAAGAAGAGATAAGAAAGCCTTCTTCAGTGATCAATGCAAAGAAATAGAGGAAAACAACAGAATGGGAAAGACTAGAGATCTCGTCAAGAAAATTAGAGATACCAAGGGAACATTTCATGCAAAGATGGGCTCGATAAAGGACAGAAATGGTATGGACCTAACAGAAGCAGAAGATATTAAGAAGAGGTGACAAGAATACACAGAAGAAGTGTACAAAAAAGATCTTCACGACCCAGATAATCATGATGGTGTGATCACTAATCTAGAGCCAGACATCTTGGAATGTGAAGTCAAGTGGGCCTTAGAAAGCACAACTACGAACAAAACTAGTGGAGGTGATGGAATTCCAGTGGAGCTATTTCAAATCCTGAAAGATGATGCTGTGAAAGTGCTGCACTCAATATGCCAGTAAATTTGGAAAAGTCAGCAGTGGCCACAGGACTGAAAAAGGTCAGTTTTCATTCCAATCCCAAAGAAAGGCAATGCCAAAGAATGCTCGAACTACCGACAATTGCACTCATCTCACATGCTAGTAAAGTAATGCTCACAATTCTCCAAGCCAGGCTTCAGCAATACCTGAAACATAAACTTCCTGATGTTCAAGCTGGTTTTAGAAAAGGCAGAGGAACCAGAGATCAAATTGCCAACATCCGCTGGATCATTGAAAAAGCAAGAGAGTTCCAGAAAAACATCTATTTCTGCTTTATTGACTATGCCAAAGCCTTTGGCTATGTGAATCACAATAAACTGGAAAATTCTAAAAGAGATGGGAATACCAGACCACCTAACCTGCCTTTGAGAAATCTGTATGCAGGTCAGGAAGCAACAGTTAGAACTGGACATGGAAGAACAGACTGGTTCCAAATAGGAAAAGGAGTACATCAAGGCTGTATATTGTCATCCTGTTTATTTAGCTTATATGCAGAGTACATCATGAGAAACGCTGGACTGGAAGAAACATAAGCTGGCATCAAGATTGCCAGGAGAAATATCAGTAACCTCGGATATGCAGATGACATCACCCTTATGGGAGAATGTGAAGAGGAACTAAAAAGCCTCTTGATAAAGTGAAAGAGGAGAGTGAAAAAGTTGGCTTAAAGCTCAACATTCAGAAAACAGAGATCATGGCATCCGGTACCATCACTTCATGGGAAATAGATGGGGAAACAGTGGAAACAGTGTCAGACTTTATTTTGGGGGGCTCCAAAATCACTGCAGATGGTGATTGCAGCCATGAAATTAAAAGACTCCTTGGAAGAAAAGTTATGACCAACCTAGATAGTATATCCAAAAGCAGAGATATTACTTTGCCGACTAAAGTCCATCTAGTCAAGGCTATGGTTTTCCAGTGGTCATGTATGGATGTGAGAGTTGGACTGTGAAGAAGGCAGAGCTCCAAAGAATTGATGCTTTTGAACTGTGGTGTTGGAGAAGACTCTTGAGAGTCCCTTGGACTGCAAGGAGATCCAACCAGTCCATCCTGAGGAAGATCAGCCCTGGGTGTTCTTTGGAAGGACTGATGCTAAAGCTGAAATTCCAGTACTTTGGCCACCTTATGCGAAGAATTGACTCATTGGAAAAGACTCTGATGCTGGGAGGGATTGGGGGCAGGAGGAAAAGGGGATGACAGAGGATGAGATGGCTGGATGGCATCACTGACTCGATGGACGTGAGTCTGAGTGAACTCCGGGAGTTGGTGATGGACAGGGAGACCTGGCGTGCTGCGATTCATGGGGTCGCAAAGAGTCGGACATGACTGAGCGACTTAACGGAACTGAATCCTCCACTGTGTATATGTACCACAGCTTTCTTATCCATTAGTCTGCTGATGGACATCTAGGTTGCTTCCATGTCCTGGCTATTATAAACAGTGCTGTGATGAACATTGAGGTACACGTTTCTCTTTCAATCCTGGTTTCCTCGAGGTGTACGCCCAGCAGTGGGATTGCTGGGTCAAAAGGCAGTTCCATTTCCAGTTTTTTAAGGAATCTCCACACTGTTCTCCATAGTGGCTATACTAGTTTGCATTCCCACCAACGGTGTAAGAGAGTTCCCTTTTCTCCACACCCTCTCCAGCATTTATTGCTTGTAGACTTTTGGATGACAGACATTCTGACTGGCATGAAATGGTACCTCACTGTGGTCTTGATTTGCGTTTCTCTGATCATGAGTGATGTTGAGCATCTTTTCATGTGTTTGTCAGCCATCTGTATGTCTTTGGAGAAATGTCTATTTAGTTCTTTGGCCCATTTTTGATTGGGTCATTTATTTTTCTGGAATTGAGCTGCATAAGTTGCTTGCATATTTTTGAGATTAATTGTTTGTTAGTTGCTTCATTTGCTATTATTTTCTCCCAATCTGAATGCTGTCTTTTCACCTTGCTTATAGTTTCCTTTGTTGTGCAGAAGCTTTTAAGTTTAGTTAGGTCCCATTTGTTTATTTTTGCTTTTATTTCCAATATCTGGGAGGTGGGTCTTGGAGGATCCTGCTGTGATGTATGTCGGAGAGTGTTTTGCCTATGTTCTCCTCTAGGAGTTTTATAGTTTTTGGTCTTACGTTTAGATCTTTATTCCATGTTGAGTTTGTTTTTGTGTATGGTGTTAGAAAGTATTCTAGTTTCATTATTTTACAAATGGTTGACCAGTTTTCCCAGTACCACTTGTTAAAGAGATTGTCTTTAATCCATTGTATATTCTTGCTTCTTTTGTAAGATAAGGTGTCCATAGGTGCATGGATTTATCTCTGGGCTTTCTATTTTGTTCCATTGATATATATTTCTATCTTTGTGCCAGTACCATACTGTCTTGATGACTGTGGCTTTGTAGTAAAGCCTGAAGTCAGGAAGGTTGATTCCTCTAATTCCATTCTTCTTTCTCAAGATTGCTTTGGCTATTCGAGGTTTTTTGTATTTCCATACAAATTATGAAATTATTTGTTCTTGTTCTGTGAAAAATACCGTTTGTAGCTTGATATGGATTGCATTGAATCTATAGTTTGCTTTGGGTAGTATACTCATTTTCACTATACTGATCCTTCTGATCCATGAATATGGTATATTTCTCCATCTATTAGTGTCCTTTTTGACTTCTTTCACCAGTGTTTTATAGTTTTCTATATATAGGTCTTTAGTTTCTTTAGGTAGATATATCCCTAAGTATTTTATTCTTTTCGTTGCAATGGTGAATGGAGTTGTTTCCTTAATTTCTCCTTCTATTTTCTCATTATTAGGGTATAGGAATGTAAGGGATTTCTGTGTGTTGATTTTATATCCTGCAACTTTACTATATTCATTGATTAGCTCTAATAATTTTCTGGTGGAGTCCTTAGGCTTTTATATGTAGAGGATCATGTCTCTGCAAACAGTGAGAGTTTTACTTCTTTTCCAATTTGGATTCTTTTTATTTCTTTTTCTGCTCTGATTGCTGTGGCCAAAACTTCCAAAACTATGTTGAATAGTAATGGTGAAAGTGGGCACCCTTGTCTTGTTCCTGACTTTAGGGGAAATGCTTTCAATTTTTCACCATTGAGGATAATGTTTGCTGTGGGTTTGTCATATATAGCTCTTATTATGTTGAGGTATATTCCTTCTATTCCTGCTTTCTGGAGAGTTATTATCATAAATGGATGTTGAGTTTTGTCAAAGGCTTTCTCTGCATCTACTGAGATAATCATATGGTTTTTATTTTTCAATTTTTTAATGTGATGGATTACATTGATTGATTTGCAGATTTGAATAATCCTTGAATCCCTGGGATAAAGCCCACTTGGTCATGGTGTATGATCTTTTTAATGTGTTGTTGGATTCTGATTGCTAGAATTTTGTTAAGGATTTTTGCATCTATGTTCATCAGTGATATCAGCCTGTAGTTTTCTTTTCTGGTGGCATCTTTGTCAGGTTTTGGTATTAAGGTGATGGTGGCCTCATAGAATGAGTTTGGAAGTTTACCTTCTTCTGCAATTTTCTGGAAGAGTTTTAGTAAGATAGGTGTTAGCTCTTCTCTAAATTTTTGGTAGAATCCAGGTGTGAAGCCGTCTGTACCTGCGCTTTCGTTTGCTGGAAGATTTCTGATTACAGTTTCAATTTCCATGCTTGTGATGGGTCTCTTAAGATTTTCTATTTCTTCCTGGTTCAGTTTTGGAAAGTTGTACTTTTCTAAGAATTTGTCCATTTCTTCCATGTTGTCCATTTTATTGGCATATAATTGCTGATAGTAGTCACTTATGATCCTTTGTATTTCTGTGTTGTCTGTTGTGATCGCTCCATTTTCATTTCTAATTTTATTGATTTGATTTTTCTCTCTTTGTTTCTTGATGAGTCTGGCTAATGGTTTGTCAATTTTATTTATCCTTTCAAAGAACAAACTTTTGGCTTTGTTGATTTTTACTATGGTCTCTTTTGTTTCATTGCATTTATTTCTGCCCTAATTTTTAAGATTTCTTTCCTTCTACTAACTCTGGGGTTCTCCATTTCTTCCTTTTTTAGTTGCTTTAGGTGTAGAGTTAGGTTATTTATTTGACTTTTTTCTTGTTTCTTGAGGTATGCCTGTTTTGCTATGAACTTCCCCCTTAGCACTGCTTTTACAGTGTCCCACAGGTTTTGGGCTATTGTGTTTTCATTTTCATTCGTTTCTATGCATATTTTGATTTCTTCTGTGATTTGTTGGTTATTCAACAGCATGTTGTTCAGCCTCCATATGTTGGAATTTTTAATAGTTTTTCTCCTGTAATTGAGATCTAATCTTACTGCATTGTGATCAGAAAAGATGCTTGGAATGATTTCAATTCTTTTGAATTTACCAAGGCTAGATTTATGGCCCAGGATATGATCTATCCTGGAGGAGGTTCCGTGTGCGCTTGAGAAAAAGTTGAAATTCATTGTTTTGGGGTGAAATGTCCTATAGATATCAATTAGGTCTAACTGGTCTATTGTATTATTTAAAGTTTGTGTTTCCTTGTTAATTTTCTGTTTAGTTGATCTATCCATAGGTGTGAGTGGGGTATTAAAGTCTCCCACTATTATTGTGTTATTGTTAATTTCCCCTTTCATACTTGTTAGCATTTGCCTTACATATTGTGGTGCTCCTATGTTGGCTGCATATGTATTTATAATTGTTATATCTTCTTCTTGGATTGATTCTTTGATTATTATGTAGTTTCCTTCTTTGTCTCTTGTCACAGCCTTTGTTTTAAAGTCTATTTTATCTGATGCAAGTGTTGTTACTCTTGCTTTCTTTTGGTCTCTATTTGTGTGGAATATCTTTGTCCAGCCCTTCACTTTCAGTCTGTATGTGTTCCCTGTTTTGAGTTGGGTCTCTTGTAGACAACATATATGGAGGTCTTGTTTTATTTTTATCCATTCAGCTAGTCTTTGTCTTTTGATTGGGGCATTCAACCCATTTACATTTAAGGTAATTATTGATAAGTATGATCCCATTGCCATTTACTTTATTGTTTTGGGTTCGAGTTTATACACCCTTTTGTGTTTCCTGTCTAGAGAATATCCTTTAGCATTTGTTGGAGAGCTGGTTTGGTGGTGCTGAATTCTCTCAGCTGTTGCTTGCCTGTAAAGCTTTTGATTTAAAATCTTCATTCAAATATGAAGGAGATCCTTGCTGGGTACAGTAATCTGGGCTGTAGGTTATTTTCTTTCATCACTTTAATTATGTCTTGCCAGTCCCTCCTGGCCTGAAGAGTTTCTATTGCAAGATCAGCTGTTATCCTTATGGGAATCCCCTTGTGTGTTATTTTTTTTCCCTTGCTGCTTTTAATATTTGTTCTTTGTGTTTGATCTTTGTTAATTTGATTAATATGTGTCTTGGGGTGTTTCTCCTTGAGTTAATCCTGTTTGGGACTCTCTGCATTTCTTGGACTTGGGTGATTATTTCCTTATCTATTTTAGGGACGTTTTCAACTATTATCTTCTCAAGTATTTTCTCATAATCTTTCTTTTTGTCTTCTTCTTCTGGGACTCTTATGATTCGAATGTTGGGGAGTTTAATATTGTCCTGGTGGTCTCTGAGATTGTCTTCATTTCTTTTCATTCGTTTTTCTTGTTTCCTCTCTGATTCATTTATTTCTACCATTCTATATTCTACTTCACTAATCCTATCTTCTGCCTTCATTATTCTACTATTTGTTGCCTCCAGGGTGTTTTTGATCTCATTTATTCCATTATTCATTATATATGGACTCTTTTAAATTTCTTCTAGGTCTTTGTTAAACCTTTCTTGCACCTTCTCAATCCTTGTCTCCAGGTTATTTATCTGTGATTCCATTTTGATCTCAAGATTTTGGATCATTTTCACTATCATTACTCGGAATTGTTTATCAGGTAGATTCCCTATCTGTTCCTCTTTTATTTGGTTTGGTGGGCATTTATCCTGTTCCTTTACCTGCTGGGTATTCCTCTGTCTCTTCATCTTGTTTATATTGCTGAGTTTGGGGTAGCCTTTTTGTATTCTGGCATTTTGTGGAGTTCTTTTTATTGTGGAGTTTCCTCACTGTGGGTGGGGTTGTACAGGTGGCTTGTCAAGGTTTCTTGGTTAGGGAAGCTTGTGTCGGTGTTCTGGTGGGTGGAGCTGGATTTCTTCTCTCTGGAGTGCAATGAAGTGTCCACTAATGAGTTATGAGATGTCATTGGTTTTGGAGTACCTTTGGGAAGCCTGTATATTGTAGCTCAGGTCTGTGTTCCTGTGTTGCTGGAGAATATGTTTGGTATGTCTTGCTCTGGAACTTGTTGGCCCTTGGGTGGTGCTTGGTTTCAGTGTAGTTGTTTGATGAGCTCCTGTCGATTAATGTTCCCTGGAGTCAGGAGTTCTCTGGTCTTCTCAGGATTTGGACTTAAGCCTCCTGCTTCTGGTTTTCAGTCTTATTTTTACAGTAGTATCAAGACTTCTCCTTCTATACAGCACCGTTGATAAAACATCTATGTTAAAGATGAAAAGTTTATCCACAGTGAGGGATACCCAGAGAGGTTCACAGAGTTACAAGGAGAAGAGAAGAAGGAGGAGGGAGTTAGAGGTGACTCGAATGAGATGAGGTGGTATCAAAAGAGGAGAGAGCAAGCTAGCCAGTAATCACTTCCTGATGTATGCTCCACAGTCTGGACTGCTCAGAAATATTCATGGAGTTATACAGAGAAGAAAATATGTAGGAATGAGACAGAGGTGGCCAGGAGGATAAAAAGAGGGAAATCAAAAGGAGAGAGACAGATATAGCTGGTAATCAGTTCCCTAAGTGTTCTCCACCATCTGGAACACGCAGAGTTTGGTAGAGAAGAGAAGGGGGAGGGAGGAGACAGAGGCGACCTGGTGGAGAAAAAGGAGAGTCCAAAGGGGAAGAGAGCAGTCAAGTCAGTAATCTCGCTCCCAAGTAAAAATGGGTACTGAAGATTGGGTTCTTAAAGGTACAAAATTGATAACAAATACCAAAAAGCAAAGATTAAAAATCTAGAGTAGAGGTTGGATTTTCAAAAATGCATTATAGAAAAGAAGAAGAAGAAAAAAAAGACAAAGTCACAAAAATTATATATTATATATATGAAGTTTGCTTTTAAAAATAGGGGGTTTTTTTGCAAAGCAATAATAGGTTATAAAAATGAAAATTAAAGGAGTAATAGAGGATTTAAATTAAAAAAATAAAAAAAGAATGATCATAAACATAGTAAAAATATATCTAGGACTTTCTCTGGTGTTGTTGTGGGCAGTGTGGGGTCAGTTCATTTTTGGATAGTTTTTTGGTCTGGCTTATATTTCTCAAGATCTATAGGCCCCATCCTATGTAGTCGGTACTAACTACAGGGTTTTAATCTATTGCACCTGTCACTTCCAAGGCGGTTCCCTCTGTTTTAGCTTCTTCTGTTTGCTGGTCTCTTCAGTGTATGATTTCTGCCCTAACACAAAGGGGGCCATGGTGGACACTTTTTTTAGGCTCACTTATTCAGTCGTGCTGTGGGTAGGGAGGGACGCTGCAAGCAAATAACACTGGCATGTGCTCGCAGTGTCTCAGCCATACTGGGCCTGCCCCCACTCATGGCACGTGTGCCCTCCCTCCCACATTGCTCAGGCTGTAGGTTGCTCCACCTGGAACTGTCTGAGGCTGGCCCTGGGCTGCATGCACCTCCCAGGTCTAAGCCTCTCAGGTTCAGGCACTTGGGTAGTCCTCAGAAGCACAGACTTGGTTGGGCCTGTGTTTTGTGCCCTTCCCCGGTCTGAGCAGCTCAGGTGACGAGGTGTTTGGCGAGCACGATTGCTGCGACTTATTGCCTCCCTTGCCCCTGATGCTTGGTTTTCTGGGTGTATAACCAGTGCACCTTTTCAGGCGGATGTTGACAGTCCAGAACCCCAAGAAGTCTTAGTTAGCAAAGAAGCCTGCTTGCAGTTTAGTAGATAATGTCTCTCTCCAGCTGTGATTGTCCCCTTCCAGCTCTGGCTGCCTGTCACAGGAGGGGGATGGTCTGCAGCCAGCTATCTCTGTTCAGTCCTTTGTTCTGTGTATGGGCCTGGCAGTGTCTTAGGTTAGGACTTTCTGCGTGGTAGCTATCCCACTGTCTGGTTTGCTAGCCCAAGTTAGTTTGCTCATTTTGCCTTCAGGGCATTCAAGCCAGATCCTTATTCTAAGCAATGCAGCCTGCACCTCCCTGTCCAGCCCTGCTTGCTAGTGGCGGGTGCAGGCGTCTGCGCTGCTTCTCTGCTGGGGAAGTTATCACTGGGCTCGTAATCTGTGGGTTTTAATTATTTATTTATTTTTCCTCCCTCTTACGTTGCCCTCTGTGATTCCAGGGCTCGCCACAGACTTGGTAGTGAGGGTGTTTCCTGGTGTTTGGAAACTTCTTTCTTTTTAAGACTCCCTTCCTGGGCCAGAGCTCCATCCCTACCTCTTTTCTCTCTCTCTCTCTCTCTCTCTCTCTCTCTCTCTCTCTCTCTCTCTCTCTCTCTTTCTCTTTTTGTCTTTTATATTTTTTCCTACCTCCTTTTGAAGACAATGGGCTGCTTTTCTGGGTGCCTGATGTTCTCTGCCAGCATTCAGAAGTTGTTTTGTGGAATTTACTCAGTGTTTAAATGTTCTTTTGATGAATTTGTGTGGGAGAAAGTGGTCTCCCTGTCCTATTCTTCCACCATCTTAGGACTGCCCCTCATGTCTCAGCTTTTTAATACACTGTCTATGTTTGTCACTGAGAAAGAATCTGCCTGCAATACTGAAGACCCGGGTTCAATCCCTAGGTCAGGAAGATCCCCTGGAGAAGGGCATGGGAACTCACTCCAGTATTCTTGCCTGGAGAATTCCATGGACAGAGAAGCCTGGTGGGCTACAGTCCATGGAATTGTAAAGAGTTGGACACGACTGAGTGATTATCACAATAGGTTTGTCAAAGCTTTCCTTCCAAGGAGCGAGTGTCTCTTAATTTCATGGCTACAGTCATGCCATCTTGCAGTGACTTTAGAGCCCAATAAAATAAAGTCTGTCACTATTTCCATTGTTTCCACATCTATTTGCAGTGAAGTGATGGGACTGGATGCCATGATCTTAGTTTTTTGAATGCTGAGTTTTAAGCCAGCTTTTTCATTCCCCTTTTTCACCTTCATTAAGAGGCTCTGCAGTTCCTCTTTGCTTTCTGCCATAAGGGTGCTGTCATCTGCATATCTGAGATTATTGATATTTCTTCTGGCAGTCCTGATTCCAGCTTGTGCTTTATCCAGACCATTATTTCACCTGATAGATGGGGGCAAAATGGAAACAGTAGGAAATAGATGGGAAAATAGTGGAAAGTGGAAACAGTGACCGACTTTATCTTCTTGGGCTCCAAAATCTCTGCAGATGGTGACTGCAGCCATGAAATTAAAGGATGTTTGCTCCTTGGAAGAAAAAATGTGACAAACGTAGATACCATATTAAAAAGCAGAGACATCACTTTGCTGACAAAGGTCTGTATAGATAAAGTTATGGTTTTCCCAGTAAGCATCAGAAATATGGATGTGAGAGTTGGACCATAAAGAAAACTGAGAGCGAAAGAATTGATACTTTTTAACTGTGGTGCTGGAGAAGACTCTTAAGAGTGCCTTGGACAGCAGGGACACCAAATGAGTCAATTCTAAAGGAAACCAATCTTGAATATTCATTAGAAGGACTGATGCTGAAGCTGAAACTCCAATACTTTGGCTACTTGATTTTAAGAGCCAACTCATTGGAAAAGACGCTGATGCTGGGAAAGTTTGAAGGCAGGAGGAGAAGGGGGTGACAGAGGATGAGATGGTTGGATGGCATCATCGATTCAATGGACATGAATTTGAGGAAACTCCAGGAGATGGTAAATAACAGGAGTCTGGCTTGCTGCAGTCGATGTTTCAAAGAGCCAGACATGACTAAAGAATATTACACCTATTGAAATCAGTCAGGCAGAGTAAGGCAAATACTCTTATGATCTTACTTACATGTAATATAAGTAATTAGAAGTTTTGGATTAGCAGATACAACCACTGTGCATAAAATAGATTAGCAACAAGGACCTACTTTATAGTCAGTATTTTAGAAGTTATAATCAGTATTTTGTAATAACCTATAATGGAAAGGCATCTGAAAAAATACCTGGGTCACTATGATGTATACCTGAAATTAGCACGATACTATACTTCAATTAAATATATATACCTTTGTGTGTGTCTCTCTCTGTGTCTTTTAGGGTCATCAGGCCAGCACCACATTGGGGTGACCACCCTTACCTGTCCTCCCCACTCATCTATACAGTTCCACTCACTTTACTCAGACGATAGTTTGCAATGGCTCCTAACAAGAGAATCCTCTTATTTTCAATGTTATCTCTTGGTGGTTTTGTGAGATGTTAATATTAGGAGAAGCTGAATGGAGGCTGTATTGGAATTCTCTATATTATCTTTTCAACATTATTTTTAAAATCTAAGTTAATACAAAGTTGGGCCATGAGATAGGTGACCATTATGTCAACTGTCTCCTGTAAAGTCCTGAGACGTTTGTAAGGGGAAAATGGAATATATTTAATTCAGTTTGCATCAGTTTAACCTAAAGGAACAAAAGAAAGCTGTTAATAAATTCTCATTTTCAAGTTCAAGTAAATAAGACAGTAATGGTTCCATTATTTTAGTTCATGAGAAGGAAAATAGCTAAAAATTACAAGTTTAGATCAGAGACTGTTGAGAGAAAAGTAGTGGAATGGTGATCTATGAAGCCAGATTTTAAAATGAGTGAGGACGTGGGAACATTTTTGTATATAAATAATGGTGTCTTTCAATGAGTTTGCATGGCTGAGAGAATATTATTAATAGATGCAGAAATCTGCATATGCTGTTAGGACCTCGAGGAAAATCCAATAATAAGACATCTGGGATGCCATAAATAGAAGACAATGATTTGATACTTTGCTAAAGGAAGCAGGGGTAGGTGAATTAAACACCATGCAGGTGAAGAGCTTAACTGTGATTCAGAGGCAGTAAACAGAGTGAACAGCGATCATCATGCATTCATCACCCAGTTTCAGCAGCTCCTGAATTGGTTCCATCTATACCCCTGCCCACGTGCCCCCTCCCACACTGTTTTGAAGCAAGTCTTCAACAGGTATAATGTCATTTATGTAGATTTTAGTATGTATCTCTAAAAGATCCCCTTTAAAAAATAACCACCAGCAGTTTCATCCCCCCAAAATAATAATAATCTCTAATCTCATCAAATACCCAGTTTCTTTCCAAAACTCCAATTAGTTCATATATGTAATAAATGATTTTATTTTCTTACAGTTTGGAACAAGATATAAAGAAATTCAAACCATTATAATTAGACAGTGTCTTTTAAATGTTTATAATAGACTTTGCCCCCTGAAATTTATGTATTTAAAAATCTAGATCATTTGCCTTAGTTCTGAGTGTTATCACAAAATACCATACTGGATGGCTGAAACAGTGAACACTTCTGGAGTCTGGGAGGTCCACGTCAAGATGCAGCATAAATTGACGATTTCCTAGTTGTGTGCCGTCTGTCAACCCTTTGAAACTCTTCTGAGCATCGTGTACGTGTAATATGAAGCGGCCTTGATGGCACCTTCTGGAGATGGGCACTGTTGCCACTGTCATGATGCTGGCCGCCCTGCTCATACTCACTCAGCTGTGTTACTGTGATCTTCAGGGGAAGCCTCTGTCAGTATCTCCCAGGGCTGTTGATTTTTCCCCCATCAGGAATATAGGAAGTCCAATAGAATAGAAGCAGTACAATACACATATTATATAACATGTACATGTATTAAACTAACATGTACAATATAGGTACACGTTAGTTTAGGGGCAGAGGGTTGATATTTCATTTGTTTAGAGTCTAGAAAAAAGGTATAGACCCACAACTTCCCTTATGTCCCAACTTGATTACAGGTTCATTTCTGAAATAGGTCAGACACATAGTGATTAATTTTGAAAATGGATGAACCAGGGATAGTTAGTATATGGAGGACTCTTAGCTGCTGCTAACATCTGTGTCCAAAAACTCTAACATGAAAACTTAAGAGAACTCCTGTTGGTGCCTGAGGAGTTGAGTCTTCTTGGTAATAGTAACTGCCTGAATGAAATCAGCCTTTGGATGGAGAAAGAATACCCCATATTGGAAAGTAATTATAGCTTTTATACTTGTGTGTGTGTGTATGCATCTGTGTGCGTGCGTGTGTGTGTGTGTGTGTGTGTGTGTGTGTGTGTGTGTGTGCTCGCGCTTTCACAGCTTTTTGGAGACTACAGCCTATTTTTCTATGAGACCAAAAATTGGAGAGAAGGAAGTGTCCCCAAACGTTTTCTTTGGTATCTGGCATGAATTCAGCTCTCACTTTAAAGACTTTTGGAAGAAAGAGAACAAACTTATTCTACGAGAAAGATAGGTGTTTTTCATTTACACAGTGGCATTTTAAAACTGGTGTTTTCTCAGGTGTGATCTGTTAGGGGTTGCCAACTTTCACAGCGTGAATGAAAAACTAGGTCCTCACTCTGGGGTTTCTAGTCTAAGAGGGTGCTGAGGTTGGGCAGTACTTGGAGTTCAAGTAAGAAGAGTCAGCACAGTGGCTGTGATGTTGCAAAGGGCAGCTGGGGTGATGGTTTGCCAGGACCACTGTCTGGCAGACCAGGTTATGTGGTGAGGAAGCCACACAGAAGCAGACAGGCAAGAAGAGCAGTGAAAGAACCCTGCCGGGATGACAGACCCACTCATTTCCAAAAAACCTTAATAAGGTAAGATGAATCAGTTTGGTTTAACTTTTACTCAATTCATGGGATATTGTTGCACATTTCACCATTCATATCAAAATTTCTCCCAGGTGTCACCAAGAAAAAGATGGTCAATATTTTTGAGACTCTTATCAGATCATATCACATTTCCTTAAGTGTATCTTCAGAAATGAAGGGAAATTTCCCATCTCAAGTACATGGAATATAATCTCTGTCCCTTGATTATGAAGCTTACACCAGTGCATTGTTACCAACTTGGGAAGCATGCCCCCAAATTGTGGGGTCTGAAGGGAGAATAAAAAGGATACCAAACCCTAATCCTGAGCCTATTAGTGCGCTTCTCACATCCTGACCCTAACAGGGATTTTGCTTTAGAAAACGTACCTCTTAAGGAACTTTATTGATCATAGTACAAAGTTCCACAATTTTTTTTCTTATCATCTTCATTTTGGTCTTGCTTACGTACAAAACCATGCTGGCTCACCTTGTTTTCACTTGTAAGTAGATTTCGATCAGTCTTTAAATCAGGTAAGATTAATTGCTGACACGTGAGAGTTGAAAAAGATGGCAGAGGAATAGGACGGGAAGACCACTTTCTCCCTCACAAATTCCCCAAAAGAACATTTCAACGCTGAGCAAACTCCACAAAACAACTTCTGTAGGCTGGCAGAGGACATCAGGCAACCAGAAAAGCAGACCATCGTCTTCAAAAACAGATTTTTAATCTTTGCTCTTAAGTTTTTGTTGTCAATTTTGTACATTTAAAAACCCAAACTTCACTACCCAAGTTTACCTGAGAGCGAGATTACTGGCTTGACCACTCTCTCCTCCTCTGGACTCTCCTTTTTCTCCACCAGGTGGCCTCTGTCTCTTTTCTCCCCCATCTCTTCTCTATCCAACTCTGTGAATCTCTGTGTGTTCCAGACGGTGGAGAACACCTAAGGAACTGGTTACTGGCAGGATTTGTCTCTCTCCTACTCATTCCTCTCTCTTATCCTCCTGGTCACCTCTGTCTACTTCCTCCCTCTCCTCTGCCCCATATAACTCTGTAAATACCTCTGAGAGGTCCAGACTATAGAGAGCACATAAGGAAGTGACTACTGGCTAGCTTGCTCTCTCCTCTCTTGATCTCACCGCATCTCATTCCAGTTACCTCTAACTACCCCTCCATCTTCTCTTCTCCTTGTAACTCAGGGAACCTCTCTGAGTGTCCCTCAATGTGGAGAAACTTTTCATCTTTAACCTAGATGTTTTATCATCGGTGCTGTATAGATGGAGAAGCCTAGAGGCTACTGTAAAAATAAAACTGAAAACCAGAAGCAGGAGGCTTAAATCCAAAGCCTGAAAACATTAGAGAACTCTTGAATTCAGGGAACATTAAGCAATAGGAGCTCATCAAATGCCTTCATACCTACACCGAAACCAAGCTCCAGCCAAGGGCCAACAAGTTCCAAAACAAGACATACCATGCAAATTCTCCAGCAACACAGGAACACTCCCCTGAGCTTCAATATACAGGCAGCTCAAAATTATCCCAAAACCTTTGATGTCTCATAACACATTACGGGTCACTCCACTGCGCTCCAGAGAGAAGAAACCCAGTTCCACCCACCAAAACTCCAACACAAGCCTCCCTAACCAGGAAACCTTGACAAGCCACTGATAGAACCCCACCCAAAGTGAGGAAGCTCCATAATAAAGAGAACTTCACAAATTACCAGAATATAAAAAGGCCACCCCAAACGCAGCAATATAACCAAGATGAAGAGACAGAGGAATACTCAGCAGGTAAAGGAACAGGAGAGTTGCCCACCAAACCAAACAAAAGAGGAAGAAGTAGGGAATCTACCAGAGAAGGAATTCCAAATATTGATAGTGAAAATGATCCAAAATCTTGAAATCAAAATGGAATCACAGATAAATAGCCTAGAGACAAGGATTGAGAAGATGCAAGAAAGGTTTAACAAGGACCTAGAAGAAATAAAAAAGAGTCAAAATATAATGAATAATGCAATAAATGAGATCAGAAACACTCTGGAGGCAACAAATAGTAGAATAATGGAGGCAGAAGATAGGATTAGTGAAATAGAAGATAGAATGGTAGAAATAAATGAATCAGAGAGGAAACAAGAAAAACGAATTAAAAGAAACGAGGACAATCTCAGAGACCTCCAGGACAATATGAAATGCTCCAACATTCGAATTATAGGAGTCCCAGAAGAAGAAGACAGAAAGAAAGATCATGAGAAAATCCTTGAGGAGATAATAGTTGAAAACTTCCCTAAAATGGGGAAGGAAATAATCACCCAAGTCCAAGAAACACAGAGAGTTCCGAATAGGATAAACCCAAGGCGAAACACCCCAAGACACATATTAATCAAATTAACAAAGATCAAACACAAAGAACAAATATTAAAAGCAGCAAGGGAAAAACAATAAATAACACACAAGGGGATTCCCATAAGGATAACAGCTGATCTTTCAATAGAAACTCTTCAGGCCAGGAGGGAATGGCAAGACATACTTAAAGTGATGAAAGACAATAACCTACAGCCCAGATTACTGTACCCAGCAAGGATCTCATTCAAATATGAAGGAGAAATAAAAAGCTTTACAGACAAGCAAAAGCTGAGAGAATTCAGCACCACCAAACCAGCTCTCCAACAAATTCTAAAGGATATTCTCTAGACAGGAAAGACGAAAAGGGTGTATAAACCCGAACCCAAAACAATAAAGTAAATGGTAACGGGATCTTACTTATCAATAATTACCTTAAACGTAAATGGGT
Source organism: Ovis aries (assembly GCF_016772045.2). Taxonomy (NCBI): domain Eukaryota; kingdom Metazoa; phylum Chordata; class Mammalia; order Artiodactyla; family Bovidae; genus Ovis; species Ovis aries. Next base: position 107,550 of record NC_056078.1, on the reverse strand, counting down.
TGAACGCCCCAACCAAGAGGCAAAGACTGGCCGAATGGATACAAAAACAAGACCCCTCTATATGCTGCTTACAAGAGACCCACCTCAAAACAAGGGACACATACAGACTGAAAGTGAAGGGCTGGAAAAGATATTCCACACAAATAGAGACCAAGAGAAAGCAAGAGTAACAACACTTGTATCAGATAAAATAGACTTTAAAACAAAGGCTGTGAAAAGAGACAAAGAAGGCCACTACATAATGATCAAAGGATCAATCCAAGAAGAAGATATAACAATTATAAATACATATGCACCCAATATAGGAGCACCACAATATGTAAGACAGATGCTAACAAGTATGAAAGGGGAATCAACGATAACACAATAATAGTGGGAGACTTTAATACCCCACTCACACCTATGGACAGATCAACTAAACAGAAAATTAACAAAGAAACGCAAACTTTAAATGATACATTAGATCAGTTAGACCTAATTGATATCTATAGGACATTTCACCCCAAAACAACGAATTTCACCTTTTTTTCAAGTGCTCATGGAACCTTCTCCAGGATAGATCACATCCTGGGCCATAAATCTAAACTTGATAAATTCAAAAAAATCGAAATCATTCCAAGCATCTTTTCTGACCATAATGCATTAAGATTAGATCTCAATTACAGGAGAAAAACTATTAAAAATTCCAACATATGGAGGTTGAACAACACACTTCTGAATAACCAACAAATCACAGAAGAAATCAAAAAAGAAATCAAAATATGCATAGAAAAGAATGAAAATGAAAACACAACAACCCAAAACCTGTGGGACACTATAAAAGCAGTGCTAAGAGGGAAGTTCATAGCAATACAGGCATACCTCAAGAAACAAGAAAAAAGTCAAATAAATAACCTAACTCTACAACTAAAGCAATAGAAAAGGAAGAATTGGAGAACCCCAGAGTTAGTAGAAGGAAAGAAATCTTTAAAATTAGGGCAGAAATAAATGCAAAAGAAACAAAAGAGACCATAGCAAAAATCAACAAAGCCAAAAGCTGGTTCTTTGAAAGGATAAATAAAATTGACAAACCATTAGCCAGACTCATCAAGAAGCAAAGAGAGAAAAGATGGCGGAGGAATAGGACGGGAAGATCACGTTCTCCCTCACAAATTCCTCAAAAGAACATTTCAACGCCGAGCAAACTCCACAAAACAACTTCTGTAGGCTGGCAGAGGACATCAGACAACCAGAAAAGCAGACCATTGTCTTCAAAAACAGGTAGGAAAAAATATAAAAGACGAAAAAGGAGACAAAGGAGGTGGGGAGGGAGCTCCGTCCCGGGAAGGGAAGCCCGTCCCGGGAAGGGAATTTTAAGAAGAGAGGTTTCCAAACACCAGGAAACACTCTCCCTGCCGAGTCTGTGGCGAGCCTTGGAAACACAGAGGGCAACATAACAGGAAGGAAAAATAGATAAATAATTAAAACCAAGAGATTACAAGCCCACCAGTAACTCCCCCAGCGGAAAAGCAGCACAGACGCCTGCATCCGCCATTGGGAAGTGGGGGCAGGGCAGGGACGCGCGGGAGGCGCGGGCTGCAGAGCTTTGTAAGAATCGGGCAGGAACGCCCCACGCGCAACCAGAACGATCTAACTTGGGCTAGCAAACCAGACTGTGGGATAGCTACCACGCGAAAAGCTCGAACATAAGACACCGCCAGGACCGAGCACAGAACAAAGGACGGAGCGGAAAAAGCCGGCTGCAGACCATTCCCCGCTGGGGACAGGCAGCCAGAGCCGTAAGGACTGGAAAGGGGCAATTGCAGACCCGGAGAGACTTTACGTACCTAAATGCAAGCAGGCTCCTTTGCTAAGACTTCTGGGGGTGCTGGACAGTCACAGTCTGCCTCACGGGGTGCGCCAGTGGTCCACCCAGAGAGCTGAGCGGCAGCGGCGGAAAAGGTGACAAGCCGCGGCGATTGCGCTCGCCAAAATCCTGAGCTACTCAGACCTGGGAAGGGCACAAAGTGCAGTCCCAGCCGCATTTGGGCCTCTGAGGGCTGCCTGAGGGCCGAACCTGAGCGGCTTGGACCGGGGAAGTGCACGCAGCCTAGGGCCGGCCCCAGACGGTTCCCGGCTGAGCATCGTAGAGCCGGAGCGGTTTGTGCGCCGTGAGAAAGGACAGGTCAAGCGGGGCAGAAATACTGTGTGCACACGACAGTGCTATTTGTTTGCAGCATCCCCCCTCCCCACAGCGCGACTGAACTAGTGAGCCTAAAAACCAGCAAACAGAAGAAGTTAAACAGAGGGAACCACCTTGGAAGTGAGCCCACATGGCCCATAACATCAGAGAAGAGCCAGATATATTTTTAATTTGTTAATATTTTTAAAATCATTCTTCTTCTTTTTTTTTTTTTTTGCTTTTTGCTTTTTTTTTCATTTTTTTTCCGAGCTTTTTTTTAAATTGTTAAGTCTTCTATTTCTCCTCTAATTTTTATTTCTATAACCTAGTATTACTATTTAAAAAAAAAAAAGACTTTTTTTTTTTTTTTAAGACAAACACCATATATACTCTTTGGATGGTTGTTGGTGTTTTGTTTTGTTGTTTTTTTTTTGTTTGTTTATTTGTTTTTTAATAATTCTTTTTTTTTTCTCTTTCTTCCTTTATCCTTCTGCTTTTCTTTAATATTGTATCTTTGAAAATCCAACCTCTACTCCAGATTTTTAATCTTTGCTCTTAGGTTTTTGTTGTCAATTTTGTACATTTAAAAACCCAAACTTCACTACCCAAGTTTACCTGAGAGCGAGATTACTGGCTTAACCACTCTCTCCTCCTCTGGCCTCTCCTTTTTCTCCACCAGGTGGCCTCTGTCTCTTTTCTCCCCCATCTCTTCTCTATCCAACTCTGTGAATCTCTGTGTGTTCCAGACGGTAGAGAACACCTAAGGAACTGGTTACTGGCAGGATTTGTCTCTCTCCTACTCATTCCTCTCTCTTATCCTCCTGGTCACCTCTGTCTACTTCCTCCCTCTCCTCTTCCCCATATAACTCTGTAAATACCTCTGAGAGGTCCAGACTATAGAGCGCACATAAGGAAGTGACTACTGGCTAGCTTGCTCTCTCCTCTCTTGATCTCACCGCATCTCATTCCAGTTACCTCTAACTACCCCCTCCATCTTCTCTTCTCCTTGTAACTCAGTGAACCTCTCTGAGTGTCCCTCAATGTGGAGAAACTTTTCATCTTTAACCTAGATGTTTTATCATCAGTGCTGTATAGAGGGAGAAGTCTAGAGGCTACTGTAAAAATAAAACTGAAAACCAGAAGCAGGAAGCTTAAACCCAAAGCCTGAAAACATTAGAGAACTCTTGAATTCAGGGAACATTAAGCAATAGGAGCTCATCAAATGCCTTCATACCTACACTGAAACCAAGCTCCACCCAAGGGCCAACAAGTTCCAAAACAAGACATACCATGCAAATTCTCCAGCAACACAGGAACACTCCCCTGAGCCTCAATATACAGGCAGCTCAAAATTATCCCAAAACCTTTGATGTCTCATAACCCATTACGGGTCACTCCACTGCACTCCAGAGAGAAGAAACCCAGCTCCACCCACCAAAACTCCAACACAAGCCTCCCTAACCAGGAAACCTTGACAAGCCACTGATAGAACCCCACCCAAAGTGAGGAAGCTCCATAATAAAGAGAACTCCACAAATTATCAGAATATAAAAAGGCCACCCCAAACGCAGCAATATAACCAAGATGAAGAGACAGAGGAATACTCAGCAGGTAAAGGAACAGGAGAGTTGCTCACCAAACCAAACAAAAGAGGAAGAAGTAGGGAATCTACCGGAGAAGGAATTCCGAATATTGATAGTGAAAATGATCCAAAATCTTGAAATCAAAATGGAAACACAGATAAATAGCCTAGAGACAAGGATTGAGAAGATGCAAGAAAGGTTTAACAAGGACCTAGAAGAAATAAAAAGAGTCAAAATATAATGAATAACACAATAAATGAGATCAGAAACACTCTGGAGGCAACAAATAGTAGAATAACGGAGGCAGAAGATAGGATTAGTGAAATAGAAGATAGAATGGTAGAAATAAATGAATCAGAGAGGAAACAAGAAAAACGAATTAAAAGAAACGAGGACAATCTCAGAGACCTCCAGGACAATATGAAACGCTCCAACATTCGAATTATAGGAGTCCCAGAAGAAGAAGACAGAAAGAAAGATCATGAGAAAATCCTTGAGGAGATAATAGTTGAAAACTTCCCTAAAATGGGAAGGAAATAATCACCCAAGTCCAAGAAACACAGAGAGTCCCAAATAGGATAAACCCAAGGCGAAACACCCCAAGACACATATTAATCAAATTAACAAAGATCAAACACAAAGAACAAATATTAAAAGCAGCAAGGGAAAACAACAAATAACACACAAGGGGATTCCCATAAGGATAACAGCTGATCTTTCAATAGAAACTCTTCAGGCCAGGAGGGAATGGCAAGACATACTTAAAGTGATGAAAGACAATAACCTACAGCCCAGATTACTGTACCCAGCAAGGATCTCATTCAAATACGAAGGAGAAATAAAAGCTTTACAGACAAGCAAAAGCTGAGAGAATTCAGCACCACCAAACCAGCTCTCCAACAAATTCTAAAGGATATCCTCTAGACAGGAAACACGAAAGGGTGTATAAACCCGAACCCAAAACAATAAAGTAAATGGCAACGGGATCATACTTATCAATAATTACCTTAAACATAAATGGGTTGAACGCCCCAACCAAAAGACAAAGACTGGCAGAATGGATACAAAACAAGACCCCTCTATATGCTGCTTACAAGAGACCCACCTCAAAACAAGGGACACATACAGACTGAAAGTGAAGGGCTGGAAAAGATATACCACGCGAATAGAGACCAAAAGAAAGCAGGAGTGGCAATACTCATGTCCGATAAAATAGACTTTAAAACAAAGGCTGTGAAAAGAGACAAAGAAGGCCACTACATAATGATCAAAGGAACAATCCAAGAAGAAGATAAAACAATTATAAATATATATGCACCCAATATAGGAGCACCACAATATGTAAGACAGATGCTAACAAGTATGAAAGGGGAAATCAACAATAACACAATAATAGTGGGAGACTTTAATACCCCACTCACACCTATGGACAGATCAACTAAACAGAAAATTAACAAAGAAACGCAAACTTTAAATGATACATTAGATCAGTTAGACCTAATTGATATCTGTAGGACATTTCACCCCAAAACAACGAATTTCACCTTTTTTTCAAGTGCTCATGGAACCTTCTCCAGGATAGATCACATCCTGGGCCATAAATCTAAACTTGATAAATTCAAAAAAATCGAAATCATTCCAAGCATCTTTTCTGACCATAATGCATTAAGATTAGATCTCAATTACAGGAGAAAAACTATCAAAAATTCCAACACATGGAGGTTGAACAACACACTTCTGAATAACCAACAAATCACAGAAGAAATCAAAAAAGAAATCAAAATATGCATAGAAACGAGTGAAAATGAAAACACAACAACCCAAAACCTGTGGGACACTATAAAAGCAGTGCTAAGAGGGAAGTTCATAGCAATACAGGCATACCTCAAGAAACAAGAAAAAAGTCAAATAAATAACCTAACTCTACAACTAAAGCAACTAGAAAAGGAAGAGTTGGAGAACCCCAGAGTTAGTAGAAGGAAAGAAATCTTAAAAATTAGGGCAGAAATAAATGCAAAAGAAACAAAAGAGACCATAGCAAAAATCAACAAAGCCAAAAGCTGGTTCTTTGAAAGGATAAATAAAATTGACAAACCATTAGCCAGACTCATCAAGAAGCAAAGAGAGAAAAATCAAATCAATAAAATTAGAAATGAAAATGGAGAGATCACAACAGACAACACAGAAATACAAACGATCATAAGAGACTACTATCAGCAGTTGTATGCCAATAAAATGGACAACATGGAAGAAATGGACAAATTCTTAGAAAAGTACAATTTTCCAAAACTGAACCAGGAAGAAATAGAAAATCTTAACAGACCCATCACAAGCACGGAAATTGATACTGTAATCAGAAATCTTCCAGCAAACAAAAGCCCAGGTCCAGATGGCTTCACAGCTGAATTCTACCAAAAATTTCGAGAAGAGCTAACACCTATCCTACTCAAAGTCTTCCAGAAAATTGCAGAGGAAGGTAAACTTCCAGACTCATTCTATGAGGCCACCATCACCATAATACCAAAACCTGACAAAGATGTCACAAAAAAAGAAAACTACAGGCCAATATCTCTGATGAACATAGATGCAAAAATCCTCAACAAAATTCTAGCAATCAGAATCCAACAACACATTAAAAAGATCATACACCATGACCAAGTGGGCTTTATCCCAGGGATGCAAGGATTCTTCAATATCCACAAGTCAATCAATGTAATTCACCACATTAACAAATTGAAAAATAAAAACCATATGATTATCTCAATAGATGCAGAGAAGGCCTTTGACAAAATTCAACATCCATTTATGATAAAAACTCTCCAGAAAGCAGGAATAGAAGGAACATACCTCAACATAATAAAAGCTATCTATGACAAACCCACAGCAAACATTATCCTCAACGGTGAAAAATTGAAAGCATTTCCCCTAAAGTCAGGAACAAGACAAGGGTGTCCACTTTCACCGCTACTATTCAACATAGTTCTGGAAGTTTTGGCCACAGCAATCAGAGCAGAAAAAGAAATAAAAGGAATCCAAATTGGAAAAGAAGAAGTAAAACTCTCACTGTTTGCAGATGACATGATCCTCTACATGGAAAACCCTCAAGACTCCACCAGAAAATTACTAGAGCTCATCAATGAATATAGTAAAGTTTCAGGATATAAAATCAACACACAGAAATCCCTTGCATTCCTATACACGAATAATGAGAAAGTAGAAAAGAAATTAAGGAAACAATTCCATTCACCATTGCAACGAAAAGAATAAAATACTTAGGAATATATCTTCCTAAAGAAACTAAAGACCTATATATAGAAAACTATAAAACACTGATGAAAGAAATCAAAGAGGACACTAATAGATGGAGAAATATACCATGTTCATGGATTGGAAGAATCAATATAGTGAAAATGAGTATACTACCCAAAGCAATTTACAAATTCAATGCAATCCCTATCAAGCTACCAGCCACATTTTTCACAGAACTAGAACAAATAATTTCAAGATTTGTATGGAAATACAAAAACCTCGAATAGCCAAAGCAATCGTGAGAAAGAAGAATGGAACTGGAGGAATCAACTTGCCTGACTTCAGGCTCTACTACAAAGCCACAGTCATCAAGACAGTATGGTACTGGCACAAAGACAGACATATAGATCAATGGAACAAAATAGAAAGCCCAGAGATAAATCCACACACATATGGACACCTTATCTTTGACAAAGGAGGCAAGAATATACAATGGAGTAAAGACAATCTGTTTAACAAGTGGTGCTGGGAAAACTGGTCAACCACTTGTAAAAGAATGAAACTAGATCACTTTCTAACACCGCACACAAAAATAAACTCAAAATGGATTAAAGATCTAAATGTAAGACCAGAAACTATAAAACTCCTAGAGGAGAACATAGGCAAAACACTCTCAGACATAAATCACAGCAGGATCCTCTATGATCCACCTCCCAGAATTCTGGAAATAAAAGCAAGAATAAACAAATGGGATCTAATTAAAATTAAAAGCTTCTGCACAACAAAGGAAAATATAAGCAAGGTGAAAAGACAGCCTTCTGAATGGGAGAAAATAATAGCAAATGAAGCAACTGACAAACAACTAATCTCAAAAATATACAAGCAACTTATGCAGCTCAATTCCAGAAAAATAAACGACCCAATCAAAAAATGGGCCAAAGAACTAAATAGACATTTCTGCAAAGAAGACATACGGATGGCTAACAAACACATGAAAAGATGCTCAACATCACTCATTATTAGAGAAATGCAAATCAAAACCACAATGAGGTACCACTTCACACCAGTCAGAATGGCTGCGATCCAAAAATCTGCAAGCAATAAATGCTGGAGAGGGTGTGGAGAAAATGGAACCCTCCTACACTGTTGGTGGGAATGCAAACTAGTACAGCCACTATGGAGAACAGTGTGGAGATTCCTTAAAAAATTGCAAATAGAACTACCTTATGACCCAGCAATCCCACTTCTGGGCATACACACCGAGGAAACCAGAATTGAAAGAGACACATGTACCCCAATGTTCATCGCACCACTGTTTATAATAGCCAGGACATGGAAACAACCTAGATGTCCATCAGCAGATGAATGGATAAGAAAGCTGTGGTACATATACACAATGGAGTATTACTCAGCCGTTAAAAAGAATTCATTTGAATCAGTTCTGTTGAGATGGATGAAACTGGAGCCGATTATACAGAGTGAAGTAAGCCAGAAAGAAAAACACCAATACAGTATAGTAACACATATATATGGAATTTAGGAAGATGGCAATGACGACCCTGTATGCAAGACAGGGAAAGAGACACAGATGTGTATAACGGACTTTTGGACTCAGAGGGAGAGGGAGAGGGTGGGATGATTTGGGAGAATGCCATTCTAACATGTATACTATCATGTGAATTGAATCGCCAGTCTATGTCTGACGCAGGATGCAGCATGCTTGGGGCTGGTGCATGGGGATGACCCAGAAAGATGTTATGGGGAGGGAGGTGGGAGGGGGGTTCACGTTTGGGAATGCATGTAAGAATTAAAGATTTTAAAATTTTAAAAAATAAATAAATAAGAATCTTAAAAAAAATAAAAAAATAAAAAAAAATAAAACTAACTTGAACATCTGGAAGTTCACAGTTCAAAAAAAAAAAAAAAAAGAAGCAAAGAGAGAAAATTCAAATCAATAAAATTAGAAATGAAAATGGAGCAATCACAACAGACAACACAGAAATACAAAGGATCATAAGTGACTACTATCAGCAGTTGTATGCCAATAAAATGGACAACGTGGAAGAAATGGACAAATTCTTAGAAAAGTACAATTTTCCAAAACTGAACCAGGAAGAAATAGATAATCTTAAGAGACCCATCACAAGCATGGAAATTGAAACTGTAATCAGAAATCTTCCAGCAAACAAAAGCCCAGGTCCAGACGGCTTCACAGCTGAATTCTACCAAAAATTTAGAGAAGAGCTAACACCTATCCTCCTCAAACTCTTTCAGAAAATTGCAGAAGAAGGTAAACTTCCAAACTCATTCTATGAGGCCACCATCACCCTAATACCAAAACCTGACAAAGATGTCACAAAAAAAGAAAATTACAGACCAATATCACTGATGAACATAGATGCAAAAATCCTCAACAAAATTCTAGCAATCAGAAACCAACAACACATTAAAAAGATCATACACCATGACCAAGTGGGCTTTATCCCAGGGATGCAAGGATTCTTCAATATCCACAAGTCAATCAATGTAATTCACCACATTAACAAATTGAAAAATAAAAACCATATGATCATCACAATAGATGCAGAGAAGGCCTTTGACAAAATTCAACATCCATTTATGATAAAAACTCTCCAGAAAGCAGGAATAGAAGGAACATACCTCAACATAATAAAAGCTATATATGAGAAACCCACAGCAAACATTATCCTCAATGGTGAAAAATTGAAAGCATTTCCCCTAAAGTCAGGAACAAGAGAAGGGTGTCCACTTTCACCACTACTATTCAACATAGTTCTGGAAGTTTTGGCCACAGCAATCAGAACAGAAAAAGAAATAAAAGGAATCCAAATTGGAAAAGAAGAAGTAAAACTCTCACTGTTTGCAGATGACATGATCCTCTACATGGAAAACCCTCAAGACTCCACCAGAAAATTACTAGAGCTCATCAATGAATATAGTAAAGTTTCAGGATATAAAATCAACACACAGAAATCCCTTGCATTCCTATACACGAATAATGAGAAAGTAGAAAAAGAAATTAAGGAAACAATTCCATTCACCATTGCAATGAAAAGAATAAAATACTTAGGAATATATCTACCTAAAGAAACTAAAGACCTATATATAGAAAACTATAAAACACTGATGAAAGAAATCAAAGAGGACACTAATAGATGGAGAAATATACCATGTTCATGGATTGGAAGAATCAATATAGTGAAAATGAGTATACTACCCAAAGCAATTTACAAATTCAATGCAATCCCTATCAAGCTACCAGCCACATTTTTCACAGAACTAGAACAAATAATTTCAAGATTTGTATGGAAATACAAAAAACCTCGAATAGCCAAAGCAATCTTGAGAAAGAAGAGTGGAACTGGAGGAGTCAACTTGCGTGACTTGAGGCTCTACTACAAAGCCACAGTCATCAAGACAGTATGGTACTGGCACAAAGATAGAAATATAGATCAATGGAACAAAATAGAAAGCCCAAAGATAAATCCACACACCGATGGACACCTTATCTTTGACAAAGGAGGCAAGAATATACAATGGAGTAAAGACAATCTGTTTAACAAGTGGTGCTGGGAAAACTGGTCAACCACTTGTAAAAGAATGAAACTAGATCACTTTCTAACACCGCACACAAAAATAAACTCAAAATGGATTAAAGATCTAAATGTAAGACCAGAAACTATAAAACTCCTGGAGGAGAACATAGGCAAAACACTCTCAGACATAAATCACAGCAGGATCCTCTATGATCCACCTCCCAGAATTCTGGAAATAAAAGCAAGAATAAACAAATGGGATCTAATTAAAATTAAAAGCTTCTGCACAACAAAGGAAAATATAAGCAAGGTGAAAAGACAGCCTTCTGAATGGGAGAAAATAATAGCAAATGAAGCAACTGACAAACAACTAATCTCAAAAATATACAAGCAACTTATGCAGCTCAATTCCAGAAAAATAAACGACCCAATCAAAAAATGGGCCAAAGAACTAAATAGACATTTCTGCAAAGAAGACATACGGATGGCTAACAAACACATGAAAAGATGCTCAACATCACTCATTATTAGAGAAATGCAAATCAAAACCACAATGAGGTACCACTTCACACCAGTCAGAATGGCTGCGATCCAAAAATCTGCAAGCAATAAATGCTGGAGAGGGTGTGGAGAAAATGGAACCCTCCTACACTGTTGGTGGGAATGCAAACTAGTACAGCCACTATGGAGAACAGTGTGGAGATTCCTTAAAAAATTGCAAATAGAACTACCTTATGACCCAGCAATCCCACTTCTGGGCATACACACCGAGGAAACCAGAATTGAAAGAGACACATGTACCCCAATGTTCATCGCACCACTGTTTATAATAGCCAGGACATGGAAACAACCTAGATGTCCATCAGCAGATGAATGGATAAGAAAGCTGTGGTACATATACACAATGGAGTATTACTCAGCTGTTAAAAAGAATTCATTTGAATCAGTTCTGATGAGATGGATGAAACTGGAGCCAATTATACAGAGTGAAGTAAGCCAGAAAGAAAAATACCAATACAGTATAGTAACACATATATATGGAATTTAGGAAGATGGCAATGACGACCCTGTATGCAAGACAGGAAAAAAGACACAGATGTGTATAACGGACTTTTGGACTCAGAGGGAGAGGGAGAGGGTGGGATGATTTGGGAGAATGGCATTCTAACATGTATACTATCATGTAAGAATTGAATCGCCAGTCTATGTCTGACGCAGGGTGCAGCATGCTTGGGGCTGGTGCATGGGGATGACCCTGAGAGATGTTGTGGGGAGGGAGGTGGGAGGGGGTTCATGTTTGGGAACGCATGTAAGAATTAAAGATTTTAAAATTTAAAAAATAAAAAACTAAAAAAAAAAATTGCTGACACGTGCTGAGCAAGTGGACTGTTCTCGCTAATAGAATTACCTACCTAGAGCCCGCGACTCCATCAGAGCAGGAAGTCTGCCTCAGTGGCCAGTGGATGGGAAAGAGAGCAGTCTGAATGGAAGGGAAATACTGTAAACAACTACTTGTAGATAGTGAAGCTGTTCTACCTCAAGATGCATCACCCAGGTTAATGTAAAGGACATTCTCCAGGAGTCCAGATTGGTGAGGCAGGATTTTCCAGGAGTCCAGATTGGTGAGACAGGAGAGAACTGAGTGAGCATGGGCCTATCTGGACCACTGTTCAGACATGGATGTTTCCAGCTTTTCACTGAGCAAGGCTTGCTCAGTTTGGAAAATGGTGAGGAGGAAATTGGTTTTAACTTTGGTATGTCATAGACAGCCTCCCTTCCTGGTGCTCCCTGCTTCTTTTCTGCTCTGACCTAAGCCTGGAAAGGGCCTGGGGCTCATTCACACTGGGAAACAATATAGAAAGATCAGTGTTTTCACTTTGCACAGGAGCTGGGATTATACTGATCTCAGAGGGAGAGATCCTAATTCCCTGCCCAGGAATTAAACCTGGGGAACCTGGATAAAAACCAAGAGTCCTAGCCACTAGACCACCAGGGACTAGAGGTGAGAAGCAAAAGTGGCCCAGGCTCTTGCCCCTGTTTGTAAGCAAGACTGTTTCAAGGAGGCAAAAACTGTAAAAACAGGTCCAACATTTATGAATTGATACAAAGCACAACACTTGGGAGAGCACACAGGAAAACAGTTTGTTCATCCAGCTCAGAAGGAGGGCAGAGATACATACCTGGAGAAGAGTGCAGAGTGAGTGAGGAGGAACACAGTCGACGTGTTTAAGTCACTTATATAGGACAGCCCTTCTAGGTCTTTGTTTACCTTTGGCCAATTATCTTGTTTCTTCACACCTGACTGACTGGTCCACGCACCTTCCCAAAGATGTGTGTGTAACTTTCTTTTCAGATGTATCCCTCCATAGAGGCCTATGGGTGCATTTCCACACTTATGGGATGGGGTCCCTTCCCTTTTCAAGCCCAAAGAAGACTTCCTGAACATGTGCAGACAGGGAAGTCTTCCTTGACCTCAGGAGTGGGCACCTTTTCTCTTTGTTTTAGCATAACTCAGCTTTTACCACCAGCTTTGCCCTTGGCATGTCTGGGTAAGAACAAAGCTTGAATTTTACTCCACTTGACAAATATCAGGTGTCTGGCCCAGAGGCCCGCCGTCTCCTACCTCAATACTGACACAGTGGAAATGGCGAGAGGTAGGCATGGACAGAGCAGGAGTGGAGAGGGGCTGAGGGCACATACGTGAGCAAGGTATTCTTAGCTAAAGTCCTGGCCTGAGATCTCAGGGGTCTCTCATCCAAGCTCTCTTTACCACATGGCCTGTCCAGAAGTGCTGAGAAGCTCCCATGGGGATGATGTTGGCCTGGAGCAAGTCATTCACTGTCAGAAATGGCGAAGGCCTTGTCCCTGAGACAGAACTGGGTTTCCAGGAAACACTGCTGAAACAGTCCACTATTTATGAGATCTTAGGCATTGGACATGCTCGCTGAGTATCTCATACAATCAACGTGATCCTTTTTTTATACTTCTTCCTGTGCTTAAAAAACTCCAGTGGGCTTTTTGGCTCACTGGAGGTGATTTCATTTCATCTCTTGGTGATGTTAATGGGCAGGTGACAGGTGCTGTCCACTGCACATGGCTCTCTTGCTCTTAACAGAGGACTTAGGAGGAGCACGTGGCATGTGAGAGAGCTCCTTAGCCCTCTGGAGGACAGGGTGGAAGGTGTTTGTGGGTACCTCATTGCAGAAATGCCAACCACAGACTGGGTTGGGTGGAGGTGTTGGTCACGTGTGTCTGTACCTGCCACCTTCCACTTGTATTTTCAGTGTCCTCTCCTCCTCCTGTGCTCCCTCTTCTCTCTTTCTCTCTCATCTGCACTCTCACCTTCTCTCGTCTTTCATCTCCCTCCCTCCAATTGCTCTGTGCTTTAGCACAATTTTCAGACCAGGTTGTTTCTTTAAGAGTGGACCCCTGGCCATCAGTCTGGCCCTGGCTCACATTCTCCCAACCCAGGAGGAGAGGGCATTCTCGAGCTTCTAGAGAAATCCCAGAGAAGAAATCCAGATGAATCGTATTCATCTTTGGATCAGCCACAGTGGCCAGGGGTTGGTTCTGTGGGGACTGTGACTGGTTCAGCAGTCCTACAACCAGAGAGGAGGATTGCCATGAGTGACAACCCCCTTCTTGGCACTGTTACTGAAGTTAAGGAGGAGCAAGTAAATGATACTCTACTAGCCCTAATATATTAAGCCTTTAAAAATAACCTGTGTAATTATCAGAATGTCTTAGCGTGTCTTAAACTCAAAAGACACTTTAATGGCATGGCTGAAATTTTTCTTTCTGATCACGTTTTCCTTGCTCTAATTTGTAATGTATACATTGAATAATATTTTAAGGTTATAAATACTCTATAAAAATCACTACTAATTGTTGTTTGAGTATGGTGTGGTAGTAATGTATTTTTGGCTTTTTCTGATGACTTATATGATTTAATAGATATATTTCTTGAAATGGTGAGTTTCTAGTCTATGGGGAAAAGGTCTTCTGTCTTTCTAATCAATGGAGTGTGGAAAACACAAGTATTTTCAGATCAGAGTTTTTATTGGCTTCCCAGGTAAGTGTTAGTGGTAAAGACTCCACCTCCAAGGCAGGAGATGTAAGAGACTCAGGTTTGATCCCTGGGTTGGCTAGGTCCCATGGAAAAGGGCATGGGAACCCACTACAGTATTCTTACCTGGAGAATCCCTTGGGCAGGAGCCTGGTGGGCTATAGTCCATGCGGTCTTAAAGAGTCAGACATGACTAAAGCGACTTAGCATGCACACACGCTTGCTGGCTTGAGCCTTAGACAGGCATGGCTTCAGAGTTAACAAAGTGGAGACGGTAATAGCTGTCCTGCAGAGAGACTATAACTGAACAAGGTTATTACAGTATGTAGGGAAGTGTCTCCATGCTCAATATTCAGTGGCTGTTGTCCATCATTTAATATAAATGACCACCTGATTATGATGACCCACAAGGTCATGTGACATTCTGACAAGGCATGTTAAGAACATATCTGTAAATGCAAGGCATTATTGTGATGCAGTTGCCTTCTTGTTTGGTAAAATGTCTTGATTCTGAGTCCAAGGATGAACTTTTGTTGAAGATGCTGAAGTGACCTGTCCTTTCTTGTTTTAAATCATGCTCTACTTCTCTTGATGCTTTAATAGCTGACCCATTGGTTTTGTCTTGAGTCAGAAAAAATTTTTTTTTCATGTATATGGAACTAGGCTTGTACACTTATTAATTAGAGGTCCATCTCCAAAGAAATTTGGACTAATTGTTATTGAGCAACACAAAATATAAAAAATAATTTTTTAAAATGTGAGCTTGACTCTACCCAGAGGATGGGGACACGCTGACATGAATGCTGCCCAAGCACACTGTCCGTGTGTGAGGACCCAGGGGACCCATCTCATCTCCAGGGGGCTGTCAGCATCACTGTCCACTTGGGAGGCCCAGGGAGCTTGGGGGATAGGAGCTAGGTGACTTAGTACAGAGTGATGGAGGTACTAGTGCTTTTCTTTCCTTTATTTGTATTAAAAATTTTGTATTAGAGTATAGTTATTATGCAATGTTGTGTTAATTTCTGCTATACGGCAAAGTGAATCAGCTATACATGTATGTGTGTATACATATTATATATATAATATCCCCTCTGTTGACACACGCTTTTCCACAGTGATGGAGGGATCATGGTCCTGGGGAAGACAGTTGTGCCCAAGACAGCTTCATTGCGGGCAAATGCTCTGTTACGGAGAAGGCAATGGCACCCCACTCCAGTGTTCTTGCCTGGAGAATCACAGGGATGGGGAGCCTGGTGGGCTGCCGTCTGTGGGGTCGCACAGAGTCGGACATGACTGAAGCTAATTTGCAGCAGTAGCAGTAGCTCTGTTATAGCTGAACTCGGTCTTTAGGCAGAGTCCAGTTGTGTGACGTGTGGTCACCATCTCATTCCATGTTGCGTTTCCAGGCCCAGGAGACCCTCAGTCGTTTGATGGTGACCCTGTCTCTCTGAAGCTGACAGCCTAGCCCTGGTACAGTGTGACGGGCAGGGGGAAGCAACAAGAGGGGATCAGTTCCTCCAGAATTCTGTTGATGCAGATCTGATTAGGAGTGTACCAGGTGGTCCTGGGGGTGAGAGTGTCCTAGACGAGCAGACCAATCTCCAGGAGCCAGGCCTCAAGCCCCATCATGCAGTGAGGCCTGTCACCATTTCATTTGTAGTCAGCTTGAGACATTTTAATTTGCTAAATCAGTGATGGCATTAGTAAAGGTTGTGCTTAAAGTGCTGTCTAACTTGATTTGCTGGTTTAATTTACTGTGAGGAACCAGGAGAAAGGGCAGCTACTCCTCCCACTGCACAGGCGAAGGGCAGTCAGATCTGGTCTCAACCCCACTGGTCTGCGGTTGGAGGAAAAGTGTCTATGTTCCCTGCCTTAGGATATTGCACAGTAAACTGAAGGTGCCTCATACAATGCTAGCATTCCTTTTTCCATCATTTGTATGCATATGAGCTGTGTGTTCAGATTGAAATGGGGTGTCAGGAGAGTAGAAGGAAGCAACCATTTTCAAAGCAATGAAAAATAAACTGGAGCTAAAGAGACAGACTTACTGTTCTGTAATCATGTGTTCCTTGGACACCTAAGTGGAGCTGCCTCTTGGACCTCTACTCCGCACTGTCATATGCAGCAGCACGTGAAGCTGGCCAACCACTTACACCTTTAATTCAGGCATCAGTTTCTAAAGAAACAGCCCATAAAGAAACCTTCCTAGTTCTGAGCCCTGTAGCAGACACCTTGGCTGGAAAATGACAAGACAGAACAGTGGCCAGTGGAGCCTGGGAATGTGTAAGGGATATGACGTACGCTCATTAAAGGAGTAATTCATATGCATTAAGATATAATAGGCAATTAAATTCATAAATTTATTAATTCAGCAGATATTTACATCCTACTGTGTGCTCGGCAAATTTGCTGGCCATGTGTATCTTACCCGCTAGTGAGAGAGGCAGACAATAAAAAAGTGAACACACACATTTTTAAATTATAGGTTGAAAGTAGCACTATGAGGAGAGTAAAGAGTGAACCAATTTTCCAGAATGAAAAGCAGAATAGTTTCATTTAGAAAGTGTGGTCAGAGGAGGCCTTTCTGAAGAGGCAACATTTATGTTGACACCTAAAGAACTTGAGGCTGGTGAAGGGCAGGATGGTCAGCCTGGCTGGCAGAGGTGTGGGAACGTCACAGAGCCTGACAGAAAAGACTGACTTCTCTCCAAGTCATGAAATGAATCTAAGGGAACAGGCATGGGCCTGACCATTCAGGCCCTTGCAGTCATGCAGAGACTGACTTTTATTGTGGGTACAGTAAAAATTCTTGCAAGGCTTTTGAAAGGGAATGACCTGATGTGATTCATGCACAGAAGAGACTGTTGGGCCAAATGTGTAGGAGAGGGGGGACCATGGTATTGAGAAATGAGTAGGGAGTAACTGAGATGGCCCAGGTGAAAGGTGTGATGCTCTGGACCAGGAAAGGCAGCAAGAGGTGGAAGGAAGTGGACCTTCTGCACACACATTATCTTGAGTTCCTGACTGGAGCAACTTTGGAGGTCAGAAAAGTCTGAGTTTCAGCTGCATCATGACAAACTTACGTTAACCAGATTTTAGAGATCAGGAAAACAAACTTCCCCCTTTCTTTCTCTTAAAATGATTTACAAAAAGCCATGGCTAAGAAAAGATCTGAGACTGTGGATATCAGAAAATTTATTTTCTAAATCTTAGTTCTCCAAAAATGATGTAAAATTCTAAGGCAAAGGTTAGATGGAAAAAAGTCATTGCACTTGCTTCTTTATCTTATTATATTTCAAGAGATGTTTTTAAATTTGGGGGAAATCCTTTTTAAAAGCCTCATGTTCAAAAATGGAATAAACTCATCCTGAAAGGTCCATCTTTCCTGTCTGGTTTGAGCTTGTCCACAGACGTTTTTTGCTTTGGAAAAGGATTTAAACATTTCCGGTGAGTTTTTAGAGACTTATGAAGGTATCTGAACAATTATTAATTTCTCTTCAGCATTTGCTAAAAAGTTTTTTTGATGTATTAGCAAAGTTTGTAGTAAAACATATTTGGATCAAAATATGGTACAAGGAGTAAAGATATTTTTAAAAAATTGCTCATTAGAAATAACATTATGGAGTTTATAAGAGCGGAAAATGGGCTTCCTTGGTGGCTCTGTGGTAAAGAACCCCCCTGTCAATGCAGCAGACACAGTTTCAATCCCTGGGTTGGGAAGATACCATGGATACATGGCAACCCAATCCAGTATCAATGTCTGGGAAATCGCATGGATAGAGGAGCCTGGCAGTCTACAGTCCATGGGGTCACAAAAGAATTGGACACGACTTAGTGACTAAAAAACAGTGAACTGAAAATAATTCTTAAAGTAAGCTATTCTTTTACCAGCAAGCTATTATTTTGGGAATCATTTTCAATTTCTTTAGGAGCCTCTCAATGTGACGATTATAACCTACAGGAACAGAAGGGCCAGATTTGTCTAAAGCTAAATTCTTAGGTTTGTGTGGACTTCACTGGAGCCTAGATTTTTTAGATAGTGAAAAATGTAAGAATTCAGGGGCCCCGCCAGTCACCCCCTAGTGACATCTTCCTGACTGGCTTTGAGCCCCCCCAAGCAGAGGAGCCAACTGGCCAAACATCCTTCTTCCTGTCTGCTTGGCACTGCACACTCAGACGTGGCAGAGCAGTGGGGAGCTGAGAGAAATGGAAAGCGTTGAGAGAGTAGCATTGAAACATATGTATGTAAATCACATGTAAAATAGCTAGCTAGTGGGAAGCTGCTGTATAACACAGGGAGCTCAATCCAGTGCTCTGTGACGACCTAGAGAGGTGGATGGAGTAGGGGGTGGGAGAGAAGTTCAAGAGGGAGGGGACATGTGTATGCTTATAGCTGATTGACATTGTTTATGGCAGAAACCAACACAACGTTGTAGAGCAATTATCCTCCAATTAAAAATTAATTTTAAAAAGTTCGGGATCATGGGGTCAGTAATGGGTATTCAGAAGCTAGTTGTGAGAGAAGGGGGTGGGCAGGATCGTCTCCAAGACATAGGTGTTAGTCTCTACAACAGATTTGAAGCTGATGGCAGCATTAGACCCAGCCATGATGGATCATTCTATTTGACAAGAAGCAGTTAATTCACTGGTTTTGCCTGCTGAAGTCTGATTAATACTCAAGGAACAACTGTTATAAGACATCAAACTCAGTCTTGAACGTCTGTGACTCTCACATGTTGGAAGGACATGGCCAAAATATTTTTTAAAAGGTCAGCCTAGAGTTGCCATTAAGTCCACAGCTCCCTCCTGGGATCCAAAGATGAGGACACACAGCAGTGTTACTCATAACATCTGAACACAAGAAACAAACTCAAATGTCCATTAGCAGATGAAAGGATAGATAAAATACAGCACATCCTTACAATGGAATAGCACTCACTGATGAAAAGACTGAAGCACTGATATATGCTATAACATGGGTAAGCCTTCAAAATGCTGTGCTAAGTGAAAAAAGATGGTCACAGAAGACTATATGGTATGATCTGATTTATATGAAACACCCAAAATTTGCAAGTATTTATATAGGACCTGGAAGTAGATTAGCCCTTGTTGAGCCCTGGGGGCAGAAAGGAATGGGAATTGACCTCTAACAAGGTTCCTTTGGTGGGTGGGATGTTCTAAGAATAGACAACTGCACAGCCTTGTGGGGTGAGGGGTATGGGGTTTTCTATTGTTTGGTTTGTTTTGTTATTTGTTTGTTTGTTTGGCCACATCATGTGGCTTGTGGGGTCTCAGTCCGCTCATCCTTCCTCATCCCTCAGCAGTGACACCTCTGAGTCCTAACCATTAGACTACCAGGGAATTCCCTGTTCAGTCCCATGAGCTGTTCACTTTGAGTGGACATTTAATAATATGTTAATGATATCTTAATAAAGTTATTTTTTTTAAAAGCAAGTGAATAGAATTTCTCACATTAGCCACTAGGCCTAATCATGGACCACAATTGAACATCCCACCTAGCCTCAGCAATCTGTTCAGGTTGGTCACAGTTTTGAAATCATATGTTTGTTACTTTCCTTCCTGCCTGGTCCACTCCTGGCCATTTCCCCTGTGCTCAGGAGATATACTCAAGGAAACCAAGTCTTTCAACTACTAATATGACTAAATGAGCTAAATCAAAACTTGAGAGATAAATCTGCTGGCACAAATTTGTAGGAAAACAAGTAGCAGAGTTCTTTCCAAAATTTAAAAGATCTCCATCTAATTAAATAATGACTCTGTAGTGATGAAATGAGCAGTATTTCTCTGTATAAACTTCAGATTCAGGAAATCTTAAGTCATGTTAAAACACACACACATACACAAAATAGGTAATATGTGTATATGTGATCTGAAATGAGTCATCCATTCCAAATAAACTTTTTTTCAGCCATAATCTCCATGAGTGGAGTCAGATTGTCCAAGTTTTCTTAATCTGTAGTTCTAATGGAGAAGAGATAAATCTCAGAGGAATGGTATGGGGAAGGAGGTGGGCGGGGGGATCAGGATGCTCATGGTGGATTCGTGTTGATGTATGGCAAAACAAATACAATATTGTAAAGTAAAAAAAAAAGTGACATGATTGTAAAAAATAATAATAAAGAAAAAAAGAAAAAACATTATTTTTAGTTGAAAAAAAATAAATTACCTCTGTTCAAAAAATAATCCTTAGGAACAAAGAGTGGCTATGATAATGGTTAAAATAAATAAAAGGGGGAAGAAATGTGTTCGCCTTTGCTCTGGTGTAAAGCCCTATCTCTCACTTCTGTCTTGTTGGGCCTCCACCCTCTCACCAGAATGTCCCCATCTACCACCCACTGGGCCCTTGCCTGGCATCTGAATCTCCACTTAGGACCCCTCTCCATGGGCCCCTGACCAGGTCGCTGCTCAAGATCTTTGCTTCTACTCATATAAACAGGCTTAGAAACGTGAACCATGGGCAACTGCTAGGTCAGGAGAGGAAGTCTGAGCCCTTGAGAAGAAAGCAGACATTTCTTGAGGCAAGGACAGACCTTTTACATGGTGCTTCCTAGCCAGTGGGCCCTCAGTGAGGACTGGCTATCCTGGTGCTGTGGAACTGGCCGTGGAAGCACAGCATGGCCTTGGACACGGGCATTGCTAGTCTATTCAGCTGTCCAGATGAACAGCCGTCATGGCAAATAAGTGTCCTCCAGTCCAGGCTCCTTAGTTTCTGTGGAAAGCTCTTGTTTATAATTTGTTCCTCCTTAAAAGGACCTTTAGATCATTGGCACCGTGGTTGTCATCATCATCGTCAAAGTTATTACACATGCATAATATTTCTCATCTGCATATTATAATTCCATATCAAACTCAAATTCGGGTGCTTTTATCTGCTTCCTCTTTTTTTAATTTTTAAGTTTTAAATTGAAGTATAGTTGATTTATAATGTACTAATTTCTGCTGTACAGCAAAGTAATTCAGTCATACATATGTCCATTATGATTTATCTCAGGATATTGAGATATATATTCTCAGTGCTATACAGTTCTCTGTGCTATACGGTAGGACCTTGTTGTTTTTCCACTCTATATATAATAGTTTGCATCTGCTAGTCCCAACCTCCCATGCCATCCCTCCTTCAGGCCCCTCCTTCTTGACAACCACAAGTCTGTTCTC
The DNA here is from genome assembly GCF_016772045.2 of Ovis aries. Classification (NCBI taxonomy): domain Eukaryota; kingdom Metazoa; phylum Chordata; class Mammalia; order Artiodactyla; family Bovidae; genus Ovis; species Ovis aries. The sequence continues at coordinate 85,758 of NC_056078.1, read as the reverse complement.
TATGTAAATCTATTTCTGTTTCATATAAAGTTCATTTGTGTCTTATTTTAGATTCCACATATAAATGATATCATATGATATTTGTCTTTCTTCATCTGACTTACTTCACTTAGTATGGATTTACCCATCCCTGGATTCACCCATCCATGTTCCTAGATGGACCTAGAGAATGGTAAAACTCCATTGTATCAAATATATATGTACCACATATGCCCATTCATCTGTCTGTGGGCACTTAGCTTGTTTCCATGTCTGGATTATTGTAAGTAGTGCTGCTGTTGTGGTGCACATTGGGGTGCATGTATCTCTTTGAATTACAGTTTTCTCTGAATCTATGCCAAGGAGTGGGATTGCTGGATCTTCTGGTACATCTGTTTTTCTGAGGAATCTCCATACTGTTCTCCATGGTGACTGCACCAACTCATGCTTGCTCTTTCTGAATGTTGTCTTATGTGAAGCCCATGAGCATTTTATTTTATTTCATTGTATTTTGATGTATTTTGCTTCTGGGTGTTTTGTTTGTTTGTTTATTAAAATCAGTAATAAAACACCCAGGATCCCCGATACTTTGAGTATCTTTCTAAGTTTGAAAACTTTAATCAGTTTCATCTGCCATTTTAACTTACTCAGCAATGTTGGCATTCTCTGGATAATCCACCAGCTTTCTCCTCACCTCCCCCACCAAGCCCTGGCCACTCTGCATTTACTCAAAGGGAAGGTGGCACTCTCCCATAATGAGCCATCGTGTTGTCCATAGGTTACACTTGACAACATGAAAACTAAGGCTCAGAGGGGAATGAAGGTGCCCTGTGTTAGTGCTCAGTGAGGAAAGAGGCCTGCTCTGTCCTTTGGGGACTCAGGGCGAAGGGAAGAGAGAGCTGAAGGAGGTGCGGCAGTGTAAGTGCGCCTGTCAGACAGTATTCTGTGGCAGGCAAGCAGGGACTTGAAGGAAGTGAAGGAATAACACAGGGGCTATGGAGATAGAACATTCCATCCAGGGATAGTGGCAAGTGCAGAGCCTGAGGGAGGCAGATGCAGTGAGCATCCTGAACACAGTGAGCAGGAGGAAAGAGGTGGAAGATGACTGCACAGAGGGGTATTGGGCCAGATCATGGAGCTTCGTGGACCACGTGGAAGAGGCTTCCAGAAGAAGGGTGTAAACCAGAGCCATATGACATGCTGTGGTGCTTGCAGGAGCAGGAGGAATCGGTGTCTTCACAAGGGCAGGCACCATTAGGTAGCCAGTAACCAATGCCTGGTTAGATGGGCGCAGAAGAGGATGATGGGTAGCTTTCTGGAGGAGCCAGTACACTCGGAGGTCAGAAGAGAAAGAAGGTCTTGCTGGAGGGGGAAAGAATGAAGGATTTTTTTTTTTTAATGGAGGAATCAACAGCATATTTTTAGCATGAAAGGAATAATCCAGTAGAGGAAAAAAAATGTGGTTTTGTTCTCCCTTAATATGCATGTTTCCTAGAGGTGCTCCTGCCTTGTATCACCCACATCTTTCTCGCACGTGATTCCAAACCACTGTGGTACAAATAGCTCTGCTGTACTCTTTTGAGTGTCACGGGAGGAAACGTGATAAACTCTCTGTGTCTACAGTCTAATAGTCTATAGTCTGTGTCTATGTCTAATAGTCCTTGGGGGCTTCCCTGATGGCTCAGACAGTAAAGAATCTGCATGCAATGCAGGAGACCTGGGTTCCATCCCTGGGTCAGGAAGATCCCCTGGAGAAGGGAGTGGCTACTCACTCCAGTATTCTTGCCTGGAGAATTCCAATTTTCTTGGGCTCCAAAATCAATGCAGATGGTGACTATAGCCATAAATTAAAAGACACTTGCTCATTGGAAGAAAAGCTATGACAAACCTAGGCAGTGTATTAAAAAGCAGAGATATCACTTTGCCGACAAAAGTCTGTATAGTCAAAGCTATGGTTTTTTCACTAGACATGTATGGATGTGAGAGTTGGACCATAAAGAAGGCTGAGCATGGAAGAATTAATGCTTTCAAACTGTGGTGCTAGAGAAGACTCTTGAGAGTTCCTTGGACACAAGGAGATCAAACCAGTCAATCCTAAAGAAAATAAACCCTAAATATTCATTGGAAGGACTGATGTTGAAGCTGAAGCTCCAATACTTTGGCTACCTGATATGAAGAGCCAGCTCATTGGAAGAGACCCTGATGGTGGGGAAGATTGAAGGCAGGAGGAGAAGGAGATGACAGAGGATGAGATGGCTGGATGGCATCCCTGACTCAGTGGACATGAATTTGAGCCAACTGCAGGAGGTGGTAAAGATCAGGGAAGCCTGGCGTGCTGTAGTCCATGGGGTCACAAAGAGGTGGGCATGACTGAGCAACTGAACAGTGACACTACAAAAGCCGTGAGAAAAGCAAGCTTTTTTTTTTTTAATGAGAGTTTTGCTTTGTTTTGTTTTTTTGGCTGGCCCAGGTCTTGGTTACTGTGCTCAGTCTTTCTCTAGTTGTAGTGAGCGGGGACAACTCTTCCGTGATATGCAGGCTTCTCATTGCAGTGGCTTCTTGTTGCAGAGCACAGGCTCCAGGGTGTGCAGGCTTCAGTAGTTGTAGCTCACAGGCTATAGAGCCTGTGGGCTCAGTAATTGTGGTGCATGGGCTTAATTGCTCATTGGCATGTGATATCTTCCCAAACCAAGGATCCAACCCATGTTCCCTGCGTTGACAGGCAGATTCTTAACCACTGGATCACCAGGGAAGTCCCGAGAGATTTTAAATTAACCGTGAAAACTATGTTATCAGGGCTTTAAAAGTCCCAACATGTTTATGAATACAAATATTCCTATTTTCAGTGAAGGTTTAAAATGTATCATCCAAGCATTTTTAAAGGTTCTAAATGGCATCTTCCAGATTTCTCAACTTTCTGATACCATAGTAAATTTCTTATGGAAGAACAGAAGAAGATGCTCTTGTTTGACAGAATATAATTCAGGGTCTTATTTACACAATGGAGTGTGAACCTTACTGTTTAATCATCTAGTCTCTAAAATAGATGCATCTCCCATGTTCAGCAGCACAGAATGTCAGCATTTTCAACACTTGTCAGAGACTCTGAGCACCTACTGGCTGCCATTTGGGTAAGACCACTATGATCTGAGATAATAGGGGAAATGTGCTCACTGTCCTTGTAGGTTTCTCAGAGTTGTAGCCCTCTGTCAGGTTATATCACCAAAAAGCAAGGGCACTACACACTCCAAGTGTGTGCTGACTTGCCTCTCCTCACAAATGCCTTCACTGAGTTAAAGCTTAAAATTTAGTTTGTGTATAGTGAAGATTTGTGTAAACAAACAAAAAGCCTAATGGAAAAGTTTCTGTCTTCTGTATTTTTGCCTTTTTACTAACTCAGTTCACATCCCTTATGTAGACAGCCACATCAAGAATTCTTCCCATATATTAGAATCAAGAAAGTGTGGTTGTAGGTTTTCCCCCCCCCCCCTCTGGATGATCTTATATGCTTTCATTTTTCAAAAATGAACACAGTAGCCCATTGTGTTTCCATTAATATGTTTCCTTGAATATGGTTCAGAATTTGTCTGGTTAGACTACTCCTCTCCAGGATCAAGCTTTCCTTGTGGCTCAGAGAGTAAAGAATCTGCCTGTAGTGTGGGAGACCCACATATTGAACCTGGAGTCTCCAGAATCTGGCAAAACACATGCACCCATTTTTCTAGGTACTTTCTTTTATCAAAAACTATTTTAACCTGCCACATTTTATATATTCAGGGTTCTAGGAGATTCAGCCTTTGAGAATCAAATACTTCTAAATAAACAGAAATAAAAACACATATAATAAATATAAATTACTATAATGAATGTAAATATATGATAAATGCATAAGTGTGAATGACTATGTTCATGTTAATAACTAGAGGAAGATTTTGGTGGCTGTGTTTTTCATCTTCCTGTGTTTGCCTTGTGAGGAGGCCATACAGGGCCAGGCTTACAGCTTGGGCTGAGGAGATGTTGTCTGTGTCTGGCTGGATCTGCCACTCACTCTGACCCCAAGTGAGTAATTTGACCATTTTAAGTTTCAGTTTCTTCATGGTTAAAGTTGGGTAACAACAATATTTACCTCAGGAGGCTATTCTGAGATGCGTGTGTGTGTGTGTGTGTGTGTGTGTGTGTGTGTGTGTGATATTTTTGTTTCCTTTGCCTTGAAATAAGCACACAGCCTTCTCCTCTGGACCCATCTTTCCTTACCTACAGCCTTTCCAAACCTAAGAAACAGCTGTTTCTTCCTGCAGTAGCTCATCCATGAAGTATAATGGCCTACATTTATAGGACATTAGACAGTTATCAAAGAGATCCTGAATCTAGGGGATTAACTTGATAACTTGAATGCGTTTTATTATGAAGAACGATCCATCTCTTTGGACCCACCTTTTCTCCACAATAACAGTTTCAGGAAATGCTGATGTACATCATCTCTGCTTATTGGCTTTATACTCATGAGAGAAATAGATTTGCAGCTTTTAGAGCATAAGCACAAAACAGATTTATCTAATTGTCATGGGATCTTGGACTCTGGACTATGAATAGTCCCCAAAGTTGAGCGGGTCTTGTTAATTAAGTGGCAGACTCCCCTCACGTGTCTCTGCGCTGAGTGGCGCATGTGGTGTGGGCTGCACAGAGGCGCCTTCCACCAGCCCAGCATCCAGAGGCGGGTCCCACAGGCCAGTCCCTCAGAGTTCTGAGGTTCCTGTAAAGTCTAGTCAGAAGAGTCGAAGTCGCTGTGAGCTGTTCTAACTGTGTCGTCACCCATGGAGGCGCGGATGTGGTTGCTTTTCTCACAAAGTCAGACTGTTAGTGTTAAAGTTCAGAAATCCAACTCAAATTCAGAAATACGTCCCTGACAACACTTAAGTTCTTTCCACCTGTAGTCATAAGAACTATTGTGGTTGATTGTTTCTACCGTATTTTCAGGATTTGTGTGGGTGTGTGGGTGTGTGATCATCGCGGTTATAAAGCAGGGCAGGCGAGCCGGGACTCGGTCCACTAGGCATCTATACCTGCTTGTCTCCTGGAGCCGCACCCCCGCCCCCACCCAGCCTCTGTCCAGAACCCCTCCCCGCTCTTTCGGATTAAAATATTTTCACTGAACTTAATAGGCTGACAGAGAACTAAAAAGGAACTAAATGTTTTTCAGATGACGTCTTTGGTAGGCTAATTCTAAGAAGTGCAGCTTCTAGTCAGCAGCCTAAGCAAAGAAAATGTGAACGGAAACAAACCATGTGAACATGAAAACTCTTCTCTCATCACTTCCAGTGGTTTTGAAAAAACAGCATCACCAAAAGCAGAGAGACAAGAAAGAAGGAAAGCTAGCATTATTTTTTAGACCGAAGAGTCCAGGTGACTCTGCTAAGCTGGTGGTGGAGGAGAGCACGACTCTCAGCCTGTGGTTGGAAGACTCTTCTCCACTCGGGACCTGATGCTCGAACCCGGCTCCTGGGGCACTCACTTAGACTGGATTATTACTGCTCAGTGTTAGAGGAGTGGCTCCCTTCCCTTTCAACTGAATGACAACAGCAACATATGTATGGCTTTTGTTTCTGTTGGGAGACTGACTGACAAGGTACAGTCTTAAAGGAATGCTCGTAATCAAGGGCACAGCCATATTAGAAAGAATCATCATGAATCTTGCAAGAGTTATATCTCTGCACACCATCCACAGACCCCCATCCCCATCCTCACTGGAAGTTAAACTCAAGTGCCTCACTGGAAGTTAAACTCAAGTGCCTCACTGGAAGTTAAACTCAAATGCCAAGCCCTGGTTTCTTCCTTGTTCACCAGGCTGCTTTCTCTCTTTGTGAAGTGAAAGTCGCTCAGTTGTGTTCGACTCCTTGCGGCCCCATGGACTAGTCCATGGAATTCTCCAGACCAGAATACTGGCATGGATAGCCTTTCCCTTCTCCAGGGGATCTTCCCAACCCAGGGATCAAACCCAGGTCTCCCGCATTGTGAGTGGATTCTTTACCAACTGAGCTATCAGGGAAGCCCTTTGTGAAGGAGGTCCTATTCCCTTCTCCTTTCCAAATTGGACGTGTAGTTCACTTTTGTTATTTGAAATGTTATCACCACTATGCCGTTTCACTTAGTATCTAGTTATGTAATGAACTTCTTTTTCCTACACAGTTTAAAATTTTTTAGGAATCATTGACTGAGGGGTGAGGCAGAAGGGAAAGGGGTTATCAGCAGGCTTGCACTTGGAGCTCATGGGCTATCCCCATTGCCCAGAGGAAGGCCTGAGCAGGAGGGGACCGGGGCCTTTCCAGCCCCTCTTCCCTCAGGAGTTTTCCTCTTACTTCTGCCAGCTCACCTCCAGGGACACTTATTTTTTTTTTCTCCTGCCTAAAGTGTGGGGGGAAAGTCTTGTCAGAGTTTTGTTGAAAGAGAACTGGCATTTGAGAGAAGCATTTCCTAGGAGGCTTAGGATAGATGGGCTTGCCCAGAGAGCTGCCCACAAGTGCCTGCATCTCCTGCTTCCAAGCAAGCACATCCTGGAGAACTGACCTGAAACAGAGCCACCTGGCATGGGAGCTGCTTTTCCAAAATTCCTCTGCACCTGACTTTGGGAATCCTCTCAGCCATCTGGCACCCAGGGCCCAGCTCCTAGCTCAGCCGTGTGTGCAGCCAAGAGTCTGGGAAGACAGGAACCACTTGCCCCATCAGTCATGTTCATATTCAGAGCCTGAACCAGTAGGGCGGAGGAGCCCTGGTCTCAGTGGGGAGTCCTAGGGCAACAGGATCCCCCGCAGCACTCCCAGGTTATTCTATACAGAGTCCTTGCTCTCAGCCCCATTTCCCCTTCTAAGGAAAGTATGGAAAACTAAGATTTCTCTTTGAAACCTCTAAGGAACAACTGCCCTGAACCCTGAGCTGGGGCAACATCCTCGGCGTCTGCGCACACCTGTGAATCTTACCTGGGTTTCAGGGCCCTCAGCCCTGTGTTGACTCAGGCATCCTGACCACACTCTCTAGTCCTCCTGCTGTAGGAATGTCCACAGTTGTTTTCTGTGTAAAATGTTTGTATTAGACTGAGCTTTCTGTGATACTTAGAAAATAAGATAGTAAGAAAATTAAGATGCTTTGGGGTCTAAATACTTGTGAAGCACATTTAAAAAAAAATATTAACAAAATGCCTTAAATAATTCTAAGTAAATTTAAGAGAGGATCTACTGGATTTTCACTAACTGCTTAAAAAAAAAGAGAGAGATTTACTTTGATCCATCATGCCATACTGTGAGCTGTAACAGTAACCTCATAGCTGCTGCACTCAATGATTTGTTTCATTCTGTTGTTTAAAAGCAGGGATTCATTCAGCTGGATAGGAGATGAATTCTGTCATTAGAAACTTTGCCATCGGGTTTAAGAAATATATTTATAACTCATTTCTTTCAGGGAACAGGTTTCAAGATCTCCATAAGTCTTTTATTAAGATAAATCACAGCTTTGTCAATTTCTCAAGAAGTACTCTATTTTTAATTCCCAAGGAGAATCACAATAATAAAAATAAATTAACCTAGTAGGTTATTTTATTTCAATGGCACCTGTTTTTATTAGTAGAATTCCAGTCTACGTATTTCTTGGGCTTCACTAGTGGCTTAGGCAGTAAAGAATCTGTCTGCAATGCAGGAGATCTGGGTTCAATCCCTGGGTTGAGAAGATCCCTTGGAGAAAGGAATGGCAACCTATTCCAGTATTCTTGCCTAGAGAATTTCATGGACAGAGGAACTTGGAAGGCTATAGTCCATGGAGTCACAAAGAGTCGGACACAATTGAGCAACTAATACACATATTTCTTACTATTTGCATAGTAGAAGCAATCATTCATAACATTTTATAGCATTTATAAAGAACTTTTAGTGCCTTTTTTAAAAAAGCTGCATTAGGTCTTAGTAGCCACACATGGGATCTTTAATTGTGGCATGCAAGCTCTTACTTGCAGTGTATGGGATCTAGTTCACTGACCAGAAATTGAACCCAGGCCCCTGCATTGGGAGAAGCCACTGGACCACCAGGGAAGCCCTCTATAGAACTTTTAAAGTGAAGCTTTTTGGATCTTTGCAGCAGCTCTGGGCAGTCCTAGTAGTGATACTGTTCTGCCTTCTTGAGCCACTGTCCTCCCTGAGGGACACAAGGGGCCAAGTGAGCAGATGCTACCCCAGCATCAGACCTCAGGGCCAGACTTGCTGTGCAACCTCCCTTCCAATGATGTCCTCTTTTAATTGTTCCTCTGGTACATTCAGTACTGTTTTCCTTGAAGTATGTGTTTAAAAGGAAATCCTAGATGTGTTCAAACATTACTGCTCAGTCCCTATTTTCTGTTTTCAAATGACTGGTTCCCATGCTTGATGAAGCTCAATTAAAAAACAAACAAACAAACAAACAAACCTGTCCCAAGTATTCATCGTATAGATTTCCATGCCTGGGGAAACATAATGTAGAAACTGAATCTGAGATCATTTTAAACAAACATATGAATTCTTATATGATACTGCTTATTTCATTAATGATTCTAATTTATGTAGTAGTGCTATCCTCATTTATATAATGGAGCCAATCTCAGCACCCTCACCTGAATATGATGGCTATTTCTTTATTTTCCTGTGTGTAAGACTCCTTTAGTATGCCTAAAAATATAAACGTGCTTCTGTCCTATTCCATTCAACCTTCTTTGATTCCAAGTTAAGAGCCACTGGATGAATTCACCTCTAGTTCTATTATGTTTTTAAATCAAGTATCAGGTAACATTCCTGTCTATATGGTATTATTTTTCTCTAATAAATCAAATCCTTCATGATACTTGCTCACCTACTATAGATGCACTGTAGTGATCTTTGTAAGTCTTTGTTTATATCATGTGTTTTCTCCCCACCTAAAGTAAAAGATGTTGAAAGGTTTGTAGGCAGAAAAAGGGAAAGTCACTCTATAAAATAAAACTAAGACATGACTGGAATTGTATTTATTCTGTTTTTTGATTTGTGGTTTTCTCTGACTTTTAAACACTCTTTTCTCAGAATATACAAATCCACCTAATAACATTTTAATCATCTTCCTCTTAAGTTTGAACAAATAGTGAGCTTCCAACTTAGAGAATCTGCTTTTCCTTCTGCCTGTAATCAGGCACCAGAGGCTACAAGAATCTCGGTGTTCAGCATTCAAAGCCTAACCATCAAGACGGATCCACTGAGGGGGTGCATATATGTGGGGAGCTGCTGGTGGAGTTGGGGGCCATCTTTCACTCTCCTCATCATACATGGGTCACAGCACAGCTGTTGTAATCCCATGAGCACCCTTGGGGCCTAACACAGGGAGTTCCAGGTGCAGCATTGTTCTTTGCTCAGACCAGGAGCTCAGGCCACACAGGGGGCTACCAGCAGCTGCCAGCCCACAGCCAAGTGTAACAAGCCAAGCTGTTCCCTCTTTGCTCATTTTTCCCTTCAAGATAAAACACCAGGTTGTGCACCAGGAAGGGAAGGGTTTGGTGGACATGATGAGTCCATGTGATGCTGTCTTATGTTTTGTGGAATGTTTGAGGGATTATCACTTGGGACTACAGAGTTAGTAAATGCTATTTTAAATGAAAAGTTGGGTTAGACCTTAAAATATCATTTTGAATTGAGTTAGTCTAATATAGTGTAAGTGCAAGATATTCAAATTACCCAAATTGGGCCACAATTAAACAGCTTTATTTAGAAAAAGTTAGAACTTGTATCTGCATTTAAAAGGTATTTTCCCTTCCATTTCTCTGTGTCAAAATCTTGTTGAACAACAAGTATTATATTATGGTTTGGTTTATGTTCTGTCTTTTTGATGAAAGTAAATCTTCAAGTACATGTGTAGAATGAGAAGGAATAGTTATTTACTAACCACAATTATAACAGCATAATTGTGGTTGCTGCTGCTGCTGCTAAGTCACGTCAGTCATGTCTGACTCTGTGTGACCCCATAGACTGCAGCCCACCAGGCTCCCATCCCCAGGATTCTCCAGGCAAGAATACTGGAGTGGGTTGCCATTTCCTTCTCCAGTGCATGAAAGTGAAAAGTGAAAGTGAAGTCGCTCAGTCATGTCTGACTCTTCGCGACCCCATGGACTGTAGCTTACTACTGTAGCGACTTCACTTTCACTTTTCACTTTCATGACTGGAGAAGGAAATGGCAACCCACTCCAGTATTCTTGCCTGGAGAATCCTGGGGATGGGAGCCTGGTGGGCTGTGGTCTATGGGGTCACAAAGAGTTGGATACAACTGACACAACTCGGCAGCAGCAGCAACCACAATTTTGCTGTTATAAGGACAGAAAAGAATTAAATCACATTACCAATGAGATGAAAGTATGTTAGTCCCTCAGTTGTGTCTAACTCTTTGTGACCCCATAGACGATAGGCTGCCAAGCTCCTCTGTCCATGGAATTCCCCAGGCAAGAATACTGGAATACATCACCATTCCATTCTCCAAGGGATCTTCCTGACCCAGGGGTTGAACTCAGGTCTCCAGCATTGTGGGCAGATTCTTTACCATCTGAGTCATAGAAGAGAATTAAATCACATTAACAATGAGATGAAGCCTCCGTTTAATTTTCATATTTATGTGTTTGTACATAAGACTGAAAATGAGAAAGGTGAGCTGATACTCTTTCACATCGATTAGAAGCTAAATTTTTAACCCTTTTTTCCCCCTCAACATTAGTGAAAATTCTAAGAGATAAATAGACTTTACTTATATCTTTTCTCATTTATGAGCTTGTGGGTCTTTAACCTTTTCTCAAAGAATTTGATCCAAATGAAAATGCTATTCTAAACTCCATACTTTCTTTAAAGTTGGTCCTTCTAACTATTTCTCTTACCTGGTGCATTTATTTCAGAAAGCAAAAATAAGCATGAAAACCTGACCAATGAAAAGCAGAACAAAAATGAGTCACTGCAGCTGCTTCCACAGAATTCAGCCCGCCTGAGGGCAGGAAGGAAGCTCATCATTTTGATCACCTTTCTTCTTGGCTTCTTGCATAATCTTTATGTTTTCCAGTTTACTGGTTGTTGAATTCTACACTGTATTCATATAAAAATGCAAAAGCAGTAGGCCAGTGGAGAATGTGACACCTTTTCTTTTTGAAAGTTTCTGGTATTTTACCAATAGACCAAAACAGCATGTGTGAGAGGCAGTATCTGCATTAATTCTGAACATGCTAAACAGTAACCTCCAACTTACTGTTGTGAGAATATTCCCTGTCACAGCGAAACACTCTTTCTCCTGACGACCAGTACTCCACATCACTGCATTTAAATTTATGGTTAATATTTCTAGTGACTTGTTTGTATCAGTTTTACATCTACATATAAATTTTTTATTTTAAAATTGAGGTACCATTTATATGTGTCATAGATAAGGCTTTCCCAGCTCTTGGGTTGGTCTCTGTAACTACATATTTGTGAAAGAAGATTATCACTTTTTTTTTTTTTTTTACTCATTACACAATGAATAGGAAAAAATATAGTAAAAGGAAAACCCTTTCTATAAATCATTTAATATAGGCAGGAATCATAATTTTAAGTTAAATGAAGGCCTTTATCAACCATTTCTTTCAGGACCTACATAAAGCCAATCTGCAGCAAAGGTCAGTTAAACCAAAGCAGTGCCTCTCTGCAAAGTTTACCGTTGCTCTTCTCAGTGCTATTAAATGATACTCATAAAGTTGCCAAACGTGACTAACTGTTGGAAAAAAAAAAAAAAAAAAGGAGTAACTTTTGGAGAAGGAAATGGCAACCCACTCCAGTACTCTTGCCTGGAGAATCCCATGGAGGGAGGAGCCTGGTAGGCTACAGTCCACGGGGTCGCAAAGAGTCGGACATGACTGAACGACTTTATTTACTTACTTACTTACTTACTTTAGATGGATTGATATCTACCTAGGACTTGTTCATTAAGTCCACCTGACTGAGTATTGTGACTTTATTGGGGTTTTCTTTAAGTCACTCCTGAAGCATTGTGATGGTTTTGTCTAACATTAATAGATTTTTAAAAATTATATGTGTTAGGGTATGGCTATGAATAAAGGGGAGAATCTGTTGCTATTGCAAACCAATTATGGAGGCAACTTAAAAAAATCTGAATTGTAACTATGTTTTGTTGCGAGTGAAATGACACAAAGACAAAACACAAGAGACACACAAGAGACGGACAATACACTCTCCAGCCGGAAGAACAGAACTGCACAAACAACTTGCGGTTTAATATTATAAAGCCCCCTAGGCAGAATTCCAGACTACATGAATAAGCCTTTTCAGCACAGCGCAGGTGCATACATGTTATCGTACAGCAAGGGGAGTGATATCCCTGTCTACTGCAGAGTCTGTCCAAAGCCCTCTTTTCCTTCTTATCACAAGAAGGGAATGCTCCCTCGTTTGCAAAGGACCATTAAACTCAAGGCTCTGTCCAGACTCTTTGGCAGAACGCCTCGTTTGCAAGGACATTCAGCCCAAGCAGAGAGACCCGTTTGCAGGCACGTCTCTGCTACCCTATTAACCCTTCAATGTTTTCTATTTATGTAAAATACTGTCCTTACCTTTCAGTCTGTAGTTGATGTGCACAGACACAGTAGTGGCTCTCTGGTTGCTATTCTGCATCTTCCTGTCTCCTTCAGTCCCTTCATGTGTGTATGAACTTCGATGATATAATGGGGCATTTAACAGAGATTGCTATGTGCAATACTGTATTTAGTGTTTCTATTTTAGTTTTTCTAGGATGTTAATTTATATGAAAATAAAATATATAATAAAAGAGTTCTGTGCCTGTTGTGAATATATAACCTAAAAGTACATGCAAAATATTTATCCCAGAGGGGAATTAAGTTAGAGTGTCTGTGTTCAAAGATTTTTGAAAGTTCTTATTTCAGGCTGAACAGTTATTAGTGAATAGTGAAAGTTGCTCAGTCATGTCTGACTCTGCAAACACATGGACTATACAGTCCATGGAATTCTCCAGGCCGGAATACTAGAGTGGGTAGCCTTTCCCTTCTACAGGGGATCATTCCAACCCAGGGATCAAACCCAGGTCTTCTGCATTGCAGGTGGATTGTTTACCAGCAGAGCCACCATGGAAGCCTGAACAGTTATTAGCAGTTAAACATTTAACATATGCTGGTTTGGAAAGATAAAATAATAATTCTGCTACATCAAAACATATTTCCTTACATTCAAATTTTCTTAATACAGTTTTAGGGAAGAAGTATTTCCCCCTTTTAGAAATACCAGTATGTTAATACCTAAGAAGTCTTTTTTCTAAAAGTTACAAATTAGTTTCAAAAATTCATATGATGTAGATTAAATGGTGATAAAAAATTGAGTTGAGGAGAAGTGAGTCAGCAGCTCCTCAAGGGGCCTTTCCTCTAGTAGGCTGCATTTCCCTTGGGCAGGGGGGATTGTGCCCTCTTCCCTCCACACTGCCAAAGGGTGCAGCAAAGCTCGCTCTGTCAGAGGTACAAAAACAGCAATTGAATGGATTTTCAAGCTCTTGCTAGGCTGCACCACTTCAGAGCCCACTCGAGTGAAACAGCTGCCCTGTGGCCCCTAGGTTGGGTATACAGGTTCACATGCAGGATGTGTTCCCGTCAATGCAAAGAATTTTCTGGACAGACCTAGGCTCACTAGAGCTCTCCTCCAGAGCAAAGGGGACAGAAGAGATATGTGCACGTGGCCTGCCTTTCCCTGTAAGTTTGGGGCTATTCCCTATGGCCCCAAGCTCAGGGATAACTGACCTTAAAAAGAAACTCCAAGAAGTGCTTTTCTAGGACTGGGACAGGGAGTTCCCAGGATGTGGGAAACAGAGCCTCCCACGTGGAAGAAGAGTCAACAATCTGGCGTGTGTTTGCAAGCCTCTATTTGGAAGGAACAGGTTCGCTTATACAACTCAAGACCTCCAGATCTGCTTAGACGACTGAAGTTCCAGAGACAGGGCCGTGTATCTCCCCTTCCCTTTGAGATCATTGCAAAGACATTCTTAGCTGATAGCGGGAGTACCCATGAAGAAGCAGGCAGTGGGAGTGTGTTTAACATGACTTTGTACCTTCCTGGCCTCAACTCCTCAAGGAGCCTTTCTTCTCTAAGTAGGCCCCATGTCCCCTTGGGGTGGGAGTTGTGCCCTCTTCCCTCCACACTGCCAAAGGGTGGAGCAAAGCTCACTCTGTCAGAGGTAAGAAGAGAGCAATTGGATAGATTTTCAAGCTCTTGCTAGGCTGCACTGCTTCAGGGCCCACTCGAGTATAACAGGTGCCCTGTGGCCCCTAGGTCGGGTATGCAGGTTCACACACCGGGTGTGTTGCCATCAAAGCCAAGAATTACCTGACAGACCTAGGCTCGCTAGAGCTCTCCTCCAGAGTAACGGGGATGGAAGAGATGTGTGGAGGTGGCTCTGCCTTTCCATATGAGTGTGGTGCTACTCCCTATGGCCCCATACTCAGGGATAACTGCCCCTAAGAAAGGAACTGCAAAAAGTGCTATTTCTGGAGGCTGGGACAGGGAGTTCACAGCATGCAGGGAAAGCGAGCCTTCTTCAGGAAAGAAGGGGCAGCCACCCGGTGTGTGTTTGCAAGCCTCTATTTGGAAGGAACAGGTTTGCTTATACAACTCAAGACCTCCAGATCTGCTCAGAGGACCGAAGTTGCAGAGGCAGGGCCATGTATCTCCCCTTCCCACTACGATACTTGCAAAGACATTCCTAGCTGATAGCGCTACTGGCCCTGAAGAGGCAAGCAGTGGGAGTGTGTTCGACACGACTGTGTGCCTTCCTAGCCTCAACTCCTCAAAGGGCCTTTCCTTTCGAAGGAGGCCCCATGTCCCCTTGGGGAGGGGGTTGTGTCCTCTTCCCTCCACACTGCTAAAGGGTGCGGCAAAGCTTGCTCTGTCAGAGGTACAAAAACAGCAATTGAATGGATTTTCAGGCTCTTGCTAGGCTGCACCACTTCGGGGCTCACTCGAGCAAAACAGGTGCCCTGTGGCCCCTAGGTCGGGTATGGGGGTTCACACACCGGGTGTGTTCCCATGAAAGCCAAGAATTTTCCTGACAGACATAGGCTCACTAGAGCTCTCCTCCAGAGCAAAGCGGATGGAAGAGATAAGTGGACGTTGCCTGCCTTTCCCTGTTAGTTTGGTGCTATTCCCTATGGTCCCAAGCTCAGGGATAACTGACTTTAAGAAAGAAACTCCAAGAAGCGCTTTTCCAGCACTAGGAGAGGGTGTTCCCAGGATGCGGGGAAAGAGAGCCTCCCTCAGGGAAGAAGAGGCAACAATCCGGCATGTGTTTGCAAGCCTCTCTTTGGAAGGAACAGGTTCACTTATACAACGGGAGACCTCCAGATTTGCTCAGAGGATGGGAGTTCCAGAGGCAGGGCCGTGTATCTCCCCTTCCTTTTGTGATCATTGCAAAGACATTCCTAGCTGATAGCGGGAGTGCCCATGAAGAAGCAAGCAGTGGGAGTGTGTTTGACATGACTGTGTGCCTTCCTGGCCTCAATTCCACAAGGGGCCTTTCCTCTCGAAGTAGGCCCCATGTCCCCTTGGGGAGGGTGTTATGCCTCTTTTCTCCACACTGCCAAAGGGTGGAGCAAAGCTCGCTCTCTCAGAGGTACAAAAACAGCAATTGAATGGATTTTCAAGCTCTTGCTAGGCTGCACCCTTTCAGGGC
This sequence comes from Ovis aries, assembly GCF_016772045.2. Lineage (NCBI taxonomy): Eukaryota > Metazoa > Chordata > Mammalia > Artiodactyla > Bovidae > Ovis > Ovis aries. The sequence continues at coordinate 70,047 of NC_056078.1, read as the reverse complement.
CCACTTTACTGAAACAGGTGCTCTGTGGCCCCTGGTTGGGTATGCAAGTTCACAAACAGGGTGAGATCCTGTCAAAGCCAAGAATTTTCCTGAAAGACCTAGGCTCACTAGAGCTCTCCTCCAGAGCAAAGGGAATAGAGGAGATGTATGGAGGAGTCTTTGCCTTTCCCTGTGAGTGTGGGGCTACTCCCTACGGCCCCAAGCTCAGGGATAACTGCCTCCAAGAAAGGAATGGCAAGAAGCGCTATTCTTGGAGGTTGGGACAGGGAGTTCGCAGCATGTGGGGAAAGAAAGACTTCTTCGGGGAAGAAGAGGCAACCACCAGGCGTGTGTTTGCAAGCCTCTATTTGGAAGGAACAGGTTTGCTTATACAACTCAAGACCTCAAGATCTGCTCAGAGGACTGAAGTTCCAGAGACAGGGCCATGTATCTCCCCTTCCCTTTGAGATCCTTGCAAAGACATTCCTAGCAGATCGTGGGAGTGCCCATGAAGAAGCAAGCAGCGGGAGTGTGCTTGACATAACTGGCTGCCTACCTGGGCTCAGCTCCTCAAGGGGCCTTTCTCTCCTGGTAGGCCCTATGTCCCCTTTGGGAGAGGGTTTTGCCCTCTTCCCTCCACCCTGCCAAAGGGTGGAGGTGGAGCAAACTCTTTCTCTCTGAGGTAAAAAAAAAAGACAAATTGGATGGCTTTTTAAGCTCTTGCTATGCTGCACCCCTCCAGGACCCACTCGAGCAAAACAGGTGCCCTGTGGCCCCTAGGTCGGGTATGCAGGTTCACACACCGGGTGTGATCCCGTCAAAGCCAAGAATTTTCCTGACAGACCTAGGCTCACTAGAGCTCTCCTCCAGAGGAAAGGGGACAGAAAAGATGTGTGTGTGGAGGTGGCTCTGCCTTTCCAGGTCCCAATCTCAGGGATAACTGCCCCTAAGAAAGGAACTGCTGCTGCTGCTGCTGCTAAGTTGCTTCAGTCGTGTTCGACTCTGTGCAACGCCATAGACGGTAGCCCACTAGGCTCCCCCGTCCCTGGGATTCTCCAGGCAAGAACAGTAAGTGGGTTGCCATTGCCTTCTCCAATGCATGAAAGTGAAAATGAAAGTGCAGTCGCTCAGTCGTGTCCGACCCTCAGCGACCCCATGGACTGCAGCCTACCAGGCTTCTCCGTCCATAGGATTTTCTGAAAGGAACTGCAAGAAGCGCTTTTCCAGGAGGCTGGGAAAGGGAGTTCGCAGGATGTGCGGAAAGAGAGCCTCCTTCGGGGAAGAATAGGCGGCCACTTGTTTTGTGTTGCAAACCTCTATTTGGAAGGAACAGGTTAGCTTATACAAAGGGAGACCTCCAGATCTGCTCAGAGGACCAAAGTTGCAGAGGCAGGTCGGTGTATTTTCCCTTCACTTTGTGATCCTTGCAAAGACATTCCTTGCTGATAGATGATTCAGCAAGGGCCTTTGAGACTGTTGTTTTCTTTCCTAGGTTCAAAGATTCCTTCAGTTCCTAATATAGATATCCTAGAAATTATGTGACATCTGTGAAAATCTGATATGTCCTGGTAAAATGCTGTCAGTTATAATTCTAGTTATCATATTAAAGCATTTCAAGTCGCAGCAGTGACCAGATTACTTTGTCAATTTCTATTTAATCTGGTTTTAACCATGCCCTCTATGGTTTCACACTGATGCCTTTGCAGAAATACTGCTACTTCAAGATATATGGAAAATACTTTTTTAAGCTTACCGATAATTTTTTGTTTGTTTGCTTGTCTTCTGGTAAGCTGGTACCAGATGGAATTTAGTCTCCTCTCTAGGTTAAGAGAACAAAGTTTTCTTAGAATGCAATTTTTGATAACAGACTATGAGTTTCTTTACCTTTCATTGATTTATAATTGTTTTCATCATCTGTTTTTTTTCACTTCGGTAAAGTAAATAAGCCTTATTTAAGATTTTGGTACATGTAGGATGGACTTAGCTTTCCCCACTCTTGCAAGTTCCCTTAACCCTTCAGATTCTTCTCGTGGGACCAAGATCTCACTTTCCTCCAGAGGGACAATCCAAGCTTTTTATCAGTTGATCTGCCCCTGATATCAGAGTCAATTTGAGCATGAGTTGGCCTATAATTTAGGCATGAAACTATGACTACATAAAGAAAAGTTGACTTTTTTATTCAGGATGGCCATGATATGCCTTGCACTTCAGAGAAAATGGGTTAAAATGATTTTTTTTTCTTCAAAACTGCACAGCCAGTTCTTTCAGCATATGCAATTGAAAACATCTAGTCATTAGGTCAGTTTTCATTCCAATCCCAAAGAAAGGCAATGACAAAGAATATTCAAGCTGCTGCACAACTGCACTCATCTCACACACTAGTAAAGTAATGCTCAAAATTCTCCAAGTCAATAATACATGAACTGTGAACTTCCAAATGTTCAAGAGGGATTTAAAAAATGCAGAGAAACCAGAGATCAAATTGCCAACATCCACTGGATCATTGAAAAAGCAAGAAAGTTCCAGAAAAAAAACATCTATTTCTGCTTTATTGACTATGCCAAAGCCTTTGACTGTGTGGATCACAATAAACTGGGAAAAATTCTGAAAGAGATGGGAATACCAGACCACCTGACCTGTCTCTTGAGAAACCTGTATGCAGGTCAGGAAGAAACAGTTCGAACTGGACATGGAACAACAGACTGGTTCTAAATAGGAAAAGGAATATGCCAAGGCTGTATATTGTCCCCCTGCTTATTTAACTTATATGCAGAATACATCATGAGAAACACTGGGCTGGAGGAAGCACACGCTGGAATCAAGATTGCTGGGAGAAATATCAATAATCTCAGATATGCAGATGACACCACCCTTATGGCAGAAAGTGAAGAAGAACTAAAGAGTCTCCTGATGAAAATGAAAGAGGAGAGTGAAAAAGTTAGCTTCAAGCTCAGCATTCAGAAAACTACAATCATTGCATCCAGTCTCATCACTTCATGGCAAATAGATGGGAAAACATTGGAAACAGCAGCAGACTATTTTGGGGGGCTTGGAAATCACTGCAGGTGATGGCTGCCTCCATGAACTTAAAACATATTTATGACTTGGGAGAAAAGTGATGACCAAACTAGACAGCATATTAAAAAGCCGAGACGTTGCTTTGCCAACAAAGATCCATCTAGTCAAGGCTACAGTTTTTCCATATGTCATGGATGGATATGAAAGATGTACTATAAAGAAAGTGACAGCTGAAAATTTGATGCTTTTGAACTGTGGTGTTGGAGAAGATGCTTGTAGGTTGCTTAGACTACAAGGAGACGCAACCACTCCATCCTAAAGGAAATCAGGTCTGAATATCCATTGGAAGGACTAATACAGAACCTGAAACTCCAATACTTTGGCCACTTGATGTGAAGAGCTGACTCACTTGGAAGTTGCTTTGATTTGCCTATGAGTGTGGGAGCCCTCCCTGGGCAAAGGGCCTCAGGGGTCATTGCCACTGAATCATGACATCCAAGCAAGCGCATTCCAGCTGTGTGACATGCAGGAAGCAGGAGACTGGGAAAACTGTCTTCCTTAGAGGAAGGAAAGTCATCCACAGAGAGTGTGTTTTCAGGCCTCTCTTTGCAGCAAGTGTTTTGCTTCTCAGACATCAGAGCTGCAGGCTTGCTCTGAGGGCCTCAATTCCAGAGTCAGGGCTTTGTGTCTCACTGCACTTTCCAAGCATTGCAGACACATTCCTAGGTTGGAGCAGTGCTTCCCATGAGAAAGAAGCCTCGGGAGTGTGTCTGAGAGGGCTGAGTGCCATGCTAGGGTTACCTAGTCGAGGGCACCTTGCACATCCAATGGGTCCCAGGCGAGTAGCTATGGACTGGCCCCTCGGTTGAGATATCCCACAGCAGGGAACAAAGCTAGCTCTGTCAGAAGGAGGAAAACAGCAATGGGATGGATTTTCAAGCAGTTGCTAAGTCACACCACGTGAGGGCTCCCTGGGAAAGAAATGCGAATTTTGGCCTCTAGGCCCAGTATCCAGATGTGTGCACAGGATATTTTCCCCACAGGATCCAAGAATGTTCCAGACAGACCTAAGCTCACTAGCTCTCTCCTGCAGAGGAAATGAAATATTGTTGCTGAACCACGAAAAGATGCTGGGATTCTTGGCTTATGGAGGAGAAGAATTCAATCCAGGGTCCAAGACGAGGCTTGATTGCTCAGAGCTTTTATGCAATAGAGTTTTATTAAAGTATAAAGGAGATAGAGAAAGCTTCTGACAGAGACATCACAAGGGGCAGAAAGAGTACCCCCTTGCTGGTGTTAGTAATGGAGTTATATACTCTCCAATAAGTTATTACAATGAACAAAAGAATGTCTGGAGGTTGTAAAGACTCACTAGACCTACTCCCATCATTTACATTTTAAGATAACAGGATTAGCCAGAAGGTTTTTCCAGAGACCGTCCTCAAGAAGGATGCATGATTGTTATAGAATCCTAAGGAATGTAGAGGGGAAAAAAGTGTGCCCTTTCTTCCTCCTTGAGAATTCTAGACCCCTCTCTCCTTGGGGACCCTTGAACTTCTTATAAACCTGCCTTGGCAATGACTCTCTCCGAAACATGATTGAACAGCCGTTTGGAGCTTCCTTTGACTTTCCCTGGGAGGGAGGGAGCCCTCCCTGAGCACAGGGCCTCAGGGGCCATGGCCAATGAAAACTAATCTCCCAGTAAGTGCTTTTCAGCCCTGTGTGACTCTCAGCCCACAGGAGGCTGAGAAAACTCTCTTCCTTGGAGGAAGGAAAGGCAGCCCAAGAGTGTGTTTTCAGGCCTGTATCTTGCAGCAAGTGTTTGGCTTGTTAGACATAAGACCTGCAGGCCTGCTCCAACAGACTCCATTCCAGAATCAGGGCCTTGTGTCTCCCTGCAGTTTCCTGGCCTCGCAAACACATTCCTAGGGGAGAGCAGTCCTGCCCATGGGGAAGCAGGCCGCGGGAGTGTGTCTGAGGGGGCCAGGTGCCATGCTGGGGTCACCTGGTCGAGGGCACCTTGCACCTCCAATGGACCCCAGGCAAGGAGTTGCAGGCCACCACCTTGCTTCTGAAATCCCAAAGTGGGGAGCAAAGCTCGCTCTGTCAGAGGGAAGAAAACAGCAACAGGATGGATTTTCAAGCAGTTGCTAGGCTGTACTGCGTTAGGGCTCCAAGGAAGAAAAATGCAAATTTTAGCCCCTACGACTGGTATCCAGGTGGGCTCCCAGGATGATTTCCCCGCTGGATCCAAGAGCGTTCCAGACAGACCTGGGCTCACTAGCTCCTTCCTGCAGAGGAAACATGATAGAACAGCTGTTTGGAGGTTGCTTTGACTTCCCCTGGGAGGGTAGGATCCCTCCCTGGGTGCAGGGCCTCAGGGGCCATTGCCGCTGAGAAATGCCCTCTAAGCCAGACCTTTCCAGCCTTGTATGACTCAGCACGGAGGAGACTGGAAAAGCTATCTTCCTTGGAGGAAGGAAAGGCAGCCCCAGAGAGTGTGTTTTCACACCTGTATCTCGCAGCAAGTGTTTGCCGTCTCAGACGTCAGACCTCCAGGCCTGCTCCAACGGCCTCAGTTCCAGAGTCAGGGCCGTGTGTCTCCCTGCATTTTCTGAGCCTTGGGAACACATTCCTAGGTCAGAACAGTCCTGCCCATGGGGAAGGAGGCTGCGGGAGTGTGTCTGAGGGGGTCGGGTGCCATGCTGGGGTCCAATAGACCTGGTACCTCCAATAAACCCCAGGACAACAGCGGTGGGGCTCCCCCTGGCTTCCGAAATGCCAAAGCGAGAAGCAAAGCTAGCTCTATCAGAAGGAAGAGCAATTGGATGGATGTTCAAGCTGTTGCTGGGCCACACCACTTCAGGGTCCCCCCCCCCCCGAGAGGAACAGGCACCCTGTGGCCCCTAGGTCCGATATGCAGGTTAACACACAGGATGTGTCCCCATAGGAGCCAAGAATTTTCCTGACAGACCTAGGCTCACTAGAGCTCTCCTACAGGGCAAAAGGGATAGAACAGACTGTGGATGTGACTCTGCCTTTCCCAGGGAGCATGGGGCCCTCCCTACGGCCCCGGGCTCCAGGGAAAATTGTCCTTGAAAAATGACCTCCAAGAAGCGCTTTTCCAGCAGGCTGGGATGCAGAGTTCACAGGATGTGGGGAAAGTGATCGTCCTTCAGGGAAGAAGAGGCAGCCATCCAGTGTGTGTTTGCAAGCCTGTATTTGGAAGAAACTGGTTAGCTTCTTCCAGGGGAGACCTCCAGGTCTGCTCAGAGGACCGAAATTCCAGAGGCAGCACCATGCATCTCCCCTGTCCTTTCTGAGCCTTGGAAAGACATTCCTAGCTTACAGTGGTATTGCTCATGAAGAAGCAGGATGCAGGAATGTGTCAGACATGACTGGGTGCCTTCCTGGGTTCAGCTCCGTGAGGGGCCTTTCCACTCAAAGTAGGTCCCATGCCTCCTTGGAGAGGAAGCGGGGCCCGCTTGCCTTCAAATTGCCAAAGGCTGGAACAAAGCTAGTTCTATCAGAGGTAAGAAAAGAGCAATTGGATGGATGTGGAAGCTGTTGCTGGGCCACACTGCTTCAGGCCCCCCACCCCTCTGCCCCCGAGAGAAACAGGCGCCCTGTGGCCCCTAGGTCCTGTATGCAGTTTCACACATAGAATGTGTCCCCATAGGAGCCAAGAATTTTCCTGACAGACCTAGGCTCACTAGAGCTCTCCTACAGAGCAAAGGGGATGGGACAGATGTTTGGCTGTGGCTCTGCCTTTCCCTGGGAGTGTGGAGCCGCTCCCTATGGCCCCGGGCTCCAGGGGAAATTGCCCCTGAATAATGACCTCCAAGAAGCGCTTTTCCAACTGGCTGAGACTTGGAGTTCTCAGGATGCGGGGAAAGCGAGTGTCCTTCGGGGAAGCAAAGGCAGTCACCTGTTATCATTACTTACTAGAATAGTAGGTACCTTCTCTGGTTGGGCAGAGGCCTTCCCTACCTGATCTGAAAAAGAAAATGAAGTAGCTCGCTGATTTGAGAAATAATTCCCAGACTTGGGTTTCCAACCAGTATAGAATCCTACAATGGCCCTGTCTTTGTAGCCACGTTAATTAACAGGTATGTGAAGCTCTAAATATCAGTGGAAATGACATACAGCATATAGGCCCCAGTGTTCTGGAATGGTGGAAAGAAACAACCAAACTCTTGAAGAGACTCTTTCAAAATGGATCATAGAGACTGACTGTACATGGATGGGCTTGCTTCTGGCAGACTTACTCATATTACGGGTAACTGCACGTTCCCATAGTTGTTGTCATTATGAAATTTTCTATGGGAGAACCCCCACCCCAAATGAGGCAGGTGTTAGCAGATTTGCCACAAGTAAGGAGGTGGGATTTCACAGCAGCTGGAACAATTAGGTAAGGTAATAAATCAGGTAACTAAGTTTGTGTAAAAAAAAATATCATTCCCCCTTGAGGAACAGATTCATGAATTTGTGCTCAGTGATCAGGTGTGGGTCAATGACTGGAAACACAATTCCTTGGCCTAACATCGGAAAGGTCCTTATACTGTTGTTTTAGCCACAATTCTGAAAGAGATGGGAATACCAGACCACCTAACCTGCCTCTTGAGAAATCTGTATGCAGGTCAGGAAGCAACAGTTAGAACAGGACATGGAACAACAGACTGGTTCCAAAAAGGAAAAGGAGTATGTCAAGGCTGTATATTGTCACCCTGTTTATTTAACTTATATGCAGAGTACATCATGAAAAATGCTGGGATGGAAGATACATGAGCTGGAATCAAGATTGCCGGGAGAAATGTCAATAAACTTAGATATGCAGATGACACCACCATTATGGCAGAAAGTGAAGAGGAACTAAAAAGCCTCTTGATGAAAGTGAAAGAGGAGAGTGAAAAAGTTGGCTTAAAGCTCAACATTCAGAAAACAAAGATCATGACATCCGATCCATTCACTTCATGGGAAATAGATGGGAAACAGTGTCAGACTTTATATCTTTGCGCTCCAAAATCACTGCAGCTGGTAGCTGCAGCCATGAAATTAAAACACGTTTACTCCTTGGAAGAAAAGTTATGACCAACCTAGATAGCATATACAAAAACAGAGATATTACTTTGACGACTAAGGTCCATCTAGTCAAGGCTATGGTTTTCCAGTGGTCATGTATGGATGTGAGAGGTGGACTGTGAAGAAGGCTGAGTGCTGAAGAATTGATGCTTTTGAAGTGTGGTGTTGGAGAAGACTCTTGAGAATCCCTTGGACTGCCAGGAGATCCAACCAATCCATTCTGAAGGAGATCAGCCCTGGGATTTCTTAGGAAGGAATGCTGCTGAAGCTGAAACTGCAGTACTTTGGCCACCTCATGTGAAGAGTTGACTCATTGGAAAAGACTCTGATGCTGGGAGGGATTGGGGGCAGGAGGAGAAGGGAACAACAGAGGATGAGATGGCTGGATGGCATCACTGACTCGATGGACGTGAGTCTGAGTAAATTCCAGGAGTTGGTGATAGACAGGGAGGCCTGGCATGCTGCAATTCATGGAGTCGCAGAGTCAGACAATTGAGTGACTGAACTGAATTGAACAGAATGGCCATTAAAGTTGCAGGTGTCACTCCCTGGATCCAACACGTGAGGGTGGAGAAGGCAAACCAATGCAGACCAGAGGATGCCAGGCATCCTGGGCATGAGGGTCATTTTCTGGGGTTCTCTCCTGATGTCCCAGGGGCCCACCCAGCTTTCTCCCGGGCACCCAGCATCCTACAGAAAATCCGGGCTGCCACGGCAACCCGGGACACGCCTTGATCATCTCCGCAGGTCCCTTCGGAGAATGAGGGAGTGGAGGCCATCCTGGAAGAACCCCTCAGTGAGGATTACCAGGCCCTCCTCGACATGCTGCCAGGCGCCCCAGGCCCTGGGGCTTAGAGGGAGAGGAATGGAGGGGCACCTTCTCCCCATATCCAAGTTCAGATCTCCTTCCCTGGGATGCTCCAGGAAGCGGGGGTGGGAGGGGGTTGGTGTGTGGGAAGAGGAGAGAATCCTCGCCGGATGGGATGTCTACAACAACTCTGGGGACAAACCCGAGAGCTGGACCTTTGGGAAGCTGGGCACCACCGCAAAACAGGGGACACCCTTATCTGAAGCCTCAACTAATCCCTGCATGGCAGTGACCCAGAGGCTGCCTCAGAGGGAACACTCCGTGGACCCAAGAGGGAAACCCCCGAGCACTGAACGGGTGCTTTGGGTCTGGCTCTTCTGTCTTCTGGTCCCGCCCTTCCAGCAGTCCACCCAGGAGAACTCCTTCCCTACGCCAGGAGCAGCAGAGGGAGGGGGAGCGGGAGACAGGGGGAGTGAAAAGGTGGAAAGGTTGGGAGATGCAAGGTGGGAGGGGGCGAGTGGGTGGCGGGAGTGGGTGTGGGCGGAGGGAGAGAGTGGGGGTGAAGGGAGAGAGGGAGAGAGAGGGAGGGCGGGAGGCAGGGACAGTTGGGGTACCGTGGGAGGGAGGGGGGGTCGGGGGAGGGGAGGGGGGGCGGAGCCCGCGCCTGGGACTCAGCGTCAAGCCCCCGGGAGACCCCTGCAGGTCTCCCGAACACGCTGCGTCACGGACACGTTGCCCTGGGTTTCAAGGTGCCTGCTCTGGGCGGCTGTCCGCAGGTCAGAGCCTCTGAGCCGGCAGGAGGGACTTACCCGCACAGCCGCTTTCTCGACCATATCCACGTGTACACACGTGCCCACTACGCCAGCAAAGGCCAGTCCCCTCCGTGTCTCTCTCTGACCCCTCCTCCCAGTATGGGGTGACTGAGCTCGCCCTGCCAAAAGCATCCTCCCGTCACCCGCAAACATACAGACGTTCTTTACTTGCAAACCCGTCCCCGAACGAAGGCATCGACCCAGTGGTTTCGAAGTCCATATGGACCCCCTGTCTGTTCCCATGTGAACCCCCGTGGTGGGTTTAGAAACCTGGGTGGCCGAAGACAACACTGCCCAAGAGATGTTTGAGGGCGTGTTGCCCTGGTTCATCCCTATCTCTTCAACTCTGTTCGCCCTCTTCTCAGCGAAAGGAGACGTGCCCCTCATCGTCCACCCCCCGTGTTGCTTCCTTGGCTTCGGGGAACCTCCTTCCCCACAGTAGGGGGTACCCTGTCCCCTTGGGCTGGCATCTCCAGGGCACTTGCGCTGAGGAGGCCGGGGGTTCTCTGCGGAGGTGCGGGCCTCAGGCTCCACATGAGAAAAGCCCCAAGAGGCGTGAGCTTCCGGTCCAGACGCGGGCTCCTCAGGTTTCTGGCCAGAGCCTTGGGCTCCAGGCAACTCAAAGCCCTTGGGGGTGGCGCTCTGGGACTGCTGTAGGGAAAGGACGCCAAGAGCAGCGCACGGAGGAGTCGGGGAAGGGCAGGCGGGAAACGGAGGCGAGGACAGCGAGGGATCTAGGTGGAGGCGCTGGAGAGAGCGTCCAGTGTCCCGGAATGCCTCGGAGGAGCCGGCGGGGGGCAGTCGAGGCCCAGGGACCCGTGGAATGTGAAAAGGCGGGAAACCCCAGGGCGGTTTGGAAGGCAAGGCAGGCTGGGAAAGGAGGGGGGGGCGTGGGCGTCCACTTCAAAGGGACCTATGGGCGTTCCCGGGCAGTTAGCTCCCTTGGCACCGCGGAGGGTCCCTGATTGATCCACCCGGGGTTGATTCCAACCCTCCCCCCCCGCTGCGTGGCACGGCCAGAAACCAAAGCCCCCAAACTGCCCCGCCCACCCCGACGGGGACCTGGGCGCTCTGGGGCACGGGCCGTGCCCGGGAAACGCCCACTCGCTCCACGGGACTCCGGCCAGGGTCTCCGCTTGGAAAGAGGCCAGGGGCGGCCCCCTCCATCTGCGCACACAAACCCTGCTTACGTCAATGGGGGCGGAGCCTCCTCCCGCTCTCCAGAGTCCTGAGCTGCTGGGGCCCCCGCCCGCTGGGCCAGCAGTCTGCAGCGCGCACGAGTGAGTGCCTCTCCCACCATGGCTTCGTCCGGCTCCTCCAGCACCTCAAGCAGTACGTTTGCCCCCGGGTCCCTGGGGTCGGATCCCGTCTCAGGGGATTTGCGGGTGGCCCGGGCAAGGGTTCTCGGCCAACGTGTCGACCTCCCCCCCCGCCCGAGAACGGTGGGGGCCCATCAGACGGGCCCTCGGTTCACAGGCGTCAGGTGTGCCCAAGTGGGGGGGGGGGTGTGGGCATCGTCCGTTCGTCTTGCTCCTTCGGCACACACATGGCTTCTCCGTTCTCCTTTCTGGGAAGACGGTGTTGTGTCAAGGGGCGCGCTGCGGGGGGGGGGGGGCGGGGGGGGGGGGGGGGGGGAGCGTGTGCTGTGCTGGGATGAGGCCCTTTATCGTCACATCTTCCTGTGGGAACGGGAGCCCGGGAGCTCTGTGGCTTTGCCGCCTTCAGTGGCTTCCTCTGCACAGGGGCCTAGTGCCTCCTGCCTTCCGTCAGGCGTTCAGGGGTCCGGGCTTCGCTTCGGCTTCCTTCCCTTCCCTTTCCTTTCCTTCCCCCTCCTTTCCCTTCCCCCTAGTGATGGCAAACACGGCCTCTGCTCATGTCAGCCCCGCGAAGCCAGGCTCCCTCCCACTGGCATCGTCATGGAAGGAAATCTGGGAGCAGCCCCATGGAGACGTCTCCATGGCATGCCCCCTCCCCCCCAGACGGGTGGAAACACGCGGCGGTGGACCGCAGCGGTGTTGTGGTCTTCACAGTGGGTGGGTGGGACTTCTTGCCGCCTTTGCTTTGGGGCCGGGTCCGGTTTCCTGTCTGCTTGCTGGTGTTCCTTGCCTGCCGGCGTGGGGTGGGGGTGGGGGATGCCCCCACCACCCTTGCCTCTCAGCCCGGCTGTCGGGGTGTCGCCAAGCGACTTCCAAATGCACACCCGTCCCCGGGCTCCCGGCTTTGCTCAGGCACAGGGGAGCACGCTTGGGCTCCGCCGTCCAGTCCTCGCCCGTGTGCTCTGAGACTTCGCCCTCCCTGCTCTTCTGGCACAGGGCCGGTCGCCACAGGATCTCGAAGGAGGCGGCTCGTTCTGAGGCTGAGCCAGAAGGACGCCCTGCAAGCGCTCTTTCAACAGAACCCCTACCCTGGGATAGCGACCAGAGAACGCCTGGCCCGGGAGCTTGGCATTGCCGAAAGCAGAGTTCAGGTAGGCCCCCGTGTCTCTGCCCCCGTTCTCCCTTTCAGGCTCTCCATGCCGATCCGAGCCGGCTGAAAGCAACTGGCGGCCTCTCTCCTCAGAGGGCACTCTCTCTGTTTGCCCCTAGGTCTGGTTCCAAAACCAACGCAGAAGGCGGTTCAAGCAGAGCCGATCGCCGCCTGAACACGTGCACCCAGAAGGGGAAGCGGGGCCGACGTCCACGGCCGCACCACCGTCGCGCCCGCCTCGACCTCAGCCTTCCTCTCCGGGTAACTTAGCCAGCGCTCTCCCGAAAGCAAGTCCCCCAGGAGGGGCCCCGAACCCTCCCCTCTTGCCAGAGAATTCCCTCTGCCGGTGGGTGGCCACGGGAGGCCCAGAAAAACCAAGGGGGCTGGGGTGGGGTGAGCTGGGGTGAGGTGGGGTGGCGGCGCAGGGAAGAGGAGGAAGCAGGGCTGTCCTGTTGCTGCCGCCCCCGTCAGTGTCGCAGATCGGGGCGCGACGCCCCCAGTCCGCGTGGGCGGGCAGCACTGGGTCCCCCTTCCTTGGCACCCCCCTCCCCAGCCCCCGTCGGGAACTTCAGGCTCCGGCTGCCCAGGCAACCTTGGCCGAGGGGCATGCCTCAGGGCACTCGGCGGCAAGGGCGGAGGAGGAAAGACACACACAGGGACAGGCACGCACGCAGGCAGGCATCCACGATGGATGCCGGCCCCCGGACCATCTGTGGCTGTATTCCTTCGAGCCCTGCCCTGGCTGCAGAGCCACCTGTGGTGATTCAGGTGTGGGGGACTCCCCCTCATCTGCCCACCGTCTAGGGTATCTGTGTTGAGACCGTTCCACGGGCCGTAACGTCCTCTCCTCTCGGTGCGTTCTCTCGTCGGCAGGAGACTCGGCCCGAGAGGCCCGGAGAAAGAGGACAGTCGTCTCTCCCTCCCAAACAAGCATCCTTGTGCAAGCCTTCAGGAGGGATCGCTTCCCGGGGATTGCCGCCAGGGAAGAACTGGCTCGTCAGACGGGAATCCCAGAACCTCGAATCCAGGTAAGTCCTCCCGCCAGCGCAAGGGCCCAGGAGTCAGGAGGGTTGAGCCCTGCCGAGCGTTTGGAGCTGGATACCCGCAGGCCTGGGGGCCGGGGCCGGGGCCGCGGCATGGGGGGAGGGGGCCGAAAGCCGGCGGGCTGAGTGGAGGGTTTGGGGCCGCTTGTGGCCCGTGCGGGCAACCCCCCTCGTCTCCCAGGGGCCGGGGGATGCGTTTGCAGAAAACGGCCCTGCGGGAGCCGCCCTGGGCCTGACAGACCAGAGGCCGGGCGGCCAGGCGGGCTGTCGAATCGGCGCCGCGCAGGCGCCGGCACGGTGATCTGGACGGTCACGACTTCTGACGTGCCTGTCTGCCTCTTTGCTCCCCTAGGTATGGTTTCAAAACCGAAGAGCTCGGCACCCCCAGCAGAGCCCGAGCGGGCCCGGCGGCGCAGCAGCCACGACTCCTCCTGCTCCAGAGGACCGAAGGACCCCACCCGCGGTCCAGAGCACCTCTCCTCCCCTTCGCCCCTCCCCGCCACAGGAGAGCATGCCACCCTCGGCGGCCCCAGCTGCTCCGTTTGGGGCCCCCGCCTTCTGGGTGCCCGGGACTGCCCCTGGGGTCTGTGTGGGCCAGCCCTTGATGATGGTCTTCATGGTCCAGCCCAGCCCGGGGGCTCTCCGGCCAAGTGGGAAGCCACCACCTCCTGCCCAGGTAGCAGGTCCCTGGGCCGTGAGCTCCCCTGCCGGCACGGCCCTCGGGCAGCCTGGGCAAGGGGCCATCCTGCCGCCCGCACAGCCGGAGGCACACATCCCGCGCTGGCCGGGGTCACCCTACGGTGAAGGCGCGGCCCCTCCGCTAGAGCCACAGCCCCAGCCCCGCAGCCTTCCAAGCCCGACGAGCCTCCTCGACGAGCTCTTGGCGGCCGCGGGCGCCCCCGCCTCGCCGGGGCCTTCCCCGGGGGCCGCTGCCGACCACGGGGTGGACCCTGCCCTGCCAGGCGCACCCAGCCTCCTCGACGAGCTCTTGGCGGCCGCGGGCGCCCCCGCCTCGCCGGGGCCTTCCCCGGGGCCCTCTGCCGTCGCGGTGCAACAGGCAGCTCTCGCTGGCACACCCAGCCTCCTAGAGCAAATCTCGGCTGCCACCGGCATCCACGCCACGCCGGGGCCTTCCCTGGGGCCCTGCGCCGGTGAACGGGCACACCTCGCCCTCCCAGGCTCACCCAGCGACCAAGACGCGCTCCTGGAAGCCCCGGGCATCCCGGGCTCGCCGGGTCCTTTCCCGGGGTCCTCTCCTGTCGTCGCAGGGGCCCACCCAGCCTTCCCCGGGTCACCCAGCCTCCTAGAGGAAATCCTGGCTGCCACGGCCACCCGGGACACGCCCTGGTCTCCCACGGGGGCCCCTGCGTGGGACGAGGGGGTTGAGGCCACCCTGGAAGCACCCCTCAGTGAGGAGGATTACCAGGCCCTCCTCGACATGCTGCCAGGCTCCCCAGGCCCTGGGGCCTAGAGGGAGAGGAAGGGAGGGGCCACCTTCTCCCCCTGCGCACATTCAGGTCTCCGTGCCTGGGATGCTCGGGGAAGCCGGGGTTGGGGGGGGGGGGGTTTGGTGTGTGGGAAGAGGGGAGAACCCCGCCGGGATGTCTACCAACAACTCTGGGGACAACCCCCCCCCCCCGAGAGTTGGGCCCCACCCCCAAACAGGGGGACACCCTTATCTGAAGCCTCAAGTGATCCCTGCATGGCAGTGACCGAGAGGCTGCCTCAGAGGGACCATCCGTGGACCCAAGAGGGAAACCCCCGTGCCCTGCACAGGTGCTTTGGGGTCTGGCTCTTCTGTCTTCTGGTCCCGCCCTTCCAGCAGTCCACCCAGGAGAACTCCTTCCCTAGGCCAGGAGCAGCAGAGGGAGGGGGAGCGGGAGACAGGGGAGTGAAAAGGTGGAAAGGTTGGGAGATGCAAGGTGGGAGGGGGCGAGGGGGTGGCGGGAGTGGGTGTGGGCGGAGGGAGAGAGTGGGGGTGAAGGGAGAGAGGGAGAGAGAGGGAGGGCGGGAGGCAGGGACAGTTGGGGTACCGTGGGAGGGAGGGGGGGTCGGGGGAGGGGAGGGGGGGCGGAGCCCGCGCCTGGGACTCAGCGTCAAGCCCCCGGGAGACCCCTGCAGGTCTCCCGAACACGCTGCGTCACGGACACGTTGCCCTCGGTTTCAAGGTGCCTGCTCTGGGCGGCTGTCCGCAGGTCAGAGCCTCTGAGCCGGCAGGAGGGACCTACCCGCCCAGCCGCTTTCTCGACCATGTCCACGTGTACACACGAGCCCGGTACGCCAGCAAAGGCCAGTCCCCTCCGTGTCTCTCTCTGACCCCTCCTCCCAGTATGGGGTGACTGACCTCGCCCTGCCACCAGCATCCTCCCGTCACGCGCAGATGTACAGACGTTCTTTACTTGCAAACCCGTCCCCGAACGAAGGCCTCGACCCAGTGGTTTCGAAGTCCATACGGACCCCCTGCCTGTTCCCATGTGAACCCCCGTGGTGGGTTTAGAAACCTGGGTGGCCGAAAGACAACACCGCCCGAGACGGTTGGGGGCGTGCTGCCCTGGTTCGACGCACTCTGTTCGCAGCGAAAGGAGACGTGCCCCTCATCGTCCACCCCCCGTGTTGCTTCCTTGGCTTCGGGGAACCTCCTTCCCCACAGTAGGGGGTACCCTGTCCCCTGGGGCGGGCATCTCCAGGGCATTGCGCTGGGGGGGGGGCGGGGGTTGTCTGGGGAGGTGCGGGCCTCAGGCTCCACATGAGAAAAGCCCCAAAAGGCGTGAGCTGCCGGTCCAGACGCGGGCCCCTCAGGTTTCTGGCCGGAGCCTTGGGCTCCAGGCAACTCAAAGCCCTCGGGGGTGGCGCTCTGGGACTGCTGTAGGGAAAGGACGCCAAGAGCAGCGCACGGAGGAGTCGGGGAAGGGCAGGCGGGAAACGGAGGCGAGGACAGCGAGGGATCTAGGTGGAGGCGCTGGAGAGAGCGTCCAGCGTCCCGGAATGCCTCGGAGGAGCCGGCGGGGGGCAGTCGAGGCCCAGGGACCCGTGGAATGTGAAAAGGCAGGAAACCCCAGGGCGGTTTGGAAGGCAAGGCAGGCTGGGAAAGGAGGGGGGGGGCGTGGGCGTCCACTTCAAAGGGACCTATGGGCGTTCCCGGGCAGTTAGCCCCCTTGGCCCCGCGGAGGGTCCCTGATTGATCCCCCCGGGGTTGATTCCCACCCCCCCCCCCCCCCCCGCTGCGTGGCACGGCCACAAACCAAAGCCCCCGAACCGCCCCGCCCACCCCGACGGGGACCTGGGCGGTCTGGGGCACGGGCCGTGCCCGGGAAAAGCCCACTCGCTCCACGGGACTCCGTCCAGGGTCTCCGCTTGGAAAGAGGCCAGGGCGCCCCCTCCATCTACGCACACAAACCCTGCTTACGTCAATGGGGGCGGAGCCTCCTCCCGCTCTCCAGAGTCCTGAGCTGCTGGGGCCCCCGCCCGCCGGTCCAGCAGTCTGCAGCGCGCCCGAGTGAGTGCCTCTCCCACCATGGCTTCGTCCGGCTCCTCAGGCACCTCAAGCGGTACGTTTGCCCCCGGGTCCCTGGGGTCGGATCCCGTCTCAGGGGATTTGCGGGTGGCCCGGGCAAGGGTTCTCGGCCAACGTGTCGACCTCCCCCCCGCCCGAGAACGGTGGGGACCCATCGGACGGGCCCTCGGTTCCCAAGCGTCAGGTGTGCCCAAGTGGGGGGGGGTGGGCATCGTCCGTTCGTCTTGCTCCTTCGGCACACACATGGCTTCTCCGTTCTCCTTTCTGGGAAGACGGTGTTGTGTCAAGGGGCGCGCTGCGGGGGGGGGGGCCGGGTGGGTGGGAGCGTGTGCTGTGCTGGGATGAGGCCCTTTATCTTCACATCTTCCTGTGGGAACGGGAGCCCGCGAGCTCTGTGGCTTTGCCGCCTTCAGTGGCTTCCTCTGCACAGGGGCCTAGTGCCTCCTGCCTCCCGTCAGGCGTTCCGGGGTCCGGGCTTCGCTTCGGGCTTCCTTCCCTTCCCTTTCCTTTCCCCTCCTTTCCCTTCCCCCCTAGTGACGGCAAACACGGCCTCTGCTCGTGTCAGCCCCGCGAAGCCAGGCTCCCTCCCACTGGCATCGTCATGGAAGGAAATCTGGGAGCAGCCCCATGGAGACGTCTCCATGGCATGCCCCCTCCCCCCCCCCAGACGGGTGGAAACACGCGGCGGTGGACCGCAGCGGTGTTGTGGTCTTCACAGTGGGTGGGTGGGACTTCTTGCCGCCTTTGCTTTGGGGCCGGGTCCGGTTTCCTGTCTGCTTGCTGGTGTTCCTTGCCTGCCGGCGTGGGGTGGGGGTGGGGGATGCCCCCACCACCCTTGCCCCTCAGCCTGGCTGTCGGGGTGTCGCCAAGCGACTTCCTAATGCACACCCGTCCCCGGGCTCCCGGCTTTGCTCAGGCACAGGGGAGCACGCTTGGGCTCCGCCGTCCAGTCCTCGCCCGTGTGCTCTGAGACTTCGCCCTCCCTGCTCTTCTGGCACAGGGCCGGTCGCCACAGGATCTCGAAGGAGGCGGCTCGTTCTGAGGCTGAGCCAGAAGGACGCCCTGCAAGCGCTCTTTCAACAGAACCCCTACCCTGGGATAGCGACCAGAGAACGCCTGGCCCGGGAGCTCGGCATTGCCGAAAGCAGAGTTCAGGTAGGCCCCCGTCTCTGCCCCCGTTCTCCCTTTCAGGCTCTCCACGCCGATCCGAGCCGGCTGAAAGCAACTGGCGGCCTCTCTCCTCAGAAGGCATTCTCTCTGTTTGCCCCTAGGTCTGGTTCCAAAACCAACGCAGAAGGCGGTTCAAGCAGAGCCGATCGCCGCCTGAACACGTGCACCAAGAAGGGGAAGCGGGGCCGACGTCCACGCCCGCACCACCGTCGCGCCCGCCTCGACCTCAGTCTTCCTCTCCAGGTAACTTAGCCAGCGCTCTCCCGATAGCGAGTCCCCCGGAGGGGCCCCGAACCCTCCCCTCTTGCCAGAGAGTTCCCTCTGCCGGTGGGTGGCCACGGGAGGCCCAGAAAAACCAAGGGGGCTGGGGTGGGGTGAGCTGGGGTGGCGGCGCGGGGAAGAGGAGGAAACAGGGCTGTCCGGTTGCTGCCGCCCCGTCAGTGTCCCAGGTCGGGGCGCGACGCCCCCAGTCCGCGTGGGCGGGCAGCACTGGGTCCCCCTTCCTTGGCACCCCCTCCCCAGCCCCCCGTCGGGAACTTCAGGCTCCGGCTGCCCAGGCAACCTTGGCCGAGGGGCGTGCCTCAGGGCACTCGGCGGCAAGGGCGGAGGAGGAAAGACACACACAGGGACACGCACGCACGCATCCACGATGGATGCCGGCACCCGGCCCATCTGTGGCTGTATTCCTTCGAGCCCTGCCCTGGCTGCAGAGCCACCTGTGGCGATCCAGGTGTGGGGGACTCCCCCTCCCCTGCCCACCGTCTAGGGTATCTGTGCTGAGACCGTTCCACGGGCCGTAACGTCCCCTCCTCTCGGTGCGTTCTCTCGTCGGCAGGAGACTCGGCCCGAGAGGCCCGGAGAAAGAGGACAGTCGTCTCTCCTTCCCAAACAAGCATCCTTGTGCAAGCCTTCAGGAGGGATCGCTTCCCGGGGATTGCCGCCAGGGAAGAACTGGCTCGTCAGACGGGAATCCCAGAACCTCGAATCCAGGTAAGTCCTCCCGCCAGCGCAAGGGCCCAGGAGTCAGGAGGGTTGAGCCCTGCCGAGCGTTTGGAGCTGGATACCCGCAGGCCGGGGCCGGGGCCGGGGCCGCGGCATGGGGGGAGGGGGCCGAAAGCCGGCGGGCTGAGTGGAGGGTTTGGGGCCGCTTGTGGCCCGTGCGGGCAACCCCCCTCGTCTCCCAGGGGCCGAGGGATGCGTTTGCAGAAAACGGCCCTGCGGGAGCCGCCCTGGGCCTCACAGACCAGAGGCCGGGCGGCCAGGCGGGCTGTCGAATGGGCGCCGCGCAGGCGCCGGCACGGTGATCTGGACGGTCACGACTTCTGACGTGCCTGTCTGCCTTTTGCTCCCCTAGGTATGGTTTCAAAACCGAAGAGCTCGGCACCCCCAGCAGAGCCCGAGCGCGCCCGGCGGCGCAGCAGCCACGACTCCTCCTGCTCCAGAGGACCGAAGGACCCCACCCGCGGTCCAGAGCACCTCTCCTCCCCTCCGCCCCTCCCCCGCCACAGGAGAGCATGCCACCCTCGGCGGCCCCAGCTGCTCCGTTTGGGGCCCCCGCCTTCTGGGTGCCCGGGACTGCCCCTGGGGTCTGTGTGGGCCAGCCCTTGATGATCTTCATGGTCCAGCCCAGCCCGGGGGCTCTCTGGCCAAGTGGGAAGCCACCACCTCCTGCCCAGGTAGCAGGTCCCTGGGCCGTGAGCTCCCCTGCCGGCACGGCCCTCGGGCAGCCTGGGCAAGGGGCCATCCTGCCGCCTGCACAGCCGGAGGCACACATCCCGCGCTGGCCGGGGTCACCCTACGGTGAAGGCGCGGCCCCTCCGCTAGAGCCACAGCCCCAGCCCCGCAGCCTTCCAAGCCCGACGAGCCTCCTCGACGAGCTCTTGGCGGCCGCGGGCGCCCCCGCCTCGCCGGGGCCTTCCCCGGGGGCCGCTGCCGACCACGGGGTGGACCCTGCCCTGCCAGGCGCACCCAGCCTCCTCGACGGGCTCTTGGTGGCCGCGGGCGCCCCCGCCTCGCCGGGGCCTTCCCCGGGGGCCGCTGCCGACCACGGGGTGGACCCTGCCCTGCCAGGCGCACCCAGCCTCCTCGACGAGCTCTTGGCGGCCGCGGGCGCCCCCGCCTCGCCGGGGCCTTCCCCGGGGCCCTCTGCCGTCGCGGTGCAACAGGCAGCTCTCGCTGGCACACCCAGCCTCCTAGAGCAAATCTCGGCTGCCACCGGCATCCACGCCACGCCGGGGCCTTCCCTGGGGCCCTGTGCCGGTGAACGGGCACACCTCGCCCTCCCAGGCTCACCCAGCGTCCAAGTCGCGCTCCTGGCCGCCCCGGGCATCCCGGGCTCGCCGGGTCCTTTCCCGGGGTCCTCTCCTGTCGTCGCAGGGGCCCACCCAGCCTTCCCCGGTCACCCAGCCTCCTAGAGGAAATCCTGGCTGCCACGGCCACCCGGGACACGCCCTGGTCTCCCCCGGGGGCCCCTGCGTGGGACGAGGGGGTTGAGGCCACCCTGGAAGCACCCCTCAGTGAGGAGGATTACCAGGCCCTCCTCGACATGCTGCCAGGCTCCCCAGGCCCTGGGGCCTAGAGGGAGAGGAAGGGAGGGCCACCTTCTCCCCCTGCGCACATTCAGGTCTCCATGCCTGGGATGCTCGGGGAAGCCGGGGTGGGGGGGTGGGTTTGGTGTGTGGGAAGAGGGGAGAACCCCGCCGGGATGTCTACCAACAACTCTGGGGACAAACCCCCCCCCCGAGAGCTGGGCCCCACCCCCAAACAGGGGGACACCCTTATCTGAAGCCTCAAGTGATCCCTGCATGGCAGTGACCGAGAGGCTGCCTCAGAGGGACCATCCGTGGACCCAAGAGGGAAACCCCTGTGCCCTGCACAGGTGCTTTGGGGTCTGGCTCTTCTGTCTTCTGGTCCCGCCCTTCCAGCAGTCCACCCAGGAGAACTCCTTCCCTACGCCAGGAGCAGCAGAGGGAGGGGGAGCGGGAGACAGGGGCAGTGAAAAGGTGGAAAGGTTGGGAGATGCAAGGTGGGAGGGGGCGAGGGGGTGGCGGGAGTGGGTGTGGGCGGAGGGAGAGAGTGGGGGTGAAGGGAGAGAGGGAGAGAGAGGGAGGGCGGGAGGCAGGGACAGTTGGGGTACCGTGGGAGGGAGGGGGGGGCGGGGGAGGGAGGGGGGCGGAGCCCGCGCCTGGGACTCAGCGTCAAGCCCCAGGGAGACCCCTGCAGGTCTCCCGAAAACGCTGCGTCACGGACACGTTGCCCTCGGTTTCAAGGTGCCTGCTCTGGGCGGGTGTCCGCAGGTCAGAGCCTCTGAGCCGGCAGGAGGGACCTACCCCGCCCAGCCGCTTTCCCGACCATGTCCACGTGTACACACGGGCCCGGTACGCCAGCAAAGGCCAGTCCCCTCCGTGTCTCTCTCTGACCCCTCCTCCCAGTATGGGGTGACTGACCTCGCCCTGCCACCAGCATCCTCCCGTCACACGCAGATGTACAGACGTTCTTTACTTGCAAACCCGTCCCCGAACGAAGGCCTCGACCCAGTGGTTTCGAAGTCCATACGGACCCCCTGCCTGTTCCCATGTGAACCCCCGTGGTGGGTTTAGAAACCTGGGTGGCCGAAAGACAACACCGCCCGAGACGGTTGGGGGCGTGTTGCCCTGCTTCGACTCACTCTGTTCGCAGCGAAAGGAGACGT
Organism: Ovis aries; assembly: GCF_016772045.2. Taxonomy (NCBI): domain Eukaryota; kingdom Metazoa; phylum Chordata; class Mammalia; order Artiodactyla; family Bovidae; genus Ovis; species Ovis aries. The sequence continues at coordinate 48,464 of NC_056078.1, read as the reverse complement.
GCCCTCATCGTCCACCCCCCGTGTTGCTTCCTTGGCTTCGGGGAACCTCCTTCCCCACAGTAGGGGGTACCCTGTCCCCTGGGGCGGGCATCTCCAGGGCATTGCGCTGGGGGGGGGCGGGGGTTGTCTGGGGAGGTGCGGGCCTCAGGCTCCACATGAGAAAAGCCCCAAAGGCGTGAGCTGCCGGTCCAGACGCGGGCCCCTCAGGTTTCTGGCCGGAGCCTTGGGCTCCAGGCAACTCAAAGCCCTCGGGGTGGCGCTCTGGGACTGCTGTAGGGAAAGGACGCCAAGAGCAGCGCACGGAGGAGTCGGGGAAGGGCAGGCGGGAAACGGAGGCGAGGACAGCGAGGGATCTAGGTGGAGGCGCTGGAGAGAGCGTCCAGCGTCCCGGAATGCCTCGGAGGAGCCGGCGGGGGCAGTCGAGGCCCAGGGACCCGTGGAATGTGAAAAGGCAGGAAACCCCAGGGCGGTTTGGAAGGCAAGGCAGGCTGGGAAAGGAGGGGGGGGCGTGGGCGTCCACTTCAAAGGGACCTATGGGCGTTCCCGGGCAGTTAGCTCCCTTGGCACCGCGGAGGGTCCCTGATTGATCCACCCGGGGTTGATTCCAACCCTCCCCCCCCCCGCTGCGTGGCACGGCCACAAACCAAAGCCCCGAACCGCCCCGCCCACCCCGACGGGGACCTGGGCGGTCTGGGGCACGGGCCGTGCCCGGGAAAAGCCCACTCGCTCCACGGGACTCCGTCCAGGGTCTCCCGCTTGGAAAGAGGCCAGGGCGGCCCCTCCATCTACGCACACAAACCCTGCTTACGTCAATGGGGGCGGAGCCTCCTCCCGCTCTCCAGAGTCCTGAGCTGCTGGGGCCCCCGCCCGCCGGTCCAGCAGTCTGCAGCGCGCCCGAGTGAGTGCCTCTCCCACCATGGCTTCGTCCGGCTCCTCAGGCACCTCAAGCGGTACGTTTGCCCCCGGGTCCCTGGGGTCGGATCCCGTCTCAGGGGATTTGCGGGTGGCCCGGGCAAGGGTTCTCGGCCAACGTGTCGACCTCCCCCCCGCCCGAGAACGGTGGGGACCCACCGGACGGGCCCTCGGTTCCCAAGCGTCAGGTGTGCCCAAGTGGGGGGGGGTGGGCATCGTCCGTTCGTCTTGCTCCTTCGGCACACACATGGCTTCTCCGTTCTCCTTTCTGGGAAGACGGTGTTGTGTCAAGGGGCGCGCTGCGGGGGGCGGGGGGCCGGGTGGGTGGGAGCGTGTGCTGTGCTGGGATGAGGCCCTTTATCTTCACATCTTCCTGTGGGAACGGGAGCCCGCGAGCTCTGTGGCTTTGCCGCCTTCAGTGGCTTCCTCTGCACAGGGGCCTAGTGCCTCCTGCCTCCCGTCAGGCGTTCCGGGGTCCGGGCTTCGCTTCGGGCTTCCTTCCCTTCCCTTTCCTTTCCCCTCCTTTCCCTTCCCCCCTAGTGACGGCAAACACGGCCTCTGCTCGTGTCAGCCCCGCGAAGCCAGGCTCCCTCCCACTGGCATCGTCATGGAAGGAAATCTGGGAGCAGCCCCATGGAGACGTCTCCATGGCATGCCCCCTCCCCCCCCCAGACGGGTGGAAACACGCGGCGGTGGACCGCAGCGGTGTTGTGGTCTTCACAGTGGGTGGGTGGGACTTCTTGCCGCCTTTGCTTTGGGGCCGGGTCCGGTTTCCTGTCTGCTTGCTGGTGTTCCTTGCCTGCCGGCGTGGGGTGGGGGTGGGGGATGCCCCCACCACCCTTGCCCCTCAGCCTGGCTGTCGGGGTGTCGCCAAGCGACTTCCTAATGCACACCCGTCCCCGGGCTCCCGGCTTTGCTCAGGCACAGGGGAGCACGCTTGGGCTCCGCCGTCCAGTCCTCGCCCGTGTGCTCTGAGACTTCGCCCTCCCTGCTCTTCTGGCACAGGGCCGGTCGCCACAGGATCTCGAAGGAGGCGGCTCGTTCTGAGGCTGAGCCAGAAGGACGCCCTGCAAGCGCTCTTTCAACAGAACCCCTACCCTGGGATAGCGACCAGAGAACGCCTGGCCCGGGAGCTCGGCATTGCCGAAAGCAGAGTTCAGGTAGGCCCCCGTCTCTGCCCCCGTTCTCCCTTTCAGGCTCTCCACGCCGATCCGAGCCGGCTGAAAGCAACTGGCGGCCTCTCTCCTCAGAAGGCATTCTCTCTGTTTGCCCCTAGGTCTGGTTCCAAAACCAACGCAGAAGGCGGTTCAAGCAGAGCCGATCGCCGCCTGAACACGTGCACCAAGAAGGGGAAGCGGGGCCGACGTCCACGCCCGCACCACCGTCGCGCCCGCCTCGACCTCAGTCTTCCTCTCCAGGTAACTTAGCCAGCGCTCTCCCGATAGCGAGTCCCCCAGGAGGGGCCCCGAACCCTCCCCTCTTGCCAGAGAGTTCCCTCTGCCGGTGGGTGGCCACGGGAGGCCCAGAAAAACCAAGGGGGCTGGGGTGGGGTGAGCTGGGGTGGCGGCGCGGGGAAGAGGAGGAAACAGGGCTGTCCGGTTGCTGCCGCCCCCGTCAGTGTCCCAGGTCGGGGCGCGACGCCCCCAGTCCGCGTGGGCGGGCAGCACTGGGTCCCCCTTCCTTGGCACCCCCCTCCCCAGCCCCCGTCGGGAACTTCAGGCTCCGGCTGCCCAGGCAACCTTGGCCGAGGGGCGTGCCTCAGGGCACTCGGCGGCAAGGGCGGAGGAGGAAAGACACACACAGGGACACGCACGCACGCATCCACGATGGATGCCGGCACCCGGCCCATCTGTGGCTGTATTCCTTCGAGCCCTGCCCTGGCTGCAGAGCCACCTGTGGCGATCCAGGTGTGGGGACTCCCCTCCCCTGCCCACCGTCTAGGGTATCTGTGCTGAGACCGTTCCACGGGCCGTAACGTCCCCTCCTCTCGGTGCGTTCTCTCGTCGGCAGGAGACTCGGCCCGAGAGGCCCGGAGAAAGAGGACAGTCGTCTCTCCTTCCCAAACAAGCATCCTTGTGCAAGCCTTCAGGAGGGATCGCTTCCCGGGGATTGCCGCCAGGGAAGAACTGGCTCGTCAGACGGGAATCCCAGAACCTCGAATCCAGGTAAGTCCTCCCGCCAGCGCAAGGGCCCAGGAGTCAGGAGGGTTGAGCCCTGCCGAGCGTTTGGAGCTGGATACCCGCAGGCCGGGGCCGGGGCCGGGGCCGCGGCATGGGGGGAGGGGGCCGAAAGCCGGCGGGCTGAGTGGAGGGTTTGGGGCCGCTTGTGGCCCGTGCGGGCAACCCCCTCGTCTCCCAGGGGCCGAGGGATGCGTTTGCAGAAAACGGCCCTGCGGGAGCCGCCCTGGGCCTCACAGACCAGAGGCCGGGCGGCCAGGCGGGCTGTCGAATGGGCGCCGCGCAGGCGCCGGCACGGTGATCTGGACGGTCACGACTTCTGACGTGCCTGTCTGCCTTTTGCTCCCCTAGGTATGGTTTCAAAACCGAAGAGCTCGGCACCCCCAGCAGAGCCCGAGCGCGCCCGGCGGCGCAGCAGCCACGACTCCTCCTGCTCCAGAGGACCGAAGGACCCCACCCGCGGTCCAGAGCACCTCTCCTCCCCTCCGCCCCTCCCCGCCACAGGAGAGCATGCCACCCTCGGCGGCCCCAGCTGCTCCGTTTGGGGCCCCCGCCTTCTGGGTGCCCGGGACTGCCCCTGGGGTCTGTGTGGGCCAGCCCTTGATGATCTTCATGGTCCAGCCCAGCCCGGGGGCTCTCTGGCCAAGTGGGAAGCCACCACCTCCTGCCCAGGTAGCAGGTCCCTGGGCCGTGAGCTCCCCTGCCGGCACGGCCCTCGGGCAGCCTGGGCAAGGGGCCATCCTGCCGCCTGCACAGCCGGAGGCACACATCCCGCGCTGGCCGGGGTCACCCTACGGTGAAGGCGCGGCCCCTCCGCTAGAGCCACAGCCCCAGCCCCGCAGCCTTCCAAGCCCGACGAGCCTCCTCGACGAGCTCTTGGCGGCCGCGGGCGCCCCCGCCTCGCCGGGGCCTTCCCCGGGGGCCGCTGCCGGCCACGGGGTGGACCCTGCCCTGCCAGGCGCACCCAGCCTCCTCGACGGGCTCTTGGTGGCCGCGGGCGCCCCCGCCTCGCCGGGGCCTTCCCCGGGGCCGCTGCCGACCACGGGGTGGACCCTGCCCTGCCAGGCGCACCCAGCCTCCTCGACGAGCTCTTGGCGGCCGCGGGCGCCCCGCCTCGCCGGGGCCTTCCCCGGGGCCCTCTGCCGTCGCGGTGCAACAGGCAGCTCTCGCTGGCACACCCAGCCTCCTAGAGCAAATCTCGGCTGCCACCGGCATCCACGCCACGCCGGGGCCTTCCCTGGGGCCCTGTGCCGGTGAACGGGCACACCTCGCCCTCCCAGGCTCACCCAGCGTCCAAGTCGCGCTCCTGGCCGCCCCGGGCATCCCGGGCTCGCCGGGTCCTTTCCCGGGGTCCTCTCCTGTCGTCGCAGGGGCCCACCCAGCCTTCCCCGGGTCACCCAGCCTCCTAGAGGAAATCCTGGCTGCCACGGCCACCCGGGACACGCCCTGGTCTCCCCCGGGGGCCCCTGCGTGGGACGAGGGGGTGAGGCCACCCTGGAAGCACCCCTCAGTGAGGAGGATTACCAGGCCCTCCTCGACATGCTGCCAGGCTCCCCAGGCCCTGGGGCCTAGAGGGAGAGGAAGGGAGGGGCCACCTTCTCCCCCTGCGCACATTCAGGTCTCCATGCCTGGGATGCTCGGGGAAGCCGGGGGGGGGGGGGGGGTTTGGTGTGTGGGAAGAGGGGAGAACCCCGCCGGGATGTCTACCAACAACTCTGGGGACAAACCCCCCCCCCCCCGAGAGCTGGGCCCCACCCCCAAACAGGGGGACACCCTTATCTGAAGCCTCAAGTGATCCCTGCATGGCAGTGACCGAGAGGCTGCCTCAGAGGACCATCCGTGGACCCAGAGGGAAACCCCTGTGCCCTGCACAGGTGCTTTGGGGTCTGGCTCTTCTGTCTTCTGGTCCCGCCCTTCCAGCAGTCCACCCAGGAGAACTCCTTCCCTACGCCAGGAGCAGCAGAGGGAGGGGGAGCGGGAGACAGGGGCAGTGAAAAGGTGGAAAGGTTGGGAGATGCAAGGTGGGAGGGGGCGAGGGGGTGGCGGGAGTGGGTGTGGGCGGAGGGAGAGAGTGGGGGTGAAGGGAGAGAGGGAGAGAGAGGGAGGGCGGGAGGCAGGGACAGTTGGGGTACCGTGGGAGGGAGGGGGGGTCGGGGGAGGGGAGGGGGGGCGGAGCCCGCGCCTGGGACTCAGCGTCAAGCCCCAGGGAGACCCCTGCAGGTCTCCCGAAAACGCTGCGTCACGGACACGTTGCCCTCGGTTTCAAGGTGCCTGCTCTGGGCGGGTGTCCGCAGGTCAGAGCCTCTGAGCCGGCAGGAGGGACCTACCCCGCCCAGCCGCTTTCCCGACCATGTCCACGTGTACACACGGGCCCGGTACGCCAGCAAAGGCCAGTCCCCTCCGTGTCTCTCTCTGACCCCTCCTCCCAGTATGGGGTGACTGACCTCGCCCTGCCACCAGCATCCTCCCGTCACACGCAGATGTACAGACGTTCTTTACTTGCAAACCCGTCCCCGAACGAAGGCCTCGACCCAGTGGTTTCGAAGTCCATACGGACCCCCTGCCTGTTCCCATGTGAACCCCCGTGGTGGGTTTAGAAACCTGGGTGGCCGAAAGACAACACCGCCCGAGACGGTTGGGGGCGTGTTGCCCTGCTTCGACTCACTCTGTTCGCAGCGAAAGGAGACGTGCCCCTCATCGTCCACCCCCCGTGTTGCTTCCTTGGCTTCGGGGAACCTCCTTCCCCACAGTAGGGGGTACCCTGTCCCCTGGGGCGGGCATCTCCAGGGCATTGCGCTGGGGGGGGGGCGGGGGTTGTCTGGGGAGGTGCGGGCCTCAGGCTCCACATGAGAAAAGCCCCAAAAGGCGTGAGCTGCCGGTCCAGACGCGGGCCCCTCAGGTTTCTGGCCGGAGCCTTGGGCTCCAGGCAACTCAAAGCCCTCGGGGGTGGCGCTCTGGGACTGCTGTAGGGAAAGGACGCCAAGAGCAGCGCACGGAGGAGTCGGGGAAGGGCAGGCGGGAAACGGAGGCGAGGACAGCGAGGGATCTAGGTGGAGGCGCTGGAGAGAGCGTCCAGCGTCCCGGAATGCCTCGGAGGAGCCGGCGGGGGGCAGTCGAGGCCCAGGGACCCGTGGAATGTGAAAAGGCAGGAAACCCCAGGGCGGTTTGGAAGGCAAGGCAGGCTGGGAAAGGAGGGGGGGGGCGTGGGCGTCCACTTCAAAGGGACCTATGGGCGTTCCCGGGCAGTTAGCTCCCTTGGCACCGCGGAGGGTCCCTGATTGATCCACCCGGGGTTGATTCCAACCCCCCCCCCCCCGCTGCGTGGCACGGCCACAAACCAAAGCCCCCGAACCGCCCCGCCCACCCCGACGGGGACCTGGGCGGTCTGGGGCACGGGCCGTGCCCGGGAAAAGCCCACTCGCTCCACGGGACTCCGTCCAGGGTCTCCGCTTGGAAAGAGGCCAGGGGCGGCCCCCTCCATCTACGCACACAAACCCTGCTTACGTCAATGGGGGCGGAGCCTCCTCCCGCTCTCCAGAGTCCTGAGCTGCTGGGGCCCCCGCCCGCCGGGCCAGCAGTCTGCAGCGCGCCCGAGTGAGTGCCTCTCCCACCATGGCTTCGTCCGGCTCCTCAGGCACCTCAAGCGGTACGTTTGCCCCCGGGTCCCTGGGGTCGGATCCCGTCTCAGGGGATTTGCGGGTGGCCCGGGCAAGGGTTCTCGGCCAACGTGTCGACCTCCCCCCCGCCCGAGAACGGTGGGGACCCATCGGACGGGCCCTCGGTTCCCAGGCGTCAGGTGTGCCCAAGTGGGGGGGGTGGGCATCGTCCGTTCGTCTTGCTCCTTTGGCACACAGATGGCTTCTCCGTTCTCTTTTCTGGGAAGACGGTGTTGTGTCAAGGGGCGCGCTGCGGGGGCGGGGGGCCGGGTGGGTGGGAGCGTGTGCTGTGCTGGGATGAGGCCCTTTATCTTCACGTCTTCCTGTGGGAACGGGAGCCCGGGAGCTCTGTGGCTTTGCCGCCTTCAGTGGCTTCCTCTGCACAGGGGCCTAGTGCCTCCTGCCTCCCGTCAGGCGTTCCGGGGTCCGGGCTTCGCTTCGGGCTTCCTTCCCTTCCCTTTCCTTTCCCCTCCTTTCCCTTCCCCCCTAGTGACGGCAAACACGGCCTCTGCTCGTGTCAGCCCCGCGAAGCCAGGCTCCCTCCCACTGGCATCGTCATGGAAGGAAATCTGGGAGCAGCCCCATGGAGACGTCTCCATGGCATGCCCCCTCCCCCCCCCAGACGGGTGGAAACACGCGGCGGTGGACCGCAGCGGTGTTGTGGTCTTCACAGTGGGTGGGTGGGACTTCTTGCCGCCTTTGCTTTGGGGGCCGGGTCCGGTTTCCTGTCTGCTTGCTGGTGTTCCTTGCCTGCCGGCGTGGGGTGGGGGTGGGGATGCCCTACCCCTTGCCCCTCAGCCTGGCTGTCGGGGTGTCGCCAAGCGACTTCCTAATGCACACCCGTCCCCGGGCTCCCGGCTTTGCTCAGGCACAGGGGAGCACGCTTGGGCTCCGCCGTCCAGTCCTGCCCCGTGTGCTCTGAGACTTCGCCCTCCCTGCTCTTCTGGCACAGGGCCGGTCGCCACAGGATCTCGAAGGAGGCGGCTCGTTCTGAGGCTGAGCCAGAAGGACGCCCTGCAAGCGCTCTTTCAACAGAACCCCTACCCTGGGATAGCGACCAGAGAACGCCTGGCCCGGGAGCTTGGCATTGCCGAAAGCAGAGTTCAGGTAGGCCCCCGTCTCTGCCCCCGTTCTCCCTTTCAGGCTCTCCACGCCGATCCGAGCCGGCTGAAAGCAACTGGCGGCCTCTCTCCTCAGAAGGCATTCTCTCTGTTTGCCCCTAGGTCTGGTTCCAAAACCAACGCAGAAGGCGGTTCAAGCAGAGCCGATCGCCGCCTGAACACGTGCACCAAGAAGGGGAAGCGGGGCCGACGTCCACGCCCGCACCACCGTCGCGCCCGCCTCGACCTCAGTCTTCCTCTCCAGGTAACTTAGCCAGCGCTCTCCCGATAGCGAGTCCCCCAGGAGGGGCCCCGAACCCTCCCCTCTTGCCAGAGAGTTCCCTCTGCCGGTGGGTGGCCACGGGAGGCCCAGAAAAACCAAGGGGGCTGGGGTGGGGTGAGCTGGGGTGGCGGCGCGGGGAAGAGGAGGAAACAGGGCTGTCCGGTTGCTGCCGCCCCCGTCAGTGTCCCAGGTCGGGGCGCGACGCCCCCAGTCCGCGTGGGCGGGCAGCACTGGGTCCCCCTTCCTTGGCACCCCCCTCCCCAGCCCCCCATCGGGAACTTCAGGCTCCGGCTGCCCAGGCAACCTTGGCCGAGGGGCGTGCCTCAGGGCACTCGGCGGCAAGGGCGGAGGAGGAGAGACACACACAGGGACACGCACGCACGCATCCACGATGGATGCCGGCACCCGGCCCATCTGTGGCTGTATTCCTTCGAGCCCTGCCCTGGCTGCAGAGCCACCTGTGGCGATCCAGGTGTGGGGGACTCCCCCTCCCCTGCCCACCGTCTAGGGTATCTGTGCTGAGACCGTTCCACGGGCCGTAACGTCCCCTCCTCTCGGTGCGTTCTCTCGTCGGCAGGAGACTCGGCCCGAGAGGCCCGGAGAAAGAGGACAGTCGTCTCTCCTTCCCAAACAAGCATCCTTGTGCAAGCCTTCAGGAGGGATCGCTTCCCGGGGATTGCCGCCAGGGAAGAACTGGCTCGTCAGACGGGAATCCCAGAACCTCGAATCCAGGTAAGTCCTCCCGCCAGCGCAAGGGCCCAGGAGTCAGGAGGGTTGAGCCCTGCCGAGCGTTTGGAGCTGGATACCCGCAGGCCGGGGCCGGGGCCGGGGCCGCGGCATGGGGGGAGGGGGCCGAAAGCCGGCGGGCTGAGTGGAGGGTTTGGGGCCCGCTTGTGGCCCGTGCGGGCAACCCCCCTCGTCTCCCAGGGGCCGAGGGATGCGTTTGCAGAAAACGGCCCTGCGGGAGCCGCCCTGGGCCTCACAGACCAGAGGCCGGGCGGCCAGGCGGGCTGTCGAATGGGCGCCGCGCAGGCGCCGGCACGGTGATCTGGACGGTCACGACTTCTGACGTGCCTGTCTGCCTTTTTGCTCCCCTAGGTATGGTTTCAAAACCGAAGAGCTCGGCACCCCCAGCAGAGCCCGAGCGCGCCCGGCGGCGCAGCAGCCACGACTCCTCCTGCTCCAGAGGACCGAAGGACCCCACCCGCGGTCCAGAGCACCTCTCCTCCCCTCCGCCCCTCCCCGCCACAGGAGAGCATGCCACCCTCGGCGGCCCCAGCTGCTCCGTTTGGGGCCCCCGCCTTCTGGGTGCCCGGGACTGCCCCTGGGGTCTGTGTGGGCCAGCCCTTGATGATCTTCATGGTCCAGCCCAGCCCGGGGCTCTCTGGCCAAGTGGGAAGCCACCACCTCCTGCCCAGGTAGCAGGTCCCTGGGCCGTGAGCTCCCCTGCCGGCACGGCCCTCGGGCAGCCTGGGCAAGGGGCCATCCTGCCGCCTGCACAGCCGGAGGCACACATCCCGCGCTGGCCGGGGTCACCCTACGGTGAAGGCGCGGCCCCTCCGCTAGAGCCACAGCCCCAGCCCCGCAGCCTTCCAAGCCCGACGAGCCTCCTCGACGAGCTCTTGGCGGCCGCGGGCGCCCCCGCCTCGCCGGGGCCTTCCCCGGGGGCCGCTGCCGACCACGGGGTGGACCCTGCCCTGCCAGGCGCACCCAGCCTCCTCGACGGGCTCTTGGTGGCCGCGGGCGCCCCCGCCTCGCCGGGGCCTTCCCCGGGGGCCGCTGCCGACCACGGGGTGGACCCTGCCCTGCCAGGCGCACCCAGCCTCCTCGACGAGCTCTTGGCGGCCGCGGGCGCCCCCGCCTCGCCGGGGCCTTCCCCGGGGCCCTCTGCCGTCGCGGTGCAACAGGCAGCTCTCGCTGGCACACCCAGCCTCCTAGAGCAAATCTCGGCTGCCACCGGCATCCACGCCACGCCGGGGCCTTCCCTGGGGCCCTGTGCCGGTGAACGGGCACACCTCGCCCTCCCAGGCTCACCCAGCGTCCAAGTCGCGCTCCTGGCCGCCCCGGGCATCCCGGGCTCGCCGGGTCCTTTCCCGGGGTCCTCTCCTGTCGTCGCAGGGGCCCACCCAGCCTTCCCCGGGTCACCCAGCCTCCTAGAGGAAATCCTGGCTGCCACGGCCACCCGGGACACGCCCTGGTCTCCCCGGGGGCCCCTGCGTGGGACGAGGGGGTTGAGGCCACCCTGGAAGCACCCCTCAGTGAGGAGGATTACCAGGCCCTCCTCGACATGCTGCCAGGCTCCCCAGGCCCTGGGGCCTAGAGGGAGAGGAAGGGAGGGGCCACCTTCTCCCCCTGCGCACATTCAGGTCTCCATGCCTGGGATGCTCGGGGAAGCCGGGGTGGGGGGGTGGGTTTGGTGTGTGGGAAGAGGGGAGAACCCCGCCGGGATGTCTACCAACAACTCTGGGGACAAACCCCCCCCCCCGAGAGCTGGGCCCCACCCCCAAACAGGGGGACACCCTTATCTGAAGCCTCAAGTGATCCCTGCATGGCAGTGACCGAGAGGCTGCCTCAGAGGGACCATCCGTGGACCCAAGAGGGAAACCCCTGTGCCCTGCACAGGTGCTTTGGGGTCTGGCTCTTCTGTCTTCTGGTCCCGCCCTTCCAGCAGTCCACCCAGGAGAACTCCTTCCCTACGCCAGGAGCAGCAGAGGGAGGGGGAGCGGGAGACAGGGGCAGTGAAAAGGTGGAAAGGTTGGGAGATGCAAGGTGGGAGGGGGCGAGGGGGTGGCGGGAGTGGGTGTGGGCGGAGGGAGAGAGTGGGGGTGAAGGGAGAGAGGGAGAGAGAGGGAGGGCGGGAGGCAGGGACAGTTGGGGTACCGTGGGAGGGAGGGGGGGTCGGGGGAGGGAGGGGGCGGAGCCCGCACCTGGGACTCAGCGTCAAGCCCCAGGGAGACCCCTGCAGGTCTCCCGAAAACGCTGCGTCACGGACACGTTGCCCTCGGTTTCAAGGTGCCTGCTCTGGGCGGGTGTCCGCAGGTCAGAGCCTCTGAGCCGGCAGGAGGGACCTACCCCGCCCAGCCGCTTTCCCGACCATGTCCACGTGTACACACGGGCCCGGTACGCCAGCAAAGGCCAGTCCCTCCGTGTCTCTCTCTGACCCCTCCTCCCAGTATGGGGTGACTGACCTCGCCCTGCCACCAGCATCCTCCCGTCACACGCAGATGTACAGACGTTCTTTACTTGCAAACCCGCCCCCGAACGAAGGCCTCGACCCAGTGGTTTCGAAGTCCATACGGACCCCCTGCCTGTTCCCATGTGAACCCCCGTGGTGGGTTTAGAAACCTGGGTGGCCGAAAGACAACACCGCCCGAGACGGTTGGGGGCGTGTTGCCCTGGTTCCACTCACTCTGTTCGCAGCGAAAGGAGACGTGCCCCTCATCGTCCACCCCCCGTGTTGCTTCCTTGGCTTCGGGGAACCTCCTTCCCCACAGTAGGGGGTACCCTGTCCCCTGGGGCGGGCATCTCCAGGGCACTTGCGCTGGGGGGGGGCGGGGGTTGTCTGGGGAGGTGCGGGCCTCAGGCTCCCACATGAGAAAAGCCCCAAAGGCGTGAGCTGCCGGTCCAGACGCGGGCCCCTCAGGTTTCTGGCCGGAGCCTTGGGCTCCAGGCAACTCAAAGCCCTCGGGGGTGGCGCTCTGGGACTGCTGTAGGGAAAGGACGCCAAGAGCAGCGCACGGAGGAGTCGGGGAAGGGCAGGCGGGAAACGGAGGCGAGGACAGCGAGGGATCTAGGTGGAGGCGCTGGAGAGAGCGTCCAGCGTCCCGGAATGCCTCGGAGGAGCCGGCGGGGGGCAACCGAGGCCCAGGGACCCGTGGAATGTGAAAAGGCAGGAAACCCCAGGGCGGTTTGGAAGGCAAGGCAGGCTGGGAAAGGAGGGGGGGGGCGTGGGCGTCCACTTCAAAGGGACCTATGGGCGTTCCCGGGCAGTTAGCTCCCTTGGCACCGCGGAGGGTCCCTGATTGATCCACCCGGGGTTGATTCCAACCCTCCCCCCCCGCTGCGTGGCACGGCCACAAACCAAAGCCCCCGAACCGCCCCGCCCACCCCGACGGGGACCTGGGCGGTCTGGGGCACGGGCCGTGCCCGGGAAAAGCCCACTCGCTCCACGGGACTCCGTCCAGGGTCTCCGCTTGGAAAGAGGCCAGGGGCGGCCCCCTCCATCTACGCACACAAACCCTGCTTACGTCAATGGGGGCGGAGCCTCCTCCCGCTCTCCAGAGTCCTGAGCTGCTGGGGCCCCCGCCCGCCGGTCCAGCAGTCTGCAGCGCGCCCGAGTGAGTGCCTCTCCCACCATGGCTTCGTCCGGCTCCTCAGGCACCTCAAGCGGTACGTTTGCCCCCGGGTCCCTGGGGTCGGATCCCGTCTCAGGGGATTTGCGGGTGGCCCGGGCAAGGGTTCTCGGCCAACGTGTCGACCTCCCCCCCGCCCGAGAACGGTGGGGACCCATCGGACGGGCCCTCGGTTCCCAGGCGTCAGGTGTGCCCAAGTGGGGGGGGTGGGCATCGTCCGTTCGTCTTGCTCCTTCGGCACACACATGGCTTCTCCGTTCTCCTTTCTGGGAAGACGGTGTTGTGTCAAGGGGCGCGCTGCGGCGGGCGGGGGGCCGGGTGGGTGGGAGCGTGTGCTGTGCTGGGATGAGGCCCTTTATCTTCACATCTTCCTGTGGGAACGGGAGCCCGCGAGCTCTGTGGCTTTGCCGCCTTCAGTGGCTTCCTCTGCACAGGGGCCTAGTGCCTCCTGCCTCCCGTCAGGCGTTCCGGGGTCCGGGCTTCGCTTCGGGCTTCCTTCCCTTCCCTTTCCTTTCCCCTCCTTTCCCTTCCCCCCTAGTGACGGCAAACACGGCCTCTGCTCGTGTCAGCCCCGCGAAGCCAGGCTCCCTCCCACTGGCATCGTCATGGAAGGAAATCTGGGAGCAGCCCCATGGAGACGTCTCCATGGCATGCCCCCTCCCCCCCCAGACGGGTGGAAACACGCGGCGGTGGACCGCAGCGGTGTTGTGGTCTTCACAGTGGGTGGGTGGGACTTCTTGCCGCCTTTGCTTTGGGGCCGGGTCCGGTTTCCTGTCTGCTTGCTGGTGTTCCTTGCCTGCCGGCGTGGGGTGGGGGGGGGGGATGCCCCCACCACCCTTGCCCCTCAGCCTGGCTGTCGGGGTGTCGCCAAGCGACTTCCTAATGCACACCCGTCCCCGGGCTCCCGGCTTTGCTCAGGCACAGGGGAGCACGCTTGGGCTCCGCCGTCCAGTCCTCGCCCGTGTGCTCTGAGACTTCGCCCTCCCTGCTCTTCTGGCACAGGGCCGGTCGCCACAGGATCTCGAAGGAGGCGGCTCGTTCTGAGGCTGAGCCAGAAGGACGCCCTGCAAGCGCTCTTTCAACAGAACCCCTACCCTGGGATAGCGACCAGAGAACGCCTGGCCCGGGAGCTCGGCATTGCCGAAAGCAGAGTTCAGGTAGGCCCCCGTCTCTGCCCCCGTTCTCCCTTTCAGGCTCTCCACGCCGATCCGAGCCGGCTGAAAGCAACTGGCGGCCTCTCTCCTCAGAAGGCATTCTCTCTGTTTGCCCCTAGGTCTGGTTCCAAAACCAACGCAGAAGGCGGTTCAAGCAGAGCCGATCGCCGCCTGAACACGTGCACCAAGAAGGGGAAGCGGGCCGACGTCCACGCCCGCACCACCGTCGCGCCCGCCTCGACCTCAGTCTTCCTCTCCAGGTAACTTAGCCAGCGCTCTCCCGATAGCGAGTCCCCAGGAGGGGCCCCGAACCCTCCCCTCTTGCCAGAGAGTTCCCTCTGCCGGTGGGTGGCCACGGGAGGCCCAGAAAAACCAAGGGGGCTGGGGTGGGGTGAGCTGGGGTGGCGGCGCGGGGAAGAGGAGGAAACAGGGCTGTCCGGTTGCTGCCGCCCCCGTCAGTGTCCCAGGTCGGGGCGCGACGCCCCCAGTCCGCGTGGGCGGGCAGCACTGGGTCCCCCTTCCTTGGCACCCCCCCTCCCCAGCCCCCGTCGGGAACTTCAGGCTCCGGCTGCCCAGGCAACCTTGGCCGAGGGGCGTGCCTCAGGGCACTCGGCGGCAAGGGCGGAGGAGGAAAGACACACACAGGGACACGCACGCACGCATCCACGATGGATGCCGGCACCCGGCCCATCTGTGGCTGTATTCCTTCGAGCCCTGCCCTGGCTGCAGAGCCACCTGTGGCGATCCAGGTGTGGGGACTCCCCCTCCCCTGCCCACCGTCTAGGGTATCTGTGCTGAGACCGTTCCACGGGCCGTAACGTCCCCTCCTCTCGGTGCGTTCTCTCGTCGGCAGGAGACTCGGCCCGAGAGGCCCGGAGAAAGAGGACAGTCGTCTCTCCTTCCCAAACAAGCATCCTTGTGCAAGCCTTCAGGAGGGATCGCTTCCCGGGGATTGCCGCCAGGGAAGAACTGGCTCGTCAGACGGGAATCCCAGAACCTCGAATCCAGGTAAGTCCTCCCGCCAGCGCAAGGGCCCAGGAGTCAGGAGGGTTGAGCCCTGCCGAGCGTTTGGAGCTGGATACCCGCAGGCCGGGGCCGGGGCCGGGGCCGCGGCATGGGGGGAGGGGGCCGAAAGCCGGCGGGCTGAGTGGAGGGTTTGGGGCCGCTTGTGGCCCGTGCGGGCAACCCCCCTCGTCTCCCAGGGGCCGAGGGATGCGTTTGCAGAAAACGGCCCTGCGGGAGCCGCCCTGGGCCTCACAGACCAGAGGCCGGGCGGCCAGGCGGGCTGTCGAATGGGCGCCGCGCAGGCGCCGGCACGGTGATCTGGACGGTCACGACTTCTGACGTGCCTGTCTGCCTTTTTGCTCCCCTAGGTATGGTTTCAAAACCGAAGAGCTCGGCACCCCCAGCAGAGCCCGAGCGGGCCCGGCGGCGCAGCAGCCACGACTCCTCCTGCTCCAGAGGACCGAAGGACCCCACCCGCGGTCCAGAGCACCTCTCCTCCCTCCCCCCCCCCCCCGCCACAGGAGAGCATGCCACCCTCGGCGGCCCCAGCTGCTCCGTTTGGGGCCCCCGCCTTCTGGGTGCCCGGGACTGCCCCTGGGGTCTGTGTGGGCCAGCCCTTGATGATCTTCATGGTCCAGCCCAGCCCGGGGGCTCTCTGGCCAAGTGGGAAGCCACCACCTCCTGCCCAGGTAGCAGGTCCCTGGGCCGTGAGCTCCCCTGCCGGCACGGCCCTCGGGCAGCCTGGGCAAGGGGCCATCCTGCCGCCTGCACAGCCGGAGGCACACATCCCGCGCTGGCCGGGGTCACCCTACGGTGAAGGCGCGGCCCCTCCGCTAGAGCCACAGCCCCAGCCCCGCAGCCTTCCAAGCCCGACGAGCCTCCTCGACGAGCTCTTGGCGGCCGCGGGCGCCCCCGCCTCGCCGGGGCCTTCCCGGGGCCGCTGCCGACCACGGGGTGGCCCCCGCCCTGCCAGGCCCGCCGAGCCTCCTCGACGGGCTCTTGGCGGCCGCGGGCGCCCCCGCCTCGCCGGGGCCTTCCCCGGGGGCCGCTGCCGACCACGGGGTGGACCCTGCCCTGCCAGGCGCACCCAGCCTCCTCGACGAGCTCTTGGCGGCCGCGGGCGCCCCCGCCTCGCCGGGGCCTTCCCCGGGGCCCTCTGCCGTCGCGGTGCAACAGGCAGCTCTCGCTGGCACACCCAGCCTCCTAGAGCAAATCTCGGCTGCCACCGGCATCCACGCCACGCCGGGGCCTTCCCTGGGGCCCTGTGCCGGTGAACGGGCACACCTCGCCCTCCCAGGCTCACCCAGCGTCCAAGTCGCGCTCCTGGCCGCCCCGGGCATCCCGGGCTCGCCGGGTCCTTTCCCGGGGTCCTCTCCTGTCGTCGCAGGGGCCCACCCAGCCTTCCCCGGGTCACCCAGCCTCCTAGAGGAAATCCTGGCTGCCACGGCCACCCGGGACACGCCCTGGTCTCCCCCGGGGGCCCCTGCGTGGGACGAGGGGGTTGAGGCCACCCTGGAAGCACCCCTCAGTGAGGAGGATTACCAGGCCCTCCTCGACATGCTGCCAGGCTCCCCAGGCCCTGGGGCCTAGAGGGAGAGGAAGGGAGGGGCCACCTTCTCCCCCTGCGCACATTCAGGTCTCCATGCCTGGGATGCTCGGGGGAGGCGGGGGGGGGGGGGGGGTTTTGGTGTGTGGGAAGAGGGGAGAACCCCGCCGGGATGTCTACCAACAACTCTGGGGACAAACCCCCCCCCCCCGAGAGCTGGGCCCCACCCCCAAACAGGGGGACACCCTTATCTGAAGCCTCAAGTGATCCCTGCATGGCAGTGACCGAGAGGCTGCCTCAGAGGGACCATCCGTGGACCCAAGAGGGAAACCCCTGTGCCCTGCACAGGTGCTTTGGGGTCTGGCTCTTCTGTCTTCTGGTCCCGCCCTTCCAGCAGTCCACCCAGGAGAACTCCTTCCCTACGCCAGGAGCAGCAGAGGGAGGGGGAGCGGGAGACAGGGGCAGTGAAAAGGTGGAAAGGTTGGGAGATGCAAGGTGGGAGGGGGCGAGGGGGTGGCGGCGGGAGTGGGTGTGGGCGGAGGGAGAGAGTGGGGGTGAAGGGAGAGAGGGAGAGAGAGGGAGGGCGGGAGGCAGGGACAGTTGGGGTACCGTGGGAGGGAGGGGGGGTCGGGGGAGGGGAGGGGGGCGGAGCCCGCGCCTGGGACTCAGCGTCAAGCCCCAGGGAGACCCCTGCAGGTCTCCCGAAAACGCTGCGTCACGGACACGTTGCCCTCGGTTTCAAGGTGCCTGCTCTGGGCGGGTGTCCGCAGGTCAGAGCCTCTGAGCCGGCAGGAGGGACCTACCCCGCCCAGCCGCTTTCCCGACCATGTCCACGTGTACACACGGGCCCGGTACGCCAGCAAAGGCCAGTCCCCTCCGTGTCTCTCTCTGACCCCTCCTCCCAGTATGGGGTGACTGACCTCGCCCTGCCACCAGCATCCTCCCGTCACACGCAGATGTACAGACGTTCTTTACTTGCAAACCCGTCCCCGAACGAAGGCCTCGACCCAGTGGTTTCGAAGTCCATACGGACCCCCTGCCTGTTCCCATGTGAACCCCCGTGGTGGGTTTAGAAACCTGGGTGGCCGAAAGACAACACCGCCCGAGACGGTTGGGGGCGTGTTGCCCTGGTTCCACTCACTCTGTTCGCAGCGAAAGGAGACGTGCCCCTCATCGTCCACCCCCCGTGTTGCTTCCTTGGCTTCGGGGAACCTCCTTCCCCACAGTAGGGGGTACCCTGTCCCCTGGGGCGGGCATCTCCAGGGCATTGCGCTGGGGGGGGGGCGGGGGTTGTCTGGGGAGGTGCGGGCCTCAGGCTCCACATGAGAAAAGCCCCAAAAGGCGTGAGCTGCCGGTCCAGACGCGGGCCCCTCAGGTTTCTGGCCGGAGCCTTGGGCTCCAGGCAACTCAAAGCCCTCGGGGTGGCGCTCTGGGACTGCTGTAGGGAAAGGACGCCAAGAGCAGCGCACGGAGGAGTCGGGGAAGGGCAGGCGGGAAACGGAGGCGAGGACAGCGAGGGATCTAGGTGGAGGCGCTGGAGAGAGCGTCCAGCGTCCCGGAATGCCTCGGAGGAGCCGGCGGGGGGCAGTCGAGGCCCAGGGACCCGTGGAATGTGAAAAGGCAGGAAACCCCAGGGCGGTTTGGAAGGCAAGGCAGGCTGGGAAAGGAGGGGGGGGCGTGGGCGTCCACTTCAAAGGGACCTATGGGCGTTCCCGGGCAGTTAGCTCCCTTGGCACCGCGGAGGGTCCCTGATTGATCCACCCGGGGTTGATTCCAACCCTCCCCCCCCCCGCTGCGTGGCACGGCCACAAACCAAAGCCCCGAACCGCCCCCGCCCACCCCGACGGGGACCTGGGCGGTCTGGGGCACGGGCCGTGCCCGGGAAAAGCCCACTCGCTCCACGGGACTCCGTCCAGGGTCTCCGCTTGGAAAGAGGCCAGGGGCGGCCCCCTCCATCTACGCACACAAACCCTGCTTACGTCAATGGGGGCGGAGCCTCCTCCCGCTCTCCAGAGTCCTGAGCTGCTGGGGCCCCCGCCCGCCGGTCCAGCAGTCTGCAGCGCGCCCGAGTGAGTGCCTCTCCCACCATGGCTTCGTCCGGCTCCTCAGGCACCTCAAGCGGTACGTTTGCCCCCGGGTCCCTGGGGGTCGGATCCCGTCTCAGGGGATTTGCGGGTGGCCCGGGCAAGGGTTCTCGGCCAACGTGTCGACCTCCCCCCGCCCGAGAACGGTGGGGACCCATCGGACGGGCCCTCGGTTCCCAGGCGTCAGGTGTGCCCAAGTGGGGGGGGTGGGCATCGTCCGTTCGTCTTGCTCCTTCGGCACACACATGGCTTCTCCGTTCTCCTTTCTGGGAAGACGGTGTTGTGTCAAGGGGCGCGCTGCGGGGGCGGGGGCCGGGTGGGTGGGAGCGTGTGCTGTGCTGGGATGAGGCCCTTTATCTTCACATCTTCCTGTGGGAACGGGAGCCCGCGAGCTCTGTGGCTTTGCCGCCTTCAGTGGCTTCCTCTGCACAGGGGCCTAGTGCCTCCTGCCTCCCGTCAGGCGTTCCGGGGTCCGGGCTTCGCTTCGGGCTTCCTTCCCTTCCCTTTCCTTTCCCCTCCTTTCCCTTCCCCCCTAGTGACGGCAAACACGGCCTCTGCTCGTGTCAGCCCCGCGAAGCCAGGCTCCCTCCCACTGGCATCGTCATGGAAGGAAATCTGGGAGCAGCCCCATGGAGACGTCTCCATGGCATGCCCCCTCCCCCCCCCAGACGGGTGGAAACACGCGGCGGTGGACCGCAGCGGTGTTGTGGTCTTCACAGTGGGTGGGTGGGACTTCTTGCCGCCTTTGCTTTGGGGCCGGGTCCGGTTTCCTGTCTGCTTGCTGGTGTTCCTTGCCTGCCGGCGTGGGGTGGGGGTGGGGGATGCCCCCACCACCCTTGCCCCTCAGCCTGGCTGTCGGGGTGTCGCCAAGCGACTTCCTAATGCACACCCGTCCCCGGGCTCCCGGCTTTGCTCAGGCACAGGGGAGCACGCTTGGGCTCCGCCGTCCAGTCCTCGCCCGTGTGCTCTGAGACTTCGCCCTCCCTGCTCTTCTGGCACAGGGCCGGTCGCCACAGGATCTCGAAGGAGGCGGCTCGTTCTGAGGCTGAGCCAGAAGGACGCCCTGCAAGCGCTCTTTCAACAGAACCCCTACCCTGGGATAGCGACCAGAGAACGCCTGGCCCGGGAGCTCGGCATTGCCGAAAGCAGAGTTCAGGTAGGCCCCGTCTCTGCCCCCGTTCTCCCTTTCAGGCTCTCCACGCCGATCCGAGCCGGCTGAAAGCAACTGGCGGCCTCTCTCCTCAGAAGGCATTCTCTCTGTTTGCCCCTAGGTCTGGTTCCAAAACCAACGCAGAAGGCGGTTCAAGCAGAGCCGATCGCCGCCTGAACACGTGCACCAAGAAGGGGAAGCGGGGCCGACGTCCACGCCCGCACCACCGTCGCGCCCGCCTCGACCTCAGTCTTCCTCTCCAGGTAACTTAGCCAGCGCTCTCCCGATAGCGAGTCCCCCAGGAGGGGCCCCGAACCCTCCCCTCTTGCCAGAGAGTTCCCTCTGCCGGTGGGTGGCCACGGGAGGCCCAGAAAAACCAAGGGGGCTGGGGTGGGGTGAGCTGGGGTGGCGGCGCGGGGAAGAGGAGGAAACAGGGCTGTCCGGTTGCTGCCGCCCCCGTCAGTGTCCCAGGTCGGGCGCGACGCCCCCAGTCCGCGTGGGCGGGCAGCACTGGGTCCCCTTCCTTGGCACCCCCTCCCCAGCCCCCGTCGGGAACTTCAGGCTCCGGCTGCCCAGGCAACCTTGGCCGAGGGGCGTGCCTCAGGGCACTCGGCGGCAAGGGCGGAGGAGGAAAGACACACACAGGGACACGCACGCACGCATCCACGATGGATGCCGGCACCCGGCCCATCTGTGGCTGTATTCCTTCGAGCCCTGCCCTGGCTGCAGAGCCACCTGTGGCGATCCAGGTGTGGGGACTCCCCTCCCCTGCCCACCGTCTAGGGTATCTGTGCTGAGACCGTTCCACGGGCCGTAACGTCCCCTCCTCTCGGTGCGTTCTCTCGTCGGCAGGAGACTCGGCCCGAGAGGCCCGGAGAAAGAGGACAGTCGTCTCTCCTTCCCAAACAAGCATCCTTGTGCAAGCCTTCAGGAGGGATCGCTTCCCGGGGATTGCCGCCAGGGAAGAACTGGCTCGTCAGACGGGAATCCCAGAACCTCGAATCCAGGTAAGTCCTCCCGCCAGCGCAAGGGCCCAGGAGTCAGGAGGGTTGAGCCCTGCCGAGCGTTTGGAGCTGGATACCCGCAGGCCGGGGCCGGGGCCGGGGCCGCGGCATGGGGGGAGGGGGCCGAAAGCCGGCGGGCTGAGTGGAGGGTTTGGGGCCGCTTGTGGCCCGTGCGGGCAACCCCCCTCGTCTCCCAGGGGCCGAGGGATGCGTTTGCAGAAAACGGCCCTGCGGGAGCCGCCCTGGGCCTCACAGACCAGAGGCCGGGCGGCCAGGCGGGCTGTCGAATGGGCGCCGCGCAGGCGCCGGCACGGTGATCTGGACGGTCACGACTTCTGACGTGCCTGTCTGCCTTTTTGCTCCCCTAGGTATGGTTTCAAACCGAAGAGCTCGGCACCCCCAGCAGAGCCCGAGCGCGCCCGGCGGCGCAGCAGCCACGACTCCTCCTGCTCCAGAGGACCGAAGGACCCCACCCGCGGTCCAGAGCACCTCTCCTCCCCTCCGCCCCTCCCCGCCACAGGAGAGCATGCCACCCTCGGCGGCCCCAGCTGCTCCGTTTGGGGCCCCCGCCTTCTGGGTGCCCGGGACTGCCCCTGGGGTCTGTGTGGGCCAGCCCTTGATGATCTTCATGGTCCAGCCCAGCCCGGGGCTCTCTGGCCAAGTGGGAAGCCACCACCTCCTGCCCAGGTAGCAGGTCCCTGGGCCGTGAGCTCCCCTGCCGGCACGGCCCTCGGGCAGCCTGGGCAAGGGGCCATCCTGCCGCCTGCACAGCCGGAGGCACACATCCCGCGCTGGCCGGGGTCACCCTACGGTGAAGGCGCGGCCCCTCCGCTAGAGCCACAGCCCCAGCCCCGCAGCCTTCCAAGCCCGACGAGCCTCCTCGACGAGCTCTTGGCGGCCGCGGGCGCCCCCGCCTCGCCGGGGCCTTCCCCGGGGGCCGCTGCCGACCACGGGGTGGACCCTGCCCTGCCAGGCGCACCCAGCCTCCTCGACGGGCTCTTGGTGGCCGCGGGCGCCCCCGCCTCGCCGGGGCCTTCCCCGGGGGCCGCTGCCGCCCACGGGGTGGACCCTGCCCTGCCAGGCGCACCCAGCCTCCTCGACGAGCTCTTGGCGGCCGCGGGCGCCCCGCCTCGCCGGGGGCCTTCCCGGGGCCCTCTGCCGTCGCGGTGCAACAGGCAGCTCTCGCTGGCACACCCAGCCTCCTAGAGCAAATCTCGGCTGCCACCGGCATCCACGCCACGCCGGGGCCTTCCCTGGGGCCCTGTGCCGGTGAACGGGCACACCTCGCCCTCCCAGGCTCACCCAGCGTCCAAGTCGCGCTCCTGGCCGCCCCGGGCATCCCGGGCTCGCCGGGTCCTTTCCCGGGGTCCTCTCCTGTCGTCGCAGGGGCCCACCCAGCCTTCCCCGGGTCACCCAGCCTCCTAGAGGAAATCCTGGCTGCCACGGCCACCCGGGACACGCCCTGGTCTCCCCCGGGGGCCCCTGCGTGGGACGAGGGGGTTGAGGCCACCCTGGAAGCACCCCTCAGTGAGGAGGATTACCAGGCCCTCCTCGACATGCTGCCAGGCTCCCCAGGCCCTGGGGCCTAGAGGGAGAGGAAGGGAGGGGCCACCTTCTCCCCCTGCGCACATTCAGGTCTCCATGCCTGGGATGCTCGGGGAAGCCGGGGTGGGGGGGTGGGTTTGGTGTGTGGGAAGAGGGGAGAACCCCGCCGGGATGTCTACCAACAACTCTGGGGACAAACCCCCCCCCCCGAGAGCTGGGCCCCACCCCCAAACAGGGGGACACCCTTATCTGAAGCCTCAAGTGATCCCTGCATGGCAGTGACCGAGAGGCTGCCTCAGAGGACCATCCGTGGACCCAAGAGGGAAACCCCTGTGCCCTGCACAGGTGCTTTGGGGTCTGGCTCTTCTGTCTTCTGGTCCCGCCCTTCCAGCAGTCCACCCAGGAGAACTCCTTCCCTACGCCAGGAGCAGCAGAGGCAGGGGGAGCGGGAGACAGGGGCAGTGAAAAGGTGGAAAGGTTGGGAGATGCAAGGTGGGAGGGGGCGAGGGGGTGGCGGGAGTGGGTGTGGGCGGAGGGAGAGAGTGGGGGTGAAGGGAGAGAGGGAGAGAGAGGGAGGGCGGGAGGCAGGGACAGTTGGGGTACCGTGGGGGGGGGGGGGGTCGGGGGAGGGGGGGGGGCGGAGCCCGCGCCTGGGACTCAGCGTCAAGCCCCAGGGAGACCCCTGCAGGTCTCCCGAAAACGCTGCGTCACGGACACGTTGCCCTCGGTTTCAAGGTGCCTGCTCTGGGCGGGTGTCCGCAGGTCAGAGCCTCTGAGCCGGCAGGAGGGACCTACCCCGCCCAGCCGCTTTCCCGACCATGTCCACGTGTACACACGGGCCCGGTACGCCAGCAAAGGCCAGTCCCCTCCGTGTCTCTCTCTGACCCCTCCTCCCAGTATGGGGTGACTGACCTCGCCCTGCCACCAGCATCCTCCCGTCACACGCAGATGTACAGACGTTCTTTACTTGCAAACCCGTCCCCGAACGAAGGCCTCGACCCAGTGGTTTCGAAGTCCATACGGACCCCCTGCCTGTTCCCATGTGAACCCCCGTGGTGGGTTTAGAAACCTGGGTGGCCGAAAGACAACACCGCCCGAGACGGTTGGGGGCGTGTTGCCCTGCTTCGACTCACTCTGTTCGCAGCGAAAGGAGACGTGCCCCTCATCGTCCACCCCCCGTGTTGCTTCCTTGGCTTCGGGGAACCTCCTTCCCCACAGTAGGGGGTACCCTGTCCCCTGGGGCGGGCATCTCCAGGGCATTGCGCTGGGGGGGGGGGCGGGGGTTGTCTGGGGAGGTGCGGGCCTCAGGCTCCACATGAGAAAAGCCCCAAAAGGCGTGAGCTGCCGGTCCAGACGCGGGCCCCTCAGGTTTCTGGCCGGAGCCTTGGGCTCCAGGCAACTCAAAGCCCTCGGGGGTGGCGCTCTGGGACTGCTGTAGGGAAAGGACGCCAAGAGCAGCGCACGGAGGAGTCGGGGAAGGGCAGGCGGGAAACGGAGGCGAGGACAGCGAGGGATCTAGGTGGAGGCGCTGGAGAGAGCGTCCAGCGTCCCGGAATGCCTCGGAGGAGCCGGCGGGGGGCAGTCGAGGCCCAGGGACCCGTGGAATGTGAAAAGGCAGGAAACCCCAGGGCGGTTTGGAAGGCAAGGCAGGCTGGGAAAGGAGGGGGGGGGCGTGGGCGTCCACTTCAAAGGGACCTATGGGCGTTCCCGGGCAGTTAGCTCCCTTGGCACCGCGGAGGGTCCCTGATTGATCCACCCGGGGTTGATTCCAACCCTCCCCCCCCCCCGCTGCGTGGCACGGCCACAAACCAAAGCCCCCGAACCGCCCCGCCCACCCCGACGGGGACCTGGGCGGTCTGGGGCACGGGCCGTGCCCGGGAAAAGCCCACTCGCTCCACGGGACTCCGTCCAGGGTCTCCGCTTGGAAAGAGGCCAGGGGCGGCCCCCTCCATCTACGCACACAAACCCTGCTTACGTCAATGGGGGCGGAGCCTCCTCCCGCTCTCCAGAGTCCTGAGCTGCTGGGGCCCCCGCCCGCCGGTCCAGCAGTCTGCAGCGCGCCCGAGTGAGTGCCTCTCCCACCATGGCTTCGTCCGGCTCCTCAGGCACCTCAAGCGGTACGTTTGCCCCCGGGTCCCTGGGGTCGGATCCCGTCTCAGGGGATTTGCGGGTGGCCCGGGCAAGGGTTCTCGGCCAACGTGTCGCCCTCCCCCCCGCCCGAGAACGGTGGGGACCCATCGGACGGGCCCTCGGTTCCCAGGCGTCAGGTGTGCCCAAGTGGGGGGGGTGGGCATCGTCCGTTCGTCTTGCTCCTTCGGCACACACATGGCTTCTCCGTTCTCCTTTCTGGGAAGACGGTGTTGTGTCAAGGGGCGCGCTGCGGGGGGCGGGGGGCCGGGTGGGTGGGAGCGTGTGCTGTGCTGGGATGAGGCCCTTTATCTTCACATCTTCCTGTGGGAACGGGAGCCCGCGAGCTCTGTGGCTTTGCCGCCTTCAGTGGCTTCCTCTGCACAGGGGCCTAGTGCCTCCTGCCTCCCGTCAGGCGTTCCGGGGTCCGGGCTTCGCTTCGGGCTTCCTTCCCTTCCCTTTCCTTTCCCCTCCTTTCCCTTCCCCCCTAGTGACGGCAAACACGGCCTCTGCTCGTGTCAGCCCCGCGAAGCCAGGCTCCCTCCCACTGGCATCGTCATGGAAGGAAATCTGGGAGCAGCCCCATGGAGACGTCTCCATGGCATGCCCCTCCCCCCCCCAGACGGGTGGAAACACGCGGCGGTGGACCGCAGCGGTGTTGTGGTCTTCACAGTGGGTGGGTGGGACTTCTTGCCGCCTTTGCTTTGGGGCCGGGTCCGGTTTCCTGTCTGCTTGCTGGTGTTCCTTGCCTGCCGGCGTGGGGTGGGGGTGGGGGATGCCCCCACCCCCCTTGCCCCTCAGCCTGGCTGTCGGGGTGTCGCCAAGCGACTTCCTAATGCACACCCGTCCCCGGGCTCCCGGCTTTGCTCAGGCACAGGGGAGCACGCTTGGGCTCCGCCGTCCAGTCCTCGCCCGTGTGCTCTGAGACTTCGCCCTCCCTGCTCTTCTGGCACAGGGCCGGTCGCCACAGGATCTCGAAGGAGGCGGCTCGTTCTGAGGCTGAGCCAGAAGGACGCCCTGCAAGCGCTCTTTCAACAGAACCCCTACCCTGGGATAGCGACCAGAGAACGCCTGGCCCGGGAGCTCGGCATTGCCGAAAGCAGAGTTCAGGTAGGCCCCGTCTCTGGCCCCCGTTCTCCCTTTCAGGCTCTCCACGCCGATCCGAGCCGGCTGAAAGCAACTGGCGGCCTCTCTCCTCAGAAGGCATTCTCTCTGTTTGCCCCTAGGTCTGGTTCCAAAACCAACGCAGAAGGCGGTTCAAGCAGAGCCGATCGCCGCCTGAACACGTGCACCAAGAAGGGGAAGCGGGGCCGACGTCCACGCCCGCACCACCGTCGCGCCCGCCTCGACCTCAGTCTTCCTCTCCAGGTAACTTAGCCAGCGCTCTCCCGATAGCGAGTCCCCAGGAGGGGCCCCGAACCCTCCCCTCTTGCCAGAGAGTTCCCTCTGCCGGTGGGTGGCCACGGGAGGCCCAGAAAAACCAAGGGGGCTGGGGTGGGGTGAGCTGGGGTGGCGGCGCGGGGAAGAGGAGGAAACAGGGCTGTCCGGTTGCTGCCGCCCCCGTCAGTGTCCCAGGTCGGGGCGCGACGCCCCCAGTCCGCGTGGGCGGGCAGCACTGGGTCCCCCTTCCTTGGCACCCCCCCTCCCCAGCCCCCGTCGGGAACTTCAGGCTCCGGCTGCCCAGGCAACCTTGGCCGAGGGGCGTGCCTCAGGGCACTCGGCGGCAAGGGCGGAGGAGGAAAGACACACACAGGGACACGCACGCACGCATCCACGATGGATGCCGGCACCCGGCCCATCTGTGGCTGTATTCCTTCGAGCCCTGCCCTGGCTGCAGAGCCACCTGTGGCGATCCAGGTGTGGGGACTCCCCTCCCCTGCCCACCGTCTAGGGTATCTGTGCTGAGACCGTTCCACGGGCCGTAACGTCCCCCCCTCTCGGTGCGTTCTCTCGTCGGCAGGAGACTCGGCCCGAGAGGCCCGGAGAAAGAGGACAGTCGTCTCTCCTTCCCAAACAAGCATCCTTGTGCAAGCCTTCAGGAGGGATCGCTTCCCGGGGATTGCCGCCAGGGAAGAACTGGCTCGTCAGACGGGAATCCCAGAACCTCGAATCCAGGTAAGTCCTCCCGCCAGCGCAAGGGCCCAGGAGTCAGGAGGGTTGAGCCCTGCCGAGCGTTTGGAGCTGGATACCCGCAGGCCGGGGCCGGGGCCGGGGCCGCGGCATGGGGGGAGGGGGCCGAAAGCCGGCGGGCTGAGTGGAGGGTTTGGGGCCGCTTGTGGCCCGTGCGGGCAACCCCCTCGTCTCCCAGGGGCCGAGGGATGCGTTTGCAGAAAACGGCCCTGCGGGAGCCGCCCTGGGCCTCACAGACCAGAGGCCGGGCGGCCAGGCGGGCTGTCGAATGGGCGCCGCGCAGGCGCCGGCACGGTGATCTGGACGGTCACGACTTCTGACGTGCCTGTCTGCCTTTTTGCTCCCCTAGGTATGGTTTCAAAACCGAAGAGCTCGGCACCCCCAGCAGAGCCCGAGCGCGCCCGGCGGCGCAGCAGCCACGACTCCTCCTGCTCCAGAGGACCGAAGGACCCCACCCGCGGTCCAGAGCACCTCTCCTCCCCTCCGCCCCTCCCCGCCACAGGAGAGCATGCCACCCTCGGCGGCCCCAGCTGCTCCGTTTGGGGCCCCCGCCTTCTGGGTGCCCGGGACTGCCCCTGGGGTCTGTGTGGGCCAGCCCTTGATGATCTTCATGGTCCAGCCCAGCCCGGGGGCTCTCTGGCCAAGTGGGAAGCCACCACCTCCTGCCCAGGTAGCAGGTCCCTGGGCCGTGAGCTCCCCTGCCGGCACGGCCCTCGGGCAGCCTGGGCAAGGGGCCATCCTGCCGCCTGCACAGCCGGAGGCACACATCCCGCGCTGGCCGGGGTCACCCTACGGTGAAGGCGCGGCCCCTCCGCTAGAGCCACAGCCCCAGCCCCGCAGCCTTCCAAGCCCGACGAGCCTCCTCGACGAGCTCTTGGCGGCCGCGGGCGCCCCCGCCTCGCCGGGGCCTTCCCCGGGGGCCGCTGCCGACCACGGGGTGGACCCTGCCCTGCCAGGCGCACCCAGCCTCCTCGACGGGCTCTTGGTGGCCGCGGGCGCCCCCGCCTCGCCGGGGCCTTCCCGGGGCCGCTGCCGACCACGGGGTGGACCCTGCCCTGCCAGGCGCACCCAGCCTCCTCGACGAGCTCTTGGCGGCCGCGGGCGCCCCCGCCTCGCCGGGGCCTCCCCGGGGCCCTCTGCCGTCGCGGTGCAACAGGCAGCTCTCGCTGGCACACCCAGCCTCCTAGAGCAAATCTCGGCTGCCACCGGCATCCACGCCACGCCGGGGCCATCCCTGGGGCCCTGTGCCGGTGAACGGGCACACCTCGCCCTCCCAGGCTCACCCAGCGTCCAAGTCGCGCTCCTGGCCGCCCCCGGGCATCCCGGGCTCGCCGCGTCCTTTCCCGGGGTCCTCTCCTGTCGTCGCAGGGGCCCACCCAGCCTTCCCCGGGTCACCCAGCCTCCTAGAGGAAATCCTGGCTGCCACGGCCACCCGGGACACGCCCTGGTCTCCCCCGGGGGCCCCTGCGTGGGACGAGGGGGTTGAGGCCACCCTGGAAGCACCCCTCAGTGAGGAGGATTACCAGGCCCTCCTCGACATGCTGCCAGGCTCCCCAGGCCCTGGGGCCTAGAGGGAGAGGAAGGGAGGGCCACCTTCTCCCCCTGCGCACATTCAGGTCTCCATGCCTGGGATGCTCGGGGAAGCGGGGGGGGGGGGGGGGTTTGGTGTGTGGGAAGAGGGGAGAACCCCGCCGGGATGTCTACCAACAACTCTGGGGACAAACCCCCCCCCCGAGAGCTGGGCCCCACCCCCAAACAGGGGGACACCCTTATCTGAAGCCTCAAGTGATCCCTGCATGGCAGTGACCGAGAGGCTGCCTCAGAGGACCATCCGTGGACCCAGAGGGAAACCCCTGTGCCCTGCACAGGTGCTTTGGGGTCTGGCTCTTCTGTCTTCTGGTCCCGCCCTTCCAGCAGTCCACCCAGGAGAACTCCTTCCCTACGCCAGGAGCAGCAGAGGGAGGGGAGCGGGAGACAGGGGCAGTGAAAAGGTGGAAAGGTTGGGAGATGCAAGGTGGGAGGGGGCGAGGGGGTGGCGGGAGTGGGTGTGGGCGGAGGGAGAGAGTGGGGGTGAAGGGAGAGAGGGAGAGAGAGGGAGGGCGGGAGGCAGGGACAGTTGGGGTACCGTGGGAGGGAGGGGGGTCGGGGGAGGGGAGGGGGCGGAGCCCGCGCCTGGGACTCAGCGTCAAGCCCCAGGGAGACCCCTGCAGGTCTCCCGAAAACGCTGCGTCACGGACACGTTGCCCTCGGTTTCAAGGTGCCTGCTCTGGGCGGGTGTCCGCAGGTCAGAGCCTCTGAGCCGGCAGGAGGGACCTACCCCGCCCAGCCGCTTTCCCGACCATGTCCACGTGTACACACGGGCCCGGTACGCCAGCAAAGGCCAGTCCCTCCGTGTCTCTCTCTGACCCCTCCTCCCAGTATGGGGTGACTGACCTCGCCCTGCCACCAGCATCCTCCCGTCACACGCAGATGTACAGACGTTCTTTACTTGCAAACCCGTCCCCGAACGAAGGCCTCGACCCAGTGGTTTCGAAGTCCATACGGACCCCCTGCCTGTTCCCATGTGAACCCCCGTGGTGGGTTTAGAAACCTGGGTGGCCGAAAGACAACACCGCCCGAGACGGTTGGGGGCGTGTTGCCCTGCTTCGACTCACTCTGTTCGCAGCGAAAGGAGACGTGCCCTCATCGTCCACCCCCGTGTTGCTTCCTTGGCTTCGGGGAACCTCCTTCCCCACAGTAGGGGGTACCCTGTCCCCTGGGGCGGGCATCTCCAGGGCATTGCGCTGGGGGGGGGGGCGGGGGTTGTCTGGGGAGGTGCGGGCCTCAGGCTCCACATGAGAAAAGCCCCAAAAGGCGTGAGCTGCCGGTCCAGACGCGGGCCCCTCAGGTTTCTGGCCGGAGCCTTGGGCTCCAGGCAACTCAAAGCCCTCGGGGGTGGCGCTCTGGGACTGCTGTAGGGAAAGGACGCCAAGAGCAGCGCACGGAGGAGTCGGGGAAGGGCAGGCGGGAAACGGAGGCGAGGACAGCGAGGGATCTAGGTGGAGGCGCTGGAGAGAGCGTCCAGCGTCCCGGAATGCCTCGGAGGAGCCGGCGGGGGGCAGTCGAGGCCCAGGGACCCGTGGAATGTGAAAAGGCAGGAAACCCCAGGGCGGTTTGGAAGGCAAGGCAGGCTGGGAAAGGGGGGGGGGCGTGGGCGTCCACTTCAAAGGGACCTATGGGCGTTCCCGGGCAGTTAGCTCCCTTGGCACCGCGGAGGGTCCCTGATTGATCCACCCGGGGTTGATTCCAACCCCCCCCCCCCCCCCGCTGCGTGGCACGGCCACAAACCAAAGCCCCCGAACCGCCCCGCCCACCCCGACGGGGACCTGGGCGGTCTGGGGCACGGGCCGTGCCCGGGAAAAGCCCACTCGCTCCACGGGACTCCGTCCAGGGTCTCCCGCTTGGAAGAGGCCAGGGCGGCCCCTCCATCTACGCACACAAACCCTGCTTACGTCAATGGGGGCGGAGCCTCCTCCCGCTCTCCAGAGTCCTGAGCTGCTGGGGCCCCCGCCCGCCGGTCCAGCAGTCTGCAGCGCGCCCGAGTGAGTGCCTCTCCCACCATGGCTTCGTCCGGCTCCTCAGGCACCTCAAGCGGTACGTTTGCCCCCGGGTCCCTGGGGGTCGGATCCCGTCTCAGGGGATTTGCGGGTGGCCCGGGCAAGGGTTCTCGGCCAACGTGTCGACCTCCCCCCCCGCCCGAGAACGGTGGGGACCCATCGGACGGGCCCTCGGTTCCCAGGCGTCAGGTGTGCCCAAGTGGGGGGGGTGGGCATCGTCCGTTCGTCTTGCTCCTTCGGCACACACATGGCTTCTCCGTTCTCCTTTCTGGGAAGACGGTGTTGTGTCAAGGGGCGCGCTGCGGGGGGCGGGGGCCGGGTGGGTGGGAGCGTGTGCTGTGCTGGGATGAGGCCCTTTATCTTCACATCTTCCTGTGGGAACGGGAGCCCGCGAGCTCTGTGGCTTTGCCGCCTTCAGTGGCTTCCTCTGCACAGGGGCCTAGTGCCTCCTGCCTCCCGTCAGGCGTTCCGGGGTCCGGGCTTCGCTTCGGGCTTCCTTCCCTTCCCTTTCCTTTCCCCTCCTTTCCCTTCCCCCCTAGTGACGGCAAACACGGCCTCTGCTCGTGTCAGCCCCGCGAAGCCAGGCTCCCTCCCACTGGCATCGTCATGGAAGGAAATCTGGGAGCAGCCCCATGGAGACGTCTCCATGGCATGCCCCTCCCCCCCCCAGACGGGTGGAAACACGCGGCGGTGGACCGCAGCGGTGTTGTGGTCTTCACAGTGGGTGGGTGGGACTTCTTGCCGCCTTTGCTTTGGGGCCGGGTCCGGTTTCCTGTCTGCTTGCTGGTGTTCCTTGCCTGCCGGCGTAGGGTGGGGGTGGGGATGCCCTACCCCTTGCCCCTCAGCCTGGCTGTCGGGGTGTCGCCAAGCGACTTCCTAATGCACACCCGTCCCCGGGCTCCCGGCTTTGCTCAGGCACAGGGGAGCACGCTTGGGCTCCGCCGTCCAGTCCTCGCCCGTGTGCTCTGAGACTTCGCCCTCCCTGCTCTTCTGGCACAGGGCCGGTCGCCACAGGATCTCGAAGGAGGCGGCTCGTTCTGAGGCTGAGCCAGAAGGACGCCCTGCAAGCGCTCTTTCAACAGAACCCCTACCCTGGGATAGCGACCAGAGAACGCCTGGCCCGGGAGCTCGGCATTGCCGAAAGCAGAGTTCAGGTAGGCCCCGTCTCTGCCCCCGTTCTCCCTTTCAGGCTCTCCACGCCGATCCGAGCCGGCTGAAAGCAACTGGCGGCCTCTCTCCTCAGAAGGCATTCTCTCTGTTTGCCCCTAGGTCTGGTTCCAAAACCAACGCAGAAGGCGGTTCAAGCAGAGCCGATCGCCGCCTGAACACGTGCACCAAGAAGGGGAAGCGGGGCCGACGTCCACGCCCGCACCACCGTCGCGCCCGCCTCGACCTCAGTCTTCCTCTCCAGGTAACTTAGCCAGCGCTCTCCCGATAGCGAGTCCCCAGGAGGGGCCCCGAACCCTCCCCTCTTGCCAGAGAGTTCCCTCTGCCGGTGGGTGGCCACGGGAGGCCCAGAAAAACCAAGGGGGCTGGGGTGGGGTGAGCTGGGGTGGCGGCGCGGGAAGAGGAGGAAACAGGGCTGTCCGGTTGCTGCCGCCCCGTCAGTGTCCCAGGTCGGGCGCGACGCCCCCAGTCCGCGTGGGCGGGCAGCACTGGGTCCCCTTCCTTGGCACCCCCTCCCCAGCCCCCGTCGGGAACTTCAGGCTCCGGCTGCCCAGGCAACCTTGGCCGAGGGGCGTGCCTCAGGGCACTCGGCGGCAAGGGCGGAGGAGGAAAGACACACACAGGGACACGCACGCACGCATCCACGATGGATGCCGGCACCCGGCCCATCTGTGGCTGTATTCCTTCGAGCCCTGCCCTGGCTGCAGAGCCACCTGTGGCGATCCAGGTGTGGGGACTCCCCTCCCCTGCCCACCGTCTAGGGTATCTGTGCTGAGACCGTTCCACGGGCCGTAACGTCCCCTCCTCTCGGTGCGTTCTCTCGTCGGCAGGAGACTCGGCCCGAGAGGCCCGGAGAAAGAGGACAGTCGTCTCTCCTTCCCAAACAAGCATCCTTGTGCAAGCCTTCAGGAGGGATCGCTTCCCGGGGATTGCCGCCAGGGAAGAACTGGCTCGTCAGACGGGAATCCCAGAACCTCGAATCCAGGTAAGTCCTCCCGCCAGCGCAAGGGCCCAGGAGTCAGGAGGGTTGAGCCCTGCCGAGCGTTTGGAGCTGGATACCCGCAGGCCGGGGCCGGGGCCGGGGCCGCGGCATGGGGGGAGGGGGCCGAAAGCCGGCGGGCTGAGTGGAGGGTTTGGGGCCGCTTGTGGCCCGTGCGGGCAACCCCCTCGTCTCCCAGGGGCCGAGGGATGCGTTTGCAGAAAACGGCCCTGCGGGAGCCGCCCTGGGCCTCACAGACCAGAGGCCGGGCGGCCAGGCGGGCTGTCGAATGGGCGCCGCGCAGGCGCCGGCACGGTGATCTGGACGGTCACGACTTCTGACGTGCCTGTCTGCCTTTTGCTCCCCTAGGTATGGTTTCAAAACCGAAGAGCTCGGCACCCCCAGCAGAGCCCGAGCGCGCCCGGCGGCGCAGCAGCCACGACTCCTCCTGCTCCAGAGGACCGAAGGACCCCACCCGCGGTCCAGAGCACCTCTCCTCCCCTCCGCCCTCCCCGCCACAGGAGAGCATGCCACCCTCGGCGGCCCCAGCTGCTCCGTTTGGGGCCCCCGCCTTCTGGGTGCCCGGGACTGCCCCTGGGGTCTGTGTGGGCCAGCCCTTGATGATCTTCATGGTCCAGCCCAGCCCGGGGCTCTCTGGCCAAGTGGGAAGCCACCACCTCCTGCCCAGGTAGCAGGTCCCTGGGCCGTGAGCTCCCCTGCCGGCACGGCCTCGGGCAGCCTGGGCAAGGGCCATCCTGCCGCCTGCACAGCCGGAGGCACACATCCCGCGCTGGCCGGGGTCACCCTACGGTGAAGGCGCGGCCCCTCCGCTAGAGCCACAGCCCCAGCCCCGCAGCCTTCCAAGCCCGACGAGCCTCCTCGACGAGCTCTTGGCGGCCGCGGGCGCCCCCGCCTCGCCGGGGCCTTCCCCGGGGGCCGCTGCCGGCCACGGGGTGGACCCTGCCCTGCCAGGCGCACCCAGCCTCCTCGACGGGCTCTTGGCGGCCGCGGGCGCCCCCGCCTCGCCGGGGCCTTCCCCGGGGCCCGCTGCCGGCCACGGGGTGGACCCTGCCCTGCCAGGCGCACCCAGCCTCCTCGACGAGCTCTTGGCGGCCGCGGGCGCCCCCGCCTCGCCGGGGCCTTCCCCGGGGCCCTCTGCCGTCGCGGTGCAACAGGCAGCTCTCGCTGGCACACCCAGCCTCCTAGAGCAAATCTCGGCTGCCACCGGCATCCACGCCACGCCGGGGCCTTCCCTGGGGCCCTGTGCCGGTGAACGGGCACACCTCGCCCTCCCAGGCTCACCCAGCGTCCAAGTCGCGCTCCTGGCCGCCCCGGGCATCCCGGGCTCGCCGGGTCCTTTCCCGGGGTCCTCTCCTGTCGTCGCAGGGGCCCACCCAGCCTTCCCCGGGTCACCCAGCCTCCTAGAGGAAATCCTGGCTGCCACGGCCACCCGGGACACGCCCTGGTCTCCCCCGGGGGCCCCTGCGTGGGACGAGGGGGTTGAGGCCACCCTGGAAGCACCCCTCAGTGAGGAGGATTACCAGGCCCTCCTCGACATGCTGCCAGGCTCCCCAGGCCCTGGGGCCTAGAGGGAGAGGAAGGGAGGGGCCACCTTCTCCCCCTGCGCACATTCAGGTCTCCATGCCTGGGATGCTCGGGGAAGCCGGGGTGGGGGGGTGGGTTTGGTGTGTGGGAAGAGGGGAGAACCCCGCCGGGATGTCTACCAACAACTCTGGGGACAACCCCCCCCCCCCCCCGAGAGCTGGGCCCCACCCCCAAACAGGGGGACACCCTTATCTGAAGCCTCAAGTGATCCCTGCATGGCAGTGACCGAGAGGCTGCCTCAGAGGGACCATCCGTGGACCCAAGAGGGAAACCCTGTGCCCTGCACAGGTGCTTTGGGGTCTGGCTCTTCTGTCTTCTGGTCCCGCCCTTCCAGCAGTCCACCCAGGAGAACTCCTTCCCTACGCCAGGAGCAGCAGAGGGAGGGGGAGCGGGAGACAGGGGCAGTGAAAAGGTGGAAAGGTTGGGAGATGCAAGGTGGGAGGGGGCGAGGGGGTGGCGGGAGTGGGTGTGGGCGGAGGGAGAGAGTGGGGGTGAAGGGAGAGAGGGAGAGAGGGAGGGCGGGAGGCAGGGACAGTTGGGGTACCGTGGGAGGGAGGGGGGTCGGGGGAGGGGAGGGGGCGGAGCCCGCGCCTGGGACTCAGCGTCAAGCCCCAGGGAGACCCCTGCAGGTCTCCCGAAAACGCTGCGTCACGGACACGTTGCCCTCGGTTTCAAGGTGCCTGCTCTGGGCGGGTGTCCGCAGGTCAGAGCCTCTGAGCCGGCAGGAGGGACCTACCCCGCCCAGCCGCTTTCCCGACCATGTCCACGTGTACACACGGGCCCGGTACGCCAGCAAAGGCCAGTCCCTCCGTGTCTCTCTCTGACCCCTCCTCCCAGTATGGGGTGACTGACCTCGCCCTGCCACCAGCATCCTCCCGTCACACGCAGATGTACAGACGTTCTTTACTTGCAAACCCGTCCCCGAACGAAGGCCTCGACCCAGTGGTTTCGAAGTCCATACGGACCCCCTGCCTGTTCCCATGTGAACCCCCCGTGGTGGGTTTAGAAACCTGGGTGGCCGAAAGACAACACCGCCCGAGACGGTTGGGGGCGTGTTGCCCTGCTTCGACTCACTCTGTTCGCAGCGAAAGGAGACGTGCCCTCATCGTCCACCCCCGTGTTGCTTCCTTGGCTTCGGGGAACCTCCTTCCCACAGTAGGGGGTACCCTGTCCCTGGGGCGGGCATCTCCAGGGCATTGCGCTGGGGGGGGGCGGGGTTGTCTGGGGAGGTGCGGGCCTCAGGCTCCACATGAGAAAAGCCCCAAAGGCGTGAGCTGCCGGTCCAGACGCGGGCCCTCAGGTTTCTGGCCGGAGCCTTGGGCTCCAGGCAACTCAAAGCCCTCGGGGGTGGCGCTCTGGGACTGCTGTAGGGAAAGGACGCCAAGAGCAGCGCACGGAGGAGTCGGGGAAGGGCAGGCGGGAAACGGAGGCGAGGACAGCGAGGGATCTAGGTGGAGGCGCTGGAGAGAGCGTCCAGCGTCCCGGAATGCCTCGGAGGAGCCGGCGGGGGCAGTCGAGGCCCAGGGACCCGTGGAATGTGAAAAGGCAGGAAACCCCAGGGCGGTTTGGAAGGCAAGGCAGGCTGGGAAAGGAGGGGGGGCGTGGGCGTCCACTTCAAAGGGACCTATGGGCGTTCCCGGGCAGTTAGCTCCCTTGGCACCGCGGAGGGTCCCTGATTGATCCACCCGGGGTTGATTCCAACCTCCCCCCCCCCGCTGCGTGGCACGGCCACAAACCAAAGCCCCCGAACCGCCCCGCCCACCCCGACGGGGACCTGGGCGGTCTGGGGCACGGGCCGTGCCCGGGAAAAGCCCACTCGCTCCACGGGACTCCGTCCAGGGTCTCCGCTTGGAAAGAGGCCAGGGCGGCCCCCTCCATCTACGCACACAAACCCTGCTTACGTCAATGGGGGCGGAGCCTCCTCCCGCTCTCCAGAGTCCTGAGCTGCTGGGGCCCCGCCCGCCGGTCCAGCAGTCTGCAGCGCGCCCGAGTGAGTGCCTCTCCCACCATGGCTTCGTCCGGCTCCTCAGGCACCTCAAGCGGTACGTTTGCCCCCGGGTCCCTGGGGTCGGATCCCGTCTCAGGGGATTTGCGGGTGGCCCGGGCAAGGGTTCTCGGCCAACGTGTCGACCTCCCCCCGCCCGAGAACGGTGGGGGACCCATCGGACGGGCCCTCGGTTCCCAGGCGTCAGGTGTGCCCAAGTGGGGGGGTGGGCATCGTCCGTTCGTCTTGCTCCTTCGGCACACACATGGCTTCTCCGTTCTCCTTTCTGGGAAGACGGTGTTGTGTCAAGGGGCGCGCTGCGGGGGGCGGGGGGCCGGGTGGGTGGGAGCGTGTGCTGTGCTGGGATGAGGCCCTTTATCTTCACATCTTCCTGTGGGAACGGGAGCCCGCGAGCTCTGTGGCTTTGCCGCCTTCAGTGGCTTCCTCTGCACAGGGGCCTAGTGCCTCCTGCCTCCCGTCAGGCGTTCCGGGGTCCGGGCTTCGCTTCGGGCTTCCTTCCCTTCCCTTTCCTTTCCCCTCCTTTCCCTTCCCCCCTAGTGACGGCAAACACGGCCTCTGCTCGTGTCAGCCCCGCGAAGCCAGGCTCCCTCCCACTGGCATCGTCATGGAAGGAAATCTGGGAGCAGCCCCATGGAGACGTCTCCATGGCATGCCCCCTCCCCCCCCCAGACGGGTGGAAACACGCGGCGGTGGACCGCAGCGGTGTTGTGGTCTTCACAGTGGGTGGGTGGGACTTCTTGCCGCCTTTGCTTTGGGGCCGGGTCCGGTTTCCTGTCTGCTTGCTGGTGTTCCTTGCCTGCCGGCGTGGGGTGGGGGTGGGGATGCCCCACCCCCTTGCCCTCAGCCTGGCTGTCGGGGTGTCGCCAAGCGACTTCCTAATGCACACCCGTCCCCGGGCTCCCGGCTTTGCTCAGGCACAGGGGAGCACGCTTGGGCTCCGCCGTCCAGTCCTCGCCCGTGTGCTCTGAGACTTCGCCCTCCCTGCTCTTCTGGCACAGGGCCGGTCGCCACAGGATCTCGAAGGAGGCGGCTCGTTCTGAGGCTGAGCCAGAAGGACGCCCTGCAAGCGCTCTTTCAACAGAACCCCTACCCTGGGATAGCGACCAGAGAACGCCTGGCCCGGGAGCTCGGCATTGCCGAAAGCAGAGTTCAGGTAGGCCCCCGTCTCTGCCCCCCGTTCTCCCTTTCAGGCTCTCCACGCCGATCCGAGCCGGCTGAAAGCAACTGGCGGCCTCTCTCCTCAGAAGGCATTCTCTCTGTTTGCCCCTAGGTCTGGTTCCAAAACCAACGCAGAAGGCGGTTCAAGCAGAGCCGATCGCCGCCTGAACACGTGCACCAAGAAGGGGAAGCGGGGCCGACGTCCACGCCCGCACCACCGTCGCGCCCGCCTCGACCTCAGTCTTCCTCTCCAGGTAACTTAGCCAGCGCTCTCCCGATAGCGAGTCCCCCAGGAGGGGCCCCGAACCCTCCCCTCTTGCCAGAGAGTTCCCTCTGCCGGTGGGTGGCCACGGGAGGCCCAGAAAAACCAAGGGGGCTGGGGTGGGGTGAGCTGGGGTGGCGGCGCGGGGAAGAGGAGGAAACAGGGCTGTCCGGTTGCTGCCGCCCCCGTCAGTGTCCCAGGTCGGGGCGCGACGCCCCCAGTCCGCGTGGGCGGGCAGCACTGGGTCCCCTTCCTTGGCACCCCCCCTCCCCAGCCCCCGTCGGGAACTTCAGGCTCCGGCTGCCCAGGCAACCTTGGCCGAGGGGCGTGCCTCAGGGCACTCGGCGGCAAGGGCGGAGGAGGAAAGACACACACAGGGACACGCACGCACGCATCCACGATGGATGCCGGCACCCGGCCCATCTGTGGCTGTATTCCTTCGAGCCCTGCCCTGGCTGCAGAGCCACCTGTGGCGATCCAGGTGTGGGGGCCCCCCCCTCCCCTGCCCACCGTCTAGGGTATCTGTGCTGAGACCGTTCCACGGGCCGTAACGTCCCCTCCTCTCGGTGCGTTCTCTCGTCGGCAGGAGACTCGGCCCGAGAGGCCCGGAGAAAGAGGACAGTCGTCTCTCCTTCCCAAACAAGCATCCTTGTGCAAGCCTTCAGGAGGGATCGCTTCCGGGGATTGCCGCCAGGGAAGAACTGGCTCGTCAGACGGGAATCCCAGAACCTCGAATCCAGGTAAGTCCTCCCGCCAGCGCAAGGGCCCAGGAGTCAGGAGGGTTGAGCCCTGCCGAGCGTTTGGAGCTGGATACCCGCAGGCCGGGGCCGGGGCCGGGGCCGCGGCATGGGGGGAGGGGCCGAAAGCCGGCGGGCTGAGTGGAGGGTTTGGGGCCGCTTGTGGCCCGTGCGGGCAACCCCCTCGTCTCCCAGGGGCCGAGGGATGCGTTTGCAGAAAACGGCCCTGCGGGAGCCGCCCTGGGCCTCACAGACCAGAGGCCGGGCGGCCAGGCGGGCTGTCGAATGGGCGCCGCGCAGGCGCCGGCACGGTGATCTGGACGGTCACGACTTCTGACGTGCCTGTCTGCCTTTTGCTCCCCTAGGTATGGTTTCAAAACCGAAGAGCTCGGCACCCCAGCAGAGCCCGAGCGCGCCCGGCGGCGCAGCAGCCACGACTCCTCCTGCTCCAGAGGACCGAAGGACCCCACCCGCGGTCCAGAGCACCTCTCCTCCCCTCCGCCCCTCCCCGCCACAGGAGAGCATGCCACCTCGGCGGCCCCAGCTGCTCCGTTTGGGGCCCCCGCCTTCTGGGTGCCCGGGACTGCCCCTGGGGTCTGTGTGGGCCAGCCCTTGATGATCTTCATGGTCCAGCCCAGCCCGGGGGCTCTCTGGCCAAGTGGGAAGCCACCACCTCCTGCCCAGGTAGCAGGTCCCTGGGCCGTGAGCTCCCCTGCCGGCACGGCCCTCGGGCAGCCTGGGCAGGGGCCATCCTGCCGCCTGCACAGCCGGAGGCACACATCCCGCGCTGGCCGGGGTCACCCTACGGTGAAGGCGCGGCCCCTCCGCTAGAGCCACAGCCCCAGCCCCGCAGCCTTCCAAGCCCGACGAGCCTCCTCGACGAGCTCTTGGCGGCCGCGGGCGCCCCCGCCTCGCCGGGGCCTTCCCGGGGCCGCTGCCGACCACGGGTGGACCCTGCCCTGCCAGGCGCACCCAGCCTCCTCGACGGGCTCTTGGTGGCCGCGGGCGCCCCCCGCCTCGCCGGGGGCCTTCCCGGGGGCCGCTGCCGACCACGGGGTGGACCCTGCCCTGCCAGGCGCACCCAGCCTCCTCGACGAGCTCTTGGCGGCCGCGGGCGCCCCCGCCTCGCCGGGGCCTTCCCGGGGCCCTCTGCCGTCGCGGTGCAACAGGCAGCTCTCGCTGGCACACCCAGCCTCCTAGAGCAAATCTCGGCTGCCACCGGCATCCACGCCACGCCGGGGCCTTCCCTGGGGCCCTGTGCCGGTGAGCAGGCACACCTCGCCCTCCCAGGCTCACCCAGCGTCCAAGTCGCGCTCCTGGCCGCCCCCGGGCATCCCGGGCTCGCCGGGTCCTTTCCCGGGGTCCTCTCCTGTCGTCGCAGGGGCCCACCCAGCCTTCCCCGGGTCACCCAGCCTCCTAGAGGAAATCCTGGCTGCCACGGCCACCCGGGACACGCCCTGGTCTCCCCGGGGGCCCCTGCGTGGGACGAGGGGTTGAGGCCACCCTGGAAGCACCCCTCAGTGAGGAGGATTACCAGGCCCTCCTCGACATGCTGCCAGGCTCCCCAGGCCCTGGGGGCCTAGAGGGAGAGGAAGGGAGGGGCTACCTTCTCCCCCTGCGCACATTCAGGTCTCCATGCCTGGGATGCTCGGGGAAGCCGGGGTGGGGGGTGGGTTTGGTGTGTGGGAAGAGGGGAGAACCCCGCCGGGATGTCTACCAACAACTCTGGGGACAAACCCCCCCCCCCGAGAGCTGGGCCCCACCCCCAAACAGGGGGACACCTTATCTGAAGCCTCAAGTGATCCCTGCATGGCAGTGACCGAGAGGCTGCCTCAGAGGACCATCCGTGGACCCAGAGGGAAACCCCTGTGCCCTGCACAGGTGCTTTGGGGTCTGGCTCTTCTGTCTTCTGGTCCCGCCCTTCCAGCAGTCCACCCAGGAGAACTCCTTCCCTACGCCAGGAGCAGCAGAGGGAGGGGAGCGGGAGACAGGGGCAGTGAAAAGGTGGAAAGGTTGGGAGATGCAAGGTGGGAGGGGGCGAGGGGGTGGCGGGAGTGGGTGTGGGCGGAGGGAGAGAGTGGGGGTGAAGGGAGAGAGGGAGAGAGAGGGAGGGCGGGAGGCAGGGACAGTTGGGGTACCGTGGGAGGGAGGGGGGTCGGGGGAGGGAGGGGGCGGAGCCGCGCCTGGGACTCAGCGTCAAGCCCCAGGGAGACCCCTGCAGGTCTCCCCAGCGCTGCGTCACGGACACGTTGCCCTCGGTTTCAAGGTGCCTGCTCTGGGCGGGTGTCCGCAGGTCAGAGCCTCTGAGCCGGCAGGAGGGACCTACCCCGCCCAGCCGCTTTCCGACCATGTCCACGTGTACACACGGGCCCGGTACGCCAGCAAAGGCCAGTCCCCTCCGTGTCTCTCTCTGACCCCTCCTCCCAGTATGGGGTGACTGACCTCGCCCTGCCACCAGCATCCTCCCGTCACACGCAGATGTACAGACGTTCTTTACTTGCAAACCCGTCCCCGAACGAAGGCCTCGACCCAGTGGTTTCGAAGTCCATACGGACCCCCTGCCTGTTCCCATGTGAACCCCCGTGGTGGGTTTAGAAACCTGGGTGGCCGAAAGACAACACCGCCCGAGACGGTTGGGGGCGTGTTGCCTGCTTCGACTCACTCTGTTCGCAGCGAAAGGAGACGTGCCCTCATCGTCCACCCCCGTGTTGCTTCCTTGGCCGAACCTCCTTCCCCACAGTAGGGGGTACCCTGTCCCCTGGGGCGGGCATCTCCAGGGCATTGCGCTGGGGGGGGGGGCGGGGGTTGTCTGGGGAGGTGCGGGCCTCAGGCTCCACATGAGAAAAGCCCCAAAGGCGTGAGCTGCCGGTCCAGACGGGCCCCTCAGGTTTCTGGCCGGAGCCTTGGGCTCCAGGCAACTCAAAGCCCTCGGGGTGGCGCTCTGGGACTGCTGTAGGGAAAGGACGCCAAGAGCAGCGCACGGAGGAGTCGGGGAAGGGCAGGCGGGAAACGGAGGCGAGGACAGCGAGGATCTAGGTGGAGGCGCTGGAGAGCGTCCAGCGTCCCGGAATGCCTCGGAGGAGCCGGCGGGGGCAGTCGAGGCCCAGGGACCCGTGGAATGTGAAAGGCAGGAAACCCCAGGGCGGTTTGGAAGGCAAGGCAGGCTGGGAAAGGAGGGGGGGCGTGGGCGTCCACTTCAAAGGGACCTATGGGCGTTCCCGGGCAGTTAGCTCCCCTTGGCACCGCGGAGGGTCCCTGATTGATCCACCCGGGTTGATTCCAACCCTCCCCCCCCCCGCTGCGTGGCACGGCCACAAACCAAAGCCCCGAACCGCCCCACCCACCCCGACGGGGACCTGGGCGGTCTGGGGCACGGGCCGTGCCCGGAAAAGCCCACTCGCTCCACGGGACTCCGTCCAGGGTCTCCGCTTGGAAAGAGGCCAGGGCGGCCCCTCCATCTACGCACACAAACCCTGCTTACGTCAATGGGGGCGGAGCCTCCTCCCGCTCTCCAGAGTCCTGAGCTGCTGGGGCCCCCGCCCGCCGGTCCAGCAGTCTGCAGCGCGCCCGAGTGAGTGCCTCTCCCACCATGGCTTCGTCCGGCTCCTCAGGCACCTCAAGCGGTACGTTTGCCCCCGGGTCCCTGGGGTCGGATCCCGTCTCAGGGGGATTTGCGGGTGGCCCGGGCAAGGGTTCTCGGCCAACGTGTCGACCTCCCCCCCGCCCGAGAACGGTGGGGACCCATCGGACGGGCCCTCGGTTCCCAGGCGTCAGGTGTGCCCAAGTGGGGGGGTGGGCATCGTCCGTTCGTCTTGCTCCTTCGGCACACATGGCTTCTCCGTTCTCCTTTCTGGGAAGACGGTGTTGTGTCAAGGGGCGCTGCGGGGGCGGGGGCCGGGTGGGTGGGAGCGTGTGCTGTGCTGGGATGAGGCCCTTTATCTTCACATCTTCCTGTGGGAACGGGAGCCCGCGAGCTCTGTGGCTTTGCCGCCTTCAGTGGCTTCCTCTGCACAGGGGCCTAGTGCCTCCTGCCTCCCGTCAGGCGTTCCGGGGTCCGGGCCGGCCGGGCTTCCTTCCCTTCCCTTTCCTTTCCCTCCTTTCCCTTCCCCCCTAGTGACGGCAAACACGGCCTCTGCTCGTGTCAGCCCCGCGAAGCCAGGCTCCCTCCCACTGGCATCGTCATGGAAGGAAATCTGGGAGCAGCCCTGTGAGACGTCTCCATGGCATGCCCCCTCCCCCCCAGACGGGTGGAAACACGCGGCGGTGGACCGCAGCGGTGTTGTGGTCTTCACAGTGGGTGGGTGGGACTTCTTGCCGCCTTTGCTTTGGGGGCCGGGTCCGGTTTCCTGTCTGCTTGCTGGTGTTCCTTGCCTGCCGGCGTGGGGGTAGGGGTGGGGATGCCCCACCCCCTTGCCCCTCAGCCTGGCTGTCGGGGTGTCGCCAAGCGACTTCCTAATGCACACCCGTCCCCGGGCTCCCGGCTTTGCTCAGGCAGGGGAGCACGCTTGGGCTCCGCCGTCCAGTCCTCGCCCGTGTGCTCTGAGACTTCGCCCTCCCTGCTCTTCTGGCACAGGGCCGGCCACAGGATCTCGAAGGAGGCGGCTCGTTCTGAGGCTGAGCCAGAAGGACGCCCTGCAAGCGCTCTTTCAACAGAACCCCTACCCTGGGATAGCGACCAGAGAACGCCTGGCCCGGGAGCTCGGCATTGCCGAAAGCAGAGTTCAGGTAGGCCCCGTCTCTGCCCCCGTTCTCCCTTTCAGGCTCTCCACGCCGATCCGAGCCGGCTGAAAGCAACTGGCGGCCTCTCTCCTCAGAAGGCATTCTCTCTGTTTGCCCCTAGGTCTGGTTCCAAAACCAACGCAGAAGGCGGTTCAAGCAGAGCCGATCGCCGCCTGAACACGTGCACCAAGAAGGGGGAAGCGGGGCCGACGTCCACGCCCGCACCACCGTCGCGCCCGCCTCGACCTCAGTCTTCCTCTCCAGGTAACTTAGCCAGCGCTCTCCCGATAGCGAGTCCCCAGGAGGGGC
This sequence comes from Ovis aries, assembly GCF_016772045.2. Taxonomy (NCBI): domain Eukaryota; kingdom Metazoa; phylum Chordata; class Mammalia; order Artiodactyla; family Bovidae; genus Ovis; species Ovis aries. The sequence continues at coordinate 5,702 of NC_056078.1, read as the reverse complement.
CCCGAACCCTCCCCTCTTGCCAGAGAGTTCCCTCTGCCGGTGGGTGGCCACGGGAGGCCCAGAAAAACCAAGGGGGCTGGGGTGGGGTGAGCTGGGGTGGCGGCGCGGGAAGAGGAGGAAACAGGGCTGTCCGGTTGCTGCCGCCCCCGTCAGTGTCCCCAGGTCGGGCGCGACGCCCCCAGTCCGCGTGGGCGGGCAGCACTGGGTCCCCCTTCCTTGGCACCCCCCCTCCCCAGCCCCCGTCGGGAACTTCAGGCTCCGGCTGCCCAGGCAACCTTGGCCGAGGGGCGTGCCTCAGGGCACTCGGCGGCAAGGGCGGAGGAGGAAAGACACACACAGGGACACGCACGCACGCATCCACGATGGATGCCGGCACCCGGCCCATCTGTGGCTGTATTCCTTCGAGCCCTGCCCTGGCTGCAGAGCCACCTGTGGCGATCCAGGTGTGGGGCACTCCCCCTCCCCTGCCCACCGTCTAGGGTATCTGTGCTGAGACCGTTCCACGGGCCGTAACGTCCCCCTCCTCTCGGTGCGTTCTCGTCGGCAGGAGACTCGGCCCGAGAGGCCCGGAGAAAGAGGACAGTCGTCTCTCCTTCCCAAACAAGCATCCTTGTGCAAGCCTTCAGGAGGGATCGCTTCCCGGGGATTGCCGCCAGGAAGAACTGGCTCGTCAGACGGGAATCCCAGAACCTCGAATCCAGGTAAGTCCTCCCGCCAGCGCAAGGGCCCAGGAGTCAGGAGGGTTGAGCCCTGCCGAGCGTTTGGAGCTGGATACCCGCAGGCCGGGGCCGGGGCCGGGGCCGCGGCATGGGGGAGGGGCCGAAAGCCGGCGGGCTGAGTGGAGGGTTTGGGGCCGCTTGTGGCCCGTGCGGGCAACCCCCTCGTCTCCCAGGGGCCGAGGGATGCGTTTGCAGAAAACGGCCCTGCAGAGCCGCCCTGGGCCTCACAGACCAGAGGCCGGGCGGCCAGGCGGGCTGTCGAATGGGCGCCGCGCAGGCGCCGGCACGGTGATCTGGACGGTCACGACTTCTGACGTGCCTGTCTGCCTTTTGCTCCCCTAGGTATGGTTTCAAAACCGAAGAGCTCGGCACCCCCAGCAGAGCCCGAGCGCGCCAGCGCAGCAGCCACGACTCCTCCTGCTCCAGAGGACCGAAGGACCCCACCCGCGGTCCAGAGCACCTCTCCTCCCTCCGCCCCTCCCCGCCACAGGAGAGCATGCCACCCTCGGCGGCCCCAGCTGCTCCGTTTGGGGCCCCCGCCTTCTGGGTGCCCGGGACTGCCCCTGGGGTCTGTGTGGGCCAGCCCTTGATGATCTTCATGGTCCAGCCCAGCCCGGGGCTCTCTGGCCAAGTGGGAAGCCACCACCTCCTGCCCAGGTAGCAGGTCCCTGGGCCGTGAGCTCCCCCTGCCGACGGCCCTCGGGCAGCCTGGGCAAGGGCCATCCTGCCGCCTGCACAGCCGGAGGCACACATCCCGCGCTGGCCGGGGTCACCCTACGGTGAAGGCGCGGCCCTCCGCTAGAGCCACAGCCCCAGCCCCAGCCCGGCGCCTCCTCGGCCAGCTCTTGGCGGCGCGCCCCCTCGAGGCCTTCCCGAGGGCCGCTGCCGACCACGGGGTGGACCCTGCCCCAGGCGCACCCAGCCTCCTCGACGGGCTCTTGGTGGCCGCGGGCGCCCCCGCCTCGCCGGGGCCTTCCCGGGGCCGCTGCCGACCACGGGGTGGACCCTGCCCTGCCAGGCGCACCCAGCCTCCTCGACGAGCTCTTGGCGGCCGCGGGCGCCCCGCCTCGCCGGGGCCTTCCCGGGGCCCTCTGCCGTCGCGGTGCAACAGGCAGCTCTCGCTGGCACACCCAGCCTCCTAGAGCAAATCTCGGCTGCCACCGGCATCCACGCCACGCCGGGGGCCTTCCCTGGGGCCCTGTGCCGGTGAGCAGGCACACCTCGCCCTCCCAGGCTCACCCAGCGTCCAAGTCGCGCTCCTGGCCGCCCCGGGCATCCCGGGCTCGCCGGGTCCTTTCCCGGGGTCCTCTCCTGTCGTCGCAGGGGCCCCAGCCTTCCCGGGTCACCCAGCCTCCTAGAGAAATCCTGGCTGCCACGGCCACCCGGGACACGCCTGGTCTCCCCCGGGGGCCCTGCGTGGGACGAGGGGTTGAGGCCACCCTGGAAGCACCCCTCAGTGAGGAGGATTACCAGGCCCTCCTCGACATGCTGCCAGGCTCCCCAGGCCCTGGGGCCTAGAGGGAGAGGAAGGAGGGCCACCTTCTCCCCTGCGCACATTCAGGTCTCCATGCCTGGGATGCTCGGGGAAGCCGGGGTGGGGGTGGGTTTGGTGTGTGGGAAGAGGAGAACCCCGCCGGGATGTCTACCAACAACTCTGGGGACAAACCCCCCCCCCGAGCTGGGCCCCACCCCAAACAGGGGGACACCCTTATCTGAAGCCTCAAGTGATCCCTGCATGGCAGTGACCGAGAGGCTGCCTCAGAGGACCATCCGTGGACCCAGAGGAAACCCCTGTGCCCTGCACAGGTGCTTTGGGTCTGGCTCTTCTGTCTTCTGGTCCCTTCCAGCAGTCCACCCAGGAGAACTCCTTCCCTACGCCAGGAGCAGCAGAGGGAGGGGAGCGGGAGACAGGGGCAGTGGTGGAAAGGTTGGGAGATGCAAGGTGGGAGGGGGGCGAGGGGTGGCGGGAGTGGGTGTGGGCGGAGGAGAGAGTGGGGGTGAAGGGAGAGAGGGAGAGAGAGGGGAGGCGGGAGGCAGGGACAGTTGGGGTACCGTGGGAGGGAGGGGGGGTCGGGGGAGGAGGGGGGCGGAGCCCGCCTGGGACTCAGCGTCAAGCCCCAGGAGACCCCTGCAGGTCTCCCGAAACGCTGCGTCACGGACACGTTGCCCTCGGTTTCAAGGTGCCTGCTCTGGGCGGGTGTCCGCAGGTCAGAGCCTCTGAGCCGGCAGGAGGGACCTACCCGCCCAGCCGCTTTCCGACCATGTCCACGTGTACACACGGGCCCGGTACGCCAGCAAAGGCCAGTCCCCTCCGTGTCTCTCTCTGACCCCTCCTCCCAGTATGGGGTGACTGACCTCGCCCTGCCACCAGCATCCTCCGTCACGCAGATGTACAGACGTTCTTTACTTGCAAACCCGTCCCCGAACGAAGGCCTCGACCCAGTGGTTTGAAGTCCATACGGACCCCTGCCTGTTCCCATGTGAACCCCCGTGGTGGGTTTAGAAACCTGGGTGGCCGAAAGACAACACCGCCCGAGACGGTTGGGGGCGTGTTGCCCTGCTTCGACTCACTCTGTTCGCAGCGAAAGGAGACGTGCCCCTCATCGTCCACCCCGTGTTGCTTCCTTGGCCGGGGAACCTCCTTCCCCACAGTAGGGGTACCCTGTCCCCTGGGGCGGGCATCTCCAGGGCATTGCGCTGGGGGGGGGCGGGGGTTGTCTGGGGAGGTGCGGGCCTCAGGCTCCACATGAGAAAAGCCCCAAAGGCGTGAGCTGCCGGTCCAGACGCGGGCCCCTCAGGTTTCTGGCCGGAGCCTTGGGCTCCAGGCAACTCAAAGCCCTCGGGGTGGCGCTCTGGGACTGCTGTAGGAAAGGACGCCAAGAGCAGCGCACGGAGGAGTCGGGGAAGGGCAGGCGGGAAACGGAGGCGAGGACAGCGAGGATCTAGGTGGAGGCGCTGGAGCGTCCAGCGTCCCGGAATGCCTCGGAGGGAGCCGGCGGGGGGCAGTCGAGGCCCAGGGACCCGTGGAATGTGAAAGGCAGGAAACCCCAGGGCGGTTTGGAAGGCAAGGCAGGCTGGGAAAGGAGGGGGGGCGTGGGCGTCCACTTCAAAGGGACCTATGGGCGTTCCCGGGCAGTTAGCTCCTTGGCACCGCGGAGGGTCCCTGATTGATCCACCGGGGTTGATTCCAACCCTCCCCCCCCCCCGCTGCGTGGCACGGCCTGAAACCAAAGCCCCGAACCGCCCCGCCCACCCGGCAGGGACCTGGGCGGTCTGGGGCACGGGCCGTGCCGGGAAAAGCCCACTCGCTCCACGGGACTCCGTCCAGGGTCTCCGCTTGGAAAGAGGCCAGGCGGCCCCCTCCATCTACGCACAAACCCTGCTTACGTCAATGGGGGCGGAGCCTCCTCCCGCTCTCCAGAGTCCTGAGCTGCTGGGGCCCCCGCCCGCCGGTCCAGCAGTCTGCAGCGCGCCCGAGTGAGTGCCTCTCCCACCATGGCCCGTCCGGCTCCTCAGGCACCTCAAGCGGTACGTTTGCCCCCGGGTCCTGGGGTCGGATCCCGTCTCAGGGGGATTTGCGGGTGGCCCGGGCAAGGGTTCTCGGCCAACGTGTCGACCTCCCCCCGCCCGAGAACGGTGGGGACCCATCGGACGGCCCTCGGTTCCCAGGCGTCAGGTGTGCCCAAGTGGGGGGTGGGCATCGTCCGTTCGTCTTGCTCCTTCGGCACACATGGCTTCTCCGTTCTCCTTTCTGGGAAGACGGTGTTGTGTCAAGGGCGCGCTGCGGGGGGGGCCGGGTGGGTGGGAGCGTGTGCTGTGCTGGGATGAGGCCCTTTATCTTCACATCTTCCTGTGGGAGCGGGGAGCCCGCGAGCTCTGTGGCTGCCGCCTTCAGTGGCTTCCTCTGCACAGGGGCCTAGTGCCTCCTGCCTCCCGTCAGGGCGTTCCGGGTCCGGGCTTCGCTTCGGGCTTCCTTCCCTTCCCTTCTTCCTCCTTTCCCTTCCCCCTAGTGACGGCAAACAGCCTCTGCTCGTGTCAGCCCCATGAAGCCAGGCTCCCTCCACTGGCATCGTCATGGAAGGAAATCTGGGAGCAGCCCCATGGAGACGTCTCCATGGCGTTCCCCCCCCCCAGACGAGTGGAAACACGCGGCGGTGGACACTGACGGTGTTGTGGTCTTCACAGTGGGTGGGTGGGACTTCTTGCCTTTGCTTTGGGGCCGGGTCCGGTTTCCTGTCTGCTTGCTGGTGTTCCTTGCCTGCCGGCGTGGGGTAGGGGGTGGGGATGCCCCCACCCTTGCCCCTCAGCCTGGCTGTGGGGTGTCGCCAAGCGACTTCCTAATGCACACCCGTCCCCGGGCTCCGGCTTTGCTCAGGCACAGGAGCACGCTTGGGCTCCGCCGTCCAGTCCTCGCCCCGTGTGCTCTGAGACTTCGCCCTCCCTGCTCTTCTGGCACAGGGCCAGTCGCCACAGGATCTCGAAGGAGGCGGCTCGTTCTGAGGCTGAGCCAGGCGGAGAGCGCCCTGCAAGCGCTCTTTCAACAGAACCCCTACCCTGGGATGGCGACCCAGAGAACGCCTGGCCGGGAGCTCGGCATTGCAGCAGAGTTCAGGTAGGCCCCGTCTCTGCCCCGTTCTCCCTTTCAGGCTCTCCACGCCGATCCGAGCCGGCTGAAAGCAACTGGCGGCCTCTCTCCTCAGAAGGCATTCTCTCTGTTTGCCCCTAGGTCTGGTTCAAAACCAACGCAGAAGGCGGTTCAAGCAGAGCCGATCGCCGCCTGAACATGCACCAAGAAGGAGGCGGGGCCGACGTCCACGCCCGCACCACCGTGCGCCCGCCTCGACCTCAGTCTTCCTCTCAGGTAACTTAGCCAGCGCTCTCCCGATGGCGAGTCCCCCAGGAGGGCCGAACCCTCCCCTCTTGCCAGAGTTCCCTCTGCAGGTGGGTGGCCTGAGGCCCAGAAAACCAAGGGGCTGGGGTGGG